>NW_026555201.1:2500000-5000000 GCF_021234165.1 Pteronotus mesoamericanus | reverse complement strand
TGCTTAATTTTGATGTAATCCAATCCATTAATTCACGCACTTTGTTCTGTGACCCCTAAGATACGGAGAATCTCCAAATTTTCTTATCAGCTTTAAAGTTTTACATTTCTTATTTGGCAATTTACTCCTTCTGGAGTCTGTCTTACTATATAATGTCTAAGATACTGATCCTGCTTTCTTTTTCTCCACTTTTAATAAAATCTAAGTACCTATCTGCTTTAGGAACCTATTTCTCATCGCCTAGTGGTACAACTTAGAAAGTTCTCATATACACATTCATAAGCTTCTCTAAGCTAACTAGTTTACTCCAGTCTATCTGCCTTTCTTTTGCTAGCATCATACACTTTTATCACTATAGCTTTGTAGGACTCCTCATTATCTAGTATGTCCAGTGCTTCCTCCTCTTTTGTCAAAAATTTACTTAGCTATTCCTGGGCCTTTAAGGTGTATCTTACGCTTAAAATGCATGTGTAAAGTTTCTTTAAAAAGTTAGAACAGAATTTTGAATAGGAGGCACTGACATGACAGATTTAAAGAAACAGGCATTGCTAAATTAAGGCACATATTACTTGCCTTAATACAGATAATCTTTTGTCTTTTAATAAAGTTAGACATTTTTCCCATGAAGGTTTTATGCATTTCTAATTAGGATAATTTTTGTTATGTTATTTTCTAAGTGGGTTACTAATGGTATTTAGCAGGGATCAAAAACCTATGGCTCACAATCCCAATCGTTTGCCATGTGGCTTTGTAAAAAAAAGTTTTACTGGAACACAGACATACCTATTTGTTGACATAATGTCTATGGCTGCTTTAAAGCTCTCTCAGCAGAGTTAAAGTTGAATCAGATATCACAGGGCTCACAAAGCTGAAAATACTATCTGTTTCTTTATAAAAAAGACTGCTAACATCTGTATAGAAAACACCTATTAATTTTTATGGTTTAATCTTAGATAATCTTGCTGAATTTTCTTAGTTCTAGTCTACTGATTGTATTTGGATTTTATGCAGATGACCACATAATATGCAAATGGTAAATTTTATTGCTTTGTTTAACTTCCAATCTTACTTGGCTTGCGTTCAAAATTTCTCAATTAGTTATAATGTTGACTAAAGACTTTGGGCATTTAGGCTTTATCAAATAAGCAAAATTCCCTTTTATCTTTAGTTTCCTTAGAGTCTTTTCATACACAAATGATAATTTCAAAATTTTCTTTTATATTCCAATAAAATCATTTGACGACATATTGTTATATGGTATTTCTCACATTTTATAGTGAATGAATACTTAACTCTTCATGTTTTAATATTTAGGTTTCCTATTAAACTGGTTAATTCAGTGAAGAATGGGACTTAATTATACTTTCATGCATCTCTAGTATAGTACCTTCTTTCACCAATAGTTATTGCACATGTATTAGCTGTTGGGTATTGTTTAAGAAATTATGTTTTCTTATAGAAAAGAAAGTACTACAGATGTTTGAGTAAATAAATATGGTATTGTACTAAGGTAGAGATGATAAAAGAAAATACAGAATTAGTTCAATCTTTCAGATGAAATTCAATAATTTTAGGTACAAAAGATCTCTCAAATCTTTGGAACTTACTGTACTTTATATTAACCCCCAATCAATTCTGCAACATCAAAAATTATTTAAAGTTATAACAAGTATATAACAATCTAAAGGTAAGCTAGAAAAGAACAATAGATCTGATCTAAAGACTAAATGTGAATATTCATAAATATATTCCTAGCTTCTAAAACTTCATCAAGAAATCTATATAATTCTATCATGTGCTTTTTATATTCTTCTTATATTAAGTTCTATCCTTGTATTATATCCAACTGAGTAAGAATAAAATGTAATATTAATATACTTAGGCACATTATCATGAAATTTAAATTAAAAACAATTTACACAAGGTAAAAAGGATAGAGAACCATTCATTAAAGGGGCATTTTCGTTTTGAAGAAAATTAAGTACCACGTTTTTCTTCTCTTTTATTTGCTACAGCAATCTTTCGCCTTTTTCATCTCATGGTGCACATCAACTAATTACTAAAATTCTGCAGCACACCAAAATATATTTTTTGCCGATTTGACAGAAAAAGGTATAATTTTGATTCATTCACACCAGATGGCTATTGTTGTGTTGGCTCTTTTTACTTTTTTTATTTGACAATCTAACGGAAAAAAGGTCAGTGCCCCTAAGTAAATAGTCAGGTACTGCATGTTTTAAAAATTCATGCAGCAGTGTGCCACGGGGCATATCAGATGAAAATTGCTGATTTTCTCGGTTAGCCAATACAAAATTATCATTAATTTAGTTGAGTCATTATTTTAAGCATTTCGAAATATAGGTCTAAAATTTTATTAGAAAACATGGAATTCCAAAATCTCCGAGAACTTAAAAATTTTTTCACAATTCATTTGAGGGTAATCTAACATGAACTAATATGAGACTATTTATAGTCCTTAACTATCTATCTTATTTAGTGTAAATATTTGCTGAATATTAATGTGTCTGGTTATGACAGGTCTCCCTGAACTCTACCAAAATATAAAATAATAGCTGGCATATGTACTATATTTATTTCTCAAAGTTTATTTTTTTATAAAGATTTTATTTATTTATTCTTTAGAGAGAGGGGAAGGGGAGGAGAAGGAGGGAGAGAAACCATCGATGTGAGAGAGAAACATTGCTCGGTTGCCTCTCACACTCCCCCATCTGGGGACCTGGCTTGCAACCCAGGCAAGTGCCCTGACCCAAAACTGAACCTGCAACCGTTCAGTTCACAGGCCAGCACTCAACCCACTGAGCCACACCAGCCAGGGCTCAAAGGTTTAGATACAACTAGCCCTAAGTGTTTTTAATTATGGACTATAGACCTGATAATTCTAGAATGGTTAAAAATATTTTCTCCCATCCCATATATTGCCTTTTCACTACGTTCATTGTTTCTTTTACTGGGTAAAAAACTTTTCAGTTTGATATAGTCCCATTCATCTATTACTACTTTTGTGCTTGTAGTTTTTGGTGTCATAGTAAAAAATCACTGCCTAGACCAATGTCATAAAGCTTTTCCCCTAAGATTTCTAGAAGTTTTATGGATTTGGGCTTTATTTTTAAATCTTTAAACCACATATCTGATAAAGAGTTAAAATCCAAAATATACAAGAAGCTCCTACAATTCGACAGCAAAAAAAAAAAGCCCCAAATAAAAATGAGTCTATGACTTGAACAGACATTTCTCCAAAGAAGGCATACAAATAGTCAACAGCTATATGAAAAGATGTTTAACGTCAGTAATCACTGCAGAAATTCAAATCAAACCAGGAGATATCCACTTATACTTATTAGGGTGGCTATTATCAAAAGAACAAAAGATATGTGCTAGCAAGAATGTGGAGAAATTGGAATCTTTGTCACTGTTGGTGAAAACGTAAAATAATGCAGCTGCTAGGAAAAACTATGAAAGTTACTAAAAAAAAATAGATAAAAATAGAAATACAGTATGATCCAGAAATCTCACTTTTGGGTATTTATCCAGAGGAACCAAAAGTAGTATTTCGTAGAGATATCTTCACTCCCATGTTCACTGAAGTACAATTTACAACAGCTATCTCTAAAGCTAAAATATGGAAACAACCTAAATGTCCATCAATAAATGAATGGTTACAGAAAATGTGGTATATACCTATATTGGAATATTATTCAACCTACTATGTGTGATATCAGGGATGAACCTGGGGGATACTATGCTAGGTAAAATTAGTTTGTCACAGAAGGACAAATACTGTATGATTCTACTTCTAGGAAATATATAAATTAGTCAAACTCATAGAAACAAAGTAAAATGGTGGTTACTGGCAGAAGGAAGGAATGAAAAGTTAGTGTTCAACAGGAATAGTTTCAGTTATACAAGATGAATAAATTCTAAAGATCTGCTGTACAACAGTGTGCTTATATAGTTAATAATATTGTATTGTGAACTTAAAAATTTGTTAAGATGGTAGATCTCAAGTGTTCTTATGACAATTAAAAAAAATTTAAAAGATTTCTATTTTTTATCCCTCATTTACTATCAGAAACAATCCTTATACTCTTGTATCTCTACTTGTGCTTTTATATTCTAAAACATTTATTTTAATAAATAAAAATATTACTTTCACACCAGAATCATTATGATAAAGAATATTCTAACAGAAGCTTGAAAATATCAAAAACTTAAAACAAAATATTAAACCAAGTTAATAGTGATTTAACTGTATTAGACAATGTAATATAATATTTATAACATTTATACTATACCTCATTCCATAAGAAATTTGAATTAGAAGCCTTTTTAGTAATAGTATATTAATATAAGTACAAATTTAGATAATTGCTTTACTGAAAATAAAATATTAAAATATAAAGAACATATGTACAGCACACAGATTCTATCATTCTGGATTTCAATATCTCAAATCAAAGGCTTCTAAATCATGCAATATGCCGTAAAAAGTGGAAGCACTTACTTAGGAGTAGAAGGACCCCTTGGCCATGTTCCATCTTCATTTTTCTGTTCTATCACTAACACCTAAAAATATGACACAATAAAAGAGTGTTTTTCTTAACTCCGATGTTAAAAAAGTTTTAGAAGAGTAGCTGGATTCACTAAGAAACTAAAGTAACCCTGTTGATTAATTAAAGGACACAGTAGACAATGTGAAGAGGTATTTCCATTTTGATTCCAAAGCTGGACAAAGGAGTCAAAAATTTAAGAAGTCTATTATTAAGAAACAAGCCATTGAAAACACACACACAGAGATACACAGACACATGGGAGAAAGATAAGGATCATTCATTTTGGGAGGCAAACTCTTCACTAATATATTTGTTTCATTTCCTAATAAGGATGCTTTCAATTTTAGTATGAAAAAAATTAAAAGTCCAGGATAGTGTTTTTTATCATTATCATTAGTCAGAAAATAATTTATAAAATCTGGAAAACTTAATGCATATTTTGGGAAACATTCCTATTTCAAAATCTGGTAAATGCATTCCTAGCAAGAAGATCAAATTATTTAAATTCTTGAAGCCTCAGTTTTCTAATAAGTAGAAACAATAACAGCCATTACATAAATTCAATCACTGAAAAGAGTTAAAGAAATAATACTATATATTTCAAATTGTACTCCTGAGCTACCTCAAGGCCTGCTGAATGGTAACCAGGGAGAGAGGTATGTCTACTGGCAGCCAAGAAAGAGAGAGCTGGCTAAGGGGAGCTGCTGAACAACCAGTAGAGTTCCAAGTTCTTCAGTCCAACTTCAGTCAGGTAACTCTTCTTTTAATTGTAATACATATTCCATTTTTAATATTTCACTTAAGAATATAATGGCTAAAATAAGTATGAAAATCACTGTTCCTATAGCCTATTACAAGATTTGACATATAGTAAACATTTACTAAAAATTAATTTCCTTCTGTTCCTTTGAATTTTTAACAACTTGTATCATATCACTGATGTCAATAGTAATTTTAAATAAAACAGAGCAAAACAAGACAAAAATCTTCCATATATTGGAGCACCAGGCTCTGTTAAGTATTAAAAATAAAAACAAAAATAAGATGGAAAGTCCAATGAAAATGGAGACCTCATTGTCTAGTTGGGGAGCTCAATATATAAATAACTGAAGTACATAACGATACAAAAGACACACATAGATTATTATGGAAGTTAAGGAAGTAGCTTTTTCTCCAAAGTAGAAAAATCCTGTATCTCAAACAGATACTGAGAAAAAACAGATCAGAAAGGCTGAAGAGATGAGCTGGAATTGAAGGATTAATAATTCAATCTGGTTAAACTACATGACAGAACTAATGGTTATTTGAATATTCTGACATTTAAAACAACTTTTTTGCTGACTGGATGCAGGGATTGGGAAAGAAGGGTACAATAGGCCTATGAAACAATACGTAGGAAAGCACAAGAGGATGAACAACACAGTAATAGCTAGGGCACCACAAGTACTTCAGTTTGGTTTTGTTAGAGTGTAAATCACAAAACAAGGATAATCTAAAGATGATGCAAGATTGGCAAAAGGTCAAACCATAACTTGCAAGCTATGTTAAGGTGCCTGGACTTTATTCTATAATTGGTAAGGAGCTAGGAAAGGTTTATGAAAAGAAAATAGTAAGGTTTACATTTTAGAAACAGGATTCTGACAGAAATATGGAAGATTGAGAGGGGACATGCGAAACACCAGAGGCAGAGGGATCTGATAAGAAAGACAGGAGCTGGGAATGACATAGAGATTAGTTCAAGAAACAATTAGAGAGTAGAATCAGTACGACTTGCTGATTTCTCAACACATTTATTTCTTTGGATCATATCATAAAGAAAGAAGAAGGGGTTGATACCTTCTAGCAGGAGCTGGTAAACTACGGTTCACTTAGCTCACTGACTGCTTTTGTAAATAAAGTTTGTTGGAACATAGCCACTTCCATTTGTTTACATGTCCTCTCATGGCTATTTCTGTGCTACCTCAATGGCAGAGTTGTAGTTGTGACAGAGGCCATGTGGACACCTGAGGGAAAAATATTTACCATTTGATTCTTTACAGAAAGTCTGCTGACCTATCTTATTAGGTGTTTTCTCTCTCTCTCTCTTTTTTTTTTTGATGAAACATTTCTTTTTTATATGCAAGCTCAAGAAGGGAAACTGAAGGTATAGTGTCCAGCAGGGATAGGGAAGAGATGAGTTAGAAAAAAGAAGCCAGAGCCAGTAGAACCCCTTACAGATTGTCAGGATATTCAAAGAAGTTTGTGACTCCAGAAAGTTTCATGTATGGTATGCTTAAGATAAACAGTATTGCTAAACAATACCTGTCCTTGGTATAAACCAGCATCCTGAATGGTGCTGTCTGGTTTATTCAGAGGTTCAAATGTATTACTCATGTATTTGTTCCACAATCTTGTCTCCTTTTCATCTGGAATATTGAAGATTTTTCTTATTTCCTTTTCAATTGTATCTAGATTTAAGGAGAAAAGATATGTAAATATAATCAACCTTTAAATATATAACACATACAGCTAAGTGTTCACTAGCATAAAAATCCTTAATTTAAAATATTGATATGATAGTAAAAATAGATGGATATATAAAAAATATGTAAAAACCAATAAAGAAGGTGTGCTTTTTAAAGAACAAAATGGTAATTGTAACTCTGATAGTTGATTACTTGGGGAAACTGAGATCTCAAAAGGTAAAGGAGTTCAATCATATAACATACTTTATGTCATACAGAATAAACTTTAAATTTTTATACATTATAATAGCAACATAGTTTTTCTGATAATATACAGGAGTTAGAATATAAAGTATGATTCAGAGATGTTACAAATGAAAAAATCTTAATTATAACCAACTTCAGAACAATTAATATTAAATTGAATATAATTTACAGTTTAAATAGCTAACTAAAAATAGAATATATGGAAACAAAAGAAAGTGTCTTCTTTGAAGGGATGTCTGTATTGGTCAAAATTTCTTGTTTGCAAGGTAAACTCACATTATTTTACTTATTTATAAATCAATTAGGTAGAAGAAGTCTTTTTTTTTTCTTTTTTTAAACTGGAATAGCTTCACCTACTATAAAATAAGACAGGAATATCTACATATTTGAGAATACAAATGCAATTAAGCTTCAGTACCATATAGTTAAATGAGTCTAAAATTTTTAAGCATTAGAAAGAGATATTAGAAAATACTATTAAATCTGTTGAATTCTAGTTAATTTGTTTAAATTAGGCTCAAGTGAAGTAATGAAAATATTTTATGACATATGAATAAATATAAAATACTTCTAAATTTTAGAATACTCGGTTAGTTTTTAAAAATATATGTTTATAAAATACTAAACCTAATATTTTCTCTGAAGAAATATAAACACCCATGCCTATTTTACATAATTAAATTTAGTCCAATGATACTGTTTATGTTCTACTCAGCAGCTAAATGTTCTTTAATAGTCAATGAGATTTTGATTAGGGCATTAAATTAGTAGTAAATCTTACAGTGTAACTTAAAACTTAGAGCTAATTAGTCAGAACATTTAAATAATTACACAAAATAAATATACTGCGTGATATTTTTGGGAAGGGCATAATTTTTTCCTTTTTATTTAAGTGTAAATGTATACAGAAAAATGCACAAGTTATCAGTATATCATGAAACATTTCCAAAGTGGACACACGATGTAAACAGCACCCAAATCAAGGAACAGAACATTATGTAGGAAGGGGAGGACAGAGGAAAGAGCAGAGGAAGGGAGGTCACTACAATCTTTCTAGAAAACAGAATACTTTTTCCTTACTGGGGAAATATTTCTTGATAATTGTAAAAATTCAGAAATACAAATACCGTGTAAGTAACGTGTTTACCTAAAGATAAGCACTGTTAACATTTTGATATTTCTTCTTTCAGACATTTTTTCTATTAACACATAATTTAAATGTACAAACACATATTGGAATTTATTCTTCAGTGAATTTTGCAATCTACTCATATAATGAAGAACATTATAGGCAGAAGAAGGTGTAATGCAAAGGCCCTGAGGTGGGAATGTAGTTGGCATTTTTTAGAATAACATGGTGCACCAATGTGACTAAGGTGAGAAATGCAAGGTAAAAATGAGAGCATAAAGGTACTCATGTAGGATAGTATAGAATCTTGTGATTTATAAAAGTATCCTACTTTATCTGAGTAGAAGGAAAGCCACTGAGGAGTTTTGATCAAAGTAGGGAAGTGTTCTAATTGACATTTTAAATGTTCATTTTTCTGCCAGTGAAGAACCGGAGGACAGGTATCAAGGGGAAAAGATCAGGTTACTGCAGTAATCCAAACCAAGGTGGTAGTGGTGGTAGCAGTAGAAGCAATGTGACATGATCAAACTGAGACTAGGTTCTGAGAGAACTATTAGGACGACATTACAGGCAGGGTGAAAAATAAAAGAGAGTTTAATTTCATATATATTTTGGGATTCTTATCAGAAACAAATGAAGATATGGAATTAAGGAAAAGTTTTAGATAGAATACATATATTTAAGAGATATCAATATGCAGAAAAATATATAAGGCCAGCAGACTAGAGGAAATCACCAAGAAAGAGAGGAAATCCAAGGACAAAGCATGCGACACTCTGATGTTTTGAGATGAGGACTATATAGAGGATCTCACAAAGGACCCTGAGAAGATGCAGCTAGTGAGAACATATGCCCTGGAAGCCATGCGAAGAAGTGTTTACAGTGGGAAAAATGAGTAAGTATGTTAATTTTCCTGGCAGATTAAGAACATGGAAGACTTCGAAATTACCATTGCATTTATCACAGTAGAAATATTAAAAACTATCACAGGAACAGGACTAAGGGAGTGGTAGGCTTGAATGTCTGATGTAGTAGGCTCAAAAGAGAATGGTAGCAGAAAAGTGTAAGCCAGAAAGCAGAATGCTTATATTGAGATTTGGCAAGTGCAGTTATAGGTAACGACAGTCTATGGGAATTGGTGGCTGAGACCAGGTGCAGATCAAGATCACTGGAGTGTGATTTCACTCATATGTGGGATGTAAAACTGAAACTCATAGACATAGACAATAGTATGGTGGTTACCAGAGGGTTAGGGGTTGGGGGAGTAGTACAGAGAAAGGGAGCCAAATATATGGTGATGGAAGATGATTTGTCTTTGGTTGGTGGGCACACAATGCAATATACAGATCATGTATCAGAGAAATGTGCACTTGAAATCTACATAATCTCACTAGCCAATGTCACCCTATGAATTCAATAAAAAAGAATTATCAAGGCAATGAAAGCATCTGTGTATTTTCCCACATATTAATCTGACTCCATTAGGCAGTTAATAAAAAGCATAAAGAGGTAGAAAAATATTAACACAAGATAATAGAAAACTGTGACAAACATTTCTAGTAAAAACATCTGATGTGAAAATTAAGCAATTCTAATAAATTTTGTAAACATAAAGCATTTTTCAAGAAGTTTTATAACAAAAATTATATTCAGTGTTATCATTAAAGAAAAAATAAAACCAAAATTTATCTTTCTTATTGGAATGTTCAATACACAAATATATTAATTTAGGAAGAAAAATAAGGTCAAAGGCAAAGTATTTTGGTTCTGAGTGTGGTAAATTATTTAGATTCTGCTTATGGTATTTTTATTATAAATCAATGTAGGTAGTACTAGCTGAAAAAGGAACACTTAATTAATTTGATAAAAACAGAAAATATATTTATATTTCTTAATTCTATTTATGTATTTATATAGCTATATCTCACATATGTAGCTATTTTAATAATTTTTAATCATAATTTTTAAAAACACTAGAAAGGAAACAATATATTCCATATTTTCTTTCTTATTATGCAAATTTTGTTGTTTCAAAACTCACTTCAGAAAAACAGTATCAGCCAAATTAACACTTGCACAAATGGTGTAAGGCAGCAATTAAGACACAAGGTTCTGGTATAAAATCTCTGGTTATGGAATTAAAATACTGACTCTATCACTTGGAACTGGGGTGAACTAGGTATGTTACATAACCTTCGGAAGCCTCAGTTTTACCACCTATAAGATGACAATACAGTGTTGTTGAACTTTAAATTAGAAATTCCTGTAAAGTGCCTAATATATAATAAGTATTCAATAACTGCTAAGTACTATGATAACTATAACCACAAAATCTCTAAAATTCCTGACCTGGTTAATAATTTTTGTAAAACTTTCTGCACAGAAAACAAAGTTGCTCTAATCTAGACTTTCAAACTTCTAAAACTAAGATTTCCAGGAAGGAATTGTGACCTAGTATTCACATATACATACTGATTTTTCTGTTGTAATATTTTCTATTACATTCTCTTTACTCCCCAGTTTAATGGCTAAGTATTAATAATATAGTTTGAAACCACTGCTCTAATAAAAAAATATTTTACCTATGAAAATTCAGCTCATATACAATTTTAAGGCATGTATCCAATGTACACAGAATTTAAAAGTATTAGTAAATGTAAACTACATTGATTAAATCTATAAAAATCTAACTTTTTATTTATATATTTTATCCTCACCAAAGGACAATGCTTTTTGATTTAAGAGAGAGCAGAAGGGAAGGAAAAAGAGAGGGAGAAAAACATCAGTGTGAGAGAGAAACATCAACTGGCTGCCTTTCCTATACTTCCCTATCAGGACCAAATATGCATCCTAGGCATGTGCCCTGAGTGGGAGCTGAACCCACGACCTTTCGGTTTGCAGGATGATGCCCAAACAAGCCACACTGGTTAGGGTCAAATCATAAACTTTTTGAAACAGAGATTCTTTACAAATTGCATATTTCCTTAATAAATTCTTACATAGAACTTAATGTAAGAACTCCATAATGCTTGTTCTGAATTCAGAAATCAAACTAATTGTTTATTTTCGTATGAGTTGTAAAGTATTATTCAGTAAACTAATGCTCTAAAGTAAGATTCTGATTATCTCACTTTATATGTAATTTTCCTACAGAAATGAGGTAAGAGGAGAAAAAATACTAAACTTCAAAGATAACTAGAAAACATTATTCATATCAAGTATTTTAAGAGGTACCTTCTCATTTATATTCCAATTGGCTGAAGATTTCAGAGATTAGTCTCTAAATTAATTTTAATAGACTATCCTCCTTGGACAGACTTATATATTCTTACTGTGCACATTTTCAGATGTTTAATGTAATTTTATATGCAGTAGTCCCCTCCCTTATCTGCAATTTTGCTTTCTGCAGTCTGAAAGTATCAAATGGAGAATTCTAGAAATATACAATTCTTAAATTTTAGATTGCACAAGTTCTGAGTAGCATGATGAAATCTCGTGCTGTCTGCTCTGTCCTGCCCAGGATGTGAATCATTCCTTGTCTGGCACATCGGTGCAGGGTATGTTACCTGCCTGCTAGTCACTCAGTGGTTGTCTCAGTTACCAGATCAACTGTTGTGGTATTGCAGTGGTTGTGTTCAAATAACCGTTATTTACTTAATTATTGCCCCACAGTACACGAGCAGTGATGCTGGAAATTTGGAATGCCAAAGAGAGCCCATAAAGTGCTTCCTTTAACTGAGAAGGTGAATATAATACAATCAAAATATTTTGAGAGAGATCACATTCACATAACTTTTATTACAGTATATTGTTATAACTGTTCTATTAGTTATTAATTACTGTTGTTAATAATCTCTTACTGTGCCTAATTTATAAATTAAGCTTTATCATAAATAGCTATATATAGGAAGAAACATAGTACAAGTATATACAGGGTTCAGTATTATCCCTGATTTCAGACTTCCACTGGGGTACTTGGAACATATTCCCCACTGAAAAGGGGGCACTACTGTATTATATTAAAAACTTTCAGTATTTAGTATGTAGAAATGTTTTCCTTTCTTAAATATGTTCCACAAATCTACAAGTTGAAAATTTATTTTTTTCACAATAGTATGACAGCTATATATGGAATTTCTAATATTTTAAGCATTCATTTAAAAAAGATAACTGTGAATTTACCGAAATTGCATCTCAAACTTATAAATGTCTTAGTTAAATAAAGAGGGTGAAAATAAAAAAATTCATATGTAATATTTTATGTGGTGAAAACATTAGGATTAAACAAGCACTGGGTATTGAAGGATGGTACTAATTTTATGAACAACATAGGTTAAAAGTATTTTAATTCAGAAATGCATTTATTTACTTTTTTATCAAAGTGTACTTAATGACTGGTTCCAACAACGCAAACCATAAAGTGCTATAATTCATAAATGTGCTAACCTCTCTTCCTCATTGAGATGTTCTGCAGTAAGTATTATCACCGCTGCTCATTTACATTTTCCAACAAGATGAAACTACTACCATCAATCTTGTTTTCCAGTAACCACTTCTAATTTTTAAGATGTTTTTATCAAAAAGTACTATAATTTCATTATTAAATTACTAATCATTTAAAAATCACTTTATTCAATATATTCTTGATCTGAAATTAAAATGTAACTTTTAAATAAAATGAAAACATTTATGTATATTTTCATTTATATATGTAGATATATGAATATATATATAGATATGTAGACACATAAATAAATAAAGGGAGTTAGGTACACTTATATTTGAGAGTATAATTCCCTAATCTACTCCCTATAAAAGTTCTACTTTAATGTATAATCCTGTTGTAAACAAAATGCATATTTCCAATGCTAAATTAAAACTATTTGATTTTCTTTTAAAAGCAAAGGGCACAAATATTGAATTTATCTAATAATGTAAAGTAGAGTTAGAAACAATAAATAATTCAACTCTAAGCTAAGGTATACTGCATCAGGCTTGGAAATCTATAATGTTAAGTATAGATCCTTAAAATCATTATCGTTGTCATAGCATATAGCAAATAAAATTATAATTAAATTTCTAATAGCAATGATTTAACAGAGAGGATCTTGCTTTACCTATTGTGTCAGCTTTGCTAAATCTTCGAGTTACAACATTGTTCATGTTTCCATTTTCACAGAGTTTCAATTCTGTGAGATATACTTCTACTTTGCAGTGCTTGACAAACATACCCTGTTCAACCACCTAAGAAAAAAAAAACAGAACAAAACAGTGTCAGCTACAGTGCACTACAATTTCATTATCTCTAATAGAATTTCTCTATAGAGGCTTTAGGAAAAAAAACCACAGATCTCCAACAAAAAGTAGCTAGTAAAATGTATCAATATAAGGTAAATAATACTGAATATTTGAAAAAGCAAGGAACATTTTTGGAAAATTTAATATTTAACAGTATATGAATAATCATATTAAATACTAAAAGAGTTTAGAAAGGTATTCAACTGATCTCTGAAGATACTTAGGTGCATAATGAATACATTCAGTATTTACAACGAGAAAGTTTACTCAAAAGGTAAATATAGCTCTGATTAAAGACACAGACATACTTAAAGCTTTTCATACTTGATTTTAAGAAAAAAAAAACACCCTGTAAAATTAAGTTTTATACAACTTAAATTAGCAATGGTTGTATCACCCTTTGTGTTAAAATAAATATTTTAAAATAACTCCAAATTACTGCTGCCGAAATATTCATCTGTGCCCTGTAACTGATATGTTAGTTTTTCATCCTAACATGACTTTGTTTGACCTTTAAATGAACACTTAGTAGTTCTATGCAACAAATGAAAAAAAAAAAAAGCTGCTAAACATGCAAGCAATAAAGCAGAAAGACAGAAAATATGCACATATTAGGGTCACCTTTTTAATAAGTATATTTCCTTTTGATCTTCTAAAGGTTAACTGTAGGATTTCAGTCATGAATACTGTTGCTGAAAATAGTAATCAGCCTGATATGTGATACATTACACAAATATGGCAAAAGGGAGGCTCCAAATGACTCTTGTACTCACAAGCTTAGCATCAGTTTAGTAAGCAACTTAAAAATTTCTCTTTTACTTGTAGGGAAATTGTTTTAGCTCAAAAAATTCAAATTTAGTTTATTTAGCTTTTAATGTCCAACTCAACACAATTTTTATGATACTTTGTCATATATATTATTCTATTTAATTTAAAACAGGTTAACAGCCTGCACCTCTCCTTCTGTTAATTAATTCATTTTACAAACCCATATGTAAATCACTTATCTTAACTAATGTAATGTTTATTCTCTTATGCTTATTTATCTGGAGATTAAAAATGTAGCAAAAGATATTGCTTGTAGGTATGGTTAGGTAGAAAAATTAGGAATCAAATATTATCATCAATCAAAAATTTCTCCTCTAAAACTAAATATCTGAGTAGAAATCTTAAAATAGTATTATTTTAAGATAGCTACTAATCATTGATAAGTTGCTAAAAACTATAGGCCTCATTTTTGTGGGAAAAAAATGAAATGAGTAACAAGAAGTCAGGTAATAAAATACAGAAACAGGATAAAATAACAAAAACATGAAAATTCCTCATTATGATTTATAGTGAGGTATACAAAATATTTTTAAGACAATTTTCATAACACTAACATTTTCCTGAAAAACACCTGGTGATTTAACTGTCAGAAAGTCATTGTTAACTGAAAAAAGACCCATCAAGATTTCAAAATCTACACTTTATTGAGATTCAGAATTTTTCCATTTTTTCTTCTTTCCAGCAATATCTTACACTACTAAAATGCTCATTATCACTATGTAGAATACTAATATATTTATTACTTCTAAAAGTATTGTATTAAAAAGCTGTTCTTTTAAAGGAAATATCTTTGTCCTCCAACTATTTCCATTTCAGCCACACTAGATGAATGACTGAAGCTTGAATACAATGGCATCATAGCATAGAAAATAATTATCATTTTTATGTGTTAGTTATGGTTTCATTTATTTATTTATATAACATCTTTGTTTACATAAAGTCTGTGTTCATTAAAAATGTCTGCACTGAAAATAATCATTTACAATAATAGCTATGAAGACTATTAGAAAGAAAGAAGCTTATATAAGTAGTAGATAATGTCATATTTACTTATTATAACCATTAAAATAATATATTTGAAATCCAAGATGGAAGGTGAATATTCAAATAGCTATGTTTCAGAATTAGAGGTGACAGTTAAAATGTTTTTTAGTAAGTGAATTATAATACTGTATTGTTATAAATAAGCAACAAGCACAAGATCAAGTAGCTCCCTGTCCAAAATATAAGACTTACGGCTATATAAAAATATTTCCATTAATTCAATGCCACATTGAGAGTAAAGTCTCTTTACTAGGTTAGTGAGAGAAGTATAACTTCATGCTGAATTAAATAAATATAACTTCTATTTGTTTATTTTGCTTTGAATATTATAAATACTTTGTACAAAGCCATGAAATATATTTGATAAACTTCATATATAGGAGCACATGAAAGTTTCACAAGAAACTTTACTGCATTCTAAGTGCCTACTTCTTCCCTTTTGAAAACAAAGTAATTTCTAAAGAAATCTGTTACTCTGCAACAATTTAATAACACTAGGTCTAATGGACACATTTACTATTTTTGAGAGTTAGCTACATTCATTTTTGCAGCGCTTAGGAAGCAACTATACTTAGTGCTAGGCCTAACAGGTACATTAGACCTAGGCTCTGGAGTGAGGGTGAGAGCACCTAGTGGTAAAGACAGACAAGTAGAGAAGTATAACACAAAGGTGAAATCGGTTTTTAATACATAATAAATCCTACATATTATTTTCCATCCACAAATATTTCAGGATATGTTTTATTTTTCAAAATCATGGACTCAAACATAACCATAATAGCATTATCACAACTAAAATAATTCAATTGAACGCCCCTAATATCAAATATCTAGTCAATGTTCAATTTGTCTCTGCTGTCTCAATATTAATATGAAACAATATTAATATTGTTTCAACCAGAATCCAAATAAAACCTACACATTACAAATAAAAGATAAAGCCATTTAAATATAGAACTGAAAAGCTAACCATCCATATCTATATTCTTGAAATTTTTATTAAGGCTACTTCATAGATAGTGAGATATATTCTAAAGAGGATGTGAATAATATCTAGTTACCCCTTTTCTGTGATGTTGGTAGGCATAAATTAACAAGGGCATAGATCAAGGTGGACAAACTATGACCCACAAACTACATCTGACTCACCACCTATTTTTTTAAATAACACATCACTGGAACACAGCCACACCCACTCATTTATGTATCATCTATGGCTACTTTTGCACCCCTAACGGGAGAGATGAGTAGTTTCCACAGAGACTGTTTTGGCCCACAAAGCTGAAAATATTTACTCTCTCCTTACAGAAAAAGATTTGCTGACTCCTATGGCCATTAATTCATTAGGGCTTTTTAAATTCTGCTCAGTAATGTTTTGTAATTTTCAGTGTAGAAAAGCAGTTTTTGTTGGTTTATTCTTAAGTATTTTGATCTATTATAAACATTATTTCAAAATTTAACTTTATTTGGTTATATCCAGCTACCTTGCTAAACTTAATTCTAATTGTTTATCAGTACAACTTTTTACAATTTTCAGCACATAAAATTGTCTCCTAGACCATAACAATTTTATTTCTTCTTTTTCAACCTACTTCAGTTCTTTTCCATGCATTATCATACTGGCTAAAACTTCTAGTACAGTTATCCTTGTCTTGTGCCTGATCTGAGAGGGCAAGCTTTGAATATTTTATCAAGAAGTGTATTTCCATAGTTTCTGCTCCCAGTTTTTGATTTCTAAGAGTTTAAAAAAATCATACATGAATATTGAGTTTTATCAAATGTTTTTTTTCTGCATGTATTGAGGTTATCTTTCTTCTCTATTCAGCTACTACAAAATTGTAAGTGATTTTCAAAGTTAAACCAAAATTGCATTTGCACCCTGACCAGTGTGGCTCAGTGGGTTGGACATTCTCCTGCAAAGTGAAGTGTTGCTGGTTTAATTCCTGGTCACAGCACCTGCCTGGGTTGTGGGCCTGTCCCCTACAGGGGAGCGTGCAGGACAGGACCAACAGATGTTTGTCTCACACATTGTTATTTCTCTACCACTCTAAAAATAAATAAATACAACTGCATATGAAAAAATCCTGCTTAGCCATTTATTGTCCTTTTTACTTATTGTTTGATTTGGCTTGCTAAATTGTGTTTAGAAATTAAGCATTCTATGTTCATGAGTAAGACTAGTCTGTAATTTTCTTTTGGTAATGTCCTTCAAGGTTTTGTGTCCTGTTTATGCTAGCCACAAAGTAAGCTGGGAAGCTTTCTATTTTCTGAAAGAGAACAGGATCAGTATGCTTCTTCCTTAAATATTTGGTAGAATATACTAATGAAACCTTATGGACCTACATTTTTCTTTGTTGGAAGATTTTCATTTAATAATTTTATTTCTTTAATCACTAAGTGCCATTCAGTTTTATATTTCTCATTGTTTCAACATTAAGTTGTATTTTTGTATAAATCTGTCCATTTCAGCTCAATTTTCAAATTGCTGCATAAAGTTCAAAACATAATCTTCTAAAAAAAAATTTACACTCTGTTATGATTATGATGTTCCCTTTTCATTCCTCATATAGGTTATCTGTGCCTATTCTCTTTTTATTTTTGATCAGGCTTGCCAAGACTCATCTTTATTTTACTGGTCTAATTTTACTGTTTTAATAACGAGTAAATTTGTTAATTTAGTGTTTTTTTTTCAATTTCATCAATGCCTATACATTATTCTTTCTTGATTAGACTTAATTTCCTTTTCTTAACTTCTTGAGACAACAGATTTTCATACTTTCTTCTTTTTTAATATATGCATTTAAGCTATAAAGTTCCTTTTAAGAATGGCTTTAGTCACCCATTTAATGCTGTACTGTTATTCTCATTCAGCTGAAAATATCAGACAATTTTAGAATACAAAAGAAATTTGTGTTCTGCACTTAGTGCTATGCAGTCATTAGGTCATGGTAGTTAATCACGTTGTCCAGATCTGCTTCCAAGCTCACTCATGTGGTTGCTAGCAGGCCTCAGCTCCTCTCCAGCTGTTGTCAGACACTTCAGTTCCTCATCATGTGGGTCCACAGGCTGCCTGCACGGCACATTGTTTCACTCAGACTGACTGATCCAAGAGACGGTAAGAGAGCATTCCTGAAGTAGAGCTACCCATATAAACTAATCTAAGAATTGACATACTATCACTTCTGCCATATTTTTCTAGTCACACAGTGGTAAAATGTAGGAGGTTACAATACAGTGTGAATACCATGTGGTGCTGATCACTGGGGAATATTTTTGCGGTTGGCTATCACAGTCCACCCTCATCCCATTATAACATCAACTCAAAGTTCAGAAACTTGTCATCTGTATCCAATCCAGGTGTATATGAAGATCCTTGGATGTAGTTCCTTAAGCATCTTTAGTATAGTTCCCCTTCATCTACAGGCATGTGGACTAAGTTATAAGTTTTCTGTCCCACACATACCCAGAATAAAATGATGGGACATGTAGAAGATAATCTTTTATATATTCCTGTAAAAAAATGGGGGAAAAGAGGTACAAACCAGTCAATGACCTATAGCAATTCTGAAATTGACATGGGTAAATACTGAAAAGATCCTTAATTAGGACTTCATAACACTTGGTTCTGCTTTCTGGGACATACCATTTTCATAAAAAGTTAATATATATTTGCAGTTGAGTAAATTCTTTGTCTGATTCCTGCTGGTAGAAGTCTGGGAGGTCAAAAGCCTCTTTCATTTTACATTGTCTCTGCAGTCCAAGATGGCAGTGGTTCTTGAAAACACTGTACGTCTCCAGTGGCTCTCATTGGAGTTCATTCCATTAGACAAAAGCCATACACACAGACGTCCTTTAGGTAAGTCCTCTCTACCTTGGATTTATGGTGAACAGTTCAAAGCCTTTAAGCTTCTTACAAGCCTTATTGTTCTGAGATGCCCGAATGTTGAAAGGAGGGTGAAATATACTCTAAAAGTTCTGTTTTTTACCCTCTGTCAATTATGCAACCCAGTTTATTCAATAAATAAAATGCAACATGGGAGAACAGGTTGGTAAGGAAGCTGTAGATTAAAACAGACTTAAAAGATATTTATATGTATTTACCAATACTAAGTACCTTTATTATTAGCAATTTTTAGAATTAAATTTATTGGGTTGACGTTGGCTAATAATACGTAAGTACAATTCTGTAATACCTAATCGGTATACTGCATCATGTGCTCACCATCCATAGTCTAGTCTCCCTCTATCACCATATAGTTCACTCCCTTTTCCCTACTTCTCCCACACCCCTCATCCCCTCTAGTAACCTTCCTATTGTTGTATGTGTCCATAAGTTTGTTTTGTTCATTTGTTGCTTTCTTTAAAAAAAAAAATGATATAAAGTATATTCAAGAGTCTTACAAGTTTACAAATTGAGAAAACAGCTAGACAAAAACCCAGTGTTTTTGATAACTCTGTTTCCGAAGAAGTGTTCTGAAGAAGAAAGACAGTTAAGAGTTCTTATAGTAAAAACTACATTCAAAGAAATAACAGTCTTGACTTTTAGCTCTAGGGTTGGTCCAAGATGATTATCAAATCAGATATCAGGAGGTCTGGTCAGGTCCAGTGGTCTGGATAATAGATGCCAGAGGGGTGTCAGGTGGCCTGGATACCTGAGTCCTTCTCAGGGTAATCAGAGGGTTATTTGGAGGTTTGGTTTATGTCCAGATGTATATCTAAGCATTGACTCAGGACAGCTGTGTGCACTGTGACAAATCACTCAGCCTATGTGAGCCACAGTCTTCTCATCCAATGATATGCTCAAAGGCGACCAGAACAGGCCTTAACCTGGAGAACTCAGGTGAGGTGTTGTTGTCTCTTGCTCAGTTTTATATTCCACATACGAGTGAAATCATGTGTCTTGTCCTTTTCTGTCTGACTTATTTTGCTTAGCATGATACTCTCAAGATCCATCCATGTTGTCCCAAATGGCAATATATCATTCTTTTGTGTGGCTGAGTAGTATTCCATTGTATATATGTACCACAACTTCTTTATCTAATCATCCACCAAAGGACTTTGGTTGTTTTCATGTCTTGGCTACTGTGAATAATGCTGAAATGAACAGAGAGGGGTACATATATCTTTACAAATATGTTTTCAAATATTTCAGGTATATACCCAGAAAAGGAATTGCTGGGTCATCCGGTACCTCTTTTTTTTTTTTAAATTTAATTTATTTATTTTTAGAGAGGGGAAGGGAGGGAGAGAGGGAGAGGAACATCAATGTGTGGTTGCATTTCGTGTGTCCCCTGCTGGGGACCTGGCCCACAACCCAGGCATGTGCCCTACACTGGGAATCAAATCGGCGACCCTTTGGTTCGCAGGCTGGCACTCAATCCACTAAGCCACACCAGCTAGGGCTGGTACCTCTATTCTTAATTTTTGGAGGAATATTCATACTGTTTCCATAAGTGGCTACATCTGCTGACATTCCCACCAGCAGTGTGTGAAGGTCCCTTTTTCTTCACATTCTCCCTAACTCTTGTTATTTCTTGTTTTATTGGTAATAGCCACTCTAACAGGTGTGAGATGGAATCACACTGTGGGGTGTTTTTTTTTTAAAGCTTTTATTTATTTACTTTTAGAAAGAGGGGAAGAAAGGGGGAAAGAGAAAGAGAGGAACAGCAATGTGCCAGAGACACATGAATCGGTTGCCTCTCATGCGATCAGTTGCCTCTTCCACACCCCGAGCCAGGAACCTGACTGGGAATCAAACCAACGAGCTTTGGATTTGCAGGATGGTGCTCAATCTAGTGAGCCACACCAACCAGGCCCATACTATGGTTTCCATTTGCATTGCCCGTTTAGCTAGTGAAGTTTAGCATCTTTTCTACATTACTAGCTAAAAGGGAAAGGCCTTTTCCTTGAACAGCGTTGTGAGGTATCATCATTAACTTTTTGGGGGTCTTAATAGACAATGAATTTTATAATCACACCTAGACTTCAACTTTAGTGCATACTTCCCAGAAAGTGCCCTGAGTTTGATCTTTGCTCAGACATTTCTTAGCTGGAGAGGCTAGATATTTTCAAAACTAGGAAGTCTATGCTCTTTTTTATTTAACAGTCCTTTCTTTAGCTTCTCTTTCTCTTCTGACATCTGAGGATAGCAGCAAAAGAGAAACCAGGCAGTACTTCCAACATTTTGTCAGGCTGTTCAGTTCATTAAATATATTTGTTTACCTTTCAATTTACTGCAATTATCATGTTGCTAAACTTTCTGCCACCTTACGACAAAGACCACTTTCTTCTAGGTTCCAGTTAGACTTGCCTCACTTTCTTTTAAGTCCTCATTGGGAGCCTCCTCAATTTCTGAAATTCTACTACCAATTTATTCAAGGCTCTTCAGGCTTTCGTTAATACTCTTATAAGTTCTAATAACTTTTATCCACTGTCCAGTTCCAAAACCACCATCATATTCCAAGTTATTTAGGCAGCACACTACTTCTACTTACCAAAATCTGTATTAACTTTTTACAGATTTTAATAAATTATCCCCAAACTTAGAGGCTTCACAAAGCATTCATCTCACATAATTTCTTGGGTCAAGAATCTGGAGAGGCTTGGCTGGGCTATTCTGGCTTGGGGTTTCTCATGAGATTATTGTCAAGCTGTGTGTGGGATGGGGCTTCAATTATTTGAAAACTCAAATGAGATAGGACGATTCACTTCCAAGTTCATCCATGATTGTTGGTAGACTTCTGTTGCCCTCTTGTCCAGTGATTTCAGGTCCTTACCATACGAGGCCCTTCACAGCCCGAGTATGCCGACTAATTTCCCAGATTGAGAAATGAGAGAAAGGATGAGGGTGTGTGTACCCAGAATATAAACTGATGTGTCTTTTATAAGCTAATCTTTTCTTTAATACGGTGTAATTGACATAAAATACTTTTAGTTTCAAGTGTACAACAGAATGATTTGATATTTTTACATATTGCAAAATGATCATCACAATAAGTCTAGTTAACATCTGTGACCATGCAGTTACTAAATTTTTTCTTGTGATGAGAACTTTGAAGATCTACTCTCTCAGCAACTTTCAAATATGCAATACAGTATTTTTAACTCTAGTTACCACACTCTTACTACATCCCCAAGACTTTTTTATATAACTGGAAGTCTGTTCCTTTTTATCTGCTTCATTCTAAAGATCTAATCTTGAAAGTGATATGCCATAACATCTGCTATATATTACTGGCTACACAGACCAATACAATACCAAGACCTTGGTACAATATTAAAGGGAACTACCCAAGGATGTGGCTATGAGGAAGATATGAGGAAATGGAGATCACTGGGGGTCATCTTGGAGACTACTGTATTAGCTTATATGCTAATATTGTTATATACTTAAGCTTTACACCTACTTTCATCCCTGTAAGGAATTACTACTATTTTAAACAGGTTGCCTTAAGATTTATTCACAATATTTACTTTTGTCAGTCTACATTTTTTTCAGTGTCTCAAGCTTCCACATGGAGTAATTTTCCTTCCATTCTGCAGACTGTTTTGTATTTCCTTTAATTCAGGTCTCCTTGTAACAAATTCTATCGATTTGCCTATCTAAAAATGGCTTTTTTTCTAAAGGATTTTTTCTTTAGTCATAGAATTCTAGGTTAGCAATTTTTTCTCAGAATGCTGAAAATTTTTTGTTTTCATCTCTCTTGAGAAATCATTTCTTTGTCATACCCTTACTTTGAAGGTAATATTCAATATATCTTTTTCCTGGCTACTATAGGAAATTCTTTTTCTCCTTTTTATTGAATTTATTGGGGTGACACCGGTTAACAAAATTATACAGGTTTCAGATGCACGATCAACCACATGTCATCTGTACACTGTATTGTGTGTTCACCACCCGAAGTCAAGCCTCCTGTCCATCACCTTTCATCTCCACCACTCTTGTCTACATCTCCCCCTTCCTCCAGCAATCACCACACTGTTGTCCATGTCCGTGAGTTTTTTCTCTTTTCTTTCTTTTGTGCTCAATCCCTCCGCTCCTTGCAATCTAGCCACTCTCCTGAGAGAAATATCTTTTTGTCCTTGCTGGCTTTAGCTCTATTTATATATACTGGCTATGGTTCTACCCACCCCCTCCGCCCCCCAGCTTGGGGTTCACAGAATTTCTTGAGTCTAATATATTTCATTGGTTTTAGAAAATTCTCAGCTATTATTACTTCCAGGATGACTTTTACTCCATTCTTTACTCTCCTCCTAGGAATTCACTTACAATGTATATTAAACTTACTCACTGTATTCCACGTATGCCTTTGCTTTTTAAAATATTTTCCATTCTTTAGTCTCTCTTTTAGTATATATATTTTGCACTGATATTATCATGTACCTTACAAATTCTGTCTTTGGTTCTGTTTAATTTGGTATTTTATCTAGACATTAGGTCCTTAATTCTTAATTTTTTCATATTATTCAGTTTTAGAATTTCATTTAGTTCCTAACAGTTCTGTCCTTCTTTTCAACTCTTTGTCTTTTATATTTTTGAACATATTATACATAGCATTTTAAAGTCTGTCTGATAACTCCATTATCTGGATTCCTTATGGATCTGTTTCTGTTGTCTACAGTTTCTCTTAGATTTTAGTTTCATTGTATTTCCCGCTCATTTGTCTGTTGGTTTGTTTTTTTTTTAAACTGAATGTATGACATTAGAAATGAAACATTTTAGAGGTGATCTGAAGCCCATGAGGATGATTAACTTGTTTCTGCAAAACAGCTAGGGGTATTACCAACCCTAGATTCCAATAAGAGACTAGTAAAAGTCAAAGTTGGGTTTGAGACTCTAAAAGACCAGTCTATTCTTTAACTAGTTTCACTAGCATCAGAGTCTTGAGGGACATAGTGTAAATGGGAATTCCCAGACTTACTGATTTAATTTTGGAGGAAGACACATTTCAATATTTTATGCATACTAAAGTTTGAAAATTACCTAACAGGGTGAGTAAATTTCACCCACTTAAAAAAAAAATGCATGATCTCCTAGAAGATTTAGATTTTTTTTCTTTCTACCTGTGTGATGTTTCCATGATTTTTTTTTTTTTTTGCTTAACTTTGCTTTTCAGACACAAATTTCAAGAAATGCTAACAAAACCTCTTTGAAAACATAATGCCAATGAAGCTGTTGGTTGATCTATTTACCGTTAATAATAGTGGCTTGTACTGTATAGTATACTACATTTATTAAGGAAAAAAATATATTAAGGTTAAAAGTAATACAGGTTAAAACATATGGAGATATTTCAGACACAGGTTTTCTTTTACCTCAGAAATGAAGCTCTTCTTCTAGACAGTCTTACAGCTAATTAGCCTATCCTTCAAATGTTCAAACACTCAATTCTCCAGCAACATAGATAAAACTATAGACCTTTTTATACATATAAGGCTAGCATTCCTGAAAGAGAGGAATCCTAATTCTGAAAAGACTACAAGAAAAGACTGAGTGAAATTAAGAAAGTAAATTAAAGGCACATTCTACTTAGAAAATAATATTCAACCCTAACCTAAAGCACAAATATACAAATAAAAATAGTTAATATAGCAACTTTATAGCAGCAGTTTCAAATAAATCCAAATATGGTTTGGTCTACCAGAGGTTTATACCTATGTGTTACATAATTGATCTTTTTAATTGTTTCCATGTAGAGGGAAAAGACCCAAATAATTATGCTCAGAGATTCTGGTTCTCCCTCCAACTTTTCCTTTTCCCTTCACTCCCCTCCCCTCCCCTCCCAAATACATTTATCAAACACTTGTGTAATGTTGGCAGATCTACTTTAAGTGTTTGGTCGTCTTCTACTATTGCAGTACTTTCATAAATTACTTTTTAGTTCCAAAAAGTAAAGAAAATCATTCCTTTTCTATTCTTCTAGACCATAATTGTAAAGCTTTAAAATAGTTAGAAAAATATTTGCATTTTCAAGTGTTTAAAAAAAAAACTATGCTGCAATATATTTCTTCAAGTTTTAGTTTCTTTCTAATTGTCTAATTGTTTCATCAAAAAAGCAGTGCTGCCTTGGCCAGTGTGGCTGAGTTGGTTGGGGTGCTGTCTCATATACCAAAAGGTTAGGGGTTTGATTCTCGGTTAGGGCACATACTGAGGTTACTGGTTCGATCCCTGGTAGGGGCATGTATGAGAAGGAAACAATTAATGTTTCTCTCTCACATCCATGTTGCTCACTCACTCCCCTTTACTCTCTTTCTAAAATCAATACATACATTAAAAAAAGAAAAGTAGTGCTGCACAGTGGTTAAGAAAACAAAGTCAAGTTGCCTTAGTTTGTAAACTGATGTGTCTTTCTAAAAGACCCTGAACGTCTCTACTTCCCTTCCCATTTCCTCATCTATAAAACGGAGAGGATAATACTTACACCTCACAGGGTTTTCTATGAGGATTAATTTGGTTAATAATGTTTACAGTAGTCCCTTTTTATCCAAGGGGAAAACATTCCAGGATTCCCCCACCACCAGTGGATGCCTGTAACCATGAACAGTATTGGACTTATATATACAATGTTTTTTCCTATACATATGTACATACCTATGATAAAGTTTGTTTATAAATTAGGCACAGTAAGAGATTAATAATAACCAATATGAAAGAACACACAATACACTGAAACGAACAGTATGTGAATGTGGTCTCTCTTTCTTTAGCCAATCTAATGATTGAAAAGGCTACTAAGTAAGTAACAGGCAGGCAGCAAATACAGCATGTATATGCTGAACAAAGGAATGATTCACATCCCAAGCAAAATGAAATGAGATGATGTGAGATTTCAACATGCTATATAGAATGGTATACAATTTAAAACTTATGAACTGTTTAATTTTGGAATTTTTCCATTTACTATTTTTGGATCATGGTTGACTGCACGTAATTGAAATGATGAAAAGTAAAATCACAAATAAGGAGGCACTACTTTTATAGGCTTATAATAGTGGCTGGTACATAGTAATCCCTCTGTATGTGTTAGCTGTTAATGTACAGCATACAGTAACACTTTAATAGTCTTTATCTTAAAGATAACTGACAATGCTTCAAGTGATTGAATTAACAATAATGTGAATTATTAAAAAAAATTTTTTTAATCAGTTATTTTTAATAGGTACCTTTCGTGCTATTGGTTCCTGGCCTTCCATCAATGTGTACCAGCTGACAAGTTTATTCCAGCCCTCAGTTGGCAATAGTATGTAATCCAATTCATCAATAAGATGTTCCTTCAGTGACTGGGCATCACCATCTGCAAAAGAAAAAAGCAAATTCAATATATAAAAAGAAACAGTAGTACATACCTCTAAATACTCTGGTTATATACATCACAAATTACTTAAACTCATGAATACTAATTTAAATATTTAAATAAGCTTTGAAGGAAGATCTGAAAAGGTTCATCTCAAACTCTATATATTCCAAAATAAACTGTTGCTTTAGAAAATTACAATGGTTAGTGTTAGTCAAGCAAAAGTGTTTAAAATCATAATTTTTCCTGTATTAGGCTCTTAAAAATATAATGAAGTGTAATTGTTAGCCAAGCAACCTTGAAAAAGTGTTTCCCAAATATTTTAAGTGGCAGAGAACCCTGACATGGTAATTGCGGTCATTCCAGCATTAGCTGACGAAGGAAGCTCAAGAACAAGTCAATATCCTATCACAATGACTCCAAAGCACATGAAGATGGAAACCATGACAGAACTCACAAAAGGACATCTTGTGAACCAACTCATTATTCCAGAAAGCCCATAGTTAGACTCGTCCCCAGAACTAAAGTGGAAGTAGTTTTTCAGGAGTGGTTCTAATTCTATGATCCACTTTCAAAATGCTGTTTCAACTCAAAATTTGATACAGGGCAGGACAGAGATCTTGAATTATACTATACTTACATCACAGTCCTTAACTGAGATTCATTTATTATAATCTGGTCCTTTACTTCAATTTCAAAAGTACAGACACAGAATTAGCTTATTAAGTTACAGAAAACATTAAAGGGGTTTTCTCATTATGAGACAGTCTTAAATTATCAAACATGGGAAGACAAATTGTTTTTGGTAGCATTTCAATAATAAGACCATACTATTCTTATTAGACATAAAAACAGAAATTCCTCAGGAAGGAGGAAAAATGCTGAAAGGATTAAGGGAAAGTTATTTATCCTATCTATGATTCATCTGTGTTCACAGAATCATACTGTACTTTGAGAAAACAGTTTTCATCTGGAGCAGAAATGGGAAATACCTCAATTTTATAATATGGACTTCAATAGTGGATGCAAATGAAGCATTAAATTTTAAGCTCAGTTTTTAAAAACCTTAGTTGTAATTTTTAAATTTTGATGAAAACCAGTAACTTGCAACATATTTTTAGAATGTTCTGAAGGTAGAAGAAACTTAAATTTTCTAAACCCCTGTATGGATAACGTACTATGAGACACAACACATACCATGTTATCTCAGTCAATCATCAAAGCAATCCTAAAAAATAGGTTATCTCCATTTTAGATTAGAAAATATATTTAGGGAAATTGAAAACTTGCCCAAGAACATACATATAGAAATTGCAGGCACATTAAAAGATGTTATTATAGAGAATAAACCTTGTTATCTCAATTGATTTTTAAAACACTATTATGAAGTAAATATCTCCATTTTTATTAGTAAATAGATTCATGTATTGATTAACTTCCCCAAAGTCACACAGACAGAAAATTACAGAGACTGGATTCAAACACAAATTGTTTTACTCTAACATCCATTTTCTTTCACTATGCCTCAAAAAAAAAAAAAAGAAAGAGTTAAAAATTAAGACTTCTATTCTCTTTTTCACAGTAGGAGTTCAAGTAAGTGATTTTACTATATACCAGAATCTAAACAGTTATTTGTATATAGTGGAAAAAGTAAATTATTTTAAGGGGGGGAAAACACCCCTAAACACAGAATGGCTGATATTTGTTACTTCTGAGATTACAGATATACAAACTGTACATATTTATAATATGCAGTTTGATAAGTTTTGACATATTGATACCAGTGTAAAACCATTGCCACTACCAAAATGATGAACATATCTATCACCTGCAGAGACTTCTTTGTAGCCTTTTGTAATCTCTACTTTCTGTCCATCCAGGTCCACCATCTTACTGCCAGACAACCACTTATCTGTGCGTGGGTGTGTTTTTTAAAAAATTTATTTTCATTCATTCATTATTTTTTTAGCTAGTGTGTGACAGCTCCAGGGTTTGGAAGGGACAACTGGGCCCTTCAAACATGGGGACAACGCCTTTCAGCAATTCTCTCCCTGCACTATCAATGGCCAAGGCACAGGCAGCCCATGATCACTTTTGGATTTAGGAGTGTGTTTTTAACTACAGGCTATTTTGCATGTTTTAGAATTTTGTATGAAAATTGTGTCTGCTTTCTGTTACTATTAGCAAATCTGCATTTTCTAGATTCTTAGATGAAAATAGTGTGTACTGTTTTGTGTGGTTTCATTCATGCTGCATCGTCATCTTGAGATCTACTGATATTTTTATGTACTGATAGTTCATTCCTTTTAACTGCTGAGTAGGATTTCATTATATACACTATAATTTGTTTATTTGGCTGTTAATGGGCATTCTGGGTTGTTTCTAATTTTCTCTAATACAAATAACATTGCTATACATTTGTGTATAAATTTTCATATAGATATATGTTTTCATTTTTCTTGGGTGAATGCCTAGGAGTGGAATGGCTGGTTCCTATGGTATATATATTCAGTGTTTTAGGAAATTGCTGGCTTATTTCATTCCCAGAAACAATGTATGAAAGTCCCCTTGTTCCACATCCTTAACACTTGGTATGGGTCCATCTTTTAAATATTAATCATTTTAATACTTGTACAGTGGTACTTCATTGTGTTTTTAATCTTCATTTCTTTAATAACTAATGATGTTGAGTATCTTTGCATATGCTTTTTGAAAACTCTGGTGAAGCCGTCTGTTCAAATCCTTTGCCCACATTTCCCACTGGACTTCATTAATGCAAAGATCCAAGAAGATACAAACATGTACCAATGCTCCCTAATATAAATAAAAAAAGTCTTGTATCCATTAGAAATAAGCAATATACAACACAACATTCCCCCAAACAATAAGATAGTGCTCTCTAATTTTACATTCTCCATTTAAAGGTTTAAATAATAAACCTTTATTATATCATAAATGAAACAATTTGTTATACTACAGACTAATTTTTTTTAAAGATTTCATTTCTTTAATATTTAGACAGAGGGGAAAGGAGGGAGAAAGAGAGGGAGAGAAACATCAATGTGTGGTTGCCTCTTGCGCACTCCCAACTGGGGACCTTGGCCTGCAACCCAGGCATGTGTTCTAACTGTGAATTGAACCAGCAACCCTTTGGTTTGCAGGCTGGCACTCAATCCACTGAGCCACACCAGCCAGGGTCAGACTAATTTTGACAGGATAATCTGAATCATTGGGTTAAATCTACAATACAAAGAAATTTTTAATTTATCAATTTATCTGCATTAACAATTTCTATGTTATATACATTGACCATAACATATTGAAATGAACACATTACAGTATTTTACATTGACTGAAAAAATGAAATAATACCTTTGAGAAGTCCAGAGTTATCAATGGGTCCAGGATATACATTTTGATCTCCCATCTGGTATTTGTCCCAGCTGTCAAAGCCAACATATTTTTTCCACTGTTTGAACCAGCGACTATCAACTAGGTACCTAAAAATGAAAAATCAATAAAGGACAATCAGAAACCATAGAACAGCACAGAAGCTATTTCTGATATTTCACTTTATATTAAAGTATATACTCACTTTAAAAAGAATAATTTTAATGTCACAATATCTGAAAGAAAAATATTTCATTCATATAAAGTATTATTTCTATAAATATCTACTACTAGAAGTAGTAACATACAAATTTAAAAAAATTAATAGCCCTTTGAAAAAGTGCAAATAATAACTCTTCATTAAAATATCTGCCAATTGAACAAAAATTCCAATGGTCATAAAAATCAAAACAAATTTTAAAATGCAGTATGATAAAATATAAAGAAATAAGAAAAATGGTTCTTTTAAAAAAACTTATAGTATATTAATTTATATTTTACTTTATCTTTTCTGGAGTAAGAAAAGCAATTATTAAAGGTTTGCAAGAGTGATTATAATAATTACCATCAAAGGTTTTTAAAAAAAACTTTAAAAACAATTAGCTTCTTTACCAAAAAATGTTAATAACAATACTGAATCCAACTGTTTCTCATATAGTAAATCTACTAGAACAAGCAGGATTGATTTTTGATTGATTTAAAAAATGTTTTACACCAAGCATTTTAAGTATCAATGAAACTATATTCATATTATTTTCAAATACCTAGATTTAGTTTCTCATCAGATGACCAGTAACAGGAAATTTAAAATAATGGTTCTCTAACAAAGAACATTTAAAAAAATCATAAATGTAAAGAAGTTTAGCCCTGGCTAGTGTGGCTCAGTGGATTGAGCACTGGCCTGTAGACCAAAAGGTTGCTGGCTCAATTCCCAGTCAGGGCACATGTTTGAGTCGTGGACCAGATCCCAGGTTAAGGGTGTGCAAGAAGACACTGGCAGATGTTTCTCTCCCTCGTCCTCCCTCCTTTCCCCTCTCATTAAAAATAAATAAAATCTTTTTAAAAAAGAACTTTAAAATCTAATTTATTCCAAATATTATACTTATTATGAAATACTACTTTGTCACTAGTTCATAATTATTTTCTTTTTCAGAAACATTTTTTCTCACATTTAACCAGGTTCAATCACAAAAAAAATCAAAACTAAACAAGTTAACAAGTAAAAAAAAAGTAAAAAAGTAAAAGTAAAAAAGTTCAACAAGATGTGTAGGACCCATGTGTACCTCGATAACACAGGTAACCAAGATTTTAGGTCATCATTCTGATGTTTCTGTGCTCATTACATACAGCTCTATAGAAATATAATGCTATAACTATGTCTGAAATTCTCTGAAGCAAATACATGAACCTAACAAAACCCCAGAGTTCTTACAGAATATTAACAGTTTAATTCCCTAAAAGCGGATATAGCAGAATTTCTATACCTGAGCCCTACAAACCCACTATTATGGTTATGCAGCTGAAAGCCCTCAAATGGTAAAATTTTAGGTTTATGAGGGAAAAAAATGTTGAGATACTAAGTCATAAGTAAACCCTGTTTCTAAAATAAAACAGTTTAGACCAGCAATGAGTTTATATGTTAAATTGGTAATAAAGTTTACTAAATTGCATTTCACCCACCATAAATTTTTTACTTTCTCATTGTAATTTAAACAAGCTATTTAGACACTTCATTTGTTTTCTCTGCAAATAAATGTCATACTAAGTAGCTTTTCTCCTATTCTATTCATCTTCTTGTCTATCACTGTTTCAATATCATAGTCTTAGTTCTTTAATCAGGATGTTTTTTAGGGCAAGTTCCACCTGCTTGTTTGTGTTGCAAATTGTCTTAACTATCTTTGTCCATTTGCTCTTCCACATGAATTTTAGAAATAGTTTATCAAGTTCCACACAAACACACATACACAAAAACAGCTTAAGATTCAGACTGGAATTGTTTTGAACTTATAGATTAACAGTAATATTATAGTTAAAAATGTCATTTATAAAACTTACTTTAAAAACTATTAGTAGAATCCTATCAAAATTCTATCTTTATTTATTTAAAAGATAGTTCTAAATGATGAGGCTTTATCCCCCAAAGTATTTAATAATTCTTCATAGTTATAGTGGAGATTTGTACTGGGCAGTATTCACCTGATGCCTAACATGATACTACTATGCATTTGATGAATATTTAGCTGCTGTCAACACTACCTTCAATTGCAAAGGAGCATCATGTTTATATTACAGGCCACCTATTTATCTTGTGGAATTTTGTGCTAAGGAAACATGAAGGAAATATAAAAAATGGGAGTACCTACTACAGAAATAATATTTAGTCTTCTTATATTTCCTCATGAAAGACATTATAAGCAGATAAATGAAAAGCTTTATTTCAAGACATTTATTCATACACAGATATGCTGTACTGTAAAAACACTACTTCTAATCTATGAATCTGCCAAAATTTCAATTCTTTATTTTTTTTAAATCCTCACCCAAGGGTATGTTTATTGATTTGAGAGACAGAAAGGAAGGGAGTGGGGGAGGGATATAGTAAGAGGAAGAGGGGGAAGGAATCAGTGAGGGAAGGGGGGGAGTGAGCAGGGAGTGGTGGAGAGAGGAGGAGAGGGAGGAGAGAAACCTTGAGCAGATGCCCCCCCCCCCCAACATGCCTTGACTGGGGATCAAACCCACAACCTTTTGGCATATGGGACAATGCTCTAAAAACTGAGCCACCTGGCCAGGGCCCAATTCTTCCATTTAAACTGATAAAAGCCTAGAACAGAATCAATAGCTCACCAAGATTACAAATGAATGAACAGAGACCTGAATTTATACATTATCAACAGTACTTTCAATCTTTGGTATGTGCTTCGGGTCCAGATAAGCCTAATTTTAGCTTCTGAGTTTCTTTTCTGGAATAGTTGTAACTATTTGTTAAGGCTGATATTTCATGACTTTTATTCTTCACAAATAGTCATAATTATTATTAAGATGAAAACTGAATTCTTAACATTGCCTAATTAAGTCTCACATGATCTGTTGCTCCTTCCCTACCTTTCTAGCCTCAGTTGGTACCATTTATCTTTATGCTGAGATCTAGCTATAAGACGCTTTTTTCAATTTCTGGACAATGTTCTGCCTCATGGCTTCTTCTGCCATGAAGAACATGGAATGTTCTATTGTTTTCAACACCTAGTTAACTCCTATCATCTTCTAGATAGCCTAAATGTCACTTTCTTGGGGAACCTTCTGATAAGCCTCTCCCTGTTTCCTCTCAATTTGGAAAAAACAAAGCAAACAACCCCCCTCCCTGCCAAAAAAAAAAAACCAACAACAACAAAAAAAAAACAAAATGGCAATCTCAGTTTACTAGATATCAAGACTTTATTAAATTATAGAAATTACTTATTATCATTTGAGCTTTACTCTTGGGCCAGGCATGTACTCCTAAGTACTTTACTATATTGGCTCATTTACTCTATACAATGAAGTATAGGCATTTTTAAAATTTCATAGGCATTTAGAAATGAATTTGCCCAAGGTTACAAAGTTAGTGCCAGGCCTGTGTTAAGAAAATGTGATACTGGCATATGGAGAAGTAAAAAGACCACTGAAAACAGCACAATTAAACAAGAACCAGGCTCATATATGTGGAGCTATGATGTATGACAACAGCATCATTACAATTGCCTAATTAAGTCTAGTGGGGAAAGATCTGGCTATGTACATGGAAAAAATTAGAGCACTACCTCACATATGTAGTTAGTTCTATTCTAATGCTTGTTTCAAAAACTTGAATGTGTTAAACGTGACTAATATATTAAGGAGTAATAACACAAATTTCAGTGTATGCTTAATTACTGTTTCAGCCACAAGCAGGGCAAGGACTAAGGTGAGGCAAGTAAGATAGATGCCTAGGAGTCATAACAGGGAGTCTCTCCTTAAATTTTACGCCCTAGGTACTTTCCTTTCCATTTCCTAGTCCTAACTCTGAAACAAACCCAAGGTGAATATACAAAACTACTAGGTGTATTGAGCCACACATCCACATGAGGGTACAAATACACACACTTTAATAGTCTCCCTGAATTCACATGTGAACCACACACTCCCACAACCGCAGTTACAATTTCTTGACAGGTTTCAGATAACCTTATCTCCACCACAACTCACAAGCTACAATCCTTCTGAATCCCACTTCCACAAGCAAACTTCATCTTTTTCAAAATAAAATATATTTTTTGTTACTTATGCATTTCTTAACCATTTAACATATATAACACTGTGCTACCATTTTTAAATATGTATTTTTAAATGTGTCACTGAAAACATTTTTCGAGTGTTGTACCCCAACTCCATTTTCCTCATATGCCCTGTGGCTTTTACTGTGTAATTTTGTATATAGCATGATGATTTTTAGAAACATATGCTTTGTTACAGAAGAACTAACTATGCAAAAATAAATTATAGCTGGATTAAAAACATAAATGTGAAAGCAAAAATATGATTTTTAAAAAAAGGTATAAAAAATCCTTGTTACTTTAGCATAGATGAGGAGTCAAGACAAAAAGCAAAAAGCCTTAAAGACAGTTTGATAAACTTGCCAAGGTTAATATGAAAAGACTGTGTTCAGCAAATATAATACCAACTAGAGATAAGGCAAGGGAAGATACTCCTATCACATGTAACCAACAAAGGATTAGAATAAATGAACTCCCTTTAATTAAAAAGAAAAGAAGAAAAGGGCAATTCACTGAGCAGGAAAACAGAATGGCCTCTATACATATGAGATGCTGAATCTCACTATCAACTGCAAGAATACAAATTAACACAATAACATATCATTCTTATGAAATTAGTGAACACACAGGCACATACATTAGCAATATTAAGAGTGAAAAAATGTGTAGTATACCGTCAATGAGAATGCACATTAGAACCCTCACTTGAGAGAACAATTTGGCAATATCTGTTAAAAATGAAGATGTGCATACCATACAATTATGTATTGTCACTGCTAAGTTTTATCCTACAGAAACTCTTGCACTTATTTACATGACTACAACTATAAGAACATATACTACAGCATAATTTGTCAGAATAAAAATACTGAGAAAAACCTAAAACTCAGTATTCATACTAAGAAATATTACACAAAAACTGAAATGAAAAATATGACCTTTTAATATGAATAAATCTCATGTCACAAATAATATATATTATTTACAGGTCCATGTATATTAAAAATACAGAGAATAATAAAAATCAGTTCCAGAGAGTGGCTTCCCCTGTCAAGGGAGGGAAGGGGATGGGATTAGAGAAACACAAAAAGATTCAATTGTATCTTTATTATTTTTTTTAAACTAAGAAAGGCATACACAGATATTTTGTTATACTTTTCTGCGTACTCTTCTTTGTGAAATATAACATCTTTATTTTTTTAGGCTAAGAGAGGTGAATACAAATATGTTGTTATACTTTTCTTTGTACTCTTGTCTTTATGAAATATGACATTAAATATTTTCTATTTAACATAGAATAATGGTATATATATATATATACCTTCACATACATGCACACAAATGTACAGACTATGAATAATGTTGAGGCCAATAAAACTGATAGAGTTAAGTAACAGTCAACAAATGAAGAGAAATTGAAGGCATAAAAATAAGGAAAATAACTATAAATACAGCTTAGGTTTTTTAAAAACTAGAATAAAAGTATGTACAGCAAAATATATACAATGCATAGTTTTAGTTTGACTTTATTTTGAAAAATTGCATAATTTTATATTATCTCATTTTTTAATCTTCTTCCAAACAGATGAATTTGCATTAAGTTTTAATAAAAAATTTCCATAAGTTTTGAAGAATTTTCTTTAGAAAAGCATGATTTGACTGTTTCTAAAATTTATCAAATTGTGATTATGATATATAGTAATATATTCATTTTCAAGGAATCATTTCCTTTCGGGAACGAGGGCAACCAGTAAATAAGCCGGAATAGTAAAAATAACTGGGTGACATATCACAAGAAAAGCAACGCATTTAAAGTACGAAAGTAGATTATTACCCTGGATTATTTGGGACGATAATATAAGCAAAATAATCATTAAAAAAAATCCTAAAATTGACATACTGATTTTAAGCTGATCAAGCTTTAGTACCAAATATTAGATAAACTAGACTTGCAACCATCTAAAATTTACCTAAATACTAATGTGCAAACATTCAGATGGCTCAAAGTACAGAGTAGTAATTAGCTGCTTTATACAAATGGACTTATTTAAGGTTCTTTTTTTTTGCATGAAAGAAATTTATACTTTACAGAGGAGACTAAAGGTGAAATATGTCTGAATAATACAAAGCCATCTCTGTGTTCTCAATATAAAAAAAAGCTATGAAGTACATGTACCAAAACATGATCAAGATCACTTTACGATTGAGTCCTCTGGCTGTGGCTTAACTAGTACCACTTCCTTCTGTTTCAGTGGCTTGCAAGATTTTACGAGAGTGCTTCATACTTGATCATTACTCATGATTCTCATATATCAGTATAAAAAATTTTCTCATGTTAATATCTGAGCTCAAAAATTACTAAAGGAAATCTCATGGACATTAAAGATCTATAGTCTTCAACCTCTCAAGTCCTTCACAGGTGACCCTCAATCCTTCAGCATGTGTCCAGTATAGCCTTCTCTATTTTCAATAACAATTTCAAACTTTTGCCAGTCTCACTGTCTCCAACCCATTAGGCAGAACAGACAATCTTACTGCCTACTTTTCTAGGAAATCAGAAGCCTCTACTTTCTTGCACCGCACCTTAATGTTACAATCTTACCTGATTCCCTTGTGTATCAGTGGAGGATATGACTTCCCTGAAATCCAAGACTAGTAATTTTTGTTCCAGTGCTCTGAATCTAATTTCCTTGTACATTCTTGAAGACTGACTTACTGCCATTAACAGTCCCTACCTACTGTTTCTCCCACATGTATCGATCTCCCTCCCATCCTTCCTGTCTCCCTCCCTTCTTCCTTCTCTCTCTCTGTTCCACCAGCATATAAAAATGACCATCTATTTTCTCCTCTCTTCCCAAAACACCTTCCTGCTCACATATTTCCTCCTCTACCCACTCCCATTTTTCTGACTTGTCCTTGCAGCTAAGCTTATCTTTTCTCAACCCTCACTCTTCAACCTGGTATGATACGTCTTCCTACCCAATGGGCCCTCAAAAAGGTTCTCACAGACCTCACTGTGAGGCTCCATTGGTTAGGCATCATTCTACAAAACGAAAGGTTGCAGATTTGATTGCCAGTCAGGGCGCATGCCTGGGTTGGGGTTTGGTCCCTGGTTTAGACGTGTAGGAGAAGCAACCAATCGATGTTTCTCTCTCACGTCCATGTTTCCCTCTCTTTCTCCTTCCCCTCTCTTCTCTCTAAAAATAAATTTAAAAAAATCTTTTTAAAAAAAGATACTCACAAAGTCACCAATGACCACCCTAACTAATCCAAAGGATCCATAATTTTAGGTATCTTATCAATCCTTTTAAATAAGTGATTCCTGAGCAAGACAGGGATGTCGACTTTCACCACTCCTATTCAATATATAACTGGAAGTCTTAGCCATAGCAATCACACAAGAAGAAACAGAAGGCATCTAAATTGGAAAAGAGAAAGTTAAACTGTCATTATTCACAGATGACATGATATTATACATAGAAAATCCTAAAGGTTACACCAAAAGGTTACTAGAATAAATGAAGAGAAAGCAAGATAACAATTCATACTAATGCAACAAACAACAAAAAATAAGGTACCTAGGTATAAATTTAACCAAGGAGGGAAAAGACCCATACTCAGAAAACTATAGGACACTGAAGGCAGGAACTGAGGAAGATACAAATAAGTGGAACCATATACTGTGTTCATGGATTAGAAGGATTAACATCATTAAAATGTCCATACCACCCAATGCAATCTAAAGAATTCAGTGCAATTCCTATTAAAATACTAATGGTATATTTCACAGACCTAAAACAAATATGCCAAAAATTTATATGGAACCTAAAAGACCCTGAGTAACCTCAGCAATATAGATAAAGAAGAACAAAGTTGGCGGTATCACAATACTTTCAAACTATACTATAAGACTATTGTGATCAAAACAGCATGAGAATAGGGATTGAGATAGTAGGAACAGAAAACTCAGAGATCAATTCATGCCTATATGATCAATTAATATTTGACAAAGGAGGAAAGAACATACAAAGGAGTAAAGACAGTCTATTCAAGAAATGATGTTTGGAAAACTGGACAAATACATGCAGAAAAATGAAACCAGACAATTAACCTGCACCATACACAAGAATCAACTCAAAATGGAAAGAAGATTTAAATGTAAGTCGCAAAACCATAAAAATCCTAGAAAAAAACACAGGCAGTAAAATCTCAGACATACCTTGGAGCAAAATTTTTGCCAACATATCTCTTAGGGCAATGGAAAAAAAAATTAGACAACAGATCTACATCAACATAAAAACCTTCTGTACAGCAAAAGAAACCATCCACAAAATGAAAAGGGAACCCATTCTATGGGACAACATCCTCACCAATGATATATCTGATAAGGGGTTAACTTCCAAAATATATAAAGAACTTCTACAACTCAACACGAGGAAGACAAATAATCCAATTTAAAAATGGGCAAAGGACCTGAATAGACACTTCTCCAAAGAGGACATAAAGATGGCTAAAAGACAATGAAAAAATGCTCAATGTCACTAATCAGCAGAGAGATGCAAATTAAAACCACAATGAGAGATTAACAATTAAAGGAGACAGTCACAGACAGTAGATTCCTGGAAGTCTCAAAAAGACTGCCTAAGATCAGACGGGGTCAACAGCTGACATTATCAGAGGCAGATCCAGAAAAAAAAAAAAAACAGCGGTGTCCTACCATAGAATTTCAAACCACAAAGTCAGGAACTCAAGACAAATCAATTTAAGTGGCAGAAGCTAAAAAAAAAAAAAAAAAAAAAAGGTCTCACAAATAATGGTAAGACAAAGAAACCCCCCGATTGATGAGAAAGGAGGAATCACCAGAAAGAGAACTAAATGAAATAGAAGTAAACTATCAGATATTGAGTTCAAAACAATGGTTCTAAGGAAGCTCAGTGAGCTCACGGGGCTCAGAGAATTACCAAAAACTACAGGGAAACTATGAGGGACTTACTGCAAACTATACCAGCATGAAAAAGGACATAGAAAATATCAATAACAGGCAAGAGGAAATGAATACAATTTTTGAATTGAAGAACACAGTAGAAGGAATCAAAAAGACTCAAAAAGAATGAAGAGGCATTGAGGGAAATGCAGGACAACCTGAAATGTAATAATATGTGTATAATAGGGATACCAGAAGAAGAGGATCAAGGGATAGAGAACCTGTTTGAAAAAGTAATGATGGAAAACTTCTCTAATTGGAGGAAAGAAAAAGTCACACAAGACCAGAAGCACAGAGGGTCCCATTCAAGAGGAACCCAATGAGGCCCACTCCAAGACATGGAAGCAAGGGAGAAAGAGGTAGTAACATATAAGGGAGCCCTGATACAGCTAGCATCTGACTTCTCAACAGAAACACTGCAAGCCAGAAGGGAATGGCAGGAAATATTCCAAGTAGTGAAAAGCAAAGGCCTGCAAGCAGTCTTGGTTCCCAGCAAGGCTCTCAATTAAAATGGAAGGCAAAATAAGGAGTTTCCCAGACAAAGGAAGACTAAAAGAATACACCTCCACCAAACCAGCACTGCAAGATATGCTAAAGGGACTGCTTTAAGAAGATGAAGAAAAACAGTGAGAAAGAGAGGAACACAGGTACAAAGGGAAAAAGAGTAAGTACCTATGAATAATAACTAAATGTAAATGGATAAAATGGTCCAATCAAAAGACATAGGGTAGCTGAATAATAATAAAATATGACCCACACATATGCTGCCTACAAGAGACCCACCTCAGAACCAAGGACCTACACAGACTGAAAGTAAAGGGATGGAAAAAATAGTCCAAGCAAACGGACAGGAAAAAAAAAAGCAGGGGTAACAATACTTATATCAGACAAAACAGATTTCAAAACAAAGGCCATAAAAAGAGACACAGAAGGACACTTCATAATACTCAAAGGAAAAATCCATCAAGAAGACATAAACATTTGTAAACATATATGCACCCAACATAGGAACACCCAAATATAAGGAAAATCTTGGAGGACTTCAAGAAAGATATAGACAGCAACACACTGATAGTAGGGGATTGTAACACCCCACTGTCAAAAATGGATAGATCTTTCAAGCAAAATATCAACAAGGATATTCTGGAACTGAATGACACATTAGAGCAAATGGACTTAACTGACATATATACAACTTTTCATCCCAAAGAAGAAAAATACACATTCTTTTCAAATGCACATGGAACATTTTCAAAGACAGACCACATGATAAGACACAAAACAAGCCTCAACAAATTCAAGAAAATTGAAATCATTAAAAGCATTCTCTTGGACCACAATGGCTTGATACCAGAAACCAGCTTCAAGGAAAAAAACTAAAAAACATTCAAACTCATGGAGACTGAAGAGTATGCTATTAATGAATGGGTCAATAATGAGATCAAAGTAAAAAAAAGTTTCTGGAAACAAATGAAAACGAAACACACAACACTCCAAAACCTACAGAACACAGCAAAGGCAGTCCTGAAAGGGAAGTTCATAGCAATACAGGCCTACCGAAAAAGGATAGAAAAATTTCAAATAGACAACCTAACCCTACATCTTCAAGAACTGCAGAAACAACAACAAACAAAATCCAGAGCAAGCAGAAGGAAGGAAATAATCAAGATCAGAGCAGAACTGAATGACAGAGACTAAAAGAACTCAAAGGATCAACAAACCCAGGAGCTGGTTCTTTGAAAACATAAAATTGACAAGCCTTCAAGCAGATTCATCAAGAAAGAGAGGGAGAGGACCCAAATAAATATCAGAAATGAAACAGGAGAAATTACAACTGATACCACAGAAATACAAAGAATTCTAAGAAATAACTATGAACAATTATATGCCAAGACGTTTGACAACCTGGGTGAAATGGACAAATTTCTAAAAAAATATAATCTTACAACACTGAATGAAGAAGCAGCAGAAAGCCTGAACAGACCGATAATAGCTGGTGAAATTGAAGCTGTAATCAAAAAACTTCCAGCACACAAAAGCCTGGGACCAGATGGTTACACAGGAGAATTTTATAAAACATTTCAGGAAGAGCTAACCCCTGTCCTTCTCAGACCATTCCAAAATAACAAAAAAGAGGGAAGGCTCCCAAACTCTCTTCCTGAGGCCAGCATCATCCTAATCCCCAAACCAGATACAGACACAACAAAGAAAGAAAACTACAGGCCAATATCGCTTATGAACATAGATGCTAAAATCCTCAACAAAATTTTGGCAAACTGTATCCAGCAATGCATAAAAAAGATTAAAGAAAAAGGAAAAAAAAGAAGAAAACCACAATGAGATATCACTTCACACCCCCCAGAATGGCTACCAAAAATAAATCAACAAACAAATGCTGATGAGGATGTGGAGAAAAGGGAAACTTAGTGCACTATTGGTGGGAATGGGGACTGTTGCAGCCACTGTGGAACACAGTATGGAGTTTCCTCAAAAAATAACAAATTAAACTGCCTTTTGACCCAATGATTCCACTTGTGGGAATATATCCTAAGAATCCCAAACCACCCATTTGAAAGAATATATGCACTTGTATGTTCATTGCAGTTATTTACAATAGCCAAGACCAAGAAACAGTTCAAGTGCCCATTAGTAGATGAGTGAATAAAAAAAGCAGTGGTACATATACACAATGGGATACTATGCAGCTGTTTAAAAAAAAAAAAAAAAAGGAGGAACTCTTACCTTCTGTGACAGTATGGATGGACTCAGTGATTATTATGCTCATTGGAATAAGTCAGTCAGAGACAGACAAATACAACATGATCTCACTTATACGTGGAATCTAACAAACAAAATAAACTGATAAACACAATAGAAACAGAGGCATGGATACACGGAACAGACTGACAGCTGTCAGAGGAAGGGTAGAGAGGGGAATTGGATGAAAGGAGGTGAAGGGATTAGCCAAAGAACATATACCTATAATCCAGGAACGCAGACAACAGTGTGGTGATGGCCAGAGGGAAGGGGGACCTAGGGCTGAGAGAAGGGCAGAACTGGGTGGGGGCGGGGGGGGGAATGGGGACATCTGTAACAGTGTCAAAAATAAAGGAAAAGAAATAATTCCACTTTTTTCTGGAAGTGATACTTTTTAAAAAACATTCTCTTCCTCTGTTTAATGTTAGTATTCCACAGAGCTGTTCTCTAATTTCTTCTCTTAATGATTATCCTCTCCAACAATACTGTAATTCATACCAATAATTCCAAAATCTGTATCCCCAGGCCAGTCCCCAAGTTATTGAACCATTATTTTCAATTCCAACTAATCCATGTCAATTTGGATTTTTCAGACATTTCAACCTTGAGTCATCAATCATCTTCATACTTTCAAATGTACTTCTTTAATAAATGGTATCACAAGATATTGAAATATCCCAAGCCAAAAACCAGAAATATTCTATATTCCTCTCTCATCCCATAACACCTAGTAACTAAATCTGTCCCCTTCCTCTTCATTCTCAGAAAAGTACTTTAGTTATGTACCTCCTCTTCCCCATCTTTTTTAGTGACATAAATTACTGAAATAGCTGCCCAACTTATCTCTCTGTTTTAAGTTTGCTTGCTTTTGGTTTGTCCTCCATTCTGCCGCCACATTTCATTACTATATTTTTTAATCACAAGTTGCCAATAGCACTTTATTTTTTCCTTTCAGCATCCTGCTCTGCAGCTTCCTTGGCGCTTTTTGCCTGGATTCCAAAGAGCCAGACATTGGTATGGGCCATGAAGAAACTGGCAAAACAGCTTTAAGTTCTTCCCCTCTGTGATGACCCTGGCTTTCTCCTTATAGACATTCTGTACAGTCGTGAGTGGTCCTGTCAGCTGGGTAGCCAACTTGAGTTCTTCACCAGAACTGTTTTCCTCGTTGGGGCCGTGGGCTGTCTGGGGAAGGGGATGAGCAGAGCAATTACTCCCTCAGTTGCTGCACGTTGGCCTGCAGGAACTTGGTGGTCATTCAGACTCCTTGGATCCTAATGGTCCGCGACACCTTTTTGTGGATGCCGGTCACCTTTAACTCCAAGCTGCAACCCCTACTGCTAGCACTTTGGTGTGGTACCTCAGTCTGGGGCATCTCACTATGGGCCAGATGGGTCCTGCCCCAGAGCACATAGGGCCATGGGTTCTTGTCTTGCCTGGCCTTGTATCTGTAGACCTTCTGCACAGGCTGGTTAAACCATATGGCAATGTGCCATGGCCAGTCCCTATGAAAGTGAGGCTTCAGTATACGCCATTTCTGCTGGGTGCCATGGCTGCTGCCTACTGGCCTTCCAGAAGGAGAATGGTCATCGCCGGAAAGGCCACAGACATTTTAAAAAGAAATATCATAATATCAGTCCTCTGTTTAAATTAAAATTCTAATATCGCCTAACTATAAATGTTTTACATTTATATAAAGTTTTCTCTATAGAGTGCTTTCACATTAATCATTAGAGTAACTTTTACCAAGGTTCCTGCATACTGTGTGAGTATGCAGGGCCAGTTTTCAGCACGTGCTCTAGTTTTCAGATTCTAAGATTCAATGCTCTTTCTACTGTATTCAACTTTACTTTAAATCTCATATTTAGCAAAGACTACAGATGTAACAGATGCTTGGTAAAAATCATACATCATATTCTACTCTTTATGAAATGCTAAGGGTTATTTTTATAAAGCGTAGCAGAAAAATATCATAATGTTACCACTGAGGTATAAATAAGAATGGACATACTTATTTAAAAGGTATAGTCTAGCAATTTTTATCCATTTTACTTATGAACAAAATAAGTATTTTCAAAGTGGGCCTGTCTGGAACCTAGTAGTAAAGCCTGATATGAGTCATGTTTTCGCCTCAGTTAAGACTACATGAAAAAATAAACACTAAGAGTTTTCTTGAGTTGTGGTAAACACTAAATTGCAGATCAACTTTTGCACACCCATTCTCAATTTGTGTTCATGATTATTTTTGCTTGTAAACATCTTAACTGCTGAAATCAGACCTGAATAGATATAAATTCTAAATTTACTGTAAAAAAATACTAGACCGAAATTCTTTTTCTGACATTACTTCCTGTGAGGTCTTAGAGAGTTTACTCAGCACTAAAACTTTTAGCTTGTGTATATTAGAAATGGAAATTGATTCATTCTAAAAATATTTATTGGAGGTCTAGTATGTTATTCCATACAAATAGGTGGTTATCAAAATAGCCCAGGTCCCTATGTTCATGGAATTTAGAATCCAGTGAAGAAACAATATGTAATTAAGATATGTAGTAAAATATTGTTGTAAGTGCTGTGAACAAAAGTACAAGAACTATGAAAGCATAAAAACGAGACCCTATTTAGAATAAAAGAAAGTCTTTTAGAGGAAGTAAATTTTAGGATATGAATAGGAGTTATTTCAGGGAAGAGTAAAGGGAAAAAAGTGATCTACACTGAAGGAACAGCATGTGCTTGGGCCAGAACAACTTCAGGAATTTGGTATGTTGGAGGAATTTACTAAATGAGGCTGGAGTTTATGACAAGGGGAGGAGATATCCTAGGCTGGAGAGGTGTTCTGGGGCCAGACTATATATTTATTGCCCTTTAAGGTAATGATAAGGATTTTTTATCCTAAATGCAAAAGATTGAAAGATTTTTAGAAGAGATATGATCTGATTTGCATTTCATAAAGACCACTGGGAATATTTTATGTGATTGTTGGGAGGATCAAATACATGTGAAATGATTAATAAAAAAAAACTCACATGAAGTTATGGAATGAGTAGTTTAAAAGGTCTAAGTTGTATGGTGCTAAATATTCTGAAGGCATCGAGAAAGACAATTTTATTGAGGTTTGTATAGAATGATTACATGGCTCCAGAGAGAGTAGGTCAAATAAACTGGAGTTAATTTTAAGACAGTATTCAAATGCAAAAAAGCTACATTAAGAACTAAAAAGGCCAAATTTGGAGGGGGGTGGAGGGGCAGGGGGTTGTGAGGGAGAAAGGTGGAAGAGTTTCAAAAATTGTTTAGTGTTTTTAGATACACTAGAAGCAAAATTAAGGAAGATAGAGAGGGACCAATAAATGATTCAGAAATAGTCCTAGATATAGTTTAAAAGTAGTACAGGGAAATGAACTAAACTCCAATAGCAGAATTTAGGAAACCACAGTTCCTTATTATTATTATTTTTGATTAGTATAGTTTATGCTAACAACTTTCAGATAAGAAGTCCATAATGCTTAATTACCTAATATTGACATAACTATAACATTGTTAATTTAAAAAAAAATCCTTTTTCTAAGCAAAGTAGGCATAAGACAGTCATTCTTTTACAACAAAAAAATACACAAAAATATCAACTTAATCCAATGTACCACAGTTATTCTCAAAACAATATATATACCTTTCTTGTGCAAAATTAATGGCATAAATAATTCTGGATGTTAATTTGTTAATCACTCTATGACTAATCCTCTCATTTAATGAAATATCATGTAAATTAAATTTGAGTAGCAATAGCATAAAACATTTTTAATAAAGGAGACATTGGTAATATCTAGTATTTTACCAAATATTTCACTGAATTTTTCTTAAGTACCACAAACTGAGAATTTCATTGAGAATTTACTGAGAATTTCAGTAAAACTTAACCAAATAAATCTATGAAGTTCTTTTAAATAAGCAAGTGGTTTGGTCAATCATCCCTTTATATCTTAAGTTTTAGATTTCAGGCATTTCTAACCTATTTTCTGCTCTGCACATTACGTTCATCAGTTAGCAAGAACTAATTTTTATGACCTCTTTTCTTTTTACATCTAAACTAAAACACAAATAAGGAACTTAAGAAGGCGGCCAAGTAAGACTGTGAAAGTGAAAAGAAAACCCAAAGATAGGGAGGAAATTTTGCAAATCATCCACAGGGTATGAGTTTGCATTTAGAATATGTAAAGAACTCTTAAAACTCAATAATACAAAAACAAATAACCAAATTTAAAAATGGGCAAAGGAACTAGACAGACATTTTGCCAAAGAAGATATACAAATGGCCAATAAGCACATATGAACAGATGTTCAACATCATTAGACGTTACGGAAATACAATTCAAAACACCAATGAGACACTACTACACACCCACTAGGACGGCTATAATAAAAAAGACAACAACATGGTGCCGAGGATGTCAGAAGCCTCATACACTGCTAGTGGCAATGCAAAATGCTGCAGTCACTCTGGAAGAGTCTATCAGCTCCTCAAAAAATTAAATATAGGGCCTCAACAATTCCACTCCTAAGTATATAACCAAGAGAAATTAAAACTATGACCACACAAAAACTTCTACACAAATGTTCACAGCCAAAAAATGGAAACAACCCAAAGGTCAATCAACTCAGGAAGGGAAAAATTCTATGTGGTCTCTCTGTACAATGAAGTGTTTGGCAATACAAAGAAATGAAATATTGATATATAGTACAATATGGATGAACCTAGAAAACATTATGCTAAATGAATGAAGCGAGACACAAAAATCATACATTATTATGATTCCATTTATATGAAATACCCAGAAAAGATACAGAATGCAGATTAGTAGCTGCTTAGACTAGAGCAGGGGGAGTTGGGTAGAAGTTGGGGGACTACTAACAGGTAGAGGTATATTTTAGGGACGATAATATTCCAAAACTGATTGTGGCTGCATGACTTGTAAATAGATCCACATCTGGTGAATTGTACAACATGTGAATTATATTACAATAAAGGTGTTTTACATATTTTTAACGGGTAGGATTATTAAAAATGACTTTACAGAGATTAGTTTTGAGTAGGTTTTGAAATCAGGAACTGGTAAAATATATTTGAAATAATATAATGCAAGAATAAGTAAATAATTTGCAGGAAATGGGAACCACCATCTGTATCAAAACAGAGCCCAAGGAGACCCAGAAAATTCTATAGGTTCCTCATACAAATGAACATGGTGTTTTACTAAAGCGACAAAGCTGTCATTTCTTGATTTTAATGCTTTCAAGTATGCATCCCTCAAAAAGTTGCTTCCATAATATGGGTATGGCTCTATGATTCATATGCAGGCAGTCCAGTTGAAAATGTAGGATTTTATAGTTGACTGGCTAAGTTAGAATCCCTACTCTACCACTGAGTGTATGGCCATGTGTATGGAACTCTGTACCCCAGTTTCTGTAACTGTAAAATAAGAATACTCACTTATTTCATATATATAAAAAGCTCTTAACATAGTAAATGAGTGGGCACCATAGCCAAAACTATATGATGTATACAATACTTAGCTATACCTCCCCTGAGAATTAAAAGGTTCCTCGGCTTGAAATCCATTCAAATTTATCAATATAAATTTTCCAACTATAAAGATAAATATCTTGATTAAACTGTTAAACTTTGTCAAGTTTTCAAGTATATTGCTAAGTAATATTAAACAATCCAAATTCTCAGGTCCTTTTTTTTTTTTTTTAACTATGATCATTTCACCATTATCATTCCTAATCTTTTTGGTTTTCACTAAAGGAACTTGAGGCACTTTTCACTCAAGTAATTAATTTTGTCTCTAATGCTCTCAGGTTTTGATTTGACTGACTCGCTAAAACTTAGAATTGCCTCACCTTGGAGCCACTCTTAGACTTGCTTGTAAGAGTCTGAAATTTTTCACAAAGGAAGCCTTTCTATGTCTACTTCTGCTACACAATTTTCCCTAACAGTAAGGAAACATCTACTAATACTGAATCTTCTCAAAGCTAAAAGGATAGTGGAAGGGAGTATTTGCATTCTTAGCTCCCCATACGGAGAAGAAAAAGTAGTCATTACCTTCCTCTTCTTTTTGGAGAGATGTTAGGATACCATGCAGAATCCCACTGATAGAAGCAGAAGAGTTCTAGGCATAATGAAATACAGATTAATCCTACACAGGTTTTCTGCCTTATATTACAAGATGACCTCTGCTTCTTTTTGAGGAACCATTTTTGATATTCTCTCAGATACATCATTTTAATCTGTATCCAAAACTGAGGTCACTTAATACCAGTCTTATTCTAGGTTTCTTTAGTAGTGATTTCTTGTATACTAGATGATAAAATGAAAGGAACTACATTCTCTTGTTTCAAGGACAGATGAAGAAGGAATCCAGAGAAACGGCTTGAAGGGAATAAATTTAAGGTAGAGTATGAATTACAGTGGTAACTGAGAAAATGAAAATATCAGGCACAAACTGAATTACTCAAGGATGAAAAAAAAACCTAGCAGTTGCTGCAAAATTCTATGTGGGGACTAACAAGAAACAGGTTAGCAGTTTAATGACTTAATGAAATACTATTTGAGTTACATTTGAGTACTGACAAGCATGAAACATTTCTAATACTAAGGAGATGTTAATACATCCAGTCTTTTATATCATTCTAAATTATGCACTTAAACCTAAATCAGCTCTGAAATTATCAAACAGCAATAAAGGTAAGTAAGACCACTTAGTTTAAAGGCTACATAGTATCATGCGTTTAAGTATAGTGGTTGGCACAGAGTAAGCATTCAATAAATGTTCACTAATGGTGGTATTATCACCTGCAAACCACATGTTAAACCAACTTATTTCTCTGAGTTCAGATTCCTTACCTAAAAGAAAGGAATATAAATATATGCTTGATCCTTATTTAAAGGATCAAATCAAATATTGCATACACAGTTCTCAACCTTCCCTTATCTCCCTGCCAATGTAGCTAATGGTTTCAATTCACTTTTATAAAAATCAAGGTTTATTAATAAAGTGATTCTCAAAATGAAAAGAATAATCAGTAAATTCATGTAATAAAATGGATATATCTAATGAGTAAGATGGAAAAACTGGTTTTTCTACTAGCAGTAATGCTATCTGGAATGTCAGTTTTCCAGTAGTATTAAAGAGGTGTCAATAGAGTCATGTACCTTCTACCATCTTAATTCAAATGTCTTTTACTCTGAAAATTTACTCAAAGTCATTTCTGAAAAAAATCAGTTGGTAAACATGGAACATAAAATACCAATCATTCATATTTACATTTTCTGGCTGGGCTGTTCCTCTGGACTCAGAGTTCAAAAAGAGAGACTTGTATGTTTGTGGCTTATTGTAAAGTTTCAAAATACAGGCAAAGTGCTAAAAGAAAATATCTTACAAGTCCTTACTATCTGCTTGATATGTTATTTCTGTAAAACTATATGAGAAGGAACCACAGGGTCCCTAGTAATTGTTTTATCAGTAATCATAAGCTTTTAACACCCAAAATCTCAACAATAAGTAATCCCAGTTTCTTTAAACACACTTTTGGATCAAAATGACATTTATTCTACATATTCAGTTAATCACCTATTAATCTTTAAACATATTTTAATTTCAAGAAGCAAGCTATGAAGGTTCTCTATGTATTCTGTCACACCTAAACTGAAGACTCACAAAAGATGAGTGGCGGATAAAATGGTAGAACTGTACCACTAAAATAAAAGTGGCTCCATTTAAAGAGATAAAATGGCAATTTTTTTCTTTTCAAAGTATAACTATATTTTAAAACACATCTTTAAAATAAGAGGCAGTATAGCACAGTGATTTTAGGGCCTGAATTAAACTCCTAGACTATGCACTTGGGTTCAAATCTCAGGTATAACACTCACCGTGTGAACATTTCTCTGAGCCTAGGATTCCTATTCCATCAAATGTGAATTGTGGCATATTCACATTTTAGTGCCCTAGAATTGTGGTTCTAAGTAAGTTAAGTTAACATGTGTAAGTACTTAAAATAGTATGCAGCACGGTGTTTTTAAGTGTAATATTATAGGTCATGGTCAGACAAACTTTTTATTATACTTATATGCAAGCAAGATTAATCGTTATCACAAAACTATTTTGTTGAAAGACCATTTATTTAATACCTTGCATGTGCTAACAGGACACAGTATGATGTAGAAAAAAATAGTCTAAATGTCACTAAATAGATAAATAAAATCACTGACTAAAGCTCTGGATCATCTTGGTCACAGACGGTATATTAATCTTGGATTCCCTAACAACGCCGAAGTGATTTTTAAAATATATGGAAAGAATTGAATTAAAAAAATGTTTTTCTATATTTTAAGAAACTAAAATGTGAAAAATATGCTTTAATGTCATTATTTCTGTCCTTATATTCATCAATTTAACAACACTAAATAAGTTTTGCTTTCTGGTTTCATTTCCTATAAATGATGTAATCATACCTTATTTTAGTGGTAAACACTTTGGCACAACTGAAATTAATTTTAGCAGTAACACTAATGTAAAAATTTCTTTAGGAAATATATACTAAACAATTTGAAATTCATATTGATTAATAGTGTCCATTTACATTATTAACTGCAGTGATTACAAGGTTGTTTTCTGTTAGGGTCAATCAAAGTTGTACAACATAAGGGACCATATAAATAAAGCCTCCAAGATTTCTAAGTAGAAGGGTATGAATGGAAGGAAAGCTCTAAAACTGAAATCAATGTCTCCTATTTAAAGACATCATTGATCTGATGGACTATTCCTTGATATTTATTGAAACAAAAACATCGTACACATTTTAAATGACTCCGAATACAAATTGCAGTTACACTCTGACATGCAAAGTTTAATTTGTAAAGTTAGTTATGTGCTACCACTGAACATACATGTCATAAAAATCAGCAGAAATAATTGGTAAATGAATGACATTTAATAAAAATGGGGAAATAAAGCAGAGATTTGGATGATTTGTAGTTATCTGTTTACTTACACATAACAGATGTTTTAAAAGATACCTCCAAAGATATTATTCCATAACCCCCAACTTGTCTTTGTAACTCATTTATTTACTATCCCTTTAAGAAGGTTCCTCTATCCCTAATACACTTACATGTAATGTATTTTAAACAAATTTTCCTTTTGTCTCATCAGGAAAAACCACCATGTATCTGAGGATTAAGTTATATTACACTCATCCTAAACTAAACAACTCTAGATTCTTCATCACTTTTTACAGTTCTTAAATTCTAACAATCTTGTTCATGGTAGCTGAAACACAGATCAAGAAACAGCATTATGAGACTACTGCTTTAATCCTTCTAGTGCAAATCAGCGTTATTTTCATACTTTACCTTTTAAAGAGGGATCAATTTTGACTCTTTTGTCACTATAAAGTCTAGTACCAAGCATATCATAAAATTTGTTCCTCTTCATCTCAGAACATATGTTCAGCTCTATAAAGTCAGTTTGCAGATAAAAATCATTCACTATTTACAAATAAACAAACTCCAAAATCCATGAAGAATAAAATCTTTATTTACCCTTGCCCAGGTGTTAGTTTCCAGAGTACTACGAGACAGTCCTTACCTGCAAAGTGCTCACAACCTAATTAATAAAACTTATTAATTTTAATACATGTGACTATAACATCAAACATCAGTAATAAACTTTCAAGAATAAACTTATGGTAAACCTACCATTTTTTCCCTCAATAGTACCTGGAGTCTTTCCAACATGGAAATACGTATACAAAGACAATGTTCCATCTGTATATGGCCCATTTCAGTTAGAAAAATAACACAAGATTTGCCCAAAGACCCATGAAAGACATTCCAAAGATTGGAAAAAAAAAAGTTAAAAAGAAAAATAACTTTTGAATGTGTTAAAAACTCGTTTTAATGAGTTCCAAAAACATAAGCCCAGGTAACAACTAAATTATAAGTATCTTTACCAGTTCCATATTTGTGAATAATTCACCTTAAAACTCTGAATCAAACTTCTGCTCTGAGTTTCTTTTTTTGATAGGTTTCACCTGCTAATTGCAAGTAAACTGGCTCACATGTAAACCAAACTGGTCTCTGCAACTCCTCAGTATCAGCTTGCTCCTGCATTTTTTCCCCTTAAAATATGGAGGGAAATGGGAGTAAGGATAAAAATTTTGTTGTCACCTAAATATCTGGTCTTCAGTTTTCTTGTTTTTAAAATGAAAGCATTAAGATGACTAAAATTTATGGATTTCCTCTATTTACTCTTTAAAATGATTTACCGTAACTCTGTTAGAAAACAAAAATAATTTCATTTTAGGAATACCAAGTGTCCATCAGCAGATGAGTGGATGAAAAAGCTGTGGTACATTTACACAATGGAATATTACTTGGCCGTAAAAAAGGAAATCTTACCCTTTGCGATAGCATGGATGGGACTGGAGAGCATTATGCTAATGAAATAAAGTAGTCAAAGACAAGTTTACTATTATTTCACTCATATGTAGAACCTAATGAGCAAAATGAACTAACAAGAAAAAGAGAGACAAATTCGTAGCAGGCTGACAACTGACTGGGGCAAGGAGAGGCTGGGGGTGGAGAGATTGAGCAAAAAAAAGAAAAAAAAGGAAAAACTCACGGACACGGACAACAGTGTGGTGCCTAGGGGGAATGAGGGAAGGTGGAGATGGAGGAGGAGGAGGGTATCGGGGGCATAAATGGTAATGCCCCCGATACCCTCCTTAACTTGGGGTAGTGAACACACGATACATTGTACAGATGATGTGTTGTAGGATTGTGCACCTGACACCTGTATAGTTTTGTTAACCAGTGTCACTGCAAAAAATTCAATAAAATAAAAATACCAAACTTTAAAAAGTTTATTGCCCACATACACATATTGCTATCATCTTGTAGTGTCAACAAGACCAATTATTACTCAGTATAACAAAAACATAATAGCCATATAAATAATATTCATATATTAACTTACAGATTTCTATTTTATGGAAATCCACATTTATCTTTTTATGAGGTGGTAATAGGCTAGATGAATTAAGAATTTTTAAGTGTTCTTTAACAAAAAAATAGGAAGGACTGAGTTAATCTTTAGCAATCCACAGGCCAAGGTGTTTCATTTGAGTGTCCTAGAAAATTTTCAATTTCTCCACAGTAATAAACATCTTAGGAACACTCTAATATAAGTAACAATTATTAAATTATATTTTTAGCTGTAACGCAACAAGTATATGTTTACACCCTTGGAGATTTCTGTTACATAAATATAGTATGGGGCCTAACTAAGTAGGAAAAAAAGTATCAAGACTTAAATCGAAGTACTTAAATTCAAGTCCCAAGTCTGCCACCTACTAGCTTACTTGAAAATGATCCTAAAACCACAGCATTTTATCAGAAATGGCCGTAATAAGAATGTAACTAAAATTTAATCTTATCCCAAAAATAGAACACATCATGTTTTAGAATATTTCACTGAATCAAGGGAAAATCCATATAATGAAATTATGATTGTCCATTTTCATAGGTGAAGATGCTTAAGTGTAATGATTTAAATTAACTTTCCTCAAAATCATACTGCAAGTTAGGTGGTGGAACGATGACTTAATTCAGGTTTAAATCTAACGCTGCTCCCACTAAGTCATATTGGGGTGAATGAAAAAACATTCTGTAAATTAAATACCACTGTTACGGTGAAAATGGAAAGGGAAAACAATTTTTAAAGAGGCAAATTATCCTCCCTAATAAACACACCACTTTCTGCTTATGTTACACATTCATATATTTATTATTTTGGATACCACTTGATATAGCCGACAAGTATTAAAATCTCCACCATACTTCCTTCAGTATTTTAAGTATACCCTTTGGTATTTTACAAGTTTGTATATTAGCAAGTGACTTAAGCCTCAAGTGGACTTATCTACTTTTTGCAGGCCTACGTTATAAATTCAAAAGGGAGGGAAGGGCTGCACTTCTAAGAAATGCTGCCGGTTTCTATGAAGCCTCTACTAAAGCTCAAGACCACGTGGTATCTCTCCGAAGCCTAAGGTTTTCTACTCCTTCCTCTCCTTCTTGACAAGGAATTAAAAACTAAGGTTTCCTTCTCTTAAGTGGAGCCCTGACACATGCCACCTGTGTAGTACGAACCGCAAACATCCTGCAGCCTGCCTCCCGGAAGAATACAAGAATCAAAATAATAAGGAACTTGGATGCCGACAATGCCGGGAAAGGAAATGACTGGAGAAGTACAGCGGGTGAGATAGTGATAAGCCGCAGGACCAGGACCTGTCAAACACTAAGATTCACGCCGAACGCCCGTAACCTGTCGTTCGGGAAGGCCTGAAGTGGGAGCGGCACTACCGGAGAAAGGAGGACGAAGGGAACTACACAAGCCGCCGCCGCCGCCGCCACTGCTACTGCTACTACTGCTGCTGCTGCTGCTGCCGCTGCCGCCGCCGCCGCCGCCGCTCCCCACCAGCCTCTAAGCCTGTCCGGACAAACCACGAACCCTGGTGCTCATCTCGGGTCCAATCTTTGCCCCAAGATTTCCGGAGCGGCCAAAACCCAGCTGCCCAGGGCGCCGCCGCTGGACCTGCCCGCACCTGTCACTAGCGAAAGATACCAGCCCGCAGTTCCCGCCCAACTCTCCACCATCCTCCGGCAACCGTAGCCACCTCAACCCTTTTCCCTTACCAGGTGTCCCCTTTCCGGAGCGAGGTTTTGAGCAGCGTCGCGATGTCAGACCGCTGGATGTCCAGATCTGCCGCTCCGCCTTCCGCCATCTTCTTCCACTAGCGGTAGCGGAGGCGGTAGCGACGGCGGCGGCACGCCCCAGAGCATTGTGGGAATGGCGTCCCGCGGCCCCGCCCAGTCGGCAGGTCGAAACCAAAAGAGACGTTAGGGGGGTGATGCACCTCGGTACAGGAGTTGGTCCTAGGGGCGAATTGAGTGCACTGCCGTGGTCTGCTGCCCCCAACCGGGCCCCGCTCGTCCAGCATTTCGCTTTGGCTTCTTCCCTCCCGGGACCACCTGGTTTTAACTGTCGGTGGGGACCTTCGTCTTGTCTTGTTTGACTGGAGCCACTGCCCCGTCCATCCTCGACTTCTGCCTTCTACCTCTTTCCAACAGACGCCTGAAAACCCTTATTTGCACATTCACTCTTGTTAGAGGGGAGGGGAGAGAAGGGTGGGGTAGGGTGGGGGGCGTGGGGACTGCTGAGATATGGCAGAAATTTGAACAGCTTCGCGTCTAATCATGTTACCGGGCACAAAACCCAAGCTCAACTTGGCCCAAGCAAAAAAGAATCCGGAACCGAACGCTGGGCTGCAATGCTCTTCCTGGACTCCTTCCTGCTGTAGGTGGAGAGCTTTTATAGGATCTTTGTGCCGCCTCCCCAGACACACCCAGACAGCTAAGCTGCAGTGAAAAACATGTTCCAGTTGCTCGGTGAACACGGTGTAAAATATGTATCGAATAATGCCAGGTACTAGAGGGGAAGAAAACATGGAAGAAACACTATCACCTGAATGTCAGTAACATTTTTTTGGCCACATAATGTGTGTACACCTGAAAAGAGAATACCAACTTTTATTTGAAATGAATTGTGTTATAAATGGGGAAATCGAGTTTCTCAAAAACCTAACGCAAAGGTCACAAATAGAGAGGCAAGCTTTTCACCCAAGTTACAAAGCCCACATGCTATTTATCAACTATAGCACACTCACTACTTATGGAAGCCTGAACTAAAATATAAACTGGGCTGCACTGGCTTCATCTTTTTTTAAAAAAAACCCCTCTATACACAGTGGCAACCACAGTGCTGCCTAACATACGAACCGCCTAAGTATTTGTTTAATAAATGAATTGTGTCAACACGGTATATCCAATCATAAAGATACACAGATATTTTACTTTAAGATAATATAAATTATGTGAAAAGTCAAAAGATGGATAAGAATTCTGGTATGATCTATGTTTTTCTATTTCTAATGTCTACACTAACTCATTTGGTGGGAAGGCAGTAAAGGTGGGTGTAATTATGCTAAAGTACTGAACTGTTTTAAATGAAAGTTATATATATATATATAGAGGCATTAGGATTTGTGCATATCAGCATTTTGGTTGCTTATTTTCTTCGTAATAATGTTTTGCATTATCATGTCATCCTTGATTTGAGAGTCTGAAAACAGCTTCAAGTTACTGTTATTCCTTTACATTATTTGACTTTTCTTTTGAAGGTTAAAAAGTTAGACTTTCTCTAACCAGGAGTACCACCAAAGGGTCACATTTCTTGCCCCTCTCATCCCCAACACCACCTCCCTTTCCCAGACAACCTCTGAAAGAGAGGCAAGTAAGTTTCTAAAGAGAGGCAATGTGATATGAGAAGAATATTGGAGTCATGAATGTGAGTTCAAATCTCACCTCAACCTATAGCTGCAAAGTACTTAACTTTTAATCATAAAATTGAGGATAGTAACACCTACTTTAAAGGATTTTTATGAAGATTAAATTAAACAATATATGTTTATTGTCTGGGGCATAGTAGCCAGTCAATAAACACATTGTTTAGTGGTGATAGGATGAATTACAATATATAGTACACAAATTATATCACAATAAAGCTGTTGAAAAAAATCATTACAGACTTTGAAGGCAAAACCATGCTATCATTTTACAAACATAATATAATTGAGAAGTGATGCCTCAAGTACACTCTGCTGTCCAATTTCCTTTCAAAGAAATGCATGTTTGAAATGCTGAAGCCTTTATCCGTGCAACAAAGTAAAATAACCTTTCCTTCATTGGTACCATATTCAAGGCACTGAGTTACCTGGAAATAGATACACAAGTTTGATGTCGATTTCAATTATACATCAGATTTATGGGGTATTTTGTACCTATTTTGTAGACCTATTTAGTTACCTTCAGAGTCAGGAAAGAAAGAATAGCTACAGTGTTTTATCAACAAGCACCTCACAATAGCAACCTCGTGAGGTATTATTATCCCCATTCTGTAGATGATTAAGTGAGGCAAATGGCAGAACCCAAATTTGAAACCAAGCTGTCTAGCTCCAGAATCTAGAAGTTTTTATTTCTCTGCTGACCTCTTTGATCTTGATTATAGCAATCACCTTTCCAGTGATTTCAGTTTACTAATTTTTGGAAATTCTGTTTATTTGACTTAGGCTTCTTCTGTTGTCAGTAATGAAGAGAAATAAGATATTGTTCATAAATACTAAATTAAGATCCACATCTCTTACTGAATAGTGAAGTAGATAATTGATGAGGAATATTACTTTTCCTTGAATCACACAGATAATTGAATATAAGCCAGAGGTTACATCTGCTTATTTGGAATGAGTGTCTTTATTAATGCTTGCCTTAGTAATTTCATAAGAACATAATATTTGCTGGGTGATTGTCATTACCTTCTCAGTCTCAGACTCTTGACACCCTTCTTAACTGTTAAAAACTTAACCTACAGCTTTGAGAAAAGGAGTATGCTGAGTTCTTTAGAAATTGGCTTGGTATGAGCAAAGTGCACCTTACATAAAAAGGCAGAGTAGGTTTTGAAATTAGAGGTGCTCTAGGAAGGATTCCTTGATTTTCCAAATAATTCTCCTCTCTGCTCATTGATGTTTAAATGATTCCTTTCAAAGAGGTTCTTGTACTCAAAAATTAAGAGGTAGGACTTCAATGTGAACACTCTAGTAGAGAGAGTAAGGCTTAAACTAAGGTGTCAAATCAGAGCCACTTTTCAGCCTGGCATGGATGACAGAAAGAAGAAAAAGCACTGTGTTTTTTAATAAAGCTGAATGGAAGAAAGTACAAAAAATTCCAAGACAAACTTTGCCTACCTCACAATTTTGTTTTGTGCTGGTTACAGGAGCCTAGGGAAGGATCAGCCAGAATCAGCACATCCCCTGAAGAACAAAGATTGATGACCTCACTGTCTATTTCTCAACTCTTCCTAACCTGGGTCTTCAGAAACCACCGTTTCACTTTTTCTTTCTACCCTGTGCTTCCTCTACAGTTATTTCCTCTGATAACTCTCTCCTCCAAATTTTATTCACCACTCTGAATCCTTCATTCTTTTTGCTTTTGTAATTTTATAACTCCTTTCTCCCTTTACAAACTCTCTGAACAACAAAAGACAGTGGAAAGGTGGGGGAGTAGTGCAAACACTGAAATAGCAGGTAGTAAAATGCTTCATCTGTTAATGAGACTTTGAAACTTGAGATAGGAATAGAATTAAGTGTTACCATGCAGTATTTAAAACTTAAAGAGAAATACAGAGGCTCCTTATTTTAGACAAATGCTAGGTCCTGATAAAGAGGGAGGAAAAAAGTCGTGAAATGAATACAGTCTCTTGTACAAAGGGCCAGTATACTTGGATTTTGACTCTGGCACAGTGCCGCTAACTAGCTGGGTAGTCTTGGCCAAGTTATTTAATCTTCGTGAGCATTGGTTTTCTTATTATAAATAAGGTGATTAGACTCTTCCAGGGCTGAAACTTAAATGCAAGGGGTAGATAGAGTTAACATAAATGGGTGAAGCAAATCCATTGTAAGACGATAAGGAGTTGTGGGGACTCTGATGAACTGCCTGTCCCAACTAAAGCTTTTTAAATTACAAAATAATAACAAAATTAACTATATTAATAAACTATTTTTTTATCCTAAAGGATCTGGAAAGTTTCATTTTAACATGGGCATAAATTCTGCAAGTTGGTTAATCTGAGTCACCACATTATAGTCTCGTTTTTGGAGGCACATGCAAAACGCTGCAAAAGCTGGCACTACTCTGAAGGCCGCATTGTAGTCGAGACTCGATGACAGTAGAACTAAACTGAGTTGGATGAAAAAGATCAGTCGTATAGGTTTAGAATTATAGAAAAAAGTCCTTAATGGACAGTATATTTTTGGATCCTAGGTATTTAAAATGAAATGTATATGTATGGTAGGAAACTTTTCCAAGAAAGAGCATAGATATCCTGTTCAACCAAGGGTGGTAAAGATCAAATCAAGGTTGATAGTAGGGAAAATACGCCTGTCTTATATTTTTGTTATTTGTTTTGCATATTTATTGACAGATTTCAAGGTTAAATATATTATTTATACTTATTGATAGATTTCAAGGTTGATAAAGAACCACTTCATGAAAGAAATAAAAATATTAAGCAGCCTCTGGGTCTTTTCCCAAACTTCATAATAATGGATGTACTTTAGAAAACAATCATTTCAACCATGCTGATCTTTTGTTTTAAAGGACAAATTAAATTATGCAAAATATTGATCTTAACTTTACATACTTGATCATTTTTATTTTTACCAGTTTCGTGCAAGAGTTTAAAAATATTTTCTTTATGTTCATGGATCCTGGAAATCTACATATCAAAGCGAAGTAGAGAGTTGTGTTATGATCCAGTAATTCTGCAACTATACAAATTCCAGAGAGATTAACTTGGTTTTCTTCCAAGAGTGGACTGAATTATTCAAGTTTTCTTTTTGGACACTCCTCTTCATTTTAGCTTAGACAGCAAAAAAGATTAAACGACTTACAAAGAGTTTTAGAAAAGTATAAGAGCAGTGCTTAACATATACCTCTATGTTCTGAGAGTGATGTAAACTCTCAGAACATAGAGGTATGTATTGAATAAGACATTTTTCATGATGTTATCCTTCAGGTATCTCTAAGCAGTAGGGCACTGCAGACCCTATTGAAGGACTGTTAGAAGATATCAGAAACGTACATAAAACAAGTCTAGTGATTTGATAAATATACTTACCAATGCTTTTTGTTTCTAACCAGCATGCTGTGTTTTAGGCCTTTTGAACTATTTCAATTTTTTAATTATTAGTGGCCCAATGATACTATGTAATTAATGGGACCTGATTTCTATAGTAAGGGATTCATGAGATGTGTAGGAAATAATAATACACCTCTACCTATAATTTAAATTCTTTAATGTTTATGGAAATTTAATAGAACATAGTGGAAAGATTATACATTTTAGAATCAGAAAGACCTATATTTGAATGCCTCACTCTACTGCTTGCTAGTTCTGTGATACTGCAAATTTTAGTTCCTTCATTTTTAAAATGAGAATAATAGGCTTATTTTCTAGGATCCGGTCAAAAAAGAATGAAATACTGAACGTGAAAACTCATAATAGAGCTCAACATGTAGTAGAAATTGTCAGTTCTTAATATAACAACTTCTATCACCAGCCCTCTGGGACTTTTTTAACATCAGTAAATTAAATGAACAAACTCTCATATAGCTTTCAGATTCTGTAACTGGCATCACTTTACCTAGGATTTTTTGTTTTTCTTAAAAATTATGCTAATCTCTTCATTAAAGATGCTGCTCATATCAGTGGATTGATTATATATTCAATAATTTCTTTTATTTGATATCTCCACATTAGTCATTTATAGTCCATTGGTGTTCTTTTTTTAAGTTCATAAATTGTATTTTTGTTAAAACACACACACATACAAAACTAAGAACTGTGTGTCTGATTGTGATAAGTATTTTCAGTAAAAGTACATAATTTTCCTATTAAAAGATATGTACTGCCCATGTGAAAACACCTAATTTTAGATTTGTTAAGCTGTTACTATTTAAATATAAGTATCATACAAATATATACTACAGTGTATTGATTTTTGTAGTTAGAGACAATGTTTAAGCAGAAGGAATCAAATAGTTGTATACTGCACCACACATATTTATGACAATTTAAATGTGTAATAATTTGAAGACTCTACCAAATGTTAGTATTTTTATATTATTATATAAAATATTTTTATATTTAGTAAAATATAAAAATGTTTATATTTTTAAGGATCAGAATCTTTTTGTTTTTTTTATCCTTACCTGAGGACATACTTACTGCCTTTAGAGAGAGGGGAAGGAAGAGAGAGAGAGAGGGGAAATATCAATGTGAGAGAGAAACATCCATCGGCTTCCTCTTGTGCATGTACCAACTAGTACCAACTCAAAACTGAACCTGCAACCTAGGCATGTACCCTGGCCTGGAATTGAACCTGTAACCTTTCAGTTTACTGGCTTACACTCTGCCCAACTGAGCTACACCAGCCAGGGCAAGCATCACAGTCTCTATTATGAATTTAAGGATCTCCACACTAGAAAAGATTATTCTTAGAATTTATTTCATTTTGAGAACACTAAAAATAGGAAAAGATTTTTTTTGGTAGACTACTGTCATCCTCAAACTTTAGTTACATAAGAATCAAGCCCTTATAATATGCAATGTAAAAGGGACTTATCTGAGAAAAAGATCAAAACTACGAACAATAGAATGACAACAAATGCACAACTATCAACAACTGAACCTAAAAAATAAAAACAAAACAAACTAAGCAAACAACTAGAACACGAACAGAATCACAGAAATGGAGATCACATGGAGGGTTATGAGCAGAGAGGGGGAGAGAGGATGATGGGGGAAAAGGTATAGGGAATAAGAAGCATAAATGATTGATACAAAAATAGACAGGGGAGGTTAAGAATAGTATAGGAAATGGAGAAACCAAAGAACTTATATGTATGACCCATGGACATGAACTAAAGGGGGGGAATACTGGAGGGAGGGGTGTGCAGGGTGGGGAGGGATAAAGGGGAGGAAAAAATGGGACAACTGTAATAGCATAATCAATAAAATATTTTGAAAAACTTAAAAATATTATAAATAAATAAATTTCTAGTATTCACAAGCCAAAAAAGAAAAGAATCATGTAGGGGATATGTAAAAATAGCACATTTTTGGGTACCTCCCAAATCAGAGAATCAGGGGGCCAGAACTAGGAATCTTTAGCATTGGAAGGTCCCTAGCTGATTTTATGCAGTTAAATAGTCCTCTGAGAAATCTTGACTTTTAGAGAGCAAGACTACAACATATGTTTAAATGAAAGCATAGGTGATTATTCTTTTTGTGATGGTGTATCCCACCCCTATTTAACCCCAAAATGAGTTTAAATGGTCTTTTCTTCCTGGGCCCATGTTTCTTCTGTTAGCACAACATGCCTAGGGACCATCTTGGGGACCAATGGGTTAGAAAACATGACTTCCCTAAAAAGTACTGAAGGTTCTTATGTATTGTTTATAAAACTAACTCCTGTGGATTCTCATATTTTGACAGGTGAGAAAGAATATAACATGAGAATCAAAGGAGTCTTGAATAAATAAACTAGTAGATAATACACAGAGATTGTGGTGATATGAAGATGGCTTTTAAACTAAGACTGATTAAATATAATTAAATTTAAGAGAAAAAATCTAGAAAAGTGCTATTTAGAGTTGCATGTCCCTCACCTGGAGACAGAAGGCATTGAAGGAATTTGGTTAGCAATAATTAAAATTTCCTATTTGGAAATTACTGCCAAATACTTTGGGAAATCTTTACTAATATTTAAATTTGTAGTTTAATGTTTCTTGTTTAAAGGCAGGGTTTTGGATTTGTCACCCTGATATCTAATTTAGCTCTAATTGTATATAATAAATGTTGAGGAGATACGCTCTCATTCACTTTCAGTATCTCAAATAGTAAAAGACAAACTTTTGAAAGGACAGAGAAAATTAAAGATCAACTATTTGGAAATGGGAAGTAAGGGAATATAGTGAATAATATTCTAGTAACTATATATGGTGTCAGGTGGGTATGAGATTTATCAGGATGATCACTTAGTAAATTATGTAATGTCTAATCACTATGTGTACACCTAAACTAATATAACATTGTATGTCAACTGTAATGGAAAAATAAAAAACGATTAAAAAACATGAATCTCAGAGAAAATTTAAATGAAAGAGAAAAGAGAGTTCCTTCAGGAGAAATGCCATTTAGATAGAAACCTTTTCATTAGTTACAGTTTATGCAAGAAGACATTGGAATACTATCTTCAAACTTCTAAGCAGAAGATTACTTAAAAGTCTGTATTCAGTTAAATTATTCAAGATAAAAAGAAATAAAGAGATTTTAAGGAAAAGTTTGAGTTTACAACACAGTGACCTCAAAGGTTTTCACACAAAGTGCTTCAGAAGGAAAAAAATTGAACCTAGAAGTGAGGGAACTTTAAGAGGCAATTGTGAACAAGGGAATAAATAGACTGATTAGACGGATTTGAGGAAGTGGTATTTCAAAGAGACGCTGTGTGTCTTAGTATTTCTCTACTTTTTTCAGTGGTCCCCAAACCCCCTCCCATTGGCAACCATCAATTTCTTCTCTGTACTATGAGTTTGTTTCTGTTTTGTTTGTGAATTTATTTTACTTCTTAGATTCTACATATAAATGAAATCATATGGTATTTGTATTTCTCTGTCTAAAGTATTTCACTTGACAAAATGCTCTCTAGGTCCATCCATGTTCTCACAAATGCTACCATTTCCTTCATTTTTATGGAGTAATATTCCATTGTACATATGTACCACATCTTTTTTATCTATTCATTTATTGGTGGGCAATTAGGTTGCTTCCATATCCTGACTATTGCAAATAATGCTGCAATAAACATAGTGGTATAGTTATTGTTTGCCAGTTATTAAAATAGTCATGGGATTTAAAGTACAGCATAGGGAATATAGCCAATAATATCACAATAACTGTGTACGGTGCCAGGTGGGTACTAGACTTATTGGGGTGATCACTTCAAAAAGTATATAAATGTCTAATCACTATGTCATGCACCTGAAACTAAATATAATATTGTATGCCAACTATAATTTTTAAAAAGTTGTATGAATAAAACTTGAGGATATTTTGCTAAGTGAAATAAGCCAGTTACAAAAAAGATGAATACTATGGGATTCCATTTTCATGAGGTATGGTGAGTGGTCAAATTCATAGACAGAGAAACTATAATGGTAGTTGCAAAGGGCTGGGGAAATAGGGGATTGTTGTTTAATGGGTATATAATTTCAGTTTTGTAGATGAGAAGAATTCTGGAGATTGAGTACATAACTGTGAATGTAATTAAGACAACTGAGCTGTACAATTAAAATGATTAAGATAGTAAATTTTGTTTTTTATATTTTACCTGTATTAAAACCAAAAAAAGAAATTGAAGGGAAATAATTTTAACAAATACAATAAATAGTGGAAGTATATAAGTATCATTTAACTTCAGGCCTTCTTAAGACACGTATGTTAAAAATTTAAGGGCAATTGTTAAAAAAGAAAAGAAAATGAACAACTTTCAAATGAATAAAAGAGATAAAAATAATGCAGTAACTTAAGCCAATCTAATAGAAGGGAACAAAGGAGAACAACAATGACAACAATGGCGAACAGGGGGCGGGGGTGAGGGGAAGAAATGCATACAGAAAGTATAGCATATCTATGAATTAAAAATAAGGCCAAATATAGTGACAGTAAATGTGAGTAGACTAATTTGATGAATTAAAAATTGGAGGTTCTTGTATCTAAGTAAAAAAAAAACAAAAACCCAAAAAACAACCTTAAGCTATTTATAAGAGATAACAAAACATAAACACATAAAAAAACCATTGAACATAAAAGGATGGACAATAACGTGCCAGGAAAATACTACAGAAAGTTGTTTAGCTGGTATGCAAAATGTATTTTGAGTTTTTTTAGCATCTACTAGCAACAAAATAACAACCAATGTGGACTTTGAGGCAAACTGCCCCCTCAAAAAGAAAACCCAAAACAAAACTTATTCAATATGTTACATTTTCCTTATAAACTGTTTTTTAAAAATATTATATAGTGACTTTTTTTGTATCTAAATGCATGATCTCAAAATATATAAAGCAGAAAGGCTAAAGGATTATAAGTAGTAAATAAGAAACTCCTTTAAAAGCTGATAGGTCAAGCAAAAATCAGCAAAGATACAGAAGTTTAGGACAGCATAATCAACAAGTTTGATCCAATGATTACATATAGACTTTTCTTCCCAACAATTTGAGAAAACAGATTATTTCAAACAAGGATAAAACATTTCCAAAAATCAAACATTATAAAGTCATAAAGAAAATTTTAAAAAATACATGTCATGAAGATCTCTTTTTCTGAACAAAATTAGAAATTTATAAGAAAAAGAAAAGTCCCCAAATACTCTGTGTTTGAAAACTAAACTGAGTAGTTCATGGCTAAAATAAATCTTAGCTGAAAACTATATAATAGTTATAAAGGAATAACAATGAAAATAATTTGGTGCGAAAACAGAACCAAAAGTGATATTTAAGTTCTCAAATGCACATTTAAAAAAATGAAAATTAATGAGATAAAATTTTATTTTAAGATGTTGAAAAAGTACAAAAGAATAAGCCACAGAAATTAGTAAAACAGAAAATGGAAAGGAAATGGAGGATTTTTAAAAAGTCAATTATCTGGACCTTTGAAAAGGCAGGGAGCTCTGACCGGTGTGGATCTGTTCATTAGGATTTGCCCGCAAAGCAGAAGATAACTGGTTTCATTCCTGGTCAGGGAACATTCCTGGGTTGTGGATTTGGTCCCCAGTCAGGGCGCTCAGAGCAGGTACAAGAAGCAACCAGCCAATTGATATTTTGCTCTCACATCGATGTTTCTCTCCCTCCCTTTCTTCCTCCCTTCCCCTCTCTCTAAAAATAAATAAAATCTTTTAAAAAAAGGCAGGGATATTTTATAAAATGAGTAGAATGTTGCCAATGTGCAATTAATACCAAATAATAGCTGTAATGATTAAGAGAAACTTGCTACCACGCCACCATCTTAGTTTTCTGGATTGACACAGTGTAGTTAGTTTTTGTGGGTTCAAGTCCCTGGCATTTAATCACACAATAAAACAGATGATCAGTCCATGAAAGTTAGCCTTTACAAACAATCATGGGTCTATTTTGTTGCTTGGTTTAATCAACTGAATAATATTTAAAAAATTACTTCATTTACTTGATAAACTGAAATGACTGTAGGGCTTCATTCCAGCCTAAAGATACATGATAAGCATTTATAAATATGGAATTATGCAGTTCTTAAAGCCAAATTTGCTAGTGCTGCCTTTCAGGTGCAGCATCCTAAGTACAAAAGCATATTCTTGCCATGCCTTCTTTATCAGTGATATTACTAAGTGGAGCAGCTTGACATTCAAATGTAGTTTCTATATGAAAATACGTAATGAAAAACTGATATCCTGATAGTCTTATTATGTAAATTTTTCATAACTTTGAGTGCTTTTATTTTCTTAATATCTTAGTATTTATAATCTGAATAACTTATTTAAAATCTGAATAATTTAGCTTATAGTTTCCAAAACAATTTTATGTAAAACACATATTTGTTATCTATTTTTCAGGTCAGTGGCTAATTTAAAAGACTTTTAAATGAAAATGGCTCTTAAGGAGAAAGTGACTTATTTTTAAACAAAAAGTTTTTGTTGAGAGTTTTACAAGTTGGTTAGTTCTTACTGCTTATAGATTATGTTCACATAGGATATCTAAATTTCAATTTATGTGAACTTTGCTCCAATCAAAGTATGATATTTTCTCAGATAAGAAGACTTTGCTTTGGGGATTTGCAGTCACAGGCTAGGTGTGTGTGAAATTAAATTTTAATATTCAAAATGTTTTAAAAATAAAGGAAATTACACAAATAAAACATACATCTATGAAATGACTACAAAGAATCCTCAGTAGTTAACATTTTGTCATATTTCCTTTATCTTTTTATGATATAGCGCCTAAACATTGAGGGTAAGTTAGAGTCTTTGCCCCCCGATCCAGTCCCGTTTCCTTCACTATTTCCCATAAATTTAATGTATGTCCTTCCATTCAAATTGTATGGTTTTACATATATGAAAATATGTTCAGATAAAGTATATAATACTGTCTTATGTTTGAAACTTTACATAAATAAATTTATCCTGCATAAGTCATTTTGTATTTGCTTGTATTAACCAGCATTGTTTTTGTGATATAATAATGTGGAGATCATATATATATATATATATATATATATAAATAAATTAATGGACTGTTTTTATTTGCTATATGATATTCTGTCATTTAAACATTCCATGTTTTATTTATTTATTTTCACTTTGCTGGATATTTCAGTTTTGGCCAATATTTTGCTTTTATAAACAATACTGAAATGAACATCCTTACATATATCCCCTTGTAAACATGACTGAGAGTTTCTCTAGAGTATGCATCTAACAGTAGAAATGTTCATGTTAACCTCCCTGTCCTTCATTTACTTACTCCAAAAGTATTATACCCAAATAGCATAGTTAAAAATGGACATTGTTAAGAATATACTATAAAAGTTGCATTCTCTTTTTCTATTTTCTAATGTTTCTCCCTGGAAGCCATCACCTTTGACTATTTTCAGAGTTGATTCTGATTTTTATTTCCATTAAATATTGGGTTGGCCAAAAAGCTCCTTTAGTGTTTTCCATATGATGGCTCTAGTAGTGCTTAGTTGTCTCTAACTTCATTTGAAACAATTTTGTTAGATTGTATTGTAACAGCTGTCATATCTGTGCATTTAAAAAAAACATCAAAATGGTCAATTTTTGTGCAGCCATTTTGATACTGAAGATGGAAGAAATATAGAACATTTTAGGTGTATTACGCTTTATTATTTCAAGGAAGATAAAAACACAATTGAAAAACAAAAAAAAGATTTGTGCAGTATATGGAGAAGGTGCTGGACTGAACGAATGTGTCAAAGTGGTTTGTGAAGTTTTTTGGTATTATTGACATTTTGGCCAAATAATTCATTGCTGTTGGGTTATCTTCTGCATTGGAAGATGTTTAGCATCACCCCTGGCCTCTACCCATTAGAAGCCAAAAGCGGGAGATAGCCAACATACTCAAAATATACAAATGAATAAAGTTATTGGTGAAAATGAAAAATGTGCCATTTATTTTATGGAAAAACTAAATGGACTTTTTGGCCAACTCAGTATAATATGCATATACTTGCATTGTTTGATTATTAATCCCAGAGATCTGTTGTCTTCCTACTTTGGGACATAAAAACTTGAGCTCATTTATAGCTTCTCATTTCTTCCTTCTACTCTTCTATGCAATTTTGTATCTCAGCTTTGGTTATTAAATTTCTACCTGTGTCTGCATTTTTTGACTATGTAATTACTAATCATTACTGAGCCAAGTGTTGAACTATGCTTTTATTTCTATCTCATCCTTTTTGTTTTTCCTTTTTCTGAAGTTAATAATTGCTTGAATTCTCATTTTTATTCATTAGTTTTCTTTGAAAATTTGGCTAATGCTTTCCATAGTTCCAAAATCTCCATAAAATATATCTCAATATCATTTTTGTTAGGCCTAAGCTTTTAAGACAGTTTATTTGTGGTATTTTCAATGAACACATCTGATATCCTGGTAACCTGAATTGGTTACATTCTCTGCTTTGATGTTCACTGTTGTCTTGAAACTTCCCTTTGTCACCATTTTTGGAAATGCTCTGTTTTCCTTTCATCTTTCTGGAGCTGGACAGAGGGAAGAGGAGGAAAGGGATCCCATTGTTCAGTATGAATTACTTTCACCGCCTTCACCTTTGCCTGATAACCTTCAAATTGATACCGCTCTGTATTTCCAGAAAACAAACACATTTCTCTCTAGGGATTGGGGAAGGGCAGCTGCCTGGCTTCCTTGAGGAAGAGGACATAGTGTCAAATTACTAGCTGCACAGTCTTTGAAACAATCCTGTGTTTTCAGCCCCTTCTCTGCATCAATGCCTCCAATTCCTGAGCATTTCTGGGGTTCTGAGGGGAAGGCAGCTTGCTTCTACCAGTATACACAAAGACATACTTTGTGTTTCTTTTTCTTGTTCTCCTTGTTGCTTTATGTAATTTTCTTTTCTTTTTTTAAAAGATTTTATTTATTTATTTTTAGACAGAGGGGAAGGGAGGGAGAACAGAGGGAAACATCAATGTATGGTTGCCTCTCGTGCGCCCCCTATTGGGGATCTGGCTCACAACCAGCCATGTGCCTGACTGGGAATCAAACCAGGGACCCTTTGGTTTGCAGGACCTCACTCAGTCCACTGAACCACACCAGCCAGGGCTGCTTTTGGTAATTTTCAAATGGGGAAGTAGAAATATCTTCCCTTCTCTTTGGTTCTTACAAGGACACAGAAGTTAGACTTTCATATTCCAGATAACTACTGTGGCAGCAGTTGATGGAACCAAATTAAGAACTTGACTGAAACATCACTAAATTAGACTTGAAATTACCTGAAAACAACAACAAAAAACCTAAATAAAATTTCTATATCAGGCAGGATAAAGGCATAATGTTGAAAAATTAAATAAGTGTAACAAATAAAAGGATAATCCCTTTTTAAGGTGAAAAAGATATTTTTGACTTCTCCTTTTGAAAAGTTACCTAAAAACAATAAAGATAAGAAAAATAATAAAACCCAATTTTTATCTTTGATGCAACTACGAGACACTTGTATTTCCAAACCACAGTAAATGAAGACAGGAAGTAGGTCAAATCTAAGTGTTTACAGTAGAAGTACCAACATGAGGCAAGTTTGCTGGATAAGATGACCCCACTTTAATTTTACAAGTTTCATTACTTTATTATATGTCCTTCTTGTTTAAACCAAAATGTACCCTTCAGTTTCCCAGAATATATTTGTATTTCATATCTTCAGGCTATGCAATAACAGATGCTATTCTCGCTGCATAGAAAAATGATTTGCAACCTTGGCTTCTGTGTGTCGGAAGGGGGTGTTGAGAATTGAATAGTCTCCTGGTGATCTAATATACACTGAGGATTAAAAGCCACTTGTCTGAAATGTCCTCACCACTCCTTTTCTCTTCTGCCTGTAGGCTTCTGTGTAGCCAAATTCTACTCATTGTTTCTGGTCATCTGGAGGACAACCTCAAACTCCTCTTGCCCCTCTTCACCCTCCATTGCCCTATTCAAGTATTATTTCTTCCTCCACTGATTCTCTGTTGCTCTTCATTTGTATACTTCTTATGGAGCACAGTATATTCTTCCACATGGAGGGGTTATACTTGCTATTCATTTCTGTCACCCCCAGATTGTAAACCCCTGAATGGACTGACCTTCTATTTATTCATTTTTCTCTCTCTCAAAGCATCTAGCCCAGGGGCTTACATATAAGTGGGTACTCAATAAATGTTCGTTACATTGAGTAATTCAAAACCTTTTCATGAGGTGCTTGTTTCTAACTGAGAAAACTGAGATTGGAAGTCTATGGGATGGGATAATAAGGGTGCAATCAATGGCAGGTCAGATGCATGATTATGTCATGCTTGAGTGTACAGTTTAAAATATTAAAAGTCTGGCTGGCTGTAATGTTTCTAACGCAAAGATAAGTAATATACAAATCTGGAAGAGTTTACCCAAGTCTACAATTTCTAATTTCCTATGTTGGAAAACAACTCTCAAATGAGAACCACCTTTAATTATGATAGATATCTATAGCCAATAATTAGAGAACCTATTAAGCAGTATTTGCTTACTAAAAAATTACAAAACATTGGAAACAGGAAATAATGGTGCAATATGTCAAAGCAATTGTCCCATTATTCATGCATCTAGAGCAAGTCAGTGTTTGTCTGTTGAGTTCTGAGGGTAAGCTAAAGGCTTCCTGGATCTGAGAATGACGCCTGGCCTCGACTGGAGGTATACTTGTTGCTATAATGGTCATATTTTTCTTTGATTAGCATTCAAGAAAAATTAGTCTTATAACATCAAAATAAACATTTTGACAGTTACAGTCAAATAACAATGCCCAGCGTTCTCCATCTTTACTGCTTCTTTAACCTCTTTTGGTTCCAGGCCCCTTAGATCTTCATCATTATTCAATGTGTTACAGAGGAAGCACAGTCAGTTCCACTTTACTGCTTGATGCTGATGGAGACCAAACGAAAATCAGACATTCTTCCTCAAGGAGTTTATCTAACATGTGGCATAAATAGAGAGGATAAATCTTTATAAGATACATTTTATAATGGATGCTGCTCCTCTGGTCTACCTACTCTAAAGGCCAAAATTTGAATAAAATGATCAAATGAGATCTATCCAATTTATGTATCTATTTATCACAATTCCTAAAGGCTTTATTTTATCTCAGGATTTAATGATAATAATAAAAATGGTACTAAAAATAATAATAATACATTGTAGTAAATTAAAAGCTTCTGTGAGAGCACTGTCATTCTAAACTATGGAATAAGCTACATTAAATTTACTATGCAGTAAATTTATACATATATATGTGACTGGAAACTCTTTTTATAATCCTGTTTTTTATGAAGAGTAGATCTTTAGTGTTGTTGAGACAAACATTGTTTTAGTTATTTTTGTTTTATTTTTTTCCTGTGTAACAAAGCACCCTAAATTTAGTGGCTTAAAACAACCACCACCATTTATTTTATTTATAAATTTGGAATTTGGGCCGGACACAGCACGGATATCTGCTTCATGACAAGTCGTTTGGGGTGGCTTGCATGATTCAATGGCAGGGGATTAGAATCATCTGAAGATGCACTCACTCCTGTATCTGACAATTGATACTGGCTATTGTCTGAGCCTTCAGTTAGGGCTCTGGGTTAGATGGATCATTTACATATGGCTTCTCCATGTGACTGTAACCCAACAGCAAGTGGGGTCCTTCTGCCTGTCACCACCCTGTAGGCAAAATTCTGTTTTGGTGATAAAGGAAAGGAGTCTTTATTCAAGGGTTACACAGTTTTGGAATAACAGCTTTCCACATGCATTCATTACTTAAGACTATAAATTAAGGCTAAAATCTTTAACTCTTTAGTTACAGCTTTAATCACTTAAGCCTTTCCATTAAGGTTTAACTTTTTAACACCTGAGTTCTCCTATTATTTCCCCCTGTTAGTTTTAATTATTTTGTTTCTGTAGGATTAGTTTATAAACTAACACAACATAAGATACAGCAGCTACATAATTTTAGAACAGTAGGCTTCTGCCTCAGAGCCCATCCCCTCTAGAACACCCAAAAAAGAATAACCCTGCCACCCTCTGCCAGTCCAGCCTGATCCTAGGCTGTGTCTGGAGTTTCTTCTCCCATCCAACGCCCATTCAAAATACCGTCCTTTGGGAAATGCAGACAGCTACAGAATAATCATTTAGGCATCCTTAAGGAAGAGACCACCAAACCCTGTCTCTGCCCTTCTTTCATTTTAAATCCTCTGGCCCAAAATTCCTTGCACTTGGGAGGCATTCAGTTTCTCAGCTAGTCCTGTTCTAGATTGTTTACCATGGCCTCGGGCAACCTCCTCCTAGGGCCCCTCCCTACTTCTCCTTGGAAATCTGATCAGATCTCTTTATGTCAGGACTCCTCCCAGCGTGGTGGCTGGATTCAGAGTGAGAGGATTTCAAGAGGGCAAATGGGGAGTCCACATCACTTTTATGACCTAGCCTTAATAGTCACATAGCATCACTCCCACTATACTCTATTGGTTGAAGTAGCAACAACAATCCACTGAAGAGTCAAGCGAAGGACTATTCCTTGATGAGAGGAATATCAGTGTTATTCTATAACAAGATTTGTGTAAAAATGTGTAAAAGTCTGAAGATGAGAATCAGTGCTGAAGACTGGGGGTGATTAGCTTGCTGACGAGGCTCAGAGAGTAGGTGGGATTGCTTAAGACTATATCAAGGAAAAGGGATGGGTGTAGGAAGAATTTAGGAAGGCAAATGAGAAGGGTAGATCCCACAGGAAAAGGAGATGCATTAGGGATTCATGTTTCAGAAGCCAAGGCATTAGAGAATTCAGGGAATCAGGAGGTCTTCTGTTTTGAAGATGGTGGCATAAATAGTTTGCATTTTCCTCTTCTGGTTCTAAAAACCATCTGAAAGCAATAAGGAGAATGAGAAAAATAAAAGAACACAAATCAGGAGATAGTAAAACTCCAGTCCACAAAATAGGTAGGAATGATTGTAAAAGCTTCAGAAATTAAGCAAAGTTATCCACAGGAGGAATCAGAGAGAACACTATGAACATCCTGGAAAGAGTCAGCAAAATAAACTCCTCAAAGACAACAGGCATAGCCTGGGGAGCAAAATCTGAATAACTCGTTTGGGAATGGAGTGCCTGCTGGTTGTGTGAAATCTGTAGGACAAGTTGCTACAAGTGGGATTGCTGAATCAAAATGAATGAACCTGGAAAATTTTGATAAATATTGCCAAATTGTTCTCCACAGATTTTAAATCATTTACAGAACTACTAATGTATAAAAACACCTGTTTCTCTACATTCTTGCCAAGAATGTATTGTTACACTTTTTGACCTTTGCCAAACATAAAGGTGAATACTGATATTTCAGTGTATTTGTATATATGTTTTTCTTCTTGTGAGAAAGTCTGTGCATCTTTTCATATTATTTTCCAAGAGCCCATTTTTCATATTATTTCTATAATTCTGATTTAGAGAAACTTTAACTATATAAGGGAATTAATCATTTTTCCATGAATAAGTTGTAATTGCTTTCTTGTTTTGCTCTTTAAAAAAAATTTGGTGGGGTTTTCTTTGTATTTAAAAATAACTTTAGTCAAATTAATCAGTCTTTTCAGTTGTGGCATTTCAATCTGGAAGCACACTTAGAATTTCCTCATTTCAAGATCAGAAATTTTTTTCATATGGTTTTTTCTAGTTCCTTTATGATTTATTCTTATTTGAGTCTGATCAATCTGAAATTTTTCTTGTTATAAAATGGAAAATGTAAATCAATAATTCATTTTTATCTATTGACTTGGAACATCTAAATTCTCACTATATTTGATCTATTTCTGGACATTCTAGATCATTTCTTCTATCTACTGGTCTATTATTTTTCTAGTATCAAACCATTAGTTAATTGGTTGAACTAATTACCTTTTAGTGATCTTTTTCAGAAGTTTATTAGCTATTACTTATTTTTTAAAATTTTCATATAAAAACTTTGGTAAAAATACATAACATAAAATTTACTATTTAATCATTTTAAAGTATATAGCTCAATGATATCAATTACATTCCTATTGTTGCGCAGCCACCAACAAACACCGCCCTCCATCGCCAGACCTTTTTCATCTCCCCAGACGGAAACTCTGTACCCATTAAACAATAGCTCCCGCCTTGCTGCCTTCCCTCAGCCTCTGGAAACTGTGATTCTACTTGATGGTTCTACAGTTTGACTATTCTAGTTACCCTATACAGGTAGAATCATACAGTATTTGTCTTTCTGTAACTTGCTTATTTTACTTAGCATTATGTTAGATTAAAACATTTTGTAGCATGTATCAGAATTTCCTCTATAAGGCTGAATAATATTCTATTATGTATACTTTCATCTTCTGGCTATTGTAAATAATGCTGCTATGAGCACAAGTGTACAAATATCTCTTCCAGTCCCTGCTTGCATCTCTTTTGAATATATATCCAGGAGAGGAATTGCTGGATTGTATGGCAATCTTTGATTTTTTTCAGAAATCATCATAATGTTTTCCACAGTGGTTGTGCCATTTTACATTCCCTTTTCACTCTGTGGATAGTGTCCTTTGACGCAGGAAAGTTAAACATTTTAAAAAATATTATTAAATTTATTGAGGTGACATTGATTAATAAGATTACATAAGTTTCAAGTATATAATTCTATAATATGTCAGCTGTATATTGCATTGCGTGTTCACCAACCAAAGTCAAATTTTTATAACCATATATTTTAAAGTTTTAAATTTTAAGTCCAAATTATTTATTTTTTATTTCGTTGTCTGTTCTTTTAGTGTTGTATCCAAGAAATCATTGTGAAATTCAATGTTATTAAGTTTTCCCTTAGGTTTTCTTCTTAAAGGTTTTAATTTTAGCTTTTATGCGTAGGTCAAAGATGGAAAGATCTCAATTATAATAACAATAAAGAAATAAAGAACATCTGAGAATATATTAAATAAAAGGTATGCAACATCTATACAAGGACTATTTTAAAACATATTAAAGGACACAAAGAAAAACTTATAAGAACCACCTAAGAAAGATGGCATCTGCGGTATAGGAGAGGGACTCAGCACATGTACCCTGGCCACTGTCCCTTCACTTCTCTCCCCAGAGCCACCAACCCCATCCTGTTCTCACACAATTCTAGTCCACTCCACCCTCCATTTGCTGGAGCCCAGGTGTGAAGATGATGCCAGCCTGTTCTTGGATGAGGTCTATACCTTGAGGGTCCTCCAGGCAAGCATAATATAGAAACATCCAGCAGTGTCCATGGTACCAGCCTTCCCATGTAGAACCATTACCTAAATGTTCACCTATCCAGCATTCAACACCACCCAGCATATTCTGGACCAGCTATTTACTAGAAGCTATTCAAGAAGGTGGTTCTCTTTTTCTGCTTGGGCTCCATCTGCTCTCAGTGGGGCAAAAGAAGCATGGAGCACCTGGCATCCACTGTCTTTGTCATCTTCATGCATTTTAACAATGTGGTCAACTGAGTCATCATCACTTACCTCAAGGACCCAGGTTTAATTGCCCATGACAGAGCCAGGCTGGTGGCACTTTGGATCAAAGTTGCCAAGGAGTGCTGAGTCCTTTGAAACTTCTCACTCTACTTCATCCCCTGTTCTCTGAAGAGCTCTTTGATTCATTGTCTGAAAAAGACATGGGGACAACTGTCTCTCCGCATCAGAGCACCATGGTGACCACACACAACCCCCACTATGGGGATGGCAGCATCCCCCAGTGGTCTGGGGCCTCCTGAGAGGCAGCAGACTGAGGACATGGACAGACCTGATTGAGGGGGTCTCTGATTCTCCTTGGGACTTTAGGTCAGTGGTTCTGCTTCAGGAATCAGTTTCATTAAATGCCTGGCCCTGAGTTGATCTCAATTGGGGATTTTAAAATGTTTCCTTTGCAGCAGGAGAACGCTACATCCAATGGACCAACACTGATTAAAACAGATCTGCTGAGTAGAAATGGAAATGGAGGTTCCAGGTAACACTGGAAGAGCCCTCCCTGATCTCATGAGGCTGCGTGGCTAGAGGACCAACTGAAAACACTCGTACAGGTTCTTTGGATCTTCAGGGATGTCAACTAAAGGAGATTTTTCCTTCAATCTCTTTCCCCCTCCCGTATAAAAAGACTTACATGAAGAAGCATAGCATATTCTTGGTTAGAAAGAGTCAACATCATTAAGATATAAATTTAATGTGGTTCCAATAAGAATACTAACAAGATATTTTTGGAGAAAACTATGATTATGTTGCATTTTTTTTCATTACCATTTATCCTGCTTATATCTCTTTCCCCCCTGCAATCACCACATTGTTGTCCATGTCCATGAGTCCCTTTCCTTTCTACTCAATCCCTGTACCATCTAACTGCCCACCTCCAGAGCTGTCAGCCTCCTCTCTATCTGAGTCTGTCTCTATTTTCCTTGTTAGTTCAGTTTGTTCATTAGATTCCTCATATGAGTGAAATCACATGATATTCATCTTTCTCTGACTAGCTTATTTCACTTAGCATAATGTTCTCTAGGTCCATGCATACTGTTGCAAAGGGTAAAATTTTCTTCATTTTTATGGCTGATTAGTATTCCATTTTGTAAATGTCCAATAGTTGTTTTATCCACTCATCTACTGATGGACACTTGGGCTGCTTTGATATTTTGGTGATTGTAAATATCACTTTGATGAACATAGGGATGCTTATGCTCTTTCAAATTAGTGTCTTGGTTTTCTTCAGATAAATTCCCAGAAATGGGATTGCTGGGTCATAAGGCAGTTTCATTTTAAATTTTTTGAGGTATCTCCGCAACACTTTCCACAGAGGCTGCACCAGTCTGTATTCCCACCAACGGTGCAAAAGGGCTTCCCTTTCTCCACATCCTCACCAGCACTTGCTGTTTGTTGATTTATTGATGAAAACTATTCTGAGAGGTGTGAGATGGTATCTCATTGTGATTTTAATTTGCATTTCTCTGATGACTAGTGACATTGAGCACCTTTTTATATGTCTATCGGCCATCTGTATGTCCCCTTTGGAGAAGTGTCTATTCAGGTTCTTTGCCCATTTTTTAATTGGGTTGTTCAATTTTTTTTGGTGTTGAGTTTTGTAAGTTCTTTATAAACTTCGGATGTTAACCCCTTATCAGACATATTGGTGAATATGTCCTCCCATTCAGTGGGTTGTCTTTTTATTTTGTTGATGTTTTCCTTTGCTATGCAAATGTTTTAGTTTAAGTAGTCCAATTCTTATCAAGTTACCAATAGTGTATTTCACAGAACTAGAACAACCATTTCAAAAATTTATATGGAACCAGAAAAGGCCCTGAATAGCAACAGCGATCTTAGGAAGAACAAAGCTGGAGGAATCATGCTACCTAATATGAAACTACTATAAGGCCACAGTAATCAAAACAGCATGGTACTGACATAAAAACATAGATCAATGAAATAGAATAGAGAGTCCAGAAACAAACCACACATCTATAGTTAATGAATGTTTGACAGAGGAAGCACACACACATATGGATTAAAGATAGTTTATTCAATAAAGGGTTTTGGAAAAATTGGACAGATACATGCAGAAAAATGAAACTAGACCACCTTCCTACATCACATATAAGAATAAATTCAAAATGGATTAACAATTTAAATGTTAGACCCAGAACAATAAAAATCCTAGAAGAAAACATAGGCAGTAAAATCTCAGACATTGCTCATAGCAATATATTTTCTGATAAATCTCCTCAGGGAAGAGAGACAAAAGAATAAACAAACAAGACTTTTTAACTAGCCAAGCTTATTCTAAACTTTATATATTAGAATATTAACAGGCAGTATAAGATCAAATGATTTATTATTATTTTTATACTTGCTTCTCTAATCCCTTTAATTGATTCATGCATAGTGTGAGATTGGGGCCCAATGTCAATTTTTCCAATTATCCCAAGTCCATTTATTAAAAAGTTCATCTTTTAACCACAAAATCCTCATGCTACTCCTGTTATATATCAAATATAGGTGGAGATCACTTCATAAATTATATAAATGTCTAGCTGCGGGTCCAAGATGGCGGAGTAAGTGGAATTGCACTCACCTTCTACCATGAACACACTAAAATTAAAACTAAATTATAGAACAGTCAAGCTAAATAACCAACAGCAGACTAGCTTAACAGAAGTCATATAACCAAGGATACACAAAAGAAGCCACATTGAGACTGGTAGTAGGGGAAGACATGCAAAATGGGCTGGTCATACACCTGTATGTTATGATTGAAAACATGGAGATATATCTCAGCTAAAGAAGTTCCCTTCGAGAAGTGAGGGATCTCAGCGCTATGGTGGGCTCCCCAGCTTGGAGCACAGGTGCTGGAATGAGGAGCCCACATAACATCTGGCTGTGAAAAACAGTAGGGATTTTATCTACCCAGGTGACACAGAAGGTTGCTGGAAACCCAGGTGTCCTCTTAAAGGGACTGCACACAAACCTTACTCATAGGGACTCACCCTGGGTTTTGGTGAAGGGATGGTGGCTCAGAGGGTGTCAGAATCATACAAAGGGAGACTCAGTTATGTGGCTTCAGGGCAAGGACTGGAGGGACATCCCTCAATACCACTGTATTGAGTTCTCCTACTGCATGGCCCACAGATGCCATCTTTCCTGAATTAAGCACTCCCCACGCAGGGCATTATCCTGGTAAGCTACACAAGCTTCACCCTGATGACTACTGAGACCCTGCCCTGGCAAATTTGCCCATGGCCAGGAGTTCTGTCAATGGCAGCCAGCCTGGGCCCAAGTTGCAGTCTTTCTTGTAAAGCTCATGAGGAATTTCAGGCAAGGTCAGGGAGTTCCAGAGACACATAAGGAGAAACTGAGTTGTATGGCTTCAGGGTGAGGGCCATCTTCCCACACAACCAACAGGCTCCACTTTTCCTGTTTGAAGTCCTCCCTCTGCAAGGTCAAATCTTAGTTTTCCTTAGCCTGGTAAATGCTACTAACTCCACCCTGAAGACTCCCTGAGATCCTTCTGCACTGCAAAAGCTCCAGGTGGGTGGCGGCTGGCCTGGGTTTACCCTGAGACTTTTGCTGAGTGGCCTCACAACCAGCACTGGCATGGAATTTGAAACTGTATTAACCTGATGGACATGTCTTGCTCTTACCTGGTGACTCCCTGAGAACCTGTCACATGCAACTTGCATACTGCCAGAGGCTTTCAGTGGCTGAACCTAATGGGCAGCTGGCAGGCAGAAGTGGGTCTTGGGTGCCTTGGGCTTTTTGCTGACCTGCTCTAGGCTCAGTACTGGTGGCAGCTAGATGTCACCATCAATAAAAGAAAAGACAGTGTACTGAATGGGAGAATATATTTGCCAGTGATACAGATGATAAGGGGTTAAGGTCCAAAATTTATAGAGAACTCATACAACTCAACATCAAAAAAAGAAAAGATCCAATTAAAAAATGGGCAGAGGACCTGAATAGACACTTCTTCAAAGAGGACATACAGATCGCCAATAGACGTATGAAAAGACAGTTAATGTCACCAAGCATTGAAGATATGAAAGTTAAAACTGAAATGATATATCTCCTCACACCTGCCAAAATAAATCAACAAATAACTAGTGCTGGTGAGGATGTGGAGACAAGGGAACCCTCCTGAACTGATGATGAGAATTTAGATTGGTGCAGTCACTATGGATATCAGTATACAGTTTCTTCAAAAAATTAAAAATGGAACTGCCGTATGACCCAGTGATTTTAGTTCTGTCCATAAAAAGCCCAGCCATTGTTAATACAAGGAGAATGGTTATATTAACAATGTAACCTGGCAGCCAAGGAGAGTCGACTGGAATGCAAATGCATGAACAATGACGACTTCACTGTACTAGTCAGTGGGGGTCGTAGACACAATTGAGTGGGTATATGTACTATGTGGCTGTTGCATTCAAAATGACTGAACGAGTAGAGCAACAAATCTGCATCAAATTTTGCGTTAAGCAGATACTTCCGAAGGTCACAGCTATGGGCACCTGGTGATTGGCAGCTTCATCACAACAATGCTCCTGCTCATGCGTCACTTCTCCTGCAGAGTTTTTTGGTGAAACATCAAATCACCCAGGTGACTCAGCCCAGATTTGGTGCCCTGTGACTTCTGGCTTATTCCAAAACTAAAGTCACCTTTGAAAAGGAAGAGATTTCAGACTGTCAATGAGATTCAGAAAAATATAATGGGGCAGCTGATGGTGATTGGGAGGACTGTGTGAGGTCCCAAGGTACCTATTTTGAGGGGGACTGAGGCGTCATTGTCCTATGTACAATATTTCTTGTATCTTCTTTAATAAATGTCTCTATTTTCCATAGTATGCGGCTGGATACTTTTGGGACAGAGTTGTATATCCAAAGAAACCCAAAACACTAACTTGAAAGAATATATGCACACTTATGTTCATTGCAAAGTTATTTATAATAGCCAAGATATGGAAGCAACCTAAGTGCCCATTACGAGACGAGTGGATAAAAAGATAGTGGTATATATAGGCACATATACGCAATGGAATTTTATCATTTGCAACTGCATGGATGGACCTAGAGGGCATTATGCTAAGTGAAGAAAGTCAGAGAATGACAAACACCATGTGATTTCACTTATCTGTGAATTCTAAAGGACAAAATAAATAAACAAAGAGAAACAGACTGATAACTGCAGAGAACAACCTGATAGTTGTCAGAGGGAAGAGAGATTAGGGAGGGGGGTAATGATAAAAGGTGAAGGGATTAAGAAATACAAATTGGTAGTTACAAAATAGTCATGGGGATTTAAAGTTCAGCATAAGGAATATAGTCAATAATATTTTAATAACTATGTATGGTACCACGTGTGTACTTGATTATTGGGAGAATCATTTTGTAAATTATGTAATTGTCTAACCACTATGATGTATACCTGAAACTAACATAAAACAATATTGAATATCCACCTGTAATTGAAAAATTAAGTAAAACATAAAAATAAAGTTAATATATTAGAATTATTTGTTTATTTTCATAAGCTATTCAAGCAGGAAGACTCACAGATAAGGTTCTAACCTAATGGAAGGAGTCACAGTATTTATATACTGGATGGTTCATTTATAATATGAGCAGTGAGGTTAATAGTGATTTGATTATCATAAATTTGGTGAGCAAATTCAACTCCTATGACAAATATTGCCTACAACTTGAAGTGAACACAAGTTTTTGTTAGCAAATCTCAAATGTTTCAAGTCAACAGTCCTGGGGATTTTACTATTAAATTAACTTTGAATATTTTAGAACAACTTTTTGTCCTTGGTATACAGGAATTCAGGTTTATATTGGTTTAGATTAAGTGTAGATTTAATTTATTTTGCAGCTACTGTGTGTAAATATTCTCTAACCTTCTCCTGCATCCAATGCTTTGTATTTTCAAAGACACTTGTGTTAACAATCTCTTCATTTCAAGTTTTCTATACAATAAAAATAAAATTGTGACCTATGGTGTCACTTATAATTTTTATTAAAGCTAATTTTCCATAGTCTCATTTCAAATAACCAAATTAATTTCTTTTATTTCTGTATTTGAATTCTTATACATTAACCTACATATTTATTTTCAGAGCTGGAACATATTTTTATTCAGCAATTTACATAGATACATTAACAAGAGGAACTTTTACATTGTATTTTTCAAAAATATTTTCTATTGAAAATTTTTCTTTTACCATACTCACCTTCATGTATTCATTGTCAGTAATTAAAATGTTATTTTGTCCTCATCTTTTCTCATTTAGTCCAAATCACAGTTTTCATATGTTGTCATTTAATCCCATCAGCTCAATTCCAAAATGCCAAAACGTCTAACTACTTTGCAAGTGTGATATTATTGAATGTCCTATGTAAATGTGAAACTTCTTGCAAAAAAATGTCCTTCAGAATATCTTTGGTAACTAGAAAACTATTCTAGTTTAAATGTCCTTTTGATATTGCATTACTGACTTTGAGTTATAAAAAGGAATCAACAAAATGTGAAGGAGAATAAATGTGTAGGAACAACAGTATATCCGAGAATATTTGAAGCATCTATTTGATTCATAGATTTACAAATGTACATCGAACTAAAAGTACTCTAATATAAAATATAGAACAGTGCTTGACAACTATAGGTGCTAAATAAACATTTATTAAGTGAATAAACGAAATTCAGATTTTCCCAGAAGGTTAAAAACAAGTACAGTTTGGGTTAACATATTTAGCTTCTTTGAAGAATAACAAACGGTAGTATTGCTCTGGACAAATACTATCCTCCACTTCAGTAACTTGGAAAGGGAAAGCTTAGCCAACTGCCTACATACCTTTTCAAGCAATCAGGAGATATATTCATCAAGCGAGGGAAGCAGAGTCTCCTTTACCTTTCCTGTACTTCCCTCTCTTCATTTCTTCCACTCTTTTTAAAAAATAAATTAGAAATCCTTTCAATTCAGATTTATTATGAAAAATCCAAAAGTAAAGCTTCTTTTTTCTCCTCCCACACTTTTGCCTAACTCCATAGAATTTTGATATGCATCTTTTCGGTAGGTTTGCTTTGGGAAAAGATTCTCAAATGCAGATTTGTTTGCAGTATAATGAAGAATGTGTTTGGGATTCTATGGGGGAGCAAAGGAAGTAAGAATGGCAAGAGGGAGGAGTTGAGCTGTGATGCAGCTGTGACAGTGGCCTCAACCATCCCGAGGGGAGCCCTGGGGCCAGTGTGGCCCTTCAGGGTTGCTCCACCTTGAAGGAAGTGCTGGGCCTTTATGCCCTTGTATCACTGGTGGTAGGTAGGTCTCCCGAAAAGGGCTTGATTTTGGTCACATGGCTCTCGTGAGCTGATTTATGTATCTCATAATGATCAGTGTGGCCCACCGATCACTTGATCTCCCATGATCAGTCTCTCTGTCTCTACCAAGGTCCAGTAGCACTCAGAGAGGTGTTTTTTTTTTTTAATGGTGTATAATTCACTGCTGCAGATGGTATAATTTGATCCAGAAACCTAGGGGTCTACATTGTGAATTTACTTTGGGGGCTTGCCATAAACTCCACATAGTATCTTTTCTCATCATGAATACTTTTAATATTGAAGGGTCTTCCAAATCATATGGTTTAAGCACTGAAACCTGAACTTGCTGCAAGTCTTTTACCTGCTTTGGGTCTCACTCAGATTTTCATGCTACCGGGTAAGTTGGTCAGAACAGTATCTGCTAGTGTGCAACATGTTGCCTCAGAGCCCAAGTAGGAATACAAGACATTGTGCTTCTTTCTTTGCAGGGAGATACATGATACAATAATTCGTTCTTTAATTTAGAAAGGATGTCGTGGCTTGTTCCAGACCACTGGACCTCTACACATTGCTTTATGGCATTTCCCTGAATCTTCATAGGATTTAACTTCCACTCTTGAACTCACATGTTATTCCAAGGCTTGTTATGTATATTCTCCTTCTTTCTCATAAAGTCCAATTAGCATGGTACCAGCAGTAAAGTGAACCAACATGATGTTCTGCCATATGACCAGGTCAGCTTTCCCTGGACTATAAGTCATTGGGTAAAAGAATTATCTTAGCTCTAGCTAAGCTTGGGTATATACAGGGTGGGGCAAAAATAGGTTTATAGTTGTGAGTATGTGAAATATAAGAGTTTACTCTTTTATTATTATTTATTGTTGTATTATTTTCCATGCAAACAACTGTAAACCTACTTTTGCCCCACCCTGTATACACATCTGCTTCAAGTAAATTCAAACAATTTTTGACCTTCCCAAAAGAGATGGAAAATGACATATTCATCAGATCAATGGTGGTATACCATGCACCTGAGGCCAGGATAATCTGCCCTAGCAAAGAGGCCACATCTGGCACAGCAGCTGCAATTGGATTACTTTCTAATTGAGGTTACTTTAGTTTACTGTCATTCTCCAAAATATGTCTGTTTTGTCTAGGTTCCAGGATGGTTAATTAAATGGGGATATGATGAGAATCATCAACCACGTGTATTTAAAATCATGAAGGGTGGCACTAATCTCTGTCATTCCCCTTACCACCCTCCCCCATCCAGAGATTAAAATATTTTTGAAAAATTTATAATCTTGAGAGAGGGGAAGTTTCAGAAGCTTTTACTTGGCTTTCTCTACTGCTTAGGTCTTATTCCACAATCCAGGGACATAAACTGATATGGGGGTTCTTCTAATTAACAAGTAGGCCCATTATAGTTATGAATTAGGGACAGGGTAAGTGACCATTGTGGACCCACTATTAGTAGGAATTTGGCCCGGCCTCTGTTCACTACTTTACTCTCATACACTCTAATGGCGGAACATGATGATACCTCACTGTCAACTCAAACCCTGTGTCCAAAAACCCTCTCAATGTGTGGGTATTTTCTTAGCTGAGTAAAGGTCTAAGGTTATGTCCCTTTGGGGAAGGATTGAGGAAATTCTTAATTTATTCACTTGCCATGGTGAGACAGGTCCTTAGGACTCCGTCTATCAATGGCTAAAACTCCCTGGTCTTTAGGAATAACAGCTCTTTTATAATCGTATTTAGTGCTCTCCACAATCTTGTAATTAGGATAGCTGCTGTTATAGAGGTGTCCTCTCTCTACATTTAAGAAACCAAGGTTCAGGGACTTTAGGTCACACAAATAGTGAGTTGCAAAACCTGTATTTGTATTGTGAAACAATGTTCTCCCTTTTAAGTGAAATACTATCCTGGAAAGTCTGTGTCTGTGTAAATTTGCTCCAAGTAAGATTTTGTTCAGTTAATTCTTTGTGCCTGAAAGCAAAACCTAAAGACAAAAGAAGAGGTGAAAATGTCACTACATCTCTAGGCTATGCGATGTGCTGGAAATTTTGTTATTCTTGTGTCCTATAACCTGGTCTTTTTCCATGACAGGAAATCCTGAATGATCTAGCTAGAGGGCACAAAGGGATTCTTTTGGCGACTGTATTACCTGCATGCAATTAATAAATACTTTATGAAAAACTGACTTATCAATAACTCCAAATGTGTGCAAGTGGAAACTGCCTTTTGTTCCCCAATTCAGAAACCCCAAGAGTATGATTGTCTTGGAAACCCTCACACTCCTATATGAATAAAAAGAGATTTATGCAAAAAAAAAAAATTTAGTTTTTTTAGTAACCTGTCTCAAGTGAGAGTTCCACGACTTTCTTCCCTTTCTTGATATGCCCACTTTTGGTCTTGGATCAGGAGAGTGGGCCTCGGCAGTGGTACAGTGGTGAGGATGGACGTCCCTGTCTTGTTCTTGATCTTAGAATTGAGGGTTTTCACTTTTCATCACTGAGTATGGCATTAGCTGTTGGCTTGTTGCAGATGGCCTTTCCTACATTGAGGTACATTCCTTCTATACTACCTAGTCTGTTGAGAGTTTTTATTATGAAAGAATACTCTTATTTGTCAAATACCTTTTCTGCTTCTATGGAGATGGTCGTATGATGTTTATCCTTCATTTTGTTAATGTGGTATATCACATTTATTGATTTGCTTTGTTACATCCTAGGGATAAATCCACCTTGGTTATGGTGTATGATCCTTTTAATGTGCTAATGAATTCTGTTTGCTTGTATTTTGTTCAGCGGGGGTTCCCAACCTTTTTGACATCAGGAACTGGTTTTGTGGAAGACAGTTTTACCACGGACAAAGGTAGGAGTGGGTGGAAGACAGGAGGAGGAGCTCGGGTAGTAATAGCCTGCAGCGTCCACGGAACTACTGGGAGGAGGGAGGTTGGGAATCCTTGTTGTTGAGGATTTTTGCATCTGTTTTTATTAGGGATACTGACTTGCGATTTTCTTTTCTTGTAGAGTTCTTGTTTGGCTTTGGTATCAGGTAATGTTGGTCTCATAAAATGAGTTTGAAGGGTTATCTCTTTTTTTCATTTTTTAGAGAAGAGTTTGGGAAGGATTGGTATTATTCTTTAGCGTTGGGGTAGAATTCACTAGTGAAGCTCTCTTTTCTTTATTCTTAGCTTCCCCTAGGTGTTCTTAGTATGCCGGTTGCCTCAGTGCTCTGAGTAAGGTGAGAGAGAATAGGTTTTTGGGGATGCTGGAGGGACACTTCAATCATTCTTTCTCCTGAGGGAGAAATTGCAGGCTGAGTGGATTCCTTTCAGCCCTGAACTGGAATGGATTTTGGGAAATGTTGATGTGGATCCAATGAATCTCTTATTTTTTTTAAAGATATTTTTGGGTTTGTGCTCCACTGGTGTGTTGCAAATTCTTAACTGGATTCTAGACATTTCATAAAGGTAATTTGGCCCAAGTATTGTCTCATCAACGTCCCTATAGGGCAACAAGGACCGGGACTTCCTATTCCAGCCTCTTGCAGATGCCATTCAAATGTCTAGATGAGCCCTTCCTTACCTGGTATGCCTGGATAGTTCAGGGGATCACTGGACTCCTTGAAACAGGTTTTGGAATTTGGGAAGTGTGAGCTTTCATCAGGTTATCAATGTGTCCCCCAGATGTTAAGAGTACAAATGATATTTACATACTAGTAGTAATGTCAACTGGAAACTTGATTCAGTATCTCTGAGTTAATTTTTTTTTTCTATTTAATGTTAGTGCTCATACCTGGGTACTTAGTCTCTATTTTAATCATTGTTTCCATGGGATGGGAACAAAATTCTAAGTTCTAAATAACATATAAAATCTTGAAAGCCATCCCATTCATAAATTGAAGCTGCCTACAGTTGGGATAAAGGATAATTGAGTTTAAAGGATATTAGTGTCTGATAAACATTTTTATTCTTTAGATTAAATATAAATTCTAAAAGATTATACCATGTGTGTATTTACAGATCACAATACCACACACTGGAGTACTTAATGGCAACTTGTACTTTTCATAATTATTAAACAAATTGATCTTACCAAATTGTTCAAGTAATCATCCAAAAAACTAGACAGATTGGCCTAAACAGAGTACAGCTAGGGACTTCTCCTCTGAGTTCTAAAACAACTCCTTTCTACCATTTCTATGACTATGGCCTTTACCTAAGTGAGGAGGGACTGAAGGATGTGTGGCGACAAGCAGCTGCCTGGTCAAAATCTAGAAGAGTAGCCAGACGGTTATAGTAGGTCCTGGATATATGAACTGACTCTGAGACAGGGGCTGAATTTGCAGTCTCCAAACTTCCTGGGTTGCTGGTATAAGTTCTACTAATACAGTTATTTCACAACTTTTAATATAATTATTTCCACCAAAGAAAACAAAATACATTATCTGGGGTCTTTCTTTATATAATTTACATAGTTGCATTTTTTTTCCTAGATTTTTTAATTTTCTGGCATTTTCAGGCACTCTAATAGTAAAAGTTTTAATCTTCTGTAAATAATTTTTACCTTGGATTTTACATCTCTTGGACTCAAGCAGTTAGGTGTATTTTTTATCCTCCTTGACATAGCTCAATATTTAAGAAACCTATTGTGTCTTCACAGTTGCAATTTATTTTTTCTATTGAGAGTTGGATTACACCTTTGATATTTTAAAGTGCCAAATGAATAAATGAGAAAGCATTTTCAAATATTTCATTTTTATTAGTAGTTATTTTTTGAGGGTACAGCATATCTCAACTACCCTGACAGGCTTTTAAAGGAAAGCAATTATATCTGCCAAGGAAAGAAGAACTGATCTTTAGTGAATGGTTCTAGGCAGAGAGGAGTAAAGCGACTTTTTTCACAGATGTCCGAGGACTTGAGTAGGCTCAGGCTGAATAGCTTGTCAACTTTCAAAGTGTTAAATGGTGGCAGAGAGGAGTTTCCTAGAGGATATGCTTGGACAACACAAAACTTGATCATAAGAGATGGAGACAATCTTACTCAATACCCACAAATGAAAAAACCAAAAGCAATAAGTTTATTGTGAAATAGAGGGCTCAACCAAACACCTCACAGTGGCTTTTTGGGGAGATTGTTGAATTTCCACTACTGAATAGTATTAAAATAAGAGAGAGGTTTTGGGTCTGGGATAGTTTGAAGGAAAACTTTTAGAATGAAATGAAAATTGAACACTTTTGAAAACTTCCTTTCTAATTCTATGAATTCATGGCAAGTATATACCATAGCTCTTCATATCCATTTTTCCTTCCTGATTTGTTATATGCCTTGAATCACAGGGGATACTTAAATTATGATCTTTAAAAATATTTATTGTTTGACTACCAACTTAATACAATTGGATGATTTATTGTGAAGTAGGTCATTAGTAACAAAGTTACTGCTAATAAAGCACTGAACTTTGGAAAGTACTTAGTTTGAAATGTAAACTGGAAAAGTTTTCCCTACAACTGTCGTTAATAATTGCCTTTTTCACGCACTTGTATTAAGTGTGCTTTTGTCAGCAGGAAAGAAAGGACTTCGAGGGAAAAAGACAAAAGATTTGAATAACCCTGATGTATTTTTGAGAATGCCTTTTATTGTGCATATGGAAACTAAGCAAAATGTTGAGGGCTACTGATCTAATCTACAGCCTTGTACACTGTGTTGGGGCTGACACCATGATAGAAATAGGATTTCACAATGTTACCAAAGAGCAATTGGGGTCCTGCTGTCTGCCACTACCCTCTAGGCAAAATTTCAGAAGCAAAGGTTTGGTGATAAAGGAAAGGAGTCTTTATTCTAAAGCTTCTCAACTTTGGAATAATAGCTTTCCACATGCATTAGTCACTTTAGGCTAAACTCTTTAGCACCTGAGTTCTCCTATCATTCCCATTTGTTTTAATTATCCTATTTCTAGAGGGTTAATTTACAAACTGAAACAACAGAAAATACAGAAGCTACACAAGTTTGGAAGAATGCCAGGCTTCTGCCTCAGAGATCATCACATCTAGAACACCCAAAGAAAGTAACCTTGCCACCCTCTGCCAGGCCAGCCTGATTCTAAACTGTGCCTAGAGTTTCTTCCTATCCAAAACACCATCCTGTCCATTGGGAAATAGAGGCAGCTGCAGTGTGATCATACAGGCATACTTAAGGAAGAGAGCCCGAGGGCCAGGGAGAGCCAGCACTCACCTATCCAAGAGCCCTTCTTTTCTTTCAAATCTTCTTGCCCATAATTCCAAGCACTCTGGAGGCATTTAGCTTCTCAGGCAATCCTCTCCTAGATTGTTTACCATTGTCTCAGCAAACTCTTCCTATGGCCCCTACCCCCTCCTCCCCAGTAATCTGATCCGATCTCTCAGCATCAACTCTGGAAGTTAACCTGGAGAACCCAAACACCAACACTGAATAATAATGAAAGACGACATACTGCCATTAAAAATCTTCCCTTACATTCAGAATTCTATGATTTTTTTTTTACTTTTTAAATTTAAAGTAAACATATACTCTAGACCCCATCTCTAAAAGGCACTCCTCTTTGCCATTCATGTAATTGGATTAATGAAGTAAAAGCTTTATTTTGTGGTGATGTCTTCATTTTTGCTTTATTAGATTGTGCTTTCTAAAGGGCAGGTGCTATCTATGTACAACTAAGTGTGTAGTAAATCCACATAAATGATGATCTTGTTCTAACATTAGCCCTTTTGGATCTCTTTCTGCATGTTGTTCACTTTTGTTTGTCATTACAACTTGGTGAAATTTGATCTCTATAGGTTTCCCTTCAGTCATCTAGCTAGAGAATTTGCTGAATACCTACCTTCAAACTGGCAATTCCATCAATTCTTTCTGTGGCTTATTATTCTGTCTAATTAAGCTCTACATTAAAAAATGTGCAAAAAATCCTGAATAATGCTTCTTATTTTTGAACGTTTTTGTATGTAGAATTAACTTTTATTATCTCATTTCCTTTTTACTTTTTTACTTTTTATTTTTTAGCACTTTGGAACAGGCACATCTGTACTTATGCTATTTAAATTTTTCATTTAAAAAAATTTGGTGCCTTATTTTCATATGCTCCTTTCTGTTGTGGGAGTAACTCCTATATGTACAAGTTTTGTCACTCAGAGACTCCAGAACCTCTGTCATGATTTGTTTTTGTTGCTATAAAGCAGGCAGTATCTTATCTGTAGAAATGTTTAGCAGCTGCCTGCAGTTGCTCTGTTTTGACACTGGATGGCTGAAATGCACAGGGAAGTTGAAACTGGGTTAAACTCCTGTAGGCACTATTTTGATCACATTGGATAGCAGAAATCATAGTCAAAATGGGAAGGAATTTTGTACAGGACTCCAAAGAGAGTTCAAATGGAGGAGTTTTAGGGTTTGAGTTTTCTGGAAAAAATTAAATCTGAACAATATGTAGAGTGAAAAGAACACTGATCTGGGAAGTAGGAGACATGAGTTCTTATTTATGCTCTTTAGTAAAAAGAAAAATCTAATTATAAATCTGGCTGCCCTCACTGTTTTTACATAATTACTTGGGAAAGTTCTTCAAGCTTCAGTTTATGAGTCATAAAATGAGATAATATCTACCTTACACATACTATCTATAGTCTTAACTAATATCTTATATAACTGTTATGAGAAAAGTGTTAGTTTTTTATCCTATTTGTATATTTTATTTTTAATTTAAAATTTATAAACACTGCCCTTCACTTAGCTATAGTTAAAACTAGTTTTTGATGTATGGTCAGTTAGTTAGTAGATCTCATTCTTCTCCATTTTTATCCACATTCTGTGGACGAACAAAGCTGTGTATTATTATTATCTATTTAGCTAGAAAATAATATAGGGAGATGGGATTTTGAGTAAAAGCCTTGGAAGACCTAGCCTATTAAATATGGTACTGAAAATTCTCTTTCATCTTGGTCTGTACCTGCAGAATGTGTCTTGCTATGTGAAATCATTAGTTCCCTGCTAAAGAGACAATCTGCTTCTACAATCATGTATTGGGGAAGTGGGAAGAGGAAAGAGAGCAGAAGGGACTGAGAGGCCAAAAGCAATCTAATTAACCTGATAAACTAGGTAGGAACAATGAGGATTAGAAGAAATGTTAACTATACGTGATTATTACAAGCATGACAGTCCAGAGATAGATCATCTGGAGCTGGTAGAATTGGCAGTGGAGACTGAAGAGGGATCGACTCTAGGCAACTGTTATGAAAATCTAATGAATGAAGAAGACAGTCAATGAATTAAACGAGGTAAAGTTGTTAAAGACCCTGTACTTCCTACCTCAAACCAATGAAAATTTTTGTTTCTGATGGAGGAAGGGAATGGTTATTAAGATAGCATCCTCAGTCTTGATGATCATGCCCTCTAATCTATACTGCTGAGATTGGTATGTTCATTATCTGGACCATTAATTTCTCATAGGTCTGGAGTCTGTCAGTTTTTGCCCATTCCCAGCACTGTGCTAGCTCTTCCTAATGATTCTTTAGTCTGTAAATAGTTTTTCTGCTACTTTATACTACAGCACTAAAATGTCCCAAAGGCCAATATTCATAGAACCTAAGATTTAGCCCATTAATAAATGGGTAAAAACCATTAAGTGAAATCAAGAAATAGTTTTATTTTTCTCTCACTGCTTGGATGTCTCGGGCTACTATCTTGTATAATGACTACTTTGTCCATGGAACCAATATGTCTTTGGCCCATGAAATGATAGGTTTGCCTATTGTATTAGATGTCCCACCTTTTTTAGACTACTGTTCTTGGTCAATTCAGCTAGAATCCCACTTTTAGAATTTTTTGGAAAAAAAGAGGCACTTCTCTGCAATTTCATATTGTCCCCCAAACTATTGGGAAACGCGTGTTAGATTCTCTGAAGGGCTCTTTTTCTTTCTGGTCCCTGCAGGCATCCAGTCAGGTTGTGAGACCAAGGTTTCCCATCTCACCCCATCATTTCCTGTGGGCAGCCTTCATGTTCACAAGGCATGAGGATATCTAGACCGTAAGACACCTGGGCTCAACACCTGATCTAAGTTGTCACAGGGAAGGACTTGGACTGGGTTCAGCATGAAGCTGATACTATGTCTCTTTCTTACCTAGCTGCTCTGGTGATTTGGGCACATCTTGGGAGAAAGATCTATGTGCTTGCAACTTAAATGAATTAATCATGAAAATCTGGGGCTTCTGGAGTCTTGGGCTATTTTTTCTTTGGTCTTGGACTGAGTAAAATATTCTGGTTCCCATGCTGGCACTCAATCCACTGAGTCACACTGTCCAGGGCTAAAATATTCTGGAGAAGTGAAAATTCCTTTGTATCTTAGGAACCACTGTGGTTCAGCTCTTGGAGCAAATTGGATTTCAGTTACTGTTCTAAAATGAGGCTTAGAGTTAAAATGTGGAAACAGCTAAATGCAGTAAGTAGAAACAAGCAGGAGGGGCGCTGCAGGTCAGCAGGTCAGGAGAAAACTTAAGGAGTGCATTTGAGATTCTTGTCTCTGGTGTGTGCATGTGTTTGTGTCTGCACATTGCAGTGAGGAAGGCTAATTTCATAGACCGTGTCAGCGTTCTTCAGGATTGCCAGAGTCACTTGAGAATCTGGTATTTAGATAAATGTAACCCTTGTGGGCAGCAGGATGGAGGCTTGAAGTCATTATTGTTGGATATTTAAATAAATGTGACTATATATTATTCCACATTCTTGTGAATTGACATATTGATTACTCATACACACATCCATTCATGTCTAAAGCTTTACTAGATGAAAACAAAAATATACATGACTGTGTACTTTTAAGAGGTATATAGTCTAATGCAGATAATCTATAAGAAAGTGAATCAATTACAACACAGTGTGATAAGTATTAAGATGGAGGGAAACATCAGATATTTGGGACTACAAGAGAAACAAGTACAGTGGGTTAAGAAAATTGTGATGATTTCTTAGAAGAGATATCATTTTTTTCCATGTATAATGTGTACTTTTTTGCCCAAAGTTTTGAGAGAAAAATAAGGATGTACATTGTACATGGATAGTACTAATTGCATATCTATATAAATATTTTTAATTCTTTTACTTATGCTTATGCTTTAAAAGTGTAACTCTAGAAATCAGTAACAATATCTGTATGCAAAATAATACCATGGAATATGATAATCAGTTTTGTTTCTAAGTATAAATAAATAAAAATTAAATAAAAAAATGTGGAAGTTTTTTCTCTGAAAGTTTGGGCCAAAAACATGGGTGTGCATTATGCATGGGATTGCATTATATGCAGCAAAATATGGTAACTCTTGATGATTTCCTTAGAGGAGATGACTGAAGAGACCCTTAATGAATGAGTTGGAATTAACCAGGTAAAAGACTGCTTACAGACATGGTGTGGTGGGGCCAAGGGTTTCAGTCAAGTCCATTTGGGAGGCCATTTATAAGAGGTATTATTTATCTCACCTCTTTGGAACATGGTAAAAAATTGGGAGGTAAGCAAATACAGTCTCTGAACAATCAAAATAGATGGTGTTAGGTCTGTGCAACAAAGATAAAATAATCACTGCCACGTAAAAGTTGCTAGTCAGATTGTATAATACCAATAAATCTGAATTGTAAATTAAAGACTTGGATTAATTCAATGGCTTGTGTAGAAAGTATATAAAATTCATGTTGTCTAGTGAGACAAAGAATTACAAAGATGCGTTCCATTGTATTGGTGAAAGCTGTTGGATGGCCTTCATCTTAAACTGATAAAGGGAGGGAGTCCATAGACTGGATAATCTGAATAAACTTCTTGTTCTCACCCAAGGCAAGTATACTTTAATCTGTAATGGGAATATTCTGCTTCCACAGGTGAGTTTACAAGACACCTGGTGGGTTAAGCTACAGTGCAAAATATTGTCCTAAATTGCAGAAATGAAAACAAATTCTTTCCCTTTACCAGGTTATTGAATGTATTTTTGTAGCTCTGCTCATTAAGAAAGGAATCTTTCTTCACTGCTTGAGTCCGGGCTGGCCTGGTGAGCTCTGTAGTCAAGTGGGCTGTAGCAAACACCATGTAAGCAGAGACTTGGAAAGTGCTTGGGTATTGACTTCTCCTGTTACTACTCTTGGAAGATTGTAACTGCCACCATGTTAAAAAGCTAGGCAAGCCTCTTAGATGATAAGAGATGTGTGGTCTAATTAGCCCCCAGTATTCCAGCGTACAGTCAGCCAAAACGTGGGGCACTATACTGCCACTTGAGCCCAGATATAGGAGTAAACTCAGCTGAGTCCAGAGGAACTGCCCAGCTGAGCTTAGCTGAGCTCAACCCAAATTGCCAATCCATAGAAATGTGAACTAAATAAATGTTCTTTAAGCTACTAAATTTGGGGATGGTTTTTACCATTGTCTACTCTACCCGGTACTTACAGGGCAGTTTTCTTGTCTCTGTTTTCTCTGTTCAGTAGTTCTCTTGATTTATTTCTGTGGTGTGTGTCTGCTCACTTGATTTGTTTGGTTTCCTGATTACTGACTATAAAGTATTTATAGAGTATTTACGGTATGTTAGTTACTATGCTACGTGATGGGGATACTGAAAGTTAATAACATGTCACCTTGGGTTATATGGAGTGAATTCTATGCTTCCTTCTGTTCACCTAATTACTTGGAAAACACTTAAAAGATGAGTGGGAGAGGCATTATTGAAAAAGATAGAAATGAGGTGGTTTGTACCAAAGAAACAAAAGAGACAAGTGGGACTGAGTAGGTTATGTGTAACATTTTTCCCTTATGCACTGGAAATCAGAATTTTTGTTCATTTGTTTTAATACTCTATTCCTTGGCAAAATGCTGAGGAGAGCTGCCATTAATATTTTTCTCCACCAATTACTTTTTTTCTATTATGGATGGACCCCGGTCCTCCGGTTAAGGCTTTTCCATATCCAGGTGTACATTTTCAATTCACTGTAATACAGAAGATAGCACATTGTAGTAGTGGTGCTGGGGAAGGTAGAAAAAACATCAAAGCCGAAACCAAGCCAAATAAATAAAACTGGTTTTAGATTTAGGTACATCTGATTTGAATCCCAATGCTGCCACTTAATGACAGTGAAATTGTCTCAATTTTTTTCATAAGTAAAATGTCATTTACTTTATGTGACGCTGTGAGAAATTGAAATAAGGATTTGAGGTTACATATAAAACCTTAGAAGAAAGCTTGTAGTGCCCCAAAGTGACAGTTTAGTAAGCCCTCAGGACATGGAAAGCTACATGTGGAGTTACAATCCAGCAAAGTTCAGCATTCAATGCAACTATTTTTCACTGCTTAGACAGGAGAAGGCAGAGAAATATTATCTCAAGATTTCTGTTAAACTAGGGAGGCATTTGCCATTTTTTTCCTTTGGGAGGGAAAAAAGATTTTGTTTTCAAGTGTAGGAGGTGCCAGGAATAGAATACCTTGTCTAAAAATCATTGGGAATTACTTATTTGAATATTTCTAAAAAATACAAATGTTATCTCAGAATTTTAGCATCATAAGACTTTGAATAACAAATCCTATTCTATTTTGCAATTAATTTATACATTTGTTACCTTTAGTTACTTTTTATTATGTTTTTATAGAGGGGGTATAATTAGGAAAATAAGGAGGAAAATGTCACACATTTTAAAAGCAGAAATAAATTTTTATTTTATTTTAGATTTCTTTTTATCCTCACCCAACGATATATTTTTTTCCCACTGCTTTTAGGAGAGAGGAACAGAGAGAAACATCTATGCAAGAGGGAAGCATGGATTGGTTGCCTCCAGGATATGTGGGGACCGGTGTCTGTTTGCTTCCAGACCATGGGTTGCATGTTGCCTGTGCACAAACTGGGGATCAAACCTGCAACCTAGGTATGTGCCCCAACTGGGAGTTGAACCTGCAACCTTTTGGTTATGGGATGATGCTTCAACCAACATGAACCAGGACCAGAAATAAACTTTAACAATATGATAAAATTATAGTTTCCCACAGCCACAGAAAGCCAATGAATTAGAAGCTAGGAGAATTATAATGTATGGTTTATATTTCTAAAGAATAAGGAAGGCCAATATTCTAAAGAGATTTTGTAAATGGCTGTTCTTCCCTGCACAGGTCCTGGGTTTCCAATGTCATTCCTGTTTGGATTTCATCCCTCTACCTCACATAGCAGGCAGAGAATTACTGTAAGATTTGCAATGAAATAGTAGAGCCAGGCACTTCAAAATGTAAACTTTTCTCCCTGGGGAAATAAGTGCTAGTTAAGAGCAAAAAAGAGAAAAATCTTTGATCACATGACACAAATCTTCTGAAAGAGATCATTTGAAGGTACCTCAAATACTTGCCATGTGCTAATCTGATTTAAAGCTATTATAGTACAATGAACTAAAACAGTATAACATACATGATATACTTTCTGGCTTCTTGTTTTAAATTATTTGAGTCAGTCTCAGTTATTTCCTTATAAATTCTTTTCTTTCTTTTAAGCCTATACTAAAATAGATTATCAAACTAAAATAGAACAACCTCAAAAATTCAGAGTGAATGGTGAATGGGGAGGAGTTTAATCATAACTTTAATATACATTTTATAATTTATAAACATATAGCAACATTTGAAAGCAAACCTTTAAATAGTAAGTTCACAAAATCTAAATATTAAAGTTATAGATGGGACCTAGCTTGAATTTGACTAAAGTAACAAAACATTATAAAATCTGTGGCACTATCTTTTATTTAAAAAAACCACCCAATCTAGTTAAAATACTTGATGTCTTTTAAATACATATATGGCTGAATTACAAAGCATGTTAAGATAAAATCACTAACAAGGGAAACATATATTCCATATTCCTTTGTAAATATGATACCTAGTATTACTTTTATTTTATAGCCACTGAAGAGAACATGTAATACCTATTTTATAAACGATTTCAGTGAATCAGAACTATTAAAGCATAAAACTTTAGAGCTGGAGAAATTTAGTTACCTTGACAATTACTAGTCTAGTTGGGCATGAAGAAATGGTATGAATATTGGCTCCAAAGCAAGATCTTTGTGATATCCTTAGTTGTAAGGGACTTGTAAGATTTCCTTGATCAACATCCCATTTCTTTGCTTCAGATGTTCTCCCCAGCCCCTTAAATCCATTGTTAGTACTTACTCATTTTGCATAATCTTCTAATCACTAGATAAAGGTTTTACTCATCGCCAAAGCTGATCAAAGTGAGCCAAAAGAAGACTCTTTCTTTGAGGTCGTATGCATACAGCTCAAACCAATACCTAATTTGATCTAACCTGTAAGGACATGACCTTCCACGGTCTTGCTATTAAATTTCTGTAAATAGTACAAGGTTCTTTTACCAAGGACTCTGGTTACATAGGGCTGCCATGCAAATCGTCTCTTTAAATCCATTAGAGGTTGGTATTGATAAAAATGCAAAATTCTCTGAAACCAGATACTGTTTTCATTTTCTTTGTGGAGAAAGAAACTGCCATCCTTGTTACAGCAAGTAAAGCTTTCTAACTCTGTTCTTCCTCTAGAGGGAGACATAGTCCAGCTTTTATACCCATTGCCTCCCTTTCATCTTTTACTGTGTCTTTTTCTGCAGGACCGCAGTTTCCTCTCATCAGCAGCTGCGGCTGTGAACAAAACTGGCTGTTAATAGGGAGGCGGAGGGAGGCAACGCCCCCTGGTCCTGCCATCCCATTTTACCGCTTAACTCAACCCGGAGTGTTGGGACTCATTCTCTCCCTGCGTCCCCCTTCTCCAGCACAGGGAGGCCAGTCACTCTGCGTAGTCCCTTGGGCAACCAGGCTGGGTGGAATAAGGGGTGTGAGTGGAACAGGGGGGGTCTGCCCTTTATGGTGACTTTTAAAAAGATACCACCGTTGTCTTCTGACAGTATAGAGCTTTGGAGCGGAGACTTTGATTACCAAACCGCTTATTTTTTATTTTTCCTTCGGTAATTTGGATTTGTTTCCTCAGCCCTCTCCCTTGCCCCACTTCCCCGCCGCCCGCCTTTAGCGAAGTGACCCGAGTAACACTTGCTCGCTCGTGTTGGATGTTGGAACTCGCAGCTTGGCGGTGACGTTCGTTGCCAGGTACTGGGGAAAGGTGGATAGCGGCAGTCGCCCTTCCTTCCCTGCCCGCGATGCCTAGAAGGGCAGCGGCTGGGCTGCGTGGGGCTCTGCCAGCAGCACTTCCAGGAGGGATGGAGGGGCTGTAGCTGCCTAGGAGTTGCTGCTGATTGGACTCGGCGCAAAGTCTCCGAGAGGGCACCGGCTGGGACCTGTCTGCTAAAAGCGCCTGCACCGAGGAACTCGGGCAGCTTGCGGGCGGACGACTGTCGAGCCCAGAGCCTCTCTTTCTTCCTGCCCCTAACCTCGCCAGCAACTCCTCCACTTTGGAGACCCGGGACCTGCGAGAGCCAGGGAGCCGGAGAAGTACGTGGCAGAGGCTGCGTGCCTGAAGGTGAATCGTTCCGACCAATTGCCTTTCTCCAGAGAGCGAAAGGGAGGGCTGGAGGGAAGGAACGGGGGATGTGTGAGTGTGTGTGAGAGGGAGAGGCGACGAGAGGAGCGAGGAAAAGTCTTTACTCGGCGTTAAAAGCAAACAAATCAGAGATGGAATAAGGGCGGTAATTGCTGCAAGACCGCCTTGATTCTCGAAGTGGGGGGAGCTGAGCGCACCGCGCGCATCCGGCGAGGACAGCGGGCGACCGCGGGCACTGGCAAGGGCTGCGGGACTTGGGCTTGTCCTCAGAAAAGAAATCTTTTGATTACTTTGACACTGTGGAATAAAGAGGGGGGAAAAAGAGACGAGGCGCACACGCTACACCTTCCACCTGCTCTAAGGGGATTCCAGTGTAAATGTCAAGAGATTCCTGAGCTCTCTTTGCCATCGGAGGAAGAAATAGACACACGCGCGCGCACACACGCACGCTCCGGACCTCACTCCCAAGCCCTGCACCAGCGCACACCACCAGACTTCGGTTCCCTATGCCCCTGAACGGGGACGGCGGATTGGCATCTTGGAAGCGATGCGAGAGCGGTAAGGCTGGCGCGGGCCCGCGGAAGCTGCAGGAGCATCGCTAGGTGTTGCCGCCACCAGGAAGCCGGGCTGCAGGTAGGTGCGAGCGGTGTCTCCCGCGGGCTCTGGGGACTCGGGCGGCAGCCGGAGCACCCGGTGCCCGGAAGCCTCCCTTCCCCGGGGGTCCGGGGCTGTAGGGGGCTCGCCGGGGGGCGGGGGTTGGGAGAGAGGTAAAAGCAGATGCTGGTTGGGCAGCCAGCGTCTCCTTTGCGGGAGGTCGGGGTAGGGGCGGGGGTGGAGGGACGCCGAGAGGGGATCGGAGCCCACGATAGCGGTTCTGAGCGCGGTGCCCTCCCTCCTTTTCTGCCCCATTTCTTCTAACGCTGCGAGCGACCCGGCCGGCGATTAAAGTGGGTTTTAAGTTGATCTCTCAACCAAACCCATCCGGGTTCGTAACCATTTTGGACTCCTAACAAGGAGTAGGGGCAGCTCCAGGCAGGATCAATGCTCTATGTCAGGTCGCCTTTCTGAAATCCCTACTTTCTGTCCACTTCTGATTAGCCCGTTCTCGGGCCTGTCTGCAGACAGTGGGCGTTTCAAGGAGGCTCTTGATTTCTCCACCTCTAACTATTTCAAAAAGAATCATCTTGATAAGTCCCGGGGCCCCATTTATTTAAAGGTTTATTTCGAGTTGGGAACAGATGCTTTAATAAAGGTTACTACAAGAGAGCTTTAGGAAAAGGATCAGTTTATGAACAGCGTTCAAAAAAGAAAAAAAAAAAAAAGGAAAACCAAAACAACAAACAACCCAGCTTCGGGGAACTAACGGTTTTTCATTTCTTTCCTAATAGAAGCCTCCCAGATCTTGCTAATAGTGCACGGGTTTTCTGCCCCATTGCTTTGCTGTCCCTTCGCCCCTTCTGTTCCAAAAGGCCGGTTTCCTACCTAGAGGTGTTTTCTTTACGCTACCGATCTCCACTTGCATGTGGGGAACGCATTATGTCCAGAAACTGCCTTTGCAAAGGAAAGTTTGAGATCCGCCGCCTGATTTCTCTCCTAGGACTGCAGGCTGTGCTATCTAGTTTTCCACTTGAAAAGGAGAAACTGTGGGCGCTTCCAAAGCTCCCGGGTTGACGCGACGCTTTCCTGTTCAGCATTCCCCTTCCTGACCGAGTGTTAAACAATTGCCTGAAGCATTTGGAATCTACAGTGTAGTTACCACAGTGGCTGGCTAGCCTTTCTTCATCTTGTGCTGAGTGAGTTTGGCTTGTGGCAATGAGACAGGCAAGAAAATATCTTTCTTTTGTAAGTGTTAAATCCCTTCTTGCATTTTGCAGAAATCTTTTTTTTTCTCTTTTTTTTAAACACAAACAAACCTATATGCAACCTTGCCTCCGGAAAGTACCCTCAAAGCAGTTGGCATAAGAGTCCTTCACTCAGGACAGGATGCATTTCATTGACTATTGACTGAATGATGGTTACCTGGTTTCTGTCTTCCCATTTGATTGTTGGGGTTTTAACAATTAACGTTAAGATTTATCAATTAACACATTAAAACTGTGCTATTAGGCAATGGAAGTTAAGGCAATTGAGTAATTAATTTTAGATATCTGTGTAGGTGCTAAATGGCAATAACTAGCAGAGGAGATTGAAAACACTTCTAAAGACTTTTGGAACCAGAGCATTAAGATTATTTGTATTTACTCTAGCCTTTCTATGTTTTCACATGTACTCTCAGACAGGTGAATCTTTTACAATTTCAAATTTGGCACCTAAGAGCCTTAAAAATGATCAGACACATGTAATTTAATGTTTTCTTTTCCTACTTTATTCTGTTCAGGTTCTCATCCTGGCTCAATTGTTTACCTATTGACCTCTTTAGAGTACTAATTTTCAAAGCCATCAATAGCCACTGAAAGTCCATCAGTAACTACACTGAAGCTTCTTTTATTTTGGTTTTCTTAATTTTCAGTAAGAAATGAGATTGTATCATCTGTAGATGTCATACTGTGAGAGCAGTGTCACACCAGCTGAATGCTCAGGCACGCGGGTTCTTTTCAGAGGCAGTGCACAGTTTTAATGTGTTGTTTTTTTATGAGACTTTTTTGAGATTCAAATCTTGATTCTTTTTGCACTTTTAATAAAGTTTTGTAGTTTAGGATGCTTGAACTTACATATTAATAGATAGTGCTATGATACATATCTCTTAAAGAAGAACCCAAAACCTTGACATCAATGCTACAAGTTGTGCTAAAGCCAGAATTGAAGGTTTCTGAGTTTATATGATTTTGAATCTGAAAAATGTTAGCTATTTTAACAATGACAAATTGGAGAATGAAGATTTATTGAGGCGCCTGTGGACTTATGTCAAAAGTGATACATATTGCTTAGAGACTGCGTTATAGTATTTACTAACCACCAAGTTATAAAATGTGGTGACGCAACTGTAAAAAGTTCTGTTTTTAGACACGGTTACTTTTCCTTTTAAAAAATTTATAGAGTAATGAAACTTAGGTGGTAATACAAGATTTTATTAAAATTATTTTGTATATTATTAGAAAAGTTTAGTGGTCCTGGATCAGTGTCTTCAATGTAATATTTTAATAAATGATCCTTTTACAATGTGTTTTTGAACATTGAAGTGTTGAAAGTGTATTTTAGGGTTTGTTTATCACTAATTACATCTTATGTATTACCCTGTAGGGACAGGGTAAAATGTATCTCTCCAGCATTTTCCAGGCATTTCTTATCATGGGCCCTAATAGAAGGTGCTGTCAGATTCTGCCTAAGTTCAGCTGTGGTTCCCAACTGATGAACATTTGCCTCTCTAATGCATGTCTTAAACAAGAAATGTTCCAAAGTGTCATCGGTTATTTCTAATATATTTGAGAAGATGAAACAACCATAGTGCAAACAGTTCAGTGCCCATGCTTTTACTTCTCCAGTATTTTATTAGGGATGCCTCATTAAGTCGCATTATTCTGCAGCTGTTTTGTTCATTAAAGATTCAAGTAAAAATAAGGAACTTTACTGTGCAATGCAGTTTTGTTTCCTTGGTGAAAAACTGTAAGTTGAAGTAAAATAAGCATCTAACAGTATCCTTTGATCTATGCCTGACATTTACAAATGTGATTCACCAACCTGTTAGTAAGGCTCTATCAAAACACAGGGAAGAGGCACATTACCACAGATTCTGCTAGGTGTCAAGGCCAAACTAGCTGAATCAACCTCATATCTGATCCAAACACTTGCACAGTATTTCACATGATAAATCTTGCTTACGAAGCATTGCTTTTTTTTTTTTTTTTTAAATGCTGTGTAATATGATGAACTTGCCATTTTGTTAAAAAATTCTTTGGTTAACTTTATTTTGAACTATAATATTTGGAGCATATTGAACTATACCACTGGAAGAGAAGGAAAAATTTAACAATGAGTTACTGTAAGTCTTTTTAGGAAACTGTTTTACTTTAGGTTTGGAGCACAGGCTGAAAAAGGGCAGATGGAAAATTTGGCCTGGCAAACGGAGACCTAGAAGTTTGTTTTTCAGTTGTCATTGACCGCTGATTTATTGGGTAATTTTTAGAAAGTCTGATTCTATTCATTTGGCACAGGAATTCTGTGTCCTCGTCAATGAAAAGGAACTAAAATCCTTCTCTTCTACTTACTCTTACTAGAAATTTTAAGAAGAATGGATAGATTTATTGGAACACAAAGAAAATAGCTATTTAAATGTATTTCTCTACAATATCTAATCTCTACACCTATCTATAGATATATATGCACATGCATACATATGTACAAATGCTTTTAATGGCACCCATGCAAAATGCTGGTTTTGTATCGAAGGAGGTGAGAACAATTTTTAAAAAAGGTATATTTTTAGATACATAGTTTTCCACTATTTTACAAGATTTAACCCACAGTGCAACTGTATCCATGGTTTAGCAAGGTAATTTATAATTGAATTTTCTGTTTGAGCCACTGTTACATGCAGCATATTTTTCCTCTTTAGTTTTTCTTTTGGAGGTATTTTTGTTAATGGTGAAACAGCACTAGAACGTTACCGGACCTTGGTTTAGCAACTTCAGTATTTAAGTTCTGGCCAAGAAAATTTTCAGACTCAAATACAAACAAAGGTTTGTTTAGAAAGTCACAGAGGTAGAAGAAGTGAGCAGTGGAAGAAGTAAAAAGTGAGCCAGCTGGGCTGCATGGACTCAGGAAACAAGTTACAGAGCCAAAAAAAAAGGGCCCTTGGAGCTTAGGATAAAGAAAGCAAGAATATGTGCGCCTGGGGTAAGAAGAGTGCGAAAGGTCCAGGTATGCTCCAGAGAGCGCAGGCACCCGGAGAAGAAGAGGGTAGGGAAAGGATCAGTCATGGTCTCCACTGGTTGGTGGGCACCAGGGCAGGGGGTCCTTAGTCATTGAAGCTGGTCTTGATGTCATCCATGCTGTAGCCTCATCTGGACTTACTGGTCTTCTAGGCCTGGAGCTGAGACACAGCTGAGGTCTAGATGTTATCTCTAGTTTGACCAAAATTCTGGTCAAAATTCTCAAGTCGACAGACCTGAGGCATTGATCTTAAGACTACTTGATTGGAGTCAGAACCTCATTGTCTTGAGGGCTTAAGGCTTAAAGGAGTTGTTGTGCAAGGGCTTGTATGGGAGTCCTATGAGGCTATTCTCTGGCTCCCTTGTTCTTCCTTAAGGGGGTCTGCTGCGTGACTAGTGATGTGCCAGGGGAGAAGAGGGGGAAGAGGCCAACTACATGACCAGCAATATAAAAGGTCAAGGAGTCTAAACTGAATGACCTGCAATATGCTAGGACAGGAAAGGCCACCCTGGAGGTAAGGTCCCACCCTACAATTGTGCATTTCTAGGCACCCAGGGCTTTCTGCCCTGGAGCCCACTGTCCTTGCTGTGCTCAGGCCTATCTAACTGTGTACTGCATTTTTATTTGTTAGGCTACAATTGCAAAAATGAATCAGTTTTGTCTTCTATGTAGGGATACTTCGGGATGTGTTTATTGACACTATGACTGGGAATTTCAACACATTTAAAACGCTGAATATATCTGTATGCTGTCTGTCTTTATTAAATATGCGCCTCTACAGTCCAAACATAAACCATGCATTACATTAGAGCATATTATTCTGGTTTACAAATGACATCTACACATTTTCCATGAACATATTGATATCATACTCCAAATTTATGTTAGATTTCCAAAACCTACCCACTTCCAGTGTGTATACTGCATGTATATGTTGGATTTCATCCTGTGCTGTAATGATAGGCAGCCTAGTCCCTGAAATCAGTGAAAATCTGGCCTACTTAGGCAATTAATTGTTATGACCGCTGGAAAAATATTATAATACTTTCGTCTGAATACTTAGGATTCAGATGAAAAGTGAATATATTAGCTGTAAGGAGAATATTCCATTTTGTTCACAGTGATCCATATGGGGTATGAGAAATAACTAAGGAATCAGAGCTTATAGTGCGCTTTTATTAGATAAAGCCCTTTTAATCACTTCCTTCAATCTCCTGAATTACTCCATAGTAGCTGTAATTGTTTTATGATTTCCTCTGAATGGCCAGTTAGTGAAGGTAAGTCTGTCTTCCTTTCCCCTAGCAATAGCACAAACATAGTCATTCAATTAAATTTATCTTTATTTTTGAAACTCTTTACTGAGAGATTTATGTTGTGATAATGTTGTATTCTTAGCAATTATGGAGGTAGGCTGAATTTAGTACTTTGACAAAATGGGGACAAGCAGCCAAACAAGTCTCTTTTGCTTTTTTATCTCCTTGTGCTCTCTCTAAAGCTAACTCTTTACGTAAAGCCTGGAGAGTGCAAAGTAGCTTTTGATGAATGTAAGATTTGTTTTACTAAATATTTTTATTTTTTTTTTCCTGCTATGAACTAGTCACTGTATAATTGCATGCATGTGAATGGGCAACTGTGTTGGCCTTTAAAGGTCATGCAAAAATTCTAAACCTTTCCATTTACAGTGTTAATTGCCTATGGCCTCCTGTTGCTGCATATGGAGCTTTCTGTTGAGTTTAATAACACAAAGTAGTACTTTGGCTTTCTGTGGCGGATTATGCAGCTCTTTATAAGCACATTTATGAAGGTATTCATAGTAGGCACTATGACAGAAGATTTTTGGAAAAGTGTATTTGTGCTGTGGAATTAAAGTTTTCAAGCTAGAATGGCCTGGGCTATGAGGAGAAGGACAGATTCTTTCTGGGACAAAAGATCCATCATTCAAAATTATTATCTACATGTAAAAACTGTATATAGTTTTATTTGATTCTGGGTGAGTTTTTCTTCTTTAATATCATTCTTGGAAATTCCAGTGCGAGTTGTACCTAAATATTGGAGGAAGGAAATATGCTTGCTCTCTCCTGCTCTGTTATGGAAAAGACTGTCTATATGAGAAAAGCGAGTGGGTTATTTGTCCCAGACTGCTTTTTCCTGGCTTCATATTGTTTGTCTTTATGAGCTGTAAAGTAAGCAAAAGCAGGGAAGTATAAAAGGGTTATATAGTCATAGGAATCTTTATTTTTTTTTTTTTAAAGAGTCTATTTATTTATTTATTTTCAGAGAGAGGGGAAGGGAGGGAGAACAAGAAGGAAACATCAGTGGGAGAGAGAAACATCGATTGGTTGCCTCTTGGACACCCCCAGTTGGGGACCTGGCCCACAACCTTGGCTTGTGCTCCAACCTGGAAACAAACTGGTGACCTTTTGCTTTGCGGGAAGTTGCCCAACCCACTGAGCCATGCTGGTCAGGGCACAGGAATCTTAATAAAACCTCAAGCTAGTAAGTGATTGGACATAGACTTTGTTAGAATATATTTACTGTTTGAGAGGGCAATTTTTCAACGGCTCTAAAAGTTGGTTTACTCAAACAATACAGCTCTATGTGCTGATGCAGTGAACTTGTGACTGCTCAGATCCATCAAGAATTCAGAAATAGCCAATAAAGATCATTTGAGGAAAACAACATAAACACACTTTTATTTGTATTAATTTATGGACAGTTCCAAATTCAAATAAGGTGGACAAACCTGGTTATCATTACCCTTTCTTAGTTTAGTTTTACCTTGTTATAGGTAAATAGTGAATTCATGCCCCAGTTTGTTGGTGTTGGAGAGTTCAATAAATTTCTTCTTAGAATGGCTGTCAGACATATTAATGTCAGTGACCTGGTCCTGCTTTTGATTGTATGAGGTCTGTCCACAAAAGGTTCAGCCCAGCCATTGTTAATAAAATGAGAATGGTTTGCACGACATGAATTTAACTTGGCAGCCAAGGAGAGTGGACTGGAATGCAGATGCATGAACAATGATATCTTCACTGTACTAGTGGGGGCAGTCGACAGTGCTGAGTGAGCATGTGTACTGTGTGGCTGTTGCATTCAAAATGACTGAGTAGAACAATGAATCTGCATCAAATTTTGTGTTAAGCTCGAACATTCCTCTGTGCAAATTATTCAGATGATTCAGAAGGTTGCAGCTATGGGAAACTAGTGATTGGCAGCTTCATCATGACAACATGCCTGCTCATGCATCATATCTCATGCAGGAGTTTTTGGCAAAACATAAAATCACTAAGGTATTTTGTATTTTGTAGACTCAGCCCCTCTACAGTCCAGGTTTGGTGCCCTGTGATTTCTGGCTTTTCCCAAAACTAAAATCACCTTTGAAAGGGAAGAGACGTCAGACACTCATTGAGATTTAGACAGTTGATGGCAATTGGAACTGTGTGAGGTCCTAAAGGTGCTTACTTTGAAAGGGACTGAGGCGTCATTGTCCTATGTATAATGTTTCTTGTATCGTGTGCCTTCAGTAAAATCTCCATTTTGCACAGCACATGGCTGGATACTTTCTGGACAGGCCTCATATTTCCTAGAAAGTTAAGTTTCATTGAGGGAAAGAGCTCTAACTTTAGTTCTCTTCTTGGTGTATAAGGAGAAAGGAGGTAGATGATCTGCCTTTCAGCCAGGTAATCCTAAAGCCAACAGTAGAATGAAAGGGCATTGCAATCTCAAACTCCATAAAACCTTATTAGATAGTTTTAAGTTCAAGAAAAATTTCTAACCAAAAATTTTTTTTTTCGTTTTAGTTCTTGAAATGTTATTTCACAGTAGTCTTCTGCTAAGATACATATTTAGTATTACTAAAAACAGCTTTTAGATTGATTGTTGTATTTATAAATATACCAGAATTGGTGCAACATTTAGATTTTGCTATTTGACTCTATATTTGTGTATCCCATCATTTGTTAAGTAGTTATAATTCATTGCTTTGCATTTTGGTTAGCAGATAAATTCTGAAAATGACTATTAAGACACCCGTGTGATGCAGTGGGGAGAGCGGGGGAGATGCTTTGGTAGTTCTACCAATAAATAACCATGTAACCACAAGAAAATCACTTTATTTCTCTGTGCCTCAGTTTCTCAGCAATGTATTTTTTTTTAGTCAAATTTTCAAGACAATTAAAAATTAAAATTTCTCCCTCTTGTGTTCAGACCTACTAAGTAAGCATCATGGCACGAGAGGTATAGTAACAGTACTATAAGACATACCTTTTAGTTAGGAAGTCAAGGGACATCTAGTGCATCAGTAAATGTTCCATAACTGCTTTTTAAAAAGTGATTTGTAAAAGTTGTCTAGCTTTATAAGATTGGGATGATGACGATAATGATGACTATGGTGATGACTAAATACTATAGAAATGGGTACATAAAATTGAATCAGACTAAATCTTATAATTCAGTTGAGCCATTTTGTCTAGTTTGTCTCATACTGTTTTGTTGCAAAACAAGTTGTGACAGGCCATGAGTATTAAGCTTGTTAGGGTTACATGTCTTTCCATAGTCCCTGAAATAAAATGAACAACCAGAAATTGAACTAGACTATCAAATGAATATGATCTTCATATACATGTTGATAATTAAACACATTCATTCAAAAGCTGTGTATGAATTTTTGAGAATTTATAAGTCCTGGTAAAATTTCATTCATTTATTCAGTATGTATTTATTGAACAATTTTTGGGGGTTTGGGACTATCCCGGTAAATAAAAAAGACAAAGACACCTGTTCTCATAGAATTTACCATTTCAGTATATTACTTGAAGTTTTGAAAGAATCTGGAGGAGTGACTTAAGAATGTATTGTGCTGTGTCTGCAGCTGTATTCTTGTTTATAACTGTGAAGTACAGTTCTGAAAAGAAATTAAGAGTTAAAATGTCTGAGTTGGAATGAGTTGTGTAGAAAAAGAGCGTCATATATATTTAAAGTGAGGTAGTATATAATTCAGTGGATTGATTCCAGCTCACAAGGTCTATGATCAAACCAAGGGTAACCAAACAGTAGCTCCTTTTCCTGAGTTACACATATGAAAGAATAAATTCAGGTAGACCAAATGATTTGAGATCAGTGATGTGATGCTCCTTAGAGCCTCTTAAAGGGGTTGCAAATTCAAACGCCTGTGGGGTCTGGCTGGGAATGAGAATGAGTGAAGCAGACCAAATGGAAGATGACAAATGGCAACTGACACTCTGCCTCAGCCACAGTGTTGGGGAGGCCATAGGGAGTGGTGGAGGTTCTGGCCAACATCTAAACGGGACAGCTGAGCCTTGGCTCGACTTATTGCCATGCCAGAATGTAGGTCTGATGTTGCCAGACTTTCTGATTTGTAGAAGAGAACTTAGATGTGCAGATTTTTTGATGTGAAAGTTCCAGATTTATAAATGATGGTAATGAACTCAAAGTTAAAATACTGTGTGGTCCAACAGACATATCTGCAGGCCATATGCAAGCTAAGGGGCATGAGCTGTTGACAGGGATACGCGAGAACAGCTAGTTAGGGAAATACGTGTATTTCTGCCCTCTGCCATCTCTTGCCATGATCCTCTAACCCCCTGGCATCTCGAGTCAGGCTGGTTGCCAGTAAAGGGCTCAGCTGGAGCAGCTGAATGATAATGAGGAGTGCTTCAATCTCATCTCTGTATTTAGTTTTCTTCATATTGACTCATTTGTGCAGTTGATGCTGAACTCATCTTGAAGTTGGGGGTTATCTTGTAGGGTGTAAGAGAGATGCTGGGAATGCAGAAGTTTGAATGTAGGCCAAATATTTGGAATGTGCTTTATTGTTCTGTAGTGCCTCATTCCTTTAGATTATTGTTTCTTTTTAAAAAAATTTTATTTATTTATTTTTTGAGAGAGGTAAAAAAAAGGGAGAAAGAGAAGGATAGAAACATAGTGTGGTTGCCTCTCATGCACCCCATACTGGGGACCTGACCCGCAACCCAGGCATGTGACCTGACTGGGAATCGAACTAGTGACCCTTTGGTTTACAGGCTGGCCCTCAATCCACTGAACCACACCACCCAGGGAAGATTATTGCTTCTTAAACTTCAAAATGCTCAGAAGTCTTCCAGGAGGGATTTTTGCTAAAATGTAGGTTCTAGAATGTGGCCTGAGATTCTGCATTTCTAATGTGCTCCCAGGCAGAGCTAATGCTGTTGGCCCCTGCACTACAGTTGAGTTGCAAGGCTTTAGAGAGCTTTTTTACCCTTAATTCCTATCTGTGCATATGGAAAAGCAGGAGGCGCCCAACTCTGACCTCTGACAGGTTTCTCCCTGTGGTAGCAGCCCAATCCTGGCCACTGACTTTCAACACTCTTCTCAAAGGCTCTCTAATCTGAGCACAGAATTCGTAGGTGTTCTGCTTATTTTTCTAGTTTTTTATTTAGAGAATATATTTTTTCCCCAAAGTATTAACCGGAAATTGTCTGTTCGTCATATATTAATGCAAGTTTGATTTACTTCCTATATCTTGAAGCAATAAGTTAATTTCTTAAGTAAGGCGTTATAATGTACGTGGATATATTCTGACATCCAAAGTCAATTTTAGCCCCCTAAATTGTTTTTGGAATTTCAACAGTATTTGCTTCCTTTTAGGACTTAAATGTCAAAATTTTGGCCACAATGTGTAGATTTTTTTTCTTCTTAAGTAGTTGTTGTGAGTAGATAAGAGGATAGACTTGAAAACAGGTGGTTTCTTATATGTTTATTGGCCTTACAACTTTAAAGTGAGTATCTCTTCCTTTATTTTTCTTTTGGCTCTGTTAATCCTAACTCTCTTCCCACAGTGGTCTCTTTTGGATTGAAGACATAATGACTTATTATTTGGGGAGTTTAACTTTTTTTATATCAGTATTTTTTTTTCTTGAGCCAGTTTTACTAATGCCAAGTGGCATAGCTAAGTTTGTGATTCTGTTGTACTGCGGTATGATCTGGGCCTCATGTCACAAGCTTATTTCACTGGGTGAACGATATTGTTGTCAGTTTTATCAATGCCCCGGAAATTCTCATGTTTCTTATGCTGGCATATTAATTATAAACCGAGATTGGATTTAGACATGTCAGTCCGAAGGAGTGAAGCAATTTGTTTTCTTGCAAGTTGTATGATTAATATAGTTTGCAATAGCAATGCTATTAAAGCTTACTCAATTTCTTTCATTTGAGTGCTTAGAAGTTTCTGTTACATAAAATAGCTCTGTTTAAAGCTGAGTAATGATATGAATTCATTTTACTGAGTCTGTTAGACTGTAAGCTCTGTGAGGAAGAACTGTGCATATCATGTTTCTGTTGATTCCCAGTGCTTAGTGTAGTGTCTGACACATAATAGATACTGATAAATTTAATGGGAAGCTGATCAAGAGTTCATATAGATAGAATGTCTTTTGCATATTTCCTCAATGTGTAAGGAAGTAGTCTGTGAAACATTGCTATTTATTATGTCTAATTGAGTGTGTGCTTATGTTGTGTGAGAGAGACAAGGAGAACTAATTGGAAAAGAGAGATGGAGAGGATATTTATTTTTACCTATCCTCGAAAGGTATTTTAGCATTAAAAATACATCCATTCTAGGCAAAGCATTAAGAATGAAATAAAATAAGCATGCTGACTGATATTCCACAATTTATTGTAACCTGGAGGTTTAGAAACTACATATGCTTGTGATTCTACTTTTGTATAAATTAAATAATGTTTGTCAATGTCAAATTTAAGTGTTGCTAATCACATATGGAATATACTTTGATTGCTCTTGTCAGTGACTTGACTCATCATTCATTAGGGAATTTAAAGCCATTTATTCTTATCTACATAATTACCATTTTCATAATTTATCATGAAAGAGATTTGCTTATTTTCACCTTCAGGAACACTGGTGACTGTGATACCATTGTTCCTGGCTTTAATGATATTTAAAATTATTGGTGTTGTAAATTTTAAATGCTATTTAGTATGATAGTGTGCATTCAAATATTTTATTTTAGTTCTTCTTGGTCAAGTAAAGCTTTAATTGCTTACTGCCATAGAAGATTTTATAAAATTAAAACTCTTTGACTACATTAGATTATTATTGAGGAAACCCATGTGTATTATATAACTAAAAAAGTCAACTCATTAGATCATTAAAAACTTAGTTGAATCTTTTTGTCACCTTTATTTTAAAAGATTGAGTTACACTAACTATATTGGCATCCCTATATGTTTAAAAAGTTTTTTAAAACCCTTGACTATGATGTCATCTTGGAAGTATAAAAGGTATTTTTGGAACTCCTCAATGAGTCAAAAGATAGGCTTTGAATTGAATGAACCTGTTTTTTCCTGCATTGTTTCAGAACGCTGAGAAGGGTACAATTAAGATCTAAAGTTATTGAGCTAGGGTTACTGTAGAACTTAGTGAAAAAGATCTGGCTGTGTGCTGCCTGCCTGCCGGCACCCACCCACCCACCATGGTGTTTATCAGGAAGAAGCAGCAGGAACAGCAGCTGCAGCTCTACTCCAGAGAGAGGTTTGAGGCATATTCCTTCTAAAGCTTGTAGTTGGACTTTTAAATAGTTCATTCTGGACTTCTGGTCAAGCTGAAGGCATAGGTAGACACGCTTTGTCTCCTTGCACAACCGTAAGAAGCATTACAACTAACCTCAGAACAAAAAACACCTAGAACTGCCAGGAGATAGAACTGTATGGAAATCCGACAACAAAGGATTTAAAGAAGCCATATTCATCCAGACAGGTAGGAGGGGCAGAGAGGATGCGGTGTGGTGGCTGCAAGGCGGTGGCAGTTGTAGGAGGAAGGGGCAGTCCCACATTCACATGTGGTGAATAAAAATTGAGAGGGACACCTTGGGAGTGAGTGATCCCAGCCTGGGGCCACACCATGTAGCAGTGTTCCAGCACTGGGAAGTAAAGCCTTATAACTTCTTGCTGTAAAAACCAGTGGGGGTTGGGGAAGTGGAAGAAATTGCCAGTTTCTCAAGAGAGTCTGTTTAAAGGGTCCCAGAATGTATGCAAACCCAACCGCTCTGAGAACTACCACTGGGGCAGCAGCTAGAGGGGAGCCAATTGCAAACAGGAAGTGGGTGAAGTGATAGAAACTGGGCAAGTGCTGAGCAAGCCTCCAGCATCCAGACAGAGGCATTGTCTCCACTCTAACCCCTCCCCTACATACAGGGCCACAAAGTGGTAAAGTGGGTTGCCCTGCCCTGGTGAATACCTAAGGCTCTGCCCCATACAACTCAACAGGTGCACTAAGACAGGGAGTCAAAGAAGCTCTACCTAATACACAGAAACAAACACAGGGAGGCTTCCAAATCAAGGAGACAAACAAATACGACCCAAATGAAAGAACAGAACAAAACTCCAGAAAGAGAACTAAGTGAAATGGAAATAGCCAACCTATCAGAGGCAGAGTTCAAAACACTGTTGATAAGGATGCTCAGAGAACTCATTGAGTACAGCAAAAACTTTAGGGAAAGAAAGCTACACTAAGTGAAATAAAGGAAAATCCACAGGGAGCCAACAGTGAAGCCAAATCAAATCAATGACTTGGAACATAAGGAAGAAATAAAACATCAACCAGAACATAATGAAGGAGCAAGAATTCAAAAAAATGAGGAGAGTGTAAGAAGATTGTTGGACATCTCCAAAAGTGCCAACATCCAAATCATAGGGATGCCAGAAGAAGAACAAGAGCAAGAAACTGACAACTTATTTGAAAAAAATAAGGAAAGAAAACTTCGCTAATTTGGTGAAGAAAATAGACATACAAGTCCAGGAAGCACAGAGATTCCCAAACAAGTTGGACCCAAAGAGGACCACACCAAGGCACATCATAATTAAAATTCCAAAAGTAAAATGTAAAGAGAGAATCTTAGGACACAGCAAGAGAAAAGCAGAGAGTTACCTATGAAGGACTTCCCATAAGACTGTCAGCTGATTTCCCAAAAGAAATCTTGCAGGCAAGAAGGGGCTGGAAAGAAGTATTTAAAGTGATGAAAAGCAAGGACCTACAATCAGGATTATGCTATCAAGCAAAACTATAATTTAGAATAGAAGGGCATATAAAGTGCTTCCCAGACAAGGTAAAACTAAGGAGTTCATCATCACCAAGCCATTATTAGATGAAGTGTTAAAGGGACTCATTTAAAAAAAAACGATGATCAAAGCTATGAATATTAAAATGAAAACAAACTCACAACTGTCAACAACTGATTGTAAAAAAACAAAAACAAAAATAAACTAAGCAAATGACTAGAATAGGAACAGGATCATAGATATGGTGATCATCTGGAGGGTTATCAGCGATGAGCGGGGGAGGGGGAAAGTTAGGGGAAGGTATAGGGATTAAGAAGCATAATTGGTAGGAACAAAATAGACAGGGAGGGGTTAAGAATAGTATAGGAAATGGAGAAGCCAAAGAACTTACATACATGACCCGTGGACACTAAGTAAGGGGACAATTGCTGGAGGGAAGGAGGGTTCTGGGTAGAGGGGGGCAAAGGGGAAATGTTGGGGCAAGTGTAATAGCATAATCAGTAAATATACTTAAAAATACACAAAGCAAGTAATAAAAATAAGGAAAAATAAATAATTCATTCTAATTAAAAAAAAGAAAAAAAATCTAGTTTTTTTCCTCAGCTCAATCTCAATATAAAATTAATGAAAAATTAAGGGTCTTTACAGTACTGAAATATTTTCAAAATCAATCAATAGAATTAAAGTCAAGCTTATTGTACATTGGTGAATTTTACCTTGGAGCAAAGTGTATGTTACAGTTCTAGGAAGACTGGGTGAGCTACGCTTCTCTGCTCCCCCCACCCCAGTGTCTTTTCCTAGCAGCTAATTACATGTAGTCTTTAAGGTGGACTTCAGAGTTTGTGGCTAATACTTCATTTTTATTTTGAGAAATCTGCTTCAAGTTCCCTGGGTGGATGGTATGGCATACTGGAGTGAAATTAAAGAAAAAAGAAGACAATAACTGGCAGTCAGGGATTGAGAAGGTTTGCATTTTGTAGAATATGGATGGGAAGAGGAATTATGTAGAGGGCCAGATGGAGTTTCAGGGAAAAAATAGAGGTCAGAAGGGAAGTTTGTTCTAGCTAGCACTTTTATACAAAGAGGAAATCCTTGACCTGTGAGGGAGGTTAGAAGTTCTACAAAGAATAAATGCATTTCAATTCTTGGGGAACAAAGAAGTAAAGTGTCAATGAATGAAAGTAATATCTTGTAGAGAAAAATGCCTGGTGCCAAACCAAAATTTCCCCTGGGTCTTGTAAAAACTCTATACCAGAATAAGAAATTTTCTTCAGGGCATTTTACCAAACTAAAAGTCTGAAAGAATGCTTCTGAACATTTTTGTCATTAGTTTCTTGTTGGTAAATTGGGTTAATGATTACTTAAATCCCTCCGAGGTCTTTAAGTCAATGGTGACCCTAGGTCACCCTTCTGTGCTTCTGTTCTGTCACATTAACATATCTTGAACACTGTCCTTTGTCTCTTCTTCCCTACCTGTGAAATTCTTGAGGTCAAGGAATGTGTCTTGTCCTCACCATGTACCTCCCAAGCCTAATCTAGAACTTATTCAGACATTTAATATGTATTTTATTAATTGATCTTTAATTTTTTATTTTAAAATTCTAAATTATTTTCATCTTTCATTTCCATAAAACAACAAAGTGTGTGCTAGAAGCATATATAATAACTACATTTGTGTAGAGCTGTATTGTTTACGAGTGCATATTCATGCTGTGATTCCATTTGATACTGTAAAATGGTTTTGAGTTAGGGGTGAGTGGTACCTTCACCTTTGGGTGAGGAAACTCTGGTAGAGAGTGATAAAAATCATATAGCTATGGAGTGCCAGGAGGCTGGTTTGAATTAAAGCCTATCTGCTGGGAGACAGTTCTCCGTGGATCTCTCAAGATATTAAGTGCCTGTTTGTTCCATAATATCTTTTTAAGGATGTTTAAAAGTGAACCATCTTGGAAGATAATGTCTCCCTCTGAAATACAAGGCAGAATTACCTACTGTCCAGTGTAACGAAAACCATGTTTCCATCTAGGACAAAAGGAGGTCTGCTTCAGTCCATTATAAAATATTTGGGTTCACTTAGCTCAAGCTTCCACAAAGCAAGTGTGCATGACATCCACATTGGCTGCTTTGCATTACACCTTTGGGACTTGGGGTCAAGGGAACCAACTAAAATATGGCATTTGTGCTATTTGCTGTATAATGAGTAATAAAGTCTTTTTTGCCTCTGACCCAGGAGTCTCATGTCTTTTGGCAGCAACCATAAAATATGGTGGGCTAACTTGTCAGAATGCAAGTAGGGTAAGAATCTCAAACCCTTCACAGTTCTTGATAGTGTATTTTTCTGTCACATCAAATGGTATTTCTTTTTCTTTGCATAGTCTATGCCCACTTTCATAGCTACTCTAAGTAAAGCTGTAAAGAAAATGAGTGACCTATATTACTGGTGGTAGGCCTTAAGTACTGTCCTACTGGGGGTCCCTCTTGAGGCTCATTCTCCTCTGATTCAGAAAGATCCCTTCTTGGCAGTATAGAAAATAGTTTTCATGAGGAGCAGAATAGGAAGCCAGGGATATCAGCTAGAGGGGTATTTCAGTGATTCTAGTGAGAACTGGAAAGAGTTTGAAGAAAAAGAGTTAAAGAAGGGATGGAAAAAGCCAGTTTAGAGGTGGAAGAGGGAACCTAATGGTCTTAGAGACTGAAAGTGTGGGAGAAGGATAGGGAAAGAAAAAGTCAAGAACAGGTCCTGGCTTAGGTGAATTGCATTGTTTAGACAGGAAAATCCCAAAATCTATTGTAGTCTATCTAGATGAAGGCAACAGGTTTAATTTTAAGCCTTTTGAGTTCATGGTGCCCTTGGGCTATCCAAGAGGAAATCTAAATAAATAGTGGTAAATTTGAGTCTGGAGTTCAGGGCAGAGTTATGATAGAGGTTTGATAGAGGATTATGACAGAGGGATAGACATTTGGGAGTCATCAGTGTACCTGTGGCAGTTGAAACCTTCTAACTGGATGAGCCCTCTAGGCAAAGTGTGCAGAAAACACCAAGGTGAGACCCCTGGGGAACAATGGTATATATAGAAGAATCTCAGCTCTATTTCATGTAAGCAAGAAGAGTCACCCCTCTTCCCATTGTTCTCTGAGTTTTTGCCCAGTTTGCAGCAGCGTGGCCCCATAAACCATGGAGTCCACCTTTCCTGCAATGATCAGCCACCTGGAGAAGCTGATGATAGCGGGAAGAAAGAGCAATGGAGACGAGTGGGCAGCATGTGCAGAGTTCCCTATTTGCATTTTCCCGCTGCTGTGCCCTGGATATTATCATGTACTAAGGCTGTGCCCCTGCATAGCTCTCACAGACAAGGACACTGTGAGGGGACAAAGATGTTTTCCCACGGTCTTTATGGAGATCTATAGGCATTTAAAAAATTTAAAACTCAAGCACTTACAGTGTGCCAGCCATTGTGCTTAAGCATTTTACATGACTTATCTCATTTAAATCGCACAGTAATTCCAGAGAAAAGTACTACTATTACCCATATTTTTATAAACAAGTGGCTTGACCAAGATCATACAGCCTGTAAGAAGTGAAGATGAATTTCGACTCATGTCCCCTGCCTTCAGAGCTGAGTTTTAATCATACAGTACTGCAACTCAGTCACACTTGTTGGGAAATGAGACTCATTCTGCTTAACAAAAGTCTGGTTAGAGAATTGTCTTGGTTCAGATTATTTAGATCTAGACATCCTAAAATGTCCCTATTTCTTCAAGTTTAAAATTATAAACTATACTGTAACATCCACAGCATTTTTTTTTGAATATGGCACAGACTTCCCATAAGTGGCTTTTTATGACTCTCCTATTTCATCTGATGAAAAATTTTAAGAAATCAGATTCAGAACTAGTATTCCAGAAAATTTGAAAAAAATTATCTACTCAAATATTTATTCTTTTGAGGTGAAAAACAAAACAAAACAACAATTCCAACTCCTAAACAAATGTGAGCTAAAGTGTCTTTTACAGGAACTTAAATTCAGGCTGAAATAGTCTATTATCTTAATTTTGCAGAAATCTCTCTTGGGCTCTTTGCTGTGTAAGAAATGGGAATCTTGGGGGCAGGGCGGGAATAGCTGGTGCAGCAGCCTTGTTTGCAGCACTCATTTGCTTTTGTAGAACGTCGATGTAAGACTAATTAGATGCTCAATGCTTAGTGAATATTGAACATTACAATCTTCTAATATTCTGATTAATGACAAAGCCTCACAAAAACATGGATTGTACTGAAAGAATTTCAGACAAACCCTTTTTGAGTACACAATAAATATATCTGTAAAGGGACATTTTCCCTAATAATATTGTAATGCAGGCAGCGGACTTTCTATGGTAGTGTGAATAGTAGATTCTTATTCTTGAATGTTATAGATGTTTTTAAAATGATGATAACATCAGAGGAGGAGTACTGTATTTACAGCCACTTTGTCTTTTCTTTTGACTCTGTCTCTAGAACTCAGTGTTAGAAAAGAATAGGAACAGATTGAATCTTTTCTCTTTAAAAATGAGCAGTATAATGAAATACCTCTGAATGTATATTAAGACTATACATATATATTATATGCTCTTTGTATACGATTCACTTTCTTGGTCTGAATTATAGTTGTTTCTTGTAGAATGGAATAGTAATTGGTGATGATTTGCCTTGATTACTAATAAGTTAAGTATCACTATAGATTATACTCTTAAATTATAAATGGAAACAAAACGTTCTTGATGGGACTAAGAGAAAAACCTTTATGAAGAATAAGATTTAAAATCATAACAAGCAAGTGCAATTTCATTTGAGGATCTACTTTGTTAAAGATGACAGGAAAGGGTGTTTTTTAAATGACAGAGGACATGGCAAAGTGAAAATGTAGTATAAAAGGAGCTTATCGTAAATACCCAATAACTAGAAAAAAAGAAAAAAGTGAAGTTTGAAAAAAATGATATAATTAGATATAATTATAAATTAGAGCAGTGAGTAGGCATTTTAAATATTTTTCTTTACACATTTAATTGTGACATTTAAACATGATTTTTCCCCAACCCAATAATCTTAGAGTTTTAACCAGGAAAAATCTTTGGAGTATATAGAATTCAAAAGCCTTACTCTAAAAATAAGGTCCCAAGGCCCAGAAAAGTAGCCCATTTTGCTAAAGGGCAAAGAAATTGTGGCAGACCCAGATCTTGAACCCAGGTTTCTGATTTCCCAATGGGATGTTTGTTAGCTTTTCAGAAGAATCCAAGTCCTGGAAGGAAGTTTGAAAGGCACCTAATCTATCTTGCTTTCTTACACTGATTTAGAAATTGGCATAAATTGGTCCAATTAAGGAAAAAAATCCACAGAGAAAGTAATGCTAAAACTTAATTTGATAATTTACTCTAAAATTTAAAACCTTGTTTGTTAATATATGTATACATTTAATCATTATTTATGGAGCACTACTATGTGCCAGGCACTGTGCTATATGCTGCAGATACTTAGTAAAGCAGAGAGTGTCTTTCTTGGAGTTTATAATCCAGTGGGGGAGACAGTCAATAAACAAATATGTATTTCTTTAGATACACACATACAGATCTATATTTGCAGATTAGGGTAAGTGGTATCTCAGAAAATTTATCTTCAAATATTTAGAAAACAGTGTTGTATCTGTGGACAGACATACAAGGAAAAATATTTTGATTCAAAATGAGAGAAAATTTATAATGTTTAGAGCTGTCCAAAGATTAAGGATTTTAGAAAATGGTTAATTTCCTGCACTGGGCAACTGTGAGAGAGCAACTGGAAAACTCTCAGGAGAGCATGGCTTTGGGGGCATCAAACATTAGATGGACTCTTTATTGTTGTCCTTCTTTGAACTTTTTAATGAGTAAGTTAAATTCTTTATCCAGTGCATTTTATTTAGGTTTCACTTTATTTAGGTTTCATTTTATTTAATTTCTCTGACATTTGCTCTAGATGACCACTCCCCTTTTTCCAACTAAACTCCCCTCCCTCATAGGCATATGAAACAGTATTTATGGTTCTCTTCCTACTTTTATGATAATTTCTTTAGAACCTTTTATGATTGCTCTTCTTCCTTAACCTTTCCTTAAAATGTTGTTCTCAGTAGTCTGTTCTTATCAACTTACTCAAATTTCCTGTTGATCTCATTTACTCTCATCACTTCACTAGTGCCTATGGGTTGATGACTTCAGATCTGAGATTCCTGGCAAGACTTTTTCAGTCTGAATGTCAACTGTCTACTAGATCTCTCCATCTGGATGTCTCAGAGGAATCAAACTCAACACATCTCACGATGAACTCATTCCCTCCTTCCTCAAAATTCTCCCTCTGGTCATCAAATAATATTTAAATCTGTCCAAAGAGTAAGAGTTGTTTCAGAAAGTAGTAAATTTCCAACACTGGAGGTTGTTGTGGATACTCATCATCCACCAAGTCATCTAGACCAGCCATTTGGGCACAAGTTTAAAAGACACTGGGACATAATCCATGGCATGTGGATACGTAATAATTGTCAAATAAGTAAATGAATGAATGAAGTTTATGCTTGATATGGATGCTACTTTTTTCCTACTCTCAGGGGAGATTAAGTCATTTGAATAAGGAAGGTTGTGGAATAAGCTTTTCCATATATTTTCAGTTGAGAACATTTTAAAGGGAAATTGATGAGAAGATCCTCTAAGGTCTTTTTCAGTTAGGAAATCTTTATTCTGTATATTTAGTGAGGACATTAACATTTGTTGAGTATCCTACATTGGGCCAAGCCCTAAATTAGGAACCTTCATGTATACTGTATATTAATTCACTTATTCCTCACAATGATTCAAGGGCCCAAGGGCTTAGTATCAATATCCTTATCCTTATTTTGTGACTAAATTTTTGAGAGTCTAAGGTTAGGAATCCTGCTGAAGGCCACTAAGCTTATTAGGTGACTAAACTCGAATTTCAGCCCAGGACATATGAATTTAAAGGTAAAGACTTTTGCAGTATTTATTTATTTTCTTTTTATTTATTTATTTATTTATTTATTTATTTATTTATTTATTTATTTATTTTTTAATTTATTTACTTTTTAAATACATTTGTCTCTGAGGGAGGGAGGGGGCAAGGGAAAGAGGTGGGGGGGAGGCAGAGACAAATGTATTTATTTTCTATTTATATTTTAAACTTACCGAGACATTTTAATTCTATCTTTATATGTGAAAATAGTTTGCATGTTTATTTAGCTTTGAGTGTGTAATTAGTATGCATTAAGCACCTACTCTGTGTTTATACTGGGCATTAGATGGAGTAAAAAGACAAGTCATCCCTTGACTTGAAAGAGCTTTTGACATATTGCCCACAGTCATACTGAGCATGCTGTCTGGTTTATCATGAAGGTTGTGGAATGATATTTTGAACTACTCTGGATCTAAAATTAATGCCTGTAGCACCTTATTTTTCCTGCTGCATTGTAGTTACATGATCTTGGGAACTTTTTTTTGGTGCATTGATAAATCTATCATTCAAGTAATGTCAAGAGAATCTCCTATCTAGATGGAGCTGTTGGTACCCTCTTTTGGTCACTTATACAACTCTGATTTATAGCTATTAATGCAGCCACCTTGTTGTAATGGAATTACTTATTTGTTTGCTTTAGTCATCGATTATGTGATTCTTGAGAGCAGAGCTCTTCTTTTTTTTCCTATTTCCTGGCACACTGTTGCTTCTTAGTAAATATTTGTTGGGGGATGAAGGAAGAAAGGAAGGAGGAAAAGCATCCTCATCTTCTATCGCCTGAATTTATAATTTTGTCAAATAAGAATACTAAAATTGTCTGAAATGTTTTCTTTTTTTAAAGTATGGTTTATATATATATAGTAAATATATATATAGTAAATATATATATATTTATACTGTCTTTTTAACAAAGAGATTTTGTGGTGATTTGCTTCAGTATATTTCCAGTTACAGTAAAAAATATGTAAGAGAAACAATACAATTACATTCTAATTATCTTCTTAATCCTCCATTATTTAAAAAAATGATAGATGTGGGCCTGTGGCCAGTTTCTTAGTATTATAATAGACTTACATATTTATTTTTTGCTTGATCTTAGTATTATCAGTATGCCGTGCATTAAAGTGGAAGAAAAGAGATCCTATAAAATATCTTGTGGATTTTTGTCTTTTTAGGTGTGCCTTTTCTTGATGATTTATTACCAAAGGAATATCATGCAGCAGAAGTTTCCTGTTATTGCTCCAACTTTGTTCTAGTCACAGCTGTAATTTTATTTTAGTACCATCAAAATACAGGGCCTATGTTTCAGAATTTTGATTTTTTTTGTAATGTAAAATTTTAGCAGAGCAGAGCTCAAAAATTGCACTTGGAAGATTTGCTTGCTTACATTTTCTCTATTCTTTTTTGTTTTTTCTTCTCAAATACTATAGATCATCTGCATGAATCAGCTATCAGTACAGAGGTGATGATTAATAATAAAAATAATAGCAATGACTAATACTCAAGTAATAACAGCAATAATACTACATATTGTTAAAGAGACTACATGACATCTTAAATGTTGTGGGCCATAGCAAAGTGAATAATAGAAAGTTGCTAGGTTGCAAACCACTTACTCATTCCAAAGTGGTACTCAATCAAGAAATGCTATAGCAGCCTAACTATTTAAGAATAAATGGTTTTAAAAATTGTGGATATAAAATGTTCTCAGGAAGAGCCACAATAATGGCCCAATAGCTAAGATAGTCTGCTACCTGATAAAACCCGTATTACACTTGGGGTTTATAGCTCTCAATGGTCCCTATTTAGAAAATCCTATAGAGAAGTAATAAACAAATACATAACCCTGGTAGAGCAAATGTGGAAATAGAAGACCATAAAAGCAGAGTGATCTATCTCAGGAACCTGGCTGACTTGATGTACAAGTTGGACAAGTTTCAAAACCAGTATTTCTTTCATGCCTTGGCAAAGTTTCAGAGGGAGGTACATCTTGACACTAGCTGTATCACTAGGAAATTTCTTTCCTCAAGGAGATTGTCTAAAGTACTTACCCGGTGTGAGGCTAATGCCTTAAAGTAAGATTCACCTGACTTAGAAAATATCTCTACTTAGAATTACGAAGATGGTAACACTGGACTCTAACATAAAGTTTCTTTTGTTTGGCATTTTAAAAAGAGATATCAATTATTTTAGGCCTCAAAAGTACTCTTAAGTTTTGTCCTAGGGTCCTTGAGGCTACGAATTTCTCTTCTGGCTTCCATAAATCATTGGTACAACAAGACAAACAAAAAGACATTTATGGTTCTTGTATGGAACTTGGAAAGCCATATAAAATATGCATTGTCTTAGAATTTTAGGTTTTTTTTTTAGATATGTGCTTATATTGTAAGCTCATTTCTATTATGCATCTCAGATTCATTTCTATTATACAGGTCCTTATCAATTATAAATAGAGTATACTAATGAAAACTCTTATTAAAAAAACCTAGTACTTATTTATTGTGTGCTGTTTTCTAATTTACCACTCATCTAGTTAGCTTCATTCTTTAGTATCATCCACATACACTTATAAAACTTTTACTAAATGCGCATTTAAGGCACAGAAAGCCCTGCAAAGCTAACACATTAATATTTGTAGTGCATATAGTCATTAATTTACAAATGGTTGTGGGAAGGTGTCTGTGTGGTGCATTTGAGAAATATCTTAGTGTATTAAATATTTCATAGATTTTGGAACTAGACAACTAAGACTAGAGTTTTAGCTCTATTGTCTTACTAGCTACATGATATTGGCCATCACCCAGCTTCTGCAAAACCTAAAGCTTTGGAGTTCCCATGCTTTGAGTACATGAGAAAGGAAGGAGGAAGTAAACACAGAAGGAGTAACTAGAGAGGTAGGAGTTGGATTCCTGTGGTGTCCTTCAGGGTATAGGTGATAGCATTAAATGTAGCAGAGAGCCTAAATGGAGATGAGACAAAGACTGTGAGGAAAAGGCCATCACATTCTGAAATTACAAGTTCAGAACAGAATCTGAGAAGGCTTTCTCTCTGAAGGTAAGTGAAGCTTAGCCCTTCTTTATAAAGATAGTTTATACGACAAAATAGTTTATTATAATTGAAAAAATATTTTCCCCAAAGTATTGGGAAACAGTATTGGACTTGTTAGGGGACTTGTCTTCTAATTGCAGCTCTGCCATTCTAGTGAGCTTTGTTTGTAATCTTGAGCAAGACATTTGATTTCTCCAGGCTTCATCTGTAAAATGAACTATTGGGTGAGGACAAGGATATATGATTATTATTGTTACTATCACTAATAGAATATTAAATTGCTAGCTATTTTTTTATTGAGTCCCTTGTCCCTGGCCATGTATTAATTACTTTATATCTATTCTTTGAGTTATGTGACATTTAATGTTCTTTTTATCTAGAATTTCATAATTTAATTAGAAATGTTCAGAAGCGCTAATAGTGGAAACTACCCTGAATTAACCAAGATTATGTCTAAATTTTTTTCCAGTTTTCCAAATTTCCAATTGATTAATTACTGAGTAGATACTGGGTGGATTTAAAATAAATAATTATGTTAAAACTTTAGTGAATCTTGTGTATTAATGTGTAAGACCTGACCCATGGCTAGATTTTAAACTTATAAATTCCCATGGGAAGCAGCCCTTGTATTTTTAGGCATATCTCTTTCTCTAACACCAGACATTCTCATTAAGAAACTTTAAAGAAATGTTTCATTTAAAGAACTTAGTGTCTCAATAAGCCTACCTAGCTTTTGTCCTTAAGTTCCTCAGGACATTGATGTCCTGATATAAAAATGTATCTTAAGTTCTCTAGGAACAAGATAGATGTTCTCAGCTTTGAGAGAGAGAATTGTTGAAAAACTAAGTGAAACTTTGGCTGTCCTTCAAAAACCTCAAGTTTACCCAATCACAGATCAATGGACTCAGCTCCTACTAAAACTTCTAAGACAGAGCCTATACAGAAGGATTCATGGCATAAGCACAGATGTTCTTTGAACCGTACTTGTGAAAAACAAATCAAATACTAGATTTCTTGTTCCACTCTCTTTGATTGCCTGAAATAAGACTATTCATAACATTTTTATTTTCTCTGCTTTCCAAAAATAAATGAGATCTCAGCTCTGCTTATAGAAACATCTGTTGAAGTGAAAATTCTTTTAATGAAGTCATGCTAAGGAGTTAAAATGCAGACTTTCCCCCACTTTTCCTTGTTCCCAGTCCTTGTGTTTTTAATATACCCATCACAAGAAATATGATATGTCAATACAAATGATTATTGCTGATGTCCATTTCTCACTTTGCCCAGCTTTTTTGAAGATCCACTGCAATTACATTAGGCCACTGAGAGATTTACATTACTTGGAAAACAAACAAGTGTATTTGCCATACTTAAATAACAGCCTCTCTCTAAAAGCATCTGTCTTTGAAAGCAGATTTTACAAATGAAATAGGACATTCTGTGGGTTCTTACATTTCCGTGATTGCTCACTTGGTTTCAACAAATCATCTTTAAATAGGTAAGACACCTCCTCCCTGAAGATGAGAAGGAAGGTCAAAATAAAACTAGAACCACTGCCTTTAGCCGCTGCTCGAGTCAGCATAAGCAAAGTGAGAGCAGTGATTGCTTCTGGCCCAGAAGATAGAGTTGAAAACAAAAAAGTGGTTCTTTTGAATAGTCACGCCCTCTTAATAACAACACCCCAAACTGCTGTTAGCTGTTATGGACATTGTGGACAGATAAAAGACTAGCTCCTAAGAGGCATGAAAAGTTGTGATTTATGTGTTTGTACTCACATTTGGAGATTCTGAGTGGAACTGAGGCTCTTTCGTATAGAATTGTACAGGGAGTGTAGGGCTGAGCATACCCTTTCATTTTTTCATGAAAGATCCTTGCTAATTCATATATGTTGCTCCCTTCAGAGACAAGCTAAATTGTATTTTAACAGTCTTTTGAAATATTTTAAACTCTCTTTTTTTCTAACATTCAGATATCTGCACTGTTGTCCTAATTTCCATTACTGGTTCTGTCTTCCAAGCCTCTACATTTGCCAGGCATTTTAATGTGATTAGATGTCTCAGTTTTCTTCACTCTGTTTTTCCTCCCTTGTGCTTTGCTCACCCTGTGTCTTCTATTGCAATGTCATCTTTTTATTTCTTCCTTTGGAGAAATCTTTACCTTTCTCGGACCTAATAATAGCTGGACTTCCTTTTTCTTTTTCTTTTTTTTTTTTTGGAGTAATGCCATATGGAGACATTCACTTAGTTGATGCAGAATTCTTAGTTGACATCTGAATTCCTTTCAAATTATAAGATTTCATTATTTATAACTTCAGGGACCAAGGAGGAATCCCAGCCAAAGGGACAAGCCAAATTTGCTGGGGATCAGAGAAAGGCTGCAAAGGACTGGGCATTCCAGTGTCCATCGTTCACTCAGCATACTGTTGAGGAAATGTAATTAAAAACAACATCTCTCAACTTAGAAAACCTCTCCACAAAGAAGAGAAAGAAAACAGTTTTGTTATTGAATAAGCATTAAATCAGAATGTAAATGCATCACAGGCAACCTGTAAAGACAGAAAGAGATCTCACTCTTTTGTATAGCCAAGCAGATAACAAATCATTATTTATATACATGTTTTCTAGATAAACAGTAACTAGTCTTCAAGTAAGAGGACTTGACAGCACTACTTGTCAACCATGGTTCATCTTATATTCACCTGGAATTGCGATGAGCCTCTGTGTTAGCTAATTGGCCAGAGAGGAAATAAACTTCTCATCTTCCTGAGAGGAGGTAGTTTTGCAACTTGGCACAAGGCTCCCACCAAATGAGGCTCCTGCCCTCCCCCACACTGGGACACAGGGGTGAGCTCTTCTTCGATGTTTACATTTCAGAGAGAGGGCTCCCAAGTATTCCTGGGTCTTAAGGCCAGCATGAAGCTTATGTAGCGTTTAAAAAATTTACATGTATTTCAAAGAGACAGAGAAAGAACTTAAAATCACAAGCTTTCATAAGTAAATAAGAAAAGGATGCTGTGGGGGTAAGATGTCTCTTTCCTTATTTTCTTCTATATTTTTATAATTACAAGATTTTAAACTTTGTTTAATTTACAGAAGAGTTATTTTTTGGTTGATTGTGCTGTTGCTGTACATACATATTCAGACAGTCTTCACTGTCAAGTAATCTTCCAGTAATATTTTATACATCAGAATGTTGATTTTTTTTATTGTGGTAAAATGCACAAACATAAAACTTACTATCTTAACCATCTTAAAGGGTACAACTCAATGGTATCAAGTGCATTCATATCACCACCATCCATCTCCAGAATTATTTTCATCTTGCAAAAATGAAACTCTGCACCCATTAAACAATAATTCCTTGACTAATCAAAGAGGTTACATTGAACTTTGGTAGGAATCGTTATAGGCTGCCTACAAGCGCACTCATAGACAAATGACTTTTTTGTATTTAATCATCTTCTGGGATCATAGTGCTATTAGGAGAGAAAAAAGGCCAAGAGAGACATCCCTGGTGGGGGAAGAGACAATGGCATGGTGGAGGTCTGAAGAGATTTTCAAAAGAGACCGTAGATACAGCCTCAACACGAACAGCCTTGCCTTTCTGAGCTCTAAAAACATAGGACTTGTTTCAGACCTGGCACATAGAGGATGTTTGGTGCTCATTTCTTGAACTGACTGACTTGGGTAAGGATGGAGGGGTAATAGGAGAAGCTTGAAGGCACACAGCTCCCTGGGCAGAGCATCCCAGGAGTGCAGGGACAGTGGAAACTAAGAGCATCAAACACTGTCTCTCTCTACTACTATACTTTGATCACACTGAGCTTAGCTCGAAAGCTGGGACTTGACAGAAAATGCAAGGATCGTATTCAGATTCTACCATAAGAAATATTTATGGTTGCTTTCTATTAAAACAACTTGGAGTTGGACACTCAGAGGAGCAGACTCTTCCTTTTAAAATATTTCCTTTTGAGTTATAATTCCTGGATGGGGGAAATGCATCTTACAAGATACTTAAGAGTTTTATGATTTTCAGTGATTCACCATAGTCTACTCAGTTTATGGTGGCAGTTCAGCTGGTAGCTTGAATATTTTTTATTAATGGTCGTTACATTGAATGTTATGTCTTGAGAATTATTAAAATCCTTTGTTTGGTTGTTTTGTTTCTGTTTTATTCATCCCTGATCCAACCTTTTGGTGAACGATTGACTATAGCACCATATGGGCCAATACTTTAAGGAAACAACTTGAGCATTAAAAATGTCTTTTATCCACATATAACACATTGAAAGAAACAGAAGCATTCTCCAGTGCTATGTCGTTACACCATGGGACAGGAGGAAATTATATTTCTTCTGTAATGAGTCTTTTGCTAGCCTGAACTCTAATATTTTCTTTTAGAATTCCATATTGAATTAAGAATTTTGTTGTCATACCTGTATAATATGTAAAGTTATTACCTTTTACTTTTAAACTGGAGTATTTCAGTTAAAGATGAACATTTCCTTTTTCTTGTATTAAGTGAATTGAATAAGGAATCACATGCTTATGTCACAATGCCTTTTCCTTTTCATTTGTGCTGGGTCTTTAGACTGTGATTGGAGTTACATGAACCTTGTTGAAGTGATGAGGACAATGAAGGAGATGAACATTCTATTTTGCTTCTATTTTTTAAAATATATTTCATTGGTTATGCTATTACAGGTGTCCCAATTTTCCCCCTCTGCTGCCCTCTGTCCAGTACCTCCATTCCCTCCAACAATAATCCCTACCCCTTAGTTCATGTCCATGGGTCATGCATTAAGTTCTTTGGTTTCACATTTCCTATGTTATTCTTAACATCCACCTGTCTATTTTGTATCTAGCAATTTATGCTTCTTAATCCCTGCACCTTTTCTCACAGTCCCTCCTACCCATTCCCAGGTGATAACCCTCCAAGTGATGTCCATACCAATGATTCTGTTCCTGTTCTGGTTGTTTGCTTGGTTTGTTACTTTAGATTCAGTTGACGATAGTTGTGAATTTGTTGCTATTTTAATTTTCATAGTTTTCATCTTTTTCTTAAATAAGTCCCCTTAACATTTCATATAATAATGGCTTGGTGATGATGAACTCCTTTAGCTTCACCTTTTCTAGGAAGCTCTTTATCTGCCCTTCCATTCTAAATGGTAGCTTTGCTGGGTAGAGCAGTCTTGGTTGCAGGTCCTTGCTTTTCATCACTTTGAGTACTTCTTGCCAATTCCTTCTAGCCTCCAAAGTTTCTTTTGAGAAATGAGCTGACTGTCTTATGGGAACTCCTTTGTAGGTAACTCTCTGCTTTTTTCTTGTTGCTTTTAAGATTTGCTCTTTATCTTTAACCTTTGGCATTTTAATTATGATGTGCCTTGGTGTGGTCCTCTTTGAGTCCAACTTGTTTGGGACTCCCTGTGCTTCCTGGTCTTATGTGTCTATTTCCTTTGCCAAATTAGGGATGTTTTCTTTCCTTATTTTTTCAAGTAAGTTTTCAATTTCTTGCTTTTTCTCTTCTCCTTCTGGCTTCCCTGTGATTTGGATGTTGGTGTGTTTGGTGATGTCCCAGAAGCTTCTTATTCTACCCTCATTTTTTTGAATTCTTTTTTCTTCTTGCTGTTCTGATTGAATGCTTTTTTTCTTCATTTTGTTCCATATTGGTGAGTTGATTCTCAGTTTCATCCCCTGCATTGTTGGTTCCCTGTAGGTTTTTCTTTATTTCACTTAACATAAGCTTCACCTCTGCCTGAGTCTTTTTTATACTGTTATCGTACTCAATGAGTTCTTTGAGCATCCTGATAACCAGTCTTTTGAACTCTGCAACTGATAGGTTGGTTATCTCCATTTCATTTAATTCTTTTCCTGGAGTTTTGTTCGGTTCTTTCAGTTGGGCCATATTTCTTTGTCTCCTCAACTTGGCAGCTTCCCTATGTTTGTTTCTGTGTGTTAGATAGAGCTGCTTTGACTTCCTGTCTTAGTAGTGTGGTCTATTGTAAAAGGGTGGACCTGTAAACTGTGTGGGGCAGAGCCATAGGTGATTGTCAGGGCTGGGCAACCTGTTTCACTGCTTTGTGGCTCTACTGAGGGGAGGAGTTGGAGAGGGAATGATGCTGCTGCCTGGCTTCTGCAGGTTTGCTTGGGAGGAAGCTCTCTTCTAACACCGCCTTGTTTCCAGTCACCTTTCTTTCTCCCTGTATGCCTCTTGTGCCCTTCTAGCTGTTGTTCTGGTGCTGAATCCCAGAAGGGGTGAGTCTGCATAAGTCTCCGATCCATGTGGGCTCTTTTAGAGGAGACTCTGGATAATCCAGCAGTTTCTTCCGTGCCCCTCCCCTGACCACCACTGGTTTTTATAGCCAGAAGTTATGGGGCTTTATCTTCCTGGCACTGGAACCCTGGGCTGCTGGGTGGTCTGGTTTGGGGCTGGGATCCCTTGCTTCCAAGATATCCCTCCCAATTTTTATCCACCACATATGAATGTGGGACCACTCATTCTGCCACCTCTCTGTACCACTACAACGGCCCCATACCTCTGTGCACCTCTCCACCTCTCTCTGCATCTCTCCCTTTCCTACTCCTCTGGATGAATGTGCCTTCTTTAGATCATTGGTTGTCAGACTTCCATACAGCTTGATTTTCTGACAGTTCTTTGTGATATTTGTTGCGTGATCTATTGTAATTTTTTCTGTAGTTGTGCGAAGAGGTGAAGTGTGCTTACATACTTCTTTATCTTGACCAGAAGTCTGTTTTGCTTTTAACTAGATATCTTACATTTAACATCCTGCATTGGAAACTAAAGGAGAGAGAATTGTCTTTTGTTGTAAAGAAAAAAAGAAACATCCAAAATAAAATGTTCCATTATCACAATCACTTCTTCATAACTGGGCTGGGTAGGAAGGAATTGAATCTGAAGAACAGAGACCTTTGTCTAAGATGCAAGAAGCAGATTTAAGGGGACATAGCAATCTAAGAGTCCTTAGTCTAAGGAATTTAGCATATAGATCTGAGAAGACTTACTTTACCCTGTTCCCATGGATAGTCGACAGTCTCTGGAAAAATATGTGCTTATGTGCTCATAAATTGTGAGGAACTCACGAGAAGAATGTCTAGATTAGCCTTTTAGGTGTTTCCTTGAGGTTATTAGAATTCTTCTGTCAGTAGACTAATACTGTTAGAATGTTTTAATGAAATATTATATGAAGAAAATTTATACTTATGATTTGAGATACTACCTACTATGTACACCTGTATGTAGCAGCTTAGTCCTGTCCAAGTGTCTCTTGTTATTTTTTCATATTTACAGATTAAATATAAATAAAGTTTGAATTAAGGCAATTTAGCCAATAATTACTGAGATGTACTGTATGTCAAGTTCTGTCTGTTTAGATTATACTAAGTATAAAATGCTGCTTGTAGTTTAAATAACTTATTTGGGATAAACCTTAAAAGTACTGATTTTTTTTTTCAGAGAAGTTTATAGGGAACACATTTTGATCTATCAGACTATCAGAGCTACAATATATGTTTTTCACTCAACAAATATTTATGGAGTAATTGCTTTGTGATGAGCCCTATTCAAGGCACTGGAGATAGAGCTATAAACAAGGCAGACAGTGTCCCTGCTTTTGTGGAGCTTATATTCTAGTCTAGTGGGAAGGCTTAGGAGAAACAATGAAATATGTCAGATAATTGTAAATGCAATGAAGAAGTAAAAGCGAGGTGATGGTGAGTGACTCTCTCAAGGTCAGGATGCTCAGGGAAGGCATCTCTATGGAGGTGATGTTTGAATCAGCACCAGAATGATGGCAAGAAAGCCATATGAAAAACTGAGGAGGTGACAGCAGGTGCAAATGCCTTGGGATGAGAGTGAACTGGTGTGATACAGGGAGGCAGAGACGTAACAATGGAGGGCAGGACTTGACCACAAGGGTCTTCTTGGCCATGGGAAAGGTGTAGGTAGGTTTAAGTGTAGGTGTATGGAAGGTGTTTTCTGAGGCTTTCCAAACAATCTGCTCCTTAGCGTCACTATTTTAATGTCTATCTATCTCTACTATTCAGTAAAAAGCAAGTTACTGTGCCAACTGCTTCTTCACAAAGCACTGTTATTATGCTGTGACTGAGACAGAACATTTTCCTAATTCTTTCATGAATTAATTTTTTTAATTTAGAAAAAACCTTTCTTTTTCCAAACTACTTATAGATTATGAAAAAATTCATAGACTCTTGAAAGAAAAAGTATAGTGCCTATTTTATTTTCTTGGCTACAGAAGATAAATAATTTTAAAATATATATTTAAAATGTTTTATAGTTCTTTTCATTTAGTTTTTTTGAAGGAGAGCACAGTGCTTCGAGACATTTTAATTCACAAACTACATGATTACCATTTTGTCTTATCACATGGAAATGAGGTAAATTCATACATACCGCATTTTTAGATAAAAATTGAGCAATTGAAGGTATATAATGTCATAAGAGACATGAAGAGTGAAAAGGTTTTATACTTTGCCTTAATTTTATAGATCATAATTGATTCACATGTTTTAAGTTTCTATTGTCTCAAATACACAAGAAGAAATTCATCCCTCCCGTTTACTTCAGAGTGTGTGCGTGTGTATGTGTGAGTGAGCGAACAAATATAGTATATATTAGGTAATATATCCATACATTAGTTAAAATATATATTTTAATCTAAAGGTCTTTTTCCATGGTACTGTATGAAGATAGTATAACAATTATTGTACTTAAAAATCAAGATTATTCAGCTTTATGGTTAATAAAACAGTTTCAAATATGTTATCTCATATAATCCTTAGCACCAATTCTGTGAGAATATTGAGAAAGACATTGCTGGTTATTTATTCATTCCATTTTCTCCTTCTTTACTAATATAACCCCAATTTTGACTGGACTGGCAATGTGTCCTTCTTAAAAAACCTACATTTTCTAACCTCCCTTGCTACCAGTGGCATGTGACACAATTCTAGTTGATTACCTACAAATAGAAGTGTTAGTTCCGTCTAGAGAGCTTTGTCTCTTCTAATAAAGTCCCTGCCCCGTTCACCTGTTGCCCTTCCTCCTTTTGTCCTAATCATTAGAGCTGCCACAGATTTCTTGGGGCCAATGCGAAGGCCGAGAGAACCCTAGTGACCATGACCCTGACATTATGAAAAGAAATAACCCCTGCGGTTTATCTGCATGCAATAGATTACTAATAAAAATATATTACCAGTATTCTCATGTTAGAGTTTCAGTAACTAAGAGCACACAGCCCAAATTGGCAGTCTTCGGTATTAAAAGTTAGTCTTCACACTCTAACATATACTCTTTTTCACTATATTTTGTTGTCTAATGAGAAACCTTGTCTAATGAGATTAGAATATTTTCTAGAGGAGCGATTGATGTTCCTCTTTACCTGATTCAATAATGAGACATAATAGATTGGGGCTGAGTGTGCCAAACATATGCGGAGATAGCAGATAAGTCAATTTTTGTTGTAGTCACCACGCTACTTTGGACAGCCACATCTAGCCGCCTGTCAGAAGAACCAAAGCTGGCCCTCCTACCTTCAAACTCACCTTTCTAATTGAAATTGTAGAAATTAGTAGCTGTATGCATGCATTATGAAAAAATTATTGAATAAGAGACATATTTATAGATCATTACTACAGTCTATCTTGTTAGCATCTCTCCACTATTTGTCATGATAGACATCAATACATCACAGCACCTTGGCATTTTTTGCCTTATGGCAAGGGTTCAACACATTCTTGGAGCTTGATTAAAATTAAAACATGAATATTTTCTGGAGAACTGGCTCTATTGTTGTAATATAATTTGACACTTCAATGGCTTTTAAATCCATATCTTTAGAGCCACAATTATGCCGCTGATTTGGGCAAAAGCAATTACCCATGCAAGTAGCTGCAGCTGTGTACGAATAGCCTAAAATTACGCACTGGCCCTGTCAGAGCTCTATGTCTCATTTCTGTGGGGGGAGTGACCCTGAATTTAAGAATAACATAATGCAGATCTTTAAACAGAAGATGAATTATCATGCAAAGGAGAACATTGTCAGAATGTTCATGTCTGTCCTTTAGAGACAGATTAGACAATTTTGGGTTCCAAGTTTTCAGAGAACTCGAGACCTCTTTATGCCACAGGCAATCAACAAATAAGTAAGTAAGCTCTCTAAAGAGTGAATAGTTGGTTACATTTTATTACTGTCATTAGGGTCAAGAGTCAACTCCTGAGTTTAAGGAGTGTCCATGTGCCTCATCTTCCTGGGCATCTTCTTACTTTATCTGTGCAAGGCACTGACATCAGCTCACATTTTCCCGGTGGTTTTCAGCACATCATATTCACTTTAAGTTTTTCCTCTACTTTATTCTCTGTGCATACAAATCAGTAATCTGAGGATGTGGATGTAATTAAAAAATGCTCTCTCATGAGTGTGGCAGGAAAAACCTTCCAGACATCATCATCTTTTCCCCCTGTAGATGCACTTGACTGCAGTGGAAAGTGTCTGCACATTTTCCCAAGCAATATCATTCTGCTGTGTATTTTACCGTAAGGCCTGCTGTTCCAGAGCAATGTACTAAATCAGAAATGTCTGCTTTATTGAAAATATTTTGCACTGTAGCCTTGCATTGTGTTTCCTATTCCTCCCTAGAACCATAAACATCTTAAAGGCTAACATCATTTTGTTTCACTTGTTTACTGGGTAACTTTATCTGATAACTAAATGAAACGTAACTGAAGAATTTATTTCTCGAGTCTTGTTAGTATTCCTAACTCCATAAATATACTTCTCTAAATAATAGTCTATTCTAATATATGGTGTAGGAGCCCCATTGGGCTCAAGGGTGTGTAGAAATAGAGATTTCTATTCTATGTACGAGATACACAAATCTGCAGGGGAAAGATATTAGCTTACTAACACTTTTATGGCTAGGAAAGTGAAAAACTACAGTCAAAATCGGAGTAAACTGGCTAAAGAATTTTCCTCTTCAAGACGATATATAATTGCGTTATGAAATTACTGCTTACATGTTACCATAAAGCATCAGGTCTTTTCTGCATGACATTAAATATGTATACACACATTAGATATTGCAAATGAGACACATATATTGTCATTCTGGGCAATCTTCTGCATTTAAAGTGAGGAAGACCTCCCTTTTTTATAGAGAACATATTTTAGGCTTCTCTGCAAGTAACAACATCTAGGAACACTATTTTTCTCTGTGGAGGCTTTCAATTAAGGACTAAACTGCAAGAGGTGGCAAGAGGAATGCGCTGATGGGTAGAGAACAGACGTTGTGGGCTGCCTTCAACACTGGCTCATGTATCTGTGATGTGCTTCATAGAGGCACCGTGGAAGGAAGCTGAAACCAGCAAGATGGGTGCTGATTGGCTGCCAGACCTTAGACCTTGGTTTGCTAATGTTGAATTACCCACCCCCATCTATCACCCTCAATCCTTCCCCCCAGTTGTCTTTGTCAATATGTCCTTTATATATGTTCCTTGATGATACTTCCCCCTTCTTAAAGGATGAAAATGCAAAAGATATTTCTGTTTTTTTAAGTGGGAATTTATTGATTATATTATATAAGTGACATGGGCAATATCGTCAGCAGCAATTTCACAAACAAGGCAGAAATATTTGTCAATGTGATTCCCTATGTTGACCTCTGAGAAAGACCAAGGCATAATATTAAATGATAGTTTCATGAAGCCATTTCTGTGACTGAGTGACAGTTGAAGGAAACTATTCAGTATAACAATACTAAAGAGTGAATCTCAAAAATGATGATTCTGTTTTAGCATTGTTATTACTGTTTTTTATGATTGTGCTGTTATTGGTAAACAAGTTCAGTTGCTTCTTCAGGTAGCTTTTCTTCTTATTCAGAAAGGCAAGAGTATAGATATTCAGTTTATAAAGAAATTCATATGGCAAATTTTTATTTATTTTCCTCATGCAAAATCTTAAGCTGACTCTACAAAGCAGATGAAATCTGATCTACTTTGGTTGATAATGTGTGAGTGAGAGAGAGAGTGGGGAGAGCCACACTCCTGAATTTCCCATCGCCATAAAGGCTTCTGTGATACCTCTATGGAATCTCAGAGCTCTGCAGAAACTGGTATTATAACCTCTTCCTAAAAGCTTTAGAAACTTGCCGAGATCTATCTTATCCCTGTTCTCCTCCATTGATAGGACCATAATTCAACTCTCAAGAACCAATTTCTACACATGCTGATTCTTCAGAAGTTATAATAAAGAACCCAAAGGAATATTCCTGTGATTTATATCAAGAACACCTGCTGGGTTCATGTGTGTTTTTGTCTTGGAATCAAAAGCAATGATACCTTAACAAATGCTGTCTTTGCTAAGGCCTAACTCAGGGTCAGGTTGAGGGTGTGTGCACTCTACCTGAAGTGCATGGATTAGACATGATCTAGAAAAGAATGCTACGTAATTTTGAGACTATAATATCAGTCAATGGGATCATAGAAAATATAAATTTGGAAGACTATCTGGTTTGGATGACTAAGTACTTTATGAACAACTCAACAGGGAAAGCCCAGCATATGCATTGATATAGTTGACCATCTTTTATTGTGGAGGGAGGGTATTAGAAGGAGTGATTTATAACTGGGTATGTCAGATAACTATGAAAAGTCCTTCTAATATTATCCAAGATTAGTGAGACAGCCCCCATTGTCTCTACATTGCCTAGTGCTTGTATTTTAATAAAGGACATAGACTTTTCCAAGAGAGAATCACTCTCTAGATATCAGGCTCTGTATAAAACAATGGAATTTTGGAATTTTAAAGCTCCCCAAAGAAAATAATCAGGTCAGAGTCTGTATTTGATTTTTTTTTTTAATAATCCTGTGACATCTTAAAAATTTCTAGTCTTTATCAGATGTATTCTAGAGAACTCTCAGGATCATGGAAAAGGCAGCCCTTTGCCTTGTAAAGCCTTGGATCATACTTCTACATGTAAGAGGATGTTGAGTATCACTATTGCTTTCATTTGGGATGTAGGGACTAGATCTGAAAGCTAGGGACCGGAAGGTTAAACCTCCCATTCTTAAGAGAGCCATTATAGTTGGGAGCCTGATGCGTCACTTGGGGCTAAGGGGCAGGAGCTTTGCTACCTCCAATCCCCAGCACTCTGCCTCCCCCGCACCCAGTACCAGTCTATAGAAGAAGATGAGAAGAGAGAAGGGGGAGATTTGAGGACACACAGAGCAGCGGCCTTAGGTGTGTGGAGCTCTGATGGTGGTGGAATGGTGCCAAGCCAAAGGAAGGGGTTTCAGCTTCTCAAGGTGAAACGGGAGGGACTCTAAGAAACTTCTGTTAGGGATTGGAGGGGGGTTGCCTGTAAGTAGGGGAAATGTCACTCCCTGTTAGATTTGGCAAAGGGCTTTTTCATATATCCCTGTGCTCATATTAGTAGAGGAAAGAAAAACTGGAGTGCAATATTAGGGCAGAGCGGAGGATGGCCTTCATTCCCACTTTTTGGCATGGCAAAGAAAGGAGCATGAATTTTTTATTGGTCACACAGATACTAAAAAGTAGCTAAGCTTAGGCTGTCTTCCCATAGCTCGTAGAATGAGAGGCGTCCTCACAGCGAAGGGCTTTGGGCTATACCATTGGCGGTAGGAGTTGAGAGCAGGCCAGCAAAGAGGTTAGGCTGGAACTGTGCAATGAAGACACCTTGCAGAGTTGGCTAAAAATTCAGATGAGTGCTTCCCGGGAGTGAGGAGATGGGCAGTTTCTCCAGACTGGACATCCGTGGCCATACAGGGGTAGCCAGTAATGCCATGAGAGTAAGTGACTCTTGCCCCCTACAGTGGTGGAGGTAGAGACTGAGTAGGGGAGGGAGGTGTCCCAGAGGGAGACAACTGATGTTCACTCTAAGGTGAAAGAGGAAGATGAGTAAAAGTATATTTTCTCCACCCCTTTCAGTTTCCTTCTACCACGAACTGAGCAGTGATGGAAGCGGGAAAAGCTCTGAATCTGCTATGAGGTTAGAAATCAGGCTGGTCAAGCTATTGCTGCAAAATGTGATTAAGAAGTTATGGAGCCTGCCTGGGATACTGTTAAATGATCTGCTACACTGAGGAATAGGGGAGCCACTTAGGAGGCTGTGGAGAGAAAGGGAAAAAATCCTGTTATGCTTATACCCTTCCAAGAAGAGGCTTTTAAACAAACTGGTACGTGTAGTTGATGATTTATTAACACTTCCAAGTTAGACATCAAAGCCAAGTCCATCTAGCTGAAGCATAACTCCCAGACAATTTTCTTATGAAATGAGGATGTTGGCCTCCTTAACCAGTCCATTTGGAGAGGGCTATGACTTCCGGAACAACTGCCGGCTGCGGGCGATGACAGCCTGTGACACTGCATATAGCTGGGGGTCGGCTGGAGAGTCTGGGGTATTGTGTTAGATGATGCCAAATATGAATGGTATCTCATTTGGGGCTAATCATAATGTATTTTTTTAATTAAGAAAAAGAAATGAATGTAGGACACCCAGCGATGTAAATCAGTAAAGGGTTATTCTCCTGCTTCTTTGTTCTGTGTCTGAAACAATATCACACATGTATATATCATCACATTGACAACAGCTCTCTTTGTGGGTTCTTTCGTAATTTTCCTAAAAATGTCCAACCAGATCTGGACATGTTTCTTTGTTGTTGGTGGGGGAGGAATGGGGTCATTCCTCCGTAGGGCTTCAGTGATCTTAACTCTTTGTTGGGCTCTCCTGAGCAGAAACCATTGGCAGGAATGACATCTAATCATGATTAGATGTCTCTGCAGAGGTGGTTCCAGAGGCAGGCTTCTTTCCTCTTTTTAGCAGTGGCGGTATGAAACATGAAATTGGCATAATTTGGGACAGAGATGTTTCATACAGGGGCTTGGCTAGCATCTCTTTCTCTCTATATTAAAATGTATATTCTAGAGAATGACACAGACATGTTATTGAAGAACAATAAACAGCAGTCACAATTTGCCAGTTCCATTCATTTCCCATGGGAAAGGGAAAAAAATGACCAATTTTATAGTAAACAAAAGGGAGCTTTAGAAGTTTAAAGGACAATTTGACTCAGGGTGTCCAAGAAGCAGATACCATCGAGAGGAGAGTGTGGGGCAGGCAGAGAAAATTGTTATTAAATTATGATTAGATGCTCAGGGCGGTGTTACCCTGGTCCAGGCAGCTCCCCTTATGTAGCCCATGTGAACAGCACACGGTGGGGTTGCGCAGTGTGGTGGCTCTAGGAATCTGAACAGATTTTACAGATGAAAAAAAGTTCTTAGTCTGGCAGACTTTGGGTTGGTCAGAGTCTTTGAGAAATTCAGCAGGTGAAAAAATTCCCCTACATGGTTCCCTTCTAAGGTCTAAGCTCTGTATACTGCTTACTTGCTTGATAGAGGTCAAGCATGCTTTTAATGATACCTGGTTCTTCCCTAAGTAAATCTGTAAATGCAGTTAGGAGACTGTCTTCACATGAAAAGCCATGTATGGGAGATTCTTCTACACAAGGGGCTTAGTATTTTGTGAGGTAAAGAAGGATCCTCATCTTGGAAGACTGAGGGATTATGCAAGAGGGGAATGGGGGGCAATCTAACATGATGTAGCTATCTCTTGTTGAAAAACATTATTAGGTACTGTTTTAAACTGAGCCACTTCTTAGGTTTCTGTAATAGCAAAGGAATCTGGAAAGACAGACCTGGAGAGATTATGTAGCAAGTGATCTCTGGCATTGGAGTGCCTGGGTTTAAATCTCGGCTGAGCCCTTAGTCACAGCATAACTTGGAGCATGTTCCTTGACCTTCCGTGCATTTCACTTTTCTCTGCTGGAAAATGGAGATAATAGTAGTGCTAGGGCTGTCATAAGTATTAAAGATATTAATCCACATGAAGTGGTTAAGATATTGCCAAGAAAATGGTTACAGTTCAATAAATATAAACCATTTAAAAATTATTTCAGGAACTCTGCCTTGACAAAGTGTGGATCTGTTTAATTGGATTTCTTTGAGAATCCACCTGAAATGTAAAGGGGATTCTAATAATTTAATTGTAGACTGCTACAGCTTCTTGCAGCAAGTGTCATAGGTCGAGCTGAGAATTTTATTGAATGGTCTGATTTGGATAGAACTTTTCTTCTACTTCTCAGCTGTTCTGCAGTATTGGGCAGTCATGCATGGGAGACACTGAATTTTCACGGGGGTAGGCTTTTAGTTAGGATCCATATTGTTCTGGAAACATAACAGTGACCTTATCTGAAACATGAGCCAGTGAAGCGAAAGGAATTTGGCATTTGGAGACTGAGAGACAAAGTTGGAATTCCTAGCCTGCTATAGACCAATGTATAAGTCTGAATAACAATAAGAGAGCTGCCATTTACCACGGAATGTTCTAGTCGGTTTTCATATGGTACTTCTAATTCTCATGACATTCGACATTAATGACTTTCATCTATTCAACAAATGTTAATTGGGGGCCTAGTGTGGGCCAGGCAGAGCACCAGACTCTGGTAGTTATTACTTTTTACCATTTTACGCACACCTGAACTGGCTTGAATAGGTTAAATAGCTTCCTTAAGATCACAAGCTTATAAAGTGGCAAGTTACTTAAACTTTGTGTGTCCCAGTTCCTTTTTTCTTTTATAAGAAAGGAAAAATAATACCAACCATAGCTAGTGCATATGGAGATAAAAATGTCTCTTATGTTGGGTGGTGAGGGTAATTCTAAAGTTTGACTTTCGTGGGCACTCAGTAAGTGCTTGGTAATAACAACAGAAACAACGGTGATCTAGTGTGAAGGCCAGTTTCAATGCATTTCCATAGAAAAATTTAGTTTATGAGTCTTCAAAATAACCAGGATTATTGACGGGCATGGCTCTGTCAGTCTTTCTTAGTTGCCTGGGTATAGTGGTAACTAAGGTTTGCCTAGGGGTCCCCTTAAGGGTATAGGAAATGTCTGTGCAGAACTGAGTATAGAAAATAAATGATCAGTTTTTCCTGTTTGGGGCACAGCTCTCCTCAAGATTGCTTTGCTTGCATACTCTTATTTTTTATAACTAAAACATTTTAAAAGCAAGATCAAAGCCAAATCAAAGATTATTCATGGCAAAAGACAAAACTGTGAAATTGCAATGTACAGTAAAATTTAAATATTGAAATAGCAGTCAAAGGACCAGGTCGTCTTCTTCAAATGCTGTGAGTAGCAAGACTCAGGTTTATCTGCTAAGCAGGGAGTAGAGACGTGTTAAGATTTCAGGTAAAGCTTCTGAAAGCTTAGGCTAGATGAGAGCCCATTAACAGTGCTAGGAGCTGGATCCTTCCAGGCAGGCACCGACAACCCGGAACCACTTCAGACAAAAGCATGCTCATTAGCTGAGGTGTCAGCCCCTCTGCCTGTAGTGTTCCTGGTCAGGCTAAACTGAGCACACAGGTCCCTGCATTCTCTGAATTTTCCATCTCCAGAGAGGCTCAGGGGCTTTAAACCTATCTTTTGTGGTGAAATGAGAAACTTTGTTCATTGTCGAAGGACTTTCAGTCTTCTATGATGAGGTTTGTGACTGCAAACGATTTATTCAGCTTCTCTGAGACTGTTTTCAAAATTGCAAAACTGGGATGATTAAAACCTACAGGAGAAACTGATCATGATCAAACATGAACAGAGGGTTCTTTCCTGGTATCCTCCCATCAGAGGTCCATCTGTTCTCTCTACAGTCAAGGCTGTTTTCACTTAGCCCCATGCGCTAACTTTTTGACCTGGTATGAGCAATGCCTATAGTCATTGATTAGCTAGTCTCAAATTTCCTTGTTCCTACAGTAAATAGCCTATTTCTGACATTACTAGTATATTACTAGTAAATAGTCTATTTCTGATATTACTAGTATATTACTAGTATATAAGCAGGGAAATTGGTATGGTATGAACTGGGCACTATTCAAGGCTGGCTGAAGGCTGGTGGTGTCTATTTGAGAAAGAAAGTAGACAAATGTTGTAGGCTGGATTGAGTGGAAGCAGTCATTGGGGTACAAGAGCTTTCGGTACAAGATATTTATTAAGGATCAACACTTGTGAAAGAAAAGGGGAGAAAGCAGGGTTAGATGGAGGGAGAAGTTGAACTGCAATGTAGGGTTGACAAAGCCTTGCTCTTTTGTCAATGACTTCTGGCGTAAGTATTGTTCATCAGAGTTGTCCTGCACTGGCCAAACTGTCTAAGGTTATGTCCACCCCGTTTGGACACCAGATTTGGGTGACACCAGAAGGGCCTGAGCTCTGGGTGAAGCCATTATCTGCAGTCGAGGGGAATCTAAAAGAGTGAATAGCCAAGGGTGTTCTTTTCTTTTGGGCAAGAGGAAGTCCTTGGAATGTCTGCCACACATTCTTTAATGAAGAAAGTCATCATTCCTGTTGCAAGTGCTCCCTTGCAAAACCACTTATAATCTACAGACATCAGCCTGTGGAGGCTGGAATAAAAATTTAATCCCACAACTAAATAATAGGAAACTGCTAAAATATTTACAGTAAAATCTGCCAAGCTCCTAGGACAAATCTCCTCATAAAACACATTTACCCAAGAGCACATCATGCTCTGGGGAAATAAAATACACATTGCTGTCCTGGTATTGTCTTTCTAAAATCTTTATATTAAGAAGTACAAAAAAACAATAATAAATGACAGTGTCCTTTCTCTCTGTCTTTCCTCCTGCTGCTTAAAGGAACGGAAAACCAATATTTATAGAGTACCCACAATGTAGTGAAAAGGTGATTGGATTGGGAGTTAGGAGACTCTATTTTAGGCCCAGCTCAGTCACCATGTGACCTTGGACAAGTCACTAAAATCTAAATGTTAATTATCTTATTCGTGTAATGACAACACTGATAAACTCTGATAAGTTTATTATGCCTTTTAAATAAGAAAGCTTCTTTCCAAAGTTTTGGGTCCTTAGTCATTTTATGGCATGCTATATGATAAAGCATTTGATCCCATGCCATGTGTCAAGCAATGCTTGTTACTACGACGTATGTTGTTGGTATCGACATTGGCTAACATATCCCTCTTCTCATCCCCAACCAGGAGAAAAGATATTAATGAGTTATTCAGAATGCTATGCTTAATTTTATATTGAATCAATGTGTAAACTATAAAATAGTAGGCATAGTCTGTCATGATATTTTGTTTTTTTTTCTCCAGTAAGAATAACTTGTAGTGGTGATACTCTGGGGTGGAATGTTTCAGTTTATCCCATGTCTTTGTAAATTGCAATCCTTAAACAGGGAAAGTGAATCCTACAAAATACTTAAGAATTTTATGACACTCAGTAATTTAGTAAAGAGTACTCATTTTATAATGTTGGCTGCATAGGTTGTGATAGCACTGAGTAATTCTGGTAATGACTATCTTGCTCACAATTAGTTTATTCAGGAGTGTTAAAACATATTTACTTAGTTAGTTATTTGTATTTATTTTATTTCCTCCAAACCCACCTTTTAACTAGAGACTGATTGACAAGGCCTCTGTCTAAGTTTGTATTAAATGTAAACAGCTTTGGGAGAGGCCCCCTTTCACACTGCCTACCATTTAAGCACATCTAACGGTTTCATAAAATCATATGATTTCTTCATTTATATGTCAAGTTACTCCATGGGCAAGAACAGAAATTATATTTTCATCCTATTGCTGGTCTTTGGATGGCATGACATGTATGAATTCTTTTGGCACTCATTACTGAAGTAAAGATTCAGTTGGCAGGCCTGTTTAAAATGTAAAGCTCACACCTCTTCTGAAAAAGGTTATTTTAAATTAAAATGAGCATTCGGTTTCCATTGTTTTAGATGTCTTAAATGGTGCACTGAACTGAAAAGAGGATGTGAAGCAGACATTTGGTTGTACCAGGGGAAGCCAAACTTCGCTGAGCCCAGCGTACACACTCAAAGCCTACATTTAATTGGCACACAGCGGAGTGTAGCAAGACAGCCCTCTCAGTACGGCAGCCAGCACCCAAGTAGGCTCTAGAAGACTGCAGGGTTCAATGTCTTCTGTTGGTCTGTCAACTGAGACTGAAAGTGCCAGTAACCATTTATGTATTCATTCGTTCATCAAATGCTGATTGTGCACCTACTGTGTGTCTGGCATTGTCCTAGGAACAACAGCTCCAGTAGTAAACTATCACACAAAAAATTCTGCCCTTGTGAAACTTACATTCTTTGGGGGCAGAAAACAGAACATAAGCAAACAAATAATATTAAAAGAATTTCAAATGATAATAGGTGCTATGGGGAAAGATAAAGAAGAGTAGGGGAAAAAAGAATGTCGAGGTAGGAGTTGGCATGTGATTTTAAGTAACATGGTCAGGAAGGACCTCTCAGAGGAGGCGGCATTTGTGGCATAGGCTTTAAAGGTGCTCAGGAGTGTGTGATGGGGAGTTGGGAGGCGGGGGGAAGAGCGTCCAGGCAGAGAGAATAAGCGATACAGTAGTCAAGAGGTACGTCAAGGGGACCAGTGTAGCTAGATTGGAGTGACTCATAGAGAGGAATGGCAAAGATCTGAGATGTGGTCAGAGAGGCAGAGAGGAGGCCTGATGGAGTTGGACTTTGTCGGCTTTTCTAACACATGCAGTTTTTATTCTGAGTATGTTGGGGAGCTGTGGCAGGATTTAGCGGAAGAGTGATGCTGTCATCTAACATATGCTCTGAAAGGATCACTGTGGCTGCTCTGTTGAGAATAGAATGTATGGGGGGCAAGGCTGGGAGTCTGGAGACTGGCGAGGAGGCCATTATGTGAGGGTGGTTGCAGTAGAGGCGGTGAGAAAGGGTTGGGATTCTTTTGTCTAGATTAGTATGCACTCCAAGGAAGAGGCCCTGACCTCTGACTGTATTCCTAGCACTCTGAGTAACATGCCATTAGCTGTGGAGACACAGAATATAGTAGAGAGAATGTAAGCTTTGGAATTAGAGAAGTCTGACTTAGAATCCAATTTCTACCACTTACCAGTGATGTGATCTTTCATAGCCACTGTTTTTGTTAGTTTTTGGATGGCAATGCTATAGTCTGAATGCTTGTGTTACCCCCAGATTTATATGTTGAAACCTCACCTCCAAGGTGGTATCAGGAAGTGGGACCTTTTAGAGCTAATTAGGTCATGAGGATGGAGCCCTCATGGATGGGGTTAGTACCCTTATACAGAGTGTCCTCCAGAGAGATTCCTTGCCATCTCCTACCTAGTGACAGTGTAGCCAGAAGGTGACTGCTTTAAACCCAGAAGAACGTTCTTACCAGAACATTTGTCCATGCCCGATTTCTTGACATGACATGACTCGACTTGAATATCTTACACTTCTGGTGCTTTTGGTCTTGGACTTCCCAGCCTCCAGAGCTATGAGAATTAAATTTCTGTTATTTATGAAGTACCGAGTCTGTGGTATTTTGTAATAGCAGCCAGAATGGACCAAGACAGGGAGTAATAACTAACTTCCAGGGTTTTTATGAAGATTTAATGTGGTAACATGGTGAAAACAACTCGTAGAGGGTTTAGCGTATCTAAGTGCTTCATAAGTATTAGTTATCTTCAATTTCTCATTCACTTAGAGATGGTCATTTACCACGTAAATTCATTAGGTCATGGCTTCTTTGTCCACAAACTATAAATTTGTTCCTCTGACTCTTTGGGCAGAATCTGCAGGCATTTCCCAGCACATCTGTCCTTGAGGACGCAGGGTGAGGAATGGGAACTTGTCAAATAGCTGCAACTGTATTGAAGACAAATTTCTAATACATGCTTTTTTTTTCCCTTGAAGTTTCAGTCCCATGTTTAAGGTGAGGGCCTTTTCCAGAGCAGAGGCTTCTACTGAGGGATGAGGGGGTTTCCAAGGATAGACTTAAGGGCTCAAGGAAATCCCTCAAATTTTATGAAAATTTTGCGTTTTAGCATATTTTTTCTGGAAATAAGAAATGAAAGATTATAAGATTCTCAGAGGTTCAAGAACTTTAAAACATTATCAGGTCCTGTTCCATAAAGTTTTACTGTGTTCTAAACCCACCCCACCCCTACTTCCCACTCTCTATCATAAGAGAAATTGTTGCCTACTCTTGCTAATTCTCTTAACAAATATTTCACCACAAAACACTTTGTGGTTAGAAGATGTTATCCTGGCTTCTTATATTTCTCAGTCTGTCAATATCTTCTGTCTTCAACTCCCCATCCACTGCTAATTATAAACCTTTGCATATATACTGTTCACAGAGAAGGCTTAGGATGTCTTTATATTTTATACTTAGTGTTGTGAATTACAAGGATAGCTCATTTTTTTCTGTGCACTGTTCCCCCAAGCACTGGGAGGAGGAATAATATTCTGAAAACATTTGTCCTCTGCTATTTGTGTTTGTTGAATATGGGAATGATACAGGTTTATAGAGGGAAAAAGCAGGTATCTTTTTTGAAAATTATCAGGGTTGACAGAAGAATCACAAAAGAGACAAAAACTGCCACATTCTGACTTTGGATTTGTATTTAACCCATCTCTATCCATATTTATATTAAATGATTCATAACAATTGTGGATTACTATATTAGGTAAAATAGCTTTTAAGATTCATGGATCTTCTAAATTGATGAAAAGGGATATACTCTTTTTGCTAATAAAATCTCTATAATTTAAAAACAAAAACCTGTCTGCTCGTTAACTAGAAATTGCATCCCAAATACTGCTGTTTGCAAGCCAATGCATTTACAAAGTTGAAAAAGTACATGCAGAATAACTGTCTAGGCAGTGATGAGTCAAATATAGTCTCATCAGCATTCATCATGATGCCTCTGGCATGAAAAAGGGCATTCTTCTCCTGAGATGCATGCAGAGCAGAGCAAAGTCAGTCAGGGCGAAGAAGCCAGGAGTTCCTCCTGTACATATATGATTTCTCCAGAGAAAAAAAAATTTACATTGTATACAGTTCACATCACAGACTAAGTAAAATCCTCATTCTTTTACTGGTGACTCACCAGTCAAGAGATAAGATTTTTCTAATATCACTTTATTTGCCTTTTCATCTTATTATGTAGCTCAAGCTTTGCTACTAACTTAAATGAGCTGATGATATCCATAAGTGGAATAATTCAGAGGTGGTCAATCACCTTCTAAAGTTGCTTACTTAAAAATACAAGCTTATTTTCTTGTTTAATTTGGTTGATTTATGATAATATATAAAATCTATTTCTATTACATGTTTTTTTCTAATGTTTATTTTTATTTTCAAATAACCTTTCATTTTGTGTCTATAATGTATGCTCCAAATCTTACCTTGTAGTAGTAAAACCCCTCTGGCTCTGTAACCCTGTGATGAGTAGATTTTTACTTTTGTTGAGTAGTTGAGTTTGACAAAATCATAAATTGGATGACAATCTTGTGATGTCTGTCACTCCAGTACTAAGCAATATATTGAACTATTCACTTTGTCAGAACTGGCATTTTGCTTGATTCCAAGTTACATGAGTCAGATTTTGCTAAGAATGTGGCTTTTCTTGGGTCATTTGGAAAACAAACAACTGACTTTTTTTTGGTAACAGCCTCTTACTCACAACTTTAAATCTCATACCAGTCTTACTGGAGTTGGAAAGGAAACAGGCTTTACTGAGCAACTGCTGTGTGCATTCACCTGTGGCCGAGATGTAGTCCTTCTCTCCGTAGAGCTCATAATTTGCCAGGGAAAAGAGATAAATTATCATTATAGTACATGTGATTAATATTATGATATTGCATTATTGCATTGGACAGTAGGAGGTCTTAACTTAGTATTTGGGGTCAGAGAAGGCCTTCTGGAAGAGAATGATGTTAAGACCCGACAGAACAGTAGAAATTAGAGAGGTGAAGGGAGGTGGGATCAGGAGGTGTTGCAATGCTTGGATGAAAGAAGACTGCTGGCAAGAAAAATAGCATGTGTAAAACCATGCTCGAAGGGTTAAAATAAGTCCAGGTAAGCTACAAAACATAGAGTTTGAGTGGTATGAGGTGAGCTGTGAGCTGGAGAAATAAGGACCATGTATTTGACAATTAGGTGCTAGGTGCTGGTGATAGGTGAACTAGATAGGCATGCTTCTTGCCCTCATCAAGTTTACTTTCCAGTGAAAGTGACACTATATAAATAAGGAAACAAATCAAAACCCTAATTAGTGTAGATCATGTTAAGTGCATGGCCACAGGGTTGTCAGGGATGACTTGGTGGAGAAAGTGACTTGCATCATGAAGGACCAGGCAAAGCCGGCCATAAGAAGAAGAAGGGGAAGAGCATTCCAACCAGGGAATAATCTTTGAAAAGAATATCTGGAAAGAGAGTGGGATGTTTGGGGTTTTACGAAGAGGCTAGTGTGTCTAAACCATAATAATCTGGGAGAAGTGTGTTGTGAGATGGAGGTGGACAGGTGAGCAGGTAGAACCCTATCCTCAATTTTACAGGTAAGGAATCTGAAAGGCTATTTGCCCAGGGTAAACCCAGGTGGTAAATGGCAAAGCTATGAAGGTAGTGCAAACGTATAGACTCCATGTTTGTTTGTCCAGGCCTGTGTTGATTTATTCATTCAACTAATTGTGTATTGGCAGCCAGGAACATGCTGTGCTCCAGGGACACAATAATATTGTATTAGGTAGTCGAGATCCTTGCCTTCATGGGGCTGTCTTGCTCTTTTCTTGGAGTCATGTTGCATCCTTAGAGGGCAAGGGAAAAACAAGAGAGTTTCCATTCATAAGTAGTGGAAAAACAAAAATCAGTATGGCTACATATTAAAGGAGAATTGTTTGCTTATGTAATTGAAATAAGGCTTTAGGATGATTGAGTAAATCTCCATCTCTATTTTCCTGTCCTTTTCTTGATTCAGTTTTGCCCAGTTCCAGATTTTGTATCCACATACCATACTGTCCAAAAGGAGAAAAGTTTCCAGAGTTCCCATCATAAGCCCTGTGCTTTGTATTGATTGGATTGACCTTGGCAGAGCCAGGAGAATATTCATGCTGACTGGCTTCCATACGTATTCTTGAACTAAGTGTGTGGTAAGGGTATTCTTAATGGGGAGTGATATCGACCCTTGGTGGTGTGTGTGCATGGAAACTGATGGAAAGGTGTGCAGAGAAACTTATGAAGAGTGTTGTGTTGTCACAATGAAAGAAGGGGGAGAAAAACTAACATTTAGTGGACAAGGGCCAGGGATATAAGAGGCCTTTAATGCATAGGACAGGCCTGTACCACGAAGAATTGTTTCACACTCTGCATACCTCTTGGATGTACTTCAGAACAGATATAGGTGCAAAATTTTATGTAATTACCTGAACCTATTACTCATCTGTTTCACATTTAAACACAAAGTGGGGTTTGGGGAGTACAATTTTAATATATACTGACTTTTTAATACATGTAGTTATTGTGTGAATATTGGACATTGTTCAGAATTTTCACAGGATCTGTTCATCCACTTGAAAAAAATCATGTAACAATTGGGATGATGCTCGTGTGTATGAGTTGTGTACGTAATGTACTTTATAACCCGCATTTGTAGGTGTCTCATTTCACGGTGATTCCATATAAAGGTATAGGCATTTGATTACATTATCATGCCTGAGTATTTACCTATTGAAATACATTTGTTTTATCAATTACTTTTATTTCTGCTTTATGTTTTATTTTGAGCATTATATTGATTTTTGAAATAGTATATGGCAATAATTATGTTTACTTATGAAAGTCATTGTAATAGAGGAAGAAACATTATAAAATATTTATTGTATAAAGGGGCTGTTAGGTCTGATTGGGTTGAAATGACTGCGTGGGCCCATCAGAGCCACCCCCGGAGTTGCGGATGGGGTCAGTGCCTGCACAGTGTGGTTAATACACACTAGGGGAAAGGTACAAGGGCTATTGCGGAGTTTCCATAACCTACTGGGTACTCATTTTGTTCTTAAACATCAGCTTTTCTTAAGACAGTATTTAGCATTTAGTATTTTTAATGTTAAATGTACTCCGAGGGAAAGTCCAGATTAAAGTAATTTCCTGTCATTATGGTCTCACTTTGTTTATTTTAAAAAGCAAGCTAATCTGAGCTGAGATGTGATACAAATTTTATTTCATGTGGCAAATTTTATCAATGTGGACGTCACATTCTCTCTTTTCACTTAATTCAGTTTTGTGTAGTCACCTCTCATTTGTTCACTGCTTTAACACACCCCTTCCCATTTTAATATTGTGAACTGAATACACACTTCCAGCATCTAGACGGGCTCTGAACTGTAAAATCTGACCTGTCCATAAAGTTGTGAATAGAAATGGCTGAAATACTAATTCCTAGTAAAAGAACCATTATAGAAACAATGAAAGGATAGAATGGAAGGTAGTAAATGCAAACATGGAAAACAGTGGTTTGGTTAATTTAGTAGGCTAAATTATTGACATTGTAATTCATATTGGAGTTATATGAACATATCTGGTTCATTTAAAGCAGGTTTTAAAAGAACACTGGCAAAATGGCCATTTAAATAATGAGATTAGATGGTTTCCTACTGCATTAAAATTCACACACTGTGAACCCTTTATCTGTTTCCTTGAATTAAACTAAAAACCTAAAGGTGTTCCTATTGCTTTGGTCATAATTTATCTAGTGCGATGCACATGTAGCCACTGGGGTGCTCCAGGAGCACTAATGAGAGGCATTGAATTTTACAGAGGGATTTATGGACGGCTACTAGGTGACAGTCCCAAAGCTCTTTACTTCCAGGACTTACTACTCAGTTTCCATTACATAACTTACATACAAAACCGCCTTTAAATAGGCAGGGAGCTAACTACCTACTGCTGTTGGATCAGCTTAAGTGCATGGAGAAAGTGCAAATGTTACCTCGTTTTGCTTTCTCCCTGTGTGTGGATGCCACCCGGAGTCCTTACATTTTTAAGGGGCGGTAGGTGATTTCTTTAGGTTGCAATTACTTATCAGAGAGCTGGCCCCGACATTTTGCTTTTGTTCCCTAAATTTCCAGGTCCTTTAGTAAACTGCATTACATGTTTTTTCATTGCTTCCTATGTGATACTCTTTGCACAAAACCAGTGAGCTACACAGCATTGTCCCTTTTCATTAGTGAGGTTTTCCATTTTTAACATGTTATTTTTATGTCAGCTGGCTTTTTAAAAAAATTTTTTCATCAGCATTTGTCATCAGCTAACATTTTGTTAAGCAATTTGTTGATGCTTATCACTTGTCAGGTTTTCAATTTGCCAACTGCTGACATGATTTTCCCCTTTTTGTTCAGAAAAGGATTTTTATAGTTTAATAAAATGTTACCGAACATAGCATTTTTCTCTCCATTCTCTTTTCCTTTTCTTGACCTGAGCTTATCGATAGGTATACCCTCTATCAAAGAAAACATATATTTGAAAATCTGAGTAAGTAATGCATATCCAATATGGGTCCGTGGATTTCTAGTTCTGCTGTGTCCATGTGGGGAAATGCTGTCAGCATCCCGAGCACGGTGACTGCCGCTGAGTGGGTGCTCTGAAGATGTCAACTGAGATGAAATGAGGGACACATGCAAATAGTCGCTCTCTAAATTTAAGTAATAAGAAACTCTAATTTTCACTCATTTTCCTACCATGGTTTATGCTTGGGAGTGGGCTAGCCAGTAAAATGTCACAAACTGGTGTTATTTTATTTGCAATGTTAGTTTATATATTCACTTATTCCTTATCCCCTTAAACTGTGTATTTCATTTTTATCACTTTAATTTTGAACTAAAATGCAATGTCTTTTTTTCTCCTTCATGTCAGTTTGAGCAACAGCAGGAGAAGCTCCGAAGGCTTCTTGATTGAAAAGTTATGAATTACTGTGTAGACTGAGCGAAAAAGAAATGCTAATGGGGGGTATTATGTGCCTGGCTATAGCCACGGTTGCAGGGTTCCCAGGCCTTCCGGCCACTTTGGACAATGGAGGCAATTTACCATAAGAACTCCCCCCCCGCCCGTCTTCTAATTAAAAACAGCAGCTAAAATATAAGAAAGTTAAGTTCATGAATAGAATTAATACTTTGGGTTTATATTTATTATTTTTTATAACAAGGAACTGGGATTTATGGGGTTGTCTCATATGTTGGTTAATGGAATGCTACTAAAGCATAACACAGAGACTTCTAATTTATCCAGAATGGGTAGGAAATGGAATATTACATCATTCTGGATTCAAGAGTTGCCATACAATATGCCCTTTATAGCAGTGTTTCTCAGTTGGGGTAATTTTGCTCCCGAGGGGATGTTTGGCAATGCCTGGAAACGTTTTTTGATTGTCAGGGTGATGGGAGAAGGAGCTGGTACTGCCATTTACTGAGTAAAAGTCCAAGAAGAGTGCTAAGCATCCTACAATGCACAGGAGAGTCCTCACAACAAAGAATTATCTGGCCCAAAATGTCTGTAGTTGTGAGTTTAAGAAACTCTGCTCTGCAGGTTAGCACTTTCTGTCAACTTAGAATTCAACCAAATTCAGTTAAACTGCAAGATGACAGCAAGCATTTTTGGTGACTTAGATGATCATTTAGCATCTTAGAAAAATTCAATGTCTTTATCAACATTAATTACCACTGTATTGGTTGAGTGTTGAAGTCTAGACTCCTGGTTGATAAAGATGTTATTCTGTGGTACAATTATCTGAAGAGCCTCAATTAATTCTTATGTCATAACAGTCATTTGGGTTAGGATTGCTACTGTTTTTTATAGAGAGGATTATTTACCTTTTATATTACAACAGAATTGAAATATAACTTGATCTTTGTTAATGAGTTTTAAATATACTTAAAAAGTAATAAGTGACATCGTCTTGGAAGAATACTTCTATCAACACAGCTGTTGTTACAATACCCAGTGCTTTCATTTTAAGTCCACTGGGGGGACATAAGAGAGAAGAAAGATTTTCCTTCTATTATTTGGATAACGTTTATTTGTGTGCACAATCCAAGAAAACACCCCCTTCTGGGTAGAAAAACAAAGGAATCTGTTTATTAGTTATTAAATTAAATATTTATTGAGGACTGCCTCATTCACATTCTGGGGCTAGTGCAGTAAATAAACTAGAAGTTTTTATGATTTTGTTTACTGAATTATTTGTAAAATAAAAGTTGAAAGCATGAGACTAAATTTAATTTTATATGTTTGTAGTAACTTCTTGAACACATGAATTCAGATACCATGTGTGGTATTTACAAATATAGAGACTTAAATAATAGAAGCCTTCTATTGTGTGACCAGAATTTTATCCTTCGAACCAGTCTTCGAGTTATAATGTGATTAAGTAGCTTATCATCAGTAAGTGGGTTTACTCAATCAATGATTCCTTTTTTACTAAGCACACATTAAGTACCCAATATGTGCGATGCTATTCTAGGAAGAAGGGATATAAACAGGAATCAGAAATAGTCCCTGTGCTTCTGTGCTACAGAACTACAGAAGGAAGTGGTGAGAACAGGGAACAGAGACATAGAAAGAGGACTGTTGAGCATGTTGAGTGGGATGGGAGCAATGAGGAGATGAGCCATGGGAATAGTAATGTTTTGTAAGTGATAAAAGAGGATAAATAAAGCATGAAAGGCATAAAATCTGTCACTTACACCTGTGTTGACCTCCTGCTCTTTACCTGGACTTATTTGTTTTTAACCCTTTCTTGTAGACACTTTTATCTCTGATCTATGTTGAATAATTAGCCTTGGGAAGGGCAGAGTAAACAAAGCTTAATTTATGTTTGTTTTGCAACCTCTGAGTTTCCAAGGAAATGAATTATCCATGGACAAACTCAGTGCATTGATTTAGTCACACTTAACAATAACAAGGATGTGGCTTCCAGGGCCATTTCTCTGAATAGATTAACATTGAATAGACAATAAAAATTATTGAGTCTGCATATTTTGCAGTTTCTATTTCAAAGGATGATCCCAGTTCAACTTTTAAATATTTTTTGTTTTGTCCTAGAAGAGAGTGATAAAACCAGTCTGAACAAACTGTTGCAATAGAAGAAATAAGAATGCAACTCAGGCACCTTAATATCAACATGTCGAAAATACAATGCACTATTTTCCATCATATTCTTGCTCCTTCCTCCCTATGAATTTTTCTTCCCTTGATTGTGCCTCCAGTGCATTTCTTTCTTACCAGTCTTGATACCTTCACATATGTTCTCCACATTGCTGTCAGAGTGATCTACAAAAACCACACATATGAAGGGAGTAATAATGTTAGCAGATAACATTTAACTGGGTATTTACCATGTACTTGGTCTTCTTCTAAATGATCAAATACAATAAATCTTTCAATTTTCATAACAGTATGATATCAGGACTATTATTACCATTATTGTACAGACAAGAAAACTAAGGCACAAGAGGCAATTTACTCTAGGTGGCATGTGTGGTAGAGCCAGGACATAACCCCAGAATTCTGACTTGGGAGCACTGGGCCATACATGCCATGCCATGTTCCCAGTGAGGATGCTTATTGTCTCCTCAGAGCCTACCAGAAATGCAAAGTACCTCATATCTTATTTAGTGACTAGCTTTTTTTTTTTTAAACCTACTGCTAAATGAAAAACTAAAAGTAAAATGAATCTATTAATTTTGATTAGAAAAATCAAAATGAGTTCCATTCCAACTAAAGATATCTAAACAGTTTTCACAGGCAGAAAAAGATAGCAACTGAACAACAAAAACAGGTTTATGTAAATAATAAACAACAATTTGAATGTAAAGCAATCCAATTTCTTCATAAACTGAAGGTTTATTACACTCAGTAAAGGAGGAAGACAGACTTGGGAGTGGGTAGTGAATGGCAGAGGTAGAGTACGATGGAATCATTCTTTGGAAGGTCCAGTCTTCTTTCTGTCCCACTTCACTCACCATTCTTTAACCTTTTTGGACTTATGATTATCTTACACATGAGGTTCACTTCATAAGTGATAGCACAGAAAAACATCTTTAGGGTAAAAGAAAGGCTAAACCCAAGACCACATCTATTATGTGAAGTCATGAAGGAACTAGTGCATGCATGCACACAACAGACCCATGCTTTATCTTCATCTCTCTCAAAAAATGCTTGGGTTCATCCAAATGTGGTACTTAATTCAAATGTATTCCACAAGAGGCTTGCTCGCTGAAAACTGATTAGTCAAGTAAGTTGGTGAGTGTGTCTCCCTAAACGGTAACATCTATATCATATCCTATAGTATATTTATTTATTTCATGGATTTTGGAATGCAAATGTTGATTTACAAAAAGATAGATTTAAAAAATGGCATAACCTCAAGAGCCACAATGGTGAAAAATCGTTAGATAAACAGACATTATGACTTACATTTATATGAGGCGCATAAAGCCCCCCAGGCTCTGCCCTTGCATAGCCCTCTGGCCTCATCAGTCCTCACTTCCTGTTTGAGGCCTTACGTGTTGGCACTGCTGCATTATTTATACTTGTGCATTCATACACTGCTGTTCCTACCTTGGTTCCCTCTGCATGAAATACTCACTTTCCCTTTCTTTCATGCACAGTGGGTTTGGGGCACAATGAAAGAATTCCAAACGTCAGAAACCTCAGTCTTTTAAAAGGGCTGCTAACCAACCTGCCCAGACTTTGCCATGCAAAGACACATTATCTTTATTATTCTGGTCAGAAAACAAATTTGCCCTCTGGTCTCTACCAAAGCTGTCTGGTGTACAAGCATTCCTGAACACTTAGTCTGAAGCAAAAGATCTGTGAAGGCCTTTGCTCAGATAGTGAAGAAACAGGAGAGATCTGTGGAAATTGTCCCCCAACACTCATTGTACCTGGCCCATTGTATGAAAATTATCCATTTGAGTGTCCGGTGAGTTCACTTACAACAGAAATTAAATGAATAAATAAATATCTTTAAAATTCTGGAGCCCATGGGCTATACCAAAAGTTATTTTATATAAAATATTCCATTAAACTATACTAAGCACAACTGAACATTAAATGCTGGTAGTTCATAAACACCCAGCTCGTTTTTCATGATCTAGACTCTAATACATATGAAAAATTCCTTATACAATGCTAATATCAAATTTAACATTTATTTTGTGCCAAGCTCTGTGTTAAACTCTTTCAAAGTCATGCTTCGATATATTTCCATAACAAACTCTATGAAGTAGTACTGTTATCTGATATTGAAACAAAGACTCAGGTGAAATAACTGTTCAAAGTCACACAGGCGCTCAGTGGTAGAGATGGGGTTTGAACTCAGGTGGTTTGACTCTGGCAGCTGTGTTTTTAACCACTCATTATATAGCCCCTCACAGGAGAGTAAAGAAAAAAAATCTGCATGAGTTACCTTAGATTCTCTCAACAGATGCTCTATCTCCAGAACCAAACTTGGATAGACAGAACAAAAATGTACCCTATTAACAAGTTCCAGGATGCATCTCAGGAACTAAATTGAACCATGTTTGTCCTAGTGAAGATGTCTGTCTTGCCAAGGAAATTCTGTGATAAAGGTGAGACGAGGTTAACATTTTTGCCTGTCAGTGTTGGGAATGAAGGACCCATGAAGACTATTGCTAACCCCCAGCTAAGCCGGCGCTAGAACGGACCAGCTTCATGGGTGTATGACCTACGCAGCCCCGTGGGCCCCGCATTTAGAAGGGCTGTGCTTAAAGGGTTTACGTAGTTGGTTTCCTGCTCTGATGTCACTGTCCTGAAATTTTTAATGCTGTTTCAACAATGTGCTTCTCAGATTTTGTAGCTAGTCATGAGCTGAAGTCCTGGTTAACCCTTTATGGCAGCTAGTTATCTGACAATGAGAAGGAAAATGACCTGGCAGCACCAGGAGCGCCACCAGCAAAGGTCTTTCTTTAACCTGAGGTGCTGCCAGTATCCGTATTGCGCTCTCCAAGGAGAAAAATGCTCAGGTCTCGAATTTCTGTGCTGTAGAATATCCAATTTCCTGATTATTTTGTGATTCTATAAAATCACATGGGGACTGACTTAAGATTTTTGTTGCAGAATACTAGTCTATCATAAAGGAAAACAAAATATTTTACAGACAGTGTTTTCCATATTCTTTAAAGTCTTAGATCTATTTTCATTCTTTATCCTGGTCTAATGGGTTTATTTTAGGCCGATGTTACCATTGTCTTCTATAGTAAACAACAAATCAGTTAATAAGAAACAATATTTCCTTTTAACAGGAAACAATATCTACCATTTTTGTTTTGATATGTAAGTTCTGTTTCTATTATCCTTAGTAAATGTGAATGCACTTTGTGATTTTAGGGGGATTGTGTGTGTGTGTAGGTTTGTGTGTAGGCTCAAGTCTTCAATAGCATCAGATTTGCTAGTATATAATACTGATAACAGTGATGTTATCAACAGTCTTGATTTTTAGTACTTAACTGATACTGCCTAGATGCTGCTGCTTTTTCTTTATTACCTCAGAAACCTCACTTAGAGACTTTATATGGTTTTTTTGTCACATTCACTTGTATTTGCTTCTGACAAACATGTACGTAATTCAAATCTTATTTATGTGAGTATTTTCTTTTGCATAGTTTCATATCCTTTCTGCAGTCTTTGAGATCTGCTGAGTTCTACCACTCTACCACCAGTGAAAAAAGCAGGAGAAAAAACACTGATTTGTGTAGCAGTTTCTAAAAAACCACTTGTCTTGATTTATTGTTACTGTATTTTGTTGGATATTGAGTTTAATTTTAGTTGAAACAGAAATTCTGTGGGGGAATGAGTTCTATAACCTCCAATTCTACAGAGCTGTATGTTTTACTGCTATAGAACCAGCAGAGGGAGCTCAAGTTAACAAAGGAAACAGAGCTGTTTTTGATGACAGAACTAGTAATTCATAGTCAAAAGGTGTGTTTTTGGGGGCAGAGGGAGCTGGGTTGGGTAGTGGAAAGTTAGAATATATGGCAGGGTGTGTGTGTATGTAGGTGAGTTAGAGAGAGAGTAGAAGGAAAAAGTAAAATAGAAGGTGAAAGACATGTATATTTAAGGTGTACTTAAAATGTGGGAGATATATTACATCTTCTGAAGGAAAATGACAGAAATGATGGAGAGAAGCATTTGACTTTCAGATTCTGAGAAGGTACTTCAAGGCTAAATATATATATGACTTTCTTTTTCTTACTTATCCAGTTAGCCAGTTCTCCCTTTAAATTTTTTTTAGATTGAATCCTTATACATTTCCATTTCTTGTGATTTTTATCTTTAGAGTAATTTCCCAGTGAAAGCTTTTTAAAATTTCCTTCTTCAGTCTGTTAGCTCACTGGCCTGCACATTGCGTGTGCATCCATCTCTGAGCATAGAAAATTGTGGAGGCTGTTTAAGTTTAGGCACATATTTATTCAATAGATTAATCAATTAGTTGACTAACTATCCAAACACTATTTATTGAACTTCTAGTACTATATGAGGTGCAGAATGTGTGTATGTCTATGAATGGAGGGTGGGCACAGCCAGGAGAGAGAATCAAAACTGCTTTCTTTTCTCAATGAACTTACATGCAGGTGAGTAAAGAAATATGTTTGGTAAAAACAAAACATTATGTAACCAAATGCTAAGCAGTAGTTCGAAGTGCCCCCAAAGTAAACTGAATGTAAAGTAGGTGTTTATAAAATAGAGATGCTTGCAGATCCCTCCCGTAGACAGAGGAGCCCAGAAAGACTTCAAGGAGGGCTATGGCTGAGCCTGAATGATGAGGGGTTGTGAATGGTGAGAGGAGAAGGGAGGAGGAGACAGGGCTTTCCTTGGTGGAGAAGCAACACAAGAAAGACTGTGAGCAAGAAAGTAAGATTTATGATGGACATATGGGTCACTGTGTGACATTATGCATTGTGTGTGTATGCTGCGTGCCTCTGAGCACTGCCATTCACATCAAGCCTGTGTCCGTGGTGCTCCTGGAGGTACCCAGTGCCTCAGAGTGAGTGTTGGAGTGACTTTGTTATGGTGAACAGTGGTTCCTCATCCTTTGTATATTGAACCATCAATCACTCTACTAAGGAATCTATAAAGAGGCAGTAGAGTGCAGTGGCTACAGGCTAGACTATAGAATCAAGCAGCCTAGACTTGAATCCTGGGCACATCAGAAAATAGGCAGGTGGCCCAGGATAAATTTCTTAACTTCTTTAAGCCTTATTTCCCTCATCTACAAAATGGCAAGATAATAATAGTGCCTACTGCCTGGAGTTGTAATGGTTAGATGAGGCAGAATGTCTTCTGCCTAAAACAGTGCCTAAAGCCTGGTGAGTCCTAAGTTAAGTTACCTGTTATTATCAAAGAGCTAATGTGTCACACAAACAGAAAAGAAAGCAAATATCCTATTTTTAAGTGTAGAAGTTTGAAAATTCTGGGTCTCGTCTAGACTACTGTATCTTTTGCTTATTGAGAATGAAGCAAATTATATGGTTTAAGATTGTGCTGGTTTTGCAGGCTGATTTATGGAAGTAAATCAGGTAGCACGGCCTCCTTTGTTTCCATAAAAAACAAAGATGACCCCCATTTCAGTAAGAGCGATGCTTACCCTGGGATTTGATGCTCTGCTGGTGCTCGCATTGTCTCCACGTTTGCCAGCTGTTTTGAGCCATGCACAGAATCGAAGCTCCATGAGGTCACTGTTGTAACTCCTATTCCTGGCATTGACTCTTTTTTTTTCTTTAAAATGAATGGGTCATTGATTGAATGGAGGCATGATTTTAAAAATGACCTCTGTCTGCTCCTATAAGTTTATTGGCAGTCCTATTCCTAGCGTAGGTGGATTAAGCATGTCTACAAAACGTCTGAAGGGATGTCTAATATTTTAAATATCTTCCCTGCTGGCTTATCATTGCCAGAAAATGAAAGTCACTTCTATCTCAGATCACTTCATAGTTTACAAATACTCTTACACTTCATGTAGTTTCCTACAGCATTCATGTGAATTTGTTATTATGTCTTCCATTTGATAGATTGAGTAACTAAGCCTCAGTGACTGGCTCAATGTTATACACATGTTATTTTGGACTTTGGACTTGATCTGAGGTTCCTTGACTGAAGATTTTCTTTAGGTTTTAATGGCACCATACTTTTTTCCTACCGAAAATGAAAACCTCATGATTATATTTGCTCCCCAAGGAAGGAGGGGGCCCTTGAAGTTTCTCATATTGATGTACATTATGAGAATGTACAGAATGTATATAATGGTGTACATTATGATGTGTGAGATTGAGTTAGAATTGCTTTGGAAGATAACCTGAAGCTCATAGGGGAGGTGATACTGGCCAGAACCATGAAGTGGGAGAAATGGTTGGCCCAGTTAGAATTTACCTTGAGTAGTTTGCAGAGATCATGATGCACCTACTGGAACGGGAAGGCCTGGGTGGGATGCTCCACTAAATGTTCTGAATAAATGCAGTGGAAGTGTGGAAAACATACAGGACAGGGAAGACTGGAACATAGAGGACCTAGAGAAGGAATTAAAAATCTTCATAATTTTATGTAGAGCTGTTCCTGCAGTTAGGACGGTGGAAACCTAAAGGCAAGGACCTGAGGCTGGAACTGTCCGGTTACATACACTACGGGAGGGGAGCGCATGCAAAGACTCTGCTCTTCGGTGCTTCCTCTTCTCTCTTGGGTACGGATAATATTGAATATGTTGGCTACACTCATCATCTTCTTTTTTATTATTTAAAAATTTTATCAATTACAGTTTATATTCAATATTATTTTGTATTAGTGTCAGGTGTACAGCACAGCATCATCTTCTATGTTTGTGTTTATGTTACAGTCTGAGGTATCCTTATAAATAGATTTTGCTTAACAAATTTTACTACTGTTGACTGTTTCAATTCCAAATTTCCAACATCATGAAATTATTAAATAGACTCTTCAAAAAGAAATAAAAAATGCCTATGTAATGAGACCATTGAAATGTATAATGCCATATTCTCTTAGGTGCTTAGTAATTATAAACATAATTGAATTCAGTCAACATTTGTGAGTACTTCTATTACATAACTTATCATGGTTAGTCCCATTTTAAATTTATTTATGGCTCCCTGATTATATTAGGGAGCACATTCGTGTTCTTTATATTATCTAGTGTAGTGTTTTGTTCATAGTAGATGTTTAATAGATGTTTGTTAAATCAAAAGGGATTGAAGTTAAGCCCTTTTACTTTTATAGAATATAGTGGAGGAAAAACAGAGAAACAAAAACTTCTCTGAGCTAGTGGATATTTGGCAATTAATTTACTTTTTGGTGTGCCAGTTCTTCATTTGTGAACCAGTTATCTATAAGGTAGAGGTTAACTCAGTTTTACTTTAGAGCAGAATTCAAAACACTAATATAAAAATGATTGTAAAACAAATTAAATCATGGTAGGAATGTAAAATGGAACTGGAAGTTGATATGTGGAGCAGTGATTGTGCTTGCATTTTCTTCACTGTTCTTGTTTTCTGTTTATGGTGTGTGTATATGCGAATTTGTGTGTGTGTTTCAATTAGTCAAATAGATTTTTAAATTGCAGTGGTGAGGGGATTGGAGACATTTGGTTGTCAGAAAAATAATCTTCATGTTTCTCTCCTTTTCATAATTATTTTTACTATATAAGATGGAATTAGCAACTTCAATTTCTACTGTGCAAGATTTTCTTTCATTTACAAAAGTACTGTGTGACTAATTCATATTAGAAATGGGGGAGAGTATTTTAGAATCATGTAATAGAAATTTTCTATAGAGATCAATACTTGAAGAGTAAGTAGTCCATTAAGTGTTAAAAAATGACATTAGATTGTTACCTTATACTATATTAAAAAAAATCAACTGCAGATGGATTAAGTATTTAGATGTCAAAAGCAAAGCTTTGAAAATTTAGTGACAAATATAGATGAATGTATTTTAGACCTAGAAGTAGGAAAGTATTACTTAAAGAAGATGTAAAACATATTGTCTATAAAAGATAAGAAATAAATTTCACTATATTTAAATTAAAAACTTTAGTTTATCAAGAGAGCACTTAAAGAAAATGAAAAGTCCTAACACAAACTAAGGGAAGATATTCACGTATACAAAAGCACCAAACATCTCCTACAAATCAGTAAGAAAAATGGGCAAAAGTCCTTCATAGACATTTCATAGAAGAGAAGCTCATGACCAACAAACATATGAAGAAATGTTTATTACATCACATCATATCCATTAGTGATCATGGAAATGCAAATAAAGACAATAATATAATATCACTTTTTATTCTTCTTTTGGCAAAAATTAAAAGCCTGATAATATAAATTGTTGTAAAGGATATAGATCCACCAGATGTTCATTGCTGGTCAGAGTGCAAATTGGTGCAATCATTTTAGAAAACATTGAACATTTTTCGAAAAAAGTTGCATATTCATATATCCTGTGACTCAGGAATTCCACTGCTAGGTATTCAATAAAATTCATTTACAGGTACAATAGAAAACATGTACAAAGATGTTTATTTTCATTCTATTTAAGCAACTTCCTGGACACAATCCAAATGCATACCAGGATGAGGGTGGATGAATAAACTGTGATATATTCACAATAAAATATAACACAGCAGTTGCATGAAGTAAAGATTTACAAATATAAGTGAATCTTAGAAATATTATACTAAGTAAAGACAAAGCAAGCCCAAAAATTGTACGTGGTTTATCATTTTTATAAAGTTAAAACAACAAAAATATTTCTTAAAACAACAGGTAGATATAATACTTCTGTATAACAAAAAGTTAAACAAATGATGAATATGGAATGCAGTGAGGTTATTGCCTCAGATCTGGGAATTAAAAAGCATGTCACATGAGGTGACCACATAGCTGAACACAGAATGTATGTGATGAAAGTCCTCTTTTTTCTTTTGGATGGAGGAACTTAGAGTTCCTTATTACATTATTGTAAATGATTAAATAAATGAATAAATAACAGTGGGTCATGCAGTTACCAATGATAAGAGTATATTTTGAGGCAAGGACTAAGATTAATCCAACTTTGAGTACCTGAGGTACAAAGAGAAAAAGATGAAATAGTTCCCAAAAATATGAATATTAAGGAAATTCAGTATTAACCATATTTTAAGAGTTGACATAGTAGGCTATATTGTATTGCTATTTGTTACACTATTTATAAATGCAATTTTATATTATGTTACATGAAGAACATTTTTAAGTTTATTCCCAGATTATCTGTAACTGTCACATAAAAAAGGAAACATAAGACTCATTCTACACCATTTTCTTGGTGCTCATTTTAATTACATTTTATCTATTTTTCAAAGAAAATCATTAAGGCAATATCTAAAACCAATTTTTACTGCAAAAGTATTTAAACCTCATACAGATGAGACAGTTGAAATATTTGAAGTGCTAAGCATTTAAATAATCAGCCGAAACATATCTGTTACAAAGATGTGGGGTCTTGGGCTGAGTAAGTCAGTAGGTGGAATATCAGAGATAAATATTTTATATCCTAAAACTCATTTCTTAAATACAGCTTTTTTTTGGTATTTGGAAAACAAAATTGGAAGCATGTTAGAATAGCAAAATTAAATCTATTGTGAATTACTGTAAATATAATAACAAATATGTGACATATACAAGATTCAAAAAAACAAGAAGTAATCAATAAAAGGGATAGGAATTTCAGCTTACAAAAATAACTGGCAGTTTTAAAAATAGGAGATCCTATTTTGTAATGAAACCCAAAATACTTACTCATATTTGTATTAATTTGCTAGGGCTACCATAAGAAAATATTATAGACTGGATGGCTTAAACAACAGAAATTTATTTTTTAACAGTTCCAGAGTTGAGAAGTCCATGATCCAAGTGTTGGGAGGTTTGGTTCCTTTTGAGGCCTCTCTCCTTGGCTTGCAGATGGCCACCTTCTCTTTGCGTCCTCATAGGGTCTCTGTGTGGCCACATGTCTAGTGTCTTTTCTTTTCCTTTTAAAGACATTGCCAGACATACTGGATTAGGACTTCCATCCCACTGGCCAGTTTTAACTTAACAGCCACTTCAAAGAACTTATCTCCAAATACAGTTATGTTCTGGTGTGTTGGGATTGGTATTTCAACATATGAATTTTGGGAGAACACGGTTGAGCCCATGACAACACCCTTTTCTGTGCTGGTCTTCCTGTAGTGAGTGCCTGCTGTTTTCCAGGCCCTCTCCTAGGTGTTGGGTGTAGCAGGTAAACCTTATAGTCTTCTCACAATGGTCATATGAAAGCAGCAAGGAGCCAAAATCAGAGGAAAAGTTTTAGGATATTAAATTTGCAAATGCTATTATCCCCAAATCCATGTCATTTTTATTAAGGACTGTAGGCTCTACCCCTTAATTGGAAGAAACAACCACTCTTAAATATATAAAGAAATCCATGTTGCTACTCAATCCACAGTCTAGAGCACTCTGTGTGGAGTTAAGAGCACAAGAGAGCAGCCTAATTGCATAAGAACACTTATGATTAGTAGTATCTCTCCTTGTAGCAACTAGTGTGGACTCATATTTGGAACCAATGAGTTTTCTCTGCTGATGGATAGGTCGGTCTTGCTGTAGGCCTGAGGTGTTGTCTTCTTTAATTGTGGTCATGTGGACCTCTTCCACCCTAGTGTTAGCTGCTCTAGAAGATGGCTACCTATCTCTTTTGAGGCCATCCTCCATTCCTTAAAGGAAAATTTGGTTAAGCCACATGGCATAGATTTGAAATCAGAGTCTCAAGCATGCTGTTCAATTTTGTTTAAGACTAACTTTAAGATTATTGTGTCCTATTTCCCAGACTAACACCTTACTGTACTTGTTTGACAACAGAGGCCACTTTAAGGCAGGAAATAGAGGATGCAGAAATGGAGACAAGTGACTTAGACAAGACAGAAGCTTTTCTCACACCTAATAGTAAAGTGCAAGCAGTCTAGGGCTGGCATGGTGGCTCCCAGGGAAGGGGCACTGAGGGCTGTGTTCTCCCCCCAGCCCCACCCCAAACTAAGAGAGCCGTTTTCAGCATCATAGAAGCATGGGTATGGATCCCATCTATGGTTAATTCAGTCACTAAGGCTTGGTTTTGGCTGTAAATGCTTGTTTAAAATGGCCCAAGCAGTTTAGCAAAAATATTTAATTACTTCATTTTGCTAAGAGTGGACCGAGTCTCGGTGGCATCTCTGTAAAGTCGTGAAGAATCCCACCTCTTTCTTCCCTTCTGCTCTGCCTTCTTCATCACATCCATGCTTGGTCCTTGACCTTGCCATTTTATATTCAAAAAATGGCCCAGATATATCCCCAAACCACTGTCCCAAACAGAGAGGGTGGTGCTTTGCCTTTTATGTCTTCCTTTTCCCTTCCCCTTCCCCTTCTACTTTCCCTTTCCCCTTCCCCCTCCCCTCCCTTCCTTTCCCCTCCCTTCCCCCGCTTCCCCTCCCATTCCCTCCTCTTCCCTTTCTGTCCCTTCTTCTCTTCTTCCTTTCTTCCTTATTTTCTAAAACAGGGGCACAAAAGTTTCCCTGAACCTCCACAGAAAACCTCTGTGTGTATTTTTTTTTTAAAAATTCAGTTTATTTAAACTGAAAAACAAAATGAAACAAAAACAGTTCACCTATTTCTCTCATCCACACCCTTGCCTTTAGAAACCATCAATTTGTTCTCTGCATCTATGAGCTTGGTATCTTTGTTTGTTTGTTTGTTTATTTATTTATTTATTTATTAGTTTCACATGTAAGAAAGATCATATGATATTTGTCTTTCTCTGTCTGATAGTTCACTTAACATAATGCCCTTGCAGTCTCTTCATGTTGTTGCAAATGACAAGATTTTGTTCTTTTTTATGGCCAAATAATATTCCACCATGTGTGTGTCTGTGTGTGTGAATGTATCACAGTTTCTTTATCCATATTCATCCATCAATGGACACTTAGGTTGTTCCATATCTCGGCTATTGTAAATAATGCTGCAATGAATATGGGGTGCAAATATTTTTTAAGTTAGTATTCTTGTTTTCATTGGATAAATACCCAGAAGTAGAATTACTGGGTAGCTTGGTAGTTCCATTTTTAATTTTTTGAGGAATCTCCATACTGTTTTTCATAGAGGCTGCACAAATTTACATTCCCCCCAAAAGTGCACAAAAGTTCCCTTTTCTCTACATCCTTACCAACACTAATTTCTAGTCTTTTGGAAGATTCATTGTAGTTTTGATATGCATTTTCCTGCTGATTAGTTATGTTGAATATTTTTTAAAGTACCTCTTGGATATCTGTATGTCTCCTTTGGAAAAATATCTATTCAGATATTCTTCTTATTTTTAATTTTTTTTGTATGAGATCGTTATCTGTTTTGCATATTAGCCCCCTATCAGATAAATGATCTGCAAATCGTTGCTTTTTTTTTTTTTGGTTAATGGTTCCTTTGCTATGCAGAAGCTTCTTAGTTTAGTACAATCCCAGTTGTTTATTTTTGCTTTTGTTGCTGTTACTTTTAGTGTCAGGTTCAAATTACCAGGATTATGTCTTGGAGCTTACTGTCTATGTTTTCTTTTATGAGCTTTATGCTTTCAGTTCTTATGTTCACATCTTTAATCTATTTTGTGTTAATTTTTGCGTATATTGTAAGATAGTGGTCCAGTTTCATTCTTTTGCATGTGGCTGACCAATATTTTTCAACATTTATTGAAAAGACTGTTTTTCCTTGTTGTGTACACTTAGCTCCTTTGTCATAAATTAATTGACTGTATATGTGTGGGTTTATTTCTGGGCTCTCTATTCTGTTCCATTGATCTATGTGTCTGTTTTCATGTCACTATCATGAAAACTGTTATCACTGTTTTAATTACCATAGCTTTGTAATATAGTTTGAAAGCAGGACTTCTGATGTCTCTAGCTTTGTTCTTTTTCCCCACTCAAGATTGCTTTGGGCTATTTGGGGTCTTTTATGGTTTTATACAAATTTTAAGATTGTTCTATTTCTGTGAAAAATGTCATTGGAATACCTTCCAAATTTTGTGAAAATTGGCTCAATTATTTTCATTTTTTGAAACAAAGACAAAAAAAATCTTTAATTTTACTTAAAAGTGTCATTGGATATTATTTCCTAGATTAGTTGATGTACCCTTTCCCTCTCCATACCATTTTCTGTTATTCCCTGGTCTCTCCTATATTTGGGAGGCTAGACCACAGAAGAATGCAGAAAACAATGGAGTCACATGCCTTTGTTGAAGTTGAGGCCTCTAAAAGTGAAGGGGCTGCTGCGGATGAGCATAAAGGAGCACCTGGCAATAGCCTCCTTAGGCCAGTGACCAAGGACAAGAAAAGAAGCTGGATGCCTGAGTGGATACCATTGCAGATAAATGGCATTTGAGAGTCAGAATCATTTCCTCTTTCCTGGGTTGTGGTACAATTAGGCTCCCTTCAGAGTGTGGAGATCAGACATAACCTTGGATAACCAGGACTGTGAGGGAGGGCAGGTGAGGATAAATGAGGGGATGCATCTTTACATTTAATGAGATGACATTTTCACCCATACTTATAGAAACATCAATATACAAAAAGTGGTATTTCTTGATCACCCGAGTGATTTGTGGTCTGTGATTTGGACCTGACACTGTACTTTCCTTATACTTCCATTTAGTTACAACAGGCTCTGCTAACAAGGACTGAAAAAGATTGAGCTGCAGCATAGCTTGATCCAAGGCTAGAGACTCATGAACTGTAAAAATCTTACCATAGCACTTGTAATATGCTGTCATAAATTGAAAAAAAAAATCAGTACAGTGTGAAATACTGGCCTTCTGCAGCAGCATAAAGATGATTTTATATATAAACTTGGAAAATGGGGGCCTGGGGAGAAAAGCATACATAGTCTTGGTGCAAATGGGAAGTTAAGCCTTGCTATTTTTCAGATTGATTACATTCTGGTCAGAATGAATTTATTAGTTTTTCTTCTAGACTTGAAAGTAAAATAAAAATGGAAAATAGCCAAATTATAGGAGGGAAATTATTCAAAGGAGGTCCATATTTTGAGAACATATTAAAAAAAAGATATTCTGTTATTTTTAGAAGTTAGTCTACATGACCCAATTCACACTGCATTTCAACCAGTCCATAATTATATCAGCCCATGTTCAATTAAATGATGCCCTTGAATTAGAGTATGTCCTGTATCAGAACTATGACAAAATTATCAATATAAAGTTCTTAGAGGTCTTCGGAGACTCTTAGAGTCATGAATCACACCAAGAAAAACAACCTGTACGATAGTGACAATTGATATAACTATGCCTGGTAATAATAAGTAGTGGTTAAAATACTGCGTTTTGGGTTCCCATCCACACTGATTTAAAAACTGACTCTCCAACTGAGTGTTTGTGTGAGCCTGGGCAAGGTACTTTCCTTTCTGGAAAATGTGAGTACCTTTTACAATTCCATAGTATTATTATAGATGTTAAATCTGATTATATGTTTAATGTTCCTTGAAGTGGTCATATTTGATATTATTATTAAAGATTTTACTAATTGGAGGTATTTTTAACAGCCTGACCTATGATATAAAATAATGTTCTGTGTTGGTTTAACCATATATGTTTAACTCTTTAGACATTATCATTTCTGCATTTCCTAAATAATTTAATTTTGTTAAACATTAGAAATTAATGGTACATGATAAAATCTTTCCTATGGCTTTTCACAAAGTATGGCCAAAAATCCATGAAAAGACAATGAATAAAAGAATGAGATTTTTAGGCAATACTCTTTATGGCTTTTTAACAACATAGAGAAAAAAATTTTAATGGCTTCTGGCAGATATTAATGATAATAATGTAATAAATACTACAGAAATTCATATTCTATTTGGTAGCATTCTAATGTCTGTCATCCAGGAGATTTGAGCAAAATAAACTGGTGAGCTTTTGTATGCTAAGCGAGGAAGGAGGAGGGTGTTTTATGAATTTTCTCTGAGGGAAGTATAAATGCAGAAGAATTAAGAAGTCCATTAATATCATCCTAATGACAATAACTCTTCTTTCAGGCCTCCTATCTCAGTTTTCTCTTTGAATAATACTTACTTAAGAAACTAATTTAAATTTCATTAAATCAGAATTTTGAAAATGTTGAGGTCCATAGACTAAAATGAAAAAAAAAAAACCATGGCTTTATACATTCTTTAGAATTCACTTTTGAGACAGAATATGGTTTATTTGGACAAATAACATACAAACTAAACTTAGGATTCTGGTAGTATTTATTTGAGGTTCTCTTTGGTTATTTTTCCTTTGTTGCCTTTTGCCATTTTGAAGAAATGTGGGGTCTTTTTTCCTATTAACTCTGGTCCCCATTCTCAACACTTTTTTAAAACTCATAATACAGAAAACAAACTGATGGTCTGCACATAGGAGGAGGTTGGTAGGCTGAGTGAAAAAAGGGAAAGGGATTTAGAACTGCAAATGACAGTCATAAAAATAATCATTGGGATGTAAAGTACAATATATGAAATAAAGTCAATAATATTGTAATGACTATGTATTGTGTCAGAATGTTGTGAGAGTGGCAGAGGAGTAAGTAAAAGCTACACTAACCACTTCCCACGACCAATCTGAATTACAACTAAATTGCAGAGAAATCACCCTGAATAACCAACTGAACACTAGCTGGAGAGAAGCCTTATAACCAAGGACAGAAAGAGAAAACTGCTTCACCAGAACACTATAGAGAGTTCAGAGGAGGCACAGGATGGCTGGCTGGGCTCCCATGGGTGGCAGCTGAAATTCCTGAGGGGTATTTCAGTGGCCAGGGGCTCTCCCTTAGAAGTGTGGGGTCTAAACTCAAAGGTGGGCTCCCCAGCCTATAGCAACAGAGCTGGAAAGGAACCTAGATGTCATCCAATTGTGAAAAGCACCAGGGTTTCTGTCTTCCAGGGAGAGACGGCTGGAGATGCAGAGAGCCTCTTAACGTGCCAACACAAAATTTCATTTACAGCCTTTTACCCTGGGCTCCAGCAGAGGGAGGGCAGAGTTGACTAGAGATGTTTGAGGAGAGTCTGTGGTTGGTGTCTCTGGGGAGAGAACTGAAGAAATAGCCACAAGGATCCTTGTGCTGAGTCAGTTCCCATACTGCAGGAGACATGTTTCTCAGGCAGAGATTCCTCTCTGAATGACATCAGCCTGAGGGGAAGCAATAGCCCTGCCCACAGAAATTATTCTTCCCTACCCTGTGGAGCTTAAGCTCTGCTGCTGATTACAGCTTGATTAGTTTAACAACTGATCAATCTAACAACTGATTAGTTTAACAACTAGGGCTGAAAACACAAAGAAGCAACCAAAATAGGAAGATGAAGAAACAGACGAATGAATGTCTGTTTCATTTGTCCTCAAATGAAAGAACAAGAGAATTCTCCAGCTGAAGAACTAGAAGAAATGGAGGCAAACAATTTATCAGATAGGGAGCTTAGAGTATTGATTATAGGATCCTCAACAACATGAAAAAAGACATAGAAACCATAAAAAAGGACCAGTCAGGGAAAAAGAATACAATATCTGAGATAAATAATATACTGTAAAGAATAAACAGTAGTTAGATGAAGCAGAGGATTGATTCAGTGATTTGGAGGACAAAGTAGAACAAAATACCCAGGCAGAGCAGCAAAAAGAAAAACAAATTAAAAAAAATGAGGAGAGCATAAGAAACATTTTGGACAACATGAAGTATAATAATATCTGCATCATGGGCATACTAGGAGGTGAACAGAGCAAGCAAGAGAGTGAGAACTTAATTTGAAGAAATAATGACCAAAAAATTCCCCATCTGGTGAAGAAAAAAGACACATAAGTCCAGGAAGCTCAGAGAGTCCCAAACAAGTTGGATCCAAAGAGGCCTACACCAAGACACATCATAATTAAAATGACAAGGCTTAAAGACAAGTAGAGAATCCTAAAAGCTGCAAGAGAAAAGCAGGTAGTTACCTATAAGGGAGCACCAATTAGACTGTCATCTGAATACTCAGCAGAAACATTTCAGGTGTGAAATAGTCAAGGTGATGAAAAGTAAGGACCTACAACCAAGGCTACTTTACCCAGCCAGGCTATCATTTGAAACTGAAGAAGAAATAAGGAGCTTCCCAGACAAGAAAAAGCTAAAGGAGCTTGTTAACACCAAATGAGTACTGCAACAAATGTTAACTGGTTTGCTTTAAGAAGAGACAAAGAAAAAGAGAAAGAAAAAAGAGGAGGAAAACATTCTAACAATAAAATGGTTCTACATATGTATCTATCATTAATCACCTTAAATGTAAGTGGCTTTAGCAGGTGTGTCCCACCTGCAGCTGGTGGGCTGCATGCAGCCCAAGAGGACTGTGAATGTGGCCCAACACAAAATCATAAATTTATTTAAAATATTATGGGATTCTTTTGTGATTACATATTGCAACATATTTAATGTGAGGCCCAAGACAACAATTCTTCTTCCAGCGTGGTGCAGAGATGCCACAAGTTTGGACACCTGTTGTTAAAGGCTCCAACCAAAAGCCATAGGGTAGCTGAATGGATAAGAAAATAAGACCCATATGTATGCTGTCCCCAAGAGATCATCTCAGATTGGAAGATACACACAGACATAAAGTAAAGGGATGGAAAAAGATATTTCATGCAAATTGAAAGAAAGGAAAAAAAAAGCTGGGGTAACAGTACTTAGCCTGACAAAATAGACTTCAAAAACAATGCTATAGTAAGAGACAAAGAAGAGCACTACATAACGATAAAGGGAACAATCCAACAAGAGGATATAACCCTGGTAAACGTTTACACACCCAACATAGGAGTAAAAAATATGTGAAGCAAATCTTGGTGGACACAAAAGGAGAGATTGACAGACACACAATCATAATCATACTTGGGGATTTTAACACCCCATTGACTTTAGTGGATAGATCTTTCAGGCAGAAAATCAACAAGAAGATAGCAGCCTTAACTGACACACTAGATCAAATGAATTTAATTGATATCTTCAGAGCATTTCACCCCAATGGAACAGAATATACATACTTGTCAAGTGCACATGGAATGTTTTCTAGGATAGACCACATGCTAGGACATAAAAGAAGTCTCAATAAATTTAAGACGATTGGAATCATATCAAGCATCTTCTCTAACCACAATGCTATATTTATGAAGCTATAAATCAATCACAAGAAGAACACTGAAAAACACACAAAGACATAGAAGCTAAGTAACATTATTAAACAATGAATGGGTCAAAAATGAGATCAAAGAAGAAATCAAAAGATACCTTGAAACAAATGAAAATAAGAACACACCAGTCCAAAATCTGTGAGACACTGAGAAAGCAATCCTAAGAGGGAAATTCATAGCATTATTATCTCAAAAAACAAGAAAAAGCTCAGATAAACAATTGAACTTCACACTTAATGGAACTTGAAAAAGAACAACAAAGCCAAAAGTGAGTAGAAGAAAGGAAATAATAAAAATCAGAGCAGAGATAAACATAATAGAACTTGAAAAAATGAGAGAAAAGATCAATGAACCCAAGAACTGGTTCTTTGAAAAGATAAACAAGATTGGTGAACCTTTAACCAGGCTCATCAAGAAAAAGAGAAAGGACCCAAATAAAGAAAATCAGAAATGAAAGAGGAGAAAGGGCAACTGACACCAAAGAAATGCAAAGGACTGCAAGAAAATATTATGAAATTATGAAGAATCAGAGAATCTAAATAGACAGATCACATTTAGTGAAATTGAAGCAGTAATAAAAAAATTCCCAGCAAACAAAAGCCCTGGATCAGATGGCTTCATAGGTGAATTTTAACAAACATTCTGAGAAGAACTAACACCTCTCCTTCTCAAACTTTTTTATAAAATTCAAGAGGAGGGTAGGCTCCCAAACTCATTTCATGAGACTAGCATTATCTTAATTCCAAAACTAGATAAAGAGAGTGCAAAGAAAAAAATTATAGACCAATATTCCTGATGAACATAGGTGCTAAAATCCTCATAAAAATATTAGCAAACTGAATACAGGAGTACATTAAAAAGTACATACACCACGATCAGGTGGGATTTATTCCAGGAATGCAAGATTGGTACAACATTTGCAAATCAATAAATGTGATACACTGCATAAACAAAATGAAAGATAAAAACTACATGATCATATCAATAGATGCAGAAAAAGCATTTGATAAAATCCAGCACCCATTCATGATAAAAGCTCTCAGCAAAGTGGGATTAGAGGGGACATACCTAAACATAAAAAAGACCATATATGACAAACCCACTGCCAGCATCATATTCAAAGAGCAAAAACTACAAGCATTCTTCTTAAGATCATTAACAAGACAGAAATGTCCACTTTCACCTCACTTATTTAACATAGTGCTGGGAGTCTTAGCCACAGCAATCAGACAAGAATTAAAAATAAAAGGCATTCAAGTTGGAAAGGAAGAAGTAAAACTGTCTTTATTTGCAGGTGACATTCTGTATGTAGAGAACCCCAAAAATTCCATCAAGAAACTACTAGAACTGATAAATGAATTCAGCAAAGTTGCAGGATACAAAATAAATATGCAAAAATCAGTTGCATTTTATATGCCAATAATGAACCAACAGAAAGGGAAATTGAGAAAACAATCCCATTCACAATTGCTTCAAAAAGAATAAAATACCTAGGAAGAAACCTAGCCAAGGATGTAAAAGACTTATACATGGAAAATTATAAGACACTGAAGAAAGAAATTGAAGCAGATACAAATAAGTGGAAGCACATACCATGTTCATGAATAGGAAGAATTAACATCATTAAAATATCCATACTACCAAAAGCAATCTATAGATTCAATGCAATTCCTATCAATATTCCAATGATGTATTTCGCAGAGCTAGAACAAATATTTCAAAAATTTAATGGGACCACAAAAGGCCCTGAATAGCAACAGAGATCCTGAGAAAGAACAAAATTCGAGGAATCACGCTACCTAATTTCAAACTATACTTAAGAGTCCATGGTAATCAAAAAAGCAAGGTATGGGCATAAAAACAGACACATAGATCAATGGAATAGAATAGAAAGCCCGGAAATAAACCCATACCTTTATAGTCAATTAATATTCAACAGAGGAAGCAAACACATACAATGGGCTAAAGATAGTTCATTCAATAAATGATGTTGGGAAAACTGGACAGATACATGTAGACCACCGTCTTATACCACGCACAAGAATAAATTCAAAATGGATGAAGGTTTTAAATGTTAGACCCAAAACCATAAAAATCCTAGAAGAAAATAGAGGCAGCATATCTCAGACATTGCTCATAGCAATTTTCTATTGAATATATCTCCCCAGGCAAGGGAAAGAAAAGAAAAAATAAAGAAATGGGACTACATCAAACTAAGAATTTTTGGCACAGCAAAGGAAACCATCAACAAAATGAAAAGACAATTCACAGAATGAGAGAACATGTTCACTAATACATCTAATTAGAGGTTAATATCCAAAATTTATAAAGGATTTATAAAATTTAACACCAAAAAAACACACAAGCAACTCAATTAAAAAATGGGCAAAGGATTTGAATAGACACTTTTCCAAGGAGGACATACGGATGGCCAACAGACATATGAAAAGATAGTCAACATCATTACTCATGAGAGAAATGCAAATTAAAACCACAATGAGATACCATCTCATACCCATCAGAATGGTTATTGTCAAAAATCAACAGACAGCAATGCTCTCACGCATGTGGAGAAAGGGTAACCTTCTTGCACTGTTGGTGAGAATAGATTCATGTGGAAAGCAGTGTGGAGATACTTCAAAAAATTAATAATGGATCTGCCTTTTGATCCAGAGTTCTCGCATCTAGAACTATATCCAAAGGATCTGAAAACACTAGTTTGAAAGAACATAAGCACCCCTATGTTCATTGCAGCATTATTGACAATTGCCAAGATACAGAAGCAGCCCAAGTGTCCACCAACAGATGAGTGGGTATAACAACTGTGGCACATTTACACAGTGGGATACTACCTGGCTGTAAAAAAAGAAGAAACTTTTACCTTTTGTGACAGTATAGATGGGCCTGGAGAACATTATGCTAAGTGAAATAAGCCAGTCAGAGAAAGACAAATATCATATGATTTCACTCACGTCAAAGCTAATGAACAAACTGAATTAATAAGCAAAACAGACAGACTTACAGGTAAAGAACAGGATGACAGCTAGTGTGGGGGGAGCTTGGGGGATTGAGCAAAATGGAAAAAGGACTCGTGGACATAGAAAACCATGTGGTGATTGCAGGGGGAGGAAGATATAAGGGGACTAAATGGTAATGGAAAAAATACAATAAAATTTAAATTTTTAAAAAAGAATGTTAATAGTGAATGGCACTAGCTGTTAGACCTCGGTCCTTGAATTTTGTTTAAGAAAGAATTTAGAACTAGGACTCAAATACAAGAGAAGATTTATTTAGAAAGTCACAGAGATAGATAGAAGCATTTAGTCATGGACAAAGAAGTGACACAGCTCTGCTGGGTGAGCTCAGGAAAGTTACAGAGGTGAAAGAAGGGCCCTTGGAGCTTAGCAGAAAGAGAGCAAAGGCATGTGCCTTGAGGGAAGAAAGGTCGGGGAAGGCGTTAGGAGAGAGAGAGAGAGAGGGAGAGAGAGAGACAGAGACAGAGACAGAGAGACAGAGAGAGAGAGACAGAGAGAGAGAGCTTGCACGCATACTTGTTTCTTTGTATCAAGGGCTTTAATCTGGAGGTCCAGGGGAAGATCATAACAGAATATTCATCAGCTTTTCAGGTGTGTCTTTTCAGGGTTATGGTTTTCACTGATTGGTCAGGGCCAGGGAGGGGCATCTTTGGTCATTGCAGCTTGCCCTGTCTGGCTTTGCGGCCTTGCTGGGCCTGGAGCTGAACAACTGAGGCCAAATATTATCTCTAGGGAGCGGTCATGCACAGGCTTATATGGGGATTGCATAGGGCTCCGGTCCCCTTGTTGCTCCTCTAAGGGGGTCTACCACATGGCTGCAACAGGCCAGGGAGGAAAGGTCGGGAGAGGATCAAACCTCACAGTGAACAATATGAAAGGTCAGGGGTTCTAAACTGAATGACCAGCGATATGCTAGGGGAGGAAGGGGTTACCCCAGGGGCATGATCCCAGTCCAATTTTGCCCGTTACTAGGCACCTGGGGCTTTCTGTGCTGGCGACCAGGTACACTTGGCCTATTCTTCCTACTCTGTTCATGTCTATCTAACTGCCCACTATATCAAGATGGGTTACTAGACTTATCAGGATGATCAGTTCACAAGGCATGTAAATGTTTAATCACTACATTGTACACCTGAAGTTAATATAATATTGCATGTCAATTGTAATTAAAAATGAATTAAAACAAAAAGAAAATACCAGAGGTATTTTACACTTATGCCTGAACTGCAGAGTGACCTAAGTCGTTGTTTGGCTCTGAGCTTTTTATGAAATAGTTTTATTATTGGTGAATCTTAACAGTATAAGAAGATGACAGCAAAAATCAATGCATGAGAAGCATTAAGGAAGTCGAATGTGACTTGTTAGGGGTTTTGTCTTGACCTTTATCAATAAGGGGAGCAACAGAGAGGGAGAGAGTAGTGAGTAAAGGCAGGGTATCATTTCTTGACAGTCTTTACTGGAGTCAAAAGGTAGTGGTGCTCCTTTGAAAACTGAACACTCTACTGCAGTAAATGAAACTTTTACAAGCCCCCCTTCGCTGCTGCTGTTACTCCTGACAGTGAAGCTATTTTAACTTTTAATGTGCTGAAAGGTAAATAAGGCAGCTGTCTTCACAGTAGGAAGTTAGGGGCGAGTGTTGGAGAAACAGCTTCTCCTTTCATGTAAATTAAAGAAGAATATACTAGAGAAGAGTTTACTGTTACTCTACAGACTCTCAGCAAGCAGGCCAGAGTGCCATCTTTAGTGATTCTCTTACACCTTCTTTTAACTTGCCAAACACATGAGATCTGAGAGCAGATTTTAGATCGACAGCTTTGAAGCGTCCCTTCCCTTTTGCTTATTCCTCCATCTTCCCAGACACCAAAAACCTTTTTGAATGATGTGTGAATTTAGGATTCTACTTAGTGTTTTCATTAAACCTTTATTCTTTTCTTTATGACATTTATTTTTATCAAAGCATTTTCCTAGAGGAATTGAAGCGTATGTAACAAGAACTAAGATTGCACCTGTTTTTTTACTATATAGGAGCTCTGTTAGCATCTTTGTCAGTGTTGCATGTGATCTACTAATGGCAGCAGACTCTGGATGATTGCTTTGATGTTGCCCTCTAAAGGTCTCATCAGAAAGCATTACTCTCTGCATTATCCCCTCCTGACTTCTGGTGGTTTTGTTTTATTTGGCTATTGATTGGTATTACACATCCCTCTTAATGCTAACATTGGTTGATGCTTTATAAGAGCACTTAGTGGAAAATTACTGTATATAGGCAGAAAGTTCATGAGATAGTTTGAACTACGTGTCTGGGATGCATCATCAGCCAAATATATATTCTAACTATAGGGCTGATTGGGAATTTTGGTAAGTTGATTCATTTAACTTATCTCTGCTATACTTTTTGTCTTTTGTAGGGTAGCATGCGTTATTTAGATCAATGCAAAACTCCCCTTTATACTCAATATAATACATTTTTAATGACTAATGATTGTGTAGATAAACTCATACAGGGGAGCAAAAGCATTTCCCTTTGGTTATCATTATAAATTTACTCCTGAACAAATTAAAAATGAAATCACCATTCCTGTCAGAAATGGGCAGGGAAACAAAGGATTATTAAGAATTTGTTTTCCCATTGGTGAAAATATTGCCAATAATCATTGCAGTCCATAATGCATGTGGTTTGGCATGATGTATTAATTTGTGTTGATTTAATGATTTAGAAATCATTTTTGTTTTACTGTTTTTGATTTTTCTCTTCCGGGGACTTACAGTCATGTATCTTGTGTAAGCAAGTTTCACACCAAACCTGTACTGGGTCAGGGACAAATACAAATTACGAGGCTCGATTCTCCCTGTTGAAAATAAGGGAAGAGACTTCTCCCAACGTTTTCTTAGAGCATTTACTTGAGCGAACTTGTAAGTACTCTCTTCTCTTTTTCAAATGTATATGAACCCTGAAAACCGCAGAGGTCTTTCCTCAGTTTATGACCCAGGGATATTTTTCTCAAGGACCTGGGAGCCCTCTGAAATGCATACATCAAGGAAGAGAGGCCGGTCTCCCAATGTGTGGGGGAGGGCAGGAGCCTCAATTGGTGGGAGCTTGTACCCACCAAGTTGCAAAACTACTGCTTGTCATAAAGATATGAGAAGTTTGTTTTTCCTCTAGATAAAACCAATTACCAGGTAAATTTAAGATGAACTATGCGTGACAAATGATGCTGTCAAGTCCCTTTACTTGAGGACTGGTTATTGTTTCTCTTGAAAATAGGTATGTAATGATTTGTATCTGCTTGGCTGTATAAAGGAATGAGATTTCCTTCCATTTTTGCAATCTCTTAGCAGATTGCATGTGATGCCATTACATTCTGGTTTAATTCTTCTTCAAAAATAGACTTTTTTTCCCCCTCTATTACCTTTGGGAAGAAGAATTCTGAGTTGTGAGATTTTATTTTTAGTTATATTTCCCCAACAGTGGTCATGAACTATTATAAACAGTAACACTTTGACCAATTTGTGCCTTTGGTTGTGCTGTGTCTTTTCTTTCTTAATCCGATTTTCAATTCAGAGAGAACCCTGTTGGCTAAAAAGCACCAAAGATTAAACAGTATTATGTAAAAAGAAAACAAGATATTCATTAGCATTTTTTTTTCAAAAGAACAGCCTTCCAAATTCAACTGTGAAAGCTATTGTGCAGAGAGCATTAGCTAAGTGGCACGTTTGTCACTTTGTCTTTTAATTATTACTTAATAAATTTTCTCAAACAATCTATTTTAGGCTAATTTTATTCTATTAAAGTTATCACTATTCATTTTAAATATCACCTGCCTTCAATTATGTTGTTTGTAGAATCCTGCAAAATGTTAAACTTGGCATTGCTAACTCAAAGGTGACTTGCGGCACCGGAATGATTTATGCCCGTGGAATTGCAGAGGTCTAAAAATAGGGCTCGATGTTACATTAATATGTACTGCGGTACACAGGCACAATAGGGTTAGAGGAGGATGGAGTTTCATCCCTGACTCTCAGTTTGCTTGCTTTTGTCTCCAAGTCTGAGAAGCACTGGAATAATTAGACGTTGCTCATTTGTCATTTGTATCATTTCCTATCAGTGCATGCCATCCTGCCCTGCCAGCTCCCTGGTGTTTACAAGGAAGCATGTAGCCTGTACATAGCCATTCTGCACAACTCTAGTTGCTGTCTTAATTTGAAGATATCCTTTGTATATTGGACTGGACAATAACAGCCCATTGCTGCTGGGTTCTGATGGGGTAAGTACATGACTTTGACCTTAGGGTGAGATCAGAAATGAAAGTGTCTAGCTAAATTTACAGGAAGTATTATAGATTCCAGAAAGGTGTTTCTGTTAGCAAGGTGCATGCCAGCAGTCCTGGATAGGCAGCATTCCTGAGTGAATGGCAATCATTTCAGTCAATGTTTCCTCCGGTTAGATGCTTCTGATTTCAGACGTAATGAGTATGAGATCACAGCGTTGACAGATGCTTTCCTCACCATTTCTGAGTATGAACTCTGATTAGATGAAAGGAAGTCATGTGATTGAGTTCACACATCTTTGTTGACAGGGCTATAGGTTGCATGAACATAAGGGTGTGCTGTAGAAAAAGAAATCAAGGCTAGTACCATCCAGAATATATGTGAGTGACTTAGGAATTGGGTAGTTTCTCTCCTTGTTGGATGGACTATTAATAAGGTGGTGAAGAGACTGAACTCAGGATACCCACAGAGCCTTCTTTAATGAAATCTATGAGGATTGAATATGGTCACTATGAATTCACTTAAATATCATGAGTAGCTGGCTTAGTTTTTCTCTGAATATATCTGATTATCTTTAAGCTGATGAGGTAGTTGGGTCCAGGATATATTACTGCCCTATAATAAAAGAATTGCTTAGATTTTGGTGGTAGCTCTGGAATTCTGTAAAGCCATGGTAATTTAGAACATTTCTGACACTGTTGTTTAATAGGTAGCTCAGCTCTTAGAGTTTATTGGCAAAGATCTCAGGGATCACCATCTCAGCAATGAATTTCCATTTTTGTAATGCTTCTGTGTTGCTGTGGTATAACAATGTGGAACACGAAATACTAGTCACCAGTTGTCAATTTAAATACAATGGGAAGAGTAATCGAATTTTCAGGGAGTTATTAACTTGATCTTAGTAAATGTTGATGCTTAATTTAATTGTGACCTGTTAAGTTATACTTTTTGAAGAAAAAACTCATGTTTTCATGATGCGAACTGTTGAAAAGTCAAGATACTGTGGCTATTTTTTAAAATGGACTTAGATATTTAAAATATAACAGTAGTTTCTGAATCCAGGCTGTTCCATTTTAATCCAAATAAAAACCCAGTGAATCTGTTCTGATAACCTACTTTATACTCAAAAAGGTATATAATCAGAGGAAGACAAAGCACTAGTTATAGTGCGAGCAGGAAGGGAATTTTTCTCTTACACTCTTACAGTTTATTATACAGAAAGAAGCTTGCTCCTACCAGCTTTATTTACTTCAGCTTCTTAGCCAGGCACACTCCTACTTGTCCTTCAAAACACATTAGTAATGGTGGCTTTTTTTTTTCTTCTCTGTGAATTTTTTCCCAACCTCCTGTTCTACCCATAGGCCGAGATGATGACTCTCTCAGCACTTTGTTCATATTTTGTTAGCACTGCTATGGTATATAGACTTTAGAATTTATTTTTATATTTTCCTCCTTCCCTTGACTATGAGTTCTTTGAAGACAGGGACTGTTTATTTATTTCAATATACTGTTGTCTAATGCTAAACCTAGTATTAGACCGAGAGTAGGTGCTTAATAAGTATTTAGTGAAAAATGAGAAATATAAATGGACTCCCAGACAGACTTCTGAAATGGTCCATCCTCACTGTGTTGGAGTAAAACTTTCTGTGGAGGGTAGTGATGGTGCGTGCCCTCTGTTGGGCTGCTCTTGCCGAAGCTGTGCCCGGGCCCCTGCAACCCATCAGCTGCAGGTCCACCTTGGAACCCACTTGCATTTGACAGTGTTTTGCCTTTCAGGAAAAAAGCCAGATCTGGGTTTATAGCAGAACTAACTCTCAATCTAAGAGAATTTGATAACTGACTGTTGTGTGATGAGTGCGCATCTCCAGGTAAATTCAAAATACCTTTAATGTGAGTTAAAATCCATGATAAGCTTGCTTATGGATCCAGGATGTTTAATTTTTTTTGTACCTTTAAACTTATTTAGGAGATGGTCTGGTAATTTGGTTTGCAGCCTTGATGCTGTATGGGTCAAGTCCATGAGTCAAGTATGTGATGGTTCTTGGGGATCTCAGGTGGACCTGGGTTATTGGGCAAGAAACCTAGACTGTGGCGTGCTGGCTTCTGAAGCTGCCCTAGTATACAAGGGATTCCTAGAGTCCTCAGGACTTTTCTGGGCCTTGGTTAACTCTGGAGCACTCTTGAAAAACAGACTCTGATCACAGTTGTTATTGGATAATGTGCCATTTCTGCATTGTGCTTGCACATGTGTATCTGAGTTTCTGCATGTATGGGTATTCTCTTAAGTCAACTAGGTTTCCTCCGTAACAGAGTATCATAGACTGGGTGCCTTCCACAACAGGAATTTATTTCTCACAATTTTGGAGCCTGGACATCAGATATCTGGTTGCCAGCATTGTTTGGTTCTTGGTAATGGCGTTCCTTTTGGTTTAATCTTCTGGTGTTATCCTCACATGGTGAGGGGGAGGGGAGAGAAGAGAGAATGTAAGCTATTGTGTTTTTTCCTATAAAGACACTGATCCCATTCATATGGGCTCTACCTTCATAACCTAATTACTTCCTAAATACCCCATCTTCTTCTAGTACCATCACAGTGGAGATTAGGGTTTCAAGATAAAAAGTTTGGGAGGGAGGACACAAATTCTCAGCCCATAATAGGTATGTCTTAAAATGTCACAGTTAAAAAGTATTCCATAGGAAACTATAGGATGTAGCTTATTACAGTGATTAGGACCTCTTTTTTTGATTTATCTGCACCATTTACAAACTTTTCTAAACCTCATTTCCTCGGTTTCTGTGATAATGATAATCAAGGTAGTGCCTACCTTTTGGCCACTGCATGTGTTGGGCATTGTCTCTCCCCAAGGACCCTAATTCATATTGTAGTCTCTGTGACTAGCATCCTGGAGTTTGAAGAAAACAATGAGTGCAGCCACTAGCGGAAGACCTGCTTCGTTATGAGAATTGAGTCACTGCACGTAGAGTGCTTAGCACAGTGCATGGCATCAGGATGTGCACAAATGATCACTTTCCTTGTTACAGGAAGGTCCTCATTGTTCTTTTAAAAAGCTTGGGTAGGATGAGCGGTATGATCTGGGCTATCAAAAATAATATTTTAAAATGATGCTAACAGGTGATTAAGGGATTGGAAATATTCATTTCATAGTTATTGCTAGAGTCGTCTATGTTTAGAAGTCAGCTTGTTTGCTAGAAAACCCACACCACACTGTTAAAATGTATAGTTACAACCACATTTTATGTATTTGGAGGTTATTTTCTGCTTCTAGTCCTAGTCTCTAGTCCTGCTTCTTGAGATGTCGGTGCTTTAGAGTGAAGCTTTTACTAGCAGTGAGAAAGTAAACTGAGACCTCTAAATAATGCTTTTAAAGATCTTACTATGAAGACACAGAATTGACTTTGAGTTCTTCCAGAATTTTAATGACTCTCAATAAACTTATAGATATTAAACAACATGGTCACCTTGTTTCCTCATCCATAGCAGATTGGAAGAGCAAATCTGAAGGGGGGTGTTGTGTGTGTTTGTGTCTGCATGCATATGTATATGGAGAGCTAGTATTATGAAGAGGCAGGGTTCGAGGTGCATACAATGTACAATGGCAGCAAGTGGAATAATCAAAAGCTTGAGGGGTAAAAAGGAAAATAAAAAAAAATCTGTATGTTGATAACTATCCCTGAGACATTAAGAAAATAAGTTCAATAATTTCTATTTTAAAAGGAAATTCACATTGACAGTTCATTCTCATTTTATGACCATTTATTAACTAAAACATGATCTACATGAGAAAAATTTGGTAGCTAAGAGGAGGCAGCACGATATGGTGAAAATAGGAATTGGAATTGGACTGGATTCACATTTCGTCCAGATTCACCTCTTATGCTTAAAGGATGTGGGCAGATTACTTAATGCTGTGATCTTGGTTTTCTTATCTTTCTTATCTATAAAGTGGAAGTGATACCCACCCCCATGCAGGGGTGCTGTGAGGTTAGGATGACATTATATATGTCAAGTGAAGCCGGTAAGGGCCTGGCATATTGCTCCCTCTCAGTATATTATTTGCCTCCTTATTTGCTTGGTGAAATGTATTTACCCGAAACACCCCATTGACATTGAGATTTCACTACACTTCTATTTCTCTGACTGGAGATTACATTTATAATGCACATCTCAAACAATAACTGGTCATTGAACTCAGTAATTATGAACTTTGAATGATTTAGATATCTCTAAAAGCCAGCAGGCAGGAGTTTGTAAAGTGCTAGGATGGTTAAAAGTCTTAAAAGTATTTGTTTTGTAATTTTGTGAAGTTTCTGGAATGTTATGACTTTCTAGTATGAAGAAGGAAAGATAAATTTTATTTATTGCCAGTGCAACCGAAGTTAAGAAGACTGATCACATTCTTGTGTTAAATGCACTTTTAATACAGTTCGAATAATGGTACGGGGCTGTGTTAAAATTCATTTTTCTTTTTTCATTTACTCTTAGGTGCTTCTTGTCGTTATTACATATCTTATTGATTTGGAGGATATTCTAGAGACTTATGTTATTGATTAGGCAAAATGTTTCTATATTTTGTGATTTAGCAGTTTTGTTCTTTTATTATTATTACCACTAGAATCGAATTGAAAAGGCCCACAGATTTTTAGTCTTTCATCACATATACAGGATTAAAGAATTTTATAAAAGCTGCCCAATTCCTTTAAATTTATCTAAAATATGCCACCTACTTTGCAATCTTAAGTGTTCTTATGGTCTATTAGATTTATTATGCAAACATTTAATGTGTAAATGTAATTTAATAAGCTTCCCACAGGTGTCTAATTAGGCTTTAATTTCTGCCACTAGAATTAAATCCAGCAAAGTATATGTAGGCTTTCAACTCAGTGATATCTCTCAATGTTAACTGGCTAAATATGAATTTGTAATTTGGTTTAATTTTAACGATAATATCTTTAAGTCATTGACGGATTCTGATATCAGATTACTACATTAAAGAGATGATTCTTTAGCTTTTGGGGGCTATTTTAACAGCTAGGACTAATTCTGTTGCAAGTGACTGAGATTTCCAACTTCAACTAGATTAACAAAGATATAAGTTGATCAGCTCAAGTAGCTTGAAAGAATACTTGGAAGAATTGAAGAAAGAGAAGGAAGAACTAAGGCCTTAATGAGTGGATTTAATGATAGAAGAAAGCTTTCTCTACCTATTTTTCATTCATGTTTCTTATTTCTTTCTATATTTATGCTATTTGGAAGGATTTTCCCATAAGGCAGGGACATGACCATTGCAGCTCAAGCTTAGCAACTTCAGAGCAAAACCAACTTCTTCCCCCTCATGTTCATTAGGGCCAGGGAGGAAGGACTCTGACCGGCCAGATCTCGGTCATGTCCCCATGGTGGTGAGGAGAAAGCTTGTTAGGCACAGTAGGTTTCATTCACTAATTCTTGAAACCTACTGAAAATCTTATGAGTATTATGGATCTCTGCAGGAAAATCTCTAAGCACAAATGGATCTAAGTATTTGCGTATTCTTTCAGTAAGCTAGTTCATAGTTTCTCCTTAGAGGTTTATGGACTTCAAGTTAAGGACACCTGTGATAAAATGTTAAATGTGATTCATCATTGAGATAACATTTCGGCACATGTGTTTTTATTTCCAATATAGTAAATTATTTCTGTTAAAAAAAAGTGTGTGTGTGTATATCTCCAATAGCATTCAAGGAAGTAACTTCTTGTAATATAAAGGAATGTATAGACTTTGTCATCTGGGGGTCATCTGCACAGGCTTAAAACATGTTTAAGTTTTAATGACAAAGATGCTCCCAAGAACAGTGAACACAGCTGAGAAGAACCAGAACTGATTATTTGATTTGCCACATAGAAGAAAATAGGGATCTCGGTGTCTCTAATAAGTCTAGCTTTTTCATGAAAAATCAGAGTAGGGTATAGCGACTGGAGGAGATAGGAGGAACTCACTGGGAAGAAGCGGGGTCCACATGGACCGCTGTGTGCCCCTAGAATTGGTCTCCTGTCTTTCACTCTTGCTTCTTGTCAGTCATGTCAATACTCTTCACTGGCCAATCCTTGTGCTAAAAATACTGAACATGACCTGTAAGCCGTGGTCTGTCTAGCTCCTACTTCTTTCCCCACCCCATTGTATGCCAGATTCACCTTCATCATTAACTGGCCTTTCTATTCCTTACATGTGCCAGCCTCTATTGTTCTTAGGCCTTTGCCCATGTTATACCTTATTCCTTGAATGTCCTTCTCTACTTTTTTCTTGGCTCTGTCCTTCTTATGCTTCAGGCCTTGGTTTAATTATTACTGCCAAGGTCTTTTGGAACCTATGTGTAAATAAATTCCTGTTCTTCCTGGGCAGGAAAATTTCAGATATTCCATGCAGCAATATTTTCACCATTATGTCCCCTAGAGCAAGGGACATAAAGGAAAGAATAAACAAATGGGATTTCATCAAATTAAAAAGCTTCTGCATGGCTAAAGAAGACATCAGCAAAATGAAAAGGGAACCAACCATATAGGAAAATAGATTTGCCAATGATACCTCAGGCAAGGGTTTGATCTCCAAAATAGATAAAGAAGTCACCTGACTCCACAACAGGAGGACAACCAACCAATTAAAAAATGGGCAGATACTTCTCCAAGGAGGACTTATGGAGGTCCCAGAGACATATGAAAGGACGCTCAGCATCACTAGCCATCAGAGAGATGCAAATTAAAACCAAAATGAGATACCACTTCACACCTGTCAGAGTGGCCATCATAAACAAATCAACAAACAAGAAGTGGTGGCGAGGTTGTGGGGAAAAGGGAGCCCTAGTGCACTGTTGGTGGGAATGCAGGCTGGTGCAGCCACTGTGGAAAGCAGCATGGAGTTTCCTCAAAAGAATAAAAGTGGAACTGCCTTTTGACCCAGCAGTTCCACCCCGGTTAATTATACCCTGTTTGCTGGGATTATACTTGAGAATCCTGAATCACCAATTCCAAAGAACCTATGCACCCCAATGTTCATAGCAGCACAATCCACAATAGCCAAGTGCTGGAAAGAGCCTAAGTGCCCATCAGTAAATGAGTGGATCAAAAAACTGTGGTACATTTATGTAATGGAATACTATGCAGCAGTAAGGAAGAAGGAACTCCTACCTTCTGTGACAGCATGGATGACACTGGAGAGCGTTATGCTAAGTGAAATAAGCCAGGCAGTGAAAGACAAATACCATAGATCTCACCTATAAGTGGAGCCCAATCAGCAAAACAAACAAATGAGCAAAATAGAACCAGAAACATGGAAATAAAGAACAAACTGACAGTAACCAGGGGGAAGGAGGAAGGGGATAACAAGCAAAAAAGGGGAAGGGTCATCAAGGAACATGTATGAAGGACCCACAAAGACAACGGAGGGGGGAGGATTGAATGTGGGAGGTGGGGGTGGGTAGAGGGGGAGAGTAATGGGGACAACTGTAACTGAACAACAGTACATTTAAAAAAAAAAGAAAAGAACTGTTCTTCCCCCCGGTGGTGGTGTACTACTGCAAGTTGTAAGGATATACATTTGTTTATTTAATGTCTCTCTTCCATTTGCATTATAAGTGTTATGCAATCAGGTATCATGTCTGTTTTGTTTGCATGGTGCCTAACACAATGCCTGGGACATAATTCTAAGTAAATGCTTTTGAATAATCAGTGAAGAAATGGAAAAGAAATAGAGGAGATTAGAAACAGTTGCAACAGCGGAACACAAAGCTCAGAAGTAGACAGGGGCTGGTAAACAACAGTAGACATTCTGATGGTGGAGTCAAAAGAGAGTTCTACATACAAAAAAGTCCACAGAACAGCATCGCCGTCGGGGACACGGCTGTGTGATTTCAGGTATGTGTCCCACGAGGACATGCACAGGCACAGGTGCCTGCTGCTTAACAACCCCTGAGCGAATCAGTGGAACATTGGGAGGCTGGGTAGTAAGTACAGTTTAGCAGCCTAGGAGACGATTTGCACCCTGCCTGTGAGTGACAAGCTGAGCCATTTGTGCCTGTGGTTCCACATAAGCTCCACTGCTGATTTGACTTCATTTGTCACATTGAGTTATCATTATTATTATTATCATTATTGAAATATTGGAAATTGCCTTGTATACGTTAGAGATATTTTCATTAAAAATAATTTACCTTCTGGGAATACCTACAAAAGGAGAGACTCAGTTGTAATCAGGATTTGTAATCCTGGATTATAAATTATAATATTTGTAAATTATTATTTATAATAATAAATCATTATCCCTCTGTTTAGTAAACGCTTTTTAATAAAATTTATTCCCTGCTTTTCAGTTAATATTTTGCATTTCCTTATCTATGAATAGAGTTACATTGTGATGGGTTATGTCTTTTTATCTCAGCTTTTAAACAGTTTCCTTTTAAAAAAATTTAAAAAATGTTTTTCAATTACAGTTGACATACAATATTATATTAGTTTCAGGTGTACGCATCGTGATTAGACATCTTCAGAAGAAGTGATCACCCCATAAATCTAGTACAGCTGGCACCTATTACAATATCATTGACTATATTGCTTATGCTGTACTTTACACCCCTATGACTGATTTTATAACTGGCAATTTGTACATCTTAATTTCTTTCCCTTTTCCTCCGTCCTCCCAGCTCCCGTCCCATCCTGCAACCACCAATTTGTTTTCTGTATCTATGAGTTTATTTCTGTTTTGTTTGTTCTAAATGGTTTTTGTTTTGACTCAGATATTGTTAGAGCAGAGCTCCCTCACCTTCACCTGTTTTCTCTATAGTACTTACAAGATTTTAGTGTTTGCATTATCAGTGATGTGTGAATGCCTGACTTTTGAAAGAGCACCTAGCAGTTTAAGCAACCCGTTTAACATCAAGGGGTTTCCAGATCCACGTGGGGAACTGGGCTGTGCTTAAAGATATTAAGATCCCACCAGCAGATAAGATTCCCAAAGAAGAGAACCAAAAGTCACCTCTCTGCTTCTTTTGATAACAGCCTCCCCATTTTACTCTGGGATGCTGGCTTCATGGTAGTGGGAAATGATAATGTAAAAAGGTATTAAGAAAGATAGGGCAACACGAGAGACATTTTTCTAAGATCAGTCTTTGTAAAAATTTACTCTTTGAACCAGATCGGTAACGCTCTTTTTCTTGGAGCTTTGCGTAACTGGCTCCTTGTCATCTTATAGATTACAGTTTAAATATCACATCCTCAGAGAGGCTTTCTGAGGTAGGCCAGTTCTCAAAGACCTGCTTCATACTGGAGGATTGGCAGAAAAGGATTCTTCACTACTGAGCAATGTTAGTATGCTTTTGCATTGCTGTTAATCTGAAAATGACCATTGCAACAGTGCGCGTGAGTTAAACAACACAAGGGAGAGGATGTTTGCATGATTGCTGTGTTTAATAGGGCCTTGCTCAAAGTTTAATATTGCAGAATCAAAGATACTGCCAGGAAAAGGGACTTTTTTACTTTTTAACCCTTTTTAGGCTAGAGTGAGCATTGGGCATCTCAACTCAGAGGGTTCTGTCTCATTAAAGGTAGTTCGTTTGAGCTGTGCCAACCAGATATGGATACTGGATTCATAGCTTTTTCTCGCTGAGGATCTTCTACATTGTATTTACTGCTGTGCCATCATGATGCACAGATGACCTTAGGGTGTTCTGATCTTAGGGTTTCAGTGTGTTAGGCCTGATCTTGGTCTTCTAGGCCTTTCCTAATCACCTCTTTCATTCTCTACCACAGTGATATGTTAACTTCTCTCATAAATTTGAGTAACATTTATTGAATTGGTTTACTTGTTTCTTGACTCTATTCCCCTCAAGATGTTAACTGCAGCAGGGTGGCAATTATATCCCTTCTCTGGGGTGCAGCCTAGGTGCTGAGCACAGTGTCTGACACTTAAGGACCTTATATTTCTGACTCCCATAGTGTAAGGCTTTTGGTGCTCTTGTGGTTATATCAGGAGGTGGGGAAGTTTGCAAAGAGTTTGCAAGCCAGACCCTTCACTGCTTCACTCAGATACCTTAACAAGGCCTCTGTATGTGGTGAGGGACCTGGGATCTGGGGGATAAGCAAATATAATGATACTATTAGAAACACCCTCAGCGTTTGCAAAACTAAACCATTAAGGAGAATTTGTCGATGACCGATGTTTTATTATCTCTCTGTATTCTTGCAAATTTTAGTACTTCCAAAACATATATTTACTAATTTGTCATGATAATTTGGCCAATATTCTAAGCAATATAGCACTGTAGTTCAGAGGTCAGACTCAGGATTGAATCACCTGTGTTCTCTTCCTGGCACCACCTCTTTTGAGCTATGTCATTTTTGGTGGTTTCTTAATCTCTCTGATCATAGTTTCTTCATTTTTAAAAATGAAGCTAATTATAGAATGTCTATTATAAGATTCTTGGAAAGGTGAAGTGAATTAATATGTTCATTGTGTTTAGAACTGTGTCTGGAAGACAGTAAGCATTCACTTTTAGTGAAAATAAATAAATAAATAAATAAATATATTAGATGATTCAGGGATAAAATTTTGGTCTACACTTGTACTACTTTTTTTCCCTATGTGTCCATTGGAAATTTTTAAAGGTAAAGAAATTTCTCCCTAAAATTCTTTCTTACTAAAGCCCAGAGCCACCTTAGTCAATGATACAGATATATTTTAAATTGGGAGACCAACCCTGAGAAAGATGGGGAAGGTTGACTCCTAGGTACCTGAATTTACAAATATCCACAGGAAGGAATTTTAAAAATACCTAGGTTCCTGAATGTATAATTAAAGTGATTGATAGTTCCCAGAGTATTCATCCCTGGAGGCTGCATGCGTTTCATCCCTGTTGCATTTGCTCAGTATGTGTTAAAATCTCCTCCTTTGGACCTGCCTTCAGAGCAAACTTACAATCTTTACAAGGACATCTGCCTTTCTATTTTGTAGTTAAATCTTGTTTTAGATTAAAGATAGTATTACTCAGTTTTATCATTCACCTGATTTATTGGACTTGACACCAAATAATTTTGGTTCTCAAAAAAATCCACTCTCAAAACATGAACATGTGGTCCTCTGAGGACAATTAAAAGAGTGTGATGTGGACTTGAGTGATGTTTTTGAAGGTGGAGTTCCAAAAATGGTCTGAGCATATGGCACTATCATTGGAATATGGTGCAGTCTTGCAAGGTTATCACTTTGAGGAGAACAGCACCTATTTGGAAGTATAAATTCTAGCAGTCACTATTTTTATAATTAAAATTTTGAGTCCCCAGAAGGTCTTGTCAATTCTTTGTTTTTAAGATACATAACAACTCTGCCCTGGCTGGCATAGCTCAGTGTCTTAACGGGAGGCCTGTGACCAAAGGGTCACTGATTCAATTCCCAGTCAGGGCAGGTGCCTGGGTTGTGGGCCAGGTCCCCAGTAGGGGATGCAGGAGAGGCAACCACACATTGATGTTTCTCTCCCTCTCTTTCTCCTTCCCTTCCCCTCTCTCTAAAAATTAAAATAAATAAAATCTTTAAATAAAAGATACATTACAACTCTGAAGCCAAAATTCATTTGAATGTGTGAATTCTATTAGTTTAAAAAATCTCTAGTAAGTAATGCCAATATGCAATCTAAATTTCGTTATTGTTGGATCTTACTATTAAATATTTATTTTAATTACACATCTTTGAAATCTTCATTTTCATTATCAATACTACCTTGATAAACCCACAACATGCACACAGAATGGCTTATGTTAAAAATATATAAATGCATTTAGTCATTGATTTACATCACAACACTTTCTTGAAAATGGTTCTATAAAGCAGATAATATTTTCCCGAAGGAGCAATATTGTTGGAGGTTTTGCTTCTAGCTGATGACAGAAAATCAAATAAAGCTGAGATGTAGCAATAGTACATAATAAATGCAAAATTATAACAGCCAAGCCCCTGGTAATAGTCTAAAATAATAAAATTGTGTACTAAGTCTTATCGGATGTCTAAAAATGTGTTGGATGTATTGATTATAAAGAGGATATAAATGAATTATCAAATTATTATATTGCAAAGAAAACCTCCATTGATGTATATAGTTGACTGGAAACTGATGTCTGACCACTGATAAATGGTAATTATTTAATTATAATGGTTTAAAATATTATATGAGATTTGGAGGGAGAAATGATTTACAAGGCCCAAGTCTCTGAAACTGTCTAAGGAAATTTGAACATTGTGCCTTTTTTCTCTTGATAGAATATACCTGCAAACAGGCAAATATGTTTAAAAAAATCATCCAATTAACCTGGAGCCATTTCCTAACCTGTTTTAGTAGAGTTTCAATACATTTGTTAATGAGATTGATTGTTTGATTGATTCATTTATTCATTGATTCAAGAGCAATATATTGGACATCACCATATTCTGGGCTCTGTTCTAGACCAGTAGTTTTCTACCTTTTTCATCTCATGACACACACCAAAAATATTTTGGTGCTAAAATTCTGTGGCACACCAAAAAATATATTTTTTGCTGATCTGACAAAAATAGGTATAATTTTGAGTCATTCACACTGGATGACTACTGTTGTGTTGGCTGTTGCCATTTTTTAAATTTAACAATCTAAGGGAAAAGATGTTTGTAACCCTGATGAAGTAGTCAGGTATTGCATGTTTTAAACATTCTTGCAGCACATCAGTTAAAAATCGTTGTTCTTGACATTAGGGAGTTGAACAGGAATCAGTAAAGGAGGCTGAGAATGACTGGAAGGAAAACCAGGTGAGTGTTGTGTTGGGGAAATCAGAACGACAGTTCGAGGTAACTGAGATGATTATTTGTGTCAAGGAATATGGAGACCGAAAGCTGACCATGGAATTCACCAAGGTGGAGAGTCATTTATGACCTGGATAGGAGTGGTTTCAGAGGGAATGAAAGGCTGATTGGAGAGCAAGGGAGCCTGGACACTGGAGAGGGGAGGTTTGCTGTCAGGTGTTGGAGAGAAATGATGTGATTAGGAGATGAAGGTACCAGGGGAATGGAGTCGAGAAAGTTTTTTTTTTTAAATTCAAATAAAATAGAAGAAATCACAGTCTATTTGTGTGTCTGTGGTAGTGACCTAGTAGAGGGACAGTTTGCTCATGTAAGAGTGAGGGAAGAAGAGCTGGATGTTCCTGAGCAGGTGTGGGCTGTGGGGACTAGTATACAGTGGAGGGCAGGGTGTAGCTGGGAGCACAGACAGGTCCATGTTATCAAGAAAGAAGGTAGAGTATGTGGACAAAGATGCCAGGAGGGGAGTAGTTGTAGCAGTGGGTATTATTTATCCTTTTAATAATGATTTTAAATGTTCAGAGGATTCGGTGTTGTTGCCCAGTATTACACCAGATAATGATCAGTCGAAAACAATGTGTCACTCCACTTTATAGTCTGTTGACGGTCATTAGGATGCTTTACACTTCATTGGAAACTCACTAACACACTTAGTAGCAACTCGTCAAATCTCCTCCCTACAGCAAGCAGGTTTGAGACAGTTATGGAAAAGTAACGGAAAGGTATTGTGATTGAGCTTGTGCTTTGCCTTCAATTTGACAAATCATTGAGTACAAATACGTAGGGACTGGAATCACCTAGGTGGTGTTGCTGTTAATTTGGGACGTTCACATTATATTGCACTGGAGATATGAGTAATGAGAAAAGATCTGAATTACTGAGTCAGACTTCTAGCAATTCCAGACCTATCAGTTCTTTCTGGGTAGTTTGGCAAGCCTCCTCTTCTTCACCCTTTAGTGATAGGAAGATTGTAAAGTACATGGCATAAAAATGTTAAGGCCTGTGCTTGGAGAGTCATTATATAATGGGTTTTTATGTGTTTATATAAGGATATAATTATGTTAAAGAGGGAGGCAAATTATCATACTTCTACCTAAGCATGTACCAACCTCTGTAATGATGTTATTTAATGTCAAATGAACATTCACTGTCTTGAATTAAAATGAAAACTATAGACATAAAAGTTATAGTTGCTTAGAAAAAGAGAAAAAATATCACTGTGGACTGGAATAGTTGCAGAAAATTTGGATGTGAAATGTGGAACTTACACTGGGACTTCAAGCCAAGTCTTTGTCTTGGCATCTGAGATAAGAAAAGGATGTACCTGCACCTAGCAAAATGCTTGGCACATATTAAGCACTTAACAATGCCTATTTGATTAATTTTGCTATGTTACATGCATGAATATTTAAATCTTTTGTTCAGATTGTCTGAAAAGGTCAAAGTAATGGAGAATAGGCACAAACATCTGTGTGTGTGTGTGTGTGTGTGTGTGTGTGTGTGTATCTCCAGCTTTGCCATCATTATCCAGTCTTAATTATAAATTGAATTTAGGCCCAAACTGGCTATCTTCTGAAGGATTTATGAAATGTTTAAACAAAAGTGGCAGATTTCTGGAAAGGATTAAACAACAAAAGAAGAGATACCTTTGCTCATTCATCTTGATCTTACTGGGAATATTTTCTCTGAAAAATGAAGGTTGCAATTGAGATTACATATTTTTTTTTTTTAGAAAAAATATTTAACAAGAAAGAAAAGGGAACAATTAAATGTTTGTGGAAAAGAGGTAGATAATAGACTAGTTTTTCAGTTGACCTTGTGGCTCTAGCCGTTGAATTAGTGGTGACTCTATTTCAGTCTCCAATTCCTTTTTTTTCATTGCCAAAGGAAAATGTCTTATTCTCAGTCTTGAGGCAAGCTCTTTCTCTTTCTGAATCAGCAGGATTGCTCAAAGTGATGGTGACTGTTCTGTTTAAAAACCCCACTATTCTTTAAACTGTAAAATTATGTCTCTGTTTTCCAAACTAGAAACATTTTATTTTCTATTTTCTTTGATTTTGCAGTAAAATTTGGATAGCTTGTGGTAGAGTTTCAGAATCTTCTATTAGATTAAGCATGTATAAAGGACTGCCAGGAGATTTTGTTCAGAGTCCAGATTCCTATAGCTAATCACTTATTTGTAGAGAAAGCTTTCAAATCAGTTCATTAATTGAAATTTTTGAATTCTCCAGGAGTTTAACGCTTCTGGACTAGAGGTGAGAGACTATTTTGAAGTCATGTTGAAAGGTAATGCACTGAGAAAAGGCAATGTGAACTGAATGTGAAACTAAGGAAGGCTCTAACGTTGAGTACAATGAGCAGTTGCTGCAAGGGCCTGAAGGTTACTGTGAGTGCAGCATAATACTCAGGCAGTGTTGTGAAAGTGGATGTTATTTAGGTAGTACCTAACTCGTAAAGAATAACATCTGAACGATACCTAACTTAATTTAGAGTTAGGTACAGGATACAATGATAAGTGAGGTTTGATGGATCTGTGGAAATATCTGTGGTTAAAGAACTCTGTTAAGGGAGTAAAAGCAAATGATGGTGCAAGATGAATGATATTTGCATAGGCAAAAGCCTAATCCAGTGTTACCCACAGCTGTTGATCTTGAAAACCTGAACAAATAGTGCACGTCACCTCACCTTCCGTTTTAATGATTCTTTAGCAATTACGTTGTTCAACTCGGTGGTTTTTAAAGATCATTCAGATACTTCTGTGAACCATAGATATTTAAAAGATTGGACCAAGTCAACAGGAACATAGAGTAGATTCAATTGGCCTAAAGGGATTCATATTCTCTTTCCTTCCTCCCTTCCTCCTCATGATGTTACAGCTGAATTTAGACTCTAGTTAGGTCCTGCTGCTCTTCATATCCTGTTTGGCTCATCCCAAGGCTATTAACTGACAAAACCAATTACCGAAATTAAAAAAAATCAACATCAAGGCCTTGGGCACTGCTAGGATTCTTCCTTTTGGAGTAGTACGGGAAATCATAGTATGTAGATAGTTCACAACACTGAGGCTTAAATAGTCTAGAAATTATGGGTAGCAGGGGAAGCACAATTTCCTTTGAAACAACTAATCTTCTATTTGCTTTTTTACCCAGATCATGTGAACTGTCAGTCTCCAGTCAATTATCCATCACTTAAAAACTCTGTCAGTTCATTTTGTAATAAGAGGCTTTAATCTTAACTAACTGGCTTTCAAATATTAATAAAGGGAAATGGTTCTAGCAGTAAGCTTTGGTGTTAATTTGGTTTAACAACTATTTCAGAGTTGGTTTGAAATTCTATTTTGGCCTTGAGGAAATCTGGGGAACTTTAGAATTAAGGAAAAACTTTAGAGGATATTTTTCATTGCTGCTGTTTTCCTTTGGATAAAGGGAAAGAGAGAGCAGTACTGTTTTATAAGAGTTTTCTCTTTTTTGTTTGTGAGAAGGCTAGAAAGTAGGTATTTCTTCAGGCCACATCAATGTGGATTTTTTTCTCAGAATGCAAAACCATGATAAACCTGACATGCCTTGAGAATGTTTCAGGAAATGACAATTTACAAATATCCAAACATATTTTTTGACTTCTAACTTACATAGGACTTTATGGATCACATCTAATTATCTAGATATAAGGTGTTCCTGTGCCATGATCCTCCTTCTAAAAAAGAATTCCTCTGTAGCCTAAGCTCCTTACTTTTGATGTTTTTTCCCCATGCCACCATTTTCTGTGGAAAAAGCCTTCTCTATTAAGAGCTCTTTTCCCTGAGATTTTTCTTGATTTCCTTCAACTCACTTAGTGGTATAAACCCATTGCGGCTCCAGGCTCCAGGACAGAGCTTATTCTACCCTCACCTTGCCAGGGGGAAGATCACCATCCATGAACTTTGTCACTGCCTGAGCAGAAGGACAAGGGGACATCATGACAGCTACTCCTGTACATGCTGCTTCCTCCTGAATGTTGCTCTCTTTTTTTTATTTTCCAGTCAGTTAGTTATTTGAACTATCATTTAGTTGGCTAATTTAATTTGCCTTACTTTTCCTTTTCTTCTGAAGTGCTCAGATGCATATGTATCTACTGCATTGAGATAGAAGGAGGAACATGGGATTGTTGAATGTGGACAAAAATGGCTCATGAATATAAGAAATGGAATACAAAATTCTAACTATGTTTTTTTCATTCTTTAATGATACCGTTAATATGCCATTTTGAAACATCAATACTATAAACTTATCATTACTCAAACTGAAGAGTCAATTTTGAGTCTTGTATTTTATTCCCCATAGCAAGGGATACTATATGATTTACTGTCTATACTGGGATAATATTGAGACTAAAAGAGGCCGAACTGTACAGGGCGCTGAGATAATGAACAGAAATCAGTTTTGTCCCAGCTGGACAGGCAATGTACGCACTTGATTATACTCTTTGTAAATAATTCAGCAAGATTTGTTGGCTTTGCCATCAAAACATAATGTTAAATGTATTCATTTGTCCCTATTTCCACTATGATCTATTCTAAGACCGCATTGTCTGTACTGTGTACTAACTACTAATGAATTTGCTTTGGGTCTTGCCCTCCTATGATTTATTTTCTACCCTACAGCCCAAACAATCTTTTACAAACAATTAGATCACATAATTCCATTTCTCCCAAGTCTCCCAAGGTTTCAGTGTCCTTAGAAGAAAATTCACACTGCTTTCCTGGCCTATGGTGCCTGACCTAGTAGGTCATTCCCTATCAATATATTCCTAGGACTTCTTCCACTGGACCCTCTTTCTATTCTTCAAATGCAAATCGCATGCACTTGTTCTTCTCTCTGCCTCAAATGCTTACCCTCCACCCTAGGTTTTGCCTTTTTGAGTCTTATCATTCAGTTCTCAAAAAATACGTCACCTCCTCTGAGTACTCTAACCCATTCTATTGCTGTCTCCATCCTTTCTCATCACTTTGTCACGTTTAGCCCTTCTCAATATCTGCAATTGTCCTATTCTATTTTTAAAAATTGTGTTAAAATATACATGACATAAGATGTTACAGTGTTACCCATTTTTAAGTGTACAGTTCAGTGGTAGTAAGTACATTCACTTTGTGCAACCGTTGCCATCCATCCATCTCTAGAACTATTTTCGTCTTCTCGTCCTGAAATTTCTTACCCAATAAAAAATAACTCCCCATTCTTCCCTTACCCCAGCTGTTCTACTTTCTCTATGAGTTTGTCTACTCAAAGTACCTTATATAAATGGATTCATACAGAAGTTGGTTGTGTGTGTGTGTGTGTGAGAGTGAGAGAGAGAGAGAGAGAGAGAGAGACTGGCTTATTTCACTTAGCATAATGTCCTCAGAATTCATGTATGTTGTAACACATGTCAAAATTTCTTTCCTTTTTAAGGCTAAATAATATTCCATTTTATGTGTGTATATATATATATGTATCACATTTTGTTTACTTATTTGTTTGTTGATGGACACTTGGGTTGCTTCCATCTTTTGGTATTGCAAGTAGTGCTTTATTGAACATGGGTATATAGATACATCTATTCAAGTACCTGCTTTCAAATCCTTTGGGTATACACTCAGAGATGGAACTGCTGGATCATGTAGGAACTGTGTTTGAATTTCTGCATACCGTCACCAACACTTTTCTGTGTGATGTTTTTAAAGTAATAGTCATTCTAATGGATGTGGTATATCACTGTGTGTTTTTTTTAATAGCAAAGAAGGGATAATTTATTGCATCTTTGGGCCTGCAGTGGCCAAAAGTGCCCTGACAGTTACCCTGAAGAGACCCATGTTTGCTGCAAAGGTCACATAACCACTCAATCTCTCTCACTCTCTATTTTTAAAAACTTTCTTGTCAATCTGTTGCAGTTGCCCCAATTTTCCCCCTTTGTCCTCCTCTGCCAAGTCCACCCTCCACAGTCAGTCCCCACACTGTTGTCCCTGTGCATGAGTCATTCATACATGTTCCTTGACTAGTCCCTTCCCCTTCTTTCCACTCTTAATCACTGTGGTTTTGATTTGCATTTCCCTAATGGTTAGCGATATTGAGCATCTTTTTATATGCTTATTGTCCATTTGTATATTTTTTGGGGGGCAAAAAGGTCTATCCAAGTCCTTTGGCCATCTTTTAAATAAGTTGTTCGTTTTCTATTGTTATTGTGGAGTTATAGAAATATTTTATATATTCTGGATGTATTCTTCATCACATACATGGTTTGCAACATTTTCTTCCATTCTATTAATATGAGTTGACCTTTTACTTTGTTGATAGTGTCCTTTGGTGCACAAATGTTTTTAATTTTGAAGCAGTCCCAATTATCTAATTTTTCTTTTGTTACTTGTGCTTTTGACGTTGTATCTAAGAAATGATGGCCAAATCCAATGCTGTGAAGCTTTTTTAAAATTTTTTATCCTAAGTTTTATAATTTCAGCTCTTACATTTTAGATCTTTGATTTATTTTAAATTAAGTTTTGTATATGATATATGGTACTGATTCTGTTTTTGATTTTTGTCACTTCAGTAAAAGATAAGCTCAATGACATCAAGGACTGTGCCTGTCTTGCCCTATATTATATCTCTAGTTATTCTTCTCAGAATCATCAAATCCTGTGCCAGCTTGAGAATTTATTTAATTTATATAGGTTATCTTCTAGGTCAACTTTCTTCTGCTGCTCTTGTTTCTTTTGTGACCATATAACCTAGAAGTTATCCTCCTGAAAATATGGTTATTCAGACAATTTATATCAATCTACTAAGACTGGGATGAAACATAATATATGTAACTAATGTAATGTAATAAACATAACATTGAAAAGTTTTCTTTTATCTGAGGAAGAAAAGGGGGTAATGACCTTCATAATAGATTTTTTAAAAAAGATTTTTAAAATTTCATGTAAGATATCTTTTCACTTTAACTTTGGCTAGCTTCTGAGGGATATCAGTCCTATATATGATTCTTAACATAGTATATGACCAATAATTGAGGAAATGGTCCTAAAAACTTTAGCGTTGTCCCTCTTAATTGGAAAATAGAGAAGACTCTCCGCTGTCCCTCCTCTGCTGATGGAAATAGGGAAATCTGATAAAAGAAAGACAAATCATAGTTCCTTTGATAAAGGTTGGAAGGAGTAAAGGATTCACTTAAGGATGGATGGGCTGGGCAGTGGAAAACAGCCTCATTTCAGGCTGGGATGGGGTAGTTACTCTGATTGGCTGTGGAGTGGGGGCTTGGGAACCTGAACAAATAGCAAAGGAGTATTTATCTTGGAGAAGATTGATGAGTGCGAGGTTTTAGAAGACCAACAACACTTGGATTTTTCACTTTTGAATCGGATCGGCAGGGCTCCCTCATTGGATCCTAAAGCTTGAGATCATATGTAATGAATACAGTGGCTTCTGAGACACCTCAAACAGGTTCAATTTCTCTTTTGAGGAAAGAAGGAGACTTAAATACTCTTTTAATTCAAGTCATCAAAAGAACCGAACTTTGAGTATATCCTGGGCTTAAGTGACACAGGAAAAAACTGCTGTATCAGGAAAGCCTTAGTAAATGTCTTAATTGATTTCAAAACATCTTGAATATAACTATTAGCCCTCACCATTTTTTTTGAAATATGGGGTTTATTTTCAAGTGTACAGGTTATGGGTAAAAGAAAACAAATTCTGTGAGCGGGTTTTAGAGTGTTCCTAAAGCTTACCATTCAGCTCTATGTCTGATACCTTTACTACTTCTGTGTCCAGTCCTTACCTCCAGGCATGCGTGGGTATGATTATCGAAGCATGAGGCCTGCTAATTATGAAGGGAAAATTCAAGATGAGTAAATGAACCACCGGAGGGAGAGCTGGCCTTTGACTATTATTTTTCCCCTTTCTGGGAACTGAATTTCTCTTATAAAAAATTATCGAAGGCTCATGTCCAAACATTGCTCTCAGGGTTTGGCAAATATTTTTAACTGTGTCTTAGTAAACATGCCAAGAGACCTCTCCCACTTGTTGTGACTATGACTTTGTTCTGCTCTCTTCAGCGTCATTTGTATTATGTCTCTGCATTTGCACTGTACTATTTAATTAGAGAAGAACAAATGGAAAAATGGTAATGATTGTCATAATTGGGTTCATTATTTAAACTAGTATTAGGTGAGCTGTTAGGTGTTTAAATATTAAGCATATAATTGGGAAGTGGTTTTGTGCTCTCCAAAAGCTTTCCTGTATACTTGACTTGAACACTACTGGGGGGAATAGAATAGAGAAAGGTGAGAGGAAGTATTAGAAGAATGTAGTGCAGTTGCTAGGTTATTTCGTCTTTCTTTGCATACCTGGTACAGATTTTGACAAAACGTTGGCTTTTTTGAAAATGTACTGTGTACTCATACTTGAACCATAAATCTCTTGAATTTGGAGTTCAGGTTAAGAACACCCTGGGAATACTGATGCATCTCTTCTTATATGTATCTGTTGAAGTACACACACAAGAATAAAACATTCCCCAGTCAGCAGTGTGGGAAGAATTTATATTAGATGGTAAAAATAAAAGAGGTCACATAAATGCTAAGGCTACTGAAAATTTTAATGTTCTAGGTATTTTAATGACCAAGATAATTTATTGAGACTCTAGTATACCAAAGATATGCCAACACTAGTTTATCCACTGTCTCTCTGGCCACTGCTATGTAAAACGTATATTTAAAACATGCAAGATGTGTTTTTATGCTTTATGCTAAAACTGTAGGAGACTTCCCTGACAAGTGTGGCTCATTTGCTTGGGCATTGTCCTTCAAGGTGAAAGGTCACTGGTTCGATCCCCAGTCAGGTCACATGCCTGGGTGGCAGGTACAGTCCCTGTCATCGAGTGTGTGGGAAAGACAACTGATTGATGTTTCTCTCCCTCTCTTCCCCTTTGTCTAAAAATAAATACAATCTTTAACAATAACTCTGGGAGTAAAACCAAAGTTCTTAATGACAGAATAAAATTTTTTTTGTAAAGAATGTCCAAGTCTTTGTAGTCAAATGTGTTTTCAGTTTGCCATTACAAAAATATTGTTCAGACACAGATTAACAAAATCTCACCCCTCTTTAAGTTTGTTTTGCTTTGATGGTGGGGAGAAGAGGTACTATTCAAAGAGAGAGTTTGTGAAAGATAAAACCTGCTATGTTTGGCATGTACCCCAGAGAAGTATTTAATTGGATTTTGAGTGGGCAGGGGTTGTCCAGTAAGCATTTTTCTACTTTCTGTAACTCCTGTACAAATAGAAACTTTGTTCTGCTAACAGGAGCGTTAGAAGGAGGAAGTGTTCGCTATCATTATGAAAGCTGTAGAAACTGTAGCAGCGCATTTACTACCCAAAGAGATGACTCAGGTCAGATTGTATCATAGTCAGATCAGATCAGATTGCTGCTTCATTTTATGCTATCCATTAATAACAAACATAAAAAAATAATCTCCCAGTGCCTGGAGTTTAGAAGACACTCAACAAATGTTTATTGAGGCAATACAGTTTACCACCGGTTTGAGCCTCAATTCTGGAACCAGATTTTGAGTTTAAATTTCAGCTCTACTACTTACAGTGTATGATTTTGGGCATTTCCCTCCTTTAGTTTCCTCACTTTAAAAATGAGGGTAATAACAGCACTTACCCTTAAAGAGTTGTTTCAGGGTTACATGGGAAAAAAAAGAGCTGTAGAGCACAGTGGACCCCAAGTTACCCTTAAGTGTTAACTTTTGGTGAGTGAGTAAATGACACACATTGCTCTTAGAGGCTATATTATAAAATTATATTGGATATTCTTCAGAAGTCACATGAAATGTTCCATTATGATGAATTTATGACTGGTTATTGTTTCAATATATGATATAATTGTTTTTTTTTGTTTAACTTCGCAGCCCATTTCAAGACTCTGTTCTTGGGGCTTCAGGTGCTCTCTGGAGACTTGAGTCAGAAATCACTCTCCTCCCAAGTAATGTCTGAACTTGGTAAGCTTCACAAAGGTGGGGCTGTGTCTGGCGTTGGGGTAGCTCCAGCGCTTCAGCCTGGAACTGTATTTGGCATCCAGCAGTGTTCAACGTCAATGGTGCCAGCAGGCGCTGACTGTGCTAGGCCTGTGCAAAGCAAGGTAAACAAGATGTGATGTTTGTACACTTAAGAATAAAACCATTGCTTACTAATAAAGATGATGGAGCAATGGTGGAATAGGAAGTGCCTCAGGCCAGATGAAAAGTAAATTGGAATCTGCACTGTGTTCTGTTTCTAACTTGCTGAGGAAAAATCATTTAACCTTTCCCAAACTTAGGCTTTCCCCCCAACTCTGTGTAATGAGAAATGTGATAATATATGCTCTACCTGTTTTACGTGGACCTTTTAAATTGTAAAATTAATGTGACAGTAATTGTAAAGGTAACTTGAAAAGTTAAAGTGATTAAATAATTGCAAAAATGTTATAAAAATCCTACAAATAGAAAGATTATGTAGGGAAGGTTTTGATGCTAAGAGCGAATAGACCATCTGTCAGAGGCGTAGGAGGTTGTTTTTTCATGAACAGGTTGTAAAGGCTACTCTTTGTGGATATTAGCATAAAGTCGAGACTATTTTTTTATTTTCTGGCACCTGGTACATTTTATAATATAAACATGTTATGTGTGAATGTATGGTCGTACAAAGTGGGAATCATTTTTTTTATAAATTATGAAACTGAAGGCCAGAGAAATTCAGTTATAATAGATCCACATTGAACGATGCACAGATTTTAGGATTCTGTAAAGTTCACATATGTGGCAAATCAAAGAAGCCATAACAGTAGCACACATTCTTCTTCCCTGTTTCTGGTTTTCCTTTTTCTGTTTTCTACTCCTGTCCCTGCCCAGGGGGTAACTCAATCTAGTTTATGCTTATGTGATAGGCAAGAACTGTTGTAGATAGGAAGGTTAATGCAGTCGACAGAATTTTAAGATGTTCTACAAGGTTTCTACCCTCTGGTGTATGTTGTTATATATAACCCCATCCCTTCAAATGTAGGCCTGAACTTGTGACTATAACAGGGCTTTCTGAAACGGAGATTCCCCACAGTGAGCCTGACTTCATCAGGCGAGTCTTTAAAAAGGGATTGCATTCTTTCTAGAGAATGAGGTTCAGAATGAGTCCAATTTTTTTTTTTTGACACAAGAGAGAATATTTGTTGCATGTTTTGATGTGGAGAGGGCCACACAGGAAGGAATGCAGGTGTCCCCTAGGAGCTGAGAAGAACCTCTCGCTGACAGCCAGCAAAGGATTAGGGAGCACAGTCCTACAACTGCAAGGAACTGCATTCTGCTACAACTCCATGGTTAGATGAGATCAGGCGCGTTCAGGGTGGTATGGCCATAGATACAATGACATGGTCTTAGAAGAGGATCTGAGCTCCAAATGAGAAGGCAGGCTGGCTGACACCTTGATTCTAGTCTCTGAGGTCTGAGCACTGCAACCACTGTGTCTTTGTGTTTGGACTTCTGATCTATGGAACTATTAGCTATAAACTGGTAGTGTTTCAAGTGGCCAAGTTTGTGGTAATTTGTGATGTAGCAGTAGAAAATTAATGCAGGGAGATTAAGTAATAGGCTTTGTCATTAGTGTGCTACTTGATTTTCTTTTTGTGAGCGGCTTCTTCTGAAGAAAGTGATTAAATTGGACTGGATGAATTTGAATATCTAGAATTATTTTGAATCAGGAATACTGGTTTTAGATCATAGATTTAGTAACAATGTGCTGTTCAACATTTATCAAACCACAATATTTACTCTTAACCCCATTGAACTTTCAGAAATATTAAATAATTTGAAATTAATTATTTTTATAAACTTTGACATTTTAAATTCATGCTCCTTCGCTTATGTCAGTTTACTCCCTGCCTCTGTGACAGGGATGCAGGAGAGTGATAGATGATGGGAAATGCAAACTTTGAGTTTAAAAATGTGTGCGTGCGTGTGTGTCTGTGTGTGTGTGTGTGCGCGTGCGTGTGTGTGTGGTAGTGGGGATGAAAAAGAGATTCAAATATATTTGAGCATGTGAGCCCAGAAGTTTGTCTAGGCTTTAGGTAGCATGAATAGACTCTTTTGGAGAAAGGGGCTTGCAAAGGACATGTTCATATATTGTTCCTGCAGAGTTGAGCTTGATGAGAGGGGCAGTTGCAAACGATGACATGGCATTGGGGATAGAGTCCGAATCAGACTACATATGACCCTACAAAAAGAACAGCTATAGTTGAAACTTTAGAAATTGTTTTCAAGAAGAACTTGTGAAACATGCACATAAACTGGGCTTCATAGATCTCCAGAGGCCAAAGTAATTTACAGTGGGGGATTTTAGGATTCTTGCCTCTTCCTTGTGAAGCGTGGCCTTGGTGTGGTGATAGGAAGGCCACAGATACTCGTGCATGTACCCAGAATACTAAAGGAGAAGACTGAAACCAACGATTGAGAGAGAGCGAGGACAGGAGGGCTAACATTATTTGGGTGTGGGATAGGGAGTAGCGATAATAAATTTGAAATATGTTGATTTTGAGGTCCCTGTAATATAGAAGTAGAGGTTTTAAAAACATGGGCTGGGCCCTTGGCTCGTGTGGCTTAGTGGATTGAATGCCGGCCTGTAAACCAAAAGGCTGCTAGTTTGATTCCTGGTCAGGGCGCATGACTGGGTTGCAGGCCGGGTCCTCAGTTGGGGGCATGCAAGAGGAAACCTGTTGATGTTTCTCTCTCTTTCTCCCTCCCTTCTCCTCCCTCTAAAAATAAATAAATACAATCTTTAAAAAAACCCCTCACATTAAAAATACGGGCTGGGAAATTAGGATGATAGAATGAGGTTTCTGTTGAAGATGTAGATTTTGACAATCAGCATATTGGTGGCAGTTGAATTCATGGGTGCAGATGAGATCATCTTGGGGGAGTATATGTGATAATAAGAAAAAGGTCTGGAAACAAGACAGGCAATACTGAAAAGTACTGATAAGTTGTCAGAGTTTGGAAGAGAATTGGAACAAATTGGGATCCTGCCAGCTAAGGGAGAAATGAGGTTGTTTATCTGTATAAAATTTCTTCAACCTTTGTAATACCTATTGAATAGCTTCAGAAGGATTTAATGATCCAGTCATTAAAATAAATTTCTTCTCTGCCCTGGCTGGTGTGGCTCAGTGGATTGAGTGCCGGCCTGTGAACCAAAAGGTCACCAGTTTGACTTCCAGTCAGGGCACATGCCTGGGCTGTGGTCCAGGTCCCCAGTAGGGGGCTCGTGAGAGGCAACTGCACATTGATGTTTCTCTCTCTCTTCCTCCCTTCCCCTCTGTAAAAATAAATAAATAAAATTTGAAAAAAATTTCTTCTCAGAAATGAGCTATACTTGTTGCTGATCCTCATTTCTTTTTTTTTTTGTTTAATTTTAGTTTTTATTAGTACATATTTCTTATTTGTATACTTCCATTTGACTTGTATTTTCCATCTACATCATGAATTGTTTCCACTTTTTAAGCCAGTTTTTTACTTTGCCTCTTTATTTTGGCTAAAATATTCTTTCTTTTTCTTTTTTTTTGTTCTATTTTTTTTTAATTAATTTATTTACTTTTTAAATACATTTGTCTCTGCCTTCCCCCCACCTTCCCTCCCTCAGCTCTTCCCCTTTGGTTTTGTCCATGAGTCCTTGCTATATGTTCCTTGACTTTCCCCTTCCCTTCCCTTTCCCTGCCCCCCGCCCCTTCCCTCTTGTCTCTGTTGATTTCTTTTCCTTTCAGTGTTGCTGGTCATATTTTCCTTGCTTCTTTGCATTGTTGGTTAGGTTCCGCTTATAGGTGAGATCATATGGTATTTGTCTTTCGCCCCCTGGCTTATTTCGCTTAGCGTGATGCTCTCCAGTTCCATCCATGCTGTCGCAAAGTTTAGTACTTCTTTTTTTCTTTCTGCTGCGTAGTATTCCATTGTGTATATGTACCATAATTTTTTGATCCAGTCATCTACTGATGGGCATTTAGGTTGCTTCCAACACTTGGCTATTGTAAATTGTGCTGCTATGAACATTGGGGTGCATAGGTTCTTTTGTATTGGCGTTTTGGTGTTCTCAGGGTATAGTCCCAGCAGGGGAATCGCTGGATCAAAAGGCAGTTCCATTTTCAGCTTTCTGAGGAAATTCCACACTGCTTTCCATAGTGGCCGCACCAGTCTGCATTCCCACCAACAGTGGACTAGAGTTCCCTTTTCTCCACAGCCTCGCCAGCACCTGTTGTTTGTGGATCTGTTTATGATGGCCATTCTGACCGGTGTGAGGTGATACCTCATGGTGGTTTTGATCTGCATTTCTCTGATGGCTAGTGATGCAGAGCATCCTTTCAAATGCCTCTGGGCCCTCTGTATCTCCTCCTTAGAAAAGCATCTGCCCAGGTCCTTTGCCCATTTTTTGATTGGATCGTTTGTCTTCTTGTGATCCTCATTTCTTCACCAACATTATTACTATTACTTTTCTTTAACAACCCAGAAAAAAGTTACCAAGCTTTGCCTCTTTTGTAGTTAAACAATCATTACTTGCTAATTTAAGAGGCAACTTTAAATTTTAATTTACTCTTATGTAAAGATAGCTTATGCAATGACTTTGATTCAAAATATCAGTGAATATTTCTTCAATTAATGAAAACAGAACACAGAATAAAAGCATCTCCTTCAACCATGTACATGTGTTTTGTAGCTTCTGAAATCACTAGTGTCAAATTAATTCAAAGAAGTGTCTTTAAACTGTTGGTTTTAAAGAGAGACCTAATCAAGTCAGCCAACAATAATTCTCTATGTTGCTAATTAATGAATTTAATAATTTATCTAGTGTTGAATAATTCCTTTTATGGTTTTTGGATTCATAAATAATTATCTAGGATTTGAGGAATATGTAATATTTTCATTTATATTAAATATCTCATAAAGTTAATTACATAAATCTTATACTAACATACTGCAGGAATCTAAAATTCAATGAGTCTTCATTTTTATCAGAATTCCATTTTTGAGCTCTTTCCCTCTCTTTGGAGGTTCCAGTTTCATATCATTTTTTCCCACAGACTTTGATGTTGCCCTGAGCAGCTTCACATCTTCAGGGCCTTCAGGAAAACGATCTTATCTGAATTCTAGCCCACAAGGATACTTGTGGGGATAAGAAATAAATTGTATCTTTATTCCTTCTGCTTTTTGTGTCATATAACACTAGAACAGCTGGTTAATCAGCAGCATAAAGAATTGGTAGAAGGTGTTGTTCTACTTCTTTCTTTTGAGAGATGGGTAAGTATTGTTTAAAGATGAGATGAAATTAGTGAAGAATGTTTCTGGAAGGTTCCGCATGCATAGAATTATGTGCAATGTCTCACTGTAGCAAAGAAGAATTTGGAAGAGTTGTGAGGAGAATATTAGATGTTATTGAGGGAAATATCTTAGAAAGTAGAAAAAAATATAACTGTCCCAACTGTCATGTCAATAATAAAACTTTCCTGACATCCAGGACAGAAAAGTGATTTTCAACAAAGTTATACTGATTTACACTAGAAATATTTATGTATTTACTTAAAAAAATCAATTTCTATTTCTAGTACCTTAAATCTCACTGCATTACCCTGCTAACAAAACCTAAAGATAATTTGGAGACTTTTTCCTAAGAGATTTCAAACTTTAAACTTATTCCTTTTTTTTTGTTTATTTCTCTGTATAGGTCAATTGGATTTTTCAGAACGATACAAATCTTAGACACAGGCAACAGTATGGAGGTTACCAGAAGGAAGGGGTTGGGAGGGTAGTAAAGAATAAAGGGGACCAAATATATCCATATCACATGGGTGGTGGCACATAATGCAATATACAGACCATGTATCATAGAAATGTACACTTGAAACCTATGTAAACCTATTAACCAGTGTTACCCCAGGACATTTAATTAAAAAGGACGACTACAAATACACCAGGCATACTCAAATATATAATCATAGGAAAGTTTAAACTTAACTAATTTTTAATTTAAAAAAGCCACCAGGCAAAATTCACTTCTTTTGAAATGAACAGTTCAATTTGGTGAATTTACCAGGTCAGGCATTAGAAATATGGGACCAAAGAGGCCGTAAGCAGGGTGTGGTCCGAAGAGCACAGATTTTGGTTCAGTGCCTCCTGTGCCACTTGAGGGCTGTGTACTGTTTGGAAGGTCACTTAACTGCTCTCAGTTTTATTTTGTTATCTACAAAATAAGAGAGCATAATGAGGATCAAATGAAAATATTATTGAAAATGTTTTATAAACTAAAATTTTAGCTCAGGAACATATAATTACATTATTTATCATCAGTGATGCAATAACCAGAAAACAGTAGTTTTATTTGTAGCTCATGTGGGTTTTCTAGGTATTTTTGTCTGTACTCATTCTTAGAGAACTTAATGGATTAATAAACCTGCAAACATAAAAACAAAAGCCCCTGGTGGTTATTGACTATAAAACATACACTTACGTATATGTGTGTGAATGTATATGTATACATACCTATGACCATACATGTGTGTATAATTAACTTGGGTAGGCAAAGCTGGTGCAACAAATAGACATGAAAATAGTGGTTAAATAACAGCCCTAAATATTTTTATCTGGCTGACAGTTCTGCTTCGTACAGTCAATTAGGAACAGAGCTGATGTGGCATTGTAGCTATAAGAAGCGGGAGAGTCTAATTGGGATCTGCTGATTTCCACTCAAACAAGTGAGGGGGAATTTGCACACATTCCTTCTAACCACATTCTATTGGCAGGAGCTTGGGCACATGGCCATGTTTAACTGCAAGGAAACCTGGGCCCATGCAGTGTCTACCTTGGCATCCATACCCATCTAGAGTTAAGAACAACTGATTTTGCAGGACAGCTAGTGTGTCCACCATGATGACCACTGCTTTTTTCTCATTTCTCTTTTAATGGGATACTTAGTACACTGAATGATTCACATATTACATCATATTCCACGTAGATAGTACATTTGTGCCTGGTAGATAGTAAGTACTCAAGTGGTAGCTGCTGTCATTACACAAACCTTTCATTTAATAACAATGAACAAGAATGTTGTATTCTTGGTACAGTGCTTGGTAACTGAGAATAAAATGGCACCTGTCCCTCTTTTACATGAGACAAGTGTCCTGTAGATATTACATATTTAAAAATTATGTAGATACAAGGATTCTGGATGTACTAGATGGGATCATTGCATACGTAAGCTTGCTTAATGCTATCTATCTGAAAATAGAGTGATGAGTAAAGTGTGTGGCTTCAAAAGCAAGCGGGAAATAGAATTTCTTATTTTTTTTTATGGATTTGTTAGTGATGAAAAAAATGTTGATGTTTATAATGTGTTACTACAAATGTCCCCAAATTAACAAATTTATCGCCATCTACAAATTTTCATGAATTATGCGTAAGTTCATAGGACATATCATTTCCCAAACAGTTAAATTGCATTGGAGAATAGAATTTGAATGGCTTAAAATTTTTTTTCCATTTAAATGAGCCCTTCCATTTCAAGATTAGGCAACTTTAAGTATGAGAATTTTTGTGGTGCAAAAATATTTACTTAATAACACATGCTGAGAAAACTGTATGCCCGCGCTGTCCGGAATGTTGTGATACTTGGTGGTCCATATACTGCCTGGGCACAAAAATCCAGAGTTAATCTTGGCCTTGCCATGCAATCTCTCTCTCTCCCTCTCTCAACTCTGGGAAATAAATGGATAGTAACACATAAACTTAAGTCAGTGTTGCATCTGCTATCTATTGAACATTTAATGAAAAGTAGAGGTTACAAAATGCTCTGCTAGCCAAGTCAATCAGATGAAATCAAGGTTGATGCCACCAACCCAACCTCAGATTCAGCACATGTACTTTAAAAACATGTCTATCATAGACATATAACATAGTTAGGACATAAAGAGATCTAATTTGTTTTAGCAATATGCAGATGTGAGGGCTGGTTCGTATCACTATAAACAATCCTCGCTTTATCACCATTTTATAGGAAAATTCATTCTTGTCTGTATAGTCACAGCACAGAAAGATATCAGTGCCCCCTGAGTCCACCTGCCACTTTATAATGGCAGATAAATTAAAATGCACTGTGTACCTACTGTGTAATCAGAAATGTATCTAGCAAATTATTAAAAAGATAAGGAAGTACTGACATGAATTTTGAAGTTAAACAGGCTTAAAGGGAAATCCTGTCTCTACCACTTACTGTGCAATGCTACACAAATTACCTTCTCTGAACATGAGTTTTCTCATCTGTTGTATAATAATAACACCTGCCTCATAGAGCTGACGTGAAGATTAAATGGATGAAGACTAACTCTGAAAGATGTCTAGTACACAGAAGGGAACAAAACTGGAGTAATACTGAAATCTTCAAGGAGTGTTTAGGACAAGGTATATGCAGTATTTTTTTTTTTTTTTTCAGATTTCAGCCTCTCTTTCTTACTTCTGTCCACTGACCTATATTGCTTGTCTTTGTTTCCCATAATATTACAAAAGATGTGGCATTTCCTAGTATCAAAAGCAGTATCTTGGATTTGTATTAGCTCTTGCCCTGTCCCCTGTGCTGTCCTGGTGGGAGGGATTTTGAGGGCCTCAGTGGCTTCAGATGAGAACAAGAACATCCAAAAACTATATTCTCACTCTGATTTCTCTTTCTAACTAAACAGTCCCATTACACATGAATAACCTGTACTAGGATGAAAGTCAGCTTAGGCAGCTGATTAGGAGATTTGTTCTCTTTTTACTTTGTTCCATCCATTTTTGTCATTCAGTAATTTCATCTGGAGGGTGGTTCATTTTTAACATTGAGGGGGTAAGATATTGCTGTCCAAGAGTGTTAGTCCTCGTGTTCATTTTACTTTTCAGTTTACCCATCTTTCTGCAGAAATACAACTTTGTCTAAGCCAGGATGCTTACAGAATGGGTATGATAAAATGGTGTAAAAAATGTAATCTAAGAAGTTTAGTCTTGTTTCCCCTTAATTGTCATAAACATGAGGGTAGTGAAGTATACTGCTTGATAAAACACCAAGAACTGGTGTGCCCAGCCATGTCAAACGGAACATGGCCAAAACAAAACTGTATTAACCCCACACCCATGAGGCCCTTTCTGGCCTTCCCCATTTTAGCACTGGCGTGGTTATTCTTTCTTTCCCCTTTTAGTACTGGTGTGGTTATTCTTGCTCCCCACATTTATTCCATCAGCCAGATATGGTTAACCATATCAAGTGGTCCCCACCATTTTTGGCACCAGGGACGGGTTTCGGTTTCATGGAAGACAGTTTTTCCACGGACTGGGGTGGGTTGAGCGGACAGGAGGTGGAGCTCAGGCAGTGAAGTGTGCGGCTTCCACCAACCTGACTGGGAGGAGAGAGGTTGGGGACCCCTGCTGTATTCAAAACATATCCCAATCTGTCTTTTCTCTCTCTCTCTCCTAACATCCAATCCAAGCCAGCATGATATCTCTTTGGAATTCTTCCTTGGATTGCTACTACCCAACAATTCACCCTCTTTGAAACATCTAGAGTAAGATATTTGCAATGTAAATAAGATCATGTCCTTGCCCTTGAAGTTCCTTACCTAGCAGAGAAAATCCACTCTCCTTATTTGGCTTACAGAGTCCTGCATGACCGGCCCATTTCCCTGAGCTTATTTTATGGTCCCGTTCCCACTCTAACTCACTTTGCTCTCTCTGCATCTCTACCTCATTTGCACGTAATGCCTGAGCCCCAAGTGTTCCCTCTGCCTAGAGAGCTCTTCCTCCTTATCGTCCTATGTTGGTCTCTTTCCTGACATTCCAATAGCAGCCTAAACACCACCTTCTCAGAGAGGATTTTCCTGCTGCTTTTCTTCACTTTGTTACTGTTAGTCTTTCCGTAGCTTTCCCACTCTCTGACTTGTCAGGCTCTAAGCCTCAGGAGAAGGAAATCTAGTTCTCTTCACCATGGTCCTAGGAACTGGAACAGTGCCTGTCTACAACAGATCTGATATGTATTTATTGAAAAACTATTTTTTTCTTTTGATTTGAGTATAATCTTTTGCAGTTTGTATCTTCAACAAGACTTCAATTAATTATATGAGGACACTAATTAATGGTAGGCTCTGTCAGTTTATTTCATGAATTCCTATTTGATTACTCTTTGAAATTCGCTGGGGCTGAAACATTCATGCTTTATAACCAAGAGAAGGAAGATGAGACTATAATAAACTATACACTGAGCACTACAACAAAAACAGATAAAAAAATTAACATGAAAGACTCTACTGACACCTCATGATGGACTAAAATGATATCCATGATTATTTAACCTTTAGATTGGATATTCAGAGACCATGATAATAAGGGGATTTTTTTTTCTATAGGTATTTCTTTTGAACTACAAATAATTTCTGAATTTGTGTTTAGATCACCCTTAACTCATTGGTTACTCCTTAGGTGTAGCCCTAACTACTATAACCTAACTACTACCTAACTACTATAGCTATTAGCTATAGCCCTAACCACTAGCAGGGACAAGAGAATGGAGCTTAGCCTCTTTCTCCATTAGCAAGGGAGTTCTCGCTGTAAGTTCCCTAGCCAAAAAGATGCCACCAAAAGTCTTTGAGTTTTAATTAAATCAAGTGAATAATCAGATTGTTGGATATGTTTGCTTTTATGGTTATTGCTTCTGACTGGTATATGTTAAAGCCTATTTTAAAATATGAGCTTTGTGAGTTTTGTACCATATTCTCTCTTTTCTCTCTCTTTCTCTCCCCTTACCCCGTATTACTCCTCCACCTCCTCATCCTTTCTTTGTCTCTCTCTCTCTCCTTCTCTCTCTCTCACATACACACACAAACACAATTTGTCTTTATGAAAAGAATTATGTATGCTTTTCGGTTTGCTTTTAAAAAGGGCCAGTTCTATCAGTGTTTGAAAGAAATTAAGGAAGTCATTGCTTTCCATTGCTAGTTCTTATACTTTATTGAATACACCTTTTAAACTCAAGTTTTACAGTAATATTCTAAAAATAAAGCAGCACAAACAATAATATCTTAAAAAGAAAATTGACTTCTGTACTGTATCTTTGGAATTTCCTGTAGTTTCTTGCTGAGAGCTAGTCTCAGATGGCTCATGAAAGGGTGAATGAGTAGAAAAATTGTTACTCCTGAGACTAGCAAGCGTCTAAGTGTCCTTAGGACTTAAGGTCACTTTGCAACATTAAAGTATTAGAAAGAACTCAATATATGCACCACACTAAGCATGATACTTAATCTAAATAAATGTTTTTCAAATGTGGTAGCACATTTTTACAAGGTTAAGGAGGAATGCCGTGGACATACACACAGAAGCTGAAGCAACGTGCATGGTCACTATTGTGTTGTTCTTGACATGAGGAAGAACTAAAATTCACAGCCAAGGGTAGCAACCAATTCCTGAGCTATAGATTATTTGTCTCCCTTTTTTCAAGTATAAGAAAAAAAAACACTTAGATCAACAAATATATGTTTACACATTTACCTGACATTTAGAAACTGCTCAACGCGTTAGCTAGTGCCATTACGTGGTTTAGGACATTTCTTATTTATTGTTTATGTTCCTGTGGAAGTTTGTTCATGCTATTGAGATAATTTTGGGTAAACTCCTAGGGCAGGTAGCTTCTGAAAGTGGCTATCTATTTAAGCCCGGGAAGACTATAGTTCAGCATGCTGTTAATTTTGCTATTATGTGTGTAGAGAATAAAAATTCTGATGCTCTCCCTATACCCTTGGGCTCATAATAAGAACAGCAGATCAGTGATTTCCAGAAAATAAACAACATACACCTTTAAAGAAACCCGTGTTTTGATAATTTCTTGCCCCTGTGCCACCAGGGATTTTGTTACAGTCAGAGTTATACTACAAAGAGTAACAGGCTGTGATGGGACAATAAGAAAAGGAGTCAGCCCGGAGGGCAGGTGACCAGTGTGGAGCCCAGAAGCCACTTAGTGGTGGTTCCCAATAACATAAGCTAAATCTCTTCTGTGAAAATTGTGATACAAAATCACTCTACCTCTTTTGTGTTGGAGGTTTTCAAGCTGGCTTTGTTCACTTCTAGAAAGTACATGCTTTGTGATGTCTCTACACAAGAAACTTTTCAAACATACAGAAAATTGGTCACATTCAGGCTCGCAGTTTCTGAGTAGCATCTGTGTATCTGTGTGGGCACTGAGGTTGGGAACACCGATGACTTCAATCAGTAGGAATTCATTATTTCTCTTTTTAAATGGTTACCTGAGAGCATCAATACTTCTTATGAGTGTAATCATTGCAGACGGCAGGTTCACATTTCCCAGTGGCTCTTAACAATGAGTAGTACAAAACACCTGAAATACTCTTTGTAAAGTCGAAGATAACATTTGGCTTGGTGAAGGAGAAATTCTCTAAATTCAATTTTTTGAATAATATTTGAAGTCTGCAAATTTTTTCATTTCCATATTCTAACAGAAAGTGAGCCCATCTGATGATACGACTGGCATGACATACGAGCATGAGCCCCCTGCTTAACTATTGTAAGACCTATTCCAAGGAGGCAGGTGGAAGACGAGATAATTGCTTTTAAAGTGCCAGCAGAAAAAAATAGCTTAGCTTTGATATTTTTCAGCTTTTCAAAAACGAGCAGAGGTGAGGTTATAAAGAGAGAATTCCATCTCATCTCTTTCCCCTACTGCTCCCTTATACAACTTTGTTAGTGCCAAGATGCCTGTGCGGTGGATTTGCACAGGTAACTGAGGCTGTGCTGCTGGGATTGAACGAGGCCACTGAGAGAACAAGTCAGCTCACGTCGGGGTATTTGTAATTTAAAAATTCTTGACACTTCACTTTTGTAGTTTCTGGTCCCCTCCTTTTAATTGTATTTGTAAGGACATCACATCTATTCATCACAATACTACCTGTATTAAAAAGAAATTAAAACTTACACAGAGATGTGCTCTGAATTACATTGATGTTTGTATTTTTAAAGTGAGGGAAGGAAATAAGGCTTATTATTTCTGTTTTTGTAGAAGCCAAGGGGATAAGGATTATAGTCCAGTGTCTATAGAATTGAACCACTGTGGAATTGTGGAATGGAGTTTGTAGGATTGAAGATCTGATACTAATCTCCCTTTCTATTCAGAAGAACCTAAACAAATCAAAAAGTAAAATGAAAAGTTATTAAAAAGGAAAGTAGAAAAGAAACACATAGCTCAGTTGAAATGAATCAATTAAGTAATACCATTAAGATGCAAATCTGATTGTGAAGTGTGACGTTTTCTTTGCCTTTTCAATGATACCTGGATACTTAGAAGACACCTGAATATTTCTTGAAAGTTTCTTTTGATATTCTAAGGAGAGTAAACTCCTGTCTGATACTTTACTATTTAAAAACATTGGGATGTTTCAGGAAATGCAGGGGTTATCCGCTTTTATTTGTATGGGGAATTCTCCTGTTTTTACTTTTCAGTTTTAATTTGCAGTATCATTTCTTTGTGAAAAGTTAATTCCTAGTCACACAGAAATGACAGGATTTTTCTCAAGATTTTTCTACATACATTGGCGCTCTCCAGATTACACTGACATTAATAATTGCGACCAGCTGTTGTTTAAAGTAGTGCGGTCTGGAGGCTGTTGGTGTGTCTGTTCCTGGCATGCAACAAAGAACTTGTTTTTCTTTTATCATTTTGTGAATGACAAGGTTGAGCACTGGTGTATATATTATATTTGAGGTGATATCTCATATGTGCAGAACTCAGAGCTCTAGTTTTACCCCTATTAATCAGAATACAGAGAGAGAATGAGACAGATTTTTAAAAAATCAGTGTACATGTTTCCTGCCTAGTCAAATTGCATGATTTTAAAAACTGACCACACCTGATGATCTTTTGGATGATACAGAGGCCAAGAGAGTAATGGAGGGAAATGGAGACAACTGTAAGTTAACAATAAAAAATTAAAAAATAATAAATAAAAAAGTTTTGTAATATGTTAGGCTCTGCCTTTACCCAGATAGAATGACACAATTTTCAATGCGAATACTGTTTTTGCAAGTCTGGGTAGGATTTGGAGTTTTTAGCTGCACCTTTTTTAAACATGGTTATGGCATTTTCATTGGTAAGACTACACAGGAAAACAAGAGCCTTTTACATTATGATCAGTGATTGTTTCTTTACAGAATGGCAGCCTGGAACAGGTTTTTGGTTATTTGATTTTTTTTAATTTGGAAATTTCTATTCCCGTTTACTCCCCATATAAATATTGTTGATATTTTGACTGCTGTATGGTTTTTACTGTAAGTGAAGTGTATCACTTTAATGAGGTTTTCTTAGTAAAATACATATGTTTTGTATTACTTTCTGATTTCATGCAAAGCTTGTACTCATTATGAAAATAACTTGCAGAAAATGCTTGCACCATGATTGGATTTGGGAACTAAATTCCTTGGAGGAAAAACAAGGCTGCATGATTTGTTAATCTTGAGGGTGTGCTTTGAGGCGTGGTGTTAAAATACAGCAAAACTGCTATTTAAAGTAATATATGTAGCATTCAATTATGGTATTGAATATTTTTAGTTAAAATAGTAAAAATAATATTGACAGAAAAATATGGACAATATAAATTATATTTCTAGTTCATATGATTGTGCAGATTCAACAGAAGACTTACTGGGAGAATTATCAGTTGTATTCCTACAGTGATAGTTATTGGAAGTTCTGTGAATTATATGGAAATCATACACACTTAATAGTTGTGATTTTTCATCATTTTGTTTCAAGTTTACAGGTGTATCAATATGTAATGAACTGATAGGTATCTTAATATCATTTATTAGGGAATACAATTTGGTGGCATGAATAATTTTTTTTCTAAAATTGTATTGTGTGTGAAACAAATAGAAAACTTAATGATTATATTGAATGGAAACATACTTTTACTTTATTTGGATAATTATTTTAGGAATTGGCATTCTCTCTGTTGAATCCACCAAAGGCAAATTCGAAAACAGATTTGGATGCTGTATATTTTTTCCTTTATCCTCCTTCTATTTTTCCCAAGCTAGTCCTGGGTTCTCTTTTAATGTTGTACTGGCAACATGTTAATAAGAAAGCATAGGTAAGTCGTTTATTGTCTGACAGCTATAGTTTTTGAAAATGACATATGAACTTTTTTATGGCTATGTCTACAATGACACAGCATGACAAAATTATCTATGTGTTCTAAAAGTGTTCAAAATAAAAGTATCTTTCTCTCTGAATTTAAAAAATAATAATGTTTCCAACTGTTAGCTAAAACATTTAGTAAATTTTTGAAATATCATGAACTTTGAATTCAGACTCAGATTAAAAATTCCCAACTCTGATACTTGTTAGTTATTTGACCTAAAGCAAGTTCTAAAAATTGCCTCTGAGCCTCAGTTTCCTCATCTCCAAAATGGTCATGCCACATAAATAACACCGGAGTTATAAGGAATGTATTAATAATGTATATTAAGCACGTAGTGCTATCTCAGGAACAGAGCAAGTGAACAATAGCTCTCATTATTGTTCTTTATTGTTTTTCTACAGAGTTGCTCCTTTTGCTTTTAAACATTGCAGTCGTTTAGTGAGGGACAAGGCAGACTCTGGTCCTGCAGAGGCCTCTCTGGGTCATCACAGATGGGAAAATAAAAGAAATTGTCCCAGGCATTTCTCTGTCTGCCAGGGAAAGGAGTGGCCATTCCCTCTAGTGAAGACTCCTAGCCCCTGTGCTCAGTGGCTTTTATTGAAAGGGTTATCAGTGGGGCTAGATAGCAGGAAAGTACAGGTGATCTCATTATATCAGTATGTTAATGTTTACAGAGAATAGATGATGTTTTGAAGAAAACAAGTGGCAGGAACACACTGATTTACATGGGTCTGAGATGAGACGAATAAATATAAGAGCACAAACATAAGAGCGCCACAGGGTTTAGGGTCAGGATCTGTGAATAATGTAAATCTCTTTCCCAGTATGAGCTGGCTATCATAGCTTTTGAGGGAAAAACAAAGCATACTTCAAGGTATTTACTTCTAGGCCTGATTTCCCCTGGGAACTGCCCAATCCAGTTCAGGGCTGTCTCCAGTGTTGTTTCAAGCCTGAGCCAGGTAGGGGGACAAGAGCCACCAGGAGATAAGGAGACTTCTTTCAGATAGAATGAGGACTCTGGCCCTATCAAAGCCGAGGGGTGAGGGCCTTTTGCCCTTTCTCCATGTCCCCCAAGGTCTTCCCTGATGCCCATGTGACTGTGCCTGTCTTAGGTTGCTCCTGCCATTGAGGGGTCTTACCCCTCATTGACTAACCAGCCATCCTTCTGGGCCAAGCAGGGTGATGTGAGGGAGGCAGGGGCTGCGCCCCTGCCAGGGGGACAGGTTTTGTCTCCTCAGTGGCCTGTTTTCCCAAGGCCTCCTTGCTTAGCTCCAGCCTTGGGGCCCTCTTGCCTGTCAGCAAGACTACAGTTCCTGAAACAGGCAGGATGGTTCCCAACAGTCTAGTTTACATTGTGTGTGTGTCCACAGCAAAATAACATTCCTAGGTGTGTGTGTGTCCACAGCAGAATAGCATTCCTAGGTGTGACAACCAAAATCAATTGGCTTCCTTTGTATCTGGATTCATTTCTGGGATTATCTATGTGATTAACAATGATTACATTTTTTTCCTAGAAGTTTTGATTACAGGAAATCTACATGTTTCATTAAGCTAATATTCAGTGTATCAAAATACCTTATTCTCATTTGGATGACAAATAATTTACTATGTGAATGACATTCATTGGCCAAATAGACAAAAAAATATAATCTGGTCAACCATTAAGATTAACATTTCATTGCTTCTGTACCTGTCTTTCTATCAAATGTACATTTTCTAGGGCTGTGTAGATTTAATTGCCATTAAAAGATCCCAGGGTCAGTGACTAAAGGTTAACCCTAACTATATATGGTGTACACGTTTCTGTTTACTCATACACTTCAGCAGGTAACAGAATAAGAATTTTATGGTACGATATGACTCTTGGACTTATTCATAACACAGAGTAGATACATAAATAGCCCAATTATTATATTGATTTAGATTAGTGCCAAAAAAAATGCAGAATGATTTTATGTTAAGATTTGGGGAAAACTTTAATAGTCAGAGATTATAACCAATTTTACCTTATAGGAAGCAACTCTCATATGAAGACCAAAGTGACTGAATAATACTCAAAAAGAAACTAATTTTTTAAGGAGTATAAATAAATGTACTCTGAAATCACAAAGAGCAATTTTTAATTTGCCACTTGAGGTTAAGTTAATGGAAAGCACTTGTGTCATGAAAAAGGACAACTATCCTGAGGTGATAAAGTACCACAAACATACACCTAGAGAAAGAAAGGAAAAAAAACCAAATGTGTTGCCATTATTCCAGTTTTTATGGAAACAGATACTATTTCCCTGTTGTAACATGGTTAAGTATTATAGATTTGGATTATTATTGTTTCATAAAGAATGTTAATAATATGCAATGGGAACTTAATAGCACATAGTTTGCAAAGTTATTGTTAGCTGTGTATCTCAAAATAAGGGCACCCCAATAAAAAAGTTCTATTCTAGTTACTTTATTTAGAAAGTTTATTTTTTCTCTTGAAATTTTCTAAATCACCTTTATATTATAGTTAGTAATTTAATTATAGCAATTATTTAAAGCCTCCCATTTTGTGCTATGCATGAACAAAAGAGACCATTAATAAAACTCCTTTTTTCTCTTCAACCCAGCCTCTATTTGTAGCCAATGTAACTTTTCTGCTTAAGGACCCTCATGAAGCCAAGTCACTGGGGCTTGTGTGGTAGCAGGATAATAGGCCCCCAAAGACGTCCGTGTCCTGATACTCAGAACCAGTGAATATGTCACCTTACACGGCTTGGTCAGTTGAGGCTGCTACAGCAGAATAGCATGGTGTGGGGATTGCTGCAGAGGCTTATAAATAATAGAAATTTATTTCTCACAGTTTTGGGAGCTGGAATTCTGAGATCAGAGTGCCAACATGGTTAGGTTCTGGTGAGGAATCTCATCCAGGTTTCCAATGTCTATTTTCTTGTATCCTTTCATAGCGAAGAGGGTGAGACAGGGCTTTCTGTGCACCCCCCCCCCCCTTTAAATAAGGGCATTCATCCCATTCATGAGGGCAGTACTCTCATGATCTCAGTACCTCTCAAAGGCCCTACCTCTTAATACTGTCAAATGGGGTTAGAGTTTCAACATGAATTTTAGGGGGACATACACATTCAGTCAGTAAGAATGGTTAAAAGAGGCTTTGAAGATGTGATCAAGGGTAAATAAATCAAGATGGGAGATTTTACTGGGTTATCTAGGTGGGTGCAGTCTAATTACAGGAGTCCTTAAGAGTGCAGCAGCGTTCCCTGCTGGGTCAGGCAGATGAGACAGAAGGAGGAGGAGGAAAGTTTCGAGATGTGAGGGGGCCACAGCAGTTCGTTGCTGGCTTTGAAGGTAGAGGAAGGGGCCAGGAGGTAAGGAAGTGGTGGCCTTTGAAAACTGGGTAAGTCCTTTAATTTATAACCAGTGGGAAATGAAGGCTTGAGTTTCACAACTGCAAGGAACTCAATTTTGTCATTGAGCACAAAATGGCTTTTCCTTTAGATTTTCCAGAAAAGAATGTAGTATGCCAGCACCAAGGTTTTAGTGCGTTGAGCTACAGAACTGTAAGGTATTAAATTTTTGTCATTATAAGATACTATGTTTGTGGTAATTTGTCACAGCAGCAAAAGATAATGAATATATGGGGATTTACATCTACACACCATTCCAAGCCCAGGGCAATGGATTGTACTTTATTCAATTTAACGTCAGGGTGCAAAAAACCTGAGTTGGCCTGGAACCTATATTGTTGAATTCTTGACTGACTGTTCAACAATTCCCCCACCACAACTGTAAGATCATGAGGAAACTTGCAGATGAGATACTCTGATGTAATAACTCCTTTTATTATTATAATTTTGGTTTTAATCCACTGGCCCTTAAATTGGATTGGATTGTGCATGAACTTCCAGCATCCCATGTCTTTGTGATATAAGGCCTAGACTGAAAGCAATGCCATTGTTCTGCCTGGCCCTTTGCCCCAGTTGCATACTTTGAACTTAACCTTGAGGTCATACCCCTAAAATGGTAAGATTAAGTAGGGAAAGGTGAACCCAAGGAAAAAGGTGTCACATTTCTTCCTGAGATTTAGAGCAGAAACGGCCTAACTGGCCTACTCACGGGTGTCCTCACAGTGGGGTGGGGAGAGACCTTCCTAGCTAGGCATTCTGAAGACTGTCTTTTCACTCCCGCTGCATGGTAGCAAATGCTTCGATATAAGACTGACAGTCAGGAGAGAAATTGTTTTAAAAAAAGAAATTCAAAGTGTTAAGAGGAAACACCATGCATGCACAGGAGAAAAGCCCTCTAACTTACCATGTCACATTGTAAGTCTATCTCCTGGTATTATTATTATTGTTGTTGTTATTTTTAAAATTTATTTAAACTAAATAAACCCCACAAAAAACACACACACACAATAATTTGCCCATTTATCTAATCCTCCATCCTCCCTTCTCTGGCAACCACCAATTTGTTCTTTGTGTTTATGTGCTTTAAAAAAATCTTTTTTTAGATTCCATATATAAGAGAGAACATATGGTATTTGTTTTTCTCTGTCTGATTTATTTCACTTAAGGTTATGCTCTGGAGGTCCATCCATGATGTTGCAAATGGTGATTTCATTCATTTTTATGGCTGAATAATATTCCCTTGTGTGTGTATGTGTGTGTGGGTGTGTACGACATACCAAAGTTTCTTTATTCACTCATCCATTGATGGACACTTAAGTTGTTTCCATATCTTAGCTATTGTAGATGCTGCTGCAGTGAACATAGGGTGCATGTATCTTTTTGAGTCTGCTTTTTCTTTGGATAAATACTCAGAAGTGTAATAGCTGAATTGTTTGGTAGTTTTATTTTTAATTTTTTGAAAAAACTCTGTGCAGTTTTCCAAAAAGTGGCAGCCCCAATTATTATTCTCACCAGTGGTGCACAAAGGCTCCCTTTTCTCAACAACCTGGCCAACAGTTATTATTTCTTGTCTTTAATAATAGTCATTCAAACTGGTTTGAGGTGATCTCATTGTGATTTTGATTTGCATCCCTATGATGATTAATAATGTAGAGCACCTTTTCATGTACCTGTTGGCCATCTGTAGGTCTTCTTTGGAAAAATGTCTATTGAAACCTTCTGCCCATTTTTAGTCAAAATATCTTTTTGCTGCTGAGTTGTATGATTTCTTTATGTATTAGCTTCTCATCAGATATGTCATGTGCTATAATTTCTCCTATTCACTAGGTTGCCTTTTCATTTTATTGATGGTTTCTTTTGCTGTGCAGAAGCTTTTTAATTTGATTTAGTCCCACTTCTTTATTCCCCTTCTGTTTCTTTTGTTTTTGGTGTTAGATTTAAAAATTCATTGCCAAAACCTATGTCAAAGAGCTTAGTGCCTATGTAGTTTTATGGTTTCTAGCAGTTTTATGTTTTCATGTTTTATGTTCAAGTCTTTAATTCATTTCAAGTCAATTTTTTTGTATTGTGTAAGGTAGTTGTTCAGTATCATTCTTTTGCCTGTGGCTATCCAATTTTCCCAACAACATTTATTGGAGAGATTGTTCTTTTCCAATTGTGTATTCTTGACTTCTTAGTCCTAAATTAACTGGTCATATAAGAGCAGGTTTATTTTTGGGCTTTCTATTGTGTTCACTTGTCAGAGGAGATAAAAATTTATTCTTATCATCCTTCAGTGCTCTCCATCCAGATGTAAGAAGCTTGAGTTTCCCCTACAAGACATAGCATATTATTAACAGATTCAGCAAGCATTTTAAGATAGCAGACTTGATCTTGAAAATGAAGGGTCAGAGCTGATTCTAAGCAAAGTGCCAAGTAGGAGAATTTTGTGTTTTATGGTTGTTTTTTTGAGCCTCCCTTGGGCTTCTTGATACCATGTCTTTCCCACCTTTATAAGAAATAGCTTAATGTCCTCATGCTTACTAAAATTTTCACTAGAATGTAAGTTTCCTGGGGGCAAGAAGCTTTGTCACATCTATTGATGTGTCACCAAAACTAGAGAATTTTCTGATCTGTTGCCTTGTAGGTGCTCAGTAAATACTTGTCAGATAAAATGAATGAATGAATGGTGTCATCGTGTTTTTTTCAGACTTTATAACTTTTCAATTCCTGTGGTGCCTCCAGTTTCCCCTATTAATTTTGTACTTCATACTATAAGTAACTTCCTAGTGATGATCTTATTAAATGATAAGAAAAGATTATACTAAAATGTAGCATTTTTCTCCCTCGCAATTTATGACTGCCTCTGCACCACCCCACTGTAGGATATATTTGATACTTATAACATCACTAGAGGCACCTGCCTGTAGGATCTTCCATTTGATGGCTTCCTAGGGCAGAGGACAGGAGACACAACCTAAGGCCCACCCAGAGTTTTAGAAACCAAAGCACTGTATCCTTGGTGAAACAGGAAACCCGTGAAAACCCACTGTGCAGAAAGGCAAGGCCAGAAAATAAGCTTGTCTGGATGTTGTTGGTGGCAGGAAGAAAACAAAAAAATCCCGAGAATTTTTAAAAACAACATGGTCCTCACATGAATTTGAAGTTTGAATTCTTGCCACTCATGTGGTTCATAAAAATCCTTAGTCAGAAGCTAATTTCAACATATTCTCATTTTGTTTTTTCTGGAGAAAAGGTAGAAGCAAAGCTATGTCTTCCCTACAGGAGCTTTCTTCTATCTATGCCTCCAAGAATTTCCTTAAACGAAGTAACTACAATAACAACAACAACAACAACAACAACAACAACAAAACCTTAAAGATGAAACAGGGCCCCATGTGAGAGAACCTGCTGAATCAACAGAAAACAGAATCAGACCCAGAGGCAGGCAGACTCTTGCGTGGCCCTGGATTCTTGCTTCTCAATATTCACATCTTTGTGTGTAGCCTCCTCTCCTTGGACATGGGTGGGACCTGTGACTCTTAGTCAGTAAAATATGGTGAAGGGAAGGATGGATTGTCATTTCTGTGGTTGTGATATGTAATATTATATGCATATTTTTTTAGGAGACTCTTTTTCTTGGTGGCTTTGGGAAAAAAAAACAAGCTGCTATGTAGTGAGACATTCTATGGAAAAGGCCACAGGACAAGATTCTGAGGTCAGTCCCTAGCCAACAGCAAGCAAGGAAGTGAGACTTTTCAGTCTGGGAGATTGCAAGGGACTGAATGCTGCCAATAACCATTGTGAGCGTGGAAGTGGATCCTTCCCTAAACCAAGTTGCAGATGAGATCGCAGCCCTGGCCAACACCTTGATTGCAGCTTTGTGAGGCCCTGAGTAAAGGACTCAGCTAGGCCATGCTTGGAGTCCTAACCTACAGAAACTGTGAGATAACAAATATGTTTTATTTTAAGTTATGTTTTTGGTAATACTGTTATGCAACAATAAATAACTAATCCTCAAAACTTCAGATATGTGAATTATAAGATGCAAAATATATATTAAGTATGTTTAATATAGTTTGAAGCAATAATTAATGGGATTAAAATGTGAGAGAGAGCCCCAGCTGGTGTGGCTCAGTAGATTGAGTGCCGGCCTGTGAACCAAAGGGTTACCAGTTTGATTCCCAATCAGGGCACATGCCTGGGTTGTGGGTCAGGTCCCTAATAGGGGGTGCGCGAGAAACCACACATTGATGTTTCTCTCCCTCTCTTTCTTCCTCCCTTCCTCCTCTCTAAGAACAAACAAACAAACAAACAAACAAATAAATAAAATCTTTAAAAAAATATATGAGCAAGGAAGAAGAGGCGATAGAATGATTGAACAGATTTAATAAGTAAATAGAACTTCTAAATGAAAAATATGTAAATTAATATAAAACCTCAGTGGACAGCCTAAATAATAGACATAGCTAAAAATGGAATTAGTGGCCTAGAAGAGAGAGCTGAGGAAATTATCCAGAATGAACTTACATTGGCTCTTGCTATTTCTCTGCCTGGAATACATTCCTTTGGATGAGTACGTGGCTGCTCCTTCACGTCTTTCAGGTTCTTGCTCAGGTAGTACCTTACGTGGGAGGCCTTCCCTAACCATCCATGGTAGAAGAGCAGTCCTGCTTGCTCCTGCATATATGTTATCTCTTTCCATGCTTTATTTTCCTTCATAGTATTCATTACATATTATTTATCAACTTATTTATTTGTTGTGTATCTCCCCATATCCCACCCAATACACTGATCTTCATGTTTAATACAGCAACCCTGGGACTTAAAAAAATGCTTGTCCCGTAATAGATGATCAAAATTACTTCTTGAATAAAGGAATGAATGAAAGGGGCACACAGGGTAAAATAGATGACAACACACGAAAGGGAGGTGTATACAAGATGAAAAATTTAGTACTATCAGACATATAGTAATGTACTTTTTTGGGATAGTTTATTTTATTTATTTTATTTTTTAGTATATCTATTGATTATTTTATTATAGCTGTCCCACTTTCTTTACCTTTGCCCTCCTCTCCCCGCCCCGGGACCCCACTTCCCTCCAGCAATCCCTGCCCTTAGTCCATGGGTCATGCATGTAAGTTCTTTGGCTTCTCCATTTCCTATACTACCCTTACCCTCTCCCTTTCTGTTTTGCACCTGCAAATTATGCTTCTTAATCCCTGTCCCTTTTTGCCCATTCTCCCCCTGCCCCTTCCAGCATTGAGATAACCCTCAAAATGATCTCCATACCTATGATTCTGTTCCTGTTCTGGTTGTTTGCTTAGTTTTTTTCCCTCCCTCAGTTGATAGCTGTGAACTTGTTGCCTTGTTAATGTTCATAGTTTTGATCTTCTTCTTTTGCTTAAATAGGTCCCTTAACATTTCATGTAATAATGGTTTGGTGATGATGAACTCCTTTAGCTTTACCTTGTTTGGGAAGCACTTTATCTGCTCTTCCATTCTAAATGATAGCTTTGCTGGATAGAGTAATCTTGAGTTGTAGGTCCTTGCTTTTCATCACTTTGAATACTTGTCAGTCCCTTCTTGACTGCAAAGTTTCTTTTGAGAAATCAGCTGACAGTCTTATGGGTACTCCTTTGCATGTAACTCTGCTTTTCTCTTCCTGCTTTTAAGATTCTCTATTTACCTTTAATCTTTGGCATTTTAATTAGGATGTATGTTGGTGTGGTCCTCTTTAGGTCCAAGTTGTTTGGGACTCTCTGCTTCCTAGACTTGTATGTCTTTCCTTTGCCAAATTTAGGAGGTTTTCTTTCCTTATTTTTTCAAATAAGTTTTCAATTTCTTGCTCTTCCTCTTCTCCTTCTGGTATTCCTATGATTTGGATGTCGGCATGTTTGGAGATGTCCTGGAGTCTTCTTATTCTCTCCTCATTTTTTTTTTGAATTCTTGTTTCTTCTTTCTGTTCTGGTTGAGTGTTTATTTCTTCCTTATGTTCCAAATCTTTGAGTTGAACCCAGCTTCCTTCCTTTCATTGTTTATTCCCTGTAGATATTTCTTCATTTCACTTAGTGAAGCCTTCATTTCTTCTTTTGTGTTTTTGCTGTACTCAGTGAGTTCTTTGAACATCCTGATCATGTGTTTTGAGCTCTGTGTCTGATAAGTTGGCTGTCTCCATTTTGTTTAGTTCTTTTGGGGTTTGTTCTGTTGTTTCATTTGGGCACTATTTCTTTATCTCTCAATTTGGCAGCCTCCCTGTGTTTGTTTCTGTGTAATAGATAGAGCTGATTTGACTCCCTGTAAAAGGCACTAGTAAATTGTGTGGGGCAGAGCCTTAGGTAATCAACAGGATGAGGCAATCCTGTTCACTGCTTTGTGGCTTTCTGTGGGGAGGGCTTGCAGAGGGGACTGTGCCTCTGCCTGGCTTCTGGAGGCTTGCTCTGTGCTTACCCTGTTTCCAGTTACTTCACCCCCTTCCTGTATGTGACCGGTACCCCTCTGGCTGTCACCTTGGTGGTGGTTCCTAGAGTGGGTGGGTTTATGTACATTCTAGGACCAGTTTAGACAGACTTTCCTAAGAGACTGGCGGTTTTTCCACTACCCCAACTCCCACTGCTTTTTATAACCAGAGGTAATGGGGATTTATCTTCCCAGCACTGGCACCTGGGGCAGTGCAGTCTGGCCTGTGGCTTGGATCACTTGCTCCCCAATGTGTTCCTCCTGATTTTTATCCACCACACATGAATGTGGGACCACCTGTGCACATTCTGCCACTCCTGCTGCCTTTCTGTGCCATACCGTGTCTCTTCACCTCCCTGTCTTGTCTCCACATTGCTGCCCTTTCTACCCATTTGGATGAATGTGGCTTCTTTAATTCCTTGGTTGTCAGACTTTTACACAGTTTGATTTTCTCACAGTTCTGGGTGTTATTTGTTTCTAGATATAGTTGTAATTCCTTTTCATGGCTGCATGAGGAGGCGAAGCATGTCTACCTACGCCTCTATCTTGACTGGAAGACCTTCCTATAATGTACTTATTAATTTGCTGTCTGCCTTGATCTCTGAGACTTGTAAGGGCTTTAACTGTGTTGTTCATTGAAGTATTCCCAGTGCGTAAATTAGTGTCTGGTACCTAATGAGCACTCTGTACATATTGTTGAATAAAATAATAAATGAAAGGTCTAACATTTATCTAGTCAGAGTTTTGGGAGGAGAGTAGAGAGAGAATGAGGGAGAGGCAAAATTTGAAGAGCTAATAGGAATTTTTCAAAACTGATTAAAGATACTAATTGTTAGGTTTAGGAACACCCAAAAATCCCAAGTAAACAAAATGATATTTATCCCTGAGGTCCATCCATTATAGTGAGAGTGCAAAGGTCTTACAATTAGTTCAACAAGAAGACAGAGTCCCTACAAGGTAATGACATGGTTGAATTTCCAACAGCCATGAATGGAAGCCAGGGAACAGTGAATGATATCTTAAATTATTAAAAGAAAACAATTATTTCTAATTTTATATTCAATAAATTACTCTTTCAAGAATAAGGGCCAAAAAATAAGATATTTTTAGGCAATTAAAGAAAGATCTTTTCATCAATATATTCTTTACTAAAGAAAATTCTAAAGGACATAATTAAAAGTTATTCCTTGAGGGATATCTGAATGCAAGAAGGAATGGTGACCAAAGAAAATCAGAAACCTGTGGTCACAGCTAATCTGATACCTACAGCATGAATCAATAAAAATAATGTCTAATGAGTATGGATAAAATGATAGAATTAAGGTATTTGGCAATAGCATGCAGTTGTGGGTAGAGTATGACAAGTTGAAGTATTCTAAGTTTCTTACATTTTTTGAAGGGAGGGTAATAACACTGATTAATTTTAGACTTCCTTTTTTAAGTGTACATAATACATTTTCAAGGGTAAGAGTCATAGAAAATGGACAGAGTATATAATTTCCAAATTAGTAAAGTAAAAAATGGAAGAAGAAAGAATTTTAATAATTTAAAATAAGACAAGAAAGGAAGAAAGCATAGAAAATAACAGGAAAATAGAATACAGAATATAATATAGTAGGAATACACCAAAATATAATAACAATTTAGATAGAGAACTGTTTAAGAGAGAGGATCAATAGAGACAAAATTGTTTCTTTGGAAAGACTAACATAATTAGGAAGTATCTAGCAAGATGGATTATGAGCAAAAGAGAGAGAGCAAGAATAAAAAATTATTAGGAATAAAAAAGGGGGAGACAGTTGAGAAATTAACAAGATGAGAAAGATATGCATAATTTAATGGTAGTAAATTTGAAAACAGACAAAAGTAAAAAAGTGATTTTTAGAAAATCACTTTCCACCAAAACTCAGAGAAATAGAAAAACCTAAAAAAAAATCTATAAGCCTTGAAAGAATTAAATTAGTTCATAAAAATCTTCCTACAAATAAAACACCAGGCCCTGATGGTATTGTGGATAAATTTGTCTCAACATTCAAGGAATAAGTAATTCCAATATTCTACCACAAATTTTCCAGAGAATACCAATGGGAGGTGTAGCATTACTATTGACACGAAATTAGAAAAAGACAGTATGAGGAAGGAAAATTGCAGGTTTGGTCTTTCTCTCTCAGGAACTAGATAGAAAAGTCCTAAATAAAATACTAGCTGATTTTATTTTGAGAAAGGATTAGAAGCCACCTCATTCCCTTCTTCCAGTCCCCCTTCTAGGAAGTAGACTTTGCTCTTTGTTTTGTTTTAATTCTGGGTAGTTATATTGGAGGTTTAGCCCCCTAGGGGAGGAGGGGCACATGTGAGTACAGTGTCTCTGAGGTAGCTCTTGATTTTCATTTTCCTTGGATGGCCAAACATTGGTCACCTCAGTGTGTTTGGGAGATCCTGGCTAAAGTGTCTCTTCATCCTCAGGCATTAAGATCTCTATCAGAGCCAACAAAAGTGCCCAGTGGTGGCCCTAAACCAGCCATACAGAGATGAGCGTTGCTGAGATGGAGCTCTAGGAGAGTGGGCATGTTGTGAGGGAAGGGGGTTGGCAGGGGAGCCTATGGGCCACAAACTCCCAGGTCCCTAAAATTTTAGGACAATTTTTTTTTTCTGCTTGCATGTTATCACTATCAGTGACTGGTAAGATCAGGTACTACTACTACTAATTAGTAGTATTTACTAATTATTATATGCCACACATCAGGGTAAATTTTGTAAGTTATGTTCACAGATTCTGATTACTTTTATAGAATAATATTTTGTATACATTTTTGAAAATTAGAGGGAATATTGATAATTACAATAGCATATTGCTGAATTGAAGAGGAGAATGTTTTAAACTTCTAGGAAGCAAACAAGCTAACTAAACTCATCTTTGGGTTACCTTGTGCTACTCAACTTTAAATGTCCCTTTTCTCTACCACCACCAAAATGGAACACTACGCAGCAGAAAGAAAAAAAGAACTACTAAACTTCGCGACAGCGTGGATGGAACTGGAGAGCATTATGCTAAGCGAAATAAGCCAGGGGGCGAAAGACAAATACCATATGATCTCACCTATAAGCGGAACCTAACCAACAATACAAAGATGCAATGAAAATAAGACCAGCAACACTGAAAGGAAAAGAAATCAACAGAGACAAGAGGGAAGGTGGGGGCCAGGAAAGGGAAGAGAAGGGGAAAGTCAAGGAACATATAGCAAGGACTCATGGACAAAACCAAAGGGGAAGAGCTGAGGGAGGGAAGGAGAGAGGGGGCAAGGGAAAGTGGTGGGGGGTAGGCAGAGACAAATGTATTTGAAAAAATAAATTAAAATACAATTAAAAAAACTAACTTAAAAGTAAAAAAAATTAAAAAAAATAAAAAAATAAAAGAAAAAGGAGTTAGACAGGAAGGGGGCAGAGAAATAAAGAAAAGCTTTATTTACAGTTTTCAAAAATGTAAATCATATCATCAGCGATGAAAATTTGAACTTAGTGCATAGAATTATTTTTCTATATTTGTTAGAACAATAGATGTTGTGGAAGAGTATTAAATTCTTGGGTTTAAGTTGGAAGTGAAGTATGCAGATAAATAAGCAAGAGTCAAGGTTTTATATTTTATTTTTATAGTTATATTTATGCATAATCATTCTTTATTGACTTACAAAGCTTTTTGACAGTTACCTATAATAAGAAATACATTTTAATTGCAACTGAATATGAACACAAATACTCATATAGGTGAAAAAGATTTTATGAAAAGATACTCTTATTATACATGTGGTAGACTTTAGTATTTGCATTCTTTTCTATTTTATTCTATTTTGTCATTAGAGTTAAAAATGCTGGGCGTGAATTACTTAATTGATTTGGGGTTACACTAATAGGTCACAACCTGCAGTTTTAAACATACTGCCTAAAATATAATTAGATTGCTAATATCCGTCTCGTTAGATAACTCTTGATCTCTATTATTGCAAAGTATTTAGTTACTTGAAATATTTTTTTTGCAATCTTCCTAGTCTGTCATTGAAATGGAAGCAGGACAGTAATTGTGATCTGCGTAACACAGAATCATCTTTGATAAGTTTAATTCTGCTGCTGAAGGTCGGAATTAATGCCATTGGTAATTGAAAGTGGACTTACCTATACTTATCATTGTAGTTAGTAGTATGTGGTATGTTCATATAGAGAAGCTCTTTTCTCTTATAGGAATGTTTTATCACTCTGGAATATATGGGTTAAACAGTAATTGGTATGGTGATCCAGGAAAACTTATACGAATGAAAGTAACTTGTGTAGCTTAAATATGTTTAGATGATAAAAATGCTATTTAAAATGAGGTTGTGTTGAAATCATGTTTCCATACCTTAAATTGTGACACTGTTTTGTAATTCATTTATGATACCACTAATAAACGCAGGTCCAGAAAACAATGCATTTTAAAGTGCCATGAAATGTATCCCAGTGATACACATTTAGAACCAGGGTTTAAATAATAGAATGTTGTTTTATGTAAAGTAGCAGCTTTTACACTTCAAGTATCTGGAAGAGCTTTATAAAGCAAAGCATTAAATGTGAACTGCTCATTTTTATTCAAAGTTTATGAGATTCCAGAAGTACCATTATATTGCCTTTGCTTTAAAATGCAATTCACAGTAAAATACATATTCCCTTTCTTTTTAAATAAGGTTCAGTGAGCAAAAGCTGCAAGTGACTTGTACCTTGTATGTATTTCCTTTCTGTAGAAGACATTGAAGTGACTCAGGTTTTGCAAGAAGGTAATCTGTCTCTCTGCAGCTACAGTCTCTGTTTATTTGTGAGGTCAAATTTTAGTAAATAAAATGATGCAGAACCAAGAAAAATGAGCACATTACTGATAGCTAACATTTCTTCAACGTTTCCTATGTATTAAACTCTGTTTATAGTGGATTACAAATATTATTTCAGTTAGATATTACACCAATCTTATGAGATAGGTTCGAATATTATTCCCATTTTATAGCAGAGCAAATTGAGAGCCAGAGGGGGTCTCATGCCAAAATTCATTCAGTTTCTAAGCAATAGAGACAGACTTTTCATTGGGGAATCTCAGTTTACTGTGTGGTGCTATTTCTCAACTTGCATAAAGTGAAAAAGGGCAAAGTGCCCCCTCAACAATGAATTGAGCTATTAAACCTACTTTGTTGGCATTGTGAATATTTTGCTTTATTTTTTGTTAAAATATATTTTTATTAAACAGTATTTTTAGATAGGGTCATATTAAATAGCTTAAATAACAAGTTTTTAGCTTATTTACTGATTGGTTTCATTTCAAAGTTAGTAAATTACCCATGTATTATATCCATAAAACAATCTGACATGTTTGTTTCTCTGCACAGAGCTTGTTCAGTTTCCCTTTGTGTAAGGGTACTCTTTCAAACTCACAATGAAAGGGTAACTAAGAATATTCTGAAAAACATACCAGAAGAATAAATATATGTATTTAGAGCAGCATCTTATACTGATCAAACATGTAAAAAAATCTACTGGTGCGGAAATATTAATCTGTGTTATAGTGATACACATGGCATTTAGATAAAGAAAAAAATTATTGCTTGGGAAAAATGTACTGTCTACTTTTTATATACCTTTGTCATTCTGATTTAAATGACAATGAATTAAATGACCTCTCCTTTGGAAGTCTTTGTAGTACCACCAACAATGTGTTTACTAATCTCAGGAGATTAAATTTTGGATCTTGCAATGTCCTGGCTTATTGCTCAATTCAGAAATTTCTGTGCAATGAAAGGGAACACTGAACTTTCAACCCCTTCTTTTCTCCATCACCTTTTACTTCTTAAAAGAGCCAATGCTAGTTTACTTAATTTATGAAAAAGTCATAATAAACTCAGTAAGATTTCTTAGTAAACTTCCAAATAATACCCAAGTATTCAATAACTAAAAAATGGTCTTATTTTTTAAACCTGTACTCTCTATTTAGCAAACCATAACCATCAGTACTTGGGTACAATCTTCATTTGTAACTAATATCTTTCACAAAATCTGTAATTTTTCTTAAATACTACTTTTGCATTTATGTCTTGATTCAGAACCTGAAGTTCAAAATCAATAACAAGTTAGGCAGACCAACTTTCATCATTTTAATGGACTGATAGAACCAGTTGCCTGAACTGAGGACCTACTACATGCTTATTCATTGCCAGGTGCTAGGAAGACTAATAGAGGGTGAGAAAGCAGAACACTGTTTAAAATATTAATTTATGAAAGTGTCTCATCACCCCTTGCTTAGAGAGCGTGTTAAAGTGGTATTCCTTATATAAAGAGAAGATTAAACAGGAAGGAGATGTTGGTAAGTGTCAAAGGTCACAGGATGTTTGAGTCAATTCAATTTTTAAAATTGAAATTCAGGTTGGCAAAGTGTAGCCTACAGGCCACTACCTGTCTTTGTAAATAAAGTTTTATTGGAGTTTGGCATGTCCAATGGTTTAGGTATTGTCTTTGGCTGCTTTCTTACTTCAAAGACAGAGTTAGTTGTTGCAACAGAGACCATATGGACCGCAAAGCCTAAAATACTATCTGGCCCTTTTAAGAAAATATATGCTGGCTCTGGTCTAAGTTATATATTAAAATTACTTGCAAGGTCCTTTTCAGATATTGTATGTATACATATAAATTAATGTAATTATTCTGCAGCATAAGTATTGTGGTTTGGAATAAAATCTTTAAAAAATGTTACACTGAATAATTGTTAAACTATTTATGATATGAGAAGATATGTCCAGAAGCTATCTTTAGAAAAATGTATTTCATATTACTATAGTTCAACAGTTTTAAGAACATATTCTTGTACATTGCTTTAGATGAAATGAACTTTTATTTTGTATGGAGATTTAATTCTTATCAATTGGATATTTTGATTGAATGAAAATTGGAATGTTAACATAGTTTCTCTTTATTTTGCTTATTGCATTTGTTAATGGGAGTTGGTATATATTAATTTTCTTATTTACAGAAGATTTATGTTTATAATAAATTGCAAGATATCAGTTGAATATTGCTTTGACTTGGTAGCAATCTGTGACTTTAAGATGTGATGTATGTAAGTTTCTTGTTATATGACAGTCATCAACATTATAACAGACATCTAGTGGTTGAAGAAGTGTTTGTTAGTATAATTGATTTATTTTTTTTTGAAGGGGGCAGAGAATTATTTTTGAAAGGATGGCTGCTTGGATATGTTTTGGTTTTATTTGATCCAGTTAAACATTGTTTTTCCTGGCCATATGTGATATAGTTTTAAACACTGCTGAGTGGCTTCTCATAGGCGGCTCATAGTATAGCATGACTTCACTGATTGTGTGTTTGCCTCTCTCACTAAGTTTCTATATCCTTAGGAATAGATGGCAGGTGTACACAGCGCCTGTCTCACTGTGGTCACTAGGTAAATGAGTTGCATGGAATTGAAGTAGCTAGGTAATGAGAAGTTGTACACTTTTGAAATTCTCCTGGAATTCCAAAATATTCTTTGCTGTTTCTCCTCTTATTTTAAATACAGCGGGAAGCAGCTGCATGCACGTTTTCCACTCTTGATCTTGCAACCTGACAAAAGGAGGGACTGTGCTAGATCTATCTATGTATTGTCCGCACTTGGCACAGAGCATGGAGCATATATTTGTGTAGCTGGGTTATTAGCAATATGAGGGGCATTCTGTATCACAAAAAAATTGGGCATCTGTTTCTGGGTCTGGATGAAGTCCTTCTGCATGAAGTAGGCAGGAGTAGGGGAGTAAGGAGTAATCTGTTTGCCTCACTAGGTTGAAGGTCTGAACAGTCAAGGATTGCTGAATGGACGAATGGGAGAGTGGTAATTAGACGCCTAGCTGTCAGGAAGCAAGGAACTGAAATATTAGAACAGTACCAAAAGCTGATTTAGCAAAAAATTGTTGGTTTTTTTTTTCCCTGTGGTGTAATTTAGCAACGCTAAAGATGCTGCTGCTCAGGTGTATTTCCTGAGAGAGAGAGTGAACATTCTGACTTGAAAGTGTTGGCATTTTAGAAATCCTGGAGAACTCTGCCAGCCTGAGAGAGGGGAAGGGGTCCAAGTCTGCTTTTTATAGCACTAAGGAAAGGATACTTATGGCAGCCATAGGCTGATAAAGGTTTAACAACTGCTCTCGAAAAGGGGACAAAAGCTTTGATTTGTAGTGTTTACCAGTTTCTGTGGTGTAAATACTCCCACCATGACTGATTTAAGCTATTACTGACTTGACATTACTGAACATGGAGTTGGAAAGAAATACACAAATTGACTCTCAGGAGTTAGTGCTGGCTGGCTCTAGTACAAAGCTCATTTAAAGTAACAGCTCTTTGTCGTAGGGGGATTTACTGCCAGGTTACCAGGAACTAGATGGTGATGTTTCATGTTATTAACAATAAGTAGATGTGACTATTTGTTTTACATACATGGGCAAATGTGGAATTGTGAAACGTTTGTAATAAAGTTCTATTCTTTTTATCTTTGTGACATTTTGGCAAGAGATGCAGTTATATTTTCAAAATATGCATCTCAGGAAGGGAAGAGGGCATGGTATCAGGCATTTTCTTTGCCCTTCAGCAGTGGTAACAGTTAAGGCATTTCTTAATTGTCTTTCCAAAAGAATGGGCTACCTCAAAGGTACAAGGAATAGATGGCTTTGGGAATTTTTACTGTACTCCCAAGTGAGCCAGGACTTTGCAATTGCTCTGGACAGCATTGGTCTGGTTTTACACTTTGAATCTACACATTTTCTGAGGGTAATTAACACTTAACTAAATTACTCATTTTTGTCATTCAGGTGGCAACTTGAATGTTTTTCAAGACTGCTTTCTTTTACAGGCAACTGGTAACAAAGCTTCCCTCCAGCACCTGTTTGTATATCAGGTACAGAGGGTTTGCCTTCATTCTGCAGTTTCTTGGTAAGATTCTGACTTGTTATTTTGGTTTTTAGTATGTCACCCATATAAACTTAATAGCATGTGTGCATAATATATATAAATTGACTTCATGTTGAAATCTGGTTCTCATATTTATTCTATATATGTTGACTTTCTTCTAAGGTTATTTATGACATTTAAGATAATTATTTTTTAGATTCAATTATTTATTTATTTATTTATTTTAGAAACAAAACCGATTATTGTATTCTAGGGTATTACTTTGCATACGGATATCATTATTGCTTTCTAAAATTACACTTTTTTCTCCATTACATTCTTTTTTTCATTGTTGTTCAATTACAGTTGTCCAACATTTTTCCCCAGTGCTTTTGCCTTCTCTGCCAACAATTCCCCTGCCCCTGTTCCCACAGTCAGTCCCCACCCACCCACCGTTGTCTGTGACAATGGGTCCTCTATACATGTTCCTTGACTAGACCCTTCCCCTTTTTTTCCCCATTATCCCCCGCCCCCCCGCCCCCGCCCCTCTGGTCACTGTCAGTTTGTTCTTTATTTCCATGTCTCTGGTTCTATTTTGTTTGTTCTTTGCTTTGTTGATTAGGTACCACTTATGGGTGAAATCATATGGTGCTTGTCTTTCACTGCCTGGCTTATTTCACTTAGCATAATACTCTCCAGTTCCATCCATGCTGTCCCGAAAGGTAGGAGTTCCTTCTTTCTTTCTGCTACATAGTATTTCATTGTGCAAATAGGTACCACAGTTTTTTGATCCACTCATTTACTGGTGGGCACTTGGGCTATTTCCAACACTTGGCTATTGTAAATAATGCTGCTATGAACATTGGGGTGCATAGGTTCTTTTGAATTGGTGTTTTAAGATTCTTAGGGTATAACCCCAGCCGTGGAATCACTGGATCAAAAGGCAGTTCCATTTTTATTTTTTTGGGGAAATTCCATACTGTTTTCCACAGTGGCTGCATCAGTCTGCATTCCCACCAACAGTGCACTAGGGTACCCTTTTCTCCACTACCTCGCCAGCACTTGTTTGTTAGTGATGGCTATTCTGACAAGTGTGAAGTGGTATTTCATTGTAGTTTTAATTTGCATCTCTCTGATGGCTAGTGATGCTGAGCATTTTTTCATGTGTCTCTGGGCCCTGTGTACGTCCTCTTTGGAGAAGTGTCTGTTCAGGTCCTTTGCCCATTTTTTAATTGGATTGTTTGTCTTCCTGGTGTGGAGTCATGTGAGTTCTTTATATACTTTGGAGATAAAATCTTGCCTCAGATATCATTGGCAAATATGTTTTCCCATATGATTGGTTCCATTTTCATTTTGTTGATGTTTTCTTTAGCCTTGCAGAAGCTTTTTAATTTGATATAGTCCCATTTGTTTATTCTTTTCTTCATATCTCTTATCCTAGGGGACGTTATCAGTGAAAATGTTGCCGCATGGGATATCTGAAATATTCCTGCCAATGTTCTCCTCTAAGATGTTTATGGTGTCATGATTTATACTTAAGTCTTTTATCCATCTTGAGTTTATTTTGGTGTATGGTGTAAGTTGGTGGTCTAGTGTCATTTTTTTGCATGTGCTTCTCCAGGTCTCCCAACACCATTTATTGAAGAGGCTATTTTTACTCCATTTTATGCTCCTGCCACCTTTGTCAAATATTAATTGACCACATTGACATGGGTTTATTTCTGGGCTCTCTATTCTGTTCCATTGGTCTGTGTGTCTGTTCTTATGCCAGTACCATACTGTTTTGATTATAGTGGGCTTGTAATATAGTTTGATATCAGGCATTGTGATCCCTCCTACTTAGTTCTTCTTTCTCAAAATTTCTGGGGCTATTTGAGGTCATTTATGGTTCCATATAAATTTTTGAAATATTTTTTCTATGTCTGTGAAATATGTCATTGGTATTTTGATAGGGATTATATTGAATCTATAGATTGCTTTGGGTAATATGGACATTTTAATGTTGTTAATTCTTCCAATCTATGAACATGGTGTATGCTTCCATTTATTTGTGTCTTCCTTAATTTCTTCCTTCAGTTTTCTCCAGTTTTCTGAGTACAGATCTTTCACCACTTCTAGTGAACAAAGTATTGGAAGTTCTAGCCACAGTGATCAGACAAGAAAAATAAAAGTCATCCACATTGGAAAGGAGGAAGTAAAGCTGTCATTATTGGCAGATGACATGATAGTGTCCATAGATAGTGTCACAGACTTCACCAAAAAACTACTCGACTTAATAAGTGAATCTGGCAAAACAGGAGGATACAAAGTCAATATTCAGAAATTGAAGGCATTTTTGTACACTAACAATGAAATATCAGAAATAGAAATTGGAAAGAAATCCTATTTTACATAGCAACAAGAAAAATAAAATACCTAGGAATAAACTTAACCAAGGAGGTAAAAGTCCTATACATTTAAGATAATTTAAAATATTCCTTTATAGTCAGTCTTCATGGAAAAAGGTTTACATTTATCTCTTCTTCGGTCTCCACTTCCTCCTGAACTCAGTGGCTTGGCTTCTTTTCCCATAATTCAACTGAAAATGTTTTAGTCAAGGGTGTTGTTTGATCTCCGGTTTGTCTGCTTGTTCCCTATGTGACCTTATTTATACTCAGGCATGGATTCAGCTGCTTCCTTTCTAACCTTATGATTACCTTTTGATTTATGTGCTATGTACATCTTGCCTGGGTAACTGCAATTGTCTGCTAATTTCTTTCTGTGGTTTTTGTCTTCTCTGCAATCCAAAGTGCTGCCAAAGTCCACCATCTAAAATGAAAATCTAATAATGTGAGGTGACATCTGGCTGCCCTGGTAGGGCAATAATTTGGTGCCCTTTTTAGAAAATTCTATTTCTTTAGTCAACAGTTGTTTGGCTGGGTGCCACAGACGGTATGCTGGGTGGGGGAAAAGTGCTAGCAGCTCACTCAGTGAGTCCTTATGTGCATTTCTAGAAGCTGTAATACCAGAGCTACCTGGACATATCCATTGTAGGATATACCCCTCTTCATGAGACTCATTGAAGTATTCTTTTCTATAAACTCTAACAGAACTTTGTGGAAATATAATTTTCTCTAGCTTGTTACATTTCTAGTGATAAAACTAATAATATGAGCAACTGCATGACTAGTCAGTTTGTTAGTGTGGTTCTAGGTACAGATATTTTGTCTGTATTATTAAATCTTTGGGTGATACATTCCTCCCCTTTTGCCTGTGTATGTTCAATGTGTATATAGTGCTCAGCTGAAATATTCACATATGTTAGTGAGTGCTATTCTCAACTGTGAAGTAACTCAATTATGATAACGAGTTTTGGTCTTGCATTACACAAATCATTTAGTAGTCCATTTTGTTAATTCTGTTATTTGGATAATTTGCATATTGTGTATACTCATAATAAAGCTTATTTATAATAATAAAATGAAGCTAGCAGCATTATGAATTTGATACAACAGCATTATGATTGAATTTGATGCAACAGCATTATGGTTAGAGGTCAAGAAGTAAATAAAGGAGTAACTAATGACAAGTGAAGATTCAGAAATTTGGAAAATGTAACTAGAATAAAGTGAACTGCTAGAGATGATTTTATTTTTCAGTCTCCTCAGGGTATTGCTGCTATCTTATATTTTCTTTTACTGAAATTATTCAATGTAGATATTTGAGATATAATATTTCTTATTAGAAGCAATCTCCATTTTAAAGTGACCGCCAAAATTATTTGAAAAAATTTGCTTCAAAAGTCACTTTATCAGAACTCATTGTTTGCTATAAAGTGGGAATGTGGGTGGTTTGAGTTTTTATTTTTTCCTGTGATATTTTGCGGACCTACACATCAAGGACTCGTGCAGAGGTTCTGTTCAGGAACTTTCAGACTGAAAAAACAGTTGCATATTTTCCATTTTAACCTGTTAGTATTTCAGGAAATCCAGAACTAGATGATTCTTAAAGGCCAGGAGACTAAGGTGGGACGAATGGGTAATTATTTATTTATTTAAAAAAATCTTATTTAAGTAGTAAAACAATAATTGCTTTTTGTTGTTGTTGAGTTACAGTTGTCCCCATTTCCTCCCCATTAATCTCTCCCACCCTACCCACCACCGCCTCCCACATTCAACCCTCCCTGCCCGCACCACTGGTGACGGTTTCTTTACATTTGTGGCTGTGTGTATGTACCTCAAGGAAAAAATTAATTTATTAATTATCTGGTTAAATTAAGTTTTTCTGTTTACCAGGTATTTATAAAAATGCCAACTAACACATTGGATAAATGTTTGAAAAATCTACATTGGGAATTGAATTAATGAAACTTAACAGTACTCTGTGATCAAATAAACCCAGCACCTAATCAAATATATTCTTCATTATTCCTTACTGCTTCCTCTGTTGAGCTGAATATTGGCAGTAGAAATAAATTTATATTATATAGGGCTTTATCATTTGTAAAATAATGTCACTGACACCATCTAATTTAATTATCATTATGCTCCTGGAACATAAATTGAGCTTATATATTAAGGGAAAATTGAGGTTTAGGGAGATTATGACTTGCCAAATACTGTACCGTTTATCAGTGGAGGATCTGAATCCAGACTTCTGACCCCTGGCTTTCCTTCATCTCTTCTTCTCTCCATCCCTCCCAGCCCCCGTTCCTGCCTTATTTCTGTCTTAAAGATATTGCTACCACTGAGATACTGTGTAGTCATCAGAATTGATCAAAATCTCTTGCTGAGAAAATGTTTATCACCTATTAATAAGTCAGCACATTTGTTGATGCTTCAATTCCTGACCTAATTTTTATTATTACTCTTCTACCTCACTAACATTAATATAATCTTAGTTTTCTTACATGCATTTTCTTTTTGTGTTAGCCTAAGGAATAAAAATAAAAGTATGATTTAAAATTCTTGGGAGTTTGCAAATACTATGTTGAAGTAGTAACATCCTCTAATAAACAGGGCAGTAATCTTTAAAATAACTACTGGAGCAAGACAAATCCCTCAATCCACATGGTGTTAGTTTTACACATTTTGATCCTGGCTAGTGCTCTTGCTGATTTTAGTAAGGCATTGGCAATTAGAATGAAGTGGGTCAAATAACAATTATAGTAACAATATTTACTCAAATTTGTACAGTATTTTATACTTATATACATATTTTTCATTTACATAAGAATCTTTTAATATTGGAAATGATTGCTGTATGTAGATAGGCAAAATAAGGGCATTTTAACCTTCATTAAAGAAGTATTTTTATCAGTTAGATAACAATACACCAAAATACAGAAGAACCATGTTTAAATAGTAACATTTGTTTTTTTCCTTTACCACTTGCAGTGATTTATAACCCATACTAAATTAGGTTCTGCATATCTTTGGGTATAGTCAGTTTCAATAGGAGATTGGAGAAGAGTTAGTCTTTATAGTTTTTTTTTTCCCCCTTTAATCTTCGTTCCTGATCACTGAGCCGAGAGCTCCTAATTGGGTAGCAATAAATCAGTGCAGGAACAGACTTATCTTGACTCATTTTTCTAGCTCTAATATATAACAAACACAGGAGCAGATTGAATTTTGGGGTCAAATAGTATCAGAAATACACTGTAATCTTTTAGATCCAGTCTTAGTTTTTAAAGAGCAAAGTATAGAATTGTTTCTCTCTGAATCCATCATTGTGGCCATAGGCCACTGTAACCCTGTCTTTCTGGGGTCTCTTATTTCTCTAGATAGTTTTCTTCCTTTTAAATTTCACTATTCTTCTTGTTTTCACTCAGATTTTATTTGGATCCCAGTTATTATTCTTACATTCTTCATTAGTTCTCAGATCCATTGCCTTGGTCTTTCTTACTGCAGGCAGTTTGCAGTCTTTCCTGTCTGTTTTTCCGACCCTCTGCATGCAATGTTGGTTTGGGAAGCCTTCTTGCTGTTTGCTATATAGGGTGTGGCGAAAGTAGGTTTACAGTTGTTTGTGTGGATAAATAATAATGCAATTATAAACTCTGTGTTTTGTGTACTCACAATGTATACCTACTTTTGCCCCGCCCTGTATATATGTTTTAAAGGATGAGGTTTCTCCCATGCTGTTCTGGCTGCCATTGTAATTTCATTAGTTTTGGAAAGGGAAAAGGATCTAATATACTAGTGTCATATTAGATCCCCTCGTATGAAATATTTCTCAATTTTTAACAACAGGAACATTTAAAATAGCCCCAGGCTAATAGCTTGTACCTCAGTAAAATTATTTTCTAATAAAAGACATGGCAAAAGTTTGTAGTACCTAATTTTGAAAGCATCACATCTTTTCCCATAAATATTTTTTGATTATTTTATTTTTGGCTGAAATTTTCAGAATCTACATTGCTCTGAAAGAAAGTGATAAGAAGCTTTGTTTGAATGGTAACATCTCTCTGAGGAGTATAATGTGTGTGTTGTATGATGAAATTTAGATTTGTCTCTTCTAAGTTATTCCTAGGAGACCAAGAAACTTTTTTTATTATTACTTAGTTATATTTCAACTAGAAGCTGTAGTATTTGATGAATAACTAATACAGATAATTAACAGATTAAGAGAATGTGTGAGCCCAAGCATGAACAGAGAGTCTGGAAAGGAGGTTATCAGCATAAAAAAAAGTTGGAAATGAACAGGACAACTGAAGCATGAATGAAATCAATTTAATTTGTGGGAACTCATATTTCTTTAGAATTTCTGTATATTCTTATTTCTTGCTCTGTATGACTTAGGCTGTGTCCACATTAATTAAGAGTATATGTGTCTCAGATGTCTGCCAGATGGGCTAGTTAAGTTTCTCAAAAAAGAAACACACTGCAGTATTGGAGGAATGGCTTAGTCTGTTCTTCCCTCTCAAAGAAGTGTCATCTCTGGTAAGCAGGGTCTTAAAAGTTCAGGCATGGTGGTTTTCAAAGCACTCAAGGAACACAGATGGAGACCTTTTTCTGCCAAATGTGAGAATCAGAAACCAGTCTGACCATCCTAGGTCTTGTTCTGTTCTCACAAGGTTTGGAAGCTTGAAGGAGGTTGAGTGCTGGCCTTCTCCTTCCATTATACCTGGGAGAGATTTTTAGGCCCAGCTGATCAAATGGCCTTTGAAAAGCAATATGTCAAAAAGAGGAAAGATAAAGATAAAAGAATCCATTTCTCATGAACTTTCCCAAAATCAATTGGTCCCCAAGATATTTGGTGCACAGAACAGTGTCTACTAAAGACTGTTGATTTACTGGCAGGTAGAAAGCAGACATTGGTACCAGACAAAAGGAAGGTCAGGTGTGAGCTGAAAATCACTCGTGGGGTCCGTGTTTGTTAGGACTTAGTCTGTTGGCCTGGGCGATGAAGATGTCCGCCTGACGTGAGCCAGGACCCAGCTGTTCAGGCTTTCTCCACTCCTGGCAAGTGTGCATAATCGGTCTTGTTTTCACCTCAGAATCTGGTGGCTGTTCTTCCTTTTTGTTCCCAGGATCAGATTTCTGATATCCTCATGACCCATTTCCTCTCATCACTTTATCTGAACTTACAGAGCTTTTGTTCCTCTAAATTATATAGAAATGATGGCGGGTTTAAAGTGTTAAAATTCCCAGATTATTGCCAGCTATACTAGTGTTAAGAACTTAAACTAAAAAGCTTTGGGCAATTCAAACAATAGGAATTATAGGAGGAGGAGAACAAATTTTGGAATCTGAGATTTCCTGGCACCTCAAAAAAAGAAAGGAAAAAAAAGAAAAATCACAGCTCCTTAACACCTGCTCTCCTCAGAAGGAGGATATCTCCTCATTCTACAATCATATTGTGAGTGGATTGTTCTCAAGTAACTCTGTATCTGTGTCTGAAAGGAGGCATTTCAAAGATGAAAAAGTTTTGGAAATCGTGTAGAACATTAGAAGTCTCATGTGTAATTAATAGAAGATTTTTTAATTGAAGAGACTTGCATTTGCTTTAGAATGTTAGAACAAGCGCTGCTTGTAATTTTTGGTGCTATTCTTTGTTCATTCTATTTTTCCAAAGTAATTATCATAATTGTTAATACAGTATTTAACTGGATGGCAGAAAACATTGTACAAATCTTGATAATGGCCCAGCACATAGCTTAGATCAATGTGTAGAGCTTTATGGGTTTAGTACATGATGGATCTATCACATGTTATATGCAAGGCAATGTAGTCCTTTGCTTTGAAGAACTTAGACTCCCTGAAAGCTACTTAATACATGACATATTTCCAAAATTATCTGAGGCAAAACAAAACACCAACAAGTAAAACTGAAAAACATGTGTAGTTAATTATTGAGATTCAATTATCATAACAATTTTAATTAATTGCAAATATTTATCCCACTGAAATGACAAGATTTAAAACATACATTGTAATATTATTAATTAAAGATGGCATATTTTAAATTTCTACTTTTGGAATGAGAAGCATACTACTTATAAATATTTGTTACTTCTATTTTTATAATTTATGGCTGACAGCTCTATCTCCTTTATTTCTTTTTTTGAGGATCTACTTTTTACCAAACCATTGAGATCAGCAGAAATGATGAGGTTTTGAAGATGAGGATCCTAAAGGAGGGGAAGAAAGATAAGGTGCGGAGTGTTCTGCATTTGGGTGGATCCAAGAAGTGGTCACCACAAGAGATTGCACTCAGGGTTGAGTTGGATACAGCACAATTAACCTTGGCAGGACAGAGTATACTTAAAGGCCACTCTACCAAAATGGGTGGTTCAATACAGTTAATGAGATGCAAAGCCCATTATCAAGAAGTATAGCAATAAAGTATAGGCTCATCATGGAGTTAAAAGTGTTTTCACAGGTAAGATAAATTAATATAATATAAATATTTAGGAGTCCAGGCAGACATGTAGGCTGGTAGGACTGGAAAAACCTTATTCAGCTGATTGCGTTTTCAGCCACTACTCTGGAATTCAGGGCAAGACTGTTCCAGCAGGAAGACTGCTGGATAGATGAAGATAAAGTCACCATCCTGAAGGAATACATCCACTATATATGTTACTGATAGAAAGACATGAGTGTAGGCACTGGAATTAAATCTAGCTGATCAAAATTGGGGTATAAGCCCCAGAAGTGAGCTAGCAGCCAGGGAGACATATGCTGATTCTGTTTGAACCTACGTTTTGGGCTAAAGTTGTTCATAATGTTCCTCTATAAGATCAGGATTGGCCTGAACCCTTGGGCAGAGTAGAAGCTTCATGTGCTGTTGGTCATGGGAAGGAAAGAACTTGGGGACAGTAGGACATCCCACAAAGGACTCCCCTCTGCCCTGGGAATTCCCCTCAAATATGCAATGGATGCCTCTGTGGAGGGAACTCTCTTAAACACTGTCCATCTTGATCATTATTTAAAATACACTTATAGAAGGTAATGCGATTATATGGATAAATTAAATGCCTCTTGGACATCCTTTATAACTCTGTGATTTTGAAAAACACTTAATATTAAAAAGAAAGGTATAGCATTTGCTCTTCTAGATTCTTGGATTTTAAGCAATATTGGGATCTTCTTCCAGAAATTAAAGACAAAAAAAAATTGCCTTAACATGAAGTAGGATAATATTTGAAAACAATTTTCTAGGTCCTGTGAGAAATCTTTATTAAACCATAAAACTTTATTTAATCTTCAGTGTGGTAAGAAAACATGCTGTTATTAAAAATGCTTAAAATTTATATTGTAATGTACCATATGGTTTTTGTCTGGGGCTGATGTTTCACAGTTTATCAAGGAGAAGAATAAGTAAGGATATACATGATTCTGATAGTAACCTCCAACTTCTACTATGAGATTTTCTAACTACATAGCCAGTTAAAATTGTTCACATGACAAAAAAGGCCCTTTAATACACATGGGTGGGAAATATATTTTATTTTCATAGCAATAAACTCTAATTACTTCCATGTAAACTGTTTCCTCAGCTACTTTATGCATAAGGTTCTTTCAGGTAACAGAGATATCTTTTAAATTATTTCTATGCAATTAAAAACAGCTTAATACATCGACTTTCAATACCTGTCTTATTTTAATAACTATTTCATGGAGCTCAGCAGTCCACATGGAGGCCACTTATGATGCAGTGGAAAGAACTCGAGTTTTGGAGGAAACAGATATGAATTTGAATGCTTTTTAAGAAAAACCCCTTACTGGCTCTGATCATGGATAATGTACCTAACATTTCTTTGTTTCCTGATAGGTGGATTATATACCTCCCTCTAATATGAAGAGACACCTAATATGAAGAGGGTTGCTGTAGATACTAAATAAGGAAACACTTAACATAATGACTGCATATTTTAAAATTTCACTTGAAGTTTAGGGTGTTTTTTTTTTTTCCAGCTTCAGGCTCCTATTTAAACAATGTACACAATGCCTCCCTCATCAGATTGTTTTGAGAACTAATGATAAAAACATGTTGAATCATAAGGTGTAATGGATGTGGAAATCATCATTAGTTTTCTTTGTTGCTAAGAACTGTTGTCTCAAAAATGTTTTGGGATTTCTTAATCATGTGGCCAAAGTTGTTCACCTGACTGGAAAAGCCATTTTAGAGGGAAAACAATTTTTTAGGTAATTTCTGTGAAATTTTTACCTGTTTCTCTTCAATCTAAATTCAGTTTGACTCTGTCCCCCTCTGGTCCTACGGTAGAGCACCCCTCCCCGTCTAGCCATGGCCTCTAAGCCTCCTTCGCTGGCATTTCATTTTGTTCCTCTCAGGGGTATCCGACCTTTTGCTGTCTCCTGGCCACACTGGAAGAAGAAGAGTTGTCTTGGGCCACACATTAAATACATTGTGACATGTAATCACAAAAGAGTCTCATAATGTTTTAAATAAATCTGCGATTTTGTGTTGGGCTGCATTCACAGTCATCCTGGGCTGCATGGGGACCGCGGGCCTCTGTTTGGATACCCTGTGTGCTGGTTCCCTAGGAACGCTGTAATAAAACACCAAAAACTGGGTGGCTTAAAACAACAGAAATTTATTGTCTCACAACTGTAGTCACTAGAAGTCCAAAATCGAGATGTGTGTACTGCAGTGCTCTCCCCGAAGGCTCTGGAGGAGAGTGCTTCCTTGCCTTTTCTTGCTTTAGCAAACCTTGGTGTTCTTGACTGGGAGATGTCATCATTTCAGTCACATGGCTGTCTTTTCCCTGGGTGTATTTACAATGTTTCCCCTTTGCACACATTGCCTCTGCATTCAAATTTCCCTTTTTTATAAGGACACCATTTATATTGAATTAGGCCCCATCCTAATGATCTCATTTTACCTTGTCACCTTTCTAAAGAGTATTTCCCAATAAAGTCACATTCTGAGTAACTGGCGGTTAGGACTTTAACATATTCTGTTTCGGCAGGACACAACACAACCCATGACCAATGGTTTCCCCGAAGGCTCTGACCTCAGCCTCTTTTGGCTTCTCTTTTTCTCTGTAAGTAATTTCATCTCATGACTTTAATGACAACAGTGGCGTACTAGAGTAAACATGGTCTTTGGAATCAGACCAGCTTACATTGGATTCTTATATTTCACTTTCTAGTGAGAGTAGCAATGTAAACATCATATTTATAGGGGTCTTTTGAGTGTCATTTACCTATCAGAATTTATCCTGGGGAAGTGCAGGGTCCAGAGCGATACCATATAGGCCAAATCCTCCCGTGAGTTTGCCATTAGGATTCTTAGCCTACCAAGTTAATATGAAGACCCAGAAACAACCCTGAAGTGTGAAAGCAACCAGAAAAAAAATCGCTTGGAACAATGTCACTTAAAATGTGGTCCCTATACAATCAGCATCTGCATCACCTGGGAGATTTGGAAATGCAAAAGCTTGGACCCCATCTCAGCCTACTGAATCAGAATGTCTAGAGGCAGGGTTCAGGAATTTGTTTTAAGAAGTTCTGCAGGTGATTCTTAATCACTTTTCAAGTTGAGAAGTAGTTAGTTTGATTGGGTGTTACAGTACTCCGTGGCTATGAGCCATGGTGATGATAGTGGGCTTTATGGGTTGATTCTGCAAGTGTGTGTATATGTATCTCAGGACTGTTTAAGCAGAAGGTGGTAGGGCCACCACTCCACTTTAACTTGCCTTTCCTTGAGTCCTTAGCAGCATTCCTAATGGCAAAGATGGCATTGAGATCAGAGCATTGCAACATGCATTTCATCTGAATTACTTTTAAAAGTCCTATTCAAAGCTCCATTTAGCAACTGATCTCTCCCAACATTGCTTAATGCCCTGCTCTTAACCATCGAGTTTCTGTTTTACAACTGCTTGTCCAGAGCGACTAAGAATCCAGTAAAAAGCATTTCATTCTTTCTTTTTTTGAGGAAGTATGTTATGCACATCAGTCTCTTATTATCCTCTCCAAAGGAAAGTGTGCAACATAAATTATAGTGATTTATTAGGAATGAAGAACCTATTCTAGTGCCCTTACTCAGCAGTTTTCATGGAGTGCTCTGTAAGTAGAAAAACATTTGTCATTTTTGGACAGATTTAGAATAAATAAAATAGAGAACTTGTGTGAGGTGCATAGAGTTTAACGTTCAAAATATCTGAAATACTGTTTTGTGCCTGATGATGTATACTATGTAGTTAGACTTATGATGATTGCATCTGTACTGAATATGTACAGATTATTTTATCTTGTCATTATTCACTAAAGAATATAGTGGAACAGCTATTTACATAGCATTTACATTGTTTTAGATAGTGTAAGTAACCTGGAGATGATTTAAAGTATATGGGAGGATTGTGTAGGTTACGTGCAAATAACCATGCCATTTTACATAAGGGACTTGAACATCTGGGGATTTTAGTATCCGAAGGAGTTCTGGAACCCACCCCCCTCTGATATGGAGGGGTGACTGTAATCTAATTCCTTCCTGGGAGTTTTATGAATTTTATATATAACATCATTTATTTTCATCCCTTTTAATAGTCTAAACTTAAAATGCACTTACGATGGAAGAGATGGGTAAGAGGGACATGCGTTTTTTTTCTAGGAACCTGGTATATTGCTCTTTCTTGCATAATATTTCCAAGTGATCAAATGAAGTAAAGGTCCTGGCATTTCATATTTTTCTCTTCTTTGCATATGTCTAGAAGTACTCATGTAAAAATAAAGTGAGAAGACTGATTAATGTGGATATTTTTGTTTGTAGTTGTGTATACATGAGTTTATCTAAAACTCATTGAGCATTTGCTATATAACTGGATATGGAGTACAAAAATGATTAAGTCATTTTGTTTCCTCCAAAGGAATTTTAGTCTAGTAGAATGTACTGTGAAATCACCTGAGGTAAAAGAATTTATGTGTGAATTATATTTATCTATCTCTGAGCAGATAGTAATTAATTGTATGATCATTACTGATTATTGTTCTAGTCTATGAAGTAGTTACTCTTGAATTTTGATGTACATCAGGATTTAATGTACAGGTACTCTTGGAGATTTTGTTGAAATTATAGATTGTCTGCCCCTGTCTCTGGTGAGTCATGTTCTGTAAGCCTGTAGTTGGGCCCAGGTGTGTGTATATGTAAAGGCAGCACAGGTAATTCTGACACCTACCAAAGTTCATGAACCTCTGCTGCAAGTGCTTAGAAGCAGGCCTGATATATGTTATTTGCTTGTGGATTAAGAATCATGCGGTTTTGTAAAAATCAGGAAATTGCCTGGAACTTTGAGTCAGAACTCAAGTGAGAGCAGTTTAATGACAGATTTGGCTGTTGGAGGCTTAACCTGGCTCATGGGTCTGAGGAACTCCACTGGCAGTGTTTTCCATTCCAGCACGCTTGAGGACATTGGCTCTTGCTCTTGGTTATGGGTTTTAATGGAACTCATCCTGCACAGATGGGCCATGGTTTGTGAGGACAGATGGAGAAGGAACAGCAAGTTCACTGGCAGAGCCAACACATGGGAAAGAGCAAGAGAGAAAAAGACAAAGGCTGGAGGTAGAACTCTAAACAAAATTAACATTGACCTAGTCATTGTAAAAAATGCTCCCTTCACTTAATGAATCTTAGTGAGGGTATACATAGCAAGTCTTTTAGAAATTCATCCAGGTTTACTTTACTTTATATATGGCCTCTAAAATTACATAATAAGTACTCCCAAGCATTCACTAAAATAAAAATAACTAACAGTGCAGCAGAATTGAAGCAAAAAGAAACCACAGTGACAAATTATACATTTTACCTAAAGAGCAGAGGGAACTGAGTTAAGAAGGATGGAAATAGTTGACTAACTTTCTGTTCTAACCAATGAAGGTCTCAAGTTAGTGTAGTCATGGGACTTCTAAAAAAAAATTACTGATTCTGGTGGCACAACTTCTTCATTTTCAGCATTTGATGTTTGCTTTGGTTTTGGTATTTGATTATTTTAGTTTTATGCTTAAAATACATATATGAAGATATACTCAAAAGAGCATTAAATATAATCATTGCTGCATATTCTATTTTTATACTCTTTATCTACAGTTTATTCTCTGTACTATTTTTTTAAATCTAACTCTCACCCCTTCCCTGATATGTGTATTGAATTCCAACAATTCAACAGATGTTTTATTTAGCAAACACAATATAGAGCATTACTGCCAGACTGTATGGCGAACAGTCTGCACAAATACAGATGCACAAAAGGCCCTTAAGTCTAAATGATCTAGATAAATAAACATTGGGGAAGTACCTGATGAGTGGCCTCGTTCCGGCTTCCAACAAGGCAGCTTACCTAATTCAGAACATTTTGGAAGTGGTTGACCTACTCTTCTGCAGGCTTGGACAGCTATCATTTCTCTGGCAGCTGTAGAATTTCGCTCTTTTAATTAATTTTCTCTTGTCTTATACAGATTGAAAAAATCACTCACTTGCAAAACTATTCAGGGTCTTCTAGGCCACATTTATTAGCATCACCTATAAGGCCCTGTGGCAGTGGTTTTTAATTGGAGATGATTTAGTTCCCTAGAGGACATTTGGCAAAGTCTGGAGACATTTTTTGTTTTCACAGGGAGTCTAGGGGAGGGTAATGGTGCTGTTGGCATCTAGTGTGTAGAGGCCAGAGATATTGTTAAACAGCCTTTGCTGCAGGACAGGTTCCCAAAACAATGAATCATTGACCCAAATGTCAATGGCCTTGAGGTTTGGAATCTTTGCACTAAGGCTTCTGGACCTTCCTTACTTCACCAGCCTTACTCTTGGGCCATCCTTTCTTTGCTTTCTCCTCTCCCAGCACATTGGCTTCCTTTCAGTTTTTGAATAGCCTGTGCTGCTTTTGCATTTCTAGGGACTCGTATTTGTAGCTTGCTGTACCTGGGCTCTCCTCCTACTTCTTTCATTTGCCTAATGGGAGTTAACTCCGAACACTTCAGAGCTCAGCTAATAGCACTCCTCAAAATGCCATCCATACCTCTCCCACTAGGTTAGATTGCCTTATGCTTCAAGAGCACCATGTATCCTGTGCTAATACTCTAATTAATAATTTATATTGCCATTGGTTGTTCACATTTTACCACTCCCGTTAGAGTATAATCACAGGAGGGCAGGGCCTATTTATTCACTGTTGTACCCTCAGGGCTAGCATAGTGCTTTGCACTTTGTAGTCACTCAATAAATATCACTTGAATGAGTGAGTCATCAGATGAGATGATGGCAATGATTTATAAAGAATTAGACCCATTGCCATTTTTGAAACATCATCTGGAGGTGACCTTTGACTGCTAAATCTATAAGGAATTTTTATTTAAACCAATATCTGGTATTAACCATACATGGTTTTCTATAGTAGTTATAGGCAAAGTAGGATATATTGGTTATGGCTTTTTATTTTTCTTAATTTTTTTTAAAGATCATGTTTATTCTATTACAGTTGTCTCAATTTTTCCCCCTTTGCCCTCTCCCAGCCATCCCACCCCGTCCCCCCTCCCATAGTCAGTTACCACACTGTTGTCCCTGTCCATGGGCAATTCATACATGTTCTTTGTCTAATCCCTTCTCCTTCTTTCTACCATTGTCATTCTTCCCGATCATCTCTGGTCACTTTCAGTCTGCTCCACATTTCTGTGCCTGTGGTTTATTTTGTTCGTTAGTTTGTTTTGTTGAATAGATTCCACATATAGGTGGTATCATATGGTATTTGTCTTTCACCGATTGGCTTATTTCACTTAGCATTAATATTCTCCAGTTCCATCCTTGTTGTTGCAAAAGGTAAGAGTTCCTTCTTTTCTTTTCTAGATGCAGATTGATTTTATTTATTTTTTTAAATGTCAAAGGCAATTATAAATATTAAAAAATTTAAATCGATTATAAAATCTCAGCAATTAAAACAACATGACACCAGCATAGAAATAATCAAGTAGATCAATGAAATAAAATGAGCATTCTAGAAACAAATGTATATATCTGTCTAACAATGTAATATATGATTAAATTGATATTTCAAATCAATGGGGAAAATAAGGCTTATTCAACTAATAAGGTGCATGGCCCACTATTACTTGAAATAAAACAAATAGAGAGCCCAATTTCACACATCATACAAAACATATTAAGGTGAGTTAAAAATCAGTATGTAAAATCTAGGAGTGTTAGGAGAAAATTCAAAATAATATTTTTATTACTCTGAAATAACATATTCCAACCCAGAAGCTATAAAGTAAAATATTGACAATATGACTATATTAAACATTTAAAACTATACAGTAATATACATATAAAAAAGTTAAAGGACAAGTAGTCGAATAGGAAAGTATTTGCAACACATCTAAAAAAGGATTAATAGTTTTTTTTTTAAGGAAAAAAATTCTACAAACATTTAATCAAAAAATGGATAAAGAATACCCACAAGTCATTTAAAGCTTTTTAAAAATAATAGAAATAGACAAGACATATACAAAAACAGGTTTAATTTCAACAAATAATAAAGTAACAAAATAACACATCACTGTCACAATCAGATTAATAAGCATTAAAAATATTGGTAATATCAAATATTGGTGACTGTGAAAAGAACTGGGTATTTATAAACTCTTTTTCTTCATCTTCTTAAAGCAGTCCCTTTAGCATATCTTGCAATGCTGGTTAGGTGGAGGTGTATTCTTATAGCCTTCTTTTTTCTGGGAAACTCCTTATTTTGCCTTCCATTTTAACTGAGAGCCTTGCTGGGTAGAGCAGTCTTGGTTGCAGGCCTTTGCTTTTCATGACTTGGAATATTTCCTGCCATTCCCTTCTGGCTTGTAGTGTTTCTGTTGAGAAGTCAGCTACTAACCGTATTAGGGCTCCCTTGTATGTTACTACCTGTTTCTCGCTTGCTTTAGGATTCTCTGTTTGTCTTTGATATTTGCCATTTTAATGATGATGTGTCTTGGAGTGGGCCTCATTGGGTTCCTCTTGAATGGGACCCTCTGTGTTTCCTGGATTGTGTGGTTTTTTCTCTCCTCCAATTAGGGAAGTGTTCCATCATTACTTTTTTCCAACTGGTTCTCTATCCCTTCCTTCTCTTCTTCTGGTATCCCTATTATACAGATATTACTACATTTCAGGTTGTCCTGCATTTCCCTAAATTCCTCTTCACTCTTTTTGTGTCTTTTTTCATTTTCTCGCTCTTTCTGGGAGCTTTTCTCTACCTTATCTTCCAGCTCACTGATTCGACCCTCTGCTTCATCTAGCCTGCTTTTGATTCCTTCTACTGTGTTCTTCAATTCAGAAATTGTATTCTTCATTTCTTCTTGTCTCTTATTGATAGTTTCTATGTCCTTTTTCATGCTGATATTGTTTGCAGTAAGTTCCTTGTAGTTTCCCTGTAGTTTTTGGTAATTCTCTCTGAGCTCGCTGAGCCCACTGAGCTTCCTTAGGACCATTGTTTGAACTCAGTATCTGATAGTTTACTTGCCGCTATTTCATTTAGTTCTTTTTTTTTTTTTTAGTTGTAGGAGTTTCTTGTATTCCTTTTTTTTTTTTTTTTCAGAGCAGAGCAGTTAACTCATTTATTTATTTATTTTTTAAAATGTATTTACTTTTTAAATACATTTGTCTGTTCTCTTTCTGGGATTCCTCCTTTCCCTTCAATTGGGGGGTGTTTCTTTGTCTTCCCATTATTTGTGAGACTCTTCTTTTTTGCTTCTGCTTCTTCAATTGATCTGTCTTGATTTCCTGACTTTGTGGTGTGAACTTCTCTGGCAGGAGACCGCTGTTTTTTCTTTCTGGATCTGCCCTGTCTGATCTTAGGCAGTCTGTTTGAGGCTTCCAGGAATCTACTATCTGTGGCTGCCTCCTTTGGTTGTTAATCGAGTCACTCTGCGTTCAGGGTGGGGCAAAGTCCCTTTTGGGGGTAGAGTTATTAGGTTCTCTCACACTGCTGCTGCTCAGGGGAGTGGTCTGCCTGAGCAAGATGGCTGCTGCTGTATGTGGGAGGAGTCAGCACTGGGATCCCTCCAGCTACTCTCTCAGTTCTCTCCCCAAAGCCTCTTTCCGTAGTCTCTTCTCAGGAGTCTCTAGCTCACTCGGCACCCGCCTTTGCCAGAGACCAGGGTAAGTGGCTGCAAATAAAAATTTATGTGTTGGCCCTTTAAAAGGCTCTCTTCATGTTTCCAGCTGCCTGTTTCTGGTAGAGAGCTACCCTGCCGCTTTTCACAGCTGGTTGTTATTTGTGTACTTTTTGGGCTCTGGTGCTGTAGCTGGAGACTCCCACTTATGGTATAGACCCTGCTCATCTCAGGGGTATTCAACTGGCTGTTTCAATATCCTTTTGGTGCTTCCACCTGTGGGCACCCCGCCTGCCTTCTCTAGTCTCTACTGCACTCCTTACCAGTTAGGTTGTGCTAAAGCTGATTCTTCTATCTGAGGTTATAAGGCTCCTCTGTCGCTATTGTTCAGTTGTTTGTTCCAGGTTATTTCTTCACAATTTAGTTGTACTTCCAGACTGGTCCTGGGAGGAGGTCAGTGTGGCTTCCATTCATTGCTCAGCCATCTTGATTTTTGGCTGTGGCTTTTAAAATGTCATTGTTTTGATACAAGTGGTTAGTCACTCTCTTTTTTTTATCACTATCTCTTGCTCTTCTTATTCTACTCTCACTCCAGTTACAGCTGACTTTCATTTTCCACTTTATTTTTGCATTGTTTAATTTTTTAAAAAATTACTAAATATTACTTTTATATTAAAAAGGATGATTAAAATTTTAAAATTCTATTGGAATTGGACGGGATTCTAAGATTATATCATCTAATTTCCCCAATCTATAATTTTATAGGTGTCTAATAATAATATTAATATAACACATGGATACTATTGACTAGGAAGAAATCTGTGGGAAATTTAATTAAAGTTTAATCTTGCAATTTGGAGTTGAGAATAAGGGGTCTCACCATGATTCAACATCCTGCTTGGCTTACTGTCTAATATATACTCAGTCAAATATGGTTAGCATAATTAGGCAGCCTACACAAAGCAGAGATGTCTGTCCTCTAGATTTTTCAAATGGACAATGGACTGAATATCCTTATTAAATAGATTAATCTATTTATTACCTGCTAGTAATTTGAATGAATATTACTGCTAAAGAGAATAGTAATAAAATTTGAATTATAGGTCATTATATATGAATAAATTCATAGAAAATGAGTGGACTCTGGCCCTTCCTGAGGTAGGCAAGTCTAGTAAACATTTGCTCACATTCATGTCATTTGTCTGCTGAGTGATGCTTAATCTTCATCCTGCCCCTTCTCAGGGTGTGGGGATAGAAATAGAGGTTGGGCTAAAAGAGAGGTGAAGATGTCTATTGCTTATATTGCTCGGTAATTTAAGAATGTGTGGTCTGTTTTTCACTGCCTTTGAGTTAATATGCATCAAATTATTGCTTTTAATGTCATGTACCCATAATACACATTTGTGTGTTAACTGAATGTGATGATCTGTAAATACAAGGACTTTGTTCCCAACTTTCTTCTATCTCATGCTATTCAGTTAATTTTTTTTGAATAAATGTACCATGTTGGACCATAGAAATTGCCAATATTCAATTGCTTTTGACCTACAAAAATGACTTTTTTATATAGGTTAGTTTAATGTAAGTGAATGAATAAATAAACTTTGAGTTCATAGAAACAATGTTCTAATAAAGAGTGAAACAAATATGAAATAGTACTATTTGTACTTTCTTTGGGTACATAGTGGTTCAAATAGACTTTTATAGGCAAGCCAGAACACCTAGCCAAAATTTAAACCATTGATTCTATAGGAAAATGTATGTCAACTAAAAAACTCAACTTAAATATGAATGTTTGGTACACAATATATTCATAGATTGGTGAAATAAATCATTACACCTGTAGGAATTACCTTCATGTTCTGTAAGGAAAATTGATAGAAATTTCTTTCCTAGTCATTTGGTTTAGGACTAGCAACTAAGAATGGGGAGAGAATTAAGTGATAATGTCAGTGTTGGAGTCTGTGTCATTTCCTTGAGGCATTAACTCATTAGCAGAAACCTTTGTCAATAGGGAATGGGATCTTTGAAATCTGCTGAAATGGAGGGAAGATGTGCAGAATTATGCAAAGCAAACCTTTTTCCTAGAGTCTGATATATTCTGCATCAGTGATCTGCAATGAATGAAGGTCATTTTTCATCATTAAGTATTTTCTGATCTTGGGGTTTTGGGAATTCCTTGGCTCAGGGACTTTAAGTTCTCCAGACATACAGGGATATGTGTTTTCATGAAAAACCTCATGATGTGAGTGGGCATCTGGTGGTGTTTCATAAGGAGGCACAGGAAAGGTGATATTTCTTCCAAAGGATGATGTAACCCAGCATAATGTCAGCCTTTGAAAAGCAAGGGTAACAGTTTAGCTCAGTCCTGCTCCACAGACAGGCTGGAGGAATTGCCTGGGTGCCAGCCTGACATGGGGGGGCTGGCAGTCCATGTATGTGTTTACTTCATGGGCAGATTTTTAGTTGGGGGAGAGGAAGAGATAAAAGTTTGGATCATAAATTTTTATTTACTCTTTAAATCCTCTGAAGATACAATAATAACACCATCAAAAAATAATAAAAATAATGAAAAAACCATGAAGAAATGGGAATTATTGCTGAGGGAGAGGATATTCTCAGGTGAGAATGTTGCTTTAATTTCAGATTTTATTTTGTAGATAAATAGATGACTAGGGGAACTTCCATATACTCTGTTTCTGTTTGTCTGATTACTATAAAGCAAGAGAAGCTGACAACACTCTTGGCGCTCATAGGTATAAGTAGCTCCAAGCATCTTTGTTTAAAAAAAAAAAGATCTTGAGGTTTTTTGTTAATACATCAAGAAGTCTTATATGAGAGGTCTTTTAAAAACAAATGAACCAACAAACCATTAATATTATGGAACTTAATTAAAAAATTAGATAATGAATAATATGACTGCCGATGCCAGGGTTTCTTGAGGCTGTAAACACTTCACAATGGTCAGATGAGAAATAATACTGAAATTATTACTATCATTATGAATACAATTATTAATATAAACATAATGCTGTGTACTCCTTATAACCCTTTCACATACATTTGATTTGCAAAATAGTTCTCAGAATTGTTATAGATATTGGCACGGCTTGATTAAATCTTAATGTGCATGTGCTAACAGTGTCGATGTGAATTACTGGAAGCAGCAGTGAAATTTTGGGCTGAATGAAATTGGGATGGGTCATAGTCCTGAACGAAGTTCTGTTCTATACCTTCTCTCAGGTGGTTCCCCCCCACCCCATTCTAGCTGTATCTATTTGCTTCATGTGTTCAACATTATTTTAATTGTTAAAATTACCAACAGAGATGTTCATAATTGGTTATTCACCTCTGATCTCTTGAAATGACACTTACTTGTATTTCCAGGTTGGTATTATGCTGTCTTAACTGCTTTTTAGTACCCTTCCCAGCAAACTTTTCAATGTTACTTAGATTATGGAACATATTTTCCCAATTTGACAACAGAAGGCAAGCAGGGTCTAATTAAAATCTTTGCTAATGTTAAGAACTCACTTTTGTTTCTTCATTGTATTCCTCATACTACATCAGCTATATTTTTCTTATCAGATAAGAAATTAAATTGGCCTGGAAAATACATTTTGAAAATATTAGAATGCAGTCAAAAGTAAATAAAATTAACAATAAAATTGGCCACCATAAATATTTGAATTAAGATCCAAATGCTACAAAATCTATACTACCTGAAGTGATACTATTTTGGAACATGAAGATCTTTGTGCTTTTGTTGAAGGAGAGAAATTCATGGTATAGATTACTACTAAACTTTATTTCCTAAGCTCACAAAGTGTACATATGTAGGCAATGTACATTCTTTATAACTTCCTGTAGATTTCTCTGGCCTTTAGGGTCTTCTTTGTAGCTAGGAAGGTCTTGTCTCAATTACACTTCCCATCCCTTTATCTTCCTCCTTTGCAATTATGCCTGTGCAGGTACAGATCCTTTCTCCCAAAAGAAGAGAAATGATAGTCTGTGGCACATTTGTTCTGGAGCTTCAAGGATAAAGTAGAGTAAACTCTATTTATCAGTAGTAGTAAAATGGGAATGATAGTAGTACCTGGTACCTAGGTTCACTGTGGGGACTGGGTGTGCACTGAGACGAAGCCCAGAGCTCCCTATTCCTTTTACATGCATTGTTGAGGGTGAGGAGGCAGCTGGAGAGACCCATCTTTCCTGCCTTCCACACTCATTGCTTCACCTTCAGCATCTACTTTGAATCTATTGGGACAAATGTTTTGTTCATAATCTTATTTAAAACAGTCACAGTAAGAACTTCCAGTCTCGCAGGTCACATTCCACCATGTCCCATACACTAATTATTTCAATGTCTGTACATGCTTTATCCTGTCCCCTTATGACACCCTTCCCTGTCTCTTAAAACCCTTTCCTTATGTGTTCTAGGGCCCACGGACTGTTATCAGCAAAATCTGTGATAGTTTCAGATGTTTCTCCGAATACTTCTTTCACCTTCTTTTTCTGACTACTGGTTTTCCCTGAGGTTGCTGCTTTCACTGCAGGCCTGGCAAGACGTGGCTGCTTGCCTCCTAGACCTCTGCCTCAGACCAGGCTTGGGGTGGACAGAGGTCTTCCTTGTGCGATTTTCAGACCATGCTCCTGCCCTTCCCTTAAGCTCCTTTAAACTACTCTTTCTCATTTTTTTACCTGCCAATCCTTGGGTCTCCTCTCCTCCTTTCTCAGCAATTTCCTTTTGTGTCTTTCTCACCTGTCGATGATTCTTTCAAGATCCATGCTGCTCATTTTCTAGGAGTCTACTTCTCCATAATCTTATTTTCAGATCTCAATCAACCACTTCCACACTCCTACCCAAGACCTTGTCTTTTCCTATAACGGTAACTCCTCCTTAGTCTTTAGGTTGCTAAGGATTTGACTCTGTTTGAGCTTTTCCTTTTCAACAGCGGACTAATGAAAATGAAGGGGTGGTGGGAATGGGCATTGTGAATTCATCCTGTAGGTTAATTTGTGTGCCTTTATGTTGCTAAAATACACTTAGGAGACAACATGGAAGAGTTGTTGTGATTTTTCCTTATTTATATAAAGGGTTAGGTGAGACTTCAATGGGAGGTAAATGTAGTGCTGCAAGCAGTGCCCTGTGTTAATTCTGAGGTCATTTTTCCCCCAGAAAATGCTGTGCTGATGCTATTGCTATGTTTATGCTGATTCTCTAGAAACTTTTCTAGAATTTCGCCTGGGGTATATGTATACATGTGCATTTGTGAGGAGGCGTGGAGAGAGAGAGAGAGAAGACCTCTATCCTAGGTAGGTTCATCTATGTGGCCGTAGTCATGAGGGGGCGGAAGTCAAGTTTCCTCATCTGGGCTGATTGTTATTCCAGGGAAATCTTGACCTATGCTTAACTAATGAGGTAATGTAGAAGTACACAATGATTGTACTTTCTCTTGCCTTAATAGTCCACATTTCTGTGTGTGTGTGTGTGTGTGTGTGTGTGTGAGCGTTCGTGTTTGACAGGGGGAAGGTAAGGGGGAAGAATAGTTTGTCCTGTTAATTCAGGATATTCTGCCATATTGTCTGACACTTAGTCACCTTCTCATGAATATAAATTTTCAGATATTGGACATAGAAGTTATGTAATACCTAATTTACTGGAGCTGGAAGCTTTGCAAGCAGAAGTCCTGCTAATTTTTACCCGCAGGACCTTAAATGAGCTGCTAACCACTCAGACATACAACTTTTTATTTGTAAATGGCTATGATAATACCTCTCTAATAGGAATAGTATTAGTGTTAAAAACACCATACAGGTAAATCTGTTTAGCACATTAGAAATGTGCTAGGTTTTCCATAATTTAATAGTTTTCTTTCTTTCTGTTACCACAGCTGATCACAACAGTGCATCGCTGGGTGTTTCCCTTATAGATTATAAACCCTCACCAAATGGCTTGAGATCACTGGTCTGATTTCACTTGGAATAAATATATGAGAGGATTGTTTAAAAGCAATTCATGGATGTTAAAATGTTCTTTACCTAACTTTTAATTTAAATAATAAATACATTGACAATATTTTTCATATTTAATGTGTAACATTATTTGGTCTTTTAAAATGTTCATCTTTAAAAATTTTCTAATGTGTATTTACTAATTTTTAAATACATACACTTTAAAAGACAATAATTATGCTTTGGTAGCACGCCATTGTTATTACAGTATGAATAATAAATGGCAGAGACTCCTGTGTTAGATGTAAGGTGAGTGGAAGCAACCAGATTTTGGTAAGTAGTTTGGTCTATAGTTTGTTCTTTGGGGTGGTTGTACTGGCTGTTGTGGCAGATGTCCCTTTTTCTGCTTAATAAACAAAGTTGATTTTACTCACATTTATTTTTGGCTCCTACCTCACAACAGGTGGCCAGTCAGCCTGTAGTTGATTCTGCAACTGCTGGCTGTCAGGAGCTTTGAGAACCTTCTGCTATGATTAAAGCAATAGTTTAGAAGAAACTTAGGAAAATTAACTGAGTTTACACAATTTGTGTCAACTAACTTCTAACTAAGGTGGATTCTAGTGACTCACATGATACTTCTATTATGTTGTGTTGACATGTTTGATCATAGAGAATACTAGAATTCGGTGGCTGGCAGTTGAGAATTATTTCATAAATGTCTGTGCTTTGAGCTCTTGGCAGAAGAGGTCCTTTTCCAAGACCTAATGGATTCCTCTTTGTGCAGACACAGACATATAGTTCAGAGTTAGAGACAGGTAGAGAAAGGGCAACTCATTGTGAATGAGCAAATGAACTGTCTCCCTGCTTTATTTTGTTGGTCTAGCTCTTGGTAGGTAGACTATATACTTGAGCCCCACCCAGCTTGCCATAGTAGAAGGCCAAACTAATCCATAAAAATCAAGCATGAACATTTGCCTTTGTATGCATTCCTTGAGAACTTGATACACTGCTAGGTTAGTAGACAAATATTTTGGGAATTTTTCCTCGTATAAAAATGAAAACACAAGGGAGATTGTTTTTATCCATCCGTAACATGGGATTTGAACCCAACCAGTCTGGCAACAAATTCTGCCTCTACAGCAGATGAGTTAGGAGCTAGAGATATCAGAACTCCAGAGCTAGTCTTATAGTTCTTCTGAGGAATTGTTAATGGAAAAGCATTAAAACATGGTGATTAAGCCCATGAATTCTACAGACAGGTACCTGGATTAGAACCTCTGCTTTACCATTTTCTACCTCTGACAAGGGGACAAATTAATTCACCCTTATGTACTTACATTTCTTTATCTTTAAAATGGGAATAGTATCTGCTGCATAGAAAATTTAGAACAACCTTCAACCCAGGGCTGTCATTTGGCAAAGTACCACACATGAGGTTATTTTTTGGGGGAAGGGGGATAGATTTATTTTCTGTAAAGTAGGATAACATTGATGTTTTGTGCAAGAAAAACACAGTTCTGGAATTCTTATATGAAAAGTGCTACACAATTATAAATGTTATTTATCATAGCCCTAACAAAAAGAAAGAATGGGTATTTTCTTATTTGCTTGTTGCAATAAATTTCATTTTTTAAGAAATTTTACATTTATATAACTTCTCTTGAAGAAAATTTAATTTTCCCTAGTAGCTTTTTTCTTCCCTGCTCTATTGCCCCATGAACAACACTTTCATTTATTTATTTGTTTGAGTATAAATGTTGTCCTCTTAGTTCCTATCCTGTATCTAGAGCCATTCCACAAAGCTGTATGCTACCTGTTCAGTCTTTCTCCTTCAATCACACAAAATTCAGTTCAGGATAGTAACTTATATGCAAGTCTTTGGTCCAGCCTGGAAAGTTTTTATTTACACATTTCAAATTAGTGTGCTTTCACTTCAATGGTTTTGTCTAATTTTATAGTTATGAATATGTGGCTGATATGCCTGAAACATGTATAATTATATTAACAAATGTCACTCCAATACATTTAATAAAAATTTTAAAAATTAAAAAAAATGTGGCTGATGTTGTTTAGCTAAGCTGAAAAATTAGAAATAATTATTGTAGAAAGAGTGCTTTTATAAATGTCAATCTGTGAACCATGGGAGAGTTATTAAAAAAGAGAGAATAGAATTCTTTGGAAAAAATGTAACTATTTGAGCTATTGGTTTTTAGAGGAAATACCCTAAAATTATTATGAAATCAGATCAAATAGAACTGTAATTTCAAGCTGTGTTCTGATTCATCTCATGCTGTTTGATATTGCCACATAAGTGAGCCAGCATGGTCAAGCATTTAAATGAAAATTTATAATTCTAAGTGCTTTTCTATGTTGAAGGCATTTTGTTTAAACTTGAAATCCCCAAGAGATGTATCATGATTTTGAATACTTTCTGAAATGGGAACCTTTGATAAAAATAGAAGATACAGAGAATAAGCTGAATAACAGCATTATTTAGCAAATTCAAAACATAGACTATCTCCCAGGCTCCGCAAACCAAAACAAAGTTGGAAAAAATATGACTACTGTCTGCCAGATGAGAGAGGAATGAGACTCGTTTGTGAGACAAATGAGGAAGTGTGCAATATGAAAGGTCAAGCCAAGCTGGAGCTAGATGAAAGAGAAAATCAGATCAATAAGCAGATCAACCTGTTCTAGTGAGTGACAAGGGATGTTGCCAGCCTTTGCCAAGAGACTGGAAATTCATATTAGCAAGGAGGGAGAAAATCCATCATGGATTCACTTTGGTGCAAATTGTGGGAAGGTCAGGCAGGGGGCTAATACATACGTTCTTTCTCTCTTCTCTGTATGCCTTTTTTAAATGGCTACATCCCTCTACTTAGCATTCAAAGAAGGCATACAGAGAAGAGTAAACCTTCTTGAAACAAGTGAGCAATGAAAATCATACAAATGTAATACCTAAACAACCACCCCATTTCACCAATGATTTATTAGAGGGTTAGAAAAAGGCAATGAACTAAATTTAATTAATCATTTTCATGGTTAGGGCTTATGGTTACCAGAAAAGGATGCTGTGAGCTTCTCCCAATTATTACAGTTAGCATATTTCCCCCCCCTCAGAATATAAATTATTAGTGATCTTTATTAAATGGGTTCCTGCATGTACAGAAATATGTACTGTATGTAAAAAACGAAGCAGGGTTAGTTGCTTGCCATGTTAATATGTCTTAATTTAGAGTCTTGACTAGACTATTTATTTATTTATCTTGGGTTCTCTGTAGTACACGTAGTAGGTGTTCAATTTTTTTATTAGTTTTCTTTAGGTAAAAACTCTAGTTTGCATTGTAATCAAGATGGAACAAACAATTTTTAAAAATCAGAGCTAGAAAATGAAATTTAAATTAGGCTATAATTTGTCTCATAAAAACATTCTTTATTACTAGATGTCTTCAAAATGCAATGCTTCTTATGCTTCACTAAGTATGATACAAAACAAGTTAAAAACTTTTGTTTTTACAATAAACAACAGCAATAAAATGTTCTGGCTAAATTGTACCTGTCTACTTGAATATGGATGATAAATTTTATGTAGAAACTCTTTTCTTTATGTAGAAACAGTCCACAGTAACAGTTTTTGGATTTATGTCATACTGAGAGAAAGCTGTTGAGTATTAGCTTGTCATCATGTAGAAATCAGAATGGTTTCTTATATGGGACGTTAACTTTTTAGCTGCAAAGTAAGAACAATGCACAGGGGATGTGCTGTGATCAAGCGGTGGGCCCTGTGAACGCTATCACAGAGTCATGTTAGAAGAAGTTATGAATGGTGAAATCCGTATCTCTTTCTAGGCAACCATTCATCTAACTCTCCATGACTATTCATGTTTTTATTAACATACTACAGTCAGGTTGCTTAAGCTGTGGGTTTTGTGAGGTTGTATTTCCAGTGGGATGTACCAGGTCTTGGCAGAAAGCTGAAAGTGAATGTTGAGATCATGGAGCTGGCGACTGACTTTTCTAGTGGAACTAAGGATGATTATACCAGATTATGGTGTGGCGAATGGGGGGGGGAGGAGGAGGGATCTGTCTGATGCAGAAAATGTCTCCACACCAGAGGTAAGACAGCTGATCCTGATTTTGGAAAACCTGTTATCACATCAGACACAAAAAGACACTAATCAACACTTTTGACTTTTCAGGGCCTTAGCAGATATCTACTTAACTCTTCTATAAACCTTCTAATAAAGTAACTGAGGTTAGTCACCCTCTGGCAATAAAGATGATAATGTGCTGTGAAGAAAAAAAAATTGAGTGAGTGGTAACTCTTGGTGGGAAGCTTTGAGAAGAGACCTGCAGTTTTCTCTACCCAATTTTTTTCTCTTTCCTTTTTTCCCCTCCTTCTGTTTGACAGCAAGTCAAGTTGAGACTATGAGGAGTGGATGTAGTAGTAGAGCTATCCATCTCCGGTGAATCGAAAAAGTACAGAGGTATGAAATGTTGTCATTCTCTCGGTGGTGTTCTCTGGTGAATCCAAAAGGTATGTTGATGCTGTAGGGAACTGAGAAGAAAGTAAGATACACTTCATCTTTTTAGTTACAAAATCATGATTTCTAACCATAGTCTTGGTTTATAAATCTTATGCTATGTGGATAGTGCTTCAATAAAAGGGTAACTTCCTTGTTTGTTATCTGGTTTTATCTAATTCATTAATAAAGTGATTAAGCTTATAAAACACTGTCCTATATATATAATTACAAATTTAGATCTGAACTAGAAAGCAAACTGATTGAACATAAGCAAAACATTAGAGGTTCTTCCCCTTTTTCAGTATAAATGAAGGTAAGTGCTACATGTCACCAGAGGGAGGCCTGCCTCTTGTTCACACTACAGTGGTCACCCTTTCCTCCCCATGCCCGGTCCTCTCTGTCCCTCAGATAGTCACCCCAGATAACAATCCTTGTTATTTCATCACTTTGTTGCTGTAAACACAGGCCCAACGTACCATGTATGATGCATTGATTTCTGTCTTCTTCTTTTTGGTTTTGTTCCCATTACCAGTACTTGTTAATTCTTTGTCTCTGTCCCTGTCTCTGTTTCTGTCCATCTGTCTGTCTCTCTCCCTCTCTCCCCCTCACCAGAATATCTATCCATGAAACTACTTAGAAAGTGGACGCTTTAATGAAGGATTTCAGGGATTAGGTGTATCCAACTGCGTAATCCTGGGCTGATGAACGACTGTGTTCGGGTCTGAGATTGGGGGTATGTTTGCTTTCCCCTTCAACCATCTCCACCCTGGGACTGGAAACAGCTTGCTAGTGTACACACTGCCTGCCCAGCCGAGTTCCTGATCCATGACCGATACTTGGCACATAGTTGTAGTGGATGAACTAGTGATTACTTAAATACCTGTCTTGCTTGACAAAGGGAGTTAAAGTTATATTTTTACTCTTCAACATATTCACCCGGAAGCAGAACGCTAGTTTAAACACTCGGAGTGTCTTCATCCAGAAAAGGGTTAAATCTGACCACATTGTTCTATGTGTCAAGTTCACCAAGAGTTACTTGCACAGGTCTGAATGAGGACTGATTAGTTCATATGCCTAGGGCACTTAGCAAGTGCTGGGCACAGTAACAGTAAAAAATACCAGCTATCATTGTTATTTTATTAAGAGAAAGAAAATAAATAAGAAAAATGGTTGCGTGATAAGAATGCTCACTAGTTCTTCTTAGAGAAAATAGTCCTTATATCTTAATGTTGTGTTTGTAGGGCCAAAAAAGGCAAAAAGTACTGTAGATATGTTGCCATCAAGATGGCTGTTTTAAAATACAAGACTGATCATATCATAGGCCCTCTGAATCCACAGAAAAGGCTTACCATTGCCTTCATAATTAAATCTGAAGTCTTCAGCATGACGGGAAAGGCTTCTTATGATTTGATCTCTTAATTTAATCCAATTTCATAAGCCTCCCACAGTCCCTTGCCATAATTTAAACTATGTGTCTCAACTATTTGTTCCTACAATATTCTGAGATTTTTTTGTACCCCAGTGCTTATCGTACTGAGTAGTGTAGGTCTGCTCCCTTCATCTCCACAATTAGACCTCATTTTGTTTTGCTATTATCTAGAACAAGGATCAGCAAACTTTTTGTCGTTTAGTAAATTCTGTCTGTTGTTAACTACTCATTTATGTTACTGTAGGTCAAAAGCAGTCATAAACAATATGCAAAGGAATGAACATGACTGTGTTCCAAGAAAACTTTATGTATGGACACTAAAATTGGAATTTCTTACAATTTTCATATATCATGAAATAGTATTTTTGCTTTTGATTTTTTTCATCATTTAAAAAGTAAAAGCTATTTTTCATTTGCAGGCCATACAAAAAGAGGCAGTAGGAAAAATTGGGCCTCTGTGATATTTGTTGATCTCTGGTCCAGCAAAATGCCTGGCACAGAAATGAGTGAGTGAAAGGGTATGTTTTCACGGAAATCATTTTCAAAGGGAGCATAAGGGGATAATTTATGTGATCAGCTGTTGCCTGTATTAGAGTCTAAACTCCTCAGTGGGGTATTGAAGCATCTTTACAATCTGGTTTGTAGGCAGCTGATCCCCACTTTCATCTAACTTATCTGCCTGTCCCGTATGCCCCACTTCCGGGTATCATCTCTGCTGCATCTCACTGACACAACCAGTTGACATTCTCTGAAGACATTATGCCTATTCCTACCTCTGAGCCATGTGTCTTGCATCTTTCTTTACTGGGAATGTCCTTTCCTGTTTGTTGTTTGTTTGTTTGCTTGAATTTTTTGTTTACTGAGCTATTAGTTCTTCCCCAAGTATGGGGACTGTCATGAGGGCATGTTCCTCTGTGTTTCTATGGAGCTTTATATCTATTACTAGTGTCATACTTTCACATTGTAGTTTAATTTTTTTAAAAAAATATATTTTATTGATTATGCTATTACAGTTGTCCCATTTTTTTCTCCCTTTTATTCTCATCCACCCTGCACTGTACCCCCTTGCCCTACAAACATTCCCTCCCCACCTTAGTTTATGTCCATGGGTCATATAGTTAAGTTCTTTGGCCCTCCATTTCCTATACTATTCTTAACCTCCCCCTGCCTATTTTGTACCTACTATTTATCCTGCTTATTCCCTGTATCTTTTCTCCCGTTCTTCCCCCTCCCCATCCCCTGATCCCCATTTCTGTGATTCTGTTCCTGTTCCAGTTGCTTGCTTAGTTTGTTTTTGTTTTTGTGTTTTTGAGGTTCAGTTGCTGATAGTTGTGAGTTTGTTGTCATTTTACTGTTCAACGTTTTTGATCTTTTTTTTCTTAGATAAATCCCTTTAACATTTCTTACAATAAAGGCTTGGTGATGGTAAACTCCTTTTGCTTTACCTTATCTGGGAAGCACTTTATCTGCCCTTTCATTCCAAATGATAGCTTTGCTGGATAGAGTAATCTTGGATGTAGATCCTTGCCTTTCATGACTTTGTATACTTCTTGCCAGCCCCTTCTTGCCTGCAAGATTTCTTTGGGGAAATCAGCTGCTAGTCTTATGAGCACTCCTTTGTAGGTAACTGTCTCCTTTTCTCTTGCTGCTTTTTTCTCTCCTTATCTTTAATCTTGGGTAATGTAATGATGATGCGCCTTGGTGTGTGCTTCCTTGGGTCCAACATCTTTGGGACTCTCTGAGCTTCCTGGATCTCCTGGAGGTCTATTTCCTTTGCCAGATTGGGAAAGTTCTCCATTATTTTTTCAAATAAATTTTCAATTTCTTGTTCTTCCTCTTTTCCTGGCACCTCTATAATTCGGATGTTGGAATGTTTAAAGTTGTCCTAGACATTCCTAAGCCTCTTCTCATTTTTTAAAATTCTTTTTTCTTCCTTCTGTTCTGGTTAAATGTTTATCTCTTCCTTCTGCTCACAATCATTTATTTGAGTCCCAGTTTCCTTTCCTTTACTGTTGGTTTCCTGTATATTTTTCTTTATTTCACTTTGCATAGCCTTCACTTTTTCCTCCATTTTGTGACCATATTCAACCATTTCTATGAACATCCTGATTATCAGTGTTTTGAACTCTGCATCTGATCGATTGACTATCTCTTCATTGTTTAGTTCTATTTTTGGAGCTTTGATCTTTTCTTTTATTTGGACCATATTTCTTTGTTTTAGTGTGCCTGTTATGTTGGGAGGGGCTGAGTCTTAGATATTCACCAGGGCTGGGCAACCTACTTCTGTGTTGTGATGCTGTATGTGGAAGAGGTCCAAGAGGGATCAATGCTGCTTGCTCGGCTCTCTGCCAGCTTTCAGTCACTTTCCCTGCTGCCCACAAGCAAATTGGTCCCTTCTGGTGCTGATTCCCAGGTGTGTGTGGATTTGTGTATATTCTAGCACCCTATGGGTCTCTCCAACACACTCTCCTGTGAGGCTGGGAGTTTCTCCCGTTACAGCAACCCCAACAGATTTTTATAGCCAGAGGTTTTGAGGATTTCTTTTCCTACACTGCAACCCTGTATTGTGCAGTCTGTCTCATTCCCCAGCTGTACCTCTCAGTTTATCTGCACGCAAATGTGGGACCACCCTGTCCACCAGCTACCACCTCACCCACCTGGTCATTCAACCATTGCTTTGCTGCATGTCCTCTCTGCCCCAGCTCTGCTGGTCTATGTCCCTCTTACTGGTCTGGATGGATGTTTCTTTAATTCCTTGGTTGTTGGACTTTGATACAGTTCGATTTTCTGACAGTTCTGGTTATTTTTTTGTTTTTAAATTGGTTATTGTCCTTCTTTTGGTTGTGCGAGGAAGCAAAGTGTATCTACCTATGCCTCCATCTTGGCCAGAAGTTGTAGTTTAATTCTTATCTTTGTGTATGTTGCTCTTTCCCACCATGTTCTAGTGTCATATCATATGCTAACAACAGCATAAAACTTGGCACTGATTGTCATTTGGTAACAATTTAATAAAATGAAATGTTGTCATATAAAAATAAATTCCCAATATCCTATTGGGGATCAGTTTAATCCACAGTAATGACTATCTTTCATTATTTATAATGAGGTACCCTCAGTGTTTAACATTGAAACAAATACAATTAAAATTGAATACAGATGTAAGAATTAAGAAGTAGAAAATAATTACATTGGAAACTCAAAAACTAAAGGCATATGTGTGATATAAAGCATCAGTTTTATAACTTAATTTTAAGCATAGTTGAATTGAAATCTCTAGATGTATTTAAAAATACTGTCTTTAAGCCTTTGCTTGGTTTTGTGTGGATATATGGTGATATCATTTAACCATATATATGTATTGCAATTCTTTCTCAGAAAGATGAAGGTCAGTGATAGTACTGGAGATTTCATGGTGATATGTAATGGATTTTGACTACTGATTGTGCTATTTCAGCAAGTTAACTGCTTTCAAAACTTTAATGGAGTTTACCTGGGAGAGATAGGAGGGACTTTGCAATATACCTTATTTACTGTGTCAGATACTCTGTTAGTATAAATTATCCCAGACATTTTATACATGCTCAGTACTTAGATACTGCAGTATTACCAAGGATCTTATATCATATATCATGCTATTTCCCTGGGGAAATTTCCTGCTTTCTCCCAGACTCTACGATTTTCATTTGAGATCAGCATTCTGGGTAGATTTCACCATAAGTATCTTGGGAAATCACACCAGCAATTGAAAGCACATTGCCATGTGAGACAAATAGGAAGCTTTTTATTTATCAATCATTTATTTTCATTCATTCTGTTAATTATAACAGATGATACTGAGTTTGAATGATAGTTTAGGTTGTAATTATAAACAGAATGTCTGAATGCTGGCTGCTTGTCTTTTATTGAGAGAATTGCATATCAGTGATTGGAAGTAAGCACGTGTACAATTGGTACAAGTGTTTATAAAATATATGCCGTATTAATGTGGAAAACAAGGGCAACTGCACTTGGGTGAACTTACCTGGTATTTAACTTGTGTAAAGTCATATTTCACAGGGAAAAAGTTATCTTGCAGTTATGGAACAAAATAGTGATGGAAATTGTAACAGAATACACTCCTGAATAGGGGCACCTCACACCAGGCCATCTTTTAGCTGCCTTGATTTTTAAATAGAATATGTTTTCTCATAAATTCACTGGATTACCAACACCTTAATGATAGGAATTTTGTCATATGTTTTTTGTGTACATGGCAGTGCCTGGTATTGTGTCTTGCATATATTTGCTGAGTTAGATTCCATTTATAAACCATTCCAACAGGATGATTTTAAAAAGTAGTGATGCCTAAAATACTCCCTGAGCATAACTTTTCTAAATGTGTGCTTTTTCTATGAACATATAACAAATGAGCGTATCAGCATTCTTAGTTATTTTTTACACATTAACTCATTTAATTTTCCAAGCAATAGAATAAGGTTGGTATTCGTCCCTTTTCTCCCCAGGGAAACTGAGGCTGAAGGAAATGAAATAACTTGAGTTTTTGTATAAAATAATAATATTTATAGAGTTTGTGAGGATTAACTGGGATGGATCATAGACCAAACTTCCTGGTGTGTGGTAAGTCTTCCATAATTTAGCTTTTATTATTAAAGCAATGCAGCTGAAAAGCTGTAGAGGTGGGTTATGTCACTGGTCGGTCTCATTCCAGAGTCCATGTGCTTCTCATCGTTGCATTCTGACTCCCTGGCCAAAATATGCATCATACAAATTCTTGTGTTTCCTATTATGAGCCCTGGAAAGGCAGAGGAGAAGACTTTTTCTTTTGTGTCCTCTAGTGCCCTGTATGCACAATAATAAATGTTGTTGACAGCTTGACTGGCTTGGTGGTAACACTCTGGTTTTCCTTTCCTGGTGAATGATTGGTAGGATTCTGAGAAGGACTCAGAAAATGTTACATTGTACCTTATATTGTATATTAAAAAAGGTTTTTTTCCCTTTCCAACCACTCCATCCCCTCACACTCCCCCTCCACAAAGCAGTGAAGCAGGTTTCCCCACACTGGAAAATACCTAAAGCTCTGCCTCATGCAACTTAATGGGTGCACTAAGACAGGGAGTCAAAGCAGCTCTGCCTAATACATAGAAACAAACACAGGGAGGTGGCCAAATTAAGGAGACAAAGAAATATGGCCCAAATGAAAGAACAGATCAAAACCCAAGAAAAAGCATTAAACAAAATAGAGATAACCAACCTATCAAATGCAGAGTTCAAATGCTCAGAGAACTCATTGAATACAGCAAAAACACAAAGAAAGAAATGAAGGCTACACTAAATGAAATAAAGAAAAATCCACAGGGAACCAACATTGAAAGGAAGGAAGCTGGGATTCAAATCAACGATTTGGAACATAACAAAGAAATAAACATTCAACCAGAACAGAATGAAGAAAAAAAATTTAAAAAAAATGAGGAGAGTATAAGATGACTCTGGGGCACCTCCAGAAGTGCTAACATCCTAATCATAGGGATGCCAGAAGGAGAAGAGGAAGAACAAGACATTGAAAACTTATTTGAAAAAATAATGAAGCTTCCCTAATTTGGTGAGGGAAAGACATGCAAGTCCAGGAAGCACAGAGAGTCCCAAACAAGTTGGATCCAAAGAGGACCACACCAAGGCACATCATAATTAAAACGCCAAAGGTTAAAGGTAAACAGAGAATCTTAAAAGCAGCAAGAGAAAAGCAGAGTTACCTACAAAGAGTTCCCATAAGACTATCAGCTGATTTCTCAAAAGAAACTTTGCAAGCAAGAAAGGACTGTCAAGAAGTATTCAAAGTGATGAAAAGCAAGGACCTACAACAGAGATTCCTCTATCCAGCAAAGCTGTCATTTGGAATGGAAGGGCAGATAAAGTGCTTCCCAGACAAGGTAAAGTTAAGGAGTTCATCATCACTGAGCCATTATTACATGAAATGTTGAAGGGACTTATTTAAGAAAAAGTAGATCAAAACTATGAACATTAAAATGGCAGCAAACTCACAACTTTCAACAACTGAACTAAAAAATACCAAAACAAACTAAGCAAACAATTAGAACAGGAACAAAATCACAGGAACGGAGATCATTTGGAGGGTTATCAGCTGGGAGGTTGGAGGGGGAGAACTGGGAATTGGTACAAGGATTAAGAAGCATAATTGATAGGCACAAAATAGACAGGGGAAGTTAAGACTAGTATAGGAAGTGGAGATGCCAAAGAATTTATACGCATGAACCATGAACATGAACTTGGTGGAGGGGGGACTGCTGGAAGGAAGAGGGGTCCTGGGTAGAGAGTGTCAAGGGGGAAAATTGGGACAACTGTAATAGCATAATGAATAAAATATACTTAAAAATAAAGGTTTTCTTTTTCTTTTCCTCATTAATAATATCACCTGCATGTCTATTCTAAATTTGTTTTTCTTGTGCCTGTGTGAACTAGGGACAGAGAACTGAGTATTTAGGCCTCGGAGTTACCATTTTCCAATTAGCTTTGCCCGTATCTCTTATTTTCATCCTGAAGTCATTTCTGGTGGTCAGGTCCTGAGATGTTCTGAAGTAAGGCCTTTTCACTTGAGGAGTAAAACTTTGTGTTTTGGATGTGAGAGATTAAAAACAAATTGCTGAATCTCATGGCTGTGGAGAACTTTCCTGAAAGGGAATTAGAGTAAAAAATGAGCTGTCAGTGTCCTTGAGGTTTTTTGCTAGCTGCATAATGAGGTATCATTTGTCAAATATAGTTGTCTTTCTCTACTTGAAGACCCTGCTGTTGGTGGCATTTCTCCAAACTTGTGTACATGTAACTCAATAAAAAACTCAGGACTAGTAGTTTTGCAAATGGTTGCTAAATGACTATTACACTGTTAGAAGGTTTAGCTGCCCTTCAGGATTCAGTTTGTGGGCTTTTTTTTTTTTTTGGCCGATTTTTATTGTGGTAAAGGATGCCTAACATAAAACCTATCATTTTAACTATTTTTTAAGTGTACCATTCAGTGGCATTAAGTACATTAATATTGTTGTGGAACCATCACCACTATCCATCCCCAGAAATCTTCATCCTTCCAAACAGATTCCATGCCCAGTAAACGATAACTACTCATTCTCCTCCCCACTCAGCTCCTGGCAACACCCATTCTGTTCTCTGTCTCTGAATTTGACTGCTTCTGTTTTAGTTCTATAACTCCATGATTATTGGTTTAAATTGAGATCTACTACTTTCTGTTTTCCCTCATTGTGGTTATTATCCAATTCTGGAATTGATGTTTCTCTGCTAGACCTCTGTGAACATGTGAACTTAATGCAATTCTTTTACAGTATATATTCTGCTTTGCTTCACTATATAGTAACCCCTTAAATTTTATTATCATATCATGAGAGCAAGAACTGTATCTATTCTACTAACCACTATCTCATCAGCATCTAGTACTTGTTTGTACTTTGTAGAAGAACATATGTATAGGCTAAACAAATGCTGTTGATCTTTATCTTCATCATTGAAAAAATTATTTATGTAAAAATCATTTAAACCTATTTTATTGAGATTTTCTATTATATAGGTGACCAGCTAAAAGAGGGACTTACTCTTCTGTAACTATGTATCTAAAAATAAGCTATGGTGATCTAAACTAAGTGACTGTAGGCTTATTATCTCTGTCCCCCCAAATAATGTATTTCTTTTTAAATTTACTCATCCATCAAATGTTTATTGAGTACCTGTTGTATGTGCAGTGGAGCAAAAAATGGCCATGACCCTTAAACTCACTGAGAGAAGCTATAAAAAATGAATCCACCAATGACATTGCCTTGTAAATTATGTGAAGGAAGAAATCTGGGATGCCACTAGAAAGCTTTATCATGGGCGAGCGACTTTAAATTGAGGGGATTTGAGACATGATAACTATTTTCATGTTTGTGAAGGGATGTGCTCTCATGTAAGAGAGCAAGAGGGCTTGTTTGATTTGAAGAGGTACTGTGGTAGACATTCTTAGAACATTCTTAGAACACAGATTTTGGTTTATTGTGGAAATATTTGCTAATAGAGCTCTGCAAAGGTAAAATGCATGGTCTTTTTCAGGTTTTCTGTCCACCACTGGAGCTAGCTGGACAGAGCTTTGTGAAGATATCGTACTCAAGCACTGGCTGGTTGGTTTCCAAGCGTGGTTGGTCATCAGAATCACCAGTTTATGTGGAAAGGTCCAGTGCAGTGCTTGGTATTTAATAGTTCTGCTTAATAAATGCTAGTAGAATCTGAGTTTGAGTTACTTTATGGTGCATTTCAGTAAGGCAGCTGAAAACTGAAAATGGTTTTAAATTATTTTCAGCTCACAAACACAAAATTAATTACTCAGCCTCATTGGTTAATATAGGTCTCATTAGGTCTGAAAGTATCTTGCTGTCAAATTTAGTCCACCAATGTGCAAGGTTACACGGTAACCTTGAGGATGTGGCTTTCTCATTACTCACCTCTTGGTGTCTAACACAGAATCAAGATATGTGATGTTAATAGGGCCTTTCAACTTATTATGTGTTTATAGAACCTACTGGAATAACATGTCTATTGAAGATTTGGTTAATTTGTTTCACAGTAGCTTTCTAAAGTCTTAGTCAGTAATCAGTTATCAAGTATTTAAGGAGCATCCACTGTGTCCCAGGCACTGTTCATGAAACCTGGATCTAAGATTGGTAATTTCCACTCTGCACATATTAATAAGACCAATTGTGCAGGCTTTGTAAGACAGAACCAGTGACATTATTTTGATTATTGTGAAATTGTAATGGTGTTTTGGCATTTTATTATCTTATATTTGAAGGTAATTTTACATTATTGCTTAACTTACAACTAATTTATTATAAGTAAATAATGAATCTCCAACAGTGCCTAACTGTAGATGGTCAAGATTTGAAGATGGAAGAGCTAAGTGAATAAGATAGGTTATTAAATGGAACAACCTGGCTGCAACACTTTTCACTGAAAGGCAATTTCATATTATTGCAGTTCACTAAGTGATCCTATACAACTTACAATGCAGTTCATTATTAACATTGTGTACTAAGCTAATAATAAGGGTGATTTTTATAGTAGACTAAATCCAACGAAATTACCATGGTGTGCAATGATGATGCATGCGGTGTCGTGTTTGCCTGAAGAATTAAATACTGAAATTTTAGACTCACTGTGGACTTAAGTCCCAAATGGTACCCTTGAACAACCAGAAGTCTTCTTTTCTTTTTCTTGTTGTGTGTTTATTAACATATATACTATTAAAATACATTAACCAGGGAATTTGTGTTCTACTTGATCCTGCATTAGTCCAAACTTATTAATATGCTATGATTAGAGATTTGTGGGTGAGTAGTGGCAGGCATTCATTTCTATTGTGCTGCCCTTACCATATATACTACATATTTATAAGCTACAAAGCTTGAATTTATCTCATGATTTCCATGTAGAAAAATTCTACTTCATTTTTAGTCTGATAACCTAATCCTTCCCAAGCAGCCTGTTCCATTGAATTTACTGATTTTTTTTTGTCCATAAACTGTAAATGCTCAATAATAGGCCAAATTCGCATGACAGCATTTGCAGATAATCTAAGTGTTCCTTTTGTGAACTTGCAGGATTTTAACTGTGGGACCATGAATGCCTCTTGGGCAAGGAATTAATTTGCAGCATTCTAATAAGGAGGATGTATAGGTGTGCGTTGAGGCTCTAAACTCTTTTGTTAACGGGGCAAATTTCAGGGCGCTGTTCGTCTGCAGCATGAGTGCACTTACATTATTTTCTGCAAGCTACATTCCTCCAGTGTTTAGATTTAAGAGATTTTTTCCCTAACCTAGCAGTAACCGGCAAAGGCAGATTTTCTTTCTTTTCTCTTCTGAGTGCATTTTAATATGCGATATTTAGCAGTATTAAAGTATCATAAACATACCAATTCTCTTTGTTTTTGATAAGTTAAATTACAAGTACCATGTTTTAGATTGGATTCTTATTTCTCCTTAAATTTCTAAATATTTGTTTCTTTGGAATGATGTTAGGAATAAGACAAAGAAAGGCTGAGATGGTATAATTTAGATACAGTTTCACTCCTGTAGAGATTTTTCTACTTTTGTGCTTTGAGAAAATTCAGTAAGCGTAAAAATGATGGGAATTTGGAAGTATAATAAAAATGGAAAATATTTCCTTTTTGACCACAGGCACTTTCGTGCCTTCACAAAGAATCTACAGACGTTAAAACAACAACAAAAATGTCACTCTTTCATAAACCAACAGTTGGTTTTGGAAATGCTGAGATATGGGGAAGATGACATTTGTGCTTCCCATTGGTTTCAGTATGGCACATTCACTTACTGGAATAAAAATGAGTTTTTTTTTTCACACCCAAAATGTTTTCGTTTTTTAATACTTGCCTTAAGAGAAGTATAGATTCCTTAACTTTTAGTAATATGACAATCAGATAATTAACATTTATTGGTGATTCTTTATGCCCTGATGTAGATCAGGTGGATTTTTATTATTACTGCTAAACCACTTTTATTTAATGTCTACTGGATATAGGCCTTAGAAATTCTAGATTTCCACAGATTTGGACTGTAATATTGAACACTATAAAATAACTTCAGAATGCTTAAATTATACACTCATATATGGTTTATTTAGCACTCACGTACTGTGAGCTCAACTAAGCATTTTACAAATGCAGCCATGTGTACTAACTCCATTTTACAGATGACGCAAGCTGAGGTTTAGGGAAGAGCTCCGTAGAGTGGCTGGGGTTTTAACTCTGTCTACCTAAAGCAAGCACAAGAGCTCACTGGTTTTCTTAGACTGCTGTTTCAAATTAATGTTTTTGTATAGATGTTTCAAATGCTGGAAAAATATACTAGGAATATCTAAAACAAATGGAGAATTATGTGTTTCTAAGAATGTTATAATGAGGCTGCTACCTCAATTGGCTGGTTTCCTTTAGGCTTTTATGGCATCAGAGGAGGTATTTGGGGGCAGTTTTCAAAGTATATCGACGTACTGTAACATACACTACTTTTTCACCAAGGGATTCCCCTTAGCGTTTGAAGAGGGAAATGGAAGGAAGATTATTTTTTTCTTTATGGTCAGAGAAATTATTATAATAGGAAAACCCATGGACTAGGAGCTAGCAGGCAGGAGTTCAGATATAAGATCTGCTCATTTTTTATGTCACAATTCTCAGAGTTTTGGTTTCCTAATCTACAAAACAAAGCACATATTTCTTTTATTACTTTGCAGGGGTGATAAACGGATGCAATAACATAATGGATCACTTCTGATGACTTAGTCATTTGAAATCATTTCAGAATTTCACGTGACTGTATTTTTTAAATATCTGGAGTGGCCAGATGAACTGCTCCATATCTAATGCTTAGTCTCTGTTTGGGTTTTCTTTGGGGACTTTTGTGATGGTAATGTTGTCCCCAAAATCAGAAATCCTCTCTGCCATACTATGGCTTTTCTCAGCCCCCAAAGGTAGGGACTGTGTATAACCTTTCTATTCCCAGCAGCTATTAGCTCCTGATCATGGAAGACACTCAAGAAATGCTTATTAACCAGGTGGTGAAAGACAGATACTATATGGTCTCTCCTATAAGTGGAACCTAGTCAACAAAACAAACAAGTGAGAAAAATAGAACCAGAGACATGGAAATAAAGAACAAGCTGACAGTGACCAGAGGGAAGGGGAGGGGAGAAGAAGGGCAAGGGTCAAGTCAAGGAACAGGTATAAAGGACCCCTGGACAAAGCCAGTGGGAAGGGGGATTGAATGTGGGAGGTGGAGGGTGGGCAGGGCAGCGGAGAGTAATGGGGGAAATATGGGGACAACTGTCACTGAACATCAATAAAAAATAAAGTAAAAAAAGAAATGCTTATTAAATGAATAAATGAAGAAGTATATATTTAAGGAATTCAAGGTTTTTCTCTTGCTTTTTTATACCTCTGTAAGGAAGATGGGTACCGGTGGCCATGACGATTTCATGATTGAGGGGACCTGTAGGTCTTTTGATGTTCCTAAAATTTATTTAATTGATTTTAAATAGTTTATTACTTTGTAGAATATGACAAAGACCTGAAATATGCATTCATTATGATTTTTCTGTATATTTCTAGATACCAAAGCTCTCATGGCTTTGCCTTTTTTTCTTTAAAAGCTGATTATACATGCTACAGGATTTCCCCTCATGCAATAAATACTTCTGTGGGAGATTTTTACTGAGGAGCACGATTAAATAACAACTATTTACTGGTTAGAAAAGTTGATCATTTGAGAAGATGATTCAAGTATGATTGCAGTAACAGTCCTTTCTATGTATTTCTGTCATTTTATGTTTCTCTATTCGACCCCACAATTTTCTTTCAAAGGTCAGTTCTCTCATCATATGCAATATGGGGCCTAAAATGTTGGCAATAAGATGGATAGTGTCAGGCATTTTTCAAAACACCAAATGACTGCAATCATTTTTCTTGTGTGTAATCCTGATGCATCTAGACAGACAGCAGTGCCAAAAAACCAGCTAGGAATATTTGGACATGTTGACAATTTCCTCATTTTGATTACAAGCATATTTAAAATATGTTTATTCTAAAGCTGGGCTTTCATTATTGCATATTTTTGATGGAGTATAATATTTCTTTAAGATGAAGTCTAGGCATATTATTTTTGAATAGATTTAGAAGATATTATAGAGTGTCATAGTGTGTTAAAATACTTCTATTTTAATAAGGTTTGGCAGTATTGTAATAAAAAAAGTAGGTACTAGCATATGCTCACACGTTAAAATTTTATATATTTTTTTCTGTCACAGCTTTTTCTTTTTTGTTCTCAAGAAGCTTTATCCTATTATATACTTAATTTTAAGGAGTAGGAACTTGGCATTGAGGAATGTGGCATTTTTATAGCTATTTTTGGTTGCTATACTTTGCCTTCAAACGCTTGATCAAACAAAAGACAATCCAGAAGAAAAATATTTTACATGGTAGTGCATTTAAGTTATGAGGACTTTTGAAAGTACTATTTTAGTAACCAATAGGAAGAGCCTGGGTTCTCTTTAATTGAAATGACCTTTCTTTATAAAAATCACAGGATGGGGCTCCAGAAGTCATGAGACCACTCTTCCATTCAAAGCAGAAATGATCTCTGTGTATCCCTCATAAGTTCATTTATTTATTCACTCAGCAAATATTAATTGACTGCCTACTATGAACCAGGTACTCTTCCAGTCTTTGTGAACAGAGAAGTGAATAAGCAGGTAAAATTCCAGCCTCACAGAACTTGCCTCCTGTGGGAAGCTGCGGATTATAAACAAAACAAAATCTCTGTAATAACAGGAAATGATAAATACTCGGAATAAAAGCAGGTTAAAGGAATTGGATTTTATACATGGTGATCCGGAAAGATCCCTTTACTGTGGTGCAGAGCCCTAAATGAACTGTAGCAACAGGCTGTGTGGCCATATTAAAGAACATTGCGGTCACAGAGGTCAGCAAGTGCCAAGGCCCCAGGGACACGGTGTGCTTAGCAGAGGTTCAGAGGCTGCAGCCGGGAGAGTGGTAGGAGACATGGTCAGGTGATAGGTCACACAGGACGGTCGTCATCATAGCACGTCCATCATGCTTCAGAGGCGAGACCTGTTCCTCAGCCCCCCATGGTAAGGAACACATGCAGAGTGGGGCAAACGAAAGTTTATAGTTCTGAGTGTGTGAAACAGAGTTTATTCTTGTATCATTATTTGTTAATTATTGTATTATTTTCCATATGAACAACTGCACACCTACATTTGCCCCACCCTGTGTTGTACATTTAGGTCCATAAAACTGCCTTAGGAAGGAAGACATAATTATTTTAAGTTTATACTTGACAGTTTAAGTAACTTCCCCTGAGTCCAAAGCATATGCTTACAACAAACACTGGGTGGCCAACTGGGATCTCTCTCTTTCTTTTTGCCTTGCAAGCTGATATTAGAAAGGTTGACAGGGAAGTTATTGAAGAACACTGATAGAAAATGGGTGGGGAGACCATGTATCGGTCACTGAATTTGGTGACTTCCATTAAATGACAGTGTCAGTGCTTGCAGTTGTTATTTTGCAGTGGTAAGCAACTGACAGTTTGCTTGGCAAAATATGATGAAAAACAGGAGTGGCTATCTATCTGAGAGGGATTTCACTTTCTCTTCTTAGCTGTAGCCTCTATTAGGTTTTACTTAGTAGTAAAGCAAAAGTAAAATGTCAAAATAAATATAAATCCCATCATTCAAATTCCATTTCCATGTCTTGTATATAAATTTGTTTTCTTTCCAAGTTTAAGTGCCTATATTGTAACATGATGATTATTTAAAAAATCAATTATCTGTAGCCTTGTATGTTTTAAATCTTCAGGTAACACCAATTATTTACGTAATTCACAGGATCGCTTCGGTTTAAAGTATGGCAATTCTCCTCTTTTACCAGCAGAGGGCACACTCCACAACCCTGTTTGTCCTGTCAACAAAAAGCACAGATGAATTAGAAAGGGAGGTTAAACAAAACCCAAAACCTTTCAAAAACGATGACCTTTCAAATGTACACAGTTTACAAAACAAATGGAAGGGAATTTGGGATCTAGTCAATATTCCTATTATCAGGCTAGATTTTATACTGTTTGAAATTGTTTTTATAAATCAAAAGAAGAAAAATACAATAATAAATCCTTGCTATGAATCTTAATAGTATTAAAAAAAACTAGTTTATTTTGCAAAACAGAGCTTTACATGAAAATAATAAATTAATAAATCATTAATAAGTTGATGATTTGGGGGTAGATTATCCAAGATTTGCTGGCTTCGCAGTTGTTTCCTTTTCAGACATGATTTGCCTTAGGCAGGTGTGCACATCAGAAAGGGCATCACATTTGAATTGGGCTGCTTCCTCTCCGTGCAACTTAGGGCACAGGACGTGTCCACAGCTCAATTTCCTTATTTGTAAAATGCCTGTAGTGATGTCTGCCTGATTCGCTTGCATGGATTCCTGGAAAGAAAGCAGGATGGGCAGGGAGGGAACTGCATTTTAGGCCCGCTTTGTGACCTGAGACAGATCGTTGGACACCTGAGGACTCATTTTCCTGTTCTTAAAATGAACAGTTTGGACCGGATTATCTATAATATAGATGGTATGTGGTCCCTGAAAGCACTTTCATACTAAAATTTCACAACAAAATGGTTAATAAACTGGAAAGTGCTGTATAAATGTAACCGAATAAAAAGGATGCATTTCCCTAAATTTAAAAGTAAATGATACTGTATATAAATTTCCAGAAACATCTGTATTCTGAAGCCACAATGATCTGTATTTAAGATCCAACTGGAAAGAGAGAAAGAAGCAAGTCTGACATGAAGACAATGCAAATACACCCAGAACCCTTAAAGGGTAGCCAGCATGACTGACTACCAGGAAATGTAACACTTCTCCCCGGGCACTTTCCTTCCGAGTGAAAGCAGCCCTTGAATTATATATTCATGACTTATGAACTCATTTACTTATTCATTGATTTGTTAATTGAACAGTTATCTTGCTCATCCGGCTTATCCTAAAGACAGCTTACACACTGTTACATTTCCCACCAACTTGGAAACACTGTTCCCCGCCCCCCCCCCCCCCCCACTTTCTACTCATGTCTGAGCATAGAGGAGATGCTCCCTCCTCATTTACAATATACCTGTTTTCAGCTCAAACAGTTTTCTTTTTTTTGACACTATTTTGTTACTCTCCTTCCAGCTGGTGCCTAGTAATAAGAGAAACACCTGCTCTCCTTCACTTTTTCCAGCTCTTTTCATTTCATTTCAATGAGTTGAAAAGAATGTGGACTAGAAAGCATAAGAGCAGTGCTGGTGACCCACTTGTAACGGGGATAAGGGAAACCATGCTTTGAAGTGAAAATAGACATAATAACAAAGACTACATTTCTAATAACCTTGAAAGAGCCTTGACGTGGCACAAAAGTTTCCATCTTTCTTCTTATGTTCTTTAATTAAATATGGCTGCTCTTAAGTGTGGGTATTCAAGAGAAAATCTTTTCATTATTTGTTTTGCATTTTAGACAACAGCTTTATTGAGATATAACTGCTGTACAAAAAACTGCACATATTTAGTGTGTTCAGTTGATAAATTTGATATGGTATCATGGCATATTCCCATGATACCGTAGCCACAATCAAGGTAGTAGACATAGCCATCACCTCCAGAATTTTCCTGTGTTTTGCATCCCTGCTTAATTAATTGATATTAAGATGGTTTAATTTGTTATCCTTTTATAATAGATAATATTTTAGGTAACTGTAAATTAAATATAATTTTATAGACTGACTTGTGGACTGACAATCAAAATATTTATTACTTTGGTGGGGGGAAAGTAGGAGTCAACTTTTGGACAATACCACATGGGCTGATTAGGAGCTTTCTGTTCTTTTTGGGCCCATTTCCTATGGAAAGATTGCAAATGAGGAATCTGAGAGTTTTTACTGCAATCTGGTTCTGGTTCTGCTGAAATCCAACAAGTCACACATAGAGAAATATTTGTGATTAATTTACTTAAACAAATCTGCAGTGAATCTACCATTTATTAGGCTCTAGGTACTTGGCATGTACAAGTAAACAAGACAGATCAAAACCTTCATCCCTCATGGAGTCTAAATTCTAGTGGTAGAGGGGGCAAGAGAAAGGTAACTAACATAGTAATCAAATTATAAAGTATAGTAGACAGTTAAAAATACAATGGTATGGTAAAAAAAGTACAGCAGGGTATATAGCATTGTGAATACTAGACTGTCGTGGGGGTTTGTCACTTTAAATGAGATTTCAGAGTAAGCCTTACTTTAGAAGCTGAGATTTGAGCAAAAGTTGAAGGCAAAGGAGGAAGTCATGTGATATGTCTGGGATATGAGCATCCTAGGTAGAGGAGGTAGTCAGAGCAAAGGTCCTGAGGCAGAGGATTATCCAGTGGGTTTGAGGTACAGTGAGGGGAGCGAGTGAAAAGATTAGTGGGAGGGAAAGTCAGAGACGAGGGATACGGACCACAAGTAGGCTTGTAAGCTGTCCCTTGGACTTTGGATTTTATTCAGATGGGATGGAAGAATATTGAGAATACTGAGAATATTGAATGGAGAATTTACATGACCTGATTTACATTTTTAAAAGACCCTCCTGGTTGCTGTGTTGAGAATAGACTGTCAGTGGATAAAGACAGAGGTTAAGCAACTGGTTAGAAGAGTAAGGCAACAATCCATGTGAGAGATGATGGTGAAGAGAGAGGAAAAGAGTTGAGGATATATGTAAAGAAGTGATTATAGTGATTGCCACGAAATTTTAATTGAGTAAGGAGAGAGGAGAGACATTGGAAGAATGGAGAGAGATGGAAGGGCTGAAGAACAGTGAAAAATTAGTAGGATTGATGTTCTGCATGTCCTTGTGGATTTAAGCATTACTGGAGTGAATTGAGGTACTAGAAGGAATGAGCCTGAAGAAGCAAGCGGTCAGGAAGTAGATTTAGATTTTAGAGGGTTTGTAGTTAGTAACAATGTAAGTAACATGACTTGAGAGTCAGTGGCTAGGATAAGGTGTAGCACATGATTATTAGAGGAGAGAAATTCAAGAGGCCAGGGTGTTGGAAGGCCTATCTACATATGAATTAAAATAGCCAAAAGTTAAGATAGGAGTTGTGTTTTACAAAGCCACAGTGAAGTAGGAGCTAAAATTGTCAAACAAGGAGTGGGAATGACTCAGGTATCAGTAGATGACATCAACAGTGGGCCTTGGGGGTAATAGCTGATGAGATTCCAAGCTATGGAATTTTATGCAGGAGGGAAGGAGAATGTAATTTAATATAATGAGAATAATTTGAAAGAAAAGCTGCAATGAAAATCCCAGAGGACACATACCTCATCTCTAGGCCCAGTTGTGTAAAGGTTGTAAGAGAAAGACAACACTTGAGATAGATGCAGGGGAGAGGCCAGGATTTCTGTTAGAGAAAGTAGATGAAGATTATAGGAAGGAGAAACCAAGACATGTCTTTTATTATTGAAGTGTATGCCCCATAGAAAACGTCGTTGGTTTTTTTTTCCCCAAGAAATCAAATCTACAAGTATTTGTCAATACATAATACCTGAGAAATGTAAGTACTCTATCCAATGCTCTGTGCAAACACAATAAAGCATAAGAATACTTCATTGTTGTGACCTGCTCCATGATATCACTGCCAGGTCCTGAAGGCGTTTCCTGTTGGCTGGGTAAAGGGGACATGTGATGTGGTCCTGCAGAAGATGGAGAGGTTGGAGGACTGAGCGCGCTCTGGGCTGGTGATAAAACCATCTGGCTTTAAGTTTTCTGATAACACTGTTCTGTTCAGCATGGTGGAATCTTTTGATTCCAAGTTTTACTTGTATTAAAAACCTCTTTACACTATCATGTCTAAGCAGTAATTATAACTCTCAATAGTTTTTTCTGATGTTTAAATTGTTTTTAATTTGCTGTAATTATAATATATTTTTGTTTTACTTTTTACATACAATGTGAATCATTATATATTGTGCTGCCTAGGGGATAGAAGAGATCGTTATTTTTTTCCAGGTAAAGGAGCACAGAAAAGTTTAGCCCCTTGATAGTTCAAGGAAGCAACAAAACCCCAAAGAAGGTAGGCCATTGTTTTTGCTATGATGTTCTTTTCTCTGCCTTTTATAATTCCTGTAGAACATTCATGAATTATACTGATTGCAATATGTGGAGGGAAGAAATAGTGGAGTAAAATCATGTTGGTCCTGAGGCTTTTAATTCACATAAACATTTTTTTTTCATTACTGGTATTTCAAAAGTCTCTCCTATGTTTCTTTCACAAAGCCTTCTGTTTTCTGTTTTTATAGATTCAGTCCACCTGTTTTTAACCTTTATATAAATTGAATCATAAATATGAACCTCTTGGGTCCTGTTTTTTTTGGTTTAACATTATGCTTTTGTGAGTCACCCTTTTTGATACCATTATTAAATGAGGTGATATTTTCATTGCGGCACAGTATTCCATCATACAAATATACCACAACTTATTTATTATATCTTGAAAGAATATTTGGATTGTTTCAGTTTTGGTTATTCCACGTAATACTGCTTTGAACATTTTTGTACGTTTTTGTGTATGTGTACATATTTATGCATACCTGCTAAATACATAGTGGAATTCCTATATCATAGGGTATGTATATTCAGTTTTTGTAGATACTGCCAAACACTTTTCAAGGTGGCTGTTCCAGTTTTAACTCTCTCCTGTAATGCATGAGAGTTCTATGTGTGCCTCGTCCTGCTATGGCTTGATATGGAATCTGGTTCACAACTGCCACTGTTGTATCCAGGTATTGACTACCTTCCATGTACTGGAAATTACAGTAAGCGTAGTAGAGAATAAAAAAGAAAGTATATGATGTAGTTTCTGTCTTTGTGCTTCTCCTACTGTAGCTGGAATAGCTAAAAACCTATGAAGAAGCTAAAGGACAGCACAGTCTATCATAAAATGTTAAATTATAGGATTAAGCAAATAACAAGTACATTAATTAATTTTTTGTGATTTAGTGTTGGTCCCTATATTTGGTTTCCTTTTCTAAAAGTATAAGCAACAAGAAATGATAATAATATTAATAGAAAAGTAAATGAGTTGGTTAATCTAAACATTTGATCAATTTATTTTGATATGTCTCTTTCTGGTTTGTAAGATTTTTCCTTGTAAATATATGAAAATTTCTGAGAATGTGCTCCTACATCATCATGTAGGTGTAAGAAGAATTGATATTAGCCAAGACGCTACTTCTTTCTATAATCTCACAGCATTGGCAAAGGCTTTATCCAGCATTTCTGGTATATGTCATCCAAGCCTCCTCTCCACCCTTGCAGTGAAAGGAGCTCAACCATTATTAGACTGCTCTAATTACAAAGTTTTATATTTATTAAAATCCTTTGTGCCAGGCATTGTGCTCAATGCTGACATATAATACATCATTTAATCTTCTCAATAGTACTGGGATATAGGTACTAATATTAGCCTCATACTGTAGACAAGGAAACTAGTGCAGGGTGGTTAGGTAACTTGCTTGGGAGTTTCAAGTGATTCTCTGTAGGACTCTGTTGATTAGCATGGAAATGGGGCACCTGTCAGGCTTTCAGTAATTGATTCACTTCCCATGGACAAATAAATGGTCTGCTCTGGACTTTTATGGAGCCATATCCACACATCTTCTCTATACTTCACCTACTTATGTGGTCCTATGCAAGACATTTAAGTTATCTATCCTTTAGCTTCTTTCATTAGCAAATGCAGATACTAATATCTGCTGAGTCTTCTTAGTACGATTTTTATGAGGCTAAATATGGATACTGTAATATATCAATCATTGTTTATAAAAAAGTCACTGAACTGTTTTCGTGTGGTAAGGCTATGCACAAATTGTTTGGAAATGTTTGGGAAGATTTCTTGAGATGAGTGTCTTAAGGCCGCTTTTGAAGAAGGGGGCGTGCTTCAGTGAATGGTGTTTTGAATCTGTCATTCAGTTAAGTTGGAGAAGAAAACCGTCCCTAGAATTAAATGGAATTGTTTCTTCTTATATTAAGATCCCCTTATGGCAAGGGCATTTTTCAGTCTTAAATGAAATCCTCTGGAATAAGAAGTTATCAAACCTCGTATTTGAAATCAGACCTTGTTCATGCAGCTGAGTAAAACTCCAGCTTCTTTGGCACAGTGCCCTGGTGTTACTGCAAGGCCGGTTAACGCCTGACTGCTACAACTAGAAGAAAATCCCCAGAATGTGAGCTGCTGCCTCTCATATGGGAGGTGAATCATACTTTAGGTGAGATGTTTGGCAGGATGAGAAAATGTCACTTGTGTTTTCCCTGATGTGGTAGAATTAGCTATTGAGGAGACATGTGGATCTCCAGACCCTCCCTCATTTTCTTTAAATAGCATCGTCCAGGTGCTGTTGCTTTCCCCTCCCAACCAAGCTACCATCTGTCCAGTACACTCCGAGGTGGTGTGTGTCGTGGTTGAGAACATGGAGCCAGGCTGCCTGGGTTTAAATTCCGGCCCAGGGCAACATATTTAACTTCTTCTGGGCCTGAGTTTCTTCATCTACAAAATGGGACAAATAGTGCCCAATATAGTTGTGAGGATGAAATGCTTGTATGTATGTAAAGCACTTGGAGGAGAGTTTAGCATATAGTACGCACTATGGATGTGTTGGCCATTAATATATGGAGTTTTGTTAAAGAGAGAAAAAGACACCCAGCTGTACCATAAAAAAGTGTTATTTGCATTTTGGCATCTGGGTTCAATCTTCATGCAAGCATTATCCTTTGTTTTAAGATGTAAGAGGGAGAGATGAGATAAAAGAAGAAGCAAAGGGAATTTTTAAAATACATTTCCTGGAAATATTTTAACAATATACTATTTATAATTATTCAAAAGTCTGTGGATCTGAAATTGTATCATTTCCATTGAAACCTCAGATTTCCCCTCATACTGATGTCCTGAATGACAGGAATTGGCAATTATACTCTTAAGGAAAATTTCCACTCTCCTTTTACTTGTTCTGGTTTAATTCCTTAATTAAGTATATTCATTAAATTCCTTTTAATTTTTAATCTATAGAACAGTGAGCCTAGGCTTTTCCCCCCTCCTGATTTACATAATTTACATCTGACCTTTGATTTCCTATAGATTGTCATCTGGGGGAGGTCTATTCTAGATTCTCTCCTTAAATTAAGTGCTTAAAAGTAAGACTTTGCTTCTTTTTTTTTGTCAACTGTAAAAGTACCATGTAATATTGCAGAACAGTTTTATACTTATTTAAAAATTCATTTAAAGTTTGCTTTGGTTAAATATGAATAGCTTTTTGTCAAAATGTTCATTTGCAAGAAAAACAGTGCTTGAGCAGAACTAACATGTTCAATTTTCTCCTAGGTGCTTCATTCATTTGAACGCTCTCTCCCTCCCTCCGTCTGTATCTGCTGTACTCTCTCTCCGACAACTGTTACAGGTTACTGGTCCCCCTGCTTCCTCTTCTGCACTCCCACAGCCCGTTCACCCCCAACAGCTAGGGTGGTTGTATGGAAAGGCAAATGCCACCATGTCTTCCCCCTTTTCAGTGCTCCCCAATGCTTTCCTTTCACTTTCAGAATAAAGCCTAACTTCTGTCCCTTGGCCTTCAAGAGTCACCCTGCCTATTTACGGCCATTCCCCGCCGTGCTCCTTCAGTTCTAACTATACTGCCTTCTCGCTCTCCCTTGAATGTGTCAAGTTCATTTCTGACTGCAGGTCTTCGCCCTTGCTGTCCCATTAGTCTGAGATGATTTCTCCGTAGTTTCAAGAGTCACTTCATTTCTGCATTCAGATCTCTGCTCAAGTAGCACTTTTTCAGAGATGCTTCCTCTGGTTACAAAGTCTCCACTTCATTGGTTACCACTTTCCTCTGTTTTATTTTTTATTCTATCATTTATCACCACCTGGCATATCATATACTTACTTGTTTATTGTTTGTTTTTCCCCACTAGAATATTAGCTCCAGAGAATGTAGATTTTATGTCTACTGCTGTATTTCCAGATCTTAGTGAGAGCCTGATTTGTAGTGGACAATCAATATTTGATGAAGGAATAAACGCCTTGTTGAATGAATTATTCTGGCAAGTGTGTAGACCTAAGCAGAATTTATGGCTATCTTATGTGATTGACATTATCCATACTTTGGATGCAGAGGATTTGGTTTCTCATGATGAGGTAATGAGAATAGAGAAATAGACTTTGTGAATTGCTTGAAACTGAGACCCCCTCCCTTCCCAAAGCAGAGCCTGAAACAGGGCTATCACCACGTAGTGTATTTTGGGAAATGATCCCAGGATGAAGAAGTGGAGCACTTGGAAAAGGGAAAGGTGAAAGAAATAATAGCCCTTCCAATGTGCATTTCTAAGCTATTTACTGTTGTGGGCGACTATGGCCCAATCCCACTAGGCAAATTTTGAGAAGTGGTGTATGAAACACCTGAGAATCGGGCACCTAAGACACAGAAGAGTGGAGTTGTAGGCATCAGATCCCCCGTGGTCCAGGGTTGTAGTAGTTGTTACCTCCCACCGGCTACAGGTTTGTAAAATGTGTTTGAAGGGCTGAGCACTTCTGTAGCGTCCTGTGTGGCTACAGTGGGGGCTGTGGTGAGGAGTTGGCAGGCTCCATGTGTATACTGCTAGTGTAAAGGGGTAGAGGAGCATGGGAGATGGGTCCCAGAGTTTCTGATACAGTGATCTTCATTGTCTTTCTCTTAATCATCTTAGTCTAGATTAAATTGATTCTTCAAACTCTTTAAGGGCAGGGTTAAGGCATTTTTCTTTTTGGTTATCTCTAATACCTTGCATGGTTCGTAGTAGATATTGAATAAATACTTCTTTATCCTTTGACTTCCTTATTAGAATTACCCCATATTCATTTAATTTTGATAGTAACCTTAAGTATTATAAAAACAAGTAAAATATAGGCTAATATACATCATTTATCAACATGTAAAAAAAGTAATTAGCCAATGGATTAATCAAATGTATTCTTTTGGCAGGGAGGGAACAGCATTATTGGTACATGATTCATATACTGTACAATTCACCTATTTAAAGTGTACAATATAATGATTTTTGTATATTTGAGGAGTCATGTAACCATCACCACAGTCCATTTTAGGACATTTTAATCACCCAAAAAGGAGTCCTGAGCTCTCTGGCAGTCATCACCCTTCCCTTCATCTACCTGAAGCCCCAGGCAACCACTTGTCTACTTTCTGTTTCTATTGTTGTGCCTATTCTGGATATTTCAGATAAACAAAATCTTACAATATATAATCAAATGAACCCTTAAATCTTTCACATACATATATTCGTTGATTCATTAAACATGTATTTCCTGAGTACCCATGATGAACCAGGCATGAGGCTAGGCACAGGAGGACACAATATTGAAAAAGGCAGATCTGGTCTAACACTACATTCTAGTAGAGAGGACAGACAGAAGCAAACGACAACCAAAACCAAAATAGACACATAAAATAATTACTGAGATAAACTGTAGTTAAAACAACATAGTATATACAAATAGAGAAAATTGATGATGGGAGAGGTACAATGATTGAATTGTGAGGTCATGAGGAAAAATCTCTCAGCAGGTGACATTTATGCTGAACTTGAAGGAACTAGCCATATGGAGATGGAGAACGCTGGTCTATGAAGAGGAGCAGCATTTGTAAAGGCTCTGATACGGGAAAGAACTTAGATTATTTGAGGAGCTGAAGGCAGACTATTGTGACTAACAGAGCACAGAAAAAAATGTATTATGTGCATGTAATGCCTAATTGAATTACCTAAAGATGAGCAAATTTATTGGCCTGGAGTCTTAGTTACAAAGCTGTGGGCCATCAGTTTACAGAGAGTAGGATTCAGTTGTGAGAAGTTTCCGTGTCAAACAGAGAAGTGTAGACTTCATTCCACAGGTAGCAGAGAGCTGTGCAGGGTGTCCCCGGGGAGGAGTGACATTCAGGACGTGGACTTTAAGGGCTATGGATTTTTCATTTGCCTTCAGTGGAGATTAGAGGTGAACAGAATGGAATCACTCAAGATGCAAACATTCTCTTAATACATATACTTTAGTCTCTGTATTAGAGAATTATTTAAGATCTATATCACTATCTGTACCTAATAGTAAATATTTGTGGGATATTCTCAGTTTACAAATGAGGAAACAGGTTTAGCAGGTCTAGAAAGGAAAATCCTGATCTATGATATTTTCATTTGTTTGAGCAAATCGCTATCCATTCTCTGTGCTGTTATGTCCTATGATAGTAATTTTTAAAGAACAATAATGAAGTGCGTAACTTCTGATATCCAGGTACCTTATACTTGTTTACATATATGCGTGTCTTCAGGTTTGTCCATTAATCATTTGGGAACATTCTCAATGGACAATATATGAGGCAGAAAGACATTTTAATGAAATAGGTTTCAAAATAAAGTCCTGAATTGTATTTGTTTGGGCAGGTAAGAATAACATAAACATAGAAAAGTATGGAAAAGTATATATACTTGAGAGCATTATAGTACTTCATAAACTTTAAGCATTTTAATTCTAAGAAGGGAGACAATGATAAAAACTGGAATGATTCATATAAATGAGTGGGATGTTGGAAAAGGAAATTACTAAGAGAAGCTTGATTCGTAGTAAAATCTGAAATCTAGGGTGGGGAGAAGGCTTTCCAGATATGGTAAGAACACAAGTGTGAGGAATAGAAATGGTTGTGAATTACTTATTGAGCAGAGAAAAGTTTTCAGACTCTTGTTAAAACCTCAGTATTGCCACTCTCCAGCTGTGTGATCTGGGACGTGAAATACAGCCTTCTGGGAGTCAGCTTCCTCATCAGCATAATAAGGATAATAATACTTGTCTTTGGAATTTTCATTGAAGGTTTGACATAGTGTAGGCATGGGCTTGACGTTCAATGTGTAGGCGATATTATTTATAGAACAATAGAGAGATACTCATTATTAATTCAGTCTATTCTTTCAATGAATATTTGAATGTACGAGACACTGTTCTTGGTCCAAAAGACACAGCAACTTATAAAACATGCAAGTTTTCACTCTCATGGAGCTTATATTCTTGTGGATGGATGCATGGTGGAAGAAAAGAAAGAGCAGTGTATCCAAAGATGGAAGAGAAGGTTGAAGGAGTTGGTAAGGAATGGCGGGTGAGGTCAGAGAGAAAGCAATGGCCAGATCATGTAGAACCTTAGCGAATGCACGACAGAGGGTTGTGGTGAATATACTGAGTTTAACTGAGTGAAATGAGAAGGCATTCAGATATTTTGAGGGGAGTGTGGCATAGTTTGACTTCTGTTAAATGCTCACTCTCACTGCTCTGTGGGAACAAACTGGAGGGAGAGAAAGGCAAAGGCTTGAAGGATCTTGCAAGAAGTCCAAGTGAGAGGCAAAGCGGTTTTTGGGTTAGGTAGTGGTAATCCGTTTGGATGGGTATGTTGCCCACAAGGAGCTGACATAATATGCTGATGGATAGAAAGTGAAGTGTGAGAGAAAAAGGGTAATTACGGAAGATTTCTTGTGAATCGAGTTTCCATTTACTGAAATTAGGGAGATGGAGGTAATAGCAGGTATGGGAGGAATAATAAAATTCTGCAGGACATAATATCTTCCAGTCTTTTTATGCTTCCAAATGGAAACAACTAACAGAAGTTGGAGGTGTGCCTAGATTTCTGGAGACAAATCTGCACTTAGATAATATTAAAAATTCAATTAGAATAGGTTCAAGAGAGAATGTAACAGGACATTGAGGCAGCAAGTACAAATAATTTTTTCAAGAAGTTTTGCTATAAAAGAGTAAATAAATGAATTAAACAAGATCGAGAGACTTTTTTTTATAAAGTGGGGAAGATATAGTGTTTATTTATGCTAATGGAAAACAGCCAATAGAGGGGAAAATTGACATATTGAACTTAGAGGTCATGTTAGAAGTTGTGTCAAATGTTTGGATAGTAGATGATCACATAGGACTGTGAAAACCAATAAATGACTTCAGATTGTATATGGTAGGTGGGCAGCATGAAGCCTTTGTAGGCATTTAAACAGAGAAGTGACCTAACCTGTACATGGGCCTATAGGAAAATTTACTGAATTGATTTATAAGTATCATTATCTCTGATACCCTCCCCCTACACAAATGTAAAAGGCAGAAAACTCTCTGCATTGTAAACAGCTCATTCTTAGGTAGATTTAAAATGTGCTATATAGTGTCTTAGCCAATTTAATCCTAAGAACTGCAGAAGGTAGATACTATCATTGGCCACATTTTATAGAAGAGGGACCTGAGGCACAGAGAGTAGGCAACTTTTTCTAGGCATCACCTATAAGTGGTAGAGCCAGTACTTGAACCTAGACAGGCTGATCCCAGAATACTGCATGAAGCACCACGTTCTGTTGCCTCTCTCCATGGAGTGTCTTCTAAATCGGGCATCCCCAAAGCTCTGGGCCACCAACCGGTACCAGTCCAGGCCTGTAAGAAACTGGGTTGCACAGCAGGAGGTGAGCTTGAATGTGATGCCCTTGAATCATCCCAAAATCACACCCCGCCCTCCAGTCCTTGGAAAAATTGTCTTCCCCAAAACCAGTCCCTGGTGTGAAAAAGATTGGGGACTGCTGTTCTAAATTATGAGTTCCGTTTACATTTATTGTATGAGCGTTCTAAAAAGTTTACTATTTCCATCAGTTAACTAGTCTACCCTTGCATTTCTATTCTGCAAATTATATTTTATTTGTTATAATTCAAATATATCATAATAGATATGTCATTGTGCATAATTTACACATTTTATGCATAAACTCTCTTTATATACCTAAACACCCCATTGATGTGGTGGTTAGATGCAGATTTAAGCATGTTAGAATGTTTTTTTAATAATAGTCACTTCATAATTGCACAGTACTTCATTGTTTACTATGAATTACCACATAAACAATTTCATTTATGTCTCCTAACAGCCCTGTGTGTTAGAATAGATATAAATATTGTCCTTTAAACAGATGAAGAATCATAGCTGATGGGAACTGGCACAGAGCTTAGCTGAGAACACACTTAATAAATAGTTGAATAAAGAATAAATGAACAAATGGTCCATAGTCATAGTCCTAGAGTTCAGAAGAACAGAGCAATAGTAGAAAACTGAGACTCCTGGCAGCCAGTCCAGGGCTTTTCTCATTATACTGCAGTGGTCTCAAATTTTTTTAATCCTTATTTTTAAATAAAATACTTTGGCGTCCAAGTACTATCAGTTAAAATATAATCAAAGTGATGAGATGGAATTCTTAATTTGCTGCATCTCAATTTAGAGCTCGTTTTTGGTTGGAGAGTTATACTGATGCCACAGGTAGCAGACATTTCTTTGGGTCAATATTCAATTAATCTCTCTGCAGATTGCTAATAGAGACTGAATTGTAGGGAGTGCTGTTTTGGAGGTGAAATGAATGATGAAAAGATGATTCTCAATTACTGAAATCATTAAAATATTGAGGGTGATTATTTACACATTTAGGGTGTGTTAGTTGTCTGGAGTTGGGCACACTCCAGCCTGGATAATTGGTATTTTTCCTTTGCGTATCCTTCTCTCCATTTATTTTAATTGACTATGAGGGCAATATGCTTTCTGGCAATCTATTTTGGAGCACTTCTATACATTTGCTTCAAATGATTAGATCTGCCAGATGCCACTCTTGAACTATGTCTGTTCTGGGGGTGGGTAAAGAAGTGTAGCTTCTCCTGTCTTTCTTCTAACACAAGCTGTGAGCTGGCTCTGGTTTCTCCTCTCTGAGAAGGTGGGCTGTGACACTCTCTTTGGATGGTGAAGGCATTTCAGTGGTGGTGCTGAGGAGCTTGGGGAAGAGTTAGAGAGTGGGGAGCACATCTTTTTATACTCTTTGTTAGCCAGGAGTGATTTCGCGTAGCCAAGTAACTGTTGGAGTGTTATAGGCATTTTCTTTTTCTTTTCTTCTTTTTTGTGGTGTCAATTTTTAAATTTATTTTATTCACAAAATTAATGTATGTTCAATGAAGAAAATTAGTAAATGAAGCACAAAGGAGAAAAGTTATCACAAAAAAGTAAAAATCATTCATATACCCATTACCTAGTACATTTTTCTAGGCTAGTTTCATTTGTTATCATATTTCCATACTTTTCTGTTTGTTAACAATATAGGAAATTTTAAAACATGTTAATTTTTTAAAAATATTGGCAATGTAATATTTTATTTTATTATTATTATTATTTTTATTGTTCAAGTACATTTGTCTCCATTTTCCTGCCACCCCTTTCCCCTGCCCCAACCACCCCGACCTCCCACCCCCGCCTCCCACACTCAATCCTTCCCCACTTTGGCTTTGTCCGTGCATCCTTTATACATGTTCCTTGAATTGGCCCTTCTCCTTTTCTCCGTTACCCTCCACCCCGTCTGGTTACTGTTGGTTTGTTTTTTCTTTCAATGTCACTGGTTATATTTTTCTTGCTTGTTTTGTTGATTAGGTTCCACTTATAGGTGAGATAATATGGAATTTGTCTTTCATCCCCTGGCTTATTTCAATTAGCGTAATGCTCTCCAGCTCTATCCACACTGTTGTGAAGGGTAGTAGCTCACTCACTCTTTTCTTTCTCTTTCTCTTTCTTTCTTTCTTTCTTTCCTTCTTTCTTTCTTTCCCTCCCTCCCTCCCTCCTCCCTCCCTCCATCCCTCCCTCCTTCTTTCTTTCCTTCCTTCCTTCCTTCTGGCTGCATAGTATTCCATTGTGTAAATGTACAATAGTTTTCTTATCCACTCATTTATTGATGGGCATTTATTTATGATCCACTCATTTAGGTTGCTTCCAGCACTTGGCTATTGAAAATTGTGCTGCTATGAACATTGGGGTGCATAGGTTATTTTTAATTGGTGTTTCGGGATTCTTAGGGTATAATCCCAGCAGTGGAAATTGTGGTTTTAATTTGCATTTCTCTGATGGCTAGTGATGCTGAACATCCTTTCATGTGTCTCTGGGCCCTGTGGTATATCCTTCTCGGAGAAGTGTCTGTTCGGGTCCTTTGCCCATTTTTTAATTGGATTGTTTGTCTCTTGGAGTGGAGTTGTATGAGTTCTTTATGTATTTTGGAGATCAAACCTTTGTCTGAGGTATTATTGGCATATCTATTTTCCCACATGGTTGGTTCCCTTTTCATTTTGCTGATGTTTTCTTTAGCCGTGCAGAAGCTTCTTATTTTGATGAAGTCCAATTTGTTTTTTCTTTCCTTTATGTTTCTTGCTCTAAGGGACATATCAGTGAAAATATTGCTGCATGGAATATCTAAGAGTTTCCTGCCTATGTTCTCCTCTAGGACTTTTATGGTGTTGCGACTTATATTTAAGTCTTTTATCCATGTTGAATTTATTTTTGTGTGTGATGCATTTTCAAGGCCAATATCATGTACAATTGTTAAATTTTGCTCTGTGAAGAAAAGCTAGTGGGAGGACCTGTTTTATCAACATGTCTTAGGCATAAGCCTTTTTTTGGTGGGGGAGAGTAGTGATAACAGTTCATTTTTGCGTGGAGTACATGTTATTATTGTCTTTCTCCCCTATGGATTGCCAGGCATTTTTCTGCATCTTGATGAGAGGATACCCACAACTTCATTTTAGATCTGTGCTGTTGCACCCAACTGGTGAGCACAGGCAGGAGCACCTTTTTACAGCAAACTCACCTGGGTGCAGAGCATCAAGATGGAATGAAGCTTTAAATTTGTCATAATTAAAGAGCACACCAATACAAAATCTATTAACAAATATCCACCTTAAAATTTTTTTCTGGGCCAATACATTTATGTCATGTACTATATGAAAATCATTTGAGTAGCTGAAAATACCCTCATTTTTGAGAAAAAATCTGGTCCTGTCCAGACACCTCTGCACCTACCTATATACCAAAGTGAGATCATTTCCTGTAAAACAAGCATGAAAGCTATATTCCTGAGTGTTAAAGTACAATGTCTACATCAAGTAAAAACATAGCCTTCTACCTCCTGCAGCACTCAGCAGAGAGCCCTAGCTTGCAGAGACTGCCTCCTGCTGAAGCATGTCTGAAACAGTATTTGAGAAACATTTCCATTCAAGACGTATATTAACTATTCAATAAATACTGAATAGTTTTGAAACACTGTTGCTAGGGCCACATTACATCACCGGAATACAACATTTTTGGCTAAAACCTTAGATTTCTGGTAGAATGTACTTTGATGAGTATAATTAAATGATATGTCCCTGGCTTTGGTCAGATGCCAAGTTAGGAAACTGTTATTTAAGGAGTATTTCTGAAGCAAAATTGCAGTGTACATAGCAGGTGCTTTCAACAAACAAGTGCTGAATTAATGAATGATTTGAAGATGTGAAATATATCTTCAATGTGTTCTGCTTCTTAAGGTTCTCCACAGGAAGCATTATGTGTAAAACTCCTCCAAGGGTCTATTACCAGGAGAGTTTGTCTTGCCATATGGATTCACATACTTCTTTTGATTTCATCACTCCCCAAGTGGTTTCTGATCCACTTTAATTTTTAACTTAGTTGTTTTATGCTTTTTAATATTATAAAATTCTCTAGACTCTAAATCTTGGAACATTTTAGAATCCATTTACTCTATTTAACTATCTGCTGTTAGAAATGCCTCAAGTCCTATTGGGGAATGAAGAGGGCATCTTACGATAATAAAAGGGAAACCAGCAAGAAAATAACTTCCCCAAACAGCTCCTTCAGGAGAGAGAGAAGGAGGGTGCTTAGTTCAGTCTGGGGCACAGGACTGGGCCATGCCAGCACCCACACATAAACCCCCCTAAATGTGGGCACCACCAGGGCCTCCGCCCACAACCTGGCCATCACCCAGTGTGTCTGCCAGAAGTGCCAATGCAGTCACCATGGGAGAATACTAAATGAAGACAGGTTTCGTTGTGGTGATGATTTATAATCTTTGACTTATTTTTTGTGATTTAAGCCTTAGCGAAATTTATTGATTTTAATTTCGTTCAGCAAATATTTGTTGAGCGTTTCAGTGTAAGTTGGGCAATATACAACAGCCAATTTTCCCCCTGAGCTTTCTGAGTACACTTCGTTGTGGGACAACATTTCTGTGTTTATTCATTTCCTTCCCCTGAAGAGACCCTTCATAAGCTGTCACATTATTTTATTTACATATTTTGATCATTTACTTTCGGTGGAGGAGCAGCCTGAATAACTTAAGTGCTTTTAAATTAGCATATGTTGGGTTTAGATAGCATTGTATTCTCAGAAGTGCAGCGTTCAACAGGTCACCTGCTTTTTTTAGGAAGGACTGGACTTTCTTGGACTCTGCAGGTTAGTGGCTTGCAGAGGATAATAATTCTAACCAAAGCAATCTGCATTTTGAACAAGGCAAAATACAAATTGTGCATGATACTGAGGCTGTGCAATAATGGGACGAGACCCAGAGAGAAGTACATTTGCTCAGTGATGACATGACCAGAACCATTTATTCTTTTGTCCTGGACCATGATGAATGGCTGGCTTGAAATGCAGGGAGAGATCTGTAGAAACAGCATTCATGCTAACGGAAACCAGTGGGACTATTGCTCACCCCTTATTGCTTTTTTAATTCAGGTACATGTAAAGAGGACACTGCAAGGAATCACATTATGATTTATGACTTGTGGAGCCTGCTGCACGAAGATTCTTGAAACCATATTGCAAGCTTGTTTCCTTTGAATTTTGAAAAGAAAAAAGAATTTTCTGTCCTCATTTTTGAAATTGGATACTTAAAAATTATAACAAAATTATGATTTTAATGACTTAGTTTGTATTTGGAGAAGGAAATTCAGCTACATAAGATGAGCTTCTGAAAGGAAATAATTTGTATGTTTTGTTTTAAATAATTCCCCATGGTGTATGTCTTCTGCAGTTCATTTTCTTGACCAGGACAATCACTTTGTCGCAGAGGACAGCTTTAGTGCTGGAGAATGTTAGCCTATGACCTTGAACACCTGCTTGTCTCCTCCCTGCTTTGGCTTTTGCCAAGACTAGTTTATATAATGTTTTATCATCATGTAATTATTCAAAATGTAAGGATTATAGTTCTCACACATAAAAGAAAATTGGTATGCTTTTGACTCTTATACATTTATAAATATATTTCTTGGCATTTAAATATTTAAAAAAAATTTCTTTTGTACATACCCTGCTCCTAGAAGTCAGAGAGAAACAATTGTGATGAGGAGGAAGGTGAAAATTACCAATACATTTGTATGACCAGAGCTCTGTTTCACCAGAGCTCTATTTTTGTAAGGACTGTATGTGATTTCTACTTGAATGAATACCCCATACTGAAGATCTAATTACATTTGTGATTGTATCACTATTGACCAACTAAAATATGCTTGCGCACATACACACACACACACACACACATTCTTTCATACTATATATAAATACCTCTTATTTGCTGCAATTAACTCCGTTGAGAAGGCAGGGTGAGTTTTACCACTGAAGAGGTTAAGTGATTTTTTTCCCAGGTCTCATGACCACTAAGTGATAGACCTTTTTATAAACCTTAGATTGTTTGACTTGGATCCTGTCACTCCCTCACTTAGGGAATACACTGAACATGATACAAAACATGGTGTGTCACAGAGCCACTGTGTGTGGACTGCTTAGATAGTGGTTACCAGGGAAAGCCATTTGATTATTATTATTAATATCAATATTATTTTTTCTCTTCAAAAGCTTAGGAATAGAAGAGCACTGCCTAACATTTTGCCTTTTATGGTTCCCAGGAGCTGAAGTATACACTGGGCAAAATAAACCTCTAGTGAAGATTATCTGCAAAATATTTCTATGTTCCTTTTTTCACTCATTCTTGCGCCATATGATACAAGTCAAAATAAGCCAATGTTCCCTCCAGTCCTGGGGCATGGACCCCTAAACTCTCAATGCAGGAGCTAGTCTGCCTGGATTTCTCTAGTGTCAGACAACGTTGTCGGTCAACAGGAATGAAAGGTGGCTTCTTGAGAGTAAATTGCATGATAAGTCAAACTTCGCATTCAAAGCAACCTTCACCCTCTCCCTCTCTCTCAGTTATATTCTAGGACAGTGTTTAAAACTTCAGTTTCTTTCACTTTCCTCAAGTTTACTCAAGGAGAGTCTGGTTTAAAATATGAAATAGAATATTCATTTCTACTCCACTGCATATGGACTGAAGCTTTATGTTCTAACTTGCTTGTTAAACATGATCACAATTCTTATAAGACTGGGTAGATATTGCTTTCATTCTGTTAGAAAACAAGCATCACGACTTAATGAGGACAAGTTATATAACTACTGAAACATGTCCAAATGGTCAGTTCTGTGCCCAGTGTTAAACTACACATGAAATTATGTATATGTGTAAATTTATGTACACTGATTAAATTTCTACTGTGATAATTTATTTAAAACCTAAATAATATTCCACATATAAAAAATACAACTGACGGTATGGCAACCGACATGGTTGAGAGTTCAATGTCAAGTTCTGAAGATGTCACTCAGAGGAAAAAACAATTCTGGAGGAGGGGGATGTGAGGGAAAGCCTCTGGGAGTGACGGTTCTGACAAGGAGTCTCAGGGTCCCAACGGTGGTGGCAATGCATTCAGACACATTCTGTGAGAAAAAGATGGAAAAGTCATGAAAGCCTTGGGAAAGTTAAAGTTCTGGAGTGAGAGTCAGTGAAGTGGCTGTACCACATAGTGAAGAAAGAGCCAGATGAGGAGGCAACTTGGGTTGGATGACCAGAGGGTCCGTGTGGGACCATTGGAAGCAGCAGCATTTGCCTTGCCTGGACAGGCCTGTGTGTACAGATGCTCCAGTTAAGAAGAAATTTGGGTATCATATTATTATGGTTGAAGGGAGAAAATAAAATTGTAAGGACGACTGAAAAAAATACAACTGAAAATGCTTTTAGAATACTAAAGTCTGTGAAGAGTCCTCATGGTTACTTCGTCTTTTGTGGCCTTCAATCTGAATGGGTCTCTAAAAAACCACAGAAAGGCTTTAAAGATACATGATGGAAAAAGGCTACTAACTGGCATTTATAGCTTTCTTTTCCCATGCTTGCTAAATGTCTTTCGTTAGCTGCTACTAAATAATTAATTGAACCCCAGCTTCTGTACCTCGTTCAGCATGGCAGTGGAAAGAGCTCCCTGAGTTGGAAGACCCGAGCTTTGCAATCCTTACAGCCTATTAGTCTGTTTCCCCTATAAGAGTATAAGCTCTATGAGGTCAGGGACTAGGCTCTCTCTTCATTATTGAACCTTCAACATCTATCATAATCTAAATGGATTGTTTAATACCTTCTTTGGGCCAGGCATTGTTCTAGGTGTTAGTGATAGCACAGTGAAAGAAACACAAAATCCTTGCTTTGATGGCGGTTACACTAGTGGGAAGATCTATGTGAGTAAGTGTTTGGACGGATAATAGAGCAGAGTATGGGAAGCATAGAGCTACAAAGACTAGTAGAGGAGCGCTTTCGCTAAACTGATACTTGAGCAAAGCCAGGATGAGCTGCATGAATATGTGGGGACAGAGAGTTCAAGACAGAGCAAGAAGCAAGAGACCCTGGGATGGTTGATATGCTCACAGAACAGTAAAAATAATAAACACAAACAAAGTGAGTGCACCTGAGATCATAGAAGTGTTTCTATTAGGCCTTGGGGCTATTAGCTTTATCTGTTTAATAGTGGCTTTAAACTTGTTTTCAGCCTCTGAACAGGATATTGCCCTGACTTTGCGGGTCCTTAAAGTGCGGGGGCTTCGCGCTGATTTCTAGAGCGCCGATAATTAATGCTAGGGACCTGGGGCCTACAGTTTCACCCTCCCTCCTTTTTATTACTTGGTGATAATAGCAGAAAGGCAGACAGTCATTGGGCATCTGAATGGAAGTTTTTATTTGTTTTCTGCCCCCAGGGTGTCGTTCTGGATCACATAGGGTATACATAGCTGAGTGGATTTACGACAGGTGCACTTATTGTGAAGGAAAACAAGGGGTTCTGTAGAAAATGCACCATACTCCAACACTGTGTCTTTAGTGTCCCGATCGTCTATTCCATGGCTGAGCACTTGCAAATTGTAGCCTATTTTATCTCCTACTCCACCCAAATGATTGAATTCTAGCTGTTGACCTTGTGCTTTCTGAAATAAGCTTTTATTCCTTCTTTATCTAATTTGAAGAGTATTGACCCACAGGGTGGGAAATACAGGTAAAGAACTTTTAAATATATGAAAATACCCAGGACAGGAAAAAAACCAAAACAAAACAACCCACCCTATTTCTCACCCAACTACTGGAGTCATTCTGGAAAGCAGTCTGATAGCATTTGGTGAAATTATGTGAGTGTACACTCCATGATTGCTCACTTAGGCCTAGGTATGCCCTATATAAAATTCTAACGAAGGCAAAGGAATATAGTTGAGGGTTGTCTTTCTCTCTCATCTATCTATTTTGGCGGTGTTGGGAACAGTATTTGAGAGTTAGAGGCAATCAAGGTGTCTGTAACTAGGGAACTGAGGAAGTAAAATGTGCGAGATGTATCCTTAACAAGGGCACTTCAAGGCAGCAGACTAGATACAAAGAAAGCAACATGAATAGACATTAAGGACCCAGATAGGTATTAAGAAATTAAGAAAAAAAGAAATAAAAAGTGAAATGCATAGTCTAACATACTTTTGTAAATTAAACACATTCATACAAACATTATTTTCATAAAGATGGGCATATTTAAGGACATATAGCAAACGGTTTAGGGATGTGGGTATTGGGACAAGGAGGGATTAGAAGTAAATTGGAAATTAAGCTAAAACAAGAGAGAGGCCTTAGAATGATGACAGTGTTCTGTAAACCGAGAAATATGATTAATTCACTTCTTTGTAGCTAAGGTTCAAAAGACAAGGGGAAGTCATGCTCCATTATTTGGAAATTAAAAAGTCTTTTCTGAATCTCCTGTCCTGTATTGAGATTCCAAGGACATATTTCTATGGGGGAAAGAGTATCTGGAAGCAATTCACAATTTATTAGCATGAAATACAGTGTAAAGATAACACCTCTGAAAGAAAAGAACAAATTGTTTTCTAAAGCCTTAGCAATCATGCTTCTAGTCAGTGTGGCATGTAAAATATTTCTTTGCAGAACAGAGGGTTGGTAAGACTAGACTATGGGATATGGGATGGGGAATGAACATAGAGAGCTGTGAATTTTTCCTTCCTTTTTATTTCTTTTGTTCCATGATGCTTCCTTGGTGAGACTTCTATTCCAGCCTAGTTCCCCACATCTGCATCTTAACTGGACTCCTTCTGGGCGCCTTTTCTGTAGTGATGGAACTGTCCTGGTGGGGACACTCCTGTGCCCTCACTAGTGCTTTTCATTTGAGATTTTTTCTTTTTTTCATTTCCCCTCATTTTCTCTGCTATATCCCTAACTTTCTTCTTATAAATCGTGCTTCCTTTTTCAACTCTATTGACACTTAATCCAATTCAGGACATTTTAAGGGCAGTACTTTAGTGAGGTGCTGGAACATGTATTAATTACCTCTTTTTGCATTCTCCTTGTGCCTTAGCTATGTAGATTCACTTGGATTTTAGCATTTTTAAAATAGAAATGGGGAGCTGATGCTGCCAGCTTTAAGTTCAGAAATGATGATAACAGTATATGTTGACCATTTCACTAGATTTTCTCTCTTTGACTTTGTTCCTTTTTTATTCAGATGATAAAATCTAAAACCCATGACTCCTGAGGTGTTCTTCAGTGGCTTAATTATAAGGCCTTCATTGAAGATCTGCTTTCCTTGTTTATCCAATAAGGCAGCGATTACCTTTACCATGCACTCATTCTGTTTAGTTATTGGTTCCTCAAACGATAATTACTATTTATCTAATTATGTGGTAAGTGCTATGCAGTGGCAGGGTAATTAAACAATGTACAATTACAAAGTAACTGTGGTATTTGGAGGAATTTGTTTGACCAGAAATCATTTTAATGATAATTCATTTGATATTGAAAGAGAACAGCATCAAGTTATTTGTAGGAAAATGGCAAATGTCATTTAGTTTCACATTATAACCTATTATAGTTTAGCGATGAAGAAGCAAAGCGTATTCTCCTGTGAAAATGAATTTCACACACTGTCCTGGTTACTGGAGAAATGAGGCTCTGGTTTTCCTGACGGGGAGGCAGGCGCAAGTGTTGAGTGAGGCAGTGTCGATCTCCTCCACGTGTGCCTTGCTTGGAAAGCGAATGTAGGCAAGAACAGGCAAGATTTAACAAGCACTGCTAATGCTCACTTTGGAAATCAGTTCTTACAGTTTCCTGAAGTATGGCACATAGACCACAGTGTCAGTCACTGGGGGGACTTTGAGCACGAGGGGGTTTCTGTCAAATGTCAATTTCTGGGCTCCACCACCTTCTCCCCTCCTGAGGTTCTACTTCAGTAGGCCAAGGTTGAGGCCCTCAAATTGGTCTTCTATCCACATAGACTTACATGCTCTCCAAGTGAAATCAAGGCATCTTTACTTTGAGAGACATTAAGCACCATGAGGATGTTCAGGCCTTATGGGTGTGGGTGTGTTTGGATACCTGTGGGCTGTTTCTTCCTCTCTCCCTCCTCCCTGCGCAGTGCTTCTTCTGACATTGGTGTATGCCATTCTCTCCTTATTTCTTATAACGTCGCTCTTCTCTTTTCTTTTCAATTTCAAAATACATTTTCATTTTGGAAATTATTAAGCCCCCTAATTAAAGTATCTGTCACAAAATATTGAGACATTAATAGGTGTATATCTTGGAATGTGGGGCGTGATATGGATCAATCTAGATAAGGATATTGGGTTCACCAAATTCTTTTTGGAAGACATTTGGAGAGGATGTAAGGTCTTTTGGAGATCTTCATTCAATTCTGCTTTCAAAATAAAGGTTAACTTAATTGGGTAAGTACTCAGGTAGGTGAAGTGTTTTATATACATTGTTCCTTTCAATCGAACAACCTCCTGTAGGGAAGAAATAGTACTAGACTCATTTTCACACGGGAAAACGTGGCACAGAGTAGCTAAGTAACTTTTCCAAAGTCACAAGGCTCAATAAATATTTATTGCTAAACAAAATCTGGGTGACTCTACTGTAGGAGAGGAAGAATAATTTTTCTTCTTCCTTAATACGTTGTTGGCTTAGACACCCCCTGTAATAAAAGAGGAATTAACAGGAGAAAAACAGATAGAAATGAAATAACATGTATACCTTGTGTATGCATGGGAGATACCCGGAAAAAGAGTAACTCCCTGAAGTGGCCCAAGCCACCACTTTAAATACCATCTCTAGCTAGAGGCAAAATGACTTTGGGGAAAGGGGTACCCCAGTTATAGGAGGTTACCAGGCAAAGCACAATAATCAAGGGTATGGTTGTTATGCAGATTTAAGTCTATGCCTTCTCCATTGATACGGATTTCTAGAAATTTAGAGTCTTCCTCTTCTCGTACAGAGAAGGAGGCACTCTTACAAACAGAGACTTCCCTTATTAATGTAACTTCGCAGTTTTCGGAGCTTTTACTATGTCTGCTGTTTCTTAAAATTAATCATCCTAAACTAATCCTTATGCTGAAGACACATACTTTGGGGCAAAATCTGCTTCCCTTCATTTCTTCTGAGCACCTTGATCATGGTCAAAGTTGTAGGACTGTTTTCATGATTCTTATAAAAAGGAATTCTTAGTCTAAAAGAAGGCAAATCCTTAATCTCCTGAAATCTGTGTTGCGGTTTTCTTCCTTCCCTCTTTGTGTCCTCTCTCCCCCTCTCCCCAGTCAGAGGGTGTCTGAGACCTGATCAAAGGAATGAGGACACTGCTATGTTTGCATTAGAAGAGTCTGGCTGAAGGAAAGACAGCTGTTCTCAGACGTGGCTGTTTTGCATTGATTTATCCTATGGTGAGAGAAACAAAGTGAAAGAATGGCTGCATATTCCAGCAAAGGACAAAGACCTGTAGAATTAAGTGAATGCAACCAAGAGAAGGCTAGGCTTTTAAAAAGAGTGACGATTTTACTTCATTTGTCTACCAACTGTAAGACATACAAATGTAATTTTATTCTTTTTAGAGGCAGGTACAGGTTACTGAGTGAGTTTCACAAAACAAAGAGGTTTTAGTCAGAGAGGCCTTTTTGACAGCAGCACCTCCATTAGCTGGGCTTCGCAATGGAAGCCGCTGAAATCAGTGCACACTTGGTGAACAACACCAAACAGGAAAGCCAAACAAGGTCTCATTTGTGAGTACTCTTCATAATATTTTTAGCACGGATGTGAACACATAGAACATCTTTCATGGTAGGAGATACTTAATATTAAATATTTAGTATTAGTATTTAGTATTACTTATTTAGTATTAGCAATATTTTACTTATCCAAAATTTTTGCTAAGAGGACAATTGAAATGCTGATCACATCAACCATTTAAAATGAAGGCTTAGGCAGAAAAGTTCACTTGAGTCTTTTATTTGGGATTAAAGTATAGTTTATAATGCAAGTTCATATGAAAAGTTGCAAAATATTTGGTGCTTAGAATGATTTTTAAATTGTCTCCTTTACTTTTTAATTGGCTCCTAGTGCACTTTGCTGACTGGTGTAAGGCAGAAGAAAAATTTCCTTTTCCCTCCTAGTTCTCCTGGCTGGTCTAATATTGAAATAAATATGAGACAGATTAACCGGAGAAAATAACCAAATTTAATTACTTATGTACATGCAGTGGTTCCATAGGAATTTGGGATCCAAGGGCAGATGAGGCTCATATGCCTTCTGTGTGGAGGAGAGCAGGGCAGGTGTCCGGGACTTCAAAGGAAGGCAGGCAGTTCACAGGTGAGAAAGAGCAAAGAGCTTTTTGGGTCACACAGAAACAATGGGAAACAGAGGAAATCTAACAAACAGACTCTCTAGGTTTCTCCCTGTCTGCCCACTTAGTTCATGTTAGGCTAAGGTGGCAGCTGCCTTCCAGGAGCAGGTTTTTCTACCTAAATTCCTTTCCGAGGTAAGGAGGAGATAAGCTCTTCTTGAGTTTGTTGGGCTTTAATTGTCTTCAGCTTGAAGTGATCTGCATGCCACGGTGGCACATTCTGGAGAGATTCCTTCTTAACCCCTTCACTTTCTTAAAAATTACCAGCTTAAAATAATCAATACCCCCCATAAGGTATATGCTGGGGTGGCAAAGCCTGCTCTTCCTGACTGAATTCAAAGTAAAAGCTGCTTTAGATTATTTCTGTTTAATTCTTTATACCTGCTAGGAGGGTCCACTTTAAATTTGTTTTTATGATTTTTTTATTTTCAGAGTTATGTATGTTAAAAGATAAACTGAAGCATATTAAAAACTATAAGTTTAATTGAGCATAAATAGATTCTAGTCTGGAAGTGCCAAACTGGAAGTGGTTAGGAGCCATCTACCAATAGGGGAAAGACAGAGTGAAGGCGTGGAAGCAAAGAAAGGAAATTATTTGATTGGCTACAGCTTCATGCCTAGTTAGCTGTTTGTGATTGGTTGTCCTTGGCTTTTGATTTTGTGACCTTTAGGTATTTATAGGCTTAGATTTGAGTTTGCTTACTTACCCCACGGTAGCCTTGGAGCAACCTCAGTCTGATGGCCTTAATCTAACAGTAACAACTCAGGTTGTTGGGAAGAAGAATTACCTTCTGATTGGGTACCAGTGAGTCCAAAGAGGTTCAATGAAGAAGTTGAAAAGACCCATCATCTCTAACTTGTTTACAAGAGATTCTTCCAAGCCACTGAAGGGGGAAACTGATTTTCAAAGGTTTGTCTTGATTCCTTCTTGGTGTTTCAGGGTAGGATTACCAAGGTGTAGAATTGCCCCTACCTCTGCATCAGAAACTGCACGGATAATTTGCCGTGGGCACGGAGCATGTTGCCGGGAGCATGGGGATCCTGGATCTGAGGGTTATTGTCCCAGGTCAGCTGAGGAGGGAGCAGGGCTCTGAATCCTGCAGAGGCCGTCCTGGGGTTGTCACGGATGGGGAGAGTAAACATGAGTCATTGTGAACACTTCTCTGTTTGCCAGGAGAGGGGAAAGGGCACTTCCCTCTAGTGGAGAAGCCCCCTGATCCCCTTCCAAAGGCTTTTGTTGAAAGGGTTATCAGTGGGGCTAGGTAATAGGAATGTGCAGCTTATCTCATTACATCAGTATGTTAATGTTTACAGAGAATAGATGATGTTTTGAAGAAGACAAATGGCAGTAACACACCGATTTACATGGGTCTCAGAGGAGACTAGTAAACAGGAGAGCGTAAACATGAGAGCACCAGAGGGTATAGGGTCAGGGTCTGTGAATAATGTAAATTTCCTTCCCAGCATGAGCTGGCTGTCATAGGTTTTGAGGGAGAAACAAAGCATGCTTTAAAGAATTTACTTCTAGGCCTGATTTCCCCTGAGAACTGCCAGATACAGTTTAGGACTGTCTCCAGTATTGTTTCAAGCCTGAGCCAGGCAGTGGGAGGGAGCCACCAAGAGACAAGAAGACTTCTTTCAGATAGAATGAGGACTCCGGCCATGTCTAAGCTGAGCCGAGAGGTGTGGGCCTTTTTGTCCTTTCTCCGTGTCCCCCAAGTCCATGTCTGCTCATACTGGCTGTGCCTGTCTTAGGTTGTCTCTCCTCATGAGAGATCTTACCCGTCATTGACTACTGACCATCACAGGGCCAAGCAGGATGATGTGAGGGAGGCAGAGGCTGCGCCCCTACCAGGAGAACAGGTTTTGTCTCTTCAGTGGCCTGTTTTCCCAAGGCCTCCTAGATTATTTCCAGCCTTGGGGCCTTCTTGCCTATCTGCAGGGTTACAGTTTCTGAAGCCAGACAGGGTGTTTCCCAACAATAATTCAGAAATTTGCTAGTTCACCTGGCTTCGGCCTGGAGGTTTGCATTTGTAATAACTACTAAATCCTCCGAAAATGATTGGCTGTGTAGATGTTTGCACATAACTTTGTCTTAAGCATATACTGTCAATTGGTAGCACATGCTTAGCTGTTACTTGGATGAACTGGTGAAAATGGAGGCTTTTTCTTTTCTTTTAAAGCAGGCAGTCAATTTGCAAAAGTTAAAAAAAGACCTTTCTCCCATTCTCCCATTTATGTAGCACACAGGTTCCCCCCCTCCAAAGGAAACTGCGATGATTAATAATTTAAATGCTAGGCTCCCTGCTAGTCTTTAATCACATGTACTGTAGAGACTGGATTACATTCTGCTGTGAGCATTGCAACTGTAACAGTGTGAATTGCACTTTTAATTTTTCTCCCCATCTTACAGCACATCTAATTACACTTTATAAGATCTGTTTTAAATGATACTTAAACCATATCTAGGCTATTGTGAAAAATGCCACTGTGAACGTAGGGGTGCATATATTCTTTCTCATTTGTTTTCGGATTCTTAGGATGTATTCCCAGAAGTGGGATCACTGGGTCAAAAGGCAGTTCCATTTTTAATATTTTGAGGTCTCTCTGTACTGCCTTCCATAGTGGCTGCACTAGGGTTCCCTTTTCTCCACATCCTTGCCAGCACTTGTTGTTAGTTGATTTATTGGTGGTAACCACTCTGGTAGGTATGAGGTGATTTATCACTGTGGTTTTAATTTGTATCTCTCTGATGATCACTGATGTTGAGCATTTTTTCATGTGTCTACTGGACATCTGTATGTCCTCTTTGGGGAAGTATTTATCCAGGTCCCTGACCCATTTTTTAATTGGGTTGTTTGTCTTCCTGGTGTTGAGTTGTGTAAGTTCTTTATGTATTTTGGAAATCAACCCCTTATCAGATGTATCATAGGCAAATATTTTTTCCTGTACAGTGGGTTCCCTTTTCATTCTAATGATGGTTTCTTTATCTGTGCAGGAGCTTTCTAATTTGATGTCTCATTTTTTAAATTTTCCTTTGCTTCCCTTGCCGTAGGAGATATATTGGCAACAATATTGCTATGAGAGATGTCTGAGGTTTTATTGTCTATGTTTTCTTCTAGGATTTTTATGGTTTTGTGACTTACATTTAAGTCTTTTATTTATTTTGAGTTTATTCTTACATATGCTCATGTTCCCATCAGTAGATTAGTGGATAAAAAAATGGTGGTACATTTATACAATATAATGCTACGTGGCTGTAAAAAAGGGAGAAATCTTACCTTTTGTGACGGCATGGATGGAACTGGGGATTATTGTGCTAAGTGAAATAAACCAGTCAGAGAAAGACAAATACCATATGATCTCATTTATATGTGGAATCTAATGAACAAAATATGCATAAACTGAAAGACAAATTAGAAACAGGCATGGATAGACGGAACAGACTGACAGCTGTAACATGGGAGGGAGGAGGTGAATGGAAGAAATAAGGGGAAGGGACTAGCCAAAGGCCATATACACATAGCTCATAGACACAAACAATAGCGTGGTGATGGTCTGAGAGAAGCGGGGAGCTGAGTGGATGTGGGCAGAGGAGAGAAAGGGGGAACATCGGCAATAGTGTCAACAATGCAAATAAAGTTAAAAAATGATACTTTGACCACCAAAAGACATTTACAGAAAAGCAAAGATTAAATAAACATTTAAAAATTATATCATCAAATCATCTTAATTCAATCATCCCTTTTGTTGCGTTTGAAATGTAATACTCATTTTGTTCTTACTGAGCTAATCTTCAGCAAAACTGGAGTGGTCAGGAACTACTGATTATAATGGTAGTGAGAGATGAGATCTGGAGCCGGCTTGCTTTGAAGTTATTAAATCACTTAATTTACATAACTGAATATTTGGAAATGTTTTACTACCACTAAAATTCCTTTTGAATTTTCTAAGACTAACACATTTGGCAATAGAGTGAATAGGACAGGAGCATATTCTGTTAATTATACAGAAACTGAAAGTTTCAATGACACACCTCTTAATGGCCATAGTTCACATTTCTTTTTTGCCTTTTGTCTTGCTTAGTCTTTTTCAGTTTCTGCCCTAATTTTTAGTATCGTTAACATAATAGCTGGTCTCCTCACTAGAGCGTCATTATCTTTACACACTTAATTCACATTCTTACTTTTCTCTCCCTTTTTATTTTGGAGAGTTCTAATAAGAACTTTTATTGTATCAATGAAGCTCTTATTCCAGACACCTAATGATTTTGATTACTATTGTAAACCATCCTAGAAGCATTAGTTCTCAAAGCTGGTTGTACATTAGAAGCTTTAAGAAACCACTGATGGCTGGCTCCCAGCCTTCAGAGATTATAATTTAATTAGTGTGGGATTCAGCTGGGGTCAAAGGATTTTAGAACTGGCCAGATGATTCTAATGTGGAGCAAAGTTTGAGAACTGCTCTTCTCAAAGGCTAATCAGGTTTCCTTTCAGGAGTTTTCTGTTAACGTGGTGGTTTCTGACTTTCTGCAAGTTGGAATCACCTGGGGGCTTCAAGAAAACAATGCCTGTGCCCCACTCACAGAGGTTGTAAGTTAATTATTTGGATTTGGAACTTTGAACAATTCCCATGTGATTCTTATATGAAGAATAGTTTAGGAACCCCTGTGTTATCCTATAATTAAAAAAAATTCTACATGATATTTGCTAAGGAAACCAGAGCTTATATGTGTTTGCAACATGTAGTCATTCTTGGAGTATATGTACTTGATTAAAATAAGATAGACAATATTCTTTCTTCTAAACTGTTAATGTTATATAAGAAGACTGGAGGCACTTGGAACTCATCACATTTTTGTAGTGCACTTTTAATTTGCATTCATATTTATGTTCCTCAGTAGATGAAATGGACCCCAAAGACCTTTATAAAACATGCATTTTTAAAATGTGGTTTATGGGTTTGAAAAGGAAAGAACAAATTGTTCTTTTATAGAGTTCATGTGAATATTTTTGTCTGGGGTGGTAATATAGTAAAGGTTCTATTTTCTGGTGCTAGTGATTGAATGGGATATTGCGGTATGCAGGGAGACCATTTCTAAAGTCTGAGTTATTTGATCTGAGTCACTGGATTTTTTTTTTTTTGTAAGGTAGATCCTCTACTTCCTAATCCTGTTTTTAAGCTCCCTGTAATCCAGTTGACCCCAATTTCATGCTTACCTCTGTTGAAAAAACAAAATTCAACTGAGTAAATTTAAAGATCAAATTGGCTTTATTAACAATTCAGGAATTGGCCAGCTTCTTATCTACCAAATAGAAAGCTCAGAGGAGCTGCACAAAATGGAAGGAAAGGTTTTATAGGCAGAAGGGGGCAGGACAAGGAAGAAGAGGGTCACCTCATTTTTCATAGGCAGATGGACAGGGGTCTGTCTGGAAAATTATCTCACTGGTGCTGGCTGGTTAACATTACATTGCTGAAGAGGCTGAAACTACAGTTAGGTTAGGTAGTTAGGTAAGAAGTCTTGGTTTGGTGATTTGGGCTTAGGACAAGTGACTCCATTTGGGGCCCTGTTATTTTTTATTTTTTATTTTTTTGGAAGCTCATCTTCTGCTATACAGTTGCTTCTCTTGATTTGTTGCTGCCAGTGATCTGTTTCCGATGACCAGGTTTTTTGTTTGTTTTTTTGTATTAGTCCTTTGATTTTTCAAAAAAAGTTGTTTTACATTTTTTCTCTGTTGCAGATCCTTCCTTCCCCTCCCCTCTTTTTTCCTGCTCATTCTTTTCTCTGTTTCTAGCTTCCTTAAGTTATCCAGACCTAGTACTTTTATACCGTGCCTGTCAGGCAGGTTTTAGCCAAGCAAACAGAATTCACTCTGAATTTCTAAGTATGAAGACTTTAATACAAGGACTTAGAACTCTCACAACTTTGGAAGGGCTGGGAAAGTGAAATTATCACTTTGGTGTATCTCCTAACTAAGCTGATTTGAGGTCTTCCCTTCTCTACTTTTCCTTCATTATAGGCAATGTTGATGCCCTAGTCCAGCTGCTTGACCTTTCATTGAATCAACTTCTATTCCCTCTATTAATTTCTTTGACCACGAGAGCAAAAACAGATTCGGAGTAGATTCAGAGTATTGTATAATTTACCACATTCTTTTTGTTTGTGTGATTCCTTCCTATCATTAAAGACACAGATACTCCCCCTAACATTTTTTTTTTTCCAGGATGACTCTGATTACCTGTGTCCATGTGATTTTTGAATGAGTATTGTATAGCCACTGTCTTTGTGTCTTTGATTTCCACTCCTTATTTTTTCTGTTTTTTAATACCCTTTTATTATCTTTTCTTTTTTTAAGTTCATAATGGCATGTTTTGCTAAATCCAGGGAATTTTTTGGTCAATTTTCATTTATCTAGAACTAGTGGGCCTTTAGACATTACGAGTTTCTCATTTTTGAAGTGCAGATATGCCAGAACAGTATTCTTTAGTCTGCTATTTTTTAACTTTTATAGAATGAATCAGTGAGGACTATTTTTTCATCTCTAAAAAATGTTCTTTGAATTTTTTATTCTCTATTCCCATGGCCAGCATTCTGGGTCACTATTTGGGTCCAGATAGACAATATTCTTTCCTTGGTGTTCATGATGATTTTTGCAAGAGTTTGCTAACTGGTGACTCTTGTTTCTGTAACCACTTCTCAATAACTCCTCTCTCCTAGTCCATGGTAGGCACTTAATGCATGTTTGTTAACTAATGAATTATACTAATTAATGAATAGTGCTTCTGTTACATGATTTTCTTGCAGTAAAACTTAGTTTTTTGTTATCGCCAAACTTTGACTTTGAGTTGTAAAATTCTTTAGACTCTGGGTTTGATCTGTCACTTAATTCTTTTTTTTAAAAAACAGATTTATTTTTAGAGAGAGAAGAAGAGAGGGAGAAAGAGAGGGAGAGAAACATTGATGCAAGAGAGAAGCATTCATGGGTTGCCTCTCATACACGTCCCCACCAGGGGCCAAACCCATGACCCAGGCATGTGCCCTGACCAGGAACTGAATCAGGGACCTTTGCTTTTGGGATGATGCCCAACAAACTGAGCCACACTGGTCAGGGCTGCCACTTTATTCTTAACACCAGAACTTTTTTTGGCTAAATGATTTATTTCTTATATCCCGGCTGTGTTAACCCTCCTTTGTTTACTTAAATGTTGCCTATGCTTCTCAGCTAGTTTTGTTCTTACCACATTTAACAAATTACAGCTTCTGACATTGTATTTTTTCTTAGGTAGCCATTATTTCTGACAAGTCCAGTATTTGGGGAACAAGAAATGTTCAGACATAATACATTTTATTAAGAAAATTAGATTCTTCCATCAGTTTGAGTGCCTAGTTAGTTTTATCATGTGCAGTTTTAGTTCTTGTCAGTTCTAGTCTGTTTTGATGATATCTACCAGTGATCTCTAATATCAATTAAATGATTTATTTTTAAATTATTTATTCTTTTTTTATTCTTAGTATCAAAACAGAAAGGACATTTTATCAAATGTGTATGTATATGTATGTATACATACACACATATGTATATATATGTATGTGTATGTGTGGTATAAACAATGACAGGAATTTGGTGTTCCACTGGGTTAAAATAGCAGAATAAAAATATTCTGAGGACTGAAATGGTAGAATCAAAACTTCTGCTTTGACTCTGTTTCTAGCCTGACTGTTAAAGTCTTTAACAGTCTGACTATATGTTCCTTTCCCATCCTATCTCTGACCATATATCTTTATTTTCCCTTTGCTTTAGCCATGTTGGATTTCTTGACGTCTTGCGAACACATTATAACCTAATTTTCATGCATTTGTGCCTTTGTTCTCACAATTCCCTCCATATGAAAAATCTCTGTTTCCTTCTTTGCCTTGTGAATTGTACTCTTTTACAAGACCAAGATCAAATGTGTACTGAGTTCTTGATCCCTCAAGCTTAGTGAATATCTCCTTCCTTTGTGCTGTTATATCAACATTTTTGTATCCTTTGAAAAGTATTTACCACATTATGTTATATATCTTTTCTCTATTTGACTGAGTTGATTGTGGTATGTCTTGATTTACTTTTCACTCAGTACCTAGTAGATCTTTTCACTAGAGATGCTTTCAGGGACATGTCTCTTATGCGTTGCCCTGCTTCATAATGCATAAAATTAGATTTTGGCAAGCAGGCCAACTCCTGTCTTTTTAAAGTAGTCTAATAGCCACAAACTGGCTTAGGATTCTCCTCTTTAGCCAGTGGATATGTCTCCAGACAGCCTATGTTAAGTAGTCTCTTTTCATATCCTTTGTATAATCTCATTAATGGGTAGTAGTAGACTCCAAATTTAGAAAGAGGAAAGAGTTTAAAGTATATTTTTTTAAAAGGGATCTTTTTTAACCTTAAAATTGATTAGTATATGAATATATCTCTTTTAATAATAATAAATATATATTGTTCAATCATAAAGCATTTATTGATTATTTATGGTAGCATTATTATATTAGAAATCCTAGAATACACCATTGCCATCAAGATATTTCTTGAGTTGAAGAGTGTGTAATTTACTTACAAGGAGAGGGGAAAAGAAATAACACTTGGTAAGCATTTCCTGTATGATAGTCACTTTCTTATGTATTTCATATACATAGTTTTTGTTAATACAACCATACTATGTCACTGATGAACAAATGTGTCTCAAAGTAGTTAATGAACTCACTCAAGACAACTTAGCTTGTGAGGGGCAGAGAAAGAATTTGAAATCAGCCAGTTTTATGTGTCTCTAAAGCCAACACTCTCGTTCCAGATATCATTTCTAGCAAATGTGAGAGTTTACAGAGATATGAATTTCAGGGCAAATTTCTTAAACTTCTTTTCTCTATCAGTTTCCTAACACAGTTAATTGAAATAATTATCTTCACCCAACTCAACTGCATAGCATTGTTTCCATGATTGACTAAGATAACATGTGAAAAATGATTAGCACAGTGACTGGAACAGAGTAAACTTCCAAAAACTGGAAACTATTGTGATTATTATCATGATTAATCACACTGCCTCTGAAAATGTGAAAAAGCAAAGCAAACCTATATAGAACCAAACAAACACAATGAGCTGAATGGAGTTTGAAACAGTGATGCTGAGATTGAGGCCAATGTTGTGTATTTTGTATTTTTGTATAGTGGCTTAAAATGAGCCAGTGCCTTTACTGTGCATTGTTAAGGCAGGTAAAAATGTAGGTGAAGCCCAAACTTATTATACCATGATATATGTGCAGAGTACTAAGGGAGCTCAAAAGAAGTGGTACTTCAAAAGAAGAATGTGTGAGTTAGGGAGGATTGAGAATACCGGCAGGGTTGTAGTGTAAGTGCTGGTAGAAGGGTTCTAGAAGATATGCTGTGAAGGTAAAACAGCATAATGAAAGGCCCAGGAACGGGAACAAGTTGTACATGGAAGAAGAAAATTAGGTCAGCATATCAGAAATGAGGTTTTTAAAAATTTTACTTTCTAAGTTTTAGCCGCCTGTACTTCCACCTAGAAGAGCAGCTAATGTGGGAAGGAGATAGAGAGAACATGTTTTTTATACGTTTTAAATGATAATATGGGGTAGTGACGTCCTTTAAGTGAGGAATACACAATGAACCCACAAGGTGACCTTATTATTCAATGGTTGACCACCATGACATTACCAGGCCAGGACCTAGGTTGCAGAAATATGGGACTGCTGACCTGTTTATGGGTTTCATTGCTTGTGTGTGTATCTTATACAGACTCTTCTGTATTGGAGAATAGATGACAGTGGTGAATAAATCACCGTTATCTTTCCTCCCCATTGATATACTACTCCTCAGAAACAGGAGCTCCATAAATTCTGACTTATCAGTTTACTTTTTTCTGATATGTTTTTACTCCTCCTGTCACTTCTAGATTGTTTTTCAAGGTTTGAACTGAAATGTTTGGTATTTTAAAGGACCACACTCCTGCAAACATTGTTTTGAACAGATCAAGGAGTTGGGTCATCTTTTTCTTGTTTCCAGCACCTCGTGTTATTACAGAGAGAAAGCGCTGTGCCAGCCTGCCGGCGCTTCCTGATGCCATGCGTGTAGTGTGCTGGGCATGTTTCGTTCACCGGCAGAAGCAACAGTGGCTGCTTACTGTGTCCTTTAGAATCAAATGATTTCTCTAGATACCTAATGGATGGCTATTAGATTCCCTTTCACTTATCCTTTACATTTACATTATTGCATTGAGAAATTGAACTTCCTCTGGTAAAGGACCTCTGCAGAGTATGGATGTTATTTGCAGTCTCTGTGTCACTTCTTGGTAACAAGTCAAGTTCTTGGGTGTTTCTTTGTAACCCATTGGGCCTAGCATAGTATGTAGATTTAGCAGGCTGATTAATTAGTGCCTGTTGATTGAGTTATTGCTAATTACAGCAAAGTACACACACTGCTCTAACACGGTAGAATATACATATGGTAGAATATACATACAAAAAAAGATACACTCAAATATCACCTCCTCACTGATGCCTGACGCAGAAAATATCAAGACCTTTGTTATATAGCCTCTTAGCAAGTCTCACTTTTAATTCGAAGCAACTTAAAATTTATTTGTAATATATGATTTTTCCTCCATGTCCACAAAGGTATTATTCTTCTACACATCTACTGCTCATATGTAAATTTAATGCAAAAGAATATATACACAGAAAAAGATACACATAGAAAAATGACTGTTTTATTGACTGGCAAAACATTAGGAATTTAAATTAATTTTTTCAAAATTTCTCACTGTAATGTTGTAAATGTGTCCAGATAGTTTTAAACACCTCAAATGAGAAAGTAGGAAGATAGAAGTTGTGTTAGCATAACTGCAAGTGAGAACAAAAGGGGCTCTATTCCAAGCACCATTGAGAGGGAATTGTACCATGTAACATGCAACCACTTCCTTGGATGCTACGGGGCTGAGCTCTTTTCCAATTAAATTTCATGAACCTTTCATTGAATTCCATAAGTATTCATTGAACATTTGCTATATGTTCAGCTAGAGACTTCCTTTTTCTTTTTTTTTAACTTAAAAAAAGATTTTATTTATTTTTTAGAGAGAGGGGAAAGGAGTGAGAAAGGGGGAGAAACATCAATGTGTGGTTGCCTCTCATGTGCCCCCTACTGGGGACCTGGCCTGCAACCCAAGCATGTGCCCTGACTGGGAATCGAACCAGCAACCCTTTGGTTCACAGGCCACCACCACTTACCATACCAGCCAGGGAAGCCATGGAATTTCTGATGTAGACTATTAACTCATTGCCATTAGATTGAAAAAAAGAGAAAAACCCAGAAAATAAGTGTTGGTGAACATGAGGAGAAATTGGAACATTTAAGAACTGTTGATGGGAATGTTAAATGGTACAGCTGTTATGGGAGACAATATGATGGTTTCACAAAAAATTGAAAATAGAATTACCATATGGTCCAGCAGTTGTACTTCTTGGTATATATCAAAAAGAATTGAGAGCAGTCTTGAGATTTTTGTACACGCTGTTCATAGCAGCATTATTTATAATAGTCAAAAGGGGAAAACAACCCATGTCCATCCATCGATGAATAAACAAAATATGGTATATACACACAATGGAATGTGATTAAGCCTTAAAAAGGAAGGAGATTCTGACATATGTTACAATGTGGGTGAACCGGAGGTTATTATGCTAAGTGAAATACACCAGACACACACAAACACAAAAAAACTTATACTTTGATTTCACTTAAATGTGGTACTTAGAGTTGTAAAATTCATGGAGAAGAAAGTAGATAGGAATTGTCAGAGGCTGGGGAAGGGAGAAGGGAAGGGGTAGTTGTTATTTACTTATTAAATAATTAATTAAATTGTTCAATTACAGTTGTCCTAATTTTCCTCCATTGCTCTCCTCTGCCCCACCCCTCACCCCCACTTCCTCAGTCAATTCCCACCCTGTTGTCCATGTCCATGGATCCTTTATACATGTTCCCTGACTAAACCCTTCCTCTCCTCTCCCCCGTTTTCCCTCCCTCCCTCCCCTCTGGTCACTGTCAGTTCGTTCCTTATTTCCATGTCTCTGGTTCTATTTTGTTCATTTGTTTTGTTCATTAGTTTCTACTTTTGAACAAAAGATCATATGGTATTTGATCATATGGTGAGATCATATGGTATTTGTCGTTAGCAGCCTGGCTTATTTCACTTAGCATAATATTCTCCAGTGCCATCCATGCTGCTGTGAAGGGTAGGGGTTCCTTCTTTCTTTCTGCTGCATAGTATTCCATTGTGTAAATGTACTACAGTTTTTTGATCCACTCATTTACTAATTGGCATTTAGGTTGCTTCCAGCACTAGGCTATTATAAATAATACTGCTATGAACATTGGGGTGCTTAGGTTCTTTTGAATTGGTATTTTAGGATTCTTAGGGCATAATCCCAGCAGTGGAATCACTGGATCAAAAGGCAGTTCCATGTTTAGTTTTTTGAGGAAATTCCACACTGCTTTCCACAGTGGCTGCACCAGTCTGCATTCCCACCAACAGTGCACTAGGGTTCCCTTTTCCCCACATCTTCGCCAGCACTTGTATAAATTGGTGGATTAGTTTCATGTTTTTGCTTGTAGCTGTCAAGCTCTCCCAGCACCATTTGTTGAAGAAGCTATTTTTACTCCATTTTATGCTTGTGCCCTCTTTGTCGAATACTAATTGACCCTAGAGACACGGGTTTATTTCTGAGCTCTCTATTCTGTTCCATTGATTCATGTGTCTGTTCTTATGCCAGTACCAGACTGTTTTGATTACAGGGTAGTTGTTACTTAATGAGTCTAAAATTTCAGTTTTGAAGATGAAAAGTTCTGGAGATTGGTTGTAAAACAACAATGTGAATGCACTTAACATTGATGAAATGTACACTTAAAATGACTAAAATGGTAAAATTTATGTCTTGTATATTTTACTGCCTCCCAAGATGATTAAGAAACAGTTCCTACCCTCAAGTGTTTTACAATCTTCTTGTAATGATGAACTGGATAAGATTTTACTTATTTGAGTTGAAAACTAAAGGATGAGTAGGAGCTAGCTGACTACAAAGAGAACAAAAAAGGCATTGTTGACCATTTGTATAGGGAGAAACTAGAAGCTAGGGTTGTTGAAGCTCAGAAAATGTGCCAGGTAGACACTGGTATTAGACGTTCCAGGAGAGAAAGACAGAGTCCCTATTTTTCAGAAATTGCTAGGACGCATTATGGATTTTAGCTTTTAATCCAAAGACTTGTATTTATTGAGTATAATTGAATGTATTACACTCTGATTAGGTGTTTCGGGGAGTGCACAATTTCATGTCATTCTTAGCTTCCCAGAGTTGGGCCACTGATCTTCTGTTTGCAACCTCGGTTTTGTCCTTACTTCACAGTGCTGCTTATGCCTGGTTAAGGAGTAATCATTCCACAATGTGTTAGAGTGCTTGTGGAACTAGTCCATCCCTGGTAATCGAACTTCTGGGCTCCTGAGTTTCAGTCCCATCCTGGATTCTAGTGTTCATTCCTCCTATCAGTTTTATTGATGTAAAATGGACAAATAAGATACCTAAAGTATATAATGTGGTATTCATATATATGGTGAAAAGATTCCCCCATTGAGTTGATTAACTCATTCATCATTTCACATATTTATATTTTTGTGAGAAGGTTTAAGTTTTAAATGTTTACCAAATTTTAATTATACAATACTGTCATTATCAACTATATTCACTATGTTATATACATTAGCTCCTCAAACCTTATTCATCTTATAACTGAAGTTTGTACACATGTGATACCCTACAGTATTTTTCTTTCTCTTATTTCCCTGAAGTTTCCTCCATGTTGTTGCAAATGACAGGATTTTCTTCTTTTTTAAGGCTGAAGAATGTTTCATTGTGTATATGTGTGTACAGTGTGTATACACACCTACATTTTATATTTTCTTTATCCATTCATCTACTGATGGACACGGGTTATTTCTGTGTCTTAGCTATTGTGACTGATGTTGCTATGAATATGGGTATATAGCTATTTCTTTGAGATCTTGATTTCAATTGTTTTGGATATACACTCAGAAGTGAGGTTGCTGGATCATATGGTAGTTCTATTTGCAATTTATTGAGGAAATTGCATACTGTATTCTGTAGTGGCTGCACCAGTTTACATTCTCACCAAGATGCACAAAGGTTTCCTTTTCTATACATCCTTGGCAGCATCTGTTTCTCTCTCTCTCTCTCTGTTTAATAATATTCATCCTCACAGGTGTGAGGTGATATTTCATTGTGGTTTTGATTTGCTTTCCTGGTGATTAATGATGGTTGCACCTTTTCATATACCTGTTGGCCATATGGATGTATTCTTTGAAAAAATGTCTATTCAAGTCTTTTGCCCATTTTTAAATTGGGTTATTTGTGGTTTTCTTTTTCCCTATTGAGTTGTGTGAGTTCCTTGTATATTTTGGATATTAACCCTTCATTGGATATGTGGTTTACAAATATTTTCTCTCTTTCTGTAGGTTGCCTTTTTATTTTGTTAATGTTTTCATCTGCTGTGCAGAAGCTTATTTGCTTGGTATACAATATTTCTACTGGCTTATTTTTTTCTTGGACTTTAGTACTCAAAATAAATTTGCTGGCATACTGTTTTACAGCAACTTTTAAAAAATACATAAAAGAGTAAACTCTAAAATGATTAAAAGTATAGTAAATATATAAACCAGTATCAATTGTTCATTATCAATTATTATGTACTGGTTATAATCGTAAGTGCTATATTTTTGTATGACTAGGAAGACAGGGGTATTTCTTACACTAACATTACCTCAAAAATGTGAGTTATGTGTTGTGCTATGATATTACAAATGCTACCACTGCACTAGTGATATGAAGTTTTCAGCTTCATTATAATCTTATGGGACCACAGTCCAAGGGGAATGTCCTTTTTGGAGCTCATGACTGTATATTGTAGGGGAAGAGAGGGCTGTTTAGCATATGATGAATTGAAGTCCTTGGGCACATATCATAGAGGTGAGGACATTCTGATAGCTCAGTATTAGCAGCTTAAAGAAAGGGGATTTCTCACAAAGGAAAAAGAGTGGAAGAGAAATATTTTGGAAGACTTGAAAAAAATAAGATTAAATGGTAGTCTAAATTAGGAAGTTAGGAATAGACAGTAAAGAAGTAGATCATTTTCTAATAAATAATTTCTATGAGGATGTAATTTGAAAACAGTGAACTCTAAATATAGACTACATATTGATTTCAAAAATAAGAAAGAAATACAAACTAATAACCAACAAGGAAAATCTTATGACTCAGATCCCCATCCACTTATGACTGCATTTTTCAGAATTTTAAGCTCGGCCACTTAGTTATCTACTTTTGAGCTCTATGATGATTAAAGGGAATAATACTACCTTAAGGAAAAGATGACCAGATCAAGCCTTATATGTAAAACTAAAAACTATTTCAAGGAGATAACTTATTCTCTTTTGAGTTCTGCTTTGAATTAAGCTCTGAAGCAGATAACTTACTTTTAGGGGTTTGGGTTAAAATATGAAGAGAAATAGGAATTCCTGGAAGTTTTGTATTAACTATAGAGCACATAATCTTTAACAGTAACCAGGGAATGAATGAAGAATGAATGTGGCAAACATTTGGTTGGTGTGAATGTAAATCAATATAAGTAGTAAAAGTATTATAATTGTAATCCACAAAGTTCAAGTTATTGAATTCTAATGAAAGAAAAAACTAGTATATAGCTAAACTTTCTGCTGATTAGAGGGATTATGTATTCTGAAACTAGAGTGGAGTTAAGTGCTACCTTCCACTTGTTTGTGGTGAGTGTGCTAGATCTACTTATTTCAGGTAGGTAACAAGATAAAACCAAATAAATGTGTGGAATCTTTCTACGCAAAGCCTTTAATGCTGTAAAAGGGATTGAAACAAACATAGAAGGCTACCAAGACATTATTCTCAAAACAAATAAACCCAACTACATAGAGCACCTGAAGAACTGAGATCTGTCCAAAAAAAGTCTGCCCATTGTTAACATAATGAGAACAGTTTGTGCTACATGGCTGTAACTGGGTAGCCAAGGAGGGTGGTTCATGCTCATGCATGACAATGATGACTTCACTGCACTAGTTGGTGGGGGTGGAAGATGCCGTTGAGGGAGCGTGTGTACTGTGTGGCCATCACATTCAAAATAACTGAGCGAGTAGAGCAAAGAATCTGCATCAGACTTCGCATTAAGCTTGAACATTCCTCCATGGAAACTATTTGGATGATTCAGAAGGCCACAGCTATGGGCAACTGGTGACTGGCAGCTTCATGACAACGACACACCCACTCACGTATCATTTCTCATGCAGAGTTTTTTGGTGAAACATCAAATCACCCAGGTGACTCAGCCCTGCTACAGCCCAGATTTGGCCCTGCAACTTCTGGCTTTTCCCCAAAATCAAATCACCTCTGAAAGGGAAGAGATTTCAGACCATTGAGAGTCAGGAAAATATGACAGGGCAGCTGATGGCAATTGGGAAAACTATGTGAGGTCCCAGGGTGCCTACTTTGAAGGGAACTGAAGTGTCATTGTCCTATGTTTCTTGTATCTTGTATCATCTTCAATAAATGTCTTTTTCATATTACATTGCTGGATACATTCTGGGCAACCTTGTATACCTTATTACACGTGGGAGGTAAAAGGAACAGCTCACTGAAATTGGTGTCACAGGACCTGGTGTGTGCATATGTACTCTGTTATTCAGTGTGTTTGTGACCTTGGATGAGATGCTTATCCTCTTTAGACCATAACTTCTTAATCTGTAAAAACCACTGATGTTAAATTTATATAAAAGTACTATAGAATGAGCCATAATATTCAACTAAAAGTTCCAGAAAACAAAGGTAAGAGTTTAACTCCAGAAAACAATTTTAATTAGATACCATATAATTTCATCAGCCAGAATAACCACAGTTACATATTAAGACTTGTACAGAGAGTATATATGCAAGTTAAAATTATTGATCTAAGTTGGTAATAAATACAGAAAGGTAAAAAGGAGATTATATTTTTTTCCTTTTTCATCAGAGATGTGTGCAGAGTGACACCTTATGCTTATGAGATGTTGTTCCTTAAGGAAAAAGACATGGGGTAATTTAAAAAATAATGGACTAGTGGTATAATTGGCAGAATCATATAGTTGATTAAATAGCTCTACAGTAATTTATAATTGGAGGATGCACTACCATAATCCTGTGGGTAACGGCATTGAGTATATGGGAGGCGGGATCAAAAGACCAGATCCCAGTCCTTATATAGTCATTCCCACTGCTCAGGGTCTATTGCCTCATCTGAGAAATGACAATAATAAAACATTTTGTACAGGGTAGTTGTGAAGATAAAATGAATCAATGTAAATTTAGTGAACCATAAAATTCTATTTAACAAACATATTAAGCATTAAAAAATGTCTAGCATTGTGATAGATATTGGGGATATAATGATAATTGAACATAGCTGTATTCTTAAGAACATGCAACTTTCAACCTGCTTCACCTCATGGCACATATAAATTAATTACTGAAATTATGTGACACACCAAAAATATATTTTATCAATCTGATAAAATAATTAGGTATAATTCTTATTCGTTCACATCAGACATCTATTGTCATCTTGGTTGTTATCATTTTTTAAAATTTGACAATCTAAGGGAAAAGAGGTCAGTTCCCCTTGAAAATTGCTGGCCTAGGCACCTTATTGGGCTGTCCTGTTGCCACTTTTTTTTTTGAAATCCTCAGACGAGGATATTATTGAGTGTAGAGAGAGGGAAGGAGGGTGAGAGCAAGGTGAGGGAGAGAGAGAGAGAAAGAACAAGAAAGAAGCATCAAAGTGAGAGAGGAACATGATCAGTTGCCTTTCCTACATGCCCCCACCTGGGGTGGAACCATCAACCTAGGTGTGTGTCCGGACCGAGGATCGAACCTGCAACCTTTTGGTGTACGGTACAATGCTCCAACCATCTGAGACACCTAGTCAAGGTTTCTTGCCATTTAATCAGAGGTGTGTGCAGAGTGATCTTTGAGCAAAGAAAAAAGTGTTGAAACCAAGGATATTTTCTTGAGAACAATTTTGATGTCAAACATCAATAGAATAGAGAACAATAGAATCATAGTGTAAAATACTATACAGATTTTAATTATTAAGATTTATATCTGTAGAGTTTAAATGATGAATGAAATGATATTTAAATATAGACTTTTAAATGTGAAATTAAAAATTAAATCAACAAATTCCAGCACCCAAATCAGCCATGCTATTATTGGATAGAAAAGTAATTTTTTTTTTGACTTTTAAAGGATAGGAGTTATCCGTTGGTCTTAGGAACCAAAATATGGTGCAACTCCAAATAAAAGTAATAAACATATTCTCCTCCACAATACTTATATCACTAATCATCTTAACAATACCTATCATAATAACTATATCAAACGCCTAACTGAAACTTTTAATTTATGAAATCATTCCAAATGTTTAAAGAAAAAAACAAATTTTCATTTCTGGCTGAAGAAAAAAAATGTGGGTGGAAACTGAGCAATAATACATAAAATTAGTTTATTCAATCTATATATTTATTACATATCTCAGGGTAGACATTCTACTTTATCAACACAAAGGAATAATTGTTAATGTTAATGGGATGGACATATTCTCAGGATCAATGCCAGGACCCATACTGTTGCTTTGCTCCTTTGTTCCTACTCAGTAATGCATATATCTAGACAGATACTTATACTGAATAAAAACAACTGATACAATTAATGATAAAATTTGGTAAGTTAGCCAGTTTTGTACCACAGAAACAAAAGAAATTAACTGATTTTTCGTATTTTAGCAAGACATACCTGTAAACACTATTTTCATAATCGTTACAAAACTATAAAATGTACAAAAAAAAAAAAAATCCCTGGCTGGTGTGGCTCAGTGGATTGAGCACTAGTCTGTGAACCAAAGCGTTGCTGGTTCAATTCCCAGTCAGGGCACATGCCTGGGTTGCAGGCCAGGTCCCCAGTGGGGGTGCGTGAAAGGCAACCACACACCGATGCTTCTTTCTCTCTCTTCTCCCTCCTTTCCCCTCTGTCTAAAAATAAATAAATTCTTTTAAAAAAACTATAAAATGCTTAGAAGTAAATTCAACCAGAAGAGTAACAGACGCACACATACAACATAATAATATCTAATTAAAACCATAAAGCAAAATTTGAATAAGGGAATAGACATGTTCTTGGATGGGGGAGGCAATGTCTTGAGAATGTCATCTCTCTCAAAATTAACAGATTTTAAAAATTGTGTAAAATGATCTTATAGTGCATATATTTTCTGTTAGAAATAGCTTCTTTGAAAAGTCTTTGGAAAAATTTAGAATTGCCATTTGGGAACTTATACCATGGAAATAAAATCATCTACATATAAGTAAGTATAAGGCAGTTCTGTTGAAGATCAGAAAATAAAGTACCCATTAGTAAGGTGCTTTGGAATATTATGCAGCCATTAAAAAGAAAACATGAGATTTAAATCGGATAATTCAGAGGGATTTCCATTAGGTACAACTATGTAAGAAAGAGGGGTTTAATAATATGATTGAATTCTAATAAAACAATGAAAAGCAAGTCCTATGTATTTGTACCTATACTTCTGTGCTCCATGTACATCTATATAGGATTATATGAGACAATAGCAAAGGACACACACTAGGTTGTGCTAACATAGGTTAGCCAAGGAGCAAGGGTGGGGTCCTACTGAAGATGGAGGCTGGAGAAGATGAAGAAAGGATAAGGGGACCTGGGAAGATAAGGTAAAAGGAAAATGAGAAAAAGAAGATTGCCCTTCTTCAAACTGTGAGCCATGTTTGTGAATTTGTGTGTGTATATATGTATAATTTAAATTAAAAGCATTAACAAACTAAAGAAATGATCAAATGTGAGTGAGAGAATGGTACTAACAGATAACTGTACATTTACCTACGTTGGCAAAAGAAGTCATTTGTAAATTTAATATTTTATTTTTGTAACAAATCACTTGTGACCCACCTCAAAACTTAAGTTTTGAGGGGTATAAGGGCGTTAATGAATAAAACACAGTAAAAAATTAAGAAAAAAATTAAGTCACAGTTATGAATTACTATTTAGCATAGGGCTTCCCTATTTTTTTTTAATCTCATAGCACATGTAGCAGTGATATTTGCTCAGAACATGAGGGTAGTGGGGAGGCTGTCGCCCTAGACGTGCCGGGAGTCTCTGCACGCCCCAAAGCCCTGTGCTCTGCTGCCCGGGTGGGAAGGTCTTGTTCCAAAAACTGGAGAGTTGCAATGTTTGTGTGGTTATTCAAGAATGCTGTAATTTCTATTTTAATGATAGATTACTTTCTATTTTACTTAATTAGGAATCCTACTCTTACATATGGTTTATATTAGCTCATGTTAATTATTTTTTTAAACAAGTAACACATCCTTATGTCTCATGGCCCTAATTTCTCCTCTGGGTGGAATGTTCTCAAACAAGCATTGCATGAATGCTGAAGAGAGAGATGTCTGTAGTTCATTCATTTTTTTAAAAAATTTTATTTGGGTGACATTGGTTAATAAAATTATACAGGTTTCAAGTATATATTTTTATGGTGTATCATCTGTATATTGCATTGTATATCTACCACCCAAAGTCAAATCATCTTTCGCCACCACCTATTTAGCCCCCTTTACCTCACTCATACTTAATATTTTTTTCTAGAATTATCTTTTGAATTTTATCTTTCCAGTTAAACATAGAATTTTACCTTGAAAACTCTATTATAATAGGGAAATCATGTTTGCCAAATGTCTCAACCAAGTTAGCTTTCTATTGTGAATTACAGAAACCGTGACCATAGTGGTTGAGTTTTTCTCACACAAAGAGAAGCCTGGAAGAAGCAGCCCAGAGTTGTATCAGCAGTTCTCATCAGCATCCCAGCCTCCTCCTTTTTGTTCCACCATCTTTAGCATGTGGCTATAAATGCTAAATCCCCAGCTATCTTTGCTGTATCTGGAGTTGAGTCTGATTTCTGTCTCCTATGGCAATATATCTATTGTGGTAGTCTTGGTTAAAGTCTTCCTTACCATTTTAACGAGTGTCAGAATCCTTTTTTCTTTAACAATGGCCAGTCTGAACAGAAGTAAAATTCTGTTAGCTAAGAAGAAGAGAGAGTGGACAATGGGGAAGCTACTAACAATGCCTGTGACATCAAAGGTCTACTTGTGCTCAAAGTGAGTCATTTACATTATGTGACATGGGGCATTAATCCTCATAAGTTTTGGACTTACAATTAAATTTCATCTCTGCCAATGATATACCTAGGAATTCAGTAAAATGAAGCCTGTAAAACTTTCTACCTACATATTTTGTAGAAGTATTTGTGCAGTTTAATTAGCCAATGGTTATAAAGTGATTTGAAGAAAGTTATTGCAAAGTACATAATGTTTTGTTAATGTGTGAGTAATTTCACAAAATCTGGATAACTGTCAAGTAATTAAAGGCAAATGCACTGTAGATGCTGTTCTGTGAGCTCCATTAGTGTTCATCAGAGGTTGACACACCCATTGAGGAAAAGAGCAGATCTCATACTGTTCTGAAATGGTTTTTGAAAAATCCTTAGTCCTCTTAAAATCACTTTCACCATCTGCTGGTAAAAGAATTGAGATGGCTGCCTGTGAATTTAGCAATTACATGTGCTAATACAGTAGCAGGAGAAAATGATTGTCACACCTGTTTTTTTAAAAAACAACAACAAACAAAACAAAATTCTACTACCACCCCCAAACCAAAAACACCATCTGTTTTTCTGTGAAAACAAAACTTCAGATTCTTAAAAAAAAAATCAAATGCATTTTTTAGGTATTGTTATATATACTGGAAATTTATTCATTTTACCTTTCTTAATTCTTAGAAAAATTGGGGTCCCAAGGCAAAGTGTCATCTAACCAATATTTTTGTGTCTTCTCCTTCCTTCTTTTGGATTTTGAAAAGACAGTGGAGGGGAAGAAACATGGGTGTAAGAGAGTTATTTCATTTTATTTTGCCAGTGAAATCCTTGATCTGCCTACAAAAGACAAGGATTATTATTTGTCTCAATTTAAGGAGTATTAGTGAGTGAAAATTAACATGTAAAGCCAATAAAAGGATAGATTACTGAAGGATTCTTTTTTTGACCAAAGAACCTGCTGAGACAGAATGCAATAAAGTGGAGTACTTTGACCCTGACATAGGTTACTTAAAAATCTTTAGCAAATGTAGGACAAAAATATTAACAAATTGAACTAGCTAGCATTTATAAATTAGTGGGCCTCTAGAACCTAGCTTTCTGTTAAATGTTATTCATGTGTTATCATCAACCACAACATCTCATGATCTCATCTTAACAGAGAAATCATAATTGAGACTAAATTAAAAAATTTGTATATATTATTAGGCTATTAAATTTTATTGCTACTAAAATTATATTATGAAATTGGGGACATTATGAGTTTCCTGGCACCAGGAAAATTGGTATAAATAAAATCACCATAATCATATCCACCACCACACTGTCTATGTAACAATGTAAATTAAGCAATTTGTGAGATTCATGGATTTCTAATTTTGTGGTCTTTTGCAGAAAAACTCAGCCCTCCTCTTGAGTATGTATTAAATTGGAAATTAATTAGATACACATTTTGATTAAACTTAATTTTTCTAGAAACATTTATTGTATGAAGGTAAACATGGGATAATATTGTCCTCTGGTTTTTCATCTAAATGATATAGCAAACATTATGTGCCTAATCAATCTTAGTTAACACTTTCTCCAAATTAAGCAATAAATATCAGCTAGCAAGTTTACAGTCCAGATATTATTTTATTACTCCAATAATATGGGGAGTTTAAGACACTATTTTTAGTAAAATTCACCTTATTTCTAGATAGTACAGGAAGGGTTATATTACCTTCTTACCTGGTAAGCTTCTAAGAGTGATAATGTAAATGAAGACTTCAGGTTAATAAATCTTTTCTGTCGTTGAATGTTTTCAAGTAGGTCAGTGAACCCTGAAATAGGGCTTGCTATGAAAAAAACTTCCTAAGCTGAAATATCTATGTAATAATGTAATAGTTAGCAATTTCTTTTGGCCTGTTCTAGTTTCAAATAGAGTTGCTCGATACCATTCATGTACATATTTTCCTTTTCTGCACAAAATTAAAATTACATTTAACATTGTAATGAGTAGTTCACCCAAATAGAATTGAACACCATTTGGATGAAGTACCATAAAGGATGCTTGATTACCTTCTTGTCCACTTTGTTCCCCAGAGTCATATACTCTTGTCAGCTCAGCCAGCCTCACCTATATGTCCCTAAGCAGTAACACCACAGGTATTTTTCCTATGTGTATCAAGTTCTGCCACTGCAGGAAGCTGATAGATGGACTGGGTCAGAAAGAGGGTAACGTCCTCAGTCTGCTCTTCAGGGGAAGGGCTCAAGGAAGAGTTGGTCTCCTGTAATAAATTTTAGACACCTGCAGGGAGGAACAACTGGCCTCGAGGAACTACAGTAGAACAGGTGCTTTATGGTTGTTATGGCTTTAGACATTGGCAGACATGGGATTGAGGCTTCTGGTTTGTGTGAGCCGCAACTGGCTATCCCAGAGTCTTTCAGCCCCTGGAAGGCTATAGAACCTCTAGATTTTCTGCTGACACATGTGCAGTCCCCTCTTTGTTGTCTGGCTTTCGATTTGCCCCTCCTAAGCTGCCTTTGGGCCACAGTCCCTGCCCCAGCACCTGGCAGGGCGTCTAGTGTGAGGGCGGGGTTAAGATGTCCACGAGCCCGGGGGTTTGAGTGCTGGGTGGTGTGAGCCGGACTCCTTATGGGTGAGTCCGGGGTGCGGGGACTGCAGCCCCTGGGGAACCAAGGTGTTTCTAGTCCACTCCCAGCCCCTTAGGGCTCCAGAGGTCCTTAACGATGGGCCTGTTCTGGGGAAGGTGGCCAGGGCTGCAGAGTGTTGGCCAATTCTGCCATTTTCTGAGTCACCCCTGATGGTCCGCGCACCCCAGCTCATTCTCTCCTTGATCCTCTGTCAGGATGAAAAAAGCAAAAGCAAAGTTTATTATAAAGTTAAACTAGGAACCTTATGTACATAGAGAAAATATTGATAGACAGTGGTCAAATCTGTACTCCGTATAAGAGGACCCTTATTGTTTAAAAGCAAAAGCAATTAACTTGAATTTAAATTTATATATTACAAACTCCAAATGCCACATAATATGGATTATGTATTTGTCTCAATTTAAGAAGATTAGTAGTGTATGAAAAGTATGACATAAAGTCAATGAAGGGATTCACTGCTGAAGAATTCTTTATTTTACAAAAGACTGCTGAAGTGAAATGCAGTAAAGTTGAGTCCTTTGACCCCCTTCCCCTTCCCTACCCCCCCCCCCCCCCAGGATAAATATTCTTCCTAGAAACTTGAGTGGACTTTATTTATTTTTCATTTTTAAAAAGACTATTTCTAGAGATGGGGTAAGGGAGGGAGAAAGAGAGGGAGAGAAACATCAATGTGCCAGAGAGACATCGGTTGGCTCTCGCAGGCTCCCAACCTGGTGCCTGGCCTAAGAACCCAGGCGTGTGCCTTGGCCGGGAATTGGACTGGCGGCCTTTTGGTCTGCAGGATGATGCTCAACCCACTCAGCTGCACCAGTCACAGCTGGACTTTATTTTTAACACTTCTTATTAGTAGCTCTGTAGTTGCTTTAAATTCATACTTTAACTTCAGCATTTCAGTTAAGCTGATTTTTAAACCCTTATTTCTAAATATATTCAGGTAATGGTAGGCTTAAGAAAAATATGTACCCTTTCAATACGCTTTTCAAAAAATGCCCATTAATGACTTGTCATCAGCGAAATGCCTTATCTCTGTGCCTAATTTTGTCACACTTTACTCTGTCCTCTCTGTGTCCTTGTGATGGATGAAAGGATGATGTCCCATGGTACTAAATTTGTCCAACCATGCCTGGACACTTTCCAGGTTGGAGGGAGACAGAGGTAGGCTCACCAGTTATACAGAAATCTTATGTCCTGTGTGTTAGTAACAAACATCTTAGCTGAAGCCACCCAGTTTATTAATCACACACTTTTTTTTTGTATAGGCTAAAATCCCACAAAAATGTAGCAAATAAATGATGATGAAAGCTGTAAGAAATGTGAATTACTCAGTGATTGGCCAGTTAATAGTCTCAGGGAAAAGCTGGATCATAGCTGCATTCATTTGTTCTTATCCTACAATGTAACTTCACTGAAATTACACCTTTTTTGAGTTCTATTACTCAACTATTTTCCTGATTTGAAAGCTAATTCTGACTTGTACCTATTTTGCAATGGATTAGTATCTTTTGTATCTAACTTCTTGTTACAAAAATCTATAATTCAACTGAAATAAGTACCTGAAAAATACAGACTAGGTGGATGGTTGTAATACAAAATTTTAGGGCTTTTTAAGGGGAGTGTATATATTTTTCCTTTAGAAAATGTAAACAATGCCTTTGCACAGTGCTTTCAGGAGGAGGCAGTGGGTTCTCAGGACAATGGACTGGCTAACTCACTTATTGCTTCTCTTGACCTCCAGAAGAGTCTCATTGCTTTATGGAGAAAGTGATAAACAGGAGGAGATGAGATAAAGATACGCTTTATAGGTTTGCTCTGAGTAAATTTTTGAGGCTCCTATTGACTTTTAAAGTCTAGGTAGACGATGGTCTTGTCTTACAAGAGTACCCTGATAGTATATGTTCCAGCTAAACTACTACCCCCAACCCCCGACTATGCTCAGTCTTCCAATACATCTTCTTTGACTCAGTTTATATTGTCTTTAGCACATAACGTTTCCCTTACTGTTTTCACTTGTCACAATTCTTCTTACCCTACAAGGCCCATTTAAAATATCTCCTCCTATATGAATCTCTTCTTATCTTCTCCCCCAGATATATTCTTTCCCTCTCATTTGGACTCCTATGATAATTTATTTGTGCCTCTCATGAACATATGTATTTCTCCTTATCTACTATTTATTTCTACTCCTGTCTCATTCCTTCCAATGAAATACTGTAGAGTTCCTGAAAACAGAGGCCACGTGTTATTCATAGTTAAGTGCCCAACCAACAGGAACTTAAGGCATGGTCAATTAAGTGAAAATTGTGTATAGATGCAGACATCTAATAACTCCAGAAGATTCCTGCATATTAACCATTTTTTTTTCTAAAATTCACATTCCCTTAAGTAATGTTACTTATGAAAGACATAGCATTGTGCTTTTCAGAATAAAATGACATACTTAAAAATGGGTCTTGGTGTTCTGGGCTGTTTTAACAGATCATATCTTTTTATTTTTACAGAATATAAAAGAGGAGAAATGATCTAAAAAAGTTCATTTTGGGTGCAGAAACAGGCCCTTGGTTCTTTATATGGTCACATATATAATTATATATATATAATCATATACTTAGGGAGCTCACCTGATTCTGAGACATGGAAATGATTTCTCTTAAACTCTCATCCATCTCGTAAATTTTGTATAGCTTTAGATATGCAATTTTTAAGGCAATAAAAAGAATCCTAAAGATTAACCAATTGTAAAACCATAGTGTAGATACATGAGGTAAAAATGTATATGTAGAAATAAAAATGTCAGCTGCTTTTTTTCTTTTCTATAAATAGTCAAGTGCAAGTATTGTGTTTCTGAAAGCCTTTCTATTTATAATAGGCTTGTCATTGTCAGTTCTTGAAGTTTTTATTCATTTTGTGTGTGTGTGTGTGTGTTGATACCAGAGAGATAAATATTTAACTGCTAGAAATCTAAGAAGTATAAGTTAATTCACATTAATTAAGACAATTAACTACAAGAACAAGGAAAAAAATATAAACCCTCTGAAAGAGGCATGCACAGCAAACTGAGGTGGAAAAAATTTGATATAAATCTTTAGTATTTAAATTTTACTTTTTTATAGTCCTTTTTTTCATTGAAAGTCTCAGAGCTTCTTTATCATCATTAGAGAAAAATAATTACCTAAAGAAAACATTGAAATATTGACTGACAGGTTGGGCATTTTTACATTAGAGAGTCTGTGGTGGAAAATGGGCAGCACAGATACATGCCTGGCTCTGTCCGCCTTCCTGTCAATCACCATCTAAACAGATGGGAGCGTTTGCAGAGACTTGGGACTAGGGATGGACACCCAAGGAAAAAAGCGGAAATATATGTAGGGGTAGAAAAGAGAAATATTCTTTTGGCAATCCATATTCCTCACTGCTAGGATCAGTAACACCAGGAAGAAGTCAAATTGCTTCTCTGGGTTTGGACATTTTGGTTAATACATTGGTTAAAGAGTTTTGCATTTTATTCCCAAGTGTGTATTAGTTAAACTGTACTTAACTTTTTTCTTTATAAGATGAATATTGCAGCTTACAGAAATTTCACACTGAAGTCTTAAACATTAAGATAAACCAGTTTCCATAGTAGGTACCCAAAGTGATGAGTGCAGCAGAGGTATGCCTTAATAATTTCTGCAGTTTGAAACTGGGATGATGATTATATAAATCAGGATCCGAGGTTGTGGCATATTTGAAGTAGGAGAATTGTACCAGTGTTTTATGGCAGAAAGTGGCCTGGGTCTGTCTCTGGTTAAACTGTTGTGTGACCTTCAGCAAGTAGCTTAGGTTCCCTGAGTCTCTATTTCTCTCTTTGCAACAAGAGGGAGGTGTAGATGGCTTCTAGGACCCCTTTTGTTTCTAAAATTCTATGAATTGGGGATCTGGGTGTTTATACTATAGGAGCAGAGTGAATTTGGGGAGGTGGACAGGAGAGGGTACTTTGGAGTTCAAGATCCCTTTATCCTTAAGCTGTTCAAGTGAAGATTATCCCAGCGTCCTGTTAAAGGCAGATTTTATTTTCTTTGGGCAGTTTTTGACTGTACAGAGCCTAGCTTTTATTAGCCATTATTTTATTTTAATCCATGCAGTTACAGTTCAGGGTTTTATCTTAACCCCTATAGTTAGAACTTGAGCTAAATCTTTAAAAAAATATACAGTCTCTTTCTTATGTTCAGATTGAAAGTCCATGCCTAGCAGAGGGCACCTCAGTGTAACTCTGAAGTTTGCCTGCTGCTTTCTCTCTCCATTGATTCTCAGCCTTCCCAGCACTTAAATGCCCAGGAGTAAAATTAACTGGTTTATTTCAACAATCAGCCCAGAGACTCCTCTACTCACTTGCAAACTTAGAAAAGTCAAAGAGCCAAACTCTAAAGATATATTTAAAATAAGAATATCTTTGGCAAACAAAACATTTTATTCTGTCGTAAAACTAAGTCTTACACAGAGAACTAATAAAATTTAAGTAGCATTTTGTCAGGGCTCTGCTGCCCATTTTTAAATAGATATTTATTTTAATCAATAAGCAGTATTCTGAGAAAAGTGAATGCAGTGTGTGTATAATATACACACATACTCACCTGTTTTATTATTTAACACACTCTTTCCATATGTCAGGCACTGTTTTAAGCATCTTATACATGTTAACTTATTTCATATTTATTTCAGATATGGAACCTCTTTGCCAATTTACTTGTACATAAATTTACTAGTTAGTTGATTTCACGAAACATTTTATTTTTAGCTAATATTTTCCTCTAAGTCTCCCTGGGTATACCTGATACATGGTACAGGTACTCACCATAATTTATCTGAATAGATATTTTATTAAGAGAAAATAAGGTATAATAAACATTGATATGATTATACATTACTACCGAGATTCCCTGTGGCCCCAACCAAGTCCTATTCATGCGGTGTCCTCCGCTCATGCAAACCTAAAGAAGTGGCATGTCTTTGTGGCTCATCCTTCAAAGGGTGCCTTAGGCGGCATTATTGACAGCCTTTCCAGAACTCATGAATGAAAACTACGGCACGTTTTTAGCTGTGTGTATTGACTTCTGGGCTTATTTTGAAATCCATAGTATATACATACCTCAGTGTCTTCTGGAGGAGGAAAAAAGGATAAACCAAATTTCCTTTGTGACACCATCTTTACCTTTCTTTTTCCTTCCGTACCCTTCATCCCCATTCCTTCTATAGCTTTGTTTTCCAGACCTGAAGTCGCCAGAGCATTCCCGTGGGTTTCTGACCTCTGCCCCTCCTCTGACAGTTTAATTTTTCTCTCACATCCGACAGTTAGCTGTATAATTAGAGCTACCAATCTAATACCTGTGTACATTTATTGCAGAAATGCTTATTCATTCTTTGCTTATTTGTTATCTTCAGTCTATAATATATTCTGGATGGGGAATAGGCCATGTTGCTGATATTTCTTTTTAAAACATCAGACTTCTTTTATTTAATCTTTTTTTAACAACAGCCTTTCTAAAATAAGTTATACAGTGCATGGAAAAACAATTTACTATTTTCTTTAGTCAAGAAAAGGTTAAATTAAAAACATGTAAAGATCAAGAAAAGGTTAAACAACAAAAGTTTGCAAAAATCACTCTTCCTCTGTGCCCTGTGGAGCCCTTGAGGAAAATCCACGTGTGTGGGGCTGCCTTCGTCTGCACCAAATCTCCTGTTTACTATTGACTTGAGTCTAGTGACTTCCTTTTTGTTTAGTCTCACATCAGCAAGCCTTATTCTCTAGCAGCTTTCTTTTCTCAACCATTAATTTTTAGTATCTAATTTGCAGTCCTGGTCACCTGGGGTGAAATTGTGAGTCTAGGAAGAGCCAGGTGAACATCCTTGCTAAAGTGTACAGCCAATAAGGAGTTAGTAGGCTCCAGACCAAAGGCCACTCACCTTTCTTTGGTGCTAGAAAGCTTGCTCAGAGCTTGTGTCTACTGTCCTAGCTCTATGGCATGTATTTATTCTTTGCTTTTCAGTTCCCATTGGCTGGCTGCCTACTACTTATTGGTCATTGTAATACGTTCTGGTTGTATGGCAAAGAAGAAATGACATAGTTACTTTGTGAAACTCCCATCGTAATATTATAAAAATGCATGCACAGAAACAATAGAGTTATTCTCAAAACAAAAACAAAATAAAAATCTGATAAAGAATTAATATTTAGAATGTATAAAGAACTCCTATAACTCAACAATAAAAACTCCAATAACCCAAATAAAAAAATGGGCAAAGGATATGAATAAATATTTTTCCAAAAATGGTATACAAGTGGCCAAGAAGCATATGAAAAGGTGCTCAACATTTCAAATGATCAGAGAAATGCAAATCAAAACCACAATGAAATATTACCTCACACTTAATGATCATCATAGGCTACAATAAAAAAAATAGGAAATAAGTGTTGTACATTTCTAGAAACTGGATTTTTAATAGATTTGTGCACTACTAGTGGAATTGTAAAATGGTGCAACTGCTATGGAAAACTGTGGAGATTCCTCAAGAAATTAAAAACAGATCTACTACATGATCTAGCAATTCCATTGTTGAGTATGTACCCAAAACAATTGAGAGCAGGATCTTGAAGAGATATTTGGACACCCATGTTCATAGCACCACTATTCACTATAGTCAGGAGAGGAAAATAACCCAAATGTCCATCAACAGATGAATGGATAAACAAAATGTGGTGTATACATGTAATGAAATATTTCTTCTTAAAAAGGAAGAAAATCTTGTTGAAACATGAATGGACCTCAAGGACATTATAATAAGTGAAACAACACAGTCACTAAAAGACAAATGCTATACTACAGCCCTTAAATGAGAAGTATCTAAAGTAGTCAAATTCAAAGGAACAGAAAGTAGAATGGTGTGGTTACCAAAGGCTGGGAGGTAGGGGGAAAGGGCACTTTGTTTCTTAATGGATACAGAATTTCACTTTTGCAAGGTGAGAGTTCTGAAGATCTTTGTCATAACAATGTAAATTTGTACTATTCGTACTACTAAAGTGTAACTTAAAAATGAAGACGGGGGCGGGAGCGGGCAGGGGCAGGAGTTGATGGTATAGTTCCAGTGTGAGTCCAAAGACCTGGAATCCAGGAAAGCTGATGGTGTAAGTTCCACTGATAGCTGGCTGTCTGGAGACCCAAGAAGAGCTGATCTTTGAGTTTCCATTTGTACACAGGAAAAGACAAATGCCTAGCTCAGTGAGGCAGGAAGAAGGTTTCTCTTTCTTGGAGAAGACTCAGGCTTTTTTTTTTTTTTTTTTTTTTTTTTTTAAATTCAGGGCTTCAACTGATTAGATGAGGCCCACCCATATTAGAGTTTGCTTTACTTAGATTCACATGTTAATCTCATCCAAAAGTAGTCTCAGAGACACACCCAGGTTAACATTTGACCAGTTTCCTGGTACCCTGTGGCCCAGTGAAGGTGATATAAAATTAACCATCACAAATGCAAAGCAGTAAATGATGGTAAAAAAGACAAAGAGGACCAACTCAAATAGAGTTAGAAAGGTTTAAGTGGGGAGATGGTATTTAAGGTGAGACAGGAGTGATGAGCAGGACTCAGCTATGGGGACATGCTATGGGGGGCTCACCTAAATTCTGCTCACCTCTTTCTTTTTTAAAAGATTTTTTAAAATTTATTTTTAGAGAGAGGGGAAGGGAGGAAGAAAGAGAGGGAGAGGTACATCAATGTGTGGTTGCCTCTTGCATATGCTCTGCTGGGAGCCTGGCCTGAAACCCAGGCATGTACCCTGACTGGGAATTGAACTGGTGACCCTTTGGTTTGCAGGCTGGCACTCAATCCACTGAGCCACACCAGCCAGTGTTCACCTCTTCCTATTGGTATATTGGAGTGCCAATATTAGAGCTAAGATGCTAAGGTGTCACTATTTTTGTTGCATTGGCATGAAACTTATATAGAATTTGACTAAGAATTGCAATGCAAACAACTAAATATGTATTGTTCCACCCAGGTCAATAAAGAGATGGCTTAGAACACCCCTGAAGCTCCCCATGATTATAGTAAATTCTCTTTTCCTAAGGGGAAACCATTATCCTGTCATTTGTGACAATCATTTGCTTGATTTTATATTTTTATAATTTAAGTGTGAATGATGAAACAATATGGCTTTGTTCTGCCAGGTTTTGCACTTTGTATGAATGGACCCATTCTGAATATACTCATTAATCTTTAAAGTGAGCTTCCAGGTCTCTGATCACCTTTACCCTACTTCCAAGGTCTCCTGGGTATCTCATTTTTGTCCCCATGTGCTTCTTTGGACAACAATTACCTCTAGTTGACTTATTTTGGCTTTCAGGTTTGTAAATGTTTATATTAGGAGTCCTTTGCATCAAGGTTATCCTTCAGATTTCAAATATTAGGGACCACTTGGATTTTAATCTTGGCCTTGGCACTTACTAGCTGTGTAATCTTGTGCAAGTTACTTAACTTTTTTGCTCTGGGAAATGAGGATAACAATAAAACCAGTACTATGGAGTTGTGAAGACAGAAAATATTGATATATATATAAAGTGCTTACTTACCACAGTGTCTGGCAAGTAATCACATTCAATAACTGTTAAAGGTTATTATAACAGTGGAGGGTTCTTGTGTAGACTAAATGAAAAAAAACTTGTCAGGGTGACTATCTGGCACATAATAGGTACCTATTCATTCTTAGTATAGTTTCTCTGTTTCCTTTTAGATTATGTGGCTGTTTTTTAGATATTTGAGGTTTGTGAAAGTCTGAAAGCTGGATAAATGAGTTTCCCTAAAGAATGCTTGTACATATGTACTTATATATCTGTATCATCATCACGCTCTGTTTACACTTCTTTATTCAACAAGTATTTTCCAGGCTTACCATGTAACAGGACTTAAGTTAAGCTCTCGGGACCCCAAAATGAATGACACACCCTTGCTTTAAAGTTTGAAAGTCTTGTAATGCACACAGACATGAAAGTTTAATGTACTAGTGCTATCATCTGTATACCAAGGTGACAGGAAGGAACCGACTTTCAGGGGTCATGCTATTTACCTTCTCAGATCATATATTGCTGGAGCAGAAGTTTGAAGGGTAGATGGATATTGGCCTGGTGAACAAAGGTGGGGTTTTCCAATGAGTGGAACAAGCACATGTAAAGCTCCGGACAGGCAGCATCCTGTGGTCCTCAGTATCTTGCAGTTTTTCATATGTTGTAGAGAAGCTGGTGATGACACCAGTGACAAAGTTCTTAATTTTGGCAGAACCTTATTTTGCCTATAGCATTATTATGGTAGATTAGTACTCTGCGATAAAACATAATGTGAGCCAATGTGCAATTAACAATTTTTTGTAGCCACATTAAAAAAAAGGAAAAAGAAATAGTTGAAATTTATTTCAATGGTATATTTTATTTACCCAGCATATCTAAAACATTATTATTTTAACATGTTATAAAATTATTAGTGTTTTAAATTCTTTTTTGGTACTAAGTCTTAAAAAGTTAGCACATTCAATTCAGGCTAAATTTTCATTGAAAAATACTTGATCTGAATTTAAATTTCATAAAATCACAGTTCAAATATAGATTCATGTATACGGGTTGTTCAAGCATACATAAAAGATTTTAAATAACTAAATAATTTAAAATTTAAAATAATTACATTTAAATAAAATTAAAAGCTCTGTTCCTAACTCACATGAGTCATATTTCAGGGATTCAGTAGACGCATTTACCCAGTGGTTGCCATACTGGACAGCTTGGTATTAAACTATAGTCCCTTTAAATTAATGAATACAATTTCCTTTAATGTAGCCAAATGATAATTTACAACTATAGTATCCTATGGGCTTTAGTAAGTCATTTATAGATACGATCAGTTTTTCATGCTGCTCTTCTTCTGAAGTTACCATATTCGCTGTCATTTATCGAGGCTCTACTCTCGCTTTCATATGTCCGTATGCAAAGATCAGTTCTCAGTCATCGTCTTACCTGACCTCTGTGCAGCCTGTGATGCAGGGGTCTCTTCCTTCTCCTGGACATATTTTCCTGGTCTCCATGCCATCACACCCTCCGCAGTTTTCCTTTAACCTCACTAGCTAGTTCTTCTCAGTTTTCTCTTCCTTTTTAGTTTACTGACCTCTAAACTTTGGAAGGTTCTGATCTCAGTCTTTGGACCATTTTGTCACTCATTCTTTGGTGGTCCTGTCCATTCTCATCACTTTTAGTATCATGAACACGTTGCTGCCTCCCGCATTTGAATCTCTGACACAGACCTTCCCCTGATCTCCAGTCCACTCCACCACCTAGTGTGGTGTCTAATACACAGGTCCAGTGTAATGTATCTAAATTTCTGATTTCCCATCAAGTTCTGCCAGTTTTCGCTATCTTGTTTAACAGTAACTCTGTCCTTCCAGTTGCTCTGCGCAGGAATCTTGGTATCATTCTTGCCGCCTTTTTCTGTTACACCTTCAGATCAGTCTGTTAGTAAATGCTATTGGCTTTCTTTTAAAAATACACCCAGAATCTAACAATGTTTTTTTCATGAATTTTTTTCTGTTACTATTCTGCTCTAGGCAACTATCATTTTTATCTAGATAATTAGAGTAGCCCCCTAATTGCACTCTGTACTCCCACTTGTGCCCAGGTAGGCCTGTTCTTAACCCAGAGTCCCTAAAATGGTACTTTGTGCAAATCTCCAATGGCTTTCCACGTCTGAACGAAAGCCACAGTTCTGATAATGGCCTCACAATTCTATGTGCCTCTCTGGCCTGATTTCCTGTCTCCTGTCCCTGTTTCTGGGCTTATTAGCCCCTGGATATTCCAGGAGCATGATTCAGGCCGCTGTATCAAGGCCTTTTCACTCAATTCCCTTGGTCTGGCTCCCTCGTTGTCTGTTGTGCACAATGGCTGTGCTCCTCTTTCAGACCTTTACTTAAGTGTCAGCCTTTCATGGAGGCCTTCCCTGACCAGCAGGCCTATTGCTAGCTAAACTGGCACTTCTGTGTTAATAAAATGGCACCCACCTGGGTGCATGGCTTTGTGATTTGGGGATGGACAAGCAGGGGATCTACTGGGCAACTCACTGAAAGATACTTGGGGCACATTGTAAGCTATGTGATTGCCATGTCTATAGCAGTGTGTCTGGAGTCGGTTTTGTGCACAGAAACAAGACCCCTTCGTCTAGGCAGTTTTCAGTGACCTCTCGCTCCCTAAGCTACACACCTTGGTGTAGTGCTCAAACTGCGCAATGTCAGGTCGAGGCCCTCATGACTATTCTCCCCACCTTACACAACACATCTCCTTACTCTCATTTTATTTTTCTCCATAGTGTCTACCACTATCCAGGAAATGAGGACATGAGGCCCCTTGTTCAAAAATATGAAGAGTTTCAAGACAGTAACAACAGAGCATATAAGAGAACACAGGTCTTTCTGAGCTCAGAACCCTGTGCAATTACATAGGTTTGTGCCCATGCAGCTGGTACTGCCATCATTTGAAAGCTATATATTTTACTCAGTTTTTTATTTATTTATTTATTTATTTATTTATTTTTTTATTTTATTTTATTTTTTTATTTTATTTTTTTTAATTAATTTATTTACTTTTTAAATACATTTGTCTCTGCCTTCCCCCCACCTCTTTACTTTACTCAGTTTTTTAAAAAGATTTTATTTATTTATTTTTAGAGAGGGGAAAGAAAGGAGAAAGAGATGGAGAGAAACCTCAGTGTGTGGTTGCCTCTGGTGCGCCCACTACTGGGGATCTGGCCCGCGACTCAGGCTTGTGCCCTGACTGGGAATCAAACCAGCAACCATATGGTTCACAGACTGGCACTCAACCCACTGAACCACATCAGCCAGGGCTTTTTTTTTTTTAAAGAGTTTTATAACTTACTCAGTCTGTTAATTATCTGTCTCCCTAGACTTAAATATAAACTCAATAGGGCCTATGATTTTTCCTGTTTGATTCTGTTATATCTGTGGCAGCTGGAACAGATGATTTGTTGAGTAAGTGAATGGGCTAAGCACCAGGCTATAGGCTTTAAATATATTATTTCTGAAGCCAATTTTACAGGTGAGAAAGCAGAGTAAGACAACACTGTTAAATCTGCTGTCGTACGTCTGTGTAGGTGGGGGCAGGCAAGCTGTGCCATTTAGAAAGGATGAGATGCTAAGGTTCAGGGAAATACTGTACCTGCCCAAGAGTGAATATTTCAGTGCCAGAGTTTCACTCTTTTTCTCTGGATCCTACCGCAGGCAACAACTTATTTTTGGCTCTCTTGCTTAGAGCAGGTAAAGGGAACAGCTGCTCAAGGAGAGGCAGCTACCAAATGAATTTTGCTTTTTATCTCCTTTTACTTGAAAATGCCCTTGATAACAACATTACATACTTTTTTTGGTATCTCATAAATTATGTTTGTTCCACAAAAATGTCTGTGAAATAGACAGAGTTGTTTTTTTCTTAAAATTTCATAGGTGTGGAATTTGAAAACCAAATTGGCTAAGATCATGGACTTTAGTGAAGAGTGGGGCTGTCAAACCCCAAGTAATTTTTGTCTCTGTTTTTCTTTATTTTGATCAAAAGTAGTCTTTTTTAGTGATTCCTTTAACTTACAAAGCAAATTTCTTTTTTTGATAAATGTTTACCATTTTTGTATTTCTATGTAATGAATATGCTGACAAATCTCATTATTTTTCTTAAAGCAGTGATTTTTATTAAGCTTGTATAAATCTTATAGTGAAAGTCAGTGTATATCAAGAATTAGAGTTTCTGATACATTGGATGGAGTTTAAAATTGGTGTGGTGTAGCACATCAAATTGATAAGGTGTTTATAAACTTGAAAATAGCTAGATGAACTATTTCATTGATTCAAGAATTAAATGGTAATTCAATCTGGTGGCTTCTGATGAATTAGAGCATGCTAAAGTTCTCTGAAGAGTATGATATAGGCAATTGCTTATGATAAATTTCTATCAATTGAGAAACAGACTGTATTTCTGGGAATGATAACCTGAAATATTTCTTATCATTTTGGAACTTGGGTGTCTTTGCATTCACTATTGAATAATTCTGGATAATGTTGTCAGAAACCAGACATTCTAAAAATAATACATGCTGTCATAAAATTAACATTTTTTTCCAGGGTAAGGAATGTTAGTAAAATATAGCATTTTGCAGTTCTATTTCTCATCCTGATTCAGATGATGGTGCTATACAGTCAATAATTAGTTATTTCATATACTCATGACAGACCTAGTCAATGTTTATGAATTCAACCAAATTAACGGATTTTTTTCATAAATCTTACCTGATCTGAGACCTATAGGAGCCCTTCATTTTATAAATGAAGTGTATTTTCCCCAGAGTTCTAAGTATGTAAGCAGAATCACATATTTAATGTCCTAAGAAAGTGGTTATTTAAAGAAATCTTTGCAAGAGGTCAGGAATCTTGCAAGATCACTCTGTTTATTTAGATTTTGGTCTAGGTGCTTCTCTCGTTACTTTCTTGTGTTGGATTCACTATGTGCCAAATGGCAAGCGTGACAGTGTGGAAGGTTCTCTCAAGAGAAATTATCGTTCACCTGCAATATTTGAAAGGCAGCCTCTAAAACACAAGGAAGTGTCTCCAAGTGTCACCAAATACTGAAGAAACATCTGGAGAACGTGAGGTCACTTGATCTGCACTTTGGGGCAGGGTTCTCCTAGGCAAATAATCATCTGGCTGATATATATTTGATGGTCCCAAGGTTTATCTTATATCACATCTCAGAGTTCAGTTTGGTATGATTAAAAAAATGCAGGAAGTGGCTTATCATCCACATATAACAATTTAGTTCCTCTCTGAGGTGTTGAATGGGATTTTTGTTGGTGTTTGAACTCAACATTAATTCCTGATGAGAAGGTTGCTTACCTTCAGGTCTTACTTTAATTCTTTCATTAGTGTCCTCAGTGGTAGTGAGGGTTAGGCTTTATTCCTCACTTCTGGGTCTCTGAGTTCTTCTGAATGGGACTTTTGTGACCTTGGATCTCTGTCAGCCTACCTCTTGAGAACTTCCTGGTCAGACTGGAGGTCCTGGTTTTCTCCTCTGTCTGGTAGGTATGGTATGACTTAAGTCCACTCCAAGGGTTTTTGGGTAGGAGGGTTCTAGGAATGGTATTTATCTGTCAGTCTTGGGCTTTGGAGCAACAGGATTCAACTGTGGTGAGTTTGCTTGGATTTAATTTACTTGGGTTCCAAGGATTTCTTTTGCTTTTAGGTTTTGAGATACATTGTATAAACCAGGGAAAACTATTATATTTAAAATAAACTCTGGGCAGTTCGTAGCTGTCAGACCTTGGAGAAGTTACTGACTTTCCTCAAGTCAAATTACATGCTAGTTTGTTGGGCAGAACCCTTACTCAAAGCAAGGAAGGGAATCTGCTGCACCTGTTGTTTTCTCCTTGCTGTTTGTGCCACTTACCAGGGATGCTTTTCTATTCAATAACCACACTGTAGGGTGTTTTAATGAGATTTGGAAATACAATGTTATGGTTAGCATAGTGCCTGGCATATAAAGCATTTGATAAAAGGTCATTGTTATTGTTCACTATATGCCTGCTACTATTACAATGGCTGCAATTACTAAATTATTTTGAATAGTTTTAGACCAATAAACAGATAGGTGCTTGGATGAAAGTTCTGCACTGGGAACTTTATATGTATTATTTAATCTCCATAACAAACTGATCAGGTAGGTCACCTCCCCATTATATAAGGTATACCTCAGCACTGCTAAGAATATTTTTGTTAAGAATTTTTAAGAGATTAAACTGGAATTTGAGCTCAGTCGGTTTGACCTCAGTCTGTTTGTGTTCCTTTCTGGATTCCATGAGTATCCGAGATAAATCTAGAAATGAAACGTTCAGGGCAGCATACAAATGTTCCTTCCCCTATCGGCGTGAGCGTCGGCACTGCTTCGACCCCCATGAGTCTTTTTCACCATGTTAAACTGGTTCGGGGAACTTGATAATAAGCTCAGCTAGATAAACTCAATTTTCTGCTAACTTTTATGGTTGCCTTTAACCCAGCTCAACTTTCATAGTTTCCAAGTCCCGGCAGATAGCATTTGGTAGCCCAGGGAAGCCTCCATTTAATGTTTGACTTGGTAGCCTCATGATGTAGCAGAAAGTCTATCACACATAATAATTTCCAATGGACTCATAAAATATTAAGGAATCAACTCTTTGCCAGAAAGAGGAAGGATATGGAAGGTTAATGGAGCTACTTGGTTGCAGAAAATCTAGAGCCCCATAGAATAGAATAGAATTGCTTTGGGGCCTGTTCTGGGGTATTAAAAATGTAGAGTGTGCATGATGTCTTTTCTCTCTTCGCTGTAGCACCATCTGCTTTTCACTTTTCCCCTCTCCAGCTACTTCATTTCCCGGCCTCGGAAAGCATTTGTTATTACCACCCTCACTCATGGGTCACCACGTTGAAGTTTCCTTTCAAAATTGGAACGCACGTGGGAAAGGAAAATACCATTGCACCCCGTGCATCACAGACTCTTGTCTTTTGCTGTAAAGGGCGCCACCCCTGGTGGGACCTGGGGACTGCATTCACGGTGGCCCTTCAGAGACCGTTCTCCACGCAGGGAAGTCTAGGAACTGTCATCCTCCCTTTCAAATACCATTGGGGTTCTTTTTGTTTATATATACTAATAACATCCAGTATTTTACTACTTCGGAAAAGAGAATTTGTTTTCTGGCACAAAATTTAATTTGAAATGAGTCAACGTTATTTGATGTAGGAGCTAAGGTAAAGAAATGAAGGTATGAGGTGAAGGAGAAAATTTATGCTTAAGTGTAATACTGGCAAGGAATGAAAACACTGGTGAAACAAAATTATCTCCAAATATATTTTTGGAGGCAAGCAAAAGTCCTATATACAGAATTTTGATTATCTATAGAAATTTCCTGGCACAAGCCAGATGCAAAAATTGGTGTGCTGGATAATACTTTTTGTGTTCCAGAAGGTTTCCCAGAGAAGACAATTAATCTGATAAAGTTGCTCTATAAGCCCACTATACAGTTTAATACAAAAACACTTGTAACATTACAAAATGACAGTGACCACCAGGGACATGTACAGCTAGAGTCAAACAAGATCTTCCATACTTCTTGCTTTTCTTTAGTTTTTGAGATTACTGGTAGAAGCAGAACAGATCCAAGTATTTTTATGCTGTGTAGTTTTACAAAAGACCACATATAAGGTGCAACAGAAATTACATGGTAGGAGTACCTGTTTCTCATTCACAGTATTCATAAAATATGCTTATTGCAGAAAGACATTAAAAGGGATCCAATGTCACTGCAGCCGGACAGGGCTAAGTGCTCCGATGGCATAAGTTCAGGCATTGTACCCTCTTTATGACAGCGATTTAAATTGGAGTCCTACGGTATTTGCATCAAAAATTAAAGTATTTTTATGTATAGATGAACCAAAGTTTCTAAGACTTCCAATCCAATATAGGCATAGAGCATGAGGATTAATTTTGGTGTGCTTATAACAGGAATTAATTTTTGAGAGCTGAAAGACAACACATAGAATGGGTCGGAGTTTCTAGTAATTCTAAAACGGAAAGACATCGTAATACACTTTAATCAGAATGCCTTATGAAAACGTGTAGCTGTTCATGGTAATGATTACTCTGACGGTGGCAGGAGAAGCACAGCACGTGGAACAGTATCCTTTCTTTACAGCTACTTTGGCCTCTCGGAAGAGGAAATACAGCAGCGCCCCCCCCCACCCCTTATCCACAAGGGGCACTTTCCAAGACGGCCAGTGGGTGCCTGAAACTGCAGACAGTATCGAACCTTACATATACTGTGCTTTTTTCTATACATACACACTTATGATAAAGTTTAACTTATAAATTAGGCATAGTAAGAGATTAATGACAGTAACAATAAAATAGAATAATTATACTGTAATAAAAGTTATGTGAATACAGTCTTTTTCTCTCTCAAAATATCCTGTTGTGCTCTATGCACAGCATGAACACGCTGGACAAAGCGGTGATTCACGTCCTCGGTGGGACAGAGCAGGACAGTGTAAGGCAGTATCGTGCTACTCAGAATGGCGGAAAATATAGCGCTTACCAATTATTTATTTTTGGAATTTTCCACTTAATATTTTTGGACCATGGTTAACCATGAGTAACTGAAACCTTGGATAAGGGAGGGACTGCTGTCAATGATCTCTCATCTGTTGGCCTGGGTATTTATTTATCACACCAACTATCACTAGGTTGAAGCGGGAGGTGAGTTCTCACTGTGTTCATTATGAAGTTGGCACCAAATTATGTCTGCCATGGAATTCTCTTAGAATTCAATGCCACGGCTGGCGAAGGAACTGCTGCTGCCATGTGGACTGCCGTGGTTCGTGGCCGCTGACAAACTGGATTAGGGGCCCCTGACAAACAGCGTTGTTCTGGGCTTGAGGTTCTTCTTGCCTCATGCAGAGTACTATTATAAGGGGAAACTAAAAACTGTGAATATATATTCCAAGTTTTGAGGGCCTGAAATCTTGTGGAAAAATAAGTCTTTTGGAGATAGCCACTGAATCTAATGTCCAAACGTCGCGTCCTAAAATGTTAACCATATAAATGCTTTGCTCCACTAGATGGAGGCTGTACTAACAGAGCAAGTTGATTAGGGTCAGGGACTTTGGATACAGCAGTTCAAATCTCGGTGTTGCCCTGGAGTAGGTATGAGGTTTCAACTTTGTTGTCTGCAAAATAGAGCAAATCATAGTGTTTACTCACTGGGTTTGCGAAGAGGAATGTGATAATCCTTAGAAACTGTTTGGCGTGAAGCTTACTGCATACTAAGTGCTCAGTGAATGTGTCTTAAATTATAGAAGTGGCTTCTTAGCGTTGCAGGGGGTGCAAAGATGTAAGTTTCTGTGTGTTTCCTTTCTGAACTTAGTTTAGCTCTAGAGGCTTCATTTTCACTCTAGGATAGGAGACTTGATCTCGTCAATTTAAGGTTATGCAGTTACTTCTGATTTAAAACTCACATCCGTTTTGGGTGAATAGTCAGATTCAAATTTCTTTTCCTCTCCTTCTCCCAACACCAATCCTAAAGGGGCATTTGGGTGGTTTTGGCTTTACAGAAGTATTAAATGGTCTGTGTTGCTTTTTATTTGCCATCTGCTGCTGTTGTATTGATATTTTATCACCTGTTCTCTTTATGTGGAACTTGCGTGGTGACTTGGCCCTGCGTTGGCTCTTGACACTGAATTACCCATCCAGTTCTATTGGCCTGTTCACTTTATAGTCGTTGCAAATTATGCTTAATGAGGTTATCTTCATCATTATGATTATTAGTGACTCTACCCTTCCAAAAGAGTGTGCTCGAGATTGGAACAACACAAACTGGATAAGGGGGCTAAGGGGCAGCTTGTGTAACCATAAATCTCTTTAGGGCCATGACGGTCAATGGGCAGTTGGTGATGAAATCTGTAAAAATGAGTTTAATTAAAAATTAGTATAGCTGGAATTTAACCTCAAGTGTCTATTTCCAAATCCTATGTTCCTTTCACTGTTGCCATCACCACCTCAATTTTTAAAAGAAGATATACTTTTATTTATATGAATTTTGACTTTAAATTTTAAAGGGGAAGCCTGTATTCCACCAACAGGAGGGCTATGAACACTCCGTTAATCTAGACCTCCTCAATTCCATCTAAGGGCCAAGAGAGCACCCTAGATTCTCCTCCCACTGTTTGCAAACACTCAGCCTCACTGTCACATTCTGAGTTGAGTTCATGGAGACTGGCTTCATTTGCCCTTTATACCTTTAATGTTATTTCCCACAAGAGATTCCAGACCTCCCCCACTTTCTAATTTTCAATAGGCTTGCCTATTTCCTATTTTGTCTCCTCTCACCTTTTCCTGTTTTCTCAAACTTTTCCACTGGGCCTTTCAAGGCTCATCAAAAGCATTCCCAGCCCCATATTCCCTGAAGAGATCCTTCACCTTGTTATACTAATGTTGTCCTGGCCCTGCAGACGATCTTGCTTCCCCTGTGGATATCTCAAGTGGTGTCTTTGTTTCATCTAGTAGCCCTCCTGCCATAAAAGCTGGAAGTGGAGAAGATTTCCTGGCTTTTCATTGCTACTTTAAGATTGTTCTCTCTCTGTCTTCCCTGAAATACCTCACTGTTGAATCTCATGTAGATAGACTATATGATCCTCTACCGCTCAGTATTCTTACCAATTGACCCCTAACTTCTTCCACATTTCTTGATGATCTCAGCTCCTGACACTGTCCATTATTATTCCTGTTTTAATTCATAGCAATTTTAATGTACATGCACATGTGGGGGCAGACCCCCCAAATCGAATTATCTTCTGGAGGGCAGACCCCTCGTAGGACAGGCTTTCCCCACTAGAACACTCCCTTAGTGAGTGAGTGAGTGTTCTAGGTGCCCATCTGTATCAGTGTGTCAGCAGGCGTTGTTGTGAGAGGCTGCTTCAGCTTCAGTGAATTTTTTTTTTTGAAGACTCTTTTGACGCATTTGCCCATTTCATGATGGATGATTTATGAGCCCACCTGCCCCACCCTCCCTATTCAGCTGATCTGACCCCAAGCCACTTTTTTTTTTTTGTTTCCCTGGATGAAGAAACTCCTCCTCAAAGGGAAATATTTTGCCAATGTGAAAGACGTGAAACCAAAAATGGCAGAAGCAAGAAAAGGCATCAAAATCCATGAGTTCAAAAACTGTTTTGAGCAGTGGAAAAAAAAAATGATAGGTGCATTGCATCAAATGGAGGGTACTGTCAAGGCTGACTGAAGTTTAAACATGTAAGAATAAATACACAATTTTTTATAAATAAGTTCCACTTTTGGGGGTCACCCCTTGTAATGCTTACAATACCTTGGCAGCTCAGCTTCTTGAACTCTCCTTCTGCAGTAGCCTTGTCTTGCTTCCTACCTCAGCTGCTTAATCCCACAGTCATTTTCTGGTCTTTGTGTTACCAGTACCTGTAACCCACACATAATTCCAATTTCTGCTGCACTCTGCTCTGACTGCCATTTATGCTTATCTAACTGAAATCCTTGTACGATCTCAACATCCTTCTAATATTCTTTATTAACCCTTCAGTTGTTTTTATTCTCTCAATCTCCTTTACCTAACTTCAATCCAGTCAGTCATTATTCTCACTGCCTTGCATACATTCCTGACTCGCTTGCCTTTCTTTGTGTCTTTATAGTTAGCTTGGAGCAACTCAACCCTCTTTAAGTCCAACTCCTCTGTCTACACTTGTGCAGCTGATTAAGGCTAAGGTAAGACAGGTTGATTGGTATAACTTTGAATCTATAACCATGTACCTCAAATGGCTTTTGAAGGCTTCTTGGTCATCCCACTGCCCTTTACTGGTTTTGCAACTCAACTCCCTGAACGCCCATTTTGTCATTTTTCTTTTCTCCTCAAAGCCCAGCAACTCTTCTTCCTCTTCACTCTTCCCCACTGGCCTTTCTTCCTGATTTATTGAGAAAACTGTAGGATTATCAGAGACCTTCCAGTGGCACTTTTGTCCACCCACCAACATCTGCTTTTCTGTCCCCTACAGAGCAGCGGTGGCTTTTGACGCTGCGGACACACTGGGTCACCTGGGGATTTTATAAATGTACTGATGCCTTAGCTCCTGCCCTGGAACAGTTGAGTCAGAACCTATTGGTTGGGACCTGAGTATTTTATCTTTAAAAAGACTTCCCTAGAGAGATTTCTGTCCAGCCAGCATTGTGAGCCATTACCATAGAAGAAGTATCCTTGTTTCTATCGAGAGCCAATCCCTCCACTTTGTTTAACTGGATCCTATTTCTCTCGCCTTCCAAGGACTCTCCCTTTTCTTTCCAGCATTAGTTATTTACTTCTCTAGTGGATCTTTTCACCAGTATACAAACATGTTACCATTTTTCCAACAGATTTTAAAAAGTCCTTTTGACTGCACTTTCTCATCAGTTCCATCATCACTTCTGTTACTTTATACGTCTTTGCTTTTCTTCCATTCTCTCCTGTAATATATTTCATTTGTGTCACCACTCTGCGAAGCCTGCTCTTGGTAAAATAACAAAGGACTTGCAGTTGGCTAAGTCGAATATTTGGTTCTTAGTCTCCATCTTGATGTATTAGCAGCATTTGACATAGTTGATCACATACTTCTCCTTGATAAACTTTATTTGGTTTATAGGATACTGCACTCTTGATTTTTCTCCTCCCTCATTTTTCTCTCACTCTTTTTTACTGGATGCTTTTTTTCTTTGTCCCTGACCTCTCAATGTTGGTGGAGCCTTGAGTTCAGTCTTTAATTCTCTTCTTATTTCTATATACTTACTCAGTCATACCATCTAGTTCTATGTCTTTAACTAACATCAATATGCTAATGGTTTCAAAACTGCTATTTGTATCCAGATCTTACCCTTAACTCTTCACTTATATATTTGAAATGCGTAATTCCACAATTCCATGGAGAGCTGATAGACTGATAGCTTTTTCCATCTCAGTTAGTGACAATTCTGTTCTTCCATTGCTCAACCCCAAACCTTGGAGTTATCCTTGAGACATGTTTCTCTTTCTCTCTCTCTCTCTCTCTCTCTCTCTCTCTTTCTTTCTCTCACTCTCTCTTTCTCTTTTTGTTTCTAAATTGTATTGAATTTGTTGGGGTGACATTGGTTAATACAATCATAGGTTTCAGGTGTACAATTCTGTAGCACATCATTTGTATATTGTGTGTTCATCACCCAGAGTCAAGTCTCCTTCTGTCACCATTTATCCCCCCTTTACCCTCCTCTACCTCTCCCATCCCCCTATACTCACATCCAACATATCAGTAATTTTTACTGTACCTTCAAATTATATCTAGTATCTGGCCACTTCTCATCACCTCCACATTTTTCACTCTGGCCTAAGTCACCAATATTTTGGCTTGGATTGGTATATAATTTCCTAAGTGGTTCCTCACTGTCTCTTCACCTTCATACAGCTCAATCAAGCATCCTGAGTGATTGCTTTAGCACTTAAGTCAGCTCTTGTCAGTCCTCTCTGCTCAAACCCTCCTGCAGCTCTCTTTGGCATTCAGAGTTAGAGCCAAGTCCTGGCAATGGCCAGTTACGCCCGTAATGACTTGGCCCAGCATTTTCTTTCCCAGGGTGGCTCCTCTTTCCTTTTCCCCTATTCAGCTCCTGCCACTTTGGCCTCTGCCTCTTGGCTTTTGCACATGCATTTCCAGAGGGAATTTTTGCCCCAAATATTGACATGGCTACACCCTTATCTTGTCTCAGTATATATCCTGTCAGTGAGGATGTCTCTGGCAACTTTCCATTTGTCCTTTATTTTTTCATAGCATTTTAACATTACCATCTAATGTTCTATGTAGCATGTTTATTATTATACTATTATATTATTTGAATATTATGCTATTCTGTATAGTATACTTATTAGTAATTCAGTTATCAATGGAAAGAATGTATTCTTTCACAATTTACTGTCTCATTCAGTGTCTAATTTAGTGCTAATTTGTTATATCAGTTATATAGTATATTAACACTATAGATATTTTAATTTCAGTGCTTGATAATGCTTCATATACTACGTCAAAAATTTCCTTTGTGATTATTACTTTATTTTAAAATTTTACACATCATAATTTCATGTTTTAATTGATTAATGAGACTGAGAATTTTTATCAAGAGACAACATCAAGAAAGTGAAGTGGAAAATTGAGGCTATTATGCTGATAAGTTGGGCCAAGAATGCATTTGCCTGAATTAAGCAATTGAAACATAATTTACTGTTTGGGGTTGAATGATTAACTACCGTTCATTGCCCCATTTCTTCATTTCCTACTCTTACTACAGATTTAGAGCTGATCAAATAAGATAAGTGAAGAAATTGACCATTATACAATCAGAATACAAAATACAATGATCAGAAAGATTGCATTGGGGAGGGATTGGTTGCTCTGAGTGTTTCACAGGTGGAAATTATTTAACAATTTAGAAAGGCACTTAGAAGGGCTTTCTAGGCAAAAAGTGCAACATTGTCAGAAGGCTTGTACAAGAGAAATGGCTGTGAGAATGCAGAGGTGGTTGGGGAGGGGGGAGGAAAGGTGGAAAGGGGGAAGGGCTGGATAAGAAAGAAAGAATATTAAGTTAACAGGCCTTCTAGTTGATTCCTCTATGCCCTATTTCCAGAGGTATCGTCTGAATTTTAAGCAGAGCCTCAGAAAAAGAAAGCCAAGAGGAAGCGTGGACTTGAAAGTGTAAATTCCTTGAGGGAAAGTTGAAATCAATGCATTGTAATAATAATAAAAAAAATAATTGCTACAAATTACTTATTAGGCCATTATAGGGGGCATGCTTTAGGCTTTACGCCCATTTTGTTATTTAATGCTTGTAACAACCTAAAGAGGTTGCAACTACAGTTGTCATCTCCATTTTACTGAAGAAGGATATGGGTGGTATTGGCAAGTCCAGGTATGAACTGAAGTCTGAATCCAGAGCGCTTCACCATGGTGCCAGTATTTCCCAAAGAGCTTTCCCTCGCTGAATATGAAGACTCCTGGGCCCCACACCGGAGGTACTGAATTAGAATCTCCAAGAACTGAACCCAAGAGTCTGCATTTTAAATGAGCATGCTTCTGATGCCCAATATAATTTGAGAATCCCTGAATACTGCCTCTCTGGAATTACCTATGTTCATAAATTCACAGAGCTCCTGAACAAAGAGTTGCCCTTTTTTCTAAAATGTAGTTAATTGATTCTGTTTCCGGGGTCTACACTCTGCCTGATGGTTCAAGGTATTCAAGGGTTTTTTTTCCCCACATGGTTTCTTGGGCCTTTCAATATAAGCCTAACATGTGACTTTGATAGCTCCATACCCAGGTTACAAATATTTTTATCCTTCCTTTGGCTCCTACTAGGGCTTCTCCCCCACAGAAGTAAGTGGCCTTGCTTCCTTTAACAGACAGGAGGGGAAATGCACTCCTCCCACGCATTCCCCAGCTCCTTCCCTCAGTCTCCACCCTGCTGAGCTTTCTGATATGTCACCTTAGAGAGCACAGGCCAACTATTGGAGTGGAGGAGTTATGGGGGGTATAGAGATCAGTTGAATAAAAGGAAGAAATGTTTAACCAAAAGAGACCTTCATCAATGGAATACTATGCCTTGGTAGGTGGTGAGTCCCTCACCAGTGGACATAATCAAACAGAGTCTGGACTGGATGCCTAATTGTCAGGGATACCATACAAAGAACTGGAGATGACTTCGACCTTTTAAAAGAAAACTAAATGCTTAATTTCTGACAGGTAAAAATTATGAAAATAATGTACTCCTTTTAGAATGCTGTCTATACTTTGAATTGTATGAAGCGGTGTTATGCTTTTTCTTACTGTTTTATTATGCCGTAAGTGCTTTCCTTGTCAAAGCAAAGGTTCCATGTTCAGTGACTTCAGATCTATGCTCTTAATGTCGTCCTGCCAAGGTCTGCTGGCAGTTAACCCTCTTGATCTTGAATACTCATCTTCATTTCCCTCCGCTATCCTGTATCTTCAAATGGCAGGACTGGGGGCGGGGAGAGCCACAGGACTCACTCTCCTTGCCTCTTACAAGTGCTTACTGCTCCCATTTGGGCATTTAGGTTAATTGGACATGAATGACAATGATGTGAGTGAACTTATCATAGTTAATGTACCTATTAAGAATACATTTCCATGCAGCATCTGTACATAATTTGGATAAGGAAGCATAAAACCTCAAATACATCCTTCCTTAATTATTTTTCAAGCAGAAATGGAGAGCATCTTAGATTAATTTGGAATTTTCGCGATGATTCTGTCAATTGGGAATAAGAGACTTATCTTGAACCCACACTAAAGATTTATTGTGACACATGGCTCAGGTGTATTCAACTCAGAAATTTTTTTCTAAATAAAAGTGGGATGAGAGCAAAAGCCAGAGGTGGGTGAGTCACCAAGCCAAGAAATCAGAGAATTAAAAAACCGAAAAGCATAGAATTGCAACCAAAATGTGAAAAATGGAAACAGGTAATAGAGAGTCTTCAAGGAAATGTTACACCACGTAGAGATAACTTAACAGTTGTGCTTTAATTTGGGTTAGTCAGATTCTGGCTGGAGAGTAAAAACAACAAACTATAAAAACCACTGCCCATTTATTAAAACTTTGCTATGTATCAGATATCATACTAAGTATTATACATTCTGTATCACATTTAATCCTTACAGCCAAGCTTTAAGGAATATAATGGAACGTTCTGATCCCTAGTACAGGGAGGTTTAGGTAAGGAAACAGACTCAGAGAGGTTAATTAAGTTGCTGAAGGTCAAACAGTTGGCAGGTATAGAGCTGGGGTTCTAATGCAGGTCGATGTATCAGACCACAAGGCCCATTTTTAAAAACTATTATGGTAAACATTCTCCCTTTATTATGTTTAGTTCTGGATCTCAGCTTTTCACAGAGACATAGACAAACTGGACCCTCTTCAGAAGAGAGTGGCGTCAGTGACAAAGGGTATTATGTCATTTCCTATGAGGAAAGTCAAAGGCCCTGGGGATGGCTTAGACCAGTAGGGGAAGGCGAGGGCTATCCTCTCGTATTTAAAAATATACATATGTTTGGGGACTCTGAATTTACATGATGTGGCACCAGGGTCTCCTGGGGAAGTTTGTTTTAACTGGTGGGAGTGAATTTCTTTTCATGGGGTGATTTGGAGAAGATGTGGGATAGCCACTTAGTGGGGACCTTGTGGAGGAGATTGGATTAGATGTTTGGACTACATCTGTTTGTGGTCCCTTCCAAACCTTAACTATATTAATCTAGGAAATAGAATTGTAAGCAAGTTGTAAATCATGTTCAGCCTATGACACATCATTTTCATATGCTATGTGTATAAAAGGTTTAATTTTTTGTTTGTTTATTTTTTTCCCCTACAGTCTGTTTTTGCAACCAGAAAACAGCTATTTGGAAAATAAAAACCTTGTCTGTCTAATTCTTTGTTTACTCCAGATCCCTTGTCTGGCAAACAACATTCACTGAAATGCTTGTTGAATGAATCAATGAATGGTATATGAGAATATAATGTCAGGCCCGACAATCTAGCCATGATACATGTTTTAGAAATCTTTTTGAAGAGATTTGTCTCATATTTTCTGTTAGGTAGTCTTTCCTTGCTGATGAATGGAGGCTTTAAATGGAATAGCACTAGTCATTTTCATGGGGTTTAGAGTAACTCATAATTTCAAATAACAAGGATTTCTAAATAAAGCCTTTTCAACCTTATGGACCCTCAAGGAGATTGCTCAGTCTCCCACGCTGCTGGCTTTCTGAGCAAGCCTGAGAGGGAGGGGGCCATATGGTGAGCGTAATGCCTGTGCTTTGTGCCTCCTTCCAGTGTGACGCTAGCTTTAGGCTCTTCACAGAAATTTTTATTGGATCCTAAGACAGGGATGGCCCATGGCAAAATTGTGAAGTAAATGAATTTTGACTTTAATGCCTTCCAGCTGAACTTTTAATGCTGTTCTCTCCTTATACTGCCTGGAATTCTACCCATCAGTCTTCATTTTTAAAGTTAAGGCATCAGGGACTGATGTGGGGGAGAGAGGGGAGAGTAGAGTGGATTTCCTGATGTCCCCAAATCTCATCATTCTATGGATTGGTCTGGTCCTTACATAGAACTATTGTAATGCTTAGAATAAATATAGGGAGCAAATCTCTCCATCACAGAATTCCTAGAACGTTAGAGTTTTTAGGGTATTGGAGGACTGCCTCGTTTAACTTCAGCAAGGTTAGGAGTCCTGCCTCTGCCAGAGATTAATGGGGGTGGCAATTTGGCTGGGCCTTTTTGAGTCCTGTGCTTATATTGTTTCACAACACAATCACTCGGAAAGGTTCTTATTTCAAATAGATGTTTCTTTTGTTAATTTTATTCTGAATACAATGAAACTATAGTGCTCATAACTCAGATGCTGGGTTCTTTTGAAGGGCTTTAAGGATGTGGCATCTAGTTTTTTCTGTCACCTGGCTGTCCTGAAGTCTTGTTTCACAGCTGCCTTAGAGGCGTAAGTTCTTCTCTGACCAGATCATGACTTTCTTCAGGAAGAACGTGGGCTCCTGTTATTGCTGACCCCGTTCATTGGCTTGAGAATGAAGTCACTGATAAAGCGAAGTAGCACAACAAATATTAATAAGAAATGTTACAAATACTTGGAAGTCAAGATCATGATCCCTATACACTTGCTCCCTGTGATTCACATCTTCCTGTGGTTCATAGACTCTGGCCAGAATCATAGCCAGGATTTTGAAGTGGCATCTTACATAATGCAACTCTGAGTAAATGTCTTCCCCATTAACTCTCAGTGTTTTCCTTTGTTAACAAAAGCTGTTGAATTAGCATTACATCCAGGTATGACTGTGCATAATGATCAACACACACTAGTAAAGTCTTTTGAGAGATGTTAGAGGCTTTTTATTATAGATGTCAATTGATGATGCAGGCTTCTTGGGTCCCTTACAGATGGGCACTTTATTTAGTAATCAGGATCATTTTATGCTTGGTTTCTTTGCACCTTCTTTGTCTGCCTGTTTTTCTTACTTGGTTCTTTATTTTTAACTTTGCTTCGTTTAGTGTAATAAAGCCTACAGCCTCAAAAACTGAGGAAATATTATTCATGGTTACCTCCTTAGCAATTATTGCAGAATGTTTTTAAAATGTTCACGTTTGATGCCTTTAGACATATATATTTACATGACCTATTTACCATATTCACTACCACTATTGTGCTACACCACAACTTCTCTTATTTATATAACCAGTACAAAATCTATAAATTTTTAATTTTGTGATCACATGTGGCAAGAGGCAACCATATTGGACAGCACATTTCTAGAAAGAGAACCACATTTTGCTATGTATAACCATCAGTGTAACAGCATATTGTAGAGAAATGAGCATTTTGAATCCCAGTTGGCTCTTACTACAGTGGACTTTAAGGCAATGACTTTACCTTTCTGAGCCTCGGATTTCTCATGCATAAAATAGGGAATTAATAAATGCCTAGAGAGTTGTTTCAAGCTTTAAATAAGAATGTATGTAAAGTGCTTCGCAGGTTCTTGACAAGTAACTATCAGTATCATTATGTCCCACTGGGGGGTTTGGGTAAATGTTTTTTTTTCTGAGAGAGAGAGAGAGAGAGAGAGAGAGAGAAATTTGTTGTTCCAGTCATTTATGTATTCTTTGGTTGTTTCTTGCATATGCTCTGACAAGGGATTGAACCTGCAACCTTGGTTTATAGGGATGATGTTCTAGCCAATTGAGCTACCCTCCAGGGCTGCATACAATTTTTAAGTAATCTCTTCAGCAAGGGCTAGATAACAACTTTTGACTAGTGGGGATGAGGCATTAGCTTCTGTTTGGTGTTGGTGTGGTTCTCTTTCTTCGAGGTTTTCTACATCCTTTTCTGTGTCCTATGTTGTTTGCATTTTGATTGCTCACTTCCTTCATTACTTCCTGGCAGTTATTCTGATGTTTCACCTTTCAAGTTCTTGACATCTGTCACTTAGACTCTTTGTAATCAATCCTGGTTTCACCCCCAATTTCTATTTGTGACTCACCGCCTAGGCCTGAGGCAGGCTTTCCGCTTCCCTGGCACCACAGCCCCGGTTTTGTCCTTGCTCTGCCCCAGGACACAGACAAGGACGACAACCCCGCTCACTGAATGCCTGAGAAGAAGGGTTGGGTTTCTAGAGACTGGGGTGCTTTTCAGTACCTGTACCTAAACCTGACAGTGCATTCCTAATGGGATTTAATTGGGTAGCTAAGGCAAACTAATTTAAGTGCTGTGTGAATGTAAAATGCCATGATTTAATTCAGACATGCAAAGAGTTAAACGCATTTTACCTTAGTGGTACGTGGGACTTGCTTGATTAGGAATAACAAATGTAAGAGAAATGGTAGGGTGGTTGGTTGTTTAGAGTTTTTGGAGGATTGGGCCAATCCTCATGCCTCTTGGCTTGAAATGCTGCCCAGGGCCTGGGTGAAAGTGGAAACACAAAGTAGAGAATCGGGGAAGGGAACTTCCTGCTGCTGAGTGATTATGAGAGCGCTAATTATGGCAAATTGCTATGGTTTGCTTTTTTTTTAAAATGTAAAAATTTAAACTCAAAGAAGGTTTTCAATCCAATCTTAAATGAATGGCTCAGAAAGTACCAAGTAAAGTAAATATGGCTATTTTCTTCTGAAAATTCGGAGGACAAAGTGCCAATAAATGCAGCCTTTGTGAACATACATACATGATGTAACTGCTCAGCCGTGCAGGGAACTTGTAGACACATTTCTTATCCTATTTTTGCAGGTCCTAAAGACAAAGAAACAGTCAAACATCTGATCTTTGAAATGAATGCCTGCTAAAATAGAGCTGTCCTAATCATTGGCAGGGTTAGGGCTGCTAGTTACGTGCTTTGAAGAAACAGATGGTTCAGAGTTGCGCAGGGTGAGTTTATCAGCAGTGATGACAAAGAGGGTACCAATTAGGATGGGGCTGGCTTTTATTTTTTTTGCTGTGTTTCATGGAGTCTTGACCTTTACCCAGTTTTACGACCTAGCATGATTCCTGCCTCTTCAACAGCTTTCCCTTAAATGTATTTTTTCTTCTTTTATTTCCTCTCTTCATTTTTTCCTTGTTTATATTTCAGACTTTAGAATGAATTTGGCAAGAACTATGCATAGCCCTGCTCCTCCTTAGTTGCCCTGACGAGCTTACAAAATGTGTGTTATTTAATGTTTCTTAAGGTTATGTCTTATTTTCCAATTGAATTGGAAGCTCCTTGAGGAAAGAGACTATTACTTGTGCACTTTACCTCCAAGCCCTGCCCAGAGGGTGCTTGCTGATTATGTTTCCTCAGAGCCAGACTCTGGGGAAAGTGTCTGCTGAGCTGAGAGACAGGCAGTCCCAGCCTCTCAGCCACCCCAGCTTCTTCAGTTGTCATTTGTCCTTGGATAACTGTGCCTTGTAGAAGTTAGGAGGGAGTGACCCCTTCTAGCATCTCAAGTTACTGATGTAAATTATGTTCCTAACATTCAAATTGTAATATCAGTGAATAAAAAAGCAGAACGTTTCAAGCTATGGATTGTGCCCCTAATTTTTATGAACCATTTTATTAGTGCATGTCTTGTGTCCTGAGGGACTGAAAGAGAAAAGGGTATGGATGGAAAAACATAACTACCAGCCCCAAACACACCTGCACACATACTACATGCACCACACATACCGCACATGTGCTCACATGGCACATGCACACCCCACACGTGCACACACCACACATGTGCACACACACAATTCAAAATTCTTCCAACTCTTGGGGCCCTGTTTTGCATTGTATGGGAAATTATTTACACAACTGAATTTTTGATGTCAGATCAGAGATTTGTCTTATGCATCCTTGTGCTTTCCCATAATGTCTTTTAAAAAGTATTTGTTGAATAAATGTAGCATCTTTACACATTTAAAAACCAGTAAGTATATCACTTTTTTCTTTCCAGTAGCCTAGAAAGTTTTTCCTTAAGTAGAATCATTTGCCTCAGGGAATATTCCAGAATTTCACCACTCTCTTCAAGACTCTATACTCCAATTTTCCACTTTGATTTTCCACAGTTTACTGTGCTTTTTAATTTATGGGAAAATAGAAGCCATTAGCTGTGACCACTCTCAATTCCCCTCCCTTCCCATTCTATACACATTTGGCGAGCCGTTTCCAATCTCTTTGCTGCATTTGCCACTGCTCCGTAATTCCTTTCCACGTGACTCTCTGCCCCCGTAGGTGGCTTAGTCCTTGTGCCCCGTCGCACTCCTCATGCTTCTGTGTCTTTGGGAGCCGCTTTTTCCCTTTGCTTCTCCTAAATACTGGCATTTTTCTGGAGATTTATCTTATACACCTCTGCTAACAACAGGCTCTTCCCTGGTTGATTTCCTCATGCCTCTTAGTCCTAACTATCCCCAGTCCCGTGCTGCGACCCCCAGGTGTGTATTTCAAAGGTGGATGTCTCCCCTGCCCCCAGGCTCAGAATCTCATATAAAAACACCCTGCAAGTCTGCTATCCCCAGGAGGAGGGTCTGTGCCTTACTTTCCCAGCGCCTCCTGAGGCATTCGTAGGACGCCCCGAGATTGCATGGTTTTTCCCATACTTCGGTAACTCGCCTCCATTTTTATGATCAAGAAAATAGAACTTTGAAAATGTTGTGACTTCAAGGTCAAGATGTTTGTGATAGTTTTTGAATTGGTGACTGATGACTTACCCTGTGCAGAGCCTTGGATGCCTTCCTCTCCAGATTTCCTGATCTGTGAACATCCTTCACTGTGTCCAGGGGAGTACACGCTGTCATCTCTGCTAACGCGCTGACAGTGAAATGCAGGCTCCTTCACGCAGAACTCGCCTGCTGAAATTGCACCGTTGCACCGCTCTAGGATTAAAAATTATACTTTAGGCCCAGGAATAAACCAACTTTGGGGAAAGATAGTGTCAGTGTGGCTCAGGTTGGCAAAGAATGCCACATTCTGATCATGCACTGAATATAGGAGCTGGGGAAGACCATGTTTATTATTGAGTTTATTTCCTCATTTTCAGATATTGGCAAAACTAGGTTTGTGTTGCTCTGTAAAGAGATTTCCCTACATTTTCATGGAATAGGTTTGTGTTCTTTAATGATATCATATTCAGTGGATCATTATTTGGTGTAATATTTTGGGTATCTGGGCCTATGCTTCCTGGCAGACGAAATTCTGGGACATTCTAGCACCACATATCACTGGCTTGACACTTTCAAAATCCATATTCTTTGTATTTTCCAGAGCCTCCCCGGAATCCACATCTTTGTAGCAGGTTTATGACATCCTCATAACCTGCGGAGAGTGATATTCTGCAATGTGGTAGAATATAGGTGACTCCTCTGTATTTCAAAGTTAACATTCAATGTTCAGAATAGTAACACTTTTTTTTGACAACCCATCAAGGACCACCTTCACGTCTCTGTTGTTACTCTGAAGCAGGGAATAAACTTTCTTTGTTAAAAGGGAGATTAAAAGTAGTCATGATTTAGGCTTTCTCCATGTATTCTTAGGGGAACTGAGAAAGCACTGAGAAGACAGAGCCCTGGGACCTACAAGTGAGCGTCCGCATGCCTGGTCGCCATAGATAGATGTCAGACATTTTGTTCAGAGACTTAGTAAAATGAGTATTTGACTTTTGGTAATTTTCAAAAAGCTATTATCCTCTCTGTAAGAGAGGAATTTTGCATTATGATTTGCTTTCTTAGGAGTACAAAGAAGCCTTTTTTTCCCCTAATTAAAATCTCATTTCATACTAATTTGTTACGAGGAAATTTTTTTCTGGAGACCTCAGTAATCTCTAGTGTATGTGACAATGATCTGCCTGGTGATGTGAGACTAGCAGGTGACACTAATTCTACCCATTTACTTTTTGCAGTTTACGTTTTCACTGAAAGTACAATATCAAACTTCACCCTCAGTGTTAATGAAATAATATCAGGACCATCTTACCTTTTGAGAGGTTAGCAATAATTTATTTTCTTCAATTTGGATCATTATTATTATAGCAATTTATAACTCTAAATTAGAATCTTGATGTTAAGGTAATAGTAATGTTGGATTATTGAACTGTAGCTTTAAAAGACCTGAGAGTTTATTGCTCTTTTATTTGTGGTACTTCTCATGCCATTTCAAGTAATCAGCAAACTTATTAGAAGGCCTAGTAATGACAGGCTTTTGAACAATAATCTCTTACTCCCTGAGAAGATAAGAGACTACCTTTTCAAGATAGTCATAAAATAGTTCTATTACACTGTAAGAGTCTCATGTACTGCTGAATTAGATACATTAATTCTCTGTGAAACAGAATAACACTTCTTGGCTATTTCCTAGATTTAACCAATTAATTGTTATGAAGTAGAGAACCATAAAATGAAAGAAAAAAAAAACAAACTCTTGAATCTTCAATAGGTACTGAATGCATACTTTTTCTGACTTCTTTTTAGCATCTAATTTTTGATAGCAACCTACTGAAGATATTACATGAAAAAAATCTTGGTTGGTAAATAAAATAAACATGGTAGATTTTTGGACTTTTTCATTGAATCAAAGACTTGAGGCCAAATGAAACATTTATTTAATAAACCTTTAGAGACACCAAAAATTTGTTAGTACAAATGATTTTTAGTAATATTTATGTTATGCTCAGGCCAGTAGTTTTGGGGTGATTCTTACCAATGGAATTGTATGAGTTTAAGTTTTTATTTCAGATGTATGCTGTAAATCACTGGGAGAGATCATGTAGTCCATGGATTAGTATAATCTGGTTGAAAGCGATAAGCACTGTAAGTTATTTATTGAAGTGTTTTGTGCTAAGTATGTTGCCTGCTTTATCTTGGTTGACGATCAGGGAATTATTATTTCCATTTTATCTAAGAGAAAATGAAGGCTCTAAGATAAGTCCATAAACTACTGCAAAGGCTTATATTTAGATCTGGCACCTAGTTCAGCCTCTGGCAGAGTTAAGTGCTCAGTGAATATTTGATGAAGGAAGATATGTAATACGCTCAAGTGCAAAGCAGTAAGAGGCACAGCTAAATTTTGAACTTGTATCTTGAATTTCTCTACACTCTTCCTCTTTTACTCTGCCTCTTAAATACCTGAGTGTTTGGGGAGTGTTCTTCCCATTAGGGGAAAAAAAGAAACCCAACCATGTAGAATTTTTTTATTCATATGTCCAAACTTTTATTTGGAGATTTTTTACCTTTAACTGGGTATGGTGGTTGCAAAGCCAAGGCGTTCCTTGTGTGTGTATATCTTTAGATCATCACCATTAATTGCCAGAGTGTAGTAACGCTAATCAAATTTATTTTTCTTTACCTTATTAGTAATATAGTTTATATAAATGGCGGGTTTGAACTTCCATAACATTGCGTCAGTATTTTAGGGTCTCCAAAGCATGGCTTTGAAGACATAGAAGTCTTTTGTAATTTCTGATGAGAGATGTTAAAAGAATAGCAAGACTTGCCAAAAGCAAGACATCTTTTTTTTTTCAAATCACTTAAACTATTATTATGCCATTGTCTGAGAGGAAGATCATTTTAATGGAAATAAATTACAATACTTTGTAGAGAAGAGCTTTTCTCTTGAATTTCCTCAGAAGTAAAAAAAAAAGTTAAAATTTTGACTTTATGAGTGCAACTGTATTTTTGATTCATGTAATAGTTGACATACAGAGAAACCAGAGATTTTAAATGTTTCTTAAGTCTAGAAAGTAGCATATAAATTAAGCAATTTCTCCAAGACTATTAAATTTGACATGAAAACAAAAAGAATTCAAGGCCTTTTTTGGGAAGTGGTTCTTTAGTATCAGGAGGAGGGTGCCTTATAAAATGTATTCCTTTGATAAATATTTATTGAGGGCCTCCTATGAGTGCTGGCCACTGTCCTAGACCCAGGTGCTTGGAACACAATGGTGAACAAGATATAAAAGGTTCCTCACATGGTACTTAGATGCTAGTGATAGACGTTTTTGATATTGATGTTCTTTTGGTGGAAATAAACTGGATGCTAAGCTATATGTTATAATCAGAAAAGGCTTTCTGAAAAGATTTAATTGGAACAAAATCTAAAGAATGAAGGGAGACTTTCAGGCAGAGGAACTAAATGATATAAAAGAATTGGGGACTTAAGTTTGGCATTTTTAGAAATGAAGTGTGAGTGGGAGGGGGAAGGGTAAGTGATCTGAGGCAGAGGGGGAATGAGCGATCTCCTTACCAGGTCACAGAAAGGAGGTGGGATTTTATTCTGATAATAGTATATTGGTTGTGCATTGGAAACTTTTAATTGGTGCAGTGGTAAGATTTGCATGTAAAAAGAAAATGATGGCTGTCTTATGTTTTTGGGAGAAAAATGCTATGGTGGAAGAGTGGAAGCCGAGGGATCAAATAGGAGGTCATTGTAGTTGTGAAGGTCAGACTTAGACAAGAATGGAGATGGAAAAAATGGGTGGTTTTAATGTACTTTTAAAGTGTTGAGCATAGGTTGTGCTGAAAGTTTAGAAATGAGGGTCAGCAAAAGGGAGAAATCAAAAATGACTTCTGAATTTTTCGCTTGGCTGGGTGGTGATGCAATGAACAACGGAACAGGAATAGGCAGTTAGGGAGAAGGAAGAACATGCACCTTTTAAGCTTGAGATATCAATTAGCCATCTAACTAAAGATGCCAGATTCTCAGTTGCCCAGAAAAGTCTGGTTCAGGTAAGTCTGTCTCAGGGCTGCAGAAAAATTTTGTGAATTAACACAGAGGAGATCATATTAAAGCCACAAGTCAGGATGAGACCATCTGGGAGCAATGGGGAACAGAGGCTCCGGCACAGCCCGAGGCACTTAAGTGGCCACTCAGAGGTCAGCCAGGAGAGGAGGCATCAGCAGAGCAGCCTGAGACGGAGAGGCCAGCAAGCAGTAGGAGAACCAAGACTGGGAGTTCCTCCCAGTTCAGTTCCTCACTCCCAGAAGAGAGAACAGTGTTTCAAAAAGAACAGTGCGCTCAGTTGTGTGTACGTGAGAGCCTGAGAAGAATGGGGACAGTGAAGGATGCAGCTTCTGTGCTATGTTTTGAACTGAGCATTGATCATATTCCATTTCCAGCTTTGAATTGGATGAGTATATAGAAAGAAATCATGGTATTGATACAGTATTTTAAAGGTAGTGACAATTGGTCATTCTTTTAAAAGTAAAGGTGTTACTGAATTAATATACAAGGGTGGGCAAAAATAAGTATACAGTTGTTTTTATGGAAGTAGACATGCAGGTTGTGATTATTGTGATAGCTGTATTAACTGAAAAGAATGTCACGGTGGCACAGTGCACTTAGGTACAGTCTTGTAGGTGCTCAGATCGCCAGCCTTCATTATTTATACATTCTTGTAGTCTTTGAAAATCAGTCAACAAACCTGAATATCAGTGACCTGGTTGCATTAGCCCCACTGACTCCTGAGGTGGTTGAAATCAAACCTGCTTTGCCTACCCCTGTGTATTTCCCGGGTTCCATAGTTGGGCTAGAATTTTTAGATTGGATTATTTTGTAGACAGCATAGATTTAATAGGTTTTCCAAAGGCTGGGTTCCCATAGTACCATACCAGAAAAACACAGGTTTTTTAATGTTAATGCCCCATGGTTAAACCAATAGGTTGCAATGAAAGAGTTTAATTGTAGGGCTGCAGAGCTGGAAGCCCTTCCCACAGCCATAGACAAGTGCTGTAAAATTCAGAAAGTTATGTTGTATGTGATAGGAGGTGTACTGCTATCCTAGTTATGTGCAAGAAATAAGGAAAATTTGATGCCTATTAACGAAAATTTTGAAAAAAGCAGACCCATTCTCAGAAATGGTAACATGGCAGATCTGTGGCAGGATGTCTGACTGTGTAATCGTCATCACTAACGGACATGGCTTAACCATTTAAAATTCTCTCTCCATGCTGTGGGAAACATGCAATAACAGGACTGTGCAGGTCCAGAATATTGAATATTTCATTGGTATGGCACCTTCCGTTCAATGTTAAATCTCTTTGTTTATTCTGTTTTTATCTGAGAAAAATTATCAATTTTTATAGGCCAATACATGTGCTTTCCTCAAATTGTCTTTTGAGAAAATCAAGGTTGTTGCACTTTAATCACATCCCTTCTATTTAACATTAAGTCCCACTCTATTTATTCTCATCTTATCTGAGAAAAATGATTTTCATAGACCAAATACATATACTTTCTTCAAGCGGCTGTCTGAAAAAAGTCAAGGTTTTTGCACTGTAATCACATTGTTTATGTCTCTTGCTACTCTAGGAGTACCATTATTTGTTTTGCCACAGTTAGCAAGTGATAGTAAAAATTAGAGAATTTTTTTAAATTATAAAGGTGGAAAATAGAATTGGAAATTATTTTAAAAAGAGAAATTGAAGAATTAAAACTTGGAAAACAAGTTTGGCAGCATTAGAATAATTCTACTTAGGAAATTTACCAAACTCTATTGGGAAAAAATTATCTGTCAAATAGACATATGTAGGCATATATTTTATAAAGATCATGTGAAAGTATCCTGCAGATCCTTAAAAGAAAAGCTAAAATATATGTTAACCAGAAACTGGTAATCACATTCACAGTTCAAAATTCCATACTGGCTGGCTAATTTAATGAAAAACTTGATTAAATCTTGGTTCCTCAGTGGTGAAAACAAAGGAATGATCGTGGTTGCTTACTTGAAAATCTGTTAATTGTTCAGAAATTAATAGATATCAATGAAAGTCATGAAATTAAATACATTGGCTCATATAATGTTATATGTCAATTATATCTCAATTTATAAAAAAGCAGAGACACCCATCTTTGCTTGCAGTCAGGGGAATGCAAATTAGGAACAAGAATGGGTACCCACTAGAATGCCAAAATTAGAAGTCTTTCTATATTAAATGTTGGCAAGTATGTGGAGTAATGGAAACTTATACATTGCTGCTAATGGGAATGTAAATTAGGACAGCCACTTTGTAAAAACAGTTTAATATTATCTTGTAAAGTTAAATCCATGCATTCCCTATGACAAACAATTTCTTTCTGATGTATTATATAAGTCCTAGAGAAACTCTTAACACATATATCAACCAGGAGACACGAATAAGAATATTTCTAGCTGTATTATTTACAATGGTAAAATACCTAGAAAAAGACCAAAGGATCATTGACAAGAAATGGATGAACATATTTTGCTAAAATCATAGAACAGATTATATGACTGTGAAAATGAACAGATTATATGATGCAAACACTTCTTAGAAATGTAATATTGAGTGAAGAAAAGTTTCAGGGGATTACACATAATATAATAATACATTTATAAAGCTCAACAAAACAAAATGAAATGATACATTGGTTAAGGATACCTACATATGTTTTAAGTTATTTTTTTTTTTTTTAAAAGGAAGGTCAGTAATTACTTTTAGTTGAAGAGAAGCAGGAGGAGAGCTGGGAAGGAGCATGAAGTAGCTTTAAGAGCAAGGGTAATGTTTTGTTCTTGAATTGGTGTTGAGTTTAGTAGGTGATCGATATGGTAGGTAGTGGGTTTAGTAGGTGATGGTTCACAATTATTTTATTGTTGTGCTTCCTAACTGTACATACATTACTTGTTTTTACATGTATCCAGTAGTATAGAAAAGTAACATTTCATTAAATCAGTTATTTTTGGGATCGTCTTTATTAACAAAAGGGATGAGGTGGTTCATAGGTAACTCTATCCTTTCTTTGCTATTTATGTCACAATAGCTTGGTGGCAAGCAGAAGGAAAAGAGCACACATAATCCACAATATCATCTCTGAAAGCTTAGCTCAGGTTCTGAGGTCTCACAGAAATCAGAACATATATTTACCATTTCTGTGGAAAATAAGACATGTTGTTCCATGCCTGCTGAGCCCTCTCTCTTTATTCTTTTATTAAATTTTAGGAGTGCTGACAAGCATAAGAAAATAAAATAAATCATCTGGTAAAAGGCTCAGCTGTGAAGTATAGGCAAATAGTGCAGGAATACTGATTAAAACAAGCAGATTGAAACCCTGATAACCTAAACCTCTCTAAAGCAGGAAGATTGGCAAAGGAGGAGCTTCCAGCATTTGAAGTGGCCCCATACTATCAGGAACAATGGTATGAATGCGAACCTAAGCACTTGTCAAGTGCTGTGTATTTAACTGAAGAGATAATTGTATGCAAGTCTATGGAATCCCTGGGAAGATGAAAAACATGGAGTTTTGTAGATTATTAAATATTTCATAATGTTTTTTACTTTCATGAAAGTATAATATAATTAGATCTTGGCTTAGTTTTTGCTTTTGACTGCCATTGTTCATTGTATTTTATTCCAGAATTTTATTAACTCCCCACCCCAGAGCCATTCCTTTTCTTGTGCGCTATATATTTAGCTTTGGGAAAGTTTAAGGCTCTAATTACTTTTAGAAGAAAAAAGTGAAAAGTGAAATAAAGAACTGGCTCCTTTTACCTCATGTATGAGTATAGACTCTAGGTACCATCCTTCTTAAAATTTTTTATTGAGGTAAAATTGGTATATAACATTATATTAGTTTCAGATATACAACATAATAATTAGAAATTTGTATACAGCCTGAAGTGACCACCACAGCGAGTCCAGCTACGATCGATCACCATACTGTTGACCCTCCTTACCCATTGTGCCCAACTCCCCTCCCCTCTGACAACCACCAATGTGTTCTCTGTATCTGAGTTTTGTTTATTTTTTTTAGATTCCACATATAGATGAATTTATACAGCACTTGTCTTTCTCTGTCTGACTTATTTTACTTAGACTACTGCCCTTTAGGTCAATCCATGTTACAGGTGGTAAGATTTCCTTTTTTTCATGGCTGAATAGTATTTTGTTGTACATATACACCATATCTTCTTTATTTATTTATCCATCTGTAGGCACTTTAGGTTGTTTCCAAAGCTTGGCTATTGTAAATAATGCTGCAATGAACATAGGGGTGCATGTACATTTTCTAGTTCGTATTTTCGTTTTCTTCACATAAATGTCCAGAAGCAGAATAGCTGCGTAATATGATAGTTCAATTTTTACTTTTTTTGAGGAATCTCAATATTATTTTTCATAGTGGTTGTACCAATTTACGTTCCCACCAACAGTGTACATGGGTTTGCCTTTCTCTACATGTTTCCCAACACTTGTTATTTCTTGTCCATTTGATAATTGCCATTTTGATTTGCATTTTTTCTGATGATTAGTGAATCTTTTTGTGTGCCTGTTGGCCATCTGCATAACTTCTTTGGAAAAATATGTATTTAGATCCTCTGCCCATTTTTGAATCAAATTATTTGTTTGTTTCTTTTTTCTTTGTTCTTGAGTTGAGTATTTAAAAATATATTTTGGATATTAACCCCTTATCGGGTATATGGCTTGCAAATATTTTCTCCCATTCAGTAGGTTACCTTTTTATTTTGTTGATAGTTCCCTTTGCTGTGTAGAAGTTTTACAGTTTGATGTAGTCCCACCTTTTTATTTTTGCTTTTGTTTCCTTAACTTTTGGAGTCATATCCAAACATTCAGTGCCAACACTGATGTCAAGGAATTTACTGCCTATGTTTTCTTCTTACTTCTGTATAGTTTCATGTATTATATTCAAGTATTTAATCCATTTTTTCAGTTAATTTTTGTGTATGATGTAGGGCAGTGGTCTAGTTTCATTCTTTTGCATGTAGCTGTTCAGTTTTCCCAACCCAGTTTATTGAAGGGACTTTTCTGTCTCCAGTGCATATTCTTGGATCTTTTTTCATATATTAATTGCCTATATATGTGTGGGTTTATTTCTTCTGTTTCATTGAGCTATGTGTCTGTTTTTCTGCTAACACCATACTGTTTTGATTACTATAGTGCTTTGTAGTATAGTTGGAAATTAGGAAGCATGATACCTCCAGCTTTTTCTGTCTTAGAATTGGTTTGGTTATTCAGGGTCTTTGTGGTTCTATACAAATTTTAGGATTTTTTTTTCTATTTCTGTGAAAAAATGCCAATAGAATTTTGTTAAGGATTGTGTTGCATCTGTACATCACTTTGGATAGTATGGACATTTTAACAATATAATTTTTTTTTAATCTATGAGCACAGAATATCTTCCCATTTATTTGTTTCTTTAATTTCTTTCATCAGTGTCTTATAGTTTTCAATGTACAGATCTTTCACCTCTTTAGTTAGATTTATTCCTAGATATTTTATTCTTTCTCATGCAATTAAAAATGGGATTCTTTTCTTAATTTCTAATTCTGGTAGTTCATTATTAGTTTATGGAAAAACAACCATTTTTTAATCTTGATTTTCATATAATGAAACTTTACTGAATTCTTCTAGTTTTTTTGGGCTGAGTCTTTAGGGTTTTCTGTATATACTCTCATGTCTTCTGCAAAGAGAGATGGTTTTACTTTTTCCTTTCTGACTTGGATGTCTTTTATTTTTTTTATTGCCTTCTTGCTCTGGCTAGGACTTCCAATACTATGTTGAATAAAAGTGGCAAGAGTAGCATCCTTGTCTTATTCCTGATTTTAGGGGGGAATAATTTCAGGTTTTCACCATTAAGTATGATACTTGCTCATAGAAACAAAGAGTAGATTGGTGGTTGTCAGGGATTGGTGGGTGGGAGAAGTCAAGAGATTTTGTTCAAAGGGTAAAAGCTTCCAGCTATAAGATGAGTAAGTTCTGGGTGTCTAATATGCAGCATGGTGACTACAGTTAACAACACTGTATTGTATACTTGAAAGACACTAAGAGAGTAAGTCCTAAATGTTCTCATCACACACATACTAATGTGCATGCACACACACAAAGGTAATTACATGAGGGGATGGATGTGCTACCTTATTTTATTGTGGTAATCATTTCTATCTCTCTCTCTCTATATATTTATATCAAATCACCCTAATGTACACCATAAATTTATACAATGTTATATATCAATCATTTCTTAATTTCTGAAGGGAAAAAAATCTAACACTAAAAATATAGGAGGCCCAGTTAAACTTGAATTTCATATAACTTTTTTTTTAGTGTTATATGTTTCATATAGTAAACACACATCTATCTGTTTATCATCTACCTATCCATCTCATAAACTGTTGGGATATGTTTTAGTATAACTATGTTTCATGCATGTTTGTGACATACTTATACTAATACTTATCTATCATTAGAGCCTAGAATACCATTGGGTTTTTGTGAGATGTTTTATTTTCTGAGTGCCTGAATGGGTAGATTCAGGGAGGGAGAGTATATCCTTTGTAAGGTAGAAGGATTAGAAGGAATAGGGTTTTGAAATGGAATTAAAATACTTGTCACTAACTTGTGGCTTTAGGGATGACGGCTAGTTCTTTAAAATATTTGATATACCTTATTTTTCTCACTTGATTAAAAAAAGTATTTTTATGGTCTTTTCACTATCTGACTAAATTTTATAGCTTTGCTTTCCTATACTTCTCTGGCCATCTAACCATCCATCCACCCTCCCACCCGCCCATCATATATATTGACTGCCTTTTGGTTACCAGACCCCAGGCAATGTATACAAGACCTCTATATTTATGGCATTTAGATTTCGCTCTGTCTCTGTCCCTTGTGTTCATATAGGGAAACAAAGAAAAATATTATCCAAAGATAGTAAAGTTGCCATTTCAAATTGTAGTAAACATGCTAAGAAAGAGGCCTGTTCAATGTGGAAAGTGTTGGCAATAGATAACCAACAATAGAATATATGTTAGTTGGTTTAATAATTATGATTTTTTTCCTGCACTCATATTTTATCATTTCTAACAGAAGTATCAGTTTGCTTTTAAATTCTGGATATGGATAAGGAGACACATTTCTTTAAATATTCAAAAGGACACAGGATTGCATTAGCTGTGAGCTTTGTGTTAAAAATAACAGGAACCATGCAGAGCGTCCTGGAATAAACCAGGAAATTTTGTTTGCCAGACTGTCATTCTTCTGTTAATAAGAACATGAAGTATTATGGAGCAAATATTCGTGTTCATTTACAGATGTCATCAGAACCTCAGGTAGCTGACAAATGACTGCATGATACTTAGAAAAATGTTCTAAAGCCATTATATCTATTTTAAAAATGTCTTTACTGTTTTTCTTTGTGCTCCCCAAAATGCGGCACTGCCTCTTTGCTGCTCAGCTACATTTATAACTACATCACTGAATACCTGATTTTTATTTTGGAGTAGCTCCAATGCAAATGTCCACATTAATGCAACACATTCAAAGGTCAGAAGGTCCAAAGGGTGGTTCCCACAGCAACTGACCTTCATTTCTCTGGAGCTAGGCAGTATTTGCTTTTACTCTGTTTTCGATAAACTTTTCTATTCAATGATGTATGCTGTGGAGCAATTGTTGTGGGATATGTTATTTAGGAATATCTGATTTCCATTAGAAAAACTTCAGTTTTGATGTTATAAAAGCTTAGAGGCTCTTTTGTACTTCCCATAGTCTTGGAAAATAAAGGCAACCATGGGAAAGTAAAAGTGAACACTTTTTTTCTAAACAACTATCTAACAATGACTAACTTAACTATTAAAATCTCAAACCAAACCACTAATTTTGAGTATGTTTATATTTGTTTATGTGAGTATATAAGAGCTGGGTAATTTTCAGCAAACTAAAATGTAAGAAAAATATTTTATTGTAAATGAAATGTTTTTGTGTAAATGTTTCAAAAGGGAGTCATTGATAAAAATTGAAACCAACTGAAACCACACCCATATTCCCTCTCTTCTTTCCCTTGCAATGGATGAATTGTTTCCAACACTGTCAAAAGTCAACACATTCAGCATGGTTTGGATCGCATTAAGGGCTTTGGTCCTCCCATTTTCCCCTCTTACCCCGACCCATGCAGTTCTCCCTCTCCACCACATCGTTCCCATCAGTGTACACACAGCCCTGCACCTCCCCCTGACTCTGTGCTGCCATAGCTACCACCGTATGTTCTATATTCACTGCCTCCAGTTGTTCATCTCTTTATTCCAGTCCAATGGGTCTCCTGTTCCTTTATTTCATTGTAGCTGTTGTTTTCAAGCTCAGCCAGGCTTGCGTCCCCGATGAGGAATGTCATGGCTACCTGTTGACCTCATCTTATCCAACTCCTAAACAACAGGACAAACTTTGGACTGAGTTGAGCATTTCTTCCTTCTTGGGGGACCTTTTTCTTTCGGTGACTGTGACACCATGCTCTCCTTACTGGTTCTTTCTAAGGCTCCTTATAAATGCTTCCTAAACCCTTCCTCCTCTGATCTACTTCTACTACAGTTTGGAGCACACCAGGTTTTGGTCTTCCCTATTTACAATATCATCCTGATTTAGGTTTGCCAGATTTAGCAAGTAAAAATATAGGAGGCCCAGTTAAACTTGAATTTCATATAACTTTTTTTTTTTTTTTAGTGTTATGTGTTTCACATAGTACACACACATCTATCTGTTTATCATCTACCTATCCATCTCATAAACTATTGGGATATGTTTTAGTATAACTATGTTTCATGTATGTTTGTGACATACTTATACTAAAAAATTATTCATTGCATCTGAAATTCAAATTTAACTGGGGGTCCTATATTCTTACTATAACCTTGTGCAAGGTAATCTTATTTAGTTACTTGGTATTAAATGCTATCTCTATGTCCAAAATTTATCTCTAAATTAAGCTCTAGTTTTGTGCTCTCAACTTCCACAGTAATATCTTGGATACCTGCCTTCTCAAACTTATTATGTCCAAAGGAGAATTATTTATTTTTATCCCCTCCTCATCTTACTAATGACACCAATTTTTTTTAATTAATTTATTTTTTCAAATACATTTGTCTCTGCCTTCCCCCCACCACTTTCCCTTGCCCCCTCCCTCCGTCCCTCCCTCAGCTCTTCCCCTTGGGTTTTGTCCATGAGTCCTTGCTATATGTTCCTTGACTTTCCCCTTCCCTTCCTTTTCCCCCGGCCCCCTCCCTCCTTCCCTCTTGTCTCTGTTGGTTTCTTTTCCTTTCAGTGTTACTGGTCTTATTTTCCTTGCATCTTTGTATTGTTGGTTAGGTTCTGCTTATAGGTGAGATCATATGGTATTTGTTTTTTGTTCCCTGGCTTATTTCGCTTAGCATCCTGTCATTAAATCTTTGGACAAGTCCCAAGGTTTATACGTTCAAACATATCACAAGTACGTGGACTTTTGTTTATTTCTACTTATACCTTCCTAGGTCAAGTCATTATGATAATTTGCCTGGGCTGTAACCCCAGCTTCTTCACAGTTCCCCCTTCTTCTACCACATCTACTCCCTAAAACTGTTTATCCATGCAAAGATACTTTTGAGAGACCTTTAAATGATGTCAGTCAGATGATGTCATTTGCCCTGGTGTTTCAAAGCGCCTTCTACTTTCAGTTTCCAGTGGCTTCTCATTGCACTTTGAATAAATCCAAATTCCTGATTATAGCCAAGAAGGTCTCTGTAATCTGACTCTTGCTAATATCAGTTTTCAGACTCATGCTTACCTGCTCCAGCCATACTTACTCCTGTATTTCACAATCTCTCTATTTTTATTCTTCCTTTTTTCTCATAGAACATGCTTTCTGCTGTTTTTTTTCTCTTGGTTTGTTTCTCTGCTAATAGTTTCCTCACCATACTATTTCATGGTGTTTTATAACTTCTATTCCTCCCATCAATACCTATCACATCACTCTGTTTTTTATTTATCACAGTACTGATCAATACTTGAAACTGTCACATTGATGTTTTTAAGTATTCATTTATTTTTTTTCTCTCCTGGAACATACATTCCATGAGGAGAGGCACCCTGTTTATTTTGTTAATTATTTTATATCTACAGCTCCAAGAATAGAATGTTGTGGATACCCAATAAATATTTGTTGACATTTGAATTAGTGGTTTTCTAAAATAGATTTGAGCTGTAATGTGTCATGAAAATCCCAGCATCTTACCCTTCCTCAGCTTTGAAGATAGGTATAGAACAAAAATATCTCTAATGCTTCTTTCCCCCACATTTTGCTGTGATGTCGAGTTGGAAATGTTGGTGAAAAAACGGCAATCACCTCCAATGCAAACACTGAAATGATTTCATCTTCTGGTATGAGCTGATTCTGTCCCCGAGGAGAAGCTTGACATATTATAGCCAGTCAGGATTCTGCAATGGATTGTCTTTCAAAGTCAAATTTCAACCTGTCAAGAGGTAGAGAAAATGATTTGTGACCCGAAAAGATGGTAGATTAATATTTCTGGAACTCTGTGCACTAAACCCCCTGTAGCTACTCGTTTGTTCCAATATTAAGACCTCCCTCCCTCTGGTATAGGAAATGCTTCGCTTGAAACAGCATCTTTGCTTTGTATATAGACATTTCCTTTGCCCCAAGATGGGGTTTCCCAGTGAGGTGTAACACTCATTAGCCCCTTTAGACAATGCAGTTGCTGAAACAGACTGTGTCTTTATCTCACAGCTGCATTTTAGAGTCAGGAGGCACTGGATGTCTGGGGGAAGCTGTGATGTATGAAGCAGAAAGGAGACTGATTTTCGAGAAGGTACCTTGTATCTGGAGTAATGAGAGTGGCAAATTACTTGCTCACTGAGCAAACATGACAGGAATGTCATAGAACGAATTTATATTTATGCAAACACACTGAGGTCACATAGGTGGAAATTCCACAGTGACCTTATCCTCTGGAAGACGTCCCTCAAAATCACCACCTTGCACTGAGAAGGCTATGCTCAGCAAAAGCTGCATAATAGCTGCTTAAGAAACAAATACTTCTAATGAATAATGTAATGCTCACAGTACAGTAAGAAATAGGATAAATTGCGGTGCCATTTTAAAATGAGAGTCTTCAACTCACAGGCTATTTCTGGTGTTCATCTTGGATTTTGTGGCAGTGGAACATAAAACATCTACTTTAACAGAGCAAAAGAAATGGAGTGATTTATCCTAGTCATGGTAGGCCTTTAGAACCTCTCATTTGGTAATGGAAAAAAAAATCAGTGGTTGATGGGGAAGCAGATAATTTTTCAATGTTTAGGCAGTCCAATGCATAGAGAACTCCCAGCTTCTCAGAACATTTGGCGCAGACAAAAGAATTTTTAAAAGTCTTTATGTGACAGAAGGAAATGGTGGTAATATTCAGTTAAGACATTTTAAGATTTCCAACTTAATGGTTTACACAATTTAAGAGGCAGTGCTGATGCTTTTAGCTGTAAGCTATTAAAAAAAAAACTTAAAATGATAATTTTGTTTTGTTAATGAGTTTAAAAGTCTGCTGATTTTAGGAAGTAGTCCTGGATTTAGAATATTTTTTCTTGTTTGAAACTCATTTGTTAAAATTTCATCCTTTATTTTTTGAGATGCTGCTCTGTGCCTGGCACTATGTTAAATGTAAGGCACAACAGAGATCCAGAGAACTGTTCAGATTCTCCAGCACCTCATTCCTAGTAACCCAGATTATAATGCAAAATAAATTCAAAGAAAAGGAACCATGTTCATCGCAGAGACTGCACCCTGGTAAACACAACATTCTTTGGTGTTTTTTATCTGCTTTTGCCCCCATTGGTCCCTAGACTCTTGATTAGAATAGTCAGTGGGGTCTAGTTAGTCAAGAGAGTCAGAAATAACAAAAAGGATAACATCCTTTAGCTTGGTACCTTTTTGGACAAAGGAATGTACGTTCGTTTTCTATGTGCTGTGTACCATCGTAAGTGTTTCATTTGTGGTAGCTAATTTAATGATCATGCTACTCATACTATGTATATTCCAGCATCAGCTCCACTTTGCAGGCGAGGACATGATGGGAGAGTGAGATGAGATGAGATAACTTTGTCAAGGTCGCACAGGGAGTTAGCAGTCAAGCCTGGTCTGCTGAGCAGCCTTCGATGACTGCAGGGTAGCTTACCCTCTTCCAGGGAGGAAGAGGATCAGAGGAGCTTTGCTTGAAAGTGACTGAACCTGCATTTGAAATAAGAAATATAGTCCTGGCTGGTGTGGCTCAGTGGATTGAGTGCTGGACTGTGAAGCAAATGGTTGCTGGGTCGAGTCCCAGTCAGGGCACGTGCCTGGATTGTGGGCCAGGTCCCTGGCAGGTGGCATGCTAGGGGCAACCACACATTGATGTTTCTCTCCCTCTCTTTCTCCCTCCTTTACGCTCCCTAAAAATAAGTAAATAAAGTCTTTAAAGAAAAAGAAATATACTTTACCATAGGAGCCAGCGCTCCAGCCTCCAAAGCTTCCTTTCTTGGGTGCAAAATTTGAAGATTGATTGTTGTAATTGCCAAAGTCATTTTAGCTTCCGTCACCTTCAAAATTGCTTCCATCATTACCAAATCCATTATAGCCGTCCCCACTGCCACTGTACCCACCTCCACCATGGCTGCCACCAAAGCCACCTTGACCGCTGAAGTTTCCTCCACGACCAAAGTTGCCATTCCCACCAACACCAACTCCACAACCAAATCTGAAGTTTCTACAACCACTTCGGCTTCTTTGGCTGGATGAAACATCTTGCTTAGATGGGGCTTTCCTTATTTCAAAGTTGTGGCCATTCACATGTGGTATTTCTGAACGACAATCCTGTCTACAGAATCAGCTCCTCAAAGGTTACAAATGCAAAGCCTCTCTTCTTGTCACTGCCTCGGTGAGTCATGATTTCAATCGCTTCAATTTTCCCATGCTATTCAAAATAATCTCTTAGGCTATGTTTTTCAATGTCTTCTCTAATACCACCAACCAAAATCTTTTTCACAGTGAAGTGGGCACCAAGTCTTTGAGAATCTTCCCTTGAGACAGACCTCTCTGGTTCCACCACTCTTCCATCCACCTGTGTGGCCTTGCACTCATAATTCTCCTTGGCGGTGAACGTGACAATCCCAAAGCCTCCGGAGCGCTTGATGTTTGGATCGCTCATCCCCACGCAGTGTGTGAGAATTCCCCATTGCTCACCCTGGCTCCTCAGACTCTCTGGGCTGTTTCAAAGCTCAAACCCCAGATAAAGAGCTGCTTTTGCTATTCCAGCTCTTTGGGAGACTCTGACTTCAACCGGACGACTGGGGGAGGGGAGACTTCAACGATGCTTACTCCGCAGCATCCACTGGCAGGAGGGCTATAGCAATGACAGAAGGTTTTAACTGCTGCCAGGAAACACAGCTCAGCAGGAGAGGGGCCAGAGAAGTGACAGGGAAGCTACAGGTGACAACAGATTTGTGACCTCAGCCAAGCACAGTGGTGGCAGGGCCTAGCTGCTCTAAAGAAGACATGTTGTAGACAATACTGGGTGAATGGGCAGAATACTTTAGGACTGTATTTGTGACTAATACCCTAACAGGTTATTTTAATTTCTGTTCTGTGGAAAGCCTAAAGCATTCCAACAAAGGGTTTTAATGGAGATTTGTGTTTTTTGCATCCATGTTACTGACTGCTCAATGTAGTAGTCTGATCATGACATTAAATAAACATGTCTTTAAAAAAAAAGGAAAGAAATATGCTATAAGTTTTAGTATGTGACCAAGACATGTTTATGTACAGTTACAGGTGCTATAAAGTGGAACTTGGGATTTCATCTCTCAGGCCTAGGCACTAAGAATTGGGTAATACCCACACCTCAGTCCACTCTGAAATTCTCTTTCTTTCAGTTTTTTTGATCATCTTCTGTGTCTACATTATTCTTGCCTCATACCAGTGTATGTTGAATTGTTGCATTCATGCTTGGGGCCCCTTATTTTTATTCTAAGAGTCTTTATATCCACTTGATCTTTTAAAGTGTAGGCTTTCACTGAATTTTGAAGAAAGTTCATATCCTTTAAAAACTGCAAAATGTGAGCTGCTATGTGTACTTGTTAATGCTCTTTGTAGGAGTTTGTGGCTATGATTGCTTCCTTCTGATCTGCGTGATCTTTTCTATCTTTTGTATGACACCTTTTGTATGTTTCTTAGGCTGCAATTAAGATTTGAATTGACTTGTTGGTGGGAAAAGACCTGATTGGGACTAGAACTAATGAAAGACTGCCCATTTGTCAGGAACACAGATAGCCCCTGGCTCTAATCCCTTAGGGACATTCTGAATTCATCATTTCATCTTCCTATTGTGTGAGTTACACTAAGAGCAGAAATTAGCCAACACTTAAGTGTTTTCTGTATGTCAGGCACCTTTTCATAGCTGCTTTATATGTCTTAACTAATTTAAGAACAAGTTCAATGCTATTAGATAGGAAACACTATTTTCTGCATTTAACAGATAAAGAGATTTTACAAAGGTAGTAAGCTGTCAAGGCTGACCTAGTGCTCCAAATCGCCCTGCTAAACATTTCCTGATATACTGAAGGCAAATCCAACTTGTCCTGGGGAGAGCCATAGAAGTCTTTGTCGAAGAGTTAGTAGTTGATTTCAACATAGCACTGATTTTTCTGTTTGATCTTCTCTATGACTCTCTCAATTATGTGTTAGATATGGTAGCCAGTATCTAATACTTGAGCATATATTATGAGTGAGGTCTTATTGTCAGAATTTCATGCCTATCAATACATTTAATAATATTCACAACTCTTAAGGAAGGAATCATTTTTTCCCCCATTTCGTAGTTGAAGAAATTGAGGCATTTGTTAATGTTGTCCAATGGCCCAAAGTTGGAAAATGTCAAAGTTCATATTTGAATGCTGGAAGTCTGGCTCCTGAGTCATGTATCCACTATTCAGTATTGCAATTACTGTCAATGTCAAATGAGATGGCCATAATTATAGCTGAATAATATATAACAACTCATGAACCACACTGTTTTACCCTTTGATATTTTAGATGCCTGTAAGAGCTAACAATATAAGTAAATAAACTTTTTTTCCATCAACATTTTAAAAAATTAGACTATAAACTCAAGGGATCAATACCAGCAAACTGACACAGATGGGGACATTTGGGACCCAGAACTCAACCTTGGCACCCTGAGGGCCTGTTGATGGGATTATGCACAGCCTGGGTCCTGAGGGAAGGCCTATTCTGGTAGGTAACGCATGGTATCTAGGCAGTAAGACATCAGCAGTATAGCCCAGAGCAGTCTTGTTGAGGCAGGAGAAATCTAAGTGAACAGTCAGGGTTAGAGAAGACTGTAAGGATGTTGTAAAGACTAGGGCTTAATTTTGGGACATGCGCTGCAGGTGTGTGTGTTGGGGGGAGGGGGAGGGGTGGGAGGCAGGAGCAAAGTGAAGTATTTTATAGTTGCTTGAAAAAAGGAAGGCCTGGTAAAATGGTAGAAGCTGTTTCTAGAACTGGGGTGCCATGACAGAGCCACATTGACAAATGTTATGTGAGTCCCATGGTATTGGGCCAGATCTCTTTAAAATTCATGTTCCAACTGCTAAGGCTGATCCTAATTACTAGTGGGAAGGTCTGAGCCTAAAGGCAGGGAAGGCTTTGGAAAAAAATTTCTCCTTTATCAAGGGGAAGACTTATGATAGACTCTTTCAAATATTAACCAATTATTTTTCATAACTATGGTAATTATTTCGAGGTTTAGGTGCATTCCCTTGGTTGTACTTACAAGATTCCTAATTGGTTCTTGAGAAAGAGTGAAGGAAGCATTCCTGGACATCCTGCCTGCCTTACACAGGAATAAAATTCTGAAAGGAGAGAGGAATCTTTTATGTCAATAGTATTATCCATTGTCAGAAGGTAGGACTTTAGCTGGTTTACACATGGCTTCGCATCAGTGGTCCCCATGCAGGCATGAACGGGGGAGAAGAGTGATGCGTACAAGCCCAAATAGCAGGGCATCCGAAATAATTGCTACTTACCACTAAGGACTGTTATGTAGTTTTCCAGCATACAGTTACCTTTTTAAACACACTTTAACATAGTGGTCAGTTTTTCTTCCTTAAACATTACAAAAGAAAGAGTTAATAAAGAAATCAGGTGAACAACAAAGGTGAACTGGGGTAGAGCACACGAGTTCCCCTGGTAATTCACAAAGGGGATAACGGCCCCAAGTAGACTAAGGCAATTTTTGTTATCACATACATTTGATGTCTGTACAGTGTGGTGTCACGCCCTGGCTCTGCGTCATCCTTCTCCCTTTGTGCAAAATGGCAACAAGGTGAAAGCCAGGGTCTCTTTCTCTACTGTTCATCTTGTATATAACGCATCCATAAATGTTGCTGTAGGGTGATAGGACAGAAGGAACAAGGAATTTGTAATCAGAAGACCTAAATATGGGTCCTAAAACTATCACGGAGGGATGTGTCCCTATTGGGTGAGTCACTTCACCACTCTGAGCCTCAGTTTTCTGATTTTTGAAATACCTTGTTGCAGATGTAACTCTTAATGCTCTATTCCACAGTTTAGGATGAAGCCAAATGAGCCTGCTTGCTTTTCCTACCCCCTGCATGTCCCAATTCCATGTCTTTCCCAGACTGTTCCTTGAGATTGGTGTGTCTTTTTTTTTTTTTTTTTTTTTTTAAATCATCTCTGTTTTTGAAATCTTACTCATGCTTCAAGGTTTAGTTCAATTATTTCCTACCTCAGACTCAGGTTTAACACTTATTGAGTATGTTCTTAAGTGTCAAAAGTAGTGAGGTGTCTCACATATTTTATCTAATGCACCTACCAAAATTATGCAGTAAATGATTTTTAGACACCTGTGTTTATTTTGTCCTGATTTTTTTTTTTCAAAAGGGTTTGAGAAGGTCAGAAGGGCCAGAGGTTGGAAATGTTATTTTACTTTTTTATTTTGTAGATAGTAAAACTGGGTTGGAACAATTTAGTTTGTAGAACCTGACTTGGGCAAAGACATGATTAGATTCTACCTCAGAATTTTGATTACTGGCCTGGCTTTGTCCTGTTTGTCAAAATTTTGTGAGGGTAGCTTTGGCTCCCTAAATTTGGTCTGTCTCTCTAGATTACTGTAATCCTTTAATATTCCATGCATTATTCTTTTATTTACATGCTCTTACAAATTTTACTTCTATTCCCTTCTTATGAGTCCTTTGAAGGAAGGAAGGAACTGGGGCTTGCTGATCTTGGTATTACAATGCCCCCCATAAGGACTTGCATAAAATAAGCACTTAATAGCTGTTTTGGATGAATACATGGTACTTCCCCGAGCCAAACTTTGAGCAAGCAGCAGCGTTTCCCTTAAGTTTGTCTGATAGCAAGTGTGCTTTTAATAATTACTGTGTACCAATGACACATGTGTAATAAACAATACTTTATGCAATTTCAGGCTAAGTGTCTTTCTGAATTTAATTAAGATATGCCATTATGTTTTTTCTTTCTGGAAATTAATGGAAAACAAGCAATACATGATCATAAACTTATTTAAAATCAATTTATTAGCTGAAAGATGAACTATTTTGTTTATGATGTTATTGTCAAAACTTAAATTAAGAATTTACAATGTTAATCAGAATGTAGGCTCCATGTGTGTAGCGATCTTGCCTGTTGTTTTCACAGCTATATCACTGATATTTAGAGTAACAGGAGATGTTCGAATGATTGGTGAGACTGTAGTTTTCATTGGATGATGAACCTTTGACTCTTTTTTTTAAATTTAAGATTTTATTTAGTTTTAGAGAGAGGGGAAGGGAGGGAGAACGAGAGGGAGAGAAACATTGATGTGTGAGAGAAACGAGGATCCATTGGCCCCCTACCAGGGACCTGGCCTGTAACCCAGGCATGTGCCCTGACCAGGAATCCAACGGGTGACCTTTTCATTTGCAGGATGATGCCCAATCTACTGAGCCACACTCCTTTGACTCTTCTGGTAATATATTAGGATTAAAATATGTAAGACATTGTCATGCAGGTTACATCTTTTGATCTTTGCAACAACCCTGTAAGTTACTTAAGAATTTTATTACTTTCATTTACCAAAAAAAAAAAAAAAAAAAAAAAAAAGGCTGAGGCTCCAACAGATTAAATGACTCCAGAAATCATGTACTTAAGCAGTAGCAGATGAACAAGAATGGAATACAAGTATTTTTACTGCAAATTCAGCATTTTTTTCTATGTTTTCATATAGTCAGTAAAGAATATAAACACAGACTAGAATGTCAGATACTTTTGTAAAGGCTAGAAAGTCATTTGCAATAAATTGAAGTGATTTCAGCATCTGAAAGATGGCACCACCAAGGAAGCAATTTATTTGGTGAGAGTCTGAATTTGAGGCAATTCTGAATGGTCTTTTGAGCCTAAAGCTAGGAGAAAAACAGTACAGCAACTTAATTCTTCGTAGTCTTCCTTTGCCCCTTATTTTCCAGCTTGTCTGAAACATAGGCTATTTAAAGCTTTAGATTTTTACCAGTCTTCTCAATATCCTTTTGTACTCTGTAGTTTTTGTTCTTAGCAGTTGAAAAGAACCAGCTGACTTCTTTGGTATTTTTATACCTTGTGCTTTATTGTTTTCCTCCAGTGGTTTCCAGCCGCTGCCCAAGTGCATATGTTGTGATTGCTACTTCTAGCTCAAGACGTCTGCTTTTCAGTAGGTTCTTTTCTTTCTCTCATTCCCAGTTATAATCTTTATGTGCCACTGTTAACGTTCAGCATCAGATCTTGTTCCTGCAAGAATGAATGCTCTGTTTTCATTCCTTTCCATGAAAGGTAATGTTAGTTTTAAGTTGCATTTGTATACTAAACATTTTCAAATCTAAGGACCTTGGTTACTCATAAAAACAGTTATTTGAGCCCTGGCCTGGTGTCTCAGTTGGTTGGAGCATTGTCCCATACACCAAAAAGTTGCAGGTTCAATTCTTGGCCAGGGCACGTACCTGGCTGTGGGTTCGATCCCCAGGGGGGACACATATGGGAGGCAACTGATGGAAGTCTTTCTCACATCAATGTTTTCTCTCTGACCCCGCCCATTACTCTTTCTAAAAGCAATGAAAAAATGTCCTTGGGTGAGGATTAAAAAGTAATAAAGCACAGTTATTTGATATAAAAGCACTTATTTGAAGCCCCATTAAGACTAGTAATAATTTTCAATGGGGGTAAAGAAAAAATACAGGGGAAATAACTAATTCCTAAAAGGTCATTTTTTTGTCCTTCCTGCTTTGTTTTTTTTTTCTGATCCAAGTCAGAGTTTACACAGCCTATGACTAGAAAGCACTATCTCTTCTACAACCTATCCAGAAAAATGACGGCTTAGACCAGAGGCCACAACGGGCTGCCCACAGGCTGTATTTAGAATGAATAATGTTCCTAAAATAATGGAATTAATTGAGAAAATTCAACAATGGAGAGATTTCAGATATGATTCTGAATTTCTGGCCTTTTAGAGGAATGGGAAAGTACGGTAGAACAAAGCTTATGTTTTCATGTGTCAGCAATGAGCTGGAGGTGACTTGGAGGGTAAAACTGAACCCTCTGCACTTACCTGACTGCCCCTACTGGCTCCCTCGGGGTCTCCAAGCAGCTAGGAGCTTTCTCCCTCCCTCCCTCTCTTTAGTATTATATTGGCCAATAGTTAGCTAAATTTATTTTCAGACATGTATAGTTTGCCTCTTTTTGAGCATTTCTAAAAAAATCCATAGTCAAGGTACCTTTTATTATAAGCCCTTCTATAAAAAATATAGAAATATTTTCAAGTGTTCTATTTTAAAATATGGAAATTATGGCATTAGCATCATTGTTTTTATCATCAGATTTCTAATGGAAAGAATTTTTGACCTGGAGCTAGAAGACCTGGTTTTGAGTTCTGGTTTTGCCACGTACTAACTTTGACCTTGAACAAGTCATGTGACTTCTCTGAACTTGTTTCCTCATCTTTGCAATGGGGATGCATATATCTGCCATCCTCAAGGTCTTGCATATCAAACGTGATTATGGGTGTGAAAGTTCTTAGCATGCCATACGGCACTATGAAAGGGTATAATATTTTATGGAGAAGTGGAGCTATAGCACCTGGTTTCTTCAGGAGCTTGGAGTCTGGTTTCAGACACAGGACTTACATATAAAGTAATTAACAGTTGGAAGTATCCTTCTGCCTACAAAATATGTAGGCATTAAGTGTTATCAGACCTAAGAAAAAAGTACTCGAAATGATTTTGCACTCGAAATTAAGAAAAAATAATTATTTCTTCCTTTATTAATTCATTTATTCTGCATTTACTCTGTGACAAAAAGATAGGTTAAGTGCTGAAGATAAAGTATTGAAATAGAAAGCCTAGGCTCTTGCTGTTACAGATTTTATTCTAGTAGGGGGTGAGAGGAACAATAAACAAACAGATCATTATAATTTCAAATACTGTTAAGTTTCATGAAGAAAATACATATAGGTTATATGACAGAGCTGATGAGCAGAACCAATCTCATTATGACTCTTGCCATGTTGCTTTTTAAAATTTTTATTTTGATAAAATATACATAGCATAAAATGTATCATCTTTACGGTTTCAGTGGAATTAAGTACATTCATAATATTGTGCAGTCATGACCACTATGAGTTTTCAGAACTTTTTCATCATCCAAAACAGAATCTCTATAGCCATTGAACGATAATTCTCTGTTTCTTCTTTCCCTCAGCTCCTAGTGACCTCCATTCTATTTTCTGTCTCTGTGAATTTGCCTATTCCAAATATCTCATATAAGTGGAATAATATAACATTTTTACTTTCGTGTCTGGCTTATTCCACTTAGCATGTTTTCAAGGTTTATCTACGTTGTAACATGTATCAGAATTTCATTCATTTTTTTGTAGCGTGGTGGGGAGACAGGGCATGCTGATGATGGAGGCAGGCGGCGCGGGGGGTGCGGGGGAGGGGTGAGTGCTGCTTCCCAGGTCCAGGCCGCAACTGGGATGGGGATGGGTAGTTGGGGAGGGAAGGGGATGGAGCGCATAGCGGGGAGTGCCATGCTCCAGAATCTGAGAGTTGCTGTCTGGGGCCAGCTGAGATGGGACCGGGGATTCTGAATCCCGCAGGGCCCGTCCTGGGGGGTTGTCATGGGTGGGGGAAATAAACACAAGTCATCGCAAACACTTCTCTTTTTGCCAGGAGAGGGGATGTGACACATCTCTTTGGTGGGGAGGCCCAGAGTCCCTTTGTTCAAAGGCTTTTATTGAAAAGGTTATCAGTGGGGCTAGGTAACAGGAATGCAAAGGTTATCTATACATCAGTATGATAATGTTCACAGAGAATGGGTGATATTTTGAAGAAAACAAATGGCAGGAACACATCGATTTACATGGGTCCAAGAGGAGACTAGTAAACAAGAAAGACAACTAAACATGAGAACGAAGTAAACACAAGAGTGCCCAAGGGTATAGGGTTAGGGTCTGTGAATAATGTCAATTTCCTTTCCAGCATGAGCTGGCTAGAGCTTCTGAGGGAAGAACAAAGCACACTTTAAATAATTTACTTTTAGGCTTGATATCCCTGGGAACTGCCAGATCTGGTTTAGGACTGACTCCGGTATTGTTTCGAGCCTGAGCCAGGTGAGGGGAGGGAGCCGCCGAGACAAGGAGGCTTCTTTCAGATAGAATGAGGACTCTGGCCATGTCCAAGCCAAGCCAAGGGGTACCGACCTTCTTGCCCTTCCTCCGTGTCCCCTAATTTCTTGTCTGCTGCCAATATTCATTTGAAATCTGTCTTAGGTTGTATATCTCAGCTTGAGATAATTTACTTGTCATGAATTGCGATAATCACAAGACAAAGCTGAGGCCGAGCTTCATCCCTGCCAAGAGGAATAGGTTATGTCTCCTTAGGAGCCTATTTTTCCAAGGCCTCCCTGATTATTTCCAGCCTTGGGGCCCTCCAGCCTGTCGGCGGGGTCACAGGTCCTGAAACCAGATAGGGCATTTCCCAACAATTTTTAATGCTGAATAGTATTACACTGCACATACACACAATGGTGTTTATCTAGTCACAATATTATTTATTTTAACATGATTTGGTAATGTCTAATTTGTAGAATACTTTACAAAGCACCATAATATCCATTATACCTGCATGGCAAGAACAGTGTTAACTCAGGGATTATTGGCTAAATTGTCACAAAACTGTGGTGGTATCTGACACAGTGATTTTATATAGCACTTTAGCTGATATATCCTAAAGTCTTTTTACCAACAATAAAGTAACAGTATATAAACTGGGAAGAAATAAGTTCAGTAGTTTTTCAGCAAATACAAAAAGACAATGGCTATAATATGGTCCAGTTCTACCTACTCCCCTACTATAGGACTTTACTCAGGGTGTTCTTTGGAGCATTTTTCTAAAATAGATTTAGGTTCCATATACATTTTTGGAATATTTGTTCTAGATCTGTGAAATATGCCATTGGCATTTTATTAGGAATTTTGTCAAATCTGTAGATTGCTTTGGGCAGTATGGACATTTTAATGATATTAATTCTTCCTATCCATAAACATGGTATATGCTTCTACTTTTTTGTATCTTTCCCAGTTTCTTTCTTCAGTGTCCTATAGTTTTCCAAGTACAGGTCTTTTACCTCCTTGGTTAAATTTATTCCTATCGGTGGAACAGAACAGATGGCTCAGATGTCAACCCATGCCTATATGGTCAATAAATATTTGACAAAGGTGGTAAGAACATACAATGGAGTAAAGACAGTCTCTTCAATAAATGATGTCGGGAAAATTGGACAGGTACATGCAAAAAACAAAACAAACAAAAAACTAGAATACCAATTTATACCATACACAAGAATAAACTTAAAATGGATAAAAGACATAAATGAAAGTTATAAAACCATAAAAATTCTAGAGGAAAACATAGGCATTAAAATCTCAGTTGGCTCTAGTAGCAATATTTTTACTGATAAGTCTTCCAGGTCAAAGGAAATAAGGGGAAAAAGATAAACAAATGGGACTACGTCAAATTAAAAAGTTTTTGCACAGCAAAGGAAATCACCAGCAAAATAAAAATGCAACTGACTGTATAAGAGAACATATTCACCAATGATACACCTGAAAGGGGTTAATTTCCAAAATACATAAAGAACTTACAAAACTCAACCCCAGGAAGAAAAACAACCCAATTAAAAAATTGGCAAATGACTTGAATAGATACTTCTCCAAAGAGGACATACAGATGGCCCATAGACTTATGAAAGAATGCGCAATGTCACTAATTATCAGAGAGATGCAAATTAAAAGCACAATGAAATATCACCTCACACCTGCCAGAATGACTATCATCAATAAATCAACAAACAACTGCTGGCAAGGATGTGGAGAAAAGGAAACCCTAGTGCACTGTTGGTAGGAATGCAGACTGGTGCAGCCACTGTGGAAAATAGTGTGATTTTACCTCAAAAAATTAAAAATGTAACTGCCTTTTTACCCAGTGATCTTGTTTCTGGTATTATATCCTAAGAATCCTGAAACACCAATTCAAAAGAATATATGCAACCCTATGTTCATAGCAGTGTTATTTACAATAGCCAAGATCTGGAAACAGCTGAAGTGCCCATCAGTAGATGAGTGGATAAAAAAAGCTGTCATGCTTTTACACAATGGAATAGTATGCAGCCACAAAAAAAGAAGGAAATCTTACATTTTGTGACAGCATGAATGGACATGGAGATTATTACAGCTAAGTGAAACAAGCCAGTTGGGAAAGATATGCCATATGCTCTCAATTACATGTGGAATCTAATGAATGAAATAAACTAATGAACAGAATAGAAACATAGGCATGGATATGTGGAACAGACTAACACCTGTAAGAGGAGAAGTGATGGGGAGAGTGGATGAAAGAAGGTGAAGGCATTAGCCAAAGGTCATATAGGTGTAACCCATAGACACAGACAACACTGGTGACGGCTAAAGAGCAGGAGAGGCTGGGGTTGGGTGGAGGTGAGCAAAGGGTCGGGGGAAATGGGGACATCTGTAATGTGTCAACAAAAAAAACTAAAATAGATTTAGGCAATGGGCTTCTACTACCACCTTAGGACATAATTTCACAATTTAATAAATCTCACCATTGGGAAAATTTCTTAAGATTGCACATGTAACCACTTGAGTGCTGTTTTGCAGTGTGATTGCATACTGCTGGAAAATATTGGGTTGGTTAAAAAGTCCATTTAGTTTTTTTTCCATAAAATAAAAGACATGTTTTTCATTTTCATGGATAACTATTGATTTGGATATTTTGAATATGTCAGTTGTCTTCCCACATGTTATACCGTAGATTGTTCTCAGTGAACGTCTCGATTGATCACTATCAACTTCAGCTGGTTTAGAAGACTGTGAAACATGGTCCAGCAAGAAATTTCCAGCACAAAACTTTGCAAATCACTTTTGACATGATTTATCAGTCACAGAACCTTCTCCATTCACTGCACAAATCTTTTTTTTTTTGGTGTGTGTGTGTTTCACTTGCATTTTTATCTTTCTTTAAATAATAAAGCATGATATGCTGAAAATTTTTTTCTTTAAATAATAAAGCATGATATCTATTTTCAGTATTAAAATTGCTACACCGAAATTTACCAGTTTTGATACATTTTTAAAAAATCCATCCTGATATGAGAGCTGTCACAATACAATCTAACAAAATTATTTTGAATGAAATTAAAGACAAGTAAGCACTACTAGAGCCATCTTACATAAAAAAACAAATGAATTTTTTGGCCAACCCAATACCTGCTCTATGACTGAGGAAACCAAGTTCATTTATAAAAAAATATTAGGAGTGGAAAGAAAGTTGATGGCAAAGAGAAGGTAGAGTTAGTGTACACAACAGGTCCTCAAATAATATCTTTTCATTCAAGGTCGTTTCCTTATAATTGTGATGAGATACTGTTGTTAATTGATTGCTTATACCAATTAGCCTTTGGTAAAATTGGTTTGGTTATATGTCAATTAGTAATAATCACAGAACTTATTGCTTATGTCAAATGAGGACTTACTATATTATGTGACTGATTTTATTCAGAATAGAAAGTTCCAGATGTTGGAAGGGGTAAAAGAGTGAGATTTTTAATAAGAAGCTGCCCTCTTGTTGCTGCAAAGGAACAGGCTGAAAGAATATATTACAGAACTTACTGTGGACTTATTGGATTTATAATACACAGTGGTTGCTGCTTTAATTCTTAATCAGTTTAGTTCCGAGTTGCTTAAACTATTAACTGAAAATTTGGTATAGTACTTCACTATATTAAACTCTGATAGTGTTCCACTTTTGCTCAGAAGGAGCTCATTATATATGAAGGTTACATACAAGTATAAAATACATACAAGACATGTGTGTAAAATATAGTTATAAAAAATAAGTGTCAGCATCGTGCATTATGAAGTGGTACTTGGAGGTACTTGCACATATGGCTTTCCAAAAACATTACTTAAACTATTATTCTTAGAGCAAAGTGCAGGTTCTAATGAACTAGATTAAGCATCCTCTTCTTGAACCTCTTTTTATTGGTTCAAGAATGGCACATCTCTCAACATGTGAATGTCACCGTATTTTTCACATTTTATTGGCTTCTATAATTTTTGATGGTAAGGTGAAATGTGTTGATGGTTTGTGCCTTTTGAGGCATAGTTTTACACGGGAGGAGGGGAGGCCTTCATATTTTAGCCTTTCAGTTCACTTACCTCTGAGAAGGCTTTGTGTTGAAAGGAGGTTAGCATTGTTGCAATGGTTTATCGGTAAATGTGTATTTCTCTCCTGACTGCATACTGTTACCTAATTGGTGTCTGAAGACATATTGGCCATACTGGATGAATGATTTAATAGAGGAAAGAATCGCTTATACACATAGCGGTAGCCACAGTGTCCTCCTTTGACTACAGATTTTATTCTAATAAAGAACCCTTAAAGATTAATGTTTTCATCATTTTCACTTATTCTTTGACTCCTTTGCTAACTTCAAGGAGAAAGTGCTGGGGTAGAGTGGATTTCTTCTGTGGCCTCATTTCCCAAGAGAACATATGCACTAGAGGAAAAGAAAGAAAAGTATTAAACTAGTGACAGTGGTAACAGACAAATACTTAGAATTGATTTCATGACCATAAGTTATTTGTTTTAATAAATATAAAAGTTTTATTTAAAAAGGAAAGAAAATATTTTATTATGGACCCTGTATGTGGAACTAGAGCTAGCTCTGTTTTTGCCATAATAATCACAAAATTAAATGCTAGGATTATGATTTAGCTACCTATAAAAGGTACATATGATTGAAAGTTTTCTTTCTTAATTTATTTAGTGATACTCCAGCCAAGAGTTGTGAAATGTAGCCATTTCTATATCATTCATGAGTGGATGCTTTGTGGATTGTCTACACACCGCCTGTCTCCTACCACCTGCTCCTGGCCACTTTGTGTGACATAGCGTCATTGATGCTGTGACAGGGTGGGAGAAGGTAAATCCACATTTTTCTAGCTATGCCTGAGATTTTTATAGGAGAGGAGATAGAATTGTATAAGCCAGTTTTTTTTCAATTGAATAGCTTTATTACATTTTAAATTTTAGCTTTGTTACACTAAAATTTGCTTATGGATTATAGTTTGACATCATATATTGTTTGTAACAGGAGGTTTAGTATGAAATCTCACTTTGATTAGAGCACATAATCATGCCGTCTTTTTTTTTCCTTTTGGACAGGACAGGTTTGGTTTCTGGGAGCAATAGTTAATGATTAAAAAGAAAAAAAGGAAACGGTCAAATGGTAAGGATGGGGCACTGAATACAAAACAAACACGGAGAAACACTGCAGTTTAAAGTTAATATTATGAAGCACAAAGATGAAATTTACTACCCGCAAACTATCCTCAAACTACCTATTATTATTTGGAAAGCCATAAAATGACTCAACAGGGGATGTAAGAATGAAGAACATGTGATTAGTATTGTCTTCTTGATGCCTTAGTAGTTCTTATAGGATAGAAATGGAGATCAGTCAGTTGGTTATTCCCTATTGGATAAAGAAGTTAATTACAGAGTAATTTTAAATGACTATTCTTTCATAGTTAGCATTTCTAGATTGCTTACTATGTATCAGGATCTATGCTTAGGACTTTAAAATAAATTAACTCATTTAATAGCCCAACACCTCTTTGAGGCAGGTATTGTTGTTATCCACATATAGTGGAAGAAGACACTAAAGCTTGGTAAAATTAGATTGCATGTCTCTAACAGCTAGAATGTAGTGAGGTCTTGACATTCAATGTCTGAATTCAAATCTCATGCTCTTAATTGCCATATTAGACTAAATTTGCTACATTGTCCATCAGAATATACAATTTAGGATCTTCAAAATTAGCCAGCAGAACTGCAGGCAAATTGAAGTAGTTTTCAGACATTTCTTCTTGGGTCTGTATGTAGAAGATAGTCAACCAAACAACAAATAAAGCTTTTATTTTAGTCTTTACTATCTTCTGTGAGATTCTAAGCTTATTTTTCTTTAGACAAGCATGTTTTAATCTAGAAGTCAATGTTAGTTTCTTGCTTAAAATAATATAGTTGAAAATTATAGTAGAGTTGGAAGATTTGGCAACTAAAATTATAGGACATCTAGTTAAATGTAAATTTTAGATTAATCAGATAAGGAGGTAATTTGTAAAGTATACAAGGAACTTTTAGAACCTAACAGAAAAGAAAAAAAAATTGAGAATAGACATGTTTCCAAACAAGACCGCAAGTGGTCAACAGGTACATGAAAATGTGCTCAACATCACAAATCCAAACCACAAGGAGCAATCACCTCGCACTGTTAAGATAGGTATTATAAAACCCCCCAGAAGATAACATGTATTAGTGAGGATGTTACATAGGAACACTTTATACACTGTTTCTAGGAATGTAAAATGATGCAGCCACTATAGAAAATAGTATATAGGTTTCTCAAAAAATTAAAAATAGAATTATCGTATGATCCAGAAGAATTGAAATCAAGATCTTAAAGAGATTTTTGTATTCGCATGTTCATTGCATCATTATTTACAGTAACTAAGATATCGAAACCACCCACATGTCTGCTGATAGATAAATGGATAAAGGAAATACAGTATCTACATACAATGGAATATTATTTAGCCTTAAGAAAGAAGGAAATCCTGCCATTTGTGATAACATGGATGAAGCTGGAAGATATGCAAAGTGAAATAAATCAATCATAAAGGACGGACACTTATATGATTCCACTTATATGAAGTCTCCAAAAGAGTCAAAGTTATAGAAGAAGAAAATATAACGGTGGTTGCCAGAGGATAGGGGAGGAGAGAATGGGCAGTTGTTCAATATTTATAAAGTTACAATTATAAAAGGTAAATAGGTTCTAGAGATCTGCTAGAAAACACTGTGTATATAGTTAAGAATACGGTATGTACTTCAAAATTTGTTGAGAGTGTAGATGTCTTGTTAAATGTTCTTCACCGCCCCCCCCCAACACACACATAGCAAAGGGACACGAACTTTCAGAGGCAATTCACATGTGTGTGTGTACTCTGACTATGGTGGTGGTATCGTGGGTGCTTGCATCCTAAGGCATTGACTTGTATATATTAAATATGCACAGTATTTTTATATGTCAGTTATATCTCAATGAACCTGTAAAAAAAGATAATTCCAATTTAAATTGGCATTCGGTATTTTATCTGACAACCCTATCTGAGGTTGCCACATCTGCTATAGCAATTCCACTAGATCTGATCTCGATAGGCTGGTGTATGGTAGACAATGGACACTTAGCTCTGAAAATTTCAACTCTTCACCATATTACACAGTGTATATAAATGGTAAAAGGGGCAATATATAAAAAATGATCACTTTATAGTCCACAGGGCACAGTAATGAGGTACAATAGTATTTCATTTATCCAGTAACTTCGCAATGAGGTGATATTCTTTCGATAATTCTAGATAATTAAAAACTAGAACTTCTTTTTAGCCTTTTTAAGAGTGCACCTGTAAAAATGCATCACATACTTTTGGGACCCATCACAGAGTATGCAAAGTATTTTTTAACCACTGTTGTGATGAGGCCTGAGCCAATGGGTGGAAGATTTGGATTCAAGACTCTCTTCTGCCACTTATTACTTGTCTTCAAATTTTTCTTGCAGATTCTATATGTAATCTGGGAATATTAATACATGCTGAACTTAGTTTTATGAGGCTTATTAAGAGCTATTAGGAGGATTCGATGGTATATTAAATGAGCTAGTACATTTTAAGCCAGTACATTCGAAACTATAAAACATAAATAGTAATATTAATGACTTCGGTTAGCATGCTGTGCTCTATATCTCTAGAGGCATTTGAGGAATATTTGTTCTTATACTTAGTGATCCTAGAATGCTGTACATTTATAGATTTGATGTCTATTTTCTGATATTTAAGTATCAATACTTATTTTGCAGAGCCATCAGAATACTGGTAAATAGTCCTATTCCATTTTTACCTTGTTGCTTCATATTCTTACCTACCAATTCTATAGACTTAGAATAAATTTCTAAAAGTATGTTCATTTTTCACTTATGATTAAAACACATGAGCCCTTTTATTTGTTGTTCAAAGGTTTTTTATTCCCTACTCACTCCTAGCCAGGAGGCAATATTCCAGATATTGTTAATACTATGTAATAATAGCTACAGTTTGTGTGTATTCTGGCTTTGTGTTAAATGCTTTATATACATTGTATGTATTCCCTACAACAGTCCTACCGATGTAATAGTAGTAATGCATTCCATATGTGAGCAGGAAGACTCAAATTATTAAGTAAACTTTGACCAATTTATTTAATTATGATGAACTGGAGCTGGGATCACTCTCAGGCAGGTATTTTTGACTTACAAGCCCATCATGTAATAGCAGGACCTTTGGAGAAATGGTAACACTTCTGATTTATCATATGTCTTTTATTAAGCCCAAACTGTCACATGATTTATTTATTATAATGACATTCCTCTATGAGAAAATAGATAACATTTCCATTTTACAGATAAAAAAGGAGGGTAAGTGATTCAGTTGTAATAATAGATGCACAGCATTGTGGTTTAGTTTAAGTCTGATCATTTCAGGTGTTTTTCTAGTGTTCTTATAATCTCAAATGATTGCTTTATTTTGCTTATGACATTTTGTCTGTTTTGGGTATTAGAGTTTTAGAATATTGTATACTTCTGGAAAAATCATTTAAATGACAATATATTTCTATTTCCTATTATTATAGTCTGTAGGTGGCAGAAGCATTTATACAAAATCAACACTTTGGCTGTATATTGCTAAGCATAAAGCAAAAGCACTCATAGGTTTTTGTCCCCACCCAGATTGCAGTATTGTGGGAAAATACATGGAAATGTAAAATTTGGGTGGAGAAAGGAGGCAATTGTGGTTCTTAAATGATGCTTATATTCGCTGCCAGGCAATCTTTAGAAATAAGTGGAGATTTCTTGACTAAATCTCCAGGGTTAATTTTTTAACGGAGTGGAATCCAAAAAATAGATTTATCATGAAACACGAATGTGTCAAAAAAAATAAAAGAATTTTAAAGCAGTTGTTTCGATTCAGGAAAAAAATGACAAACTGATTTAGATTTTAATCTTTGTTCTAAAATTATCAAAGAAAATATGAGCCAATGGGTTAAACATATGACTGACATATAAAAATCCAACTGTGTAAACTTTTGATGATAATTTGCAAGATGGGAAGTCTAGATTCTGATTGTTCAACAGAGATATTCTAATTCAAATAATGTTCATGGTGAGTGTAGTGTGAAATACTATAATGTGATGATACTGGGTATATAATATAAAACCCCCCCAAAATGAATAGACATAATAAAACTGACTAGAATTGATCACCTCAGCTTCTGGATAATATAACACATGATATAGGACTATTGGTAGGGTTACATGATTATCTCTTAAATTTGTCACTATATATTCTTATATATACAAAATACATATATACATGAGTCCATTGTACTTTAATACACAACTATATCCACTTAATATTGCTCTATCTAATGCCAATATGGACATTGCTTTCTACCACAAAAATAATTGCTATTCCAGTAAATAACTTGGATATATTAGATGCAGTCATAATCTTTATAATAAAATAATGATCAAGTTGGACGTTATTGGATAAAATGAACAACGCAATGAAACTTGTGGTTCTAGATGCCCTATTTTAGGATGATTATTCTATCATCCTATCAGCAAACATAGAATGATTTACCTTTGAAAGATACATTTGTTTCTATATACAATGTGGAAATTAAAAGTAATAATAACAATAACTTATTGTAATTATAATAACATTGTAATAATAACATATTTGTAGAATGTAAAAGTTTACAAAAATTTTAATCTTCATAGTCTACTCTCACTTTGGTATTTTTAACTTCTCTCTTCCTTCTAGCTCTTTCTCATCACCTTGTTAAACTTTTTCTAGCTACTGCCTCTACCTTTACTTCCCTTCTCTGCATGTTTCTTGAAAGATTAATCTAGGCCCTTCCATTTTCTCATCTCCCACTCACTCCTCTCCTCACTTCATACCATATCACTCCACCAATATGTGCACTGTTCTCGGCATTGTCATTCCTAGCTGATGAATATACTAGAAATTTAATTGTTTAAATTAAAAGAAGTAATCAAACTTCAATATTAAAACGAATTATTCATCTGCTCTGTTATGATTATATATTCAACACACGCATTTCCTCATTGAACATGTGGTGGTGGTCTGTGTTGTAAATACTGTTCTATTGCTAGAGCAGTGATAAATAGACCGGGTCTGCCCTCATGGAAATTACGTCTTAGTGGGAGAAAAAAAGAAAACACACACTTAAATGTGTAATATGTAAATAAGGTAATTTTGTATTGTAATAAAGTACTCCAGGATTTTGGGAGAAAGAGAGGCTGTGGGGTTGGTGCTTTTGAACTCTGAAGGGCAGGGTGGTCAGTTTTTATGGGGAAGTGATTTTTCTAGTAACATAATAGTGTTTCAATGCATGTTTGTTTAAAATTAAATGCACTTTTAGAATTGGTGGGGAGGGGAAGGTTTCAGCATCATCCAAAACTTTAAATCTCAGTGAGTATAACTGAAACGTAATATAGAAGAGTGGGGGGATGTCTGGAGATTTAATTGTAAGTCCTCTATTTTGACAACTTTTCACTTCAACATCCTTCACTGCCAAGGTTATCATTTCTCAATTATCCTGTTTCCCTTGTGCTCTGTACAGGCTGCAGGCTGCAGGCTGCTGCTGCTTGGGGAGCAATTTCAAGGTTGCCTTCTCTGTGTGTATTTATCCTTCAGTTTCCTGTTCCTTTTCCCCTCAGTTTTTGCTGTTAAAAATTCACTTAAATTTTGCTGTTTCTACAAAATGCAGCAATTCTGAAAGTGTGTTGGGCCCCTGACAACGTTGGAAAATTTTCAGCTGAGGCCTGGCGGTGGCCTATTGAGTGGGAAGCACACGCCCCTCCCTCTGTGCTCCCGTACAAGGTCAAAGAGAAACATGCCACTCAGCTTTTATTCCTCGGGGTTTTCTTCTTTGATATTGCCCCTTTTCGAAAATCCTCTATCATCCCGTTACACTTCAGTTTGCTCAAGCTTGACTGTTATTTAAAAGTCAGAATAAAACTCACTACAGGTTGGATTTCTCCCTTCTTTTCTTTTCCAGTTTGTCCTTCTTGTCTCCCCTCCCCAACCTCTTTCTTACATTTTTTCCCCCCCTGATTTTCCTTTTTTAATTCCATACTTCTTTCTCCTCACATTGACAACTACACAATATATTTGGCTGGAAGGTACCATCAACAGTCAACAGATACTCATTTACCTGTTATTAAGCTCAGCCTTGGAGGTCCTCAGTAGCCACAAATGTATTGGGCACAATCCCTATGTTTAGGAATCTTATATTAGAGTGGGGGGTGGAGAGAGGTAAATAAAAATTATACAGTGTGTCAGTGGCTATTGCACATGAAGAAGGGAGCTAGCTTAACATGGTTTTGGACAAACCCTACAGGAAGAACTCCAACCTGCACCCTGACCCCTGAAGAGAAGGTAGCATTTTGAAGAGTGGATGGGGGATGGGGTGGGTGGCTGATACGTTTCAGGTGGCACAAAGGTGAAACCCTGGAAAGCACTGAGGACATTTAGTAGAGTTAAAATAAGAGGGGTGGGTAGGAACGGCATAAAGTCAAATGAGAGACATAACGAGTCAACAACAATTGTTTTAAACCCTGATACAGGTCTTTATGTCTTGCTAAGGGCTATGGCCATTTCCCCCATTTGAATGTAGAAGGGAATCATATGGAGGTTTTAATCTTAATGAAGGGTATCTCATGACAATAGTTACATACTTGGCTGTAGCATAGAGAATGCATTACTACATTCAGCCAGCAGTGTTTATCAGGTGCTTACAGAGTACCAAATGCTGCAAATATAGTCATGAAAAAGGCAGACATGACCCTACTTTTCGTTCCTGAGGACAGCAACACTGGCGGCAGGAAGTCCGGTTAGGAGGCTACCGTAGCTGGGAGAAATGGTGGTGGTCTGACCTTCAGTGTTGCCACAAGGACACAAAGCAATGATTACATCTGGGAGAGACTGCGGAGGTATTAAGAGAAGGTGGTAACTGACTGGTCAGAGATGGGGTTCGTATAAGAGAAAGAAGGCAGGGCTCTTTAGAAACTCCCAAATGTTGACCGTCATTCTGCTTTTTCTAGAGTGACAGCCTGGTGACGTGGGTGTTTCCATTTCCATATGTCTAGTTACCAGTTTGACCAGCTGTCAGTTTTGTCATCCTAGTTGGTGGGTGCACAGTGGCATGGAAAATACTGTGGTCATTGACCTTAAAGCAGAGGCCTTTTGCGATGGGAAATCTGTTATCAAGAATTACGTTAAGCAGGTCTTCTTGTCTGATGAGTTTGCCAAAGCACTCCTTCTTTTGGATGATATGCAGTATAATGAAGTTGCAGGAATTGGATGTAGAAAGAGAGGCAGGGTGGTTGAAAAACTGTGAGGAAAAAATAGTCTCCTAACAGAGTAACTAGGGAGAAAGCTGAGGGGAAACAAAGGCAATAGAATGGAAGATTTAAAATGGGGATTTGTCTACTGAGGGGGGAGTAATAAATCAGGTTATTTCTCTTAAGAGGCTTTCTGAGGATCCTAGCATCCTGTGTTACTCTGTGGAGAAATTTTTCTGGAAAATGCTATACCCTCAATATGCCCCCTGTTAAAAAAGTCTGGTTAAATTGGTTGAACCCAGAATTTTTCAAACATGTTTGCCTGTATGTTTTCCACTAATACTTTATTAACATTCTGTGGAACTGGTGCCTCACAAGACACACCTGGGGAAATGCTGGCTAACTAAGTTATAACCACAGGAAGGGGTTAGCATTTATTATATTCTATGCATAGTGTTAAACTGTTCACATGAATTATCATATTTAGTCTTCATACTGTCAGGTAGACATTATTATCCTCATTTTAATGACAACAAAAATACTCCTGAGTTTTTAAATTGAGTTGTCCAAAGTTAAACAGTCAATTGACAGGGAGCCCAATTTTAAACCAGACAATCTAATTTAAAAGGTCAGGCACCTATCCCTTTGGACATTGTCTCAACATGTTACAAGAGCAAGGTCCACAGGGGACCTCCAGCTCTTGATGCCACTGAAACTTCCTTCCTTCATCACAGAAATGGGACTGTCCTCTCATGCACTCAAGGAGCAAACATAACATCCAAATGACTGAACATTCTCTAATCTCAAAGTCATTGATCCCTTATACATGCCACCCAGTGGGTTAGGCATTTTAATGCCTTATTCCATATTGCAGAAGAAGAAACTGAAGCAGGAGATCCAGAAACCCACACAAGACCACACCATAAGAAGTGTGTAAAGCCTGGCCTCAAATCCAGACAGTCAGACTGAAGAGTGTGTCTGCGTTCTTAATCATACAACATTGCTTTATCAATATTTGAATGGGTGCATATGAAACTTCCTTGGGCTAAGAAATGTTAGCATATATTGTTATTAAATATGCATAGTATGCTAATTTATTTTTCCATGCATTTGTCAGTATGAAAGAAAGCCTCCTTTTCAAAAATTGTATAGCCATCATTATTAGCACTGACTCATATTTTTGGAGTTGGAATAATTGGAAACAAAGGTGTGAGGAAAAAGCTAACTTGGAGAACTCAGGAGGAATCAGGCTAGGGCAGGAAGTGACCTTATGAACTTGCTTGCAGTAGAACCAAGGCAAGATTCTGTAGGTCAAGCAAGAATGAATTTGAGAAGACACTGAGTGATGGAAATTTTTTTCATCTCCCTCAAGAATACATGCAGAATAATTATATTTTATAACAGTTTTGCTTACCTCTTAGCAATGTGGAAATGTGAGGATTTTAATGTTTGGCAATTCTGGGTTTGAATTTTTATTCTGTTGTTAAATGTTACCTTAGGCAAATTTCCAAATTTCATCATCTATGAAAAGGGGGTAGATATACCCACATCCCCAATTTGTTCTGAAGAGCAATTGAAATAATATTCCATAAAGCGCTAGAGAAAATAGGTCTTGAACTTTTATTATAAGTAGGTATTATTTTATTATAACATTGCTTTCCTGAGTTTTGTGGACTCAACTTGAAAATGTTCAGTTGGTGTTTTCCTATCTGCTTGCCCACGTTTCTCCTACTTTTGGTAAGTGCAGCGCAGAGGAGCCCAGCAACATTAAAGCACCTGCGTGCCTCCAGCAGTCGAGAGGTTGTACCAGGTGATTTTTAAAAACACGTTAGGAATAATGGATTTCAAGTGACTTTATTCAGTGTAGAAATTCATCTCATTTTATCTAAACTGTTTAATCTGACCATTTGACTTGGCATTGAAGAAGGAATCTTTAGAAAGAAAGTAGAATAAGTCACTCATTTAAAGGTTATTCAAATAACTGTGCCTTGGATTTTGTGACTAAGTTAAATTTATATTTATGTGTATGGAGAGAGAAATAGTAATCCTTCCCAACTGATTTAAGCTATTGTTAAGTGAATGAAGGCTGAATGAGGGAGAACCTCTTTGATCTCTGGCATTATTTGAAGGTACTTTGTTTGGAAAAACTTTTATTTTTTTTCTCCTCATAATTTATATACAGTGAACAGCATTTTAAATATAAGAAATGAAATTTTCGGGAGTCAAATGGGTGAAGGTGTCATGCAAAGTTTTCAATGTAGCATAATTACAATGGAAAACCTATCTTTTCACATACTTAGGATTTTATTTATTTATTTTTGCAGGATGAGTAAGAGATACTTACAGAAAGCAACAAAAGGAAAACTGCTAATAATAATCTTTATTGTAACCTTGTGGGGGAAAGTTGTATCCAGTGCAAACCATCATAAAGGTAAGGTCTGTTTTCTTCCTCAGCTACCTGTAGGAGGGGACTCCCTTCAACACACACGGCTGTGTTCTGCCTTTACTAGGCTATTAGTTTCACTAGATATGGGTCCCCTCTGGCAATTCTCTTTGAGTAAAAATGCAGAGATAGTTATCCCTAATATGGCTTTGGTAGGGGAAGCATGATTATTTAAATGTTTCCAGGATAATTGCCATTTCTGCAAACAGTGTTCAAAGAGTATGGGCTTGTGACTCTGACTTTCTCCTGTCATTTACATTTTAAAGATAGGGATGTTAAAATGTTGAGTTGACATGTAATAAAGATGAGTTTCAGATTGCAGTCATCCTGGTAATGAAAGCATCTTTAATGATACGTATCTTAATAGTATGTGTATATGGAAATTTTCCTTCACTGCTTTTTGTAAATCATATTTCTTTGTGCCAGAGTACCTTTGTAACCACCCTTTGGACTCTGCATCTAGTATGATATTTAGCAGGCTTAATTCTACCATACAACAGAGTGAGGATATTTGTTTTATATATGTTTTAAGCTTGACAGCTCAAAATTATGCCCTGTCTGTTCTCTTTTTTGAGCACAGTACTCATAATGAATAGCTACCTCTTTCCAAATGAATTAAATGGGGCTATTTCTGAACTGTCCCTACCATAATCATGTATTTACAACCTGGGAAGTCAATTTAGATTTTGCTGTGAAATATGATTTTACAGTTCAATTCTCAGTCTTCTGTAAATTCTAGAGGCTGGCAGCTTACTTTCTTATTTTATTTTGGGATGAAAGGGTCATAAGGACTGCCTTGAATTCTGGAACGCTGAAATTAGTTACACATGTGCATTTAATTAGCATTACATGGAACATGAACACCGGGGAGAGGGAAGATGTGAAGGAGTGATGCCTATCAGGCACAATCTTTACCCCCTGCGTTGAAACCAAAGCGTCCTCTTTCTCGATAGGAATTTTATGAAGAGGTCCTTCATATTTCATTATCCTGTTTTTGTCCTGCTGTGTCTATTATATGTATCTTCTTTTCTTTAATACTGCACAATGATCCACAAATCAAACTTTTAAGTTCTCTTTGATAATTGTTATTAGTGTAAAATTAATGATATATTAAGCAGGATATTATTCCAAATTGGCAAAAATGAATCAAACTTAAAGACAAAATAGTGTTAAATATTCACCTTTTAAAAAGCGTCGAAGACCACAGGCCCCAGACCCCATGCCTTGGGCATAACAAGACAGACACGTCATCCGTACTATCCAGAGGGATGGCCACCCTAAGTGCCCCTCCCCAGCTTAAAATAATCGTTGAGAGAAGATGGGGAGAGTCACAGTACCCGTGGGTGTCAGCCTGGTGAAGCAAGGGTTTGTGATAAAGATGCTTTTCATCTCCAAAGCCAAGTGATGAGGTCTTTAAGAGAATCACGCATGAAGACTGCCCCATGGTGAATATTACATAAAATTTTCAAAGCTACTTTTGAAAATTTTCAAGTTGTGTTTGGGCTAGGCTAATTCCAAAGCTAAGATCTTTTTTAACTTTTTACCCAGAAAATACTTCTTGAACATAAGCGATTATACATTGTCTCAGGAAAGCTACTTAAAATGCCAAAGCCTGTACATTATACAAGGTAGAATGTTGTGCTGTTTTGGTATTTCATTTCCAACCTGCCACTGATATTTTAGATGAAGATTTTAGGAAAGATTTCTCCATACCTTTCCCTTTTCCTCCTTCCCCTTTTCCTTTCTTTCCTTTGTACTCTTTATAGAAAATGTCCCTTTTGTTTAAACTATTTTACACTTAAAATAAAAAGTATAATGTATATGTGCATTTCAGGGCGTGTCCATAAAATGAACACTACCGTGCTCACCACCCAAATGAGAAGTGTAACTTTTCTGATACTCTTGACACTGGCTAAGTGTGCTACTCTGATTCCATTTCTTTGTCTCCTTACCCAAGATAAGCACTATTCTAGATTTTGTGATTATAATTTCTTTGCTTTTGTTTGAAATTTCACCATGTATGTATATATCTCCAAATGGCATATTGGTTAATTTTGGTTGTTATTTAATTTACATACGAGCATTATACTGTATTTTTCTGTTTTGCCTAATGATATATTTGTGATATTTATTATAGTTGATGGCACATAGCTGTCGTTTTTTCATTTAAAAAAATTCTTTCTCCTTATTTTATTGTATGAAGTCATCACAGCTTGTGTATTTGTTCTCTGGTACAGAAATATTAGATGTCCTGTTTTTTCGTCATTATGAACAATGTTTCTATGAACATTCTTATACTTGTCTCCTGGTGCTCATGTGTGAGGGTCTCTCAAGAGCACATTCTGAGGAACAAAACTGTTGGGTCACTGGCGTTCAGCCTTACCAGGGTAGGCCAAATGGTTTTCCAAATTGTAGTACTTACAAAGTTACGGTATTTTCTCACTATCTTTGTCATCTGCTGTATCTGCAGTTACTCTCCTTCTTCTGTCTCAGTAGTGCTCATTTGTATCATATCTCTTTTTCTCCTGATTCGTCTCCCCAGAGTTGGTTAATTGTATTAGTTTTCGAAGGACCAACTTTTTTATTTATTGGTTCTCTCACTTGAATCATCTTGTATGTTATTACTATCTGCTCTTAATGGTATTATTAATTTTATTTTTATTTATATAAAAGAACACTTAAGTTATACTTACTAATACTTGCCAGGCACTTGTGCAGAAGTGAAACTTCCCTGGATTTCTCAGTGCTATCATAGAAAAAGCCCCAGCCTCCTGACACTCTACAAATACCATGTGGGTTAGAGCTATAGTAATTTGTGTAATTAAGTGTTTTGATTCAAAAGGAGAAAAAAACTCACCTCCACATGAGAGCTCACTGGTTAAGTTCTCAAAAAGCCAGAAGGGCTGGGGCACTAACTGCCTAGGTATGAAACCCCGACGTTGGAGACACTTGCGGTTTATCTGGTTCTTGAAAAGATATATTTATATTTCACAAGGTTAGAGGAAGAAACTAGTATCCTTTCCATCTCACCTCAGAGGAGCAACAGATTTTTTTCTCCTTTCGGAGGAGAATGACTCTCTCCAGCATCTAAGTGGAAAAAAATCCATTGTTCTCTGTCGCTGTCCTGTAAAGCGTTCAGCTACTTATGCAGGGCATTTGGCCTACTTTTTCAACATGGGTATGGCTTTAGGGCAAGGGAGGCCATTCACTTATTTTTTTATTGTGAAATAATTAATAAGAAATCTCTCTCTGATCCAGAGCACCTTGTGTGAGCATTCAAGATAAAAGTAGTAAAGATAACTAATAAAATCCAACAGCTTGAGTCTAACAGTTTTACATATATCAACTCATTTATAATCCTCATAACAATCTGTAAGGTAGGTACTATTATTGAACCTATGTCACAGATCAGAAATGTTAGCAAAGAAAGTTTAGAAAATTTGTCCCAGGTTGCGTATCAGAGGTAGGATTCAAATCTAGGCAGTCTTGCTCCATAAAACATGATATATAGCTAGCTGTGAATTTCTTTTATTTATACTTTTTGGGGTTAGTTGAATTCCTGAATCTATAGATTGGAGTCTTTCTTGAACTTAGGTGTATGTCAGTTTTCTCTTCCTGTTCTCCATGTCTTTCAGCCTTTATATTTTCCACCTTCAAGTCTCTCTGAGTTTTTTCTGGGATATTATTCAGGTCTTTCTACCACACTAATTTTGTGTTCTCTTGTGATTAATCTGTTTTTTAATCCATATGAGTTTTAATTTTAAACATTATATGATACTAAAAATTATTTTTTCTTGTAAATTGGGTTAGCTATTGATATATTTATTGTTCTCCCTCATGCTTTCATTTCCTCTTTTTATACATTATATAGATATCATTATATACATTACATATATAATAATATGATAGATACTATATAAAATATGTATAATTTGATTTGTTGATTTTATTTTATGAAATTTTTGCATTTTCTTTCTGGTGAATCTCACTCATGATACTTTATTTCAGGGTTTGTGATTTTTTAAAATTTTGGGAGCTAATGTTTATTGTAATTATATTGGTGAGAATTTTAAAGTCCTGTGCTTAGGATTCTTTCTTCCAGAGAGGATTTGTATATGCCGTGTGCTTTAGGTGAGAAACAGAGCCAAGTCAGGAATTCTTATTTATGTTATTTGTTGAAAGAGCACTTTCAGGAGGAGGCCACGGGCAGCAGGACAGAGCAGGAGACAAAAGCTAGGACAAAGAGAGTCTTATTTGGAGGACAGCCTGGTCAGGTCCTGGGAGGCTCTGAAACATGAACTGCTCCACAGGATTGGTCCCTCCTTGAGGCGAGATACTCAGCCTCTTCTACCCTTGTGTCCATTTGTCATTGGCTGTGGATCTGTTACCCATGGTATGGAGGTGCCTCCTTTAGGGAATTGACTATCAGAGAGCAAGTCTCTCCAAACAAGGGGGAGGGGCTGTGAATTTTAATCTCCTAACATTCACAGCAGGTGGAAGAAAGGTGCACAGCCTGTAGAAAGGACCCAGGTAATGAACTGGCCTGTATTTCACATTAGCCTGTGCCTTGTGCCCCTCAGATCTGCTTGCTTCTCATTTAAGTTCACCCCATCTGGCCAAAGCTTATCAAAGATTCTGGTCAGTTACAATTTCCAAGAAAATATACGTAAGGAAAAGTGCGGGCCGTTACTGATATCATCTGCCCAAGCCCACAGCCGTTTTAGAGTCCCAGCACACTTCTGCTCACTGAGGAGGCTTGCCTCATGTTTTTTACAGGTCGCATAACTGAGGGTTCTGATCCCTGGATTATCATGCTCTTAACGCTGTGGTTATTGTACTTACAGATTTGTAATTACAATTAGCCATGGCGATGCCAAGAAATGACCAGTGGATCATCTGAGAGCCTAGCACATTCTTCCCCATCCCAGTGCACAGCAGCTACCCTTGAGGGTCCTCTACCTCATCAATATCTAACTCCTATTTTTTCTTGCTGTCTGTGGGACCGACCAGCAGGAGCTGGAACTTCTTCCTGTCTGGCAGGACTCTCACTCTTTCCCTTGGTAAAAGCATCCCTTCCCGGGAAGCAGTACTCCTAGACTCACAGGGTCTATTGGTAGTTTTTCACAGGAATATTTTAGACTGGAAAATTTGTTTTCCTCAGTAATTTTTGAGTACCTACAATAAGGGCTGAGAATATAGCAGAACAAAAAAGAGGCAAAAATTTTTGTCTTTATGGTGTTTTTGTCCTAGAGGTGTGAAGATAGATATCAAAGAGAAAAATAAGTTTTACAGTATATATGCTATGGAAAAAATAAAGGAATAAAGATGTGTAAGAAGTCTTTAAGAGGGATTATAATTTTAAATAAAGACTTTGGGTAAGACATAAAGTTTTCAGTTGAGCTAGCCATAAATACATTTGGGAGAAGGATGGTCCTGGTAGGGCAGTAAGAGGTATGAATGCTTTCAAGTAGGAGCATTTTTGCAGACAATGAGAAATGGCAAGAAGTGTGGTGTGAATAGAACAGAGTGTGTGAGGAAGAAAGGTAAGAGATTAGATCATTACAGAATAGGTGAATGTAGGAGATAAAGGAACGGAATAAATAGCTCTTGAAAACACCAGTGCATCGGCTTTGTGTTCTCAAGAGCAATGCGGTGCAGAATTGTATTATTCTGATTTTTAAACATGATGTAGAGACACTTGTAGAAATCAAGAGCATTTGGCTTTGAAGAAGAATATAATCTAAAAATCAGAAAATGTCACTTCCTTACTACAATCTTCTGAGTTTTGGGAACTGAAACTACCCCACACAGATGAATTAATTTACTGATCAAACAAAACCCTACAGAGCTTTGGCCCTGAATTCTCACAACTGTTCTGAGCTGGGCATTTTGGGGTGGATGGTGATTAACTCAGAGCAGTGTGGCAGCCAGTCTGAAAGGACAGGCAGTATTTCTTGTTTGGAAGCAATTGTATCAGGTAAAGCTTCAAATTCTGGGGATTAGAAAGGAAACATTTCAGTTTAGGACTCCAACTTCTCATCAGAATAGTACAGTCATGAATCTTAGAAGGCTGATACGTTTTCTTGCCTTTTCTTCCTTTACCCATCATGTTCAAATTCAGCCTAAAAATCGGAAGCCATCATTGGATATTTGGGTTGGAAAAGGATCTGTACTTAATGTGAAAGACATATGAACAGGAGAGAGTTATACACAAAAAGAAAATTAAAAAAAAGTTCATTTGATTAGCTGAGATTGAATATATCCTCATTTTCATACAAGATAATTACTAATCTGAGTTGGAACTTTTGATTAAATGGCATTTTTGTCAAAGAAAAAAATTAAAATAAAAATAATTTTTAGTTTAAAGCCTGGATGAGAGAGCAGCCATTTAAATTTTTTTTGGTAGCTCTGCATTTGTCTGTTGGTTCATTTGATAATTTGCTCATTTATCTAACCAACTACTGAGTGAACAAAATATGTACTGATTGCTAAGTGTTGGGCATCAGGTCCAGTCCTGGCGATATTAAAGTGACCAAAGCCAACATAGTCCATGCCCTGTGGAGCTTACAGTATAGTTGGGAAGGAAAAACATTAATTTGATTATTAGACAAAATATTTACTTATAAATGGTACTACAGTGCTGTAAAGATGAAATTTCAGGATAAGAATATATACACTGTAAAATGGATGAGGAGGAATCCAGAAATCTCTTCTAGGGAAGGGACATTTGAGCTTAGGTCTGAATGGAGAGTGGAAGTTAAGTAGACAGAATGCTCTGGTGCTAAAAGAAGTCATTAGAGAGCAAAAAAGCCAAGAAGGATTTGTAACACACAGTTCGCTGGGAGAGGGACCTGGGGCAGATCCTCTGGGGCCATATTCAGAATGCTGGTTTTCTTACAGGTAAAATTGTTTGATCCACTTTAGCTAGGATGATACTAGGTTCTCTTGGGCTGGTTTGTAGCTGACTATGATATACATCAAAGTCTAAAAACCCTGATTTATAATTTACACTGTTTTAAGCACCTTGTTTATGAAAACAATCAGATTAATGGCCTAAGAGAAAGGAAAATGGCCATAACATAAACTCACTCAATTTTGGACTTTTAACAACACATTTTATGATACATTTTATTAAATTTTCAAAGTAACACATGTTTATTTGAGCACTTTGGTAAGAATGAAAAATATCGAAGAAAATATCAAGTCACCCATGATTTTTCCACATAAAAATAATTAGATGGCATTTGGGCATATTTTTCCCTCTCTTTTAATTTATGAGCATATTAAATATATTGAGGATCTCAGTGTTCATTTACTTATTTAATTATTCATACATTTATTGAGAGGGACTAAATATGTGAGAGACTGTGCTGCTCTGAGCTGGTGATTCGCCTTTAAATTATGCAGATTAAGTTTCTGTTTCCTGGAGTTTATCCTTCTATTATCTTGATTTTTTCTTCTCTTTTTTTATTTTAAGATATCTCATGCTTATAGGATAGTGCATGAAACTCATATGTGTACTCAAAAGAATAATTATAAAGAAAACAACTGTGCAACTAGCAACCAGGACAAGAAATAGAACATTATCAGCCCCTCAGTGCTCTTTAATGCTTCTCCCTGATTACAGCCCCTCCTGCCATAGAGGTACCCTTTCCTGACTTGCTGTGCCTAAACAGTAGATAATTGTTTTGTCTTTAGAGAAAAAATTTTGTAAAAATAGAGTTCTACTATGGGCAATTTTTTCAATGTGATTTGCTTCTTATCATCAACATTCTCTCTTGAGATTCATCCATGTTGTGACATAGGATTCCACTGTATGAATATACTGTGATATATTTTTCATTTGTTGTTGAAGGGTTCCACTCTTCCTAGTAGTTTGCTGTTATTGACAATATTTGATTTTTTCCCAGTTGTTTATTTTTTTTTCCAGTTGTTTTTTATTATTGTCAATGCTGCGGTGGACATTTAGTGTACCTGTATTTTCATTCATGTGTACAAAATTTCCCCAAGGTATATTTTTGAGAATAAAATTTTATGGGTCATATGATAAGTACATATTCAACTTTAATTTTTTCCTTCATTTAGCAGTATAATTAGCAGTATATGTATACTTACTTATATCTATAAACTATCCATAAACACATTTTAATTGGAACATGAAGAAACATTATAACAACATACCCTAAATTAGTTCAAAAAAACTGTTAGTAGTTTTTTTGAGATTATTTTCAATGTTAATACTAATAAAACATTGGAGCAATAGTTTTTGTTTACCTTTAATATTACATTTATCAATACATGTGTTCATATTCAATTTCTTTATATACTCAACACAAATGAGAATTTTTGAGGCCAAAAAGATTGAAATGATGAAGTGTGTGGTGTTCAACATTCACTCAGGAAAAAGGAAATCACCCTAGGGTAGTTTAGTGAATTGGTTATAACAGTGTTACAAGGGCTGGAGAAGGAACCAGGGAATGGTGATACTACTCCCCAGACACTGGTGACTGTGTACAGCTCTTACCGTCCCTGGACCTGGAAGAGCAAAACGAGACGCTGTGTTACCCAGCCTTCCCCAGTGTGTTTGCTGAAGTGCCGCCGCTGCTGTAGGAATCACTTCCACTGGTGCTCAGCAGGAAGCCGGGGACCAAGTCCTTGAAATTGCAAGAGCCTGGTCAGAGATAGACCCTCTGCTAACTGCTGAAGCCCATGGGCCCCCACATCATCCTCCCTTTGCACTCTGAAGCCAGAACAAATGGATGGCCTTCCTCCCAGAAGCAGAGTCCAAGATGAAGTTGAATGTGCAAGAAATTTTGGGGGAAAATACTTCTGAAGTACAAATGGGGAGGGAGCAGCAGTAGGTAGGGGTGAGCCTTCAGACCACGAGGAAGCTCTGACCCCTGTGAAAAAAAAGAAAGTAGGAAGGAAGGAGATTTGAGTAGGAAGAGTCTCACATGTCAGCAGAGTTTTGAAAAAGTCTTGGCCAGGCCAATCTGGAGCCCTTGAACAAAGGTTGCCTATTGGAGAGAGTCCCATAATAGGCAAAAAAGGCCAGGCTGTAGTATAGCTGCCATGCTCAGTCACTGGGGGTGGCAGCCCAGGGAAGGGGTGGCCTTGGTGGTTTCCTATGATGGGTCCGAAGGAGACCATCAGTCAACTTTGTTCTTTGCAGAATTCTTTGGAAAGAGATCGAAGCACACATGTTGGTGGTTGCCACACTTCATGGGCGGAATCTAACCAGAAACCAACTGGCAAGGGAATCTTAGGAATGTAGTATTTAAGCTTCCAGCCCCCTTCAATACAGAGAGGAATGCAGAAAGATAAATGTTGGAGAAAAATAACAAATAATCTGTCACAGGAATACTTATACATATTGTCAAATTAGTTTGTATTCCCACTCAGAGATATATAAAACTTTTCATCTCACCACTCTGAAAATGCTGGCTGCAAATTTCCTATCCACATATGTATCCTGTTGGAATTCGGTTCTTATAATGTAGGTAGAATATTCTGAATATATGGCTAGTTCCATTAGTCCCAGGCTGGTTTCTTCTTAGTGTTTATGGAAGCTGCTTCGATAGGCACTAGATATTTTATGCATCTAATATTAGACTTGGTATGGCTTCTTTTCTAGGCATCTAAGACATTTCCACCTTCCAGATCCTGCTGCCAGAGAAGGCAAAGGAAAATACTGTCATCCTCCTGGTTTTCTGTTTGGCCTCTCAGAACAGCTGCTGTTTTATTCTGAAGGCTGAGAAAAAATTTATAACAGCGTGCTCCCACTCCACAGCCTGCTCTGCTCTCTTCCCAGCTGTTCAAGCCAGAATCTTTGGAATCAGCCTTGACTTCTTTCTTGCCATTTCTACTCATATTCAATCCAATCAATTGTAAAATCCTATTCATTTGATTCCTAATTGTCTTTCAAATCTGAACATTGTTCTCCATCTCTATGTCCTTTATTTCCTCTGAACTATTGCAATTTTCTTCTCATCCAAAATTTCCTGACTGTAATCAGTTCTCTGCACAGTTGTTGAAGTGAATTTCTAAAAATGAATATTTGATAACTTTTACTTTTGTACTTAGGACCCTTAAGATAAAGTTCAAAATTTATAACATGCTTGACAAAGCCCCTTGTGATTTGCCTCTTGTCCTCTTCTGTAGGTACATTCCTCTCACTCACTGTGATCCAGACACATTGTCCTTTGCAGTTTCTTGAAAGCCTGGTTCCCCTGTTTGTCTTCTTATGCTTCTTATGCTTTTTCCTTCTTATGCTTTTGCATTTTCTCACTTTGTCTAGCTAAGTGCAAGCCATAAGTCATATCTATTATCTCCCCCAGAAAGCTTTTCTTATTCTTCTAGGTTAGTTTCTCTGTTACATGATGACATAGCAACTGGTACCCTTTACATCTGTTACAATTGTAATTAATTGATTATTTGTGTAATAATTTGTTAATACTTTTCCACTTAGCTGAGGGTATATTCAGGGACTTCATGCTTTGCATCTTCTGTTCTTAACAGTATCTATCTAGCATAAATAGAAAAATGACATGGTCTTTTCTTTTAAGTATGCTCCTAATTTAGATTTCATATTTCATATTGAAGAAAAGTTGCAAAAGAATTTGAGAAATCAATGGCTATAGCACTTATCTTTGTTGCTTCCTTCCTATTTTAATGATGATCGATCTAATGTCCTGGAATTAAGTATAATGCTGATGTTTAAAAAATATTTTAAAAGTTACACTTAAGAAATTTTTTTCTCTATATTTTCTGTAACTAGTTAAAAGGATTAGGATTTGTTTTCAGTGTAGAATGTATTTACAGGTATAAAATTAGGGAAATTCTGAACATTTAGTGTTAAAATAAATGAAGTAATCCTACTTATTTCCAGTATGACTTCATATACTTTATTTATTTGGATTATGAAAGGAATATTCTTTCACTGTAGTTTCTCTCTCATACATTCAAGATTTTTTTTTTAATGAACCCAAAGCAGAACAGGTCCATTATAAATGGAGTGAATCTTATTATTTCAGAAAACTGAATATAGTTTCAGATACTGGTGAATTTGACAGTCATTGAATGAAGTTATATCATTCTTGCATGCTTTTAAGGAAGGAATGAAAACATAAAGCAAATTTGTTCTCTTTTGACTACAAACAATTCATTAATTGAAAAATATTTAGTAATTTTTAGCCATATACAGGGTACTGTGAGCTATCAACAAGCATGCCAGAACTTACTTTGGGGACTATATTTAATGTATTCCTGTGACTGATCCTTCTCACCTCACAATAATTAAAGGAAATAAAAGAAGTTCTTGCATTTATTTAACTTAGAGTTAAATAAATAGAATTTGGTAATACTTGTTTACCTAGAGCTCTATTTCTCAACCGTTTTTTCATTTTTGTTCTCTAAGGAGCTTTTTACATATTATTTTCTAATCTCTACTTTCTTAAAATTTTAATACAACACATATGCTGAATATCAGTTACTGTGCTATATGTATCTGTGGTTTATAGATAAAGAAAAATTTTTGCATTTCCCCCAACCAATTTTCACCACCTTATGGGATGATATCATCCTTGTTGAAAATGTATGACACATAGTCAGTCAATTTTTGTTGCTATATAGTACCTATTTCTTAGTTCTACCATTATTTTCCTGCCACTAATCATCATTTAGAAAAGTCCCTAATAGCATATCAAAGTAACATATCAAGGCCTTAAGGACTTGAAGGAACTAATATAATCTGCTAGATCAACAATCTAATTTTAATGAGTTCACATGACAAAATACTATTAAAATCACTGTCAATTCACAGTTTAAAATTATTATAAATATATAAATTATTATAAATATATATATCTGGGCTCTAAATATATACATATACATATTGGGCATCTGCATCCTTTTGGGAATACGAAAGAAACTTCAGCTAAAGAACGACAAAGTCAGTCTTGAAAAATGGTCATTCCAGAGCTGATCAGTAGTAAGATCCTGGAGGATCTTCATAGGTGCTCTCAGTGCATGTTTGAACTACCAGATGGATAGACTTTTTTCTGTACTAATGAATCTATTATAAACATTATAGTGGCTTGACATCTCATACACCTTAGCATACTTTCTTCAAATTATTAAGATTTGGGGCTCAATTTTTATTTTGGTCAAACAAAAACACATCTTCACTTCTAGCAGCATTTTTTTAAGTGATTAGATTTAAGTTAGAAAGTAACTTTTGAAAGATGAGGGAGTCGTTCTAATACTCCTGCCAAGGTGATACAGCATTTTTGTTGATGAAAAAACTTCTTAAGAGTTTATTGAGAACTCTGAACTCTGATAAACAAGATCATACCCCCAAAACGACTCAAGTAAGAAAATCATAAGGAAAACTGCTTTTAAATGTATCCGTGATATAATGTTGACTTGATTAGAATTATTGTTTTGGATTACATAACTTAAATGTTATTTCAATTAAAATTGAAACTTGATTTCTAATTAAGGGAGACATCTAATCACAACCTAAAACCACTACCCGATCAAAGACAGCACTGAGAATGACAGTCACATTTAAAAAAAATTTATTGATTTTAGAGATGCTTCTCTCCCTCTCTCTTCTCTCTAAAATCAATAAATAAGTTTTGTTGTTCCACTTACTACACATGCATTGGTTCATGATTCTTACATGTGCACGGACTGAGAATCAAACCCACAACCTTGGCCTTTCAGGACGATGCTCTCAGCTCCTGAGCAGTCAGCCAGGGCGACAGTCACATTTTTGATGGATGTATTTAATTTTTTCCACAAAAATACAAGGAGAGTTTAACAACTGTTAAGTTAAAGCAGTGACAGGTCTGCAATTTCAAAATCCAAGCTGTTCCTCTAGGAAAACTCAAGACTCCAGTTCATCTCCCAGGAGGTATTTCATCAAACAAGTAATTTTGCGAGCATAGCTTGCAGTTATCCTCTCCCTCTTACTTCCCACACAGATGTCTCAGACTTCTCTTAGCTGCCTTTCAACCACCTACACTCTCCCTCCCATACAAGTCCTTTATTCATCCGTGTACAACATGTCATCTCCTCATCTCCTTCTTTTACTGACCCTCTCAGGCTGATGCACGTTTATGCACTTTCTAGGAACTTTCCTTTTTTGAACATGAAGATGGTCTTATCTCTATTATTTCTTCTGCTATTGGTATTATACATATGTGTACATGCTTTGTCCTTATCTGTTTGTGAATAATATGTTATTAAATACTCATTATGTTCATTTTTATTTCACAAGTGTGTGGCTGTGTTTTTTTGTTGTTGAGTTCCTTCAGAGCAAAATCGTCTAATTTATTTTGATGGCCTCTTGGTGCCTAAGTAGTATCTGGCAGGTCATAAAGGCTCAGCATGTTGAGTAAATGAATGATAAGTAAATTCCCAGGAAAAAAATATTTGGAAGGAAAGAAACCAATGAGATTATTATTATTAGAAATTATTATGAGATTATTATTTCAGAAATTATTTCTGAAAGTTCATTGTATTCAATATTTGACATGCATAAATTACTTTGAAAAAGTCCATTATATGTGAAATGTATAAGATAAATACAAGTAAGGATATAATTATTCATTTGACATGTAACATGACTGACCTGAGAAGAGAGAATTTTTAAAAATTTAAACAAATAAAACCACTTAAAAACTTCAGTTAACAGTAACTTAGGATATATCTATATATCTACGAAAAATATGCTTTGCCTATCTTTGACCTCAGTGCCTTCCAGTACTAGCATTCTAGAGAAGTATTGTGAGAGCAGCATGTTTTTGTTAAACAAGAACAACAGTAGGGTGAGTTTATTCAGGTAACGTGTGTTTTGAGATAAGACATTTACAGAGTAAGAAAAATAACACATAGGCAATAACTACTACACAAATAACCTAATAATTTAATAAATCCTCTATTAGTGGGGCTGTCAATTTATCTATAGTTGAGTTCCATTTCTCTTTATAACTCTAATGCAATTTGTTTCAAATTAGGAAAAAAATTGTTCAATTGATTGATTGTTTTCAACATTAACCTTCCAGTGAACTAGTTATAACTTGAAAATATATTATTAAAAGCTCAATTCTTTTACTACTCACAGGTAACACTCAGGTTTCAAAATGCTCCTACAGATACACATTTGCAAAAGAATATTAATTTCATGTATAGAAAAAAATTAAGGGGCTGATTATTATATGTATTATAATGTATTTCAAAAAACAGCAATTGTTTCCTAAGTGAATCAAACTTTAATTTTATTTCACAAGAAATGCCTTTCAAAACTATTGATGTTTATAAAAAACATTATCAATAAAATTTAGTGTTTTGTAAGTAGTAGAAACTATAATAACATATTTTATGGCTCTTTAGAAGAAATTTCATGTGTCTTATAATTTTTTTCTCTCAACACCTAGCCAGTGTAGATAAATGAGCACCTGTTATTCCTATTTTACAGGTGAAGAAACTAAATTTCAGAGGTAATAGCTTTCCCCAAGTGCATTCAGCTTAAATCTTAAATTCTTCTGACTTTAGTTTGTCTTCTCTTTTCGCCACTCTGATCAAATACGTATTTTAAATACCAGTTCAAATTAGTCTTTGCATTTGTTTATCCTACAGATGCAGTCTGCCATACTCGTTGTGAAGGCATGCAGGGATGGGCTGAAGTAGGTTTACAGTTCATATCAAAAGTAATACAATAATTAATTAATGAGAGTACCAGAATAAAATGAATAAAACAGTTTATTCATTTTATTCACAATTGTAAACCTACGTATGCCAAACCTTGCATTTGAGGGAAAAAGTTCTTTCATACATCTTACAATTTATTTTATTCATATTTTTTCTCAAGTATCATTTAAAAAAGATCATGCCCTACTGAAGTTCTCAGAGTTATGTTCAGTCACGCCAGGCTTTTAGTCTTGGTCCTGGGTATGCTCTTCTCATCAAGTCAACAAGCCATAGTGTCTATGAGCTTTATAATAAATGCATGTTATTAGGCCACTGGAAAATAGTTTTAATATTTCCTATAGTTTCTACGTTTTCTTACTGTGAATTCCATTTCTGTATCACTTGTGTATTGCGTGTCTCTATAATAGGAAGTCATTTACTTAGTAATTCAAATCTGGTGATGATATTTGGATGTTAATAAAATAAAACAGGACAGAGGACTGGATATTAAATTACCAAACTAAATGACTACTTGCTAACCACTCATGATGAACATGTCTACTTACCCATTAAATTGTTTACTGGGGTTGGCAAAAGTAGGTTCACAGTTGTTCCTGTGGAAAAATACATAAAATAAGAATAAACTCTGTTTTGTGTACTCATATCTGTAAATCTACTTTTTGCCTACCCCTGTAGTATCTTTCAAAGTGAAACAAAAGCTTATTTTATGTAATGAATTCTGTGGTTAGTTCAACACAACTATGTCATTGTAGTGTTAACATAGGAATTATAGTCTTATAAAATAGGATTAGGCAAATAATTAAACTATTCTATCACTAGAAACATCCTGGACTCTTTCCATGTGGTATATTGTATATTTTGTATTTTTAAAGAACCTTTTTTGGACCCTTTATATGAGCACTATTGGCAAAGGGTTTTAGACTTTAGAGTTATCAAATGATTACTTATGCCTCTGGACACCATGGCAAACTTTGAAATGGGTGCTCTTCCTGCAAGGATACTGACTTACCTCGTTCCTCTAGGGAATTTTCTGTAAGGTCTCAAATCTGTCTTCTCTCAAAGCCTTCATAGCACCTTCTCATAGGGAAAATTTCTGTGATAAAGATCCTGTTCTTGTTAATAAATCAAAGGTTGATTGTGGAACCACAATGCTTCTTGATGCAAGAAGCATTTCCCCAGGAACTCACAGCTACCATGCCAAGCAGACCACTTCATGTGGTGTGTTAATCCTTATGACTTAGACTCATTTCTGTAGCTGGTCCTGAGCTCAATGTGATAACTTTCTTTAAATTTTAGATAGTCTGCCTGTATTATATTAACATATAAATACACACTGTGTGTATATTTCCAATTTTTGTGATACTGCCAGATGTGGTTGCTTTGTAGGATGTTTTCACGGCTGGTGACAATATACCATCTTAGGCTGAGAATACGGCCAGTTATGCCTCTTAGACAAAGATGATTTTTTATGAGCTAATAATGGATTCTCACATGGCTGGTAATTGTTCATGAGTCATGCTTTATAGCTAATTTGTTATTCTCTCTGTAACTGTGTTTTGTGATATTTTATTGAAGCACAGTGACTTCTTATTTTAGCAGAACAAAATTATTTCTGTTTACTTTCATTTCAAATTAGATCATAATGGAAATCTTTGGGTGTAATGAGGTTTAAAAACTAATTCCTATAAAAATAATCCATTTTGACCTAAATAATAAAGACCTTAATCTTGGTAATATAAATTTCTGTATTGCAAAGAAATAATAACCATTTGACAATATGTGGAAAATGCTGCTTTCTTTTGTGCTATTATAAAAATAAAGCAAGCTTTTCCTTCCATTTGGACAAACAAATGACTCCATGTGTATGATTCAGTTCTGAATGCTGACACACTGAAACTATACTTGACCAGATTTTAGTCGTGCCAAAAATGCCTTGAAATATTTTCCAAGAAACCACTTAGATAAGAATATTTTCAAACTGGAGATGCTTGCCATACTCAGTGTCAGTCTTAAGCCTCAAAGTTAAAGTATTTTTTTATTGGCTAACATGTAGAAATAGTTTAAAGTGGAATTCTCATGAAATCTCATTTGGTTGTTCCACACGCACACGCACGTGCAAATAAATGAATACTGAGAAAGTACAAGTTTATAAAACTGTCATCTTTTAAAACACCACCTGCCTCAATAATCTACATTTATGCATAAGTTATTAAACACTTTAAGGACTACCTCTTACAAGCCAGGCTTATTAATGTATTATTTTTCTAGTATTATTAAACTGAGCATTTTCTCTTCCCAGGTAATCAATTAATCCCAAATTTCAGGATTAAAACATACTTATAGATCATACACTTCTAGTCACTAATTGTTGCGTGACTCCCTGCTACAATACTCCTGACCAATCTTCAGCTTTCTCTCTATACTATTACCACAGCTTGTGCCTTCACAAGTCCACCTGCTTCATTTTTTTTTTGAAAGAGCAAATTGTCTGAACTTATTTGAAAGTTCTGTCTCCTGTCTTCATGTATTTATACATTTGTTTACCTATTTATGTGTGTATATATGCACTACTTCCAGAATTAGAAGTAATAACCTTGCTGCATAATTCAACCAGTTGAAAATATTGATAGATAACCAGGTATCACATGACTCTTCTTTCTATGTAATGGTCATTTAAATATTTTCAGACACCTATCTTGTTTTAGAACTCTTTTTTTTTCATAATTAACATTCCCCAATTTTTTCAATTAACAAAGGCAAGAACAGATTCTTGCCTTTATGATCCTTTGAGGACTTACCTCTATGCTTTGCATATTAACTATGGACTACCAGAAGCAGAACAAAATGGGAAACACGGTGTTTTGATTGTTTTTTCTCTATTGCTTTTTCTGCAATTGTTTGGTCAACCTCACTTTTCTGGCTTCTCTAAAAATAATTTCCCCAATATCTAGAGTCCCACTGCTTCCTACACAGTATGCTAACTTTGCGTGAAGAACAGGAAGTAGAGCAATTTGGCAAAGACCCAGTGGTCTCAGGTCTGTAGTCAAAGAAAGGAAAGACTTCTGAAGTGACAACTCATCATTCCCATCTTCTTCCTCAAGTGCTTTTAGTGCGGTAAAGTTTTTCCAAATTTTGTCTCAATTCTCCTGTAAGGCCTGAAGAATATACTCAGATACAAAAGCAGCCAGCCATTCTTTAGTCTCTTTCTATATATGTGGTGACTAATCTCAGTTCTCCTCTGCATTTCTTGTCCTCCTTCCTTCTGTGGACCTGCTCTCCTTCTCCGTACATGTGGTCACCATTAGCTCTGAAGTTTATACAACATCAGCTACAGCCACACACTGAACCTGAGAGAAGCATATTTCAATGTTAAGTGAAAATCCCTGAGAAATACCAAGGAACTGTGGCCTAAGTTTAAATATGACTTGTGTAGGGCATTTCAAAGGGAAAGAAAGTCTTCTTCAATGTTGAATAGTTCTTTGATTTGCTCCAATCTTTCAGCCAGTGACTACTATTTTGTACTTTTCATTTTTGATGATATTAAAATGTCATCAAATATTTAGGGCTGCCCATGCTTTGAGGTATTGAAAAAATTAAATTTTCTGGACCTAGAATGTGTGCTTCAGTTTGAGTTCTAGAAAGTATTTGATTGAGTCGATTGGGCCTTGACATGAGAATCCTCTAAAAGGGCTCATGATAAAAAATCTAACAAACCTGAATAAACTGAGGTTCTCAACTTGGCCTTTTATTTTTCATACAGATTTATGCAATTCATTGTTCATAAACAGAAAATGTCAGACATTTCAGAGGATTTTTACCTTATATTTTCAAGAAAAACAGACTTCAACTAAAAAAATTGCCAAGGACACACTGTGCCAACACAGCGTCTGCCAGTAGAATGAAGGTCCTTAGTTATACTTGATATTGGCCATTTGACCTCCCTCAAATAAAGAGCAAATTTCTCCATGTGTGAGAAGCTCCTTGACTGAGCAAACTAGGCAATATTACGTTTTCTTCTTTATGTCCTTATGTGCTTAGTAAACCCATGTAGGTGGTTGAGAAGATTTGTGATACAGTGCCAAGTATAATTATTTTTGATACATTTTTGAACCATGATCAAAAACAAAACAAAACAGAAAACTTCCTTATGACTGGGCCATTAAAATCCCTGGTACTTTCCTTAGAGCTCAAGCTATATCCAGCACTGATGAGTCTTTAAGTTGAGGTTAAGTAACTCAAGTCATGACTTGGGTGATCGGGCTCTGTTTGGCTTTCCACCTGTCTATACCATCTTTCTTGACTCATTTGGAAATGCTATTTAACAGTCAGTTGGCTGTTACACTTTCTACCTTTCTGCTCTTTGAATAAGTTTAATTCTTTAGAAATATAATGGTTTGAGAAAGGTGCTTCTAAAATATGTTTACTTGGGGGGAAATCCTACTTTGACTATTCACTTTTTGTATAAAGGGAGAGAGCCTTTGTCATAATATAACACATCTGTTCTGCCAGGGTCTGCTTCACTGTGGTCACACACCGTCCCCTCCAGGCATAGGGTTCATGGAGCACGTTTACACTGGGACTCACCCACTGGTACCAGCAGACTGTGGCCTGACTTCTTGCTAGTGTTGACCCTTGCTACAGCGGGAAACATGGGTGTGCATAGTGCCCTGTGCAAACCGCAGACTCCATTAGTCTTTGCTGAATAAATTGAAGCGGGTTTGTGCCAGCATAAAATCCTTGTTACAACTGGGATCTGGACTCTTTCTCGATGATGCGTGACCTTGCTTAGCCTTGATTTCTGACACCTCTGAAATTTTTGTTTTCTGACTTTTGGGCTTGATGTTACTTAGGTTCTACATTTCCCTCATGATTCCTACTTATGGTCTCTCAAGTGTCTATTTGTCTACTACTGTCCTCCCTCTCCCACTTTCCTGGTATGACAACCTCAGAAGAGAAACTGAATTAAAACTTCACAGAGAAAAAAACACGTCTTTGTTTTCCTTTCCTCCTATACTAGAAAGCTGGTCATGAAAATAGTAAATTTTTTTTTGTTTAAATGGAGATTTTGAATATTTAAAAAGAGTGAAAGACCTTTAAGAAGAGAAAAAAGCATTAACAAATTTTAAGGTGTAGTAGATACTGAAGACAACAAGCTGTACTGGAGGTTACCTTAGAAACAGATAATTCCGTGGCACCTGGTATCAGATTGTTTTGCTCTGTACTTGATACTTTTTTGGCTGCCTCGTTTGTTGTGTCACCTCTCAACCAGCCCTGTTTAGTAAGGATTCTATTCCTACAATCTGTGCAGCTTGTGCATCTGCTCTCTGCTTGAAGGGTGTGTACTGCAAATTAACATGTATACAAAATTGAAGGAAGGTTTGTCAAGGAACAGTGGAGGTAGATGTTTAATATATACAGCCTTAAAACTAAAGTATATTTCAGAAGTTTTAAAATATGCGCGGTTGCTTCCTTGTGTCAGTCAAACTGATTGGTTGTGAAACATGCCAAATAACATTATCACTGATATATCACACTCTTTATATAAATATGCAGGCACAGTGAAATACAGCCCTGAAGCACTTCAGGCACATATATAAAAATAGACTTGAAGCATATTAAGTCGGAATTAACCTAAAAATGCCACTGCCTCCATCTTCACAATTTGCCAAGTCACAACTCAGCTTTGTTAACTTGACTGTGGCAGCCTTGGACTCAGGTTTGAATGGCTGCCCCTCTGAGCACACCAAGGACTCTGGCCTCCAGCGTTGTCTCTTTTGGCCCTGCCTGTTCTGGAGCTCTCTGCCTCACGCCCCCCGAGAGCCCGACCAGGGACATTCCATTGGCTCTCACAGCTCCAGATCTCTGCATATAAGGTTCGTTCCTTCTACTTGAAACCTTTCTCCATGTCTCTGTCAACTTTGCCTAATTCCTTCTCATTCCTCTGACACTGATTCTGATCTGTCTCTTATCTTCTTAGGCAGCAACTATGACATCTCTTCCCAAGAAATTATTCCTTGATCCCCTTAGACTGAGTTAGATAGTCCCTGCACTGTCCTACAGGACAGTGGTATCTTAGTATTGACAGCGTTGCTCTGTTCCTATCTTCAGGCTTGTCTCCCCACACTAGGCTGTAAGTTCCTAGAAGGAAAAGGTCGCCTGCTTCAGTGTCCCAGAGGCACAGGCCAGTTTCAACATCTGGCAGAACAAACCTGTGGGACGTCCCTACCCTGATACTTTCTCTCCAGGTCTAATCATCTTGGTATCACCAGATTTCCTGTGAGACTGGATTTCTTAACCTCTTAACCTCACCAGTATTGGTATTTGGAGATGGAGAATTCTTTGTTGTGGGGCCCTATACTGTGGACTGTAGGATTTTATCTCAACACATTACATACAAGCAGACCCCAGCCCCCAGGTGTGACAACCAAAAATGTCTTCAGACATTGCCGAATATCCCTGCGAGGGGAGAGGTGGGGTTTTCCCCAGGTGAAACTAGCTGCTCAAAGGTTATTATTGTATTTTTTAGAAATGTTATACTTCTTCAAAATTATTGGAAAATGTGCATTTCAAATAATGTTTTCAGGGGAGTCAAATGCTTTCATTCTTCTTCCTGCTGCCCTAACCCTCTGCTATACTTCTGTAGCATTGGACATGCAATTGGTGCTCAAAAATGTTTGCAGAAACTGTTAAAGTATGCCTGGGAAGAACACATTTATCAATCATTGGATGCCTTTTTATTTGTTTGTTTTCTTCTTTTTCTGCTTCAGTAGGAAGAATGTGAAAATTGTTTTTAGGCTACATCCCTAGTCCCATGTGGCCCATAAGGCCCCACATGATTCCAGCTCTTTCTATCTGACCAGCTTCATCTCAGGTTATTTTTTTCTTTCCATCTTGAAGGATTCCTTCAGTGTGTCAGTCTTTTATCTGCTTTGAGCCTTGGCATATGTTGTCTTCTCTGTCTGGAATGCGCATGTCTGTGTTGAAAGTTATAGAAATTCATATTCGACAAGCTTTGAATAAAAGGGGGATTTGTATTTCACGAAATTGTAAGAAGGGCAGGAGAGAGCCAGGCTTTGCAGACAACTAGTACAAGAAACTTAAATACTGCCTGCATCTCCTTTCTGTCTCTGCCTCTCATGTCCCTACCTCTGATATAATTTCTTTTAAAAAGTTTTTTATTTTATTTAGAGAGATGGGGGTAGGGGGAGAGAAACATTGATTTGTTGTTTCACTTCTTTATGCATTTATGGGTTGATTCTTTCATGGACCCTGACTGGGGATGGAATCTGTGAGCTTGGCATATTCAGAATGATGCTCTAACCAACCGAGCAACCCAACCGGGTCTGAAATAATTTTGTTTTCTTCTACAACTTTCTTTTTTCATGTGCGGAGAACAGAGGCACAGCAATGTGCTGAGTCTCCCTCCATTATTGACTGTTCTACCACCAGAGAGGCATAGATTCTCTTCTGCTAAGTTAGTCCCCAGAATTGACTCACCGTTGATCCAATGTGTATGTGTGTTTTAATCAGCTCTGGCTGTGGGCTAAACTCATATAAAACAGACATGGCAGCACAAAGTTATTTCTGAATTTTGTGAGCCACCCAGCCAACTCAAATGTTGTCTACTCTGCTGGCTAATTATCTCCAATCCTTCAGCACTCATTTCTGATATCATTGCCTCAAATAACCCTAATTACAAGCTTTTGTAGCACTTTGCACTTCTTCATAACACTTACTAAAATTATGATTACTTTTTTATTGGCATAATTTGTTTGCCTTCTCTCTCTCCCTCTAGAATGCAAGCTTCGGGAATGCAATAACCACGTCTGTCTGTTCTGTGTTATTTCCAGCAATTAGCACAGTCTTGCTAAGAGTACATATCTGATTAGTAGTTATTGAATGTAGAAATGAATTCCTGGACTCAGTCACAAAATCCCAAACCTAGCAAATCAGACCTATAAGTGACGTATTAGAGAAGAAATGTTAAATGATTCCAAATTAGTTTTATTTAAAGGAATATTAGTGATTTGAAATAATACCCATGCTGTCCACACCCAGATTATGATTCATATTTTAATTCTAAGATGATTATATACCAGGAGTGCTTTGCAATTTATGTAAATGTAAGGTAGCACCAGTGCTTTAAGGGTTATAATGTGAATTAAGAACAATTATTTTTATCCTTGTGAGGAGAGATGTTCAGCAGTGGAGAAGGAATTACATATGGGAATAACAAGGTGTGCCCTGTCAGCTTTGGTTGCTACAAACTCAAAGAAATAATAATAGAAAGATAAAATAAAATAAATTAAAATGGCTCTTAGAATAGAATATTGATTGCAGTTCCTGTCAAATCTGTTGGCTGTGACACCATTCACAAGACATAGATAAGTTTAGAGATGAAAGATATGGAATGATTGATATGAGTATATGAAAATTAAAAACTTAGTCAGTTAATAAAATACCACAAATAAAAATACAAGGAACAGGCTTCAAAAATGTTTGTGACAGATAAAGGGGTAATAGCTTAATTACACTGAGAATCTTTTACAAATCAGTAAGAAAAAAACCTGCAAACACTCTTAGAGGTTAGCTGGAAATTTGCAAAGGAAGGAATACAAATTTCCAATTAAAACATAAACATATAAAAATTGGTTCCATTTCACTATTAATTTGCTAAAAGCATAACAATGACATATATGTGTAATTAGCAAAGATTGTGAATACTAAGTGCTAGCTAATTTATGGTAAAAAGACACTTTTGAACTAGTTTTGAGGGATATAATTAGGATAGCTCTCAAAGAAGCAATTTGGCACTGTTTTGTATAAAAGCTTTGCTTCCGTTAAGGAATAATTTACTTACTCCATGTCATTGAGACCAGCAGTGGTTTGGAATACTTACTTAGTCTAACAGCTGGTTTAAGGAGGAAATTGTAAAATTAAGACCCAGTAGAAATATATGTTAATCCACCCAGCAGTTATGAAGAAGTAAAGAGTTTCCTTTGAGCTGGGTCCTTGGAATAGAGCTTGGTCTCATTGCATTGTCCCTGTATAAACAACACACATAAAGCATCATCTACATTTCCAGGTTGGGGTTCATGAATCTAAGACACTTGCAGTAAATAATCTATGTAGAATCTTTTCGGATGTCATTTCCCCTAATCTTTTATGTATCTTTTTCACTCACACCTAACTCGTCAGAAATATGTATTTTAGTTACTCTTCTTTCTTGAACCTTACCAAAGCTTTCATTCAAACAGCATCAGTTTCCGAATGGTTAATTAAATTATGTAAGTGCAGTAACAAGTACAATGCAACTGATACAAAATGTTTGGGGAAACACAACTGACTTTTGGTAAGTACAAAATTTAACCTGTAGGATCAAGTAGCCATTATCCATGAGTATGCTACTCTTGGTATTGGGGAATTCATTAATCAAAGACTTGGCATTGAGGACATCAGATAATCGAGTTGTCTAAATGGAATTTAGAGGAATGTCTGCAGTACTTACCATTATTTCGATATCGAATCTGTTAAGTGCAACTCTGCAATAACTGTATGTCCCGCTGACTGGTAGGCATCTTAAGGGGCTGCTGTCTCTTTCCCACAGCTGCATTTCTAGAGCTTATGGTAGAGTCTGGAGCCAAATAGGTGTTAGACACCCTATTTTTAGGTTGAACAAAAGAAGAAATGCGAATGTTTGTGCTCTTTCATTCAGTAATACTTTAATTCTATAAATCGATCTTAGGAAAAGTTCAGACCAATATTAAAGATTTATGTTCAGGAATGACTATTCAAAGTTCTTTTTGACAGGTTAAAAATAACTATAGGGTTACTCATTGAAGCATTGTTTGTCGTAGTAAAAGATGGAAAATATCCTAAACAGTTAACAGGATGAAAAGAATTAAATTAATTATAGTGTGCCTAGTAAAATATTATCTATTGTTAAAAATATATTTTTTAAATGTTCAAAGTCTACTTTTTCAAATGTATAGGAAGTGCTCAAAGTTTCATGTTTTTAAAAAAACACAGTAAAAATCTATGTAGAGCATTATTCTAATTTTCTAATTAATGTAGTTATTTATATTTGCAAATGTCAAAGCCTGGAAAGAAAAACATATTACTGTTAACAGTGGCTCAGTCTGGATGGTATGTAATTTTTTTTTCTTGTTGATGCCTGTTCACAGGTTTTATGTATTATTTTGTTTTCAGAAGAAGAAAGTAAAGTTTGAGGTGGGACTGATTTGCTTTCCCTGAGGCAATGAGAGGAAATGGATTAGCATTTAGTTAGAAATGCAGAAAACATTCAAGACTGAGCAGCTGAGACAACAAAAGCAATTACAGAGGATCATAGTCACAGAAAAATAAAAATTAAGAAAATGATAGAAAAAAGAGATTGTACTCCAAAAATTAAGTTTGGAGTGACTAGAAGCATGCAAGAAATAAATTACATGGTTTGATGTAATAATTGCTGTGGCTTCAATAAGTTATACAGCATTGCTGATTTTATTGAATAGGGAATGATAATAAAGAGAAATGGCTGTCACTTAATCCAGAAAGAATAAGAACCCAGTCAAATGACAAAATCAACTGTTGGTAGGATTTTAAAGCTGGATATATCTTGCAGGTTTTTCTTTGCCACTTAATTTTTATCTACAACATTTGTTCAAGGTTTGAAGTTATCTAATTAGGATGGTCCCTCATGAGTTGATGTCTTCCCTAAGATGAGACTTGGGAAAACATGTATTGACCTCTTATCAAAACATTGTACAAAGCTCCATATACTAGGTCACTCACTATACAACTGCATCAAGACTTATAACCTGTGGGTGTGCTCTATTGGAAATGGAACTGCAAACTGGCCTGAAGGCACTGTCAGTCTGCCAGATTTCCCTCTGCAGAAGCCAAAGTCATTGGTTCAGGCTAAGGTCAACACTGTGGATCAGAGGAGTCATTCATAGCTGAAATAAGCTGATGTGCAGGGAAGAAAGCCAGCAAAAAGTCGCCACACCAGACAGCCTGATGCTATTAATTTTACTGACTTCCTGTTCCTGCTGCCAAATTCTCATTTCTCTCGAGTGGGAAGAAGCTGGAGATCTCTCTAAGCTGGACACAGGTCCACAGCTGGGTCCGCGAGCAAAACAATGAGAGTAGAGCAAAAGCCATGTCGAAGCTATGTTGATTTATGATAAGGATTAAGTGAGCTAATGTGTGTGAAAGCATTAAGATAGGTGCCCAGCATATGGAATAAACACAGTATAAGTGAGAAAAGAGAATGATGAATTTTGGTGAGAAGGGATAATTGTAAAGAAGCATTCCCTGGATCTGGAAGGGTGGGTAGAATTTTAGTGGGTTTGGTAAGTACAGTGATTTCCACCCTTGGTTTAGGGACCAACTTCTGCTGTATAAGAATCACATGGGAAACTTATTAAGAATAGAGAATCTCTTGTGTCTACCCTAGATCTTGCAATAGGGGCTACATAAGGTATATTTTGAACCTTAGCAAATTATTCTGATGCACAGCATTGTTTGAAATCATCAAAGTTGGAGCTGTTGGTAGAACATGAGAGCATAACGAAATGCAAGGAGGTGTGCAGGTTTGTGTGATGCTTGGAGTAGAGAGAGAGTCACCCAGTTATTTTCTCTTGGAGACTCTCTTTCTTGGTTGTCTTCTCATTCCATATGTCATCCTTCTTCAGTCTTCTTGGAGGATCCTTCTCATCTTTCTGGCTTAGTCCTTGGACCTCTTTTTTCTTTTTCTAGACTCTCATGGTATGGTCAAGTCCCATGGTTTTGAATACTTTTTATACACTCATGACTTCTCATTTTCAAAAATCTCTAACCCCAACTTTCCCCTTATTTATTGGATTGGTCAAAAATTTCTTTTGTTTTCTTCCATAAGATGGCTCTAGTAGCACTAGAAGTCTTGACATGAAGTCTTTAACTTCACTCAAAACAATGTTGTTAGATTGTATTGTGACAGCTCTCATATCAGTGTGCATTAAAAAAACAACATTGGTGAATTTTGGTGTAGCCATTTTAATATTGAAGCAGGAAGAAAATGCATAACATTTTCAGCATATTATGCTTTATTATTTCAAGAAAGGTAAAAAAACCTATCTTGAAAAGATTTTTGCAGTGTATAGAGAAGGTGCTGTGATTGATTGAACATGTCAAAAGTGATTTGTGAAGTTTCATACTGGAGATTTCTTGCTGGATGATGCTCTACAGTCAGGTAGAGCAGTTGAAGTTGATAGCAATCAAATTGAGTCATTAATTGAGAACAATGAATGTCATACCATGAGGGAGATAGCTGACATACTCAAAATATCCAAATCAATAAAATTATTAGTGGAAATGAAAAATGTGTCTTTTATTTTATGGAAACAACCATATGGACTATTTGGCCAACCCCATACATAGTCACATATTTAACTCCTTAAGTGACTCTCCCCTTAAGCGACATCTAATATACATTTCAAACCAAAATATTCTAATAACATTTTTGACTTCCTTATGTTCTAACCCAATTTTCCCCATCTCCACTCTCTAGTTGCTAAAATAAAATATTGTCTCTTTCTTTTACACTCAACATTTGATCTATCAGCATATCCTGTTGATATCTTCAAAATATGTTCTTCATTTTTTTACTAGCATTTTCTTTTACTCTCAAAGGTGTCCTAATGTGGACAATGGTCATCCTAGTTACCACCTTAATACATTGCACCATATCATGTCTCTCCTGGACTATTACTATTGATTTTTACTGCCCTCCCTACTTTTATTATTTTTCCTCACAGTCTATTACCAACAAAATAGCCAATATGAGCTTTTCAAAATATGTAATCAAATCAATTTTTTGCTCAAACCCTCCAGTACCTTCTATCCTTAACTAGGGTAGGCTAGATTATACTAATGAAATACATCTAGTGGTGAACCCCCCAAAGACTCTAACTTAAGATGCCCATTGTGTGCCTGAGGGCCCAAGCTATTAGGGACTCTACCTTGTTGGTTAACTGGAATATACGCCCATATTTATTGTCCAGGCAGGTGTATAAGATGCAGGCTGAAGAACCCCGTAAAATGACGTTTTTACTGCCCTAGCTCAAAAGTAACATGGTACTCTCACTCATATTGCATTGGCCACGTTTAGTCCAAAGGTCTTGCCCAAATGGGAAGTGTAATTTTTATGGCCCCAAAGGAGGAGGAGAACTAGAGATTCATGAACATATATAACGTTTCCAACATTATCTTACTCAGATTAAACCCAAAGCCTTTGTGACAGCCAAAAGACCACATACAGTCTTCCTGGATAACTCTATGGCTACATCTTTCACCATTGTTCTACTTCCTCACTCTATTCCAGCTACTCCAGCACCTTGCCATTTTTGGACACTATGATTACATACCTCTTCCTGGAATTATCTCTATAAAAGTAGGACTAGCTCCCTATTTTATATGCATCTCTGACTAAAGGTTTCTTTAATAAAATGTCTTCCAATACCACTCTCTATAAAATAGTGCTCCTCTGTCCTTTTCACCCTGCTTTACATTTCTTCATAGCACATATTTCTACTTGGGCTATAAAATCATATGCTAATTTGTTTATTTTCTGTCTAGTCTTTCTATAATATATGCACCATAAGAAGGATGTTGTCTGTTTGGTGCACAGCTTTATACAATACAGTTCATAGGTGCTCAATAAATATTTATTGAATAAATGAAGGGATAATTTAAATCCTAACAGTGGATGAGCTACTCAAGAAGAGATAGGGATGAGGGCTAAAGAAATGACCTCTGGGAATGACTTCGTTTGAGAGTTTGCTCGTGGAAATGAATCCGCTGAAAAAGATTGAGGTAGGGAGAGAATCAGAATTTACTATGTTAGGAATGTAAAGATGGGGGGCTTGCAAGACTGAAGAGGATGGGACGTAAGTAAAGGATATTGAATTTAGCAAGTAATAAAACCATGAATGTTCTGGTGATCTATTGCTGCATGATCAGTCATGTCAACATTAGCGGCTTAAAAAGACAACAATTTTGTTATGCTTATGAATTCTTTGGATCAGGAATTTGAACGAGGCTTAGTGGGGATAACTTATTTGGGCCCTCATCTGTAAACACTTGATAGGTTTGGAGCGATTTGAAGATTGGGGCTGGAATCATCTGGAAGCTTTGTTCACATGCCTGGTACCTAGTCTGGCACAAGTTAAAGATAAGGTTCACCTGGGACTGTTGACCAGAGTACGTATAGGTGCCCTTTCCTCTGGCTGAGGCTTGTCACAACTTGGTGCTAGGGTTTTTCTGAAAGGGAGTGTCCAGAGAAGGAATGCCTGGTAACTTACCTGCTAAGGGAAGCAGATGTAAGTTGCATGGCATTGGCTGATCTAGTTTAGGAAATCACACAGTGTCATTCTGCATGGTGCATGGTGTTGGGTACAAGCAAGTGACTAAGGCCAGAACAGATAAAGGAGGATAATTAGACTCAAAGGTGAGAGGAATTAGACTACATCTCTGGATTGGCGAGTGGCAAGATCACACTGCAAAAAGAGAGCATGTGGGAAGGAAGATTTTATTGCTACCATCTTTGAAAATACAATTTGCCATAACTGATAATGTTTGATAAAGCAATTTATGTACGTATAAAGATTTCTCTCCAAGCAGTTTGGTGGTAAAATAAAATTAAGACAGAATATATTAAATTTAAGTGGAATATTTCAAACTTCTCATTTTTAAACAAAACACTGAAGAGTTTAACTAAACAAGTGAAGGGACCTGCACAATGGCATGCAATTTCAGGGAAAGCTAGCTTGCAGAAAACAGTGCAGTGAAGTCCTCATGCTTTCTGATTTCCACTCCATTACAGTATCCTGGCATTCCATAGGCCTGGGTTGCCCCAGGATCCTCCATGCTCTGGGTAAGGAGGAGAGGAACAGGTAGGTTCAGAGCCCTCCGTGGTATCTGCTTTGACGGGAGCAGCTCTGAGTTGATCAGTTATATATCGGGGTTCCATGTGGAATTTTATTTTGAAAATGGATTTTACTGCTAAAATATTTAAAAACAATCAGGTAATTGTATTCAAATTTCCATTACATTTCCAACTTTCTATGTTTTTATTTTTCTAATTTTTTTTTTGATCCATAAACTGACAGTGACAGCAATTCTAAACATTAAAGACCTAGGCAAAGGGAAGAAGGGTGTGGACACTACCAATTATTGAAAGTCTTTACACACCGAGTACTGAGGTAGGATGCCTAACGTAATGTGATTTCATTAAATCCTCTCATGACTGCAAAGTGAGTGTTATTAACTATAAATTATAAGAAACCAAGCCTCAAATAATTTAAATTACTTGTCCAGGGTCACTTGGTGACTCAAAACTAAATTGGTTAGTCCACAAAGAGAGTGTTCTAACAAAAATGGAGTTCAAAATCTTTTAAGAGCCGAAACTGGGAAAATATATGGATGGATTGGAACTGATTGCTATGAATAAATACTTGTTTATATATGAAAATCCTTATATGTTTTATAGATGTGCCCTGGACATAGTTGGCCCACTGAAACCAGGCCCAAAGTTAAATGTCATAATCATAGAATAAAATTCTGAGATATTATCATAAATCTGGAGTTTTATAAATTTTGAAATTATTAAATTTTATTATGAGGGTATCAAGCACTCATAAAATATCAAGCACACATGGCTGGTTTTTAAATGTTTGACATTATGGTGCAGAAACAGTAACTTCCCTCTACTCTCATTTTTCAGAATGCTTTTGCAAGCACTCTGCTGCATTATTGTGATACAAAATAGATCCTCGTTGCCCACCGAAGTAGGGGAAGGAAGCAGGATGTTTGGGGGTACTGTATTTTTCTCTCAAACCTTCTTCTTCTTTGTCCTTTGGGATCTTTGTATTTGGATGAATGATTTGAAATAATTGAAGATTTTTAATGCCATCAATGTTTATAAACTAATTTCAGAGAGTTTAGAATTATAATATCCTTATTAATTTACCTTTTTTTAAATTTTTTTATTTTTTAATTAATTTATTTACTTTTTAAATACATTTGTCTCTGCCTTCCCCCCACCTCTTTCCCTTCCCCCCCGGTCCAACTAATTCCTTCCCTTCCCTTAATATTTACATTTTACAAAAAAATTTGGATCAGTCATGACTGGTGTGACTCAGTTGGCCATTGTCCTGCAAACCAAATGGTTCTTTTCCCAATCAGGGCATATGTCTGGATTGTGGGTCCAGTCCCTGGCACGGGAGATAATCAACTGATGTTTCTCTCTCCTATTGATGTTTCTCTCCTTATCTTCCCTCCCTTCCCCACTCTATAAACTCTCTCTCTCTCTCTAAAAGTAATGGAAAAAATGTCCTCATGTGAAGATTTAAAAAAAATTTTTTTTGGATCAAAAATATGTATTTTTCCTAAAGTTATCTAGCTAATATTTTTTCCTAATATCTACTAAATACATGTATTTCCCTATTTATTTACCACTTTGGAGGTCTTTAATGATTTTGAAATAAAACTATCAGATTTAAATATTAAATATTAATTACTGTAGCATTTTACTCTTACAAAAATAAATTTGCATTAGTGACTGGAATAATTTTTTACACAGCACATAAGGAGATTTCCCCCAAGTTACATATTCATATATGAACAATGAATCTAAGTGACTTGTCATTATTTATGTTACTACCATGATTAGAAACTGTAAGTAATCTACCCATTGCATGATCGTTGATCACATACAATTTCAGTGAGGCCCAAGTGGTATTAAGTAGGCTTCAACTACTTGGTCTTCTCCAGGCCGTGTCTGAAGCCAAGCTCAATAGCAGGTTTGGCCTTAATACTACGGTTGAAACCAGACTTTGGCTCAGCCCCAAGTGCCCGTCTCCCTGCAGAAACCTAAGTGTCAACAAACAGCTTAAGAACAGAATGTATCCTGAGATCTTTTTAGTTTTATACAGAATTAATGCCCACAAATATCTTACCAATGTGATGACATTTGAATAAGTTTAATTTGAAATTGTTATTGGGAAAATAAACATGAACATTATTAATTTATTCAAGAATATATTTGTATTTATAATCAAGTAGTCCATATGGAGGCATTAGATGGCTCTTCAACAGTTTACGTATTACTTAGAGCTCAGTGAAATCACTATAAATTCCTTTTAATTAAACTGCTGATATTTAATGTTGAGAGCTACCATTGTGAGGCCCAGTAGATTTGATTAACATCATTTTGATTATTTAATCTTATTGAATGCAACTTTAAAGAAATCTTAAGACATATATTTGGTTAATTTATGAAAGTGTAGCAAACTGGCTGAAAGCAACTTGGTCACAAACAAATAGACTAGACAACAATTTTATTAAGCCAAAGTGGGAAAGGATTGAGGGAGGGAGGTGGGGAAGGGGGCAGGGGAAAGTGGAGGTAGGAAGGTGGAGACAAATGTATTGTTCAAATGTATTGAACAATAAAAGAAAACTGGTCAAAACAAATAATTTAGATACTTTTTTTCAAATATCGGTTATCTTGGTAAAAGCGGTTTTTAATTTTATAGTTAATAAGCTACTGCTACTCTACATATTACAACATATATTCATAAAAAGTTACATTAACATCCTACCATTTTTGTAGATTCATGTTATTTTTACATTTCTAAAACTTGTATATCATCATGACTAATGAAAAATTAATGTGACTCCTCCACATATGGATTTATGACCATATAGTAAGGCAATTATTATTATTACTTTTAATTGTATTTTTTAATCACCTTTTAATGCCTTTGTACCCCCTTCTCCCTCCTGCCCAGCAATGATTATTGAATAGTAGAATGGATGTGGAGGGCTAAATGTGAATTTTAGTTATATAATTCTTTGGCTTTGAGTATCTTGCATTTCTAGTCAAATGGCAAGTGATGAAACTAAGCATGTTCGTATCAGGAACTTTACAAACATGCCTAATTAACTTTCTTTCAGTGATATTTGCTATGTTATCAGATGATGGAGTGAAAGCAAGTTTCACTCAATTTACTCCTTGCCCTTTGACATATGAAACTGAAATGAATTGATCCAGCATTGCAAAAGGGAAATTGAAACACTGGGTAGATGGAGTATGAACAGTTTCCAGTGAGTTCATTGAACTTACAGATGCCATCACTAAGGTAAATAATCCTTAATACCTTCTGGCAAAAGGGACTGAGGTCCAACTGGTGAACATGTACACATTTAATAGAACTAATTAATATCCACCTTAATTAATGTCCTTATTTTCAAAAGTGAAAAGTGGGTGAAATGAGTCATCCTTTGAAGTCGCAAGTTTTCTGTTATTGGACTGTATCTAAGCCTGAATTGAAGAAACATTTGTAGTAGGGAGTTATGTGTTATATAGTGATTTAAAATTCTATAAAGACTGTTCCACAGAACAGTAGTTATAAGTATGTTAATATATATTGTGTTAAAATCTTTCTATGTTCTATTGCTAGGGGAAAAAGTTAAACTCATTCTTTTATTTTAGGAATACTCATATTTTTGATATGCTAATTTGCCTTATGAATCTTAAAAAGAATAAATTTTAGGCATTTTTCAAAACTTTTCTTGCTTTGATGTCCCGTGTTCATATCTCATGAGACTACTGCCTATCCAATTAAATTCACATCAGAAAACACCAGATTACATTTTACAGCTCTGGATTTTTTTAATATAATCATTTTTCAAAGTGGAACCACAAATTTGAAAGGAAACTTAAAGGGGCATGATGTCCAAGAACAAGTAATGGTGGAGTACCTCCTATTTCCTCAATAATGTACATGATTATTTTGAAACCACAGGGATTTAAGTTTAGCAATATGACAATATCCAAAACAATACCGCTTTAAAGACCATTTCTCTCTCATAAAATTCTGAAATTGTATCAGAGCTCTTTGGCAAGAATTTATCAAGACAGAATAATTCTCCCTTGTTGCTTTGGGCTCCTAGTGTGACTCTGTCGTCTCTGTGGTTCAAGATGGCAGAAGAGGGGAAGGAGAGAACAAGCTACTTTCCTTTATGGACACAGTTTGTAAATTACACACAGTAGTTTTACAGACATGTCTTTTCCCCAAACTGAATCATATAGCTACCTGCACCTGCAAGTGGCCGGGCTTGGTTTTTCCGAATGTAGGCCCTGCTAAAGATTGGGGTGTTTTCTTACTGTACAAGAAGGGGAGCATAGATAATTGGAGAAGAACCTGCCATTTCTGCTGTATGCCATATTGTCAGTACAGTTACTTCTGATGACATATTTGTAAGGAAAGATTGCCTCTAGAAATTAAAACTGCATTCCTTTACTGATCTTCTGTTACTCCTTTAAGTATGTATTATAAGACCCAAGAAATTCTAGTAAGGTATTCAATATTAATAGTCGGGGGGGAGGAGAGAGAGAAAGAGAGATACAAAGAAGAAGGAGAAGAAGTGGGGAGGGGAAGAGAAAAGGGGAGGAGGAAAGGGAATTAAGAGCACAGAAGGAGAAGACAGAGTACTTATGACTGAATGAGGAGAAAAAACACACTAGATCATACATATTGGATCTTGCTCTGAATCAAAGCTGAGGGCATAATTTTGCTTTTAAGGTGAGATTCCCTGGCCACTGGGTAATTAATATGCACTGTGTCAAAAAGGCACATGAGCTGTCTGACTTATAGCCATTCAAACATTCTTAAACTATTTGCTTCATGATGGTGTTAACACTTCAGAATTTTATATAATATAGATTCTAAGCTTAGAACTATTTCCCAATTTTCTTTTTTTATAAACTTTTTTCAAAATTTCAATATTAAATTTTATTCAATATTTCTAGGATTGCATGCTTTTTAGTTTTTAATGAGCAATAACTTTGCCATATATTTCACATCCATTTTCTCACTTAATACACAAATTCAAGTTTACAAATATGTCTCTATGTATTTACAACTATATCTAAATAGTTGAAAGCACCTCCTCTTCAGAGAGCTATGCTAAATGCTGTGGAAGATGTGAAAAGAGGGTAACCCTTAGTTACTGTCAGATTTTGTGCCACACATATTTTAAAAATAAAAATAATACAAAACGAGATACATTTGAAAAACAAATGAAATTATAGGACTAGTGGGCATGTTGTTATCTGCCTCTCTGGATCTAACACTCATCATCAAGAAATAACTCGCTTTTTATAGCTGAAAACATAGGTGTTATAATCCTGCATCTAGCTGTAATAGTTTCAGTGGAGAGGTCTTTACTAAAAAAAATAGAAATCATGTCAGAAGATTGCCCCAAGAATGAATATATATATATATATATAAACATATTTATACACACAACATTTCTCTGAACTTTCATCAGTCCTTTCACACCCATCACAGCTATGCATATATTTTATTTTTACAGACTTATTTGCACTATATTCAAAATAGGAATGGAGGATCTTTTTTTCCCTTTACTTTTCCCTAACAGAAAAAGGAGTTGCTATGTTCCAAAGGGTGTGTGTGCCCCAAATAACAATTATATTTTAAATCTGTGCTTATGTATTTCTATGGATTCTTTTAATAAAAGCACTTCTTGTTTTGAAAATGCTCAAACCAGGGTGCTCCTTTTGAGTTGTAGTAAGAGAAATACCCTGAAAAATATTTAAGTAACTCCAATTGCCTTCAAAATTGTCCATGTTTTTATTCAAGCTTGTTGCTCTTTTGCCACCTTCAGAAGGTGTTTTGCAAGTCACTGTGTCCACTTTATCAACACCAGCTTATTTCTTTACATTCAGCTGAAACTGCAGTTGTAAAAGTTTCCTCCTTCCTTGACCTCATCCTCTCACCTCTCTCCTCAACCCGCCCCTCTCACTAGCTCATTAAATACATGTACCAAATCTCATCATTTCCTCCTCAGAAGACAAAACCTTATCTCTCCTAATTCTGTTAATGATGCTTCTCTTCCCTCTTATGCAGATTTGAAACTTCATTTTCTTTTTATTTTTTTAAGTATATTTTATTGGTTATGCTATTCCAGTTGTCCCAAATTTCCTCCTTTGCCCCCCTCCACCCGTTACCCCCATTCTCTCCAGCAAACCGCCCCCCCCCCCCACCTTAGTTCATGTCCATTGGTTGTGCATGTAAGTTCTTTGGCTTCTCCATTTCCTATGCTATTCTTAACTCCCCCCTGTCTATTTTATTCCTACCAATTATGCTTCTTAATATCTGCACCATTTCCCCCATTCTTCCCCTTTCCTCTCCCAGCTGATAACCTTACAAATGATCTCCATACCTATGATTCTGTTCCTGTTCTGGTGGTTTGCTTAGGTTTTTTCTTTTTCTTTTGTTTTTTTTTTTTTTTAAATATTCATTTGTTGATAGTTGTGAATTTGTTGCTTTTTTAATTTTCATGATTTTGATCTTCTTTTTCTTAAATAAGTTGCTTTAACATTTAATATAATAATGGCTTGGTGATGATGAAGCACTTTATCTGTCCTTCCATTCTAAATGATAGCTTTGCTAGATGGAGTAACCTAGGTTGTAGGTCCTTGCTTTTCATCACTTTGAATACTTCTTGCCAGTCCCTTCTTGCCTGCAAAGTTTCTTTTGAGAAATCAGCTGACAATCTTATGGGAACTTCTTTGTAGGTAACTGCTTTTCTCTTGCTGCTTTTAAGATTCTCTATCTTTAACCTTTGGCATTTTAATTATGCTGTGTCTTGGTGTGGTCCTCTTTGGATTCAACTTGTTTGAGACTCTTTGTGCTTACTGGACTTGTATGTCTACTTTCTTCACCAAATTAAGAGAAGTTTTCTTTCATTATTTTTTCAAATAAATTTTCAATTTCTTGCTCTTGCTCTCCTTCTTCTGGCATCCCTATGATTTGGATGTTAGCACAGTTGGAGATATCCCAGAGGTTCCTAAGCTTATTCTAGTTTTTTTGAATTCTTGTTTCTTCTTTCTGTTCTGGTTGAATGTTTATTTCTTCCTTATTTTCCAAATGATTGGTTTGAATCCCAGTTTCCTTCCCTTCTCTGTTGATTCCCTATGGATTTTCTTAATATCACTTAGTGTAACCTTCACTTCTGCCTTTATGCTTTTGCCATACTCAGTGAGTTCTCTGAGCATCTTGATTACCAGAGTTTTGAACTCCACACCTGATAGGGTGGCTATCTCCATTTCATTTAGTTCTTTTTCTGGGGTTTTGTTCTCTTCTTTTATTTGGGCCATATTTCTTTGTCTCCTCAATTTGGCAGCCTCCCTGTGTTTGTTTCTTTGTAATAGGTGGAGCTTCTTTTACTATCTATCTTGGTAGCATGGCCTATGTAGAAAAGGCACCTGTAAATTGTGTGGGGTGGAACCTTAGGTAATTTCCGGGGTAGGTCAGCCTGCTTCACTGCTTTGTAACTCTGTGTGTGTGGGATGGGAGGACTTGGAGAGGGGACTGTGCTGCTGCCTTGCTTCTGGAGTTTTTCCCAGCCATGTCCCCATTTCCAGTTGCTTCATTCACTTCCCACATGAGGTTGGCACCCTTCTAGCTGCTGCCCTCATGGTGAAACCCGGGTTGAGTGGGTTTGCTACTTTTAAGTCTGTGTGGGCTCTTTAAGTGGTGAACATCTGACAGCTGGCCCAACCCCCACTGGTTTTTACAGCCAGAGGTAAGGAGGATTTGTCTTCCCGGTGCTGGAACCCTGGCCTGTGTGGACTGGCCTGGGGCTGTGATCACTGGCTCCTAATGTTTCCCTCCTGATTTTTATCCACCATATCTGAATGTGGGACTGTCTGTTCTGCCACCGCCACTGTCTCTCCATGCTACACCATCTCTCTGCCTGTTTCCACAACTCTGCCCCTTCTACCCGTCTGGATGAATGTGGCTTCTTTAAATCCTTGGTTTTTGAACTTCCATATAGCTCAATTTTCTGATGGTTCTGGCTATTATTAGTTTTGAGATCTGGTTGTAATTCTTTCTATGGTTGCATGAGGATGTGAAGTGTGTCTACCTATGCCTCCATCTTGACTGGAAGTCCTCTGAAACTTCATTTTCATTTTGTCTCTACCATCTCTCTCATTCAGTCAGTTAATCTGACTTTTCTAGGGTCCACATCCACAAGATCTTTCTTTTCTGTCTGGATCTTCTGTTCCATTCCAGTTTGGTTCAGGCCCTCATTACTTTTTAGTTGACTGTATATCCTGTGCTCTTGCTTTTTTCAATGAGCCATGATGCCTGTCAAGACAAAATCCCTTGTTCTTTGAACATGCCCCTCATTTTTACCTCTTTGAGCCTTCATTCACTGTTTTCTTCCATTGAATAGTCTCTTCCATAAATCCAGTTTTTGAAATATTACCCATCCATAAGATTCATGGTCATTTATCAGAAACCCACATTTGTTTATAAAGATGTTATAGATGGGTTCATAAAAAGAATTTTACTTTGCTTAATGAATTTGTTTCTCTCTGTTCTAAAACTATGATCCTTTTAGGATACATACTGTATTATAAATAATTTAAACCCTTCTGCATTGACAACACATTTTCAAAACTTAGGAAATACATATACGTATTCCCTAGAGCACTTTTCACAGAGTGAATGAATTTAAGACTTGTTACTATCAGTATTAATTGTCCCTAAATGTAAAGAATGGCCAAATACCTAGTAAGTCACTTTGAGAACAGGAAGTTCTTCATTTTTTAAGGTGTGCTTTATTTCAATTTTATGAAAGAATCAAGGAGTATGACATTTTTGGAAATAAAATAGCTATATCTGTTTTTTTGCTAGAGGCAATAAAATGGGTCAGTATGATTTTACTACCTAAGTGTAAGGTGATAATCAACACCCTACACAAAATGCAGACATGAAAAGACCAAAACGACCTTCACAGTTGTATTAGTGATCTATCGATGCATAAAACATCACCACAAACCTAGCAGTTTAAAACAATGTACTTTTATTATTTTATGGTTTCTGTGGATGAGGAGTCCAGATACAATATAACTGGGTTTAATGCTTCAGGGCCCCACCAAGCTGCAATTCAGGTGTTGCCTGGGTCTGTAGTCTCATCAGACGCTCAACTGGGTATAAATTTGTGTCCAACCTAACTCATGTTATTGGCAGATTCATCTTTCAACCTACGATTGAGGCTGCCCTCTGCTGATATCAGCTACTAGCAGTTAGCTGCAGCATGAGTTTCTATTTCCTGTCAGCTTACTTCTTCACAGCTAGCAAGGAAGAGAGGCTCTAGAGCTTCTGCTAGTAAGACAGTCTTATATAAAATAAGCATGAAGTGATCCTGTCACTTTTGCCACTTTTTACTGGTTAGAAGACAGTCAGAGGTCTCACTCCTACTCAAAGGGAGAGGAATCAAAGGTGTGGACACCAGGAGCTGGGCATCTGAGGGGCCAACTCAGTCTCACTATGAGGATGGCTTTTGACATGTGGTTCTTGTTTGTCCTGCCTCAGCTTCTGCTGTACGTATTATTCTAGGAATCACCTCTTCTACCTCTTATATTTTATTTTCATGCCTGCATTCTCATTGATAGGGTATAAACATTGAAGCACCTGATGCATTTCAAGGGAGAAGAAAGATCTTTATTTGCTGGTTGTTTCAAGGACTAAAACCACTGCAGAGTTTATATAAAGATTCCTGAAGTGGAGTTACACAAATACAGAATGCCAGGAGCAGGACAGAACTTGCAAGGTCATCCGGTGCAACTACTCATCCTACTGACCTGAAAACAAAAGTGCTCAGAGGTGGAGTGGTTTGCCCAGGACTGCATCTGAATATGTGACCTCCCTGGAGACCCTGAGCTCTTAGATGGCAGTTAATGAATACCTGCACTGAAATGGGTTCAGTTAAATATGGTTTATGGAGATTGGCTTTGATCCAAAGAAGCAGGTTTTAGAACATTTTTATAAACATTTTATAATTGGTAAAGCAGAGTGAAAATCATACAGATATGCTTATTTTGGTGTGCAAAGATTGAAATTAAAAGATTCTTTAACACAATTTTAAATGAGTCTTTCATGCATATGTTAGCTGTTAGATTATTTATTCAGTAAAAAATAACTACTATGGTATTTCCTAGGAGCTACAGAGAGGGGAAAGCCTCAAAAACTGAAATTTATTTATGAAAAACTGTGCATTTATTCTTACATGTTTAAACTTCAGTCAACTTCATAGTGCTCTTCATTTGATGTAATACATCTATCGAGATATTTTTTCCACTGCTCAAAAGAGTTTTTAAGCATATCAATTTTGATGCCTTTTAGTGCTTCTGTCATTTTTTGTTTCATCTCTTCCACAGCGGCAAAACATTCCCTTTTGAGGACTTTTTTCATCTGAGGAAACAAAAATAAGTTGCCGGGGATGAGATCAGGTGAATAGGGAGGGTGGAGCATGGGGGTCATGTTGCTTTTGGTAAAAAACTGCTGAAAAATCAGTGTGGTGTGGGCAGGTGTGTTCATAAATCACCCATCATGAAATGGGTACATATGTTGAATCTTTAAAAAAAAATTCACTGAAGCTGAGCACAGCCTCTCACAACAATGCCAGCTGGTACACTGATACAGATGGGTTCCTAGAACACTCATCTAGCAGGGAAAGTGTATGCTATAAGGGGCCTGCCCTTCAGAAGATAATTCTGGGTTTCTTTTGTGGGGGAGTTCCCCCTTGTATAACACATATAGAGTGAATGAATAATAAAAATGATGAATCATAAATACAAGAAATACCTTGATCTGCCCCTTGACTATAGTTCAGTTCTTTTCCTGATCCTGGTTAGGCTCTACTCAGGGAATACATTTGTGTTTCCCCCAATGTGGCATACACTATGTGTAAATTTCATTTACTAATTACATATTGATGCAGCATAGTGTATGCCACCTACTGGACATTATATGGGCCGTAGGAATACAAAAGTCAAGACGTAATACTTTTAAGTATCTCATGGAAGGAAGCATAAACAAAACTATCATACAATATACTAAGAGTGTGGTGATATGAACTAACTGTAGAACAAATCCACAGGAAGGAACAGTTTCTGTGTCTGAAGAGTTGAACATATCGGGATAAGTGACATTTAATACCAGGAAGGTGCACAGTGAACAAATATGTTGTCATCCCTACTAGTTTCTGTTTTCTAGAAATTTTACCTTATCTGCATTTTGAGCCTTCACAGTTGCATTTTTATTCTGATGTAGGTGGCTTTGATGTTCTACTAGATCAGAATTGGGGACAGGGATGAAAGTAACATCATTTACTTTCTCTACTACTTGATACTTTTCCTGATTTAGTGCTATACACAAACTCAGAGCAAATGGGCATGTGCATTGATAAGTGGCTAATAGGTAGGTAGTTTATTTTAAATCAGTGGTGCTCAAGCTGAAGATTTAGGAAGTGAGAGAACCACTTCTCATTATCTTGAATTCATGTTTTCTCTTTATCAATGAAGAAAAAGCATTTTTGCCTATAGTAGCCACAGATTGAATGGGTAGGCAAATTAATTTTATCATTTGGAGCAAATGACTCCTTCAGAATGAATGGACAGTTTATTCCTGAGAGATTTTCCATGAAATCTATTATAAATTTCTTGCATTTATTGCTTTATATTATAATTGATTTTTAGTTCTAGTTCATTTTTAAATTAATTCATTTAATCATGTGTAATTGATAATCTGTAAAATGGGGCTAACAATTTCAATTTAATCTATAGATGGATGGTGAAACTCAAAAGAGGTAACACATAACAATTTCATATAAATTGAAAGCTTTACAGAAATAGGAATATTTAAAATTTGGAAAATTGAGTTTAGAACTTTAAGTTTAGGAACAAGTTTTTCTTTGAATTTAAATCTCATCAAGCCAGTTTACTTTTTTTATAATTAATGTTCTCTTGGAGAGGCACTCATGGAATTTTAAGGATGGAGGACAAATATGTTCTTATTAGAATTCTTGCAAATTTATATTAATGTGAGTCACAGTCCAAATGACACACAGACTTTTCCAGAACAGCTCTGAAGTTACACTTGTTCTGAAGAGTCCCTTTCTCCTTCCCCCTTCATCCTCCTCCCCCCTCCCTTCCCTCCTTGTTTTCTTCTTCTCTTTCTTCCTTGCAATCCACTTTATTAAAAGATAACATTCCATAGGGTATCTAAAGGTGAAAGCTCCAATTTAGGTTCTGGAAGATAACTTTTAAAAATTTAACTGTAGGTATATTTTGGTTTTCTTTTAACCACTTCCTAGATTACCTATTAAAATGAACAAATAAAAACAGATTCTATTTATTAAAATTTGAAAATTTTAAAGCCATTCACCTATATTATAAATAATCATCACTATGAATATAGCAACATTTTACCCTTTACCTAGAGAAAGTAAATGAGGAGATATGTTCATCTTACAGCAGCTGAGTTCAAGTTGCAATGAGATGCTTCAGTGCCCTCATTTAATTGCGGTGCATATGTAAATCCAGATCAAATGACTGTCAACCATTATAAGTGTCCCTTCCTCCCTCCCTCTCTCATTCCCTCCCTCCTTCCCTTTAGTAGTATTTACTGTGACAGAAATTATTCTGGATATTGGAAGTTCCTAAAACTTACTTTAGAAGATAGGTAGATAGGTAGATAGATAGATAGATAGATAGATAGATAGATAGATAGATAGGTGATAGGTAGATGATAGGAAGAAGGAGAGAGATGTAGGAGAAGGGGAACAGGGAGGAAGGAGGGAGGAATAAGGAAGGAAGGAAGGAAGCAAAGAAACTATAATTGCTAATTAGAGTTAACTAAGAATCTGTGAGGGCTGTGGCCTGGTGCTCAGTTGGTTGGAGCATCGTCCTGTACACCAAAAGGTTTCAGGTTAATGGTCAGAGCACCTACCTAGGTTGTAGGTTTTATCCTCAGTTGGGGCTTGGGGTGTGTAAGGGAGGCAATAGATCAATGTTTCTCTCTCACCCCAAAGTTTCCCTCTTTCTCTGTCTGCCTGTCTCTCCCCCTTCCCTGCTCTCTCTCTAAAATCAAGAAACATACCTTTGGGTGAGGATTAAAAGAAAACTCAGTGAGGGAATGAATGTAGATGTTATAATTAACTTTAGCTTATGTTTTCCACATTTTGGGGGGACACGTTGAGACAGATTTAGCATGGGTATCCAGGTATTTGAACGACCCAAGTCCTCACCACCATTTCATAAATCCCTACACATTATCACTGTGGCAGGATTGCTCCACAGCATAATGGAATCCTTGACACAATACGGGGAGCGGGCAACTGTTATGGCAGGAGAAACGGATGCAAATCCAGTTACAAATTCAACAATGACTATGAAGGCTGTGTACACTCGTTTTCTTCTTCATGTTTTCTGCTCTAGGATAGAGTATGTCTCTTCAAGATGAGCTAAACTTTCAACAAAATTTGGAGATTAAGTGAAGTTTTATTATTATTTCACAAATTTCCCCATGGGTTTTGAAAAGGGAAATGTACAATGATTTTGAAACTTAAAACTTTTTGGGGAAAGTTTTTCTCTTCCCAGATGTTTGGTGCATTTATGAAATTTAATAAAAACTCATGGAAATGTGTGCTGAAAAATGTCTTCCGGGACATTTGTCAGATTCCCAGTGTTGATTCATGAAATGGAAACCAGAAGCTGTTCTGAGCTGTAGTCATTATGTAGTAGATAGTAAACATGTGTTTTCGACAAGTGAATAGTTAGCAAATTAGGCATCTGGGTGAAGTGGAATTTTGGATTCTAAATTGCATAATTCACCTCTGAACATCTGCCAGAGGAAAAGGAGCAAAGATAACACAGTATCTGAGGAAAGATATGAGCTGATAAAGAGAATGATAATGCAGTATTTAAGTTTTTGAGTTTCGATCTCTAGTGTCTCTTCCACAAGTGTACTATTTCTGTAATTATTGAGAGATATTTGGATTTGCATAAGAGGTATTCTGAGGACTTGGAATGAAGCTGTTTATATAGGAAGAAATCTGCTTGTCTTTATATTTTACCATTGGAAAGATTTTATAAGTGCTAGAAATCCAGTGTATTCTATGAACCTGATTGCATTGGATAGGTTAGGAGGAATTAAAAATGTGAGTATATTTCTTTGAGATAATATTTTCAGGTTTTCACAATTTCTCTAGTACATTTAAAATGTCTTAGGTTTGAAAAATGTTAACTCTATAAATTTATCAACACTATCTCTTCTATTTCTTGAGTCAAAGCTATTATTTCTTAGTGCTCCACATAGTCTACTCCTTCTCATTATTCTATTTTTCACTAGGGTAAGGAAATACAAAGAGTCACTATGGATCACATACTAAACACCTTTACAATAAAATATGTAAGAGAATATCGTTAATCAGTGATGATGACTGGATGAGGACTAGGTTAGGAAGTGATGATGTGGCTTAGCAGTAATAGATAAAAATAGAAAAAGCAAGGATTAGGCTCCCATCCCAGTCTATTACAAAATATGTAAGCGTAAATATGTCACAATCTCTGAGTCTCTGCTTTTAATTGGTTAAAAGTGACTGTGGTAGAATTATGGGGTGGGGAGTGGGTTGAAGGAGATATGTGGCATTTCAGTAAAACTAAAGTAGTGCAAGCAACAATATTCCAGTTTCCTCACCACTCAGTATGTCTTGCTATATAACTGTGTTGAGCAGAAACTTTGAATATTAGAGCTAGAAAGGGACTTACTGATCACTTAGTTCAACAATTGTCATTTATTTTTTGGAGTCCTGTAAGTTAGAAATATCTGAGGAGCCACCATAAGAAAGGGGAGCAGTGCACCAAAGGAGCAGGGCTGTGGAGTCCCACTGCAACCTGGATCAGCTAACGCTCCATTTATGAAGATTTGTTCTATACACTGGTGCACAGTAGCATTTGAAGAAAGAATCACACTATTTCATAAGAATCAAAATCCACTAATTTTAGTCCACCTTACCCCAAATTTATGGATGAGAAGACTGGGGTCCAAGGAGGTTATATTATTAACCCAAAGTGAACAATTGTTCTAGTACATCACCTATAATCACAGGTAAAAGAATATGAGCACCGAAATGCACAGTGTTTATGGAATGGGATTTGGCAGATTCCGTTTGGTAAAGAAAAAAAGATATGACAATATAGAACCGAGAGAATGAGTTGAAGACTTAATGATGTGTAAGGAGAAGAGAGAGAAATTTGGGCCTTCAGAAAAATGAGCAGAGTCAATGGGTTGACAGTCCCTAAGGAGGAAGTTGCGGATTCCATTCTCCCGGTGACGATGGCACGCGTTCCGCTGGAGTATGAGGAAGGATGACACAGCTGCTGGTGGGCACCTGCGAGAGTCTGTTTTGGCTCATTGGCAGCGCTGGGTGTTGCTGAAGGATGAGGGAAGCAGGAAATGAAGGCGACTGAAACCAGAGGCTCCCCAGAGCCATCACTGTGATTTAAAGTCTCTGAGAATGAAGTTTGGAGCCTTTGAAGAAAAAAATGCCTGGAGGAAGGCAGAAGTTGGCTGAGTAGACCACACAATTGTGTCAATATGTCATTTTGTGGTATCTGATTTATGTTTATATTGGCCATTTTATATATCACTGTTATTGCTTTTTGCTAAAATTTGCTCATTGTGGCCTTTTTATGGCTGCTCTGTGCTGCACTAATCTGCATCAGAACTTGAAAGAGTTATAGCATCAGTCTTTAAAGACCCAGGGCATACCTAGTTGCCACTTAACAAAGAAAACAACTTCAAAGCACTAACTTTAAGATGACCTTTGGAGTAGGAAAAAATAAGAATCTCTCTCAGGGGGAAAGAATTCTTGTCTAGGAATTGATTGTGTGCTTAAGATTTCCAGTAAGTCACAACTATATAATATAAATTTTTAATATATTTTGTATTTCTAAAGTGTATTTTGGCACTTAAGTTTTTAATAATGTTTTCCTAATAATAATAAAAACGTGTTATCCTAATATGTGTTATTTTTACTATTATGTAAATATTATTTTATTATTTTCATTTTGTGCCTGACTTAGCCTTGTCACATGCAGATTAGGAAATTACGCCTCAGGAGTTGAGTAACTTGTCATGGTCTCTAATCCTATTATGTGCAAGATCTGGTTTAAGCATTTTATCTTCTTACTGTAAGTCCGATTTTCATTCACTTTGTCAGAGTGTCCTCATGTAGCATATAATGCAGCCGTACACTTCATGCTATGTGAGGCATTTTTTGCCTTCTCAGTCACTGTGTTTCTGTAGTCTCTTCAAATAGATTGTGAGCTATTGGAATGAGTGACAAAATCTTTTTCTTTCTTTCGGTCTCTGAAATCTAATAAACAGCAAATACTCACTATTTGCTTATAATTTTTAAAGATATACATATTATAATACAGGTCATAATAATAGATATCTCAGTGCCAAACTCTGAGCATACAAAAATAATAGGCAATATGTTTGCCTTCCAAGTGCTTAGTCAGATGGAAGACAGACATTACGTCCAACAATGAGTGTGGCTGCTTACTTGTCATTCAAGTGTCAGCTTAAATGCTTTCTTCATGAAGACTTCTCTGACCCCAGTCTAAGGATGCTCTCTCCCCCGAATTCTAATATGTCTTGTCAATTCCTGCGGAAGACCTTTTCCAACTTCTTTATTTAAAATAGCTCTGCAACCCACACCATCTTGTTTTATTTTCATGATAACACTTAGTCTTACTTATACTTTCATAAATTCATTTGGTTATATATCTCCCTTCATTGGAATAAAATGAAAGCAGGGGTGGTTTTGTCTTGTTCGTTCCTGTATTTCCCAATGTTAGGAAAACAGATGGTTATTAAATATTTAGTGCATGAAGGAATAATTTCATCTAGGCTTGTAGTTGTAAATACCATCTAACAACTGATGACTCAAAAATTCTAAGTAAAATTTATATCTCCACCCCTTACCTCTCTACTGAACCTCAGATGAATATATTCAGTTGCTTACTTCTTAATCCCCTCTTGAATGTCTAATTGGCATCTGAAACTTAACACTTTCAAAATAAAACATTTTATTTTCCCATCTTCTTCCTTGACCACAGTGTTTCTCCTACAATTTTCTCAATTTAATACATGCCTTTATTATCTGTCTACTTGTTCAAGTCATAACTCAAAGAGCCAATCCAATGACTATCCCATAATATCTGCCTAGAAAATTTACAGATGTATCTATTCTGTGCTATTACTGCTACCACCACCTCTACTGTATTTCACTATCATCTCCCACATTACTGACTTAACATAGAAGTCTTATGTATTAGTTTTCTATTGCTGCTATAAAAAATGGCCACACACTTAGTAACTTAGAATAACACAAATTAATTATCCTGAAATTTTGGAGGTCATAAGTTCAAAATGGATCTCACTGGGTTAAAATCAAGGTGTTGGCAAGGCTTTGTTCCTTCAAGAGGCTCTAGGGGAGAAACCATTTCCTTGTCTTTTCTAGCTTCCAGAAGCCATCTACATTCCTTGACTGGTGGTCCTGTCCTTCCTTGTCATGTGGAGTGCCACTGGGGCGCTCCTGAATCTGAGGGTTACTGTCTGGAGCCAGTTGAGGAGGGAACAGGGCTCTGCATCCTGCAGAGCCCATCCCAGGGTTGTCATGGATGGGGGGAATAAACACGAGTCTTCGCAAATACTTCTCTGTTTGCCAGGGGAGGGGACATGTCTCTTCCCTCCAGTGGAGGAGGCCCTGAGCCCCTGGGTCCAAAGGCTTTTACCGAGAACCATTTGCGCAGGGGTATAGGCAAAGCTCATCAATCAATGTCAAAATGATATGTTTACAGAAAACCAATAGAGATCATAGATAATTGAAGGAACACATGAGACCTGCCTCGGGTCAGGGTCTATGAATAATGTAAATCTCCTTTCCAGTATGAGCCAGTTATCATAACTTTTGAGGGAAGAACAAAGCATGCTTAGAGGAACTTACTTCTAGGCCTGATTGTCCCTGGGAACTGCCAGATCCAGTTTAGGGCTATACCTGCCTTTAGTATAGTTTCTAGCCTGAGCCAGGTGGGTGGGGCAGAGCCACCAAGAGATAAGGAGACTTCTTTCAGATAGAATGAGGACCCTGACAATGTCAAGCTGAGCCGAGGGGCGCGGGTCTTTTGCCCTTTCTCCATGTCCCCTGAGTCCTTGTCTGCTGCCCACACCAGCTGTGCCCATCTTAGGTTGTCCCTCCTCCTGAGGAATCTTACCCATCTTTGACTAACTGACCATCATAGATCCAAGCAGGGTGATGTGAGGGCCAAGCACGGGGGGCAGGTTTTGTCTCCTCAGTGGTCTGTTTTCCCAAGGCCTTCTTGATTATTTCCAGCCTTGGGGATCTCTTGCCTGTCGGCAAGGCTACAGTCCCTGAAACCAGGCAGGTCGTTTCCCAACACTTCATCTTCAAAGCTATCAGTATAGCGTCTTCCAAGCTCTTTGTGTTTTAATTGTTGTATTGCCTTTGCTGACTCTGACCTTCTATCTCGCTCTTGTATGCACACTTCCAGAATAATCTTTCCATCTGAAGATCCTTGATCATATCTTCATAGTCTCTTTTGCCATGTAAGATAACATAGTCACAGATCCTGGGAGTTAGAATGTGGACATCTTTGTGGGACAGGTATTATTCATCACAGTTACTTTTTTTTTTCATTTTACTGTTCAAATACATTTGTCTCCATTTACCCACCATCACTTTCTCCTACCCTTCCCACCCACTTCCCTCCCTCAATCCCTTCCCACCTTGGCTCCATCCAGGTGTCCTTCATACATGTTCTTTGATTTGACTCTTCCCTTTCCTTTCCCCGCTCCCTCCCTCCCTCCTTCCCTCTCATTTCTGTCAGTTTGGGTTTTTTTTCTATGTTGATGGTTATATTTTCCTTGCATCTTTGTGTTGTTGGTTAGGTTCCACTCATAGGTGAGATCATATGGTATTTGTCTTGTGCCCCCTGACTTATTTCACTTAGCATAATGCTCTCCAGTCCCATCCATGCTGTTGCAAAGGGTAGTAGCTTTTTCTTTCTTTCTGCTGCATAGTATTGCATCACATAAATGTACCATAGTTTTTTGATCCACTCATTTACTGATGGGCACTTAGGTTGTTTCCAGAACTTGGCTATTGTAAACTGTGCTGCTATGAACATTGGGGTACGTAGGTTCTTTTGAATTGGTGTTTTGGGATTCTTAGGATATAATCCCAGCAGTGGAATAGCTGGGTCAAAAGGCAGTTCCATCTTTAGCTTTTTGAGGAAATTCCAAACTTTTCCACAGTGGCTGCACCAGCCTGCATTCCCAGTTATTAATGATAGTTGATAATGAATATAAACTAATTTTCTCATAATAGAGTGTTGTTTAATACATTTTTATTTAGTCAAATGATGGAATGCTATACAACCATTGTGTTTATGAGGGGTTAAAAGGTTACAGAACAGTTAGTGTTTGATGCTATTTTTGCAAAGCATTTTTCTGTGTATATTTTCTGCAAAGGAAAATCAGGGAAGGAGGTAATAGCAAACAAATTATGAGGCTATTTTTTGTTTCTTATCTGTGCTTTTGGGATTTTTTTCAGTAAACATTTATTGAAAAGAAAGGCAACCATTAAAAAATAGCCATTATACTAACACAGAGAGAAAAAGATAACACTTTTCATATTCTAATCCTTTAGCTCAATTCATACTCCATCACTAGATTTCTCTATCTAGTATAGAATGCTGCTAATGGCTTTTGATATGTGCTTAATGAAGTCAATGCTTACCTTGATATTCAGGATTTTCTATGAAGTGATTCCAACTTAACTTTCTAGACTTTTGCTCATCCATTTCCTGTTTTTGATCATGCCATACTTTTGTCCATTTGAAAGGCTTCTTTCCTCTATCTGTTGAACTGTACCCTCTGCAAAAAGGCGAGATTAAGTACTTTGAAGAACGTGCTCTGACTCCTTGCTAAAAATGATTCTTCTCATTTAAGCTTTCATAACATTGTACAATATTGTTATGACATTTGCCATATACTGTACTTTATTATAGTTATTTTTGTGGATGGTTTATATACCCAACTAGGTTTTAATATGCTTCGTCATGATTCATGTCCTTTACATATTCTTATTTTCCACAGTCATTGAATATCATTATGCCTTATAAATAAACACTTTGTATTGAATGAACAATGAACTTACAAATTTGCTTTATTATTATTGGGTTGTGTTTCTTAATATTCTCTTTATTTACTAGCCACATAATTATTTTTCAATTAATGGGTATTTTAAATCTCTGCTCTACCAAACTTATATCAATATAATCTTGCGCAAGTTGCTTAACCTGTCCATGTTTTATATTTCTCAGTGGTAGGGTTTTTCAGAATTAAATGTGATAATGCATGTAGAATGGCACATTGTAAGCAATCAATAACTATTAGACAATTATAAAAATAATTTTAAAGTGTTTTTATTAAAAATAATTGTGTGTTAAACTTTTTGCATTGCCAACCATTTAGAAATCTCCCTTTGAGAGAAATGTTTGTTTTTACTTATATGTAAATTATATAGCTTTAATATAACTTTCATTTACTCTATAGTAATTTGACTACATGGACTAGTTGAGGTTAACTGTAGTTGATGTAGAAAATAAACCATCAAATCTCAGTAAGTCAAGACAATACAAGTTTATTCACACCCACTTGATAGTGGCAGGAATGATGGTGGGTTGGTCTTTGCTTTCACCCAATCTTTTGGAAACCTAGGCTGACTAAACTCAGCCTTTAACACATAACTTATAAGATACTATAGGCAAATACTTCTGGCTGGCTGATGGGAACAGAGAGAAAAAATCATTGAGGATTGTACAGGAGATTCTTATGCTCCAGGATTGGAAGCGGCAAACTCATTCTATCCTGATTCCATTGACTATAATTTAGTCACACGGCCTCCCTAAAATACAAAGGAAGCTGGGAGATATAATATATTCTCTAGCTACAACTCTGAAATGAGAAAGGGCGTATAAGAGAGATAACTGGCTTTTTAGATAATTATGCTATTTCTGCCATATAATTTAAACTTGATTAATGCTTAGATATTATTAGAGCAGTCACCTTATAGTAATAGGAATCACATTATGTGAAACAGCAATTCTAATCTGTTCTTGATTGTCAGCACTGCCTTCCTAATCATCCAACCTTTATCTGAGGCTACATTTAATCTCCTTAAATGTATTTAAGTATAAGTGGAAATATGGACATTTAAAACACAGGAATCATGATTAAAAGTTATGTTTTTTTTTAAAAGAGAAACTCCAAATGATGGTTATGAGTCCTTTAAAACACTTTTTTTCACCCTCCATTAGAGAAAGAGTAGGACTCATTTTAGGAAGCTAGGTTTAAGTCTGACACACTGAGAATCAGAGGCAGAATTTCTTGAAATATTGGGCAGGGCTTTTTTCAAGGAAAAATACATGGGTGGGGAAAAATAAGTTTACAGTTGTGAGTACATGAAACAAGAGTTTATTCTTGTATTATTAATTATAGTATTATTTTCCATAAGAATAAGTGTAAACCTACTTTTCCAACCCCTGTACTATAGTATTCATTCACCAATATTTGGGTAAATTTTAAATGATAAAATAATAGGAACAGGTTATCTGTATTTATTTCTTATAGAAGGAAATTCTTTGATTAGATGGCAAAAGGTGACAGGAGAGAAAATGTGGTTCCCAGGAACTCTAACACTCTCTTATAATTGTCTTGTAGATGTGTAGGAGTGGCCTGTTACGTGTGTAGGAAGCATTGTAGGATTGGGACGTAGTATGGAAATTATCATCTCAAAATGTTTGAGTTTATCAAACTTCAGTCACCCGTGCTTAGAGGTATTTCAATCTGTCTTTCTGTGGTAGAGGTAACTATTAAAGCTGAGGGAAGCTTTTCTGTTGGTGACAACAGGGCAAAGTAGGTTCACAAACATTCCCAATAAGCTTTTCTACACTCAACTATAGGTAAAAGTCAGATTTCCCTTAGTATAAAAAACTATAAAACTAGGGAGAAAATTTTTAGTTAAAATGTTTTTTATTTTTAAGAATTTTGTAATCAGCCCTGACTGATTACAAAATCAGTGGCTCAGTTGGTTGGGTGTTGTGCCTCAAAGGAAAAGTTTGCTAGTTTGATTCCTGGTCAGGGCACATGCCTGGGTTGCGGGTTTCATCCCTGGTTGGGGGTGCATATGAGAGGCAACCAAGTGATGTTTCTTTCTCATGTCTATGTTTCTCTCCCTCTTTTTCTCACTTCTTTTCCCCTCTCTCTAAAAATAAATAAATTTAAAAATTTTGTAAATATGGTACTTATTAGTATCATGGGTTAGATAATGATGAGCTACATATAATGTACTTTTTATTATGACAAATGCCCTGAGTTTCAGTAAGCTGTCCCTGAACCACATGTGAAAAAACTATTCCACATGAATTTAGCTCTGTGAATAAGAAGATAAATAGCCTCAAGAATAGTAACTAACATTTATTGATGCTAACTATGGGTATGACAGTTTGCTGAGTGTTTTACTTTTATTATTCCAACTAATCTTGTAACTATTATTATAATGTCATTTTAAAGAGAAAGATGTAGTATCAATGTCAGTATTTTAAATATAAGAAAACTGAGGCTCAGAGTAATCAAATAACATGCCCAAGTTTAGCTAACAAGTACTCCAGTCCCTGCTAAGCCACAGTTTCCCTTTCTGTGGTTTCCATCACCTGTGATCAACTGCAGCCTGATTATTAAATAGAAAATTCCAGAAACAATTTACAAGTTTTCAGCTGTGTACTGTTCTGAGTAGCATGATGAAAACTCCCAACATTCTGCTCCATCCTGCATAGGATGCGTATTACCTTTGTCTGGCTTCTCCACCTGTAGATTCTCCTCACCCTTTAGTCACTTAGTAGCCGTCTCAGTTATTAGATCAACAGTCTCGGTATTGCAGTGCTTCTATTCAAATAATCCTTATTTTACTTAATAATGACCCAAAAGTGCAAGAGGAGTGAGGCTGGAAATTAGGATACACCAAAGAGAAGCTGCAAAGTGTTTCCTTTGCAGTGAACAGGTAAACAGTTTTGACATAAGGAAAGAAAAAAATTGTATGCTGAGGTTGCTAAGATTTACATAAGAATGAATCATCTATCTGTGACATTGTAAAGAAGGAAAAACAAATTCCTGCTACTTCTGCTGTCATGCCCAAGAAGAAAAATTTATGGCCACCGTGCAGGATAAGTGCTTAGTTAAGATACAAAAGGCATTAAATCTGTGGTTGGAAGACATGTTCAGAAAATGTGTTCTGATTGATTGCATGTTGCACCAGAAAACACTGAGTCTATACAAACTTCAGCAAGTGATCCCCAGAAAAGAGTGAGCACATACACAGAACTATTACAGTATATTTAGTTCTATAATATTAGGTTGATCTCTTACTGTACTTAATTTATAAGTTAAACTTTATCATAGGTATATATGCATATGTAGGATTCAAAACATAATATTTATAGGGTTTGGTACTGTCCACAGTTTCAGACATCCACTGGAGGTCTTGGAACATTTCCCCCACGGATACGGGGCACTACTGTCTTAGGGCTGCTATGTGATCCAGGCAGCCTGACTTTAGAGCTTGCTCACTGAACCCTGTGCCCTCTGCCTCTCCATAGGTGTGGTCTTATACACACACATTTTCAAAATGTGTGCTTTCACATAGCTCCAAACTTGGGCATGTTATCTGTGATTCATCTATTTTCTGTAACTGCTATTTCTAGATGTTTTTATCGGACCCCCTTTCCATTTTAATGTCATAGTTCTTTCATGTATGCCTTCATTCAATAAACATTTACTAATTGCATGTTGTGCTTCAGGCACTATGTAAGAATTGAGGCTTCTGTGAACATTGATTTATTGACTTCAATCTTACCCTTAACCCATCTTGCATTACTCCTTACAGACCAACAGTCATTCGATGTTGTTTTTATCTGGGAAATATAAACTCTTATGCTTAATCTTAAATGCTTTTAAAAACATCAATCTAATCTTCATTTCCTGCTAAACTGCATGTCCTTTCCTCTCTTTCCTACCTCCATGCCTTCACACACTGCTTTGCTCCTTAGCTTATTTAAGTCCTTAATCACCTTTTAAGGTTAGTTTTCCCATGGGGTTACATGGAATAAGAAATGCACACACATACATATAATTATATAGTATTTTTCATATTGGTATATATTTACACAAAAAGCATAAAATACAAAGATAAAAATCGGTATGTGTTTCTTGCAAAAATATGACACAATGTGGGGAATTCAGCTACCTTCTTCTATTTGCCCACTTCTTACACGTGAGTAACTAATCGCCGTTCCTGTTCTGTGTCTTGATTGTAGGGTCTCTACCATAATGGGTTTTCAGTTAGTACTCTGTATTTCTAAGTACATAATAATAAATACTTTAATCTACTAATTTGTTAACTCCATCAAAATGAAACCATCAGAAATAGGGTAAAAACCCCATTTCAGCTCTAGTGGTCTATGAATAGGTTATTGTCACATTAAAAACATATTAATGAGTTCTGCTTAGCATGTTAAGTTCTGCTTAATAAGTATGATATTGGTACTTTCAAAAGGTAAAATTAAATAAGTGACTGCACATTTGGTGAGTCCAATTCCTTATTTCTGCATGTCACTATTAATTCTGGCAAAAAACATTGCCTACGACATACCAATGGTCCCATCCTGCACAAAGGAATTTACTTAACATGACCATGAAGTTGTCACTGTCATCTCCACTGCAGTATTAAATATTAAATAATGTTTAACATTTGGGCTATACACAGAGAATTTTTTAAAAATATGTGCCAGCCCTGGCCAGTGTGGTCCAGCTGGTTGGAGCATCGTCCTGTACACCAAAAGGTTGTGGGTTTGATTCCCATTCAGATCAGGTTGCAGGTTCAATCCCCAGTTGTGGGGCATACAGGAGGCAACCAATCGATGTTTCTCCCTCTTTCCCTTTCTCTTTCTCTCTTCCCCTGCTTCCTGTCTTTCTAAAAGCAGTCAAAAAAATGTCCTTGGGTGAGGATGTATATATTTGCCAAGATTTAAAATGCACTTTAGGTACATTTTTGTTTAAAAAGTAATAACTATTCTAAATCTAGTATGTAATCTAATATGTAGTTTTAACATGTATTTATGTTTGAGCTTTTGGATTAAAATTGGATGTTTCCACATACAATCATGAATGAGGTAAGGTATAAAATCTCACTGCCTTGTGCTACAGGTCTCTTTTACTGTAAGATACCAGTTCTTAGAAATGACAACTGTTAATGTGTTTTAAAAAATGAGTATTTAGTTTTATTTAGTGCTTAAGTACCATGGCCAAGTGTTGTATATAACAAAGCATTTTTTCCTTGATTCTATCCATTTTGTTTCTTTAGATGCCATTTATTTTAAATTAAACCCTTACTAAATAATTTAAATTAAATCTTACTAAATGATCTTTAACATAAAATTTTGGTTATAATATATGTTATCTTTGTCACCAATAAATGTAAGACATATACATTTTATGGGTAGATAAAAATAGAATTGTTAGTTTTGTCGAGGGAATAGTCTTAGCATTCATGCTATATGCTAATTACTCTTTTAGACTTAATTGGTCATATGTGAATGTTTAGGTTTATGTTGCTGTCTGGTTTCCCATGTCAGATCATTTTTATATAGAAACAGGGATGCTGTAAAAATTGTGTAGGAAACTTTTCGGAACTTTGGAATTTTCTTAATTTGTGTCTTGGTTCTTCGAATTATGAGCTGTGTAATTTTAGGGAAATTACTTAATTTTAGGTAAGCTACCTCAATGTCCTCATTTGAAAAAGTGGGAATAGTAATAGGTGTAAGTGTGAAGGTTTGCATGCAATAATGGGTATAAAGCAGTTTGAAGAATGGAACCTAGAAAGTGCTTCAAAGGTGTTAGAGTTTATTAATTCTTAAAAGACTTCTGGGAATAATGATTCCACCGAGTACTAATTGTAGAAGCTTGTTTCCTACAAATTGAACTTGGCTCAAGAACCTTGGCCCAAATATGTGGAAGAACTGTTGTAATACAAAATGCAATTCCTGACTCAATTTTCTGCTCCAACTTTAATGTGACCTATTTCCTGGGTAGCATTAGCACAAGTTTGTATATAGGAACTAATTGAAGTACTTTTCTCCTGTCTTTTTTTGGAGGAGTTCAAGGAGATTTTGCCTGCTGAGCTAATTCAAGTCTTCCTGAAGCTGAAGTGGTAGGAATGGAGCAGCATAAACCATATGGCTTTAATAGCAGGCTCTTGACAGATATGCTTGTGAATGTTTATAATTATTGGCCTGTATTTGAAGATGGATATAACCTTACACTAGCAACATTATTAGTAAGTTGGACACACTCTCAATTGCTTGTTAAATATTGAAGGGTTACAAAAGAGAAATATGAGTCATAAGCCTTTTAATTTAGATAGTGCAAAGCCATTCTATTCTCATTTTGACAAGAATGGAACTGTGGATCGGTACTCCAGGACTCAGGGGAATTCACATTGTCAGTATTATCTTTCTTCCTCAACTTGCCTAGTGAATAATAATGGATTTAGTAGTAATACTTATCTTATAGGCTTATTATGAGTACTAAAGAGTTAATATATGTAAGATGCAGAAGATTACATTTGGTATACCAGGATATATAAACCTTAGCTCTTGTTATTGTTTTTATTATTCTGGAGTATGTACTGTATTTTTGTGAATAAGCTGTTACACTTCAGATTTTAAAAATTAATAATATATTAATTAAATAAATCAATGAACTATAGCTATTTATTAAAAATTGAGTAAGATCTTAGAAACAAATAATTGTGTTTATGTTCAGTTCAACTGCATATGCCAGAATAAGGGCCAGTGATCTAGGTATGAGGGGATTTAGACTGATTTGTTATCCATGAGATGTGCAATTATTAAAATAGTTTGTTGCTTTTAATCCTAGGAAATTCTTATTTAGTGTATGTAGATGGAACAGAACATCAATGCTTAAAAATGGCACAATGTCACCTGCAGAGTCTCAGTGAAATCCACCCTATATGAAATCAGATCTTGTTTCACGTTACTTGAGAGTTAATTTTATATCTTTGCCATTAGTGAATCTTCTTTTATACTTTCTAATTGATTGCATGATAAACTTACAACTATCAGGTAGCTTCTCCCTAGTCAGAGACTTTGAACTAACAGAAGCTAGTAAGTCTTGCCAGTCACTTAATATACATTTTATTTTTATCAGTTTGTCTTATTATCATTTGTATTCCATGGAAAAAATATCGATCATCTATATTCCACAAGCAGAAAAATATTAAATAGTTATTTTACTGATACTATCCATTCTTTAAAAATGGAATATATCAAGTTCAAAAACTGTTATTAAGGGATGTTTGGAATTTTAAGTTATAATGTTTGTAGTGTAGAACAATGCACACATGGAGCTCTTTGAGACTGAAAGTATCCAGCTCAGTGGATTCCTGCAAGGCATTTTTTATAACTGACATGCTCTACAGTGATCCTTGCTGCTTTTACAGTGTGTTTATCTCGTTTACTTTTAATCTCATTTGCTCTATGTGGCGTCTCTTTCTGACCACATGATTTGTAAATGTTCTCTTAAAGGTCAGCAAAGGGCATTTCTCCATCAGGGTCCTCCTTAGCTTTTCTAAGGTATTGGGCACAGTTGCCCACAACTTCCTTCTTGACTTTCTTCCATTTCCTTCTCTATTTGACATCATCCTGTTTCCCCTGTATCTCTCAACATTCCTTCTCTTTTGCTACTCATTCTCCTTCCTTTCTAAAATGTAGTCTTCTCAGCCATTACCGTTGCTCATGTCCTCTACATTCCTAAAACTTCATGGATCTCACCATTAGAGCTAATGACTTCCCAACTCATTTCTCAGGTCACTCAAGTTCCCAAATTTGCCCCGCATTTCCAAGCTCTTGATGAATTTTTCAAATATTGGGCTGCTAACTGCTAGTTCAATGTGCTGAAATCAAGTCCTCTCATGTTTTCCTGACTTTACTTATTGAATCAAAGTTTCTCACCTGCAGCTTCCTCCTAATAAATACAAGTTGAATAAAGCTGTCAAATTTATGTTTACAAAGCAAGTTTCCAATCATGCAGTTTCTTTCTTCAGCAAGTTTTAAATTAGAATACAGAGATCCCAGCCAAGAAAATTAACCAGTTTCTTAGGGTTGCAGAGAGGATTGAAAGAGACATCACAGGTAAAGGCGACTAACACTGTACCTGGCACATAGATAAATATTCAGTGTATTAGTATTCATGACTATGGCTAATTATATTACTTTCAGAACACTAATTTTATTACTTCAAATATGTTTTCCTCTTTAAGTGTATTTAGACTAATTCTATGGTATCTTATCAGTTATCATTTATATAAAATGTCCATTACAAGCCCTGGCTGGTGTGGCTCAGTGGATGGAGCACCGGCCTGCGAACCACAGCGTCGCTTGTTCGATTCCCAGTCAGGGCACATGCCTGGGTTGTGGACTGGGTGCCCAGCAGGGGGTGCGAGAGAGGCAACCACACATGGATGTTTCTCTCTCTCTCTTTCTCCCTCCCTTCCCCTCTCTCTAAAAATAAATAAAATCTTTAAAAAAAATAAAATGTCCATTATAAACCATTCCAAATGGTAATATTTTTTTTGTGAACAGTCTAATTTACATGATTTTTTGCAATATTATACTATAAGACATAGGAAGATTAATACTTTCCCAGAGGAAAAGGAACTGTACTAGAAACACAAAACCTATGTATTTGTCCAGATTCCATTACTTGGTTTAACTACTTTATTTTCTGGATCCTTAGTTTTTGCTTCTAAATTATAGATATGAATATATTATTTACTTTATAGGATAGATATGGATATTTTTTTACCTTATAGTATTGAGGAGAGCCTTGGACAGTAGTCATACCCCTCCAGGGTTTTGGTTCCTTTGCCCTCTTGGAAGTACTCTATCCTTTGTCTCAGTTCTCAGGCCAGCCCCTGATATTATAGTATCAAAGCCTAATCCCAAGATAAGGCCAACATCCTTAATGATAAAGTCTAAATTATTGAGACTACTAATTATGTGACTTCTTCCCAAAAGTTGAAATGGTGGTGGTGGTGGTGGTGATGATGATGATGGTAATGATGATAATAATGATACTCTTCTAAGCACTGAAATATAAAGAGCATATTATTTTTTACAAGAAGATAAAGAGGAACAAACATACGCTGTGAGAATTGCAAATGGATTCCATAATACCTTTCTGTATCCACAAAGTATTATTATCTGTCACATGAATTTAAAAGTGAAAAGTGTGCTTAACTCAAACATTTGGTAATAAAACATATTTGCAAATTTGGTACAAGTTTTATAGAACTCAGTGAAGTTGAGAATGAAAGAAGCTGTATTTTCTATCTACTTTTGTTTCTTGGTTAAAAGCTGTTCAAGGCTATGATGCTGCTTCTTGCTGCTATTGGCATTTGGCCCTGTGAAGGAAAATTGGGGTTAAAAATTGCTAATGCTTCATGTTTCCTGTGAAAGATCATATAATTGGTTATCTTAAATAGATAACATTCTAAAGAATATTTTAAATAGATCTAGATCTGTCTAGATCTCTGTATCACAGATCTTTAATATCTTTTTATAAGACATTAAAAAATATAAGTATGAGGTATGTGCATTTTCATGGTATATCTATTATATGCTCATTCCTGTTTTATATAACCACCATGTTTTAAATATGAACCACATACACCTAGACTAGAAAGTAGAAAGACAGTTGCCAAGGGTTTTAGAGGAGGGAGAAGGGAATGACAAATTATTTTTAATGGGTACTGAGGTTCAGTTTGGGAAGAGGAAAAAATTCTGGAAATACATGGTGGTGATGGTTGCACAACAATGTGGATGCACTGACTGCTACTCAGCTGTATACCTAAAATAACTAAAATAATAAGTTTTATATTATGTATATTTTACCAGAATAAAAAAATTAATAACAATGTCAAGGGCAGTGTTTTTCAAATGGTAAGCCTTGATGCATTAGCTTATCATAAAAACAATTTAGTAGGTCCTGGTAAGCATTTAAACAAAGGGAATAGAACAGAACAAAACATATGGCTGCATTGCTCATAGTAAGTATTGTTTAAACTTCTGTTTCATGGTAATCTAGCCAGTTGGTATTGGTATGGTGGTAATGGGCTGTATGTGGCTGATGTCTTGGTCTCTTTGGTTAGTGCCCTGCCCTGATAGAATGATGCCTGTGATACACTGGTTGTTAAATATTTGGAAAATTACCTGTGTTTGTGTAGTGTACTGGATCATGATAGAAAATATATTTTTTATTATGGTTGAAAGTCAAAAAATTGAAAGACAAAAATTTCAGATGGGAGAAAGTCTAATTGTTTGACTAGTATCAAACTCTTGTATCAACTACAAGTCCAGGATCTGGTGGTATTCAGTACATGCCTGCAACTTTAATTGCAGCATTAGCAAAAAGGGGGTGTCTTGACTTTGGAGGGACATTGACTTTGTGGAAGATGACACATCTTTCAGAGAAACATGCTTTTACCAGTGCTAAAGCACTGGCTGAATAAAATGAGTCCCTGTAAACCCAGGAGGCTCAAGTCAGATGACTGAAAACTGGCCAGGTCCTAGAGTTTCTACATGGAGTACTCCATCTGTGGTTTTATATGTTTTCTTTTTTAAAACAGATTTTTGTGCACAGCTGAGTCGAGGCCAATTTGCCATGTAATTCGTATAAACTTTTTCCTGACCCAGCAGCTGTAAATTCATCCATCTGTCCATTGCAGCTCTGGTGCTACTGGGGCTTAACTTCACTAGATCTTCAGCGTGTAACTCCCTAAATAAGGTTTTCATTTTAGTTTTCCTTGATTTCTGTTTTTCCAAAGAGGAAAAGTCTTCCTAGAGAGATGGCTGTTCCTGGAGGCTGACAGGCAAGTGATGGATGAGAATTCTTTACACTGGCATTGTGCAGGGATGCTCACTCTGCTTTGTGGCTGTGGCAAGCCATTCATTAGCCTTACCTTTCAAGGCTACTAAAGATGCTGTTGTGAGTGATGCTGTGAACTCTGCTCACCATTCTACATCCAACTGGACTCAATAGGTTAATAGCTCAGGGGAATCAGCTATTCCAGATTAGCTGGCCAATATCTCTGTAGTAAACACTAAGAATTACTCTTGTAAAGTCACAAATGCTTTGTTTCCTGATTGAGTTTTATAACAGTTGTTTGAAGGAGGTATGATGAAGCATGTCCTCTTACCTAAACTATGTGGTAGCTGTTAGATGTTACTGCATTTATATTTATGTTAAATTATGCAGTCAGAAAATTTCAGATCCACACATGTCCCTCATACTTTTCTTGTTCCCAGAGTGTTTTTTCATACTCTGGGAAGAAGAAGATGCTGCTCAAAGTTGTTTAGCACTGGATTTAAGACAAGTTTAATGATAAGTTCATTTTGTCATCTACTCCTCACAAAGACTGATAGATGACTTAAAACTGGTAAGCACTTGTGGCTTTTCAAGTCAAACCACAGTTTTAATAATAATGACTTTCAAATCTAATGTCTTAATTTCTTTTCCATTTGAGTAAGAAATTCATTTTTTAGATTAGGAAATAATGTCATAATTTTTTACTTGTACTCTAAAAAAGAAAAAAATCTCTTTTTCCTGCTCCTTCCTACCTCATGCTACTTCTCAATTCCCAGCAACCACAAATCTGCTTTCTGTCAACAAATTAGTTTGAATTTTTCTAGAATTTTATAATATATACTCTTTAAATCTGGCTTTTTTCCATTCAGCATAACTATTTGGGATGCATCATGTTGTTGCTTGTATCAGTATTACTCAGTAGTATTATAATATATTGTTATACAACAATTATTTATTCACTCACCTGTTGATAACCATTGGGTTATTTTAAGCTTTTGATTTGAGTATGTGTGTATGTGTGTTTCTGCTCTAAATATTTATGTACAAGTCTTTATATAGACATATGCTTTCATTTCTTTTGGGAAAATACTAGTAGAATGGCTGGGTCATATGGTATATTAAGTACGTTTAGAAATTGTCAAACTATTTTTCAAAGGTTCTATTTTATATACTCACTAGGCATATATGAGATCTCATTCTTTCATTTTCTTCATATTATCACCAATACTTGGTTTAGTCTTTTTAGTTTTAGCAATTCTAATAGGTATGTAATGATATTTCATTATTGTTTTTTTGAAATACTCCTAATGACTACTGATGTTGAACATCCTCTTAGATGCATATTTGCCACCCATCTCTTTTGTTGTTGAATTGTCAGTTTTGCATATGGATAGCCAATTTTTCTAGCACCATTTGTTGAAAAGATTATCTTTTATCCACTGAATTTCCTGTGCATTTTTGTTTAAAGTCAATTGTCTATACAGGTGTGGATCTATTTTTGCACTCTATTTTGTTCTTCTCATCTATTTGTCTACCTTGACATCAGTACTATATAGCCTTGGTTGTTCTAGCTTTATAATAAATCTTGACGTCAGGAAGTATTAGTTCTCCAACTTTGTTTTTCTTTCTCAGTATTATATTCTAGGTGCTTTTCATTTCAGTAGTAATTTTAGAAGTTGCTTATAAAATTCTACAAAATCTATTGCTAGGCTTTTTAGCACCAATTAGTACTGCAGCGATTGTAAAGATAAATACGGAGAGTATTTACATCTTAATAGTTTTTTTGGTATATGTTCTTCCAAAGTGAGCAGTTGACAGCGTTAAGAGTTTTGACTCTTGACCAAGATATATCTCTCCATTTATTTTGATCTTCCTTAGTTTTTTTCAGCAATGTTTTGTAATTTGTGTATAGGTCTGGCACATCTTTTCTCAGGTTTATCTCCTAAAGTATTTCAGAATTTTTGATGCTATTAATTTTTTTCAGTGTTGAATTATTTTTCATACATACAAATACAGTTTATTTTTGTATGTTAATGTTGTATCTTGCAACCATGTGAAACTCACCTCTTCTATTTTTTGTAGATTCTATAGTTTTTTTTATATCGGTGATCATGTTAGCAAATACACTTTTACTTCTTCCTTTCCACTCTGAATGATTTTTATTTCTTTATCTTGCCTGATTGAACTATCCATAACTTTTAGTAAAATATTAATAGAAGTGATGAGAATGTACATTTCTGTCTTGCTCCTAATATTAGGGAGAAAACTTCAGTGTCTTACAATGCTTTATGGTAGGTTTAGCTTTTCCATAAATATCTTTTACCAAGTTTAGAAAGTTTTTTTAGTCCTAATTTGCTGAGAGTTTTTACTATGAATAAATGTTGAATTTTGTCAAATGTTTGTTTTGTATTTATTGAAATCATTTTTCAGTTTGCTAATATGGCTGATTACACTGATTGATTTTCAGATCAATGCATCCCTAGGGTAAACCCCACTTGGCAACTGTTTTGTTTTTTATATATTTTTATATATTGTTTGATTTGTTTTGCTAACGTTTTGTTCAGAATTCATAGAATTGTGTTTATGAGGGATTTTTTTTTCTTGTAATGTGTTTGCTGCTTTTAACAGGGTAATGGGAACCTCAGAGAATAAGTTGAGAAACTACATCCTCTCCAATTTTCTGAAAGAATTTTGGTACAACTGACATTTTTCCTCCTTAAAAATTTTATAGAATTAACAAGTGAAGCCATCTAGGCCTAGAGTTTTCTTTGTGGAAAGGTTGTTAGCTAAACATTTAATTTATTTGATAGATATGAGCTATTTGGGTTATCCAGTTCTTAAATGAAATTTAATAGTTTGTTTTTCAAGGAATTTGTCCATTTCTTCTAATTTTTTAAAATTATTGGTACAAAGTCATTAGTTTTTACTTTTTAATACCTACAAAATCTGTAATGATGTCACATTTCTCATTCTTTTTATGGATTTTTTTTCTCCTCACATTTGTTCCTGATAACCCAGGCTAGAGGTTTATGAATTTTACTGAACTTCTCAGAGGAGTAACTCTAGGTTTTATTGATATTCTCTATTGTTTTTCTATTATCTAGTTCACTAATTTTTATCACTAATCTCTTATCTCTAATTTTTATGTCCTCTCTTTTTCTTACTTTGGGTATAACTTACCCTTTTGTAGTTTCTTGTGATGAAGGCTGAAGCCATTGGTTTGAGATTCTTATTCTTATATAATGTAGGTGCCCAGTGCTATAAGTTTCCCAGCATCCCACATGTTTTAATAGATTATATTTTCATTTTTGTTTAAAATTTCAATCAAAAACAAGTTTTATTTCCCTTTTGATATCCTCTTTGACCCATGAATTATTTAGAAATGTGTTGTTTTTTTCCCAAAATCTTTGGACAATTTCTAGATCTCTTTATTTTTGACTTCTAATTTAATTCCATTATGCTCAGAAAATATGCTTCATATAATTTGATTGTTATGGACTCTTCATGAGCTGACCTGTTTATCCCTGTTTGTATTCCTTTTTATCCCTTTTAATATTCTTTGCACTGAAATCAACTTTGTCTAAAATTAATATTCATATTAGCTTGTTTTTTGATGAGTGATTATATGGTATATCTTTTACATCCTTTTACTTATTCCTATTTGTGTCTTCATATTTCCATAGTTGAATTTCCATAGGCAGAAAATAATTGTGTCTTGGTGTTTCAACTAATTTGAGTATCTATACATTTTTTAAATTTTCTTTTTTAAAAATTAATTAATTAATTTTTTCAAATACATTTGTCTCTGCCTACCTGCCACCACTTTCCCTTGCCCCCTCCCTCCCTCCCTCAACTCTTCCCCTTTGGTTTTGTCCATGAGTCCTTGCTATATGTTCCTTGACCTTCCCTTTCCCTTCCTCCCCCTCCTTCCCTCTTGTCTCTGTTGGTTTCTTTTCCTTTCAGTGTTGCTGGTCTTATTTTCCTTGCATCTTTGTATTGTTGGTTAGCTTCCGCTTATAGGTGAGATCATATGGTATTTGTCTTTCGCCCCCGGGCTTATTTCACTTAGCATAATGATCTCGAGTATCTATACATTTTAATTGGAGTATACACTATTTCATTTAATGTGATTATTTATATGGGTAAGTACAAATTACCCATCTTTCTATTTGTTTTCTATTTGTCCCATGTGTTCTTCATCCCTTTTTTGTTTTTTATTGTTCTCATTTCTCTCAGCTATATCTTAATTGGTTTACTAGCTAAAATGTTTCTTGTTGTTGTAGTGGATGCTTTAGAGTATACAGTCCATATCTTTAACTTTACATAACAGAGTACCTTCTAGTGATATCATGTTTTGTGGATATTGTTAAAATCTTACAATAGTTGTACTTCCATTTCTCCATCCTTATTTTTGGGGTATCAATTGCTGTCACACATTTTAACTTTATAGTTGTTATAAACTTCAAACTAGATTGTTGTTATTTTTAAGGTGTCTATTATCTTTTAAAGAAAATTAAATTATCAGAAGAATCTTATAAAACTTTCCACATAATTCAACATCCAGAACTCTTCATTCCTTTGTACAGATCCATATTTCCACCTGATATCTTTCTCCCATGTCTAAAAGACTGCCTTTAACATTTCCTGTGTGCAGCTCTGGTGGTGATGAATTATTTCAGCTGCTGTATGTCTAAAGATGTCTTTATTTTACCTACAGTTTTAAAAGATATTTTTGCTGGGTAAAGAATTATGGCTTACGGTTTTTATCCTTCAGCCTTGAAAAGATGTTCCACCACTTCTCATTTGCGTTGTTTCCAATGAGAAATCTGCTGTCATCCTTATCTTTGTTCCTTTGGACCTAGCAGTATTTCTTCTCTGGCAGCTTTTGTGATTTTCTTTTTTTCTCAGAATAATATGATTAAAATGTTCCTTGATGCAGTTTTCTTCATGTTTCTTGTGCTTGGGGTATGTTAGAATTTTTTGGACCTGTGGGTTTATACTTCCTCTATCAATTTGGGAACATTTGTATCCATTATTTCTTCAAATATATTTATTCCTCCCCCAACTTCTTTCCTCCAGAAACTCTAGTTATTCATATTTTAGTCCCATAACTCAATGATCCTCTATTTTTTTTTTGTCTTTTTTGCTCTGTTTTATTTTGGATGTTTTAAATAACTATATCTTCATATTTACTAGTATTTTTTCTACAATGTCTAAATCACCATTAATCCTATCCAGTGTATTGGTTCATCTCAGACGTTGTTTTTATATCTCAGAGTTTGATTTGATTTCTTTTTATAGTTTCCTTTTCCCTACTTAACATGCGTATTTTCCTCCCCGTCACCAACCTCTTAAACATATGGAGTATAGATACAATAGCTGATTTAATGTTTATCTCTTAATTTTAATGTCTGGATCAATTCTGAATCAGTTTTAATGACTTCCTTTTTTTTTCTTTATTACAATGTATATTTTCCTGCTTCTTTATATGTTGGTAATTTTTGACTGGATGAAAGCCTTTGTTGATTTTACGCTTTAAAGTGCTCGATTTTAAAAAATATAAATTCTTTTAAGCTTTTTTCTGGTATATGCTTTAGTTATCTGGGAATAGTTTTATCCTCTCTGGGTCTTGGCTTTAAGAATAAGTAGTCAGGCAGGAGCAGAGCAGCATTTAACCTAGAACTAATATCCGCTACTACTGAGGCAAGACCCTTCTGAGTACTCCATGCAATATCCCATGAATTACACGGCTTTCCAGAGTCTGCCCAATTCCCAGTCTTGTGGGATCTCTGGCTAGTGTTTGTTTGTTTCTTTCTTTTTTAAAAAAGATTTTATTTATTTATTTTTAGAGAGAGGGGAAAGAAGGGAGAGAGGGAGAGAAACATCAGTGTGGTTGCCTCTCGCACACCCCCTACTGGGGACCTGCGCTGCAACCCTCCACCCTTTGCTTCACAGTTCCATACTTCTCAATACACAGAGCCATACCAGTCAGGGCTGGCTAGTGTTTCTTTTACTTCTTTGGGGTTATTTCTTTCCCTTGCCTCAGGTAGTTTCCGCATAAGCATGTGCGGCTCAATACTCTGACTGAGACTCAAGTTCTTTCTCTGCTATCTCTTTGCCTCTCTGGTGAATTTTCTAACTCAAGCTGCTTTTTGTTTTTTTCCTCCAGACACAATTCTGTCTCCTCAATTTGGGAGTCAATCAAGCTCTATCTGGATTCTTCCTTCCTATTTTTTAAAGTTTAATACTTCATTTGGTATGTGATTCTCATAAGGATTATACTAGTCATAGACTGGAAATTAGTTTTCTTTGGAAAAAACATGAAACTTTATTATTATTATTATTATTTAGTCACAATTTTAAGTGTAACTTAAAATATACCACAATTAGTTAGTGATTTATAACAAATAGCTGGTCATTTAGTGATTAAACCCATTCAATTGTATAATACTAATATTTAGAATCTGAAGACCTGAGTTTTAGTCCTGGCTCTGTAACTTAACTAATGATACAACCTTGAACAAGTGCTAAACCTCTTAGTTTCCAAAAGTGTAAAGTGTGACAACTTTCCCTGCCTACCCGACATGTAGTTATGAAGCTAATATGAGATGATAGCTATAAGAGAACAAATTTATTATTATAGGCTATTGTGGACTCTTCTTAAAGTTAATATTTTGTTTTTTGGACTATCAGTTGAAGAAAAAAAATCTGGTTTAGATGGTAATTTACAGAAGTACTCAATCTTACAGATAAATTAAGTAGGAGTGACTGATGCAGAGGCTTATGGATGAAAGTTACCTTTATGCATGTTTTTTATTTCAGTTCTAGAACAGCACTTTTGATAAAATGGCATATATATCTGGAAATGTGGAAATTATTTTTAAGACTTCAATCTTCTTGTTAGCAATATATTTTGGTAAAACACTTTTCCCCTGCTTTGTGCTCAATTTTTAATTTTCTCACATTTCCATAATGTTCTATTTTTTAGTGATAATTATATTCTATTTCCAATATTTCTTAAATAGGATTTTGAGAGGAGCCATGTGTATATATTATATAAGGCATTCTTTTTTTTTTTTTTTTTTTTGCCTGTATCTGAGTCAATATGTTGGAGACAACAAACAGTATAATACCAATTTACTCTGATACTAAAAGTGCAAAGACATTATACTCCAAATCTTTACAGAAAGTTCAAGGCATGATTGGCACTTTACACACTGCATAAAGCTACAAGAGGTGCACTTTTCATATTTACAGTTATTTATTTGCTAACAAATAGAAATATGGATAGTGGTTCCATGGAAAAACCATACTATAGTAAAATGTGATAAAGCCTTCATTTCCTGTAATCCCTTTCTCAAGAGTCAGAAAGTGAAACCTAAAAGGTAAAAGTAAATATTTAAAAATGAGGGAATTTAAGAAAGTCTAAATATGTAAAGCTTCCTTCTGTGTGACATAAAGTTGAAGCAAAAATTTTTTTTTTTTTTGAAAAAGAGGAGGGAGATATTATGACACATTGAATCTCCCATTTAGTTAGAATTAGTGATGAACATTCACTTAACTTTGTTGTCTTTTGATTAAAAAAAATTCTTGAACACTCCAAATTTTCTCTAAAATATTCTCTCCCCCTGTATGGGACTGTGAGAAATACTCTCCCCAAACTGTGGATTAGAACCACTTCAGTGAAGATGACATTGTGCCAGTGAAAGGGGAATGAAGAAACTCATCCTATAAAACCTAAAGCGAGGGAGGGTTTTCCTCCCCTTTGATCCTTCGACCCAATGAGCACCAGGGATGAATCATGGCTCACGCCTCTCTCCATGTGCCTAGCAGTTTTTGCTATGCTGAGCTCAGGTATGGGTCCATTCTTTTAGCAAGAAAACAACATCTCACACCCTCCCCAGTTACCCAAACTGAAAATAATTTAAAATAGGTGGTAGTCTATGCTATGAACTAAATGCTTATGTCTGCTTGCCCTCCCCCAAATTCATATATGGAAACTCCTAGTTCCCAGTGTGATAACAGGAGATAGGGCCTGTGGGAGGTAATTAGGCCATTTGGGAGGATGAGGACCTGGTGAAGGAGATTAGTGCTCTTATAGCAAGAGATGAGAGAGGTAACATCTCTCTCAGCCATGTGAGCATGCGATTAGAGGGTAGCTGTCTAGAGGCTGGGAAGAAAGCCTTCACCAGACATGAAAGCTGACAGTGCCTTGATCTTCAACTTTCCAGCCTCCATAACTGTGAGAAATAAATGTTCGTTGCTTCAGCCCAATCTATTCTATTGTATTTTCGTTGAAGCAGCCTGAGCTATGACAGTCTGTTACTGCTTGCAGCCTTTCCTCTCTTCCCTTTCCTATCTTTTTCTGTATAGTGTGAGCTTATTTCTAAACTATCCAAAATAGATTATGAGTTTTCCTTCTCTCATACTTTCCCTCCCTTTTCCAGTGAAGGCTTCAGTCTCACAGGAGGAAATGTGGCCACCCAGACAAACCTAGATGACAAAAGTATATTATTTTCATCAAGTAGCTGTGCTGTTTTTATGCCTTCTATTTAATTTTCCACTTATACATAATCTAAAATTGATGGTCTGGGCTACTTAAGTAAAAATACCAGTATATTAACCTCCTCTGACTAAATGAAATATTAGTAAAAGCTTTTAAGTGGAATGTTAATCTACACAAATATTTAAAAGGACATGCTTCTTTCCCTCCTTAATAACATTGAATTTTCTTTTTAAGAAATGTAAATATAGGTACTGAATCCTGCAGTTTTTACTGGGGTCATAGTGTTGATTTTGTCTGAGAACTTAAGCAACCTAATGAATTAAACCTAAATAATTTAAAATTATTGCTTTAGTACTTTAAAAAGTAAATCTTTTTGCCAACTTCCCTTTTCTGAACTCATTTTCTATTAAGTAAGTAATATGTCTAGGATAAGAAGTGAAGACTATTTCGTTAGCTTCCTCAGTGGCATATCCTTAGTGGTTGTTATTTTCAGTTCAGTAAAACTTTACTGAATACATACTCTGTGCCAAATTTGAGAAGTCCTTGTCTTAGAGGATTTCAGTTCAAAAGGAGGCCAATTCTTACTATGGAGTTTGATAACGCAGCACGTTGGAGGAATGAAAGAGAAGTAGTCACAAGCTCTTACTTTTATTATCAGAAGTAAACTTTGTTCTATCATGTGTAGTTAGGCATGTGAAATCAAAGTCCATTCACATTGCCCTGGCCAAGTGTCTCAGTTGGTTGGAGCATTGTCCTGTAGACCAAAAGGTTGCAGGTTTGATCCCCAGTCAGAGCCCATGCCTAGGCTGTGGTTCTGTCCCTGGTCAGGGCACATAACTAGCCAGCTAGGCTTTGGATTTGATCCTTGTTTGGGGCTGTTTGGGAGGCAACTGATCTATGTTGATCTTTCTCTCTCAAATCAATAAAGATATCCTCAGGTGAGTTTTAAAGGGAAAAAAAAGCAGCCTATTCACAATAATTTGTCTTAAGCAAAATAGGGAGGCATTAAACAATAATTCCATGTAAAACGAATACTAATTTCTGTATTCCTTACAATATCGCTTTATAGCTGTGTTTTCATATTTCTGATTGATCTTCTGTGGCCTCCAAGCATTTGAAACTTCCTTGCCTGGGGCGGTCCATCAGATAGTTAATGATCTGTAACCAGTGTTTTATGTAAGTAGTTTTCAAACAACTTATTGATCCTTTGATGTAAAAGTATTAAAAACTAAATATGTAAAATATTTTAACATAAATGCTCCAAGAATAAATATGTTCCTCAAGCTTTAAGATTAAATCCTGAAAATTCCTGGAAAAGAAAATATAAATGTCAGCTCTACACTTCATTATGAGGAAATAAAAGAGCTCTTTGGAATGCTCCTAGGGGAAACAGATTTCAACTCTTTGCTAGATATCTTAAATAAATAGGAAATAAGTATATTTGTTTTCCCTAAGCTCATAAATACTATGTTACATAAGATGTCAACTTTAGTCAAAATCTCTTCTAAGCAGTTCCTGAATTACAGAGGAGCTTGAAACCTTATTAAATAACAAAAGAATGAGGGAAAATCTTTGCAAGCTTATTTTTTTTAAGGCCTAGAATTTAACCTTTTACCTGTGCGCTCAAATATTTACATGGAAATACAGACTTTTTAATAGTCATTTACACCGCCATGTGTAACACATGATCCCCCTTCACCCCTACCCTACTGCTTCCTAAGGGAGACCCCAGTTTAGGAGGCACAAGGGAAAAAAACCAAACATGCAAAACAGTTTTGTGGGCTTTATTGGTTGGCAAATGGCATGGAACTCATAAATTTTTATTTTTACTTATTTTATTAGCAACGATCCCTAAGCAAAATGAAACTTTGCTACTCTTCTTGATTTTTAATTGTAGTTATTGTTGTTTTAGCTCAATTATTATGTTGGTTGTAGGTTAGGCTATTTAATAAAATCATTTTTGTAGCAATATATATTTGTGCTACAATATCTATTTCCTACAAGACTCAATAATGACTTTAAGATAAATATTTATGATCCATTTCTAATATTCTTATCACTGAGGGCTGGTTTTGTTTTTCCTTTCAAAATAGCATTCTCTGTAATAGAGGAGAGTTGGTCATTTTTGCTTTGCCTGAGGCTATGGTGTATATACACATGCATGCACACTCGTTTGATGCATGCCATAGAAAGAAAAGTGGCAAAGCAATGTCAGATTTCAAGTAAGGTGACATTCTAAAATCTAAGACATTTTACAAGAAGTCAGAAGTGGTTAATAAAGCAAACACTGAACATCTTCATTAATCAAGCCAAGTGTAGCGTGTGTGTGCAGCTGCGTGGCAGGAACGCCTCAGCCCCAGCTTCCTTTATCCCAGCCCCGTGGGAGGCAGATGAGGCAGACTCTAGGCAGTGCGGTAGATCCTGTGAAATTTGTCTTCGCCTTCATTTTTCTGCCTTTTTTTTCTCCACTTCCCCTCTTTGTCTTCCTATTCATCTCATGCTTCCTTCTCCTCAATCTAAACAGAAAAGCTCTTATAACGACCCATTTAGACCTGTTAACTTTTCTCTGCAAGCTGGTGAAATTGTTTTTGGAGAATGAGGTAGGAGGAGGTCCTTCGGAGCATCTGAACTCACCATTTTCCTAGTCAGGCAAATTTAATTTAGACCTTTAAGCCGGCGCTCTACAGGAAGCCTCTGTGAAAGAATACTTGTACTGGACACTTGTCAAAAATGGCAAGGAAGCCTTTATCCAAGACTATTGCAGAAGAGAAGAGAGATTGAGTTCAACTCCATTGGAATAAAAGGCAGGAGGGTTTTTAAACACTGGGCTGAGTCAGTGCAAAGGTACTGGAGGACACTGTGAGGAGGCTGGTCACTGTGGTTAGACCCTCCGTGTCTGCCTTGGTGCCGAGCAAAGTTAGGCTCCACCGTCCTCACAGAGACTGGAAGATGGTCTTCTTTGATGGCTATATTTCACAGGGATGGCTCTAGGGTGCTTGAGAAAGACATTCCTGGGTTTTAAAACTGGCAAGAGACTGGGAGAAGATTTATATGCCAGAGGGGGAGAGGAAATTTACAATTGCAAAATCTCTATGGTAAATGCTGTAAGAAAAGGTAAGTAGGTCAGAGACCCATAGTCTGGAAAAAGCTTCACTAAAGCTGAGACCATTGAGGTCCCCTTGGTTATCCACTTTCCATACCCTTCCCCTTTCTCACCAGCGAGCTCTCTCTAGTTCACTGAAAACATTGAATGTCTCTGGTTCTTACTGAATTTGGTGAAGTTGATCCGATGTCCCGGCAACATTCGTTTCTTCGATTTGTGACCCCTGTCCTGCCCCAGCTTAGGAAGGCCTGTGGGCAGTTGTCCCCTGAGCACCTTGCGCGCCCTCTTTCTCTATTTTAATATGTTCTCTGCCATCTCTCCCATATGCATTGTGGCTTATAATCACATACATTTTGTTCTGGGATATTTGACATTGTTTTCATTTCATTGAATGATTCTTTCATATTGTAACACTCCTTATCTGATGTGCTCAAACACAATTCTAAACACAATATTATTTATACTCGTGGTTCTGGAGTTTTGCCTAAAATCAATATAGTTTGGGCTGCATTCTCTTCATTAATAGAGATGTTATCACAGTGAGAATTAATATTTGTAGTCACAAAACAAAGGAAAAGAACAGATCCAGTACAAAGACACCACAGATGCCGCAGCATTGCCTTTTGAGAGCAAGAGACCACCTGCATGTACCCGGGCAAGCCTCAAGCCCACCATATGCTATATAGGCTTTTCAGAGAAAGCGGAGGCCACTGATTTTTCAGAGTGCAAAATCTGTATCAGAACATAGGAAAACCTGTTCCCTACCAATAGATGTTCATCTCCTCTAGGATTTCAGTTTCCCCTTATCTCCACCAAGATAGTTCATAAAACATAATTTATAGCAGTACATTTTCAAAAGCCTGGGTATTTAGCCTAGAATAAGACCATAGGTAGTAAGAGCAGGCTTTAGCAGAGCAGTTCAGGGTGAACACCAATGTAAACTCTGTGTTCCACTTTGCATCCAGAGCAGTTAACATCCATCACTGCAGCATGATCATTAGTAGCAAACCCTTTTACTCTTAAATGGGCCCTGGTTTGCATAATAAATTGTATGGACATGAGCTTGAGCTTGGTCAATCCAAGTTTTTAATCTCTTTTGAGCATCTTCTACCAGTGCCCGTGAAGATATATCTCCTTATTTTATTTAGTTTTCAGATATGTAATTATTGGATTGAACTCTCTCATTCTTACATATTCTCTCTCTCTCTGCCCTGCCCCCCGACCCCCGCTCCCCGCCTCTCTCACACACATACACAAATACCACTAACTCCAAGGGAAAATGTACTTCTCATACTGACTACCTTTTCAGCATAATTTAAGAAAAAATATGTTGCCTTAAGTGCAATGAAATATGCAAGGGTGCCTGCCCATAGAGTTTTACATTATGATGCTAAGTATGGTTCAGTCTCCAGGGGGGTTAATTGCTTTATTTTCAGAAAACAGAGATATGGTAGTGACCTTTTATTTACAGAAAGATCAGCCAAAGGTTTGGAAAAGCATAATTTTTTTCTTCCTTTTTAACAGATCATATTTTAAAGCAAGCTATCATTATTTCCCATCAGTTTCTATAAGCACAGGGTAACTGGTAAAATGACTTATGTTCTTTTTGTTGTTGTTGGAAAAGGGCTCTAGAACAAATTTCCAGAAGCAGACAGGGCATGGATAGGGTGCATGGTGATGGAGGAGGGTTATTCTTCTAGTTGCAAGTGGACATTGGTATTCACATTTCCCAACAGCAGAAATTACATATTCTCACCCTAGGTGAGAAGCCAGTTCAGCACCGGGGGATGGATATAATGAGGTAAAAAGATTCAGGAGTCAGGGTTTGGTGGCCGAATAGTTTGACAGATGTTTCGGAGCACTTCCTTGCCCGTTAGGCTAGAGAGGCAGTGCAGGGCAGCGGTCAAGATGTGGGCTCAAAGTCGGTTGATGCTTGGCTTGAGCCTTTACAAAAATCCTTAGAAGTATGGAGGTAATCAGCCGGTTTCCATTCAGGATCCCATTTCATCCTCACAACAGCTTTTAGGTGGATACTGCTGTTCCCTTTTTATGACTGAGCTACCCGACACTTTGGAGTGAAATTAATCTGAATAAGGTAATGCACAAGAAGTCAACTTTCTAATTTAGGTCTTTCTGACCCTGGAAAACTAGCTCTCAATTTTCCTTTTCCTCAGGAGGGCTTTATGAGAATGCTTTTACCACTGAGGGAAGAAGTTACCATCAAGCCTATCTTGATGATATTACCTCCTACATCAAGGTGTTACATGAAGTTTTTTTTTTTTTAAAGATTCCCTTTTTATTTATTTATTTTTAAAGGTTTATTTATTTTTTAGAGAAAGTGGAAGGGAGGGAGAAAGACAAGGAGAGAGATATTGATTGTTTGCCTCTTACACGCCCCTAACTGTGGACCTGGCCTGCAACCCAGGCATGTGCTTTGACTGAGAATCAAACCAGTGACCTTTAGGTTCACAGTCTGACACTCAGTTCACTGAGCCACACCAGCCAGGACATGAAGTATTATGTCTATCAATAGCAAACATTTGCAGAATATTTATTGTGACCAGATATTATTACAAGTGCTTTATATACAATGTGTTAATTAATTAAATCCTTACAACAATGCTATGTGGCAGATATTATGACTTTTTCCTGTTTTTACAGATGAGGAAACTAGGACATAGTCTGGTTAAGGAACTTGTCAAAGGTTATGCACTAACTGGTGGATCTTTATTTTGCATCCACGTAGTCTGTCTCTAGAATTTATATTCCCACCTACTATGCAACTGTTTATGTTATTTACTGACTCATAGATAAAAAGGTAATGTGCTGAGGATGATCCATAAGTTATTTTCACTGAAAACCATTGCCAACTGTCATGCCTCTCATCCTGAAGAATGTTTTTGCGAGGATAAGAAGAATTCCTGGGTTTGTAAGAATGATGATAATATCTTCCAATAATCGCTAAGCACTGTCTATATGCTAGACACAGTGCTGAGAGCTTCACATGCTTTCTGTTAATCTTCTCAACAATAAAGTAAAATAGGTTTATCATTCTTGTTTCGCAGATGAGGAAACTGCATCTTGGGTGTAATTAACTTGCTCAAAGTCACACAGTTACCAACAGCTGTGTAAAAGCCCACTTTTGTTTAATTTCCTGCTGTAACCACCAGACCCTCTACTGCCTCCCTCCAGAGGCTGCTTTAGCCTTTGATTCATTAATTAGGTTTGCTGGATGGTGTCCATTTTTCGCTGCCCAGGAGGGCATGTTACTCATGCTCACTTCACTTTTAGGAGAAAAAGGCGAATTACCAAAAGAACAAAGTAACACCAGGGACCTTTGCAAGATAATAAAGGCCTGGGATGTAATTTGGTCAGGACTCACTTACTGCTACATTTCACACTCTGTCTCGGTTTTTTATGCATCTGTAAAAAGCTACACTTCTAACACACTCCAGGACTAAATGCTTCTAATCGTGTCCAAGATTAATGCCTAAAAGTTGAATGATATTTTGGACATACTGTTTAAAGAAACAAGATAAGTGCTTTAGAAAGCTTTATATTAGAAATATTTTAGGCTCACGCTGGGTAGCTCAATTGGTTAGAGCATCGTCCCGGTATGCCAAGATTACAGGTTTGATCTCTGGCCAGGGCACGTAAAAGAATCAACAAATGAATGCATAGATAAATGGAAAAAAAAGGGATCTCTTGATCTTTCTATCTCTGTCTTCCTCCCTTCCCCTTTCTTCTCTCTCTAAAATCAATAAATAAAAAGAAATATTTTAATACAGGGTTTTGGATCATGTACATATTATGGTTAAATATATACATGTGTAAACAAAATGAAACTATATACCTTTCTATATTGTTATTAAAGATGTACATAAAATAATAAAAATTTAGAATCAGAGGGGAATCTAGAGATCATCTAGTCCAGATCATGAGACTAAGTGAGGACAATGTTGCCAATGTGACTTGGTAAGCTTTCAGGCATTTTGCAAAACTCAGATTACACATCATGTTCTTTATGAATTCTTTCCTGATCTCTCTTCTTGTACCTGCCCCTTGCTGGGTGAAAATGACTTTTTGTTTAGTTTTGTGTTTAAATCTTGGAATATTCGGTGGCTATTTGTGTCATGGCTCCTATATCACTTTTACTTTGGTGTGCATGGCTCTTTTCCTCTATTGCCTTCTGAGCTCTTTGAAGGCAAGGATGGTTATTCCTTTGGCTTTATATTCTCAGGCAATAGCACAATGCCTGTGTAGTGACTAATATTAGTAATATTAATACTTTTCCTCCCATGTTCTAAGATCTTCTGGCTTGGCTAAGTTCCAAATTAACAGAGGGAAGATTAACAGGAGAAAAATCAAAGTTTAATACACACGTCAGAAGAATTCATATAGACATGATCATTCCATGAAAATTTCAAAGCCAGTGAGGCAACAGTAGACATATAAGACATTTTTGGACAAAAGAGAAAGGGCAGGGGCAGGGTATTATATTACATTACTGAGAATGAGCAATATACAGGTAGTTGAGGAAGAGTGAACACACATGGCAGGCAAATTCTTGATAGGTGACTCTAACAATGGCGACCCTGTCCAAAAAGCAGGATTTTTGTTCCTTCACCTGCTACTTACTCAGTGATAGCTAGAGCTTCAACATGTGAATGAGTGGGCAGAGACTGCATGGTTAGTTAGCAATGAAGTGCAAAGAAAGACTGTTTTGCCAATAACCAATGATCTTCTTACCACCCTTTGCTTTTTCTCTATTCTCTTTTGATTTTCCCACCATAAATGAATTATGAAGTTATTTTAAAAGAGGACATTTTCAGAAGCTATCAGCAACAAAAATAAAATCTTAATTGATATGACAGTATAAAATTCCTACCCAGTGAATGGGTACTGCAGAATATAATTTCTCAAAGAGCTACAAGCGACTTTCTTTAAAAAAATGAAAAGCTTCCTTTGGCCTTCCTTAATAATTGACTTAGGATTTATATGCTTTTGATCTAGAGTGACACTCTGAACCTAGATATTCCATATTGAAATTGCTGACTGTAGAGGAAAGATAACCTAAATTTGTTTTTGATGTCAATCATGGGGTATGAAGCAAACCTTCCATGTGTGAGAAAAAAATTTTGTTGAAAGGCAGTGATTTCATTCATTCTTGAATAATACTGATTTATTCTGCTTATAGGTGTCTTACCAGCTTCAAAGAATATCCCAGATGTGGAAAACCTCTTATATAGAAAAGTATGAAATTATGAATCTGCAAAATTAGATATGGCAAATGGAAGTTTATCCTTCTCTCAGGGAATAATTATCTCCTAAAAGTAAATGACTCTAGTGCCTCTATCCATCTAGATTTGTACATAGCACACCATATAATACATTTTTAAGCAGAAAAAGAAACTTAGAGGTGCTTTTAAATTTGTAGTTGAGGAAATTAAAGTCCAAATAAATAAAATGATTTTTTAAGAATTGTCCTGACCAGTTTGGGACGAAAATCAAGATCTCCTGAGTCAGATTGGAATGTCACACTGCTTCTGTGATGGATACACTCTCATTGATTCTCTTAGACTTTCATTACATTGGAAAAATATTACTGGTTGAAATAGTGTTAGCTGACATTACATTTTTATTCTTTACTGCATGATGTTAGATGTTCTCCTATCATAGATGGCCAAATTTCTTATTTTAGAGATTAAAATTGTGACTTAAAGGAGATTAATTGATTTACCAAAGATTAAATAGTCCATTAGTGGTAGTACTAGAAATAGAACATAGGGCTTCTGATGTCCCAATCCAGGGCTCACTGAGTACCTTTCTTCTCCTGAAACCATACTTGGCTTTCTAAATGAACAAATTAAGCACACATGCACACATATGCACAAAATAGCAAAGTCAATTTTTTTTTACAGCTTCCAGTAAGTTCATCTAAGCCTGGACTTGAAAAATAATTACTGTTTTTTTTGTTTTGTTTTGTTTCTTGAGGTTTTTTTTTTTTTTGAGAACTCTCATAGCAAACCATTTGTTTATTCACTTATTCATTAAGCATATTGATTTTTCTATTATGGATCTCCGACTCTGCCTCAAACTAGGGGATCAGAGATAAATAATCATGAATTTGGGCCTTACAGTTTAATAGAGGGAAATAAAAAGTAAAATAGTAAACTGTGACAGGTGTTGTAGACAAAGGGAAGAAAATGTTAATCAGAGAGAGAAGAGTGGTCCTGTCTACCCGAGGATTTGATGACTAGCTTCGTAGAGTAAGTGGTGCAATGTTTGAAACTGAAAGATGGGGGTAGGTGTTTCCTGAGGGGTAGAAAGAGGGGCAAGGATGAGAGAGAGAGAGAGAGAGAGTGTGAGAGAGAGAGAGGGAGAGGTGGCTTAAGCAAAGATATACTATGGTTCTATTGTAAAAGCAGTTTCTATGACTCAAGTGCAGGGTGCAACAGAGCACACAGGAAAGTGAGGCTGTGGAAGGCAGAGCTGGGCTGATAAAGGCATGCTTGGGCCGTGCCTGAGAATTTAACTTTATTCTATGAACGATGAAGAACCGAGAATGGTTTTATACCCTGGGATTAATTTTTGAAAAGACCTGCCACAGTAGAATGTGTGTGTTTATATATGTGTAAGAGAACAAACTAGTAAGTAGGGAGACCAGTTGGGGGTCCCTCATGATTATGCTAGAAAAAGTTGTTAAGGATGCCCAGGTTAAGTCAGAGGAGGAGGAGGGACGTTAAGTTGAACAGGAAGCAGAATGAGAGGAATGTGGTGAGCAGAGAGATGCGGAGATAGGTGTGGAAGTGACATTGAACTGGGAATTAAGAGAACTGTGTTCTAATTATGGATCTTCCACAATCTTAGCTCTGTGATTTTGAATGTGAATATTCTAGATGTTTTCTAACCATCAATTTCTTTTTTGTAAAGTGGCAAAATAGGACTTGGTTATTTTTAAAGTCTCTAAAAGTCAATGATTCTTAGATAGCTGCATTCTGTAAATAAATTTAAGGGTCTAAGTAAGGTTTTCTTAGTTGCCATAGGAATCACGGCTAACATTTACTACATCAACCATAAGCATCCTTTTGAATGCTGACTTAGTTGATCCTTATTTCATCCCATTATGATAGATAATACTATAATTCCTATTGTAGTGATGAGAAGTTGGAGCATAAAGAGGCAAAATAATTTTTTCAAATAATCTTTTTTGTTCTTTTCATGTCTTAGTCCATTCAAGCTGCCATAACAAAATACCAAACACTGGGTGAGCTGTAAACAAAGGATATTTATTTCTCATAGTTTTGGAGGCTGGAAGTTAAAGAACAGGTGCCAGCATGGTTGAGTCCAGGCTGTCTTCTGGGTTGAAGACGTCATGTTGTGTTCTCACTTTGCAGAAGGGGTGAACCTACTCTTGGGATCTCTTTTGTAAGGACTCTAAACCTGATGACCTTCCCAAGGTCCTACCTCTTAATACTATTGCTTTGGATTCTAGGTTTCTATTATATGAGTAATGGGGAGACACAAACATTCAGACCATAGCGGTGTTCCTTCTACTCACTGCAATTTCCCTTAAGAAGCACTTGAACTGTATCTGACTTCTTCCTAGGTCCATTAATAGGAATATTGTATATTACTTAACACTTGATATTATAACAGATACACCTCTAAACCTCACTGGCTTAACATAGCCTCAGTTGATTTCTGGTACATATGAAGCCAATTAATGTCAGGGGATGGATCTCTCCTCTTCACAGTCATTCAGGGGCCGAGGCTGATTGTGGCTCTTCAAGGTCACCATTGGCACTCACATCTAACAACACATTTCGTAATGCTCATGAGTTTTCTCGTTTTTCACATGCCATCTGTTACGGATTTTAGATGTCAACACACTGTCTTGTCCACATCGAATGAAGCGATCTCATTGATGGAAACCGTGCAGGTCAATCTACAAAAAACTATATAATTGCACGAACCCCTTAAAGCATTGCAGTTACACTGTATTTTGGTCATTCGACCCTGGCGTATGTCTTAAGAGATTTCTATGTGATACGCAATGTGTTAACAGGGGGGAGAGAGTGGCTGATGGGGAAGGTTTTTATAGGCCTGGTCTTAAGGAAGTATGATCCACTTCTGCGCATTTTCTGTGTGTTACATGGAAGGGAGGCTGGAAAATATAGTCCAGTTGTGTGCTCAGGAGCAAAGAAAAAAGAGGCTTGATGTATAGGAAGGTACTCTATTTTAAAGCTGGGACTTAAACCTAAACTATCTGACTTCAGAATCCTCACCCAAACCACTGTGCTAGGATACTTTTTGTACTTGCTTTCTCTCATGGAATCAACAGTATTAAGCTGTTTTGTACATAAAACAATATAAGGTTATAAGTTGACTTTATAGAGAATATTATACTATGCAGTTAAGATTCATGACTTCATACAGATAAGAAGTATATCCAAAATATACATTTTGTAAACTCCCTTTTCAGTTTTTCATTTGGTGCAGTGACCTAATGAACTTATGTTAGTCTAAAGTGATTAAAGAAATCTGTTTGACTTTCATTTTCTGATAGGTCTAATATATTGTACCCATTATAATGAAACTTAATCATTCCATAAATGCATAGAACTTTAGAATTGGAAGGAATGTTTAACTCTAATTAGCTCTAAAACTAGTCTGATTTCTTATTTTGCAGTGTGGGAAAAGACCCAGAGACCTAAATGACTTACTCATGATTACACTCTAGGGACAGAGAACTATGTACTAGGGTCCAAATATCCCATCTTTCTTTTTACTGCTCTGTCTACTCACTGTCCTTTTTTTTCCTCCAAGAAGCACTTGGGAAAAAAAAATAAGTACTTGGACTGTACTGTGCTCCTTCTCAGAAACACTTATAGGAATAGTATTAATTGCTAAATAACAGGTGACTCCTCCAGTGTATAGGAATTGGAGATATTGGAGATATTCTGCTTTTTCACATTTTGTGTGTTTAATTTGGGGTTAAGCAAGAAATATGCTTATTTTTAATCTTCGCCACTAGAAACAATTAAAAAATGTATTTCCATCATAATTTGAGATGGCCTTAAGGTCATCATTTGAAATGCCAATTTTCAATATGAGGTTAAAGTAGAAAGTGTGGCTGCTGGATTGTGAATTTCCTGGGTATGATGCAGGTGGAAACTTGTCTCTTGTTCTTAAAAGTGAGGAAAAAGAATTCTGCTATTAATTAGCTTTTGTTCATTATACCTTTAATTAAAAAAAGTAAATACCCTAGTCAGCACATGTTAGGGGGGGTCAATGAATAGAGACATCACGGGGTTATTTCAGGAAGAAAGGGGGCTCATTGACACCTATTGCATTAAATGTGTCAGGAATTGAGGAAAAATTTCAGGAAGGCTTCACAAAGGGCAGATGCCAAGGTGGCTGGTGGGACTACCTATTCTCTTATCTGTTACCCCTCTTCACACCTCTTGTGTCTGCTTCCTCTGAGACCCCTATTTCTCATCACTGTAAGATGCACAAAACTCTCCACGGATCATCTGACTCCTAATACTAGATGATCTTTGGGCTCAAATGTCTATTTCCACATGGCAATTCTGTCTCTTAGTCCAAATTTCCTGAGGGATGGATTTGATTGATCTAGTTTCTCTTTTTCAGAGCAGGCCTTCCAAGAAAAAGTTACTGGACAGTTTACGGCTGCTTGAGGTTCTCCTTAGCCAGTATCAGTTTCCATTTAAAATAAGGATGTACAAGATATTAATGTTAAACTGAGGGAAAATGGATCTAAAATTCTCACAGGAGCAAATCCCTTTTGCCTCTTTCTATTTTAAAATAGATTGAGGATATCCTCTGTTGAGAGTTTGCTTTTATTGGTAGAGACTATATTGTTATTAGGGTTATTCTTTAGTAGCAATCTGTCTTTCCCCAATAATTTTATTTTTTTCCATATAAAATTGGAGAAGTTTCAGAAAACGTGCTTTGTAAAAATGTCACTGGCATGTGACTCTTTCCTTCCTGATCACCCTGACTTCATAAATTATGCAAATTTTTGAAATTTTATTGAGCTATTTAATGACCATTTCTTTAATTAGATTGCTGCACCAGAAAGTTTAAAAATGTGCCCTATTTTCTCATTCTCATGAATTAAAGTGAGAAATTAGCTGTCTCAAAAAGTTTTTGTTTCAGCACATTTTTTCCATTCAAAGTGATTTACAGGAACCTAAATCCATTAACTAGCCTGCATTTTAAATGCTTATTTTGGTGCATGTAGATGATACTTTATTTCTGCTTCGAAGGTATAGTACAGACTCTGGGGAGCTTGTCAAATTGGGTAAAAACTATTAAGGAGGAGTATATGGAGACAAAATTTTAGACTCAATGAGACAAATCAGAATATAAATAAGGACTGAAGTTCAATGGAGAGGAATGCTGATAGGTACAAATTTACAACTTAATGCTCAGTTTACTCTCTCTGTAGCTTCAGTGTCAGATTCAATTTTTTTTACATGTATCTTATGTCAACACAAGTATATATAGATTTTTTGAAAAATTAGAATTTTTATAAAATATAAATAACTTTCCCCAACAGCTATCTTTCTAGTTTATATATGCTGTACCATTTTCACATTCATTGATTACTTTACAAGTAAAAATTAAGATCAACATTTCATTGCTAAGCAATTGAGAAGTAGTTTCACAAACATTATCTCATTTAGTCTTCATAAGAACTCCATGGAGCCATTTTAGGCATGAACAAACCAGTTCTATGAAGGTGAATGGACTTGTTTAAGGGTTTACTCAGGACAGTACAGGTAAAAATAGGCTGGGACTGAGATATTTCAGTTCCAGAGTCTATGTCCTTTCGAGGCTACCAAGCGTTGTATGTGGGGACAGCAATACACTTCCTGCATTTCTCCGCATCATTGGGAACTGCCGTCTGTTTGCACATGCGGAACTCCATAGAAAAGTCACTAGACAATAGTGTTTCAGGCCATGGTTTCTGAAGCAAACTTCCTGGACTCTCATCTCTGGTTTTTGTCTATTGCCAGCTATATTATCTTGGGCGAGCTACTTAACTTTTCTGTGGCAAGGTTTCTGCATCTATAGGTTGGGGATAATTATAGCTTCCCCTTTAATGGTTGCTGTGATGATAAAATAGAAAAATGCTTGGCATACACTGAAAACTCAATGAATGTTAGCAATTACAATTATTCCACACATTGTTTCCAGAGTGAATGAATTATTCTTACATACAGAATGTGATTTGCATAACTCTGTGCTCTTATTAACTTAAGGCCAGCAACTTCTCCTCAAGGTGAATGATTTGCATAAATATTATTCTGTTGTGAACTCATTTTTCATAACTAGGTATTTATAGATGAATAAAATGTGATCATAATATATATAAACATGTACATATACATATAATTATGTGTATATATAATATTTTTAAATTATGCATGCTTACAAATGAAATGCTATTTAATTCAGATTTTGCCTCCTTAAGGAGAAGTTCTTACCAGTAGGTAAAAAGTCATTTGGAAACAAAAAAGCACTTGGGAAAAAAATGCCTTATATGACTTCATGCCAGAATATAATAGTCATAATAGCTCTGCAAAATATTTAGGAATCTTAAGATATTATTTAAGTGGCAGTCTCCTAAGGCCACGTTTCTGGGGTGTTATAGGGCCAATGATCCCATTGTTGAATAAGGCATAAAGGTAATAAACTTGGAAGGCACAATAAGGGCTGGATGAGACTTGGTATCCCTGTATGTATAAGAATTAAACTTCTAGTGAGTGTCTCTTGTGTCGTTTTACAAAATTGGAGGAGGCAATATTGTGTTTATGTATCATACCCACAGAGGGAAAAAGAGTAGAATAGTAAAAAGTTTTTTTTTTTCAAATCTGGGAATTCTGACTTAAAACATAAAAAAAAAAAAAATTTTTTTTTTTCATTTAAATCTTCTCCAGGGGGTCTTGCATCATTTTATTATCTGATTGTCTCTGAAGCTGATTTTGTTAATTTAGAAAGACCTAATAGTCTATTTAGGTTAGTTTATCATGAGCTCTGTCTGAATCTATATAGGGAATTCTAGTAACTGCTTAAATTTCTTACGGTCTCATTAACCTTTTTAAAGAAAACCACAGGAATTCCTTTTACCTTCTTAAATTGTTTAACATCTATTAAACATATACCACATACTGAGCAGTTTACAGGAAAAATTGGTCTTTGTCCACAAGAATTTGGTTATCATAAGTTCAGATGCATATCAGACAAATGAGAAAACTATGTTATATGTATACATATGTTATGCTTAGGTGAAACTATGTTATATGTATACATATGTTATGCTTAGGTGAACTAAATCCTGTTAGAGGATCCCTTTCCCTGTTTTGAGGTATTTCACTCCACTTGGCCCATCTACCAGCAGATACAAAGTAATACTGGAATAGTCAATATTCTCCCTACCTATTCCTTCAGACTCTTTCAGTACAAGATCATCCATCTATCTGCCTACTTATCATCTATTCTATTTTTAAAAGGTTAATTATTCCTCCCAATAAGCTTTACACCTCAGTTTTAATAAGAACAACAAAGTCTGAGAGAGATTTTCCACAAAATCCCATTTCTTACTAGAAAGCGATACTGTGTGCCTGAGTATTTTACTCATAAGCAATGAGGAGAAAGTTTAGGGCAGAAGAGCCTTGTGTCTGTCAGGCCTGCTCTTTCCGGTCACCTTTGTTATTAATCTAATATTTAGTACCAAGTTCCCCGAAGGGGGCCATGCCTCTCTGCCTTACCAGTGTAGCTCCTTCCCTTATCCTTCTCTTCATTATACCACATGGGCCTCGTTTCACATCCTTTCTCCTCAAAGAAGATAGAAGCACACTTTCTTCACCAGAGTTCTGACATACCAAACTTAGCCAATATCTAATTGTGGAGTAATTCATTATAATCCTTTCAATTATATAATGAAACAATTTTTTCTTTTGCATATTTACTCTTCATTGACTCAAATGAGGTAGAATGATCCCAGTTTTAAGAGATCATCCTTAACTGAATTATCCTCCAATATTGTGTTTGGGAAAATATACTGAATCATCTAGGAAGCGGTAGAAAGTATTACTGCATAGCCAAGGTAGGCTAAGTTTTGGGGCACAGCCTCCACATTTTAGAGGCTTGTAACAATGTAAGCTTTATTTCTCATGTGCAGGTCCATAGTGGTCGGTGGGGACTCTGTCCCATGTCTCTTCAGTTGAGGACTCACCTCGATATAATCTCCATCGTCAAGACATAATTGGTTGCTCTGGCTGGTAGGGAGATATGTGGTGAATTACATGCTACCTCTTTTTTATTTTTAATTTTTAGTTTGTTTATATACAATATTATATTAGTTTCAGGTGTGCAACCTAGTGATTAGAAATTTATATACCTTACAAAGTGATCCCTCAATAAGTCTGGCACCCATCTGACACCATACATAGTTATTACAATATTACTGACTATATTCCCATGGTGTATTTTACATTTCTGTGACTATTTTGTAACTACCAATTTGTATGTCTTAATTCCTTCACTTGTTTCACCCAGCACCCCTAATAGCTGTCCCATCTGGAAACCACCAACTTGTTCTCTGGAGCTATGTGTTTGTTTCTGTTATGTTTGCTTACTTTTTCTTCTTTCAGATTCCACTTATAAGTTAAATTATATGCTATTTTTTTTCTTTCTGGTTATTTCACTTAGCACAGTAATCTCTTTGTCTGTCCATGTTGTTGCAAAAGGTAAGATTTCATTCTTTTCATGACTGTGCCATACCTTCCTAAGATGGATACTTACGTTGCTTCCATATCTTAGTTATTGTAAAAAACACTGCAATAAACATAGGACTGTGTATATCTTTTCAAAATAGCATTTTGGATTTCTTTGGATAAACACCCAGAAGCTGGATAGCTAGGTCATAAGGCAATTCTATTTTTCTTTTTAGTTTTTTGAGGAAGCTCTCTACAGTTCCAATTTACAATTCCACCAGTAGTGCATAGGGGTTCCCTTATCTCCACATCCTTGCCAACACTTGTTTGTTGTTTTATTGATGATAGCCATCTTATAAGTGTGAGGTGAAATGTCATTGTGGTATTGATTTGCATTTCTTTGATGATTAGTGATGCTGAGCATATTTTCATATATCTTTTAGCCATCTGTATGTCTTCTTGGGAGAAATGTCTATTCAAGTCCTCTACCTATTTTTTATTCAGATTGTTTGTGTTTTTTAGTGTTAAGTTATATGACTTTTTATATATCAAATATTACCCCCTTATCAATGATACATTGGTGAAAATGTTCTCCAATTCAGTGGGTTGTTTTTTTCTTTTGCTGATGATTTCCTTCACTATGTGAAAACTTTTTAGTTTTATGTAGTCCCAATTATTATTCTTTTTTCCCTTGGCTGAAGAGATATATTTTAAAAAAATTTCTAAGGGCAATCTCAAAAAATTTACTGCCTGTGTTTTCTTCTAGGAGGATATGTTTCAAGGTCTTACACTTAAGTTTTAATCTATTTTACATGTATTTTTGCATATGATGTAAGAAAATGGTGTGCTTTCATTTATTTTCCCAACACTATTTATTGAAGAGACTGTCTTCACCCCACTGCATAGTCTTGCTTTCTTTACTATAGATTAGTTGTCCACATAGGCTGATATTGTTTGCTTCTCCTCATAAGTGATTCATATTACTTACCTTTCATTTCATTGGCCTAAGCAAGTCACATCACTGCATCTATATTTAATGGGGTGAAGAAATACAGTACTACCATGTCCCCAGAAAGGAGAGAACTATAAGTATTTGATGAGTAGTATTAATGACTGCCACAATGACTTTATCCTCTTATTTTTCTTGTCAAAGTCAAATTTTTGATGTTGGCATTGGGACAAAAAATCAGATAAAGTGTTTTAGCCTGTAATTCTTTTCCAATGTATGATAAACTCTTCCTTATAACAAAGTTGGTAAAATAGCCTTGGTGCTGAAATGATGCCTTTTTCTCAGTGTGCTCCTGGCTGCCTGAGGAAGACCACAAAGCCCTGTCCCCCGTCAGACTCTCTCCAACGATATCTCAGCTCAGGGCTCTGCCTAACAGCTTCACTGTCTGAAGGAGCCCTAACAACGCCTCAGCTTTAGCCTGACTGACGTTAAAAGACTTGCAGGATTAATCTCCTCATGATAAACATCTCTGTTTCCCTAAATCACCATAAAAAAAATCTAAGCATCCCAAATAATGAATCACCACGGAGATGTTTGTCCCCATTCTACTCTAAGTCCACCTGTCTTCCACTCCACTGTGTCCCCTGCACTTCACAGAGTACCTCATCAGCCTGCTCTGGGCCAGACCATCTGCCACTCCTTCTTGGCAAATTTACTTTTCCTCTCCCTGAGATATTACTTCATCTACTCTCACACATCTCTCATATTTCATAGAAAAAAATAGATAAAATCAGATAAGAAACTGATCCACTCGCATCTACCTGCCTCTGTATCTGTATATCGCCCTTAACTCTGGGTAAAATGGATTAAGTGTTCCCACATCAATCCAATGCCAGCCCCTCTGGTGCCATAATCTCAATTCCTTTTTCCTTCTTAAAAACATTTTTTTCAATTACCCATTTTTTCTCCTATATTGAGTATTTCTCTACCAGATCAGTCTAGCAAGTAAGCATGCTTTCATGACATCTGTTTCCTTCTTCCCTTCAAAGAAAAACTCCATGAAAGAAATTTTTATAATTGTCTGTAGTTTTACATCCTTTTCTGTACTAAACATACTTCAATTGTGCTTATGTTCATCAGGCCACTGAAAAAAGATTTTTGCTAAGTTCAAATGCTAGCGATGGTAAAGGCTAACACGGAGTGCTTTCTAAGAGGCAGGAAGTGTTCTAGCTATTTTATATATGACAAGCATTTAATTCTCAAAGCAGCCCTATGAAGAAAGACAGTGTTGTTTTTATCCCTCTTTTAGACATGAAAAACTGCTACTCAGAGGTATTAGGTAACTTGCCCAATGTCACACCACTGCTGGGAGGAGCTTAGATTTGAACCCAACTACCCTGGTTTTGAAGTCTATGCTCTTAACCACTGTATCATATTACTTTAAAGGATTATAATTTATCTTTATTTATTGAAACTTTCAGCAGCTTTTGACATAGCTGATCAATCCTTCCTTCTTGAAACATTTTATTCTTTGCTTTTCCATGTCTTTATTTGGGGTTCTTTCTCTCATACCTCATGTGTTGCTCATCTTTTTTTTTCTTTTCTCTTTGCATCTTTGCAGATACAGGTTTTGGACATTCTTTTCTTTCCTTTTTGGTAACCTTTCCATGGCAATTTTGTTTAGTCCATGGCTTGAAATATCACCTGTTGGTTTAGATCTCCCTAGGGTGTATCTGCAGCCCAGATTTCTTCCCGAAGCTCTATTTCATAAATGATGTTGCCTGATTTATATCTCTACTTGAGTCTTTTAAAAGGATCTCACATTTAACGCAGACAAAAGAGAACTACAGATATTCTAGCCCAAACCATCTTTTGTCAAATTCCCTTTTCCCCAAGATTTTTCTGTCTACCAGTACCACCAACCTCTAATTGCTCAGGGCAAATTTAGAAGTAATCCTAATTTCTTTTTTCCTTCACAGCTCACATTCTATTCCTTAGCAAGTCAAACTAACTCTATACTGAAATACTCCTAACCTGCTACTTCTCTGCAAGTCTGCTGCTGTTTGTTTAGTCCAAGTTCCATCTTTTATCACTTAAACTCTAGCAATCTCTTTATAGTTGGTTTCCCTGATTCCATTTCTGCTTTCTTCAGTCCTCTCTCTTAAGAGCAGCCTGAGCAAACTTCTAAAGCATTGATGAGATCATACCATTTCTACTTAGACACTTTCCCTTGCAATAAAAATAAAATCCCACCTCCTTACTGTGGCAGACTAGCCCCCACATGATCTTTCTCCATTCCAGACATACTTCCCTCAACCGTGCATCCACACTGGTCATCTTGCTGTTCTAGGAACATGCCATGCTTTTCCCCATTTCAGTACCTTGTCATTGCTGCTGCTTCCTTTTGGAATGCGCTTCCTTCCTTAGGTCTTCATAATGGGAGCTTCCTCACTGCGGTCCTCATTTAGGTACCTCCTGAGGGAGGTCTTCCTTGAGACTCTTGCTAAGATACAGATACTATCTGCGCTTAATTACTCTCAATACACATGCTACATTTCCTTTAAGGTGCTTAAAAACCTAATACTGTCCTACAGAATCATTAGCTTAGGTATTTATTATTTGTTTTCTCCAGGGGAATATGATCTCTTTGAGGACAGGGTCTATGTCCGTCTTTTTCACTGGTGCAGCCCCAGGACTCAGAATTATGCCTCACGTGTGGTATTAACTCATTTAAAATGTGACTAAGTACCCTGCAGAAGCAGGGTAATGACTTGTATAACACAGAACATCCAATAAATTAAAACAAATGCAATCGTCTTTAGATAGAGTATTTTCCAGAGTATGATGAGAGGATAGGAACAAAGGTCTGGCTTTTAAAAGTCTTTAGCTTTTGTAGTGATAGCTTTGTGTTTAACTCAAACACAGAAAAATCTTTGTGACCTTGAAAATGGTATTTGCTTCCTGAAAGTTCTTTTGAGGATTACATGTCAAAACTATAGGTCACACCTGAGTTTCTTGGATTCACATGGAAGAATGAGTTGGATAATATGAGTGATATGCTCTCTCTCACAAGAAAAATCTAAACAAGCTAGCTAACCTGAGTTAATGCAAAGTGGTTCCTCATCTCCCAGGGGAAGATAATAGAAATGCATAATGTGCTGATTTCATTTACAATGGGTCTTGATATATTTATAGCATTAAAAAACTTCAGATCTCTACTTTTTTCTATTTAGATTTATGTTTTCATAGCAATCGCTGTTTTGAAATTTCTGAAAGTATAGTGTTTCAACAAATGTTTGATTCAAAGCTATTTTTATTTTTAGCAAATGAAACTTTTGCTTTTTCATTTCACAGTAGGGTTAATACTTTGAAGAAATGCTGAAAAAATAATGGTGACAGCAAACTAGAACCTTATCATAATGTGATAAGTCAGGTTCAAAAATTTTAACCACCCAAAATTTCACCTTCGTAGCCTTCTTGCAAGGCTACGAACAAAATGGGCAGGGAACCTCACAGCTTTGGGGCTGGGTCTCTAGGCAAGGTATAAATCCACTCAAGTTCTGGCTGTACATGGTGCCATTTGGTGGCAGTTGTCCCCTTGGGCACAATTGGAAGGTTTGATATTTGGGTCCTGAAACTGGCTGAAACTTTTGGGAAAATAATAGCAATTTCAAGAATCAACCAATTAGTTTATTTCCAGGGAAACTGAGCAGATGAATACCAAGGTTGGGGAATTCCCCCTTCATCATCCCTGCTTGAAAATTGGTATTCTGCCTAACCTTACGCTCACCCCCGGAAGAACATAACCTTTATATCAACCCTTTGTAGTGTACCTTGTTGGGGGATTTAACTTAACTTACTTTGATTAACATGTTGAAAAGATGTAAAAAGAAGTCACATATGAATAAATAGGTTTTTGATGGCACCAAATATTGCCTCTATATTTCAGACTCTTCTAACAGCTTATTTTAACCTAGTCACTAATTGCTCCTGCTTCACCAAGCATTTACTGACAGAAATGGTCCTGCCACATTTAGCAAAGAAATAAAATCTGCATTATGGAGTCAGCATCATTGTATTTCTAGTTTCATGCATGGCAGGTCCCTTATAGAGCTATATTTAATGTACTTCTAAATTAAAAAGAGGGACGAAGTGTCCAATGCTTTCTCAATATTGTCTCATCTTTTGTTTTTGTTTGTACAGCTCACCATGTCAAAACGGGCACTTGCGAGGTGGTGGCTCTCCACAGATGCTGTAATAAGAACAAGATAGAAGAACGGTCACAAACTGTCAAGTGCTCCTGCTTCCCTGGGCAGGTGGCAGGCACCACGCGAGCTGCCCCATCTTGTGTGGATGGTGAGACTTTTACATTGCTCATGGCAGTAGTATAGATGGGGACTGCGAAGAACTGGAACCCCACCATAATGCTGTTGACTGGGGCCAATTCTGAGGGACCTCAGTATAAACTATGAGGTTGATATGAGGTCACTTGGAAGGAGGCCTAGAGATCTCATGCAGTTTAGTAACAAAAGACATATAATGAGGTTCAAACAAGCCTATGTGCTTCTTACTTTGATACCATGAAATATTGACTTGTTAGCTGAGGATGTGTGTATATAAATTAATTGGGAAAGAAAAGAAGGAAATAGATGATTAAATAGTTTGAATTTCTAAACCCATGGATGGATCTTAAGAATGAAAAAAATAAACACCATATATATGAGAGAATGTTTGTGAATAGAATTTACATAAAATGCTGGTTATTGTAAATATGGCATCAAAATATTAATTTTTTTTACTTGAGTATTCCCCTAATTACAATAGGATATGCCTTTATATGGACCATTTAATTGATGTTACCATAAATAATAATTTAAATGCTCATATTAGCATGGTACATTTCTTGTGATGATGGTTACTGTCACAGTAAAAAAAAAATGCATTAACTCTAATGCCATCCTGTTTTTCAGCCTACTGTGGGAAATATAACATTTATTCTAAAATATTTACTCTAAATTGTTCAGGGACTTATTTTCTTACATGTTTATGTAAATCAGTGCATGCATATATACTCATAGTGTCTTTCAAATATGAACTTTCATGAAGCCTATATATTCACATGAAAAATCCTTTAACGATGTGCTTTATAGTTTACAATACTATATTGCACATTAAAAAACTTAATAGTGTAGATCTCATGTAGATTATTGTTACCACAATGAAGTACAATTAAGAATTAAAATAATTATTATATTCAGAAAATCTAGATTTAGCCCCTTTGGACAAAAAGAAAGCAGGCCTCAAAACCTAGCCTACTCAGTGGTGGGAAAAATTTGTGGCTTTGTTTTTCTTTAAATGTGCACCCAGAAAATTAAACCCAAATGGAAAATTCTAAACAACTTTTCTATTTCCTGTAGCTTCAATAGTGGAACAGAAATGGTGGTGCCACATGCAGCCATGTCTTGAGGGAGAGGAATGTAAAGTTCTTCCAGATCGGAAAGGATGGAGCTGTTCTTCTGGGAATAAAGTAAAAACAACTAGGGTAAGTGGACAGCCAGCCTGGAGAGCAAACTGTCTCTGAATTAACAAAGCATGGTATGTCTGCAATGACACCTTTAAGTGGTGGTTATAGAATTAGAGTATAGTTTTCCCTAGTACACTTTTTTCCGTTTTCTCCCTACTTCATTTTTTTCATAGCACATTTTTACTTCATTCAGAATAACATCTATAGATTGCCATCAACTGTCATGTTATCTAATGTTATCTAATAAACAAACACTGTTCCTTCAGGAGATACTGGCAGTAATGGGAAACTCCCAAGGGGACATATTAAAAATGCTGAGAAGGAGACCCAATTCCTTATTCCCTTATTCTTCTCATGGGTAGTAATCTAAATAGATTTTTAAAGTAAAAAGATTTTATTTTACATATATATATATATATATATTCAATAAAATTTGCCAACTAAGATTCATTCATTTTTATAAAAGTAATTATTTTTATCTTCCTGACTTCTTGATCAATAAACAGTTTTCTAATAGAATATAAATCTTTACATGGACCTATTTAGTTGATGTTACCATAAATAATTGGTTAAGTGCTCACATTAGCATGGTATATTCCATGGGTCAATATGAAAAGATTACTCTCGAAACGATGAGTTTCAGCTTGCAATGACTGACTTCTGAGAAATGGGAGACAAATGAAAAATAGCATTATTCTTTAACTTCCTAATTACCTCAAAGGATATCCTGGACATGAAGACTTTAAATTCTTTTCTTTGTAGACTCATCTATTGAAAGTTCTCTCGTTTTGCTTTTTGCTGTAAGGGGAAAACAGATACTTGATTAGAAGTGAATAATTGGGGGCTAGAACAGAATAATGGTATAAGGGGATGTTTTATTAAAAAAGAAAAAAGATAATATAAAACTAGATACTGGTTAATTTTTGATATTGTTTGGCAAAAGCTGTTTTTAAAAAACCTTCCTGGACAAATTCAAAAGGATTATTTTATAATCCCATCAGTATATAATTCAGTCTACCAAGAAATGATTGTTCATACACAGAAGTAACCAAGTTTTCCATATCATAAATAACTTTATATATTGTCAAATTGTTTGTGACTCTAAGTTTTCAACTAAATGCAGGTACACCATTCCAAAATCCACAGAATACATGATAAGTTAATTAAAATGATTGTATTATTCAGTTAGTTAGCATATAATATAATCCACATTGATGTATTAAAAACATCTGGCTATATAAAGTTTCCTTATGACCTATTTACAGAATGAATATATACTTTCTTAACACTGAGTTCATAGTCCAAAATAGCACACATAGAAATTCATTGAATGTTTGAGATCCTAAAACAATTTTTTTAAAAAATATTTCTTTACAACTAAATTTTTATGTTTTTATTACTTTAGTGGATATGAAAAAGCTAACATTTTTTGATACTTAAAACATATTCCATATACTGAACAAAGAGTTTAATGTGAATTAGCTCATTTACTTCTCTTAATAGCTCAGTGAAGAAGAGAATATCTTCTTTTTACATATGGATAAATCAAAACTTTAAAAGGTTCAGTGACTTTCCAAGGTCACAAAGCTAATTAATGCAGAAGACAGGATTCAAGCCACACAATCTCATTCTAGACCTAATTTCTTAATCTGTAGTTTATACACGTTAACTTATTAAGTAATAGTGATAGAAGTTTCCTATAGTTCTTTTCCTATGAGGTAGACCTTTAAAATAGCTTTTAACATATTTGATCATAGAAATAAAAAGGTCAAGATAATATGGTCTAAATTCTCATAGTAAATTGTTTTATAAATGTTGATTCTCTCCCAGCTGGGCCATATTCTCAGTGGTCCAACTTAAAATTTTGTTCCTATGTCACAGATTCTTCATAATGTAATAAAACAAGAGGGGTTACACTTCCTATTTTTTTCATCTCTTTTGCCCTAGAGAATGGCTGTTAATGAAGAACCTCATTAAAGATATTGTAGAGGAGATTTATACAACAGTAGATGTTTGGATTAAATTACTCTTAACATTCTTCCAATTCTGAGAGTCTACGATTCTCATTTAAAAAGGAAAAATAACCACATATAAAACAAGAGGGCATGAAAGAAGGAGCTGCTTAGGTACAAAGTAAATTATTGTCTTATTTTTTAAGTCCAGAAAAGCATTGCTGATGAAAATGAAGCTACTTAGACACATTTGACTAAAGGAACATCATGGCATTCCAAATGCCTGGGCAAAAAAATGTGCAATTATGAATGTTAGTTTAGCTCACAAAACAGTCTAGATAAATCCCATGAGGTTATTAAGAAGCAAAGTTTTGAGGAACTTCCAATCAAGATGGTGGATTGCCTTGTCCCACAACTAAGTTATAGAACAACTGTCATTGAGAACAGAAGTCCTTTAACTAAGGATATAAAGAAGAAACCATAATGAGGTGTGGAATGGGCAAGTTCTACCCCACAGTGTGGCAATTAAGAATTAGGAGATATATTCCAGTTGTAGAGGTCCCCCATGAGAAGCAAGGTGTCCCGGCCCTATAGTGGGCTCCATATCCTGGGGTATCAAAGCTAGGAAGGGGAAGGGCAATGTGATTTGGCTACAAAAGTAAGCAGGGATTGCATTTGAGTGAGATTGAGGGTTTCCGGAGTCCTAGGCATTGCTCCTGAAGGGCTACCACATGGTCTCACTTGTGCACATACTCACTTGTTACGGGCTCCAGCACAGACGCAGCAGCTTGAAAAGTGCCAGCAACATAGGGGGACGACCTGAATTAACCAACTTAGGGTGAGAGCGGAGGGGTAGTGGTCAGGGCAGTCTAGGGACTAAAGCAGTATAAGCACAATTACTCCTTTGTTGAGTACCCCCAACCCCGCCCCAGTCGAGCTTGCAAGTGTCAAATATGAGGTCTCCAATAACCTGGCTAGTATTGTTTGCCCCACCAAAGTGACTCCCTGAGACTCCACCCCACCCAACTGCTGCACCTGGCTCAGGCTGCTTCCTGTGGCTTTGCCAGAGGAGTAGCCTTCCTTGGCTAATGATATGGACTTTTCTGAAAGGACCACAAACCCCAAACAAGCAGCTGCCAACCTCAGCATGCCCTATACTGCTTGCTAAGTGGCCCCAAGCCCAGCATAAGCTATGGCCAGTACTGGATGGCCCCAGGGTGACCACTGAAGGATTCCAGGCTTTGCACAAGTTGCAGCCAGACTTGTTTCACAGCATAGCGTCTTCCATAGCAGCAACCAATTGCAGATCAGCAACTAACTGGTAGCTCCCACTGGTGGCCCCAACCTGGCCACAAATGGCAGCTGACTTTGGCCTGCACAAGAGCCCCTTCTCAGAAGTAGTAAAACCAACGTATCAGGTGGCCAGCTTCAGACCACACTACAGTACCACCCAACCAGCTCCACAAAAGACATAGCCAAAGGACAAACTTTGTCCATGGGATCAGCCCCTGTACAACAGCTTGTCCACTGTAGTCATTTTTAGCCTACACAACCTGTCAGTATGAAGATCAGTCCCACCCACTGAAGTGCCAGTAGCAAGCCAGGCTAAATTACAATGGGAGGGGACACACACAAGTGAGCACCTGGAGCACTTGGCTCAGGTGAATAGGACAATATGCTACTGGGCATCACAGGTGACTCTGCCAAGGCCGAGAGATGTAACATATCTACCCAATCCAAAGAAACACACACAGGGTGTCAGCCAAAATGAGGAGACAAAGAAACATGCCAAATGAAAGAAAAGGACAAAACTGCAGAAAAAGAACAAAATGAAATAGAGATAAGCAATCTCCCAGATACAGAGATTGAAACACTGGTTATAAGTTGCTCAATGAATGGAGAGGAAGAGTAGATGAACTTAGTAAGACCCTCAACAAAGAGATAGAAGCCATAAAAAGAACTAGTCCAAAATGAAGACTATAATAACTGAAATGAAGAATATATTAGAGGGACTCAACAACAAATTAAATGAAGCATATAATTGAATCAGTGACAAGGTACCAGAAAACACCCAATCAAAGCAGCAGCAGCAAAAAAAGAAAAAAAAAAAGGATATTTTAAGGGACCACTGACACAACATCATAGGGATACCAAAAGGAGAGAGAGAGAAAGAAAGATTGAAAAATCTATTTAAAAAAATAATGACTGGAAACTTCCCTAACCTGGTAAAGGAAATAGAAAAATAAGGCCAGGAAATGCAGAGTCCCGAAGAAGATGAACCCAAATAGGCCCATACCAAGACACATTATAATTAAAATGCCAAAGGTTAAAGACAAAAAGAGAACCTGAAAAATAGCAAGAAAAAGCAGTTAGTTACTTGCAAAGAAGCTCCCATTAGACTGTCAGCTAATTTTTCAAAAGACACATTACAGGCCAGAAGGGATTAGCACAAAATATTTAAAGTAATTAAAGAAAAGATCTACAACCAAAATTATTCTACCTGGAAAGGCTATCATTTAGAATCAAAGGAGAGATAGTTTTCCAAAACAAGATAAAGGTGAAGGAGAGCATCACCACGAAACCAGCATTGCAAGTAATATTACAAGGACTTCTTTCAGTAGAGAAGATCAGAAATATGAATAAGAAAATATAGGACAGAAAAAAGTTCTCACTGTCAAAGGTGGATACTTAGAAAAAAGCAGTGGATCAGCCAACTATAAAGATCATACAAAGGTTAAAAGGCATATATAATTATAGCACTAAGTTAAGGGATACATATAAAAATTAAAAACATAAATGTGGAGGTGAGTAAAAATTGTAGTGATTGTACAAAGTCTTTGAACTTAAGTAATCATCAACTTATATATGAAGCACATGATAACAAACCAAAAATCTGCAAGAGATATACTAGAAATAAAGAAAAATAAATCCAAACATGACATTTTAGAAGGTAATCAACATATAAGAGAACAAGATTATAAGAAACAGAATTACAAAAACAATCAGAAAACAATAATATGGCAATAACTACATACCTATGAATAATTCCTTTAAATGAAAGTGGACTCAATACTTCAATTAAACGATGTAGGCAGCTAAATGGATTTAAAAAATGAGACCGTACATATGGTGACTATGAGAGACCCCCTTCATATCAAAAAACACAGACTAAAAGTAGAGGGATGGGAAAGATATTTCATGCAAATAAAAATGAAAAAAACCTGGCTAAGCAATACTTAGACAAAACAGAAGGCTGAAATAAGAGACAAAGATCATTTCACATCAAGATTAATACAACAAGAAGATAGAACTCTCATAAACATCTACATAACCAGTGTTGGAGAACCTAGTTATATAAAGCAAATATTGACAAACATAAAGGGAGAGATTTATAATACACAGTTATAGTAGGCCACCTTAACACCACATTGACATCAATGGGTAGATCACCCCGACTGAAAATCAACATGGAAACAGTGGCCTTAAGTGACGTATCACACCAGATATACTTAACTGATATGTTTAGGACATTTCACCCATAAGCAGCTGAATATACACCATTTTCAAATGCACATGGAACATTTTTCCAGGATAGACCACATGTTAGGCCACAAAACATGTCAGTAAAATTAAGAAGATTGGAATAATATCAGACATCTTCTCCAATCACAATGGTATGAAACTAGAAATCAATTACAAGACTAAAACTAGAGAATGCACAAACATGTGGAGGCCAAATGATAGTCTATTAAACAATGAATTGGTTAACAGCAAGATCAAAGAAGAAATCAAGAGATACCTTGAGGTGAATGAAAACACAGTGATGCAAAATCTATGGGACACAGTCAAAGCAGTCCTAAGAAGGAAATGCATACCGATACAGGCCTAGCTCATGAAACAAAGTCTCAAGTAAATAACCCAAAACTCCTAAAGGAGTTAGAAAAAGAAGAGCCAAAGCCCAAAGTGGATATAAGCAAGGAAATAATGAAGGCCAGAACATAAATAAATGAAAGAGATCTAAAAAAAATGATAGAAAAGATTAATGAAACAAGAACTGGTTCTTTGAAAAGATAAACAAAAAACATAAATCTTTAGTTATACTCATCAAAAACAATAATAACAACAACAAAACCAAGAGAGGTCCAAATAAATAAAATCAGAAATGAAAGAAGTGACAAAAAACACCACAGAAATATCAAGGACTATACGGAAATATTGTGAACAATTACATGCCAACAAATTGGACTTAGAAAAAGGGATAAATTCCTAAAAACATACCATATTCCAAGAATGAATCAAGAAGAAACAGAAAATATCTAAACAGAGTGATAACTGATAATGAAATCTAATCAGTAATCAAATTCTGAGCAAACAAAAGCCCTGGACCAAATAGCTTTACAGGCAAATTTAAACACATTCAAAGAAGGAATTAATACCTATTTTCTAGTCCAAAAAATTGAGGAGGAGGAAAGCCTACCAAACTCATTTTACAAGGACAGTATTACCCTGATACCAAAACCAAAAGCACTACAAAACAATTAAATTATAGGCTAATATCCCAATGAACTTAGATGCAAAAATCCTCAACAAAATAATAGCCAGCTGAATTCAGTAATATATTAAGAAGACCATACACCATGATCAAGTGAGATTAGTCCTGGGATGCAAGTTTAGTTCAGTATGTTTAAATCAATTAGCATGAAGAACCACATAAACAAAATGAAGGATAAAAATCATATTATCATATCAGTAGATGCAGAAAAAGCATTTGACAAAATCCAACATCCATTTAAGATAAAAACTCTCAGCAAATTGGGGATAGAAGGAACATACTTCAACATTATATGGCTTATACACACAGCTAAATTCATGCTTAATGTTAAAGAGCTAAAAGCTTTTTTCTTTATAATCAGAAACAGGTCAGGGTTGTCTACTTATTCCACTTTTATTCAACATAGTATTGGAAGTCCTAGCCACAACATTCAGACAAGATAAAGAGATAAAAGTCATCCAAACTGGGAAGGAGAAAGTAAAGCTCATTATTTGTAGATGCCATAATACTATATAAAGAGAAGCTGATAGATTCCAACAACAACAAAAAAAAAACAACCCTATTAGATCTCATAAATGAACTCAGCAATAGGAGGATACAAAATTAATGTTCAGAAATTGGTTGCAGTTTTATACAGCAATAGCAAACTATCAAAGAGAAATTAAGAAAACAATCCCATTTACAATTGCATCAATAAGAATGAAATATGTAAAAAAATGAATTTAAGCAAGAAAGTACCACTCCACATTAATTAGAATGGTCACCATTAATGAATCAACAAACGAAAAGTGCCGGTGAAGATGTGTAGCAGTGGAAACCCTTGTGTGCTATTGGTGGGATTGTAAATTGGGTGCAGGCCCTATGGAAACAGTATCACAATTCCTCAAAACATTAAAAGTAGGATTACCGTACGACCCAGCAATTCTACTTCTGGGTGTTTATCTGAAATAATTAAAAACACTAATTCAAAAAGATGTATGCACCCCTATGTTTATTGCAGCATTATTTACAGTAGCCAAGACATGGAAGCAACCTAAGTGGTGTGTCCATCAATTGATGAGGATAAAGAAGTGTTATATATTTAAAATGAAATATTACTCAGCCAAAAAAAATGAAAGCTTGCCATCTGTGACAACATGGTGTGCCAAGAGGGCATTGTGCTAAGTGAAGTAAGACAGAGAAAGACAAATGCCATAAAATTTTACTTATCTAGAAATTTTGGAATCTAGAAAGCAAAATAAAGGAACAAATCAGAAACAGTCACAGATACAGAGAACAAGTTAGTGGTTACCAGGTGGGAGGGGAGTTGAAGGGATGCATGAAAAAGATGAATGAATTAAGAAGTACTAATTTCCAGTTTAAAAAACAATTAGAGGGAATATAGTCAATATTCCTATATATAACTATATATGTTATATAACATAACTATGCATGGTGTTATTGCATAGGAATATATAATATATACGAATATATATATAGGAATATTGACTATAGTCCTTCTAATTGTTTTTAGAGGGAATATAGTCAATATTTCTATATATTACTATATATGTTATATAACTTACAACTATGCATGGTGTCAGATGGATATTAGACTCATTGAAGTGATCACTTTATAAATTATATAAATGGCTAATCACTGTGTTGTAAACCTGAAACTAATATAATTTGTATGTCAATCATAGTTGAAATTTTTAATTAAAAAAAAGTTTCCAAGGTTATCACGTTGTTAGTGCTCTACCATCTCTATGGAAATAGTGTCAAAAGCATGGGAAATTTCAAATCTTGAAATTGCTCTTGTACAGTTACTTTGCCCAGAGTGGAAATATTGGACAGAGGTAGTTTATGCCATGCATAAATAGAAATATTATTAAGGAGAAACCAGATTTTTTTAAAAATCATTGGTATTGTTTGCATTTGCCAGATTTAAATAAGGTCCCCATGGCTATGGTGAGCCAAACAGCCACTGAGGCCCAATTGGCTGGTCTTGGCCACAAATGAGATAGTCCCTAAGTTAAGCAAGATAGTTTACAAAGTAACTAAAAAGCTGTTCTCAGCCAAAATGCATTTGCATTTCATATGCATGATATGTTGGTTTTGTGAGGTTATTACTGCGAGCTAAGGGGCCCCCAAAATGATTAAAATTTGCAATAATGTACAACCTACCTTATAATTGCTCATATCTGGTCAGGAGTGCTCTGGTCAGTCTAATGTTAGAGAAAAGCATTCAGCCAAAACAGCAATGAAGTTTGCTTGGCTTTAGCAGGGATGTGTGGTACTTTCCAGAAATGACTGCATGTTGGGGGCTGGGTGAATTCCTTATTCAGGACTAATTTGGAACTCACATTATATTTCCTACTATAAATGTGAATTATATCCTCCTCATTGTATTGGATTCAAATAGCTAATTGTTCAGACCCATTTCCTACAAAAGGCAAAGAACATCAATATTTTGCAAGATGTTCTTCAAAATCCCAAATATTTCATCTGTAGAGAAAGGAGGATGCACATTTTTTTCCCCAAACCCTATTTCTTACTTTAAAGGTGGAAACTTATGACATTCTTAACCATCTATTTCATTACTTTTAAGAACTCCTAAGTTAAAAAGAAAGGAAAAGACACAAAAGCCTTTTGACTTCAAACTCATTTGAAAGATAAATAATAAAGAACTTTGTGAAGAATCATTAATAAAAGGAATGTCTTTCCAGTGTGAAAAAGCACATAATTATATGCTAATTGTGTAATACCAAAGTAACAGGGGGGAAAGGTGCTTATAGAGCTTGTAAGATTTGAGACCAAAAAATTCTTTGATAACATTGTTGGGAATCCTCAGGGAAATAGACTGTGATTAGTTCCTTTTAATGTTTTGATACTCTTTCTCTATGGAACATCTCCTGAAGGAGTCACATTCAACTTTTGGGGTCTACAGCCCCTTGGCCGTCAGTGGCGACTGTGAACTCCCGTGGCCACTGCAGCCTTTATGTCTGATTCTTACCTGAGGAAAACGTGAACTTCATGTTATACAATGTTGTATATTTTCATTAGTAATATTATTTTTATGCATCATGAATCCTATGTCTATTTACTTCTTCTATGCTTAAAAAGAGATTTTCTAGATAATTTTTAACTAATTGGAATTCTTTCATCTTTACGCAATCACTTAAAGTGCCTTAAGCAGATAAGAATTCCATAATATTTGAATGTCTCTTCAAATATAAATGGATTTTCGGAACATCAAATGAATTTATTTTGTTCTATAGTGCAATCAAAATCATAAGATATTAAGAATTTCCTGTGCACAAACATTCTATAATAAGGCTCATGTTGAAATCAAAGAAAGAAAAACAAATATGAGAGTATTTATGTAGCTTTTATACTGTGCTCTGCACTCTGATAAGTGGACTGTAGGTATTATTTAATTTCCCAGCCACAATAGGCACTAACGAGAGTACAAAGATGTATGGCATGATTCCTGCCCCGTCCCCTTCCTGGGTATGCCCTTGAGTGAAAGAGTGAATAGTCAACAACTGCATTATCCTCTTTATCTTTACACAGTTCACTGACAATACACATTGTAATCACTGGTAAATATAAGTCAAGAGTAACATTGTTATGATACTGGGGATAGCATAAGCCTTTAGTTAAGCTTCCTCATCTGCAAAACAAAACAAAAATAAAAATGAGGATGTTGAGCTAAATTCAATTTCATGTTCTTCTAACCAACATTTACTCTTTGGTTCCATGTGTGAAGGATATTTCTAACTTCCTTTCCAGCTAAATTTATATGACACTAATAATTTGCTAATCTCAGAAGACAGATAGGCATTGGGTTCTTAGCCCTGTCCCTACAAGGGAGAAAAGAAATCTTGTCTCAGGATGATTTGCTGATTAAAGCCTCAGCCATCCCCTTCCAGATGTTGCCATACTTTATACCAAGACTCAGTGACTGCACTCTGTTGGCAATACCCAGGGCTGCTACTTCAGGCTCAATGCAGAGGAAGGACATAGTAGGAGGGGGAAGGGTTCATTTCCTCACCTTAATGTGGTGCACTTTGTGTGAATTCTTTAAACATAGTGCTCTCTTTTACCTTGAAAAATTAATCATAGGCTTAGAATAGTGTACTTTCTTGACAAATCTTCCCCATCTTTCCTCTGCTTTCCTCTTCTGCTTTTAAGAGTTCAGGTGATTACATTGGTTCTACCCAGATAATCAGCTGGCCTTAAAATCGGGAGATCATCCTGTATCAACATCTTTAATTAGATGGCAAAGTCCCTTCACAGCAGCGCTTAGATTAGTGTGTGTTTGAACAGGGGACAGAAGTCTTGAGGGTGTGTCTTTAGAATTCTACCTACCAAACAGGGGGAGACAAAAAATAAAATAATTATATGCCTGACAGTGATGGGTGCTATGGGAAAAAGTGAAGCAGGGAAGGAAAATGCGGATTGCTGAGCAAGGAAATTTGCATATTTGATAAAGGGCTTGGAGGAGAGGAGGGGATGGGCCACAGGGCCATCTGGAGGACAGGGAAACGGAAGAACAAGTAAGAAGTACCTAAGATGGGCGATGCCCTGGGAATACCGTGTTCAAGGGATAGCAATGATGCCGGTGTGGCTGGAGAGAACAAGGCAAGCAGTTGAATTTAGAGTTAGAAAGGTAATATGAGGCGTATCATGACTAACTTAAATGTTTGCCCTGAGTAAATATAATGAAGTTACCATTAGATGAGAGGGAGAGAACTGTGGGAAGGACATGTCTTATGTTTTACATTAATATCCACTAATTCTAGGTTATTGGACTTAATGGAAACTTAAATATGGTATAACACCTTGAATTTGATATTTGTGAAGAAAACTAGTTTGACATTTTTTTTTTTTGCTATAGTAACAAGAAATGCAGGCATTGAATGAAATTCATATTAGAAAAGACAAAATTTCAAATGATATAGACATTTGGAGAAAAGCATTTAAGGGACTGTATAACTACTATAATAAAAAGTATTTTATAAAGAGATGTGGACAGAAATGAATTTAAAAAAATTGAAGGTATTTTTATCCTTAAATGGATATTGAGTCCAAAGATAGGTAAGATACCTAGTTTGGTGTCCAGGAAATAGCATTAGCAAAAGTAACACTTTAAACCTGGTGTTTTAAATTTAAGACCTACTTACCTAATTAACAATAATTTAATAGAACACAGAGTATCTGCCTTGGTATTTGTTTAGATTTATTGGAAATTCATGCAAAGACTTTAAAAAAATATATCATCAGGGCTATATTTCTAAGACTTGGGCTATATTTTTACAACTAATGGACAACATAGGAGTGCTTTGAAGTTCCTGTAAGATTTAAATGTTTGCATAGTATTTGAGCCAGGAGTTTATTTATAGGTGTTACTCTGAATATTACACTTACGATTAATTGTGAATGTTCACACATTGTAATGGAATTTAGTCTGGGCATCATAGAATTTCATTAGCAAAAGTGAGGTACATCTTTAGGCTACTGTTTATTGCCTGTGAATTAAGTTCTGACAACAATATCCCTCTTACCTGAGGTCCGAGGGCTAAAATTCTGTCAGGGGTTTATTTTTAATGTTCAAGAGCTTCACACTTGTTCAGAGTTAAGTGGTCTGGGGTGAGGCAGCACTACCATCTGTTTTTCCAGTTATCATTATCTTCTTAATGAAAGAGCAGTAGTACCTCCTCAGACTTGAAGAACAGAACAGGAAGTTCAAGGAACCCTAGCTAGAGGGCTTTTGTGCTTGGTCCTTTTCCTGTGATGGTTGACAGCCCTCCTGCTGAAAAATAGAGGTAATTGCCCCTGTAGGCAGCCCTTATGCCCCTTTCCTCTTTGACTCCTCACATATTTTCTATGGAATTTAAATCCCTTCATCAGTGATTTCACACCTATTTTTATTTTGTTTCTTTGGAGAGCAAGGTGAAAGTACAGCTGAGAAATTAAAAAAAAAAATTTCCCACAAGCTCAGAATCCTAAATGCTTTGTGATTTGTGCTGAGATTGTGGAGGAAACAGAGCTGGGGTCTAATTCCCACCTGTCTCTGGGGTAAGAGGTAATCCACCTCTGAACACCATGCAGCTGGCTGTGAAGTGTGCCTCATTCAAAAGCAGAGCTGAGCTTCACTCTATAAGGACCAGACCTTAGCTGGGGTACCCAGCAAATTTCTGGACACCAGCTCTGAGTGGGCTAGAAGTAGGAGGCTCATGTAAAGGACTTTGTGGATATTTACCTCAGAGAATAGAATCATGAGGAGTAACATGTTTTAGTTTATTTGGAGATATATCCTGTGAAAGAAAAAATTAGTCTTATTCTGTCTGGCTGCAAAGAATACAGGTAAGACCAAAATTTACATCTCTTCTTGTCAACTCTAGATGCTGTTGAGTGGATTGCCTTGGGAAATAAGTTTCTTATTTCTGGAAGTCATCAATTTGTGAGGATGTGCAGAAATTCAGAGTTGGCTAGTGTACTTTACCATGCCTCCCCCGCCTACCCCCCCCCCTGCCGCCCCGCAAAATGCAACTTCTGCAAAGCCATGAAAGTCCAGGAGATCATTACTTATTCACAGGGTAACTTCATGTGTGTGAGGGGAACTGGAGTGGTGAAGGAGCTCCTGGGGGGCGGGGGGACTCATGGCGGGCTGAGTTTATTTCATGATGGCCCTTTAACTGCCAACCTAAAAGATGTGGATGCTATTCTCTATGTAACGGTGAACCAATGGAATACTAAGCAGCGGAAAGAAAGAAGGAACTCCTCCCCTTTGTGACAGCATGGATGGAACTGGAGAGTATTATTCTAAGTGAGTAAGCCAGGCGGTGAAAGAAAAATACCATATGAGGAATCTTTAGCTGGAGAGAAGGGTCTGATTTACACTTGAGAAAGTATATTTGGATACAATGTGTCAATTTCAGGGAATTAAGGGAGCTATAGGGTAATGCGCCTGAACTCAGATAGGAAAGTGATATAGTAGGGGTATACAGGGCTAGGAAGGGGAATCAACAGGGCTGGTAATTAAATATGAAAAGTGAGTAAAATGGACAAATCCAGAAGGACTCATGTTTCTGGCTTTGACCTATTTGGTGATGTTAATTGATAAAGATATGATGAGGTAGATATGAAGTAGATAGTTTGAGATATAGCCCTAGAGATCAAGATAGAATTTTGGGAAGTATCTCATAGATAGAGTTGAAATAATTAAGAAGACTCCCTCAGAAGGAATGTGTTGAAAGGGAGTATCAAAGATATTTTAGCAGCTAATGTAGAAGGTGACTACTAAGGAACATGCAGTGTGGACAGAGAGACAGGAAAACTGAGAGAGACCAGAGTCTGAAAGAACACAGAAAGAAGGAATTCAGGGAGTTAGGGCTGTCAGCTGATACAAAATATGCAAGCTACAAACAGATTAAGTGGCCTTTAAAGTCTCTTTTAAGTAGGATATTTGCAAGAAATAGTGAACGTTTATGATCAGTTTGCTGGATGGTATTTACTCAGTCCTGTTCTTAAAACTTGCCTCCTAGTTGGATGGTGTCACTGGTAACATACTATAAACACTGCAGAACATAAATCTATTTAACATAGAATGCAGTGTCAGGCACATTTCTAAAATAAGAATAAATGTGAATCTCTTTAGTAGAATTAACAAATTCCATTCAAAGGAAGCTTGTCCATTTATCTGTTCATTCTCTCTATAAAGGTTCATTTAATGTCTGCTATGTGATTGTATGCCTGATATTGTGGTAGACTTTGGGGATTGAAATGGTGAAAAATTGTGACACTTGCTTGTCCAAGAGGTCACATTCAAGTGGGTAGAAAGTCAGTAAATCACTATCAGGTACAGAAGTGGCAGCATGAAGGTTTGCACAGGTGCCATGGGGTTAACATTGCCTATCACTTAACCACCCTAAAACTCATGGATAACAGATTGCAATGCCATTCAAAGGCAATTTATTTAATAATTTTTCTCCTTCGTATATAGTGACAATGAAAATATTATATTCTGTGATGTCAAGGTTGAACTGTTTTCCATATTTGTGTCTGATATGGTACTGCCAGGAGAAAACAACCAACCAATAAAATGCTCCCTCAACTAGACTGCTTTCCTAATGATGAACTAAGTGTTCATAGAAAAAAGTGCAATGCTGAACCAATACTTTTGGATTTGACTTTTAAAACATTTAACATTTTTCTTTCAGTTATAAAATGTATAAGAGAAGACAGAAGAGAAAGGGCGAGAAATTTTGTGTATGGGGCCACCGTAATAGCTCTATATTGAAAATAATTTAAGATTACCACCAGTTAATGAGAATATGGGAAACTTATAACACTGCATATATTTATTAATGCTTGAAGTTTATAAGAACACTTTAAAAATCTTTAAGTATTGACTATTACAGCCAAATCAGCCATCCAATTTAAATGTGATCTAAGATATAAAACTTAAATTGCCAAATTAAAGAAAAGAAATAAATATCTTTATAGTTTATACTAGGCCAGGATATTCCATTAAACATTTATTCAGATATTTAATATTGATCTTATTAAAGATGAGAGTTATTTAGCTGTTGAATGTGCCTTCAACTCCTGTAGTTCAGCATTATTTTGTTCTGCTCCTATTAAGCAGCAATGTTGACTTCCCATGATTCATGGTGGGATTAGTCCAAAGTCAATAAAGGGTTGTTTTGTTGAGGTTTTACTTGCCGTTGGCTATTTACTTTTATCTTGTATTGCTTATTCTCTGCTGGCGGCAAACATGTTTTACCTTTACGTTGCCTCTGCTGTTCTCTTTCCAGTACTGTTAAAAGAAAAGTAGAAATAAGAAATAGAGACACAGAAGAGGTTATACTGGGGAGGGAAGTGCAAATTCATTTTCAAAGAATGTTTCCAAATAATTGAATGCAATCTCTGCTTTGCAATTTCAAATACCCTATCCTTGAAAGGGCTGTTTGAGTAATTATGGGGAGAGTTGATTTGGTCAGCCTGTTTTCTCAGATTCATATACTGAGATGCTTTTATTCTATCTTGAAAGAAATAAAATTCAATATTCTCAAAAGACACTTTGGCTGACAGTCAGATAAATTTAAACAGGTATCATGATTAGAAATCCCAACCTCCAACTTCAATTACAACATGTGATTGATTTGTGAAATTACTGAAGTCCAATGTCTGGCCAGACAGTCAACCATTGTTTCAGATTAAATTTCATAAATGAAATCAACTTGTTGAGAGTGCCCCTGCATACATAATAAAGGTGTACACTATCTCTGCTTCCACATTATAACTTTGAGGATTTCTTATACCAGCTGTTAGGATTTTCCCATGTGAATAAAGTTTGTGATAAAAGCTGTTCAAAGTAACATTTGACAGATTTACATTTCATGTATGTAATGGTCTAAGGAAGAAGACCCTGTTCAGTGACATTGTATCACATCACTGTATGATCCCAAAGGTACAGGTAAGCATTCATAGCATAAAAGGGAAGTGTTCATACCAGTGGACTAAAAAAATCTAGGGTAGAAATATTTTCAGTGGTGCTAGTAACCTCTCGCTAAAGGCAGAAGTATTTCTGGTAGTACCAGTAACCTCTCACTAGGGATTAGCCTTTCTGAGGTTACAGAAAGATGAAGACATTGTCAGGATGGGTCAGATAATTTTTAATTCTCCATTTCACCCAGCATGGCCAGTAGTGATTGCTGTGCAATGATGTGAAGTCTACCCAATTTGTCAAGGTCCCACAAGGCCTTGTCAACCTCGTATCATCCTCCCATTTCTTCTGCACTGTGGTTCTCTCAGCTTCATCTCATGAATGTACACCAACTCCATCTCAAAATGAATGCTTACATAGTATGCTCAGCTCTTCCAAAGTACTACTAGGTGAATTTTGCTAAAAGGATAAAATATTCGTGATGCCACTGCTGTGTTTATGTATATTTCAATGTATGTCATTCAGATTGAGTCTTTTTGATGATTTATGGACATATCTTTTGGTTTGGAATAGGCAAACTAGATTCTACAGGACAGTTCCTTTTTTTTTAATCTAGTACAAAATGGGAGTTCCGTAAACAATCTTGAGGACTAATTCCTGTTCAAAATGCAGATGTTAACTACCTCTTTATAGGTTATACAAGAGAAATGGTCACAATAAGAATGTGTCTCTTTCAAGCTTTATTAGAAAGAAGTTCAAGAAATACACTTACTGTAGCTGTTGCACAGTCAAATAACCTTGTTTATTCACGGGCAATATAATATAGAAACTGGATGTTTAGAAAGTCTGAGCAAAGTATTACTTGATGTTATATGTCAGCCTGGCTGAGTCACATGTCCGAATATTTGGTCAAACATTACTGTGGATGTTTCTGTGAGGTTTGTTTGTTTTTTTTTTTTTGATGAGATTTACATTGAAATCTGTGGACTCTTCATAAAGCAGATTGCCCTTCACAGTGTGGGTGGGCTTAATCCTGTCCATTGAAAGCCCTGTCCTATTGGTTCTATTTCCCTGGCATAGAACCAAATGCACTAGTATATTTTAATATTTTCAACAGTAGCCAAAACAAGATAGATGTTCAAGATAGCAATAGTAATAATTTTGATAATACTAATAGCTTTGTTTTGCTTAGTGACAACTTTTGCCAGGTACTGTGCTATATGATCTAAATAAATATTTCTAAGACTTACTATAACTGGAATTTTAAGTGTTCTTATTCTTTAGTACTGGTGAGAAAAAGGGACTCAAAGAATGTAACTTTCCCAAACCCATATAATTAGTAAGTGGCAGAGGTCTAATACAGATCTGCCTGATTCCAAAGTTTATACTCTGTGCAATTAAATACACTGCTCCTTAAGAACTGTAAAAACTCTAAGTGCCATGTAAACTTTACAATGTAAATACAGCTTCTCCAATATTTTCTTGAAAAGTTTCAACTAATATGGATATGTCCGTCATGTGTTCTTCAAATGTAATGACTATATAGTTATTATTCTTAAAAGTAGAATGTTGAAAACAGTGTGTGTATGTGTGTATAATCTTCCGTTTACAACTACAAAGGTCAAAAGCTCAATCCACCAAAAGAAGCCAAATCATTTCTATAGTTAGAAGCTAAATAAAAGACTGATAGCAGAGGGAGGGTTGAAGGTGGTAACATAGGAATACTCTGAACTCACCTTCTCCCATGGACATACTGAATGTTTACCTACCTATGAAGTAATTTCACTTGAACAACTGAGAGATAGTTGAACAGCTTCTGCACAACAGATAAGAGAGAAACCACATAGAGGAAGGTAGAAGAGATGGAGATGAGGTGACTAGGAACCCCACCCCAATAGGACTGGCCTAAAGCAGGGAGAGGAAGGGAAGGACACCACTGAGAGGCTAGCATTGGTAGACTTGCCTGCTCTGGGGCACAGTGGTAAAAGAGTGATTTAAAAGGACCCTAAAATTACCAAGCTTTGGACAGTGCTTTGAAATCAGAAATCAACTGCAGAAAGCAAGGAAAGAAACCCACTAATATGTGAAGATTAAACAACATACTACTAAAAACAAAAATCGGGTCAAAGAAGAAATAAAAGGTAAGATTAAAATGTATACAGACACAAATGAGAATGACAATACAACATATCAAAGTCAAAAACTTCTTGGATGCAGCAAAAGCTGTAATAAGAGGGAAGTTTATATCATTGCAAGTCTGTCTCAAAAACCAAGAGAACTCCCAACTTAGTAACATAACTTTACACCTTAAAGAATTAGAAAAAGAAGAACAAAAGCAACCCAAAGTCAGCAGGAGAAAGGGAATAACAAAAATTAGAGCTGAATTGAATGAAATAGAGAAAAGGCTATACAAAAAAAGTAATACAACAAAGAGCTGGATCTTTGAAAAGATTAATAAAATTGACAAAACCCTGGCTAGACTCACTAAAGAAAAATAATAAAAGACTCATGTTAACAAAATCAGAAATGAGAGAGAAGTTACCACAGACATCACAGATATACAAGGGATCATACTGGAATATTGCAAATAGTATATGCCACCAAATTCAATAACCTAGAAGAAATGGATAAAGTCCTAGAAATATACGTGGTCTGTCTGGAAGGTATCCAGCCATTTAATATGAAAAATAGACATTTATTGAAGAAGATACAAGACACAAGAAACATTTTGCATAGGACAGTGGTGGCTCAGTCCCCTTCAAAGTAGGCACCTTGAGTCCTCACACAGTTCTCCCACTCACCATCAGTTGCTTGGTTATTTTTCCCTCAATCTCATCGACGGTTTGACATCTCTTCCCTTTCAAAGGTGATTTTAGTTTTGGAAAAAGCCAGAAGTCGTAGGGCACAAAATCTAGACTGGAAGGGGGCTGAGTCACCTGCGTGATTTAATGTTTCACTAAAAAATTTCTAAACGAGTCGTGATGCATGAAGGGGTGCATTGTCGTGATGAAGCTGCCAATCACCAGTTGCCCATAGCTGCGGCCTTCTGAATCACGTGAATAGTTCCCATGGAGGAATGTTCATGCTTAACTCAAAATTTGATTCAGATTCATTGTTCTGCTCACTCAGTCGTTTTGAATGCGATGACCACACAGTACACATGCTCACTCAATGGCATCTACTGCCCCCACTGACTAGTACAGTGAAGTTGTCATTGTTCATGCATGAGCATTCCTGTTCACTCCCCTTGGCTGCCAGGTTACATCAATGTCACACCAACTATTCTCATTATATTAACAATAGCTGGATTTTTCTGGACAGACCTCATAAGCAATATGTAATCAAGGAATTGTTGTTCCTTGGAAGTGGAGTAATAATCTATTATATGCTATTTTAACAGGACTCTTTCAAGGAAAAATGGCTCCAAGAGTTCTATTAGCTTTGCCTTAATCATTCTCAAAAGATACATTACCAGAAGCATCCACCCCCCCACCACACACACACCCATACACTATTACAATGGGTCCCATTTCCCTCAATGAAAAACAGTTGCTGTGTTCTGCTGAGAATATCTTTAAGGATGGTGTAATGATTGAGAAGCCAGTCTCTGGAGTCAGATAAGTTGGGTTCACATCTCAACTGTGCCACTTATTAGCTGGTATCCTTCAGCAAGTTACTTTACATCTATGCTTCTCAGTTTGCACATGTGTGAGAATGGGACAAAAATATACCTACCACATAATTTCCTTATATGAATTAAATGAATTAATATTTGTAAAGTACTTAACAGTTTCTGGCCAAATGTAAAGGGTATATGTGCTTGTTAAGTAGGATACATAAATTAAACAAGCTTTTGAATAGGCTCATAAAATGGGCTATCTTTCTCTAAATTCAAGCTTGAACATCATTATTCCATAGTACCCATAGTCAGTCTGGGTAAATAATCACTAATGTGGAGATATCACAAGACTTCCTTTACTACCTCCATTCATATTTAAACGAGAGTTATAAAGAAAAAGCACAAGTTGGTCCGTCTACACCTATTCCCTCTTGGATTAGCTACAAAAATGCATCCTAGACAGAAACTGTAGAGATGAAATAAATGGGTTCCATCTGTAATGGTCACAGGATCTGGGTCATTCCAGCCACATATCACAGGTGGGCCTGATAGAAACTGCTATATTAATCCATAGCAAAGACATTTTCCTCAGGTATATCCTGTAGGAATAGATATAGTTTCTCCTTTATAGCCACCTGACATCGGCTTTTTAGCAACATCTCTGGAGGACTTCTCAGAGCTACAAAGTGAAGGAGGTCGTTTTTTTCTCACCATTGTAATTGTTGATATTTACTCAACTGGTCTTTCTATATTCATTGGTACAATTCAAAGACCTCCTCACAAACAGGTATCCCTCTATAGTTAAAATATTTTGGTAACTTCAGAGGTAGGAATGTTAAACTGGGGCATATACTAGGTTTGTGGGGATTTTTTTAAGTGTTCTGTATTTGTTTGCCTATAGCAGTTTAAGATGAGGTTAGCATGGAGTAGTTGGTGCAGCATTAAAGGACTATTTTATTGAATGCTAAGCTACTCTTGCCTGTTTGCTATTACTAATACAACATTAATGTTCTTCCTAAATCACAAAAACACCATGCTGAAAGTGTTTATAGATATTATGCAATTAGCAGAGAATAATAATTCTTATTTATGGAATAACAAATAAAGCCTAAGTGATTTTTTTAACCTCAGTATATTTCAACCAAAATGTGTTATAAGTTTTTTTGTTTACAGGAGATTAAAAATGTGTGTTATACCTTATGTGCATAATATACCATCTTTATTATTTATCATGACTCTAATATAACCTTTGAAAATAAAGCAGACTTTCCACAGGAAATGCATTGCTTTGGAAAGTATAATCATAGTCTTGAAGAGCCAGAAATACATTAATAATCAATGCCTCATAATTAGAGTTAATATTTTATAACAATGGAATAATGATAATCTCAAGGATAAACATATTTTTGAAAGTTCTTATTTCAAACTACTGTTTGAAAGTTTAAGAATTACAATTTATTGTATTCTCACTATAGACATTATTGCACTTAACTGATACAGTAATGTGATGAGATAGGGATTTTATATAGGAAGAAAACTGAAGGTTTTTTTTTCTTTTTTTGTAATGAAATAACAGGGCCACACAGTTCATAAATAGCCAGGTCAGGATAAGCACTTGGCTGGATGAATATCTTAACCCCTTGCTCTTAACCTTTTCTTCTAATTATTGCCTGCCTGATTCCTTGACAATTTTAAATTCATCATTTTCTTTATTATCCTCATCACCATCATCATCAGGAGATGGATATTAAGTATATACAGGGTATATTACCTCTTATCCAACTTTTAACTATTTGTGGTAAAAATAATTAGGGAAATTGGAAGTCACAGGTAATTTTTATTTTTTAATTTTAGGCAGAATTGGAAAAATTTCATCATAAAAAATTTTTGTTATAATATAAATTTCAAAAAACCCCAGAACAATGAACACTACACTTGAGATTATTAGTGTTTTAAAACAGGTCTAAATTTCATACGAAGCCTATTAGACCTGTTTGTTATAACAAATCTTTGATCCCAGAGTAATAGTATGTGCCATGGCTTTAATTTGATTCTCAGAGTTCATGACTTCAGGTTATAACACTAACTAACAATAGTATAGCCACTCTTTCACATTACAACACCCAGGTCTCATCTGTAAGATGGAAAAGAAAAAGATGAAAAGCTACAGTGCTCTACCTAGGAACCTTCCATTAATGTTAGCCTTAAAAATGTATTAGCAACTTGATGGGGAACTTGATGAGTTTCAGAAATGTTTTAAGCTTCAAGGAATGCTCATTTTCGCCTATTGCAATAGTTGAGATTCTTGTATTAGAGAATCCTTCATTCATATAGCTTTAAGATTTCAACATTCATGAATTATTTACTAAAATTTAAAGTTCCACAGTAAAGGTAACTACTAGCTGTAGGTGATGATATAATTTATTGTGCATACTAGGATAAACCCAACAGGAAGTCAGAATAAATCATGTAAATCAGGGTCTTCCTAAGCAAACTGGACAATATAGTCCTCCAAGTATAAGTAACTGCTAATTAACCTCCATTTTAATTATCAAATACAGAGGGACTATGCAGGTGGAATATCAAAGATAAATTTCAAATATTAAATAAATTTGGTGAATGAGTTATCAACAACAAGTTCATCAGTAAAACCAAAACCACAAAACTTGACTTTCATTTGTGGTAATGGATATCTAATAGTATCATCAAAGTAACCCCTCTTCTCCCCCTCCCCCTAAAGGAGACCGAAGGGTTTAACAAAATATAGGACAGCATACTTGGAGGCTTTGAAAAGCCAACAAGAGAGTGAAGAGTTACTACTGCTCTAGAATCTATGGGAGAATGAAGACTAAGAGATATTAGTTTGTCTGGGAACTTCCTTAACCCATGGAGGCAATTGTCAATGTTAGAAGGAGCACAAAAGAAGGTAAAAGAAGAATGTAAAAAGAAATCTAGAACAATTGGAATAAAATGTACCTGGTAGATTTTAACGCCAACTTATGACTGATTATATCAAGTGCAGATGGTCTAAATGATCCAATGATGAGTCAAAATACAAAAATCAAAATCAAAACACAGATATATACTATTTAATAGAGGTTTTCTATAAGTACAAAAAAACTGAACATAAAATATAATGGAAAAGATACACTATGCAAACACTAACCCAAAGAAAGCTAATATGATAATATTAATACTAATGGAGAACTGTAGCAAAAATTATTGCTAAAGAGGAACATTTCCTAATAATAAAGGTTTACTGCTTCAGGAAGCAACTGCATGACATGGGACTTTCTAAAGTTCTCTCTGTGGTTAGCATTGTTATAAGCACTTAACACATATAAGTTCACTTAGTGCTCACTATCACTCCATGAAATAGGCTTGATTATCTTCCTTTTACACATGAGAAGACTGAGAAATGAAGAGATCTAAGATTAAACCCAGGCAGTCTAGCCTCTGAGTTAAGAGAATAAATATTTGAGTAGGAAAAGCCTAAATGGACCAAATAATTTTTGGCTTCCCCTCTGCTACCCATTTCAAACCAGTTTGCCATGGAAGGGGGAGTGCCTAAGATATTCTCTGCTTCAGATATTAGTTGAGATTCTTCTCCATCTCTTCTATCAGAACCCCCTAAAATGGTGATATGGTATTTTCTCTCATGGCTGAACTCAGATTTCTCTTGAACTTTATTATCTCAAGAACAGCTGACTAGTTTGGGGAGAGGACAGCCCTTTCAAGTACTGCTCATACACAGGAAAAGCTAAAAAAAGCTACAATGAGTTGCCTTCTTATTGTAGATTGGTTTTTCTATGGTAAGGGATGTCTCCATCAAGCTAGATTGTGAGTGACTATAATTCACGGATTCGGGATTTTTTTTATTTTGCCACCAGTCAGCTGAAAACATTTGCCAGGAACCATTTCTTTTGCTTCTTACACATGCGCACCCACACCCGTACCCACACCCACACCCTCCCTCTTTTTTCCCAAAACTTTGCAATTGTTGGCTGTCAGAGTGGAAAGAACAGTGGCTTCCAGGGCTTCTAAAAAGATGTCATTGTGTTCTCTTGTCCATTAAGGTTCTATCCAATTCCAAATTCTAGTAATGGCTTCATCATTCCTTCTTTTAAATGACATGTGTGTTTCTGCTAAGCATGATGTAGTTCCTTTTTGTATGCAATGATAACAACAAGGATCATATCTGCTTCCCCCCAACTGTTTATCCTCAATAAGTAAAATAGCAACAATAATGAAAAAATATATTGAATAAACAAAAAAATAGATGAATGAATGAACAAACCTACGTGATCTCATCTTCTACTACTGCCCCCTTACTTATTTCACTGCCCTTCTTACATGTCCTGTCTCAGGTCATTTGCACATGCTGTTTATTCCCTCTGTGTGAAATGCCCAGCTATCAGCTTGATTGGTTCTCTCACCTGTTACAGGCATTTACTGAAGTCTCACTTTCTCAGCAAGGGTTCCCTGTCTAAGCTAACTAAAACTGTATATCGCTGCCTCAAAACTCCCTCTCTTCCTCTTGACTTAATTTTTTTCTTTGTATATGGCCTGACATACTTTAAGATATTCCTATATTGTCTTTGCCCCTTTAGATGGTCAGTTTCACAAGGGCAGTGATTTTGTTTTTTATTCCATTCCCAGGAAAGCGCCTGACACTCCATATGTGCTCGATGAATATTAGTCAAATGAATGAATGGAAATAACAGATACACAGAACCTGTTTCACTAGGTTTGAAGCTCAACATTGGGGATCTGTCTGCAGACTGTAACCTAATGCTTATATATAGCTTTAAAAGTTTCACTTAATTTATCGGTGCTTCAGTTTCTTTAATTTAAGGGGATAGTAGTAATTAGGAACAAAGGCTAATAACAGTAAATAGTAAATGGGGTCAATCTCATGGAATAATTCTGAGAGCTACAAGAGAATATGGATGTGTACTTAGTAGTCTACAGATGCCAGCAATTAGGATTTGAAAGGCGGAAGCAATCCTGAGGGGTTCCAGGTTTCCCTGAGCAATGGAAGGATCAGCTGTCTTTGACATTCTAGTCTAGACTAGACAATGCAGTCTAGTGTATTTTGCTAAGCAAAAACGAACTTCTCTTTGCCTTGCAAAATACTAGCTTCTATATTTCAAAAAAAAACTCTGTAGGGAGGGGCAACAGGCATCCTAAACTTCAATATAGAGTATATAATTAAATATAGAGCAGATGGGAGAAGGAGGGAGATTACATAGACAATATTATTTTGGGGTAAATCAGTCATTGCAGTATTTGTTTACTTTGTTCTATAAGAAAATTGATATTTCATTTGTACCACCATACCAGATATCTAGTGAGCATGTAATATCTGGATGTTGGATAATTGTCACAATGGAATATTTCATGGGAAAATTTTTCCTGAAAGTGTTAAGCAGCAGTATAAAAATTACTCAAGAGAGAACTGCATTTTTTAAAATTAGGATCATTTCTATGTGAAATATTCGCTATAATGAATATGCCAGAATCAACCCTGATGTATCTATTTGGACATTTTCCACATCCCAAGTGGTTAGTCTAATACCAATTAAAGCATCACAGATTGCTATTATCTTCTTGCATTATTATTTTCATGAATTAATTGTTTTAAAAAATCAGACCTTTTCCAAATGAGAATAAATTTAAATATCTAAGGTGCAGATATAAAGCTGATGTCAGGACCCATGCCTATCTATAATTTCAAATTCTGAAACCACAGAATCAGGGGAATAATCCTAAAAACATTAAAAATGGAGGGACTGACCTTTCGGGTAACTTACTCATTCCCCTTGTTATTCATAGAGAATCCAGGTAGTAGCTCTTGTTTTCCTTCGAAATTCTTACTTTCCCCTCATATTCATTCATTTATCGATTGATCATCCATCCATCTATCCATTGTTTCAATTTTTCATTTAGTAAATATTAGGCATCATTCATGTGCTTAGCACCAACAAGACAAAATATATGCTAATATTCTCTTTTTTCCAATACATCATATTTAGTGGGAAAAACAAGCAGATTAATAAAGCATCATGATATGATAAAATATGTCATAATAGAAGTATGAACAACATGTGGACTGGATGATCACAAAGGCTTATGAAATATGAAGTGGTAACATTTCTTCTGATGTTTTGAAGAAGAGTATTTCAGGCAGAGGGAAAATGTGCACAGAGATAAGGAGATATGAATGGGTATATCAATGTGGCTGGAGTTGTGCTTAAGTGTCTCTGGAGAGAGGAAGCTGGGTGGGCTGGGGTCTAATCGTGGAAGGCCTTCTATTTCACCAGTAAGAATTTATATTTTTTTCTGTAATGGGACACTACCATAGATTCATAGATTTTTGTTTTCAGGGCAGTGGTGGCAAAGTGGAGGAGGAAGGTGAAAGACAAGACAAATCAGGGAGACAAATTAGGGGGTGATTGCCACTAGTCAAACCAGATGAAGTAAAGGTCTCAGTTAAGTTAGTGACAGTGGGACAGAGAATTGGGAAGAGATTAAAAAGATGACTAGGCTCGAGAAACAGATTAGAGATAAAACATATGGAGAAAATGTATGTTATTTTAAAAATATTTGATGGGCATATAAAAATTAAAGAACATCAAGACTTTTTATGTTTTTGAACCATGTGAAGGAAATGGAGAGCTAGAAATGTTAAGCAGTATATTTCTCCAATTGCTCATGCTGTTTCTCAAGGATATGAAGCTCCTCTACATTTTCTCCACCTGCATCCTTTGTCTTCAGTTATGAGTGTACCCAGCAAGTCATGACACCAACCCATTTCATGACTGTGTTGACTCTGATGTATCTGGATAAAGTCAAGTACACACAGTGACCGGAACCCAGAAGTTCTGCTAGTTCCGCTGTTCTTCAGACTGTCATTTCAGTCTTTCATTTTCTGGTTAGGGAGAAGCCAGAGTTCGCAGTGATAGGGAAAAGGGGTCAATTCTGCTAAAAGACTCAATTTTTTTTTCAAAATTGGCAAATAGCTTTTTATATTATAACATTAGTTTTTGTTTGTTTGTTTGTTTGTTTGTTTGTTTTTGCTATGAGTTTTACCTACCCTGAACTCTCAAATTTATGTTAGAAATGTTTGGCTTGACTTTACTTTTGATTCGTATTACCAAAACCCTCTGTCACCTGATTCTAAACTACTAACCACTCCTCCATATGATTATTGTTAGTCACATGTTATACTCTCAAATATTAAATTATTCAAATATTTGAAATTGAAATAATATATGTTTTATATAATATCTGGAATACTTTGGGAAAGAGAAATTAGAAAGAAAACTTCTGAAAGGCTATATCAATAAAATACCATAAATTACAACTGAAAAAATCTCATTTATCATACACTGAGTGTTAATGAGGATTACACAACTGATGATCAGAGAACAAAGCTTGCTTGAAATGAGAATGCCCAGGGGTGCTGGACCCATGTATTGGTTAAATGACTGGACCCCACTTATCAGCATTAAAGTGTGTATGAGTTAGGTTCATACTTTACCAAATTACAAGTTACTATTGACATGAATGTGCAGGCAAGCCTAAGATTGATTAAGATCACAAGTATTAAATCTTTAAATTCTGAATGAATATCACTACATAATATTGTTTCTACAATTGTTTTACCCTTTTATGTTAAAATGACAGTCTGCTGTTTTCTCTGTACTTTCTCCCTTGATTTTAATGAATCTTTTTCTTAAGTTTGCCCAGAAAGCTTCCCAAAGTAGTCACAAGGAACACTACCCTTGTATTAATTTCTCATAACACCTGTTTATGTTCAGTCCCACTTATGGGTATATGTTCCTCTGAAATAAAAATGTTCTAAGAGTTTATAGTCCTTTCGGAGAGATTCAACACTATCCCCACTGTGAGCTTTTCTGGAGGCAAAGGAAGTTATTATCTTGCCATCCCTTTACGCTTGTTGAAATGTTCCCTTTCTCCCAGGTTCGCTTCCCGCAGTAATCTGTTGAACAGTGCAGTGCCTGACATGTGTTTGTTCCTTAGGCAAACGTGTAAAACTCTTCAAGTTCGAATGGAGAAGTAGAAAGAGAAGGTTTCTGCTGTGCCTGATGACAATTTTTGTGTATCCACACTCAAAAAAATTCTGGCTCCACATTGGAGCACTAGTGTGATGAATCCTAGTGTTGGTTGGATTCTAAGGAAGGGACAGAAGTTTCAAGGAGGAGTAAAGATTGAAACAGCTCCAGAAATGAGGTCTTGTCTTGGTTTATTTCTCACAGAGCAGCAGGTGTGTACATCGTGTTACAGGATTAACTGTAACCTACTCTTTCTTATGGTCACCATTAGTATTCCATGTGCCCCTGATTTCAGAGGAAAGATGAACTCCGTATACCTCAGGTATACTGCCTCTGTAAAGAAAGGCACTGAATTATCTTTTATTAAAAGAAGGGGGTATCATTCTTTGAACTGATATGATACCCATAGATTGAACAAATTGGCCACAAATCATCAATATATCATTATCCGTGAACCTAATGTCACCTCCAATAGCTGTGCAGTTGACATATTGTTGTCCCAAGAACAGGTAATGGATATTACAAAACCCTGAGTGTATTAGTAGACTTCTGTCAGTGTTCATCCTGCCTCTTAATTTGGAAATTAGCATGAAAAATATTGAGCCATCAGGCTTTCACTTAGCTTCCATCCACCAGATGAAGATGGCCTCCCTATGTAATTGTCCATTCCTTATTCAAAGTGCTCGGTAATTGAATCCACTATCTCATACCAGCATTTAAGTGATTAGAAATAGCTAAAGATTCATATTTTGATCAACTTTGGGAATTTGAGGCTATTCAACTTTTACTATTATTATTTTTAAAAAGACCCAGAGAACAATATACCTGGGCAATAAGAGGGGGAAAGAAAGCAAAACACTGACACATTAATTGTCATTGACTATATGACTGCCCTGTCCAGAGATAGATTTATTTTAGCAATTTACAGAAGGGGATTTTTTTTTCCAAAGACCTACCACACATGTAATAACCATCTCTAAACTTTATTTTATGGGAAAAGACAGGAATGGAGAGGAGAGAGGATGGGCAACCTCAGTCACTGTCCTAATTTGTCTTTCAGAAACATTCTTTTTCAGACAGGTACCCCAAAGAAACATTGTTACTAGGAACCATTTGTGTTTCTAACTCAAACCAATCAGGAGGCTGAGAGAAAATGTTGCTCCCTTAGTAATCTCTAGGTTACTAAGATGAATTTCTTCCAAGTTTTAGCCCTTCTTCTGCCAAAACTCCACCTAACTTAAATTCAGCTTTTAAGCATAGTTTTTACTGTTTACTTCTGCTAGCCCTCGGATGTAGTGAGCCTGAAATTCTTGAGGAGTATGACACTTTTAAAAGTTAAGCAGGCATTAACTTTTAAATTAAAGCTTAAGGACAATAAGTGGGTAAAGGCTATCAATTCAAATTATGCCTTCACAAATGAGAGGTGATTCTAAAACATGAACCTAATATCACACTTAGCAGGTAAAGTACCTTTTAATTGAATTCAGAATCTCAACTCTCTCCAAATATGTGTGAACTACACTAGAATATGGAATAATAACTTTAAAAATCTGTTCAGATTTCCTCAAAGCACTGAAATAATCATTTTCCCATTTTAAGGACTTTTTGATATTTCTGAAGGACACATAACAGAATCCCATTATACTGTTTTGTATTTCAAAGTCATCTTAATTTTGAAGGGTGAGGTCATTTTCTACCTGAATAAATTGAAGTGTATGCTGGGGGTCCAGGGGAGGAAAAAGACAAGGAAAGTTTTGTTTCCTTACTGTCCCAAAGAAGTTCATTAACTACCAAAATTGAAATGAGGGAGTGTTTTGCTAGTAGTGAATGTCATCCAGAGAGAAACAGTTGATCTGCTTCTGAGTGGATGAGTGTGCATAAATGGCAACACAAACAGTCATCTGTGTTCTTGAGTCACGTAGGAGAGTTCATGGCAGGCGCACTGTACAGCTTTCAAAGTTCCAAGAAACAGTGCAGGTCCATCTGTTCAAAAGATTCATTTGCATGCAGGATCTTCACGTGTGCAGCATAGGAAACCTAAAGCCACCGACAGATGTTGTGTTTGTGGTAAAAGCTCACTAGTTCTGCATTCTAATATAACGAGTAGGCTTTTTAGGAAAATGAAGTCTACATGGGGGTTATGCTACTGATGAACTTACGGAAATCAGGGCCGATATTTATCCCGTTTGAAATTAATCCTTCTTAAGAAAAGTCAGATTAGTTTGGGGATAGAAAAGACTTAGAAGCTCACTGAGTTCAACGGACTCATTTGGCGGATATGAACCCTGGAGATTCAGATGTTTTTAAGAGACTTGTCCAAATTTCTAAAACTACCAGCAGGTAGTATGAGTATGAGTAACACTCATATAAAACTTTTATCAGAGTAAGTTCTCCCCTTTCTCCTCAGTTATGTTTGATGTTCCGGTTCTCTCCAGAAATCTCAGATTATATGCCATCTTCTGCTTGAACATTGAGTTACGCTTAAATTAGTTAGCTACTGAAATGCTCTCTGTTGTTTGAAATTACTGTTGTCCCAGTCACTCAAGGTTGTTAAATTTTTAAAGAATTTATAGAACAGATAATGAGGTCATTTAGTGGAAATGCTACCTCTAGCTGAAGTATTAAACAAATAACCTTTGGTGCCCCAAATGTTAAAATAAATGATCAGACCAATTTAGCACTAGTCATTCTTAGGAAGGAAAATTGAACTGTGGTATGAAAATGCAAGTTTTCAGAGCTATTGGAATCACCATGAAAGTAAATGAGAGGCTTTTTGTATAGGTGGGCATATTTATGAAGGTGACTTATTATGTCATTGATTTGCAGGGTCTCATTTATACCTAAAAACTGCCTGGTCAGCCTGCTGTTGACTGATTATCCCAGACTGACAGGTGCCTTTCATTTTGTAGTACTTCACTGTATAAGGTGCTCTAAGCTAGGGCAAGTGCATTCATACACAGTTATGACCAACTCAATGGCAGATTTTTCTCCAGCTTAAATGAGAAAACCTGCTACTGCAGAGTAATGATGTTTTAATAGCACATTTAGTACACAAAAAGTGAAGTAAGAGCTTAATTCATGTACTGGTAAGAGCTACATTAAAAACATACATTTGCAGTGAAGCAGCAATTATATTCCAAGCAAGAAAAAATGCATTCAAATCAGCATTTAGGATTATGAAGATATTCCATTCTTCCCTTTATCTTTATCGAGTAAGTTAAATTAGCCTATTGGAATGTTTGAAATGGTGCCTAGTTGTAACATTATTAAGGAGCTGTTTTCAAAAGATGGGGCATGCACTGCATTTAAGCCTGCCACTTTCTTTTTGAAATAGTGCTCCTTATTTCTTGTCTTCCAGTTGTTTAAATAAAATGTTCATCAGTCCAAAAGTAAATGTTTCCCTAATAACATGGGTATCCTAATGAAAATTTAACTTTTTAAAAAATGAAATTGACTTGTTCATAATGCATTATCTCCTATTGTTGCATATGTGATCCATTTAACATTCACAGGAATGTAAATATTATTCAGTAGTTTCTTATAATAAGATTTTAATGAAAACGCTAAACAAGAGAATATATTTTAAGCTAATGCAAAATAAGATTCACATTGATGCTGTGGAAATTTGGCAGTGATTTCACAGTTTTATGTAGGTTGGCAGACTGAATTACCGAGGTCCAAAAAACTCAAAGAAAAATAGTATCAGAGCAACCTTTGATAATGAATAAGGAAATTTACAAATCTTTATTTTGTTTTGCCATAACTATATGACATTTATTTTATGCCTAAATAGTTAAAGTGCAGTGCTAATTTCCTAAATATTTGTCCTGCATGCAAAGATGTTCCATTAAAAAAACAAAGAATTAAAAAGAATGGAATTATGTGCCTGAGAGACTAGTAATGTATGGTCAGAAATAATTAGGAGCAAAACCCTGGAATTTAGTGCATTCATATTTCTAGAAATGTATGCATGTGAAGAATAGTTACCACTTTCATGGTTCTGGTTATGTGCCTAGAACTGTTCTAAACACTGGAGTTAGTAACTTACTTCTCAGCTCATACACCTCCGTCATAGATGTTAATGTTATACCTGTTTCACTCAAGATCACCTACTGACTTATCAACAGAACTGAGCTTAGCTTAGCTTCGAGATTCATCATTTTTAACCAGTACCTTCTATCGCCTTGTCCGAAAGACAATCTCTCTTCCAAAATTGGCTAAAAAAATGGTGTTTCATTCTAGATACATGACTTTTATGATTGACAAGAATATGAAAAGAAATAATTGTAAGTTCATTTACTATAAGACACAGAAAATTAATTGAGTCAGTCAATATTTGTAGAGAAATAAGAAGTAATGTCCCCTACAATACATATCCCATGTAGTGTCTTTTGTGCCTTTCTTTGGGAATTACTACTGCTGCCACTTCTTAATATTTAAAAAGCATTTAGCCAGACAGACACATTCACAAATTATCTAATTTAATCACAGTAGCAAACATATGGGGGCTGATAATACCACTGTCACATTACACATGGGGAGACTAAGGCTCAGGGAGTTTAAATTATTCAACCCCTCAGTGTTAGAAAGTTATATAGGGCAGATACCTGGACCCGGGTGATTTGCCTAGAGAGCCCACACTATTTGTCATTATGCCTCTTACCATAATATGGGATAACCCATTGATAACCTACTCAGCATGATTTAAACAGGGGGAATAATTAGACTCCATAAGTATAATGCTTTTAAAAGCTTTATAAAAATATATTTTACATGTGGGGACAAAATGGTTTCTCAAATTTCCTTCTTTTTGAGTCTTTTTCATTGCTCTTAACTTGAAGATAGGCAGAAGACATTTTATAATGCTCAAAACATAAAATAGTTTACCTGATTTCAAACTTAACTAATAGTATATATGCCATTTACTTGGTTTTATTTTCTCAATTTAAATTGGTGATTTTACTATAAATTAGTATAAAATTAAAAGACATGATTTTAGTATAGTTTTTTTGAGAAATCTAATCAGGGCCCTATGTATAATAGATTTGTTGGACTGGGAGAAATAAATGGATGCTCATCTTAAAGAGTTAGTGTTTTTTGTTTTTTTTAATGTTAGCAGATTGGCTTCTTCATCCTGGTGAATCATTACCAAGATGACTTTGTGCTTGTGACTAGGAAAGCTGTTATAACTTTATTATTATTGTTATTATTATCATTACTGCATTTTGCATGTGTTCAGCAGCCAAGTAGATTCACTTAACAAACTGGTTGGTGTGCAGCACCCACAAATAACATTTACATAAATAAGAACAGCTGTGTAAAAATGTTGCCTTTGAAAAGATGAATTTACTGAGATAGAGATTATAGCGCATGCAGCTCCAGGCATAACCATGATGGCTGGACCGTTTCTCTCCCTCATGTGGTATTTTATGTCTATTGCCCTCAGAACCAGAAGACAGTGTGTTCATGGTAGCAAATGTTATTTCTTATCCTGTAAAACTGGTTTTATTACCACCTCCTGCTTTTAGTTACTGAAAACTTGCTAAAAATCCTCCTTGGAAGGTAAAAATTTTTAGTATTTGGCCTCTTGCAAAAGATTAGGCTTGAGTGAAAATAGTATTATTTAGGTTCTAAAAATAAAGTAATGCTTAACTTCATGTATTAAAAATTACTTTTAAATGAGAAAAAATTTTAGTGTTGGATTGTACTAATATTGCTCAGGCAACTCATCAGTATCAGGAAGTGCCAGTTTATGGCCTAATGAGGGTAAATTGACATTGGTTCCCCTGCCCCCAATAGTGTGCTAGAATTTAAACTTAAGTCAGTTGGATTTATTTAATGAGCATATAAATCAGAAAAATGTTGTGTTTTCTTTTTTTGGTGTTAAAATTTAGACAATTTTATTTTAAAATGTTATTCGAGTCTTACATATTAGGTGATGAAAATTGGTGATGGTGTACCTATATTCAGAATCATCTTCTGTGAATTTTTAAGTCTTTGGTTTTGCCATTTCATTTGGTACAAAATCTAGAGGTTGTCGGGAGGGTGTTGCTATGTGTTCACATTTATACTACGTTGAAAAGGGCAAGTTATTATTTAGACTTTGTTTGAATTTCCCAAGTGTGATCCTTTCAATCTATTTTTTTTAAAGAAGGTAATTTTCTTCTTTTAAAAGATTTTTATTTATTTTTAGAGAGAGGAGGAGGAAGGGAGAAAGAGAGGGAGAGAAACATCTGTCGGTTGCCTCTAGCACACCTCCTACTGGGGACCTGGCCCACAACCCAGGCATGTGCCCTGACAGGAAATCCAACTGGGGACCTTTCTGTTCGTTCTCAGGCTGGCACTCAATCCACTGAGCCACACCAGCCAGGGATCAATCTGTTTTTAGTGGCTTTCTTGGCAAAGATTTATGCAATTAAAAAAAGCAACAATTCTAAAATTTTTTTTTTAACTGTACTTCAGTCATCAAAGCTAGGTGGTTTTAGAAACATTATAATATTTGACCCTCACAGGACCCTGTGAATTAACAGCGTTATCCCCTTTTTACATATAGAAAAACTGAGGTTCCCAGAGTTTGCATCACCCGTCCAGTGTGAGTAGTATCACTGCCACACTGACCTAAATCCAGAACGCTGAATCACATTGTCTTCTCCTTGAAACCTGGCAATTTGCAGAAATCAAATCTAAAACAATTGTCCACTCTCATTTGATATTAGAAATGGCTTATTCCATACTCTTAATCTCATAAAATATACTAGAATATTTTTAGGATTAATAAACTAGGAATATTTTGTAAAATTAGATGGAAAATATGGTCTTAATTGTGTTTCAACCCATGCTTATTTAAACAAATACTTGTCTTAGGTTTAAATTTTGGTTTTCTAGTAATTATTTTAGCTGATAGTGTAATAAAAATATATACTCATGATATTTCTGATGGTATAGATTGTACAATTATATTTCTATGTGTGTGTATACTTATGTTTTCGCTACTGAGATGGAGAAAAAATTTGTTCTGTATACATAAATCTCTAGTATTATACTGTCAATTTGGATGTCTATTTGAGTGGGGTGAAGGAGGAAAAATGGGACAACTGTAATAGCATAAACAATGAAATATTAAAGTGCAAAAAATACAATTATTTGACAATAAAGCTTTACTATACAATTAGTTGAGAGAATCACTCCACCGATTTACATAGAGCAGCAGAATGAAATACTTAGCTTAGCTTGGAATAAAAATATAAGGATGCATCTATCATCCCCACCAACAGATTATTTAGAAACTGGGCTTGAAATGACTTGGAGGACATGCCTCTCATTTTCAGTCATGACACCATGGCCCTCCAGTTGCCTACGCTGCATCCTTGCTGAGGCTAAACTATCTGTTCTCTCTCAATCTCTCTCCCTGTCCCTCCAAGCACTAGTTTTAGAAGTATAGGCTTATATTATGTTTCATAATTTTTCCTACTAAGAACTTTCAGAAGCAGCAAGTGAATCTTTCTCAGCCACTGGAAATCAAAGATTTGTTAATGTTTATCAAGAAAGTTTATAGTAATAAAGTTTTTGTATTTTTCACAATGATCATAATGTCCATAGAAATATTACGTCCGTAATATTCCCTTCCCATGTTCTCGTTACACTGACCATCAGCCTGGAAGCCATTCACAGAACCTGTGTAAAATGACCACTGAATGGCAAATTGATAAGTTGCTGCCCTATCTGCTGGCTCCCCTGCTCCTAGAATCTCTGGAGGGCCGGGGGCTCTTTCTGTATGCGTTTGTAAACTTCCTCCCTCAATTCGGTTCCTCCCCAGAGTTCCTCTGTTCTTGGGACGAAGTTTCCAATATACAGGCAGAGGCTCCTTCCTGGGGAATGAGAGCTGACTGAAGAGACACAACACAATGGCTGCCTTCATGCAGAAAATACAATTTTGAATTTTACATCTTCCTTTTGTGGTATAATTTGAGACGAGCTCTGGTAGAACAAAATCTACAGCTAGCTTTATATTTTTGTTTGGTTTGTCTGAAGTTTCTCTTTTTCATAGTTGATCACTAAAGCAACAAAACAAAGGAAAAGAAAAATAGCCTTTTTGTGAGTGATTAATGAAAGGATAAGTAACTATGTCAATTATGGAATAAAGCCAAAGTAGTTTTGAAGAATTTTGTTTTTGTTATAACCATTGCTAAAAATGAACTCTTAGGCAACTTTAAACACCCTCATGAATAATTAACTTCCCTGAAATATAATTGAGTCAAATAAACACTCCATTTTTAAACCATTTCAAGAATGGATTTTATGGAGCCAATTCCCAAGGACTTCCTTGATGATGTGGTCTAATTGCATTCCTGTGAGCAAAGGTCTTTCTTTATCGAGGCCTGGCATGATGTGCATATACTCTCTGGATATGTCCACCAAGCCAGTGCAAAGAACAGGAATTCCAGGCTCATTCTTTGAGCCTGACAGGGGCAGCTTCACCCGTTAAGATCTTCCTGGTCACAGTGGGAGTCACTTAGATAATTGTGCAAGTGGCTCTAAAAATACTGTGAAATAATAAAGAGAAAAATATGGGGTATTTTTTATAAGCTGAAAACATCTGAATATGGTAGTCTCTTAAAACTCAATAATTTCATATAGCAAATACCAACAGTTTGAATTACATATTAATTTCTAATATTAAATTGTGTTTGGAGTTTCAAAAGTATAGCTATTTTGTGAAATGATTTTATTTTCTTCTTCCTTTGTAGGTAACCCATTAACTAAGAATAAATCAAGGGATCCTCAAGGCTGATTACATTGAACATATGCATAAAAACTTCACCTCAGAAGTTTTCTTGAAGGAAGATTTTTATACTGCTCAGAAGAGGCACTCCAGACTCTTATTTCCAAGGGATTTCATGGCTCGTAATCAGCATTTTCTTGAAATCAAGACTTACAAAAAGTCAGAAATGAACTTCTATGTCATGAAGAGTTCCTCAGATTTGAACTGTGTTCAGCTTGTAAAATTGCACTTGCTATAAGAATCTGAAGTCGCCATCTGAAGAGTTGGTGTTTCCGGGTATGTCAGAGACACTTGCCTTTTGGGCTCTCGGCTCCAAATGTGACTGCTTTTCTTGTTTCTGAAAGTCTCCCAAGTGCACTGGCCTTCTGTCATGGATGTGTTCCTGGGTCTGGTCCTGTGTTCAGTGGCTAGTGGGACTGTATATGGCTTTAGTGACATTTCCTTTACAAACTTCTCCTCTGGCATGGTGTGGACTGAGATTATTTTATTTGTATCCTAATCTTGGAGCTCTGAAAGCCTACATGTTTTAACATCTTAAAATTGCTTTTGTTAAAGGAATGGAAAAATATATCCAGTGATAATAATTATTGTTGGCAAGTAATAGTTACCTGAATACATCAATCACATAAGAATGTATAGACTAGCTGACATGTTTCCCCAAGGCTAACACACTACTGCAGCTCTCTGTCAGTTAAATAAGTAGTAGTTAGAACTGAATTACCGTTTTCATTATATACTATTTTGTACCTCTAGAGCACTCTCCCTTTCTGTTTTTTTTTTAAAGTGGGCTTTTTCTTTTTTTCCTTTCTGTGTTTACTTTTTTCTTTCACAGAAATCAACAGTGAGCCAAGTATTTAGGTAGCCTTCAGTTTTAAAAATTGCCAGGGATGCATGTGGATTTCTGATTTCTTAGCTTGAAAGTTATTCACATACTTAACATTTCTTCTAATGTTTTTTTAAACTGCCCTTTCTATCTCATTTTAAAAGACTGTCTCTTGCTCGATCCCAATGACTGTTTGAATGCTGTTTGTTCAGTCTGTTGATAAAATAAATTGTTCATTTTCCTTGGTCTCAATATTACAAATATTTGCTTATAGTTGTCCCATTCCAATGATTTCTTAATTCAGTTTTTGCCCACATTTTTTTGGTAGTCATTTTAACATTTGTGGTTTTCAGTTCTACAGGAAAGTTTTATAAATATTTAAAGGCCTTAAACACGTATGTACCTTTTTTCCTAAGTTATTACAGAATGTATAATTTTATACTACATTTACTTTGTTTCATTTATGATGTGAAGGGAAAGAAGAATGGAAATTGCAAAGCCATTCTGTAATAATATTGTGCAAATCTTGCTTGAAGGAATGTAAACAGAGGGATGTTTGTGTTCTGCACATCTTAGGCTAATAGGAAGATACTTCATAATCATCCTATTAAGAGTTCCATCATGTAAGAGAAGGTGTGGACACCTTTTGTATTTCTGAAGCTCACTGACATGGGCGATTAGGTATATGTTGGTTTCCATGATGGAGGCTGAGACAGTCTGGAGACCTTTGGTCTGTTAGTTGGTAACAACTTTCAAAGACTGATATATTATCTAGAATCTTTTATGGGCAGAAGAATTAAAAGTGTTAAAATTTGTTCAAAATTAAATTAGTAAAGTATGCTTTTGACATTGAACTAAAGTATACTGCCCTACAAGTCAATGAAATGACTTCCTCCTTTCATTTTAATTATGCATAAAACTAATTAGATGGTCCACATGGATTTTTGCAATGGTTCAATACTGTATGAAGTTGAAGACAGGAATAACAGTTATGCTGGAGTTGCTGCATTAATTATATCATTAATATATTTGGAACAAAGAAGAAAACCGTATTATTTTGGAAATCATGAATTTGTCCTAGCTTTGTTGAAATTATAGATCATGCCTCTCATTTATTAAACTGTCCTTTAAAACAACACTGAAAATTCTGTATTATATATAAGTGTAATACATGCATATCAATAGAAAAAAAATAAATGGAATTTCAAATATATTAACTAGATTATCCCCAATAGATTAATGTTGTGACTATTCAGAAAAGGTTAATAAAGTTGGGATATAAAATGGACTCTCTTTCATGAATTATATTTGGAGAATGTTTTCTAGTGTTTTATTTTAAAAGCACTTCAGTTACAGTGGAGGAAAACCTCTGAATTCATGTGGAAACTGACATAAATTCTTCAACCTTTTTAAATAAAAATCCATGGCAAATCTCACCATTTACACAGGTGTCAATATTTGATAGCTTAAGATTCACAAGAAGTTATGAAAATAGCACAGGGACTCTGTGTACTCTTTCTCTCTCATCCCCCAGTGATAACATCTTATAAAACCATGATATCATCAACCGAGGATTTGACTTTGGTACAATAATACTATTAACTCAAATACAAACCTCCTTCATATTTCACCAGTTTTCGCATATGCTTTGTTTGTGTTTGTGTGTGTGAGATCTTACCCTTTTTGAGTAACTTGGTACCTATGCACTGTAGTTTGCCAGGATGTGGTTTAGGGTGTGAGTATGCAACAATGAGTAACTGATCTGTGATAACTTTTTGAGGTTCTCTGTTTTTGGAATAATATCCTATAGGTTTATTTTCTTTATTTTTATATATTCTTGTTGCCTGAACATGAAAACTTCCAGTTTTAACACAAGACAGTACAATTTATGATTTTAAGTTTGGAATCAGTTTTAATAGGTAGGAGAAGATCTGAGAATGTGTGTTTCTGGATGAGTGATCCTGTTCTTTATTTGATCAGCAAGTCCTTTGCTACTGTACAATGCTATACAGGTGGATTGTGATTTTTTTATGATGCACGATAGCTAATAGCATGATTAAATTGGACTTCTTAAAAGTTTTATTTTCTCACTTTATAGATGATATGTCAATCTGAAAAAGCAATATATGCAAAGATATCAAATAGTATTTTTCATCATCCAGCCCTTTCTCATTTTGATTCACTTCAGTTGAGAGAATTAGAATGATAGCAGACACTTTAGAGAAACTGAAAAATTAGGGAGACATATATTGGGCATCTCCTTCTCCCCTTAACCACACAGAGAACTCATAGAACATGACTATTTGTATCAAGGTAAGAGTTTGCCTGTCTGCCTTCCTTTCTTCCGTTCTTCCTTTTGCCTTTCCATCCTTACTGTTGTTTTGCATATAGAATGCTTTGAGAAAGTAAGGTAGCAGATTTCTTCTTTATTGCATTGACTTGCACTGTAGGAGACTATAAAAAGTAGTGTAGTATACAATTATCTGACATTTAACACACCATCATTAAATTCTTACCAGGCACAAGGATACGAGATATTTGGCTATATTGAATTTTGGAGTTAGCTGAATCTTAGCCTTAAAAATGGCCTTTAAATTCAATTCAATAGATATTTTTTCAGTGTCCTATATGTGTACTATGCTAACCAATAGAAAGTGGGTACACATAAAACCTATAGTATTTCATATTCCTTTTGACTTTTTTTTATATCTGATTTTCTTCATTATGTTGCAAATTACTAAATAGTATGCACTATATCTTAAGAATTTTTTTTCTGGAAGGTCTTATCTGTTATACAACATGGTTGAACTTTATTCTGAACGTTATATGAGCAGGGCAATGCATGTCCAAAGTTGTACTTTACAGGTTTTAGAAAAAAGGTGATTGAAATTGAGCTTGAAGAAAAGTTAGAGAGGACTAAAATAATCTAGGGCAGCGCTAATATGGGCCTGAGCTGGGCTATTACACTGAGGAGAATGTGAAACAATGGGTATCAATCCTGGTTCCAATTTAAATTGGTTGAACATACTAAAAATTATCCATGTGCTATTCAGCCCTCTGAGAGTCTCTTAATCTAGGACAAGAGTCTGGGCATAGGTATTTTTTTTTTTTTTTAAAAAGCTCTCCAGGTGATTCTAATGAATATCTAGGGTTAAGAACCACTAATTAAGAGTTTCACCAAGGTAGAAATCAGGAGTTGGGTGAAAAGATTACATGAGTGAAAGGGAGATGTGGAAGAAAACTTTGGAAGATTCTGAACTTCCTAAAGTGGGATAACAGAGCTCCAGTTAAGTATAAGATAAAAACCTGACTGAAAAACAAACTGTGAGTGGCAAGTGGAGAAAATGAGTTTATTTTTTAAGCATATTGAGTTTAAATTGCCAATGATACATTCAAAAAGGTCATGTCAGATAAGAAGTGAACAGGTTTTATTGGAATTGTAATGAGAGACTATTGTTGGTCTTGAAAAAAAACAGTTTCAATGAAGTGCTTATTGTAAAACTGAGATTTCAGTGGGTAGGAGCATGAACAACGGGTGTGAAAGCAGAAAGAGCACAGGTAGGCTTCCTGTTCCCTGGGGGTTGAGAAAGAGAGGTAGGGTGGTGGTTATGCAGGGGAGGCAGAATTGAAAGAGTGAAGTTTTCTTAATGTAGGAGGAATAAGTATATGCTTATGTATGCTGCAAGGGAGAGAGAAGAATGGGATTAAAAATTTAGGAGTGAATAAAAATTTGATGAAGGCAGGGGTATCCTCATAATGTATGAGGAATGAGCAGGACCAAATCTATAGAAAATCTACTGGGATGTGAACAATGGGTAGGCACTTGATGTTTAGGTCTTTGGTGACCTTCAACAGACTAGTGCTGGTGTATGATAGACACTTAATCAAAGAATCAAAGAGCAATAATTGGAGTTGATTTGTACATGAGTGAGTTTCCAGTTGTACCTGGGCTACTGAGACTTAGAAAGTTAATGATTCCAAGACTATAAATAGATAAGCAAGAGAAAAATTAACGTAGTCTCAGTATCCTTATTTGTAAAATGAAAATACCTCACAGGATTATTTTGAATAATTAATGAGTTAATATATGTATAGTGCTTAGCATAATATCTAATGCATGGTAAATATTAAGCTAAATGGTGGTTCTTCAACTGTGGAAGATGTCACAGTTTTGTTTACTCTGTAATCATGTAAAATCATGGTGACAGAAAATAATATATATGATATAAAGGAAATAGGGCCTGGTTGGTATATGTGTTAAATAGAAGAAGAAAATATAGGGGCATTACATTAAATCATTTTTTTTCCTAAAATTGAATGGTTACAGGTAGGTAAAAGAATAACCTTTTTGACAGGAGAGGACAGAATGGATTATAGGATGAATACAAGGATTTAGCAGAAAATGAGAAAATGATAAAGGAGGTGATAAATTAACATCCTGGAAGAAGAAATAGGTGGAGCTGGGAATATTAAGTGGAAGTGTTCATGTGGGTAGAATAACATTTCTTCTGTGAGATAAATGAACAAAGGTGAGTGAATCTAGAGAGAAATTTAAAACTGAGGCCAAGGGGAAGAATGCTAGGAATAAGGAGGGATCCATTGATTTATTAACAAATAGTTTTGTTCTCCTTCCATGTGCCAAGAAATGTGTTATATGCAGGAAAAAAAATAAATGGTAAGCTTTACCTACTTTTCAAACAATATCCTCCTGCTCTTTATCTTAAGAATCTTTAAATAAATTCCCCAGATCACTGAGGTAGCATAGGGGGAAGAGAGAGAGAGAGAGAGAGAGAGAAGCTGAAAGTAAAATGGAGAAATCAAGGAACAGGGAGGTCCAATTCTTCCTCCAAAAAGTCTACTGTTTTGATGAGAATGGGCCATATTAATAATTGGAAACCTCAGTAATCCCTGAGTATGTTATAGAAAACAGACTTTAACAACTAGTTTATATTCTTTATTAAGGGTCTATGTTGGATTTTTAATTTAAAATGGGGTTTTCTGTTACTATGTTTGTTCATAAAGAGAAGATTTGTTAGTGTGATTTATCAGTTCCCCACCACTGTGTAATATGCAACTCCAAAAACAGCAACATCAAATAATTATCTTCACTTATTGCTCCCCAGGCTATGGGTCGGCCTGTTCTACTGAGGGTTCTACTGTTCTTGGTTGGGCTCACACCTATGTCTGCTGATAGCCATATTGGGGTAGGCAGTGCTGAATTTGTCTGGTCTTTCTCACAGGTGTCTGGGATATCTGGCCAAAAGCTGATCTAAGGTGACCTAAGCTGGAACAACTGGGCAACTACCAAGTGGTATCTTGTCCTCCACAAGGTTGGCTTGTTCTCATTGCAGAGGAGGCAAGGTTTTGAGATAATGAAGATAGACAGCCTCAGGCTCAGGCTCAGAACTGACACATGCTCACTTTGGCTACATTCTGCGGCCAACTAAATCACACAGCTAGCTCATGTGCTGGGGTGGAGAAAGGGACCCTGCCTCTTGATGAAAGTTGGCTAGAAGAAAAAATTAAAAATTGGGGCCATTTTTCAACCACTCACCACTACTAACTTCATGTTAGTTTTACTCAATACAATATAAAATTCAGTACAAACTTTGTCTGCTTATCTGAGTAATACTCCCAATCTTGTTATAATTTTGATACACATCAACTCAAAATTCCTCAATGGCTCACCGCTGTCCTCATATGTAACCTATACTCTGTATCAAACATAAATGACAGTCTGCCGTCTGGTCCCTGGCCACTTCTTCACGCCCCTGGTGCTCCTATGGTGCCACTAATCCGGTCACACCGAAGTCCTTGTTTGCAGTTTTTAGAACATTCTGCTTCTACAAACACGTCTTTTGTCTCTGAAGCTGGGCCAGCCTTCTTTATCTTACTCCAGCTGTCCCAATCAGCTCTTCCTCATATGTGTAAGTTTAAATGATTAAATTCTATTGATTAATATTTCCACCGTGAAATTAAGGGGATACATATTGAGATATAATCACAAAATTACTACTGGTAAGATAGTTTTGACGGTCTTTCTAAAATCAAACTGTCAAGGAGGACTTAGTTTATGATTCTTCCAAGGTTGGGTTTTACTAAGTATTTAATCTTAGTTATATATTTTTTTCTGTTGATGTTTTACAGCTGAGATGAAAACATTTTACATAAATTTTTTTTTAAAGCTGCTTGTGAGGAAATGATCTGTATTCCATTCTGAAGTCCTCCTTTGTTTGTTTGTTTGTTTGTAAAATTCTATAAGGCAGAAAAATACCTTAGCATTTTCCTTCAGAAGGCTTGCCTTGGCCAAGTCTCCTCTGACCCCCACAGGTGACTTACGGTGACTTTTCTGTGTTCTCATTGCTTCCCTTTGTAATGCTTATTTGCCTGCTGTCTAGCTAACTTCTGCAATTCTAGTCTTTTCCTCTCTGTAATCTTATTGTGTAACAATGCCTGGGATGCAGCAGGCAACCAAGACATTGCTTATTAAATGCATCATTCCAGAATTTAATATGTATTGTATAGGCACATTAACTAGTATGTGAGCTTGCTTCTTGTTGACTTAGTCCTAACACTGAAAAGCTGAATGTCAGCTGTTAGAAAAGATTCTGGCAAATAGAATATGATTGTGATTTGCAGTGCAAATCTCATGTGAACCTTGTTTGTTTTCTGGCTGATAGCTTAATCTCTTGTACTATGCATTCAAAATGTCATAGCTAAACAATCCAAGGGATTAAATGGCTTCTCATAATTTCCATGCTGCTAAATAGCAGAAAGGTTTTACCTAATCACTGTTGTCAGTCTTTGCTGGTGAGTTCTCATGGAAAACATTTTCTTTCATTTAAAAAAAACACACAAAACTTTGAAGCCTTAGGACACATACTTAAATTATAATTTAAGACTTGTTTGTTCTGGAATATATAAACAGTTCATTGCTATTTCATTGTCAGCAATTATTTTACTAAAAATTTCAATATTGGTCAACTTTTATTTTCACTTTCAATGCTTTATTTGTGAATGTCTTCTATGCTTATTTTGCAAAATTGATCTTAGAAATTTTTAACTCTATGGTGTTCCCTCATGATAGCTAATGATGTATGTTGCCAACATCTCTAAACACTAATTAAGGCACTTAAATATTTTTGTTGGCTTAATTATTTCTTGTAGCATTCCTGATGATGTTATATAACTCATTTCACCCTCCTCATTTCACCTCTGACTAAACTTTAAACCTCTTTTCTTGTCTTGTCATTCCTACTTAGTTTTCAAAAGTTAAAATTGTCCATTTTCTTTTTTAAAAGTTCATTACAGTATCTGGTTTCAAAGAGAACCATGTAGCTGTTGTAAAGGGAGGGTATGAGGTATCTCTTTGTGTCTCTTACAGGTTTACTGAGAAAGAATACTTAAGAATGGATTCTAGATAATTACTTCTCAAAGAGCTTTGAAAAATCCAATTACAAGATTTCTAATTTAAGTGGAAAAGTGGAGAAAAAAAAAGTTTCAGGCTCACATAAATGCAATGTGCTATTTTGCAGAATATCGAGTCCATCTTGGGAGTTTAACTGTGGGAGGACTTTGTAACAGCACCGTATAACACAATTCCACAGATAGCATTATGATGAATCTCTTGTATGTGTTCATTTAATTTCAGGGGTTGCTGCACTGAACAATAAACCAAATTTGAGAGACTGAATCCAGATATAGCTTGTCACTTTCTTTCCTGGTCAGTTCAATCAAATGTCATTCTTTTCCATTGAATATGGACAGGATGAATTTTCAAGTAAGAGAAAATTCAACCTGAGTGACAGTTTTCCCTTTAAAGTTACTTTTGTTTGATTTCATTTTTGTTCATCTTTGTTGTGAAACCACACAATGAAATGGAAATCGGGACATCAATTCTACTGCTGCTTGCTGCTTCTGACTTAGTCTTTTGGATCAGTGAAGCTAGTTGCTTCCTATGTGCCCCGTGGGCTTGTTTAATGTGGGCACTGAGGTTCCAGGGATCACCATTTACATACACCATTATGTGAATGTCAGTCCCCAGAGTTGTGCAATGTTCCTCAAGCACAACTGTAAACAGAAGCTCTACTGAGTCTCCCCATTGTGAAAGGGGTATTTGCCTCCTGCTTGGTTTCAAAGGAATACAGAAACTAAGAGTGACTGAAATTTTTGATCTATGATTTAGGCAGTATATGAAGGCCCTGCAGAGAATCCGACCACGAACTAAGGTGTGACCTTGAGTAAACAAATTATTAACCTTGTTAAGCCTCAATTTTCTCATCTGTGAAAGATAAATAATAATATCTTGCTGCCCAGGACTACTGGAAAGATTAAGTGGAAGACTAGTTAATTCTCTGCAAAGTTAAAACTGCTAGGCAAATACGTTCTAATATTATTTTCATTATTAGAATGTGCTAGTGAAGACACATGGTCCTTGATGCTTTGATGAAGTCCATATAGCATTTTTTTTAATCAGTGACAGCTCTAACATTACATTGTTAATTAAAACAAGGTCACATCACACTGTGGTTCTTTCAAGTTTTTAATATTGTAACATATATAAACATGTTATCTTTTCAAAGTTCATAGATTTGAGCTAACATTGTATTTGTATGGCATTTATATGCTGGTCTGAGCATTGAATTATAATATATTTGATCTTCTCACTCCTAATTATAAATGTGATTATTTTTCTTCAAAAGGTCCTATTTAAGTCAGTTAGCAGTAACATTTTAAAGACAAAATTAAAATAATAAGGATGCTTAGCATCACTAGCCATCAGAGAAAAGCAGATCAAAACCACCATGAGGTACCACCTCACACCAGTCAGAATGGCCATCATAAACAGATCAACAAACAACAGGTGCTGGCGAGGCTGTGGAGAAAAGGGAACCCTAGTACACTGTTGGTGGGAATGCAGACTGGTGCAGCCACTGTGGAAAGCAGTGTGGAATTTCCTCAAAAAGCTGAAAATGGAACTGCCTTTTGACCCAGTGACTCCCCTCCTGGGACTATACCCTAAGAACACCAAAATGCCAACACAAAAGAACCTATGCACCTCAATGTTCATAGCAGCACAATTTACAATAACCAAGTGTTGGAAGCAACCGAAATGCCCATCAGTAGATGATTGGATCAAAAAGTCATGGTACATATACACAATGGAATACTATGCAGCAGAAAGGAAAAATTACTAAACTTTGCGACAGCATGGATGGAACTGGAGAGCATTATGCTAAGCGAAATAAGCCAGGGGGCGAAAGACAAATACCATATGATCTCACCTATAAGGGGAACCTAACCAATGATACAAAGATGCAAGGAAAATAAGACCAGCAACACTGAAAGGAAAGGAAATCAACAGAGACAAGAGGGAAGGATGGGCGGGGGGGCGGGGAAAAGGAAGGGAAGGGGAAAGTCAAAGAACATATAGAAAGGACTCATGGACAAAACCAAAGGGGAAGAGCTGAGGGAGGGAGGGAGGGAGGGAGCAAGGGAAAGTGGTGGGGGGTAGGCAGAGACAAATGTATTTGAAAAAATAAATTAAAATAGCTTTTTTTTAAAAATAAATTAAAAAAAAATAGCTTGTTTAAGTATTTGCTTCACAAACATTCATTTGAAGGTGACTATATGTTATGTATAGTTTTAATCCCTTTACAAATTTTAACTCATTTAATCCTCAGAGACTCTTCATGTAGCAGGTACTATTACTGGCTGTGTTTTGATGATGGGAAACTAAAGCAGCAGTGGTTAAGTAATTTGCACAGGTCACATAGTAAGTGGTAGAGCAGAGTTATAGGTTAGAATATACCGCCTTTTTGTGCCCAAACCCAGCCGTTACTATTCTTTCAATCTTGGAAATCAAATCTATATTTACTATCCCTGGTCTTCCAGTGCTTCTACATTATTCATGATTACACAGTAATTAGTATTCAAGGATTTAATGCTGCCATCTCTGAATTGTTGTAATAATTCTGAGAGATGGTCCATGGGAACTGGAGGCATGAATCCACTAAAAAAATCTCCCTATACATGCATCTGATACCATGTTATTTATGTTAATTACCCCTCAGTCTTAGAGAGTGATTCTTTTGGGGAGAGTAGGCAGAAGTAAAACAGGAATCAAGGAAAGATTGTATTTTAAAACACACCTACTACAACATTGGACCTTTGATTTATTTAATTTCATTGGGTTGGCCAAAAAGTTCATTTAGTTTGTTCCATATGATGGCTCTAGTAGTCCTTAGTTGTCTTTAACTTCACTAGAAACAATTTTGTTAGATTGTATTGTGACAGCTATCACATCAGCATACATTAAAAAAACTTATCAAAATTGGTGAATTTTTGTGCAGCCATTTAATATTGAAGATGGAAAAAGAGAAGCAACATTTTGAGCATATTATGCTTTATTATTTCAAGAAAGGTAAATATGCAACTGAAAAGCAAAGAAAGATTTGTGCAGTGTATGGAGGAGAAGATGCTTTGACTGATTTAATGTGTCAATAGTGGTTTGCAACGTTCCTTGGCACTACAGACATTTTGGCCAAATAATTCTTTGCTGTGGGACTGTCTTGAACATTGGAAGATGTTTAGCCTCACCCCTGGACTGTACCCTCTAGAAGCCAACAGTGGGAGATGGCTGACATTCTCGAAATATCCAAATCAATAAAGTTATTGGTGAAAATGAAAACATTTGTCTCTTATTTAACAGAAAAAACTAAATAGATTTTTTGGTCAACGCAGTATTCGATGCTATAGTCATAGGAGGGTGTGTGTAATCACTGTAAATTTATAGGGGATATGAACTCAGAGGTGTAACTATCTCAGGAGTAAAAAATCAGTTAAGTGAAAGAGCTGAATGCCAAATCTAATTGTTTACAAACGCCAAAATACTTATATTTCACATTATATTTTTCAGTATCCTCTCAACCACCATTTAACATGGCATCTCACAAAAACAGATCAATTTTGGTTTTCTTGTAAGAAAAATTAAAGAGATTATTTTGTTTTCCAAGAATTTCCTGCTTGTCCCAGTTCTTGATGTCCACTTAATATTTATACGAATCCAAATTAAACAAATCTTTATTTACTGTGACCTCATTTTTTGCACGTATCTTCTTTTAAAGTAATTGTACCTCATTCTAGAGCTCTCCATATAGCCACATCAATATTTTCAGGTAAATTCTTTTGCCCCATTTTGAATTGCTCAATCATTCTTGAATCAACTTTTCCTTTAGTCTACAGGGATCAAACAATATCTTTGATTAAGGATTCCTAAAAACAAGCATTCATCCACTCCAAAACAGATTTGGATCTTTTTATTATATTTAGAACGAATCCTCTCACTCTGGACTCCTTCAAAACACAAAATAAGAGGATTGATTGGAGTTTTGAGTGTTGTTTTCATGTAGAATCATAGTTATTGGGGTTAAAAACTTATAATGTTTGGCTAATAGTATATTTTGTTTATTTCATGGAGGCTCTCCTTGAAAGATAATGATTATTTAGAGTAACATGAGGCCATTCTATTTTTAAAAAAACCAGATTCTAATTTTGTAGGTGCAATAAGGCAAATACAAGATTCTATGACATAAGATCTGCTATCATTTCATTTGGATCCTTAGTAATTTCTTACATGATAAATTTATAAAATAAAATATATTAAAATATTTACTCAAAGATTCATGCTAAGTTAAATAATTAAATAGAATTAGAGATGTAATATTTGAGGACTCAAACAAAATTACAAATGAAAGAGGATCCATTACAACAGATATCACAAAATACATGGTCCAGCAGAAGTAATGCCTGCTTGAGTGTGGTTGGTAGGGTGATAATATGGGTGTAAAAATTTACAGTTTTAATTTGAACATTTCCCCTAAAATGTCATATGGTATGCTTGAATTTGATAGTTATGTTACAGAATTACGTGCTTATGATTTTTAATAAAAAGATTTTGTAATAAAAATGGGCATTATTTGTACCAGGCCCTGTATATAGAATTATAAAAGGCTAATATGAAGAACTATATACCAACAAATTGGACACTTTGAAGAAATGGATCAATTCCTAAAAACATAAAACCTACCAAAACTGAAATGGAAAATATGAACAGACCAATAACTATAATTAGATTGAATCAGTAATCTAAAAACTTCCCCCCAAAACAAATGTTATGGAGGAGTTGGCTTACTTGAATTATAACAAACATTTAAAGAAAAATTAATACATTCCTCAAATTCATCTAAAAAAAGAGGAAATGCTTTCAAACACATTTTACAAGGCCAACATTACCCTGATTAAAAAAAAAACAACCCCATAAAACCCAGAAAAAGACACTACTAGAAAAGAATAGGCCAAAATGCCTGATGAACATAGATGCAAAAAAATCTTAGCAAGTAATAGCAAACCAAATTCAACAACACGTTAAAAGGATCATACACCAAGGTCAAGTGGGATTTTTCCAGGGATGCAAGGATGGTGTAATATCCTCAAATTAATCACTGCAATATAGCACATTAACAAAGTGAAGGATTCAAATCATATGATTATCTCAAGAAATGCAGAAAAAGTAAATGATTCAATTCAATATTCATTCATGATAAAACTTCTCAACAAAATGGATATAGAAGGAACAGACATACTTCAACATAATAAAGGTCATATATGACAAGCTCATAGCTAACATCATAATCACTAGTGAAAATTTTTAAGTTTTTCCTTTAAGATGAGGAATAGGACAAGGATTCCCACTATCACTATTTCATTCAACCTTGTACTGAAGTCCCAGACAGAACAATTTGGCAAGAGAAAGAAATAGAAAGCTTCCAAATCAGAAAGGAAAAAGTAAAACTGTCTCTATTTGCAAATAACATAACATTATATGTTAAAAACCCTAAAGATTCCACTATAATTATTAGTTCAGTAATGCTGCAGGATACAAAGTATACAAAATTAGTTGCATTTCTATATACTAATAATGAAATTCTAGAGAGAGAAATTAAGAAAAATGTCCTATTTACAATTGCATTAAAAAGAATTCCTGGGAATAAGTTTAACCTATAAGATGAAAGACATGTATATGAAAACTATAAGACAATGATGAAAAAAAATTAGTAATCAAAATAGCATGGTACTGGAATAAAAACAGATACAAAGATCAATGGAACACAGTACAAAGTCTAGCAACAAACCCAAGAATATATGGTCAATTAACTTGTGACAAAGTAGCTGAGAACACTCAATTGGCAAAGGATAGTCTCTCCAATAAATGGTGTTGGAAAAACTGGACAGGCATAGGCAAAATAATGAAACTAGATCTCTGTCTTACACTATATTCAAAAATCAAATCAAAATGGATTAAAGACTTGAGATAAAATCAGAAACAATAAAATTCCAGAAGAAAAGTGGGTAATCTCTTTGACATCAGTCTTGGCAATGATTTTATAAATTTGACACCAAAAGCAAGAGCAATAGAACCAAAAATTAAAAAGTTTTCAAGTCAAGGGACATGTATAAAGGACCCATGGACAAAGCCAAAGTGGGAAAGGATTGAGGGAGGGCGAAAGAGGAGGGGGGCAGGGGAAAGTGGTGGTGGGAAGGTAGAGACAAATGCATTTGAACGATAAAAAAATAAAATAATTTTTAAAAAGTGGGATTATATTAAGTTTAACAACTTTTGCCAGAAAAGAAAATCATCAACAAAATGAAAAGGCAACTATGTAATGAGAAAATATTTCCAACTTTTGTACCATTTACTCTTGAGCAATGCAAGGGTTAGGAGCACCCATCCCTCATGCAGTTGAAAAATCTGTGTATAACTTCTCACCCAAAACTTGATCATCCCTCAATAACCATGGGAGATATCTAAATCTGTGAATGCTCAAGTCCCCCAGGTTAAATGGCAAGATCAATGCATATAGTTGGCCCTCTACATCTGTAGTCCTTAAGCGTGATTGAAAATACTGTTTGGTAAAAAATTCACACATAAGTGTACTGGCACAGTTCAAACCTGTGTTGTTCAAGGGTAAATGATGTATGATTAAGAGTTATATTCAAAATATATAAAGAATTCATACAACTTAATAGCAAAAAAACAAACTGCAATTTAAAAATTGGAAGAGGAACTGAATAGACAATTTTCCAAAAAGCACATTCAGGTGGCCAACTGGTACATGAAAAGGTGCTCAACATCAATAATCATCAGGGAAATGCAAATCAAAACCATAATGAGGTATCACCTCACACTTGTTAAAATGGCTGCAATCAAAATGACAACAGATAACAAGTGTTTGCAAAATGACAACAGATAGCAAGTGAAAAAGAAAACCCTTGAGATCTATTGGTGGGAACACAATTTGATGAAGCCACTATGGAAAACAATATGGAGATTCTTCAAAAAGTTAAAAATAAAAATACTATATGATTCAGCAATTCCACTTATGAAATCACTCTGTGGAAAAGACAGCTGAACCCTTATGGTCATTGATACATTATTTACGATGGCCAAGACATTAAAACAACCCATGTCCATCAATAGATGAAAGGATAAGGAAAATGTGATATAAAAAAGAAAGAAATGTGGCCATTATGACAATATACATAAATCTGAGGCATTATGCTAAGTAAAATAAATCAGATAGAGAAAGAGAAATACTGCATGATCACTTACACATGAAATCTAAAAAAAAATATGAACTCATAGATACAGAAAACAGATTGGTGGTTACCATCAGTGGGGGTTGGGGAGGGTGGGCATAATGAATGAAGGTGGTAAAAAGGTATAAACTTCCTGTTTTAAGGTAAATAGATCCTGGAAATATAGTATACAGCATGGCGCCTATAGTTAAAAATATGGTGTTGTATATTTCAATGTTGGGGACCACTTTGTGTGGTATGGGGAACTGTAGCCCCGTGTGAGCCAGGCCTCGAAAAAGTGCCTGTAAGTCTCAACCAGACAGACATGACCCAATACTAACACTGAGGGTCCCTGGAAGATCTGGCCCAAAGAATGCATTATATATTTACTGAAGCTTGCTCTGCATAGTACTGTTCTGATGAGGAAAAATCAGGTGCCTGACATCAAGGCTGGAAGAAAAAATCCCTGAGTCCTTGGACCATGCCTTAATGACCATTTGGCATCTGTATGTCTGACAGACCGTAAACCAAGGCTGATCTATGTGTTCCTTTTGTTGTTATCTGCAGGCCTCTGAAGTAGATTGATAAGCTTTGCATGCAGTATGCTGTATACCCCTATGCATATTGTGCTCAATAACAGCCATTTCAGAGAAGGGCTTGGGGCATTCTCCCCTAGTGGGAATTGCCACCCCTTTTTCCTGACAGACCAAGAGTGTCTGGAAAAAATTATTTCCTCATCCACAGCAGCTGGGGGGACTCTACAGGCCGAGGGGTCCCCTCATTTCAACATTGCTAAGAGAGTAGATTTTAAAAGTTTTCATCACAAGAAACAAATTTGTAACTATGTATAATAGATGTTAATTAAACTCATTCTATTCTGGTACTTACTTCAAAATACATATATCAAATCATCTTATGTACCTAAAACTAATAGAATGTTTTATTTCAATTATGTCTAAACAAACTACAACAACAAAACCATAGTAAAACACTAAAAATTCCAAGTATAAAATGGGGCAAAAACATGAGTATTTCACTAAAAAGAATATGAAATGACAACTAAGTACATGAAAACATGTTCAAAATCATTAGTTATGAGGGAAATTGAAACCACAATGAATATCACTACACACATGTTACTATGAATACAATAAAAAAAGATACTAGCAGGTAAAAGTGGGATGGACTGCACCAATGTCCGTATTCTGGCTGTAATATTGACTATAGTTTGCAAGATGTTACCACTGGGAAAACTTGCTACAAAGTACAGGGGCTCTCAATTCATTATTTCATATAACTGCATATTAATCTATAATTGTTTCTGTAAAAATTTCCAACAAAATGGAATTATAATATATAAATCACCCCTCTGAGAAAGCCCCTCTAATGGTCTACTACACTTCAAATAAAATAGAATAAATGCCACATTCCTCCCTCTTGCTGTTCCCTTTGTCTGGAAAGGTCTTCCTTCAGACCTTCACTTGGTTATCTTCCTCCTTGTCATCCATCTATCTTCTCAAATGTTTCTTCCTAATGGACACCTTTTCTAACCACCCTGTCTAAAGCAGGCTCTTCTCTGTCCATTCATTCCACCACTTAGCTTTATTTCATTGCCCTTAAAGTTTTCATCAAAGCATGACATTTTCTAGTTTAATTACATACCTATCTATCTTGCTCCCTCTTTGGACTCAAAAGTAAACCCATGGAAGTAAGACTTTATTTTCTTTAGGATGGTTTCTCGAAATCCTAAAATAGTGTCTGGCAAGTAGTAGATGCACATTCCTGTTTGTTTAAATGATAAAATGGAAAGGGGGAGGGAGGTGTGGGGGGGTGGTGGTGGGGGAAGAGTGAGAAATTGGGGGCGGGGAAGAGAAGGAAAAGAAAGCTGCAATAGCCACTTGTGTGAATAGTTGAACCACAATATAGGCCTGAATGAAGACTGTCAATGGTATCAGTTCTGTTAATAGCTAAACATCAAAGACCGAACTGGGGATCGGCATATAATCAGTTAACATATGTACTAATAGGCAGCACTGAACACACAAAAGTGTGATGGACGTTGCTCAATCTAGCAATGCACTCAATAAAACTTGTGAATGAATAAACTGATGAGCAAATATAGGCCTGTGTGGTGGGGACGTGGGGGAAATGGTAAGTTGCACAATCACTACCTTTAAGGCTATGGAAGGATAGAGGGGGTGGAGAGTCACTTTTCACTACATTACATCTCCCTGTTGAAACAAAACCTGTCAGTCTGCCAAATCCTCACAAGTGTTTGGAGAAGCATACCTAAAACACTCAGAAATACAAGAGTTTCATGAATGATATTGAGCTAAATGCACCAACAGCAAGTCCTAATGATTCCTTTTATGCAGTCATGGATTGAATTTAGTGGCAGAGAAATATTCCTATGGGATGGACAAGGGAAAGTATGTCCTCAAATTCTGACAGAAATTTAGTCTTTCCCCATTATCGTTGTGAGCACAAAGCTGGAAAGAACAGCTTGCAGTTTGCAGATGAGAACACAGCAGAACTTACAAGCAGAGACGACAATTGCTCTAGCCTCTACCACCAGGTAGTCTTGCTGCTTTGCCTAGAAGTCATGGCAAAGGAACTTGAAAACAATGTCTCCATATGCCACAGTTGCTGGAATTATTCCTCAGATAGATCCCTTGTCGTTTTTCATATGTGGTAACTCATTAGACACCTACAGGAAGAACATATGGAGGGAAACAGTGGTGGTATTCGTAGAAAATGCTGTATAATAGTGGATTCATAATCTAAAAGGTATTCTGCAAACAGATTCTGAGAAATAGTAATAGCTGCTCTTTGGTGCAGTAGGTAGTAGCATAATTCTCACTGTCTTAAATGCACGCAGAAACATATTTGCAATTGAAATGAAGTATTTACTAGCTTCCTGGCCAGAGGGTTTGCCTTCTCTAATTTTCTTTTTCAGTATTAAAAGTCTAGGTAGTGAATTTCAGAAATATTATTTTCTTTACAGAAGAGGAGATACTACTAACTTTCCTGTTGCTGTGATCTCTCCCTTTCCTCACAAAAAGACCTTAAATGGCAGAGGTGTTTAGCTTAGTGGTTCAGTGCTTAGAGTCTGAAATCAGAAAGACATGGATTGCAGTTCCTTTGCATAAGTTATTGATATTTAGGGTCTCTAAGTCCCAATTTCCCCATCTATAAAATAAGGGCAATAGTACCTAACTCTGCAGTTGTGAGAACTTAGTAAAACAATTTCAAGCATGTTCTGGGAGATATGTTGTTATTGTGGTCATTGTCATAATTATTGAACAATTTCCCAACTAATATATTTATTTTAAAAGTACTTTTATACTACTAGTTAAAGAGTAAAACAGGAGGACAGTAAGACAATGGAAACTTTCATTTCTTCACCAGCAACATTTACCCGAGTGAACAAATACACACACACACACACACACACACACACACACACACACACCCCACCCCCGCCCCAGGTTCAAAGCAGTCAAGTTAAAAGTTGTAAAAAAAAGAATTCATTGGTTGTTACTGAGCATTGTCTAATATTTGTAAGATTTGTTGCATATTATTGTCACCTCTTTATATAGTATGAATCATAATTGTTATCGTTTACTCTACCAGGAGAATTTTCTTTTTGGTAACTTGCTATTTTTTAGTCAATGTCTTTGCAGTGGCACATTGGGAAAGAAGACCTACTATAAAATACAACACAAGAGCCAATCTGATTTTTGCTGTTTATAAATTCTATTAATTAAAATGCTTGTCCCCCCCATCACTAAAGCTAATGGAAAGTTTTCATAAGAACAATAATCTCAGTTGAGAAATGAGTGACAGGAAAACAATCTATATTTAAAACCAAGCATTCATGTAACTTTTTATAACAGTTGCAAAAGCCAAGTTCCAAGAACATTATCTTCCTTGACTTACACTGGGTTTCTTCTAGTGTCTCTGTAAACCGGAGGGTAAGTTTTGTTTTCTTTTTAGAAGCCTTTTTTTGGAAGCTGAGAAAACTATAAATCTGGGAATTATGTAGTCAACATCACAAATACAAGCTTAGATAACAGATGTGAAAAGTGAAAAATGGGTTATCTTTCATGCCTATGCTTTGATGAGATTATCCAAGTATCTACCACATTTCCACTTTTTCAGATCTTTGTAAGGATGAGCTATAAGCAGATATGCCAAGAGACAAAACTCACTCAAGTTTTCTTCCCTGATGAACACACCGAAAATACAATAGTTTCTAGTGACCCCCTGTATAGATGAATCTTGATAAATTGAGGAAAGCAGATTTTTCCATTTGTCAGTCTAGTCCGTGAAAAAGATACATAACACCATAGACTTAAATATTAATCTGAATTTTTAATTCAATCCAATAGTAGATTAATAATCACTGTATTTGTTATGTAGAAACAAGACAATTGGAAGAAACATTGGAGCTACTTCTCAGGGATCATGAGTCCAAAGAAAGATGTCACCTAAACAGAGATGGTTAAACAACCATCAATAGCTTATTAACACATGCCGAGAAGTACAGAATTGAATTAATTATGCAGGCAGTTTTAGCTAAGAAGTAGCTTATTGTATCTTTTGCTTTTCAGGTATAAATTAGCTTGGCACAGGCAATTTCATAATTGTACATAATATCAAAAACAATGAGCACTGCTTGCGTGAGAATAAAGGGACTCATAATTTGGTAATATTCCGGTCAAACAATGCTGAAGGCTTATTCTTACGTTAAATTTCTTTTTTTTTGTATAAAAGGGTAGTTACAGTCAAAATTTATGACATTGCTTATGGAAGCAAAAACGATAATGCAGAGGAGAAAAAATGTCAAGATAACCATTGGCTCCATCATATAACAGCAGCATATAGCTGTTTTATGGATTTATTGTAATAGTTTTAAAAGGTCATTTAAATATGAAGACAATTGTCAGGTTTGGCCCTTTAAGAATTTGCTTTCAGCAAAATACATTAAGACGTATGTTGATGGAACTTCTAGGACCAAATCTAAGTCTATAGTTAGATCCAGATCCAGTCAATATCTTTACCCTTTTTCTCTGACCTTCTGGTTTGGGGTCATGACTCACATTCAGTCTGCAACTGGCCTTGCCAGTAACCTGCTCAGACGCCTCCATGGGGAAAAATAAGTCCCAGGAAACAAAATACCTCATTTCCTAAGAGGAATTCTGATTTAAAAAAATTCTCTTTTCTTTGGAAGTATACTCATGTATGTCACAATATGCACTATTATTTTCAGTTTTGGTAAATAAAATCACCACTAATATACACTGAAAACTATTCAAAATACCGGGGTGGGCAAAAGTAGGTTTACAGTTATTTGTATGGAGAAAGACATGCAGGTTATGATTATAATAATATAAGAATAAACTGTTTGGCATACTCATACCTGTAAACCTCTTTTTTTCACCCCTGTATATAGAAACATACACATATATGCACACACATATGAAAATATATAAAACACAATTTTAAAATATCATCTCTTGCTATTTCTAGACTTTCAATGCTATAGCAAGAGTCTTATGGCAGTAATGTTTGTCTTTACTGTTCTTTTACATGAAAAAAAAAAACTAAATTCAAGTAAAAGGATGTGAAAAAAAAGTCCCTATAACCCAACTCTTGAGAGACAGAGAGAGAATAATCAGAAAGAAAATATAAGCCTCCTATATCTAGACCATAAATGCTCTGTGGAGGAGGACCATGTGGGAGAGGGACCCCTAAAATCAGTAGGTCCTGGAAAGCACAACAAGATGTGGGGCCACTCCCCAGGCACCCGTGATAAAGCTTCCTGGGTTTGCTTATACAGTCAGTGTGTAGAATTTTACATATGCCTGGTTGCGCAGGACCTGAATTTACTACAAGGTCCTCTAGTTGTTTCCATCAAAACAAGTTATTCTGTGACTATTTCCTAAGCAAGTCAACTTGCCTAATGGGGAGCTCTAAGGCATTCTCCTGATGAACTGATCTCAGCATCTTTCCCTATATTGCTATCATTTCCAGAAAAATGTCATGTGGCAAATGAACAGTTCTTGAACTAAGACTTTGAGGCTTGCTCAAGTTTAATTTAATTGTAAGCAGTAATCACCATGCCATTGAAAGTGTGATGGGAAATATTAATGCATCAAAGCAGGAACACATTATATTTTATTAAATTTAGGGGAAATCTGTTTGATAGGCAATAAACATTAAGGCTAAGAGTTATAATTTTTATGAAGATCTGATTTTCATTTTTGGTGCATACAGTATTTCCTACAAAGAATTTAAATGTCAGTAATATTGAACTGGCAACTTAATTTCTGTTCAGATCATTAAAATGAAGTTGTTGCTTATATTATAAGTTATAAAATATTCTATATATTTCTGACTCAAAGCAGTTCTCTAAAAAAATAACTTTTATAATGTAAAGTGCTACCATTTCCTGGAGTGTATAAAAAAATAATAATGACAATGTTCAAAAATGAGTCTACATTAGAGATGCCAAATGGCAATTTGATGTAATTATGTGTTTAATTCAGGGGAAAAAGAAATATCTTATTCCAGTGAGCTGTGTATTAAAGTGGCATTATTAGTTTTCTAAATTCCTTGTAGTGTTTATTTTTTCCCCCAATATCTATTTGGTGAGCAAAATTCTAAATGTCAGATTATCTAATCTACCTAGTTTTCTAATACCTATTGTGGGCTATTAAACAACAACAACAAAACAAAACCCTTCGAATAATCCCAGAATTTTTACAAATGGTCAATAATAAGCATTTCACTTATTCCTTATTTTAGAGACATTCTTTTGTAAGAGACCCCAAAGTAACATCAATAATTAGCATAATGCCTAGAGAAACTAGAGTTTCATTTTCCTTATTTTCCAAAGTATGTGCATCTTATTATAATTGACAGGATAGTAACAACTCCCAGAATAATTTCCTTGATTTTTCTCAAAGCTGACATATTATTTAGATATGTTTTTTTTGGTGAATACATATCAACTCACTCAAGTCATTCACAATAAAAGCTCTGGTGCCGTAAGCTGCTTCCCCAGTTACAGGACTGTCAAGGTGACTTCTCTTTCTGTTCCAATTACTCAGCTTTGCCATCGTTAACGGTTACAGTGATGGAAGGCTTGCACCACCCTTATGGGTGGAGGGTGACATTGCAGGAGAGAGAAATCTCCCTGAGCAAGTGTGGAAGGAAATGTTACGTTAAGGATACAAAAAAGGATGCTGTGAAATAGTGGAATGAGAAAATTCTGTTTTCAAAGGTTTGAAAATCACAGAAACATCAATTATTTCTAACAGTTGATGAATCATTACCAGCGACTGTTTTGCGCTTAGCTCACTTTCCACCATTTTGTCAGAGACACTCATTTCTACTTTGTAAACTGGTGACATTTTTCTCGTGCCCTTGAAAATAAGCAAATAATAGAGCCTTTTAGATCTGTTTTTGCATGGCGTTTAACTTGAAATACAATAGAGCTGGAGATGACATTTGGAATGGGCTAATAAATTTTGTTAAATGGCACTTTCAATAAGCTCTATAAGCTTCATTACCAGTTTTCCAAGCAGACTGAGTCTCAGATGTTTTGACCATCAGTCATCATTGAAACATACAGGAAAACATTATTACCTTGAAATGCTAAGGAAATGTACATATTTACAACCAGTTTAAATACTAATGAAAGACACTGTGGACTGAAGACCTGGGAAGAAACCACAGCAGCATTTTGCCATAATTTGTAAAAGTGGTCAATGTTATTCCTAAACTCAAAGTCAATCAAAGGGTAAACAACAGTAAGTACCTGTCAGGTGCTCAGTGACTGTTTACCAGGTGCCAGGCACACTGCTCAAACTGCTTTCCATATACTTCCTACTTAATCCTCAGACTATGCTATGAAATAACCATGGTAACCTTTTATAGATAAGGAGTCTGTGTTCTAGATTGTTTACAGAGCTGGACCAGACTCAAAGTTCCCAAGCAGTATGTGCATATCTACTGGTCTTCCACGTCTAATGGGGATGTAAGACTAACTTCTTTATTTTCCTTCCTGTGTTTTTCTGTTTCATGTAAGTCACACTGATATACAAATAAAAACTTTCCTGGAAGATATTAATTTTATAGGATTAAAGGAACAGTTTCTTGTTAGTAAAATGAACTTAAAGCCCTGAGAAATGTCATGATAGAAGCTTCATTTAAAGGGGTACGATCCTTTCTATGCAACTTTCTGCAGATGCTGCCACTGCTCCCAGTTCTAGAGACCTTTTATTTTTGAGAATGTTCCATTCTCTTTGTTTAGATGTTGCTGAGGTCGATGTGATGGGAAACCAAAAGGGTCATACTTGGACTTTATGACTCTCAAATTACCTAGTTTAAAAAAAGTCACATTCAATACTCTCTTTGAACTCTCCTTCCCGAGAGACTATCTTAACGATTAATGGCACATTCCCTCCTATTCCCAGATGAGGCAATACTCAAATTGTTTGGCATTCTTATCATTTTATTAGTAAACAAATGGGAAATGTGACTGGGCCAGAGGCACAAAAGCAGTTAGGATTCTGGCCTGAAAGTGCTTGCGTATCACACTGAACATAAATCTGCCTGACCCCTTGAACTGCTGTGCTTTCAGGAAGGAGAGGAGCTTTATGGACAAAATGGTTAGAGCTCATTTAAAAATCTCCCTCTCCTCAAATACTAGTGGTTAGTTTGTTTTCAGGAAATATAAAGCCCATTTGTAAACATTTTAATAAAAATTACATAAATTTAAGATATATAACATGGAGATTGATATATGTTTATATAGAAAAATGATTACTACAGCTAAGCTAATTAACATATTTCCTCACACAGTTATTATTTCTTTTTGTAATGAGAGCGCCTGAAATCTACTTTCAGCATATGTCCAATGTTCAGTGTTACGAAGTACAGTTATCATGCTGTATGTTACCTCTCTAGACTTATTCAACCTATGTAACTGCAGCTTTGTACTGTTTAACCAACATTTCCCTCAGTCTCTTAGTCCCTGGTAAGCACTGTTCTACTCCCTGCTTCTATGAGTTTGACTTTTTAAAACATTTTATTTTATTTTATTTTTTTTAAGAAACTTCATCCTGATTCTACATATAATGTTTATATTTCTCTGGTAATTTCACTTAGCATAATTTCTTCCAGGTTCATCCATGTTGTTACATGGGGTGGAATTCTTTCTTTCTCATGGCAGAATACTATTCACACACACACACGCACACACATCTTCTTTATCCATTTATCTTTTGAAGGACACCTGGGTTACTTCCATATCTTGGCTATCATGAATGATGGTGCAATGGGCATGGGCATGCACATACCATTAAGATACTAATTTCATTTCTGTGGGATAAATACCCAGAAGTGGGACTGCTAGATCATATGGCAGTTCTATTTTTAATTTTTTGAGGAACCTTCATACTATTTTCCATAGCAACTATACCATTGATTTACATTCCCACCAACAGAGCACAAGGGCTCCTTTTTCCACATCCTTACAGCATATTTTATTACTAGTTTTGGGCGTCTTATGTTTCTCAATAATGTATTACATATGTACACATATATTGCACCTATCTTTCATTGCTCAATATATAGAAGGATAGCTAACATTGATACATCAATAAAGAAAATGAAGATTGGGCAGTATGGCTGTAAATCCTAGGTAACATAGCAAAGGGAAGGTCAAGAGAAATCCTCATTTAGATATCATTAGGCGGTGTTTCTGCCTACCTGCTCTCCTTACTCTCAGCACTTTGACCCCTGCAGCCTCAGTCCATCCAGGTCAATGAGGTTTTTTGAAAACAACATAGGTAGTTTAAACTCAGGACATTATAAAGTATAATATAAAGGATTAGTTAAGTGCCATTACATCAACTAGATCATATGAATCACATAGTATTTATGTAACCATTAATAAATGGCAATCGTTCATCCAATATTCATCCGTCTCAAACCCCCAAATAAAATGCATCCTTATTAATACACAGCCCAGCCTGCTAGCTGTCCACCAATTTTTGCTCTGTACTTTCAGTGGATTTGTGAGCTGAAGTAAAATGTATTCCCTTTGGACTGGGCTTTAGGATGGGTTTCTTCATTCTCCCTTTTTGTTTCCACCTGTTAACAGGGTGGAAACTCGCTTCCATTTTGCAGGTGATGTTAATGCTCAGAGGGTGGTAGAGTTGCCTTGTTCGCTTGCAGCATAGAGAACCTGATGGCCGGGAGCCTGCCTGCCAGTCTGTTATAGGGGAGAGGCAAACATCTATCTTATATGAACCATTGGTTTTTGAGGTTTTCAAAAAACTTCATTGATATGGATGGTTTGAAACTGCAAAGGTCAAAGTGTTGAGAATAAGGAGAGCAGGTAAGCAGCAACGCCGCCTATTGATATTTAAATCAGGACTTCTCTAGACCTTCCCTTTGCTATGCTATCTAGGATTTACAGCCATTCTGCCCAATCTTAATTTTTTGAGTCTCCTTGCAATAGCAATTTGGCTTTTACTCAAACCAATATACTTTCCTAATTTGAAAATTTGAGTTATATTTAGACTGTATTGTTAAATATTTCAATTGCCATCCTTCCACATATAATATGAAGTTTGGCACTTTTCTAATCCCTACTTTCTCTCTCTGTCTCTCTCATTGCAAATGAATCTGTTTACCACATTGTTGTGAGTACTTCCTTCTGTCAGCCTTCATATCCAAGGTGCAGATGCCTCTTGTGCTTTATGCCTGTAAGTGTACACAATTCAGATTTTTATGGAGTGGAGTCTATCTCAAGTATATTTATGTAGCACCAGCTACATTTTCCTATTTGCTACAGTACAGATCCATATGATACTAGAACTAAATAAGGTAGCTCCGCTTTCCTCAAATCTCCAGTCACTCTCTTGTAGCTAAAGGACATTTATCATTTCTTCCTGAGCCTTGGTGTGATGGGCATTTGAAAATAATGAGGTTTTGTAAAGTATCTGCTACTCTGGCTTGGGAGTGTATGGGCCAATAATAACTTCTGTTGAATCTGTGGGGAATAGTACCTTGTTATTACTCATACTTCATACTATTAAATTTCCTTTGCTATACTGTTACATGCCCTATTTAATAAGGTCATGGGATATATTTGATTATAGATATTTGATTCCCTTTTTCTCTTAAACCTTTTCCAAAAGCTATGTTATTCAATACCATAGGAATACTTAATGATGTATATGTATTATATATACCATATATACACAAATAGTACGCTGACATGATAAAAAAGAATTGACAAGTTCTGACATGTTTTCAATTAGTATGTAATTATTTTGCCAAAACAAAAAATCAGGAAAGGTCTAAAATTTCTGATTGTTGCCATGGCAAAAATGAAATAAAGATCTAAATAGCCAAATGATGGATTATTAACAAATATCAGAGTATTATTTTTAAAAGAATAACTTTCACTGTTGTCAATTCATGTACATTTAAAAGTGGGGAGAGAAAACCCACTGAACATCATGCAATTAGGGAAGCACCATGGTGCCAGAGGCTGATAGAGGAGTCAGGGGTTGCTGAAAGTTCCAAGTGACTGCTCTGCAAGGTGGCCAAGGCACAAAACATGTGAATGAAGGGGAGGAGGAAAAGGTGGCCATTGAAAGCAAGATGAGCCAATTCCTTAGACGTGTCAGGACTTCTCAATGTGTAAGTCCTGGCTCTGGTAGCAGCTGCGAGAGGCTGAGTGGGCAGGTGTCTCACGAGAGAGGAAAAGAAACATCACTCGGTGATCAGTATTCAGTGTGAGGGATCTGTGCCTCAGCTGCAGGAAGCTGCACTGGGAAAACTCACATAATAAGCCCTATTAAACTAGCTCACCGATACGTGGTAGGAAAACTTGTACAAATGAAAAAAAAAAAAGGCTCTTCAAGGTTTTAATATATGTACTGCTGAACTGACATTTTCATTTACTATGATTCTTAATAAGATTCTATGTTATCATTAGTTTTATTTGTTTCTTTTAATCTCAGATAATCCCTAAAGATTTTTTAGGTTGGGTTATAGAGAGGAAACATTTGTATCTAGTTGGACAACTCAATATTAAACAAGGTCATGTTTGCATTTTGCTGCATGTCTTAATATTCTAATACACTACCTATTTATTAGTAAAAATTCCAGTCTTGCCCTGGCTGGTGGGGCTCAGTTGGTTGGAGTGTTGTCCCGTGAACCAGGGGAGTGGGCTGGATCCCTGGTCGGGACACATACCTAGGTTGTGGGTTCTGTCCCTGGTCAGACACTATACAAGAGGCAGCCAGACTGATGTTTCTCTCTCTCTCTCTTTCTTTCTCTCTCTCTCTGTCTCTCTCTCTCTTTCTGATCAATAAACATGTCTTTGGGTGAGGATAAAAAAGTCAGTCTTTTCCTTGGTTTACTTTCTCAGATATTTTTTCTAAGCCCCAAAGATAAATCAATTAAGATACCCATTAATTGAGGAAAGTGTTTCTCACCTATAGGTGGGCCTGGAAGCAGTGATTCACTTCAGATGGAACTCACCAACCTCTGGGCTGGCCAGAGACAGTACTGCTGCAATCAAGTTGTTCTTACTTGCCTCAGAAATCATTGTGCCCATGGGAAAAGCCAAGACTATGTGGCTGCTGGGGAAGCCAGAATTCTATGACTGTTGCTACTAGTTACATGCCCAGCTTTAGCAAAGCAAGAAAATGACTTCACATTCATCAAAGTATGTCCTTTAGCAATCTTGGGAGCCAACAGTGGTGTTCTCTTGTTAGGGATTTTGTCTTTGATGTTACCCCAAGACATATGGGACATGTTAGGGACACAGGGCAGCATAGATTCCACTGCAGCACAAGCCCTGCCAAAGCCTCGATGTCCCTTCAAGTATGCCTAGGTTTTGCTGCTGCAGCCAGATCATAATTCTAGGCTGTTTTCCTTTCAGGAGCACTGGTATTCATTTTGAAGTTTGGTCTCAACGGGCTTATTTTAGCCCACCAAGAATATTTTTATCTTCATAAACCTCAGAGAGGATCCTGATTCCCTTTTTTCTAGGATGCTTTTCAGCCTCCCAAGGAGGGGGTACTTGCTAATACAAACTTTTAAAGAAGAGCAACACTCTACTCCACTTATAAGTATCCAAGATCCTAATAAAAATTATCCAGAGATGGGTGATGAGAATGTTAGAATATAACCTTTAGGCCCAAAACATAAAAGAGAAGCTAAAAAGTACCACCATTCTAACTAACTGGAAAATTTTGGAGAAAATGCACTGAAAAAAGGTTTAATAAAAGTTGGTACTTCAGGTTCCTTTCTCTAGTATTATTAAAAGTTATGTTTGTGTTTTAATCATCTATTGGTACTTATGAAATGTTCATCTGAGCAGGACATTGTGCTAACTGTTATATGGAATGAATAAGAGATACACCCAAAGTACTTATCAACTTGGAAGAAATATTTTTATGGGCTAAAGTTTGCTTAAATCCATTATTTTTAATCTTAATCCATCTTATCTTTATATTCATTCCCAAGTCTGGTTACTACTTAAAGTACTAATTCTTAATCTCCCCAAAGAATTAAAGTGTTAATTCTTAATGGTTTTGCTGTGACTTAGTAGAGAAGAATAACTTAACAGGAACATATTGAGGTTGCACATTAATTAAGAATGGTATGGGACACAATTTAGAATGATGGACAATTTACCATCTTGTGTATGAATCACCATTACCATAGTGTTATCTCAAAAGGTTATAGCAAAGGTAAAGTTATTTTCCCAGGGAAATCTAGATATGTGGACTTAGAATAGGAAACAGAGGAGAAGATAGAATTTATGATGTTAAAGCAAAAAAAAAAAAAAGTAAGTTAAGGCAACTGTCAATTGAAACAAGATTGGGGATAGTGCTCTAATTTCTGCAGGTCATGTTGGTGCAGTGAAATGTGTGTGGTGACATTTCAGAAGTTTTGATACTATCCTTAGATAGTACCTCTCCATATCAGATAGAGACACAATCCACTTTAGCAAGACCCTCCCCTGCTGTTTGTTCTCTGCTTCCTCACTACAACGGTGTCACTACAGAGAGGTTCCTGGTAGTTGGGAGGATTCACTATTTTTATAAAGTGAGTTTCAAGGACAACCCAGAATTGTGTATGAGGACCATAAAAACAGACATTTTGAGGGAAAAACACTGAGTATTTTGGGATAAAAGGGCCTTTTTTCCCCTCAGTGGTTAGAGAAAATGGTAATTTACATGTGGTGTCTATAGTTAACTTGAATGAATGAGTGAGCTGACAAGTAACATAAGGAAATGAACTCTTTAAAAAATGACGTTCATGTCAAACTTAAACTACACAAAATATTTTGTCCAACTGTATATTTTTCATAGTTTTTTTTTTTAATCAAAAAGGAGATGACAAAAAGTCATTGTGAGTTCCAGCTAGATCTAACAGCATGCCGTTGTGTTGTGTGTGAGTAAAATTTCTCCTCGGTGTTTGATCGCACCACTGTCTTCTTTCTCTGAGGCTAATGTTCTTCGCTCATGCCATCAGCCCCTCACTTCTGCCTTTCCAAATGGTGTGTCATGCTCTAGCTGTCTCTTTTGACTCTGTTCTCCTCCTCCAAGTCCCCATGCAAATCTACTCTTATCTTGTCAAAGTGGAAGTGAGTGGGATGAATCTAATTCACAGCTAAGCCTACTCAAAGGTATAATTGACATAACAGCTTTATGTTGTTTCTTTAGAATCCTTTGTATGAGCTACAAAAATAACCTGTAATGGTGGGGTGAAAACAACAACATCTATTAGGCCTGATAGAGACTTTAGTCAGGATGACTTAGTCACCCTCAACTCAGACTAATACTGTTGGATAATATAAGGAATAGGGTGACCCATGTTTAGAGTATTTTTTCTTTTAGTTTACAAGAACTTCTTAATATGCAAGGTCTTGATGTTCACAGTGGACCTCTGAGTTAAATATTCTTAAGTCCATTTTACTGACGACACTAAGAAAAGATGATGCTTAGGGGTTTGTTTATACACTGCAGGAGGTAGATTCAAAGCCAGGTATATAGACCCCAGAGCTTATGTTCTTTCTACTATAGCACTGTCTTAATACTACTCCTGCTACTATTTATATTACAAAACAACAATTTTGACAACCACATCTACTTTTATTACTAGTGGCTTATAGTTATTGAGTGATGGGCATATGCCTGGAATTTCACCAAGCATTTTGAACATTCGACACTTACAACTCCATGATCTCATCCTAGTTGCTTTAAATTTTTTTAGTCCTCACCCAAGGATGTGTTTATTCATTTTAGAAAGAGAGGAAGGGAGGGAGAGGGAGAGGGAAAGAGATAGATTGGGGGGAAGAGTGAGAGAGAGAGACAGACAAACATACATAATGTGAGAGAGAAACATCAGTCAGTTGCCTTCCATATGTGCCCCAACCAGGTATCAAACTCGCAACCTGTTGGTGTACAGCGTGACAACTCCAACCAACTGAACCACACTTCCAGGGCCTCACCCCAACTGCACCATGAGAGAACTGAGGCCAGAGATCTGTGGGGAATGTATTTGTCCAGGGTGACAAGAAGATGTTATCCCATATTCATGTTCAATACCCCTGGCTCCCATTTTTTCTTCCCCTAACTCCTTTATTCCACAGTCCCTAATTTAAAACACATTATTATAGATCAAAGCCTTAGGAGAATATATAAGGGATTGCAGAAATCTTTGGAATTGCTTCTCTGCTTGCTGACTATCAATTTCTAAATCCTAGAAGAAGACTGGGGTGGGGGTGGGAGAAACTATGAATAAATAGAATTTTTAAAAACCCCAAATCATATCAAGTACATGGAAAGCCTAATGTCTTGGGCCATCCTTCTTGAGATTCTTTCACCTCTTATTCTTTTTCCTTACATATTTTTGTTGAGCTACATAATTCTTGATTCATAGTTGTTAGAGATATTTTTGCTTCTTTGTGCCAATTTTCCAAGCAATACAAAGCAAATAAGGAAGGGCTTCGATTTCATTTCATCATCGAATTTCAATCATTCTCTGGACATTTTATACTGTTAAACAACTCTTGAAAAACCCCTAATCACTAGGACTATACAGAACTTTGAAATGAATTGTGTAAGAACATAAAATAGTAACTGTTAATGCAACTGGCACTTGCAAGGAACACATGTGGATTCATTTTAGTAAAATTGTTCGGTTTGTACTTTCCAGCCTGTTTCCCTGGTATAATTATGCTCAAACTCTAGCCATCCATAGATTGCTTGGGAATGCCTGCACATAAGCTGAGTGTAATTACAGGTTACAGAGAAGAGAGCAATAGTGGTGGAGTGGGGCTATCTCTGGCTTTTTGTTGTTATTGCTCCTAAAAGTCAGGTTTTGGTCCCTAGTTAGGCAGTTACTAACCTTATAAATTGTAAGCTTTGGAAATACCTTAATGCTCTAACCTCCTTTTACACATTTGTAAAGCAGGAAACAAGGCTTCTATAATAACAAGTTCTTTAAATTACATTAGGGTCTTTGAAAACTACAAAATATAATTTAAGTACATTTTTTTATCATCTATTTTTGAGATGATAAATGTTTCATTTGTGCATGTGCTTTTCTACTAGTTCATAGCAAATGTTACTAATTGATTATATAGTAATTTTTTCAAGGATGGCGTATTTATATGTTTATTTATTTGTATGTGTGTGTGTATATATATTCAGAGACCTTCTCAGCATAGGTCCCCACATGGTTACTACCAACTGTCCAGAGGTGCAAACTAAGTAAACTTTATTCTGCATCTGGTCTAATTAAGAAAATTTCACTTGTACTCAAATAATAAATATTCACTGAGTCATAAAACATTTATTAAGTACCTGAAAAGTTACTCAGTGCTGATGATAGAAGTATGAATATAGTATATTTCTGATATTCTGGGATATCTTAGTTTGATGGAAGAGCTGGTAGAAAAGTTAATTATTATTATAGTAGGGTGATTAGCATTACAGAGGAGGAATCAAGGAGGAAATGCTTATTTATCCCATTAGAGATTAAAGATGTGATTAAACCTGTGGACTCAGTATGAATTTTCAAGGGCCATATCAACATTTTAACCCTTAAAGGGACGGGTAACAAGGGGAGTGTCCAGTGCCAGGAGGCAATCTGTACTAAGAATGAAAAAGCCATATCTTTAAATTTCAAGTTTTCTTGAAACATATAGTATGTGCTCTGAAGAAATATTTAATAGTGAAAAAATATTAAGATAATGACAGACAAAATAAACTCATGAACAAGATAAACCACAGGCATGGAAACATGGAGCAGACTGAAAGTGACCAGAGGGGATGGGGAAAGAGGACAATGGTGGAAAGAAGGGGAAGGGACTAGACGAAGAACATGTATGAATGACCCATGGACATGGACGACAGAGTGGGAATTGACTGTGGGAGAGGGGGGTGAGGGTGGGGTGGGTGGAGGGGGGTAAAGTGGGAAAATTAAGACAACTGTAATAGAATAAACATGATTTATAAACTAAAAAAGAACAGAAAATGGGACAACTTAATAGCATAATCAATTATATATATAAATAAATAAAACAGTTCAAACTTAAAAAAAAAGGAAGACTAGAGATTAAAAACCAAATCAACAAACTAAACTACCATAGAGGAAAATCCAAACTGCAAAGCAGATTTAGACGACTGTAGAAAATGGTCAGCCCTGTTACATTAATAATGTTAATAGCAATATTAAAGCCATAATGGTTCATCTACGTCTGTAAGAAGACCTCTTCTTTTAGGTACCATATTAAACAATAGTTAGACCTGTTCTAAAATTAATTTGTAGTGGAAATCTAGTACTTGACAAAAGTTTTTCTGTTGTTAATTTCAAAAAGAACAACTTAAGCCCAAAGTTAGCAGAAGGAAGAAAACAATAAAGAGTGGAAATAAATGAAATAGAGACCAGAAAGACAATAGAAAAGAACAACAAAAATAAGAGCTCGTTTTTTTTAAAGAGGTAAATAAGAGTAACAAGCCTTTAGTTAGAGTAAAAAAAAAAGGACTCAAATAAATAAAAACAAATTAAGAGAGGACATTACAACTGATACCACAAAAATACAGAAGATTGTAAGAGACCACTATAAATGATTATATGGCAATAAATTGGATAATATAGAAGAAATGGATGATTTTCTAGACATAATCTACTAAAACTGAATCACGAGGAAATAGAAAATCTGAACAGACCAATAATTAGTAAGGATATTGAATTAGTAATCAAAAACCTTCCAACATGTAAGCCCAGGACCAGATGGTTTCATTGAAAAATTGTACCAAACATTTAAAGAGGAATTAATGCTGATCTTTCTCAAACTCCTCCAAAAAAATTGAAGAGCAGAAAACAATTCCAAACTCATTCTATGAGGTTAGCATTACCTTGGTAACAAATTCAGATAGGAACACTACAAGAAAAAACTACAGGCCAATATCCTTAATAAATTTAGATGCAAAAATTCTTAACAAAATATTAGCAAATCAAATTAAACAGCACACAAAATGGTTCAGAAATCATGACCTGGTGGGAATTGTTCCTAGGATGCAAAAATGTTTCAAAATACATAAAATCAGAAAGTGTGATACATCACAATAATAGAATAAAAGATAAAAATCCTATTACCATCTCAACAGATGCAGAATACCTTCAACAAAATACAACACCCTTTCATCATTAAAAACCCTCTATAAATTGGGTATGGAAAAAACAGTTCAACATTAAAAAGACCATTATTATAAACCCACAGCTAAAATTATACATAATGATGAATAGCTGAAGCTTCTCCTCAAAAATTGTGAACAAGACAAGGCTGCTCACTCTCACTACTCTTATTTAACATATACTGAACAACCTAATTAAAACAATCAAGAAAAATAAATAAAAGGCATTAAAATTAAAAAGATGTAAAATTGCTTCTGTTTGCAGATGATATGATCTTATATATGAAAAACCAAAAGACTCAACCAAAAAATTTGAAACTAATCAAATCCAGCAAAGTTGCAGGATATAAAATCAACATACAGAAATTGGTTGCATTTCTATACATTAACAATAAAATATCTGGAAAAAAAAAGAATGCTATCCCATTTACAAATACATCAAAACGGCCCTGGCTGGTGTGGCTCAGTGGACTGAGTGCCAGCCTGTGAACCAAAGGGTCGCCAGTTCAATTCCCAGTCTAGAGTACATGCCTGGGTTGAGGGTCAGGTCCCCAGCGGAGGGCAATAACACATCGATGTTACTCTCCCTCTCTCCCTCCTTTCCCCTCTCTAAAAAATGAATAAATAAAATTGTTTAAAAAATACATCAAAACAGTAAAATATTTGTGAATAAATTTAATTAAGGAGGTTAAATATCTGTACAATAAAAACTAAAAGACTTTGATGAAGGAAATTGAAAAGTACAAAGATATCCTGCACCCACAAAGACTAGAAGAATTAATGTTGTTAAAATGTATATACTACCCAAAACTATCTATAGATTCAATGCAGTAACTATAAAAATTCCGATGGCATTTTTCACAGAAATAGAAAAACAATCCAAAAATTGTATAAAATCACAAAATCCCTAAATAGTCAAAGCAACCCTGAAGGAAAAACAGCAAAGCTGGAGACATCACATTCTTCATCTCAAACTCAACTACAAAGCTATAGTAACCAAACAATATGTACTGCCATAAAAGCTAACACACAGACCAATGGAACAGAACAGAAAGCCCAGAAATAAACACCTACATATACAGGCAATTAATATTTGGCAAGGGAGGCAAAAAACACTCAATAGGTAAAAAGATAATCTCTTTAATTAATGGGAAAACTGAGTAACTATATGCACAAAAATGAAATTGAACCCATATCTTATACCATTAACAAAAATTAATTCAAAATAGATATAACATATGGAGGGGGAAAATATTGTATAGTATATATCTGATAAGGAATTAATTTCTAAACTATATAAAAAACTCATTCAGCTCAATAAAAGCAAAAAAATTAAAAGTGGACAGAGAAATTGAATAGATTTTTTTTCTAAAAACAAGACATATAAATGGCCAAAAAGTACATAAAGAGGTTCTGAAGTTTATAATTATGAATCATAAGAATAATGCAAATGAAAACCATGTTAAGCTATCACCTCACATCTCTTAGAATGGCTATCAGCAAGAGGACAGGAGCCAAGAAGTATTGACATATATGGGGAGAAAAGAGAACCTTTGTGCACTATTAGTGGGAATGTAAATTGGTACAGCCATTACGGGAAACAGTACGTAGATTCCTCAAACCACTAAAAATATAACCACCATATGATCCAGCTCCCTACTTCTGGTTATATACCCAATGAAACTAAAAACAGGATATCAAAGAGTATCTGTGCTCCTGTGTTTATTGCAGCATTATTTACAACAGCCAAGAATTGGGGACAACCCAAGTATCTGTCAATGGATGAATGGGTAAAGTTGTGGTGTTTACATACAACGACATATTATTAAGCCATGAAAAAGAAGGATATCCTACCATTTGCAACAATATGGATAGACCTTGAAGGCATTATACTTAGATAAGCCAGACAGGGAAAGTTGAATATTGTCTGATATCACTTGTATGTGGAATCAAAAAAAGATGAACTCACAGAAACAAAGTAGAATGGTGGTTTCCAGGGTCTAGGGGGTGGAGAATTTGGGGAAATGTTATTAAATGGTACAAACTTGAAACTAGTAGATAAATAAGTCCCAAGCTAATGCACAAAATGGTGATTTTAGTCACCAGTACTGTTTTATATAGCTCAAAATCACTTAGACACTAGTCTAATCACTAATCACTTAAACGTTTTCACCACACAAAAGAAATAAGTATGTGAACTTAGTTAAAACAATGGTGGTAATCATGTTGCAGTAGATAAATGTACCAAATTGACATGTTGTATACCTTTAAATTTACACAATGTTATGTCAATTATGTACTGATACAACAATATTTATTAGATGGTAGTATATTCTAGACACAGAGATGCAAATATGAGTTACACAATCCCTTTGATGTGGTTATTGAAGAGAGATCATTCAAAACAATTAATGTTAACTGCCAAAATTCATTGTAATAAACACTGAGTGAGAATTTCCCACTGTGGTTCTTACATGTCCTTGTGCTCAAGCTTCCTCTCACAGTAGTTCTTCCCTACCCTCTTTTGCACAAGAAATTGGTCTCTAATTTTGTAATACCTCCCTCCTCTCCATTCTGTCAGAAAAATCCAAATTGCCCAAGGGCTGCTAATCCACACACAAAAAAATTCTTCCTTTTGGGGGAAAATCTTTTGACCAATTGTTGAAGTAATTAAAAAGAAAACCTCTCCACAAGGATAATTTAAAAAAAGAAAATTTTATTATTAAATAAGCATTAAGTCAGAATGTAACATGTTTCACAGACAATTTGCTAAGAGATTGAAAAAAACAGAAAGAAATCTCATCCTTTTATATAGGTAAGTAGATACAAACCATTGCATGCATGTCCTAAAGATAATAACTAGTCCTCATGTAAGAGTATTTGACAGCACCATTTGTCACACATAGCTCATCTTAAATTCACCACATAATTGGGGTGACTATTTTTATTAGTTAATTGCTTTTATACAAAGTGAAAATAAACTTCTCATATTTTCATGACAGGAGGTAGTTTTACAGTTTGGAGGCAGGCACCTGTTAAAGTTAGGTTCCTACTCTCCCATAGAAACTGGGAGCAGGGCTGCTCTCTCTGTTGGTGTTTTTGTTTCAGAGATGTCTTCCAGATCCTTTAGAAAGACACTCCTAGGTCATGAAGCAGGCAAGATGCTTAATAACTTCTAAAAAAAAGATTTCCATGCATTTCAAAGATAGAAAGAACTTATAACATTTTTCTAAAATAAATGTTCTAAAGAAAGGGAGAGGGAAGAAGTCTCTTTATTTTTAAGGAAAATTAAGCCTCTTATTTTTAATTTATACTTGCCCTTATACTATTGTTCAAATAAGATGAAAATTATGTAAACCCTCCTGCTAACGTTCTGTAAAATTACTGCCCTTATTCCTCAAATTAGAAAGAGTCTTTGGAGCCTCTTCCTGCTGAGCATTTTTAAACAAAGTCTTATGTTAATTGTGCCAATATGATTGATTTTCTTCCATACAAGCTATCAAGTGGAGTCACAGTCCTTAAAGTACGGCTCACATTGACTTAACATGCTTTCCATAGATTGTAGTCCATGCCTAGCAGATTATTTCTGCAAATAGCAGGGGTTCTTATGTTCTCATGCCTATACTTGCCTCCTCCTCCACAATTAGTTCCGCTTAGAGAGTCTTTTATAGCACCATCCCCAATGGTCCTTCTATGTACCTAGCCATCCCAGCGGTAGAATTCTCTCCTGGGGTGCAGAACACATATTTGATATTTGGAATGAAGGACAAGTCTTGATTACATCAATTACAGCAGCTTAATATTAACCTTAAGATAATTCTGTTCCTAAGTCCCTCTGCAATATTCAAAATTCTAGCCAATACCTTATATATTATATCTTTTTCTTTCCTCCTTATTTCCTACCAACAAATTTGTCTTTGTTATTAATGCAGAGCAATTTGAGGATTGCTTTTGTTGTCTTGAAGGTTGCCAACACACGCCCACAGGAGCTTACCTTTTCCCTGTGGCTTAAAAATATGCTTCCTAATAAAGGCAATTTTCTCTAAAAGATAACTGAAGACAGCTTTCAAGTTAACACTGTTATACTTATTTATTTGATAATATAGCCCCATAAGACAATGAAGTAAAACACACTAAGTGAAGGAATGAGGTTATCTGAGGGAAAATAAGTTACCCTAAACTAGAAACAAGTGTAAGGTTACTTTAAAAAAAGTGCACATTCTAAGGTCTGGTCTGTTCCTTGGAAGGGGATCAAACACTTTTGTTTTGTGGAAATTTTTCAGGCTCTAACCTGGGGGGCAGTGTGCAAAAGGTAGCAGAAGAGCAAGTGGCAAACTGGGGCTATTGGCACAAGGTAAGGTAGGAATACTGATTATTCTCATTGGGCAAACAACATTTGGGCTTATCAGGTGTAGAGGTCTGAGCAACACTTTCAGGCTAAGGTATACCAATAATCCTGCTGCGTAGGTTGGAGGAGCATCAGGTAGACTGGACTTGCATCAGAAGGCATGGCGAGGAGGGGAGAGCAATAAAGCCAGAAAACAAACTTGGGCCTGATCATGAGGGCCTCTGGATGTCTGATAAGGTGCTTAATATTTACCTTGATGTCAATGGAGGGTGGGATTACTGAAGACTTTTTAATAAGGGAAGAGACTTAAACAGATTTATATTTTAAAAGTTTCTTTATAATATTCCACAAATTATAAATCCTTGTCTATTAATTAGTTTTGAATTTCTTTTCCCAATCCATAAACAAAATTCTCTATGCAGAAAAAGGAGAGGGAATTTGTATGTTCCTATGTGTGTATGTGTGTAGCTCTAAGCAAGAAGTGTAGTTATAAACACTGTTTTTAAATTAAACAGACAAAATTTATTTCAGTTAAAGCTAAGCTTTTTTGGTTATCAACAAACAGATGGACAATGAAGTTTTTCTTTTCTTTTTTTTTTTTAGCTTAATCCTATGTCGAAACCAAAAATTATAGGGTAGAAATATTAGATATTTGTTTTGAAAACCTAGGTAACATGAGCTTATAATATCTATTGTAAATATTGTATGGGTTATGTTTTGGAAAATTAATTTATAAGGGTTTGTCATCTTACTTTCTGGAATTCCATAAGAATCTCTCTTCTCTTTATTGCGAGACTAAGTTACTAAATTACTAAATATTGTTAACATAGAAGGTTGGAAGCTTGTAGCTATTAACAGCTAATACACATCTTCTAAATACCATATTTGAAAATTCTATAATCTCTCCCAATCATAATTCAATTTTACTAAAAACCCAAATTAAGTATTTAATACATTCTATTCCTAAAAATGATTCTTTCAGCATCTTTGATGAAGTGAATCAATGCAGTGTTATTCATGGTAACAGAAAATACTACAGGAAGATGTTAACAATTTTCACATTCAAGTAAGAAATGCTTACATGCAATTATTTGATGTATTCATATTTCATAAAAATTCTAGATTAGCTAGAGAAAAGGGTTAGCCAAGAGGAAACTGAAATTATTTAATTCATAAGGGTTTAAAACATTTATAATGGTGTCATGGGTATTGGGAATTGCTATATACAGAGACCAAAATCCAAAGGGGGAAAAATAGGCTCAGAAGGGACACAGACACAGAAGGAAATTTACTCAGACTGACACAGTATTATGTCTGAGGTCCATATTTTTACTTCCTGACATACTGTGCTCAATTTGAGCTAATATATCATTAAGAATGTTGGTTTTGTTAGGTAAAGTAAATTATAGTAGTATGGAAAGGAAAAGATTAATAGTGCACTAGAAAAGAACATGATTATATCATAACTCACTTTTTCTTACTGGTTTCTGTTGATGAGAGAAAACATATTAAGTGAAAGATCCTAGCTATTTGTGTTCCCTTAAGAGGCAACTGTTTCTAATATATCTCCAGTAACACTTTGGGTAATATTTGAATTAATCTTTCTATAATATTTAAGGTATTAGGAAACATGAAGCTAAATCACATATATGTAGACAGGACATGTGATAGGGGCAGTAATCATTGTAAATTTGATTGTAAACGCATGCTCTTATTGACATATTATTAGTGGTGTTGCCTACCACTTACTGGTACACAACGGAGTAAACTGAGGAGGCTCATAAAGCCCATTTGCGAAGCTAAGTAGACAGTGTCCGCCAGTGCCTGCTGCATACTAGTGTGAGTTACTGGCGTGCCTGGAGGTGTTTGGAATAGCTGACGCCCCAGCATACTGAGCAAATCACACTTCTCTTTGCCTAAAATGACTGAACAAATGTTATCACAATGTTCAAAAGTTTGGGAAGCACTAGAAGTACACTTATGGTGAACATAAGAAAAGCTAAGGTAAGAAAGGCTTTTCTAGTCAAGGTCAATAGAAAGAATCAGATCTCAGTTTAGGTCTCAATTTACCAAAATTTGTAGACCCTCAGTCTCCTCATCTGCAAAATGGTGTACAGGATTTTATTTACTTCAGAGTTCATTTTGAAAATGAAAAAATGTATGAAAAACACTTTTTAAAACTGAATTGTGAATACAGGCAGCCCAATACTTTTTCCAGGTCTGATCTCTGTTCAGAACAAAATAGCTTTGAGAGTGTTCACTAACAGTTCGCAGATAAATTATTACACAGTTATGTTAGTGATGTGAAAGCAGTAGCTTGGAAAGGTGAGTTTGCAGTGGAACGGACTTAGATTTAGATCTTGGCTTTGTGAATTATCATGATAAGTCTCTGAACACTTGAAAAAAAACAGGCAATGAAAATACACTCTGTTTTGTTATTTATAATGTTTAAAATTATCTACCATCTACCATATATCTATGTATGCACACATACACAATGCCTTCTTCATGTGTGAAATGCAATTACCTACAACTACATGGCAAGATGATTGTGATAGTAAAAATTAGAAGTAACACATGGAATAATTAAGTATTGGGTTGCCCAAAAAGCCCATATAGTTTCTTCCATCAAATAAAAGACATTTTCCATTTTCATCAATAATTTTATTGATTTGGATATTTTGAGTATGTCAACTATCTCCCACATGGTATGACATTGATTGTTCTCAATTAATGTCTCAATTTGGTCGCTATGAAACTTTGCAAACCACTTTTCACATGCTTGATTATGTTTGATCCCAAAGGAGAGATAGTTAACAGCCACTCTGTATCATCCTTAAGGAGATGTAAAGGATGAAGATCTCAAAAGAGGATCCAAAGAGGATCCAAAGAGGATGCTCCAAAGGGATGCCATATTCCCTGCCAGAAAAAGGCAAAAGTATGTGCCATGGAGAAGCAGAGGTTTTAATTGTTTCTCTATTAGTCAAAAGTCTAACCTGGCATCATTACCAAATAATGCCCTTATTCTTCATCTATTCCTATCAGTGTTTTTCTTCAAGATAGAAAAGAGTAGGGGATACTTAACTTCTCTTCAGTGACTAGTGTGGGAGTGATAACTGGACTCTATCATTATCATTACCATATTATCATAATCATTATCATTTTAATTACTCTGGGTAAATTGAATTAATGTTTTGATTAACTGATAAATTATTCTCTGAAATTAAGTGCATTTAAGACTACCATATGAGTAAGACTGAGAATAAATTACAATAACCTTAGATCAGATAGAGCTGAAGTAAGATATAACACGGTGGTACATTTTGCTAGTTTGGAATAGAATAGTCCTATCCACCAGGAGGTGGGTTTGGTTCTCCCTGCTATCTGCTTCCAGCACTGTGATGCAGATTGTGCAGCAACAAGATTGGTAATCAATCCCCTACTGTGCAGCATTAGTTTCTAAAACAGAATCAGGACCATCTCCTCTCTAAGTCCCATTAGTACATTCTTACATCTTTTGGGACCTAAATCTTCTAGGAAATAACTGAGCAGGAAGTAGAAGATGATACACAGTGGGATACAGAATTCTGATACATATGATTTTCTTACATCAAGCACTGTAGATGATAGGGGAGGACAAATTGCGTATGTGTAGTACAGGCTTGAAAATGTAGTCTTTCATGAACTCAACCTATATAAGGAAGAAATACAGGCTGTGTTGAACTGAAACAATTTATTTTTGTTTCTGATAGAGAATCAGGGAGTCAGGGCAGAAATACACCTTTGTTCAGCAAGGTTATACCAGATAAATCCCTATAGATCAACACAGGTAGGCAATGCATTTCTTTCTACAGCTGTTTACTTTAAGCTTGATGGTGGGCATTTCATAATAGCCTAATAACCGAGGAGCAGAATGAAGGGTAACATGTATTTTCTCTCTATCGACAATCCTAAATCAGGTTATTTATTCCTTATTAAAAAGAAAAAAATACAGTGATGTCATAAAGATGGTTCCTGACATCAGTCCCACTCACAGAAAAGTCAGCTAGTGACTCTCCATAGACAAGACAGCTTTGTGAAAATCCCAGAACTCATGTGTTAGGCAGCAGTACCCCCTTGGACAACAGAAACTGAGAAGAACCATATTATAAGGGTAAGAGGAGTGGTTTTACTTTGATCCCATCGCTGCTCCCACAAGCTCGCACAGTACAACACTGAGAGGACCCCCCTCAACCTACTATTCTCTAGTGGGTAAAAGAGTCCAAGGTGGACATGCTATATCACAACATTGTGGGATATTTCCCAGGAGGACCATTTGGGTCTTGCCTCATGGGCGTCACTGGGTATACCCTGAACACCAGGGATCAAGTAGAGATAGAAAAAGGGGATGGGCCTTACAGCAATCAGTGTGTAGGTATTGGAAGACTACATTCCTGGTAGAGGTGGTGCCCATGCACAGATCCCTGCTCATGGCCAAGGGACTTGGTTGGCAGTTCTATCTTGTTTGGATCCCCAGCCAATGGCCATATCAACTGTGGAGCCCATTCTGCAGCCTTACATGGACAAGAAAGCAAGTCAGCAGTCTGTCCAACTGCTGAGCATAGCCTCCAGTCATGTCCCGCCAGGAAGTCTGGGCATAGATGCAATGCAGCTGCAGGACACAGTCTATGGCATGCTTAGGGAGGGAAACAAGTCAGCATACCCACCCAACTGCTGAACATAACATCCTGCCCTTTGTGACCAGGAAGCCTAAACAGTGATCACAGGCAGCCTTGAAGCCCAGGCTAAGGTGCTGTCTGGTCTTAGAGCTCAGCTTACAGCCTACCTGACAGTGGAGCCCAACAATACCCTTGCTTAGTTGTTGCATAGAGCTTGTGGATCCTCGACACTGGGGAGTCTGGATAGCAACCCTACCCAATCATGGACCACAGCCTCTAGTCCCATCTAACTGCAGGATACAACTGGGGGCCCCACCTGACCTGGCCAGTGTTCTTGCTCAAAAGCAAAACATAGCCAGTGCCCGCTGATGCCAGAGTCCAGTCTTCAGCCCCACACAACTTCAGGGCACAGCCCGAGGCCCTGTTTAGTCATGTTGCTCTATCTTTAGTCCTACTTGATTGCAGAATACAAACAGCGCTACTACCTTGGGCAGCACAGCCTGTGGTCCCATCTAACCCCAGTAGTTATTGAGGACCCCAGCTTGCAGTACTGACTAATTACAGATTCTAATCACTGGTACCACCCTGTAAAAAAAATGCAGCCTGTGATCCCATCCAAGGAGAAGGGACTGTCAACCTCAGCTACTGGTCCAACTTAGTATGGATTGTTATAACTCTAAGATATTTCAGGTAGTCTCATGGTGAGCCCAAAGGGAAAACCTGTAGACTAAACAAAAGACTAAGATAAAGGAATCAAAACAAACTACCACAAAAAAATCATATCACAAAGGAAGACAGCAAGAGAAGACAAAAAGTAACTACAAAACAGTCAGAAAACAATGTCCATAGCAAATCCATATCTATCAGTAATTAATTGTAAATAGATCAAATTTTCCAGTCAAAAGACAGAGTAGCTGAATGCCTTAAAAAAATACAATGATATGCTGCCTAAAGAGAATCAATTTAGACTTAAAGACAAAGACTGAAATTAAGAGGATAGAAAAGGATATTCCAAGTACAAGCTAACCCAAAGAGAACAAAGGTGGCTATACATACACCAGACAAACTAGAATTTAAGCTAAAAATGATCACAAGAGACAAAAGGTCATTACATAATGATAAAGGGGTTAATTCATCAAGAGAATATAAGAATTATAAATATTCATCTAATAAATATGGGTCACCTATATATATATATATATATATATATATATATATATATATATATAAAGCAAATATTAACATAACCAAAAGGAGAAATAAAAGCAGCACAGTTATAGTAGGAAAACTTTAATATCCTACTCTCAACAATGGAAAGATCATTCAGACAGAAAAATCAATATGGAAATAGCTGATTTGAGTAACACTATCGACCAAATGCACCTAAAAGACATATAATGAACATTTCATCCCACAATATTTAATTATACATTATTTTCAAGTATACTTGAAAACATTCTTCAGGATGGAACATTTGTTCAGCCACAAAAAATATGGCAACAAATTGGAAAAGATAAAATTATATCATGTCTATTATATGAACACAATGGTATAAAATAGAAATCAATAATAGAAAGAAACTGGAAAATTTAAAAATATGTGGAAATTAAACAACACAGTCCTGAACAACAAATCTTTCAAAGAAAAAAATTGAAATAAAACATACCACAATATACCAAAGTACAACAAACCAAACTTATGGAGAAAAGAGGGAAGTTTATAGCTAAAAAGATTACATCAATAAAAAGAAAAAAATCTTAAACAACCTTATATTACACCTGAAGGAACTAGAAAAATAAGCACTAAACCCAAAGTTAGTATAAAGAAAAAATATATCAGAGTGCATAAATGAAATATACATTAAGACAACAGGAGAAAAGATCAGTAACATTAAAACTTTGTTTTCTGACAAAAAAGCATTATGAACAAAATAGAGAAAACTTTTAGCTAGATTTACCAAGAAAGAGAGACTCAAATAAAATGAGAAATGAAAGAGTAAACATTATAACTGGTACTACAGAAATAAAGGATAACAAGAGGCCACTATGTAAAACTATATGCCATCAAACTGGAAAACTTGGAAGAATGGCTACATTCCTAGAAACTTACAATTCTAGGAATTACAATTAATCTATTCAGATTTCCTCTTTATTCATGATTCAGTTTTGGTACTGAATCATGAATAAAGAGGAAATCTGAACAGATTAATAACTACTAAGGTTACTAAGTCAGTAATCAGAAACTACCCAAGAGTTGACTTGATCTACACTAGAGCCCTGTGCAACATCTTGCCTGCTGCAGTCTCAGTTAGCCCTCACAGCCCATCAGCCTGAGGGTCAGTCTCACCCACTGATGTGCCAACAATAATCATGGCTCAACTACAAGTACAGAAGGGCACACACAATCCACATAGGAGGCACCTCTAGGGCACCCACATCATGTGATCAGGCAGCCTATGCTGCTAGGCCCTATAGGGACCCCTACTATATAAGGCCACTATGCAAAGACCCAGAGGCATATTCAATCTACCTAATACATAGAAACAAACAAGCAGTGAAAACGAGGAGGCAAAGAAACATGTCCTAATGAAAGACTAGAACAAAACTCCAGAAAAATAACTAAATGAAATGAAGAAAAGCAATGTACCAGATACAGAGTTCTAAACAGCGGTTATAAAAATGGTCAATGAACTTAGGGGAAGAAGAGATGAACTCAGTGAGGACTTCAGCAAAGTGACAGGAAATATAAAAAAGGAGATAGAAAAACATAAAAAGGCACAAATCAGAAATTAATATATTAACTGAAATAAACTATATTAGAGGGAATAGACAGCATATTAGATGAAGCAGAGGATCAAATCAGAGGTTAGGAAGATAAGGTACAGAAAACACCCAATTAGAACAGCATAAAGAAAAAGGAATTTAAAAAAAAATGAAGGCAGTTTAAGGGACCTCTGGGACAACATCAATCATATCAGCGTTTGCATCATGAGGGTACCAGAAGGAGAAGAGAGAAAGAACAAAGAATTGAAAACCTATTTAAAGAAATATTGTCTGAAAACTTCCCTAAACTTGTGAATGGAATAGACACACAAATCCAAGAAGTGCAGAGGCCCAAACAAGATGAATCTACAGAGACCTGCATCAAGACATTGTAATTAAAATGCCAAAGATCAAAGAGAATATTAAAAGTAGTAAAAAAAAAAAAAAAAGCAGTTAGACACACAATAGCTCCAGTAAACTATAGCTGATTTCTCAACAGAAACTTTGCAAGCTGGAAGCAAATGGCACAGCATTTTCAAAGTGATGAGAGACAAGGACCTACAGTCAAGATTACTTTACAAAGCAAGGCTATCATTTAGAATTGGAGAGAGAGTTTTCCAGACAAGAAAAGGCTAAAGAAATTCATCACCATTAAACCAGCATAACAAGATATCTTAAAGCTACTTCTTTAAGGAAAAAAAAAGAAAAGATTGAAAACATGAAGAAAGCAGGGGAAGAAAAAATTATCAATGATAAACACAAACACTTAGTAAAAGTAGTGGATCAACCAACACTAAAGCTAGTACAAAGGTTAAAAAACAAAAGTAGGAATATCACTTGTAACTACAACATAAATTTAGGGATACAAAGAAACACACAGACAAAAAGAAGCAAAATGTAAAAGAAAAATCAAAATGGAAGTAGGTGAGTAAAAACTGTAGTCATTTTAGAGTATATTTGAACTTAGGCAATCATCAAGTTAAACTAGATGTTGGTCTAGTCTATAAACATATGTTGTATATATGAACATGTGGTAATCACAAACTGAAAAACTACAGATGATATACAAGAAATAAAATGAAATAAATCCATACACAACATGGTAGAAAGTTATCAACATACAAGGGAGGAGAGTAAGAGAATAAGAAAAGCATAGAGAAGAAATACAAAAAAGAAAACAATAAAATTGCAATAACTATGTATGAATAATTTAAATAAATGGACAAAATGCTCTAATGAAAACATAGGATGGCTAAACGGATTTTAAAAAATAAGGCATGCACATATGCTGCCTACAAAAGATCACACTTTGGATTGAAAGCACACATTGACTGAAAATAAAGGGATGGAACAGATATTTCATGCAAATAGAAACAAAGAAAAAAACTAGGGAGTAACACCCAGATAAGACAAAATAGACTTTAAAACAAAGGCTGTAACAAGGAAACAAAAAAAAGGACATTTCATAATGGTAAACAGATAAATCCTGCAAGAGGATATTTGTAAACAACTGCAAACTCAACAAAGAACACGTAAACATATAAAGCAAATATTAACAAACATGAAGAGACAGATCCACAGTAATACAACAATAGTAGGGGTCTTTAACACCAATGAAATCAATGGTTAAACTATCCAGACAGAAAATCAATAAGGAAACAATGGTCCTAAATGACATATTAGACCAAATTGGTTTATTAATATTTTTAGGTAATTTTCCCCCAAAGCAACAGAATATAAATTCTTTATAAGTGCACATAAAACATTTTGCAGGATCGAACACTTGGTTAGGCAACAAGACAAGTGTCAATATATTTAAGAAGATTGAAATCATATCAAATCATCTTTAACTTCAGTTGTATGCAACCAGAAATCAATTATTGGGTTGGCCAAAAAGTCTGTTTAGTTTTTTTCCATAAAATAAAAGACACATTTTTCATTTTCACCAATAACTTTATTGATTTTGATATTGTGAGTATGTTGGCTATCTTCTACATGGTATAATGTTGATTGTTCTCAATTAATGTCTATTTGATAGCTATCAACTTCAGCTGGTTTACCCCAGAAGTCTCTAGCATGAAACTTCACAAACTGTTTTTGACATATTTGATCAGTCACAGCACCCTCTCCATATACTGCACAAATCTTTTCTTTGCATTTCTGTTGCATTTTTACCTTTCTTAAAATAATAAAGCATAATATGCTGAAAATGTTACATTTTGAATAATAAAATGGCTGCACAAAAATTCATCAGTTTTGATGAGGTTTTTTTTAAATGCATGCTGATGTGACAGCTGTCACAACACAATCTAACAAAATTGTTTTGAATGAAATTAAAGACAACTAAGTGCTATTAGAGCCATATTATGAAAAAAACCAAATGGACTTTCTTACCAACCCAATACAAAGAAAAAACTGAAAAACATGCCAACATTTGGAGACTAAATAGCATGCCACAAAATAATGAGTAAGGAAATGATGAAATCGAGGAAGAAATCAAAGGCTACCATGAGACAAATGAAAATGAAAATAGAGACCCAATACCTGAAATCTTAGGACATAAGCACTCCTAAGAGAGAAAATCACAGCAATACAGGCCTACCTCAAAAGACAAGAAAAATTTCAAATATTCTAACCTTATGCCTAAAGGAACTAGAAAAAGAATAAACAAAGTCCAAACTGGAGAGTAATGTAGGGAATAATAAAGATCAGAGTGAAAGTTAACAAAATAGAATCTAAAAAAAAAGTCAATAAAACCAAGAGCTGTTCTTTGAAAAGATAAACAGAATAGATAAAACTTTAGCCAGACTCATCCACAAAAATAAAAAGAAGGCCCAAGTAAATAAAATTGGAAATGAAAGACAGATGAGAACATCACAAACATACAAAGGAATATAAGAAAATACTAAGAACAATTATATGTCAACAAATTGGACAACCTCAAAGAAACTTCTAGAAGCATACAATCTTCCAAGATTGAATCAGCAAGAATCAGAAAATTAACAGACTGATAAGTTCTAACAAAATTAAATGTTCACTTTTACCACTTTTATTCAACTTATTATTGGAAGTCTTAGTCACAGTAATCAGACCAGGAGAAGAAATAAAAGGCAGTCTAATTGGAAAGGAAGTAAAACTGTCATTATTTGCAGATGATAGGATATATATATATAAAACCCTAAAGATCATACCAAAAAACTATTAGAATAAATGAATTCAGCACAGTAGCAGGATACAAAATTAATATTCAGAAATAAGTTGCATTTTTATAAACCAATGATGAATCAGCAGAAATAAATTATGAAAACAATCCCATTTACAATTGCATCAAAAGGAATAAAATACCTAGGAATGAATTTAACCAAGGAGATTAAAAAAACCCTGTATTTGAAAAACTATAAGACAATGAACTAAAAAATTAAAGAAGATACAATAAATGGAAGCATATATCATGCTCATGGATAGGAAGAACCAACATTGTTAAAATGTCCATACTACCCAAAGAAATATACAGATTGAGTACAATCCCTATGAAAATCCCAATCATATTTTTCACTGACCTGGAACAAATAATCCTGAAATCCATATGGAACTAAAAAAGGACCCCGAACAGCCAAAGAAATATAGAGAAAGAAGAAAAAAGTTGAAGGTATCATGCTACCTGGCATGAAACTATTCTACAAGACTAGAGTAATATAAAGAGCATAGTACTGCCATAGAAACAGGAACATAGATCAATGGAACAGAATAGAGAGCCTGAAAATAACCCACAACTATATGGTCAATTAATATATTACAAGATAGCCAAGTATATACAATGGGGTAAAGATAGTTTCTTCAATAAGTGATGTTAGGAAAATTGAACGTATGTATGAATAAAATTAAAATAGACCACTTTCTTATACCATATATGTGAATAAATTTAAAGTGGATTAAAGCTTTAAATGTAAAACTCAAAATCATAAATCTCCTAGAAGAAAACATAGGTAGTAAACTGAAGAGTCTACCTACTCTATGAGAGAAGAGAAGATAGTCACCAATGAAATGCTTGATAAGGGGTTAATAGCCAAAGTATACAAGGAACTTATAACACCAGGACAAGCAAATAATCCAATTAAAAAATAGGCAAAGGACCTGAACAGTCATTTCTCTAAAGGGGACATATTTAGCCAACAGATATATGAAAAGATGCTAAACATCTCTAATAATCAGGGAATTATAAATTAAAACCACAATGAGAATATCACCTTAAACCTGTCAGAATTGCTATAATCAATAAATAAGCAAAACAATTATTGGCAAGGTGTAGAGAAAAGTTAACCCTTGTGCACTGTTAGAACTGTAAACTGATGCAGTCAATATGGAAAACATTAGGAAGTTTCCTTATTAAATTTTAATAAAGAAAAATTAAAAATAGAACTTTCTGATGACCCAGCAATTCTACTTCAGGGTATATATCCAAAGAAATTCACAACATTAATTTGAAAAGATATATGCACCTCTATGTTCATTGCAACTTATTTATAATAGCTACCTATGGGAGCAACCTATGTTCATCAATAAATGAATGAATATAGAGGATGTGGTATAGATATACAGTGGAATATTACTCAGCCATAAAAATTTTTTTGCCACTTGAAACATGGATAAACAGAGGGTATTGTGCTAAGCAAAATTAGTCAGACAGAGAAAGGGAACTATCATATGATTTCACTTATGTGTGGAATCTAAAAATCAAAGGAAATCACCAAGAAAAACAAAAAGAAATCATAGATACTGAGAACAGATTGATGGTTGCTAGATGGGAGGGGTGCTGGCTGATGTATGAAAAGTGTGGAGGAATTAAGAAGTACAAATTGATAGTTACAAAATAGTAATGGATATGTAAAGTACAGCATAGGGAATACAATCAGTAATATTGCAATAATCTTCCATGGTGTCAGACGGGAACTAAACTTATGGGGTGATCACTTCATAAGTTACATAAATGACTAATCACTATGTTGTACACCTGAAACTAATATAACATTCTATGTCAACTGTAATTGAAAAAAATTATAAACACTCTCGACAAAGAAAAGCCCAGGGACAGATAGTTTCAACAATGAATTCCACCAAACTTTTAAAGAAATAATACCAATCTTTCTCAAACTCTTCAAAAAAAACTGAAGAGGAAGGAACACTCTCAAATGCTTTTTACCAGTCCATTATTACCCTGATACCAAATCTAGATAAGTACACCACACAAAAACCATAGGCCAGTATCCCTATAAATACAAATGCAAAACTTCTCAGCAAAATTCTAGCAACCTAAATTGAACAGCACATTAAATTAGAAAATCATGATAAATGAGGGATGATAAATGAAGAATGATTTATTCTTGGAATGCAAGGATGATTCCCCATATGTATTATTCCATGTTAATAGAATGAAGGATAAAAATTATATGACCATCTCAATAGATACATAAATGTCATTTGACACAGTATAACATGGTTTCATGATTAAAAAAACAAGTTGGGGAAATAAAGAATACAGCTTCCCCTCAAAAAAGTCATATACAACAAACCCACAGCAACATCATACCAGCAATGAAATATTGAAAATTTTACCTCTAATATCAGAACTCGACAAGGGTCTCCATTCTTACCAATCTTACTGAAGTTTTTACATAGTACTGAAGTCCTAGCTAGAGCAATGAGACAAGAAAATGAAAAGAAGTAAAAATGTCTGTTTGCAAATGATAGAATCTTACATATTTAAAAAACATAAGGATTTCACCAAAAATAGAACTAAGGCACAAATTTCTTTGAGTTACAGGATATTAAATCTACTGGAATGTAAGTTCCCGATGTGAAGATTTTGATTGTCGAGGCATTTATTTCAAAAGACATTATACTGATTAAACACATCGGCAGGTGTACAACACAACTACTGGCAAAAAAATAAAATAAAATTAAAAAAAAGAAAAAAAAAGTCAAATAAGGAATGAGGTTACCTCCACCCCTGAAATTCCTTCTTTCAGAAAGCATGGGTAACCTAGGTAAATGACCACTTATGTGACCCCTCTTCTCCATACTTGCACACTAACTTTTGCTCTTATGCTTTAAATTAGCCAATAAAGAATTTACCTGTAAAATTGTATATACCCCATTCTTACACCCTAATAAAAGTGGGGTCTCAGGTCCATATTTCTCTTTCTACCCATGACCTTGCTGTGTGGTCCTCAGGTATACCTTGTATATCCTCCACGACTTGTGAATAATAAATCTTGTTCCTCAAAATTCTCTGATGATTATACTGAAGTATGTCCTGCCATCATAACAAGATTCACAATGGCTGATCCAGCTGGAATATTGGCTCCAGTGAGGGAAATGTCTGCTGGAGCTTGGTATGTGTGATGCAGACCCTGGTCAAGAGCCTCAGGCATTTCTAGCCAATACATTTCTATCAATAGGCTGGGACTTACACAACAAGTGGTATAGCTGGCAGGATTGCATGATCACACTTGAAGGCAAGCAAGGGGAATGCCTTTAGCTCAACTGCTTCCTAACTGGCAACCCAGGTGGGTAACACCATTTGTGAAAACAGGACCATTTGCTATGTGCTACTGCCTATTCCTTCTGTTGTGTGACCCGTGGTATTCATCCCAAAGTGTCCCTCTTGCTCTAATAATTCAAAGTGGCATGATCGAAGCCATATGGTCTACTGAGACAGTTAAATCAATAGTTATAGAGGCCTTAACTGAGTACTTATATAGGCAAGGGTCCTCCATGCCTTGGTCCAAGTAGAGTTAATTAGAATGTATTGGTTCACAAGGCTATTATCACTTCCCAAGGTAAGGCTCTGAGCTAAAGCACAAAGAAAAGATAGTTTTGCAGGCAAGGAGGAGGGAGACCTCCTGCAACCGCTGAGTCAGTGGCTTGTGCTGGGACCATTTATTCTAAACCTATGTGGCTACCTCACTTGCTGCTGTCTCTCTTCAGTCCCCTGTCCAGTTGTATATCACAGGTCCAATCCCAGTGCAATGCTTCTTAAAAAACTCTGGTACAAATGTAAATGTCCTGAACATCTTGTGCCTCCTAAAATCCCCAAGGAGGTTCACTAGCATCCTGATAAATGCAAAACCCTTATGGAATTTTTTGGGTGTGGCTTAGTGCCTCAGCTTACCCATATGCCAATGCTCTGGTGTTATACCCCAGGGCACTAGGGACCTTGGCCAAAACCCTGCATCACACTATTGGAGGCACACCCTGATCCTGGGGAGGCTCAGTGGGACACCCTGGAAAGGGAGGAGGCTGCATATGAAGAGAGCTCACAGCGACATAGTCAACAAATTTTCCCAGTACCATCATGTAAGATCAAAGTAAAAGGAGAAAATCAGGAAATACAAACTGTGATCAGAAATTATATCTTAAATTCAAACTTTCCTTAGAGATTTTGTCACCAGGAAAGAAAGAAGGGATCTGATGGGCTATTGCATGTTGTTTGGACTGGATTCTAGATTTTCCTTACAGCTGCCAAAATCTACCAATGGGCACATATCTCTAAAAGGACCTGAAATCCATAATGTACTTTTAAACATTCACCTGGACTACCTGCCTGTTTCTTCTGAGATGCCACAGATCTTGACTGCTTCAGATCTTACCTGAAAGAAGCAGAACAAAAGGACTCACTTCAAAAGACTCCCCTGCCACCAGGGAAAAAGTTGACAGTGTTATCAAGTCCCTTGGTGAGACTGAAGAAGGAAATGAAGAGGCAAAGTACCCTAGAACCACTAATATTTGTACCAGGGCCCTTCCTCTATTCACCTGGATATTTACTGTCTGGTGTAGTGCACATTCCTTAGATGATGGTGATCACTGCTAAGCTCACAGTGAATGGGAAACATTAATTGAGGTCTACTTCCTGTATGCAAAATGTGCAGGATCCAATGGCTTTATCATTTCTATGGCCATAGTGACCCAAATGATCCTCTCTTCATTTATAACCCCTTAGAGGCCCCATTTGACCCTCAGTAAAGAGAATTCTTTTTATAGGTGCTCTTTCCAATTACAGGGTGTCACCACTACATTTTATGGGGACTACTGAAACCATTCAAAAGGCACTGGAAGACATTAACATCATTGTCAGACATGGAGGGGGTTCCCATCTAAGTGCCCAGATACTCCAGATTTATGCCCCTCTGCTCAGGATTAGGCACCGCACATACTAGTCCTTTTCATGTTCTGGAGGCAATAAACCCCTCCTCTCTTATAAATTCTTTGCTTTGTGTATGATTGCTCTCTATATGCAATCATATACAAATCTGTCACCTTCCATTGAGGCGAGACCCAATGATGAGCTTTAGAAGCTGCCCAACAGGCAGTTCAATAAGCACTACCTTTAATCTCACCTAGCGCCACATTTCAAGTTGAGTCCTTGGCCGTATCTGACTATGCCTCTCAGAGTCTCTCAATGAAACACAAGTCAACCTGGTTTTCTATGGTGTTTTTGACTATGTGCCCACCCCCAGTGGCATCCTAACATATTCCCCTTGACTGCCAACTTTTGAAATCCTATTGGGTTCTTTCAGAAATCAAGGCCTTAACTGGCCCCTGCTCTGTACTACTCTGTACCCAACTTCTTATAATGCCCTGGGTTAGAGGTGTCTCCCAGCAGATTTCTCTACAGAAATCAGTTGTATATCTATGCAATAACAATGAAATATCTGAAAAAGAATGTGAGAATACTATCCTATTTGCAACAGCATCAGAAACAATAAAATGCTTAGGAAAAAATTTAATCAAGGAGGTAAATGATCTATATACTGAAAATGATAAGACCAATAAGAGAAATTGAAAAAGAAACAAATGATGTCCCAAGTTCATAGACTGGAAGAAATAATATTTTAAAAATATTTATACTACCCAAAGCTATCTATAGATGCAATGCAATTACTATCGAAATTCCAATGGTATTTTCACAGAAACAGAAAAATCACAACTCTAAAATGTGTATAAAATCACCAAAATCCTTTAATAGCCAAAGCAATCCGGAGAGAGAACAAATTTGGAGGCAGCACACTTCCTGTTTTGGAACAATACTACAAATCAATAGTAATCAAAACAGCCTTGTACTTCCATAGAAAGGGACATTTACACAAATGGGACAGAATCAAGAGTCCAGAAACAAAGCCCCACATATGGTCAACTAATATTTGACAAGGAAGCCAAGAACCCTGAATGAGGAAAAGATAGGCTCTTCAATAAATGCTACTGGAAAAAATTGGATAACTACATGCAAAAAAATGAAATTGGACTCCTATTTTACACCACTTACAAAATTTAACTTTAATTTATTTCAAGACTTAACCATAAGACCTGAAATAAAATTTCTAAAGAAAACAGAACAAGCTCCCTGATATTGTATTTTTGAGTAGGACACAAAAAAGCACAAGAACAGCAAAAGTCAACAAGTGGGACAGTATCAAAATAAAAAGTTTTACATAGCAAGAGAAACAGTGGAAAATGAAAGATAACCTAATGAATGGGAAAAATATTTGCCAATCACATATCAGATAGAGGATTAATGTCCAAAACATATAAAGAACTCATAGATCTCAATAACAAAACAATCTGATAAAATAGGCAAAGGAACTGAATAAATGTTTTCCCAAAGACAATACACAAATGGCCAAAAAATTCATGAAAAGATGCTGAACATCACTAACCATCAGAAAAATGTGAACCAAAAACCACAATGGTCTATCACCTCACACCTGATAGAATGGCTATTATTAAAAGAAAAGAGTCAGTGAGTGTCGTGATGCACATGGAGATAGAGAACCTTCATGTGCTGTTGATGGAGATGTCAATGGGTGAAGCCGCTATGAAAAACAGCATGGGGATTCCTCAAAAGTTAAAAATAAAACTACCATATGGTGTAGCAATCCCACTCTGGACATGTGCCCTAAGGCAATGAAAAGAGGCTCTCTCACAAAAGATGTATGTGTACTCCTATGTTCATTGCAGTACGATCCACAATATCTGAGTCATGGGAGTGACCTGAGTGTCTATCAGTGGATTAATGGATGTCAATGATATTAACAGATAAAAAAGATGATATATATTTCTAATGGACTATTCGTCATAAAAAAGACAAAAATTCCTGCCATTTGTGATAGACGGATCATAGGTACATTAAGCGAATCAAGTCAGACAAAGACAAACACTGTATGATCTCACTTATATTTGGAGTGTAAAAAAAAAAAAAACTGAACTAACAGAAACAGAACAGATTAATGGCCACCAGAGGCAGAGCCTGGGGGTGCAAGAAATGGGTGAAGATTGTCCAAAGGTACTAACATCCAGGTATAAGATAATTAAGTTCTGAGGATATAATGTACTGAATGATCACTAAGTTAACAATATTGAATTGTATGTTTGAAAGTTGCTATGAGAATAGATCTTAAAAATTCACATCACAAGAAGAGAAATTTTAACTATGTGAGAAGATGTCAGCTGAACTTATTGTGGTAATTTTAAAATATATACATAAAGCATTATGTTGTACAACTTAATTATATATTATATAATAATTTTAATAAAACTGGAAAAATTAAAAATAAGAAATGCTATATGACATAATCATTTAAAAATATTATGGTGCCATTGAAATAATTTCTATGAAGAATTTAATTGCATAGTGAATATAATATGTTAAGTAAAAATGTGGGCTACGTAAAAATAAAATGTCTTATATACAAACACACACTAATGAATTCACAGAAAATTGTACAATATATTCTAAAATATTAGTGATGGTTCTATCCAGGTGGTGACTACTGGTCATATATTTTTCTTTGATCTAGTATGATTTTCCCATATTTAAAAAATAAACACATGATATTTAAAAATCAGGATTTCTTTTTGTAGGAAATTAATGCCTCTTTTCCTTGTATAATTTGAATGGAATTTACCTTTTGCTGAGAGTATGACTTGTGATACTTAAAAAACCATGCCCCATTTTCACTACATTGGTAGAAAATAACTTTAGGGAAGCATCAAAAGTAGAAGTGCACTCAGGGCAGCTGAGACCACACTCTTGGTGCGGCGTGATGACATTTGCTTTGAATGTGTTTGTGTTGTGATGACGAGATGAGGAATCTGAACACTAACCTGCTATGTTAATGATCTTGACTTACACGTAGAATTATAAGGAGAAAAATTGTACCAAGAAAAGGAAAAATAAATGAATACCTTTCTTGCACTGTGGATGGAACTTCACCCTTGTTGTGGGAAGATGTGCTTCCAATGAACTCTTCTCTATTATTATTCTGTCACTCTGTCTAAACACTAAAAATGGTTGTGGTGGTCGTAAAGGCTGGCTAAACATTGAAATACATTAGAGCTTTCTTGACTATTTCCACATGCATTGCCTCAACTTTTCCCGTAGGGCTGTTTACAATGGATGTGCGAGCCCATATGTTCACCATATTGCGTGCTTTGGGTTTTATATTAAACTCCCTAAATCTTCCAGTCAGAGTCGGACTGCAATTCAATAGTTCCAAAGCTGTACTTTCTGCATTTTTGAATTTTTTGTTCATTTGAATGCTAAGAATTATTTCAACTCAAGGGATAGATAAAGTGTGGGTAGCAGGATGCTGCCTCAGGAAAAATCAAATTAAATTTCTATTCAGGATCAACTGAAGCTTGCCTTCATCACCTCCTATAAGATAACCGAGAAATCTGAGGGTGGACGTCGGGGACTTTTTTGTAAGGGCATCAACTCAGGCATACAAACTACTGGGATAGGAGTTAGGATTGTGAATGTCGTGGAGACTTATCCTCACTATTATTGACCCAGTCCATGTGTTTATTCTTTCAGCAGAGTTGCCTTCAAGAATCTATCCCATTTTTCTTGATAGGTTGATCCCTAAGAGGGTTTTATCAGTTTTTTTGATTAACATGTATACACATATATACATATGCATACACGCACACATATAGATGGGGAGTACTGCTTTTCTGCTCTTTATCACTTCCTTATTTTCTGTGGAAAATTTTAGTTATGGTTTCCCATTAGTAATGTTTTTCTTGACATAAAAACTTGAAATAGCTCATATATTAAGGTATCACTATTATTGTTATTATTCTCTAGTGTTTCTCAATGCATTTCAATTTGGAATGTATAATACCTCTGTTTTTAAATCAAATAAATCATTCTATCCCTTGAACAATCCTATCAATGTCACAATATAATTAAATGGTTAACATAAGCGTTGCCTTGAATTTCAATATTTATGGGAAGTGCAGTAAGTGGAATAAATCTTGATTTGAAAGTCAAAATATTCAGGTTTTAGTATTAATTTATCTTTAATTATGACAATAACAACTAACTTGATGGTTTTACCTATTCTTATTCCAAAAAGTTTGCAAAAGTTAACAAAAACACAGTAAATAATCTGGTTAATTTTTGGGCCTCTCCGAAGCTGGTTGTTTGTTTTTCAGTTGCTGGTGAAATTTTAGCATTGTGCAGGTCTTATTTTGTTTACTTTGTTATAAACTGATAATAGTAAAGATTTAAAGGGGTATAAGGAATGAAAGGCCCCCTTTTTTCCTGATATGGCTATTACTTAGACCAGTGGTCCCAGGGACCAGTTTCATGGAAGACAAATTGCCCACAGACTGGGGTGGAGGGGATGGTTCCAGGATGATTTGAGTGCATCACCTTCAAGCTCACCCCCTCCGGTGCAGCCCGGTTCCTAACAGGCCATGGACTGGTCCACGGCCCCAGAGTTGGGGATGCCTGAGTCTTAAACCTCTTACAATTTTATAATTATGATCACTTAAACCACTTACTATAATTTTGCAGGCTAACAAACATATTATAGATACCTCCCATTATACCAGAAGGTGATATAATTCATATCTATTTATTTATCTATAGGGATATACAAATATTTGTATTGTGTTATATCTGATATAACACAAATATATACAAATGTATAATATATTACAAATATAATACAATAATACACATGTTTGTAAACTTTTAACCTTCTGTGTGTATGTATACATACACACGCTTTGATAGTATTTGATGGTAATATGGAAATAACCTTTCCCATGGAGCCAGAAACTTCTAAAGCAAATCAAATTCTTACTTTACAACATATATTTTTTGAGGAATTGCGTGCATAAACAGGTTATGATTCCTAATGACTAAGTTTTAATTAACTATTCAGAAAGCATTTCTGTCAACATAGGAATGGATAGGTCAGTGTCAAAGATTTTCTGATAACTACACTCAGTATTCTTTTTACTGTTTGATATTTTAAATACTCCCAATAATATTTTCATATAGTATCAGGAGTAAGGGAGTTCTGTTACTGGAATTACTCTGATTTTGAAATTTCTGCTACCTGACTCCTGCATGTCCACTTACCTTGTGAGGAGAGACCCTCCAAAATTGGAATTTATTTATAAAAAATTGTATATTTATTTTTATATTTTTAAATATCAATTACCTTCAAAGTACTCTCCATTTGATGCAATACCCCTATGGAGACTTTTTTTCCACTACTTGAACTTGCCAACTTTGATGCCTTTTTGTACTTCTGTTTTTTGTTTCACCTCTTCCACATTGGCAAACATTTCCCTTTGAGCAGTTTTTTCATTGGGGGAAACAAACAAACAAAATAGAGTTGCTCAGGGTGAGATCAGGTGTATAGAGAGGGTAGGCACGGGGGTCATGCTGTTTTGGGGCAAAAAATGCTGAACACTTACAGCAAGTGTGGGCAGGTGCTCTCCTAAATCATCCATCCTGAAATGGGCAATCATGTTGAAAGCTTCTTTAAAAAAATTCGCTGGAGCCTAACACAGCCTCTCATAGCAACACCACCTGGTGCACTGATACATATGGGTTCCTAGAACACTCACCTAGAGGGGGGAGTCTGTCCTGTAAGGGCCACCCTCCAGAAGATAATTCCATTTTGGGGGGCTCTCCCATCATACTATTGATTTCCCAAAGTTTTTACTCTTTTCATTACTTTCTAGAGAGTGACTGAAGAATGTACCTTAGAGTCCCATCTCTGGAAATAGAGCAGGCATGTAAATTTGCACTGTTGTTTTTTTTTCCCCGATGTGAGTAGGAGGGTATACCTAGAAATAATTTCCATGAGTTAGAAATGTGATGGGAATATTAGCAACAGTTGAGAAGGAGATTTGAGTCTGAACTGGAAAGAGATTTGATGAAGAGATATCTCTAGGACTGACTGAATCCACAATCAGTAGGACACATTTTTATGATTCTAATTTGAATAATAAAAGGTAACAGGAGCAGGCAGCTATTTCTATGACAGCAGAAACAGTACCCAGGTGTCCTGGTCCCAGAACTATTCGTGGGAATCACTTAAATATTTATTGAGAATTTACCATGAACCAGGTTTTGTGCTTTGCAATGGAAGTAGTGACATATAAAATATGATTACTGTGTTAAAACATGTACAAACATGAGGGAGAACAGAGTTTGCCATCCCAAATATACTTTTTGGGGATATTAATTATTTTAAACTGATTATTTTGAAGAAACAAAAGACTCAGGGGAAAAAAACAAAACCTTTGACCTTTCCCTAATTGCCTATAAAAGAATTTAGAAAGAGACCTGCTCCAGGAGGGAATGAGCACCATAGATAACTATGGTTTAATATGAACTAGGTGTTTAAGACCCATTTGATCAAAGTCCTCCCTGTCTCATTGTTAAAAGATGTCCCAGAAAACATTTATTTACTGAACATTTGCTTTTCTAGCTGCAAATGAGTTGCCTTTCTGCCCTTTGAAGTCCCAAACCACTGCCCCGGCTGTCCTCTGGCCTCCCATTCTTACAGAACACCGTATGAATACGTATGTAACAAATTTGGTCATGTTTTGCCTGTTGATTTGACCCATGTTAATTTGATTATTAGTCCAGCCAGAAGCACTTAGGAGGTTAGAAGGAAAATCATTTTTCTTTCCCCACACTTGCTAGGAAAAATACAGGCAAACATATCACAACACGCATTTGTTGCAATCTGGAGGACATGGAATGTGAGTGTTTTAAATATCATATTTCTTAGCTTCTTTAAACTGCTAATGATTTTAAACAGGAAGGTTTTTTTCAGTCCAATGGCCATCAGAAAAGTATAATTCCTGGCAACAAAACAGAACATACTTTCCTATCTCTCCTTTCCAGCATATTTGACTACCCTTAAAGCTGCAGTAAGGACAGGGAATGGTTCTGCTTTGTTCACAGATACAGCCAAGCACAAAGGCTTGCATACAAGTGGATGCTTGATAAAAATTTGTTGAGTGGTATTATTGAGGAGAAGAGGTTTGGGGTCTAATATCCAGTTTAAAGGGCTTCTCCTTGTATTATGAAACTATCCCTTATTTTTAAAAAGACTTGGATAGACCCAGCCACAGTGCTTGCCAGAAATTTAGCAACACTGGCCCATGGGAAAAAGAGGCATTAGAAGCAAGAACTAACAAGCAAGCAGAGCAGAAACAAATTCATAGATACAGAAAACAATTTGATGGTTGCCGGATAGGAGGGGTTAGGGGTGATGAGTAAAAAAGGGGAACGGATTCAAATGTGTCAATACCAATGCCAGTTATAAAAAGTCATGGGGATATAAAATACATCATAGGGAATATAGTAAATAATATTATAACAACCATGTATGGTGTTAGATGTGTGTTAGACTTATCTGGGTGATCACTTTGTAGGTTACATAAATGTCTAATCCCTATGTTGTACACCTGAAGCTTGTATAACTGTTATTGAAAAAGTAAAAGTAAAAAAAAAAAACCCAACACATTATTTAATAAAGGAAGCTAAAACTAGCCTGGAATTGAAGACAAGTAACAGACTTGGCTATAGTTTCTTAATCCTATTAGGGTATTACAAGAGTTTAATTTAGAATTGTTAGAAGAGTAAGGCTTGATTCAGTCACATAAATGTAGTTACGCAGTTTTGGAATATAAGAGCTGGCCTGGAATATATTAGGTGCTCAGTAAGTATCTGTTGAATCAAAGAATGACTAAACCTGATAAACAAATCATAATCAGATGAGTTCAAGTGACAAGATACACTTGAAATATATTTATGGCCAAGCCAGGCTATGTATAAAATTTATCCTCAAGGGAAAATATCAAACAAGACCTAAATTCTCAAAATAGTAAAGGAGGCCTATGCAGAGATCTGAGGCAGAAGTCTAACTACTGTCCACAGAGAAAAGTTAAGGTTAGATTCCACTATGGAAAACAGTGTGGAGGTTCCTTAAACAATTTAAATAAAATTGCCTTCTGACTCAGTGATTCCACTTCTAAGAATACATCTGAAGAAACCCAAAATGCTAATATGAAAGACTATCTGCACTATATGCACCCATATGTTCATTGCAGCATTATTTACAAAGTAAAGTTATGGAAGCTACCCTAGTGTCTATCGATAGATGAGTGGATAAAAAATGTGTGGTATTCAATATGTAAACGATAAAATATTACTTGGCCATAAAAAACACATAATGAAATCTTACCTTTTGTGACAGCATAGATGGACCTAGAGGATATTATGCTAAGTGGAATAAATCAGACAGATGAAGACAAATATCATATGTTTTCAATTATATGTGGAATCTAATGAACAAAATAAGCAAACAAAGAAAACAAACAGGCTCATAGATACACAGAACAGACTGGCAGTTGTCAAAGTGGGGAGGGGATGTGGGGGTTGGGTAGAAAAGGTGAAGGAATTAAGTACAGATTGGTAGTTACAGAATAGCCACAGAGATGCAGATTATAGCACAAGGAATCTAGTCAGTGATACCATGATAGCTATGTGTGGGGCCAGGTGGCTACTTGAAGCAGCTGGGGGACCACTCTGTAAAGTTCACAATTTTTTAACCACTTTGCTGTACACCGGAAACTATTACAGAATAATAGTAATGTAAACTATATTTTTAATTTTTCAGTTACATGTACAAAGCAACAGTCTATTATATCCAAAATAGGGGAAAAAAGATGAAAAATTTAGGTAAGGTTAGATTTTAATTTAATGGGTTTCCAAGTACTGAGATTCATATCAGACGCTGGATCTTTGAAGAAACATGGATTTCCTCCTTGTTAATGTCAAGCCTGCTTTGGCCAGGAATTACTAAAGAATCAGACAAAACTGGCCCTGGGTGGTGTAGTTCATTTGACTGGAGAGTCCTACTGTAGATCAAAGGATTGTGGGTTTGATTTTGGTCAGGGCACAGACCCAGGTTGTGGATTCTATCGCTGTTGCTCATAGAAGTCAACCAATCGATGTTTCTCTTTCACATTGTTTCTCTTTTACATCGCTGTCTCTCTTTTTCTCATTCTCTCCCTTTCTCTCCCTCTCATTATTTTCAAAGTAATGAAAATAAATGTCCTCCAGTGAGGATGAAAAAAAGAATCAGACACAGCCGATTCTGAAGTTAAAAGGACTCACTTAGAGCATCTGAGAAGAACTAAAGACCTCTACTTTCTAAGTTGTAAATACCATGTGAACATGTGAAGAATCTCTGACTCTTCTATTTTGTATTATGACATTTATAACATACTTAGTGCTAAGGTCCAATAAATGATGCTAATTTCCTTAGGTTTTGAAAATAAAAGTGTATTCAGTCTGTGTAAAAATATTTTTAAAATTAAACAACCTAGAGTATTAGGAAGATACAGTTTGAAGAGCAAAAAAAAAAAAAAAAAAAAAAAAAAAAAATGCCGGGTCTAATATTGTCTGTAAATGACAGGAGTACTTCCTGAGAGCATTATCACTTAAGACAACAAAGGGTTTTTCTTCCCATTTAGAAAGTTGAGGGCTGAATAAATATTTTTTTTTTTTGGATAATAAGTTACCTATTCCTCCAAAATCTATGTGGTTCCACTACCAGAACTCAGTTATATCCCAAATTGCAGATTCAGACCATTGTTTCCAACTTCATACCCAACATAGGATAATATACTGTTATATTGGTTTCCTTTTTCACTTTTTCCATCCATTAATGTGCCACTATCCATTTTCTTTGCCTGTTTTATTCATCTATAGTCTTTCCCATCATAATATCCCTATCTGTTCAAGTTGTAATCACTATTCCATTAAGAGGTCTCTCAGGTGCATTTTATGTGCCATTGTCAGATTTTAAGCACCTCTTGCCTAAATTCCTACAGCCGTCTCTTAGCTTAGTCTCCTTGATTTTGGACCATCAATCACCAGAAACTGCTGAAAACTTTCTTTGTACATGTGTTTTTAAAATTTAGTTGAAGGTTAAAAAAAGAAATCTCCCAAGTCCAGAGCTAAGTTCATACTCAATGGTGAAAGGCTGAAATTTTTTCCTCTAAAATCAGGAACAAGTCAAGGATGCCCACTCTCACCACTCCTATTCAACATAAACTGAAATTCCTAGCCAGAGCAACCAGGCAAGAAAAAGAAAAAAAGCGCATTAGAACTGGAAAGAAAGTAATGTAATCTGTAACTGCAGGTGACATGATTTTTACATAAAAATACAAAAGGCTCAATCAAAAAACTGTTAGATCTAACTAACTAATTGAAGTTGCAAGATACGAAAATCAACATTCAAAAATTAGTAGTGTTTCTATACACTGACAACAACTTATCTAAAAAAGAAATAAAGGAAAGCATCCTATTGAAGATAAAACGATTCAGTTTATACATTTTTAAAAATAAGTAAGCGAGAACATCAGAAAGATACAATAGCATTTATAATAGTATTAAAACCAGCAAAAACTCATGAATAAACCAAGAAAATGAAAGATTTCTAAATTGAAAGCTATTAGACATTGATTAAAGTCACTGAAGATAAATAAATGAAAAAAATCCTGTATTTATAAGATTGGAAGAATTAATATTGTTAAAATAGCCATACTACCCAAAGCCATCTGCAGATTTGACACAATCCTTTTCAAGATTTCCATGGCATTTTTTTTTTTACAGAGGTAGAAAAAAACAATTCTAAAATTCATAGGGAACCACAAAATACCCCAAATAGTCAAAGTAATTCATAGAAAGACAAAGCTGGAGGCATAATAATTACTGATTTCAAACTGTATTACAAACCTGTAGTAATCAAAACAATATGGCACTGATATAAAAACAGACACTAGACCAATGGGACAGAATCAAAAGCCCCAAAATAAACCTATGATTATATAATCACCTAATATTTGACAAAGGATCCAAGAATACTTTGGAGAATGGGGGATGGGGTGAATGGGGGATGGGGTGAATGTTGAAGGTGGTCAAAATGTATTCACTTCCAGTTATAAAATGAATAAATTCTTGGGGTGTAATGTACAGCATAATGACTATAGCTACAATACTGTTTTGTATATTTGGAAGTTGCTAAGAGAATAAATCTTAAATATTCTCATCCCATGTGAAAAGACATTTTAACTCTGTGAGGTGATAGATGTTTACTTATTGAGGAATAATTTCATAACATATACATGTATAAAATTATTATGTTGTATATCTTAAAGCTATACCATATTATAATCAATTATATCTCAATAATATGGGAAAACATGCAATTTATTCATTAAAGTTAATTTTTCTGAGAGTAAAGAGGAGTTTTATAGGACCTATGGCTTACTAGAAAAACAATTTCAGCCAGACCCCAGCCGACTGCCTCAAAATATGTGTACTGACAGGATCCCCAAGTGGAACTTATGCATATTAAATTATAAGCTCTGCATGTGGCCTGACTCTCAATCTGGCTCACATTGGAACTGGTTGATGTGCTTTAAAAAAATACAGGTGCTGGGTTTTATCTCACACACACAAATTTACTCTATCTTTTTACTCCAGCTTTATTAAGACACAATTGACACATAACATTGTATAGTTTAAGGTGTACAATGCAGTGATTTGATACACATATAATTTACAAAATGATTACCACAATAAGGTAAGTTAACACTTCCCTCACCTCACATAATTATCTTTTGTTCCTGTGGCAAGAACATTTAAGATCTGCTCTCTTAGCAATTTTCAACTATATGATACAGTATTGTCACCCAATTTGTACTCTTTGACAAAAATCTCCCCATTTGCTCCATCCCCCAGCCCCTGGCAACCATCATTTTACTCTCTGTTTCTAGGAGTTTACCTGTTTCAGATTCTACACAGAGTTGAGAACATACAGTATTTGTCTTTTTTTGTCAGACTTATCTCACTTCTGCTGAGTACTTCTTGATTATACACCTTAAAACTACTTTTATACTGCCATTCTCTCCACGTTCAAAAGGATGTACATGTTCTACTTTCTACTTCATCAAATCTAAGCTGCTCTGTTTGACTTTGAGAGTTTTCAATACAACCTTACCCTTCCCATCTATCTTCATTTTCTTCTCTTCCTGAACCCAATCCTCTGTGTGTTTAAAAAACATCTTATCTCTGTGCAGCATCTTAAGAGTTTAGAGGAAGCTTCAGAAATCTCATACTTCTCAAAATAAAGTGGGCATGATTATGTCTACTTTATGGAGACCCAAAAGGCAATGCAATTTTGTCAAGGTCACATGAAACAGCAAATGGCAGAGCTCATTTCGCTATACTATAATATAGCTTCTGATATTTGTCTTTCATACATTGTTTCCTGTTTCTTCTCTACCTTTCAAAATGCTTTTTTTCTCCATGCAGATATCCAAAAACTATTTTAACTAATGTTCTCCCCTGTGGTGGATTAGTTGAATTAGGTGAAATTCACATGTTTTATTCTTCAGGGCAGAACATTTTAAAAGCCACAATTATGTCTTATTTATATTTTTGAAACCATTAAGATATCTTTTACAGTATGGAGCCATATTTTGTGATCAATAATTCTGGTTAAGTTGCATTGAATCAAACACCTACCATGTAATGGCTGCATGTTGAGCAAAGGTGGTCCCTGCTCTTGAGGAAATTTGAGCCTAATGGGTTTGGGGGAATAAAAGAATTACAAAACATAACTCTAAACTAGAGGGAGTAAGAGAGGTTCTGAAACAGAAAAACATTTCAAGTGCACTAGGTATTCAAAGAAGATCATAGCAGTTCGAAGAATTAACAAAAACTTCATGGCTGAAGGTATATTTGAAACGGTATTTGAAAGATGATTAGCAAAATAAAATGGTAGTTTTGAAAGTTAAAACATCTGTTAACATAAAATACTATTAATATTAAACATATAAGTTGGAAAAAAGGAGCTCAAGTCAATTGAAAAAAAATTTAAATGTTTAGTCTTCATTTGACAAGCATTTGTAAAACCACAAATATGCCCCCCACCTTCAGGGGACCCAAGGTCATTAGAGGGTAAAATTCAACCAAAGAAGAAGGTATAATACGTTGAAAAACAGGCTAGAATTGCAGTGTGTACAAAGCATTATAGGAGCACCGTGGTGAGAGCTGCATCTGTATTTCAATCACTTAACGCTAATGCTGTGGTGAAAACTAGATGGAATTTGTAGTGCAGCCATATTGTTTCATTTGCATTTCAACTCTCCAGATTGGTGGTTTAGGTTAATTTTTTTCTGAGCCAGTTAAGTTCTCTAGGCAGACAGGTTGAGGTATTGCACTTCCTTATTTTGCTAGCATCACATGCTTTCTCTCAAAGTGGAACAGGAATTGAGTTCATAGCTCGGCAGAGCTGTTATCTGAAGCTTGTTAACTTCTTGGATGGAGCCCATGAACATTTATGTTTGTGTGAGAGAGGTTATGAAAATATCTGTAAGTGAATTAAATCAGTGGGGGTTTTCACTGAGTGAAGACTTTGGAAGCAGGCATTCACTAAAAGGGTCTCCTGTGAAAAACACTGTTTGTAAGAGCTGACTGATTTTATTTGAGAGCATAAGCAGTGGGCATAAAAGAAGAACACGATTATTGAACAATTTTGTCATTTTGTGTTAATTTAACTGGGATAATGGGATGCAAATGAAGTTTTGTGCTGATTTTTTTTTTCTGGCAGGTATGCAATAAACAGTTTCATATAAATGTATGGTAAACTCAGCAAGAGACTGTATGAATTTTTATTGGTTCTATTGTTAACTGGCTTCTCTTTCCTTATTGACTATATAAACAATCTCAGGCATAGTTCTCCCTTACTCATACACAGGTTATTAAGTAGACTGAATTAGTGAAAACACTTGTCATTCCAACTTAACCCTCAAATAATCAAATGTAATCCAAGAACTACTGGGAATAGGAAAATCCTGTTTTATAGTTAGTAAGCGTGTTAGCAACCACTATCCCACGAAGATGCCTGTAGACTACACCTTTCTCGCTGCTATGTTTTTTTAACTCCTCACCTGAGGACATGCTCATTAATTTTAGAGGGAGAGAAGGAGAGAGAAGGGAGAAACATCAATGTGAGTGAAACATCAATTGGTTGCCTCCTGCACGCACCCCAACTGGGGATCGAGCCCACAAGCCAGGTATGTGTCCTTTCTGGGGATCAAACCCACAACATTTTGGGGGCATGGGATGACAATTCAACATAATGAGCCACCTGGCCAGGGCCCTGACTGCTCTTTTGCCACATGACAGAAACTTGTTCTTTTATGTGTTCTTAGAGGTGGATCTGGACTGGGGCTGCTGACACTGGTGTGGAAGCGAGCCTCGGCACAAGTGCCATTGTTCCGGGTGACCTTGGCATGCTCCTCCTTCAGCCAGCTCGCTGCACCCCTGAGACTTTGAAATGGCACAAGATAGGGAAGAGATTAAAACAACATATGAAAGAAAACTTTAGAAATACCACCCAAATACTAAGCATTTCTTCTCGAAACAGCTTGGTGAGGCATTCCCTCCCCACACCGTATCTCCTGGTATTATGGAGGTGGTGCTGTAAGATTGTTACAAGAAAAAGAGCTTAGACCTTGGTTTCACACTGCTGGCTTGTTAAAAGAAAGGGCTTTAGCCTGTGTTCTTTCTCAGTGTTAATGAGCTGGTATGCCTACAGTCGGTAGAGAGAAAGGTACCAAATGTACCTGTTAAGTTATATTATCAAGTTATTAATTATTTGAAATGACTGTAAGGAGCCCATTGAGGTAAAATCAATGGGATGATACAATTCGTGCAAGACTTTTATATGAAAAGCAATTCTGAAACATAATTGCTAATAAAAGACCTATTAATACGGTGAAAATACACTAATAGGTTCATTCTAGGGAGTAGTAAGGTGATAATTAGGAAACTGAAAGTTCAAATGCTATTAGGAACCCTAGCAATGTTCTCTGCCTGCCCTGTGGGCATGTGCTCAGTGATAAATTGCAAGTTAAAAATATATTTAAAGAAAATTTAAATTAAGGGTTTTCCCCCCCCTTTTCAAATGTGCCACATGCAGTATAATTCCAGAACCCCCACTTTGGAGTCCAGCAAAGCAAAATAATGAGGACAGATAGATGAATAGAGTGTATATAGAGTATGTGTGTGTTTGTGTACCCGTGTGTCTAAATATAAGGGATGTGAATGCATTCACATAGTTTGTGTGTGTGTGTGTGTGTGTGTGTGTGTGTGTGTGTGTGTGTGTTGGTGCGCGCGCACGTGTTTGTACCTGGGTTAAAGTGAGGGAGGGTCTTTGTGGTAGCATTTCTTTCTTTCTCACCTCACATTGCTTGCTTTCAGATATTTTTGTATCTTGTTTCTTTGAAAACAAGGCAGGAGACTTCCCAGTTTGCCTTGTGGCTTGGCAGGCCTAGTACAGTACCAGGATTCTAGGAACAAGATTTTAACCTCACAACTTCTCAACAGGTTTCACCTTTTATATCTCTCATCTTCTTCTACCCTATGGAGTTTGCCTCTGCCTTGAAAAAAGAAAAAGAAAAAGGAAACAGAAACAAAGCAAAAAACAAAGTAAAGGGATAAACCTAAAGCAAAATCCATGACAAAATGATTGATTATGCTAACTTTAAACACTTGAGGGTTTCATACAGCTATTAAACTAAAAACGTCTGCTAATTGGCAACAAAAGATTCAAACATTTTCTCTCATGAAGTGTTTTCTTTCCTCTGAGGTCTCTGACCTGTCAATGTCTTCTCTACTCTCTGCCCCTGGAATGTGTCATATATTTCCACAGCCTAAGATCTAAAGATTGAATTCTCTGCAGTACCGTTTCATATATCTCCAGTTGGAATTACCTTCACTCACATCTCCCATCCAACACAGTGATTATATTTATTCCTGAACAAGCTGACTAACATTTTCTAGAGATCAACAAAAGCACTGAAAATATAATAGTATCTATGTATGTGTGATTCTTTATACAAGGAATCTCATTTATTCTACATAACAACTGTGGGGAGTGTATACAACCTCCCATTTTTCAGATGAGAAAACAGTCTCAGAAAGTTTAGGTAACTTGTTCAAGGTCACCAAGCCAGTAAGCAGCAGAGTTAGGACTTCAGTTTGAGTTTTCTTTGACTTTATGGTTTAATTCATTACCTTTGTGACTTTGGACAAGTTTCTTACTTCTATCCCCTTGATTCCTCATGTGGGAAAAGAAGGTGTTGGTGATAAAATAAATCGCCTGCCTATTCTGGAACATGTGTTAAATTTCCATTATTATTAGTCTGACTTTGGAGCTTGTTCTCCATGCCAAGGCTTACCAGACTTTAATGGGCATTGGAATCATCTGGAATCTGTATGACACTGCAGGTCAGATCTAGTGACTCTAGATAGGCTCTGTGATTGTGCCTCTGAAAGCCAGTCTGCAGGTGGCCCGCCACTTTGTTTCATGTCAAAAAGAATTACACTTCAGTTGTCACAAAAAAACAATGGAGGCCAAAGTCCCATTTCTCCTTTGGGAGAAAGATTTGATCATGCTATTTTAGTAGGGTGCTCATCGAGATGTTGAGATCTCAGTTTTTGCTTTTGTTTTCTGCACATGTTTATCTCCACTCTTCTCCACTTCATGAAGGTCACCTGGCCCTTTCACTTTCCTTGCCTCAAAAGCCTTTTCAGGGTGGGATGCAAAACTGGGTTGGTAATTTCCTTCACATTGGAATGAAATCAATTTCATTCTATAATATTTTCCCTGAAAGTCTGATAATACCAATTGCTTGGCTATGCAAGACATTCATTAAAATGAGTAAGTGTTCATCAGGAAAAGCAGTGAATAATTGTCATTAAAGAGAGGGAAGAGAGAGGAGATGGAGAGAAGGAGGAATGGGAAGAGAAGGAAGGAGAAAAGGGAGGAGAAAGAGAAAGATGATGTCCCCAAGTAGGAGGGTGGGGAGCCTGCTGAATGCCCAGATGAAGGTGTCCTGTCCACCCAGCGCCCACCCTTCACTTTGGCAGAACTGAAGCAGGTGGCAGATCCAGAAAGGTCTATAAACCTGTAGAGGGAGGATCCGAGAGAGATCTGAGCATAAATGCTCTTCTTTTCTTGGTAGAGGAGCAGAAAAATATTTCAATAAAAATCCCTGAAAAAGAAGGGCAAACCTAAATTAACTTCACATGTATACTATTGCCTGCAACAGGGGACAGAGTACACGAGGCCTGGATGCCCAACCAGGAGGAACCAAAGAAGGGGGTAGTTTTTAAGAGCAGGGGGAATCAGGCTATCCATTTTTGCTGATTGGCCTTACCCAAAAGAAACATTTTAACGGAGTGGTTTTACAATTTGGAGCAAAGCTTCCATGGAAGTGAGGCCCCTATCCTCCCACAGAGACTGGGAGACAGGTGCTCTATCTTCCTTGATGTTGCATTTCAAAGGGATGGCTCCCAGGTCCTTCAGAAAGATATTCCTGGTTCCTAGAACCAGTAAGAGGCTTTCAAAAAGATTTACATCTTAAAGAGACAGAGAAAGAAATTACAATCAAAGTATTCTGCAAAGCATGGTCTAAGAAAAGGGAGGTCAGGACAAAAACTATCTAGGGTTTAGCCAAGCCAAGGAAACATGAAGACTGTCTTGGTCAAAGGATGTTGGATTTGATGAAAATTCTTTATTTCCTGCCTGGAGTTTTCTCTCCCACTTCTTTTGTCTCTCAAAGCCCTGATATAAGAATCTCCAAATATCTCTCCCTGTGTCCTAATTTACCAGGTCCAATTCACCGACCAAATGTTTCAGTGACGTTGTCCTACGCTGTTTGTAGGATTCTAAGAGGTATGTGTTGAAGTCTCCAGGGAGACAAATCCAGAACCCAAGGTCATTTTCTTTAATAAGTCAAGGCAATACATGTTACCTGTCAGCACAGGTTGCAGGTATGTTAGTGAGCTTCCCAAAGAGGCAGTGACAGCTTAATCTTATTTAAAGGTCCTCTCAGTGCCCACCCTTAATCACTTGATTACCTAAGTGAAAGTTACCTCACTCTAGCAGGATCTTACCACTTCCTTCCAGAATCCTTTTTCTTTCCATTACTTAACCTCTTTGTCCAGGTTTCTCATAATCTTATTTAAATGATAATAATTTTTTTGGCTGCCTTTTCTTAAGTGAGTTGCTTTACTCTCCTCTAGGAAGTCTATAATGTTGGAGACAGGTTTTCTTCAAATAAATAGAGAAACATGATAAACACAGAGCAAGATTGCTTTAGACATAGAAAGTAGCATTAGAAAGGAGAAAACTAGATACATACTATGCTTAAATTTTTTTATTTAAGAGTATCTTACCTGAAGATTCCAAAATAGAATAGTTGGCAAAAGGGATGAATAAACATTTTATGGAAGAGAAAACAGGAAAATTTCATAAGCATACGAAAAGATGATGAACATCATTAATAATTAAGTCAAATTTAATTTAGTATATGAGGTCTGTCCAGAAAAAAACAAGGCATTGTTAATATAATGAGAATGGTTTGCATAACATGGATGTAACCTGGCAGCCAAGGAGAGTGGACTGGAACACACATGTGTGAACAATGATGACTTCACAGGACTAGTCAGTGGGGGCAGTGGACACAGTTGAGTGAGCATGTGTACTGTGTGGCTGTCTCATTCAAAATGAATGAGTGAGTAGAGCAACAAATCTGCATCATATCTTGGGTTAAGCTTGAACATTCCTCCATGTAAACTATTCGAATGATTCAGAAGGCTTTTGGGGACGATGCAACAAGGACATGTGGAAATGAAAGTGTGGTAAAAATGATTCAAAGGTGTTTGAGAATATGTTGAAAGTGATCCATGTTTTGGAAGACATGCAACAAGCAATGTTGATTGCATGTATAGGTTGCAATCGACAAAGGTCGGCAACAGACAGTGAGAGTACTAGAAGCTGACTGGAGGATTCCAAAAACTAATGTGTTCAAGATTTTGATGCAGCACCTTGGCATGAAATGTGTCATGGCAAAATTCATTCTGTGACTTCTGCCACCAGAGCACTGGAACATTGTTTTGCAGTTGCTAATGGCACTGGGAGAACTGTGTGATGTCCCAAGGTGCATACTTTGAAGGTGACTGAGGTGTCATTATCCTATGTACAATCTTTCTTCTGTCTTTAACTTCTTCAGTAAATAGCTCTCTTTTTCATAGTACATGGCTGGATACTTTATGGACAGACCTTGTTAGTACATTGTAGTTTCATGAACACTACAGGTGGAAGAACATATAGTACATTTATATAATGATTTAGATCACTCAAGTAGTTTTGGTTAGCAGGATTTGATTACAGTAGCAGTTAATAACAACAATAATAATAGCTTTGTAATTTAAGGAAAGGGTGATTTTTCTATCTTAAAAAATAAAGTTGCAGCTAATAGAGGAGGTCTTCCCAAATATTGTTACGTGTAGATTTGATCAATGGTTCTTTCAAATGTGAGGCTATTCAGGAGCCACAGAGTGATGTGATATTATTAGAATTAACTTCCTGATCTTGCCAACACTTGATTCAACAACTACTTTGTTCTAAGTAGTGCTGAGTATCAACTATTAATATTATCATTCAATATTAAAAGGATTAAGACAGTAAAATATGATCAGTCCTAAGGGAAGCAAAAAGCCAATCTCATGAAAGAAGCCCTATATATCAGAGGGGCCATCCTGAAGGGTCCAGAGATTAGTGTCAACAAAGAGGAAGAGTTATTTGAGAAATTGTTTGCTCTGCATGGTGGAGTTAGAGCAAAACTTTTTACTTGGGGGAAAATATGAAATATCCCAATAAGGCCAGCAAGGTTTAAGTATACTCAGATGTGGCTTATTAATGCGTGGTGGGGGATTTCAGCTCAATGCCAATAAAAAAGGGCTTAGCAACAGCTTTGTTGGATGGGTGTACCTCACAAAGCACAGGAACTGCCTAAATTTGCAATTTTCGAAATCTGGTTTTGTGTTCTTCCGCAGCACGTTGATTTGCAAACTAGCTCTATGGAGATTGCGCGGGTGTGCCGTCATGCCCCTTAAGGTATTCTGGGCTAAATTCAGACAATGTTTTAAAGCAAGTAGGCTTGGTATTGGCCCTACTGTGCCTGGGACTCCAGGTTTTTTTCCTTTTTAGATATAAGGTTAAGATGCATTACTGTATAGTTGTCAGCCCTAATATGGTGTTGATAAGTGAGATCAAATCCCTCACTTAATAATTTCTATTCAAACGGGGGGTGGTGCTACTGAAAGGCAAAAATATGAAAATGTGTAATATTGGGAGTTTGGGTCAGGGGCTGAAGTGCAAATGGTGGTCTTGCTGTGTTTCCTTTTGAGACCAATTCTGGTGCTATTTATTTTATAGCTATAAAAACTGCCATTGGAAGTTAACGTAATTAATGTCTGTGACTTACAGATTGTTTGCATCTAAACTCCAGCAATCAAAGTCATGCACTATATTAGAAAGGATATCCTTTCTCCCCATTTTCCCTATAGGTTGAAAATAGGGAATGAGAAATACTAAAAGGCATTGAGAGATAATGGCTTTGAGCTGGAGAATTTTAAATAGGCTTCCAATTTATCAATGCTGACTTTTCCCATTTCTGATAGATAGGCAACTTTGTGACACAGAATGAAGAGGAAATGCTCTGTCATAAGCACTCACTAAAGAACCTGTGCCCATGAAAAGATCTTTTTTCCTTAGTGAAATTCAAAACTTCGGAGTAATAAATTGCTCTGGGAAATCACATCAGTAGCATATAACAGCACACTGGCTGTTTGTCCCCCTCATGGAGGATCATTATCTTCTAGGGCTTCCATTACCTTCCATGTGAGCAAGACATACTGCTGCAATTTCTCTTTCAGGTTTGACAACAAGATGTGAATTCACAGACCTACTATGTCTTACTTGGCTGAGGATTCCAAGCAACTGCTATGTTAATGCACTATTACTGCAATTCTGCAGGGAAGTGTAATATAATGATGATATGATGACTATTCAATGTAAAGTCTGCCAATGATGTGAGAATATTTCCTGGTCGCTGGCAACAGAGCCACACAATTACCAAGTCAAGTAACTGAACTTTTAAAAAGTTTTAATTTCTATCAAACATAATTGTTCAGTTAAAGCCTTGTTTGAGACCCCTGCCTTCACCTTTTGTTTATTCTCTTGCTTTTACTTTCTATTTTGCACTTAATAAGACCATCTCTCTTCCACCTTTTCCATTTCCCCACCAAATCCATCCCTTTCAATATAACCCAGTTTGGGAAAGGACATGACCTCTTACCCAGCTGTTTAGACCCTAGACTTTGGTGTCACCATGAACTCCATTTATTTTCTTTCTTCATGAATCATATCTATTAGCCAATTCTGTCAGTGCTTTTGAAAATTAAATTTTGAATCCAGCTGCTTTGATCACCTTTCCCGCTGCTGTGTATCTAAGTCACCAAACTTCTTACTTAGATTGTTGCTAATTGCCTTTTGACTACTATCCTTGTTTCTGTCATCATTTCCTACAGTTTCTTCTCAAAAAAGAAACAAAACCCTTTTAAAATACCAACCAGATTGTGTTAGTCTTGTGCTCAAAACCAGTTGGTTTTTATGCTATTTAGAATAAAATTCAAAGGTTTTACCATGGCCTACAAAGCCCTACATGATAAACTCTCCATCCTCCTCTCCTCCCACTTCTCCTTGGCTCAGAGCCTCATTGTCTCTGCTGTTTCTCAAACATGTCAAGTTCCTGCACCTCGCGGCTGGTACCCACACTGCTGCCCATCCCGTGGAAGGCCCTCCATGGTACCGCTATGCCCACATGGCTCATTCTTCATTTCCTTCAGGTCTCGGTCGGATGTTACCCTCTCTGACATTTGTACATGCTCATCTTACCTAAAGTATCTGTGCTGCCCACCTCTCTCTCTGTCCCTCTTTACTTACATTTAGCTTTCCTCCTGGCGCACATCTCTACCTGTCATTACATTATATAGGGATTTGTTTATTCTCTTACCTGTCTCTTTCACTTTAATGCAAACTCCATGAAAGTGGAGAAATTTTCTTTTTGGTTTCCTATGTTATTCCCAAGATACCAGAAGCAGGATCTGGCACGTAGTAAATAGTCATAGAAACCATATTGAACAAAATGAGTGAATGTTACTTTTCTACAACATTTTTATGTTTTTGGAATTTATTTCTCCTGGTCAGCTGATAATTTACGCCTTTCAAATTCTTCCTCCAAGAAACAAATTTATGAAAAAAAATTAAAAAGCATGACATCTTTTTTTTTGAAATACTGCATTCTAAATGATCAAAAATCAAAACAAACAGTCATATAGTGGAACACAACCTGACTAGATTGATGGGAACACATGTATGTATAGTTTGAGCAAACTTACTGAGCAGCTACCTCTGTTTATAGTTTCACTCAGATCACATTCGGGACTGTATCTAAAATTTAGTTTTTCATTTTACTCAGAGACATTAATCCTAATATTCTAGCCATCCTGTTTCTGTCCTTATTATCTCTGAAACATCTTATCTCACTGCCTTCGAATTATATATTTCTTCATGGCAAGCCCATTTTCTTAGCATTTCCCTCCGAGCACTTGCTTTAAAGCTTTCGACTGTGTCTTGTCTTGAATAATGGAATGTTCCCTCCTCTATTTCTAACCAGTCTGAAGTTCAGTAATGGGCCATACGAGACCAGTCTCGTTCCCTATTGTATTCCCTGTGACTACTTCAGTCCCTGGCACATCAGAAATGTTCACTGACGGAATTTGCATATTGGCATTTACTGATGTATTTCTCTGTTGCATGTCTTTTTTCTGCCTGTCTCTTTTCTGTAGCAAATATTTAAGGTATACTTTATTCCGAAGCTACAAGGAACAAGCTGAAAGAAACTGCACAAGTATATGGTCCATATAACCATGGGCTCAGAAAATGATCGGAAAAGTAATGCAATATCAATCCCCTACGCCATTCTCACAATTAGAGTTAGATTAGTTATAATGGACATGAGATCCTGTACGTATTAATGCCATACACAATTTCAAGTAAGTTGAAAATGTTATAAAGAGGAGAAGACTTTTCCTCATATGCTATCGATGGACACAGCTTTTATTCATTTATTAATATATTTCCTAATAAGATAAAAATAAACAGGAGAAAAATGTAGGTGCCTGTGAAACTCACTTTACCATATTTTTAAATTTTAAAATAATTAATAATTTTAAATTATTCAAATAATTTAAAGTGATTTTAAATAAACCTTTTCAAGTGCTTAAAATATACTTCCAACAGTTCCAAATTTAACTTTACATTCATAAATACATATTATTACCAGAGAGAATTGAAGTATGAATTACAATATTCATCTGGTATTTAATGAAAATATAACAACTAGTGGAAACTTTTTCATTTAGATATAAATTTATGTGTTATGATGCTGTTGTCAGAAATAAGATAAAGAGACTCAACATTTAAAAAAATCTCATTTTGTTTTGCTGCCTATTTTTGTGCATTTATTGAGAACATCTTAGCAAAAACATTTTAAGTTAATGAGGAAAAACACAGTAGCCGTCTATAAAGTGTGTCGTGCCCTTCCCAGCGGGAATGAGGAGTGATAGTGCGATGATTAATTTGAACTTTAACTGTTCTTTCCCTAAGACATAGGAGGTTTGGGGGAAACTACTTTATTCTAATAGTCTTTATTAAGAAATAAATAAAAACTCATCTGGGGCTCATCTTTATAAAAGTCTTCATGGTTACTCTTTCTTGAAGGCTCAGGTGCTGACACTTTCAGTTATAACCTGAGAACACTTACTTAAAGCTCTCATACTTCCATCTGATAACACTTTTTGACAAAAATGGTTCCTTTTGTCAAAGACATGAAAGAAGAATGACTGGAGAAAATAGAATTTGGGTAGTTGCTCAATGCACTGTGTATTATAATGAGTGTTGACAACCATTATTGATTTTTATATTTAAGGTGAGGACCAATTAATTTAGCATTCCTTTTTCTACCACCTTTACCTTTTATCATATGATTTATCATTTTCCTACCTCTAATCTGATAATGTTTTCTCCTCAGCACAACAAATATTTTTACAAAATTGTTTTTGGTATGTTTTTTAGAATCCAGCAGTGTTGAAAACAGGTAATAATAGAAGTAGTAGTAGTAATAATAATGATGATGATGATGACGATGAAGTAGCTAAATGAGTAAATAATAAATGAATGAGATATATAAGAGAAGATGTCATTTTTAGTAGCCCATTAAGAAAGAGAAAGATCATGGCCTTGAACTTTAAGACATTTTTTTAAAAATTTCTGGCAAACAGAGTAAATACACTAACAGATTTTTTTTTTTTTTTTTTTGCATAGGGTATCATTCAAGGCCTCACCTTGTACTTGTAACTCATGATTCTTAAGATGTTTTAGTACATAATAAAAGAACATTATCTGTACCTTGGTATACATTTTCTAGGGTCAGCTCCCTAAAGCAAATTGGCTGGGTCTCTGTTTCTGATCCTCTGGGTTTGCCAATGAAGGCTTATAGAAATTATCTGTGTAATAATATTGTCTCATTCCAGTTGTGGAGAGAGAATAATCTAAACTTGGATTGATTTAAAGATGTCAATTTTACATGCAGGGATAAATTTGCTCATCGTTTCACTCATTCATTCACAGAACAGTAGTACATGGGCAACTGAGTGTCACCACGCTAGGCTAGACTCTTGCCAGCACCGTGAACATGACGCTACACTCTTTTTCAGAGTTTTCTGTCTTTTGAGAAAAAGACTCATAAATGGACAATGATCACTTCAATTTGATGGTATGGGTTTTTTTGGTTAAAGCCTCCAGGCAAAAGAATGGTTTTGGAGAGAGAAAAACTACACTTGAAAACTGATTGTAACAATTGTTAGTCTATGGGACTGAGCAAATGATACAATCCCTCTGAACTCCTGTGTCCTGATCGACCAATGTTCAAGGATGTTGTGAGGATTGAATGAGATTATGTAAGTCACCAGGCACACAGAAGATGGCTAACAATTTTAGCCTTGCTGAGCCCTTCTTATCTGCCCTTCTCTGGGTTGAGGTAGAGGTGGGGGAATGTGGAAAAGAGGGTTAAGAAATATAAGGAAAGGAAGGGAAAAGGATGTGGTTTTCCCTTGAAACACACTCATACTCACTAAATCTTACCTACCTACTTTTGTGGTTAAATAAATAAACACTTGAAGTAAAAAATTCCATGCATCTAGGAACAAGTTCTTGGAGGTTCAAGATTTACTAAGGAGGACTGTCATATAATTACAATGTCTACACGTACATTTGTAAACATGTTTGCCACAGATAAAGGCCAAATACACTATGAAAGTACTATATGAAAGAAAAGTATTAGTGGAGCTCAGAGACTACCAGTGGGGCACTGAGTTACTGTGATAAAATAGTATACGTACACCAAGTGCAAAGAACCTGTGCTGAAATCATACTATATATATTTTGCGATTGGAGCTATTATAGTAAATCTAATTAAAATAGACCAATTATTAATATTTCATTTAAACCCCTGGCTGAATCTGCAAAAAGTAATGAAATAGGAAACACAATGATTAGGTTCTTAGCATAAGAATTCAGTACTTTTAAACATAAGCTCCAGAAGCTTGATTTAATCATGTCACTTCTACTATAGGCTATGATAACCTTTGGCCTAGATGCCTTATTGTGCTTCATCCATAGAGGAGGAGTTAGAGAGGATCAATGGAATGAAGTGTTTAAAGGAGAAATCATCTCTTGTCTTTGTAATTCTTGAGCCTCTTCACTTCTATTAACACATTGCTTTTGGAGAATATGAGCTATGGAGATTTAAACACTGTCATTCAAATAGATCACTACCTTTGCCTCAGATAGATGATGCCTTAGATTTTTCTATATCAAGCTAGAAACATTTGCTAAGACTTATCTTAAAACCACCAGCAAGTGACCTGGAGATATTGACAGTAAATTAAAAACTGTCTTTTTATAGTACAAGGAAGACAATTGTTTTAAAATCATGTCCTTTAAATCGCCTGTGATGTTATAGAGATTAATGAGTCATGTTGCAGCTGCATTCACTTATAAAATGAATGTTTCTACTCAGACAACTGAGAGCAGCAGCATATTTTCACATGTGAGATTATCAATGATTAATAGAATATGAAAATTATTGATTATCCACATAGGATAGAACACCCAATTACATTGATCAGGATTTTAAGTATACGTTAGCTGTAAGTTTACATTAAGGTATTAGGCAATTAAAATGTGACCATTTTTTATGTGACCAAGTGCCAACTTTTCTTTTGATGTATTTGTTTCAACTAGTCAATAGAAAACACTGTATCACCCTGCCCCGTGTAGCTATTTGGTTGGGTATCATCTTGCAAAGGGCAAGGTCACTGGTTCGATTCTTGGTCAGGGCTGCAGTTTTGGTCCCCAGTCAGGGCGCAAATGAGAGGCAACTGATCAATGTTTCTCTCCCTCCCTTCCATTCTCTCTAAAAATAAAATATTTTAAGAAAATAAAAGTGTATGACCTGCATAACTAGTTATTTTAATTACATCTTAATCTGCTTTATAAAAATCATTTGATAGCTTAATTACTTAAATTTCTTTTATATATTATTCAGTTTTGGAAATGTTGAATAACATTTAAAGTTTTAGTTTCTTAAATCCCTCAATTTGACAATGGCAAAGTTTTCATGATATGAAAACAGAGGCACTTACTTAGGGACCTGTCTTCATTACCTGGCCTTTCTTTGCTTCTGTAGGTCCAAGCAATTTAACAATTATTTGTCTACCTTTGCTAGGTGTGATTCTAGGCTTTGGAGATACAGAAGTTCATCAAAAGGAAAAGATTACTGCTCTTATGAATTTACATTCAGTATAGAGAGGTAGAAAAAAATAAATGATGAAGAAAATGTCAGACACTGAATGATGTCATAAAGAAAATAACGGTGATCCCTATAAGTGATGGGAGAGGAGGACTTACTTTAGACAGGATGGTCAGGTGACATTTGATATGTGTCCCTAATTAAAAAGGAGCTGATTATGCAAAAATCTCCACCTAATCCAGGGCCCTTTTTTTGATTGGTGGAGAGCAGGTCTGTGGGCAAGTTCTCTGCAGGCCATAGATCCCAAAGAGAAAGGAGGGACTGAGCCATCTGTGCCCAGTTCCTTCCCAATTTTTTGATCCAGTGGAGAGGATACCTCTGTGGACAGGATTTTAAAGTGGAAGAAAAGCCTAAGAGATTTTTGGTAATACCCTTCATGAAACCAGAGAAGTAGAACAGACATATCCTTCTTCCTCTTAAAGACACAGACAATAACAACAAAAAATTGTGAATTTTATACTAGGGTCAAAGAGGAGCAGGCAACTACAAAAATTGAGTCAAGAGAGTGACATAGTTTGCATTTTTAAAGGATCATTCTGGCTGTAGTGTGAAGACTAGATGAGAGGAGGGCAAAGAATGGTAGCAGGGAGACTGGTTAGAAAATCACTGGAATGAACCAAGTGAAAGATGCGGTGGCCAGGCCAGGGTGGAAACAATGGAGGTGACGAGGGTGGCTGAATTTCCTGCTAGCCATCCTTTGAGTGCTAGGACCTTGCTCAAGACTCTAGCGGCTCAAATCTAAACTTCCGAAGTGGAAACTTTAAAATGCATTCTATTTCTCAAAGTTAAGTAAGGTAGAGGTGGAGAGAAATGGGTAGGTTATGTTTTGGAAGCTAAATTGAAAGCACTTACTGATGCACATGTTGTTGGGTAAGAGATAAAGAGTTAAGGACTCCATATACACCCTATGAATCTGCCCATCACCTCAGATTACGCTACACCTCCTCGTGTTTCCACGGCCCGTGCCTGTTATTTCTGCTACCGAGATCAACTCTTCTCTAACTTTCTGCCTGGTTAACACCTACTGATCCTTCAAGTTGTAATTAAAATGTCCCTTACTCTCTAAAACCTCCCCAATCTAAATTAGATACTCCTCTTTGACCTTCTAAAGACTCCAGTGCATGTACTCCCCTGAAAGCAATTACCATGCTGAATTACAATTGTTGATTTACATTCCAGATTCCCCTAAACAGACCCGTGTGGGAGTGTGTGAGAGGGAAGAAGGAAGGTGCCTTTCTTCTCTGTACCTGTATTTTCTTAGATTTTATCTCTAATATGATAAAAACATATTTGTTGTGAGATTTAATAAACAAATTAACTCATTTGTATTGATTTCTAATTCCAAAAAATCATAATTTTGTTGTGGTGGGTGGTGGCTGTTGGGACTACTTGAAAAATTGCCCCATCTTACTACATTTCTTTAACTGCGAACATGTTAGAGAACATGGATATATTCATTTAGTAATAAATTGCATAATTGAATGTTTGTCTATACCAAAGCAAAAATTGCACTGAGTAAAATGAAATGGGCAAGGAAGGCTTCATTCAAGACTGTTGCAGGAAAACCAGAACACAGCCTGAGCTCAACTCAGCTGAAAACAGAGAGCAGGAGGGTGTTTGCAAGCTGAGAGTGGAGCAATCCTAGGCCATTGGTGTTTGCTAATTGGCCTCACCTGAAAGGAAAGGAAACTTTCTCTTCTTGCCATGAAGGAGGTGGTTTTACAACCTGGAAAAAGACACCCACAGAAGTTAGCCTTGTACCTTCCTACAGAGACTGGGAAATAGGGGCTCTATCTTCCTTAGCAATTTCCTTCCAAAGGGGTGTATGGGTGTTAGGTCCTTCAGAAAGACATCTCTAGCTTACAACACAGGTAAGCTTTTAAGAAGCTTTACATCTCCAAGGGATGAGACGAAGGATTCTGAATGCAAGTTTTCTAAGGAAAATTCTATAAGAAAAGAGAAGTCAGGGCCTAGAGTCAAGAACAAGTCATTTTTTAAAACTTTTTATTCAAGCAACTTTAGTTCAGAGGAGCCTTAGACTGTCTTAATCATATACCATTTTTAAGATTATATTTACTGTTATGCTATCAGAGCACAAAGATTGTCACGTTACAACTTTGTAAAGATGTAATTGCTAGTACACATGTTTTATACCCATTTATTAGATATCAGGGGACATAATAGTCATTTACTCTTGCAGTGGGTGTTTCAGATCTTCAGGTGCTGCAGAGAGAAACAGGATGATGCCTTTCCTGCCTCTGAACTGAGCAGTCTGATTTACAGTTCTCAAAACTATGCGTACTCGGTAGATTTGCTCGTGATGTTTTTAAAACCAAGTTGGCACAAACTGAGAATAAAGACAATCTCTATAACTGCTGGGAGTTGTAACATTTTTTTTAAAGATTTTATTCATTTTTATTTTTAGATGGAGGGGAGGGGAGGGAAGGGAGAAAGAGGGAAACATCGCTCATGCGCCCTCTTCTGGGGACCTGGCCTGCAACCCAGACATGTGCCCTGACTGGGGATTGAACCAGTGACAGCCTTTGGTTCACAGACTGGCTCTCAGTCCACTGAGCCACAACAGCCAGGGCGGGAGTTGTGGCATTTTGCTGGTGGGAATGCAGACTGGTGCATCTGCTGTGGTCAACAGTATGGAATTTCCTCAAAAAACTAAAAGTGGAACTACCTTTTGACCCAGCAATTCCACTTATACCCTAAGATCCCCTAAACACCAATTCAAAAGAACCTATGCACCCCAATGTTCATAGGTGTGTTATTTACAATAGCCAAATGCTGGAAGCAACTTAAGTGCCCATCAGTGAATGAGTGGATCAAAGAACTATGGTACATTTACACAATGGAATACTACGCAGCAGAAAGTAGGAAGGAGCTCCTACCCTTCGCAACAGCATGGATGAACCTGGAGAGCATTATGCTAAGTGAAATAAGCCAGGGGGTGAAAGACAAATACCATATGATCTCATCTATAAGTGGAACCTAATCAACAAAACAAGTGAGCAAAATAGAACCAGAGATATTGAAATAAAAAAGAACAAACTGACAGTGACCGGAGGGGAGGTGGGAGAGGATAACAGAGAAAAGAAAGGGAAGGGTCATCAAGGAACGTGTATAAAGGACCCACTTGAGGGTGGGAGGTGGGAGTGGGTGGGGAGGGGATAGTATTGGTGGGAAAATGGGGACAACTGTACTTGGACAACAATTAAGAAAGTTAAAGAAAAAGATATCCAGAAAAAATGATAACTTCTGGATTCAAAGATTCTATTCCATTGACAGCCTTCCGTGAAAATTTTGTTTAAACAATGTATCAGGCTTAGTCCTACTAAAACTGCAAGAAGTGAAATCTCTCTCAAAATCCAGAGCACGCCCTCCTGTGACATTAATAAATATACTTGCTATTTATTATGGTGGTGTGTCTCTGTTTTTTGTTTTGGTATTTGTAAAAGACAGTGGTTTGGGAAATGCTTTATGTTTGTTTTGAATGTAAAAAATGTGACATAGCGAAAGAATATTTGTTGAATTCCCTTATCTCTCATTCTCATATTTATTTGTTGGAGACTCAGCACTTTGCAGGCTCATTCTAAAAACATTTTCATCTCATTAGCAAAGCACTGCTGTATCATCATTTTGATGCTGAAGGGCCAGATTGTGTGACCGATGGGTAGCCAAGGACTGCTGCACCAAGGCTGCGAGGCACGGTGTCTCATCTCATTTCACAAGAAAGAATGTTTTAATGAGAGATTCAGATTGGGTCTTTGGTCCTGTGGTCCATTTGACAAATTCTTTCTGACTTTATCTACCCAGAGGGTCTTAAAGGGAAACCCAGAGAAGCGCCCAGACACCAAACAAAGACTTGGGACTAGAAGAACATGAAAAACTATGCTAACTTGTTTGGTTGGACACTTCTACCTTATAAAAGAGGATGACTGGTACTTTTCAATGATAACATTGTTGTTATTAAAGGTGGAAATCAATGCTTGCTGGAAGGTATCCACTATAGCCTTGCTACTGAGTGTGGTCCTCAGTCCAGTAGCATTGACATCACGTGGGAGATCATTAGAAATAGAGTCTCAGGCCTCACCCCAGACCTACTAAATCAGAAATCCAAGACATTTTTATGCAATTTGAGACATGCTGTACCATGGAATAGGCTTCTCTGCCTTATTAGTAAAATACAATAAATAGATCATTAAAAATAGCAACAAAACAACAGCCATATTGCATCAATATTTCACTGAGCTTTGAGCAACAGAAAAGCTGGTAAACAGATGTTTAAACAAATATGGGGTTGTGGAAACAAATGAAGACCACCCAAATGAGGACAAACAGAGGCTGTTAATTCAGAACTTCCTACAGCAAGGAAGTCAGACACCATCATTTGCATCTGGCAAAGACTAAAAGTCAATTAGAGAAGTGGGAAAGCTCTGTTGCAGAAAAATTGACAAGGTTTCCTGTGTGTTCTGATTGGCAGTTGTTGGTATGGGGGAGTGGAAGTGGCAACAAGAAGCAGGGTATTTGATGTGATTGGTTGGGAGGGAAAAATAAGCTTTCTCTGGTTGGTCCGAGTTGGAAAGAGGAGGCAGCAATAAGAGTTGTCAGTCACTCTTGACAAAGTCCTAACCATTCTGGGCTTATTGACACAGATTGTGGTTTGACTTCTTGGACTTTGTATGTGGAACAGAGTTCTATTATCACACATAGTCTGGCCTTGTCTGTATACTCAGCCTCTCAGTGTTAATCATATAAGAAGAAGTCTAGGGTGGGCATGCGAGCCTCCTACAGTCATACAAGAAAGTCATCAAGGAGCCTGGCTCCTTCCATTTTCTTGCTCTACCATAAATGCTGCTGTATCCCCAGGCATAACATCTGAATTCTGGGTAGGGAAATTCAGCAAACAATATACACCCCAAGCAATCCTTCTTGTAAGGATTCATCTTTTGATTTGGGGAAGGAAGACTGCCAAGGAATTTCTGCACCCATGTCATTGGCCAGAAATTGGTCTCGTGATCATTTCTGGCTGCTAGAAAGATTAGAATCCTAGTATTAAGCATTCAAGCCTGTATTTAGGCAAGATAAAGCAGGGAAAAATAATTGGATATTTGACCTAACCTAGGGTATCTTCCACACACATATATGAACCCTTTTTAAAAAATGTAATTTAACCAAAAATGCAAAAATACCCCAAATCATCTTCAATTGAAAATGAAATAAGTCCCAGCTTTCATAATACCTGAAATTTTAGTTGTCACTCATAGAGCTGAAAAATCTCTTTCTGCTCAAAAATTTTTTTCTGTACCATGTGTCATGACATGTATCCAGTATATTCATTTACATACTTCTACATTTAGACACATTCATATCCTTAATTTATATTCCCACAACAACCTCATCAGGTATGTACCATAATTATCCCTCTTAACCTATGAGGAAACTGAGGATAGTCAAACAATTTGTCCAAGGTCACAATGCTAGAAAGTTTTAAGTCAGGATTTAAATCTGGTTGGTCTGATTCCAGAGCCCGTGTTCTCTCTCAGTCTGCTAGGCTGCCTTTCATGAAATACATAATTGCATAGTGATGAACTCAATTTAATGGAAATAAATAAGTTCTGTGACAAAAAAGCGTGGAGAGCCATAAGAGTATACAACAGGGGGAACCTAGCTTAGGCTGTGGTGGTGGAGGGGAAATTTCTCTCGGAAAGCTGGTTAGCTAACAGTTGAAGGGCGAGTTGGAATAGGGCAGATGGAGAACTGGAAGAATTCGAGAGCGGGAAATGTATCAGTGAGAGGCATGAGACTGAGCACACCGGAAATGAAAACACATGTGTAGGAGCTGCCAAATATGCTGCATACCCTGCGCTGCATGACTTCAGGATGCACCGTTGTCCTAGAAGACAGAGGGAGGCCCGCTGCGGCCTGGCTTGGGCACAGTGATGGGGCATGATACAAAGCTAGTGTCCTAGGGATTCTGAATGTACACTTCATCAGACAGGCAAATCAGAGTTAAAGGGAAGAAATTCAAGAACTGAGATCTGAGGCTTTCCAACATTTAGACTTCAAAAATTTAGGGAAAAAAAAGGGGAAGCTGACAGAGGAGACTGGAAAGGACCAGCTAGAGAGGTACAAATAAAACCAAGCCAGCCTAGTGAGGCAGGGACAGTTGTTTCCTCCAAATCGGATTAGCCCTCTTTCTCATAGTGATGGATCTCTCCATTTTCACCAAATTCATGGTCATCATTCCCTGCCCCCTAAATGTTCTACTTCTCAGCTCCTCTAGTACAGGAGTGCCTTCTGAGTTGAATAGTATCCCCTCCCAAATTCACGTCCATCTGAAGCCTCAGGATGTGACCTCAATTGGAAACAGGGTTGTTGCAGATGTAATTAAGTGTCTGGTGTTGAAGGTTTGGGTGGGTGCGGGGGTGTGTGTGGCCTAAACCCAGTGACTGGTCCTTATAAGAAGTGAGGCTTTGGAGAAACAGAAACAAGCAACAGAAGAGAGGGCCGTGTAAAGGCAGAGGCAGAGATTGGAATTCTCACAAACCAAGGAACGCCAGAGGCCACCAAAAGCTAGAAGCAAGGAAGGATTCTTTCTAGAACCTTCACATGGTCCTGTTGATACCTTGATCTCTGAGTTCTAATCTCTAGACTTGTGAGAGAACAATGTTCTTGAATTTTTCTTCTCTCCTAGATTCACTTGTTAGGTGATCTCTTCCAAGCACAGGTATGTACTTTATTTTTATTTTTGGATAGGTAATATTTCCACAAAGCATAACATTCGCAAAATACAGAAGATTATACAGTGAAAGTTTCTCTCCAGCCATCAACCACACAGATCTCATCCCAGGAAGTGACTGATATCAGTTACTTCTGCAACTAGTCTGTTCTTATACAAGCAAATGCCTGCCTGTGTGTGTGAGAGACGTGTGTGCACACTGTATATACGCACCAATGTTTATCAGTTTTTCCCTTATTGCACAGAATTTCATTTCATAAACCTGCCAAAATTCACATTGTCTCAATTTCAACCAATGGACATTTAGGTCATCTCCATTTTTCAATTTACTATTCAATATTGAAATAATGTTGCTTAACGAGTTAGTTTTCAACCTATGTGAGAATGTCCATTGGCTAAGTTCTTAAAAATGAGAATTACTGGTTAAAAGAGCATATGGATTAATTTTGATAATTACCAAATGGCTTTCATTTATTGAAGTTTGTACCAATTTTGACTTCACACCAGAGAACACCTGTTTCTTCACATCATTTCAATTTCAATATATTTTTATCAATACTCTATGTATTACAATATTATACATTGATACAACTAATACATTGATGTATCTTTGATCTTTGGCAATTGGACAGGTGAGATGAATGTTATTCGGCACATTATGAGTCATTTGCGTTTCTCTATAGTGAGAACTATTTATTTTTCTCATTTTTCTATTGAAGTTTTAGTATCTTTCTTACTGATTTATAGGAGATTTTTCCTTTTGGTAAATTAGCTCTTATATATGATATGATTTTCTTTTGACTTTATTATAGTTTTATGATACATATATTTAAAATTGTAGCTTACTTATACTAATCTTCTCTCTTATACTGAGTTTTAAATCATTCTTAGAAATGCCTCTTAGACCTACTCCTGATTCTGATAATTGGTTATTAAAAGGTAAGAATTAAACATTTTTCTTGACTTGTCAGAAATCTAGACAGAGTAACAAATAGACCCAGATGATGAAAGAAAGGAAAGGAAGAAGGGAGAAAGGTTGGTTTAGAGTTGTCATCTGTGAACTGTTCTTCCCAAAATATTTAACGTGACTAAGACTAGATCTAATATTTTACAGAAGATATTGGATTGACCAAAATATCCATTGCTTTTTTTTTTCTGTAAGATGGCTCTAGCAGTGCTTAGTAGTCTCTAACTCCATTTGAAACAAGTTTGTGAGATTGTACTGTGACAGCTGTCATATCAGCATGCATTAAAAAAACTTATCAAAATTGGTGGACTTTTGTGTAGCCATTTTAATATTGAAGATGAAAGAAAATATGCAACATTTTCAGCATATTATGCTTTATTATTTAAAGAAATGTAAAAACACAAATGAAATGCAAAAGATTTGTGCAGTGTATAGAGAAGGTGCTGTGACTGACTGTGTCAAAAGAGGTTTGCTAAGTTTTTTGGTACTACTGATATTTTGGCCAAGCAATTCTTTGCTGTGGGGCTGTCTTATTTATGCATTGGGAAATGTTTAGCAATACCCCTGGCCTCTACCCACTAGAAGCCAATAGTGGAATACCTGACATATTCAAAAGATCCAGATCAATAAAGTTACTGGTGAAAATGAAAAATGTGTCTTTTATATTATGGAAAAAAATTAAATGGACTTTTTGGCCAATCCAAGATAAGGGAGAAACAAGTTAAGTCATGAAGAAGTAATCGAGTAAGCCCAGAAATAATCTAAGACATTCAGACAACTTGAACTGCTTTTAAAAAAATAATCAGTGTCATTAAAATATATATGTTTTTTTCCAGATAAAAATTTAGGAGACATTAATAACCAAATGCAACCTGTCACATTTGATTTGATCCTATTCCAAAAATAAAGAAAATCTGTAAGTATTTATAGTTTGCTGACAAAAAGGACAAATTCAAAATTCTGTTATGCTCAAATTGTTCCCTAATATGTTAATTGTATTGAAACAAATTCTTGTTTTCAGAATAAGCTTTTTAACAAAACTGATTTTATTTTCAATTTTTTAACTGCGATAATCTTGTGGTTATATGGGTGAGTATACTTATTTTTGGAGATGCATGATCAACTATTTAGTGGTGAAGTCAGATCTTCTATAATTCACTGAGATGATTGAGCAAAACACAATATAAATAAGGAGAAGTAATATGACAAAGTATTTAGAATTTTTGCACCTAAGCAGTGGGCATATTGATGTTTATGGCACTTTAAACTCTTTTTTAAAATATAAATTATTTTTCTATTGCCTCTGTAATTTATTATCTCACAGTATATGGGTCAGAGGACCAGGTACAGAGTAGTTCAACTGAGATGTCTCCTTACCTTATCACAAAACCAAACTCAGTCAGCAGGGCTGAGTTTCTTTCTCAAGTTTTGGGGAGATAAATCTTCTTCCAAGTGCATTCAGGTTTTTAGCCAAATTCATTCCTTGCTACTGCAGAACTGAGCTCCCAGTTTCCTCGCTGGCTGCCAGTGGGGCCCAGTCTTGCCTGCTGCCGCATTCCTGCCCATTCTTTCTGCGTGGCCGCCTTTCAACAAAGGTGGCCAAGTCTTCCTATCACTTCATCTCTCCAACTTGTGCCACATTACCTACTCTAGCCAGAGAAAGTTCTCTGCTTTTAAAGGCTTGTGTGATTATGTCGGTTCTCTTGGGTAATCCAGTGTACCCTCCTTATCTTAAAATGCATCATCTCAATTAAATCTGTAAAGTCCCTTTTGCCCTGTAAAGTGATATAATCACAGGATCCAGGGATTAGAGTCTAGACATCTTTGGGGGACCATTCTGCCTACCACACAATATATTTGAACATGTTTATAATGAAAATGTTAAAAACATACACATGCTCCTTCACTACAAAATAACCACTCCCGTGGTGATAACATTCTATGTTGTTAACTGTCAGAACTTTAACGGGTATTTTCTTTTTCTTTCTTTTTTTTTTTTTTACATGCAAGTGTTTGATCTACTTATTGTTTACTCCTTTACCTCCTGCATGGGCTACATAAAGAGAGGTGACTCATGCCATCAGCCGTGTCAGCCTCACCCGTTTGTCGGAGGGGTAGGCAGCCATGATGCTCTGGCTGCTTCTCAGCCTAACGTTTCATTCTCTTGCAGATTCTTGTCCTTGAGTTTTAGCTTTAATTGAACAAGAAAAAGCATTACTCATCTTATGAAGAAATCTCTTCTGTTCATGCCAAGTTCAGTTCAAAAATAATGATCAGTTTTAAATTTCTTCCCTGTACCTGCACTGGTTGCCTTATTATTATTTTTTTTTAAATCCAAATCTGACTCTTTTGGTAAGCTGAATTCTTGGGATATATTGTAAAGGCAATTGGGCATGAGGCCTCCCTGGATCCTGGCTTGCTCTTTATTTCCTTAATTAGAGCTCACTGGGGGAAACTCTGGGTGATAAGGCAGGCCTGTGAATTATCCATAATGCTCCATCAAGACAATCATTGCAACAGCTGGGGCAATGAGCGGTATGGAGGAGAAATTAAGTATGCAAGAAGGACAGAGATATATTAAATAGAGAAGGAAGATTTATGGGAGACCAAGATCCCTGGGGATTATTAGCATGTCAGCAGAAATAAAGTACTCTTATAAACATGGTAGTGAGCATTGACATATTTCTGGTAACTTAGAACATTCAACTGGAAAAGATTCAGGGGAAGAAAGGTTTCCCAAGACAATGCATATGGAGTTGATGGCATATTGAGCTAGATCATGGCTGAGGTCCAACTAAGTCAATTACCAAGACTTGCTCTTACCAAGCTGGAGAGTTATGTCATCTTCATAGTACCTAGTACATGTTCAAAAGCCACTTTTTATGAATCTAATCTTTGGCTTTGAAATGTGTAAACACAAACATCCCACAAGCTTCCCCCCTAACCCCAATTATCCCAGCCTGGGCTTACAAACAAATTAGGGGTTTTCCATATAGCCTTGCAGTTTCCAACCTATGGAACTGAATATTGCCCCTTGCAAGAAAGAGGAAAGACATGCTTCACCTCATTTACAGTTTTGCTTTTGGTTGGCCCTAGAGAAGAGACAAGGAAATTTGGTTGGGTTACTGGGTTTTAGAATATATTGATTTCGAATCCAGGATTTAGGAAATATACAGTATTTAGTAGAGATTTTATTACAGAAGGTAAAAAATCAGAATGTTTGGAGAGGTAAGCATTTTTGATTGAAAATGGAATAGTGAGTGTGAGCCAAATTTAGAACAGAAGAGAGATTGCCGGTGGCACTCATGACTCAATAGACATGATAGCATTGGCGTATTCAGGGTAAAACTGCTACTACGTGGTAGAACAGCTATGGATGTTTATTAGGCCACTTCATGACATTCTTTTCTTAGCTTGTCAGACCTCTTTGTATTTGTCTGTAGTCAGGCTGCTTACCCTAGTAAAAGTATATCAAAGTCTCCTTTTTTTCCTCATTATTTTTCTTTCCTTCTTATTCCCTTCTTACCTTCTGTATTTTTCTTTTATTCTTCATCCCCATATCCCTCACTCTCATGTTTTAGTTTTTGATAAAATTGAAAAAGATAATTTTACATATACTTTAGAACCCTATCATAACAAGAAACAATTGACACCCCCTTACTAGAATTGAAACAATTGCCAAACACTACAGAAAATTTCCTTTTGAGGAATAGGCCAGATTTACTGTAATGTCACTTGATTTTGTTTTAGTATTTTTGAATGCTTAATAGAAATTCAAGATATGGTGTTCAGAGCACTCATTTGTTAATTTATTACAGCAACAGTAGAAAACTATGACAGACTTTATGGCTTAAAACAACACAAATTGATTACCTTACAGTTCTGTGGTTTAGATGTCCAATACAAATCTCACTGGTGAAAGTCAGTGTCAGCAGGGCTGAATTCCTTTCCAGAGGCTCCAGGGGGCAGAAGAAATCTGTTTGCTTACCTTTTATAGCTTCTAGGGGACAGCCTCATTTCTACGGTTACAGACACCCTTCTTCTATCTTAAAAGCCAGAAACCTTTCATTTCTCTGACTCGTTTTCAGCAGCCATAACTCCTCCTGACCACAACTCAGCCAGGTTCTCTGCTTTGAAGGTTGCTGTGATTATATTGGGTCCACCTGGATAACTCAGGCTCCTATTCCCCATCTCAAGGGCCTTTGCACAATCACATTTGCAAAGTTCCTTTTTCTGTGTGAAGTAAATATTCACAGGTTCCAGGGATTAGTATAGGGTGGGAGGGGACAGTATTCTGGCTACCACAACCTTGATCAGAGTCACCTGATTTTCTTGTAATTAAAAAAAGGACAGTTTCTGTACTCTACACTTCGCATGATTGAACTCTGGGAATCTGCATGGATTTTCACTTTTAAGAGCTTCCCAGATCTTTTTATGTGCATGTTTTCCTCATTTTATGTGCCATTCTTGATCTTTGACCACATTTGAATTGTCTCGAGAATCCTGAATAAATGCTCTCTGAGGAATTTGCATATTGGTCTACTAGGTGGTCATGGCACCCTGACCCAGGTATTTCCAACTCCTGAGCTTAACTGTGATATCATTAAAAGAATTCTAAAGTTTTAATTTAGAATAAAAGTGTATCATGTTTAAATGAAATAACATGTAACAGATGCTTTAGCACAATTTTAAACAGTATACATGTAAACATGTAGAACTCTATAGATATGGAGAGAGGTCAAGGTCCTTAACTGTTAATCTGGATATTACTCAGTGGACCATGTGGCTATAAAGTGAAAAGAGTGAATGGTGAGTGCCTCACAATATAGAATCAAAAATGATCCTTGAACTCTAATAGCTGGACACAGTAAAGCATATTAAGGGCCAAATTTCTTCTATAAGTAGGAATACCTTATAGTAATAGATGTTATTTTTTCATTATTGTAGCTTTAGCATAGTTAATATTCATTTAAAATTTCATGTTAAAAACATGTGAGCACATTCATATCCATAAATTAATATGCACTAAGATTTTGATAGTTATATTTCTGGTGAACCTGTAATCTGAAGTTTTCACTGATGACAAATCGTAAGCTTCATTTAGATTCAGAAGATCGCATTTAATTATAGTATCAAAATAAAATAAAACTCAGCTATATACCATGTAGTTCTGTAACATTTAATACAAACATAAAAAGAAAATCATGATCAAATGGAAGAATGCAGCAAAGAACTATTGAAGGAAAAACAAGAATAAATGTGAGATAAGGTTGATTCTATTACTAGACATACAAGGTGATGCTGAGTAGTATCACTTGAGCTGCCCAAGAAAGAGAGCCTCATAAAGCTCTTCTTTCCTTCATTGAGGCATTCATTCAATGAGACTTTATTTAATGAGACATTTATTTTTTTTCAAGGCTTAAGTTGTGACCTCTTGAAAGTTCCTTTAAACAAACGTTCTTTGGAGAGATACCACACTAAGCATCTAATAGATTAAACTGAGAAGTACAGGGGTGGGCAAAAGTAGGTTTACAATTGTGACTATGTGAAACACGGAGTTTATTCTTGAATTTATTATTATTATTATTTATTATTGCATTATTTATTTTCATTATTTGTCTTTTTCTTATTATTGTTATTATTTTATACTCTTAATTATGATTTATTTTTTAGGAGATAAAGGCTGGTAGTTAAACTCCTTTTGCCCACCTTTGTATATTTGTCTCGTTTCTTTGAGGTTAAGAGGGCCTGGGAGGAAACAAGTAACTGTTACAAGAATGAGAGGGACCCAGAAAATGGAAGACAAGTGTTCCTAAAAGCTACTTCACAGTTTTACCTCTGAGCCTAGAACAAGGTTCTGTACAGATAGGCCCAAAGGTGATGGGAGATATTATACCTCGCTATCCATTCTCCTCTTCCTTAAAGTAATGGACATGCCCCCAAATGTTGTGATAATAGGTTTCCCAGAAAAAGACTAAACTTTTCAGCCTCCTTTGTGTGCTTGTGGGGCCATGTGACTATGTTCTTTGACTGTAAGAGGAAGTGATGTGTCCTCAGAGACAGACAAATGTTTTTTCTTCCATTTCATTCTCATAGCTTGGGCATGCCAATGTGTTAGAGCTGGCCCTTGGCTGAAGGGTGGAATCTTCCTTTCATGAGAGAACCAAGAACAGAGGGAGCCATGAACAGCCTGATTTATATGAACGAGAGCTAATCTTTTTTCTCAGTTAAGCCACCATTATTTTGGATTTTCTGACTCTGGTAGCTGAGCTAAATGCTAATTAAACAGATGCTTTAACACCTAATAATTCCTTTTACTACTGGTTTAGAAGCAAATAGTGCCTGAAAATAAAAAAAATATCAGGTGAGTCAGAAGCAGTGGAAAAGCACATTAAATAAGTGTAAATATTTCATTTGTCCTGTTTTTCCCCCGCTTCTTTTTAGCCACCAATTATCCCTGCTTGTCGCCTCTATTTTCTGTCATTCCACTGACCCTTACAAGTCTCTTCATGTTCCTGCTTACATATAGGCATTCATTGTTTATATACCATTTATTGAACAGCTACCGAGTTTCACAGCACTGGGTAATATGAAAAAGATACAGACAGGTTTCACCAGGAGACATAAATGTTATCTAGGGAGCCTTGGCATTTCTTCACATTACAGGGCTGCAATTGATGTTAGAAATCAAGAGATCCAATGCCCTCGTTTCACAGTTGAGTAAACTGAGACTTAGAGATGCTGTATGTTGCACAGCAGTTGTGGCAGAATTGCTGAAACATGAGTCTCTCACATTCATCACCAGTGTTCTTTTCCTTGTGCCACAGTTTAATTTCAAGATTTTCCATGGAGAGGGGACTTTCTCTATTTTTGTGGTGGATATTTAATTTTATAATTTAATTAAGGATAAAGAACTATGTTCTACAAGTTTGTCTTCAGCCAAATGTATTTGAGAACTCCACAAAAGCTCTGTCTCCACTAATTATATATTGCTTCCCAGTCATGTGCAGGAGTGTGTGTGTGTGGTGGTGGTGGCTTTGGAAGCCTAGATTTCAAAAATTGTGGCAGAGCTTTATTACCCTAATAGTAGTGATTTTAATTGGATTTGTGCAATGGTGTATGGAAGACATAACAACGTCTGTATAGACTGGTTAAAAATTGAGTTGCCAAACTGGAAACTAGCTTTAAATTTTCTTGCCTGTAGAGCCTATAGATCTGAAAGGAATCATTCAAAGTGGTAGAAACACCCTGGATTAATTGGGAGGTTTGAATACAGAAATCAGAGCAGAAGCAGCTATTTTTCACATCCTGTGGCTCTGATCCTCCTGTTCACCTTCTCCCTGCAGTGAAGTTTTAATGAATTGCTATAAAGGGTGAGGTGGTTAGAATCTGAGGAAGGATAAAATGGTTGGGCTCCAAGAAAAACAAAACAGATGGCATGCCTTAAAATTTTTGCTTTCATACTTCAATTATTCAAAAATACCTTCTGTAAAGCTGGTGTCTATTTTGCAAAGGGCGTTTACACAGTTAGGAAGTTGCTAAATGAATTGGGGAAAGCAGATTAGACTGCTGAAGGCATTTTATTTTTATTACAACAGAAAGATGTTTTAATTAGTTATTTACAGTATTTCTGACTTGGAACTGGCTGCTATGTGGCAGAAAACACTCAACCTCCCTTAGTAAATATGGGCTGATTTCTATAATGTTTTTCTATTTTAAATGCTATTTTAAATATTTAATTAAAGCTTAGATTTCTATCAGATTTTTAGAGTGGCAAACTTTATTCACAATATTTAATGTACTTTACACTTTACTCAATGCCTATAGCAGGCTCACAAGCAATTATAAGCATCTTTGCATTTTGTGTAAGGCTCTGTGCTGGGTTCTGAGAACAAAGGTGTTATGATCTCAGGAAACTTCGAGTCACATGGAGAAGACATGAATGACCAGAGAGGAAGGTGAAGGGACTAACTTTCTGGAGGAACAGAAAAAGTCTATAAAAGAGCCCCTGCTTGAGTGAAGAGCTGAAGAATGAACATGCGCAAGGTAGACAAATAGGGGTTGGGGAGAATAGTCTAGGCAGAGAAAAAGCAACAATAAAATCACAACTCCTGAGCAAGTACATGGCATGCTTAGGTTATATTAATATTTTAGGGTAGTTGGAGAGCTGAATATTTGGAGGAAACTGGCAGAAAAACAAAATAGGGTGTCAAGAAAAAGACTCCTATTCTCCATAGAAACCATGTAATGTCTTTACCGTGCTTCTCTCCTGAGCTCCATCCCACCATGCACTGCCCTCTCAAGTTTCAGCTCATAGCCTTGCTCCACATTACCATGAAAAAGTAAACGTCATCAGATGGGCATTTCACCTTTCTATCGCCAAGTCAATAAATACACCTCAACCAATCTCCTTCACCCCCTTTTATGACACTGATTCATCAGGGCTGTTCCTCCCCATATGTTTTGGATTCCATTTCCTTTTGCCTTCTCTTGGAATTTTGTCTTCTGGTATTTTCCTTCTCTGCTGCTTCTGCTTCTCTCTTTCTCCTTCCCAGGCTATTCTCATCGAACAAGAAATGTGTTCTAATGTCTTCCATCTTAAAAACAAACAAAATAATCAACAAATATTGACCTTGGTCCCATATGCTGCTTCAATTTCTGTGGTAAAGTAGTATGTGTGCACCAATTATTTCAAGTGCTCCCTTAAAATTCCTAACTTTCCTGGGCCATAAGATTAGTTCTTGTCCATGGATCAAGAGTAAAAATAACATATAACACTAAGAACTGGTGTGCCTTCTACGTAGATCTGTCATGTGAACTTAGAGGCCACATGATCCAGTTCACTTAACTGCAGAATGGGGGGTAGGGAGGTCATCAATGAAAGTTAGACATAAATATTTACTGTGTAAAGCTCTTGGATTTGTCTATTAGAGGTAGCTAGCTTTAAGTGACCCTGATTAACAGAGCTGCCACTCTATTCCTCCACCCCTTTCCACTAAGGTCCATAAAAATTTTTGCAAACACTTTCATTTTCTTCACATGCTTGGCCCTTCCAATTCGGTATTCTCTTGCTAAGGTTACCAGTGACTCCCATAATACAGGAGAGGATGGATATTTTTTGTATTTATCTTACTAGACTTAACAGCTGATCTCTCCTCTTTGAAGTTGTCCTCTTTTTTTGTCTTGTAATGTTCTTTCTACTCTTCTGGTCTTTTTCTCTGTCTCCTTTGGTGGCTTGGATCCTTTCCCAATATCTTGGTAGCAGAGTTCCCAAGTAATTGTTCTCAGATCCTCTTAAATTCCCTTTCTGTACTCTTTTCCTAGGTGGTTTAAGACACGGTTTGCAGGACCAGCGAGGGTTGGCGAGCATGTGTGTGACCCGTGCGGGCTGGCGAACGCTTGCACTGGCGGGCAAGGCCTCCCACAGATTGGCACCGATATGGCCTGTGAGGGAGTGCACAGAGCGGCAAAGGAAGGTGTAAATTGACCCGCCCACCTGTGATTGCGGAGCGGCCCACAAAATTAGCAGATCCCCGGCCGAAGGGGTCACAGAGCTGCCCAGAGTCCCTGGAGGAGAGAATGGAGACAGGATTAACTGGAGAGTCCTGGAGCTGACTTCCATTTCCACAGTCCCCATTTGGCGAGGGCAAGCAACGCACCCAAAGAGCCAAAAGCGCGGAAAACACACAGTAGAAGACCCTAAACTGACCAGTGCCTGGGAGCTCGCAGGCCAGGGGGGCCAGATGAGTATGTGAGGTCGCAAATAAGCCCCCTGGTCTGGGGCAAGCACATGCGAGCCCAGGCAGGCAGGGGATCCTGCCGCGCTGGGATCGCGCTCAAGGAGCCAATGTGAGAGTACAGAGGGATCCCAAAAAATAGCCCTGCCCTGACCGAAGGGGTCACAGAGCTGCCCCAAGCAGGAGTCAGACACAGACAGTAGACTCCTGGAAGACTCAAACAAACAACCCAAGGTCCTATAGGGTCAACAAATGACATCATCAGAGGCAGTCCCAGAAAGAAAAGGACAAAAATACTTAACAGACTCTCACAAAAATGGGAAGAAAAAGAAGTTCCCCCCAAATGAGTGGCAAAGGGGACTCCCCATAGAGAAAGCTGAATGAAATAGAAGCAAGGGAACTATCAGATATTGAATTCAAAACAATGGTTCTAAGGAAGCTCAATGAGCTCAGCCAGCTCAAAGAGAACTATGAGAAACTGCAGAGAAACTATCAGGATCTTACAGCAAACTATATCAGCCTGGAAAAGGACATAGAAACTATCATGAACACAAGAAGATATGAAGAATACCATTTCTGAGTTGAAGAACACAGTAGAAGGAATCCAAAGCAGGCTGGATGAAGCCGAGGATTGAATCAGTGAGATGGAGGATAAGGTAGAAAGAAACTCCCAGAGAACAAGAAATGGAAAAAAGACTCAAAAAGAATGAAGAGGCATTTAGGGAAATGCAGGACAACCTGAAACGCAATAATATCCGTATATAGGGATACGAGAAGGAGAAGAAGAGGAGCAAGGGATAGGGAACCTCCTTGAAAAAGTAATAATGGAAAACTTCCCTAATTTGAGGAGAGAAAGGCTCTCATGGATCCAGGAGGCACAGAGGACCCCACTCAAGAGGGACCCAAGGAGGTCCACTCCAAGACACATCATCATTAAAATGGCAACTATCAAAGACAAAGAGAGAATCCTCAAGGCAGCAAGGGAGAAGGAGAAAGTAACATACAAGGGGGCCCTGATACACCTAGGAGCTGACTTCTCAACAGAAACACTACAAGCCAGAAGGGAATGGCAACAAATATTCCAAACCATGGAAAGCAAGGGCCTAAAGCCAAGGCTGCTCTACCCAGCAAGGCTCTCCATTAAAATACAAGGGGAAATACGGATTTTCCCAGACAAGAGAAGGCTAAAAGAATACATCTCTACCAAACCAGCACTCCAAGATATGCTAAGGGGACTGGTTTAAGCAGATGAAGGAAAAGAATGAGACAGAGAGGAACACAGGTACAAAGAGAAAAGATGAGTAAGTTTCTATCAGTAATATCTCTCAATGTGAATGGACTAAATGCCCCAATCAAAAGACACAGGGTAGCTGAATGGATAAGAAAACATGACCCACACATATGCTGCCTACAAGAGACCCACCTCAGAGCAAGAGACCTACACAGATTGAAAGTAAAGGGATGGAAAAAAATATTCCAGGCAAATGGGCAAGAGGAAAAGGCTGGGGTTGCCATACTTGTATCACAAAGTAGATTTCAAAACAAAGGCCATAAAGAGAGACCCAGAGGGGCACTTTATCATACTGAAAGGAAGAATCTATCAAGAAGACATCAACATTGTAAACTTATATGCTCCCAATATAGGAGCCCCCAAGTTATAAGGAAATTGTTGGATGACTTCAAAAAAGATATAGACAGCAACACACTGATAGTAGGGGATTTCAACACCCCACTGTCAAAAATGGACAGATCTTCCAAACAAAACATTAATAAACATATCGTGGCGCTGAATGAAACACTGAATCAAAAAGACTTAACTGACATATATAGAACCTTACATCCCAAAGAAGAAAAATACACATTCTTTCCAAATGCTCATGGCAGTTTTTCAAAGATAGACCACATGATAGGACACAAAGCAAACCTCAGCAAATTCAGGAAAATTGAAATAATACCAAACTTTTTCTCGGACCACAAGGGCTTGAAACTGGAAATCAACCTCAAAGAGAAACTTCAAAAACTTGCAAACTCATGGAGACTGAACAGTAGACTATTAAACCATGAATGGGTCAATAATGAGATAAGAGAAGAAATCAAAAAATTTCTGGAAACAAATGAGAATGAACAGACAACAGTCCAAAACCTATGGGACACAGGAAAGGCAGTCCTGAGAGGGAAGTTCATAGCAATACAGGCTTACCTAAAAAAGATAGAAACAATTCAAATAAAAGACCTAACACTACAACTTCAAGAATTAGAGAAACAACAACAAATAAATCACAGAGCAAGTAGAAGGAAGGAAATAGTCAAGATTAGAGCATAACTGAATGACATAGAGATGAAAAGAACAATTCAGAGAATCAACCAATCCAGAAGCTGGTTCGTTGAAAAGATAAATAAAATTGACAAACCTTTAAGAAGACTCATCAAGAAAAAAAGGGAGAGGACCCAAATTAATAATATCAGAAATGAAAGAGGAGAAATAACAACTGCTACCACAGAAATAGAAAGGATCGTCAGAAACTACTAAGAACAATTATATGCCAAGAAATTTGAAAATCTTGATGAAATGGACACATTTTTAGAAAAGTATAATCTTCCAACACCGAAGGAGGAGGAAACAGAAAGCTTGAACAGACCAATAACAGCTGGGGAAATTGAAGCAGTCAGCAAGAAACTCCCGGCACACAAAAGCCCAGGGCCGGACGGTTTCACAGGATGATTTTACAAAACATTTAAGGAAGAGCTAACCCCTGTCCTTCTCAGACTATTCCAAAAAATCCAAGAGGAGGGAAGACTCCCAGACTCTTTCTATGAGGCCAGCATCACCCTGATCCCAAAACCAGATAAAGACCCTACAAAGAAAGAAAACTACAGGCCAATTTCGCTAATGAACATAGATGCTAAAATCCTCCACAAAATATTGGCAAACCGCATCCAGCAATACATTCAAAAGATTATCCACCACACTCAAGTGGGATTCATCCCAGGGATGCAGGGATGGTTCAATATACGCAATTCAGTAAACGTGATACATCACATAAATAAAAGAAAAGACAAAAACCACATGACCATCTCGATAGACGCAGAAAAAGCATTCAATAAGGTACAGCACCCATTTATGATCAAAACACTCAGCACAATGGGAATAAATGGGGCATTCCTCAACGTAATAAAGGCCATATATGAAAAACCTACAGCCAACATCATACTCAACGGGCAAAAACTGAAAACTTTCCCACTAAGATCGGGAACACGACAAGGATGTCCGCTCTCACCGCTTCTTTTCAACGTCGTATTGGAAGTCCTAGCCACAGCAGTGAGACAAGAGAAAGAGATAAAAGGCATCCAAATAGGAAAGGAGGAAGTAAAGCTATCATTGTTTGCAGATGACATGATAGTGTACAGAGAGAACCCTGTAGACTCTACCAAAAAACTCCTCAACCTAATAAGTGAATTTGGCAAAACAGCAGGATACAAAGTCAACATTCAGAAATCAAAGGCATTTTTGTATACCATCAATGCAATGGAAGAAGAAGAAATCAGAAGAAAAATACCATTCGATATAGCAAGAAGATAGTAAAGTACCTAGGCATAAATTTAACCAAAGACACAAAAGACCTGTATGCAGAAAACTATACAACATTGAAAAAAGAAATTAAAGAAGACACAAATAAATGGAAGCATATACCATGCTCATGAATTGGAAGAATCAATATCATCAAAATGTCCATACTACCCAAAGCAATTTATAGATTCAACGTAACCCCTATTAAGATACCAATGACATATTTCACAGAAATAGAACAGACATTTCAAAATTTATATGGAACCATAAACGACCCCAAATAGCCTCAACAATTTTGAGAAAGAAAAACAAATTAGGAGGGATCACAATACCAGACATCAAACTCTACTACAAAGCCACTATACTCAAAACAATCTGGTACTGACACAAGAACAGACCCATAGACCAGTGAAACAGAATAGAAAGCCCAGAAATAAGCCCAGGTCTCTATGGGCATCTAATATTTGACAAAGGGGGCAGAAGCATAAAATGGAGCAATAACAGCCTCTTCAACAAATGGTGTTGGGAGAGCTGGACTACTACTTGCAAAAAACTGAAGTTGGATCATCAGCTGACACCATACACAAAAATAAACTCAAGATGGATAAAAGACTTAAATATAATTTGCAACACCATAAAAGTCCTCGAGGAGAACATTGGCAGGAAACTCAGATATTCCACGCAGCAATTTTTTCACTGATATGTCTCCTAAAGCAAGGGACATAAAGGAAAGAATAAACAAGTGGGACCTCATCAAAATAAGAAGCTTCTGCACGGCTAAAGAAAACATCAGCAAAATGAAAAGGGAGCCAACCGTATGGGAAAATATATTCACTAATGATACATCAGATAGAGGTTTGATCTCCAAGATATATAAAGAACTCACTCGACTCCACTCCAAGAAGACAAACGATCCAGTCAAAAAATGGGCAAAGGACCTGGGCATACGCTTTTCCAAGGAGGAGATACAGAGGGCCCAGAGGCATTTGAAAGGATGCTCAGCATCACTAGCCATCAGAGAAATGCAGATCAAAACCACCATGAGGTACCACCTCACACCGGTCAGAATGGCTGTCATAAACAGATCCACAAACAACAGGGGCTGGCGAGGCTGTGGAGAAAAGGGAACCCTAGTACACTGTTGGTGGGAATGCAGACTGGTGCAGCCACTGTGGAAAGCAGTGTGGAATTTCCTCAGAAAGCTAAAATGGAACTGCCTTTTGATCCAGTGACCCCTGCTGGGACTATACCCTGAGAACACCAAAACGCCAATTCAAAAGAACCTATGCACCCCAATGTTCATAGCAGCACAATTTACAATAGCCAAGTGTTGGAAGCAACCTAAATGCCCATCAGTAGATGATTGGATCAAAAAGTCATGGTACATATACACAATGGAATACTACGCAGCAGAAAGTAAAAAAGAACTACTAAACTTCGCGACAGCATGGATGGAGAGCATTATACTAAGCGAAATAAGCCAGGGGGCGAAAGACAAATACCATATGATCTCACCTATAAGTGGAATGTAACCAACAATACAAAGATGCAAGGAAAATAAGACCAGCAACACTGAAAGGAAAAGAAATCAACAGACACAAGAGGGAAGGAGGGAGGGGGGCGGGGAAAAGGAAGGGAAGGGGAAAGTCAAGGAACATATAGCAAGGACTCATGGACAAAACCAAAGTGGAAGAGCTGAGGGAGGGATGGAGGGAGGGGGCAAGGGAAAGTGGTGGGGGGTAGGCAGCGACAAATGTATTTGAAAAAATAAATTAAAATAAAATTAAAAAAATTAAAAAGAAAAGACATGGTTTGCAGTGCAATCTCTATAGTGGTAACTCTCAGATTGCTCCAACTCAGATATCTGTTCTGAGTTTATACTCCTCACTGTTATTAGCCAAATATTTGCCATTTTCACTGAAATTTTTCAAACTTAATATACAAAAATAAACTCTTGATAAGCCCCCATCTCCCAAACTGTTCTTTTTATATTCCACACAAAAAAAAACATTCTACCACCATTGACACAATTTCTAAATCAAAAAGAGTGGAGTCATTCTTGGCAAGTATTACCACACACTTCCAGTTGAGTCATGGTTCCTTTCCTGTTAAAATCAAATAAATTTAAAGTGAATACCCGGAATTTTATAATAGTTCCCTCCTAATCTCATCTTGTAATTTGTTTTCCATTCTGGAGTTAGACTTTAAATCTTTTAAAAATCTTTATTTAAGGGAATTTCACCTATTTGAGGAGAATTTATAACTACAAATAATTGCTATATGAAGGATATTTTAAATAAGCCAGTAAGAGAGAGACAAATATCATGTAATTTCACTTGTATGTGGACCCTAGTGAACAAACTGAGTTAACAAGCAAAATAAAGACTAGGCTGGCAGCTCTGAGGGGAAGGTAGTTGGGGGAAATGATGGGATTGAGCAAAAAACAAAAAAGGAAAGAAAGAAAAACGGGGAAGAATCACAGACATGTGTGGTGGCTGCAGGGTTGGGGGTGGGTGGAGGTGGAAGAGGGTATAGGGGCGATAAATGGTAATGGAAAAAGTACAATTAAAATAATGTAAACAAATAAATAAAAGGGGAAAATAAACCAATAAAAATAAAGGTAATATGGAGAACCTATATGACTTGGAAGGTCAAGAAATACACATTAAGTCTTTAGGCACAAAAACATTATTTAAAGTGCCATCAATATGTCACAGTTTCAGTAGAAAGAGAAAAGTTCATTATTTTCCCTAGGTTATTACCTTTTTCTATAAGTTAAACAGACTACATTGTATTTTATTCAGTTAACAAATTTCCATCTATGTATCACTAATTAACAACAATAAAAATGGGATTCTTTGATTTGACAGTGGTATATACTGATTTTTGCATATTCCAGATAGTGTTCAATGTGATACAAATGATCCAACATGAGTAATCCAATAACATTGAGTGCCAGTTGCCGTGTAGGTAATTTAATAATCCTCATTAGTATTAAACCCAATCAGCATTAGTATTAAACTGTGGAATATAAATTCATTCATTCTCTAGATTATGGTCCAATTAGTTTTGGTAGATTTTAACTTCTTAGCACTGTATCTGGGTAATAATTATTTACTTTATGGGGCTCACAGTTCATTAAATATGTTCCCCAGAAAAGTTAGCAGACTCATAAACACATTTTTCTTATCACTTTTGTTGCTATTTTTAAAGATTGCTCTAGTTCCCAGAAGACGGTTTTGCAGAGTAGTTCTCAAAGGGGAAGCCTACGTGTGGTATGGTAGACTACCCTTATGAATATGTACCATCCCTTTTACTGAAATGACATTTGTGACTCTCATTCTTCCTTATTTCTTAAGAAATATTCTTTTCAGTAGTTTTAAGAATTTAAGTTTTTTAAAAACCGCAGTGAGATGTTACCTCATGCCTTCCGGAATGGCTGTTATCAAGAGGACCTGAAATAACCAGTGCTGGCAAGACTGCAGAAAAGGGAGCCCCTGTGCCCTGTTGGCGGGAATGTAAATTGGTACAGCCCCTGTGGAAAACTGGTACGGAGGGTTCTCAAAAATTAAATATAGAACTGCAGTTCACCCTGTACAAAATACATTTAAGCTGCATGGCCCACTTAAACGTGGATTTTTTCCAATAAATACCTGCACTGCTTTTGATCCGTGGTTGGGAGTATATGGATGAGAAGGGCCCTTGTATTATTGATCTATACTCTTTTATGTAGGGCATTTGAGCATCTGCAAATTTTGGTATCTGCAGGGGTGCCGAAATGAAGCCCCCTACATATGGAGGGACAACTCCTCTTACACCCTTGCAGTCCTGGGGAAGTCAAAAGGCATATGTGAACTTTCAACTGTGTGGCAGGGGGGTCAGTGCCCCTAACTCTCATGTTGTTCGAAGGTCAACTGTACCATATGATCCAGCTATCCCACTTCTCAGTGCATATCCAAGAAAAACAAAATAGCTGTCTCAAAGATATATACACATCCTCATGTTCAGTGCAGAATTATTTATAATATATAGTAGACAAGATATGGAAACAACATAAATGTCATTGACAGGTGGATGGATACACACGTGCGTCACAATGGAATATTATTCAGCTGTGTAAAAGAAGGAAATCTGCCATTTGTAACAACATGGGTGGACCTTGAGGGCATTATGCTAAGTGAAATAAGTCAGATAGAGGAAGCCAAGTTATTTGTGAAATCTAAAAAAACCCCCTGAACTTAGAGATACAAAGAACAGATGTATGGTTGCCAGAAAATGGAGACGGTGGCGGGGTGGGGAAATAGGTGATTGTGGTCCAAAGACACAAACTTTCAATTATAAAATAAATAACTCCTGGGAAAAATGACTATAGTTAGAAATAATACATTGACTGTTTGAAAGTTCCTAACAGAGCAGTTCTTAACAGTTCTCTAATCACAAGAAAAAAATTGTGACTATGGGACGTGATTGATGTTAATGAAACTTATTGTGGTAATCATTTTGCAATACATATATACATATATAGATATATAAAATTACTATGTTGTACATTGTAGACTAATATGATGTTCTATGTCAATTATATTGCAATAAGACTTAAAACAATAGGATTTAATTCTTGCACATGAGCAAAAAAAAAAAAAAAAAAAAAAAGGAACTCTTAAAATGTAGAAATCCAGATGTATTTTTAAAGGAAAAAGTCGTTAATAAAGGATGCTGTGTGTGTGATCTCTTCCAGTCTGGCAGCCCAGGCTGCAGCTTGTGTAAGAACAGACCTTGGAAAGTGAAGAGTAAAATATTAAAATTGTTGTGAGAAACTTTCTCAAATAGTAGGTCCACAAATGCTGCCATATTTTCCTCCCTTAGCCAGCTTGTATTTCTGGATTTTGGTTTTAGGAATACAAATGTAATGATAGACTTTCTAACTATGTATGGTTCAGGCTGATTAAACTTGTGAGCAACTTAAAGTTGGCGTCATATATTTCAGTTTTACTGCAACTTTCCAAAAAAGCTGATGTTGTTGGGTTTTTTTTACATTGTTTTTCAAGAACCCCAACCCCTAATATGGTCTTGAGATAGAGTTTTGGGGTAATGGAGCAGATATAAATTAAATTCACCCACCACAACCAGGAGACAGCTGGATGGAGGTGATAAAGGCACTAAACTTGTGAGAATACCTAGATACAAATCATGGTTTGTATTGTTTATAAACCGTGAGAGATTATTTTTCTGCATTCTCTGAGATGCTTATGTTTTGCTTAAATATGTAAAATAGGAACAATAATATCTACCCCATAGGACTGTTGGGATGATAAAATATCTAATTCTTGGAAAAACAATTAGCATAGTACCTTTTATTTGGTGGGTTCCCAAAATGTTTTACTAAATCTGGATCAAAGCTCACATTATTGGTGATAATAACAATTTAAGTTTGCATTATGCAGTTAGAATAGACCTCACAAAGATTTTACCAGTCATTTATTTTGTAGGAAGCCAAAGCCAGTTGAACTGACTTGCTTCAGATTACACAGATAAGGGCAGTGTTAGGGCCGAAATCTTGGTTTCCTGTGAGCAGCCCTGTGGGCTTTTTATCGGTGGACCCTGCTGTAAGACAAGTGACATTTGTCACTGTGTGTGACCATACATTGTGTTGCAGAATGTGTTTCTCTTAAAAGAAGTAGAACATTTAGCAATTTTATAGCAGTGGTATATGGAGAATTGGGTTCACAAAGGGCTCTTTTGTTCACTGACAATGATTTCTGGTAAGTCACTTAACTTTGAGTAACAATCTCCATAATATGCCTTTCACAGAACTATTGCCTCAATTAGATTAGGAAAAGTTATGTGAATGCACCTACCACGGAGTTTTCAAAATAGAGTGTTCAATAAGTAAATATATGTTAAATTTGTGCCCATGTTGTAAATGCATTCCATGTATTATGCCAGTATAATTTAGACAAAAAAAAATATGTTTGCCTCAAATGATCTTCTTCCTAAATTGCCTAAACAATTCTTTGAACTCTCTGGTTCTCAAAGCTTATGGAAGCTTAGCCACGATGGATTATAATAATAGCTAACTTCCTAAGGTCACACTTCTGCAACAGAAATTGAATTGCAATATCCAAGTAGCTGACATGAGTCTCCTTAGGTAATCTATTTGTAATTATAGAATGTAATTTTATTCCTTCCATCCTTCTTACTCATTCTCCTGAAAAACTGTGGAAGGCTAGAGCAGTTCTTTGTGTTTTCCCCCCAAACCTTAGTCATAAGACAGGCAGGCCTGCCTGCCTGTCTTATTTTAAGGCCCAAATGACCTCCACAAGGGGATTGCTTTTAATTGGATCTATTTATATTCTTTTTCATTTTGGCGGAGGCACTGACCCATGCCAAGAACACTTCTGCCCAGTGGCCTGCCCCAAATTGCCATGGTACTTGACCTGTTACACTTCATTTCCTGAGCTACAATCCTGATAGACGCTATTTCCATAACCCACAGAACTCTGACATGACTGGGATGACAGACTTTTTGTCACAATTGTCTTCCCCCAAACTGGCTTTTTCCATTATGAACAATGTAGATTTTGTTACCTGTAAAATCATTTTATGCTCCATAGTTACGTGATTGTGGAGTATTTCCTTATGGAAGTCCTTTACATTCAAGCCGTCACTTCACCCTTAGACCTGGGCAACGGTGAGGGGCTCCCGCTGGAATTTTTCTTTCCTTCCTCCAAGTGGTAGGCATTATACTCATTTTTTCCTGTTGTCTTTGGTAACTTTTTCATTACTAGAAAGATTAGGAGAAATCTGGTGAAATCTTGAGCAATACTCGATTTATGTCATGCACATATGATTGTATAAATGGTTGCTGATATAAAGGCAGATTTCTGTGCCCTCTGCTGGATTGTGGGAGAGCCATATGCCATGCGAAAGTGTAGGGTTCATGTTGACATATTATTAAATGAAAAAGAAATTAGAAGAACATGCTCAGCAAGAACTAACATTTAACATAGCCGTACATATGGATGTACAGAATATAAGTACAGATTAAAATATAAATGAAGAGAGAGAAAAAGACCTGGAAAAGAATGCACTTTCTGTTAACAGTAGTTATTTTCATGGTATGCAATTAAGGAGAATGTTCCCTTTCTATTTTATGTATTTCATATTAGTCTGAATATTTGCAATGAATTGCTCTTTTAATAACTTTCTGAAATCAGAATGAGCTTTAAACACTAACAATTAACAAAAGAAACTGGAGAAGGTTTAAGCATTTATCTATTGGTCCAACAGGATGCTTTTCTCTTCTTAGTGACACTGAAAAGACATGATGACTTCCCTGATTGATGATTCTGAATGTTTAAATTTTATTGTTAAGTTTACCTATTACGGGCTCTTGCATCCACCTATTACATAAAATAATCATTTTGAACACATGTTTATGCAATTTAAAATATTCAAGATTGTTTAGTAGGACATATTTAAATGTGAATATTTTAGTCTCATCCAATATTAAATAGTTTAAACATAGTACAAGGGAATAGTAGTGGTTAAATATATATTATATTATAGCTAAATATACAACATATAAAGTTATATATAACAGAGTTCTTATTTGAATGGTTCATGATATATTTTATATAGTGTAGTATTGTTGCATTGTGTTCTGCCAAAGTAAATATTTTAGATACTATCACTTAATTTTTTTTTAATGGATAGCTATAAGAAGGTTTCTTCAAGTTAGTCTGTAAACAAAATTTTTTGTACTGGACACTTGTTAAAATGAACAAGATAGATTTTATTCAAACTACTAAAGTAGGAGAAAGATTCTTCATTATGGAACTGAGCTCAACTTTGAATACAGAAAAGACAGCTGGGAATTTAGAGCCAACAAGCAGAGTAAGGCAGTCTGTGGATGGAAAATTACAAAGTGGAACTTGATTAGGTATCAAGGGTAGGGGGATTTTTGCTAACATGGCTTAACAGGATTCTTGCTAAAGGCAGACCACAATAATCAGATGCCAAGGGCAGGAGGATGCTCGATAAACTGACTTAGCAAGTTTGTTTGCCAAAATGGGGCCGGCTGGCAAAGGTTTAGGCCAGTTCGAGAAGAAGCCTCAGAGGAATCTGACTGAAGTCTGGACAAGGAAGGTGTCTTTATCAGGTCTCATAACTGGAATTTTTCTATCAAGATGTAACACATTATAATGGCCCCAGGAACAGAGATTTTTCTAGGAAGACGTGCACCATAGTGCATTAAGGACACAGTTTTCTAACTAAGGTTGCTAGAAATTCCTGTATAGTGCATTTCTATATCATTACATTGCTTACGAGCGGAAAGTGACATGTGAGCTTACTTGGCCCATGAGAGAAGTGCCGAAAACTGATTTATTTAAGTGCTCCAAGGAAGCTCATAGTTTCCTGTATACAACAGAGCGTGTTTCAGGGTGCTGACTCTGCAGCTAGGCTGGATGGACTCACTTGTATCTCAGCTGCAACCCCTTGACAGCACTATGACCTTGTATGTACTATTTTTAGGCCTCTGTTAATTTATTGATAAATAGGGATAACAATGGTGACTATCTCATTATTATGAGTATTAAATGAATTTAATTGTGTTAAGCACCTATGGCCATAGTAAACAATCACAAAAATTAGATATGTTTACAGGAATAAGTGCTTTTAATATTATCTTGTTTATAGTAAGTGTTCAATAAGTGTTTGCTCTTGGATGGATAATGCTATTTTTCTTCCTAGCGAGTTTTTCTTGGGATCTATTTGGCCTTTTCAAAATCCTTACTAGATCTATCTCTGTACCCTCTTTAACAAGTGTAAGAGTATTCTCTTGACTATTTCCAAAGGTAGATCTTATTTAGTTTTTGGGGGGGCCATCTAGAGAGTTTTTACAGTAGACAAAGTATTTCATTATTCTGAGCAAAGGGTATGAGAGAACTAGGATCACTATTTAATTACAGGAAATTGGTTTCCCATAGCACATATATTTGATTATTTCAATTTATTTATAGAAATATATATGCAAATTGAATCACATTGTTCTCCTACTGTGAATCCTCTGATGCATCTTACTGTTTGTACTTAAGATTAAACTCTTCACCATAGCCTATAATATCCTGCATGATTTGAACTTTCTATTTTGCACATTTAAACCCTTTAATCACCTTCCATATTAGGGCTTTTACAATTCATTAAATTTGCAGATGTCATTTGGCCTTGGAGCATTTGCATGTGCTGTTCTCTCTGCGTGGGATATACTCCCTTCCCTTCTTTGTACTGAAGACTCCCCCTCGTAATTTTTGTCTTAGGTACAATATTACCTACTCAGAGAAACTGACCCTCACCACCCTCTATTATGCTCTGTATCATTTCCTTTTTTTGTGTTTTGCATGAGACTTATAATTTTAAAATGCTTTATTTGTTTGCTCAATTGTGTTTTTGTATCCATCACTAGAATGTAATGTACATGGTTCAAATTATATGTTTTTTAAATGATTATTGATGAATTTTGTATTTTCCTATTTTCATGGTCATAATAAAAGGTATAATTTCAAGTTTCATTTTACAAATGAATTTCATAAACTTTAATATTGGTGGGAAAACTATCATTAATTTTTAAAACCTGTGGAAATTGTTTCCATTGTATCCACAAATTCCCTGCCTTGTTGTCAACCCATGAAAAATCTATGCTGTGATCTAGAAGCAAAACTGACTGCTTAGAAAATTTCAATGAACCTGTCTATTTTCATCCTCTAGTTTGAGATAAAGGGGGAAGAATGTTAAATCAAAGTAAACAGAATGTTTACTCTGCTTTCAGGTTTAATAATTAAATGTATTATTCACAGTTAAGAAATTTCACTGATACACACCTTCGTCCCTGTTTTTCCCTGATCCTGCATATAGTTTTCCTTTTATTTTTCCCCAACTCTCCTTATATGGCCTCCTTTCAATAAATGAATCTATATAAATTTCTTTGCACATTTGAAGGCACTTCCCTTTTCAAAATCTTATATTTGCTTATATATATTTATACTAATTCACAATTTATATTTGGGTCCTAATTATATTGTTTATATTTCAAATAAATCTCCATGCTGTGGTGTCACAGAGTTATGCTTGCTTAAAATTTCAATAACAAATCTGCAAATGTTTTCTAAGCATCTCCTATGGCTAAAGCACTGTGCTAGGTGCAAGGTATATGTTGATGGATTAAAAACATAAAGATTTTGGGCAAATTCCTACTAGTATTCTAACTTAAAGTCACTAATCACCACTGAAAGGTCATATGTAACTTATATGGAATCTTTCAGGTACTTCAGAAGATAAGTTACTTTTTGTCTCTGTCTGATCACAGGGCACACAAGAGCTGTCACCAAGGCTCCGCCTACAGGATAATGGATATTTGCATTTTCACCTGTTCAGTCTTTATTTTTATGATGTAAGAGAATTGATTATTATTATTTTTCATTCATATAGTTTGAGTGGGCCTGATGCTGCCTTGAAATGGGCACCTAAGTCCTTGCCAAAGGGAATAGAATGACCCAAAGACCCAGTTTTGAGGTTAAAAGTAGAGAGATGAATAAGCGAGGAAGTCATTGTCAATCCCAGAATTTTGCTAGGAGAACTAGAAAATAAATGCTGTCTCTCCATAGTTTTGCTCTGCTGGCAGAATGCAAGCGAGAGCTGCTGCCAGAGAATGAGGTCAACACAACGTGAAGTGTAACTTATAGGTTCCTGACTTCATTGCTGGCAGCTTTGGGCCTAAAGGAAGATTTTCCCTTGAACATTTCACTTATTTGAACCAGTGCATCCTCTGTTTAATTTAAATGAGTTTTCTTTTTAAATTTTATAATCAAAACTGCTTAGAAAAATCATACATTGTAACTGTTGAAGTCATATTGAGCCATTATCTCTAGAGAAATGCAAATTGGGAACATGCTTAGAGAAGTTATAACTACAGGTGACCCTTGGACAACATGGGTTTGAACTGCATATGTAGACGTATATGTGCATTTTTATTACTAAATATACAGTCAGCCCTCCGTATCCCTTGGTTTCGTATGCATGGATGCAACCAACAGTGGATGTAAAACAGTATTTTCAATCCATGGTTGAGTCTCTGCAGATGTGGAAGTCCAACGCTATGTGCTGATCTGCAACATTTTATATAACAGATTGAGCATCCATGGGTTTGTTATCCTCAGGGGTCCTGGAATCAATTCTCTGCTGATATCGAGGGAGGACTATAGGTAAGTTTTGGGGGCGTCAAAGTTATATGTGCATTTTAGAGTGCATAGGGTTCAGGTCAGTACCCCTAACCCCAGCATTGTTTGAGGGTCAACCCTATTTACTGCCATGACTGCTTGTAGAAGCTGAATGATCGGCCTAGCAAGGAAGATGAAGAGAGAACTTACAGGACAACAGCTGGAGTAAACAGCCGCGGAAGGCCTAGAGGACATCATAATAACAGTTACAGCCTTACTTACATCGACCATTAGAAGGCAAATCGCAAATGTAACATAACAGGTATTCTGCTTATAATTGTTAATAAGTAGACATTTTATCAGGTGCATAATAATGTCCAATAGGCTAATTATATTAAAGAGGAACCAGACTTGCTTTGTGTTCCTCAGAAAGATAGTTGGGAACAAGGACTGTGAGCTGCAGAAAAGAGACCAGTTCCAGGTGAGGAAGAATTTTCTAATCAAGTTTTCTGAAGAGCAATGGACTCTTGAGAAGTAAATATTGGCTCACTAGAACTTTTAATTTATATGCCAGATAACCACCAGGAGTGAATGTTGATAGGTGACTGAAGCACACAAAAGTAAGCTGGATATGAATCCCTTTCCTATTCTGTCCAGTCCTGAGGTGTGAAGGTTCAATGAAAATGGTAACCTGGCTTGATTTGACAGTTATTCTACCTAGATTATTGAAACATCCTATTCTTCCAGGAAGGAGAGATTCAGTTATATTTTAAGCCTTTCTGTCTATTGAAATATACTAAGATATAGAGACATGACCCTCAAACACATAGTGTCATGATAGAATTCTTTTTTTTATATTGAAATGACTAGTACAAAACAAAACAACAAAAATCCTTGAAAAGCTCTGGACTTCAAAAGGGATGGGAAATTTGGACACCTTCCAACTTTTTTGGTCAATAGAGGCAGCTAGAGTCTATTGTGATTTGAATTTTTGAATCAATAAAATTAATTTTGCAGTTAACAAATCCTCATACTCTATCATGTGGATCACTGTTTTTCAGTTGCTATGTACCTTTTAATGTGTGAAACTGTTATAATTAAAATTCTATGACTAATTATTAAGAGCAATAAGGATATGTTTTTTTAAGTGTATAACAGAATAAATGTGGGATTCTTAACTTAAATACATGCTTCTACTTTGTGGAGAGAGCACAAGGAGGTAGCATAACACTGCAGTTGAGAGAGAAGATTTGGGCATAAGGCAGCTTTGGATTAAATCTTTGAATAATAGCTTTATAGATAAGTGATCTTGGGTCGGTTATTAATTTTCCTAAGCCTCAGTTTCTCAGTAAAATCGAGATAATATGCTCACACAATGTATCTGTATTCCAGTTTTCCAATCACAGTTCATTTTAACCCTGTGGATACCTTAGTTTTATACTGCATCTTCACTTCCTCTTATCTGTTATTGCTTAAGTCCTATTCATCACTTAAGGCTTTACCTAAAGATTTCCTGACCCCTAATCTTGGCCATGATTCCAACCTCAACTGTTCCTTTACAGTACCTACTTTAATAATAATTTTACCTTTTTTTCTTATGCTATTATGATTTTAATCTCTCTTTTCTCTATTAATTCTTCCTCACATCATGCCTGGTACATTGTGGTCAATAAATATTTGCAAAACAATAATGGACTTTTACAAAACTTCATTGAGGAGATGCACATAAAGAACCCTGAAACCTTGTTTTATTCTTGTAAGAAACTGCTATTAATTAAAGCTTTGCACATTGGTCTCCTTTACTCACCAGAATCTTGTCATAGCAACATTCAAAATAGAAATAATAACTATAAGTTAATTTCAATAGGTATTTATGGAAATTATTTCACATAACATCAAAATTATATTTATAGAGCTGCATATATTATTCTATCTCTGTCTGCCACTAGATTTTAACTCCTTGAAGACAGGATCTATGTCTGTCTCATTCCTTGTTGTAGTGCCATTTCATTAGTTCATTTTACAGTGCCATGTCATGGATTTTGAAAGTTATCCTAAGGACAATGAAACCCTTGAAATATTTCAAAATGGGAGTGATAAATACCACTGTTGATAACTTAGAGATCAGTCTATCTACCGGATACTAGATTAATGTGAGTCAGAGTGTACATGGCTAGATCAGCTGTGAGGCCATTACAGATTTTGTGTAAGAAATTGTGTGGTTCAGTATTAGCTGGATGGTAGTGGAGATGCAAAGACATAGACACAAGGCATATTATCAAGGTGGAATCAACATGGTTGGGGAATTTTTAGGTGATGGTGGTAAAGAAAAGGGATAAATGTGCTATTATTAACAAAAATTAAAATTAAATTTAGTTATATTGTTGGTAGCATATATGTGCTGGGAAGGAAGAGGTTATCAAACTAAAAGTGATAGAATACCTCCCCATAGAGACATCAGAAATACGAACACAGGGGCTTCCAGGCAAGATGGAGGCATAGGTAGATATGCTTTGCCTCCTCACACAACCAAAAGAAGGATGACAACAAATTTAAAAACAAAAACCCCCAGAATTGCCAGAAAATCAAACTGTATGGAAGTTCAACAACCAGGATGTTAGAGCAATAGTCATCCAAACTGGTAGGAGGACCAGAGACAGCCAGCCAGGGCAGAGAGGGCAAGTGGTAAGGCAGTGGCTGTAGGACCTGGCAGATGAGGCGGTGGCTGGCAGTCCCACAGTGGCGTGCAGATAAACCAGGAGGAACAATTGGAGAGCAAGAGAGACTGTGCAACCCAGGGTTCCAGTGCAGGAAAAGAAAAACTCAAAACCTCTAGCTGTAAACATCTGTGGGGGTTGTGGCAGCAGGAGAAACTCTCAGTCTCACAGGAAAGTTTGTAGGAAAGACCCACAGGATCCTAGAATGTGCACAAACCCACCCACCTGGGAATCAGCACTATAGGGGCCCAATTTGCTTGGGGTAGCAGGGAAATTGACCGAAAGTGGGAGGAGAGCTGAGGAAGTGGTATGGTTCCCTCTCTGAACCCTCCCCCACATACAGAGCCACAACCAATGAGTGGGTTGCACCACCCTAGCGAATACCTAAGGCTCTGCCCCTTACCACATAACAAGAGCACCAAGTCAAAGAAATATGGCCCAAATGAAAGAACAGATCAAAACTCCAGAAAAAGAACTAAGCAATGAGGAGATAGCCAGCCTATCAGATGCAGAGTTCAAAACACTGGTAATCAGGATGCTCACAGAAATGGTTGGGTATGGTCACAAAATAGAGGAAAAGTGAAGACTATGAAAAGTGAACTAAAGAAAAATATGCTGGGAATCAACAGTGAAGGGAAGGAAACCTGAACTCAAATCAATGATTTGGGCCAGAAGGAAGAAATAAACATTCAACCAGAACAGGATGAAGAAACAAGAATTCAAAGAAATGAGGAGAGGCTTATGAATCTCTGGGACAACTTTAAAAATTCCAACATGCCAAATATAGGGGTGCCAGAAGGAGAAGAGGAAGAGTAAGTAATTGAAAACTTATTTGAAAAAATAATGAAGGGAAAACTTCCCCAATCTGGCAAAGGAAATAGACTTCCAGGAAGTCCAGGAAGCTCAGAGAGTCCCAAAGAAGTTGGACCCAAGGAGGAACACACCAAGGCACATCTTAATTACATTACCCAAGACTAAAGATAAGGAGAGAATCTTAAAAGCAGCAAGAGAAAAGGAGACCGTTACCTACAAAGGAGTTTCCATAAGACTATCACCTGATTTCTCAAAAGAAACTTTACGGGCAAGAAGGGGCTGGAAAGAAGTATTCAAAGCCATGAAAGGCAAGGACCTACAATTTAAGATTCCTGTATCCAGCAAAGCTATCATTTAGAATGGAAGGGCAGATAAAGTGCTTCCCAGGCAAGGTAAAACTAAAGGAGTTCATCATCACCAAGACCTTATTATATTAAATGTTAAAGGGACTTATCAAAGTAAAAGAAGAAATCAAAACTATGAACAGTAAAATGACAATAAACTCACAATTATCAACATCTGAACCTAAAAAACGAAAACAATCTAATCAAACAACTAGAACAGGAACAGAATCACAGAAATGGAGATCACATGGAGGGTTATTAGTGGGGAGAGGAAGGGAGAAGAACATGAGGAAAGAAACAGGGAATAAGAAGCATAAATGTTAGGTACAAAATAGAGAAGGGGGGGTTAAAAATAGGAAATGGAGAAGCCAAAGATGGGTTATACATATGACCCATGGAGAGACATGCACTACAGAGTGGGGTGCAGGGTGGAGGGAAATAAAGGGGAGAAAAAAATGGGACAACTGTAAAAGCATAACAAATAAACTATACGTAAAAATAAAATAGAAGTAAAAAGAAGAGATTTTAAAAAATAAAAAGAAATATGAATGTAACTAGTAGCTGGTTTGTAAGTTATATGTTTGGCATGTTTTTACTTCATCCAATATAAGTGGGTAGGAAAGAGCTTCAAACCCACAAAAACAGGGCAGCATTAAGGGCAGAGTCACTTTGGCCACCATCCCCCAGCTTTACTGAGGTAAAGTGCACAACATTGTTTGATATTCCATACACACTGTGAAACGATAGTCCTTTAACACGTCAGTCACCTCACATCTGCACATTTCAATTATATAATATATGGTAGGGTTATCAACTATAGTTACCATATTATGGGTTTGGTCCTCAGAACTTATTCATCTCATAATTGGAAGTTTGTTCTTTGTTTTCTCTGGGATAGGGCGGGAGTTGAGGAATTGGTCAGTTAATAACTGTTTCTAGTCTAAACCACTGGGACATTCCCCTATTTCTTTTACTGTGCATGGGCACATAAGAAAAGAGGTCAGATCCAGCAGATGTACCTGTGGCCTGCACAGTTAGCACGATTGGCACCATCGGAGTGAGGTAATTGACTTTCCTGAGACAAGCAGTTCTTGTACAAAGAATGTAAAACTTGGGGGAAAAAAAAGAAATGGTAAAGAAAAAGAAATAAAGAAACCTTATGTGGAAGTGAGCCCAATTCAATGAGCACAGTGTAAGAAAAGCTAAGCTCAGTAAAAGTGATGGGAACAGGATCTGAAGGCACGTGAGCTGGGTGCAGCATGGGGAAGATGGGAGGACTGACAGGTATGGAGCCTCTACTCTGTGGTGGGTGCTTGGCTAGGTATTTGTGTAGGCTGTCACGTTTCATCCTCATTATAACCCTCAGATGCTTGTCATTTCCATTCCCATTTCTAAGAAAAAGAACCAAACTCAGGCTAGTTTTGCCATTTGCTTATGTTCCTGCATTAGTCAGTGGTAGAGGCTGGACTAGTTCCCAGATTTGTCTAACTCCAAAGTTTCTTTTCCCCTTCCCTTCCCTTCCCTTCCCTCCCCCTCCCTTCCCTCCCCCCTTCCTTCTCTCATTCCTTCCTTCCCCCCTTCCCCGCTTCCTTCCTTCCTTCCTTCCTTCCTTCCTTCCTTCCTTCCTTCCTTCCTTCCTTCCTTCCTTCCTTCCTTCCCTCTTCCCTCCTTCCCTCCTTCCTTCCTTCCTTCCTTCCTTCCTTCCTTCCTTCCTTCCTTCCTTCCTTCCTTCCTTCCTTCCTTCCTTCCTTCCTTCCTTCCTTCCCTCCTTCCCTCCTTCCCTCCTTCCTTCCTTCCTTCCTTCCTTCCTTCCTTCCTTCCTTCCTTCCTTCCTTCCTTCCTTCCTTCCTTCCTTCCTTCCTTCCCTCCTTCCTTCTTTCCTCACATTATGCTACAGGGGCCATGTCAAATTATTTCAGTGCCAGGCAGGTAATAGAAATGAGCAAAATCGGCTGGGGTGTGAGACCTTGGGATTGAGGACACTCTGGCAAATGGAACAGCCTATTCTTCACTTAAAAGGGGTAGCATCCATTTAGCTCCAGAGAGATACTGCTACATGGGGATGTGCTCTCAGTGTTGTCAGATCTTCCAACTTTGTCAGACAGAGAATTTGCCTTTTCATGTGAAATCTCTTAATTTGTAGGTGCTGCTAATGAACTCAACATTTCAGGAAGCTCTTTTTGACTGGTCAAACAAAACTCTGAAGGCTGAATCCAGCCTGGTGACTGTGGAGTGGTGACCTTTATGTTATACCCTGCTGTTTGGGGCTCACTCGGCAGTTAGCACTTTAAAACCTTTTGTGAAATAATGGCTGGAGATTGTCTAAACGCACAGGCAGTCAAAAGGCTCTAGTCACAAGGAACAAAAACAGGTAGTAAATGGGAAGGCGAGAACAAGGCAAAAGTAACCTGTGCCCCTAGCACAGGAGGGATCCTCATTAGGACCAGAAGGTTAGGACCAGAAGGAAGGACAGTACACCTCCACCAGAGGTCTGTGGGGCTGGCTCATGCCGGCTCAGCTCATGAGAACCTAAAGCTAAATATCCAGGAACCGTATAAGCCAGTGTGAAAACACAGTCTGAAATTCTCCCAGTTGTGGGAGAATTTACACTACAGAAAACTGCAAACACTAAAAATCAGAGCTTTTTTTTTTTCAGAGTTAGGTTGCTTGCACATCAACTGACTACAACTTTCAAAAATTGTTGATTATTTACTAAACAAAACCACTTAGCATTTATTTATTATATCATTTCGTTAACCTAAAGGGAATATTTTTTATTGACTCAGCGTGTACAAGGTTTAGCAACAAGTACAAGAAATAATAAAAGAACCAAGCACAGTCTCAGTATCACAGTGGGTGATATAAATAACATTTCTTTCCTTTTTCCCACTGAAGGCAAAAAATATTTCACACACAAAATCGTTACATGTACAACATTGCCAAGTTATATCTCCACAGACTTCACATATCTTAATAAGACATAAAAATTAAGCAAATTGTCCAAATTGACATATTAGCAAGCATTCAGGTATTTGGAAAGAATTAAAAAACCAAGTCCCTCTTTTTGTCAATAAAATCTTTTTACTAATGTTATGATTTGAGATCCAACTCTGTACCCTTACAATGACATTTTTTCCCTGAAATTTCTGCCTTCCCTTTGAAAGAGAAAGGAAGTTATATAACTTACCTCTTTGCATAAATTAGCATGATGGACCATACAATATCAGGTATTATAAATCCCATATATCTTCATGTTTTACTAATTAGTTATGTGTTAAAAACTGAGATGAGAACACATACTCAATTGTTATAGGAATTCTGCAGGGTATTTTTGTTTACTTGTGCGGAACGTTTGCCTGTAAAACTTTTTTGTCACATTGCTATAGATTTTTAATTTCTCCATGTCTCTGAATATAAACTTCTTTTATACTGATCATGTAAAAAATTGCTACAAATATGATATTAATTTTGTAAATATCAAAACTATTATAGGACCAAGAAAAGAAAGTTTACTTTCCTAATTTGTCAAATATCCAAAAGCCTTATTTTATTTTATTTTATTTTATTTATTTTTATTGTGTTTTTTTCCATTAGTTTGTCCCCCATATCCTCTTCCACCTCCATGCCCTCTACTGCCCTACAATTACCACACTGTTGCCTGTATCCATAACTTCTCTTTTTTTCTTTTAGCTCCATTCCTCCACCCCTAACCTCCCCCACCCCCGTCAGAGCTGTCAGCCTGCCTTCTCTCTATGAATCTGTCTCTGTTTTGCTTGTTGGTTCAGTTTGTTCATGAGATTCTACATGTGAGTGAAATCATGTGGTAGCTGTCTTTCCCTGACTGGCTTTTTCACATAGCATAATGTTCTCCAGATCCATCTATGCTGTCTTTTTAAAAAATTTTATTTCATACTAAATAAATTTAATTTGATTATAATATCATCTTTGTAATCAAAGTTCCCATATTTACCCACATTTAGGGAATTAATCAGTTCCTTCATGAGATGATCTAGCACTCGCTAAAGTGTGTGGCTACAATATAAATGATCTCTATCTACTAAATGCTATGAAAAGGAAATATCAGAATGCCCTATATTTTTCAGGGGGCTTGGGAGATAGGATTGAAAAAATAATTGAAAAGCAATATAGGAAAGTACTGAGTATTGTGGAGGATATAAATCAAGAAATTATGTACATAAAAGAGGGATAAATTCAGGTCAGGTGCTAGGCCCAAGTCTTTAAATGAAGAGATAAGTCAGGACCAAACTTGTTGGGAAGGCTTTACGGAGGAAGTAAGATTTCAGCTGGATCTTGCAAGATTGATAGGTGCTGGATGTACAGAGACTGAGTGGAAGGAGCTTCTAGATTGTGTAAACAAGGATACCATGGCAGGAATCTGCATTTTATGTATTCAGGGCAACGGTGAGCCAGTCTGGAGGAAAAAGGAGGACTCCTACTTGGTACATAAGACTCTAATCTCTTGGACAGACCAGGGAAGCTGTGTTTTCTATTTCAAGGTATGAGATTCTGGAATTATGATCACATAAACCATCTGAAAGGGGTTATTTATCTCTTCTCAAAGTTGTAGTCTTAAATAATAATGGGAAAATCAGAGCTGCAATCTAATGATTGATTTATTCAACATGTATTGAATATCTTAGATGTGCCAGACATCCCTCTATGCACTGAGGCATGAAACAGAGCAAACCACATTCTCTGTCCTTAAGGAGTTCACCACCAAGTGAAAAATAGGATGGGTAAAAAAATAATTAGAATAACACTGATATATGTGTTATCATATGTGTTTTGATCAAAGGAACATAGGGGAATGAAAAGGAGAGTAACTCATTTTGAGCAAGATGGACTGGATATCTTTAAAAAAGATTTGACATTTGAATTTGACAAAGAGCATTGCTCAGAGAGAGAGAAGAGAGTGCAAAAAAAATTATGAGTTCAAAGGTAGGAAGAGCTTGTGTTAAAAGTTAGGAGCACATCATTAAGTGTGGGTCAGGTGGAGGTACAAAATAATACATGGCTCTTGTGTGTGTGTGTGTGTGTGTGTGTGTGTGTGTGTGTATTGCTCACATGCATTTGTTTTGGACTAAATGCAGAGAAGGGGTAGTACAGAGAGGCTTGTGATAGCATTATGCTGTCTCATGATAACCTGCTTGGCCCTGAAGGCTCAAGTTAAATGAGAGTTGAACTCACTGTTGGAAGTAAATTGGAGATTGGACACTTCTGTTACATGTCTCTAATCATAAAAGCAATTTATTTGTCTCGTGTTGGAAAGTGATGCTGTCAGTGGTGTTATTTCCTTCATTGAACTTAAGATTGACTTTATGCTGTTCAGTTACAAGCGTCATAAACTCTCTTGTGACCTTGTGCTCTAGTTGCATGCAAACCTACTTGGCAGCAATCTGGATATTATTGACAATACATAATGCATTGCTAAGTCATTGAAAATATGCCACAAGGCTTTGCTCCAAAGAAGTGTATTACATTGCTCTATAGATGACCTTTCATTGCTCAGACTACATTAGAAGATTTGAGCTGCTCTATTCTTCTCTCATACCCAGAGGGGTAGTGGTTCTGAGACCCTGTGGAGCATCTCTAAAGGCTCTTTGAAAAAGCAAATAAATATTCAGGATTTTTACTATAGATCCTCAATGCTGTGTAGAGAAGCTATGCCACATGTGATGCTGACCTGTTCATTCGCACATTCGTTTTTTTCAATAGGAATTTATCAAAAACCTATTGCATACCAGGCACTTTGCTCAGTATTAATGAATTAAAGTTGAATAAGCCCCAATGTCTTCCCTTAGGGTCTTTGGGTCAATGGAAATGCATGATGGATCCGCACAACATGGTCATGGGGATAGAAGTGGGAAGCCAGACGAATCTGGGAAACTGGCGCACAGGGAGCTGCTGGGATTGAGACCAGCACGAATACAGGTCTCAGATTGTATGGCCAAGAGATTAAATTTATATATAAGACAACAATAACATAGAAGGATTTAAATAGAAAAGAAATGTAATCAAATTGAATTTTATAAAAAACAACAGAGTCGAGGCTGGGATACAGAGTACTGCTTCAGGCTGTGGTCTTCTAGGCAGGACAGAGCCCAAAGAAAGCTAATACATGGAGTCAAGAAAAGGGGGAGGGTGCAGTCAATAGGTATGAAAATTATTTATGTTAAAATGAACATGATCTGACTAATTAGATATGAAGAACAACAGCGGGGGAGGTATTTTAGATACTTATGCAACATTTTTAGGTATTAATTTCTGAATTGATTTTCATTAGCCCTGAATGGTCAGACTTAATTCATGTATTTATTCCTAACAGGTAAATCAGAACAAAATGTTTTGTTTGATCCTTCTGCCCATAAAAAGTATGGATATAACTTTTGCAACCAGTGAAACAGTAACTCTCAGGCGTTGAGTGGATGATGGAGAAAAAGGGAGAGAGAGAGAGAGAGGAACAGCAGGGGAAGTGAGGAAAGAGGTGGGAGAGAGGGAGAAAGAAGAAGAGAGGATGATTTTTGTAGTGCTTGAGCTTCCATGGTTGATAGTCACTTATTCAGGAGTAACAAGTTAACAAGTTTTGGTATGGGAGAGAAGGGATGGTGAATGATTACTCTTGGAGTAAGGTTAATTTCTGAAGCTCAACCCGCAGGTTGCCTTGTGGGCATTTAGTTTCGAAGCTCAGAAGATAAACACGTGTAAGAAGTGAGAAGGTAAAATTTGAAACCATAGGGTATAAAAGAGAAACGAGGTATTTTTTTGTTTTGTTTTACAGCGAGAAATATGAGAAAAAGACAAAAACCTGAAGAATGATAATACTTAAAAGACACAGTAGAAAAGTACTACATTATGGTTAGAAAATGGGAGTCAAAAGGGGATACAAATACTATTTGGAGAGTTGTGAAAGGTACAAATAAATTAGCGCCCTAATTCCAGGCTTCATGGAATATACGTTTTAGAAAATCTACATTATAATTAGTAACGGTTAAATAGAACTTACTTTTTAAAAATAAGCATACAACAACTTTATTATAGCCTCTGTAAAAGGCAGGGCTCTTTTGTTTCCAGGGAAAGAAAATCTGGCTCAAATAGATTTATAGAAATCAGAAAATTTATTAGCTCAAATAAGAAAAAGATATTCAGAGTTAGTCCAAACCACAGGCACTGTTTTAGGTTAGTTTCCTCTGGAAGAATTAGAAGCAGACGTAGCAGTAGACACAGATTTGAGTGCATGCTGCCTGTGATATGATCTCTGGGGCACCATTAGTAGAGTGGGGAATATGGTAGGCAAGAGGAAGAAGCCATAAAGGATGAAATAACAAGCATGTTATCTTTGTGGGCAACATAGGTACCCTCTGGGACACAGTGTAGTCTATGCCTGAGAGTTGTTCTACCTAAGAGGTGATGAAGCTAGCATATTCCTGCCCAACTTGTTCTATCATTAGTTGAGGGCTCACAGGCACATTGACTTTCAGGCACTTCTGTCTGCTATAATTACAGGCTGGAGATGCTTTATGACCAGAGAAAGCATATGGACAGTCACAGTTTCCTGCAGTTGAAAGTTCTAAGCATGCACAGGGATGTACATATGAAAGGGTGTATGAAATGGGGGAACACTGAGCCTCACCTACAGTCCACTCATGCACTATTTAAACCTACTGGGTCCCCACATTAACATGTTCACTCTATTTTATCATTGATTCCCCAAGTTGGCAGCTGGCTATAATTTATTAAAGAGAAGGAGAGAGAATATAAAGTTAGTGAAACTAGTAGCAGTCACCTAGTTAAAGCAATATTCCAAATCTGAAGGCCTACCAAATATGGGCACCTGGAACCTCTTTCTTAATGAAAGGAAATAGGAGATAGAGGGTGCAATAAACAACATCCTTTAACTTGAGGGGAGCCTAAATGTGTCCCAGAACTCTGTACCCATAAAAATGTAGTTATGTGGTAGGTCCCTTGATCTTTGTAGGGTTCATCACCTACCCCCTGTTTCACATGTGTCTTACCAGGGCATCCAGGGTACTTGTAGATTCCCATTTAGCAGGCTGAGTGACTTAATATGAGTGCTCAAGTTGACCAGCATGTTGATTTTTGGAATATCAAGATAATAAATGTCTAAGATGACCAAGTTCCCTTTGGACTATGCTGTGACAGATACAGGAGAGTTAACATAGCCCTGGAGTAAGACTGTGAATGTATCCCTTTCATGTGAATAAGTTCATGCTGGGTTTGAAAGATTTCAACTGCCAGATGCGGTTTTTGCAGGAGCCACAGTAGCACATTATGAGATATGATTGGAACAACCACATGACCATTTTAGTCTTTGTATCAATCTAGGATTCTGTATTCCTTTCGAATTTCTATTTTGTTGGGATAGGAAATAGTTTTAGGGGCTTCTACTTTGCCTTTACTACCATAATTAACCTGATTCCATAGGTCCAGAGCCTAGTGAAGGTACTACCAGGTACTAAGTGTATTTATCTCATCTCAGGATTTAAGAAAATGACTAGAGTAGATGTGTGGACACAGTAGATTCAACCTACGCTGAAATAAACTTGGATAAAGACTCCATTAATTATCTGGCCTTTGTATATCCCCACCCTAGTGAAGGCCTGCTGTCATTTTGGTATTGATAACAGCTACTACCCATAGTCCAAAAGCTCTCAAAAGATTTAGATATTCATCTGTCCTCAGCAGCAGTCACTGATGAATGCTTTTGTATCATGGGTGGGAAAGAATTGGAGGAAGGAATCACTTTATATAGGCTTACTATAAAACTTCAGGGTCCTTCTTCAAGAAGAACTGGCATCTTTTCTATTGAATGCTCTGGGTTTAAAAGCTGGCTTAGGTCTGGAAACTGGATAAAGAATGAGATTTTTTTTTTTTCCTTTGTGGCAGCTTACATCAAATTTCTTGCCTGATCTTGATCTCTTTTGATTAGGTAAGTAATGTGCTCACTGGCTGAGTATCTCTCTTGCCTCTAGGGACACCAAGGTCTAATTAACATAACCAAAGATCCCTGTGAGATAAGGCAGTTTGTTATCATTTAGACTTTACTAGCCCATCTTAACAGTTACAATCACTGTGCTTGCTCCAGATGGGTACGTGCAACCCTCTGGCCTTTGATATTTCAGAATCCTACCATCTACACCAACTTTAGGGAGCTCAGTTTCAGCACATGGTCTCCTATTATCATCCTTTGTCTATGGAAGGCAACCTTCTCTGAGCCCATCAGTGATTCTAGTGCCTGCTCACTAGTTATTACTAAAGTAGTAAAGAAACATCCTTTGGGTCTTTCTGGGGAAAAGAATCAATTGCCAACTGAATGCATTCAACAGATTTTTAAAAACCATTGTAAAATGACCACTTCCTTGTATTTTTAAAGATTGTTTTGAGAAACTTAACATAAGGTTTACCATCTTAACAAATTTTGAAGTGCACAATATCATATTAATCCCTATAGGTACTATGTTTTACCACAGATTTCTAGAACATATTCGTCTTGCATAGCTAAAATTTTCTACCCATTGAACAACTGTCCCCTCTCCCCACAGCCCAGTCCCTTGCTACTTTAGATACCTCACATAAATGGAATAATGCAGTATTTGTTCTTCTGTAACCGGCGTCTGTCAGACATCCAGCATCATGGGCTCAGGGTTCATTCTTGTTGTCACTTACTGCAGGATGTCCTTTCCTTAAGGTGGAATAATATTCCATTGTATGCATATACCACCTTAAGAATGGTTTTCTTAAACCATTCACTTATCAGTGAACATTTAGGTTGTTTCCATATATTAGGCCTTGTGTAAAATGAAAAGTTTCTGTACAGCAAAGGAAACAACCAACAGAATGAACAGTCAACATACAAAATGGAAGATATTTGCAAATTCTATATCTAATAATGGGTTAATATCCAATATATATCAGGAACTTCTATAACAATGACAAAAAATTAACCCCAATTAAAAATAGGCAAATTAATTGAATAGATATTTTTTTACATAGACATTTCTTCAAAAAAGATACACAAATGGCCAACAGATATATGAAAACACTCTCAACATCATTGATTATCAGGGAAATGCAAACTAAAACCACAATGAGCTTATCATCTCACACCATTACAAAAAACATAACATGTTGGGGAGGATGTAGAAAAATTGGAATCCTTCTGAAATGTTGGTGGGAATGTATATGGTGCAGCCACTCTGGAAACCAGTGTCAACCTTCCTCAGAAACTTAAAAATTGAATTACCATGTGATCTAGCAACTCCACTTCGGGGTATACGTCCAAAAGAATTAGTATCTGGATCTTAAAGAAGGACCTGCACTCCACGTTCACTTGGCATTCCTGGCATATTTTGATCCCCTTTCCTCAACCTTCCACCGAGGCAGTTCCTGTCTCACCCTCCCCCCTTCTATATTGAAGATCATCCTTGTTTCCAAGTTCTAAAGAATCATTTTTGCAGTAAATTAGTGAACTATAGATATTCTTTCCTGGAGTTAAATCTTCAGTTATGGACATATGCTCTCACATAAATAAGCTCTTCTTTATCTGGGTTTATATTATATCCTCACTAGACAAGTGTTATAATTTCCTATAGCTGCAATAGCAAGTTGCCACAAATGTAGTAGCTTCCGGCCATGGAAACTTATCTTACAGTCTTGGAGGTTGGGAGGATAAAATGTGTCCTCTGGGCTGCATTCCTTTTAGAGGCTCCCAGGGAGACCTCATTTCCTTGCCTTTATCCAGCTGATTAAGGACATCTGTATAATCCAGGTGGTGGCCCAGTCCTCTAGTTTCAAAGATTGTGGGGCAGTGTCTTCTCTCCTCTCCCTGATTCCCGTCCCCTTCTTTACTTACAGTTTCTCTCTCTGACTCTGGGCTCTCATTTTAAAATCTTTAATCACATCTGCAATGCAAAAATAATAGAGTCACAGGTTCTGGGGATTAATTCATGCATATTTTTGTGGAGGGTAGAGTTGGTGGGGCCACTGTTCATTCTATCACAGCCCAGATGATCAAGAACCACCCCAAGGCATCTTCTCCCCATTCTTGCTGATACTTATTAGTCTGGTACTGCAGCTCTTTCTGTAAATAAATAATCCTTTTCTTCCCACAGCACAGATAGTATTTTCTTACTTGATATTATTAGCAACTTTGTATCCTCCCTACCAGGGACTTTTGGTCAAGTTTGGAAATGTTTCTGGTTTTCACCTTCAGGGCACCACTGCCAACTAGTGGGTGGAGGCCAGGATGCTGCTAGACCATGCACAGGACAGCCCCTCACAACACAGGTTTAACCTGTTCAAAATGCCTTTGTGGAGAGGCTGCGGTATAAAAAGTGGCTCAATGGGGTAGATTGGAAGAGGATCAGCATGATTTTGTAAAACACCTGCTCAGGCAAGGCCTTCTAGGAATCTCCAAGCAGGGGAGGCTGTTATCCTCTAACACGGAGAAAGAGGCCACTTCTCGTGGCCAGAGGAATCAGATCATCCGTATTTCAATTACTTCAAGCCCATCTCTTCCCCTACCCTAAATTTCCCCATCTGAAGACTCAGGGCCTCATATCTTTCTTGTCAAGTTTCTGGCTTTAGAGTAAGAGGCTTGCCAGGGCTATCAATCCAGCTACTTGTGTATTACAACTCATAACCAAATCTTGGGGGAACTGATTTTTCAGTCTTCTCCTTGTCTGCAAGAAATGAGAATCTCTTTTGATAGTCAGCTTATTTTCCTCCTTCAGTGATCCTTTGGCTAATAACAGCAGCCTACTAATTCTGTGATGGCTGTAATTACAACACTCCCATGTCTTTCAAAGGCTAGAATGTTGCATAAGCCTGTGCATTGCCTTCCATTTGTACCCTATCCCAATTTACAACAGGTAGGACTTTTAACAATCTCGATTCTCTCTCACATTGGGGGTTCTATTGCATAAAACAGCTTTGGTGGCCTTACTGTCAGTTAACCAGTGAGTAATCCAATTCAAGAATTCTACCTTGAGGGCTTGCTTCCCAGGGTTACTGAGGCATCAGCTGTCTTAGGTTGCAATCTCCCAGAAGGAAGCTATAAGAGAAGGCTTTCAATACTTTCATACTTTATTTTTGAAGTAATCCCAGGAAGAATTGGTAGGAAAAGTGAGAGAGGAAAGGAGGGGAGTCAAATAAAGATGTGCCAACAGTTTATGTCTGTGGAAAGTTAAGGCTCAACCCACTTGGGAATGATGTTGCAAGATGTACTCAGAGTTGTAACAACTCCACAAATAGAGAACAGCCAATTTATTCATGGCTGTTCCTAGGCGCCATACCTGTCAAGCATTCCTGACCTCCTCTGCTTTCAGGTGAAGTATGCTCCTGCAGCCAGAGATAGACTTCAGGTAGAAAATGGCAGATGCTGGTGGTAGGAAGCCATAGGTGTTCATGAAAACCATAGGTGCCAAAAAATAAAATAAATACAATAAATAAAGGCAGGGCCACAATAATATCTGTCATGCATGCTTGCAAATTCAGGGCTTACATTATAACACAGGAAAACATATTTGATTCTACTCTCTCTGTCTGGAATCATTTCATTCCTAGGCTCTCTATGGGGGCCACCTACAGCTTCAGGCTTGCATTTCTAGCCTACCCACTCAAGAGAGCTTAGCAGAGAGCTAAAACTGGTTCTTTGGCTCTAAATGGTCAGGCTCAGGACAGGTGTCCCCTCTGAGACATTCAGTATGAACACAGGGGTGGAGTGCATTGTCTGATTTAGGCTGGTCCCTGTGTTCCATCCCTCAGCCCAGAGGGGGATCACTTGATCCTAAAGGCAGAGCGTGGAGGTGGAGTAGGGCTGGGTCTCATAAGGCAAAATTTCTAAGAGAAGAGGTCCTGGGGGCTAAACAATAAAAACAATTACCCACTACAACCTTGCTTAATAATCTCCTAACAACATCTGTATTCTATTTACTTTTATTTGGGCTTACCTAACTAAAGTTATCAGTCAACTACTTGTCTTATCTGTTTCAAAACTTCTATGATACACTTTAGATGCCATATTACCATGAACTATGTCACTTAGGCATAGAACAATTTTTAGTAAGAATGTTTTCTATCATTGGTGAAGGTTAACATACAACATACGTAACATGGATTAAATGATCAGGTGAATTAATCAGAGCAAGGGCCCCACGGTTTGGGATATCTGAGGAAATTAAAAGGAAATGAGCATTTATCAAGCAGCTGCTGTTTTCCAGGCTCTGTGCCAGGAAGTTCACATTCATCATCTCTTTAATTCTTACAACAATCATATGAGGAGGGTACAATGAGAGCCATAAGGCTTATGTGGCTGCATAACATCACTAAGCTCCTTCTACTAGTGTAAGGACACTGATTCTAAATCTGCGATCCCTGTAGGCTAGGGATGTTGTGATATAAACAGGAAGTTAGTAACTGTCAGACATTGCTCATAACCATAAATATAGATAGAATACATGCAGCTAATAATTCTTTCAGTAGGCAGTAGGTATGTCTTTTGGGGAAACTCTAATGTGACCATCTTCACAGGAATGAGCTAATGACTTTGAAAATTAAAAAGAGAGACTTCGGGAGTTATTTCCATTTTTCTGGCTACTATGAGAATGTGTGTTTCGTGCCCTCCCATTCCACATCAGGAAGACTTAATATTTCCTTTGAAGAAAGAAAAAGCTATAAACATCTCCTTCCAGTTAACTTCTGTTGATTTGAGAAATGCCTTCCAAAAATACTCTTAGCATGTACACATTCATGCACCTTGAAGCATGTAATGCTTATTCCCTGATAACAACACGCAAATCATTATTTGCATCACTGGCCTCTATGCTACTTTAGAAGACAATGTGGGAGGATATGGAACATATTTTAAGTGTCGTACTGTGTCCTTTGTATTTTTAGTGCACATTTGATGACAACTTATTAGCTCTTATATTGGAGTGCTTTTTATTTCTATTTACTTACTTATTTTTGCTGTTATAATTTATGCCCTCTTTATTTTCTCACCCACAGTATTGTTGGAGGAGTGGGAAAATCACTGAAATGTGACATCAGAAGAACCGGGTTCTCTTCCTGGTTAATACAAACAGTAATAGTACACCAACTGCAATGCTAAAACTACAAAAGAGTTATTAAGCTCTGCAATGTGAAAGAGTTTTAATTATTAATTTAACAAATATTTATTGAATACCCAATATGAAACTGGTATCCAGGAAGTTTTGTATTCACTGGGTATATAGCAAAAACAAGACAGATACAAATTCCTGTTGGTATGGCCTACAGTGTTGTGTGTGTGTGCGCATGCATGCGTGTGTATGCATGTATGTGTGTGTGTGTGCATGCATGCCTGTGCCTGTGTGTGTGTGTGTGTGTGTGAGGGGTTAGGGAAGAGGTAATATATAGAATAATTAAAACATGGTGTAGATCAGATAGTGAAAGGTATTTGGAGGCAAATGCAATACGGTGGAGGTTGGACAGTTCAGGGAGCCAGGAAGGGTTACAGTGTAAAATTGGGTGGCTAAGTAAGTTTCCAAGATGATGCTTAAGCAGAGAACTCAAGGAGGTCAAGAAGCTAGCCAGGCAAATACATGAGGTGGGAGGGGCTATCTGGCAGAGAAGACCTGTGCAAAGGCCTGGATGTGTCTGAATGTTTGGTGTATCTTTTTACAGCAAGGAGGCCAACATGGCAGGGGCAGATAAGTGAAGAGAAAATAGTTTCAGTTAGAGTAAGAGATGAAATAAAGAACCAGACCAAATAGGGTTTTTACCAGGGCACGGTCAGGACATTGGTTTTAACTTAGTGAGATCAGATTCCATTGGAAGATTTGAGCTGTGGAATGACATAATTAAATCTATATGGGTTTTTTTTTAATTTATTTTTTTTGTTCAAACACATTTGTCTCTGCCTTTCCCCCACCACTTTCCTGTGCTCCCCTCCCCCATCTCCCTCCCTCAGTCCTTCCCCATTTTGGCTTTGTCTGTGAGTCCTTGATATATGTTTCTTGACCCTTCCCTTCCCTTTCCCTGCCCACTCCTCCCTCCTTCCCTCTTGACTCTGTTGGTTTCTTTTTTTCTTTTGGTGTTGCTGGTCATATTTTCCTTGCATCTTTGTTTTGTTGGTTAGGTTCCGCTTATAGGTGAGATCATTGGTCTTTCACCCCCTGGCTTATTTCGCTTAGCATAATGCTCTCTAGTTCCATTCATGCTGTAGCGAAGTGTAGTAGTTCTTTTTGCCTTTCTGCTGCTTAGTATTCCATTGTGTAAATGTACCATGGTTTTTTGATCCAATCATCTACGGATGGGCACTTAGGTTGCTTCTAACACTTGTAACACTTGTAACACTTCTAACAATTGTAATTTGTGCTGCTATGAACATTGGGGTACATAGGTTCTTTTGAATTGGCTTTTTGGGGTTCTTAGGGTATAGTCCCAGCAGGGGAATCACTGGATCAAAAGGCAGTTCCATTTTAGCTTTTTGAGGAAATTCTACACTTTTTTCCACAATGGCTGCACGAGTCTGCATTCCCACCAACAGTGTACTAGGGTTCCCTTTTCTCCACAGCCTTGCCAGCACCTGTTGTTTGTTGATCTGTTTATGATGGCCATTCTAACCGGTGTGATGTGGTATCTCATTGTGGTTTTAATTTGCATTTCTCTGATGGCTAGTGATGCTGAGCATCCTTTCAAATGTTTCTGGGCCCTCTGTATCTCTTCCTTGGAAAAGTGTCTGCCCAGATCCTTTGCCCATTTTATAATTGGATCGTTTGTCTTCTTGGAGTAGAGTCTTGTAAGTTCTCTATATATTTTGGAGCTCAAACCTCTATTTGATGTATCATTAGCAAATATATTTTCCCATACAGTTGGCTCCCTTTTCATTTTGCTGATATTTTCTTTAGCCGTGCAGAAGCTTCTTATTTTGATGAGGTCCCACTTGTTTATTCTTTCCTTTATGTCCTTTGCTGTAGAGGACATATCTGTAAAAATATTGCTGCGTGGGATATCTGAGAGTTTCCCGCCAATGTTCTCCTCTAGGACGTTTATGGTGTTGTGACTTATATTTAAGTCTTTTATCCATCTTGAGTTTATTTTTGTGCATGGTCTCAGCTGATGATCAAACTTCAGTTTTTTTGCTTGTAGCTTTCCAGATTTCCCAACATCATTTGTTGAAGAGGCTATTTTTACTCTACATTATGCTTCTGCCCCCTTTGTCAAATATTAATTGACCATATAGACCTGGGCTTATTTCTGGGCTTTCTACTCTGTTCCACTGGTCTATGGGTCTGTTCTTGTGCCAATACCAGATTGTTTCGAATATAGTGGCTTTGTAGTATAGTTTGATGTCCGGTATTGTGATCCCTCCTACTTTGTTTTTCTTTATCAAAATTGCTGTGGCTATTCAGGGTCATTTATAGTTCCATATAAATTTTTGAAATGTCTGTTCTATTCCGTGAAATACGTCATTGGTATTTTAATAAGGATTGCATTGAAGCTATAAATTGCTTTGTGTAATATGGACATTTTGATGATATTAATTCTTCCAATCTATGAACATGGTATATGCTTCCATTTATTTGTGTCTCCCTTAATTTCTGTCTTCAATGTTGGATCGTTTTCTGAGTACAGGTCTTTTACCTCCTTGGTTAAATTTATTCCTAGGTACTTTATTTTTCTTGTTGCTATATCAAATGGTATTTTTTTTTCTGATTTCTTTTTCTTCTATTTCATTGCTGATGTACAAAAATGCCTTTGTAAATCTATGTTTTAAAACTATCATTCAAGCTGCTGTGTGAGAATAAATAACAAACTGTGGAGGGACCAATTAAGAACCTATTGTAATACTCTAGACGAGAGATAATCATGACTTGACCAGGCTGTGGAGTGAAAGGAATGAGAGCTATAGTTTTCTGCTAAGCATTTTACGGACATTTTATAAATTTGGTGAAATAATTGAACAACTCTCAGTGCCATTTCCTCATCTTTAAGATAGGAGTATAACATGGGTTCTATTTCTCAATATTAGCCTAAGAATGGACAGTTACAGCTCCAAAGAGAAACATAATCAAGTTGAATCTGATGCCTAAATTACAGGGAATGTAGCAGGATAGAAAGCATAGGGAAAAGACCAGTTCCTCGGAAAAAGGCGTGGCTGAATGGGAAAAATGTGTGAGAGCCTGTGTTGCCCTGGGAATCTGAATGTCCATGTCAAAAAAGGAGAAACCATCTCCAAGACTGGATCCGAGGTGAGATGTGAAGAACAAAAACTAAAATCCTGACAGGTGACAGAATTGTGGAGCAGTATAATATGCTTGGTGGCCCTGGAGAAGCATTTTATAACCTTTGGGATCAGAGCTATGGGGGAAAGAAAACAAAAGGCTCAATATATACCCCTGGTATGACACTTCTTGGAGAAAAATTGGCAAGCCAGTTATTGGGACAAACCAGCATAATTCATTCTCCAATAGCAACAGAGGAGGGGAGGTAATGTTGGCACCAGACACTACTGTTTTTTTTCTAGAAAGTCTGCACTGCCTCACTGGTGACGAAAAATAAGAATCTGTAAGAGGAACCAGGAATGGTTCCTCAGACATCACAGAAGTCACACCCTCCATGGACTGTGACTTCTATCTTCTTGGAACTGGACTAGAATCAAACGGAGGTAGAGATGTTCATTCATGAGTTGTTGGGACCTAGCTGGTGGGGCCAGACTATGGAATAAAGGGTGTACAGTCAAATTTAGCTCTTTCCATATCTCCATGTTACTGTAGAGATGACTGTTGACAATAAATGGATGACTCAAAAATATAAACATTTTATACACAAGTAGTATAATAATTATTAAATCTATAATCAGAACCAAAATGTGAAGATAGAAAAATGCTGGTATCTGGCACCTTTGCCCCATCATTTGACCTCCTTGCTGCTCAGAGAACTCACTAAATGCCTCTCTACTAGCAAGATCAGAGTTTGCTGAGCTCATTCTTTTTCTAAAGTTTATCTCACCTAATACTTACTTTCTCCAATTGTTGATTCTTACCAGGTCTTAATAATACCTTGCTTTATAAATCTGTCTTTCTAGGATTCTGTTCAATTGTTTCTTAAAGATAAACACTCAGTTTTTTCTACATTTCTGGCTCTTACTATGCCATTTCCTTTACACATTCCTGCTTTTCTGTTTCTCATATTATTACCGTTCCTTTTATTAATTATATATTTAATTTGAAATGCCTATAAGATATCTGTAAGACAATGTCAAATAAATCATTGAACATATGAGTCAGTTGGCCTCAGACTCAGTCTGAGCTGGAGAAGTACATGTAAGAATCCTAAGAGAATGGACAGTAAGTAAAGCCATTTGAGCAGAATGCATGTCTTGCAGAAAGTAGTCTTGGATGAGAAGTGTGCCGTGGAGAGACCCCTGGGGATGCATGATTTAAAGTTCAGGTAGAGGGCACTCAGCCGACAGAGGATACTGAAAGGGCATAGCCTTGGATGTAGAAGGCAACTTGTGAAAATCACGTGTCAACGGAGGCAAAGAGAGGGAATATAACAAGAAGTGGGGCGTGGTCATCTAACCTGTGCTGAAAAGAAATCAACTGAATAGTGTTAACTGCATTTTATGCCACTGAAGTCTTAGGGGACACTATAAGGACTCTTTTAGTGGAGCTGGTGTAGGAGCAGAAGCTAGATGAGAAGGGTGTGAGGACTGAAAGGGAAGTAATGAAATAGAGAAGAAGAGTATAAACAACTGGAAGTCTGTCTGTGAGGACAGAACAATACAATAGTTATGGGGAACAATAGTTATGGGTAAATGTGGAATTGAAAGAGGCACGAAATTAGGAGCGTATTTAAAAGCTGATGAAGTTTTAACGAGGGAAGATAAATTGTTCACACACACTTACCTCCACACCTCACAGAAAGCCAACTACAATGAAATTAAAGATATTAAGAAAAGTATGTATCCAAAATGGTGATGATAAGAAAGCAACACACTTTTGAAAACCAGAAAGCAGAGAAAGAAATGATAAGTTATTTGTGGAGCATGTAAATTTAGAAATTAGGCTATTGCAGAAGGAGATACTGAACTTTCAGTGTTCCCAAATGAGTCAGAGCCCTCATAGAGCTTCAGGTCTTAGCAATACTATGTACCACAGAAAGCAAGTTGCAGGCATAGGAAGAAATAAGAGGGATCTTGAAGATCTTGTGGATGGAGGCGCTCCACCCACAGTCGCTCATCCATTGTCCGAGTCAGCCTAACCAGGAGAAGCACCCTTCTACAGCAATTCAGGGGACTTTTTCTCTGTAGAACATAAATCAAAAAGGCTCAGGACACCTGACATATTAGTGTGTGTGTGTGCGTGCGTGCGTGCGTGCGTGTGTGTGTGTGTGTGTGTGTGTGTGTAGGTGGGGAAGTACAAGACTGAAAACAAAAGAACTGAGTGAAAGTTTACATACTGATGAGTGGCCACTTTGTCCCTTAAATAGCAGAAACCAGAAACAACATTCCCGGGAAGGCATTTAGAAGTATTGTGTTCATTTGCTAGAGCTTCCATAACAAAGTACCGCAAACCAGGTGGCTTGAACAACATAATTTTATTATCAGTTCTGGAGCCTGGACACCTGAGAATCAGGTGTTGGCAGAGTGGGCTCCTTCTGAGGCCTGTGAGGGAACATTGGTTCCATGCCTCTCTCCTAGTTTCTGGTGGTTTGCTTGCACTCTGGCATACCTTGACTTCTATTGCATGACCCTGAACTCTGCCTAATCTTCACACCCTGTTCTCCCTGTGTATGTTGCTGTGTCCAAATTTTCCCTTTTTATAAGGACACTAGTTATATTGGATTAGGAGCCTGCCTTACTTCAATATAACCTTAACTTAATTCCTTCTGCAACAATTAAGTTCATATGCTGAGGTACTGGGGGTTAGGACTGCAACATATGAATGTGTGGGAACTGCAATTCAACCCATAACTGTCGTCCAATCTGAACCACCATAATTATATTTTGGAGTCTCCAAACAGAAAGCTCAGGTCACTGTGCACAGAAGTCAACACGAGTGGGAACCAGTGATCCCATTAGGCCTTCAGTGCTTGAAGAACGAGTCCATAGCCAAAAAGCAAACAACATGCTCTAGAAACCTCAACATGAAAGTTCAAAATAAACAGAGATGAAAGGATCATGGACAAAATAGAGATAATAAAGAAAATGAAGTAATATTCAGAATATTATAATGAATGCCCTTTAAGAGATAAGAAAAGTTTACTTGGGCCTTAAACAACAACAACAACAAAAAAGGTAAGACTAAGAAAGAAATATCAGGACCAAGAAGTATCTCCTGGTTGTTAAAAAAATAATTGCAAAATAAATAACAAAATGTTTGGAAGATAAACATAGGAGATTCCTCAGAAATTAGACTGTGAGGATTTAGATGCAGAAGAAGGAAAATATAGTAATCAGAGTAAGATTCTGAGAAAATGGGGGGCAGAGGATGGGAATTTGGACATAAATAGAGGGATTTTTCTATCCGAAGGGATGGGGGAAAGGATTGGGGCGCACACCTACATTTAGATTTGTTGATGGGACATTGAGAGGCTATCTATAAAGCAGTGTTTATATATTTTTTATATGAAGTGAGGTAAATAAGAACAGATTCTATAGAATCAGAGCTGCCTAGATTTTAATCTTGGCTCTGCCCTTTTCTTGTTAGCTGTGTGACTATGGATAGTTGCTTCTCCTTCTGTGCCTCATTTTATTTATTATAAAAATACAAGTAAAAGTACTTACCTCATATAGTAAATGAGTTTTTGTAAGCACAGCACTTGGAAGAGTGTGTAGTTAGAAATCCATGTGTGTGTATATATGTATATATAAATTTACTACAAATTTATATTAATATCAACATATTAATGTTTACTATATTTATATATTTATAAATGAGAAATAAATGAGAAATTTCTAATATATAAATTTAATGCATATCTATATTAATATATTAATATCAACATATTATTCAATATTTACTATATATCATATATAATATTTAATATATGTTAGTTGTCCAAGTGCAGGCCTAGAAAAAGGTATGATAATTGGATACATCCAAGATGTTGCTATAGTTAGTGCTGATAATGTTTGGTTTTCAGGTGCTCCTGGAGAAACAAGGAACACGAAGAGGCAAGGAAGTTAAGTGTATTGACAAGTGATAGAAGTAAAAGACCAGGACTCTAAACTGAGTAAGGTAGAAAGTGAAGATACAACAGGGTGCTTTCGAAAAAGGGAAAGGTTGAGGTGCCAATGAGCTAGAGGATTAGTTGGGATTAGTGAATAGGTGGAGAAATTATTTAACAAGCCAAGTTGGAAAATATTGGTTTAAGGTCAGAAGGGAGAATGTTGGCTTCAGTTATACGGCAGGTAGAGCTTTTTGGGGGGCTTCCAAGGTCCATGTGACTGAAGAAAGTGATGGCGAAGGTATCGAGACATGAAAAATTATCTTAGTTAAAACTTTCCATGTAACCAAGACAAAGAATAAAGAAAACTTATTGGATTATTTATATAGGGATAGTTCATAGCACAAACCCAAGGGCAGCCTGGCACTAAGCCATGCTATAAAAGCAAGTATAACACATTAATAATTCAACTGATATTCTGTATTCCTTTTTGCTTTTGCTCAATGTTTCTGCTTCACCATTATCTCTCTGCACACTATATTTCACAGCTTGGCATATACAAAAACAGCCAAAGCCGCTTCGCAGGTCCACTTTCTCTGTTCCATTGACCAGCCCAGTTCTAAATTCTTGGGGCAGGGAATCTGATTGGCACAGCTCCAGTCAAGTATTTTCCTAAACTAATTAACCATGTTCAGGGAATGTTTTACATACTGTTAATGTGACTTCCAGGGGTCATCTCCCTGCACACAAGGGTCAGTTCTTAGAGAAAGAGGATTAAGACAAAAGTAGGTGTCTGTAGAAACATCTGTTGGAGGCCTTCAGGGAACTGAGATGTCAATGTGTTGGACAGGGCATCCAGTTTCCACCAGGATGATGGCAGGTTTTGAAGGAGAGATGCTGTGAGCTAGGTACCCATTTGTCACTGAATGAGTGAGGTTCTCTAGGGTAATAAATACTGTGGAACTTAAAATAACACAGATTTATTCAGTCATTAGTTCACTCATTTTTAGCAGTAAGTATCTATCTATCCAGTACCTAACAAGGGCTAAGCATTGCCATAATCATGGAAGATGGAAGACCGGTATTGCAAACTGATGAAGGCTGAGAGCTTTGGAGGCAGACTTAGATTCAAACCACTGCTCATTATTTACTACTTGTATGACCTTGGCTTTTTTTTTTTTTTTTTTTGCTAAGAATGCTTTTAAAAAAAATGGATGAAACAATTCCTATTTCTGACTTGTAAGAATTAAATGCTACAACAAAGGTCTGGTACTAAGCATGGAAGCAGATACAGAAGGAGCTCCTAAAATGGCAGCCTGCTAATAAATCAATGAGTCCAACTGCTTGAGAATTACAGACCAGTAAATGAACAGTGAAAAGTTACTATAGATTTGTGTACGACAGATCTTTGGGGCATGGAGATGAGAGAAGCTTGGTGGGAGGGACCTAGGAAAACTTCCAGGAAATTCTAAGCTTGAGTAGAGTTTTGAAAGATGTGCTAGATGGAATTAGTTTTACAAACAGAGAGCATATTAAAAGGTACAGAGAACCATATGTCTCATTCGCAGAATTCTAATTGGTGGAGTATGACTGCAGCAACAGGCATACACATACACACGCACATATATATACACACACATACATGTGTGTGGGTGTTTCATTGTTCTTATTGGAGAGGCTGGAGAGGCAGGAGAGGAAGCTGGGCTAGGGAGAAGGGTACATACTGAGAACAGCCTTGTGGCTTAATGGTGTTTAATGTTATGACAAATTAGAACTACACGAGGGTCTTTTGCACAGGGACAGTTGAAGCCCAATTATTAGGCATAGGATGGTCAGGCTGGGGTGGACCTGGGGAAGGTGGGCATGTAATGAGTTGGCCTTGTAACATATCTGGTGCACAAGATCACAAACAACTAGATGGCAGAGTACCTGCTGTTGGACCTGGACAGTTGAGCTTGTGAGAGCTCAAACTTTTGGATAGGCTCTGCATTTTCCTAGGGCTAGTGATAAAATAAGAGTGTAGGCCAAGTGGCTCAATAATTCTAATGGTGCCATGGAAGGGGGAGGATACTAGGTGCTTAGGCCAGTTATAAACAGAAATGAGACCTAACACATCCATTTCACCTGCAGCCAGTCCTAACAAGGAGGCTGTGCTGGTGCCCGGCAGGAGGAAGCACTGCGGGCAGGGCTGCCTCGGCACTGGGGAGTAAAGCTGGATGTGTTCACGGTGTCAGGCTGTACAGCAAGTCTTCATGATGAAGCAGCTTCAAACCAAGAAAGCTCAGAGCTTGGAACAGTTGCTACTCCATGAATTTTTGCTGAATGAATATTATAGTTCATTCAAGTTTTTCAAGAATATATCAAGGAGAAATTAGTGACAAACTTGCAAGAGGTTTCTTTTCTCCTTCATAAAAAGAGTTTCTTAATGACTAAAACTTAAGCATGTTAGAGCCTTTACTATGGAAACCAGAATACAGGTGAAATTTATTATAGATAATTAATGTGATTGGGGGAAGATGTATAGAAATATATTTAAGTACAGAGTGTATGATATGAGGTATGTCCAGAAAGTATCCAGCCACATACTATGAAAAATAGAGACTTTTTTTGAAGAAGATGATACAAGAAACATTGTACACAGAACAATGATGCCTCAGTCCCCTTCAAAGTAGGCACCTTGGGACCTCACACAGTTCTCCCAATTGCCATCAACTGCTCCATCATAATTTCCTGGATTTCATCGATGGTCTGAAATCTCTTTCCTTTCAAAGGTGGTTTCAGTTTTGGGAAAAGCCAGAAATCACTGGGTACCAAATCTGGGCTGTAGGAGGGCTGAGTCACCTGGATGATTTGATGTTTTACAAAAAATACGTCTGTACAAGACATGATGCATGAGTGGGTGCACTGTTTGGTGAAGCTCCCTATAGCTGCAGCCTTCTGAAAGATGCAAATAGATTCCACGGAGTAATGTTCAAGCTTAACAAAAAATCTGATGCAATTTCATTGCTCTACTCACTCAGTCATTTTTTTTTAAAGATTTTATTTATTTATTTTTAGAGAGAGGGGAAGGGAGGGAGAAAGAGAGGGAAACATCAATGTGTGGTTGTCTCTCACATGCCCCCTACTGGAGACCTGTCCTACAACCAGGAATGTGACCTAACTGGGAATCAAACCAGCAACACTGGTTTGCAGGCTGGCGCTCAATCCACTGAGCCACACCAGCCAGGGCTCGCTCAGTCATTTTGAATGCGACAGCCACATAGTACTCATGCTCACTCAATGGCGTCTATCGCCCCGACTGACTAGTACAGTGAAATCATCGTTATTCACACATGCACATTCCAGTCCCCTCTCCTTAGCTGCCAGGTTATGCTGATGTCACACAAACCATTCTTGTTACATTAACAATGGCTAGACTTTTTCCAGACAGACCTTGTTGTATAAGAACTGTATAATTCACAGGGGATCTCATGACTCCCTTCATTGATAGTTTTCTTAAAACAAACAATTTCTTTTTTATTTTATTTTATTTTTTATTGCATTTTTTCCATTACCATTTATTCCCCTTATACCCTCTTCTATCTCCACTCACTCCTCTGCTCCCCTGCAATCACCACACTGTTGTTCTTGTCCATGAGTTGTTTTTCTTTTTAGCTCAATCCTCTTCCCTCCCACACCCACCAAAGCTGTCAGCCTGCTCTCTATCTATGAGTATGTTTCTATTTTGCTTGCTAGTTCATTAGTATGTTCATTAAATTCTACATGTGAGTGAAATCATGTGGTATTTTTCTTTCTCTGACTGGCTTATTTCACTTAGCATAATGTTCTCCAGGTCTATCCATGCTGACCCAGCAATTCCACTTCTGGGAATTTATCCGAAGAAACCTGAAACACTAACTTGAAAGAATGTATGCCCCCCTATTTTCATTGCAGTGTTATTTACAATAGCCAAGACATGGAAGCATCCCAAGTGTCCATCAGTAGATGAGTGGATAAAATAGTTCTGGTACATTTACACATGGAATACTACTCAGCCATAAAAAAGAAGCAAACCAACCATTTCTTAATCCATTTGTCTTTTTAGCTTGAGGCAACATCTTGCAGCTACAAAGACTATAGATATGGTAAAATATATTGTGTCTTAAACATTTTGAGAGATACAGATTGATGATTTTTTCTGCCCTTCTTTCTGGAGCCTTCCTACCCCTACCCCCTCATACTTCTGAAATTTGGCCTCAACTCAGAATGAGGTCTTTTCTTTATGTTCTTGACCTGATTGCACTCAGTCAGGTCACATTTTATATAAACTTTAAGGAAATTTTATTTTCTGATTGTCAGGGGCACTTAGAATTAAATATTAAAAGTGCTGATTACTTGACATCCAGTTAAGATGGTGGTGTAGGCAAATGTGGCTTGCCTCCTCACACAACAACATCAAAATTACAACTAAAATGTAAAACAACCATCACTCAGAATGGTAGGAAATCGAGTTGAATGGCAGTCTGACAACTATAGAATTGAAGAAACCACATCCCTCCAGACTAGTAGGAGGGGTGTAGACACAGAATTGGCAGGCCCCATGTTCATGTGTAGTTGATAAAAATTTAGGAGAGATATCTTGGGAGTGAGGAGTCCCAGCCCCACACCAGGCCCTCCAGCCCAGGGTACCAGTTTCAGGGATATAAGTACCCACAACATCTGGCTACAAAACCCAGTGAGAATTGAGTCTGTGGAAGAAACTCCTGGAGTGCCACACAATTCCTCTTAAAGAATGCACACATGGACTCACCTAGTCATGCTCACTCCCTTTGAGCTACAGCATGGGGGTAGTAGCATGAAAGGCACCAGTGGCATCAGAGACCATTGTCCCTTTTCTATACCCTCCCTCCACGGAGCTGGCAAGCTGGTGTCATGTCTGAGACTCCGTTAACCTTGCTAACACTGTTTGACCTGCCTTGGAGATCCCCAGAGGCCTCACCCCACCCAATTTACAGGCCCACCCAAGCTGCTTTTCCATATGAATAGCTGGTCTTGCCTCATGCTTCACAAAACAAGTCATAAATCCTCTCAAACAAGCAATAGCTGGTCTCAGTGAGCCCCAAGTCTGGCACTAGCAGCAGCTAGCCTAGGTTCACAGCTTGGCTTCACCTGGGAATCTCCAAGCTCAGCAAAAGTAGCAGCCATCTCAGACTGCTCTATAGTTAATGCAGGGTGGCCCCCAGCAAAACACAGGTGGAGGCTGACCTTGGCCTGTACCACCTGGGAAATCCCAGAGCCTGTACACCCAGTGGACAGCTACAGACCACATTAGAGCACCACTACTCTATCCCTGTACAGCTGATCCTCCATGGAGGGTAGAGGTTGGTGGTATGTGGTAACAGCCAGTCCTTGTGGTTGACCGGCCTGGGTAAATTCCTCCTTGTTGATCTGCCAACAGCAACCAAGTCTCAACTACAAGAGGAGAGTGTACTTAGCACACAAAAAGTGTGCACCTCGAGTACCTAGCTTAGGTGATAGAGGAGGCTGTGTCACTGGACCCTATAGGATACCTACTGCATTAGGCCACACTACCAAGACACTGAATCAAAGTAGTTCTACCTAAGAAACAAACACAGGGAGACTGCTAAAATGAGGAGACAAAGAAACATGGCCCAAACAAAAGAGCAGATCAAAACTCCAGAAAAAGACCTAAGCAAAATGGAGATGAGCAATTTGTCAGATGCAGGGTTCAAAACACTGGTTATAAGGATGCTCAAGGAACTTAGTGAGCACCTCAGCAGCATAAAAAATCCAGTCAGAAAGGAAAGATACACTAATTGAAATAAAGGATAATTTACAGGGAAACAACTGTAGAGTAGATGAAGCCAAGAATCAAATCAATGATCTGGAACATAAAGAAGCAAAAAAAAAAAAAAAACCAAAAAAAGAAAAACAAAAAAACCCACCAAAAAACAATAATGCAGAATGACAAGAAGAAAAAATAATTCAAAAAAATGAGGATAGTATAAACAGCCTTTGGGACAACTTCAAGAGGTCCAACATTTGCATCCTAGGGGTACCAGAAGGAGAAGAGAAAGAGCAAGAAACTATAAGTTTATCTGAAAAAATAGTGAAAGAAAACTTCCCTAATTTGGTGAAGGAGATAGACATGCAAATCCAGGAAGCATGGAAAGTGCTTCCTGGATAACTGATTATGATGTATGCAAAGAGGCCCACTCCAAGACACATCATAATTAAAAAGCCAAAGGTTAAAGATAAAGAGAGACTCTTAAAGGCAACAAGAGAAAAGAAGTTAGTTACCAGATGGTTGCCAGATGGGAGGGGGCAGAGGGAGGATGGGTGGAGAGGTGAGGGGATTAAGAAGTACAAAGGGGTAACTACAGAATAGCCACAGGGATGTAAAATACAGTATAGGAAATGGAGTAGCCAAGGAACTTACACTCATGATCGGTGGATATGACCAATGGTGTGGGGGTGGCCTGAGGGAGTGAAGGGTGCTGATCCAGGGAGGGCCAAGAGGGAAAAAACAGGACAACTCTAATAGCATAATCAATAAAATATAATTTAAAAAAGTGTTGATTACCAGTTTTTTAATTTTTCTCTGAGGCTCTAAAAAGACCTAAACATAGAGAGATATTTGGAGCTGGTTTTTTGTTTCTGTTTTTGTTTTTTTTTTAGCTTTTGAAAATGCTCTAGAATTTGAAAGAGATGATTAGAGACTTTTAAGTTATTTGTTCTCCTAAGTTCTAAATTCTTATTGACAAAGCCCAGTTTAGTTTCTGTCCTCAAAGTGTTGTGATTTGGAGAAAATGTTGTCTCATTTTCTCATATACTAGTTATTTAAAAGGAGTCTAAAAGGATTCTTTCCTTTTACTTTTCATTTTTGACTCATGCTGCGTGGTCTTTCTCTTCTCTCCTCCCCTTCATGGCCCTCAGCTCCCCTCACGTCTTGTCTGGGACAAGAGTATTGAACCACGTGATTTCCTTTTATGAGTTTTTCCTGTCAAGCAGCTTCAGTGGAGTAGTAGGGTGTGCAGAGCAGTGATTTACCACCCCACAGCAGCTGAGTGATTTAATGTATTCATATGCCTTGAAGAGCACAGCTATTAGATGAATGGAAAAATACCAGGGAATGAGAATAGTTGGTTCCCTCACTAACCATTGCTGGCATCGGAAGTTGGCTCCACAGGTAAATGAATGAAGCTTGATTAGTCAGATGAACAATTTTGGGAATTCAGGTAGCATGTCATTGTATTTGCTGCTGTGTTGGAATACTGTGGAAAATACTACATCTTGTACAGAGAGGACTGACTCACTGTTCTTAACATGAGAGCTCCGTATACAGCACTGAGCAAAGGAAATGCTAAGTGAGGGAGAAATGAGAAGAACCTGGCTTTGCTCTTTAGGAATTCTGAGATAGCAAGGCAGGGTTTAAAAAAACCCCCACAAAAACAGAAATGATGGATTTGAATAGAAAAAGTATGTCCTAACACTTAAATATTTGTGCTTTTTCCCCCCTAAAAACTCATTCACTGAGCTTAAATAAGGGTTAACCTTTTTAAATAAAATAGTCTTGGTCATAGGACAGTGACTTTTAGTTTTTACTTAGATCTGAAGTGTGACTGCAGAAAATGGTCTTTAAAAAAAGTTTGGCTCTCAGAAAAAATTTTACATTTGGCCCTAGACCTTCCGTTCCTGCAGAGATTCTGGACCACTTTAGGAAATTTGTCTTTTTGTGATATAGTTGGAGTCAGAACTTGAGTCCTTTTTTTGTAGTGGTTCCTGGATTGCCTCTTTGTGTCTCTGAGTAACTGTCTCAGTTTTCTCATAACATTTTCTCAACATGTGGACAGTCAGTCACTGGAGGTGCTTTGGGATGTAGTATATTTCTGAGGACTACTCTAGGGCTATGTGTTAGAGTTACCGGAAAGTAGAGACTAGGAACCCACATTCTTACAAGCACCCTAGGAGATTTTAGGTACACTAAAGCCTTGAACCACTCTTGTAAAAAGATGAGGGAAAAGAGTATCACGCTTGATGAGCACTTATATTTTTTCACTTTTCCATGTGCTTTTTGTATATAAACTTTTTAGTTTTTATATATGATATAAATCAGTTATTATTTCACAGGGGAAAATGTGGTTCAGTGCTCTTTCCAAAGATCACAAAGCCAGGAAATGAAATACCTTAGTGCAAAAACCAGCTTTACCTATTCTAGCTTAGAGCCTATGCGCTTTCTGTTAGAGCCCTGATCTCTTCATCACTGAGGGTGAGCCGTGTCCCTGGGACTTTTCCAGGTTGCTCTCTGTGATGAAGAAAAATAGACACTCACCTTGGCTTCTACTCCTAAGTCACAGCATCTCCTTTAGTGGCATTTTCAGGTGTCTTTTTAAGCTCTTTCATAGATAGTTCAAACTAAAAACAAACTCAGGATGGTTCTATAATAGTGATGCACAAGTACGCTGCTCTGCCAACCCATGCGTGTGATTGTTTAGTGCCATTACAGCGAACAGCGCAACACTACACTGACCTATTGACTCCCAATGTGTTTCAGTTCATAAGATTTGATTTTCTGTTTCAGGTTTCACATGGCTAAACCGTGTGATGACCAGTGTTATTCTTGAGGTTCAATCTGGTTTACAGACTCAGGCACTGTCTCTTGATAGAATGGGTTTTATTCACACAGTGTACTCATACTCAACTAAATGTGACATTTGAGATCTGGCTTTTAAAATGTTGCCTATCAACCTCTTGGTCAGGACACTTCCCTTTTATGAAAATATTTGGGAAATTAGACTCGAATGATACTATTTTGGTTTGTAGTGTTGTTCTGAGAACAAGTAGCTCTCTGAAATTTTATTAGCAAGAAGGTAGAAGATTAAGGTAAGGCATACTTTAGGCTGCTGAATTGCAAAGTATGTTAAATATATCAACTAAATGATGTCTCAAGTCATGAATTTCTAACTTAGCCTTTCAAAAAAATCCTCTCTCTTCTTCCGTGTCTTTCCCATTTTGATATCACTGTATCTTGGGAGACCACCAAAAAGTTGATTTAAAAAGGGCTTCTAAATTCTAAGTATTGTTTAAATGCATCCTTCCCTCTCTAACCACTCAGTCTTAGGGCAGACTTCATATTTTCTTCCTGTACTTTTGCTGTACCTTTTAACTGGTCTTATTCAATACTTTGGGCTTGCCATCTTCAATTTATCATGTACGTTTCTAAAACAGCAACATTGCCTTTTTGACAACATTGCCTTCAAACACATTGGTTCTGTGTTTGAAGTCCTTTAATGATTCTCTGCATATGCACCGCACCATGCCCTCTCACTCTACCACCACCTTCTTCAACTATGTTACCAGTCCCCTAACTGGCCGGGATCAGCTCTGGCCTCAGTCCTGACTGTATGTTATTCTAAAGCTAGTGTAGTATTTTGTAATCTAATCATGTCAGTGCTTACTTAAAACATATTAATGTTCTTAAGATCAACACACAGTTCCTCAGCATGGCCTCTGGGTCAGACAAGGCCTGGCTCCTGACTCACCACCTACCCTCACCTGATGCCATGTCGCCTCGCTTGCCCTTTGCTCTCCCACCACACTAACTCTATGCTACCACTTTCTATCTCATCACATTGCCTCTGTCTAAAAAGTTTTTCTCTTCCTACTTGTTAACTTTTATTTCTTTTGAAAATATTTCATCACCACTGGCTGACCAGGAGTTCCTTTGGCTGGGAGTTAGTTCTGAGTAGCTGTTGAAACTTCTCTGTAACCTTAGCAGGAGCGGAGTTAGTTCTGTGTTGGCAGCCTGGGGAGTTCAGGACTTCTTAGCAACTTCTGGCTTCTGAGCCAGCCCTAAAGTTTTGGGCTTGCCCCAAAAGCTCACATTGAATGCCCTATTGTTATTCACTCTTTAGATCCTGAGGGGGTGCTCATCCTTACACCATTCATTCTCTTTCTTTTAGAGAAAGACTAAATTGAGTCGAATATATATATTCATATATATATATGATTGAATATATCTTAATATACACATAGGTAATTGTGAAATAGTATATATATATATATGCATAAGTATTGAAATATTGTGAAATAGTGAATACATACCCACCATGCAAACATATGCACATATATATGTGTGTGTGTGTGTGTGTGTGTGTGTGTATATATATATGGCATACACACATACACTGTATTTCATTGTTTGGATAAGGTTGAGGACTCATCCCTCTCTGCGTGTTCAAAGGCAACAGTAACAAAAAATACATTAATTCTTCATTAATTCCCCACTGACTTTTCCTGCTTCTTCTTCTAATTACATCTTATGTGCCATACACTGTGATAAATGCTTTACATACATTGTCTTATATAACAGCATTCTGATTAGCCCTGCTTTACAGATGATATCGAGCAGAGAGAAGGTGAAATAACATATTCAAGGCCACACAGTTGTTACATTGTAGGCCCAGATAAAAACCCAGATTATTTAATTCAAGGGCCACACTTCCTTATCCAGCAGGCTCTTGCTCTTCCACGTGTGGTATCTGCAGCAGCAGCAGCAATGTCAAGTGGGAGTTTGATAAAAATGTAGAATCTCAGTCCTGCTCCAGATCTACTGAAATAGAATCTTAAATTTAACTATTGGGTTGCCTCAAAGGTCCAGTATGTTTTTTTCGGTATGATGGCTCTAGTAGCATTTTGTTGTCTTTAACTTCATTTGAAACAATTTTGTTAGATTGTATTGTGAAAACTGTCATACTGACAGTGCATTTAAAAAAAAAGTTATCAAAGTTGGTGAATTTTTGTGCAGCAATTTTAATATTGAAGATGGAAGAAAATACATAACATTTTCAGTGTATTATGTTTTCTCATTTCCAGAAAGGTAAAAACACAACTGAGATGCATAAAAAGATCTGTGCAGTGTACGGAGAAGGTGCTCTGACTGATCAAATGTGTCAAAAGTGGTTTGTGAATTTCTTGGTACTATTGATGTTTTGGCCAAAAAATTCTTTGCTGTGGGGCTGTCTTATGCATTGGGAGATGTTTAGCAGTACCCCTGGCCTCTTCCCACTAGAAGCCAATATCAGGAGACAGCTGACATACTCAAAATATCCAAATCAATAAAGTTATTGGTGAAAATGAAAAAAATATGTCTTTATTTTATAGAAAAATCATAATGGACTTTTTGATCAACACAGTAAACCCTGCAATAATTCACATGTGTGTTAAACTCTGAGAAGTACTGCAGTATACTAGGTAACTTCTTAATTTTACAGGGAGAGCAACTTCCTATTTTCACTTTAGTCTCTGAAGAATATTATCTTGCTTTAATAGTCATATATTTGTTTCCTTTCATATCAAGTACAGGAAAAATAGGCCCATTAAGTTCTCTTAGGACAATTGGAAGGTTTTATTTTTAGATATTAGTTATATAATTTTAAATATATACCACATTTTGCCATGAATAATGCACACTTCTTTGCCCAAATTTTTGAGGCAAAAATAAGGATGCACATTGTACATGGGTAGTACCTGAAGTACCTTGTTATCTATTCTTGTGTTTTGTAGTTATTTGTTATACAAAATTTCTTGTACCATAATATGTTTGAAAATAAATGCTAAAATACTTTTATAATACAAAAAAAAGTATGTAAATATACATAAATAAATAATTAAATTACAAAATTAAAATGAAAGATTGTTTTCCTGAAAGTTTGGGGCAAAAACTTGGGTGTGCATTATACATGGCAAAATACGGTAAATCATAATTCATTGTACCTAAATAATACTTAAAATCTGTTAGAGCAAAACTTCCTAGGAGATAGATATTTGAGATATGTTTTTGGAGTGGGAATTTGGGAAAATCAATGACTGTAAATTGTTTTTCAACTAAGATGTTTGATATAAAAACAAGATTAAGTGGGAAGTATCCTTGTTCTGGCCTGAAGTGATCTCTTCGTGAAATACAAAGTTATTTTTGTTTGATATTATGGTTGGGTCTGAAGGGCCTTTTTATGAAGAGAAGTAAATAGGAGGCTGAGGCATGAGGTTGAGTATGAAGAGAATAGGAAGCCCCGGGGTCCTTCAGAAAATTGTGATATTTTCCTCCAAGGAAATTCTTCGCAGCCAGATATCATGAGGGTGGCTTTGAAAGGGAATAGCATTCTTTCTAGGTTGGGGGCTTTCTGGACAGCCAGATCCTGACTTGGAATTTAAAGCTGCATCTATCTGGGCCTTTCCTTGCCTCAGCTTGTGTTTGCATTGGCCCTCAGTTGCATATTTCTCCAGTGATGGTGATTCACCTGGGGATGAAGTGAGGCCCACCTGAGCTGCGGTTTGCGGCCATGGCCTAATCTTTCAGCCTTGGAAGTTTGAGTGGTGCCTGGATTTTGGTTCTGCCATGCACTCCTATGTTACCTTGGGCTTTTTAGTTAATCTCTCTGAACCTCAAATGACACATAATAAAACAGACATAACAATGAGCATCTCTCCAGGTTGTTGTGAGGATAAATGGGGACACATATGAAATACTTAGCATGGTGTCTGTCATATTGTTAATGCTGACAAATCAAATTACTTTAGCACAACAACTTTGTCTCCTATTTTGCTAGCTATGACTGAAAATAATGCTTTTAATGTAATTTATTTCATTATTTGTTATATATATAAATTAAATTATACTGCAAGCTTTTTTTTTGTTTTTACTATATATACATGTATATGTATTTATATGCTGTAATACAGAGTATACAGTGTGGGGCAAAAGTAGGTTTACAGTTGCTCATATGAAAAATATACAATAATAAATAATAATATAAGAATAAACTGTTTCATTTTCTCAAACTGTAAACCTACTTTTGCCCCACCTTATATGTAGGGCACTATTTATAGTGAAAGCCTACAAAGTGCTTGGTTCATTGCACTAGAGAACCCTCACTCTGGACAAGAGGCAGAATGGGCCCATACAAAAGCATGGATTTTCAGATGGATGGAAAATACATATACAAATAATATATATATACATATATATATATAATCCATCTGTATATATACACTATGGTCTGTCCAGAATGTATCCAGCCACTGTGAATTCAATGTCCAATAGAACAAAAGCAACTTTACACACAATTTCTACTCATTCTCCCTATCCGTTCTGCTGAAGGCCACATGACAAAACTGAGCTAAATTTAGGAAGTCATTGAATTGCATCTTGCGTTGATTGTTGTGCCCACCATCTAACACCCTGCGTACCATCACCCAGACACTAAGACTTAGCCACATGCTTGAGTTTTGATGTAGCCAAAGTTGTTCTGCTCACTATCTGTTTTTAGCAATGAAAATGGGAAGACTATGCTGCCAAACATCTTGCCAATAGACTGGCTATGCTTTAGTGTGAATGATTTTAAAACAGCTTTGACATCTTTTATAAAGTTTAAGTCTTTCATATTTTGTTGTAGGATAAATGTCTTGTTTCGTTTTAAGAAAATGTAAGATTTAGCAGGTGGATAAGACATTTTTTTAAATTTAAATGGGTGTGTCCTGAAGAATGTGAAATATATTGGATTGGCATAACATGCCCTATGAACATCTTAGTCTACCTTGGTAGGTTCTCTCTTCTTTCAGGAGGCTAGGCTGGTTTCTCCTGGCCTCAGGGCCTTTGCACAGGATGATACTGAGCCCTGCAGTCTCACTGCACGGCCAGCTGCTTTGCCCTCCTGCGCTTCTCCTCTCTACTTTGTCTCTTCCCTTTGCTCTCTCTCATCTCTACCCTCTCTCTTAGCGTTTCTTTCTCTGCCACTGCCCCAAATCCAATTTGTATTTTATTTTAAACATATACACACTATTTTATTGGATATTTAATATAATTATACTGCCTCCTTAATGAAATATCATAAAGTGTATATATATATATATAATCTATAATTACTATCATTTGTTAAGTCATTATGTGCCAGGCACTACATACTTTACATGTCCTTTCTCATTTAATTTAATAAAATAAGTACCATCATATCTCCTTTTAGTTGAGGAAACTGAAGTACAGAAAGGTTTACAAACTTACTAGGCAGATGGGATCCAATGATGATATGGCAAACTTAAGTTTGATTCTTGTCTTGGTAAATAATTTAATGGGAGAAATAGGCAACTCCATAGGCAATACAAAGAAGGGGCACCTAAGCCAGGCTTGGGAGAGTTCAGGTGGATGCCTTCCCAAGTGCGTGGTATAAGCTGCAACCTGGAATCAGTGGAAGTTAGCCAGCAAGGGCAAAGGGTGGACCAGAGTAGAGGTCAAAAAGAGTGCTGCTTAGCAGGAGGTAAAATAAGTTTATAAAACTGGAATGAGTTTCAAGAGGAAAACAATGATCAAGCGTCCTGTGAACTATTGATAAATTGAATTATATATCAAAGATAATGGAGAAACACTGCAAGGTTTAACCATGGAGAATGATAGGATTAAATTTGTCTTTTAGAAGGATCAGTCTGATGGTACTGGTTAGAATAGTAGAAGGAGAAGATTGGAGATAAGAAGACTAAGTAGGAGTCTGTTTCAGAAAAAGAGGTGAGAGAGGATGTTGGAACTTGATCAATGTTGATAGTAGAAAGAAATGAGAGACAAGAATATTTAAAAAATAGAAATACAGGACTGGAGTCCTAATCTTAGGGAGAGTATAGTCTATTTACTGAGTATGCAACCTGGGGACAGAGTTTTGGGGATCTAAGTCCACCTCCACTGTTTATCATCAATATTGCCTTGGTAGAGTCATAAAACTGTTATATACCTCAATTTCCTTATTTGTAAAATGTGTTGTGGAAAGGATCCCCTAAGTTAATGTGTATAAAGCACTTATAATAGCATGTAACCACAAGGATCCCTTAAAATATCTTAGCTGTCACTTTTTTTCTCATAATCTAGCTCTCTGACATAAAACCTCATTCATTCACCAAGTTTGTATTCAGCGCCTACTATGTCCCAGTGGTTCACTCACTCTCTGGACTTCAGTTTTCTCATCTACAAAATGATTGCCTTGGAGAAGTGCTCTGGGCTACTGCCAGCTGAAATCTGATTGGACAAATATTCATTAACACTGAGACTACCATGCTGATTAAGTTGCAGTTAAGGGAAAACTGACTCATTTCACTAACCAGGCCTCTGTGTGTCATTTGTCAATTCTTTTCTGTAGAAGGAAACCAGGGAGCAGGATCATAATTGATTCCACAACTCTGAGTGACTCTCTATTAAACTGCAGAGCAAGAAGATTTACTCCAGGGCATTTAATGACTTAGCAAGATTGAGCCACAGGATAACACAGTTTACCTGAGCTCACGTAAGTTTACTTCCTGAGATGTTATTACAGTGCTCTGAACAGAGAGGTGCCTGTGAAGGACAGAATGTGAGTAACAAAACCAGGCACTGGGTTGGTGCTGGAGCCTCACAGGAGGAGTAAAACGCAGGCCTCCTCCTGTTACAGATCATTGGTGCAGATAGGCAGGAGGGGCTGGAAAATGTTTGAGTGTTAAAGGTGTTTAAATGGATTTTCTGCTGAGTTGAATAATGCTGGCCATAACTTTAGTATTAAATATAGTGTTTCTTGTTCTCCAGAGGTTGGGAAAGGCATGATTAAAAAGTAAAAACTTTACACAGGATGTAATATTAGATTTCATTATTGAGCACTTACTGCAAGTCATACTTTGTTGCTTCACATTTATGTTTACTCAAAGCCCTTATATCAACCCTTCAAGTTATAAGTATCATACCTAATTTTCAGTTGAATAAACCAAGGTTCAGCGAACTTATGTAATTTATCGAGCCCAGGTAGCTAGTGGTGGAATACAAGATTAACACTCAAGATGATATGCCTCCAATGCACTCAGCTTTTTCATCTCTGTGTATTTCGCTTAAATTACCAATTACTTCATCAACTATTTTATTTTCACTGATAATGAGAGTAATAAATAATTATTTTGGAAACAAAACACACAAAAAAATCTATGAAAACAAATCTTTGATCATCCCAACATGATTTAATTACTGATGTTTTGAAGCCATTTCTTTCTAGGTCACGTGCTGTCTTTTCTTAAAAATAAATCTATTGACATATGATTTACTTGTAGAAAATTGTACATATTTAATGCCTAACACTCCATTAGTTTGGGGATAGTATATACCTGTAAAACCATCAACAATATCAACACTACAAGCATATTCATTACTTCTAAAAATTTCTACCATTCTTTTTATTAACTAATTAATTAATTATTAATTGTGGTAAGAACACTTAACATAGATTTACCTTCTTAACAAATTTTAAGTATGTAATACATTTAGCTATAGACGTTATCCTGTGTAGAGCATATCCAGAGCTACTTATCTTGCATAACTGAAACTTTGCACCCTTTCACAATGGTTTGCCCGTTTCTTCCACCCCCAGTCCCTGGCAACCACCATTCTATTCTTTGCTTCTATGAGTTTGATTATTTTGGATTCCACATATGAATGAGATAATACATTATTTGTCTTTCTCTGTCTGGCTTATTCACTTAGCATAATGTCCTCCAGGTTTATCCCTTTTGCAACAATTCTTTATGTACAAATGTTTTAAATGTTATACTTTTATTTGACTTCTTCCATTGTACTTAAGGGCAGAAATCCTAATAAATAAATTTAAAAATATACCTATTTTCTGCTACTTATGGTTCTAGATATATCCTCAATTACTCTTTTTTTTTTAAATGGTGGTATTAGAAAAGGTCAGAATGAATTGGATGGGTGATATTTTTCTTAGTAGAATGGAGCTAAGAAATTATTTTTTTCTGCCTCAAACAATGGAGAACACGAGAGTCCAGAAACTGGTACCTGGTGGGAAGTTGTGAAGGTGAGGATGAGGAACCAATGATATAGAAATGTGGCCACCCGAGGATCCTAGGAGAAGAAGACAGGATCGAACCTGTGGCCTCAGGGCCAGGGCAGAATTCCCCTTAGGCATGTGACCAGGGACAGCACTATGGTCTTTAGAGGATGGGGAAATCTGAGACTGCACCTACAGAAAACTCAGTCCTGGGAAGCTGGACAAGAAGCACATAGAGATTAGCTAACAAAGAAGAGAGATGCTGAAACTTCTGCAAATCTATGTAGGATGACAAACAAACAAAAAAAGACTGGTTTTCTTGAGTAGACACAGGGTTGTCTTTCTCTCTTTGTTATATTAATGTGCACACATGCTAATGCAGATCCCAAAATAGGCAGAAGTTAGGAGTAACAGTTATAGAATGCTAACAGGGCTTTAAGCAGAAATCTTCATCCATCAAAATCAAGGACTTTGGTGGAACACCATTGTCAGAATAATTTTTGAGGTTATTTTTATTAGCAGCCAACATGGTCAGTTCAAACTAAGCAGCTGGGCTTCAAGATCAGGGCCCTGCTAAAAAGGACTAGGATCAAAATGTAACTTGGTTGCTGGTAATAATGCAAAATGGTATAGCCATTGTGGAAAACACTGTGACAATTACTTAAAAAATTAAATATAGAATTAGCATATGATCCAGCAACTTCACTCATGTATATACGAGGGGGGGACCCCTGAAAACCAGAATGATCTTCCGGAGGGTGGGCCCCTTGTAGTACAAGCTTCCCGCACTAGATGAGTGCTCTGGGAACCCATCTGTATCAGTGTAACAGCTGGTGTTGTTGTGAGAGGCTGCATTTGGCTTCAGTGAATTTTTTTGAAGACTCTTTTAACACATTTGCCCATATGATGATGGGTGATTTATGAGTGTACCTGCCCACGCCGCACTGAGCATTCAGCAGTTTTTGACCAAAAACGGTGTGATCCCCCATGCCCCACTATCCCTATTCACCCAACCTCGCCCCAAGTGACTTTTTTCATTTCCCCAGATGAAAAAGGTCCTCAAAGAAAAAGGTTTTGCCAATGTGGAAGAGGTGAAACAAAAAATGGCAGAAGCACTAAAAGGCATCAAAATAGATGAGTTCAAAAACTGTTCTGAGCAGTGGAAAAAAACAGTTGATTGGTGTATTTTATCAAATGGAGAGCACTTTGAAGGTGACTGAAGTTGAAGCATGTAATAATAAACACACAACTGTTAATAAATAAATTCCAGGTTTTTTTGAGCCCCCTCTCATAAACCCAGAAGTAGTGAAAGGAGAGGCTCAGATATTTGTGCATCAATGTTCACAGCAAAAGTATTCACAATAGCCAAAAGGCGGGAGCAACCCAAGTGTCTATTGACAGATGAATGAATAAACACAATGTCATCCATACATGCAATGAAATATTATTCAGCCTTAAAAAGGAAATTCTGACACATGCTACAACATAGATGAAATGTAAGGACATTTGACTGACTGAAGTCAGTCAGTCACAAAAAGACAAGTATTGTATGATTGTATTTACCTGAGGTACCTAGAGTAGTAAAATGCATAGAGTCAGAAATTACAGTGGTGGTTGCCAGGAGCTGGGGGGAAGGGAAGGTGGGGAGGTGGTATTTAATGGACACAGAGTTTCAGTTTGGGAAGATGAAAAAGTTCAGGAGATGGATGGTGGTGATGGTTGAGCAAAAATGTGAATGTATTTCATGCCGCAGATCTATATACTTAAAAAATGACTATGATGGTAAATTTTGGTATGTATGTTTTCCCACAGTAAAAAAGTAGATATACATATTTTCAACTTAAATGTTCATCATAGAAATACAGTATGTATCATAATTATTTTGAAAATATTATTTAGTTTAGTAAAAAATAATGATGCAAAATTTGAAATTATTGGTTTGATAGTTTTACAGTTTTTTGTTTGTTTAAAGATTTTATAAATTTAGAATAGCTGTTCATATACAAAGTATATGACTTCATATAGTTTATATGTTTATATAACAAAATGGTTATAGGTTTGTATAACAAAATAATATAAGTTAAAAATATAACTTGGTACTTGTAAAGAAAAGTATGTTTAAAGCCTAAAAATTTGTTAGAATCACAATTTTATTATTGCTATACATATAATACTTGATTATGTTATCTTTGCTATCTATCTTTTAAGGCTTTTTATAGTAATTTCAATTTTACAACAAAATTGAGATCTTTGTTAACTATTTATTGTTTTGTTAATTTATATTGTTAATCAATGAATATCTGATGCTGTACAAAAATTAAAACTTTATTTTGGGACCTTCTAGAATTTGAATCCAGGAGGCACAAATTCAGGTAGCAATCCACACTGTGCTCTGGAGAAAACAAAAAAGGCAGATATATAAAGGCAAAACCCACAAGATGCAATTCTTTCAGGCAAATGAAAGACTGCTGATTAGGTTAACAGGAATTGGTTAGTTCCAATATGCAAAAAAGGGTGGTGGTGAAAACTATAAAAAAGCAAAGTCCATGTAAGTTCATGTAGCAGTTGTTCGAGGATGCGTATGGCTGGGCCTTGAGCTGAGCTTAGCAACAGGGTTAACAATTTAACAGCAGCTCTGAGAACTGAGGCGCAAGGTGAGTCCAAGGCCCACTTCCCTAGCAGCCTCCTGACCCAATTTTTATGTGATTCTGATAGTAATGATTATTCCACTTTATTTTTCCCATTATTCATATGTAGTTCATCAGTTATGATGTTTTGAGTTATCTTAATTATGTCCCTTATCTCCCAAATTATATCTAGGGATTTAAGTTGAAATGCCTGGTATTTTGGATATAATACTCCTCTGATTATGTTTGCCTGGGAAAGTACTAACTTAACTGAATCAGCCAAGTCCCCACCGATATGAGTAGGACCCAGTGGCCCTCATGGTTGTTCATCAGAAGCTGTCCCACCTGTGGTGAACCCATCTTGCAAAATGCCCCACGCACAGTGCTTGTGCCTGATTTGGCTACCACACACTAGTTGTTGCAAAAGTTCCCTGCAGGTTGCACCTCAAATTCTGATTGACATAAAGTATGTTTTGATCCCCTAATTATTTTCACTCTTTCAACCTGACCACAAAGTGTAAGAAAGGGTGAACTTATCCAAGTGTGTGGGCCGCTGTGAACACTAAAATGTTTTAGAAAAAGCCTGCTGGTAGCCAAGAAGAAGTGATTGAAGCCATTATTTAGAAGTGATTTTTAAAGATAGGTTAGTAAAAAATGTTGCACTTTTCTTTAATGGTTTTGTTTTTACTGATGACATTGAGTAACCCCTGCAGTCCAGAAATTACTAAAACATATAGTAAAAAACAATAAAGCCCTTATTTGTAACTGATTTTCAATCAAGATAGTGCAGGTGAGAACTTTAAATGTAAAAGGAAAACTAAGTATTGGCTCTTAAAATGTTAATAGATAATATTAATGATTAAAATGTGGCTACTCTTCACCATAATACTTACTCATTTTATCTGGTCCAAGTCAATCTGTATTTTGGGTTTGTTATGTTGTGATTGATAGCTATAGCCGCTCAGTTTCAAAACCAAATCGATATTGACCCTTGACTATTCAAGAATTGAATTATAAGATCGGGTTTTTTACAAGTCCATTTAGGTAAACAATAGGTTTCACATTTAAATTCAAAAGAAGATAGTTTTAAAACCTTAATATATCTTTGAAAGCTTAAAGTCAAATGTGCATTTCTTCTAGTTACTTCTGCAGCTATTTATAACTAGGCTTCTGTACCTTGTTTCTTCAGCACAGTGTGCTTTTTCATACTGCGCTGAAGGTCATAGATCATACAAGATAGACAGAGTTCAGTGTGTTTTTACTTTTTATTTTTGAGAGAGGAAGGGTGAGAGAGAAACATCAATTTGTCGTTCCACTTATTTATGCATTCATTGGTTGATTCTTGTATGTGTCCTGACTGGGAATCGAACGCACAACCTTGGCATATAGGGATGACACTCTAACCAACTGAGGTACGCAGCCAGGGCTCTAGTGTATTTTTGAACTACAAAACATCTTAAGAGTATTCTCTCCCTGTGCACACTAGTGTTTTGGCTGTTTGGTTGGTAGTATCTCACAGCTGAAGACCTAGAAAATGGCATTGGGCCCATAGTGCTCCCTTACAGAGAAGGCAGATGGCAAGCAATCGGTTTTACTCAGAGCTGACCTGCCTCAGCTAGGACTAAGTACAAATGTTTTGTTTTAAATATTTGTTTTCACCAAATCTAATGACTATTAATGAGAGGGTGTGTTATCCGCTGGCAGGAGAGAGCTAAAGAAAACTGGAAATTTTCCATTATGTGAATCAGTCAGCAGAAGTAAAAGAGAATGAATGCTTTATTACCTATGATGATCGTACCTTTTTAAAACAATAAAACCCAGTGATAATGCATGAGACATTTGTAGTTTAATGCATTTTCTCCCTCCATCTCCCCTTTCTTTTTTAACTTTCTCTTTTATTCTTTCTTTTAATAAGATCAGATAAATCTTTTTAAACTATATTGGCCCTTTGGCCAGTATGTTAGTACTCTGCAGTAACACTACAGGTTGTTGTACAAGTTGGAAACAACAACAGACAGGAATAGTAGGAAAAGCATCAGCTCAGAAGTTAGAGGACATGAGCTTCTAGCTGGGTATCAGCTAGGCCTTGATGATGTCACCTACCCTTTCTGAGCCCACATTTTATCAGCTATAAAATAATAATATTTGTCAGTATTAATAGAATCATCGGTAAAAAATTTCTGAAGTTATAGTACATAGCAACCATTTAACAAATATTTACAATGGGCCCTGCAATTTCCTGGGTACATGGCATACATTAACTCATTTAACTTTCACAACACCCTTTCCATTTAAGTCCTTTTAAAAAAATGCAAGCAGAGGTTTTTCTAAGACTTCCATTTATCTGTAAATGATATATGGTGAAGGCTGCCATGTAGAATACAGAATTTTTTTAAGTTTTAATTTAAGATAAACAATGAATAATTTTTTGGTATGTTTTGTCTCACATATTGTATGTAACATACACTAAAACATTATGTGGAAAAATATTCATTGTTTATCTGAAATTCAAAGTTAACTGGGTGTCCTATAATTTTATTTGCTGAACTTAGAAACACCCTATTTGTGATGAAACATTTTTCAGGTACTCTGGGCTAGAAGAAGGGTCTTTAGTCTCAAACAATAGTTTCAATTTAATGAGGTTGAAGTTAGAAGTTTAGTGATGAGAGAGAGAAGTTAGATCTAGCAGCGGGTAGCGGGGACATCACCAAGAGGAAGTGGAATCAAGAGTAAAGTTATCATTTCAAAGGTAGTTTTTCCCCCTACTTCATGACTGAGTAAAATAAGACAGAGATAAATTTTTAAAGATCACATAGCTAATAAGTGAACGAAGCTTGGAATTGAACCCAAGTGTCTTTGACTCTTAAATCTGAATATATATTTTAATTGTCATGAGGTATTTCCTCTTTTCAAAGGTAGATGGAGACGAAGAGTGAGTCTTCTTCCTTTGATATAAGGAGAAGGGTAAGAGGGTGGTTGAGATGTTATGACAGTTTGAGGTGAACAGGCAGCGAGATGGTGTAGCTCACCTTATAACTTTTTCACCAAATTCTAGGTAGTATCATTACAGAAAATGAAGATGACAGAATTGGGAATCGGAGTTTAAAGAAAAACAGAAAATATTTGGAAATAGCTGTGCGGATAGTATGTAGACATCAATTGATATATTTCATGATCAATTGGTTTTGTGAAACAGCTAGGTGAAAGGAAATGATTAACTTTGCAGTCGGGATGAATGGCTATTTGTGATTCTGTTAGAATGACATAAAGCTCAGAAGAGCTGTTGTGGTATATGAGAAGGGAGAAATGAGATGGGTTTTTAGATCCATGGTCATAAGGTCATCCATGTGGTGATACCCAGTAGGCAGTTTTAGAATTAAATAGAAAAGAGCAGGGTTATAGAACAGCAGCTATAAAAGAATGAAAAGAAAAATAAAAGAAGTGAAATAATAAAGTGACAATTTATTCACTCTATACTATGTGCAGATATTTTCTATATGCCTCTGGTCATCCAACAACCGTAAAGCAGGTGTTGTGATCATTTGGGAAATACAGTCAGGCACAACAATCTGACAAATATCATATAAATATTGATTTTCAGAGACAGAATTAAAACCTGGATGACTCTGTGTGACACACCAGTGTTCTTCAGAGAAAGTGTATAGAGGAAGAGCAGATCATATACTGAAAGAATGTTTATATATATTTAAGAGATAAGTAAAAGACAGGACAAGAAAAATAATCAGAAATATAAGGCAAGTTAAAAGATTCCTCTAACCTGGATATGTTTACTAGATTGAGTGGGGTGACTTTTTCACAATATATGTACATCAAGCCATCAAATATATACCTTAAATATATATAATTGTCAAATATACCTGAATATGAGAGAGAGAAAGAGACCACTAACCCAAAGATGTGGAGAAGACACTTTTCAAGAAGGAATGTTTGTCAGCAGGGTCTACTAATCTGTCTGTATTTCATATATAAAAAATGAGAAGTAGAGACATGGTTTCTCCGCTAAGTCATTTGATAGCCGTATAGAGATCAGTTCAGAAGGCTTATGTAAGAAGTTATATTGCAGAAAGTTGTAGATTTAAATATAAGTGAGGAAGATAAAATTTTAGGTTTAGATTACTCTTTTAAAATAACAGAGAAGTGTGTGTGTTTTGGAACATGGCATGCATAAATCTGCTGCTTTAAGAAGAAACAAGTTTACAACAGACAGGCCATGTATTAATTTCATACTGCTGCTATAACAAACTACCACAAACTTAGTGGCTCAAAACAACACAAATTTATTATATTGTTCTGAGAGTCAGCAGTCCAAAATGAGTTTTACTAGGCTAAAATTAAGGTGTCAGTATGACTGTGTTTCTTTCGGAGGTTTAGAGAGAATGTTTCCCTCGCCTTCTCCTACTTTGGGAGGCAGACTGTTTTTCTTAGCTTATGACCCCTTCTTCCATATTCAAAGCCAGCAGCATAGCATCTTCATTTATCTCTCCGACTCTGATCCCCTGCCTCAGTATTTTTTTTAAAAAATAAGGATTCGTGAATGTATTAGGTGTACCCAGGTAATCCAGTGTAGTCTTCCCGTTTCAAGGCCCTTAGTTTAATCACAGATGCGGAGTTCCCTTTACCTTATAAGGAAACATATCCACGGGTTCTGAGTATTGGGCAGATTAGGGCATGGTCATATTGGAGGGCTCCATTATCCTATCACATTGTGACTTGTTTGTCTGGTAACAAGTCTGCTGGGAATAGTTCTCCTTCTGGAAATAGCTCTTCTGCTAATTCCATTCAAATGAGCACTAAGGAAAATGTTATATTCTTACATGAATTTACTCCCTTGATTACAGTTAATTTGTATATATTGGGCACCCAATCCAAGCCGCGCCATTCCCTCGGAACATCGAAAGTCCAATGACTTGCTTAATGCCAAAGCACTCAAATATAAACCCTGAGGGTTATTGGGAACCATATGTTTTTCCATGTACACAGCATGTGGGTCTGTAATGAGAGAGAATGGTGAACCTGGTATGCAGAAGCAAGCAGAGCTGAGGCGTGGGGACACCGCTACGGGGGCCAGAGTCCTGGCTCCTCTGGTTTCTGAGGCCCGGCCTGCATGGCTGCTCCCACACGGAAGCTCATTTACTCATTTGGTTTGGCCATTCAACGTTTTCGTGAGGATCTGCAGTTTCTATCCAATCACATTCCTCTTTTTTGTTTAACCTATTTTGAACTGGGTTTCTTTGTAATCAATATATTCCTTATTAATTCAAGAACCTAAGTAAGGTCTTTTAGAATGGGGAATTTTGTTTATAAGGTGATTAAGAATTAATAGAGCAATTACTTTTTAGTCAAATAAATCAGATATCTGCGTGTTGTCTCAAACTGCATTTCTGATTTTCTTTACTCACAGTAAGAGTTTTTCCTTCAAAACCATCATCATGACCTTCAGACCTTTTCTTCTGTTCTTCTAGTGCAAACAGAGGGAAAATTTACCTTACATGCTTCACAGATGGTCAATTTTTCTTTCTTTTTATGAGTAAAATTTAATGTATAACATGTCATATAGTGGATCAATGAACTTCATTTCTTTTAGGATCTAATTATGGATTTACCTCTTCTCTTTTCCCTAGATTCTCTTTATAAGTAAACTAGGTTCCCTTTTCCAAGTCTGTCTTCTTAAAGTTTTCTGAGGCTTACAGATTTTATAACTTTTTACAATAAGAAATAAACAAAATTGCCCAATCCTGAGTGAAAAGAGATTTAAAATTTTCAAGAATTGTTTTTAAAATCTTTGAAAAAAATGATTTACTTTAAACTAATGCCAGCCTAAATGCTCAAGATCCTACATAGTCTTTATTAAGCCAAGTGAAGTATAGCAGGTATTGTCAGAAGGTCTTGAGTTTTCAGTTAATGCTAATATGGATATGATAATTAATGGCAGAATTTTATTAGGTATCTACCACTCAGTTTACAGAAAAAGAAACATCAGACACTCTCTGGAAAAATATTGCTGTCTCCTTTGCCTCTAAAAGTCTTGGTGTTCAGAGTGGCTGGGGTCTGGACTTCCCAAGGTTCCCAGCTAAGATCAGCTCTGTGACTTTTTAAACTCTCCTTTTCACATTAGCTCATCTATTCATTTTTTAAATGTTTGCTGAAGGACATGCTATGTGTTGCATGCTGGAGATGTAGAGATAAGAGATTTATGGTTCCTCTTGCTATGGAATTTATGATTGAACTGGACAGGCAAACAAAGAAACAGGTGCTAGAGAGAAGTTGGTACAGACCCTTTCAAGATCTCAAAATGTTTGAGAGCTTTAGAACCACTAAGGGATCCAAAGGTTTGCTCTCACTGAGCTGATGGTTGAGGATCCAAGAGAGGCTGGTAATAACAAAAACAATGCAAAATTTCATCTTGCCCTTGTAAAGAACAAACATTCCAGGAGTCAGGAGTTACATGCATGAGAACTAGGTAAGATCATTCTCACAGACCTAGCATCTGAGGATCCTACTGGTTCTTGGACATATGCTCAGTTTTCTACTTCATCTTATTGTGCTATCATCATGAATGATGTGTGTGTGTGTGTGTGTGTGTGTGTGTGTGTGTGTGTAGTATAATACAGACACGCTGTGGCAAGTTGCATGAACTGTAGGATGTTTGGAAATTTTCTAAAACTTTCTGTTCTCATTCCACCCACTTGTATATGAGAGAATCTGTTGTCTATGTGTATAACCAGAGACACTTATAGCTCCAAGAGGACCCATCTTTAGATTTTTGGCAGTATTTCCTACACAAAATCCATTTCAAAGGCTGGCCCTAAAAAAGAGGGAGTTAGAAATGCACAAGCAGTAAGTATATGTCTTTCTCCCACTCTATTCGATTTTGGAGAATTGCAAGAAGTACTCTAATAAAAAGAAAGCCTGTTTAGCATTACCTAACCAGGTGTTTCCCAAATTTATTTGGCCAGTGAGTCCTTTTCTTTCCCATTTAGAACAACTCCTGTCAAAATTTGAAAGAGTTGGCTTTCCACAGATCTCAGTTTGGGAACTCCATTGATAGGAAAGAACAGACATAAACTGGGTAGCTATTATGTGGCAGCACTCTGATAGTAGATGAGAATACGAAAATGAAAATAGTGACTTCACCCTCATCAAACTTACAATTACCAGTGGGAGATTAAAGTCATAAATTACAAAAATACAATTTAAACTACAGTTTTGACAAAATTCCAATGCAATGAACTTTCTCTTACTATACAGTGGTAGAAAAAAAAGTAGGTTTGTCCTTGAACAGTTGCTCATATTGAAAATAATGTAATAATTAATAAATAATACAAGAATAAATTGTTTTGTGTATTCATAGCTGTACACTTACTTTTGTTCTCCCTTGTATAGGTGCAGAAATATATATATATATATATATATATATATATATGAGTTTGAGCCAGTATGGGTGTACATCTTTATGCACAATCTCATTTAATCCTCATAGTGTCATTAGAAGGCAGATTTTATTATCTTTGTACACTGCTCATGGGGGATGGGAGGCATCTTCTTAGGTTCAACTAAGAATTCGAACTTACAGAGCTATCATAGGTCCTGAGACTGGAATGCTCAGAAAGATGTGCAGAACAGGAACATGGAAAGCCGGCGGGGACACATCATACATTTTCCTCCTGTGGGAGACCGTGCAGCTGTCCAGCAGGCAGCTCAGGTATGAGGAGATAAGATTCATCAGGAGGATGAAAAATGGGTCTGAGGTGGAAGCCTCACACTCCACAGCAGTCAGTAGCCCTTGAACAACTCTATGAGCATAATTTGCAGGGTTCTTGTAAGGAAGATGCAGGGTGCAACAGTCTGCATTTAGGAAAGTTCATACCTGTGACTTCCCCACGATGTGTCCATAGTATGTGGATAGCCCCCCCTCTCTAGGTGCAATTTACCATGCAGGAGTCATTCGGCTGAAGTTAACCAATGGTCAAACTTCCATGCCTCAGGGAAAAGGGTTTTGCAAATTCTTTACCTACAGGTGCAAGGTGACTGAGTAAACTCCCTAAGGTCACACCTCAGGGAATTAGGGAGCAGTGAGTTATAGTCTGAATGAAGGTCTGTTTATTCCTGAAAGTAAATCTTTTTTCAACTCTTTACAATGTCTTCCATTAGAGGACTTCTCTGAAAAAAAGGTAGCAATGCATAGAAGCAGACTGGAGATAGAACCATTAGCCACGAAAAAGACTAGGGATAATTTCTCTTCTGAAACAGGAGGTAAGGAGGAGATGAGAAATTAATTTTTATATAATTAAGAATTGACAAAATTATTTTCAAGATTTATGAGTTTTAGAGTGACAAGCATCAAAACATCCTAGGATCGGTTTTATTAATAGGTAGAATAATCCCTCAACGTACTGCATTTATTTCTAATTAACTTTAGCAAAAGTTAGTTTCACTATTAGAGGAATAAGTGGCACTAACTTAAAATGAGAAGTTATAAACCTCACTACGTAAACAGTAGTTCAAATCTAGTTTCTTTCTTGTGTGAATGGATACCACAGTCCATTCACATTACCAGTTGTACATATTTGGTTACTATCTGCAACAGTCTTTAGATCATCAATATAATTTACAAGGTCACTGGGCACAATACAATATTTGAGCTAACCCAATTCATTTGGTTTAGAGCCAAGGAGAAAGGAAGTATGTAAACAAAATGTTCCTTTAAAATGTGGTAATGATACGTGGTCATCTCAAGTTCGTGTAGTGGAGTCTGTTCGTTTAGGGAAGTAAGAATCTGTTTTGTCAGATGTGGTGTTTTTCTGGGCACTGGGAGGGAACGCCTCTGTGACTGCTATTATGGCTGTCAGTGGTTGCCCCAAGTGCTCCTGCTTTTTCCTGTAGATGGTTATAGTCAACTGAAGAAATTAAACTTATGTAGTGGTTTAATGGGAAACAGAGGTGTTTAAACATGCTGAAATACGTGCATTCAAACATGGCTTGGTTTAAAATGAAACTGCAGCAGTTTTTAAAATGGGATTCTTACTCTATTAAAATGCAAATAAACAAGGTCTTATTTTTCTCCTCCTACCATCTTCCCAGACATTCCAGACTGTTTATAAAATATCTTTGAAACACATTCAGTCCTATCATTGCCAAGACATGAATTTTTTGTGCTAAAATTTATTCACAAATTAGAAAAAAAAATCACCTTCCTTTTACTGTTTGTAGATGGACCAGTCAGATAATGTTTAAGGACTAAATTTTTTTTTACTACAGATAAAATAGAGGAGGTGTTCCTAGAAGAAATATTAACTCATATACATGAGAAAGACGTGAAGCCTCCAATATCTAAAAAAACTGGCTTTCTCTGAGAATTGACAGCTATCTGCTGTGTTAGACTTTCAGGTGATTCCTTCCTATAAGTTACTGTATCACAGCTCCCTCAAATTAAGAGGAGAAATGAAACTCCTCTTTGCTGATTCTACAACTTCATAGATGTAAACAACTAAAATTAATTTCCATTTCCAGGTTAATTTTTTTGAATTGTCCATATCCTGTTTGTATCTATAGATGGTGGTGGTCAGTTTTTTACCAGCGTTTTATTCTCATTTCCAGATGGCTAGAAGCACTGAACAAGGTGTTAGAAAACTGTGACGGAGGGTGTGTTGTTGGGAACCATCGTGCCTGGTGTCAGGGACCTGCTGATAAGTGAGAGGTCCCCAAGGCTGGAGCTGAGCAAGGAGGTCTTGGGAAAACAGGCCACTGAAGAGACAAAACCTGGCCCCCTCACATCACCCTGCTTGGCCCCGGAGGATGGCTGGTTAGTCAATGGTGGGTAAGGCCCCTCGATGGCAGGGGCAACCTAAGACAGGCACAGGCACATGGGGGCCATGAGGGAAGGGCTTGGGGGACACGGAGAAGGGGCAAAAGACCCTCACCCCTCAGCTTTGTCATGGTTGGAGACCTCATTCTGTCTGAAAGAAGTCTCCTTATCTCTTGGCTGCTGTGTCGCGCAGCCTGACCTGGTCAATGAAACAATACTAAAGGCAGGTACAACCCTAAACTGGATCGGGCGGTTCCAGGGGACAATTAGACCTGGAAAAGGAATTCATTAAATCCTTTGAAACTTATTTTGCTAAGAATGCTCTAGAGTTAATGAGTACTGATGTTTGGGGTGGAATATAGAATGTGATCAGTTTCCCATGTTTCAGGGCTGAATGGATGCCACCCTGACTACCAGACCCTGACCTGAGTCAAATCCCTGTGTTCCTTCAATCATAGCCTTTTGACATTGATTGATGAGCTTTGTTTCCATGCTGTACATCCCTGCACATATCGTTCTCAATAAAAACTACTTCAAGAGAAGGGCTCGGGGCATTCTCTACTAGAAGGAATTACCACCCCCTTTTCCTGGCAGACCGAGAGTGTCTGGGACGACTTATTTTATTTTCCTCCCTCCATGGCGACAGGGGGCGGGGGACTCCGCGGGAACGGGGGACCCCTCTCAGTGTGTGACCTCTCTGCATCAAGCCTTTACTCACCTTCCTCCTGTCCATCCTGCTGCTCTCAGTGTGAGTCCTAAGTGGATGCAGGGGTGGTCTCCCTCCTGCAAGTTGTGGCCACCCTCTTTCCTTGTCAGGAAACACCATGTCAACATACCCATTTTACTGTTGGTTTACACTTGAAGAGCTTTCACTAACAGAATTTAAAACTGTGATTTACTGAAATCATTTCCAAGTGGTTATTCAACAGTGTGCTAGAGGAATCTTCTAAAGTATAACCCCTAAGCTTGCCATACCTTTTATCAGAAGGCATAGTAAGTAGATGAGTCCAGAGCATGGTACAAAAATTTCCTGGACTCATCAATTGGCGCAGTAGGGCATCCGCCTCAGATGGGCACCTTCGAGTCCCTTTCTCTCTCCCCTTCTCTGTACTCTCCTTTTTGTAATTGCCACCACTGTGTCCTTCTAAGATTGAGACTACGTTATTTAAGGGATGGGCAAGGTTCTTCTGTTTCCTTGTGTTTTGGACACAGAAGAAGCGACAGATCGTCCCAGTCCCTACACTGCCCCTGCCTGTGTGTGATGGGGAACTCTAGATATTTCACTTTTTTCCAGAGGGAAATAATGGCAAAACCAACAATACTTTATCTTGCTACTTTTGGCTGCCTTTCTTAGCTACTTTGTATCTATCATAAAGCAAATTGGGTTTTTCTTATTTGTCCCACCAAAGCCTTGTTTGTAGGAAGAAGTGGGAATAAAGCCAAAACCCTGCCTTGAAGTATGTCAAAATTATCTATTGTACCTGCTATTATTACTTGTAACAAACTACCCCAAAGCTTAAAGGCGAGAAAACAAGCACTGTTTCCTTATGTTCAAAGGTTCTGGGAATCAGAAGTTTAGAAAGTACAGAGTATGGATAGTTTTTCTCTGTAAGTTTGGGACACAGCTACGAAGACCCAGAGAGCTGTGACCGACTTGAATGACCGGGGATTGAAATTAACTGGAGGCACTAGTATCACTGGATGATTCTCCTTCCTGGTGGCTTTGGGTTTTTTTATGTCATGGAGACTTCAAGGAGGTCAGACATGGAAGTTGGGGCTTCAAATGTGAGTATTCCAGTAAAACAAGGCAGAATCTGCATATCTTATGTGAGCTATCCTTGTAAGTCATATGGAGTTACATACATCACACTGTATAATTATATCAGTCCCAAATGCACTGAGATTTAAGGGGAAGGAGCATACTTCTTAATTGCTGGAGTATCAAAGAATTTGTGTAAATGTTTAAAAATTATTACACTTTTATTTTTCAGAGTATATTTATTTCTTTTTTATTGTTTTTTGTTCAAATCAGCTGATCTCTACCTAGGAACAGGGTAAGGCATGAATATAAGTTAAAAAAAAAAACCCATTAATTTATGTTCAGAATCATCTAGTCTCTCAACTTTTATCCAATTTTTCTTTTTCTTTTTGGCCAGCTTTGAATATCTTGAATTGATCTCCCTCTACAACACTTGAAATATTAAAAGAGAGAAAATCATTAAGCAGCAGCGTGGGGATTTCTGGCCGCGCCCCCCTGCAGCCCCGCCCCCCCCCCCCCCCCCCAACCCGGGGAGCTGCTTGTTTGCCACACTTTTCTAAGCGCCCAGACAGACAGGGCTAAACTGACAAGGTGCCATCACGTAGGGTCTTGCTCTGGCACCTTTGCCTCTTTTAAATGGGAACTTTTTGGGATTGATAGAATCAATCCTAATAAAACAAAAGTAGTGAAATACTTACGTAAACTATAAGAAATATTGCAAACCTAAGTTATTAGCATAGCTGCATGTACATGTATATTGTGTTCCTATATCAGTTGAGGAAAAATCTCTGCCCACTTTTTTAGATTGAGCAGTTATTGATATTATGCACGTTGTAACTGACATTTATCAGCAACTTGATTAATATAAAGGATGGCAAACACTATTGTATTATCTTTTATTATTCTAACTTTTTATATTGATTATATTAGAGAAAAATATGTGATCATGACTTCATAAATCTTAGAAATAATATGGTACTTTCATACTATTTTCATATATAATTGTATTTAGTAGTGCAACAAGAGAAAATTTTAATTAGACTATGCCAGATAAATATTGTGGATCATGGAATACCACTAATATATAAAGTGACTAAATTTTTCAAAATAAAAACCAGGAAGCATGTGCTGACAATGAAATACAATATTTACATTGGGATTGATCTGGAAGATTTGGGTGGTATGGTATATATAGCTATGTAGAAGCATCACATGATGGTTTAAATATATCTTCAGGCATAATTCAGCCTCAGCTAATTTTAATGTGAAGCTGTATTGATCTTGAGCATAGCTAGTGATTAATAATAATACTTAACCATATTCAGCAGCTTTTTTTAATGACTATTCAAAACTCTTCCAGCACAATGCTATTAGTTTCTATTACCTGGGGAGATAAAAGGCAAGAATAATTACACTTTATAATAAAAGGCAGACATACAGAAATATGCTATAAATCTTTTTTTTACCATAAATGAGAAATTTGGAACAAAAACATATGTAAAATTTTTGTCTGTTTCAAGTCTAAAATCTTGTACTTCTGTTTAAAATACTAGTCCATTGAATATTTTTTATTCTTTTACTATATATCATTTCAAGAGGGTGTTTCCAACTATTCAGGATTCTATTTGTGAGAAGAAATAATGAAACTCTTACTTCTGTTTCTCTATCATCAATAAATACAATGTGTTACTGTACTTTTATGTTTTTATATATTGAAAAATACCTGTGAAACCTACACAGGACATAATTGAATTATCCAATATATTATCATTTGGCTTGCCTCTTGGTTGTAGGTAGATATTTCTTGGGACACCTGACCAGGTTGCCAGTTGGATTGATTGTTAAGTTGGCTATGTATTCGGTGCCGGATCAGAGCCCATTAATTTGGCCATATAGAGACATGGAGTAGGACTGATTGGCACTGACTGCCAAATATAGGGCAAGGTTATCTGTGGGTCAAGAAAAAGAAGAAAATGCTTAAAACACTATATTATAAATAAGGCAATTTTCCCCATATTCCATTCACTTTCAAGATTTGTGAGTTACAAGATGGTATGAACTCCGTGAGGTACTCTCATGGGGGTAGAAGTATAGTACTCAGGGATTTACCCCTCACTTCATGTATCATGATTTAGAGGAAAACAAGGAAGAAGGTTTTTGCATATAAAGTAATTAAATCTTGAATTATGACTTGGAATTGTTTTTGTTTGACCCTGGGGAGAGGCTGCTTGTGGATTTTTTCCCTTTCACAGTGCTAGAAAATGAACTGAAGTTGGGGTGCAAGTGTGTGTGTGTGTGTGTGTGTGTGTGTGTGTGTTGTCGTCTTTATGTGGAGAGTATATCTCATGAAAGGAAAAAGAAGACAATTCAAAAATCACACATTTTCCTAAGATTCACAAGGTGTTTTCCAATATGATATATTGTAAATATTGCCCTTTGTGGAAGTATTTTATGACAACTTATATATTTCATGTATGAATGATCATATATTCAAAATAGTTTCAAGTTTAATGGACAAGAACATACATTATAGATATATTTCTCTATTTTTTAATTTTAGTTTTGTGCTTGAATTAATTGACTGATTCAGATGATGTATTTTAATTAAATTTATCTCAGCCCTTTGGCACCTGCATCTACTATAATATCAATCCCATTTAAAATGTTAAAAGAACTAAGAATTTTAAAAATGTTTTTTAAATACCAATATGTGCTGTTGGTACTGTTAGTGTGTGGTTTTGATGTGTCTACAGAAAAAAAACAAGGTAAAGAGTAACATAAAAATACAAATCAGTTATAAGAAAAGATGTTTATTAAGCAGCCACTTCAAGGACCTAGTACGAGGATATTTGATGAATTGTCACCATCTCTTTATATCTTTAATCAATACTCTATTAACTAGTGCTACCTTTTATATATTAAATTTAAGTCAATCAGCTTTGTTTTGCATTTCATTTTCACCTTCACTAGCCAGAAAATAATGCTATTTGCTTTTTGTAGATGAAGTTTTTATGTACCATCTACATAAAATCCTCATTAATCACAAAATTCATTTCATGTTATAAAAACTCATCAAGGTAATAAATGGAATAATTGGAGTCTTTTCAATTTTCCTTTTCAATTCAGCAGAATGGGCCAAAGAGCCCAGAGCACTGTGCTCTGCATTTTTCATTTGCGTGGAGTAATAGCCTCAACAGAAGAACTTTAGATTCGTCTTCCCATTAGCATTCTCTACAATTTCAATCTTTATCAGCGAGCATGTGTTTGAATAGGCACGTGTGACACATGCACTCGTCATGCAGCGAGGCAGCTGGGGCACGTTTCTACCTTCCAGTTTCTGTGTGACTTACAAAAAGAAAATAATGGGTAATCAGTGATTTAAGTTTCTGATATTTTATAATGAATATTGTTGCTTCAGATAATTGAAATTTACTTTTCTACATGATGACATAATCTTATTCACCATTCCTCCCCAAATCAAAGCCTAATACATGGTCAGAGGTGTGAATTATGTTGGTTGGTGAAGAGACGTGCTTTTGTGGGCTAAGTAAATTTACATGGGATGTCTCATCGATCAACTCTTTTGTTCAAAAAAATATATACATATGTAAAATACATAAGTATAGAATATATACTTGCATTTATAAATACAGATAATTTTAAAAAAGAAAATAACGATCAATGAATGATCTAACTTCAATATGTGTGAAGCAGAACAAGCATTAGAAATGTAATAGAAATCTTTTCGTACATCCAAAAAAATTTTTTTCAGGCTATCTCAAATTTCAGTGTATAGGGTGATGCAAAAGTAGGTTTACAGTTGTGAGTATGCAAACAGAGTTTATTCTTGTATTATTTATTAATTATGGTAATCATTTTCCCTGGGAACAACTGTAAACCTTCTTTTGCCCCACCCTGTGAAATGGAACATCCAGAGTTTCTTAAATTTAAGAATTAAATATAGGTTTTATTTTATGTAGTAAGATAAATACGAATAATTGTTTAGTTCAGAGGAATTTGTAGAGAAGTTGTACTGTACAAGTTATTTGATATTTCCAGGAATTCCTTGCAGAATATAGGCAAGAGGAGAAACATTTCACTGTTAGGATTTCTTACATGCTTAAATCATCCACCGTGTTCTTTTGATGTTATTACTGGGGAAGGCATTTGGATCAGCTATAACATGCCATGGACAGACACAACGATTCGAAAGAGGGTAAGCTCAGATGAGTGTCAGTGTCAAGATGTTCTGCTCCAGATGCTGTGGTCAAGCCATATGCTTGGTAGGTGTGATGATGCAATTCCGAAGCAGCCCCAGCTTCCCACTAGACACTTTCCTGCGGGAGAGGTTGAGCTGCCCTCAGGGCTCCGCTGAACTGATGCTTTAGTGACGGTGGTGGTTGCTCTAAACCTCATAGTAGTAATCAAGGAAACATGGAATAAAATCTCCATTCAATTAGAATTTTATTGAATTAAAAAAATAGAATAGATGAATAGGTTAGGCTGGCAATATTCATTAGCATTGCTGAAGTCATGTTTTACAAAAGAAATATATCTTCTCCCAATTTAATGCATTCAATTTGTTCCCTTCTAAAAGAAGTATGAGGTGAAGAAAAGGTAGTTCCTGAAATAACTCTTACCATGACGCACATTCTGTTTAAAAGTGCTGCGTGTATCAAATTCAGTCTTAAAAGTAAACCTTTTCTCCCCATGCCACACGCATACAAAATGGCTGCTCTGGCCGCCGTTTCTCACTTTCTCATTCCCTTCTGCTGAGCTTTTCTGAGTTATTTCCAAAGAGGATGTTTCTTTGTGCTCTCAGAATCACTACGCCCCTTTTGACAACTACTTTTTGGGACCGTTTTCATGAAGATGGCAAAGATAATATTTGATACATAGCAATACACAAATAGACAACCTCACGTATGTTTACATGCTTAAGTACAAAGAGAAGAAGGCATTGGTTGCTGGTTGATGCTGAATCCTAGCACTATTGGGAGTTTCTCTGCAGAGGACCAAGGCTGGTTAGGCAGAATATTGTGGTTGGATTCAGAACTTAGTTTTTATTTCTGCTTTATATTGAGAAAAAATTTTTAAATGGGCACCGGGTGCAATTATTAAGAAGTGCTATTCCCAAAATATCAATGCTTGTTAAGAGAAGGAAATTTATAGAGATAAATGCCTAGGTACTTATACAATTTTTTTCCATGAATAATTGCTTTCATTGCCTTATATAGTCATTTCGACTTCTGGTTAAAGATAGTGAATGGAATACTCACATTTACTTTTATTCTCTGTACAATCCCATTAAAAATAGCAAAGGGATTTATAACAAAATATAAAACCACTTCTGTTGAGATCATTGGACCTAGAGATCTGTGGCTAAATGGTTACTAACTTACCAGGTAAGATATATGATTCTCAAGGCAGTGATAGGAAAATCTGAGAAATAACTTAAATCAGAAATTGGTTTAAAAGGAAGTTTAGGACTCATGGATGTGGACAACAGTGTGGTAATTGCAGGGGTGAGGGTGGGGGAGTTTAAGGGGACTAAATGGTAATAGAAAAAAATACAATAAAAATGTAAAATAAAAAATAAAAGGAAACAAAAAAAGGGAGTGAGACACCCATATATTCTCCCTAATTTAGCTCCTCCCTTCCAGACTGAACACTGAAGTTCGTCCTACAGAAAGCACAAAGCAGAATGGTGGAAGAAAATACCTTATAGAAATCTTCAGGTAGAAATTAAACCAAAGGTTGAAATCCTCAGCTACCTCTACTTATCAGAAAGATAAGTGTGTGCTCTTCAGCCAAAAAATCTGAAGAGTTCAAGATATGAAGATGACATCCAGGGTTTCCCAACATAATGGCCTACAGTGAAGTATGCAAATGGAAACACCTTTGACATGAATAGCGTTTCCAGTCACCTTTTCAGTGCTCCAGAAGTAGATATGAGCATACGGTTTAAGACCACAAGATATTTAGAGAAATCATTTATGAATAGTAAAGTCTAAAACTAACAGATGGAAAAAAACAAATAGTTAGCTTCTTGTGTAACACAAAACAATAGAGCTTATCTCATGTCCAGCAGTGTTGTAAGCACTCCATAGGTATTAGTCTGTAGTGGTCAGACCAACTCTATCATTTATACTTTTTGTAAATAAAGAAACCGAGGCAATGAAAGGTTAGCTAACCTTCCTAAGGTTATATAAGTAATAAGTAGTGAGGCCAGGACTTGACTGAAGGCACTTATTTACCATGCCAATAACCACTATATTATATGTTGTCTCAATTTAGAGTAAATAAGGACTTTAAAAGGAGATGAAGAAAATATTTAAAATACCATTAATCTTTTTCAGATCAGTAAGAAAATAAACTATATCTATAAAACAAGGAAGATATGCTAGGAAAAGTAACATTTCGCTATAAAAGAGAGCTCTTGGATATTGAAAATATTATAGAAATGAAAAATGCAAACAAGGGTAAGAAGATAAGGTTTTGAAACTCTAGAAAATAGGCAGAAAGAAAAAAGATATAAAAAGTGAGAAAAATAAAGAGATTAAAGGACCAGTCCAGGTTGCTCAATTTCAGAAGAGTTTCAGTGCCAGTAAGAGAGAAAATAGTATGAAAATATAAAAAATCATTAAAGAAACAACTCAAGAAAAATATGTAGACACGGAATAGTTCCAAGAATAGAAGTTCCCTGACCACGGGCACAGCCCATTGGATGAAACAGATGCATTGGGACACCTACCACTCTAAAATTTCTAAATAATACCAACATGAATATCCAAAGTTTTAACAATCAGACTGGAATTAGATAATATCAATAGACATATTGGAAATTTGAAGATAATAGAGCAATGACTTAATATTTCTGATAGAAAATTATTTCCTATCTAGATTTTTTAATTTCCAACTAGGGCAAGATATTGAATTAAAAAATGCAGTGCCCCAAAACAGAAGGGAAGCAAAGCAGATGCCCAAGATATCAATGAGGAAAGTTCCCAAGAAGAAAACAGTGTGTCAGGTTCAGAGGAAAGATTTATTTTAAAAATGAAAATAATGTGGTAATTGTTTTATTGTGTTCAGGAGAGGGTCAGGTACTTGGGGAAGATGTAGGGGGTTGAACCATTGGTAAGCACGTATAAACTAAGCAAATGAGGAAAAAAATTTAACCATAGGGAAAACACAATATTGTTCAGGAAAGCAAAAGTAATTGTGGTAGAGAACATTGTTCAGCTGTCACAACTGTGTATCTAGTAAAGTAAAACCAAGAATATTTATCTTAACCAAATTCAGAGGTTAGAGGGTTGGGGAATGTGAGTGAGTGTGTCTGTGTTTGTGTGTGTTTGGGCGGTTGGGGAGAAATTTTCCACTTACTTCATAGTGCCTAAAAATGGGGGAAAACTTAAAACATCACTATGAGTAATTATTTTGGAATAAGGTAGTGAATATGTAAAGATTTAGCTAAAATGAAGTCTCTGGAGAGGAAATGAGGCACAGAAAGTGTTTTTATTTTGTTAGTTCTTGTGTTGTAGGTGGGAATTAGGCTCTTTGACAGGATAGTGAATAAAGCATTTCAAGGACCCACACACTGCTGATTACGGGGTGGCGTGGTTTATTCACGTGGAAGGCTGCCCCTCCAGTATCCCATCTCTGTCCATCCCGCCATGGCCATGGAATATCAGGGCCAGAAATAGAGTCAATGTCCAGAGATCCTGTGCTATATTCAAGCTCCGTTCAGCCGAGCATCTGGCTAGTTTAGCTTGTGTTCCTGGCTGGAATCCGTGGCTGTGCTGAAGTATTCAGGTTATCTCCTGGAGCCTATGGGTGGAGTTTGCTCCACCATTGGTCATGTGGCTTCTAAAGCTACGTGTCTATGGACAGAGGACACACAAGTACATGAGGGGAGTGAGGGTCACAAGTGAGAGAGAGACAGGGGGAGGAGAGGGGGGACGGGTGTGGTGGGGGGGGGAGAGAGAGAGAGAGAGAGAGAAACACTTCTTTGTTCCCTGAGATTATATTTGCTTGAGTTTGGATGGAACAGGTACTTTTTCAAAAGAAGCAATCAACTTCCCAAGTTTTCATGGGCTTTTGATAGGGTCCACCCCCTCGGTGGTGGAATAATAATCCGCTTTGGTGAAGCACCTTCCCCTTTGTCCCCCAACAATCTAGTATGGGAGGGGGAAGAGAGCAGTGTTAATCCCTTTAGCAGAGCAGTGCTATAATCCCCTGAGGTATAAAGATCTAGCTTCCTGGTGAAGAAAAGAGGCTCATGCTTCCCAGTTTATTAAACTCAATGACTAAGCCCCTGTACTCCCAGTTAATTAATAATTAGTTAAATACTGCTGGTAACACTTGTAGAATTTTGTCTCTTTAAGTTATGGGTATACTTATGTATCTTTAATAAAAATAAAGTGAAATTAATAAAAAAAGATTTAACTCTCATGTTGTGATGCCTAACAGGTGAGACAAATTTGAATATGTTCATCAACAGTTCATAAAAACGAGAAATCCTTGGGCATATCTACAATTCAGGGACTTGTTTGTTTTTCTTGAAATTAATGTAGCTATTTCTTCCATCTTACTGTCAAAATCCTTCTTAGTTTAAAGATGTCTTTAGAGCTTTAGGTCAGTGCAACATCAGAAGTTTTTGCAGTTCCTTGTAGCTGGGCCCATAGGTATTTCAGTGCAAAGAATAACTTGTGACTATTTTCTTTGACGTGCGGACTGTCTAATAATTTCAAACATGTTTCAGCTCCCTGTCTTTATGACTTTATTTTGCCTTGTTTATAGTTAAGTGAGCAGAAAGAAATGCTGCATTTTAGAGTGGTGATGACAGTTTCAGTTTCCTCAAATGGGAAGAAATCTCAATTTTTTTCTAGTTCTTTCCAAGATTTTGCTCCTTCTGTACATCAATATTTTAACATGGTTTAGTGTGAACTAAAATTTAAATGAATTTATTTCTGTAGAAAGCAAAACTTTTACAATTTTCTTATGACAGGACTGAAAATGACAAATGATTTACCCTGCTAGACACAAATCTCTGAGAAAACAAAGTAGCTTTTGGTAAATCTTAAGAACAATGCAGTATTGCTAAAATGTTAGAAAACTAGACTATAATCCCAGTGCCTAACATGATTTTTAGTTTTACAAACTAACTGACAGTCTTTTGAGTTTTATGTATTATGTAATTACAGTCAGAGTGTAGTATTATATAATTATAGTTAGGGTGTAAATTCCTTTCTTCATTTAATTTGATTTTTATTCTTTTTCCATTTACATCATAAATTTTGTCTACGTGGAAACACAGTTTTCAAAATTATGATTTTAATATTTGTATACTATTTCTTTTAGGGCATATGCTGTGTGATCCTCAAAAGAACATATAAAGAGAGAGAGTGTGTGTATGTGTGTGTGTGTGTGTGTGTGTGTGTGTGTGTGTGTGTGTGTTGGGGAGGGTGTTATTAATTGACAGTCTGTGATGAACTTCTTTCTATCTTTGGATATTTTGTTTTCATTCATTACCTTTATAATAAATTTCCAAAGGTGACAATCCTGGGACAATATGAACATTTTTCCGTACTTGTTATAGGTTGTTACATTGCTTGCCTACGGAGTTTTGCCATCTTAAATTCATCAAGCATTGTATTAGCATATCTGTTTACTACATAAATAGCTCAGTGGAACTCCCTTCCCCACAACTTAGTAGGGTTGAAATGGTATTTTAATTGATTTTATATGCATTTCTAAGTTTAGCAATGAAGATGAACTGTTTTCACCTTTACTGTATTTGTATTTCCTCGGTTGCTAGTTATTCATAATTTTTGCCTACACCTCTCTTGGGTGGCTTGATATTTTTCTCATAAATCCAAATGCAATGTAAGCATAATACAGTATTGTCATTAACTTTTTGTCATACATAAGCACCTACACGTACCAGGCTTTTGCTTCCCTTTATGACTTAGTTTCACTGGTTTTCGTTATAAAGGTGCTTCCAAAATTCTGAAACTGCCAATCTTTCCTGACTTTTTTTATTTTTTCAAAGCTGAGTCTCCAAGGATAAAAAGTATTGACTGCATTGCACTACCAACTTTTCTATAGCTTGTATTTGTGTTTCAACATGTGACTACATTGGTGGCCACCTTCGGCGTATAACCAGTAAGAAACCAGAGTACAGGATCCCCTATGTCCTGCAAGTGAGGGACGGGGCACTGCCGGGGTGTTGCTGAAAAAGAGAACATCACTCTAGCTGACTTTGGGGTAGGGATTAGGGTATTTACTGTCTCAGTTGCAGGTAAGCAGAGTGTTGTATTGTAATATTCATCGATTGACACAAATGCTTCTTCAGGTATAGAGAGCATTTCTCCAATTATTCTGAATACAAATATCTAACTCACCTACTCATTAGAGGAATGGCTTTGGCCCAAATGAGAGACCAGGGCAAAGCTTTGGCTTTCATGGGAAAAATGCTGGGACAGTAGGTTGATAAGATGAGATAATGGGAGATGTTGAGTGTTGAGTAGGGAAGGCAGAGAAGAAATTGAGCAGACCTAGCCCGAGACCTCTGCTAAGGGAGAATCAAGGAGACAAAATCTCCATAACAGGGAGCATGAATGACTTGTGCATTTGCAGAACTTGGTGGTCAATGGCATTCTTTTGGCATTTAAAAGTATGTTTCTCTAAAACTCTTATTGAAGAAGCATACCACATTATACATGAAACTTTTTCATAAAATTGAGTAATTTCCTGGGCTCTCCATTTTTCCCATATAAACAAATCAAAATAAATGCAGAGATACCCAAGATTTTAAAAAAATATTTAAAGTAGTTTAACTCCACATAATTTTTTGAAATACGAACATTCTCTGCAATGATGTACTCACTCTTAAATTAGTGAGTGTTTACGGTTGCAGACTGTGCCAGTTACCAGTTGATAAACTCTCCATCCAAAACCCATGCCTTTGTTTTCCACTTTGTGATACAGAAGCTGGACTTTGTCTGCAGTGCTTCTCGATTTCCAGTGAGCACAGTAGTTGCCTTATTGGGGTAGAGGGTGCTAGAGGAACGATGCATGAAGCAGGAACCTCTTCCTTTTCCCCGCGTTTCTAATTTACCTGGCCATATGTTGTGTCTGCCTGCAGCATAGTTGCCAGGTGTGGTTTCTTTGCTAGTGACAGGCAGACTCAGTGGTACACACAGTCGAGGTTCCCTCATATCTCTGCTGGCTGTTTTCTGCTCTCCAGCCACAGCCTGGACCTTCAGCAGTCTCCTCTGACATCCAGTGGGCCACAGCTCCATTTCTTCAAAGAGGTCTGCATCTCAGCCTGGTGGAGCTGGACTCCTACATGTTTCTTCCTGCCTCATGAGTTCTCCTTCGGCCTAACCTAATGTTAGTGGTTTCTCCTATCCTGCTATTCCTGTGTTCTTTAGAGGTTTCTGTACCTTATTAGTTGATGCTCTATTTTTAGTTAACAATTCTTTATGTTAAGTTTTTCTGTTTAAATATCTGCTTATTAACTCAGTTACAGGTAATTTAAACTTTGTGCCTTAGTTTCTGTATTTGTAGATTTAAAAAAAAGGGGAATGTAATAACGCTATTTTGAAAATTAAGTGGAAAAATGCGTGTGTTCTTTAGTAAATACTCAATAAACTTTAATTGTTCTTGTTACTTTTATGTTATTATTGATAGTGATAAATACCTCAAGAATGCTTTCAATTAAGACCTTTGCAGTAGCCAGACCATTCTATTGCATTTCTTTTCTTCCTTCCTCTTTTTTTCCCTGTCAACTTTATTTTGTAGGAAATGAGGTCTATTGCCTAAATATTTGAGAAATGGTAAACTATTTTCCCATCAGTCCCCTTTTCTGTGCTTTCTCCTCCTTTATCTATTTAGTGTGAAATTATATTGACATTTGCCAAGACACTTTCAATGACCATAAAACTCAACTCTTTTGCAGTCGATTCCAAGAATCATATTAAAAAACCATTGGGAGACTTTATTCCTAATTTTAACCTCTTAGATTTTCATGAGCTCTTCTGTGAAGCAGATCCTGGACATTAAAAGGACTCTCTCTGAGGTGGGCCACATGACAAGGAGCAGGCTGTCTGCTCACAGCCATCCTCATTATGCATGGCTTCCCCAGACATTCGAGGATCACAGTTAAGATACAAATTTATACATCTTATGGTTTCCAATTATTTTCTCTTTTCTAAGGAGTGTTCCTTGTCTATTGTGGTAAAGACTGTCAGTTGAATATGGTCATCAATTGTTTAATATGTAAACTATGCTGCCTAAAGTTTTACTTAAATCTTTTTCTCTCTTTTTTTTCCTTCACTAGATGGTAATAAACGACAATAGCTTGCCTCTTTACCATCTTGATAAAATGTCAAAAAACATTTGAGTTGACTGGACATTTTTGAGCTCTGAGGCACCACAAACACACTAGAAGAAATGCCTTTGAAATATTTACAGCTTACTGACAGATTAATCAATCAACTGTGGTCCTTCAGGGAGAGGAATCATTGACAAAGGTCTGTAGGAATCAGTTTTCCAATGGAAACAATCAGGGTGAGCAGATGTCATGTCTGGAATAGTTTTAAAGTCATTCTTCTGTTAAATTGACCCATACCTTGTTTTCTCAGAATCTTTTCCTTTCTCACAGCTTATGTTTCCTCATTTACTTTTGTTTTCTCCTTATCATTTGCTGTGGGTTTCCTTACTTTATGCCTTCCTTATTTTCTATTCAGAATTTTGCAAGTTGCTGCGGTGTTTTTGTTCCTTTTATGCTGAATTTTGCATTTAAGAACCATGCCATGTGCAAATACAAAAGAGTCTGTCCCAAGGAGAGAAAAATTTATTATTAATGGTACACAGAGGAAATAGATATTTAGGACAGTTTTATAAGTGCAGAAAACTGGCTTTGCTTCAACATGCCAGCATCACAAACCCACCCCACAGAACATTAAACCAGTTTGCCATTTAATAAATAGAAGGAGTGTAAGTATCCTAAAATTCTTGAAGCTCTTGAAATGTAAAGCTGAAATAACTTGCAATGAAATTTTAATGACCGGGCTCATTTATGAAGTGACACACTTTTTCTCTCCTTTCTCTCTCTCCCCCCCTGGCTCTGTCTCTCCTTCCATTCCCTACTCCCTTTTCTCTTTGTTTCTATATGTATGTTATGAATACCAATCTGAGAAAGAGAAAACAATGAAATAAAGCTATTAATTGGGGTCAAACTTGCATATTTCTAGAAAGCTGATGTTTCCTTTGAATTATAGTTAGTACGGCTTACCAGTTAAAAAAAGTAAAGTAAAAGAAAATATAAACTCGACGCCATCTTCGAACCTTAGCCATGGCCTCTCTCTAATCTTAACTTTATGTAATGACAGTATTAAAAACACACAGAGCCAAAATAAACAAGGTCTATTCAGATTTTTAGGGATATGAATAAATAATCTTCAGATGTTGGTGTTTCACATATGTCTGTACCCACTCTAAACTTCATTCCATAGTATTTTGGTTATACTCTTTGGGAGATTTGAATGATAACTGCACAGTTCACCTTGAATTTAATGATTTGTTTTCATGAATTTTTACTTTATTCTTTATTTTCAATTTTGGTTCCTTTGACTCATTGTTCCATGTTTTGGACTCTTATTCTCTTTTCCCCTTCACACATAAGAGTCCACTCACTTTTCCACTTTTTTTCTCCTTTGTTCTTCCTCTCTTTTCCTTGGGATTTTTCAGTGGATGAGCATGCATCATGCCCTATAATATTTAATTGCAAATTTAAGCATGTCATCTCTGAGGTATGAGCCAAAAAATAGAAATCCTGACAGATTTGTCCATGTGGAGTTGGTCTCAATGTAGTATTTCTATATCAGATCTTTTAAAATTAATCGCTCCTGATTTTGGTGTGGTAAGTAGAGATGTAGTGATGGGAATTCTGATTTTAATCAGATATCCTTCATCTCTACTTTAGATGATAGACACTCTTTGTTTGACTTCAAGGTTATTTCCTTTTGACTGAAAGGACTGTGAGACTGCTTTGCCATTCTAAATGTTTCCAGGACAGATTAAAAAGAAAAAAAAAAGGAAGAGGAGGAAAATGATAAGAAAGGCTACAGTTGATTTCCTCTTTGGAGAAGATGTGCTACATAATGTGAGAAGATTTGGGGTTAATTTTTTTAATATAGTAGAAAAGCACATATGTTTTGAAAATAGAAGAAATAAAACTTTTTTGTCTTCCTCTCATATCCTTATTTTAGATTTATTTCATGCTCTTTTAGGAGAGAAAAACATTCTGTCATTGATTCCACACTTTATTTTCTAAAAGTAAGTATTGTCAGTTATCAGAATTTTGAGTATCTTGAAAGTTTTTCAAAGCTCCACATAGGATGTGGGGTCTATGACTTTCATAAGACATCCTGAGGAAAAAAGAGTGTAGCCTGGACAAATGCAATTAGACAGATGTTAACAAAAATAGTCCTAGTTTCTGTGCTTGTTTTCTCATCAGCACCTGCCAGCTCTGTTCTCTCTTTGTTCCTCTGGGTCTTATATTAGTCCCTCTCAGATTTGCTGCTATATTTAGGTGTGATTTCAGTGAGTCTAGGCCTTACATTTTACTCCAAACGATAGCATGCCAGCTCTATTAACTCAAGTGTCTGACATATATCACATTGCTTTTGGCTTTACTACTCCAGTGTGGGCTCAGAAAATTGTGAGGGAGCCCAATGAAAGATCTGGTATAAAACAAGAAGGGATATGTTGTTCAATGCAGAAAATCATTTCCCCTCTGTGTAAACCTATGGGAAACGTTGCTTATGTAAGGCTGCTGTGCTGTCCAAATATTATACATTTTTAATAAGATAGTTCTTAATAAAAACACCCTGGTTTTTCCATCCTAGCATCTTCTTTCATTTAGTAAATATTTAATAAGTTTTTAGTAAATGCCATGCACTATGCAAAGTGATATATACACAATGGTGAACTAAACAGCTAAAATTTTTACTTCATTAATGCTTTTGTTTTTCTTTATGAGCTCTTCTAACTTATGAGGGGGGACCCCAAAAACCTAGAATTTATTTATTAAAAATCATGTATTTATTCTTGCATGTTTAAACTTCAGTCTCCTTCAAAGTACTCCCAATTTGATACAATACACATATGAGACTTTTTTTTTCCATTGTTTGAAACAGTGTTTGAACTTGTTGATTTGGATGCCTTTTAGTGCTTCTGTCAGGTTTTGTCCCCCCTCTTCCGTATTGGCAAAATGTTTCCCATTGAGGATGATTTTCATTTGGGGAAAGAAAAATATTGCTCAGGGAGAAATCAGGTAAATAGGGAGAGTGGCAGGGGGTTCATGCCATTTTTGGTCAAGAACGGCTGAACACTCAGTGCCGTGTGGGCAGGTAACGCTAGTAAATCACCCATCATGAAATGGGCAAATGTGTTGAAAATTAAAAAAAATTCACTAAATGCAGCCTCTTACAACAATGCCAGCTGGTACACTGACACAGATGGGTTCCTAGAACACTCACCTAGTGGGGGGAACCTATACTACAAGGGGCCCACCTTCAGAAGATAATTCCATTTCTTTGTTCTCCTCGCCCCCCCGTAATTGATGATAGTTGGGGAAGTATTAGATATATAGAGCTTTGTTATTCTTCATAAGTCTGGCCACAATTATAAAGTAATTCATTGTATTATTGGTAGTTTCACATCTCTATCTTCTGGTACAATGCTGAGTTTGTGTAAATAACACTACATCAGTCTTTATTTCTTCTGAATTCCCATTTGTTAGCCCATTGTTTTGAAAATAGTAGTATTCAACAAATGTGTGGTGAATGACAAGATGAATCTTTCAGCCTGTCATTAATGAAGCTTAAATTCATGATTGGGTCCAAAACCTGCTAAGCAATGCTGCTAAATGGCACTTGACTTTTCTTCATAGTGATGTCTAGTCAGGATAAGATTTACTCTAGTGGCCAAACAGTAAAATCTTGGACAATACTCTATTATTAAAATTGTGAAAATTGAGTTCCAAAGAGACAATGAATACAGGTTCTATTAACCCGATAAGCCTTATCACACATAAGACAGATTCAGCAGACGCACCTCCTGAGAAGGGAAGCATCCCTAACTTCAGGGAAGATGAAGGTTTTCATTAGTCATCACACCATTCAGGGCGCTATAGTTTCTGAGGGCAGGGAGGGTGTTGAGACTTGTTTCCACTCTCCACAGGACCCTGAAAAGTTGGTTCTGTCTTGTCCAATCAGAGAAAGGAAGAAATTTTCTTAGCACTGTGGTAGAGATAATTGCCTGCCAAAGGTAACTGTGTTCTAATCCCTGGAAACTTTTCATATATTGGGTTACATGGTGAAAGGGAGTTAAGATATGTGAGGTCATTAGGTTGCTCATCAGCTGATCTACAGATGAAGAGATTATCCTGGATTTTCCGGGTGGATTAAATGTAATCATAAGGATCCTTATTAGTGTAAGAGGGAGAGGGAGGCAGAAGAAAGAGAGCCAGAGAGATGGGAGTGTGACAAGGATTCAACTCAATGTTGCTGGTTTTGAAGATGAAGGAATGGGCCATGAGCTGAAAGAAGCGGGGAGTGTCTAGGGGCTGGAAAAGTAAGGAAACAAATTCTCACCTAGAACCACCAAAATAAAAATAGAATATGACTAAACCAACCACTGTAGCCTCTGCTCTTTTAGTGGCATTTCCTAAATATGTTTAATATAGCACTTTTCACTGTAATTTTTCCCATGTCTGTTTCCATAATTAGGCTGTGAGCGACTTGAGAGAAAGCTCATTTATTATACACTATTGCTTCCTTGGCACCTAGTACAGTGCCTGGCACAATGTAGGTCTTGCTCAGTCATTTTTTGATAAATGATGCTAACCCACATGTTATTGATAATATTGGTACTTTAGAGAACGGGAAAATTGCTATGGGTCAGAATGCTCACAAGAAAGCTTCATAAAGAGGAAATAGAGGAGGCTCTTGAGGGAAGCGGGTGAACCCTGCAACCACCAAACCTCATGTAAATAAAAGAAAGGAGACAGTATGAGCTTGGTTATTTTCAGGGAAGACATAAAGGACAAAAGTATAATGAGAAGAGAGAGTTTATGTTGAGAATATAAGGTTTTGTTATAGAGAGCAAAAATGTACTTAATATTGATACTATTTGAATTTCTTTGTATTTCTTGTGCCAAAAAGACTATTTTGCTTGTCCTTTCTGACCCTTTTGAAGTCTTGGCCTTTTACTTTTCTGCAAGCTCTGCATATTAAATATTTTAGTACATGCTCAAATTATGTGTATCATTTCTATTTCAGCTTGTTTCACTTGGAAGAAACTATTCCTTGTTGAAAGCTAACTTTTCTCGGTTACTCAGTTGTGGCCACATCCTGTTAGGTGTTTTTAGGTGAATTCTTAAAAATTTGAGTAAAATATAATCTTTAAATGCTTTAATAATAAAACAATAGAGGGTATTATAAACCAACAATGTTTTGAGGTTCAATAATAGCAGTTAAAACTGAGTATTTTAAGAATTAAGATATAGCTATAGTTATATCTGTTCTGTCAATAGGTGTTTCATTAATGAATACCAACTATTTAAAACATTAGCAAGTATTCTAATCAACAAAACAAACAAGCAGGCAACATAGAGGCATGGGAATAAAGAACAAACTGACAGTGACCAGAAGGGAGGGGAAAGGGGAATAACGGGGGAAAGAAAGGGAACGGTTGTCAAGGAGCGTGTATGGCCCAGGCCCATGGCCCAGGACAAGAGGGGGCGAAGACTGAGTGTGGGAGGTGGGGGTGGGTGGGGAGGAGAAGAGTAATGGGGAGAAATGGGGACAACTGTCATTGAACAATAAAAAAATTTAAAAAATGAATAAAACATTTGCAAGTGTTATGTGTACAATGGGATATTATAAATTTCTTTTTGCCACTTATTGGATTAAGAATGTAACAAAACACAACAAACTGACATATTTATCTTCCTGGGTGTAGTACTTGTAAATGTCTGGACCGACCGCATTCTTTCCCACACTGAGGCATCTGCCAGGACACTCCCCTTCCCTTCTACACACTGTCTCCCATTCCTCCTTTGATTCTCAGATTAGACACCACTTCCTCTCAGGAAGCCTTCCCTGAAAACTCCACATTTCCTGTCTCAGCAAAAGGTTGAATGGCCAAGGAGCCTGACAAGCCCCCTGAGCTTACAAATGAAGTAGCAAATATTACATCCTGTGTTGTATTGCTGGTTTATTTGTATGTAGACTCAAATAATAGTCTTTTTAGATCCTCAGCATCTAGTACATTTCCTGAAACATATTAAGCCTTAAAAACTATTGTTGAATTTATGATTAAGTATTAGTTGAGCAAATTTTGCTCTACAGCAAAATAAGAAATTCAGACTAATTTATTAGTTTGGGATATAATACTATGCCAGTTACATTATACTTGTGTTCTTTGTTTTTAGATTTAAAAATATTTTTATATTATAGATATTTATCTTGAAAGTTATCTCAAATATAGACAGAGGCATTTAAAGATGCTTCTTCTATGTAACACCATAACAATAAGCTATAAAATGAGAAATGTACTATGTTCTATTACATCTAGAAATTCCCTAACAGAGTTAACAAAAAACAAGGATTGGCTTTGACTCTATGTTCTTTTTTTCTCATATATAGTAAAATTGTTAGCATGAGGCAAGTTAGAATAAAGAATAAGACTAAAAAACAAAGAACTTAGAATCAAGTATTATTTACAAGTTGTAAGGACATGGGATACACTTTGGAGTAAGAGCCATCTTCAGCCCCTGAAGCGTGTTTGCAGCCCCTGAAGCGTGTTTGGTAGCTCCCTGCTTTATTTGGGCTCCACTTGGTTTACTTAGTTAACTTTTGTTTAACTAAGTCTGAATCAGATAGTTTATTTCATACCTGCCTAACTTATTCTCAAATTAAAAAATGTGCAGAACTGACAGGAAGAAAAAGAAAACTTTTCTGATGTTCTGAAATACTTGAATAAAAATACACGCTTTTTTTTGTAAATAAATATTGAATCTAATAAAGTATGAATATTCTCTAAATGAAACTGTAAATTAAGTGTATTCCTAATCAGATGCCCACTAGAAATTTTGGAATTTGATAAAATGTTTATATAGGAAAATTCATATGCAATAGTATTTAAGAAAATTATAGTAAAGGGTAATGACAGAGTTTTTCAATGAAGTAATAGATTGTTTTATAAAGCTACAGAAATTAAAGCAGTGTGGTAGCTTTTCTGCTTTACACATCTACATGGATCAATATGGGGGATAGCATTCAAATTAATGATTGGAAAATGCAACATTTTATAAATGTTGCTCAAACAACTAGCTAATCTTTGGGAAAAATTAAGGTTTCATTCCAACTTCAATCCTTATACTAAAATAAATACCAGGTAAATAAATGTTATGTTTATTTTTAACATATTTTTATATTTAAGGTTTTATTGTATTAAATACTGTTCTCAAATTGCATATGAATTTTGTTTTCAAAATCTTATCCTTGTCCACAGAATTACCACTTTTAATGGTCTGATCAATACACTGTCAACATGTAAACCCCTTACAAATGGTGCTCTTATTTTTTGCAATTGTCTGTTTTTTACTTATTTTAATACACATTTAGTACACATTAGATTGCAACTTCTTTGTCTTTTTAACAGTACATATTGGGAATTCTTCCGTGTGATAGCTATTGATTAGACGCATGTTTTTAAATAACTGTTCAATACCCTATTGAATAAAAGCAACACCATTGTTTCAGTCATTTGCCTCCTGTTGTCTGTGTTGGTTGATTTTTTTTGTGTTAATTTTTCCAATGGAGAATGCTGCAATACATATCCATGTTCATGTGTGCATACACATGTGTATATACTCTTATATATTAATTCTTTTTGTGTGGAGGGATGCTTCCTAAACTGAACAAATTCAAAATTTCCATTCACTATTAATAGATATTACCAGACTAGTTTCCAAAATGATGTAACAACTTACACTTTCATTAGTGCTAAATTAGGATGTATATTATCCATGTTCTTACTAGCACTGAATGCTGTATCTTAAATTTCTGCCAATCTTATGGTTGAAAAACAGTACCTACTGTTACTTTTATCAGCATTTCCAAGGCTACGAATGAACTTGGGAATTCATTGATTAATGGAATATTTAAATTTCTTCTTCTATGACATTCTTATACATAACCTTTGTTGATTTTTATACAGGTTGTTTGTCTTTTTCTTCTCAATACACACAGCCGCTTGGTCATGCTAGTGTTATTAACAGTTTACTGTCCCCTATTTTGCCAATATTTTTCTCAGTTTATCCTGTCTTTTAACTTTGAATATAACATATTTGTCATATACTTTTTATTCCTTTTTATAGTCAAATATATCTACATTTTTATCTTTATACATTTTGGATTTCATTATCTTTGTAGGAAGATTTTTATCATTCTAAATTTACACTAATAACCCTAACTTTTCTTCTAACATAGGAGACCTCAGTAAAGTAATTGCTTCAACAATTAAATAATTGCCCCATTCCTACAATAAAAAAGAAACTAACATACTAACCAGTCCATTAGAAATTCAATTTGTCTTCATTTTATTTTTAATGTATTTGCATGCTATAAAACACCTACATTAATGATACTATAATTTGAGCATAATTGTGTTTTGATAAATGTTCATAACCATTCCTCAAAACAAAATAGCATCTTATTTCTTTAAGCATGTGAAAATAACATTTTCAATAACATTCAGACTTTCTATCATTTTGTTAATTATTAAGTTGACCAATTCTCAAATGCTAATACATAAACATCAACAACTAATTTATAGGGAGATGACAATAGAGGTACAAAGAAATATTAGAGAAGAAGAGCTTGTAGGAATTTGTTTAAGAGACCAAGTTTGAATTGCTGTCACCCATAACTCTGAATATTAAAGTTCTCTAATTTTATACCATGGATATTTAGATATAGTTTCTCTGAGATCTGCCATTTGGGACTTTCACATGATTCATTGTATATGGAGAGCAACACTGTTAATAGCTCTTCTAGATCTAGGCCACAGCTGTTCGCTCGGCTACAATTTGGTACTTTCTTTACTTTTCATGTTGTGCTTCTCTTAATTCTTGAAATGCTCTCTGCTTTAAATGGACATAGGCAGTGCTAAGCATGAAGTACTTAACAAATAGCTTCTACTCAACTTCTAAAGACTATGAAGAATATTATTTTCTGCAAAATTAAAGTATATTTGAGGATGTTCAGAGCTCACTAAAAGGTAGTATGACATAGAAGAAAATTGGTTGTAGTGGGTCCTGTTTGCATTGACAAGATGCTCACATTTGGTTTGCTGAGGCAGAGTAGAGTTTCAGGATGCATCATTGGGTTGAGAGCTAGACATTAAGAACCAAGTAAGCAGGGCCGAGTGAATGCCCTTCTATGGCTTGAAATTTAGCAAGGTTCTGAGCCACAAGAGGAAAGTCATCCACAAGAAGGTTGAGAAATTATGCGTTGTAAATCCCTAAAAGACTGTAAAAGTGTAAAATACGTGTCTAAAATTAGAGTATAAATCTAATCTAATTAGTAAAATGCTTAAAACAACAACAACAACAACAACAACCGCCCTGGGATCTAGAGATACACAACTCATGAGAGATACCATGAATAGGGCCACTGATCAGGATAAAAGGCAAATACTTAAGACTGATATTTGTTCGAAGGTAGATAAATGCTCTTTTATGTTTACAGGGCAATCTGTGGAGAGTGGACCTATAGCAAAACGATCTTGCTTAATGGTAAGCAGTATGTTTGCTTCTTCTTAGGAGACAACAATGATAATTTATATAATTCCTGGTGGGGTAGAATCCAGTTTACAAATGTGGCTTTTCTGGAGCTCAGAGCCAGAAGTAAGGAAGTAGCCATAACTCAGTGGAAAGAATAAATAAATGAAGGAGAGCTAGCTGTTCATCAGTTAATTCTAATTGCAGTTCCTTAGAAAGTTATTGCACTTAGAGTAAAAATACATTCAGTAGTTCCTGCTTAAAAGGAAACATTTCCAGAGAATATCTAATTTAAGTATGATGAGGTAAAGTTGGCATTTCTTCTTTTTCTTCCTGAGAATTTCCCAAAAGCAGCAAGAGATATTAAATACAAAATTAACAAATCCACTTTTGTGAAACTAGGAGACAACTGCGCCCACAAAATAGAAACTGGATCATAGGGTTGACCATGCTTGGAGGACTGGGCAGGAGAACGTTGGGCAGAGAGGAGAAAGAGCGCCACCTCTGCCGGCCTCGAGGAGAACAGGTGCGCGGGATTCTGGAAGCCAGAAGCCTTTGTTTACAGCAGCATGAGCAAGTTGCTTGCTTTCTCTTGTAGTTGAAATTCCCCTGAACCAAGTTAAATCTCTAAAAGCAGATGAGAAAGGGCTTTTTGAGATATCATACAAGCCATAGCTGTAGGATTCCATCTGTCTCTTTGGCAACGGGGGAGGAGAGAATTTTGGCATGGTGCACAGCTCCACAGCAGAGGCTACACACACACACACACACACACACACACACACACACACACACACACACACACACACACACACACACACAGAGTCATGAGGAAAAACCCAGCCAGCTAGAATAATAACCTTAACTCATCCCCAAATGTTTAGTTGGGCCCACTATGTGCTTTATATTTAGAAAGAACCTAAAGTAATATTCTGTAGGCTCAATCATGATTTTAAACAAGTCAAATACAAAAATATCTGAAATTACTGTAATTAGCCATGGCTGGTGTGACTCAGTGGATTGAGTGCTGGTGTGGCTCAGTGGATTGAGTGCTGGCCTGCAAACCAAAGGGTCGCTGGTTTGATTCCCAGTCAGGGTGCATGCCTGGGTGGCAGGCCAGGCCCCCAGTTGGGGGCATGTGAGAGGCAGCCACACACTGATGTTTCTCTCTCTCTCTCTTTCTCCTTCCCTTCCCATCTCTCTTAAAATGATTGAATAAAACCTTTAAAAAAGTAAAATTACTGTAATTATAACTTTTAATCTGTTATTTGTCAAAATATGAATATAGCTTCAGGTCAAAGTGTTTTATTATCTTCAAGTGAATGTAAATATTCACATAATTTACTGAATATTGATTTTTCCATAATAAAAAAACTTATATAACCTATATATATGTTTCTGTGTATACATGCACACACATTCTTTGAAAATACCGATTTAGTTAAAAATCCAAGTAAATGAGACCTTATAAAGTATCTGTTATTATTTATAACATAAAAATACAAATTAAATGGGAGGAATAGGAAAAATGCACCTATGATCACGTCTCCATTCATAAATACATGCGTCTCTTCTACATGTTTGAAAAAATAAAAGAATATGATATCATCCTTGGCTTCAAGTAGCTCACACTTGAGAAATTAAGGTGTTTGCGCACACACACACACACACACACACACATTTTTTAAAAGCCTGATGTTTAAATATCAATATAAACTCTCTCACACAGGGGTGTAAGAAAGGGATCAAGATCCACTCATTTTTTTTTACCTCCATGCTTTTCACTGCAGGCAGGTTAGTCTATTTATTCTGCTTTTGAAATGCTATATTAGGAAAAGGAATTAGAATGATCATGTTTCGTCAAAGCTAAGATGTTCGTTTGTTGTAAGACATACCACAATGTCAGAGGTAGTAAGATGTGAAAACCAATGTGCATGAAGGCTCTTGGACCCCTGGAACTCTCCTTATGTTGGCACAGTGTCCAGCCCACAGTGGGGTCTCCGAGTTTGTTGACTGGAGAGATAACTACTTTCTAACCTGATCCTATTCACACTTACCTATGCTGCCTTTAGATGTGCCAGGTATTGTTAACAACAGTCTATGTGGGACTGGAGGACTGACTAAAAGCTAGTTTCTTGACACAAGGATTAAACAGAAACCAGATTGTTTCTGAGCAAGAAATACCTCTTATATATATAGTTTCTCTTTTAAATACACACATGTATTTGCTGAATGTGTTTTAAAAAGATAAATAATATAAAAAAAGCCAAACTCTCATTTCATGAGTACATTTTTGATAGTGTATGCAATTTCTGTGACTTCCCATTGTCTTGAAGTATTATATAATATAACACTTTCTATCAAGTATGTAGTTCAGGGAGATATAATTTACATGTATTACTAGGAACTAATGCAAAAGGAAGAAAATTTTGTAAGGCTTATTTTTTAAAAGGTCAAAACAAATGGGAAAAATTGTACTAGTTTTGAAACATTTTATAGTTGGATTTATTTAAAATACCTAGTAGGTAAATTTTCATTTATTTTACTTAAAGGTCAACCTGTTCAATAATACTCTTTATTTATTTAGCTGACAGCCTGGTAATACTTTTCTTAAACAGCTTAAAACTCCGGATAACTAATAATGAATTATAATCCAGTTGCTTTCTACAACTTGAATATGCAGCTCATTAATATAAAAATAGTTAAATATTTAAAAATATTAAATGGGTTCATCTTTGATACAAATCAGGATGCCTTGACCAGTGTGGCTCAGTTGGTTGGGCATCATCCCGCAAAGCAAAAAGTCTCCAGTTTGATTCCTGGTCAGGGTACATGTCTGGATTACGGGTTTGGTCCCCAAGGGGGATGTGTACAAGAGGCAACCGATAGATGTTTCTTTCTCACATTGATGTTTCTCTCCCTCTCTTCCTCCCTCCCTTCCCCTTTCTCTAAAAATAAATAAATAAAATCTTTGAAAAAAAATCAGGACTGTGACTAAATTAAATAGTTTGGTTTTATTTTACTTTGTGATGAGTGTGTGGGATTCTAACAAAAATTTCAACTGTTAGTAAAAGGCATTTGGGTTAAAAGCATATGATGTCTGGGCATTTATACTTAAAGATTCTGCAGCAGACTAACTGGGACAAGTAAGAAAGCACAGTTTTTAAAGATATAGAAACCTGAAAATGATATTGCTTGTGATTTTATTCCAAAATATTTTTTATTTGTAACAAATAGCTAAGTTCAGTCTCTGTAATAGTAACTTAGAAGCAATCAGTTCTTTATTTTTTTAGTTTCTACTGATTACTCTGACACATAGAGGATCAGAGATAAATGAAATTTAAGCAACTGATTATCACCTTGGGGGACTGAAAAATTGTAAAAGACATTTAGTTTTTAATAGGTGCTTATATATGAGAAGTGATACAAATAACAAATGACATTTTCTACAGCATACACTATCAGTTTGACCTGAATATTCTTGTGGATAAATTCGGAAGGGCAGAAATTAATATCCTAATTCTATCACTGGAAAAAATTGAGATTAAGAGAAGTTCTCATTTACATAAGGTCAAGTATTTGATATTATCTTTTAGACTAAACTTAGAACATTTATCTCAGAAAAATTTAACTAATGATAGAGGAAGCCTAAACCATAATATCCTAATCCTTGAACCTTATTCTGAAATGTATGATGTCAGGTGTCAGAAATAAACAGAAGGTAATTTGAGGGAATTTGAGAGGTAAGGTAGAGTTAATATCTATCTTCTGCCCCCTTCTGAAGGGGCAAATGAGAGCCAGGTGCAGCAGCCAGAGAGGTGGACATCAAATATCACTTCTATGACAGATACCTTAAACTTGGCTTGATCTTCAAAATGTATCCTGGATCTGAGCCCTCTCAAACCACCTCTGCTACCTCTCTGGCCCAAGCCATTGGCATCACTCCCCTGTGTTGCCGTGTTAGGCTCCTATACGCTCTCCTTGCTTCTCCTTTTCTCCCTTGCTCAACATAACAGCATGAGCAAGAGCAAGGCTTTTAAAATGTTATCAGCGGCTTCCTTTCTCACTTAGAGGAAAAGCACAATATCCTTACGATGCTCTATTACCTCTCTACTACTTCCTTATTCACTCTTTAGTCACCTTAACATTGTTTCAAGATTGTACCAGGTATGTTTCTGCCTCAGGGTATTGTATTTGCTGTTAGCACTGCCTAGAATACCTGTTCTGCACATAACTCGGTCCTTCACCTCTCTGGGATCTTTACTCAACTCTCACCTTTTTTAAGTAAAGCCTTCCCTGTCATCCTAACACTGTAGCTCTGCTGTGTCCATGTTTTACATGTTTCCATGTAGATATTTCCATGCTTTTTCTTCTTAGCATTTACCACCATTTAACATGCTATCTATTTTACTAATTTATCTTGCCCGTTATAATTCTCCCACTTAACTGAAATCCTACAAGGCCAGAAAGTTATGTCTCTTTTATTCAGTGTTGTATCCTCAAAGCCTAGAACAGTGCCCACCATACAGAAGCTACTCAATAAATATCAGTTAAATGGAAGATTTTAATTGGTAGCCATTAAGGCTGTATCAATACAAAAATGCATGGGGAAAGGATTAGATAAAAGTTGCAAAATAACTGGGTGTTCCAGCAGGGAATATTTGAAGATTGCATTACTGCTCTCCCATTATCCTTAAGTAGAATTCTCAATGCCATGTGACACTTCTTATAAGTCAGTCAACTCTCCCAAATCTCCATCCTCCTCATGAAACCTTCACCATGTAGCTGACTTCTTCAGTGCTAACTAGAAATTGTCACAATGCTTTTTCCTACAGAAAATAATGGCTTGTAACATGAATTGAGCACTTATTGTGCAATGTATTAACCACCTGATATATAGTATCTCAGTTTATTCAATTTTACTCCATTTTTACAAAAAAGAAATAGACTTGAAAGAACTTAAGTAGATTTCCCAAGCAATGTGACTGGGATTTGAACCCACATTGTCTTTCTTTCAAAGTTCCCACTTATAGCAATGATATTATTCTTCCTATAATATAGGACATTTCACATGAACTCCCAAGTGTCCCTACATAATCTTTTCTGTCTTTCTATCTTAGCAGAAATGTTCTTTTTTCTATTCTAGGATGACCATACTACCCCTATTTAGAAGCCCATTCTTCTTCTAATGATATATTTAAGTATATATTATTGATTATGCTATTACTATTGTCTCATTTTTTCTCCCCTTTAACCCCCTCTGCCCTGCGCCCCTCCTCCCTCCACCGTTCCTCACTAATGTTAATGTCCATGGGCTGTACATATAAGTTCTTTGGCTTCTCCATTTCCTGTACTATTCTTAACCTCCCCCTGTCTATTTTGTACCTACCAATTATGCTTCTTATTCCCTGTACCTTTCTCCCCATTCTCCCCCTCTCCTTTCCCACCAATAACCCTCCGTATGATCTCTATTTCTGGGATTCTGTTCCTGTTCTAGTTGTTTGCTTAGTTTTTTTTTAAAGTTCATTTGTTGATAGTTGTTTGTTGTCATTTTACTCTTCATAGTTTTGATCTTTTTCTTAGATAAGTACCTTCTTCTAATAATTCCTTATATTATCATGAACCTTTAGCTTGTTCTGTACACTGACTCCTTTTAAGCAGAGTACAGACCTAAATTTCTCCCACTTAAAATCAAAACAAGAGAAACAAAAGTAAACAAACCCTGTTTCATCCTGCATGTATGCCTTCTACATCATCGTGTGGTTACAGCCTTCATCTCTACTTCCTTTCATAACAAGTATGAACTATATGTATAGATCATGTCTGACCTGTATATCTCTATTATCATTAGAATTTTCTTATTAATTCACCTTTATTTAGCCATATTTATATTGTGTCAAACATTCTTTTTTTTAGAGTTATCAAAATTTAATATTTTTATTTTATCTGGGGGTACAAAAATAATTAATATAATCTCTATTATAAGGTGTGTCAATAGGAAAATAGTTTGGGATAACAACTGACTTTATTTTCTGTCTCAAAATTTTCATAAGTAATTTAAGGTAATTATTAAGAATTAATATACAGAGGGCCCAGAGATATTTGAAAGGATGCTCAGCATCACTAGCCATCAGAGAAATGCCAATTAAAACCACAATGAGTTATCACTTCACATGGATCAGAGTGGCCATCATAAACAAATCAGCCAACAAGTGCCCAACATTCTGCTGAAACTATTCACACTTCCTAATTATAAATGCCTGTTATTATTTTACATATTTTTCTGTACCGTTTGCTATTGCTTAGGTCTCCTTTGAGGTCTTATCCTGGCGCATGCAACTATGATCTCAATTTCTCCTAGACCCATTTCTCCCTTTTTGACAGTTTAGTCTTCATTTTTCCAAGGCTACTCTGCCACCATGTGCCCCATTCACCCTCGGGTGACCGGGGTCAATCCTCAGCTTGAAACTGCCCTCATCTTATCTAACCCTCCTTGGCATTCTCTTTGTCACCCTCATAGCTTTAAGTTCAAATTTTATAATTCCTACTTATGACTTCAAATTTTATGACTTGGATTTATATCTCCAATATCCCTCATTCAGACCTCTCTCCCCGCTCAGGCCCACGACTGTATTTATTATTGCTTATTAGGCATCATAAGCTAGATGACAACAGACATTGCAAAATCACCATGTCCAACAATAAACACACGATCTATCCTGTCACTCTTCCTCCAGTCAAAAAAATCTCCTCTTCCCCTGTTTTTACTGAATCTGAGGATATCCACATTTCCCATTTGGTTGTACAATTCAGAAATAAAGATTTACCAGAGTCCTTCCTTTTATTCACTTCCATGTTAAGTTGGTCCCAAACATAATTTTATCTTTTAAGTATTTCTTTAATCTCTCATCCCCTATTTTCTTTACTTGTTTTATTGTGCTAAAATACACATAACATAAAACATGTCATTTTACCCATCTTAAGTGTACAATTCAGTGGTATTAAACTCATTTACATTGTTGTGCAACAATTACCTCCATTCATTTCCATAACTCTTCATTTTGTTCTCACTTTATTTGTTTTTCTTTTTCCTTATTTTTATTGTTGACACTGTTGCAGGTGTTCTCATCCCGCCCCCTTCCCATTGTTCCCCTCCTCCCAGTTTATTGCTCCCCCTTCCCTCTGGTCATTACCACACTGTTGTCTGTGCCTGTGGGTCATACATTATGTTCTCATTTTCTGTTAATGCTATTGGTAATGCTTAACTGAAGCACAGGTTGTCTCCTGATTAAATTATTGCAGTATCCAAGATCTCCTTACTGGTTGGCTTAATTTCATTCAAATCTCTTCCCAATTCATCTGTCCTCCATTCAGGTGTCAGAGTAAGTTTTCCAGAAGCCAGCATTGTTCCTCTAGACTGACTCTTGACTGTTATCTATTTAATATCTAGGATAAAATTTAAATTCCCTAGCTGGCTATATAAAGCCAGTTTAATAGTTCACTTCTTTACTTACCTCTGTAGCTTCATGTTTCATGACCTATTTTCATGCAATGCATATAGCACAAACCCCACACAAGAAAATGTGTGCATACACATGCACAACTTCATATCCCCTTCATACTTAAATGAAACACAGTTATCTGAGCATCAGATTTTGTTTCCTGGCTGCATATATTTTTATTATGCCTGTAATATTTCTGTTAGGCCTGTTTAAATCTTGAACATACAAATACACAAACACAATCCAAAGACAAAAATTTGTTATTATAAATTCTGCTGTTTGCCCTAGAAAGAATGAGGATTTGTGTTCATGATGGACTGATTTTCAGTCCAACTTGATGTTTGGAATGAGCCTCAGCAAATCATAACAGAGCTGCATTGTTTTTATAACTCCTGTGCTTTCAGAAAATATTAACATGTAGTTTTCCATTACCTCCTTTAGAATGTCAACTAACTTTGCAACGGATCCTCCAATTTCAGATTTTCTAGGCACCATAAATCCTGTCAGTACCTGAATTCACTCTCCCATTTTTGTTTGTTAGTAATGGGAGGAAGAGAGGACTTATTCAGCAAGTGGAGCAAAGACATTTTGCGTGATTGTCTTCCACTTCTGTAGAAACCATGATTCTACTTCAAATAAATAAACAGTAGGAGACACTGGCACCAGAAACAATAGATGACTCATGTGTTACCTCACTGAAAATTCACCAGCTTTTGATTTCTCTTTCTGGTCTGATCTCAAAAGGGCCAGATAGAAGACCTTAAACACTTTGTAGAAGTGTCAAGGAGAGCAAGACCTGACAGCTTGCTAAGCTTTCCGAACCAGAGACAGCCTTTTTCTTTTTCTTCTTTTTTAATGCATGCAAGATACTCTCTTGCAACAAGTATCTTAATAATTAAATGTAGCATTAATTACTTGTAAATCTACATTCCTAATAAGACACAGACATTAGGAGTTGCATTTGTTTCTGGCAAAAAAAGAAAATTTAACTCACTTACAGTTAGAGTTGGAACAAAACAAATACAGTTCCTTGCTATGAGCCACAGACAGGTACACCCTTGACCCCCAGATACACTTGAATAACTTCTTTCTACAAAGTCTCGGGTTCCATGTCATGGTCGCTTCCAGAGATCCTTTTCTGAGTCCCTAATCTGAATTGGAAGGCATCTTTCTGCCATGCCACTGTGCATATCTACCATAACATTTAGTATACTGTGCCATACTTTTTATCAACTTTTCTTTTTACCAGGATGTGAAAAAGAAATTTTATTCATCTTGAGCTCCCAGGGTCAAACAGTATACCTGAGTGCAGTGCATAATTGTTAATAAAATTAAAGAGCAAATGATGTAGGGAAGGGGGCAGGAAAAGGAGAGAGGGAGAACAGTAAAAAAAAAATGAGAGGAAGGAAAGTTATAAAAATGGATTTATTTATTGAGAATACAGTAACCTTTACACTTTAGCTCCCAAGCCATCTTGACAGATTATCTTGATGTCACAATGTTGAAAATTACTCCACAGAGCAAGAGTGAGCTGTTTATTCTGCTCTCCAGTTGATAATTTGTAGTAATGATTCTGCGACAGTGCAAAGAACTAATAATTGTAGTTTTATAAAAGTCTTTAACTAGATATTAGATAGCGTAACTATAAGTCTACCAAAGCAACCATTGTGGTCAATTAGGTGAATAATTATTGCTGTAAAAAGTCATTAAATAGTTTAATGATGGACATTAATAGCTCCTTAGAGCTATTCTATGGATCAATAATTCATATTTTAAAAATATTCAAAGTACATATTTTTATATTAGATTATGATGGCGTCCTCAGTCAATGTCTTCTGAGAAATAGATTTACATATGTGGCAGTTTTACAAGTAATTCAATATATTTCTATGTCAATCAAATAAACTATGATAATTAAAATAAAAATACTCACTCCCTTTAAACCTCTCTGACTGATCATAGAAATAAAAAAATATGTAGAAACTGAAAATGTTCAAAATTCTTATGCTTTTTAATTACTTTTTAATATATAAGTATATTTAAATAAATCATAAAATTCATAATTTTTCTGGTTGTTTGTCAAATATTTCTCAAAATAAACCTTTTTAACTATTTAACAGAGTTTTAAAATCCCTTCAACTCCTTACTTAATTCCCTTTGGTTTGCATATTTTATTTTGGGTTTTCTATTGTGTTTCTAAAAATCATGATATTTTTGGATTCAGCAACCACTTATTGATTGCTTACTAAGTGGAAGACATTGTGCAAATCTTTTTTTATTGCTGTTCAATTACAGTTGTCCCCATTTTCCCCCTCAATACTCTCCGCTGCCCTACCCACCCCTCACCTTCCCTCTTCAATCCTCCATATCTTTTTATTCAGAAATCCTTAACTAGCTTAATCACCAAGAATATTCTGTATTGTTATCTTTTAAAATTTCCTACTGAAGAAGTTGTAGTTCAGAGGACTTTAAGTGACTTTCGTATTATCATTTAGAAGGTGATATCAGAACTTGGATTTAAGTATTCTGATCCCAGAACGAATGTTTTCTCACTGGTCCAGAGCTGCCCATAATTACTCTCCTATACCCTAGAAACTTTACAAAACTCTGTGAATCATTACCAGGACGATGAAGGATCTGGGACACAGAATTACCACAGTACCCTCTTCTTTTCTATTTGAACAATAGTATTAATGAAAAAGGTTAACATTACTAGAGATTTTTCTGATCTGTTTATTGAACATCTTAATAAAAACCATTGAAAAGCTCCCATTTATTCTTTCTTCCAAATGTCCTTATCACCTATCGCCTGTGCCCATTCCAGTTTTTCTTTTAACATCTCCCTTCTCCCCTGAAACCTATTGTTCCCGCCTCCTGTGAGTGCTTACCTGTGTTCTTTCTCTCCTTCTGTTCCCCTCCCATTTTCTTCACCCTTCCCTCCCACCTCTTTTTCTTTCATCTCTCTTTCCCTTTTGCATTTGTATGCATTCTTTCTCTTTCTCCTTTTTTCTCACTTTCTTCTTCTACTCTCCAGATATCACTCTAACTCTCTTAAGATCTCATAATTCCTTATTCATTATCATATAGAGCAAGCAGCCCAGCTTTATTTATCTTTTATTGCCAAATGGCAACATTTAAACTCATCAAGGTCACCAAAAACATTTAAAAGGATCCCCCATTTAACAGTATCAGACCTCTTAAAAAACAAAGTTTAGTGGCACTCTTCTGTTACTAAAATAATTTTGAGGTAGTTAAGCACTAAAAACAAACAAAAAAATAAAGAAAGAGAGAGAGTTATGAGAGACTGGAGAGGGAGAAGGGAGAAAAGGGAGGAAGGGGGAAAGAGAGAGATGGGGAGAGAGAGGGAGGAACAGATTCTCCCAAGGAAGACATATAATGTTGGTGAAGGCATGAAGAAATGTTGATTATACTACAAACTGGGATAATATTTCTTGGTGTGACTGTTGCTATCTGTATCTAAGGTTTTAAAAACTATACATATTTAAACCAGAAATTTGATTTTAGTCATTGTTGTAAGAAAATTCTCAAATAATGAACACAACTGCATTGTCTAGGAAAACACTGGGGCATTGTTTACAAATGAAATTGAAAACAACTTAGTTATTGATAGGTAATTGGTCATATAAATTATGATACAATCTGCTAGAATATGCTGTATTACTAAAGTAAAAAGTATATTTATTTTTTGATATGAAATATATATGTACAGGTACATGCTGTATAATGACATTTTTGTCAATGACGGACCACGTATTCCATGGAGGTACCTTAAGCTTCTAATGGAGCTGAAAAAAATCATACCGCCTAGCGACATCATAGCTGTCAGAATGTCATAGTGCAATGCATTAATCACCTGGTCATGTGCTGCCAAGGTAAACAAACCAACGGCTCTTCCTGTTGTATAAGAGTATAGCACATACAATTATGAATAGAACAATACTTGATAATGCTAATAAACTATAATGTTTCTGGTTTATGTATTTTTAATACTGTGTTTTTATTGTTATTTTAGAGTGTATTATTTCTATGTATATACAATGTTTGCTATAAAACAGTGTGCTATGTATGCAGGGAGCAGCCACGTACATCTTGTGCTTACCATGTCCCTTGATCGCATCATTTTCTCACATGCTTGATTTAATCACTTTTGAAAAATCATCACTTGAGGACATTTTTTCATTGCTTTCTCATATACGCCCTAACTGGGGATCAAACATGCAACCTAGGTATGTGCCCTGACTGGGGATCGAACCAATTACCCTTTGGTTTAGGGATGACACTCCAACCAACTGAGCCATACCAGCTAGGGCAATTGTATGATCTTTAAAATTTATTTTAGAGAGAGAGGAAGGGAGAGAAAAAAGAGAAAGAGAGAGAGAGACACACAGATTTGTTGTTCCACTTGTTTATGTATTCATTGGTTGATTCTTGTATGTCCCCTGACTTTGTTTGAACCTACAACCTTGGCATATCCAGAAGACACTCTAACAAAATGAGCTAACCAGCCATATCATGTGTTGCTTTGTCCAGTGAAATGCCATGCAGGTTTCTAGCCTAGGAGCGATGAGTTATGGCATATAGGTTAGGTGTGTAGTAAGTTATACCATCCAGGTTTTTGTAAGCATACTCTATAATAGCCATACAACAAAACAAACACCTAACAATGCCTTTCTCAGAATGTATCCTCATCATTAAGCAGTACATGACTATATTGAGAATCTATTTTCATAAGTTTTTTTAAAAAATTATGTTTAAATAGAGTAGCTATACCATTGTCGATTTTCTTTTTGATAATGTGCACTCACATGTGCATGTGTGTGTGTTATGCATGGAAAGAGATTCAAAGAAATGTTAGCAAGTTCTCTTGGTAATGGTATTATAGGTGCACTTTATTTTCTCAATTGCATGAGTATGTTCACAGAGTTTGTATGATTCTTCATAATTTGCCAAAAATTATAAATGCTCAAATAACATGATAATTACTTAATTAGCGGCAAAGTATAAATCTAAGAGACTCTTTCTAGTACAAATTTAAATGAAAGAAGACTTACTCTACACAGAGATAATAAATCTAATTATGTCTTAGGCAGGAGACCCTAAAACCAATGCCTGACGTAAAAGCTAACTTTCATATAGTTTATTTGGAAATTGATTCCAGGGAGCAAAGTGTGAGGGACAGTGGGACTGAATAGAAAGGGAGAGAGAACACAAGGATCCTTTATCGAGTTGTCCACCATGGCTGGTGCTCAGTTCCATAGCACTCTCTGCACGGCAACGGAAAATGTGTATTAGACTGTCTGTCAAGTGGCTAAAAGGATGAAGGTATATTCATCTGTTCTTAACTCTTACAGACAAGGGCGGCCCTGGGGCATTAACCCTTTTATGCTTAGGGACTTTGCCTGTCCATGTGCTAACAGGGTAACTCTGGGGGTCCTGCACTTGCACATCACAGAAGACTCCGAAAAAGTCTAGAGCACGGTCTGAGGTGAGGCAGTGAATGTTACGCTGCACAAGGCCAGTGAGTCCTGCACAAAGCTGGTCCCTCCACAGTGGTTCAGTAAAAGGTGGGCCTGACAGAATCTGAAGTGGTGCTTGTGTCCTTTACTAAAGCATAAATATCACTGAGTCCTCTTCAGCTTGTGCCAATCACAAACCCTGTAAGGACTTCATATAAGAAGTTTGCTGGAAGAACAATTTCCACTGCTGCAGTTGGTCCAGAGACTGTAAATAATATAATTCATCTCCCTTCTTTATAGGTCGTTTTAGATATCCCGCACCACTGACTGGCGCATTGTCTGGTTCAAGTGTTTGCCTGGTGGGATAACCCCAGAAACTCTGAGGAAGCAAGTATTATGTGGATACCGTGACAATAGATCAGGTGTTCCTTCAGTTCTGGTGCCGCTGGCAGAAGGACTGTAGACAGGGAAGGTAAGTACATGTCCATGGCAGGCGTCAGTTTTGCTAAAGATGTATCACTGCCTCTTCCAGGGTTGAAGGGGCTCCATGCAATAAACTCACTCCCAATAGATGTTATAATCTCCTAAGGAATGGTAGCACATTGAAGACTCATTGCTGGCCTTTATTGTGGGATTTGTGACTTCATGAGTGGCAGTAGTTAGGTCAGCCTTGGCCAAACAGAGCCAGTGCTGCTGGGCTCGTGCACAGCCCCCTCCTCTGCTGCTCATGCCAGCCCTGTCATGGGCCAGTAACGCCAGTGCTGGAGCAACTGAGGAAAGCAGATAGTGGAGTCATTTTGCCCACTGGGTTTTGTACTGCCTCCTCTGTGTTGTTTGTTCTCTAGTGGTATTGACATGATACACAAAAATCCTAACTCTTGGACCTTCTCTCAAATGTCTTACAATGTGCCTCTTCCCCAAATTTCCTTCTCTTACTCCTTCTAATATTTTAGGCCTCTTAACTAATCCTTTCACTACTATTCAGAGAATCTATCTTACTTAAGGCCACTTCTTCCAAACTGAATGATCAGATGTGCTTCCCTCAGTTCTTCCCACAGGCGGGGGGTGGGGAGTTCCCTTCATTGCTGGCCACTAGGTCCACTTCTGACAGGGTTCTAGCATGGCAGGACTGCATTAAGACAATGACCATGCATTGGGCTGAGTGATATGGGAACCAGATAGGTACGCTCTAAGTTCTGGTGCTCCTGGCAGAAGAACTGTGGGGAGACAAGGTAAATACATATGTGTAATAGGTGTCAGTCTTGACAGAGATTTTTTGTCTTCTCTCTTCTCTATAGTCAGATAAAGAAAATCCCCCATAAAGCCAAATGACTAAGTTGAAAAAGTTGTTAGTGCAGCAGGGATGGGTGACCTGGAAATCTGGGTTCCTTGTTTATGCGATCTATTCATAATTTCTATACTTACTTGGACCCAATTCTAAATGTATGGTTTCCCTGTACAAGGAATTGCTGTGGAGCCTGCCCACCACGATGACCTGGAATCATGTGGCACAGTAAAATAATACCCAGTTCCTAATATTTTTTTTTGTTGTCACATGATCACATGTCTCATTATCAGACACTCTGTCTTTATTAGAGAGTAATAGCATAACTGGAACAGTTTTTTTTTTTTTTTTAAAAAAACAGTGAACTCTTCTCTGAAAGAGAGAGTATGGCCTTCCTCCAAAATCCTAGGGGTATGTTATACAATTTTCATATTCAGGCTTATCCGAACTCTACAGTATCCTATCTAGCATGGTTGCCTTTATCATGATCCAACCTGCTGGCCACATTACCCAAATGTCAAGGCAGCGGGCAGAACAGACTGAGACTGCTGTAGGGCCTACTCTTCCCTGGCCCCAGTCAAAACAGGCCATCCTTTAGGTCACCTAAAAACTGGATATAGCACTATTCCAAAGTGTGGTACATACTGCTTCTGAAATTCAAGGAGACCTAACAAGTGCCTTTTTCTTAGTGGCCTGGTTATACAGGTTACAATACTTTGTATCCCTTATCCTCCAGATTATTACAAGTCTTAGTATTTCACCAATCTGGAAGCCCCTGAGTATATTTGAGATTTATTTCCTACCTACTGGTATGCACATGTCATATCAGGGCATCTAGAGTGGTTCCATATTGGCTGAGCAAGTCCTGTTAGCATGATGTTATCACTTTAGGAACAGCATGATATTCTGTGTAATATCAAGACAATTAAAACTATATTATAAACCAGCAGAAGAATGAATATGGTAATGGAGCAAAGGGAGTGTTTTTCTATGCGATAGCAAAGAATTGCTTTTGATTCTCATTGCTGATAAAGATTTAGAGAAGTACATTGACCAGACCAATAACTGTATAGCTAGTACCGTGTACTTCATTATTCTGTTCAGTGAAGATGTCTCATATGGCATGGCAGTTGTGATTGGGGCTCCCACTTGGCAAAATTTATAGAGCTCAACATCATCTGACATTATTCATGCAATTTTTGTAGGGTCCAACACATCTGCTAATTGAGGATATAATGGGCATCAGTACCCCTAAATCTTTGATGATGGCATATATCCCTACACTTCCTTTGGGATGTATTATTGCTTCTGACTTACTATAGTGATGGGGGAGGAAAGTTTAAGGGACTTCATAAAGGCAGTTTCATACTCTTTTCAGGTCAGAGTTGCTACATTCACAGTTACAATGGAACAAGGGAATATCGAGAGGCACCCAATTGGATAACTTGTGTTTGATTCACATCTCTTCCTGCTGCCATTGTGTGAAAACAGTACTGTGCCCTCTTCATGATTACAGTAAATTACTCTGCAAAAGAAGGTCATTCCTCTTTTACTTTGGTTCCTGGACCCAAAGAGCACAAATTATCCTGGTAGCCCCCATAGCTTATAGTTCAATGGGATCTTTATTGTGTTCCCTGGAAAAACTGTACCTTCTTTAGACACCAGGATATCTAATTCTGCAGAGCCCAGAGTTGTGGGAATGGTAAATATGTTCCTCAGGGGCGAATGAAGAAATGGACCACTCCTGCTTCAATCCTTTTGTTCCTGGATCCATGGGGTCTCTCTGCTGGGGAAGTAGCAGATATGTCTCTGATTTAATGCCTATTTCACATCCTGAAGTATGGCATGCTGTCCTTTCAGAATGTGCTTTCAAACTGGCACTTTGGCTGTGCATTTGAAAGGGTGTTAAGGTGCTCTGTGAGGCTAGCTGATTCTGCATGATGCGGTGTGTGATATCACTTGATCCCATGTTAATGGGCTCACTCCCATACTTTGCTGTGAAGCACATCCTCTCATTAGGTGCTGTGCTGTTAGGATTACATATGTGTGGACCAGGCACTCCGTAAGCCCTCAGACAGTGGTGTTGGCTAAGTGTCAGAGGGTAGGAAAGGCAAGCACGCACCTGGTCTCGGTAGTTATCTCTATGGGGATAAACTAATCTTTTCTCACAGAGGAGGACCAATTTAATCTCCCTGTCACGACACCAAAGGCTCAGTGGTGGTGTCTGTTCTTGACAGGTGGGACGCTTAGAGGCAGCATCATTAGACAGACCGTGGTACATTGCAGTCCCTGCTATTGGGCCCATGCATAACCCCTACATCTCCCACAAAGGATGTGCCATTCCTCTTTTCATTATGCCAGTTCTGGAGTGCTGATGATGAAAGCAGACTAATCGTTTTGTCTGTTTTGTTGTTCAGTGTCTCTTCCATGCTAGTTGCTTTCCAGTTGTGCAGAAATCTTTATGTATTTTGCCAACTCTTATTTGTCCATCTGTATCTCTCTACCCAGATTTCATTATCTCTGATCTTTCAATCTTTTCAAGCACCTGCTCAGATGGCCAGATCACTGGCCACTTCACAGGATGATTTATATTCTCACTCCAGGTCTCCGCTTCTTCCATACAAAATGTCCTTTCCCATGTGGGAGTGCCAGGGGGGTGCTAGTGGGTGTTCTGCAGGAAGCATTCTAGGGCCTCAGGACAGAAAACGAGAAATGCTTGGTGCAGAATTGAGGAAAGGTGCTTTTAGGTTTCATCTGATCAACGCTTCCTAAATTTCATAGAATGTGTAACTGCTCCCGTGACTGGCATAAAAGGCGGGGCTGGGAGGATTTGAAGTGGTTACACAGGAAGTGTCCTGATACAGCACATGGAACAACCAACACCAAGAATTTAGCTGAAGCCCTATTATGCAAATGCCTTTCTGAAAGATTAACATTTTTACCATTGTTAACTAAACTTAAAATGAACCATTGGCATGGCCAATTTCATTTCCTGAGAACAAGGCTCTATTAACAAAATCTAGGGAAGGTCCGTGGAAAGAGAATGAGGGCAGCAGTAAGGATGAAGATGGCACGTGTTGGGGAGAAAAAAATAATGACCTTCATCAATATAAGAATCATTTTGCTCAATTTATCTGTCACTAATGTTGTCACCCTTTTTTAGGCCTTACTTGTTGTTTATGTAATAGAGATTGGCATGGGGACTTGATGATAAAATACATATGTAAGTGTATGGAAGAGCTCTAATTGCAGTTAAGTTTTTATATAGGGATTGTTGTTTAAAAATGTGTAGCAATTGAAGAGAGATGGGTGAGCCCTACAGGACCTAGTTAATTCACAAACTAACCCTTGAATAGCCAAGAATAGCTTGCATTTCCACCTTATTCAGATGGTCATATCATCAATGTGAGAATGTCAGAGTTTTCAGGAAGTTTGAGGTTATTGGTCTTGACAATGACTTCCAATCTTTCCACATTGTAAACGGGATCAGGTAAGTGAAATGACAGTTTTCACTGGGTTTGGAGAGAAACTTTCCATCATTTAGCTCTTCTCTGGGATATCATAATTGTCATATCATTTAGGTCACACGGCTTCACAGAAATTTGTTTAATTAATTCTGATTTGTTGCAATTTGAGCATTTGGTAGAATTTGCATTTGGGGGCCTTTAGAAGACAATATCACTAATGGTAAATGAGTACCTCGGGCTTTGTAAAAGGAGAATAAATATCTCAGAAGGGCTCAGAATTCCAGTTGAGGTTCATCTATACTGGTTCTACATTAATGTTCCTTTATCAAGTAAACTTCCGACTTAGAAGTACTGACAGATTTTTATAGTGTGTTTGAAATAAAATAATTCTCAGTGAAGATGGTAGCAAACATTTCTCTGAAGCAAGTGGTCCCTTAAGATAGCTGGAACGATTCAGAGGTTTTGATGTCATTTCCTCGTTGTATAAGCAGCTTACAGAAGTTTGGCACAACCACCGAAAGAAAAAATAACTGACCTGACCTCTATGAAGTGACCTCTGTAGGCGGGTCTAGCTTTTATACTGCGCAACACTATTGATGCTGCATTGAATCAGCTCATAAGCAACCGGGGCCGTGTTTCCTATATAAGACTGGTGTTATATAGAAGCATGTTGGTAGGGGTTCCAAGCAGTGAGGATCTCTCCTTTCTTCTGCTTTTTTTAGACTCTTGGATTTTGTACCATTAGTGGGGACCTGGATCCTGTGAATACTCCAGTTACAGTATGAATGAGATAGTTTATTTGAATGTACTTTGCATTTTGTGAGGGAATACTCTATAAATATCCAAAGTTTTATTTGTTGTGGATTCAGCACTCATTGTTTTCTTTGACTCTTTTATACACATACCATGTAGAACCAAACAACCTGAAAAAATGGTAAGTAGTTATGTTAAGTACAAACAAATAATCTATGTGTTTTACAGTATTTTATAAACATGTTAATGTTGGAATTTCTCTATAAATAAGATAGACTACAGTACTTTGGGCCATTAAAGATTCCATTATGCTCTCAAATACTGAGCAAGGAAATCTCTTTTATCAAGTGGGTCAATTGTGAAACAAATGGTGTCTATAGGTTCATTTGTTTAGATGCATTTGATGAGTAATAAAATGTTAAATTGAGTTCAATGGAAAGATTACTAGAAAGGTTGGCTTTTTATTGTAACCTGGAGGTTGTCTGCTTTCAATCATCTTGTCTGGCCAAGCTGGGGGGAAGGCCTATATTTCTGTACAGCTAGCTATTCATACATAAGTAGTGCCAGAGACCTCTAGAAAGCTTTCCTTCTTCAGTCATTGAAAATGCCAAATAAACAGCAGCACAATTAAAATTTTATAATAAAAATTATTTAGAAAAGCAGCTGACTTTTTTCTTTATTATTTTATTCAATGATATCTTAAAAACAACATTAAAGTCATCTATTGCTTTAAGATTTTTTTCTTCAAATATTTTGGATGGGAAATAAAGGTGGTTTTGTAACAAATTGTATTTTTTAAGTTTATCTGGGATTTGTTAAAAATAAAAGTGAATTAATTTTATACAACTTAGTGGCGTTTTTAGATGAGAAAAATGTATTACTGATATTAATTTTACTACTTAATGCACTGATATTTATAAAATAATGGGATTACTAAGTATATACTAAGTTTTATCTTCAAAATATTCAATAAATATTAATCATGAATAGGTCATTGCCACTGATGTCTTTGGAAGGCTACTGATGTCTTTGGAAGGCTACTGATGTTATGAGTTTTTAAATTTATTAGAAACTGATCTTGAAAGAGAAGCAAATTGCTAGATCTAGATCATTTTCTAATAAACATATAAAAACTAGCCATGAATGACCTTATAACACAATAATTAGTTATTAAAATGATAGCACTCCCAGCTTCGGTAGTCGGTAGTCTGACATGAAGAGTGTTAGAAATTCAGCGGGGTGCTTGCCCGTTATCAGTGTATTGCCTGCCTCTCAGCTCTGAAAGGCCTTGCATGTGATACTGATAATCCTGCCTGCTCCGCTGGCCCAATGCTAAGCTTTGCCAGCTGAGGGTACAGGAGGGACACTGAGTAAAGAAGGGAATTCTCTGACTCTTTCTGCTGTGCTCCTCTTCTCAAGGGCCCCTGTGGTGCTAGACTGGCATGCAGAGCACCATGTGGAAGCAGCACCTCTTGGGGAGCTTTCCTGCAGGTTCCTCAGCACTGTACCTGGCTTCAGGCCAGGATTCCACATGGGCATCTTTCCTGAGTTCCTCACGGACCCTTCCCCCCAGCTCCCGCCCCCGGATGGCTTCCAGGGTTCCACGAGTGCCCCGCACAGCCGATGAGTTGAGCGGCATCTTCTCATTCCCTCTTACCCCTGCAGCAGCTTCCTTGGGAGTCCAGCCAGCTCTCCGGTGAGTTTAACGGCCCCCAGCCACACTGATTTCCCAGTGAATTGTGTTGTCATCTTCGGGAAGTTCTCCAGCTACCAGCCTCAGGTCACTAACAACGGTCACAGCAGCGGTGAGTTTCTCCAGCCTCAGTATGTTTCAACCACTCTCTGTACAACCCAGCTCTGGCCTTCCCTGGAAGGGTCCCTTTCCAAGACTGCTTTATTCTTGGTACTCTTTTTCAGCTCATGTGTATCTTGAGAATTTTATTTTTAATCCTCTGAAGTAGCTAATAGCCTATACGTAGTTTATATTTCTTTATATTAAAATTTACCAGTTCAAATTACTGTGTGATTTCTGTCTCCTGATTGGACTCTGACTGATATGGGGGTTGAAGGGAATTTAGTGCTAATTTTAGTAGTTCACTGAAAACTTCACTAAGGCTAAGATTTTTCATTTTGTTTGAAGAATTCTTCAATTTCTTAGCACTATCTGTGTATATGACTACATTTTTAAATGTTTTCAGAAACTAGGGGGAAGCTAGATGTATTTAAATTAGTAAATTTGTTTATTTTCCTATGATTGAAAACTTGTTTTTCAAACTTTATTTTCTTTCTTTATACAGTCTATTGCTCTATTTTCTTGTTTTTCCCTTTTAATATTTAATGTAAATCTTTATATTTTATGAATACTTTGCATTTTTAGGTATCACTTGCTTTTAAATGTAACAAATACTCTCCAATATGTACATTTTATTTTTCCTGTTTGAAAGACATATTTCCATATCCAGAAGTATGTATTTGGTGCTGTGAAAAACTATTCACTGATACACATGTTTGAAAATGTGTTTTTTTCTATGTAATGATATTAAATAGCTACTCGTACCTTGCAGTCAATTGCCTACTTAATATTAAAATTATTTTAACATAATAAAAAATGTGAGTAGTTTTTTTTTTAGTGCATTTCAGTAATATTTTTGTTGATGTCCAATGATCTAAACTGATTGAAGGAGACTTGACTTGGGGTGGTGAATACACAATACAATATACAGATAATGTATTATAGAATTGTGCACCTGAAATCTATATAATTTTATTAACCAATGTCACCCAAATAAATTCAATACAATAAACAAAAATAGACTGATTCTAAATAATAAAATCCAAAAAATAAAGTCAAGCTGAACAGTCTTCTTAGTGAAATAAGAATTTATTTCCAAACATATGTACACTATGTAGACAAAATAATTAAATGATCATTTTTGATTTAGTTTTTTTCTCCTGTCACTGCTATACTTTATTTTCAAAGCTGTCAAAATGAGATGAGTAGAATATGGTGGGAATATAGTAGGGCAAATCCATAATCAAATGAAGCTGCAGTTGTGACGTTGCCCACATCATAGCACTAAGGGTATATCTAGCTTCAGTTTCTCATCTTCCTTTTTTAAATCTATATACCTTATCTTTTGAAAGTTCTCTCATTACCGTATCTTACCACTTTAAGGCTGGTTTTCAATTCTCAGCCTGGCCTCAGATTGAAATTTGTTTTCAAGTATTTGATCACTTCTTGATCAGGAGGTTATCTCAGAAACAGTTCTGCACACTCTGCAACTTGCAGTGTAGACCTGATGCTATTCCTCAGAGTTGGCACTTGATCTTAGAGTTTCAGCTGAAAAAGAAGGGGCTATTGGCTAGGATCTTGTTTCTTCCAATACCTAGAAAAATCACGCAACTAATGGGAAACCAAACAAATGTCATGACACTTAGATAAATTATTAAATTATCCAACTGTGCATGTGCTTCTCAGAAGAAGTCCAAAAGCATGTTTTCAATACTTAGAATGTGTATTCTTTCTCTCTCTCTGAAACACACACCCGCACTCACAGATGCACTTGCAGACATACACTACTACCCTCACAGATACATGTATACTGACACATACTCACAGACACATACTGCAAATATGAATGCCTAGAATCATAAGTCTTCCCTGTGCCTTGCCTGGAGAGTTGATTTTTGAAGCCAGTAGGGTGGCCATCTTTTTTGGCCTGCTGGGGACATTGAAGACATGCCTCAGCAAAAGTCAGAGAATGGGGGTGAACTGTTCTTCTATATTAGTGGTTCTCATCCATGGCTGCACATTAGCATCACCTGGGGAACTTTTAAAAATTAATGTCTGGACCCAACTGCAGACCAATTAAATTAGATTCTCTGGTGGCAGGGCCTGGATATTAGCGCTGTTTTACGTAAGAGCTCTCTAGGTACCACTAATTTGCCCAGGGTTGAAGACCATTATGCTACTCTTCTGTAATTTTAATTCCATTGCCTCCAATTTTAACTCCAGCCAGGACTGCAGCAGCAGCAGCAACCACTTTCTTGACGGACTGTTGTATAGACAAATTTATAATTGCATTCTTGCTTGCTAACGATTGGTCGGCAAATGTTAGTGAGCACCTCCAGCTGAGCACCTACATGTTTGTGGCTCTGATGGTAAAGAGGTAAATAAAAAAAGACTTGGCCTTTCTGAGCCATGGGAGAATGCAGACAATAAACAGCTATACAAATATGCACAGTAGGCAGGTAGTGAGAAGTGCTTTGAAGAAAAATAAAGCAAGATAGGGATGGAATGCTGAGAGGAGGGAGTAGGTTATTTGTTACATAGGGTGTCATGGAAGGTGTCTTTCATAAGATAAATCCCAGTATAGATCTCAAATAAGTGGCTGTGTGAATCTTGTTATTTTGGACAGGAGCACTACAGGAAAAAAAATAGAAAATTTAAAGATCCTGAGGAAACAGACTATTTTAAGTGGTTTTCAGTGAAAAAAGTGTTTAAATGATGTATCTATTAAAATGTAGGTTGTCTTTGTAGAAATTTTGACAATTGCTTTTTTGAAGAAACCTTTCTTAACTTTATTGAGGTATAATTTACATTAATAAAATAAATACATATTAAGAACCTACTTTGATAAATTTTGACAAGTATATGTGCCCATTTAATTATTACCAAAATACAGATTTAGACAATTTTGTTTTGTCCCTTTTGACCCAAATTCCCTACCCCTAACTAAGCCAGCATCGATCTTAGTTCCATCACTGTAGATTTATTTTGTCTTAAAATTTAATTGAAATAAAATCGTACAATATGTTTACTCTTATGTCTCTGGTTACTTTAAATAAGCATATTTATTTTGAAATTTGTCAACAGTAATGCATGTATAAATAGTCATTACTTTTTTTAAAAGTTTTTTATCAATCACCATTTATCCACCCTTTACCCTTTCCTACCTCTCCTACTCACCTTTTCCTCTCATAATCACCATATTGTTGTCTATGAGGGTTTTTTTCCTAATTCCTTTCCTTCTCCTTTTTCACCCTGTCCACCTGTTCCCTCCCCTCTGATAGCTATCAGTTTGTTCTCTGTGTCTATGAGTTTGTTTCTATTTTGTTTGTTAGTTTATTTTGTTCATTAGATTTCACAATATAAGTGAAACAATATATTTGTCTTTCTCTGACTGGCTTATTTCACCTAGCATAACACTCTCCAGGTCCATCCATGCTGTTGCAAAGGTTAAGATTTGCTTATTTTTTATGGCTGAGTAGTATTCCATTGTGTATATGTCCCATAGTTGTTTTATCCACTCATCTACTGATGTGCACTTGGGCTGCTTTCAAATATTGGCCGTTGTAAATAATGCTTCAATGAACATAGAGGTGCATATATTTTTTTGAGTTAGTGTTTAGGGACTCTTCAGATATATTCCCAGAAGTGGAGTTCCTCAATCATAAAGAAGTTTTATTTTTAATTTTTTTGAGGTAACTCTGTACTGTTTTACACAGTGGCTACAATAATCTACATTCCCATCAATAGTGCACAAGGGTTCCCTTTTCTCTATATCCTCACCGATACTTGCTGTTTGTGGATGTACTGATGATAGCTATTCCGATAGGTATGAGGTGATATCTCATTGTGGTTTTAATTTGCATTTCTTTGATGATTAGTGGTGTTGAGCATCTTTTCATATGTCTATTGGCCATCTGTTTGTCCACTTTGGAGAAATGTCTATTTAGGTCCTTTGCCAATTTTTTAATTGAATTGTTTGTTTTGTTGGTGTTGAGTGTTGTAAGTTCTTTATAAATTTTGGATATTAACCTCTTAACTAATGTATCATTAGCAAATATGCTTTCCATTCAGTGGGTTATATTTCTATTTTGTGGAAGATTTCCTTTGTTGTGCAAATATAATTTAGTCTGATGTAGTCCCATTTGTTTATTTTTTCTTTTGTTTTCCTTGTCCAAGAATATATGAGGCAAAACATTGTAATGAGAAATGTCCAAGATTTTGCTGTCTATGTTATCTTCTAGGAATTTTATGGTTTTAACATTTATGTATTCAATTCATTTTGATTTTGTTTTTGCATATGGTGTTAAGAAGGTGGTCTAGTTTAATTTTTTTTTTTTGCATTTATCTATCCAGTTTTTTCAACACCATATATTGAAAAGACTATGTTTATCCCATTCTTGCCTCCTTTGCCAAACAGTAACTAACCATAATGGTGTGGATTTATTTCCAGGCTCTCTATTTTGTTCTATTGATCTATATCTCTGTTTTTATGCCAGCACCATGATCCTTTGATTACTATAGCCTGGTAGTATAGTTTTATATGAGGTAGTGTGATTCCTCCATCTTTGCTATTCCTCCTCAAGATTGCTGTGGCTATTTGGGGTCTTTTGTGGACCCATATAAATTTTTAGAATATTTGTGTTAGTTCTGTGAAATATGTCATTAGTATTTTGATAGAAATTGCATTGAATGTATATATTGCATTGGGTGGTATAGACATTTTTATTATGTTATTTATTCTAATCCATGACCATGGTATATGCTTTCACTTATTTGTTTTTTCTTCAATTTTTTTCTTCAGTATGTTATAATTTTTCAAGTACAAGTTTTTTTTATATCCTTGGTTAAATTTATCTATAGTATTTTATTTTTTGATATGCAATTGTAAATGGGATTGTTTTCTTAGTTTCTCTTCCTGATAACTCATTATTGGTTTATAGAAATACAACTGATTTCTGGATATTTATTTTGTCTCCTGCCACTTTACTGAATTTATCAGTTATAGTAGCTTCTTTTGGTGGAATCTTTAGGGTTCTCTATGTACAGTATCATATCGTCTGCAAATAATGACAGTTTCGCTTCTTTCTTTCCAATTTGGATGCCTTTTATTTTTTCTTCTTGTCTGATAACTGTGGCTAGAACTAATAGTACTATGTAGAATAAGAGTGGTAAAAGAGGACATCCCTGTCTTGTTCCTGATCTTAAGGGAAACATTTGTAGCTTTTGTGTAATGAATATGATATGACGTGTGGGCTTGTCACATAATGGTCTTATGTTGAGGTATGTACCTCTATTCCCACTTTGCTAAGAGTTTTATCATAAATGGGTGATGGATTTTATCAAATGCCTTTTCTGCTAATTTATATGATTTATTATGATCATTGAATTTTTATCCTTCATATTTTTTATATGGAGTATCACATTTATTGATTTGTGGATATTGTAACAACCTTGTATCCTTGCAATAAATCCCAATTAATCATGGTGTATGATCATTTTAATGTATTTCTAGATCAGTCTGCTAACATTTTATTGAGGTTTTTAGCATCTGTGTTCATCAAGATATTGTCCTATATATTTTTTTTATTGTAGTGTCTTTATATGGCTTTGGAATTAGGATAATGCTGGCCTCATAAAATGAGCTTGGGAGCCTTCCCTTTTTTTGAAGTTTTTGGAATAGTTTCAACAAGATAGGTGTTATTTCTTCTTTAAATGTTTGGTAAAATTTACCCGTGAAGCTATCTAGTCCAGAAGTTTTTTTTGTTATGAATTTTTTATTACTGCTTCAATTTCACTAGCTGTAATCTTTCTGTCTAGATTCCCTGATGCTCCTGATTCAGGTTTATATGATTGTATCTTTCTAGGCATTTTTGTCCAGATTGTCCAATTTGTTGGCATATAAGTGTTTCTAATTTTTTCTTACAATCCCTGGTATTCCTATGGAGTCAAGTGTTACTTCTCCTCTTTCATTTCTAATTTTATTTATTTGTTCCTCTGTCTTTTTTTCTTATTGTGTCTGGTGAAAGGCTTTTCAATCTTGTTTATTTTTACAAAGAACTAGCTCTTGGTTTCATTGATCTTTTTTCATGTTTTTTTTTTTTAAGACCCTATGTCACTTATTTCTGCTTTGGCCTTTATTATTTCTTTTCTTCCACTCACTTTGGGTTTTGTTTGTCTTGTTTTTTAAATTTATTTAAATTTTATTATATTTTGTTTCCATATTGTTCTTTTCCTAGTTCCTTTAAGGAAAAAAAGGATTGTTTCTCTGAGGTTTTTCTCATTTCTTTAGGTAGGCCTGTAATGCTATGAATTTTCCTCTCAGGACTGCATTCCCTGTGTCCCATAGATTTGGGTTGTTTTGTCCTCATTTTCATTCTTTTCAGTGTATCCTTTGATTTCTTCCTTGATCTCATTGTTAACCCATTCATTATTATGTAACATGGTATTTAGTCTCCATATTTTTAGGTGTTTTTCTGTTTTTCATTAGTGATTATTTTTGCTTTCAGATGGCAAAACTGATGCATGAAGGAATGGCCTGATTGAGCATGCAAGTGGCTGAATAGGTCAGAGTTTAAGTCTAAGTGCATAAACTGGGCACCTAACCACTATATTTACTATCTCAACAACTGAACCAATTGTTTTATTTAGGAAAACAACTGCCTTTGTTTTGAGAATATAGTCTAAAGGACCTGAGTGAAAGCGAAAAGGAAAACCCTAAAAAACCCCCCAAAAACCAAAAGAAAACAACCGTCTGAATCATCGTGCAAATATTTAGGAGAGGATTGTTATTTTTATTGTTCCACAGAATATATAGAAAGAGAAAAAAGGAGAAGGGAGAAAGGATGACTGCAAGTGTGAGGTGATTAATTAGAAGAACTTCACTGAGACTCATTGAATGAAGGGCCATTGAGACTCCACCGGACAAGATGGCTAAAAGACGTGGAAAGCAATGATGCCTATTTTTCCACTGAAGTTAATTGTGTTGCTCTTAAATACACTCACATATATCCTCACTTATTTTGTAAAATGTAACAATCTAAGGACTAGGTAAGATTCAGAGGAACATGTCTTTATTAATAAATGTTTCCATGATTTTTGCAGGTAGTCAAGATGGGTGAATAGTGAGCAGATTTACCTTTCCACATGAAACTGCTCAAAAATTGCAAAACAATGTATGAGGCATTTATTTTCAGATATTGGCAGCCTTCCTAAATTGAAGAGATTTAGTTTAGATCCAGAAAGGCCAGGGCAGTTGGAATTCACATAGCAGAGTACAGTATTTCATAGTGAATAAGAGACAAAAAAAAGAGAAAGTGAGCTTCACAGATCTTTAGAAAATCTCCCTGGGGTCTTTAACTGAGCTCTAATTAGCATTTGCATGTGAGGAAATTACCCAAGGGCCGGTAAAGAACCACCTGAAAGGAGCAGAAGGAATATTCCTTACAAGCTCACATACACCCAGGAATAGTTTACATTTCCATTTGCCATAGTGTAAAATTTTGAAATTCAGTGTGTATATGGAGTACTCCGAATGGTATCACCTCAACAGTAAAGTGAAATTGTCTCTGAAGACTGCACTAGTTCTACTTAGCAAAATGTAAAAACAAGCCTAGAAAGGATAAAATTGTTTCTATGTAGCATAGACATATTCTAGAAAACAGCTTAAGAATATTTTTAAGAATACAAAATTTTCAGACCCAACAAATTAAAAATCAATCAAATATTACTATGCATGAAAGGAAGTAGGATAATAAAACCCATAACAAGGAGAAAAAATTATAAGTATAAACAAACTCCAAAATGACACAACTTATAGCATTAATAGACATGGGCACTAGTAGTTTTATATAATTTTACATATATTCAAAATGCAAAGAATATTAATTATATTAAGATGGCCAAAAAACCAATACTGAACTTTGAGAGATGAAAACTACAATGCCTGGGATAAAAAAGTATATTGGAAGAAATCAATAGTAGATTAGGCACTTCAGAAGAAATGATGGATACGGTTGGAGAATTAGCAAGGGAAACTATCCAAATTGAAATAAAATTAGGAAAAAAAGAAGAAAATTCTAAGTTCCAAACACTACTTTAAGTATTTTACATCTATTACCTCATTTAATCTTAAAATGCTAGGGAGGCACTATTATTGTTCTAATTTTACACATGAACACACTTCCGAGAAAAATTAGTTAGTTTGTCATACAATTTCATGTAGCAACCAAATGCCTGAGCGAGTGTCACCACACACAGTTCGCGGTGGAGGTTCATCGCCTCACATCTTGCTGACAGAGAAATGAGTCAGGGAAGAGTTAGTATTAAAATAGAAATTGGGGCTCTGAAAGCATCACTTAAATTCTGAGCAATAAATAAACTCCATGTATTATGATATTTTGGCTTGGTGGTGGTTTTTACCAACAGCAGCTTTCTGAATTTCGTTCTGGGTGAATTCTTTGGTACTATCTTCCCATTTACTAATTCTCTTGACTGTGCAAGTATAGAGTTTTTCGAATTACTTTTTACAGCAATAGATTTATTTTTCTATCTATAATTCTTAGTGATTACCATTTCTATTTGCTATTAGTCTATAGTGTTCTGATTTTTTAAATTTTTATGAGTATCATTTTTATGATTAGCAGTGCTTCTTCATAGCTTTTACTGTTTAAAATTAAATTCCTACAAAATTGTTACAATATATGAAAGGGATAATACCAACAAACCATCTGAATACCTCTATCATTCCATCAGCTGTCGTTCACTTTTAGAAGGCCAGGAAATATTTTGGGCATATAGATAATTGCCCCTATAGCTGTGTACATGATTACATATGTCCTAGTGTGCACATAGGTGAGTTTCTTTAACATAGATGACTAAGTGGAATTTCCTGGCATATGATATGTGCGTCTTCACTTTACTAGATAATGCCAAAATGTTTTCCAATGTTATTGTATGAAGTATTCATATACTCCCACAGTGGGTGTAACAATTCCTGCTGATCCACCTTCTCCACAAAACAGTATTTTTATACTTGTCCATTTTTTTCCATTTTGTTAATGTACAATAGTGTCTGACTATGATTTTTGTTTGTAGGTTGTTTTGTCTTACCTTTGTTTTCCCAGATGCTAAAACAGTTCCCCTGAGATTCAGTTGGCAATCCCTGGCTCTTTATTTGTTGAGTGGATTGAGGTTTCAGTACTGGCTGATTCAGAGAATGGTGAGACTGTTACTAGAAACAAAGAGAAAAGGGGAGAACTATGGCTAGATTGTTTCTGTGAAAGTCAGGTAAGATGAAACAAAATAGATTAAAAACTAGTTTTTCAATTGAAAAACACAGTGGCCATGTCGATTTTAAAAAGTCATATATAACTGCTGTCTTTGTATTATTGGCTCACAAAATTTAGTCCAGGAAGAAAAAAAATCACTTGCTACAAGGTATTTTCTTAAGATTATTTGTTTTCTTCACAGTATATAGTATATGAAGAAAATCATTGTATCTTTAATATTTTAAAATTTGGCAAGAAAGCATATAAGTTGTGTGTGTCTTTTTAGCCATCACTGATATTGTCATTGAATTTTCATTTATGATTAAGACTGCGTGCTGAGTTAAATGAGTCATTTGTAAGAAACCTGTCCTGATGATGAATCACCCACTATTTCAAAGAGAAGACGTAAGCATTGCTAATGCATACTTCAGTATAAGAACTCTTTTACTATAAAAAACGGAAGTGCCCTTAGAAGTAGAAAAAAATAAAACCAAAAACCTGAAGCCATAATAAGCAGACTTAGTCATTATGGCTTATAAAGCAAAGCAGAATTTTATGATTACCAGTGGATTAATACACACTTATATAACTGGAGGTTTTAATTCACTTAATATATTTAAAATGGCTTTGTGATGAGCTCTATATTCAATGACTAATTGCTTGGACTTTCAGTTTAACTTGGCTATGCCTTTGTAAGCACTCTAGTATTAGTACATCATTCAGGTTGTCATTTTCACACAGGTATACATGTTTTCTTATGAAAATAATGGTTGAAGAGTGATTTACTATTGAACTTTTCAATCTTGAAAAGGATTATTAAAACGTTTTGTGTTAAGTTTTATATGATCTTGAACCAAAATTGTAATCCCTTCAAATATTTAGGTAAGAATTAGAATTCTGTTAGTGTCTGTGTTTGGCACAAAACATGACAGTGATTTCTTTTACTCAAAGATATATTTATATTAATAAATAAAAAGAAAACATCTTTGTACAGGTTCTTAAGTACTTGTATCAGTCCATTTGTATATTTACATAGTTGGCTTATTAGATTCATTAGTGTTGGCAAAGTAAATTTGACTTTCAGAGGATGAACCATAGGATTGACAAAATTATGCAAAAGAAAAAGAAAAAAGGGAATTAATTGAATTCATACTTTCATACAATTGTTAACATTTTTTCATTCTTATTATCTGTCTTATGAATTTACTAAGTTTCTGTTGTATTCAAAGTCCTGTATTAGATAGTGTTATGGATTCAACTGTGCCCCTGACACCTCACCCCACAATTCATATATTGAAGTCTTAACCCTCAGTAGCTCTGAACATGACTTTATTTGGTAACAGCATCATTGGAGGTGTAATTAGTTAAATTAAGATGAGGTCATCCTGGAGTAAAGTGGTCCCCTAATATCACTGGTGTCTTTATAAAATGAAGAAAATTTTGGCACAGTCATGTACACAGGGAGAATACCCTATGAAGGAAGGTTGGACTTAGGCTGCCGCAAGTCAAGGAGCTACAAAAAATGACAATGGAGGCTTGGGACAGACCCTCCCCAGTGCCTCCGAGGAGGCACAATCCTATTGACACCTTGATTTCAGACTTCTGGGCTCCAGAACTATGAGATAATCAGTTTCCGTTGTAAGCACCCAGTTTGTTGTATTTTGTTATGATGGCCCTAGCAGACTAATGTAATATAGATGAGGGCAGCATCATAAAGAAGCATTCATCTCCTTTAAGAAGATAAAAATATAAAATTAATTGAAGACATATATAACATGGATAAATTGCTTAATAGAGTGGTACAGAGAAAGAAAGCATACATAGAAATTACTTTACCTCCAGAGAACCCAGATAGGTATATGGGGTGACATTGGAATGGTTGTTTTGTACTTAGGAATAATTTTTATTTTTCTGAGAAATTAACTTCAGTTTATTTTCTAGATTTTTATCATTTTTAATCTGCTAGAACAAAACTTGTGGCTTCAAGTTAAAACCTATAACATGCTTATTTGCCTTTGCAGCAGACATTTTTTATATTTCCTAACGCGTTTAAGAGTCCTTGCCTTTTTTTTCTGTCTTCATTCTCTCCAGCTTCATGTTCATTTTACCTTTATGATTTTTATGTGCCCTTAAAAGACCCTCTGGAGTGAACCCCCAAATAGGACATCAGATTTGGAAGCATAAATAAAAGCTAGAAATCAAATGAAGTTGGGGCAGGATCACACTAGATAGAAGGACTGGCAGAGCAGGGTATGTAGGACCTGTGTGCTGCCGCCACAGGGGAGCTAGCACCAGGCTTCCGGAGGAAGTGTAAGTGTTCAGGTCAAGGAGAGCAAAATGTAGCCCTGGGATTACATTTCTCTCTTCTGTAATAGGTACCTAATTATATCTTTTCCTCTTACTCCATTGGATGCTTTACAATTCTTTTTGACAGAGAAGTAATGTCAACCAAGGCCCACAGATCCCACTTTATAGAAGACAGAAAACTTCATTTTTGTCTGTGCTGAGATAAAAGAGGATAAGACAGAATACGGAACATTAGGTTAAGGAGAAGTTGATCTAATAATTTTCAACAGTGTTAATTGGGGAAAAAACAGTGAAATTAGAGGATTAAGAATATGCATAAATGTCCTAAACATTTTATTTTAACCTAAGAAATATAAATGTGAATTTATTGATTTTTTGATGTCTAGACTTTCCTTTTTCACTAATTGAAATACAACATCACCCTCTTGGCATAAACCACACCCATAAAGCATCATTTAAAATTTTCAGTTTGAACATATTTAAATATATATATATATTTATACTGAATAAATCATTCTAGATATTTATGACATTTCCCCCCCTCGGTGAATAGCAATGTTTTTAAATATAAATCCCATTTATCGAGTCTTTCTATATTATTCAAATTAATTTTCATAGAAACATTTTTTCCCTTTCATATTCATATCATATTGATTTACATAGTAATAAGTTAATTTATGTAATGACACTGACAAGTCTAACTGGTAGAAACAGATTGGGAACCATGCTATTGATTTCCTCGTAGAAGTTAATAAGAATGGTAGCAAGTCGTCTAACAGCTGTGAGATGTTGGTACTCTCTAGACATCAAGCTTTGTAGAGGGAAAAAAATGACACTGATCCATCTAAACAGTTGAATTAATAGAGACTTGTTAAAAGAGTTCCTACTAGTATCTTAAAAGGGCAGGCATTTAGAAGAAGAGGAAGTTAGTGAGAAGATGTGCTGAACAAAATCTATAACAATTGACAAGTACATATTAAGAGCATAAGCTCTAGCAATTGAAGGTTCAACAAGAAAGGAAATAAAATTCCTAGTCTCAAGGAGTTTATGTTTTCTTTTAAAGGAAATTTTATTTATTTATTTTTAGAGAGAGGAAGGGAGGGAGAAAGAGAGGGAGAGAAACATTGATGTGTGGGAGAAACATCAATTGGTTGCCTCTTTCTGGGAATGGAACAAGTGACCTTTTTGTTTGCAGGCTGGCACTCAGTCCACTGAGCCAACCAGCCAGGGTGAAGAGCTTCTATTCTTCATAAACATAAAACTATATAATTAACCAAGTTATGATACAAACTGAGGAGAAAAATAAACCAGATAAGGATAGAGGAAATGAGTGTTATTTTAGATGTTTGTTAATGAGGGCTTCTCTGATAAAGTGAGATTTAAAGGAGTAATCCATGAGGATATCTGGAAGACAACCCTTCCAGGCAGAGACAGAAATTACTTGGCATAATCATAGACAAGTAAGGGAACCATTCGGGCAGAAGAAAGTGGGCAAGGAGGGAGTGACAGGAAATTGCCACAGTTGTGCCGGGGCTGGAACTAGATGGAGACTGCAGGGCATGTGAGGCCTTGTAGGAAGATGGGAATTCATTGGAGGAATTTCAGCAGACAGAAAAATGTTCTGCTTATATACTTCAAAGGAATCACTCTTTCAGCTGTGTGGACAATAAACTGGGGATGAGATCTAGCAAGAGTAGAAATTATATGGAATATTTATAAACTGGACTCTGTTAAACCCAGATTGTGCCAGTTTGGGACCATTCATTCAGCTCAGAGGCACCTTAATGAGGCATCTCCATGGGCCCCTCTCCTAGAATCCTCCAAACCTGCGGTAACTTGGGTGAATCCTATGTCACTACATGGCCTTCTCAATCTCCTCAGGTGGCGATAACAACTGAAAATTCATTCCTAACTTTATTTCTCATAGCCCACATCCAAACCGCCACTAAGTGCTATTCTCTTCTGTTCATTTTCACTGCTGTGCACTGGTCTACACTAACCTCATCTCAGGTCCCTAACCTATGTCCCAGCATCTGTTCTTGCTTCACTCTAATATGTTTCCAACCGAGCTGCCAAAGAGAAACTTCAAAAGTGCCAGATAACTTATATGTACGACCCATGGACATGAACTAAGGTGGTGGGAATGCTGGTGGGAGTGGGGGTGCAAGGCAGAGGGGAATAAAGGGGAGAAAAAATGGGCTAACTGTAATAGCATAATCAATAAAACATACTTCAACATAAATACATAAAAGAAACAAAAAAAAAGTTTACATCAGAGCATTTTCTAAAGTGCATTTCATTCTCCTGCTTGAAAAATCTGCTCTCTTAAAACTCATTTCTCTTAATATAAAAACCAAAATCTTTGAGTGATCCACAGGACCCTTTATTCTTGTTCCTCCCTACTCACCTACCTCTGAAGCCCTAGAGGGGGCTTTTCTTCTCTTTCTGTTTAGTGTGTAGCTACCATTTGGTCTGGTCTTGTTTTGTTCAACATTTTAAGATCATCCCTGAGTTAGATCATTCCACTCTTACATGAAAACATCTACTCATCCTAGTCTTTCCTACTTTTTAATTCTTATTCTCTAAATCTCAGTTTTGTTCTTACAAGACTTCATTGATATATGTGGACCTGGATTGCACCTATGTTTCCATTATAGTCTGTAGATAGAACCTTATGGACTATAAGCTCTATGAAGTCATGGGACTTATTTCTCTTGTGTCCCCAGAATCTGTCAATGTCTACATTGTGATAGAGTCCAGTATAATGTAGTGAATGAATAAACGAAGGTGCTCCCACTTGTCCTACATTTTTATTAGTGTTTGCTGATAGTCTTTTGTCCGTGATAATGTTTGGCAGCAAAATTTCTTTCCTCCATGGAAAGACCACACTTGCTTTGCCATTATTTTTTTCTGAAGGTCTGTTGTACCAAATCAAGTCCTGAATTCAAGATTAGAGTATACTGGGTAATACAAGATAAATAATAATTATCATGCAATGCATTTTCTTCTTCCTCATCAGAACACTGGAGAAGGGATGGGAGGACATGTTCTCTATTCCTTCAATTCTTTGCTTAAATGAGACCTTCTAGTGAGCCTTTCTCTTAAATAGCCACCTCCCACATATCATAAAATTCTAGCCAGCTCTGGACTTTTTCCTAACAGTCTTTTCCTTCATTTAGGTAGAATTCCTAGTGTACTCTGGGCTCTATCTGACTTTCTTCCTGTACTTTATGTGTACTTACAAACCCTGTTCTACTTTCCTTAATCTGCTCTTACTTCAGATCCAGACCAAGCCTGTAACTTAACTCTATATGTCAAATTCTTTTTCACACATGATCTTTAACTGCTGATGATTGGTCAGGGAGAGCATGGTAGCTCTGCCCACATATCTGTGTTTTTCTTGGCATCTAGTCCTTAACACTCACTATTCATTCACTGAATGGTCAGCACATAGATGCTGGCTGGTCTATGTACCAGATCCCCAGTCAGGCCTAAATCCTCACAGATGGTGATACACTTACTCTATGGTGCTTTTTCTAGTCATTAGTTTTGCACCCATATGTTTAGGCTTCAATCTAGTGGTATATAATACTCATTGGATTTATTGTGTGATCCAAGATATAGGACTGGGGAGAGTTAGTTCAGACTGATTATGACACAGATATATTAGGAAGCAATTATGGAGATGCTTGGCTGTGGAAGATGCAGATCTGGTAGTTAGGAACAAATGAGGTCTCTAAAACAGGAACAGAGGCAAAGTTACTAAGGCAATTCTACCGGGATGAATCAGCTCTTTAGCTTTGCATAGGTTGTGATGGGCCAGATCTGCATTGTTGTACAATTTCATAGAGGTATTATCAATTAATCAGTCATTCTAGTTTAGAGTGATCTCTTCCTCTTCTATTAGTCTCTTGTTGGTTGAGTTGTTTTAATATTTAATTCTTACCAAAGTTCTTGTGGAATTATATCTTGCTTCTTCAATTGTCATATTTTGAAAGTAGGCAAACCTCCAGCAACAGAATACATTTCACCTTTTAGTGATCAATAAATAAAGTGTATTGATTCAATGCACTTCTGTGACAACAATGACTATAGTGCATACTTGGGGGATAATTGGAGGTAACATTTTAAAAAGATTTCAAAGATTAAAACTGAGCATTATTACAGTTCTCATAATTTCATTCTTACATTTATATATACTTGTACATGACTACTAAGAAATACTATTCAGGAAATGTCACAAGGTCACTTAGAAAGCAATTCAGGGCTGGTTCAGGTAAAATGACTTGCTCATATTAAAGGCACAGAATTTGATGAGTTCAGTGGTTTCCTGAAGCAAAATTTATTTTATGATTTTTTAACTTTGCAAGTAGAATGAGATAAAAGCAGTAAAGTTTCATTTTTATTGCCATATCACTCAGCATTTTGGAAAAAAAAAGAAACAACAAACCTAGGCCAAATCTAAAGTTAGGGAAATATGTAAGCAGTTCTAACTTTTCCCACAGTAAATCTGTGACCTCTATCCCAGCCAAACTAAGACATATAGAACACAGGTTGTCTTACTTCAAATTAAAGAAGTCCTGTCTCACTGAAAGGTTGCAAAGATGCATTCTGTTGAGTGTGCAGGTTCTTTAATGAGAGTTTACCACTCATCATTCTTGCTTTTTCCTTCATCGATTTTTTAAATGACAGAAATGCTTACAGACTTTTGCCAGAAAATGAGTTTCTCCAAAGGACTACAAAACTCCCTTGAGTATCATATATAAGATATTTGACCAAGATGGTATCAGTGGCCACAAAAGCATGTTTTCATTGCTTTTTATCATTCTTGCCTATTGTTAACATTTCTGTGCTTCCAAGTACCTTTCTTCAAATTTTAAATAATACCAGACAAGATCTCATTGCAAAGTGAGCTACTGCCTTACAGAGCACTTGAATTCTCAACACAGAAAATGGGTGCTAATTGATACAAAAATCTGATTAACTCTCTTTTCAGCAAGCACCTTAACTTTTCTTCAATATGTTTTATGTCCTTTCACATCCTTTGGTAATAGTTTTAATTACTGGCCTGCTGCTCTTTTCTTTGCATATATTCCTTCCCTTCGAGACCTTACTCCCAAAGCCTTGATACCACTTCTATATACATGGCTCTAAAACCTCCATCGAAAACAATATTCTTCAGTACTATGGACACATTACTATATTTACCTATATTCCTACAAAACTATATTAACTTATATTTTTATTTCCTAATTATTTTTGATAATAATATTGAGGTGTGCTGTGGATCAAGATGGGGACAATAGGAGGAAAGGTATACTGGAACCAATGGTATCAATCTGCAGTGAAATGTACAATGAAGTTCTAGAATATGGCCAACTTAGATATTGATATGTGTCAGGAATGTATCCATTCTCTTTATTTGACAAAGAAGTTGGTAATACACTTCCCTAATAATATCACTTCTATTCATCTTTCCTTTTATCTGAACCCACATGTTACCTGTGGTTTCACCATCACTTGTTTTATCTACTAGAAGATGGCATTTACAGTAAGGAAGGTCAAGAAGTTATCAGATAATGTTTTCAGCTAATAAAATTTCTCATAAGTATCCAAAGAATTGAAGTTCTCCATCACTCCCACATAATGTCTCAGAAGCAGAGTGCACTGTCCCATGATTTGCTGTTTTTTTAAAAAAAATTTTAGGTAGAAATATACCCAGCATTTCCTCATGGGAGTAGATTTTAATAGTGAATATTGTTCTACAGACACATTCTCATTACATTCACATTAGATTTGCAATGGTAAAGGAAAAATAGTCACATTTTATTATAATTTCAAATTCAAATCATAATAAGTAATTTTCTGTGAATTTGATATACTTGCCAGGTACTGGCAAGATGTAATAAAAAATTATGCTGGTATTACTCACCAGATATGGCTTTAAGTTTTAACTCTGCCAAAAACTTTAGGCCCATCAATCACTTAAAGAATGGCCTAACAAAGTTATTTAACTATTAATACAAGATTTATTTACTTTTGTAACGAGGATAATAATGCCTATCTTATGCGTTTATTTAAAAAATTAAAGGTAATTTGTGTAAAGTAGCCTGAAAGCAAAGGATATTCAAATAAAAACAGCTATCATTTTCTGAAGTCAGTGGTATTATTTCCAATCATCTTCCCAAGTATTTTTGGTAAATAATAACTAGTTTTTTGTTCATTGTGAGTTTTCATCCTGTCACAGTCAAGAGGTGATCCATCTTTTGTTCACTTATTCATTCAATGAACATTTACTGGGCACAGGTTTGCCAAAAAATATACTAGGCAATGGACAAAAAAGATTCAAATTGTTTTCATAAAAGAGCTCCAAGGTCAAGTGGGGAAGACACAGTTAAACAAAATAAATTTATAGAAAAAATATGATAAATACTTAATTGAGGCATTTGCAGCCTTACTATACCATTTATAAGAATAGATTTACTAGTGCTATTTAAGTGTTATCCTGCTACTGGTCAGTCAGATCTCCTAGCAAAGTCCTTATTTCCAGGCTTCAAGAGATGTTTTTCATTCTAAGTCATAATTTTTCTCTTCTTCATTCTTATGAAATGACTGAGAAATGTCAATTTTGTTTTTTCCTTTTGAGTACCATGGCACACAGAGTCAATGTTTAGGGGTGGAGAACATCCACCATCTGGTAAACTTTGGAAGCTATGTTCAAACTTAACCATCTGACATATTAAAGCATTTTTATTGAAGTATACCTAACACACAATAAACTGTACATATTTAAGTGTATAATTTCACAATTTTGAAATATGTATGTATTTGATAAGCTCTTACTGCAAGTACAATAATGAAGATGCTAATCATATTTAAATTTCCTTCTGCGCCTTGTTAATCCCTTCCACTAGCTCCTCACTCCCTCTCACATCCTCGGGTAATCACTGATCTGCTTTTTGTCACTTAAACATTAATTTAAATTTACTTGATTATATAATGGAATATGTAGTATGTATTCTTCTTGTTTGGGTTTTTCATTCAGTGTGATTATTTTGAGATTCAGTCATGTATTTGTATGTATCAATGGCTCATTTATGTTAATTAATTAGATCCCATCCTGTGTATGTACCACAATTTATTTATTTATTCTAGGTTGCTTCCAGTGTTTAGTGATAATAAATGAAGCTTCCCTAAATATCCATTTATATATTTTTATATATACATATGCTTTTATTTATCTTAGATACATATCTTAAAAAGTACAGTGCCTGAAATATATGATTAAAATATGTTTAATTTTGTAATATGCTACTGAAGTGTTTTTCTAAGTGCTTGTACTATTTTACATTCCCACCAATAGTGTACGCATTCCAGTTGCTCCATGTCCTCAACAACACTTGGTATGGTCAGTCTTTTTAATTTTGGCTATTCTGATAGAAATGTAGTGATATCATATGTAGTTTTAATTTATATTACCCTAATGGGTAATTATGTGAAGCATATATTCAAGCGATTATTTTTTCATGTGTTTCTTAGGTGAATTATCTTTTAAAATTTTTGTGCATTTTTTATGTCTTCTTTTCTGGATACAAGTATTTTATTCAATATATAATTTATAATTATTTTTTCACCAGTATATAGCTTGTAAGTATACTTTTTGAAAACAAAATCGTTAATTTTGAAGTCCAGCTTATCACTCATGAAACAAGATTAACCCAAAGAGGCCTACAGCAAGACACATCATAATTAAAATGACAAAGTTTTAAGACAAAGTGAGAATCTAAAAAGCAGTGAGGGAACAGCAGTTAGTTACATATGAGGGAGCTTACATAAGACTATCAGCTGATTTCTCAACAGAAACTTTGCAGGCCAGAAGAAAATGACATAGAATATTTAAAGTGATAATAGGAAAAGACCTACAACCAAGATCACTCTACCCAGAAAGGCTACCACTTAGAATCAAAAGAGAAGTCAAGAGATTTTCCAAACAAGAAAAAGCTAAATGAACCCATCACCACTGAGCCATTTCTACAAGAAATATGAAAGAGACTTTGTTAAGTAAAAAAAAAGAAAGATACAAATACAAAAAAGAAAATATGGGAAAGAAAAATTTCTCACTGATCAAGGCAAACATTTGGTAAAAGAAGTGTATCAACCAACTATTGGTAAAAGAAGTGGATCAAGGAACAAGAAAGCTAGCACAAAGGGCAAAAATATTTGAGGATATCATGTGTAATTATAACAGAAAATTAAGGAATACACATTAGTACACACATGCAAAAAAAGTACAAAATTATGACAAGAATATAAACTCATGTAAGGGGTGAGTAAAAATTGTAGTGATTTTAAAAATGTATTCAAATTTAAGCAACCATTGATTTAAAATACAATGCTATAAACATAGCTTGGTATATATGAATCACATGCTATCCACAAGCCTAAAATCTATTAGAGATATACTAAACATGAAGGGAAGAAATCCAAACAAAACACTTTAGAAAGTCATAAACATACAAGAGAGCAAGGAAATATGAGAGAAACAACAAACTACTAAAACAATTGATAAAATGACAATAACTACATACCTATCAATAATTATTTTAAATGTAAGTTGACTAAAAAATATATGATGGTTGAAAGGATTAAAAAATAAAAATAATACATTTATATGTGTGTGTGTGTGTGTGTGTGTGTGTGTGTGTATATATATATATAATATATATAGCCTACAAAGACACACTTTAGATCAAAAGACACACACAGAATAAAGTAAAAGGATAGAATAAGATAATTTATGCAAATTTAAACAATAAAAATGAATAATAAAACTGGGGTAGCAATATTTATGTCAAACAAAATAGACTTCAAAACAAAGGTTATAACAAGAGGCAAAGGAGGGGATTTCAAAATGATAAAGGGATTAATCCAACAAGAGTGTATAAACGTTGCAAATATCTATACACTCATAGGAGGTGTACCTAAATATATAAAGTAAATATTGATATCTAAAAAGGGAGGAATTGACAGTGATATACTACGAGTAGAAAACTTTAACACCTTATTGGCATCAACAGATAGATCATCGAGACAGAATGTCAACAAGAAAACAATGGCCTTAAGTGACACATTAGACCAGATAAATTTAATTGATATCTTTAGAGCACTTCACCCAAAAGCAGTAGAACATACATCCTTTTTAAGTGAACATGGAACATTTTCCAGGATAGACCACATGATAGGCTATAAAACAAGACTCAATGTGTTTATGAAGACTGAAATAATATTAAGCAACTTCTCTGATTACAATGACATGAAACAAGAAAACAATTACAGGAAGAAAACCAAAAAACACACAAACACTTGGAAACTAAATAACATGCTATTAAACAATAAATAGAATAACAATGAAATCAAGAAAAAAATCAAAAGATACTTTGAGAGAAATGAAAATAAAAACACAATGACACAAAATCTATGGGACATAGCCAAAGCAATTCTAAGAGGGCAATTCATAGCAATACAGGTCACCTCAAGAAACATGAAAAATCTCAAGTGAACCATCTAATCTTACACCCAAAAGAACTAAAAGAATAAACAAAGCTGAAAGTGGGTTGGAGGAAGGCAATAACAAAGATCAGAACGAAAGTAACTGAAATAGACTCTGAAAAATAAATCAATAGAAAAAGTCAATGAAACCAAGAGCTGGTTCTTTGGAAGAATATACAAAATAGATGAACTTTACCCGGACTTATAAAGAGAAAAAGAGAGAGGGCACAAATAAAATCAGAAATTATAGAGAAGTGACAACCAACACGACCAAAATATTAACAACAATTATATGCCAACACTTGAACAAACTGGACAAAATGGATAAATTCCCACAAACAATACATTTTTCCAAGAGTGAATCAAGAAAATCCAAACATACCACTAACTACTAAAAAAATTGAATCAGCAATTTTAAAACTACCCTAAAAACAAAAATCCTGGGCCAGATGGCTTCACAGGTGAATTTTACCTGGGGGTCAAGGAAAAATTAAAACCTGTGTTTTCCAAACCAAGCCAAAAAATGAAGGGGAAGGAAGTTTCCCTAAGTCATTTTTCAAGGTCAGCATTATCTTGATAACAAAACTATACAAAGATATTACAAAAGAAGAAAATTATAGGCCAATATCACTGATGAACATAAGGGCAAAAATCCTTAACAAAATATTAGAAAACTAAATTCAGCAACATATTATACAAATCATAAACCATGATCAAGTGGGCTTTATTCCTAGAATGCAAGATTTGTTCAATATCCATAAAATCAATTCATGTGACACATTTACAAAAAATGAAGATTAATTTCATATGATCATGTCAATAAGTGCAGAAAAAGTATTTGACAAAATCCAATAGCCATAAATACTCATCAAAGTCAAAAAAGAGGGAATGTAGTTCAACATAGTAAAGGCCATACACAACAAACCCAAAGCTAATAACATACTCAATGGTGAAAAGCTGAAAGGTTTTTCTTTAAAATCAGGAAAAAAACAAGGGTGCTCACTCTCTCCAGTTTATTCAACATAGTATTGGATGTTCTAGCCACAGCATTCAGTCAAGAACTATAAATAAAAGCATCCAGTTTGGAAAGCAAGAAGTAAAATTGTCATTATTTACAGATGACATGATACTATATAGAAAGAACAGTGAAGATTCCACCAAAAGCTATTAGATCTAATAAATTAATGCAGTAAAATAACAGAAAACAAAATGAATAATCACAAATCAGTTGTATTTTCATACACCAATAATAAACTATCAGAAAGAGAAATAAAGAAAACAATCTCATTTACAATTTCATCAAAAGCATAAAGAACCTAGGAATATATTTAATGAAGGAGGTAAAAGACATGTACTCTGAAAACTGTAAGACATTGAATAAAGAAATTGAAGAAGGTACAAACTAAAAGCTATACATGCTCATATAAATGTCATTTAATATTGTTAAAATGTCCATACATCTAAAGCCATCTACAGATTCAATACAATCCCTAATAAAATACCAAGGTAATTTTTTGCAGAACTAGACTAAGTGTTTCTAAAATTTATATGGAACCCAAAAGATCTGGAACAATCAAAGCAATCTTGAAAAAGGAGAACAATTCGGCGGTAGCATGCTGTCTGATATCAAACTATATTACAAGGATTTAGTGATCAAAACAGTGTGGTACTGGCATAAAAACAGACACATATGTCCTGGAAACAGAAGTAAACCCATGCCTATATGTTAAATTAATTTATGTCAAAGGAGACAAGAATATATAGTGGGGTGAAGACAGCCTCCTCAGTAAATGTGTTTGCAAAACTTGAGAAATACATGCAAAAAAAAAAAAAAAAAGAAACTGACCACTTTCTTATACCATATGCAAAAACAAACTCAAAGTATTAAACTTAAATGTAGACATGAAAGTATAAAATTTCTAGAAGAAAATATGGGCAGTAAACTTTTGACATCACACTTAGCAATATATATTTTTGGATATGTCTTCGCAGGCAAAGGAAACAAAAGACAAATAAAAATTGAACTACAACAAACTAAAAAGATTTTCAGGCCAAAGAAAACCATTGAGAAGTTAAGATAACTTAATGGGAGAAGATATTTGCCGATGATCAGTTGCAGTTACATTTAATAAGGGATTAATATCCAAAATATATAAGGAATTCATACAACTTAATGCTAATCTCCCCAAATGATTAAAAAATGGGCAGGGGACCTAAATAGACATTTCTTCAAAGAAGACATACAGATGACCTATATATGAAAAGATGCTTAATATCGCTAATTATCAGAGAAATGCAAATTAAAATCACTATGAGATGTCACCTCACACCTGTCAGAATGGCTATCATTAATAAATCAACAAACAAGTGCTGGAAAGGAAGTGGAGAAAAGGGAACCCTCAAGTACTATTGGTGGGAATGCAGATTAGTGCAGCTACTGTGGAAAGCCATATGGTGTTACCTCAAAAAATTAAAAATGGATCTACCTTATGATCCAGAGATTCTATTTCTGGATATTAATCTGAACAAATCCAAAACACTAATTTGAAAAGATAAATGCACCCCTATGTTAATTGCTTCATTGTTTACAGTAAACAAATTCATAAGGAAGATGTACATACAAGGTGGGGCAAAAGTAGGTTTATAGTTGTGAGTATGCAAAACAGAGTTTATTTTTATTATTTACTAATTATTGCATTATTTTCTGCATGCACAACCATAAACCTACTTTTGCCCTACCCTGTATGTGCAATGAGATATGACCCAGCCATATAAAGAATAAAATATTATGATTTGTGACAACAAATACCATGTGATTTCACTTATATGTGCAATCTATATAACAAAATAAATAAACAAACAAACCATAAACAAATTCATAGATACAGAGGACAAAAAATCTGATGGTTGTGAGATCAGAAGGGAGTTGACAGGATAGGCTAAAAAGGTGGAAAAGATTAAGAAATAAAAAAAATCTAGTTATAAAAGTAGTTATGTTCATGTAAAATACAGCATAGGGAATATAGTTAAAATATTGTAATATGTATGTCAGATGAATATTAGACTTATTGGGGTAATCACTTTGTAAGGTATACGCGTATATCTAGTTACTCCAATATTAATGCCTGAATCTATGCTATCTGATCCCATTCTCACACACAGAGACCTCAAGAAAACCTAGCCCAGTTTCTAAATTTTTTTATAATGTCCCTCAGCCTATTCAATTTTTCATAAGCCATTTTTTGTTTGTTTTTTATTTTGTTTTTAAATTTTCTCACTCTCCTTGTTCTTTTTCCTTGATGAGTTCTGGTCTCTTATTAAGGTTTTTTACAGAGAATGGAGTGCTACTTTCTCAATATATGGCCACTCCACTTAAAGAGTGTTCATAGTCTAGTGTGGTATAGAAAAGCTAAACACTTATGTTCATACAGTGTTATAAGAGAGGTGTACTCAAAGTGCTAAAGGTAGAGAAGTATCAACTCACTCTGCCTAGAGAAGAATGACTGCTGTGAGGACAGAAGTCTTCACGATGGGATAACATCTGAACTTTGATGGTTAGGAAAATCTGAGTCAAAGTGAATGACATCTGTCCATATCTTTCAATGTATGGTGTTTGATGAAAAGGTACTGCATGCTAGAAAAAAAACTGACTGTGGTGGATGAATGAAATTTAGGGTTCATAAAGAATATTGTTGGAAGACAAATTTGAAAAAGAAAATGAGAACAAGTTGTGAATGATCCTGTAGAGCATGTAAATACTGTGGCAAAATAACATACCCATTACAGAAAATGGTTTATTATTATTGCTCTACAGAACAAAAATTGCTACTTTTTGTGTTGATACTTGTTTCTGCTATCAAGTTATGTTTTATAACCTAAATTTAAGCAGTTAATTCATTGAGTCCAATGCATGTCATCAGTCAAGTCTATTATAATTTTTTCCATTATGGCACTGTCATATAGGGGTTAATCTTTGCAACCTTGGTTTAGGCCATAGTTTCTACTCTAGAATGCTGAAATCCATAGGAAAAAAATGATGTTATATCTTATCAAAAGTAAGAAATTTTTCTTTCTGTTTTAAATTTTCAAAATTTATTTTTCAAATACAGTTAACAATACTATGTTAGTTTTGGGTAGATGATATCTGTCCAGAAAGTATCCAGCCACATACAGTGAACAATAGGTAAATTTATTGAAGAAGATACAAGATACAAGAAATATTGTACATAGGACAATGACATCTCAGTCCTCTTCAAAGTCCATAACTAGGGACCTCACACATTTCTCTATTGCCATCAGCTGTCCTGTCATATTTTCCTGAATCTCATTGATAGACAAATCACTTCCCTTCTAAAGGTGATTTTAGTTTTGGGAAAAGCCAGAAGACACAGGGTGCCAAATATGGGCTGTAGTGGGACTGGGTCACCTGGGTGACTTGATGTGTCACCACAAAATTCTGCATGAGATGTGATGCATGAGCAGGCATGTGGTTGTGATGAAGCTGCCAATCACCAGTTGCTCATAGCGGCAGCCTTCTGAATTATCCTAATAATTTCCATGGAGGAATGTTCAAGCTTAATGCAAAATTTGACGCAGATTCATTGCTCTATTAACTCAGTCATTGTGAATGCGACAGCCACACAGTACACACGCTCACTCAACATTTTCTACTGCCACCACTGACTAGTACTGAAGTTATTATCATTCACACATGTGCGTTCCAGTCCCCTCTCCTTGCCTGCCAGGTTACATTGATGTCGTGCAAATCTTTCTCATTGCATTAACAATGAATAGACTTTTTCTGGACAGACCTCGTATTTCAGGTCACTATAACGAGGCATTTGCTTTTAAATAGTTAAATTTGGCTGAAGTAATGATAAAGAGCTTATTCCTGCCAACAGAGTTTGCTCAATATATGTTCTATAACTAGTTGGCAGAAATGTTAATAGACGAAATTAAAACATTTGATGAGTTTAGAAAAAATACACCTATAAAAATCTGTGGTTATTTAAATTTGGAACTCTGAACTTTTTATTCAGATGTTATCCAAAACTTGCAGATGTTTCACAATGTCTCTCCCTTCCCTTTTCTTTCCTTCCCTTCCCTTCTCTTTCAGTTTGCCTTTGCTTACATTATTTTCCCCCTTTCTTTCCATTATATGCCATTTCATTGCCATTACCAGGCCTTAAGGAAATAATTCTAGGAATTAACACCCTTCAACTTCTTAATAGCCATTTCTACACCCAATTTGTGTCTTTTCTAACTTAATGTTTACAACAAAGAGATGTCTTAAAGACTTTTCATACCCCACCCAAAAACCCTCAGTGATTATCCTTTAACTCTATCATCATTGTCAATGACTGAGAGATACTGATCATGAACTAATTGCTTCCATTCATATCTCATTCATCTCATTTAATCTTCACGATAGTTCTATGAGGTATTAGTTATATCCTTATTTTAAGCCTGAGGCAATATGCCCAAGGTTATTTAACTAGTGAGCTATGAAGATAGGTATCCTGGTTTGATTCTAAAATCAAACTGTTAAACATTCTTTACCTTCTCTCCAAGCACTATATTCTGGCTCTCAAAAACTTTACATTGTTCAAAATATTTATGATTCTCCACTTGTTATTGCTCTGTATTTACTAATTTCAGATGAGTTAGTCTCTTTACTATCCCCCCCAATTTTTCATATAATATGATATTTTTCTAGCTTTTCTAAACTTTAGTTTTCTCTTCTGTAAAATAAGTAAAATAATACTGCACACTTCATAGGCTTTTACATGGGTTAGAAGAAAAAACTATGACGTCCGTGTATAGGCCAAGCAAATGGTAAATTTTCAGTAAAGATCAGCTGTTACCATACTTACAATTATTATTACACATCCCAGTAACAATTCACAAATGAGGAATGTGCGTAAATATGTTTTAGAACTATATGCTTTGAAAAAGCACCATGCATATCCACATTTGAACATGGTAGGCATTCACAAATACGTCGTGGTCCTTCTGTAAACCGGATGACTGCAGTTACTGCTAACCTACCTGGCAGAGGTACCTTCTACAAAAAATCCTCTGTCCTATCATATTGATTGCCTTATGTGATATTAGCTAAACTTGAAGTAGATTCACAATGTTTTATACTAAATATTAACTAAAAACTCAATTTAGAGATAATTTTGACATTTCTTCCATTCGGTTTTAATGCATATAAAAAAAGATTGATGAGTCTCTGTAGAAAAACAAATGGCAAAGAGATCTAAAAATAATTTTTAGATGTTTACTAAACACATATTCTGAATTGAAGAATATAAAGGAGTTACCTTCCTTATTTTAAATATTGTTTTATTTAAAGAAATTAGCTTTTGGAGGAAAATGAAAGAAAAACAGTAACTTTTAGTAGAAGCTTTATATTCTTGGGTCTTTTATATTTTCTCCATGATGAGGCTTAAAACATGAAACAGTAAGTTATAAATAACAAAAATGTGAAGATTTAGCAAGCAGTTACAAAATGCAATGGAGCAAGGTGTTGCGATGAAATTGGTTGGAGACAAGTGGGAAGGATCAAAAACAAAAAAATTCAGGCCTTAGAAACTATATCAGAAGACTATCAAATTTCTCTGCTATCTCAATACAGCTCGTAGTTTGATACTAACAACAATGTATCAGTGAAAATGTCTCTGGCAATGCTGGATATGGCTTAATCAATACGAGAGAAAATGTCCAACTTTGGTTGCTATACTCAGTTCTAAAAACTATTTATCATGTTAAGCTATTTCCATGTGGGCTAACAATAAATTCTTCCTGTGAGAACCAAATAGGTGAAATGAGCTCTTTTTTTCCTCTTTATATTTAAGTGATGTGCACATGACACAATGCATTTTAGATAAAAAATTTTCCTTAATTTGGTGAATGAATATATAGGAGGAAGATTTCTATTCAATCTCAGTTTCTAATGAAACACAGGATATTTTCCTTCTTAAAATGGGCTGTGTAGCTCTGTTGAAGATATACTTTTCCTATACAGAATATTTATTATTAGTTGAAAAACTTCATTTAAAATAAATGCAAGTCAAAAAGAGGAATATGTTAGCATATTTAATAAATTGACTTACACAGTGTATTAATAGCAAAACATAGCAAAAAATAAAATCACATTTAAAAACACTTGAAATTTGTTCAGTTAATCTACAAAGCTTTGATTAACTCTCCTGTGTTCAAGTAAGGTGCAATAGCGAATACTGAAGATAATCTGATATTTTTCTAGTGAAATTAAAATTAGTATAAATCATATATTAATCTATTCCACCAAAAAACTGGTTTAATTTCAGTTTTATCAAACCAAATTAAAGACATCAAATGTGAAAAAAATATAGTGAGAACACATTGAAGCTCTGTCAAGTAAATAGTAATACATGGAAGAATGAAATTGGACTACATTTCAAAGTCAAGTTCTTCAATAATATACTTTTAATGAGTCTGAAACATAAATGAATTTTTTATATTTGAGGGACATGAACTCATTTTTAACCCAGCCATATAGTCTAGGATGTATTTATACTATGGTTACTAAGCTAAGATCTGCCCATTAGCTGAGAGGCACATCTGGAAATCCATTTAGGGAGTTGCAGTAAAAAGCTTTAGTCCCCACACTTATAAAGGTAGTAAAGCCATGTCAAAACTCCACCTACGCAAAGTAAGCAGAAGAAATAGAATATAAAAAGCAAAGCATTAGCGTGTGTATATGTGTATGTGTGTATATTTGTATTCTGTGTGTGTTTTCTAAGTAATTTTTTAAAAATTTGGTAATTTAGTTTTCCTGGTGATATTTATTCAGAGTTTGCTGTTCTGACAAAAGTTATTATTTGCCTTTATTTGTGAAGAATATTTTTACTGGACAAAAACTCAAGGTTTATAGTTTTCTTTCTTTAGCACATTAGTATTATTCCAGTGATTTTTGTCTTACCAGTTTCACATGATAAGTTTGTGATCATTATTATCTTTGCTTTACTGTATACAATGAGAGGATTTTCTCTGGCATCTTTTCATTTTTTTAAAAAATTTGATTATGATATGCTTTAGTATGGTTGTTTACATTTTTTTGATTTATGCATTTATACTTGTCATTAAATTCTGAGAGCTTTCAGCCCGTATTTCTCCACATATTTTTCTTTTCTGAATCTCGTCCAACCTCCCAAGCATTGGACTGCATGTTAAAATGCTTGATATAGTGATTTAGGTCTCTGAAACTTTTTGTTTTTCAGACATTTTCCTCTTTGTGCTTCATTTTGGAGAATTTCTATTGCTAGATCTCCAAGTTCATTGATCTTTTTCTTCTGTAGTATCTAGTTCTAGTCTGCTACAGATACCTTACAGTGACATGTTCATTTTTTTTCAAAAAATTTCTCATTTCTAGAACTTTCATTTAGTTGAATTTTTGTTTTATAATTTTTCCTCATGTCCATATTTTCCTTTGTATAATTCTACACATTGATAATAGTTAAAGTTCTTGTCTGTACTTTAGTAAAATGGCTGCATGGGAATTTCTACCACTCTTGTCGAACCTTCAACTGCACAGAAAATGCCTTCACAAAAGGCAAGGATTCCAGATGAGGGATTACAGAACCCTAGAAGCACAGAAATAAAAACGACACACTGAACACTTTGTTAAGTACATGATTGTCTAACCAGTACACAGTACACCTGAAACTAATACGAAACAATAGTAAACTGTAATCGAAAGAAAGATTTTTTAAAAAAGGAATGAAATGACACATTGAGGAGGGTAGGAAAGATAGAATCACAGTACTCCCAGTATACCTTCCCCACCTCTGGGCAGCCCAGCAAGGGGAGAGACACCTTCCTCTGGGGACAAGGACAGTAGAGTAAGCCCCCGATGTCACCACAGACCCCAGAGCTGCCCTGTTTGAGCACCAGGCTGACTGTCATAGCCCTAGATGGCTCCCTGGTGATCCCCCAAAACCCAACCCCTCCCACTCCATTGCTTAGAAGCTCAAATGACTGAGGCAGCTGGCAGGGCTCCCTAGGGCCTCCCGGAAAACCAGACCATGTGTGACCCCAGCACCTACTTGCTCTGCAGCCCTAGGAGGATCCCATGACACCACAGTCTGGTAGGTTCCCATGAATCAAGCAACTGGCTTACCCCAGTGCCTCTACTCCAGACCCTCACCCGAGCCCCTTCCCCACCCCTGCCCCATGCCTGTTTATTCCAGTGGCCCCAGGTAGCCTCCTTGGCACCAGACCCTTCTCATGTTTCTGAGAATCCAGGCTTCTGGCTCACTGTGATGCCTCTTACCTTGGTGACCAAGGAAGCTCCCAAGCCCCTGGTGCACTCCCACCAAACGAAGCTTCCAGCTCATGTGGATGCCTACAGGCTACAGTGATCTCACACATCTTGCATAGATCCAGGTGCTTTCTATAACGTCAGACTTTCTACAGGATCCTGACGTTCCATGGTCTTACCCTGTTGCCCACCAAGGAGCTCCTGTAGCCCCAGGAAATTCTCAGGTTCCCAGTTTACCCTGAAGCCTGCAGGCTCTAGTGGCCCAGGCAGATCCTATTGTTCCAGGTGGCTTCATGGACTCCAGGCTCTCAGAGTATCCCTGTAAACACAGACTCCTGGCCCACTAAGTGCTGGGAAACTACAAGTCGCAGGTTGCTCAGTGGCCCTAGTAAGTCCCACAACTCCAGGCAGCTTCCTAGGTTCCAGGCTCCTAGAGGGCTCATGTGAGCTCAGGCCCCCTGCCCACATCAGAATCTCCCTGCTGCTAGGGCCTCTGGAGGCTACAGTGGCCCACCCTTGTACACAAGCCTGTGGCAGCACGATCCTGCTGAGCTCCTATGCTTTGGGCTCACCCCAGCAGCTGGCTAGCTCCTGTGGCCTGGGGCAGCTCCCAGTATGCTCCAGTAAACCTATGCTCCAGTAAACCTAAGCTCCTGGCAAATCTCAGCACTGGCTGGCACCCATGGCCCTGGGTGACTCTGGCAGACTCAGGCTCTCAATCAGTGTCCAGGAACCCAGACTCCAGGGTTGGCAGCTGTGAACTCAGGGTCCCAGCGAGTCCCATCACCAAGCTGACTACCACAATCACAGATTGTTGACTTATCTTAGGAGAAGGCTACCCAAGGGCTTTAACAGCAAGCCCAAGAAGTCACTGATAAAGGGCTTTGCCTGCTAAATCCAGTCTGCAAGGACTGAAAGAATCGCCTATTTTCTCAAATGCACATACACCAACATAAAGTCACAAGGATAGTGAATAATCAAAGAAATATGACACTGACAAAGAAACTAATAAAATTCCAATGCCTGACCCAAAGAAATAGAGGTCTATGACCTGACAAAAAGTTCAGATTTATCTTCTTAAGGAAATTTAGTTAAGTATAATAAAATACAAGTAAATTAGGAAATTAGGAAAACAATGCATTAACACATAAATTCAACAAAGAAATAGAAACCATTAAATTGCAAACATTCTAGAGTTGAAGAACTGTAGAATGTAGAATGATTGAACTAAAGAAACAGAGGCCTTCAACATCATTTGACAAAATTCAACAGCCTTTTTATCACAAAACTCTCAACAAATTTGATATAGAAAGAACACATTTCAACATAATAAATGCCATGTATGACAAGTTCACAGAAAACATCATACTCAATGGTAAACTATTGAAAGCTTTCCTGCTAAGTTTAGGGACAAGACAAGGTTGTTGACTCTCACACTCCTATTCAACATACATAATACTGGAAGTCTGAGTCAGTGCAATGAAGCAAGGAAAAAAAAAAAGAGGCATCCAAAACAGAAAGGTAGAAATAAAACTGTCTCTGATTGCAGATGATATGATTTACTATATAAAAAATCCTAAAGACTCCATCAAAAAACTATTAGAACTAACAAACTAATTCAGTAACATTGTAAAATATAAAATCAATTACAAAAATCAGTTGCATTTCTCTATAGTAATAACACACCATCTGAAAAAGAAATTATAAGACAATCTCATTTACAATAATATTGAAAACTATAAATTTTAACCAAATGAAGTGAAAAATTTGTACACTGAGAATTATAAAATATTGATGAAAGAAATTAAAGAAAACACAAATAAGTGGAAAGATATTCTATGCTTATGGATTGAAAGAAATGATATTGTGAAAGTGTCCATACTACCCAAAGCAATCTACAGATTCAGTGCAAGGTTTCAAAATTCCAATGGTAGTTTTTACATTCATCAAAAAATTATAAAATTTGCATGGAACTGCAAAAGACCCTGAATAAAAGAACAAAGCTGGAGGCATTACAAATCTTGATTTCAAATTTAATTACAAAGCTATAGTAATCAAAAGTAGTATGGTATTGTCATAAAAAAGAAAGACACAGAGGTCAAGGGAATATAATTGAGAGCCCAGAAATAAATCCATTCATATAAGGCTATCTAACGTTTGACAAGAGAGTCAAGAAGATGCAATGGGAAAATGATAATCTTTTCAATAAATGGTGTGGAAATACTCAATAACCACATGCAGAATAATGAAATTGTACCCCCAAGTTATACACTCACAAAAACTAACAAACTGGATTAAAGACAAATGTAAGTCCGTAAACTATAAAAGTACTAGAAGAAAACAAAGGGGAAACCTTCTTGACATTGTTTTTGGGAAAGATTTTTTTCCGTATGACACCAAAATATAAGCAACAAGAGCAAAATAAACAAGTGGGACTAAATCAAAGTAAAAAGCTTCAGCACAAAAAAGGGAAAAAATCAGTAAAATATAAAATGGAGAAAACATATTTGCAAACCATCTATTGGTAAGAGATTAATATCTGGAAGGTATGAGGCACACTTACTATTCAATAACAAAACAAAAACAAACAAAACAAGCCAACCAACTACCCTCCCAAACCAATATAATCCAATTTAAAAATGGGCAGAGGAATTGAGTAGTCAGTTTTCCAAAGAAGCCATCCAAATGTCTAACAGGTACATGAAGAGGTGCTAATCATCACTAATCATCAGGGAAATGCAAATCAAAAAGTGAGCTATCACCTCACACATGTTAGGATATTATAAAAAAGACAAGAAAAAACTAGTGCTGGCGATGCTGTAGAGTAAAAGGGACTCTTGTGCTCTCTTAGTGGGACTGTTTATTTATATAGCCACTATAGAAAACAGTATGCAGATTCCTAAAAAAATTGAAAATATATCTGTCATATGACCCAGCAATCCTATGTCTGGGTACACAGGGGTGGGAAAAAGTAGGTTTGCAGTTGTAATAGAAATAAATAATACAATAATTAATAAATAATATATGTCCTAGCTGGTGTGGCTCAGTGGATTGAGTACCAGCTTGCAAACCAAAGGGTCACTGGTTTGATTCCCAGTGCAGAGCACATGCCTGGGTTGCAGGCCTGGTCCCCAGCAGGGGGCACACAAAATGCAACCACACATTGGTGCTTCTCTCCCTCTCTTTCTCCCTCTCTTCCCCTCTCTAAAAATAAATAAATAAAATCTTAAGAAAATAATAATACAAGAATAAACTGTTCTGTACATCTACAACTATAAGCCTACTTTTGCCCACCCCTCTGTATATCCAAAGGAAATGTAAACTATCTTAAAGAGATGTCTGCAACCCCATGTTAGTTGCACAATTATTCACAATGGACAAGAAGTGGAAACCACCTAACAATCCATCAAAGAATGAATGGCTAAAGAAGATATATACTGTGTACATACTGTGATATACCGTGTACAATGAAATATTATCAGCCATAAAAAATGGAAATCCCACCACTTGTGATTACATGGATGAATGTGAGGGCGTTATGCTAAGGGAAATAAGTCAGGCAGGGAAAAGACAAATACTGTATGATCTCACTTGTATGTGGAAGCTAAAGAAGCTGAACACATAGAAATGGAGACCGAAATGGTGGTTGACAGGGTCTGTGGGGCAGGGAGATAGGGAGATGTTGATCAAAGGGTACAAACTCACAGCTAAAATATAAATAACGTCTAGGGATGTAATGCACAACATAATTCATAGTACTGTATTATATACTCAAAAGTTGTTAAGAAAGAAGATATTCAATGTTATCACAACACACAAACTTGTAATCATATGAGAAGATGTAAGTGTTAACTGATCTGATTGTGGTAATTATTTTGCAATATGTATGTGTATCAAATCATCAGATTATACACTTTAAAATTACATATTATATGTCAACATCTCAATAAAGCTCTGGTCTGTTAATTTTATCATCTCTATTGTGTGTCTGTTTCTGTTTATTGATATTTGTCTTCTTATAGGTCATATTTTTTTCTTTTTCACCCATCTCATAAGCCCTTTATTTGATTCTGGGTTATTGTAAATGTTATGTTGTAGAGTGCCAGATTTTGCTATTCTTTAAAGTTTATTGAACTTTTTTTCTGCCAGGCAGTTAAATTACTTGCAGATTAAATCAATCCATTTGAAACGTGTTATAGAGCTCTGTTAGGACCACTTTAGAGCAGCCATTTTCTCAGAGCTTCCATAGAGCACGTAGCAGTCAAAGAAAATGTTTTTGTGTGGCCACTCTCTGCATAAACAAATAGATTCAAATATATGTTCAAAATTAATGGGCTCATGTTGGACATAGTATTTATGAATCAATGTCAATGAATATTTAAAAAATAGCTAGAGAAGATATTTGTTCGATTTCAGTTATGTAATCAGGGTTTGTAAAAGTCTTTCATTGCATAGGCTCCCTCTCTTTCTTTTCAATTCCAGAAACCATTTCTTCAATTTGTTTACTTTCAACTGTGCTACTCTTGGCTAATTTCCTATTGCCTATCATGAGTCAAAGGTGACAATACTGGTGTTACAATGTCACACCAGTATTTAGAATCTGTTCATTTTGAAAAAACAAAAAAAAGATCTGTTTGCCTCTGTAGTTCCCTCATGATATTTATTACAAAATTATTTAATACATGACAAATTATGTCATGTACTGTGCTACATCATCTGATATGTTATTTATAAGTGCTAGCTTCCAATCACTTTCTCAAATGTTTTTACTATTTTTTATTGATTATGAATACAAATCAAGTTTTACTTGGAGCATGCAGACACATGCAAATAATTCTTTTCTGGTTATGTTACATTACCATTCAGAATTTTATAACCTAAGTGTAGAACAGCACACCGTCCCATTGTTTCTTCTGTTGAACTCTCTCCGCTGCACTGACTGCATTCCTGAAAAGTAATCTTTTCAAGGTTGAGAACGCTATTAACTTACATACACTGCCATCAATGGAGAGCACAGGTGAAGGGTCTGGGGGAGCGTTAACAGCAGTGCCATTTACTCAAAGAATGTTCTTCATCTGGAAATATCACGGCCAACACAGGAAAACACAGCATCATCATATAGTTTGGATTCAAGAAAGGGCATAATCAAAAGAGCATATTGGTATTGCAGAGCAATGGTATGAAAATTCTTGGAGAAGAGGGGCATTAAGTGACTCATAATCTTGTGGATTTAATGGAGTGACTGTGCTGGGGGTCAAAGGCAATGACAGGATGAATAGGGTAAGGGATACCTGCTTCTACCTCACTATCCTGAGGAACTGAAGACCAGAGGTGGTGACATATTGTTAGAAGAACTGATCTACCAGCCCATACAGCTTCTCAGTTCAAGAGCTAGTGGTGGAATTTCATAAGCTTAAAAATGGTTGAACTTACCATGTGTCCAACATGAGTGAGAGTCACAACAAACCATCATGTGCATACCATTTTGGTGTGCTGATCTCACACAATCTTGTGAAAGAAATACTATACTAATAATCATAAGTAATAAACTTACTGCATTTATACAATTCTGTAAACATGAGTGCAAGGGGGATTTAATGGATCCCATGTATGGCAGGGTTCTGAAGGCCCAGAATGAAGATATGGGGCCTAGAGCCCACACCAATTCTGGTCAGGGACTGAGGGCATCCCACTCATAGCTTCAGTTGTTCTCAGGCAACGGAGGGGGACTTCCTATAAAAATAATTGGGGCCACCCTCTTGAGTCATGGGGCCAGGGGCAGGGCCCCTACTCATATCTAAAGATACTACTCCTTTTATTCTAGTACAGAATTTCTAGCCTCAGCATTATTGACTTTTTAGCTGGATAATTCTTTGCTGTGAGGGACTGTGCCATGCATTGTACAGTGTTTATCGGCATCCCTGACATCTACTTAGTAGAAACCAGTAGTACCATCCATACTAAATGTGATAACAAAAAATGTCTCCAGATATTACCAAAGGTCTTCTGGGGAAGTAAAATCATCCCTAATTGAAAATCATTGTGTTAGGGTTTGTTTAGTTCTACTAGTAAAGTATGACACTTTACTAGTGTAGAAACACTTCTAGTGCTTCTCTTGAATCTTCTTCGTTTAAAAGAGTTCTCTCTTTTTTATTGGTCAGAATGTTATTGTCTTCTAACACTGTATTTGCTCAGGAAATACTGTGTTTCTTAAAGGTCCCTAGAAATTCTTTTTTAGTTACCCTGTAGGGTTTCCATCATGCAATTGTGGCTTATAATTCAACAGCATATTCAAGGAAGGCCTTTTGTAGACTTTTTTAGCTCTTTCCTTGTATAAGAGCCTTCTCTCTGTTAATTTGTTCTGCAAATCTCACCACTGCGTGTACTGAATGCTCAGTTCTATGTCTTTATTTCTGCCAGAATGTCTTAGGATATTCCTTCTTGTCAAGGAATCTCTAGACAAAAAAGTAGGGCAAATGTAAGGCATACCTCATTTTCTCCTGTCACAGTTTCATGACTGCTGTAGACCAATGTCTGAAAACAGTTGATCCGCATGCTTTGCCTGGTGTTCTAGTTGTGTATATAAGGGAAGTATATTCAGTTTTGGTTATTTCATGATAGCTGAAAGAAGACACCCTCCTCCTACCTCTTTCCTCTTAAAATAAACTTCTCGCTGTGTTTTTAACTTTCTCAATGTTTATTTCTTCACTCCTACTCTCACCTCAAACCATTCTAATATATTTCCACTTTCATCCACTCTGCTGAATCATTTTATGTAGGTTATTAAAAAACTACTATATCTCCAAAGACACTTGGCATTTTTCACTTCTCAATTTATCTGGCCTCTCAGCAAGATTAGGCATTTTTGATTAACATACACTTCTTGGAATAAAAAAAAAGCAATAAAAATAAAATTGAACAAAAGTAAACATTTCTTCCTTGTTTTCATGACACTCAATGTCCTTGATTTCCTACTACCTTGTTGACCACAACTTTGCAGTTATATTCCTCTTCATCCAGCTATTAGAAACCTCACAGCTTGGACCTACACAAGTATATTCATTTGCTAACCTGACATCATGAAATCTCAAGCTGTGGTCTCAAGCATCAAGGGAAAACCAAATGTGATATCTCAAAAACAAAGCACTTCAGTTCACTTACTCTAAAACATGATATTCTTCCTGAGTTCCCTATCTCAGTAAAGGATATCACTGAGATAGGGAACTGTGCCAAGAAAAAAAAAGATGTTCTTGACAACTTACCCACCTTAACTCCCATGCCATCTACCACTAAGTCCTGTCAGTCAATTGAAATTTCTAAATATCTGAAACATTCATTAAATTTTTCCCCTTCAAACTCTTGATTGAATCAGGTTTATATCTTCTAGTCTACTGCAATACCTCACTAAGTAACCTTCTCTACCCTGCAGCCAGAGAGATCTCACAATGCAATCTAGTTATGCTAACTGTTGCTGAAGTGGTTGCTTGATATCCAATTGCTTTTAGAATAAGACTAAAATCTCTAATATGGCTTATGAAAACCTGATGCATCTCCCTGTCTATCTGTTTCTGAATTCTAATCGTACCAAACTATGTTCAGTTCCTTGAACCAAGTACTTGAAATATGCTTTTCTCTCTTATATTCACATGTACTTGCAAACAATCATGTCTGCTTTTAGAGCACATAACTACTTATGACTAAATTCCTCCTCTTGCCCAGTAACAAACATAAAATATATTTATTTCTCTTTTATTTGTAGTTCTCAGGTCAAGTACGGTTTCCTAAAAAGTTTGCCTTGACCAGGCCAAGTTCTTTTGTTTTAAGCTCTCATGGAAATTTCATATATCTTATCTCTGCCTGTGATTATTTAGTTTGTGTTTGCTTCTATAACTACATAATAAAGTCTATGAAAAGAGCATCCATATCCTATGTTAGGTATGTTTTCTGCTATAGTCCTTTGAACAGGGTACAGGGTGAATTTGTTGAATGGCTGAATCTCCGGATGAATGAAAGATGAATCATCTTACCAATAAGAGAAGTTAAAACCATGCAAATATACAGGACTATCCAGATATTTATTTAAAAGAAGTAAATATCATAATTATGATATGTTTTAAACTTATCTTTAGTGCATTTTATGGAAAGAATTGACATGAATTTCCCCTGCATGTTATTTGTCCCCTTCTGATCCATGGTTTGATCTAATATCTTATTCCTATTAAAAAACAGAAAGAAAATATCTCTTAACATTCTGTTACTAAATAGATCCAATATAAAGACCTCTAGATTCAATTCTTAAGCCTCATCTATCCCACGTTTAAGGAGCCAACTCTGACTGATTCTTTGACTTTTCCCATTTCTTTATAACTGCTGAACTAGTTTTCTGCATGATTTTATTGTAGTATACTCTTCTGCCTTTCTAAGTCTGTCATTTTCCACCTTCTTTTGTTTCTATATCTATCCAGTTAGGCATATTTATTATTATAAATCTTTAAGTCGCATCAATACTAAATACTCACCATTTCTGTTTTTGAAGACCCAACCATGGTACTCATTCTGTTGTTGCCTTCTCTATTTCTCCCTTGTCTTTGATGGGTAAATGTAGCTAGATATCATAATAGCATTACAATTCTGTTTACTGTATTATGTCCTTGCTAGGATTTCAGTATTCTTCTTATTTACATCATGTTGCTTATGACCAATGTGAGGAATTAACTGTATTCTCTGTGACACTGCATCCAACCCTATTCAATATTATTTAAATCTACTCTCCAATCTCAACCACTTACTTTAGGAAGTAGTCCCACTTCTTGTGTTACTGTACCACAAAAATATTAAATGAGTTTCAGTTTTAACCTTGTTTTCTGAAAATATTTCTAATTTTTCTCCTGTTAAACAAACTGTACCCTTTCAAAGCCTCATCCCTCTCCTCCACTTGAATTTTTTGTTTTTCATGAATATTTTTCATGATTTTTCATTATTTAGTCAATCTATGTATGCGTTATGTGCATATTATATATATAAAAATGTTATTGTCTTGGCCAAAAACTTCATTCTGTTTTTTTTTCCATAAGATGGCTTAGCAGTAGTCTTTGACTTCATTTGAAACAATTTTATTTTAGATTGTACTGTGACAGCAGTTATGTCAGCATGCATTTAAAAAAAAATCAAAATTGGTGACTTTTTGTGTAGCCATTTTAATATTGAAGATGGAAGAAAATATGCATTTTCAGCATATTACACTTTATTATTTCAAGAAAACTAAAAACACAACTGAAACACAACAAAAGATTTGTGCATTGTATAGAGAAGGTACTGTGACTGATTGAATGTGTCAAAAGTGTTTTGCAAAGTTTCATGCTGGTGATTTCTCACTGGATGATGCTCCATGGTAGAGCAGATCAGTGGAAGTTGATAGCCATAAAATTAAGACATTAATCGAGAACAATCAAGCCTTGTGAGAGATAGCCAACATACTCAGAATATCCAGATCAATCAAGTTATTGGTGAAAATGAAAAATGTATCTTTTATTTTACAGAAAAAAAAACATGGACTTTTTGGTCAACCCAATATTTCTTCCACCACCCATTGAATTCTTATGCCTACTAAAGTAGACCAAATTCTATTAAAATTACTTGAAAGCTCCCAGTAACTACTAAGGTGTTATACTTTTTCTCAGACTTCACTCTTCTGAAATTTCTAGTGGTACTTGGTAGTGATGGGCAACCTCTCCTTTATGAAAATATCTGTCTTTGTTTTCATGACTCTATACTCACCTAGCATCATTCTCCATTTCTCACAAGATTTCGTTCCTCTTTGTCAGATCTCATTACCCAGGGGTTTCTTTGACTTCTCCTTTCTCTCTTATAGTCAACCATAACATTTATATGTGCCACCCACATTCCCAAATACATTACTTATATTCTCATTATCTCTCATGTAGACTGATATTTGTACATGAGTAGTCTTGAAATTGATTCTATTACTTTCCTTATTTCACTGTTTTAATCCACCCTAAATTACAAATTAAATAAATCTTTCTAAAATGTAGCTTCAATATGCCATTTCCATTGCTCAAAAAAGAAAATAGAAACGATAATATTCATTAACAATTTCCCTCTATCACTGAAGAAAATATACTCTTCATCCTGGTGCATAAAGTTCTAAACAAATGCCCTTTCTTTGTTTACCCTAATTCCATTATGCATGCCCTTTGCTTCCAATTACACTATTCCCAGGTCTGTGGACACACTCTGTCTCGTATGACATACTCATCAATCTAAGACGTTAAAGTCCAGCAGAACAAGTGTTCATAAATCCATTTTACCACAAGATTACAAAACCTGCAAGGAAAAAATTAACTTCCCCTTTACTATTCTGGACCTTTTCTTTGTAGCAGAACTTATAATACTATATTGAGTTATGGCATAATTACCTAGCTTCCTAACTAAACTATAAAGTTTTGAAGGCTAAAACTAATTACTTTCCAGCTTAATAACTGTCACGAAGAGGCATTGATTATTTTTTAATGACTTTAGTTAGTTGAAGCCATTGGGTACAATACTTTAGCTTACTTCTAATCTCAAGTGCTTATAATTGCATAGCTAAGGACTAGAATTGGTAACTTTAGCTGGTATATATCTGTGAAGATATTGCTAAAAGATAATATCATGGAAATGGAAATAATTATAATTAAGGTTTATAAAGTCCTTACCATTTTTAGTGCTTTAAGTATATTTACTCATTTAATCTTAATGACCTAGTAGTATTATTATCTTTATCACAAACTAGGAATCTAAGGTATAGAGAAATTAAAGGACTTATAAATGGTCACAGAGTAATAAGTAATAAATTCAGAATTCCAACCCATTTTAATATTAACACATTTACCTATATCTTTATGACATCTCTCCTTATTAACTTAGAGTGAATAACAGTTTTCACTTATAATACAGATCCACCCACGGAACTATTTTCTTACCATTGAAATGTGACTATTAGATTGATTAATTTCTGAAAATATTTGACCAGAATATTCAGGCCGATAGCTCCAGTGGGTAAACACTCTCTTCAACTGTAACTTCTTTGCTTAATAAAATCATAAAATTTAGACTACATGAATTACCACACATTTTAAGAGCACTAATTATATAACAAACATAGTACTCACATTTTGGTGATTTGATCTGGTTGTTTAATGTCTTCACTATAAAGTGGACTTTTCTTATTGATATTTAGATCATTCACATAAAAGATTTGTTTATAAACATTCATTTTGTTAGCTTTAAATATGCTTGCACATTTGTGTTGAGAACACACTAAATTATTACAAATTCTATTGTTAATTATCTGTTCTCCAAAAATTTGATATTCTTTCCCCATGCCCATTTGCAAACTAAAAAGAACAATGAAATCAATGTTGATTTAAAACCAGTAATAGCATAAGTTTCACTACAATACTATACAGGGGAGAGCAAAAGTAGGTTTACAGTTGTGAGTACACGAAACAGATTTTATTCTTGTATTATTATTTATTAATTATTATATTATTTTATATACAAACAACTGTAAAGCTACTTTTGCCCCATCTGTATTTAAATATAAAATAAATAATTAATGCACTATAAAAATTCAATACATTAAAAAAAATACATACCCACCATTATGTTATAGTTCATATATCAGATCTGATGTGATTTCATAAGGGTGGACCAATGACTAACTGGAATAAGTTTCTGGTGGAAGTTGGGTATCCTCATGAGGCATCTGGCCCTACTTCACTGGACAGTCACAGAAGCCCTATTGTATGTAGCTTTAGCCTTGTTCTCACATTTCGGTGCAAAGAGTACTGGCACTTAAAATACTATATTCTGGTTCTTAACATCTATGATATTCCCTTTTGTCATTCTAAGCTAACCTGGATGATTTGAGAACTATTTGCAGGGTTTAAACCTTCAGCTAGAAAACTTAAATAATTGGTATAAATTACAGATAGGTCTCACTTTACACAGTTCCATGATAGCTGAGATCAATGCGAGCATATAATTCCTATATACATGGGCTTGATGGGTTGAATGGTGTTTCCAAAAAAAGAGCATGTCCATGTCTTAATCCCTGGGACCTGTGATTGTAAATTAAAGATCTTCAGATGATATCACCCTGGATTATGCAAGTGGGCCCTCCAAATCCTGTGAAAAAGGTCCTTATAAGAGAAAGACAGAGTTCAATTTGAGACAGAATAGAAAACAGAGAGAAGAGCAGGGGGCATTATGATAATGGAGGCAGAGATTGGGATGATGTGCCGGTAAGACCATAAGACAAGCGATGTCGGTAGGAACCAGAAACTGAGAAAGGGCACAGAACAGATTTTCCCTAGAGTCAGAGGGAGCACAGCCCTGCTGGCAGCTCAATTTTGGACTTCTAGCCTCCAGATCTATGAAAGAATACATTTCTATTATTTAAGCCACCCAGTGTGTATTAATTTCTTTTGGCAGACATAGGAAACTAATGCAATGAGTATCATTTACAAGGTACCACGCAAAATTGGAGGACTACCTATTTTGATTATTATGTAATTTTGTCTCTTATTCTTTATATACGGGTCTTTATACTATGTTCATATACTCCATATAACATTGAATTTGTAATACCTGTCTAAATTATCTCAGTCTATGTGAAAGAAATTCCACAATTCATTAAATAGGTATGTTGTTTTGGGAAGACTCTTAAAAATGTTTTCTTGAGGCAGCAGTTTACATTTTGCTTGCTTGCATGTTTGTGTAGATGGAAGACAGAAAGAGAACAAGTCACAACGTCTGGGCTTTAAATCATCCTTCTTTGCCAGCTTATCACCTCTAGGCTAAATGCTCCCAATTAGTTTGTTTTTTAATTGGCAATATTTTCCAAATATTTAATCATTATTCTGCTCTTCTTTTGCCAATTGACTGGCTCTTTTGAGAGGGCACTCTAAATCCATATTCATAGTAAAACAAGCACTTCACAACTCACCTCAATTGCTCTCTTTGGTATGACCTCATCTAATCTTAGTTTTTGTATACTGTATAAATATACCATATATCATCTAAAATATATTGTATTGACCACATATGTTTCTCTCTTAGCTTTTCCAATGCTCACTAAAATATAGTCATGGAAAAGAAAATACACACAGATAAAAATTGGAGAGAGACTTGTAGGTGAGACACTTGATAAACTTTTGTGCAAGTAAATACATGTGGAGAGAGAAGGAAGGTAGAGTATTCTCACACTGATGCATATGAGAAGAAAGTTAACTAGACTCACTGAATCACAGAGATATTTCCTATCTCAAAGATGGTGCTTAAAACAGATAGCAGAGACAAGTTAAATGACAATATGTGGATTACTTGGAAGTCAATATTTGAAAGAATCAAAGTTTTCTCTCCTTTAATTGTACTCACAGTGACAGGACTCAAATGCCTACAGCCCTATTCTGATAAAAATAAAAAAGGAGATTCTCAAATCTGAGATGCCCAATAGAGATTGAAGGCAGAATTTGACACATAGAGGTAAAAATAAAGAATGATGTGAAAGTCTCTAAATCATATAGTTAATTTCTAAAATTCGTACCCTCAACCCTCAAACAAAATATCATCAGCCAGACTGATAACTACTTTTTCCAGTTTATGGGAAACTGAAACCTGGAATTTCCCCAGTAAAAAACAAGACTCTTTTCCCAAACACACTTAATATAGACCTTCCTTCTTTCCCAGAACTTTTAATCAGTTTTTTAACTTTCTCATTATTAAATAATAATGGATATATCAATGAATACAAGGCATTTGAATAAACCCTTTAACATGAGCAATAGAGATAACAAACAGAAAAAATGGAAACCTGGAAGAAATATATTGGTCTCTCACAGAACAAAAGAAAACTTCCATCCTCTTTACCCTAAAAAAGGTTAAAAAAAATCCAATTCTCATATACTTCTGAGGTATATGAAATGATTGCAAACATAGAAAATAATACAATACTTTAAAATTACAAGAAAGAGATCTTGGAATTTTAAATGATGATGGCTAAAATGGAAACAAAATTCTAACAGAAAGATTAGATAAAAATAAAAGAAATCTTTTAGAAAATAGAATAGAAAGCAATGATGAGAGAAAATGAAATAAAAAGGGAGACTATGAAATTTTACGAGATTCAATATAAGAAGGATAGAACAGAAAAAAATGAAACAAAGATAATTAGCAAATATAATAGAAAATTACTCAAAACTGAGCTCTGTCAGTCATCTGAATGAGCAGACCCATTGAGAGTTCAGTGAAATGAATGAGATAAACTCATCAGTAAGGACATCTTGTAAAACTTCAAGGCAAGAATTCTAGGTGCAGGGAGCTGCATAAAAAAAAAGAAGTACAAGAATATGTCATTATTTTATTCATGAGAGTTTACAGGCTAATTAATAATTTTAATAAAATGAATGATATAGCAGTATTGGAAAGACAGGAGGAATATGGAGTTCAATGTCAGCCAAATAATCATCTATAAAAATGAAGTGTTAATAGATAATGTTTAAACTTAATAAATAAATAAATATTATAAGTATATTTTACAGAAAGTACTAAGAAAATAAGCAAAAAAAAAGTAGAAAGGAATTTCTTCTGAGTATCTAAATTGTTACTTTGTACAATTAGTACAAATTACTTTTTTACATTACAGAGAATTGCTATCTTTGCATTGTAAGTATTTCTGTGCTATATGCTTTATCTAAACTGCTATTTTCATTAAAGTTTTAATTTAAATAATATGGTGGTACAGAGGAATGAGGGCCAAAAGGATGATAAAATGGGTTACATATAAATAAAAGCATTCAAGATTATAGCTACTTTTTGAATGAACATAGATTTTTAGATTTTTTATTCCAACATTGCTTACACCAATTTCTCATTTATTCAAGCATAAAACTTGAATGTGAGTGAGACAGCAATGTTATTCAGTGGTAAAAATCAGAAAATCAGCCAAATAATTACTTTTTTCTAATATAAAAATAATTCTAGAAGGAGGAATTACAGGTATGGTACAGAAATTCAGTGATCCTCTTAGGAAACCAAGTTTTTAATATCTCTCTATTCCAACCTCTTCAGTATGTTAGCTTATTGCTCAGTGATTGAAAGATGGCTCTTTACCACCATATACCCCATCCAAGTTCCAGACAGGAAGAAGAAAGGAAGAAAAGAGGTATAGGTAGACTTCTACATTCATTTCATTAGCCATAACTATGTTACATGGTTTTTCCTAGCTGTATGAGAAGTTAGAAAATTGAATTTGTAGCCTTTATGACTTCTAACAAAAAATCATACACAAGGGAAAAGGGTTAGAAATGAAGGCTGGATCAGCTATTTGTTACAGATTTCACAGTTTTGTGATTTTAAGGTGGATGTTGAAGATGATAATGAATAACTTTTAAAAATTATTATACTATTGAGGTTAGCCAATTCTTTTGATGGTTCCCTTTGGAACTTAAAATTAGACCTGTTAAAAAAAAAAGGGGGGAAAGACATAAACTAAAATTTACATTAGTAGCATGTTAGACAATTTGGTAACAAATTATATATCTATAACCTCATTTAATCTTCACGATAAATTTACAACATATTCTTCCTTCATTTTAGAGATGAAAAATGAGTTAAATATATTACATAATGTATTTAAAGTCACACAGTAAGTGATATAGTTAATAAGGGAAAACAAGAGAGTCTTCCTCCAATATCTGAGCTTTTACAAAGATAGTAACACATAGCTCATATTCCAATAATTATGGGGAGGATTTTCCTTGAGGGTGTGTAGACTTCCATTTTTTATTCTATAAAGCAAAAATGCAGTGCTTGTTGACTCAGTGGTGACTAGTGTGTCTCACATGGCAATTCAGAGTTGCCTGTTCTTTTAGGTCATATCCATAAAGTGGTTGGAAAGTGTCACCTGAAACATCAAAAGCTCCAACCCCCACCATTCTTCTGACACATGATGGATGAACACTGGTAATCAAAGAAAATGTGAATATCATTCCAGTAGATTTAAAAGACAGTTATAAATTGAAAAATTTAAGTTAAAGGGGTTGTTCTCATCTTTTTCTAGCTGAAGTTCATAATTTGTAGTAAAGGATAGTTCATAAGGTAAGGGACTAATCATAAATATATAATAATATGAATAGTTAATATTTACTGGATACTTACTATGATTTAAGACTTTTTATTTATTCTTCTCAATTGTTGTTATTATTTTGTGGTGATACAATTATGTACATTTTATATGATAGAGTGCAAGTTCTTAAAGGATAAATGTTTTGTTTGCTAAAGCGGTGATATTTGACCATAGGACTCTTCATGTCAAAAACAATGCCTTTAACCATGGTGCTTTTTTTAATACCAAAAACTTTCACCTCACCAGACCACAATGGAAAGAAAGTTTTGTAATTTATTGTCGGGATATAAAGGGATGTTCAATAATATGATAGAGAACGAAGGATAAAGATCAAAATTAGTAGCTTCTGCATGCTTTTTTCCTTTGGAATTTTGTACCATTTCTTATCGTCTCAGAAGAATAGAGTCTGAAAACATTAGTAAACTTGCCAATTAAAAATAATCATCTCTGTCCCACTTATGAGACCAAAACACAACATGGTGAAGAGAGGGCTAAAGTCAAAGAATGTTCCTGCTCCTCCTGCTGATGGAAAATGCTAGTAGGAATGTTCACAGAAAGTAGAGGAGCGGAAGCAAGCCTCATGGGTAGAAAGCAAAGGCTGATTGAGAGTTCATTGTTTGTGAAAGATGAAGAAAATCTACCTTGTAACTATTATTGGGGTTATAGTTTATTTAAATCCCTACTTAAGGGATGGGAGGAAGCAGACATAGCTCAATGGTCAGGATCTGGGCCAAGTGACCATGGCTGGAGGTATTAGGTAAATTTCAGAAGTGCTAGACAAAAAAGCATAAACACTGAAAAAAAAAAACAAAGCAACAAACTCTCACCTCAACCTACAAAGTCACATTTTGATATCTATGAAGAAAATTAACATTCAGAATGATATACACCAGCATTAAAAGCCAGGAGAAAGATTTAATGAGATAAATATAAAAAGAATAATCTGAAAGTAACTTAAAAATAAATTTGTCAAGAATGACCTAGGAGAAAATAATATGAAATTAAACAAAAATGATCAGAAATAGAACAAAAAGAGAATCTGAAGGAGGACCAATTATAATTACTGGAAATAAATTTAAAAGTCCTTTAAATGAAGGGATAAAATTTTAGGACATAGAAAACATAATCTAAATCTATCATCACTACAGTGAAAAAAATCAAGACCCACATTTTTGTATGTTTGGTTATTTAGCATATAAACAACTTATGGAAAAGGCATTTTGTTACAAAACCAAAATAAAGAGCAACAATCAATGCCTTTGTTCATGCAGAATAAAGATAACTAAAATTTTAACCCCTATATTTTTATCTCATTTCAATTCTTTATTAAACAAGAAGAAGGTTAATGACATGACTTAGTGGTTCTTGAGATTTTGTATGGGTAATTTACAGTTCAGATTTCTCTATAAACCTTTTCACCTTTTGAAAACACTACATTTTATGACATTGTAGAAAAAAAGGTTTTATTTCATTTAAAAACAAAAAAACCTATTCCCCATGTCTAGATATTTTTTTTCTCTCTATTCCAACATATTTTCTGGCTTTTATGAAGATAGGATCTTGGTCAGAAATTCAAACAATGGCAATGGAAAAGAAGAAAGTATTTTGATAATGGTTATATTGCAGTTATTTTTTCACCTTTTCTTTCTTGCCTTGTGAGTGCCTAAATAGTAAACCCTAGGGAACCTGTCAATATATTTCTTGGAACACTTGAAACTGTTGTTATTCTCTATTCCTGAATTAAATACATTTTGTTTGCAATATAAAGCATTTTAATTATAATACAAATTATATGGTACAACCATGTGTCAGTAAACAAAGAACTAATTTGTGTTCTTTCCCTACTTATCATTTGTTGACTAATTAGTCTCTCTGTGAGACAGCAAGTGACTGTTATAAATACAAACCTCCTGAGACTATAAAGGTTAATTTTGAAGTGATTACAAATATCTTAGTAACATAATAATTAATAATTACATTTGTGATGTAGAAGTCATTTGAAGCATCAATCCGTAACCTTTGTAAATAAGTACAAATGGTTGGCATCACATAGGAAGACTCTGCATTATTCCTTTTAGTCAATTGAGTTTTGGTGTGAAGCTGGATCAAATATTAAAACCATCATTATTCTAAAACCTTGTCCCTATCTGCATCTGTGTGTGTGTGTGTGTGTGCATGAGTGAGGCATACACATAGATACACAAACATACGGTGCTTGTGCAGGTCATAAATTCATACTGTTAGCCTGAACCTGAGCTATGACTGGACATGTGTTAAAATAATTCACTAAGACATAGAAAAAAAGTTGATTTACATGAGGGTCACAGATGACTTTTGGGAGAGAATTTAACCTATGGAATAAGAAAGTCACACAGATTCTTTCACAAATATTAATGGGAAAATGATTCTGAGAACAGGTATCTACCATTTGGTGATAAACTTGATCCCAGCTTACATGCATTTATAAACAGGTTTTGAGAAGTAAAGAGTCTGATTAAAAGTTAAAACTGGAGTGGTTTTTTTTTCCTTCTGTAAGACCTGACAATTTTAAAGTACCACTGACTGGATTTCACTTTATATTTTCAGTTCTTAACTTATGGCAACTGTTAAAGGTGTCACATGATTTTTTCCCCTAATAATAGATAAACTATTGAATTTGGTACAGACTTAAGTCTTAACTATTTCAAACTATTTTCAGTCATCATTAGATGACTTTATATATCAGTAGACTCTGCTGAGTGGGAAAGGAGTAGGTCAACAACGGTCACCAGAACTTGGCATATCTGTATCCCATTTTAACACTATCATAGCCTATATAGACATGGCCTTAATAGAAAAAAGGATTGTGTAATAGCTGGGCTTTCCTGTTGGGATCCTAGGGTTACTTCTCTTTCCTTCTGCATTTTACCAGTGGGTATATTATAAATAAGAGAGAGGAAAGGTTGATTATAAATTCATGATTTAATTAAATCTCTCCCAGGGTGTCCTACTGGCATCTCAAACCTAATCTAAACTGAGTTTCTGATTCTCTCCACCAAACCTGCTTCTCCTGCAACCTTCCCCATCTTAGCTGTTGTCAACTTCATCCTTCTAGATGTTCATGCCAAAAACCTGAGACAAACTGGGTTCCTCTCTATTCCAACCCCGTTTCTAATATTTCAGCTGTAACTTAAAAATATACCCCAGAATCCAACCATGACTGCACCCCCTGATCAAACTTCCATCACTTTGACTGAGATTATGACAATAACCTCAATAACCTCCTAATGATGCTCCTCCTCCCCCAATCAACACTCAGTCTTTGGCCCTCTTTCAATCAACACTCAAACAGCTTGAGTGACCATTTAAAATGTAAATTTAATCATATTTCTTTGCTCATAATGCTGTCATTCAAATTCATTTAGAGTGAAAGCCAAAGCCCTTTACTTTGACCTACAAAGCACTACACAATCTTGCACTTATCATTTCTTTTTTTAATGTGTGCCAAAGATTTTATTTAACTATTACTTAATGAGTTAACCAGCAAGATGTTACAACTATTTCAAAGGCAAGGCAACAAGTAATATGGGCATTTGGGAATACTGAAATAGATTTTTTAAAAATTAAATTTATTGGGATGACACTGGTTAACAAGGTTATACAGGTGCACACACTCCACAGCACATTATCTGTACACTGTATTGTGTGTTCATTACCCCAAGTCAAGTCTTCTTCTATAACCATCTATCCCCCATCCTCCTCCACATCCCCCCAAACCCTCCTGCCAGCAATCCCCTTATTACTTCTTTAAACTTTTCTCTGTCTCCCTCATCTGCTTCAAATACACTAATCTCTTCACTGTTTTAAAAACCACCCAGCCATTTTACTGTGTGAAGTTACTTTTTTTCAAGTGACTGCCTTATTTATTTTATTTTATTTTTCAGTTACAGTTTATATTCAATATTATTTTATATTAGTTTCAGGTGTACAGCATAGTGGTTAGACAATCATACTTTATGAGTGTTCTTCCTTATATTTCAAATACCCACCTGGCACCATACATGGTTATTACAATATTATTGACTATATTCCTTATGCTATATCCTTGTGACTATATTGTAACCACCAATTCGTACCTCTTAATCCCTTCACGTTTTTCACCCAGTCCTCCAATCTCCCTATACTCTGGCAACCATAAATCTGTTCTCTGTATCTATAGATTTGTGTCAATTTTGTTTGTTTGTTTATCCTGTTCCTTAGATTCCACATATAAATGAAATCATGGTATTTATCTTTCTCTGACTTATTTCACTTAGCATAATACTCTCCAGGATCATCCATGCTGTTTCAAATGATAACCTATAATTGTTTTTATCGCTGAGTAATATTCCATTGTGTAAAAGTACCACCATCTTTTTATCCACTCATCTACTGATCAGCACTTGAGTTAACTGCATAGCTTGACTATTGCAAAGAACACTGCAATAAATATAGGGATGCATATATTCTTTCAAATTAGTGTTTTGGGTTTCTTCAGGTATATTCCTTGAAATGGAATCTCTGGGTCATAAGGCAGTTCCAGTTTCAGTATTTATTTTTTATTTTTATTTTTTATTTATTTTTTCAAATACATTTGTCTCTGCCTACCCCCCCACCACTTTCCCTTGCCCCCTCCCTCCTTCCCTCCCTCAGCTCTTCCCCTTTGGTTTTGTCCATGAGTCCTTGCTATATGTTCCTTGACTTTCCCCTTCCCTTCCTTTTCCCCCCCCCCCCCCCCCATCCTTCCCTCTTGTCTCTGTTGATTTCTTTTCCTTTCAGTGTTGCTGGTCTTATTTTCCTTGCATCTTTGTATTGTTGGTTAGGTTCGCTTATAGGTGAGAGCATATGGTATTTGTCTTTCATCCCCTGGCTTATTTCACTTAGCATAATGCTCTCCAGTTCTATCCAGTCTGTCACGAAGTTTAGTAGTTCTTTTTTTCTTTCTGCTGCGTAGTACTGAATTGTTTAAATGGACCATAATTTTTGATCCAATCATCTACTGATGGGCATTTAGGTTGCTTCCAACACTTGGCTATTGTAAATTGTGCTGCGATGAACATTGGGGTGCATAGGTTCTTTTGTATTGGCGTTTTGGTGTTCTTAGGGTATAGTCCCAGCAGGGGAATCACTGGATCAAAAGGCAGCTCCATTTTCAGCTTTTTGAGGAAATTCCACACTGCTTTCCACAGTGGCTGCACCACTCTGCATTCCAACCAACAGTGTACTAGGGTTCCCTTTTGTCCACAGCCTCGCCAGCACCTGTTGTTTGTGGATCTGTTTATGACGGCCATTCGGATAGGTGTGAGGTGGTACCTCATGGAGGTTTTGATCTGCATTTCTCTGATGGCTAGTGATGCTGAGCATCCTTTCAAATGCCTCTGGGCCCTCTGTATCTCCTCCTTGGAAAAGCATTTGCCCAGGTCCTTTGTCCATTTTTTTTTCCCTAGGTATTTTTTTTTTATTTACTTTTTAAATACATTTGTCTTTGCCTCCCCCCCACCTCTTTCCCTTGCCCCCTCCCACCTTCCCTCCCTCAGCTCTTCCCCTTTGGTTTTGTCCATGAGTGCTTGCTATATGTTCCTTGACTTTCCCCTTCCCTTCCCCTTCCCTGCCCGCCCCCTTTTCTCTTGTCTCTGTTCATTTCTTTTCCTTTCAATGTTGCTGGTCATATTTCCCTTGCATCTTTGCATTGTTGGTTAGGTTCCGCTTATAGGTGAGATCATATGGTATTTGTCTTTCACCCCCTGGCTTATTTCGCTTAGCATGATGCTCTCCAGTTCCATCCATGCTGTTGCAAAGTTTAGTACTTCTTTTTTTCTTTCTGCTGCGTAGTACATTTTTTTGATTGGATCGTTTGTCTTCTTGGAGTGGAGTCGAGTGAGTTCTTTATATATCTATCTTGGAGATCAAACCTCTATCTGATGTATCATTAGCAAATATATTTTCCCATATGGTTGGCTCCCTTTTCATTTTGCTGATGTTTTCTTTTGCCGTGCAGAAGCTTCTTATTTTGATGAGGTCCCACTTGTTTATTATTTCCTTTATGTCCCTTGCTTTAGGAGACATATCAGTGAAAAAATTGCTGCGTGGGATATCTGAGTTTCCTGCCAATGTTCTCCTCTAGGACTTTGATGGTGTTGTGACTTATATTTAAGTCTTTTATCCATCTTGAGTTTATTTTTGTGTATGGTGTCAGCTGATGATCCAATTTCAATTTTTTGCATGTAGCCGTCCAGCTCTCCCAACACCATTTGTTGAAGAGGCTGTTATTGCTCCATTTTATGCTTCTGCCCCCTTTGTCGAATATTAGATGTCCATAGAGACCTGGGCTTATTTCTGGGCTTTCTATTCTGTTCCACTGGTCTATGGGTCTGTTCTTGTGCCAGTACCAGATTGTTTTGAGTATGGTGGCTTTGTAGTAGAGTTTGATGTCTGGTATTGTGATCCCTCCTACTTTGTGTTTCTTTCTCAAATTTGCTGAGGCTATTTGGGGTCATTTATGGTTCCATATACATTTTGAAATGTCTGTTCTATTTCTGTGAAATATGTCATTGGTATCTTAATAGGGATTGTGTTGTATCTATAAATTGCTTTGGGTAGTATGGACATTTTGATGATATTGATTCTTCCAATTCATGAGCATGGTATATGCTTCCATTTATTTGTGTCTTCCTTAATTTCTTTTTTCAATGTTGTATAGTTTTCTGTGTACAGGTCTTTTATGTCTTTGGTTAAATTTATGCCTAGGTACTTTATTTTCTTCTTGCTATATCGAATGGTATATTTTTTCCGATTTCTTCTTCTTCTATTGCATTGCTGGTATACAAAAATGCCTTTGATTTCTGAATGTTGACTTTGTATCCTGCTGTTTTGCCAAATTCACTTATTAGGTTGAGGAGTTTTTTGGTAGAGTCTACAGGGTTCTCTATATACACTATCATGTCATCTGCAAACAATGATAGTTTTACTTCCTCCTTTCCTATTTGGATGCCTTTTATCTCTTTCTCTTGTCTGACCGCTGTGGCTAGGACTTCCAATACGATGTTGAAAAGAAGCGGTGAGAGCGGACATCCTTGTCGTGTTCCTGATTTTAGTGGGAAAGCTTTCAGTTTTTGCCCGTTGAGTATGATATTAGCTGTAGGTTTTTCATATATGGCCTTTATTACGTTGAGGAATGCCCCATTTATTCCCATTGTGCTGAGTGTTTTGATCATAAATGGGTGCTGTACCTTGTCAAATGCTTTTTCTGCATCTATTGAGATGATCATGTGTTTTTTGTCTTTTCTTTTATTTACGTGATGTATCACGTTTACTGATTTGCGTATATTGAACCATCCCTGCATGCCTGGGATGAATCCTACTTGATCATGGTGGATAATCTTTTTAATGTATTGCTGGATGCGGTTTGCCAATATTTTGTTGAGGATTTTAGCATCTATGTTCATCAGCGAAATTGGCCTGTAGTTTTCTTTCTTTGTAGGGTCTTTATCTGGTTTTGGGATCAGGGTGATGCTGGCCTCATAGAAAGAGTCTGGGAGTCTTCCCTCCTCTTGGATTTTTTGGAATAGTCTGAGAAGGACAGGGGTTAGCTCTTCCTTAAATGTTATGTAAAATTCTCCTGTGAAACCGTCCGGCTCTGGGCTTTTGTGTGCTGGGAGTTTCTTGATTACTGCTTCCATTTCCCCAGCTGTTATCGGTCTGTTCAAGCTTTCTGTTTCTTCCTCCTTCAGTGTTGGAAGATTATACTTTTCTAAAAATTTGTCCATTTCATCAAGGTTTTCAAATTTCTTGGCATATAATTGTTCATAGTAGTTTCTGACAATCCTTTGTATTTCTGTGGTATCAGTTGTTATTTCTCCTCTTTCATTTCCGATATTATTAATTTGGGTCCTCTCCATTTTATTCTTGATGAATCTGCTTAAAGGTTTGTCAATTTTATTTATCTTTTCAAAGAACCAGCTTCTGGATTGGTTGATCCTTTGAATTGTTCTTTTTATCTCTATGTCATTCAGCTCTGCTCTAATCTTGACTATTTCCTTCCTTCTACTTGCCCTGGGATTTATTTGTTTTTGTTTCTCCAGTTCTTGAAGTTGTAGTGTTAGGTCTTTTATTTGAAATGTTTCTATCTTTTTTAGGTAAGCCTGTATTGCTATGAACTTCCCTCGCAGGACTGCCTTTGCTGTGTCCTATATGGTTTGGACTGTTGTCTGTTCATTTTCATTTGTTTCCAGAAATTTTTTGATTTCTTCTCTTATCTCATTATTGACCCATCCATTTTTTGAAGTTTTTCTTTGAGGTTGATTTCCATTTTCAAGCCCTTGTGGTGCGAGAAAAAGTTTGGTTATTTCAATTTTCCTGAATTTGCTGAGGTTTCCTTTGTGTCCTATCATGTGGTCTATCTTTGAAAAACTGCCATGAGCATTTGAAAAGAATGTGTATTTTTCTTCTTTAGGATGTAAGGTTCTATATATGTCAGTTAAGTCTCCTTGATTCAGTGTGTCATTCAGCACCACAATATGTTTATTAATGTTTTTTTTGGAAGATCTGTCCATTTTTCACAGTGGGGTGTTGAAATCCCCTACTATCAGTGTGTTGCTGTCTATATCTTTTTTGAAGTCATCCAACAATTTCCTATAACTTGGGGGCTCCTATATTGGGAGCATATAAGTTTACAATGTCGATGTCTTCTTGATCGATTCTTCCTTTAAGTATTATAAAGTTCCCCTCTGGGTCTCTTTTTATGCCCTTTGTTTTGAAATCTACTTTGTCTGATACAAGTATGGCAACCCCGGCCTTTTTCTCATGCCCATTTGCTTGGAATATTTTTTTCCATCTCTTTACTTTCAATCTGTGTAGGTCTCTTGCTCTGAGGTGGGTCTCTTCTAGGCAGCATATGTGTGGGTCATGTTTTCTTATCCATTCAGCTACCCTGTGTCTTTTGATTGGGGCATTTAGTCCATTCACATTGAGAGATATTACTGATAGAAACTTACTCATCTTTTCTCTTTCTACCTGTGTTCCTCTCTCTCTCATTCTTTTCCTTCATCTTCTTAAACCAGTCCCCTTAGCATAACTTGGAGGGCTGGTTTGGTAGAGATGTATTCTTTTAGCCTTCTCTTGTCTGGGAAACTCCATATTTCCCCTTCTATTTTAATGGAGAGCCTAGCTGGGTAGAGCAGCCTTGGCTGTAGGCCCTTGCTTTTCATGGCTTGGAATATTTGTTGTCATTCCCTTCTGGCTTGTAGTATTTCTGTTGAGAAGTCAGCTCCTAGGTGTATCGGGGCCCCCTTGTATGTTACTTTCTCCTTCTCCCTTGCTGCCTTGAGGATTCTCTCTTTGTCTTTGATAGTTGCCATTTTAATGATGATGTATCTTGGAGTGGACCTCCTTGAGTCCCTCTTGAGTGGGGTCCTCTGTGCCTCCTGGATCCATGAGAGCCTTTCTCTCCTCAAATTAGGGAAATTTTCCTTCATTACTTTTTTGAGGAGGTTCTCTATCCCTTGCTCCTCTTCTTCTCCTTCTGGGATCCCTATTATACGTATATTATTGCGTTTCAGGTTGTCCTGCATTTCCCTAAATGCCTCTTCATTCTTTTGGAGTCTTTTTTCCATTTCTTGTTCTTTCTGGGAGCTTTTTTCTACCTTATCCTCCATCTCACTGATTTGATCCTCGGCTTCATCCATCCTGCTTTGGGTTCCTTCTACTGTGTTCTTCAATTCAGAAATGGTATTCTTCATATCCTCTTGTGTCTTCTTGATAGTTTCTATGTCCTTTTCCAGGTTGATATAGTTTGTTGTAAGATCCTGATAGTTTCTCTGCAGTTTCTCATAGTTATCTTTGAGCTGGCTGAGCTCATTGAGCTTCCTCAGAACCATTGTTTTGAATTCAATATCTGATAGTTCCCTTGCCTCTATTTCATTTAGCTCTCTCCGTGGGGAGTCCCCTTTTCCACTCATTTGGGGGGAACTTTTTCTTCCCATTTTTGTGACAGTCTGTTAATTAATTTACTTATTTTTTTTATTTATTTTTGCTTCTGCTTCAATTGGGCTGTCTAGATTTCCTGACTTTGTGGATTAAACTTCTATGGTAGTAGGTGGGTCTTTTAATTTGTTTATTTATTTATTTTCGTCCTTTACTTTTCTTTCTGGGACTGCCTCTGATGATGTCAGTTGTTGACCCTATATGACCTTGGGTTGTTTGTTTGAGCCTTCCAGGAGTCTACTGTCTGTGTCTGACTCCTGCTTGGGGCAGCTCTATGACCCCTTTGGTCAGGGCTGGGCTATTTTTTGGGATCGCTCTGCACTCTCACAGCGGCTCCTTGTGTGAGCTCCTAATGCGGCAGGAACCCCCACCTGCCTGGGCTCGCGGGTGCTTGCCCCAGACCAGGGGGCTTATTCGCAACCTTGTGTATTTGTCTGTCCCCCTTGGCCAGCAAGCTCCCCAGCACTGGTCAGTTTAGGGTTTCTATTGTGTGTTTTCCCCGCTTTTGGCTCTTTGGGTGCATCGCTTGCCCTCACCAAATGGAGACTACGGAAATGGGAGGAAGTCAGCTCCAGGACTCTTTGGTTAATCCTGTCTCCGTTCTCTCCTCCAGGGACTCTGGGCAGCTCTGAGACCCCTTCAGCCGGGATCTATTAATTCTGTGAGCCGCTCAGCAATCGCGGACGGGGCGGGTCAATCTACGCCTGCCCTTGCCGCTCTGTGCACTCCCTCGCAGGCCATATCGGTGCCAATCTGTGGGAGGCCTTGCCGCCGGTGCGAGCCCTCACCAGCCCACGCACGGGACACACACACGCTCGCCAACCCTCGCCAGCCATTCGGCGCAAGGGTGCGCGCCTGCACTGGGTGGTTTTGGGGTGTCTATGTGTGCTTTTCGGCTTTTGGCTCTTTGAGGGTGTGGCCTCTTCCTGCGCAATGGAGACTACAGCAAGGAGAAGGAGTCGGGACTCGCCAGTTCTTCCTCCTGTTCTTTCCCCAATGCCTTCATTTCCAGTCTCTCCTCAGGGGTCTCTGGGCAGTACTGTGACCCCTTCGGCCAAGGATCCACCCCCTGTGCGGACTGTGTTTCAATTGCAGGCAGTCTGGTTCATACGCACCCCGCTTCTGCCTCTTTGGGTGCGCGCCTTTCCAGTCCACATTGGAGACTACGGAATGGGGAGGGAGTCCGGACTCCCCGGTTCCTCCTCCTGTTCTTTCCCCAAAGCCTCCGTCTCCAGTCTCTCCCAGCCAGTCTGCAACTCAGCCCCCCAGCTCACGCGTGTAAAAGCTGTGTGTGGAGCTCACAAAAGGCAGGTTAATTGATTCCCTTATGCCTGAGCAAGATGGTAGTCGCAGAGTGGGAGGTGCGTTATGACCGGGGGGCGGGGGGGGGGGGGGGGGGGTTGGGCTCCACCGGTGGCCGTGTCAGTTCTCTTCACAAAGTTTTTCTCACCAGTCTTTTCCCAGGCACCAGCCCTCCCTGCTGCCGTGTCTACCCAGAGATCAAGGAGGGTGGCTGCCACTGCAATTTTTGCGTTGGCCCTTTAAATGTCTCTTTGCATCCCCAGCCACCTGTCTCTGGCAGAAAGCACCCCTAAGCTTTTCCGGGTTGTGTTTTGTCTGCATTTTCTTGGTTTTAGCTGCTGTAGTTTAGGGGTCCCTGTTTATGATTCAGACCCTGTTCTTCTGGGGGGGAGCTAACTGGCTGTTTCAATGTCCCTCTGGTGCCAGTGCCCGTGCGCACCCAGCCCACCCTCTCGAGCCTCTACCACACTTCTCACCCGTTGGGATGTGTGAGAGTCGAATCCACTGTCCGCGGCTCCAGGGCTCCTCTCCCACTAGTGTTCCATTGTTTTCCAGGTGATTACTCCACTATTTAGTCGCAATTCCAGTTTGGTCTTGCGGGGAGGAGGTCAGTGTGACTCCCATTCACTCCTCTGCCATCTTAATCCCCAGTTTCAGTTTTTAAAGGAATTCCATACTGTTTTCCATAGTGGCTGTAGCAATCTGCATTCCCACCAACAGTGCACAAAGTTTCTTTCTTCTTTGCATCCTCCCCAGCGCTTGTTGATTTATGCATGATAGCCATTTTGACAGGTATAAGATGAAATCTCATTGTTGTTTTAATTTGCATCTCTCTGATGTTTAGTGATGTTGAGCATCTCTTCATATGCTCATTGGCCATCTGTTTGTCCTCTCTGAAGAAGAATCTATTCAGGTCCTCTGTCCATTTTTTAATTGGATTTTTTGTTTTTTGCATGTTAAGTTGTGTGGGTTCTTTATCCATTTTGGATAATAACCTCTTATCAGATGTATCATTGTAAATATCTTCTCCCATTAAGTAGGTTGTCTTTTTGTTTTATCGATGGTTTCCTTTGTTGTGCAAAAATTTTTTATATGATGTGGTCTCATTTGTTTATTTATTATTTTGTTTCCCTTGCCCAAGGAGATATACTAGAAAAATATTACTAAGAGGAAGGTCAGAGATTTTACTGCCTATATTTTTTTCCAGGAGTTTTGTATTTTCAAGTATTACATCTAAGTCTTCATTTTGAGTTCGTTCTTGTATATGGTATAAGAAGGAAGTGACCACCCTTTTTAATATTGTATTATTTCTCCTCTTCAATCCTACAATTTCATTCTCAGCTTTAATTATGTTCCCCTTATCCCAAATAGGATACACACATACATACACACACACACACACACACACACACAAACACACACATACCTCACCCCTTTTATCTTTTCCTCTGTCTCCTCCCATAAAATACAAACATCTGAGGGTAAAACTTTTGCTTTTTTTGTTTCACTGTAAACAGAGTCTAGCACAGGGTAAATGTTCAATACATTTTTTTGAATGAAAAATAGTGTATACCTAACATTTATGTAAGAATGTTGTGAAACTGATACACTTGAATGAATAAATAATAGTTAAATTGGGTAAATAAAAGCCATTAAATCCATGATACAGGTGAAAACAGCAATGATACTATCTGCTATGGCTTAAAAAAATCAATGAAATCTATATATTGCAATTTTGGATAATAATGTGTTTTTTAATGTTTATCCTTTAATTGTCTATACCTAGTCAACTTATTGGTATTATACGTAGAGTTTTGAAGATATTAAGACTTTTTAAAATAAAATTTATACTATATAAGTGAGATTAGCCACACATTTATTTTTATTCACAGAATACCAATTTTTAATCTATCTAAATCTTTATTTTCAAGTTTATATAATTAATTTTATAAGTAAAGACCCAATGGGTAGTTCTTTTTATTTACTTTCCCACAAAAATGTTTTCTTCTTTGATCAAAATGTGAATATGTTCATGAGAGTATGTCATGTATTTTGTATTTAAATATGATCTACCACTTTTATCTCTTGCACAAATATTACACAGAATATTCTCCCCATCCATAGCACCACTGTTTGAAAATGTAAAATTATTCCATTGTCATCTCAAGTCTGAGGATAAATAGGCAGTATTCTTTTCTGCAAAGTACAGCTACGTTGACTTCTCCGAGCTCTAACCTTTGTCTGCTCAACTCAGTACGATCATTGGATCCTGTGTAGATTTCCCCTCCATTTCCAGACAGTTGAGTGTTACAACTGTAGCCTGCACTTTGGCTGTTTTATTTCTCACAGGGAACACAGTGCCACTGCTATTGTTAATGTTTAAACACTGTTCTTCCTTATGGTGTTTCACAGGGTTTATGGTAAATCCCTAATATTCCTTGGTTGAAGGTGGAAGTCAATCTTTGTTATTAAAATACAAGTCATTCTCATCCATATATAGACACAGTATGCCTATGACTCAACAAACATGAGATTTATAATAAGCCCAAAGGTCAATAGATACATTTTAGGGCTGAAAAATCCAGGGACCTTTTTGAAGAGACAAATCCAAGAATTATGTATGCGTTTTCCAAGAGTGAATATTTATGTACTTTCTAATGCATAACACATTTCTTGGTTTCCCTTTAAGTCATTGTCTTTTTTCTTTTGTGTAATAAGAAATAAATACTAAGCTATGCCATGAATGGAAATTTAATTACATGTCACTTTATTATAGTATAATATGAAAATTACTTGTTTTCTCTTTTTCTTTTGGGTTTTCCTTTCTTACATGTAGAATGGAGCCCTACTTTCTTTTTCTCATTCTGTTTTATTATTAGACCGAACACAGTTATAATGAGGCTTAAGTAACATTTGTAGCACTTTGAAAATCATAAAATCATACATAGATAATTCTGGTTTAACTGGGGCTTTATTTCTTCTCAGCAAGGCAATTATGGGAAATGCAATTTTTGTATTAGGAAACAGTTCTTATATATTTTAGAGAATCCAAACTCTTATTCCAAAGAGAGACCCTAATCTTCCCTCCCACAAAAGCAGTTCCTGCTTGTCAAGATCCCCTGTGAATCAGATGGTCTATTAAGAGAAAGGAATACTAGTGATTATTTACCTTTCGAATTCATCACAAGAAAGCAGCCAGCGGAAAGGTCCAGTTTGCACCTCTTTCGTTGAGAGCAGTCATATATGCTTTTTGTTGATAATTTCAATGTTAATTTTGGTAAAACTGCTCCATTTATTTTTTGATGTCATAATTTTGATAACAAGACAATCTAATGTCATGTACTAAATGGATGTGTCTTTGAAGAGTGCCCCCCAATATAAGGGAGGAAAATGGTGAAAAAATGAAGATAAAGGTTTTATTTTATGAGAATAGATTAGAGTTATACTCTCTCTTTCTACTTACAGGCCAGTTGGAGCTAGTGATTGTCTCCATTATGTTATATAACAAGACAGAGCTAAAGTTAATCCTAAATGCAAGGGGGCATGAGACAGTTTAACACAAAATCCTGGTGGTGAGACAGAAAGTAAAAATAGATTTTTTTCTCAAAGTGGCTGCTAGGGGCCATTTACTAGTAGGACACAGTAAACAACCATATAGTACAACAATTTCTTGTAATAAAGGAGCATTTTTCTTGTAGTTCTCAGGCTTTAAGTTATTTCCTTTTATTAAAAACACAGAGAATCTTACAACATTACACAGGCTTCAGTATCTCAGAGAAATAGGCCTGGGCAGAGCATGTCCACCACAGAGGAGAGCAAACTTCCAATGCTTTATTATTGCTCGGTGTCGATATTTTGTTTGTTTTTGTTTGTTTTGTTTGTTCAGGTGACTATTAAAGACAGGTATTACTAAAGCCATAGAAATCATATTAACATAATCTATAATTTAGTGCCTCCAAACTAAGCCAGTATAAATAACTAGCTTCTACGTAAAAAAGTCAAACCTATATAAAATTTTAATTTTCATAGCTTACAACCACTACAGTTATAACTTCCAAAACTCAAATCCATACCAAAATTTTCCTGGAAAACAATTATGTTCTCTCTCTATAATATTTCACAAGTACTTGAAATTAGGTTCACTGAGATTCTTCAACCCTGACCATTCCTGGGGAACCTCATGGTGGCAACATGGCTGCTTCCCACCAAGGAACAGCTGTCCTGCTGTGCCAGTGATGTGGCCCTGTCTCAGGGTATTTCTCCTCTTGAGCCACCCTGAGCCCTCATTATGCGACAGCTTTCAGATATCTCTGTTAGAATCGATAGGAGATGGCTCTCTCCCAGTTCTGTGTGTCTCTTTGTCTCTTAGACTGCAAAGCAATAATGGGTGTTAAGCCAGCTCCCATAGCTTGTCCTCTAGTGGGACTTATGGCTGGTAGAATTCTAACATGACTCTAAAGATTCCTGCCTGCCTTGCTGTTCATACCCTACATAACTCTTCCCCTTGAGTGTAGATGGGACATGGGAATTGAACAGAATAGCCACTCTCATATTATGGTTATTAGGTTTATTTTACATGGCAAAGGTGAAGGGATTTTTGCAGAGGTAATTGGAGTCCCAAATCAGTTAATTTTGAGTTAATGAAAAGGGAGATTACCCTGAGTGGGCCTGACCTAATCAGATAAGTCACTTAAGAAATGCTAGAAGTCAGAGGTTCTCCTGGTGGCCTACAAATATCTATAAATTCTAAGGTTGCAAGGAACTGATTTTTGGTAACAGTAGGAGCTTCCGAGAGTGAGATCCCAAATTTCAGATGAAACCCCACACCTGGCCAACACTTTGATCTCAACTTCATGATACCCTGAGCAAAGAACTCATTGAAGCTGAGCTTGCACTTCTGACCCACATAAACTGCAGAATAATGAATGGCTGTTGTTTAAGCTTCTAAATTTGTAGTAATGTATTCTTCAGCAATGGAAAACAAATATACCTTTCTTCATTCATAGCACCTTAAAAAAACTATCAAATGGGCAGTGCTTAATTTTCCACTTCTCTCCAAACTTCTTTTCAGGTACCTTCACAAAAAAAAATTTTTCCTTCTTTTCTTAGCCCAAATTAAAGCATTAATGTTCAGCAGCCATTATTAAGTATCAACTCATGGCAAGGGACCTCAAAAACCTCCCCCTTCCCCAGGTACATCTCACCCCAAACCATACATGCACACACACACGCAAACAATCCCAAGGTAGACTCAACCTGGCTTATTTTGCACCTAATAGAAATGGAAATTAAGACTGATTTAATATAAGTAAGCGACAAGTCTTATGTACACTGATGTCAACTGTTATAAAATACAGTAGTGTTCATAGATCCAATATAGCATAAGAGAATGTGGACTCTCTTTAACATTGAGAGAGAGAGAGAAATTCGTAATTCTGAACAAGTTTGGTTAGGTTAGGGTTAAAGCTGGGCTTAGTCAGGGGGTGCTAAGTGCATGTTACATGTGCTGCTACCTGCCATTCTTACATTGGTAATTATTCCTTTGTTTTTCCTCAGTAAGCCTCAATACAAATTCAGAATCTTTCTCAGAATATCAGTCTAATTATCTTCTACTAATGTGTTAGAAAAAATAAGAAGGAATAATATTCACATCATATAAATATTTACATGTTAAAAATTAAAGTAAAATTTTTTGTGTGTATACTAGTAAAGAAAGAGTAGTCAGTAATGCTATGCACTTGTTTCCTCCTCCCTAAACATTCACTGAACACTTAGTATGTGATAATGATGGATTAGGCACTGAGAATATTATGATGAATAAGATATCCTGGATAATTCTGTCTTGGGGATGCATGTCATAGTATTTGGCTCATATGTACATTATTTAGTAATCAAATATATTTTATTTTACAGAATGTAAAAAATTGCCAACTAATTTTTTTCTATTTAGAATGTGAATTAATAGGAGTCCTTGATGTTTCTATACCATAATTCCATACAGTGACTATGAATTATTCCTTGTAAAATATTTGGTAGGAAAACTTAATGCTTTTTGAAATCAAATGAGTTCTCAAATTGAGTGCTTTGAGGAGTGACATCAGAAATCAAACTTTGAGGCCATATACTTTTGGAATAGGTCTCTGGTTTCTGGGCCCTAAAATAAATGGAAGCTACTGAAATATCATTAAAGTGGCATTTGATTTTAAATTGACATGCTGAATCAAAAAAAGGTTAGGTAACGATGCATTTTTCATATGGCCTGGCCATAGATAGAGTGGGAATATCTCCATAATATGGGCTCCATACAAGAGAGAAAATGATGTAAGCTATCTCATTTGGCATATTCAGAAACTTTTTTAAAAAGCCCTCAATAGTAATCAAAGCTCATGGGTGCAGTGGTAAGCCTGAGGTGAAAATAAGTGAGAGAAGAAGAGGCACAGCTAAAGGAAAGTTTTCACATGGGAGGAGAAAGGCGTGCTGCAAGCTGATGGAAAGAGAGGGACACAGCAGAAGAAATTATGGTTCAGAATTTCTCCTCCCCTGCACTGTTGAAATTTTGAGCCCTATAATTCTTAGTTGTGGGGAGTTGCCTGTACATTAAGGATGGTTAATAACATCCCTGTCCTCTACACCAGACTCGTTTCATCCCCTATTCCAGGTTGTGACAACTGTAAATATCTCCAGGCATCACCAAATGTTCCCTGGAGAATGGTGGGGTTGAAAATTGCCTCTATTCTGAATCCTTCTGTAGGTGTATAGTGTTGCTCGCTAGAATGAAAGTCAATGTTGTAGGAAATAACACCCAAATAAGACATTTCATAATTATTATTTTTGGAAATTGATTCATTCTGTATCCTACAAATAACTGTTGATGAATAAAGACATTCAACAATGTCTACTATGTGCTAGGACCTGTTTTAAGTAATTGAGACTTGTCAACAAAAATTCCTGCTCTCAATAGACATAATGATTAAGTAAATCTTACAGTATATTCGAAGGCAAGAGGTCATAAGAAAAAAATAAAACAGGGCCAGCAGGGTTAGAAGTGTGTCAGAGTGACAGACAAGGGAGTTTGCAGTTTTAAATATACAGATGATTGAACTATGAGACTGTTAGACTTTTTTTTAAAACAATAATGATGAACATTTATCACAATGTGCCAAGCATTATATCAAGTAATTTACATATATTCAACATTTGATCCTCACACAATCCTAGGAAGGCAACAGCATTATAATCCCTATTTCATAGGTGAGAATACTGAGTCACAGCGAGTAACCTGCTCTCGTTTTCACACTGTACTGTCTAAAGCAGTCTGCATTCCCACCAACAGTGCACTAGGATCCCCTTTCCTCTGCGTACTTGCCAGCACTTGTTTGTTCATAGCAGTGTTATTCACAATAGCCAAAATCAGGCAATGGCCCAGGTGCCCGTCAGTAGATGAGTGGATAAAGAAGCAGCGGTACATCTACATAATGGAATACTATTCTGTTGCACTGCGCAGCGGCTAGACGGGGCACGCTGCCCTGGGGGAGGGCTGCTGGGGTCACCACTGCTAGGGGGGTGGGGGGGGCGGGAGTAAGGGACGCACCACAGGGAGAGTGGCGCTCCCTGAATCTGAGGGAAACCGTTGGGGGCCAGCTGAGATGGGAGCAGGGCTCTGACTCACTCATGGCTGGATTTGGGGTTGCCATGGATGAGGGGAGTAAACACAAATTGGGGCAAACACTTCTCTGTTTGCCGGGAGAGCAGATGTGGGCACTTCCTTCTCAGTGGAGAAGGCCATGGCACATCCCTCTAGTGGAGAAGTCCCAGTCGCCCTTTGTTCCAAGGCTTTTATTGAAAAGCTTATCAGTGGGGCTAGGTAACAGGAACGCATAGGTTATCTCATTACATTAGTATGTTAAGTTTCACAGAGAATAGATGATGCCTTTAAGAAGACAAATGGCAGGAATACACTGATTTACATGGGTCCAAGAGGAGACTGGTATAAGCAAGTGAGAGACTAAAGATAAGGGAAAAGTAGACATAAAGATGCCTAATGATATAGAGTAAAGGGTCTAAATAATGTAAATGTCCTTCTCAGCATGAGCTGGCTAGAGCTTTGAGGGAAGAAAAAAGCACACTTTAAAGAATTTACTTTTAGGTCTGATTTCCCCAGGAACTGCCAGATCTGACTTAGGGCTGATTCCTGCACTGTTTCAAGCCTGAGCCAGGCGGGGAGAGGGAACCACCAAGAGATAAGGAGACTGCTTTCGGCTATAATGAGGACTCCAGCCATGTCCAAGCCTAGCCAAGAAGTGGGGGCCTTTTTTCTCTTTCTCCGTATCCCCCAATTTCTTGTCTGCTGTCCATAATCTGTCAATGCCTGGCTTAGGTCACCCCTCCTTCAAGGGGTCTTACCCGTCATTGACAAGGACCCTCACAGGGCAAAGCAGAGAGGCAGGAGATATGCCCCTGCCAGGGGGGACAGGTTATGTCTCCTCAGGAGCCTGTTTCTCCAAGGCATCCTGATTATTTCCAGCCTTGGGGCCCTTCAGCCTGTCGGCAGGGTTACAGTTCCTGAAACCAGACAGGGCATTTCCCAACACTATTCAGCTGTTAAAAAAAAGAAGAAGAAGAAGAAGAAGAAGAAGAAGAAGAAGAAGAAGAAGAAGAAGGAGAAGGAGAAGGAGAAGGAGAAGGAGAAGGAGAGAAGGAAGAAGAAGAAGAAGAAGAAGAAGAAGAAGAAGAAGAAAGCCCTACCTTTTGCAACAGCATGGCTGGACCTGGAGACTATCATGCCAGGTGAAGCAAGCCAGTCCAAGAAAAGACAAACACCATACGATTTCAGTTACATGTGAAATCTAATGAACAAAATAAGCTGATGAACAAAATAGAAACAGAGTCGTGGATACCAGGAACAGACTGACAGCTGTCTGAGGGGAAGGGGCACTGGATGAAGGAAGGCGAAGGGATTAACCAAAAATCATACATGCATGAACCATGGACATAGACACAGTGTGGTGATGGCCTCAGGGAAAGGGGTGGGGTGGGTGGTGGTGTGCAAAAGAGGGGGACATTTGTAATAGAAGACTGTTAGACTTTTTAAAAGAAAATAACTATATTTTACTTTGTATTCTTTTTAAAGCTGAGTAGACTATTCATAATGGGGACACAATATATTTACTTCTTCATTAAGCAATTATGTGTTGAATTGCAGCTGATTTTCCAGGCACTATACTAAAATATGATGATATGATAAGCAAAGTAGACATGATTACTTCCCTCAGTGCATCTACATTTATGCCAGAGATATCTCAGTAAACACTAAAAATAGCTTGAATAATTCTATAGAGAAAAGGCATATGGAGTAATGAGATATATATCAGGTGTATCTGAACTAGTTAGTAAAAGAAGGTGTGTGTACTACGCAGCAGAAAGAAAGAAAGAGCTACTACCCTTTGCGACAGCATGGATGGGACTGGAGAGCATTATGCTAAGTGAAATAAGCCAGGGGGTGAAAGACAAATACCATATGATCTCACCTATAAGTGGAAACTATTCAACAAAACAAACAAACAAGGAAAATATAACCAGCAACACTGAAAGAAAAAAGAAACCAACAGAACCAAGAGGGTGGTGGTGGGGGAAAGGGAAGAGAAGGGTCACGTGAAGGAACATGTATAAAGGACCCATGGACAAAGCGAAAATGGAAGAGGATTGAGGGAGGTAGGTGGGGGAAGGGGGCAAGGGAGAGTGGTGGTGGGAAAATGGAGACAAAAGTATTTGAACAATAAAAAAATAAAATTAAATAAAAAATAATAAAGATTTTAATGAAAAAGTGCTATTTGGGTTCAGCTGAAAGAAAAAAATATACCAAAGTCAGTGATTATCAGAGCTCAGAGAATAAGGGGGTATCATGGAATAATATGAGGAATGAGAGGTAAATTTCAGCTACATGATGTAAAGCATGTTGTAAATGTACCCCTTAACAGTAACAGCAATAAAAACCAATGGCATGTTTTAAGTGGAGATGGGGAGGTGACATGATTAGATTCATGTATTGAAAAAGAGGAAATATAGCTGTAGTTAATAAAACTAGTTGGAGGGGGACAAGTTAGGATGGGATATGAATAAAAGCAGCATTTAGGCAGCATGAAGGGTGAGAACTGTTTGGATCAGCAAGCTGGCAATCATGCTTGGGAGAAGAAGATGGATTCTACAGATGTTTAGAAGGCAAAAGCAGTAGGACTTGGTGATCATCTGGACGTGATGCTAATGGAAACAAGAATGACTGTTAGTCATGAACTACTAGTATTTTGATGACATCAGTGTGAAGTACCAGGTTTGGAGGAGTTCATGAGTTGAATTTCAGACCTATTGATCTTAAGGTGTATTTGAGACACCCAAGATAAATGTTTAGAAGATGTTCTGTGTTATAAATGAAACAACTCCAAAAGACTGGTACAACTTAGAGAAATATACTTTTGAGTTGAATTAAAAAATTGACTTATAAAATAGGTAATGAGAAAAATATTAATATTAGTTTCAAAAATCTTATTTAGAAGGCAATAAAATGGGACTTTTAGGAGCATGGCCAAAGGATTTATCTCACTTCCCCTGGGAAAATGTTTGTCTGAGACACAGACTAGACCCACCTGGCCTGTGTCAGTGTCAATGTCAACAGCATTATACTCTGCTATATGTGGTCTACAGTGTCCTTGGATAAGGCTAATGGTAGAGGAGAACCCAGAAGCTGCAGTCTGAACCCACAGTCAACCTTTGTTGTTAGCACTCCTCACACCATGAATGGAGAACCAGTCTTAACTCAAGCCGCAGTGGCAGGAATTAAAATGTGACTTTATCACATTTTCCAAACTAATTGAACACAAAATACATAAATATGTTTAGTTTTGAACACTTTACTAAGGTTTTGTGCAATGAATATTCTATGACTGTCAATATTATTTATTACACAGTAGGCAGCCTACACATACTATACTGAGTATTTTTATTTTTTTATTCTATTGTTAAATATCTATTTAGTTCTACACTTTGTCTAGAAAATGAAAGATTGTTGGATTTCTAAAACTAATGGAAATCATGACAGTTGATGGGAAATTTTTCACATGTGGGGAAGCTAAGGACAGAAACCATTTTAAAAAAATTCCCAGGAGCTAATGAGAGAGGAGAATTTTATGAAGCTACATGTGATCATCTCACAAAAAAGGGGAGGGGGCTAGCAATAACAACACAGAGTTACTGTGTTATTATGACTTTTAAAATAATACTTATAAGATATGACAACTTCATGATGATTTGAATGGGAAAAAAATCTAAGTTTGAAATAATATGGCAGAACTAATAGGCCAGTGAGTGCTGAAACATCCATACTTTCTTATAGCGAAGTATGAAAACTAAGGAAAGCTCTGAGTCCATTTGAATTGCTAAATCACTGGTTCCTATGACCTCCTCCACATCTCTCTACATTGCAATAATTATATTTGTTATGTTTTTCTAATGAATGCATTCTCTTGAAATCAACTATATACTTTTATCAAATACAGTATTGCAATACAACCTAGCTACTTTGTAATCACAAAAGATATTCAACAGTGCAACAGAAGGAATATTGTTCCAGGGCAAGCATACTTGAATATTTTATGTGTAACTTTTCCTTCTCAATTTCAAATATTTTGTAGTAATAGTTTATATGGTGCTTTACAACTTAAAAAATTACTTATGTGTATATTGTCTATTATGTGTATTTCTTGAATACTATTTTTATTATAAAATATATTCTCTCTAATAATTTTATGAATTCAAACCAATCATATCAATTTCTAATGGATAATAAATGGATCTTAAAGATTTGATTCAAAAGTTCCCCTAGACACAAAGATGTTAAAAAGGAAAAATAGTGAGAATAGCTTTGCTCTGCCAAAAAATCAACTGCTATTTAAAGTTAGTTTCTTTCTTATATCTTTCTTTAACTCCATCTTCCTCAATCTTTTCACACATAATTTTAGGAATATTTGACAAGTGCATAAGAATAAAAAAATGAAGTAGGTCAGTGGTATGGAAGAGAGCGTCAAGAATGACTAGTTATAAATAGGGAGTTAGAGTACAAAAATGTTGACATTTAAAAATCTTCAGGGAAACAATAGACTTTTTTATAGTTGTTGAGCTAATTGGCTACCTATTTGAACAAAATACAATTCTACCTTAAACCAAATGGAATAATGTAGAAATTGACTAGCAATCTAAATGTAACACCATTAAAGGAAAAAAAAAACATCTCTGCTAGTACATTGCACAGAACTGATAAATGTGTTTTCCTCTAGGGAAGGGGACTTCAGGGTTGTGGGTTGTGGTGTCAGGGAACTTAATTGTCATGAGTGCTTTTTGCATGGTTTAAGTTATTTACCATTTTTTGCAGCATTAAAACAATAAAATAAACACATACTATCACCAATGCTGCTTTGGGGAATTAACCCTATAAACATAAGACAAACATCAATAATATGAACTTATATATGTACTAGAAGAAATTTTATAACTGTGGAAATGAATAGGACCTCCTAATGTTGTTATTCTCAGTAGTGATAAAATAATAGGCAGATTTGACTCAATAAAAAAATTAGAATATTTGTCATTTGAAAAACATCATAAGCATAGCTAAAAGTAAATTAGCTACTTGGGAGAAGTCCTGTGAAACTTAAAGAGAGCTCCCTCGCCTTAAGAATCTAGCTAGGGAACTTCTCAACACCCACGCTTTGGAAAGGCCAGTTAACCAGGACATCTCCTCACATCCAGCGTCAGGTGTTTGTGGCAGTTTTTCTAAGATGTTCATAACAAAAGGACTTTCCCCTAACTGCTTCTAGGCTCCACGTTTCTTCACTCAAACTTAGGTTCCTGTGAGAGGGTCTCTGACTGGCTCAGCTTAAATTTGGGTCTCCTTCTGTCAATGTTGTCCATGAGAAATTCTTGTAATGCTCCAATATGGTACTCACCAGCTACATGTGCCTACTGAGCCCATGAAATATGGCAAGGATAACTGAGGAGCAGAATTTTTAATTTTATGTAACTTCATTATTTTAAATTTAAGTAGACATATGCGACTAGTGCTCAGTGCAACTCTACAGTGAACAGCGCAACTCTGTGGGCAGAATACAGTAGTGTAGAGTATTGTAGGATAGATAAAGACATTTAGGAAATTCTCCAAAAAGGAAATTACTGTGAGTTTGGTCTGCTATATATAGATTTGTTTGTAATGATATGGGGAGGTAAAAATAATCATAATAACCACTTATTGACTGATACCCTCTGTCAAGTACTCAAACAAATGTTTTATGTGGATAAATTTAGCAATCCTGGAATAGCTAGGAAGTAGAAAGTGTTATAATAATATGTTATAAAGCTGAACCTTTGAGGACCTAGGAACTTATTCAGGATAACATGGCTACGAAGAGATGAAGTCTTTCTTTTAGTCCTCGCAGTCCTGCTATAGAATAGAGCCCTCTGTCTCCCTGCCCTAAATGCAGGTGTTGGTCAGTAGGCTTGCTGCCAAGCCTTCATTTTGAGTCACCACTTTTCTACTCTTGTGTATTTCTCAGATCATTTTAACTATTTATTCATATTTAAAATGAGATATATAAAAGCTGATTAGAACATCGATCCTTTGTGTGTGTGTGTGTGTGTGTGTGTATGTGTGTGTATTATCTGGGTCTTTATTATCATTTCTGTTTCTATATTCTTTCATTTTAAGGAGCATATCATTAAAACCATTCTGAGAAAGTTTAAAAATATCACATTTGTGAAAAATGGACAACTCAGGTGAGGGTACAGAGTATTAAATTTATATTACCATTACTGGTAGTGTATCTTTAAGGAGATATTGGCAGTACAGTTCTCTACAACCTTCCCAGTACTAAGGCAGTATATAAAAATGAATAAAAACAAATAAATTTTTTATTATAAAGTCTCAAAATGCTGTAACTGGTTAACCACAGAAAGGAAGAGTATTTTCTTTGTTAGCATCTTACTCTGTTAAATCTGTAAACTTGACAAAGATTTAAATCATAATATGTACCTTTAAAAGAAAGAAAACAAAAAAATAAAAAATTAACAAGCTTGACCCTGGCTGGGTAGCTCAGCTGGTTTGAACATTGTACTGATACAGCAAGGTTGCAGGCTCGATCTCAGATCGGGGCAAATACAAGAAGCAACTGATGAATGCATAAATAAGTGAAGCAACAAATCCATTTCTATTTCTCTCTCTCTCTGCTCCTCTCTTCCACCATATTCCTCTCTTTCTCTAAAATCAGTTTTTAAAGAACCAAGCTATACCTGTAACTCAAGGATTTTGAAGGAAATAAAAACAGCAGAGAAATCCTAAGAAAGGAAAAGTGTAGAGATAAAACAAAACAAAACAAAAAGCCATGACAAAACTTAATGAGAGAAAATATAGAGTAGGTGGCATCACTAATAAAACATTTTAAAAATTTAGAAGCTAATGATATAGACAAAATTCTGGGAACATTGATAAGATAAAAAAGGAAAGAAACAATTTAACACAATCATACTGATAAAGTAAAATTTCAGATAGAATAAATTAAAATATGTGTAAGAGGTGCTATGAATGCTTTTAGGCCAATACATTTGAAATTTTAGACATGGCTTTCAAATTAGAAGATGGATATGACAGCTGACTCCTTTGTTACAGCAATTTCTGAATAAGTTGTCTTGTTCTTATTTGGGTTGTCTTCATTTATTTCCACAGATCAAACTTTAATTTTTAGTAATTTCTATTTAATTATGTATTCATTTTTAAACGCAGACTTGACTTTATAGTATATTACTTGGTTTCACAGATAGTGATTTTTTGTTATTCATTAAAAATAAATCTGCAATTTAATTTTATAGTACTGAAATTTTGCTTTCTTGTGGGTTTCTATTTTGTGACTTAGAAAAAAATACATTCTTTTTCTGTAAATGTTTTATGTGTGCTTGAAAAGAATGTACCTTCTCTGATTGTTGGGTATAGGGTTCTGTAAACATATGAGCTTGAACTTCATATCTGTATCATTTATATTAGAGATTGGCAAACTTCTTCTGTAATGATCCAGAGAGTTAATATTTCTGGCTCTGTGGAAAAAAAAGGTTGTCACCTAATCACCTTTCATTGTAGTCCTAGAACATCCAGTGATGACACTTAGACACATGAGTGGCTGTGTCCCAATAAATTTCATGGTAAACAATGATCTAGATTTAATAAAATTCTTACACCATGCTAGCTTTTCCTTGATATATTTTGAATTTAATAAATAGATAAATGGATAATTATTTTTATCTTAGGATTTATTTCTGTCATCTTTTTGTAAATTTCCTACTCACTGCCCTTTTCTGTGTTATGAGATGAATATTTGGAAAACTTGGAAGCATGAAAATAATTTTATTATGCCCTGGTTTTCAAATAATAATTTGGCTGAATATAAAGTTGTATGTTCAAAGTTCTTTAGAAATTATAATTCACAATTATATTACATCCAAACTTGTGCTTGGTAATCAAACTGTTGAACGTTATTATTTGTCCTTTCCAATATATATTTTTAATTTTATTGGAGTTAATAACTGACTCATTTTCATATATTTTGTTCCCTTTTTATCTAATAATATTTTTCCTACTTCTCTTTGCCAGAGATGTAAAAGTCCTCTCCATACCTACAAAATATATCAGAAAATCCAACATATCTATTTTTTTCCTCTCAGAAACATCTTTCCTGGAGGTCTGTATCTTTCTTTTCCTACCTGAACTGGTTCATCAATAAGCCTCACTCACAATTCTCATCCTTGTGTTTTCTCCTTACCTTTTTCCTGGTAATTTTCTGAGACTCACACCTGTGTTAAATTTCTATATTCTTGATGTTATATCTTTTGTTTTGCTTTACTCACTCATTTTGAGGAGCACATTCTCCCTATAATAAATTTGTTCAGAAAGAGAACAAAATTAGTATGTCTGTGTGTGTGTGTTTGTAAAGCCATTATTTCATAGTGATACTTTCAATGCATATCTAATACCATAGAATCACATTCTAGCCTTCCCTGTTACTTATTTATAACTCTTTTCTACAATAGCGAGAAACTTAGCTCTCATTATGCACTCAATTTTTATTTTCTCAGACTTAGAATATTCATAAAGTAACTTCAAAACTTCTAACCCAAATCTCTGTTATAAACAAATCTACCAACTAGAGTAAAATATTTTTATGTAGTTTTTTATGTTTAGCCTTAGAAATTACAGTCAAAATATCATTTTCCAAAGTTATTTATATTGATTCTCCCCTGCACCATCAATGAGTTATATTATTCATTTACAGGACAGCCAAGTTCATTTGTTTCCATATTTATTACATTTCTGATTCTATCCTATCTCTATTGATTTTATTTATTTATTTTAATGCCTAACCATTAACATAGTTATAAAAATCATAAGTATTTAAGAAGATTTACTCAGGGTAGTGTTACTACCCTTCTGATGATTTCATTGAACCAGCTCTCTCATTCTTTCCACCTCCGCACACTCCTGTAGACCTTTATGAACACCTTACTATATGAATTTTATGAAAAATTATATGAAATTTTATTTAATTAATTTCTTATTTATCCTTCCTATGTTTCTCTTTAAACAAATGAGCAGATGCATTTATTTTTTTGTCTCCCCTTTCTTGCATTAAAGTCCTTTGCCTTTAGCTTTCTTTATGTAATAATACAAACTGAACCCTCCTCTTATCAGTTCATAGTGAGTCTTTTTTCATATATGCTAGCTCTTCATAATGTACAGTTACTATATTTTATTCAGCTACTCTCCTATGGGTGGGCATCACTGTGGTTGTGTTCAGTTATAATTAAGTACACTGCTGCAATGAACTAACTTGTGCATAAAAATTTTAGGTAAATTACTAAGTGTGGGGTTGCCGAATTAAAAGGTAAGTGGGTATGTAATTTTGATTCATTTTGCTAAATTGTACTCCAAAATTTTGCACCAATTTTCATTTCCATCCGTAATATATAGGAAGGCTTGTTTTTCTCAAAAGCTTAGGTAATATATTATATTGTCAGATTTTTATTGTTTTTGCCTGTTTTTCATATAAGAATCAGATTCTCAGTATAGTTTTAGTTCAAATTTTGAGTGTGATTAAATATATTTTTCTTTTTTAAGTTTGAGAGACATTATATTTCTATTTTGTAAATTATCTCTACAGGTTTTTTTAACTGGATTTTTGCCATTTTACACATCATTTTTTATAGGTTCTTTATGTGTTAATAATATTAGCCCTTTATCTATAATATATGTTATAAATATTTTTCCCAATTTGTCAGTATCTGACTTCATTCCTGTTGCTCTTTTGCACAGCAAAAAAAAAAAAAAAAAAAAAAAGGCTAGGACCAAAAACAAACAACAACAGCAGCAGCAGCTAAAACACCAACAAAACAAAAAGGCAACCAACTGAAAGGGAGAAGATATTTGCAAAAAATACCTCCAATAAGAGGTTAATATCCAAAATATACAAAGAACTCATACAATTCAACAACAATAACAAAACAAACAAATAAACCTATTTAAAAAATGGGCAGGGGACCTGAACAGACACTTTTCCAAGGAAAGTATACAGGTGGTCAAGGGATATATAAAACCTGGTCACCATCACTAGTTATAAAGGAAAAGCAACTTAAAACCACAATGCATACAAAGTCAGGAGACCCAGGCCACACACATGTATGGGGAGCAGCATGCCCATAGCTATGTCAACCTGGAGGGTGCCAGAGAGAGATACTATCTGCACCTGGGTTGGGTGGAGGAGGCTGGCTGCAGCCAGCCCTGACTGTAAGAGACTCTTAACCCTTTGGAAAGGTGGAGTGTACAGAAAGCAGGACAGTGACTCAGTGCCGCAGTGAGAGTGTTCCGGGAGGTGTGCTGGGCAGGGACCTGGCATGCATCTGCCTTGCCAGCAAGGGGAAAGGATTCAGGTGGTTTGCTCCCACTCAGTGCAGCCTGGCAGATTGACCAGAAAGTTGCAAAGCAAGGGGATTTCTTGGCCCTAGTCTGGTGTAGCTGGCAGGGTGGGTACTGTGCAGAGTGGGGAGTGTGGGCCTTTGTCTTTTGTGAGGGCAGTGGGCTGGGAAAGGGAAGGAAGAGAACTATGCACCTGAGATTATTAAAAGTCAGACGGAGCCTCCTTCCCTGTCAGAGATAGAATCTCCAGGAAGAGAAAGTCACACGCACCCCCCACCTCCTGCAGGAGAGAAGATCTGCAAAACAGGCAGGTCAGGCTCAAGAATCCTGCAGGATGCATTTTCTCAAGAGAAAGACAGCAAGAGGAATGCCTAAATAACCCATTTTGAACATCTCTCAGGGAGACAAAATACACTGATTCCTAGGGTCCTATTTCACTGAGGCCAGTAAAGCAGGGAGATCAGAAATGGTGGAGCGAGGGGTAATCCGGACCCCACCCAGCCTCGGCTAGCGCACAGAGCTGCCCCCAGCACCAGGCAGGAAAGAGCTGACCCTCTTACACATATTTCCTCTCCCTGACCAGTGAAACAGACAGCTAATTATCAGAAACTATAAATTATTAGAAATAAGCTGGAACAGACCAAGGCAGGTGGTGCAGTGGCAAGGAGAACACACCCACAAATTTCCAAATTTCCCAGAGGACTGAACAGTGCCTCTCAGGGGAGACCTAAGGGTCCCACCTTCCGGAGCTCAACAGAAGCTCCCTCTAGAGGCAGGTGCAGGGGATACAGGTGGTGTTGACAAGTTAGACAACCTACTCCAGGACCATGAGCTGATAAAAAAACAGAGGATCTAGAAAGAGAAGTCAAAAGACAACTCATCTAGCTCTTCAGAATGTGCATGTTTTTTTCTTCCTTTCACATCGCATTTTAATATTTCTTCTTTTGCTTCAATTATATTCCAACAAATTCACTACTCTTGGTCTTTTTTTATTCTTTTTATTCAGATTTTGTTATTTTTTATTTTATTATTTCTAATCTCACATAGCACCCTTCTCTTTTCTTACTCCATTTTACATTCTTCCTGCCTTTTCTTATTTTTGTTGTAAATTTAATTTCTCCCATGCTACACCTTGTTCCTATTCCTTACTCTTACTATTTCCCCTCCCTCTATTCTCTCAAAAGCATTCTTCCTTCCTTTAGTCAGCTCACATTCTTTTTCCCTCTCTTATAACATTCTTATTTCCTTTCCAAAGTTATAAACTGTGGCTTTTTTGGCATGGATATTATGGTTATTGCCGCTCTTCTTCAATGGTATTCCTATTTGTTCACTATTTTTTGTACTTCAAATCTCATAGGTTACTCTTTGCCCATCTTACTCCATTTTGTCTTCCTCTGGCCCTTGCTTGAGTTAGGAATTGTATTTTTTCCCCTTTCTTAGCCTGGATTTTATTCCTTACTCTTATTATCGTTCCTCCCCCTATACTCTCAAAATCATGTTTTATTACTGTAGACATCTCATATTCCCTCTTCTCTTTTGTATAATATTCTTATTCCCTTTCTACTTTTATTAATTTTTGCTCAGCTGTCATTGTTATTGACACTGCTGTGGTTTTTCTGCAATTTTGTTTCCTTTAGTTCACTACCTTTTTTTTTTCTTTTTCTTTTTTTTTCCAGTGTTAATGCCCAATTAATTTTTATTAAATAATGTTTTTAAGTAAAGTAACAAATTTCTTCTCATTTTAACAGCTTATTATTTTTTTAATTTATTTACTTTTTAAATACATTTGTCTCTGCCTCTCCCCCACCTCTTTCCCTTGCCCCCTCCCACCTTCCCTCCCTCAGCTCACTACCTTTTTAATTTTATTTCAAACCTCATAGTATACTCTTCCCTTTCCTTACTCCATTTTGCTATCATGTTCCCAGTTTTGCTTGTTTTAAATTTTATTCTCTCCTTTTCTTCACCTTGTTTCTATTTCCTACTCTTATTATTTTTCCTCTCTTTTCCAATTCAAAATCATTTTTTCTATCTTTTAGTCATCTCATATTCCTTTTTTCCTACCTTATATTATTCTTAATTTCTCTCTACCTTTATTAACATTTGCTCAATTGCTGTTGATATTGCTGATGTAGTAGGCGGTATTTTTTGCTGGTGTGGGTTTGGTTTTCTGGTAATATTGTTTTGTTAACCAGTATCTGTACAACAGCATACAAGACGTGGCAGGAGCTATGACTCACAGTCAGCCTGCTGGAGGCGAGAACCCAGCAACAAATGGCCTGCAATAATCAAAGCCCACATACAACAAGGGAGACCATGTAAACTGAATAAAGGGCAACCCTAGAGCATCCAGATTATGAGATCAAAGAGACTTCACCATTGAGTCCCGTAGACCTCCTACCACAGATGTCTAACCCATGAAGACAGGCAGGCAAAGCAGGGAAACCTGAGATGCAAAAACAAACAAAGAGTCACCTAAAATGGGGAAACAAAGAAAGAGCCCCCAGTTGAAAGGAATGGAGGAATCTCAGGAAAAGAGCTAAATGAAATTGAGGAAAGCAATCTATCAGACAAAATTCAAAGTAAACCTGGTCTCATGGTTTCTTTTTCCCCACATTTATAAACTTATATATATGTAAAAAACTGCTTCTCTCATTTGTTTTATTTTATACTTTACATGATTATACAGCACATGAAATCATTTTTATAAAATATTTTCCTGTAGTTAAATACTAACATTAAATGTATAAATGTGGTTCTGTATATTACCTTGAAAACTATTAGCTAAAAAGCTAGCTTTACAGAAATCTATGGAATAGTTGCTAATTTGGAAAAAAACAGATCCCAACATTTATTTATAGTATGTAATATTTTGAATTATTTAGGTACTTTAACACTCTTTAAAGGAAACTAATTTTTAATTACTATGTTATTTTTGATAGAATAAATGTTTTAATTATAAAAGTTATATCAGGTTCAATTTAAATCCATGCTAATAACAGAGATATAGTTATCTGACTCTCCTTCATAGATTGGGCAAACAGAGCCAGGGCAGGCAGAAAGAGAGTTGGAGACCTGAAGGTGTATTTGGATGAACTAAAGGGATATACATATTAATTAATGAACTAGCATGCCAGAGCCACTGACGGTACTGACTACATCCAAAGTGGCCATATAAGCAAATATCTGTTTCGTTCCTGGGAGATATGATCAAGACACAGCAGTAAGAAAGATGTAACCTAGGCAAGAAAAACAGTAGAAGCATTTTGCGTTGTCAGTGCATTTGGGAGGTGGCAATTAGATCCATATTAAATCTTGGTTTAAGGAAGACAATATGGATTCACTAGGGACATAGATTTAATAAACATGAATGGAAAGGAATTAGCTGATCATCATATAATAAGAGGCAGCTAGATAACTGTTTTAATCATCAGAGTTAGGCATGATTTCTCATCAGTGGGTTTCAAGGGTGTTTAAAGAACTACACAGCTCAATCTGGTTAGGAATCTTAGAAAAAAATGTTTTTTGTCAAAGCTTGTGCAGTTGACAAGGTTCAGTTCAGGGTGAATTTTGATTCAGAAGGCAAATTTGGCCATGAGGGAAGCCCTCATATGGTCAGGGAGAAAATCAAGTCCCATGGCTTATTTGGCTCAGATACTTCTTGCACTTTACGTCTTCAATAGTTGAATCTCTGAATATCTGCCATATATTTAATGGGACCCATTTGACTTCAGGATGTCCTTAAAGTTAGTTTTTTAAAAAATGAATATGCTGTAATGAAGGTGATTTTTTTCTTCAGATATTATTAGATTTTTAAAAAAATTAAGGTTTCTAATTATCTTTAGAAATTTGTGTTTGAATTTTTTGAAATGTCTTAATTTAATTGTATGTTTTTTATTTTTATATATTATATTTAACCATAGATAGCTCTACTGTAGTAAATAATTTAATTTAGAATATTAGTATAATTTGTAAAATATAATAAGTTGATATTTCAATATGTTGCAGTGACTTCAGGCACATAACACAAATTTATATATGCAATTATGCAATTTACTTTTATTTTAAACATACTATAAAATGTTGGGACTTAGGTGATTTCCTTGGATATTTATAGAATTATTTTGATAATAGTAGATAAGTATAGGAAAGAAGACAAAGGAAATATATTTTTGAAAGTTAAGGAAATGAATACATTTATTGTTTTCTATTTTATGTCCTTCATTGTAACCAAGGGTTAGATATTGCATAGGTCTTCTCTGGAACATTAATTATAAGGAGACATTTTGGAAGATCTTTTATTTTCAATTAATAGAATAAGAGATTCTTACTTATATTTTGGGGAGTTTCCAACAAACAATTTTTCCTGACAATAAGGTTTATATGAACAGTAAAGAAATAAGCCAAAAATCCAGTTTTATCCAGAAGTTTCAACTTATGACTCCTACCAGAGTTATTAGCTAAATTGAATAATTGTATTTTTTCATTTTTGTCTTATTTTCTCTGCCCATAGTCTGGGAAAGTTCACAGTAACTAGAAAAAGGGGTATGAGGCAGATAAAAGAGATGTGTTATTTTACATATAATTAAACTGATAATAGTGGCTGCTAATTTCACAAAATGTATCAAATGGAACAACTAATGGGTTATGTGAAATCAGACTTGTAATATATGGAGTTATGCTTAAGGAAGGCAATTTGTATCATACAGTATCTGACACTATTAATAAAAATCACTATTATAATGCAAATGCAATCATGTAACCGCTAAATAAAATGTCTAAAAAGGTAAGCATTATAATTTGATTTTGAACAGAAGTAAAATTAAGATGATATATATTTGGGAGTTATTAAAACATTGCAAGTATTATTTAAATAAAAAATAATGAATCAAATTATAGAAATTAACTTCTATAAAAAGATTTTAGATATCTGTTAATCTTTTCTTTATTAATAATACTCCTTTAAGAAAGGGACTTGTTTCTATTTGGACTTCCCATGGTTTCCTCTCAGTCGGCACTTATGGTCCTTTATCTCATATCCGGGCCTTATCTATTCTCTAGTTAAACTTCTCATGACTGCCTCTGAGGGTCACTAGGAATGCCTTTTCTTATTCAGCCACAGGGGTAACTGCTTGCCTACAATCCATGTTTCACTATACACAGTCATATGATTTTGCTTCTTGTTTCAAAGGTAGAAATTCACAAGGGTACTATAATAAATTTTATTTACAAATTTTGCTTTATTATTAATATACTTCAGGTGAATAGAATAAAACTGTAATGACATATTGGTGAAATAATTAAAATTCATTCCAATTTATGTCCAAAGATTCTGATTCAAAAAGGACTAATTTTAAAAGCAGACAAGACTCATAAGAACTGAGTCATAAACCTATATCTTCTAAAGTAATCACAAACCTATAGCAGAATTAATAGCTGCTATTTAAATTCATTATGAATCATCAGTAAAAGTTAAATTATACTTGATGGAAGGTCTGTCCGGAAAAAGTCCAACCATTGTCCATAAAATGAGAATGGTTTGTGTGATATTGATGTCACCTGGCAGCCAAGGAGAGTGGATTGGAATGCACATGCAAGAACAATGACAATTTCCCTGTACTAGTCAGTGGGGGCGGTAGATGCCATTGAATGAGCATGTGTACTCTGTGGCTATTGCATTCAAAACGACTGAGCAAGCAAAGCAACAAATTGACATCAAATTTTGCTTTAAGCTTGAACATTCCTCTGTGGAAACTATTTGGATGGTTCAGAAGGCTGCCGCTATGGGCAACTGGTGAGTGGCAATTTCATCATGACAAGTGTGCCCACTCAGACATCACATCTCATGCAGAGTTTTTTTGGCAAAACATCAAATCACCCAGGTGACTCAGTCAACCTACAGCTCAGATTTGGCACCCTGTGACTTCGGCCTTTTCCCCATACTAAAATCACCTTTGAAAGGGAAGAGATTTCACATCATTGATGAGAGTCAGGAAAATATGACAGGGCAGTTGATGGCGATTGGGAGAACTGTGTGAGATCTCAATGTGCCTACTTTGAAGGGGAATTGAGGTGCCTATGTCTTATGTTTTTGTATCTTGTACCTTCTTCAATAAAGTCTCCATTTGCCCCAATATGTGGCTGGATACTTTCTGGACAGACCAAATATTTGTAACGGGGATACCTTGGCAGCAGGAAAAAATCCCTTCTTGAAAACAATGCATATGGTCATGCCAGATCAAGTCAGTGTTTTGATCAAATTCTTCCGTTCATATATTTTAATAAGGCTTTTCAGCCAATCAAAGCCAGACTTATTGATACACCCTAAATGCTGTTGAGACTGAAATGTAATGGTCTATTTAGTACTTTCTTTCTGTAGACTTTAGCCATGATGCGCTCACAGGAGTTCAAGAATAAAAAGTGTGTTTTAGTTAATATATTTAATATCTTTAATAGTTTGTTTAGAAAAGAGATCCTTGGTCAAACTACTTTAGCTCTAAAGGTTAGATTTTATTAAAAAATATATAGTCAATACTAAACCTTACTGAGGCATGTGGTTAAATATCAAGGAATTTATAATTTTAATATTTCTTTTTTTAAAAAATTTTCTCTCTGGTAGCAGCAATTCAGTGTAATTTAAGAATAAAAACAAAAGAAAACTTAAAATAGCCTTCCACTTATGTGCTTGGACCCTGCTGCAGCATCAGTGTGCCTTTGGTTAAGGCACATGAGGCTCACCTTTAGCTCTGGTTTGGGTCCTAAAATAAATTGCATGTAGGAGAGTTCTTATTTTTGTTACTGAAATGATAGTTTTAGAAACATGTCAAAATGAAACAAGCCATTTGAGAGTACGGTAGACAGTTTTAGATCATAGTTTTAATATAGTTGAAATAAAAGCTGTCAATACAAAAGAATCAGTGACATCAGAATGGTTGCGTATTAAAAGAAATATGATTATATAAGTCTCCCCCTTAGGATACCTTTAATATACATCTTGATGACTTATTAATGTATAAAATACTTTTTGATTTGGTCTAGACTTTAACTTCCACAAGTTGAAATATCTTTTTTCAACATATTTTAGGAGTAAAGAATTTTTACTTACAAATTATAATTATCTGCAGAGATTCAACAATATACCTAGTGTTCTCTCTCTGCTTTATCAATGAAATCAAAATCTCTGGGAGTGCACCACAGACTGGGTATTTTCCTCCTTTGTTTCAGAAGATTAAATACAGATACTGAAAACCTCACCAACAATGTATGTTATTACATAGATTATTACACCCTTGAAGCCACCACACAGGTCAAAAAATAGAGCTTTGGCAGTCTCACCCGAGAAACTCTTCCATATAGTCTATTGCAATCACAGCCATTTCTGTCCACCAAATGTAGTCACTATGTCATTTGCATATTAATCTCTTTTTCTCCATTTCTTTATATTTCCATCCCACGACTACATTCTGGACACTACAGTTTAGTCTTGCTCATTTTAAACACACTTATTTCATTTATTTATTCATTCTTTCTTTTCTTTAATCTGTTAAAGATTTTGAGCTACTGGAGACTGAAAAATGGAGATATTCTAATTCAATAAGTTTGCTTTATATACTATTTGGTTGTCCAGTAAGGAAGCTCATATAGAACAGGAAAAACAAATGCTTGATTTTTTTCCCCTTTGTTTACAAGTTTTCAAGATAATGAATTATTTCCCTGTCACCTTCTATTTAAATTAATTTTCTATGTTCATAGATTCCACGTATTTGCTGTATTTCAATTGATTGCATTTCCCCTAAAAAGGAAGTTTGAATTTTCCCATCTTTGAGAAGAGGAGCTTCTTCTGATTGCCTCCTAAATCCTTTTGACTTGACCAGTTTGATAACTTCTTACTTCTAATAATATAAAATGTTTCAGGCTTCCTTTGTACATTTCTTCACTTAGCCCTAGAAAGGGACTTTTTTTTTCCCAAGAAGTCCTGGTTTTACTTATAGTTTAATAGTGTTTCAATACCACAATCTGTGTACTAGAAATGCTTCATGCTACCTGATCGGTAAATGCTTCTAGGTCTCTTTGGTGAATAGAGCTAGAAGACAGATGTAGACATAGATATATGATCAATGTAATATAGGATAAAATACCTCATAATCTCGTACTGATTCTTCCAATTCAAATTTTTTTCCAACTAGTCAAGTTGTACTTTTTTTCCTTTTTTTTATTGTTCAAATACATTTGTCTCCATTTTCATGCCACCACTTTCCTCTGCCTCACCCAGCCCCACCTCCCACCCTCAATCCTTCCCCACTTTGGCTTTTTCCATGGGTCCTTCATACATGCTCCTTGATTTGACCCTTCCCTTTCTTTTCCCATTACCCACCTCCCTCCGTCCCTCTCTTTATTGTCAGTTTGTTTTTTCTTTCGATGTTGCTGTTTATATTTTTCTTGCTTGTTTGTTTTGTTGATTAGGTTCCACTTATAGGTGAGATCACATGGTATTTTTCTTTCACTGCTTGGCTTTTTTCGCTTAACATAATGCTCTCCAGTTCCATCCATGCTGTTGTGAAGAGAAAGAAAGTAGCTCTTTCTTTCTTTCTTTCTGCTGCATAGTATTCCATTGTATGAATGTACCATAGTTTTTAAGAGCATTATGCTAACCAATTCAAATTTTTATTAGACTATTTTTTTACTTAACCTCTTCTATATTATATACATATCTTCTTTCTTCCAAACTAAGAATCATCATTCTCAGAATAGCAGCATTAATAGTACCACCACCAGCATAATCACTTCTGTGTACATATTAGCCACTGCACACTGTGCTTCCTCTTTTATAACCTTTTCTTAATTGTAGTTCTACAAGTAATTATAAAGGGTGGGGCAAAAGTAGGTTTACAGCTGTAAGCATGTTTATTCTTGCATTATTTTTAAAAAATATTATATTATTTTCCATAAAAACAACTGCAAACCTACTTTTGTGCCACCCTGTATGTTGACTGCTCACCACAGTCTGTGCTGATGTCTGACTAGCATCACTGGCTGCTGAAAGCTTTCTCTGTAGTAGATTCCTCAGGGAATATACTTTCTGAGTTCTTACATATTTGATAACTTTATATCTATACCTTTTATACTTCAAAATCAGTTTCCATGAACTTAAAATTCTTGGCTTACATTTCATTTAGTATTTTGAATATTTTTTTTCCATTTTTCTTCTGTCAAAATGTGCTGCAGTTGAAAAGTCTGATGATAATCTAACTTGCTGAAATTACGAATTTTAACTGCAAAGAGGTTGGCAAACAAGAACTCTATTCTTTAAACAGGGTTATTAATAAAGGGACAAGACCTATTATTTTAAGTGCCTGCTGTGAACTCTGTGCTTTATGTGCAATACCACACTTTCAAGGTGTCCATACTAAGTCAATTTGATAAAAGAGAACTATAGGCTCAAATAAACATTTCACCTTAAAACTGGGGAACTGGAATTCAACCACATGTTTACTTAACATTAAAGCTAAGATCAGTCCATCAGGTTATTGCTGTCCTTTTGACAGGGTGTCTTCACACTCTATTTTGCCTGAGAGAATCCCAGTTTATAATTACTAATAATCTGTAATAAGTGCTAATAGGCTCCTCCTTTAAATGTCCTGTTTTGGAAGATAAATTGCTTTGTAGACATTATATCTTGGCCATGTAATGATGAATTCAACTTAAAGCTCTTCCCTAAACAAATGGGAGTGCACATATTGAAACCATGAACTTCTATATTTTCAGTGCCCCCACCTCGTCTCAATGCCATTGGCATTCTTTTAGTATTTGCTGTGTACATTGCTACTGAATCTTATTATGAATCTGTATGTTCCAGAAAATGAAAGCAAAATAAAACAACAGATTCTTTTGCTTACTTTAGATGTGTAAGCTTTTCTTTTTTATGTGGTGCACATAATAGCCTTCTGACTTGGCTTTGTTGGAGGAAACTACTTTTTTTTAGTATAAAAATCATGAAGTTTGGCTTGCTAAAATGGTGTCAGGGTAGGGGGACCATTTTTCTGGGATAGTAAACACCGTATCATTTGTAACCTGCTTGTGGGCTCTAAATTCTACTGATATTAACGGTGAAACATAGTATGGGTTGAGAGTCCGCTGACATGCGGTCAATCAATTTAACTTCCTAAGAAAGAGACGGTAGGTCTATAACGGTCCTCTGGGGAAGCCGGGTACTGCATTAATGCTCAGAACCAGGCGACGAGGAAAGAAATTGACACCTGAGTTCCCACCCCCTGGAAGCTAACAGCAATTTCAGAAATTTATATTATGCTGTGGTTTTGTGAAATTGCCACACCAAGTAAGGAGAAGAAAAGCCCTGAGGAGTTGTTTGTAAGACTGATAGCATCAGAGTTTGTTTGCCAGGAAAGATTCTGTCACAAATCTAAATGGGGCCAAAGTAGACACTGGATACCAGACTCTGTTTTCGGAATGTGAACACTTTGCTGGGGATTAACAGCTTGGATTTCACTTGAACATGGAGATGACCTTTGTGTTTATTTGGGGCAGTGTATGTATTACTTTAGTATTAAATATATAGAAGAAGGTAAGAGATTTATACTGTATCGTTATTGAATTATTTTTAATGTTAAAGTGATACACTCATTAAAATAAAATCAGAATAGAAAAGACCATTTTAAAAGTGAAACTGCCCCAAATCCATCTCTGCTTAGCAAGTCAACCACCTATATAGACATAACCACTTTTAATATTTTAAAGTGTATCCTTCAAGAGGTTTTCTAAGCATATTTAATATGTTAACATTTACCATTAACATAAACTTTTCAGAAATTTTCTGTAATTTTTATCCAGTTAAAATTATATCAAGGACAACTTTTCATGTAAGTAAAGACACACCTACTTTGGTATTTTTTAACAGCTGCACATTATCCCATTGTTCAGACACAGCAGGATGTACGTAACCAAAATGCTTTCTTTTGGGATTTAGGTAATTTCTAGTTATTTAATTTCTTTTATCAACAGCTCTGCCTTGAATTTCCTTGTGTTAAGTCTATGCACACATATGAGAGTGCATTGGATAGATATTGCCAAATTGCCCTGCAATTTATACCCCCAGTCACAGTGTATAGACTACACATTTGTTAATTTTTACAACTCTGTTCATTTGAGTTGAAATGTACCCATTTTTGTTTAGCTTGTATTTTATGTTATGAATAAACTGAACCACCTTTTCTTGTATTTATTATTCTTAGATGTAGGACAATGAACAATAATGTTTAAATGTTCAGCTTTTGGAGCTAGACTCTCTGAATCTCAACTCCACCGTAAAATAGCAGTATGATAATAGGCTAGTAACTGTTCTGTGCTTCACTTTTCTCCTATGTAAAATAATACCTCACATTATTGTTTGGAGGATAAAATAGGATAATGTATATACAATGTCTTGTAAATTGTGAAGCTTCATTATACAAATGTGAAGTCTTGTTTTCATTCCCATTGTAAAGCAGTTTCAAGTAGGAATCAAAGAGAATTAATGTGTTAAAAATAAAAAAAATAGTATAGTTGATTAGTCTAAGAGTCTTATTGTAGGTATTTTGTAACACTTTTAATTCTACCTCTTGAAATAAATTATGCATGAATTTAGAAAATATACAGAAGATAATGATATGAAAATCCAAAGCCTATATCATTATTATCAGCTTTCATCAGGAGATTTTTTTCCCCATATATGCTATTGTTCTGGTTATAATAGCAGAATTCTTCTGCATGGATGGTTATTAAAAGTAGCATTTGTTTTCTTATTGAGATTGCCCTTCAAAAAATATCAGCTCTTTTAGAAATAAGACATTTTCCTTGCTCCTGTGTATCTAAATTAATTGTTCATGTTAGATTATAGGTAGATGAATAATGTCTTTAGTAATAAGTATATATCCCTAAAATATTCACATCATAAATACAAGAACTTGGGACATATCAGAGAACACAATTCTATTCTACAGTCTAAAAACGTGCTGTTTTTTTCTCCAAGTATTTATGATTTATTATAGTCTCTTTTTCTCACTAACCCTCCTCTTCCCTTTTAACCTATGGATCAAGGAGTGAAGCAAACTTTTCCCTGTCAAGAAGAGTTACCTGTATGTTGGGTCCTGCACAACACCACCGACTACATAGTGCATGCCACAAGAGCTGGACTCCTGCTGCTTAAAAGTGTCATCATTCTGTCGCTCAGGAGATAAGAAATCTAACTAGATGCTTGAGTTGTTTGAAAATCTTACAATACCTACAAATCCTTATGCAGTGAAAATATTTTGTTACCGGAAGGTTTTCTTAATAGAAATAATTGTTTTATGGCAAATTAAATTGTATGAGCAAAATGAGAAAAATTGAACTATAGCCTGAATAGCTTATTAAAATATAATGCATATTTTATAATATTTTCTTTCTCAAGTTTTTAATGCATTACCAAATATTTTCTGAAAAAAAAATTTAAAATAATAAAGAATTGAAGTTTTTATGTTACCTCTAAAAATATGTGAATATGATTTGTAATATCTTGTAGTTCGGGCTAAATGTATATGTTCATTTACTCCATAAACAAAAATAACTCTTGGTGCTTTTTTGTGGATAACATGAGATGGTAAACTCAAGAGACTATTGACAATGTGATCTCATTTCATCAATACCCTATAAGAAGAGACTAACACGTAATATTTTGGGCAATAATTACCTTTAATATCAAGACTGTCTCCTTAAGTCATCCAGCTTGTTGGAAGACATGAAGATGAGTGTGAGAACCAGTACTAGAAAGTCGGAACTGGCTCTTCACCTTTATCACAGAATTATTTTCAAAATCAAAGAAAGAATATAATCTGTTAGGTTAAGAATGATTTTTTAAACCAGTTCCTAAATAGTATCTTATTGATTTTGACCATTTTTATGCTTATTAATTATTATTATCATTATGGATATTATAAGCTAACTCTGATTCATTTGGTCTATAATATTTTATTAGGATTTATTTTATAACAAGTTCTGCTCACAACTTGATTATCAGCAAGTTTTAGGAACCTCAAGGTTAGAAGTTAACGAGTTTACCCTGTAGTTTCACACTGTGCTACTGCTGGCTAGAAGATTTACTTCTGGATGAAATAGATATTTGTATTTATATAATAACACCTGAAAGTCATTTATGTTTCAATCTTCTAAAATATGATGTACTAATATTATAAATATTATAAACAGCATAGACTTGAAGATAGAGCTTGAATGCAAAAAAAAAAAAAAATCAGAGTGCTCTTGTTTTTCATTATGATGAAAGTTTCAGTTCTTTCCAATCTGCATTCTATTCAGGAGTTTTGTGACAAGCATGTTGGTCTGACAATCTCCGATTTCTGAATTTATAACATGCCCTCTGAGCACTGTTCTGTGCTCATCATCAAACCTTTATCATAACATCCCAGGTGATTTGGGGTTAAAGTAAAGATACCTCACTTGATAGTTGCTCTGATTGATAATAAATGGCTATAATTACTCAAAGAATTGCTTTTTAGACAAAGCAAAATGTGAGGTTTGATGTTTAAAGATGCTAAGATGAAGAGAATGAAAGCACAAAAGAAATGAAACTTCTGCAAGTCATAAAAGTTAAAAAAGCAGCAAATGAACAAAACACACATACACACACAATACAAGCAAAAACACATATGGATGGCAGTTGCTGGAGGGAAAAGGGGGATGGAAGGGAGGTAGTAAACAGTAAAAAAGGTCAAATATATGGTAACAAAGGAGATTTGACTTTGGGTGGTAAACACACAATGCAGCATACACATGATGCATTGTAGAATTCTATACTTTAAACATATAATTTTATTAACCAATGTCATTCCAATAAATTTAATTGAAAAAAATTTTTTTAAAGATGACAAATCAACAATCTAAATTCACCATAACCACCTGAAGAAGGAATAACAAACTGAACTTAAACCTAGCAAGGAAGAAAATATTGATTACAGCAGAGATAAATAAGAGAGATAATAGAAAACTAAGCAAGAAAAAAAACCCTCAAAAATTTGCTCTTAGAAATAAATATCAGGTGAATTAGAAGCCATTAGGTAAGTTGTCTAGAAAAAAATGAAAGACTCTGATTACTAAATCAGAAATATAAATTGTGATGTTCTACATACTTTACAGAAATACAAGGACTGTAAAGAATGCTATGGATAATTATATACCCACAAATTGGATAGTCTAGATGAAATAAATTTCTGAGAAACATACAACCTACCAAGACTAAATCATGATTAATAGAAAATCTGAATAGACCTGTGACAAGTAGAGAAATCAACGATTAAACACTTTCCAAGAAAGAAAGCCCTGGAGCAGATGCTTACCTACTAAAGTTACCAAATATTTAAAAAGAACATCAATGTTTCTCAAACTCTTCAAAAAACTGAAGACAAGAAATATTCCTTTACTCATTCATTTAGGAGAACATTACCCAGATATCAAAGCTAGACGAAGATGCTAAAAGAAAAAACAAATATTCTAACCTCGTAAGTTGCCTTCTGCCCAGGGGAACCCTCATGACCTCCCAACCGCTACCCACAGTGAGGACCCAGGCCACTGCCCTTTCCTTTCCTTGAGCTCTCAGAACATTCGGGAACTGCTTGCAAGGTCTGCCTCGCTCTCCTTGGATACCCCAATTATGTAAGCGGTAAACCTTTTCATGGCTCCTTGGTTTTAAAAAAAAAAGTTAAGAAAATAGGGCTTCCACAATAGTTTCCACATTAACAAATTTAAATCTATTTAAACTTAAATTTATTAACACTTATTAAAATTCAAGGTTTGGTTTCTTCATCATGCTAGTCACATTTGAAGTGGTCAACAGCTTAATAGTCAATAGGTTAATGGCTACCACATTGGACAGCAGTTAAGGCCGTTTCCATCAACATGAAATGTTCTGTTGGACAGCACTGGTGGAATCAAACCAACCATGCAGAGTAGGACACAGGCAGGATGATAGTTTGCACTGGACCAGTTGTCTTCGTCAGTGATATATAGTTCAATTAGAAAATTTAATTCAGTTCCTTTGTTAATAACTGTTTGAAGTCTAATAAGTTTTTGTGATAGGTTTTAGAATGATGATTATAATATGATAATAGTAATGTTAATAATATAATCACTCTTTATGAATTTATTTTAGATTTTTATTACATGACTGATTTGTTTTATCTACACACTCAACAATGTTTGCTTGTAATCTTTTTCATTGTGCAATAATATGATATTTATTCTAGTGTTAATGGACAGTTGGATTGAAAAAGTGCTCTAAATATTAATGACAAACTAGGTTGAAAGTAAATATATATAAAATATATATATTGCAAATAGCAAGCATAAGAATGCTGGAGCAACTATATTAACATCAGATAAAATAGACATCATGAGAAAGGCAATTACCAGAGATAATGACAGAAATTATATAACTATAAACAGGACAATTTAGGAAGAAGAAATATCACTCAAAATTTTTGTGCAGCTAGTTACAGAGCCTCAAACACTGGAAGCAAATATTTATAGAATTTAAAGATAGATAATATCACAATCATAGTTTTAGATATTAATGCCCATTTCAGAGCAATTGCTATAAAAACTAGCCAAAGAAGCAGAAAAGAAATGAAAGATTTGAAGAACACTATCAACCACCCTGACATAATTGATATTTATTGAACAATGCACCTAACAAGCACAGATTATACATTATTTTCACATGCACAGGGATTCTTTGACAAGTAGAATATATGCTGGACAAAATACAAGTCTCACTAAGATTTAAAAGTTTCAATGATTAAAATTATAGAGTATATTCTATAATAATAACAGAAATAAAGTGGAAATTGAAAACAATAAGATTTCTAGAAGAATTCACCCTAAAATGAATAATTAAAAATACTTTTAAATAATCTGTGGCTCAAAGATAAAATCTAAAGGTGAATTTTTAAAAATTCAATATAAATAATAATAATTTAAAAACAACACATCAAACTTTGTGAGATACAATTAAATCAGTTCTTAAAAAATAATTTATAGCTTTAGATGCTTACATTAGAAAAGAAGAAATGTCTAAAGTCAATGTCCTAAAGTGTTATTTTAAGTTGTTAGTAAAATAAAGCAAATTTATTTATTTTATTGTTTTTTTTTCAGAATAACACATACATTAATTTTATTAACTGTGAACTTGGGACAGAGCAAAGAGTTTACAGTTTCCAACTTTCAGTCTTTCTCACTGTCTGAATTTTTTCAGGAATTTTCATACTTCAAAAACTGTAAGTCTTGATATCAAACCCAGAGAAAGACATCATGGGAAATGAAGACTATAGGCCAATAACTTCTAAATATATATGCAAAAATCCTCAAAAAAATTGTGAGCAAAGCAAATACAGCAATGTATAAGAAGAATTTACACTATGACCAACTAGAATTCATCCCATGAATGCAAGTTGGTATAACATCTGAATGTTAATCAATGTGATGGTACACTATTTAAATGGAATAAAGAAGGAAAAACCACACTATCATACCAACAGGTGAATAAAAAGCATTGGTACCCTGGTTGGTGTGGCTCAGTTGGTTGGAGCATCGTCCAGTGCACCAAAAGGTTGCAGGTTTGTTTCCCCATCAGGAGCATACCTAGGTTGTGCGTTACATCCCGCTTGGTGCAGGTATGGGAATAGTCAAAACAATCTTGAAAAAGAACACAGTTAGAGGTCTCACATTTCCTACATTCAAAACTTAGTGCATAGCTACAGTAATCAGGACAGTGTAATACTGGCATAAGGATAGACATATAGATCAGTGAAATCAAATCTGTAAATAACTATCATATAGACAATTAACTGATATTTGCTAGGGTTGCTAAGACAATTCCTTGGGGGAAACAATAGTTTTTTCAAACAAATGGTGCTGGGACAACTGGATAGAATAAAGTTGGCCCCCATCTCACACCACACACAAAATTAAGTCAACATGTATCAAAAACCTAAATATAAGACAAAAAACAAACACAAGTTAAAAATAAGACCTTTTTAAAAATATTTTAAAAAATGTTTTATAAAAACTCTTTGAAGAAAATATAGGCATAAATCAATGTGACTATGGATTAGGCAATGATTTCTTTTCTTTGTATTTTTAAAACTTTAATTATACTTCAGTAATGCTTATATATAGATACAGGCTGAAAGGACTGTAAGTGATAACTTGTTTTGGTGCCTTACTCTCATGATTTTTGGTTTATTTGTTTTTGATTTTTTAATTTTTTTAATTAATTTATTTTTTCAAATACATTTGTCTCTGCCTACCCCCCACCACTTTCCCTTGCCCTCTCCCTCCCTCCATCCCTCCCTCCAAAGCAAATTTAAATCCAAGTAAGAAGGAAGAACATAAAAATACGGGTTATTCTAGAAATTAATGAAAAAGAAAATATATTAACTTTAGAAAAACTTAACAAAACCAAGCTTGGATTCTTTGAAAATGTATGTATAAAAAATGAGAAAACCTGAACTAGACTTACCAAGCTAAAAGAGAGAAAGTGCAAATTACCAGTATCAGGGATGAAAGAGGAATTATCACTAAAAATGATCAAAAGATAATTAGGTAATATCACTTTATTTGGAGAAACTTGACAACATAGATGAAATGAAAAGATACCTTGAACTATATACAGCTCACCGAACTGACACTTGGTAAAAAAATCCAGTTGCCTTTACGTCTAATACAAAAGTTGAATTTGTTATTAAATACCCTCCCACAAAGTAAAGTTTAGGTTCAAACTGTTACATTTATACACTCTACCAATAAAAAAAGGAAAGAAATAACCACATTTTTTTTAAAACAAATTTTTAGCACATAATAGATTCTCAGTAATCTTTATTTATTTAATTTTAAAGAGAGGGGAAGGGATGGCGAAAGAGGGAGAGAAACATCAATGTGTGGTTGCTTCTCATGCGTCCCCTCCTGGGGACCTGGCCTGCAACCCAGGCATGTACCCTGACTGGGAATTGAACTGGGACTCCTTGCTTTTCAGTCCAGTGCTCAATCCACTGAGGTCCACCAGCCAGGGCAATAACTACTTTTTTAAGTTATTTCAGAAAACAGATGAGAGAAAACTTCTCAGCTCATTTTTTTAAACCAGTATACTCTTAATACCAACTTGATAGATGTTATAAAGATAAAAATTATAGATCAATGCCCCTTGTGAACATAGACAAAAAAAACCCCTTAACAAAATATTTGCAAACATAAATTAGCAATCCATAGAAAAAAGAATAAATCACAGAGAGGTAGGTTTTATCATAGGAAGGTAAGGGTAGTATAACATTCAAAAATCAGTCAAGAGAACTCATAATATCAAAAGAATGCAAGACATAAACTCATATGATCATTGCAAAGCTATAGAAAGATTATTAGAGAAAATTCATCACTTCTTCAAGATGAAAGTTCACAACAAACTACAAATAAGAGAACTTCTTCAATTTTATAAATGACATTAACATAATGTTAATTTTTTAACAAAAAAACATAATGTTAACATACTATATGGGTGTATATTAAAAACTACTTCCCTTATAATCAGAAAAATGGCAGGGATGCACAGTCTCACCTCATCATTTACATTGAATTGGAGTTTTCACTAGTGGGAAAGGCATATAAAAAAATAAACAAAGATCTTAAAGAGAGAAATAAAACAGTGTCTGTTTACAAATAGCATGATTGAAAAATGGGGATAACTGTAATTGAACAACAACAAAATTTTTTTTAAAGATAAAGCAGAACAGATGTTTTTCATTTAGGCTTTGGGGGTATTAAGGACTTCTGGGTCAAAAAATCCCTGAGGGTTGAACAAAGCAAACACTAAAACTAATAAGAATAGATAGCTGAATACATATGTAGAGAATGTGAATTGTAGAATCTAAATGGAAAGTACATGGATGTTCAACTATAAAGTACTTTCAATTTTTCTGTATGCTTGAATTTTTATAATATTATGATAAAGAATGGTACACTGAAGATTGATGCATTTTAGTATATATAAATTCTACTTTCAAACGGGAAAATATTGTAACAGCCTAGGAAAGTCTAGACAAAGATATGCATGTTGAAGATTTAGGGAAAAGTGTTCTGATGTTTACAACTTACTCTGAAATTTAAAAACAACGTGAAATATTAAAAAATGGTTTAATGGATCAACAGAAGGATGGATAGCTGGATAGATATGAGCTTGGCATGTGTTGTAAAATTTTAATTGTAGAATCTAGGTTGAGGGTATATGAACATCCACTGTAAATTTCTTTCTATTTTTCTTTCTATTTGAAGTTTTCATGATGACAATGTTGGAAGAAAATAAACGGATTGGTCTGCTTAACTGATTTACAAACTTGTTTTTGAAACCTTTTGAAATGAAATGTTTTGCAGAATCATGATATACCAACATTTAAAAGCATAGCTTTATTTGGTCAGAAGTAGATAATAACTAATAATTTCTGCTCCTTTACTACTTTTTCCACATGTTGACTTTCAGACATGGCTAAAGATTCTAAGGCTCTGGAAAATATCATTTGGAAACAATTTTCAAAGTTATTGTCATTTCAGTGTCTCATTTTTTTCCAAAATACATTCTTATATTTTCATCCTTCTAAGACATTTGAAAACTTAGGTTTTATATATTTCTGCATTATGTATCTCTGTACATGCGAATTTATTCATGTTCAGTAAAAATAACAATGGTTAGTGTATATAAACCTTCATATATTTTTCCTGGATATGGGGAATAACTTAAAATCTGAAATAGTGATATGCATTACCCACAAAGTATTTCCTTAGACACAGGTGACATTATTCTCATCCGTTGACCTCTTTTTAGGGATTGCAGTCCTAGGAACTTGACAACAAAATCAGAGATTCTGTATTATATATTTTTAAAATAGAAATAAAACACTTTGGCATCATAAGTATGGCCTGCGTTAGGCTTTTATGGTAAGTCTTCATCAGGGAATACTTTACACAGCTGAATGTGTATGAGGAGGTCAATGGATTCTATACTGCAGTATCCTGGATATTCTATTTTCCACTGAGAAAACAGTTTCATTTTCTTCCTGTTGAAATTGTCCTATTCATTTTTCTATCATGCCTTTTAGAACAGGAAGTCAGGAGTCAATAACACCTTTTAGTTAATTATATTTTATATGTAAAACTCATAAAAGCTAGACAGCACTTTTCCTTCTTGGACATTGTTTTCCCTTGAGTCTCTCATAGTGTACAACAAACAAACAAACAAACAAAAAGAACTCTAAGAAAATAATCTTCTGGTTAACAGTAATAAGAATCATTTTCAAATTTAAAATGTGGAACTATATTATATATGGTATTTTACACAATAATTTATCTTTGCACTTACAGATTCTGTTGTTGAAGATCTCACTTTTAAAAATTATATTTGTCATCCAAGTCTTCCTTTATTCATAGAATGTGTTTTATGCAAATGAGTCGCCATCACATTTTCTCAAAATATATATTAAGATTACTTCCTATATCAAATTGGCTTATCTTTTTTAAGCTTCCTGTTTTTTCCCTGATGTTTTTGTTTCCTGATCACCAGTGCTGATATTTTCTTGCATTTCTTCTGTGTTGTTCCCCCTTTTCTGAAACAAATTTAAAGCCTTTATATTTACAGTTCTATGCATTTCCTCTCCCCACACTAAAAAAATTGAAATCTCACTCTACCAACAGAAGCACTGATGTGACTCTTTTCTTCCCTGGTTTTGAAACAATAAAGAAACCGGTTTGGTTTCTTTTTGGCCCGTTTCCTTTTAGTTCCCATGGTTTCCACTCAAGTCACAAATTTATATAAATGAATTCATACAACTTAACAGCAAAAATACAAACAACCTGATTAAAAAATGGCAGAGGAACCAAATGGACATTTCTCCAAAGAGGACATGCAGATGGGCCAGCAGACATGAAAAGGTGCTCAACATCATTTATCATCAGGGAAATGAAAATTAAACCCACAATGAGATATCAGCTCACACCTGTTAGAATGGCTGTTATCAAGAAATAAACAAAAAAAAAATGTTGGTGAAAATGTGGAAAAAATATATGGTGAAAGAAGATTTGAATTTGGATGGTGGGCACACAATGCAATATGCAGGTGATATATAATTATACACTTGAAACTTATATAGTCTTATTAACCAATGACACCCCAATAAATTTAATTAAAAAAGAAAAGGGAACCCTTGTACAATGTTGGTGGGACTGAAGATTGGTGCAGCCACTAGGAAAAAAGTTATGAAGATTCTTCAAAAAATTAAAAATAGAACTACCATATGATCCTGCAATTCTAATGCATATTTATCCAAAGAAATTCCAAACACCAAATCAAAAAGCCATGTATTCCTATGTTCATTGCAGCAGTATTTACAATAACAAAGATATAAAAGCAACCTAAGTGTCTATAAAAAGACAAATAGATAAAAATAATGTGGTACACATGAGTATATAAAATGGAATATTACTCAGCCATAAAGAAGAATGAAATCTTGCCATTTGTAACAACATGGATGGGCCTATAGGGTATTATACTAAGTGTAGTAACTCAGACAGAGAAAAACAAATACCATATGATTTCACTTGTATGAGGAATCTAAAAAACAAAATAAGTAAATAAAAGCAAACAAAAAATTCATAACCACAGAGAACAAATTGATGGTTTCCAGATGAAGAGGGGTTAGGGAAATGGGTGAAAAGAGGGAAAAGATTAAGGAGGAGAAATTATCAGTTATTTAAAAAGTCACAGGAATGTAAAGTACAGAACAGGGAATATAGTCAATACTATTGTGATAACTATGTGTGGTGTTAGATGGTTGCTAGACTTATCTGGGTAATCACTTCCTAAATTATATAAATGTGTAATCACTATGCTGTACACCTGAAACATAATGCTGTACGTCTACTAAAGTTCAAAAAATTAAAAAAGACATTAAAAAAGAATTTAAACTATATATAAGTGTATACATATATGGTCATATTTCTTTTATCTTTTTAATAGTTATACTTTCATTTTGTTCATTTTCCAGAATCCAATTTCCAAACTCTTAGATGACAGTATAAAAAATAAAATGCCCTTCTACTTTGATCTCATTTGCTAATGCTTCCTTTTTGCTAAAGTAGTAAAATATTTAAATATTGTTATTCTGCCTGCTTATCTTCTAAAACAAGAAATGAGGCACAGTGCAGTTAGGCCAGTTGCTTAACACTGGAACTGAAGTTTCCTAAACAGAAGATCTAATATCTTTCAAATTTTCTGAAGCAGCAGGACCCAATGTGTCTGACCTAAATTATAATAACTAGAACCTGAAGTTTGGGAAAAGGGCATGTGGTACACCTTAAACAGCTCTTGGTTCTACCACTGATTCAGTGAGTGACTTTAGAGAACATAGTTTTCTTCTCTATATTTTAGTTTCTTTATCTCTATTAAGGTTACTACCTACCTCTTCAAAGGTAATAAACATTAAATAAGTATAATGAATGCAAAAATTTCTTATTTGTATGTTTTCCATTATTCAGCCATCAATGACACTGATAACCAATAATTTCTGAATAATTACAATTAAACTGTCTCACCTTCTTATTTAAACCTGAAATAATATTTAAATTAATTTGCATGTACTTGAAAAATAGCAAGGTTATTAGTTTTCGTACTATCAGTCCAAAAACACATATAATCAAGAGCTGTAAATTGAGTTTTGGGGAAGAAAACAAATCTATGTGTGTTTGTGTTATTGTTTGTTTAGTGACTAGATTATGATAAGAGGCTGTGAAAGGCACAGCCATTTTAGGTGGCATGTAATCACAATCTTAAGAAGTAACATACAGCGTGTGTCTATACCAGTGTTACACTAGACTAGAATTACAAAGTCAAGTTATCTGGAGGCACTGGCTGTTACGCTGTGAAAAAAGGAGTTTTACAGAGAGAGATAAGACAAAGTCAGGAAATCAGTGTGGATTTTGAAAACGCCCCTGTACAATTACAAGAGTAACTTTGAAAGGGTAGATACAGTGTGATAAGCTGAAGAAAGAGATATAGAGCAAATGTTGATCTCAAACTTCGTCTCACATAACATCTTCCCTGGGAATTAAGGATAAGTGAAGAGCAGGTCAGACAGGACATGATGGAACACACTGATATCTGGGCTGGCAGAGACCTGACTCCAAAACTAGGTTATACAGAACACAGCTTACCTTGAACAGGATTAAGGAACTGTTGGAAGAAGCAAAAGTTCCCTACTTTCTGTTTTGCTTGTGGTGAAATAAAAAATTTCACAATATAAAACCTCCACAAACTACATAGGGATTCTGTTAATTTAGGGAAAACTAAGGGAGCAGAAAAGGGCTGAAAGAGCTTTTGCAGCCTCAGAGAGTCCAGGTACTAGTGACAATAAGCAGAAGTGTGGGGAAGGGAAGCACATGGCAGACAATTTCAGCCAGAGTGCCAGTGCATGAGGCCTTTTGTTTGGGCAAAGACATTTGCTCACATGTTCTCAAATACCACAAAGCTCCTTCCACAGGATGGAGGCTTGATCTAATAGGAACATGTTCCCTGTGTTTGGGGTTATGTGCACATAAAGGGGACCCTCCTGGCCATCAGCCACACAATAATGCACTGCTTTGCATGAATATTCATCCTGCAAATAGAGCAGGTTAACTATGCCTAACTTCCTAAAGGTAGAAACTCCCACACACAAATATGTACCCCTTGCACAGGCCAAAATATTTACCATCATTAGAGTTGTAGTAGAATGATACTTTGAGATTGTCATAATGGATTTTTAGTTTCAGTCTTTATTTTAGTGTGTAACACTCCACTGATAATGGCCTTTTTTGAGAGAGAATGCTTAATTGTCACATGGTAGGTAAGAAACTATAGAGATGAAGAAAAACAAAAATATTTAAATTATAGAAAATGAAGTAATCCAGAAGTCCTAGTAAAAACTTTATACAATGAATAATTAATCTGAGGGAAGGCAAAATGTATAAGTGATAATTTTCTTATCCTAAGAAAGATAAAGTCAACCAGCTAAAAGAAGAAAAATAAACAGGAAAATAAGAGCAGCAGAGTACTCTTATAATATGCTCCATTTTGCCAGATTGACTCCAGCGAGATGGTGATAGGGACCCCATCTTTTGGGTGTTCTTAATATAGAAGAGGAGGCTATTTCTACCTGCCTGGAGTGTAGCTCAAGAAAATTGTAATACGACAGAGAAGCCCCATATTCAGCAAAGCATCTGAATAGTAGAGTAGCAAGACTCAAAGTTTAAGAGAGTGATGCTAAAGGATGCCCCACTGCTCTGGTAAAAGAAACAACTGCTAAATTATCTATGAACCCTCAATTTTAGTATGAAAGTCTAGATGAGAGGACTGTTACACCTCAAGTAGCCTGGAGTCAGGATAAGATAAAAATCAGAATGTAAGACCTGCTACCCACATATGTCAAGATTTAGGCTACTTCAGCATATGCTAACAGGAATGAATGCTGTGATTACATCATACAGGTCAAATACAAACCATTAGGAGGAAAATTATATATCATCAGGTAGCAGAATAAAAGATACACCCCATCCCAGTTTGCACTGTTTGCTCAGCAGATGCCCAGATGCATGTAAGACACTTTAACTTAAATGTATTCTGTGGGAAAAGGCAGCTCAGGATTCAATTTTGAGTTGATGTATTTTAAATGTGATTAAAATATTGAATAACTGCTAATTTTACTGAGTTAACCCAAAATAAATATATTAATTTTTCTGACCACAATGGGTCTTTGAACTATAGTTTCTGTTGAGTTATAGACAAAGGAATACATTTATTGAATATATACTTTTTTATTTTTATTTTTTACTGAACTGCCTGGGAATGGTATGGGGAGCAACCGAAGCAATGATTGCTTGGAATGTAAAATGGTACAACAATTTGGGGAAAAATTTTGGTATTTTCTTAAAATGTTAAACATACAGGTACCATATGACACTGCCATTCCACTCCTAAATATTTATGCAAGGTAAATGAGAACATTAATCTATGCAAAGACTTTTAAACAAATATTTATATAAGCTTTTTAATCATAATGGGCCAAGCTGGAAACATATAAACATACATAAACAGGTGTATTAATAAAGATATTACAGTACTTTCATACAACAGACTAATACTTAGCAAAAATAAATAAATTATTGATAGATTGAAGCACATAGCTGAATCTCAAGATAATTAGGCTAAGTGAAAGGAGCAAGAAAAGAAGACATACATACCATATGATTCCATTTATTAAAATTATAAACACTGCAAACTAATCTCTAGTTGACAGAAAATAGATCAAGTAGCTGCCTAAGGATGGCAGTATTTCATAAGGGCAATGAGAATAAAATAAAGTGAATGGATTTGAGATGCTGCCTTTTCATTTTATCTCACAAAGTTGTATATTTTTTAGAATACATCTTCTAAAATGATTTGGTCTTCACTTCCTAAGATGCGGATATTTTTAAGATTATGTGTTATATTGTACTGGTTGTTAAATGGCAATTAAATGTAATTTTTATGGTTGGCAACTGGTATAAAAATTACCTTAGAAACCTATGAATTATTTATTTTCCTATCTTTGATGTGCTTTTTTATTATTAATGTCTCTCAATCTGAAGGCAAAATTGATTTAGCCTTATTCTAGAATACTACTATGTTTAAGACTGTCTCTTTCTAGTTATGCTATTTTTATAATTATGTACACTGACATTCATTAAATAAATCCTACCTCATAAAGTAATGAATCATGAAATTCCACTGTTTAGAAGTTATTACTCTATTAGACTACGTATTTATTCATATTTATATATATATACATACACATATACAAAATTTCCATGATACAAAAGTTATCAGCAGTTTTTCTTTTCTGAAATATAAAACTCTTTTTAAATTTATGTGTAGTTAACATGCAATATTATATTAGCTTAAGGTGTACAACATTGTGATTTGATATTTATAGACCTTACAAAGTACTCACCACAAAAAATCCAGTATCCATCTGTCACTATTCAAAGTTATTGTGATATTGACTATATTCCTTCTGCTGTAATTTACTCCCCATGACCCACTTATAAGTTTGTACCTCTTAGTTCTCTTCACATTTTGCCCATCTCCTCATCCCTCTAGGAACAATGAGATTTTCTGTATCTATGAGTATGTTTGTTTTGTTTATTCATTTGTTTGGATTTTTAGATTCCACATATAAATGAAATGATACAGCATTTGTATCCAATTCCTCTATCCATTCAGGTAGTGATGGACACCTAGGTTACTTCCATATCATGGCTATGTAAGTAATGCTGTAGTGAACATAGGGGTGCATACATCTTTTCAAATTAGTGTTCTGTTTTATTAGATAAGTGCCCAGTAGTGGAATTTCTGGGTCCTTCTTTGTCTTTTGTTATAGCTTTAGTTTTAAAGTCTAGTTTGTCTGATATAATATTGCTATCCTAATATTTTTTATTTCCATTTTCATGAAATATATTCTTCATCTCTTTACCTTCAGTCTGTGCATGTCTTTTGATCTAAAGTAAGTCTCATATATAAGGGTCTTGATTTTTTTTACCCATTCTGTCTCCCTATATTGTTTGCATTGAGCACTTAGTCCATTTACATTTAAAGTAATTATTGCTAGTTTTATACATATTGCAATTTTAATTATTTTCATAGATTTATAAGTGGTTGGTCTACTATCTTTACTATTTGTTTGCCTTTATAAATGAGATTTTTTTCCCCATATACTTACTTTTAGTTTAGGTCTTTTCTTTTCCACTTAAAGAATTCCCTTCAACATTTTGTGTAATGTTAGTTTAGTAGTGATGAATTCCTTTAGCCTTTACTTGCCTGAGAAAATCTTGATCTCTCTTTCAATTCTAAATGATAATCTTGACAGGTGGCATATTCTTGATTGTAGCTTTTCCCCCTTCATTATACTGAGTATATTATACCATTTCCTTCTGGACTGCAAAGTTTCTGTTGAAATGTTAGCTGACAGTCTTAAGGGCATTCCCTTTTACATAACTAGTTGTTTTTCTCTTGCTGCTTTTAAGATTTTTCTATTTTTATCTTGAAGTTTTTACAATATAATTTCATTATATTTAACTTTTAACAATATAATTATAATGTGTTTTGGTGTGGGTCTCTTTGGGTTCATCTTGTTTGGGATTTTCTGTGCTTCCTGGACCTAGATGTCTGTTTCCTTCACCAGGTTTGGGAGTTTTCAGCCATTAGTTCTTCAGATAGATTTTCCATCCCTATCTCTCTCTCTTCTCCTTCTGGGACCCCTATGATGCAAATGTTGACCTACTTGATGTTGTCTCAGAGGTCCCTTATGCTATCCTTATACTTTTTAATTCTTTTTTGTTTTTGATCTACCAAATGGGTGAGTTCCACTATCCTGTCTTCCTGATTGCTGATCCATTCTTCTGTGTCATCTGATCTACTTCTGATTCCCTCCAGTGTACTGTTCATTTCAGTTGCTATCTTCTTCAGTTCTGATGGGTCTTTTTTTATAATTTCTATCTCTTTGTTGATGTTATCACTGAGTTTATTTACTTGTCTGTAGGGTTTGATGAGCATCTTCATGACTATCACTTTGAACTTTTTATCTAGTAGACAGCTTATCTCCATTTTAATTATTTCTTTTTCTGGGGTTTTGTCTTGTTTTCTTTTATTTTTGTTTGGAACATATTCTTTTATATCCTTATTTTGCCTGTTTGTTTTAATGTGTTAGGTAGGTCAGGTATGTCCCCTGGTCTTGAAGGACTGGACTTATTTAGAAGGTGTCCAGAGGGGATCAGTGGTGGAAGCCCACTTGTCACCAGAGCTAAGTACTCCAGAGGTGTTCTCTGGGTGGACTAGTGTTGCCCCCCCATTGTGGCTAGGCCACAAACTCTATGGACACACTGGCAGGTGAGGCTGGTCCCTGACCTGGTGGCTGTGAGGCCCAGCCACAACTGTTGCAGACACACTGCTGTGTGCCGCTGTCAGCTGAGTGTGTCCACTGGGTGTAGCAGGGAAAAAGCTGCTTTGTAAGGGTAACAGCCTGGATGACTCCTTAGGAAAAATCCTAGGGTGGGGTGCAAAGTGTTAGCAAGGTTAAAGTGTCAGAAATGGTGCCTACCATCTTCAGACCAGCTAAGTGTGTAGAAAGTAAAGAAAGGAGGGAAATAGTTCCCACCAGCACCTCTAACTCAGAAGAAAGTTCAAACAGATTCCTTTCCCTCCAGCACACACCCTAAAATTAGTAAATGTGTCACTTATCATATGAGTTAGGCAATTGTGAAATTGCTGCTTCTGTGCTAAATCAGAAAGAGGGCAGCATGGGTTTCCTACAGCCCCTTTGGCTCTTCCAGACATAAGCTCTTCTGGTTTTCAAAGCTACATGTTATGGTGTTCCTCTTCCTGCTGCGGGTGCCCTGTCTGGGGCTCGAATTCCTCACTTTTCAGGAATGAACTCTGTAATTGTGACACTCCTCCTACTTGTGAGTCACTGCAAGCAGAGAAGGGGGAAGTGTGGGTCCTGACTAGACTTAGTCTCTACTCCCTCCTACCCTTCCCAATGGCTTTTTCTTTATATTTGCAGTTGTAGAAAACCTGTCCTTATATTTTTCAGGTAGTTCTAAGAGATAGCTGTTCTATATGCAGTTGTAGTTTTAGTGTCAATGAGAGAGATGAGCTCAGGATCTTCCTACTCCAAACTCCTGAACTCAGGCCAGGAGCCTTGCTCCTGGATGCCAATTTAACTTGTCCATAAAATTTCATTCCTTGCAGTTGGTGCACTGCCCCAGCAACAAACCACAAGCACAGCTTTTTTCAAAAGTACTTATGTGTTTACCAATATTTGCAACAAGCAATGAATGTTTAAATAATATAAATACCTTCTTTTCCTTTTGTGCATTATCTGTTGATTAGTATGCTCATAAATGCATGTTTTCCTCCTTTTTCATCTACGAAACAATCAGGCAGATGAAAAATATGTAATGATACCATAGATGCATTAAGTCTTATCAAGAAGAAATGTGTTAAGGATCTCTATGATAGAGAAAATGCTTTATTAGACACAACTCCATTTTCATACAAGTGATAAAACCTTGGAATTCTTAAAATTATGAATAAGTGGAAACTTTTTATTCTCACTATCCATAATAAATTGAGATTAGTATTTTCCTCAATTTATTTTCTGTTGTGCTGCGCCACGGCTGGACAGGGCATGCGGCTGCAGGGGAGAGCCGCTGAGTTCACCGCTCGTCCCAGGCCCAGACAGCAACCACCGCATTGGGGAGGATGGAGCGTGCCGCAGGTCGCGCCACGCTCCCTGAATCTGAGGGAAACTGGCAGGGGGCCAGCTGAGATGGCAGCAGGGCTCTGAATTCTGCAGAGCCTGTCCCAGGGTTGTCACGGATGAGGGGAATAAACACAAGTGGTCGCAAACACTTCTCTGTTTCCCGGGAGAGCAGACATTGGCACCCCGTGGCACATCCATCTAGTAGGGAAGGCCCCAAGTCCCTTTGTCCAAAGGCTTTTATTGGAAAGATTATCAGTGGGACTAGGTTAACAGGAATGCACAGGTTATCTCATTATATCAGTATGCTAATGTTTACAGAGAATAGGTTATGCTTTGAAGAAAACAAATGTCAGGAACACACCAATTTACATGGGTCTGAGAGGAGACTAGTAAACAAGAGAGAGGACTAAACTTGAGAGCATAGTAAACATAAGAGTGCCCAAGGGTATAAGGCTAGAATCTGTGAATAATGTAAATGTTCTTAGCCTGAGCTGGCTAGAGCTTTTGAGGGAAGAACAAAGCACACTTTAAAGAATTTACTTTCAGGTCTGATTTCCCTAGGAACCGCCAGATCTGGTTTTGGGCTGATTCCCATATTGTTTAAAGCCTGAGCCAGGCTGCGGGAAGGGAGCCGATAAGACACAAGGAGACTTTTTTCAGATAGAATGAGGACTCCGGCCATGTCCAAGCCAAGCCCAGAGGTGCGGGCCTTTTTGCCCTTTCTCTGTGTCCCCTAATTTCTTGTCTGCTTCTCATACGGTCAATGTCTGGCTTAGGTCACCCCTCCATCGAGGGGTCTTACCTGTCATCAACAAATGACCATCACAGGGTAAAGCAGAGAAGCAGGAGCTACACTCCTGCCAAGGGGAACAGGTTATGTCTCCTCAAAAGCCTGTTTCTCCAAGGCCTCCCTGATTATTTTCAGCCATGATGCCCTCCCCCCTGTCGGCGCAGTTACAGTTCCTGAAACCAGACAGGGCGTTTCCCAACAATTTTCATATGGAACACCTAGAATTATTAATTTAGATTATCTTGATCTCTTACATGTTTATTATACAACTCTGCTTCTTTCTGTGTCCTTCTAGCTCCTGTTCACCACCCTACAACCAAAGAATTCTCTCTAAAATACACTGTACCTTTTTCCTACTCAGGTAAATATCTTAAATTTCCTTCATTTTTACAGAAAATGAATTGCAGAATAATTGGATTGAGTTTGCTCCTTTGCAATGGAAAAAATCTTCTGCTCAGACGCAGTTTTGCTAGTTTTCTGGGCCTCTACTTAAAATACACTGCCTTTAGGAAATCCCCCTGACTGGCCCTTCCACAAGACTGAGTTTGGTACTACTCTGTCCTCCTTCCAAACCCAATAGAAATACTTTCCATACTGCCTTCAAATTGCCTGTCAAAACATAGGTCTCTTTCATAGCCTATCAGTTCTTTGAAAACTGAATTTTATCTCAGTAATCCAATAACTATTTTTATGATTATTGAAACACACAGCATATATCATCTATTCTAAGTTCTCTCTTTCACCTTTATTTATTTATGCTTAATTACTTTTATTAATGCTGCTTTTCTAAAATTCCATTTAATACAACATTATTTTTGCTATACAAGCTTCTTTGGATTAGTAATTTGCCTTGCATAGTTTTTGTCACCTCTTTATTTTCACATTTTCTATTTAGTTTTGTTTTATGTATCCATTGTTAGTAGGGTATATCTACATTTGTTTCTGTTCCTATTCTTTTTGCTTTTTTGTTTCCCTTGTTTGTTTTCTTTAATTTAATCTAAGACTATTTGAAAAGTGAATTTAATCTATTTATTTTTTGCTTCTATTAATATATTTTGATGTAGTTTTATTTTGATATATTTCTTTAATATTATTTTTGTACTTTCTGATTATCACAATTTGCTTCCTTGTGTTTTCCTTTAACTTGTTAAATTTGTAAGGTCTCTTATAATCTTCTTCTATACTATAATAATATGAAAGATAGGTTTATAGTTACATTTTTCATATGTATATTTAAGTATAATGGTTAAGGTTACAAAGTTTCAGATATGCAGGATGAAGAATTTCTGGAGATCTAAAATATGGCATGATGACTAGAATAAATAATACTATATTAAATACAGGAAATTTACTAAGAAAGAAGATCTCAGGTTTTCTCACTGCAAAAAAAGGAGAAAATAGGTAAGTATGGGAGGAGATGATTATGTTATTAGCATGATTTTAGTAGTCATTTCACTATGTATGTTTATATCAAGACACACTATACATCTTAAATGTATATAATTTTTATTTAAAAAGATGACTGGATCAAAAAATTGTGGTACATATACACAATGGAATACTATGCAGCAGAAAGAAAAAAAGAAGTACTAAACTTTGCGACAGCATGGATGGAACTGGAGAGCATCATGCTAAGCGAAATAAGCCAGGGGGTGAAAGACAAATACCATATGATCTCACCTATAAGCGGAACCTAACCAACAATGCAAAGAAGCAAGGAAAATATGACCAGCACCACTGAAAGGAAAAGAAATCAACAGAGACAAGAGGGAAGGGGGGGCAGAGAAAGGGAAGGGAAGGGGAAAGTCAAGGAACATATAGCAAGGACTCATGGACAAAACCAAAGGGGAAGAGCTGAGGGAGGGAAGGTGGGAGGGGGCAAGGGAAAGAGGTGGGGGGGAGGCAGAGACAAATGTATTTTAAAAGTAAATAAATTAAAAAAAAAACAAACCTAAACTAAACAAACGTTAACAACTTTGAAAAAAAAAAAGAAAATAATTATACAGTAAAAAATAAACCAAACTATTCCCCAAAAATATCTTAGCTGATAAAGTCTGAAGTTGTTTAGTATCTCTATTCTCTTTCTGAAATATACAGACTTTGTCTCACCTTACCAAATAAAAATATTGCATATTATTATAGTTATATATTGAATTTTATTTTCTGCAAATAACATTTTATTTTTCATAGAAATAATTAATTTTCTAACATATTTCATAAATTATTTCTTGCACAAGGCTTAATTTTTATTCTGGTGAGGTTAATTACTGACAGTTTTACTCATTTCAATGAGGTTGTGATGTTGGTAAAGTCTCTAGATTTTATTTGATTTGTATTATTTCTTAGTCTTTATTATAAATGATAATTATTATTAATTGTTGATTTTATTTAAAGAATAGGGTACATATCAAAATGTGAACGTGCAAATACCTTGACCAAGACTCTTCATAGTCATCAGTTTTATGTCTTTACCTCAACTGCTATGCCATGAGCTTCTTGCAAACATAGATGAAAGAAAGGATATGATATAAATCTAATATTTTTTTAAATAATTGAAATTTTTGGAGTCCAGATCGGGTACAGAAGATTGCTTATGTGGCTTTTTTGTATCAAAAAGTACAAAAAAGTCCACAAATTATTATTTTTTAAACTTTATTGTGTTTTTTCCATTACCATTTAGTCCCTTTATACCCACCTCCCCTCAGCAATCACCACACTGTTGTCCATATACATGAGTCCTTTTTCCTTTTTGCTCATTCCCTCTAACCCCTAACCTTTCCCTCGCCACTAGCTGTCATCCTGCTCTCCATCTATGAGTCTGTCCCCATTTTCCTTGTTAGTTCAGTTCATAAGATTCCACATATGAGTGAAATCATGGTATTTGTCTTTCTCTGACTGGCTTATTTCACTTAGCATAATGTTCTCTAGGTCCATGCATACTGTTGAAAAAGGTAAAATTTTCTTTTTCTATGGCTGAGTAGTATTCCATTGTATAAATGTCCCATAGTTGTTTTAACCACTTATCTACTGAAGGATACTCGGTCTGCTTCCATATCTTGGTGACTATAAATAATGCTGCGATGAACATAGGGGTGTTTATATTCTTTTGAATTAATATTGTAGGGTCCTTCAGATATATTCCCAAATGTGGAATCACTGGGTCAAAAGGCATATCCATTTTTAATTTTTTTGAGGTATCCTCATACTGCTTTTGACAGTGACTGCACCAATTTGCTTTCTCACCAACAGTGCAAAAGGGTTACCCTTTCTCCACTCCTTGCCCATATTTGTTTGTTGATTTATTGATAATAGCCATTCTGACAGATGTGAGGTGATAATCTCATTGTGGGTTTTAATTTGCATTTCTTGGGTGATTGTTGATGTTGAGCATATTATCACATATCTGTTGGCCATCTGTATGTCCTTTCTGGAGAAGTGTCTCTTCAGGTCATTTGCCAGTTTATTAATTGGGTTGTTTATTTTTTTTCTTGTTGCATTTTATGAGTTCTTTATAAATTTTAGATATTAACCCCTTATGAGATGTATCAGTGAATATGTTCTCCCATTCAGTGAGTTGTCTTTTTATTTTGTTGATCATTTCCTTTACTGTGCAAAAAATTTTTAGTTTGATGTAGTGCCATGTGTCTATTCATTTTTTGTGTCGCTTACCTGGGGAGATATATCTGCTATAATTTTGCTATGAGCAATGTCCAATATTTTGCTGCCTATCTTTTCTTCTAGGATTTTTATGGTTTCAGGTCTAACATTAAATCTTTGATCCATTTTGAATTTATTCTTGTGTATGGTATAAGAAAGTGGTCTAGTTTCATTTTTCTGCATGCATCTGTCCAATTTTACCAACATTATATATTGAGTAAACTATCTTTAGCTCATTGTGCTTGCTTCCTCTTTTGAATATTAATTGACTATAAAGGTGTAGGTTTGTTTCAGGGTTCTTTATTCTATTTAATTGATTGATCTATGTGTTTGTTTTTATGCCAGTACCATGGCCTTACAGTGTAGTTTCATATTAGATAGAGTGATTGCTCTATGATCATATCAATACATGCAGAAAAAGCATGTGATAAAATCCAGCACCCATTTATGATAAACACATTCAGCAAAATGGAATTAGAGGGAACATACCTAAATATAATAAAGGCCATATATGACAAACCCACTGCCAGCATCTTACTCAATGTGCTAAATCTACAAGTGTTCCCCTTAAGATGGGGAACAATACAGGGATGTCCACTTTTACCTCTCTTATTCAACATAGTATGGGAAGTCCTAGCCACAGCAATCAGACAAGAAGTAAAAGGCATCTGAATTGGAAAGGAAGAAGTAAAACTGTCATTATTTGCAGATGATTTGATATTGTATGTAGAAATCCCTGAAGATTCCACCAAGAAATTGCTAGAACCGGTAAGTGAATTCCACAAAGTAGCAGGATACAAAATTAATATCCAGAAATCAGTTGCGTTTTTATTTGCCAATAATGAACTAACAGAAAGGGAGATTAAGAAAACAATTCTATTCACAAGTGCTACATAAAGGATAAAGTACCTAGGGATGAACTGAAACAGGGATGTAAAAGACCCATACTCAGAAATTATAAGAGACTGAAGAAAGAAATTGAAGAAATTACAGATAAGTGGAAGCCCATAGTGTGTATACATGGATAGGAAAAGTTAACATCATTAAAATGTCCATACTACCCAAAGAAATCTATAGATTCAATGCAATTCTTATCAAGATTCCAATGATGTATTTCACAGAACTAGAAGAAATATTTCAAAATTTTGTATGGAACCACATAAGGCTCTGCATAGCAACAACCTCGAGAAATAAGAACAATTTTTTTTGTATCAAAGTATAAAAAACATGTTTTATGTCTTTTTTTTGAAATCCATTTTCATTTTTTAAAATACTATATAAGGTATTTCCCCTTGTTTCACAAAATATTCATCTCAGATTTGAAATATGCTGGAAATTCTTTAAAAAGTAAACTTTAAAATTTCACATAATAAAATTAATAAACAAAGAACAGAAAAAGAAGAAAAATAATTTAGATATTAGGCATTTAATCATGTGTTAACAAGTTTGAGCATATGTTACAGTTCCTGAATCCATAAATTGAATTTGATTGATAATTCTGACTATTCTAATTAAGATTTTTGTTTGCTTGATATAAAACAATTTTAATCAGAAAACAATTCAAATGATATGATTTGCTCTTAAGGAATGACATGGAGTTGAGTCATATTAAAACAATTTCAATTGGGGTATTACTTCAATAACAATTTAAAGATGGTTTTGTTACTGATAAGTTCAAATGCGATAGCCTGACCACTTTTTAATACAAAATTATCAGGGTTACAGTAACATTAAAATGTTCTTATCTCAACTTTCTACTTACTGACACTTTTAAAAGCCTAAAGCAGACAATATGATTATATTTTGTATAGGTGCTATAGAATGTCAAATATTTCCACTGCTTAGAGAACAAAAGGAAAGCTAAAACATGCTTGGACTGATACATTTGTATTACATGGTATTTGATCAAATTAGTTAGCTTTATACTGAATTTAATAGGTAATTTTATTTATTATAGAAGAACTAAAAAACCCAGGCTTAGAAATATTTCCTCCAGATCTTATGTTCTTTTTGTTCCCCAAGGTGCTGTAAACTCATAGAGCATCTTGAAGCAACTCATCGTATGACAAGCCATATAGTATAGTGAGCGTCTCTTATACAAGCTATTTCATCATATTAATATGTCAGTTTCTTAATTTTGCGTAAGAGATAAGGGATCAAGTTTTGGAGTGGAATGTAGTATATTAAAATTATTCTTGCAGCTTAGAATTACAAAATATATTGTACAAGTTTAAAACTCTTTGCCAGAGCTGGGCTATAAATCTACATCTTTCTGACTCCATGTGCTTAATTTCTACACTCCATGGTTTCATAAACATTATATGATTTCACGGTTGTTTCTTTCACTATACTGCAAAATTTCTTTGAAGTCAAGATTGAGTTTTAGTAATCTAGTTATCCTCTCTATGGACACAGGATGTACATAGCACAATGCTTACACATGCTTGCTACTTTTATTCATTTTAAATTTTGGGATACTTATGAACAACCACCACAAACAAAAGCAACAACTATTTCTAAGTGTACTTATATAGTAAAATATACTGGGATTAAAATCAGTGCAACTGTAGAAGTACAAAGAAAAAAATTTCCCTGATTTTCTACTGTCTGAATATGTTTTGTTGAATAGACTCCTTTTTGTTACCTTCCACTTGCCAACTTGATACTCCACTGGGAATAATAACTGGTATGCTGATATGAGTACAGCTTAAATAATAATTATAATTCAAGTTTATATAACACATTATAATTTATAAAGTGTACTGGAATACGTTATCTGTTTAATCCTCAATATCTAAAGACTATACAGGACTATTAATTTTATTCTCATTTTACACATGTAAATCAAGTTTCAAGAAAATTAGAAACTTTGTGACAGCATGGATGGAACTGGAGAACATCATGCTAAGTGAAATAAGCCAGGCAGTGAAAGACAAATACCATATGATCTCACCTATAAGTGGAACCTAATCAACAAAACAAACAAGTGAGAAAAAGAAAACCAGAGAAATGGAAATAAAGAACAGAATGACAGTAACCAGAGGGGAGGGAGAAGGGAGATAATGGGGAAAGAGGGGGAAGGGTAGTCCAGGAACTCGTATGAAGGACCCACGGACAAAGACAATGTGGAGGGGATTGAATGTGGAAGGTGAGGGGGGTAGGGAAGGGAGAGAGTAACGGGGGGAAATGAGAACAGCTGTAATTGAAAAACAATAAAAAATAAATAAATAAATAAAAAAGAAAAAGAAAATTAGGAACTTAATGAAGGATATGTGAGTGGAGAATGGCAGGTCCTGGATGAGATCTTTGCCTCCCATGTCATAATTCTTTTAATTTCTTTAGTGGTAATTAAAGTAAATTTTTAGTGGTAATTAAAGTTAATAATTTTATATGATGTTAATGCTGGATATTATATTAGAAACACTTGTATTTCCCCAGGTGAAGACATTTTACTTTTTGTTGATGTATTTTCTTCTTTTTTCTTAATAGAAAATCAGCTGTGACAGAGTTGACTCTACTCCCTCATCAAGGCTAAACCCTAATCTTAGCTTTCTGAATTATATTCAAAGAGGGGCTCTGACAAAATTTTGGTTAATAATTTGTGAGAAAATTCTATGGTGGGTTGGAGGTATTTGGTGAATAATTCACCTCTAAAATCAGACATACAAATGAAACAGCTTATTTAGTATAATGTTATATTCCCATATAATGCTTGGAACTTTTCCATCTTGATGATGAATGGCTATCTGAGCATTTGGGATAAAATCTAGGTGTTTAACAGCATCTTTCAGTCCTCAGATTAACAAATCTTGAACTAACCTCACCTCAGGTTCTGTAATATGTGATATAGGAAAGAGCTCTTACTACTTAAATCATTTTGTGTTATTTCTCCCCTGAAACATGTAAACTGATAAAATTAAATGTTTATTACATTTTCAAAAAAATGAATGAGCCCTATGCATATGGAATAGTTACTAAAAATAAAGTTTCAACTATTTTAGAGAATATATACATACTTTCAGTAATATGAATTGTTATTTATTGACTGATGCTTCAGTGCTATTATATTGGTATAAGCTACCATAAATATCCACCTTACCAGGTTATCATGTAATTACTATAGTTAATTTAAGTTTGGTGCCCTAAAACTTGGTGGGATCCAAGAATGAGATAGTAAATTGTATTCTAAAGTTATTTACTATTTATGTGACCAAAATATCCATATGTAGCCTGTATTAGGTTGAAAATTATTTTCCTCAAAAATATAGTTAATTTTGAAAGCCTGAGAGTCTTCCAGAAATGAAAATGAAAGCACATTTTCAAAATTACTTTTGTTTCAACTCTAGAATTATGACTTTAATTTATAATTTGGTTGGTTTAAATTTGAAAGAATTGTTCATAGTAGAGAGAGACTTCCAATGACAAGTTTTGTATTTATTCTGACACACTTGGACTAAATTGAGTTCAATTAGATTGGTAGTTAAAATATTTTTCCCATTGATTTTTAATATGTGGGAATAAATGGAGAAGCTAAAACTTTATTGAAGTAACTGACAGGTGAAGGGTAGTGGGTGGGAAGAAATGGAGTTTTTCACTCTATGTTGAAGTTTGCATCACTGATTAGAGGATGTGGCTTTTAGTTTCACTTACAGCCTGGCATTCAGTGTAGCCTATGTGGAAGATATGTTCTCTATTTTACTATAAAGTCTTATATATTTTAATTATTACCTTATATTTTTTGTGCCCCTTTGATAATTAATAGTTTTTATTTCATGCTTTACTTAGTAACTGAAACATTACTTTTAAAGTTCATGCATATTATTTGGTGTTATCCTGTGCTATGTCTATTGACCTATCTCCTCATTTCATGCAACTTTATCAAATTATTGTATCTCTATTTATTCATCTTTTCTTGTATTCATTATGACATTTTGCTGATATCTTTATCTAGATCTTGTCCATTTCTTGTAATTTTTAATTAAAACATCTAGTTGGTTGTTTATTTTGTTGTGTAGAACATCTTTAGTTTGATGTAATTCTACCTTTTCTATTTTTGCTTTTGGTGTCATATCCAAAAAACAAAAAAAATCTTTACCAAGACCAATGTCAAAGAGCTTTTACCCTATATTTTCTCCTAAGAGTTTTATGGTTTCAGGTCTTATGAAATCTTTGGTCCATTTTGAGTTAATTTTGATGAGCATCATCAGAAAGGGGCCCATTTTCAATATTCTGAATGGATTATCCAGTTTACCCAACACCATTTATTGAATTGACTATTCTTTCCTTACTGAGTATTTTTGGCTTCCTTTTCTACTGTTAGTTGACCATACATGTGTGAGGCAGCCTGTGAAATGGGGAAAAATATTTTCAAACTATGTATCTGATAAGGAGTTAATATCCAAAGTATATAAGAAACTCATACAAATCAATAGTAAAGAAGAAAATCCAATTTAAAAAAATAGAGGAACTGAAGACACATTTTTCCAAAGAAGACATACCAATGTCCAATAGGTACAAGAAAAGATGCTCAATGTCACTCATCATCAAGGAAATGCAAATCAAACCAAAATGAGGTATTACCTCATACCTGTTAAAATGGCTATTATCAAAAAAGAAAGGAGAAAATAAGTGTTTGAGAAGATGTGAAGAAAAGAAAACTCTTGTGCACTGTTGGTAGAAATTTAAATTTGTGCAACCACTATGTAAAATAATATGAAGGTGGAGTTTCCTCGAGAAATTACAAATAGAATTAACATATGAAATTACAACTAGAATTACCAATATACAATTCTGGGTGTATATTGGAAGGAAATTACATCTGTATCTCAAAAAGATGGCTGCCTCCCTGTGTTCATTGCATCATTATTCACAATAGCCAAGATATAAAAACAACCTAAATGTCCATCTACAGATGAATTGATGAAGACATACACATGCTCACACACAGGAATGTTATTCAGCCATAACAAGGAAGGAAATTCTGCCATTTGTGACAACATGGATGGACCCTGAGGGCATTATTCTAAGTGAAATAAGTCAGAGAAAGACAAATACTGTATGATCTCACTTATATGTGGAGTCTAAAATAGCCTCATTCATAGAAACAGAGTGAATGATGGTTGCCAGGGGCTGCTGGGGGTGGGAGGGCTGGGAAATGGAAAGATATTAGTCAAATGGTGCAAAGTTCCAGTTATAAGATGAGTAAGTTCTAGTGAACTAATGTATAGTGCGGTGGCTATTGTTAACAATACATTGTATACCTGAAAGTTGCTAAGAGAGTAGGTCTTAAATATTCTCATTCCAAAAAGAATTATGTGAGGTGAGAGAGCTGTTAACTAATTCTATTTTTGTAATCATTAAGCAGTTTATAAGTGCATCATATTGTCACACTGTACACTTTAAATTTACATAATATGTCAATTATATCTCAATAAAGCTGGAAAATTTTGTAGTTTTTATTTATACAAAAATGATATGCTTTTATATATTTTATTTTGATCTTATTAAACTGGTACTGTTTATCATCATTTTTCAGTTTAATCTCTCAGACTGACAGTTGTGTCATCTGCCAGTAATGATGGATCTGCTGTATCTCCCCTATAAAAACTGCTATTAAAATTCCTTGTCTAATATCATTGGACATAAATTCCAATCTTCTTGTCAATGGAGACCTGTTCTCCCTTATGAATTACATCTTTTGATTCACTGCGTCCCTGCCACTCCCTCTCTCCAAGCTCTCTGACTAGTGTAGCTGACTCTGTCTGACAGGATGCTGTTCAAGTAAAAATTAATCAAACTGACTTAAGTATATAAGAGTTTTTGTCGTGGCAGTTACTATACTGTACTGTCAATATAGCCTTCAAATTGTATTACTTTTCAAAGCTTAAAATAGCTTTAAATGGAACTCAGAAACCAGTTCTGCTTCTAGTCCTTGCGCAGTACAACATAAAGTATATTTCTTTGTCTAGGATTCTCAGAAGTAAATTCTAGCAAAAAAATGAAACCCAAGTGTTTCAGGCTTAATCTAGTCTTTTCTGTCTTCTCTCTACCATATATTAGTAAAGTTATATTATTTTGATATCTTTGTCAATTTCCATAATTAGTGCAGTTTCTCCTTTTTTAAACATTTTGTAGGTCATTTCTTTTGGAGGGTGATTCTGCGGGGAGTGGAGAATCAAATATATATGTGTGTACTTAGGTTACTGTTTTTCCCTAGAAATATTCCCATGCTTTTTGAAAAACAAAAACAATATTTTTTGGCCATAGGGTGTTGATTTCTCATATTTTTGAATGGTTTATTAAAATATAGTTTTCCATTTGTTATTAAGCCATTTCATTTAGTCTTATCTTCTATTTATTGAAAATATAGTTAAAGTTTACCTTTTTTTATTTTTTATTTAATCTTTATAGTATTTTTCCCTTTGTCACTTAATCCCCTTATATCCCCTCCCCCACCATTCTCCACACTGTTGTTTATACACCTGAGTCCTTTTTCCTTTTGCTCAACCCGTCCACCCCCTCACCTCCCCACCGCTAGCTGTAGTCCTGCTTTCCATCTATGAGTCTGTCCCCATTTTCCTTTTTAGTTCAGTTTGTTCATTAGATTCCACATATGAGTGAAATGATATGGTTAAGTGTCTTTTTCCAACTGGCTTATTTCATTTAGCATAATGTTCTTCAGGTCCATCCATGCTGTTGCAAAGGGTAAAATTTTCTTTTTTTATGGCCAAGCAGTATTCCATTGTATAAGTGTCCCGTAGTTGTTTTACCCATTTTATTTTTGCTAGTGGTATAGGTTTAAATTCCTTATTCTCACAAAAATATTTAAAAATAGCTCACTTTTAGGTAGTATTTTAAAAAATTGTCTTGCTTTGTTTATGGCCCTTGCTCTAGGGAACATATCGATAAAAATATTGCTGCATGGAATATCTGAGAGTTTCCTACCTATGTTCTCCTCTAGGACTTTTATGGTGTTACAACTTACATTTAAGTTTTTTATCCATCTTGATTTTATTTTTGTGAATGGTGTAAGTTGGTGGTCAAATTTCATTTTTTTGCATGTAGCTGTCCAGCTCTCCCCACACAATTTGTTGAAGAGGCTATTTTTACTCCATTTTATGCTTCCGCCCAGTTTATTGAATATTAGTTGACCATAGAGACTTGGGTTTATTTCTGGGCTCTCTATTCTGTTCCACTGATCTATGTGTCTGTTCTTATGCCAGTACCATACTGTTCTGATTACCATGGCCTTATAATATAGTTTGATATCAGGTGTTGTGATCCCTCCTACTTTGTTCTTCTTTCTCTAAATTGTGGCAGCTATTTAGGGTCATTTATGGTCCCATATAAATTTTTGAAATGTTTATTCTGTATCTGTGATATACGTCATTGGTATTTTAGTTGGTATTGCACTGAATCTGTAAATTGCTTTGAGTAGTATGGACATTTTGATGATGTCGATTCTTCCAATCCATGAACACAGTATATGCTTCAATTTATTTGTGTCTTCCTTAATTTCTTTCTTCAGTGTTGTGTAGTTAACAAACTGACAGCAACCAAAGGGGAGGCGGGAGAGGGATAATGCGGGGAAAGAGGGGAATGGCTGTCAAGGAACATGTTAAAAAGAACACATGGACAAATCCAATGGGGGATAGGGTCAAGGGTGGGAGGTAGGGATGGGTGGGGTGGGGGAAGAAAGGTGAGGGGAAAATGGAGACAACTGTACGTGAACTATAATAAAAAAGAAAAAAGAAAAAAATTCTCTCACTTCACTTTTGAAATGTTCTCTCAATACAGAGACCTCTCAAGTCTGAAAGGGCTTTTGAGGCATCATTATGTGTGTATTATCAGCATTTGTTTCTTTGATTTGGCAATATAATTTATCTCAGTTCAAATAACCTTTGCAATCAGATTAATAATAATTAAAAAAATTAAGATATTAAAACATTGACAAGAGAAATTAGGATTAATGCAGTGTCTTAAAAAGTAGCTTGCTGTTAGTCAAGTATATTAATAAAGCTGGTTATGGGAAATTCTTCTATGATCAGTGAGCAGGTGCTTAATTGTCATCTTATTTTTAAGGTCTGTAACAGGACCTTTAGCTCACTGAAATATCAGAAGTGCTTCAATAGTACTTTCTTCTATAACCTTTAGGTTAAATATCAAGGCTAATATTCTTGCTCATACTAAACATTTCTGGGGAATCTAACCCAGAAATCCTCTCCACAAAGGTAGCCAAGAAAAAACGCTTTCAGTATTGAATCTGCTTTCAACCAGAATGTGACACGTGTCTAGGCCTGTGCTAAGAGAGCGATTTCCCACTGCTGTGGTGCGGGAGGCACGCTGGTCTGTACAAGAAGTTTTAAAACATGAAATAATTGACTATTTACTCAGGGGCATCGACCACCTTTCCCTTAGATTGTCAATTAAAAATGACAACAGCCAACACAACAATAGCCTTCCAGTGTGAACGAATCAAAATTATATCTATTTTTTTGTCAGATCAGCAAAAATTATATTTTTTTGTGTTTCACAGAATTTTAGTAATTAGCTTATGTGTGCCATGACATGAACAAGGTTGAAAATCACTCTGCAAAGAGACTGCAAAGACAAAGAAACTGCATCCATTTAGATAACCAAGAGACATAACCCATTGCATACGTGCTTCCTAGATGAACAGTAACTAATCTTGAAGGAAGAGGGATTGACAGCACCATTTGTCACACATACTTCATTCTAAATTTACCTGGTTATTGGGGTGACCATCTATCTGTGTTAGCTAATTGGTTTAATGCAGAGGAGAAACCACCTTCTTATATCTTTATGACAGGAGGGAGTTTTGTAACCTGAAGGAAGTTGCCAGGGAAGGTAGGCTCCTACCTCGTCACAGAACAGGGCTGCCACCTCCCTTGATGTTTAACATTTCAAAGGGATGGTGCATGGGCACTTTAGTAAGTCTTTCCTGGTTATAAAGTTGACAAAAGGTCAGCTGACAAAGGACCCACCTAGTCCTCAGAAGAATTTATAAACATTTTGAAGAGATGAAAAGTACTTACAATTACGGTATAAGTTTTCTATGGTAAATGCTCTGAGAAAATGGAGGGAAAGCAAATTCTCTCATTTTCAGAGAGTGAATTAAGCCTCATTTTAAATTTGTATTTGTTCTTAAAATGTTCATTCATTCACCTATTCATTAATGTAATAATATTTAAAAATTAAATAAAATTGAAAACAAGTTATGACATTTGGGTCTTGGCATTCTTCAAGGTTCAGAAAATTAACCATGAATCTGTTTTACACAAAGTTAGCAGAGCAGCAATAATTAAATGAAAGCAACACATTAACCTAGTATTGGCATTTCTGACAATGCATTTTATGATCTTCAGCCTGCCTTTGAATGAGTCAGTCAGGTTCAGCCAAAACAATATATGAGGCTGACATGAAATGAATCTTTTGTTCCTGTTAAAAGTTAAATAATAATAATAACAACCATAATAATATAATAAAAGGAATATGAATATACAAAATAACAATGATTATGAATGTGGAACTAGAAATTAAAACCTAAATGAACAAAGAAAAGTTTATCAAGCTCAAAAATTTGTTGAAGTAGTAATTTTTGCAGCTCTGTGAAGCGCAGCTAGCAGTGGCATGTAGAACATGACTGTCTAATTAACACTGCATCAGCAGGTGCCTCTCTTTATCCAGGCAATTACATTCTGCCAAACACACTGAACCTTACTACTGAGACTCCTCTCTTTATAGATCAAGTTATCTTGAAATCTGTTATCGCATTGTATTTGTAATGCCATTTTGAATACATTTCAATACGCACAAAATTAGATTTTATAAAATAAAAGGTATTTCTCAGCAGAGAATTCAACATAACATTTATAAACCATTGGCGTCCAAAATGTATTGCAAGCATTTGTAATATCTCTCTATATCCTGTGTGTCTTGTTTACTGAATAGTTACCATCTGTTACTAACTTGTTCAAAATTTATTTACTACTAACATCAAAATCTGTAGTAATAGATAAGTCTTTTGAAATGTTTCTTTAAGAGTCTGAGTTCATTTTATTGGTACAGGTTTAAAGACATACTGAAAAGAGTTTGTGCTGAAAATCATGCACAAATTAAATACCATGATGACCGAAACAATGTCTATTTATTTCACTCTGATCTCCCTACCCAAATTACAGTGTCTTGAACTAACAGACTCTCAATAAATATTACTAAGTAAATAAAAAATGAATAAAATACTAAAGGGTGGAATAATTATAAAGGTATCTATCAAGTGCTTAGAGGTTCATTAAAGAAAAATTGAGGACAGTTATAAATTTACTTATCACAGGATTATGCTTAGCTTATATGTGAAAAATAAAACAATCATCTGAGAACAAAATTAATTTTTGATCTAAGATTTCAGTAATACTTTGTGGATTTCAAAAAGTACATCAGTTTTCAATATAATTTCATCAATGTTAGTCTAATTCTTTAATTTTTGACTCACAATAAAGCTGGGTTATTTTCCAAAGACTAATTAGGGCATTGGATCTTTGAGCTAAAATGATAGATGATGATATCAGAAAACCTTTTAATCAAGGGTTGTAACCTCAAATGTTTGAACATCTAGTAGTTCAATGGATGAGCTTCAGCAAATTTGTGTAATCTGCCACATTTATGTAATATTTTGAGTGTACAGTAGCTCTCTTATCTGTGGGGAATATGATCCAAGACCCCAGTGGATACCCAAAACCATAGATAGTACTGAACCCTGTATATGTTATGTTTTTTTCCTACAAATACATATTTGTGATAAAGTTTAATGCCTTTTCCATCATCACTAAGCACTTATCTCACATTGTGCCCATAACTTTTGCAGTTTGGGGTGTAACAGCAAAACTGGCACAAATTTCTTTTTCTTTATTCATAATTTCATGGACAGAAGATTCCTTCTTACCTTACATCTCAGCAACCTCAGCATACAATTCTTTGTTCTTTCCTGATGAAGTCAACAACTTTCACCTTTTCACTTACAGGAACCACTTTACAGCTTCTTTTTGGTATATCCCAGCTGCCAGCATCACTATTCTTATGCTTTGGACCATTATAAGTAAAATAAGGGTTACTTGAACACAAGCCCTGTATTACCTTGACTAGTGGGCAGGAAGTGTGTTTACAGCGTGAAGACGCCAGACAAAGGGGTGATTCTCGTCCCAGGCTGAGGGAGTAAGTCCCGCGAGAGTTCCTCGTGCTGCTCAGTGGACTATTTAAAACTTATGAATTGTTTATTCCTGGAATTTTCCATTTAGTTCATTTAGACCAAAGTTGGGAGGTGGTGTCTGAAACTGCAGGGAGTGAAACTACGGATAAGGGGGGACTATTAAATATATATATATATATGTTTTGGGGGGTATGGAAAGTCAATAACATTCCTAATGATTAAAAAAGAGTCATTACTTTCAAAAGTTAAGTATTATTGACTCACTCCTGTGGTCTTCACACCTGGAAACATAGTAGAAATATGATTTCATGGACCTAGTGAATGAAATACCTGTTAGGACAGAGCCCAGCCAATGGTGTTTTAAGAGCCTTCCTCCCAGGTGACACTGCTGCATACTAATGTTTCAGACCCACTGGTTGATTTGTAGACCAATAATCCATAAGCCTGTAGAGTTGAAACAGAAATACCAATCCAGAACATATGTTGAACTGATGAAATTAGAATACTGAAAGGTGAGGAAGGAAAGCCCAGACATTGGTATTTTTTAAAGCTCCCCGATGGATTTATATGCAGTATATGTTGAGAACCACAGGTCTAGTTAAATGTCTTTTTTTTCCTTTAACAGCTAACATTTAAATATTACTTTCAAATTAGTAAAATGATTTCAACAAACACCCCCAGCTACCCATGAACATTGAGAGGCTTAGGGTAAGACAAAATATTCAAATGTCTAAAAACCTAGAAGTTACAAATCATCTTACTGTTAAATTATATTCTAATTCTCTTCCTTAATAAAATACCTCCATAAAGCTAAAGCTAAAATATTTAAATAAACCAATGCATAAGAAATAAATTTTCACTAATTTTATATATTCAGTACTTACTTCCTGTCAAGAGCCTACAAATACTATTTCAATTATTCTGCAACAATTACAAAAAGTATATAACAGCTCCATTTAACTTTTAAGGAAGTTGAAACGCAGGGAAGTTAGAAAATTGATTCAATGGGAAACAGCTACAAAGCAAGTCCTAATTGACATGATTGACCCTTACTCTTCACCCTCCATCCTTCAATATTAATAAAATAATAATAGCTAGTATTTACTAAGAGCCTATCATATGGCAACTATCATGGTAAGTTTTTTATATACATTGTATTATCATATAATAATCATAATGAAGTAATTATTTTCATTTTACATATGAGGACATTGAGGCACAGAAAAGTAAATTACTTGCCCAAGGTCACACAATTGGTTTTCTTTGGGGCCAAATTTGAATTCAGGCAATCTTAACCTTGAACCTGGGGAAAAATTACTGGAGATTTGTTACTGTCGGTGAGGGTGTTTTAAAAAAATCAGACCAGCACCAAACACCCCAGAGCTGCCAGAGCGTTTCCCTGTCCTCTTCTCACACCGGTGGCCTTCCACAGGTGACAGTCCTGTCACTCAAACCGTTTTGGTCATGGCTGCATGTTTGGCTGCTTGTTTTCTTGGTGTTAAGCTCTCATATTCTCCTTATTTTCAGGTCAGTTTTTGCCCCTGTTTCCTCTTCTGTAAGAGATTATATCCACTTTCCAGGGTTGTTTTCTTTGTCTTTTTAACTTTTTTCATTTTAAGGTCTATATTTTTTAAAAGTTAGTATAACCATCTCTACTCTCTTTTGGCTTCTGGGTGCTCAGAATAGCTTTTTCCTTTCATTTATGTTCAATCTATGCCTATCAGCTCTAATCTGAGTCTCTTATACACAGAGTGGGATCATGTTTTTTGTTTTAATCTATTCTGCTGATCTCTGTTTTATGTTTGGAGATTTTAATCCATTTACATTAGAGTAATTAGAGTAATGATTGATAAGCAGAAATACTGTTCTTTCATTTTAATATTTGTTTCTATATGCCTTATGTCTCCCCTCCCCCATTTCCAGAGTTACTCTTTTCTTTTGGGTTTAGTTGACTTTTTGGCAGCAAACTACAGTAATTCCCTTCTCATTTCCTTTGTGTATATTCTATAGCTTTTTTATTTTTTTGGTTACTGAGATTATATTTAACATTGTGAAGTTATAATACTCTAGTTTGAATTTATGCCAACTTGACATCACTATCATAAAAAAGGTTCTGCTTCTATACAGTTCTATTGCCACCCTTTCAGTTATTGATTTAAAAAATTGCATCTTTATAGTTTGTGTGTTCAAACTAATTGTATTTTTATGCTTTATCTCTTAAGTCATGCAGAAAACAAAAAAGTGGAGTTACAAATCAAACTTACAATAAAATTAGCTTTTATAATTGTCTATGTATTTACTTGTATCAGAGATATTTATTTGCTCATACAACTTCAAGTAATTCTAATATCCTTATATTTTGACCTGGAAAACTCCCTTTAGCATTTCTTTCAGGGAAGGTCTAGTGGTAACAAACTTTTTCAGCTTTTGTTTAGTTAGGTATGTCTTAATTTCTCCCTCATTTTTGGAGGACACTTTTGCTAGACATATATTCCCATTGTCTTTTAGCCTCCAAGGCTTCTGATAAGAAATCTCTTTATGGTCTTTTTGGGGAATCCTTATAAGTGACATGTTGCTTTTTTTTTTTATTACTTTCAAGATTCTTTCTTGTCATCCAACAGTGTAAATGTTAATATGCCTTGGTGTGGATCTCCTGAAGTTTATACTGTTTAGAGATTTTTGAGCATCTTGTATTTTTATATTCATGTCTTTTATTGAACTTGAACCATTTTCAGCCATTGTTTCTTCAAATAATGTCTCTGCCCCAATCTCTCTCTTCTTCTGGGTGTCCTACAATGTACTTAATGGTACACTACTGGTTTCTTAGGTTCTGTTTACTTTTCTTCAATCTTTTTTTCTTTCTGTTCCTTAGACTCAATAATATCCATTGTTCTTTCATTATCTTTGCTGGTTCTTTTTTCTGCTGTTTCAAATCTGCTATTGAATCTTTAATGGATTTTTCATTTCATTTATTGTATTTTTTTCTGCTCTAGCTGTTCTTGGTTCTGTTGTCTTCCATTAGAGCATCTACAAGAGAGTGGATCTAAGTTGGTAGTATAGTAAGCCCACCAACTGACATTTCTCAAGGACATCTGTTGATTTCTTTTTTCTTTAAATGGGCCAAACTTTAATTCTTTGTATGCCTTGTGATTTGTTTGCTGAAAACAGGACATTTTAATCTTATAATGAAGCAACTCTGGTAATCCAATAATTTCCATTCCCTAGTTGTGCTGTCTTTTGATTGTGTATTTTTTTAATTTTGTATGATGTCTCTGTTCAAAGATCAGGTTGCACTCTAAACCTAATATTTTCTAGGAATTTTTCTGAGCCCATGACTTCCTTGGGCATGCATTGTGATTTTCTAAATTCTCCCATATATGTCGTTGCTTGTGAATGTGCTAGTCCTTAAATATCTAGCCCCTAAAAGAGTAAGAAGAGAAAAAAACAAAAACAAAAAAAACCATGCTAGACCTTTAAATTCCTCAAAAGTTGCTTCAGCCAGAGGGGAAGAAGTTTGCAACAATGTTGAGGGTTGTAACAGCGGCTGCCCAGCTCTGTCTGCATGCCCCAACCAGAAGGTACAATCACCAATCATACCACAGAATCTGGTATTTGGAGGACTGCCCACTCTGGCTTCCACAAGCTGTGTATAGACAGGTGTAGAAACCTTGCAGGGCTGCATCCCTGGAACTGGAGGAATGGTAGTGGCTACTGGGCTCAGAGATAAAATCACTAAAATTAACCACAGTTTATGTCCCAATCCTTCCTCTAGAAGTTCCAAGCCATCAATAGACACTGGAGTTCCAAAATAGTTACATTAGACACATTATGCCTGTGTAATCACTAGAACTTTTTTCTTGCAGAACTGAAACTTTATACCTAATAAATAACAAATTTCCTTTTCTCCCATCTCCCAGCTACTAGCAACTACCATTCTAATTTCTGCTCATGAGTTTGACTATTTAAGATACCACATATTAGTAAAATCATGCAATATTTGTCTTTTTGTGATTCATTTATTTCACTCTAGAATATCCTCAAGGGTCATTCATGTTTTAGTATACAATGAGTTCTGTCCAGAAAGGATCCAGCCATTGTAATATGAAAAGTGCAGACATTTATTGAAGAAGATACAAGATACAAGAAATATTGTACATAGAACAATTATGTCTCAGTCCCCTTCAAAGTAGGCACCCTGGGACTTCACACAATTCTCCCAATCGCTGTCAACTGCTCTGTCACATTTTCCTGACTCTCATGGACAGTCTCAAATCTCTTCCTTTTCAAAGGTGATTTTAGTTTTGGGAAAATCCAGAAGTTGCACGGCACCAAATCGGGGCTCTAGGGTGGCTGAGTTACCTGGGTGATTTGATGTTTTGCCAAACTCTGCATGAGACATGATGCATGAACAGGCATGTCATTGTTATGAAGCTGCCAATCATCAGTTGCCCACAGGTGCAGCCTTCTGAATCAGCTGAATAGTTTCTGCAGAGGAATGTTCAAGCTTAATGCAAAATTTGATGAAGATTCTTTGTTCTACTTGCTCGGTCATTTTGAATGTCATGGCCACACAGTACACATGCTCACTCAATGACAACTACCCACTCCCACTGACGAGTACAGTGAAGTCTCCATTGTTCACACATGTGCATTCCAGTCCACTCTCCTTGGCTGTCAGGTTAAACTGATGTCACTCAAGCTGTTCTTGTTATATTGACAATGGTTGTGTTAAGTAGCAGGTAGGAATGAGCAGCCAGAGGGGCAATAAAGACAAGGCCCTTACTGTTACAATCTAACAAAGTACTTAATACAGGAGGCTAGAAGCAAAAGGATGACATGTCTCACCAACTAACTTAACAGCCCTGGGCTCAGTTTAATAAGATTGCCAGATATCCTGAGTATTACAAGCAAAATAGTGCAGGACAAATGGAGAGTCCTCAAGCCTGTGCTGAGAAAAAGGGCTTCTGTAACAATCTTACTAAGATGCTGCGTGTTCTGAACATCACGAGTGGGAATTGCACAGAAGAAAGGGGGCAGGGTATGCTGGAAAAGGAGACTTCTGTAACAGTTTCATGAACTTAAACAAAAAGTCTGTAGTCACTGGAAAAATAAGCCTTTGTACTCTATTTCCAAAATTTAGAAGGAGGAGAACAAGGGGGAACCTAGAAACTAACTAAAGTATATACCTTTTAACCCCAATAGTCAGCATACTTAGATTAGCTAAGTACCCAATTGTAGCCTCTGCTCAAGTGTATAAAACAAACTGACTACTTACTAACAAACTCCCTACTTACTAACAAACTTACCAAGCTTTATTAAAGCTTTAATAAATCTTTAACAAACAGCTTTATTTTCTCTATACGTGGGAAATTTAGACTAGCTGGGTGCCTCCTTGCAGCTTTGTGCTCATGTGTGTTTCATAAATAAACTTGCTATCTCATTTCCACTGTACGTGTTTGTTCTCACTTGAATTAGTTTCTTGTGGGCAAGACAAGAACCGAGGCAGGGGAGAAGGGCTCCTGGCTCAGGTCCCTCTCTGCATCTGTCACAGTTGCACTTTTTCTCTGGACAGACCTTGTATGTTGTGATTTCATTCTTTTTATGAATATTATTTCATTGTATGTATATAGCATATTTTCTTTATCTTTTCTTCTATTAGACATTTGGGTTGAATCTACCCTTTGTCTATTGGGAATAATGCTGCAATGAACATGGGTGTGCAAATACAGAGTGGGGCTAAAGTAGGTTTACAGTTTTGAGTACATGAAACCCAGAGTTTATTCTTGTATTATTATTTATTAATTACTGTATTATTTTCCACACAAACAACTGTAAACATACTTTTGCCCCAGCCTGTATCGCTTTGAGAATTAGGCTTTCAGGTTTTTTTGGATATATACCCTGTTGAAGTTGATGGATCACATGATAATTTTATTTTGAATTGTTGGGAGAAATTTCATGATACTGTGCAGTTTTGTGCAGTTTTGTATAATACTGCACAATTTTGCATTCCCACCAACTGCACAATCTTTTAAATCGCAGCTATCCTTACAGGTGCAAGGTGGGATCTCCTTGTATTTTGATTTGTAATTGTCTAATGATTAGTGATGATTAGCATCTATTCACATGCTTGTTGGATATTTGTTTATCTTCTTTGAAGAAATGTCTGCTCAAGCCTATTAACCACTAGAAGAGTGTACCTGCCCAAAAGGTCTTCTCTTAGTTAACTGGACTCAAATTTATAAACAGAGTCTGTAGTCATTGCTGAACAGGGTCCTCTCATGCTCTCTGTGCCTCAGGGAAAAGCTGCATTGAGCTGCCTGCCTCCTGAACTGTATTCCTTCCCTTTGAGCTGATCCTTATAAAGGAGCTCCCAGTAGCATAAATAGATTAGTATCACTGAGACTCTCCCTGTCCAATCTGAGCTGTGCTGTTGTATCCTCATTTGCATCTTTACTGGCCAATCGAGTGGCTTCATTCTGACCAATCAGAACAGTACTTTTTGGATCATTGAAACTGTGACAACTTAGTGTCCTCATTTGTATATAAATGTCCCAATATGGGATCAGGGGTGGGAACTGCACTCTCTATAAGTCAGCCCTGCATGTGTCTCAATGGAGCACACTCTGTTTCCATCAAAAACTGTTTCCCCAACAAGAGCTGTCTCCCTGGAGCTAAGTGGAGTAAGGCTGTCTCCCTGGAGCTGAGCTGTAACACTGGAGCTGTAAATTGGAACCTCCTTGTCCAGGCCATCTTGCTTGGGCTGCATAATAGCCATGCTGTTCCACGGCTGCACTATATCACAGTTTAGCTGTTCCACAGGCAAGCTGATTCACAATTGAGTTGTTTGCACAAGATAAAGTCTCTCTTCTCCATCCATTGTCAAACTGGGGACTCCTATTTATGTTGAATTGGCATCGATGAGTTTCATTCAGTTGACAAGCCCTTTGCCCATTTTTTAATTGCATATTTTTTATTATTGAATGGTAGGAATTATTTATGTATTCTGGATATTAATCATTTATCAGATATACAGTTTGCAAATATTTTCTCCCATTCCACTTGTCTTTTCACTCTGTTGATCATTTGCTTTGCTATTCAGAACTTTTAAAGTTTGATATAGTCCCACTTGTCTATTTTTGCTTTGGTGCCAAGAAATCAATGCTAAATCCAATGTCAAGAATTTTTTCCTATCCAAGTAATGTTTGGTTACTCAGAGCAGTAGTATACACCTTCTTCTGGGAGATAAGCATTTTTACCATGTGGTTAATTAAAAAGTGTTATCTCAGTACAAATTCCCACCAACCTGGCTACTAGGATTGGCTGGGGAAGGAGGATGCAGGAAACCTGATCCAGACTGGACCAGTAGGAGATTTTTGAACTTGAGGTCAAAGAAGGATACTCTCATTTCCTGGCTGTTGGCTGACACTGTGGAGAGTAATCAAGGGAGCTACATAATGGAAGAAACAAATGGTGAGGAGCAGAGAATCACGCGGTTCCATAAAATAGTGAAAGATGAGCACTGCAAGCCTTGTGCCCTTGAATTCCTTTCCATGAGCCTTCCAATTAATTCCTCACGTGGGCCCAACGTTAAAGAGTATGTTATAGGTACAAGAATCTTAGATATGTGCTTAGAATTTCACACGATCACATTCTTTGAAGACAAAAATCTGTTTTTCCTTCCGCTCTTTATCTATGCCCTTAGTTCATAGTTCATTGTGTTTGTAAGTCACTGTATTTTATTTATAGTTTGAATAGGAATTTCTTGTCCCTGCTTCATTTTTATAGTAGAATCAGGTTCCAATTCACTGTTTCCTTTACAAGCAATAGCTTCTTGAGATAATCACACAACAGATTTCCCTCTTGAGAGGAAAATGTAGAAATCAAATGTTAGTGCTGTAATCAAAATTATGTTGTATAAAATTGACCTTCTCAGATACTAGCACACTAGGAAACACAACTATCACAATAAAGTAGGTACCAGCAAAAAATAATTCCATCAATTTTCTATCTATAGATATACTTGCCTATAGAAAAATGAAGATCTGTAACATATTTGGTAAGTTTTCTGATATTTAAGTTATTTTTCTCTACACTGTTATTAATTAGCACTGTTAAATCTTTCAGTACTGTGAGGGTTTGTTTATTAGCTCCTTCTTTCAGCATTTGTTGGCTTTTTGAGCATTAAACCTCCTCCGCCTCCACCCCCCGAGCTAATCAAAATATCTTAATACATGCAATGAATTTTAGGTGGGTAGGCATTTGCAGTGCTCATGCAGAAGAGTTTAAGTATCTCACCTCATAATAATAGAGTTTTCCCACCAAAATTTCTTTAAGATATTTTGTTAGCCACCAAGTATTTGGTGACATATGCAAAATTAAATTAATGAAATTTAAATACCAAGATTAAATAAGACATTATATTACACAATGTCATATCTTTTAGTTAAAAATGTTTAAAACTTTAAATGCTGTTCTAAAAAATACCTATATAAACCCATTTAAAATACAAGGAATTGTGGGATTAATAAATGTACTTACACATTAAAGAGTATTTTCTTGCTGATAATGTTATTTTGCAACATTGAAAGAGTTACAGGTGAAAAATCCAGTCAATGTGTGTAGGTAAGAAGTAGAAGTCATAGAAAATGTTGTAGGCATGTTTAAAGCCACGTAAGCATCTGTTAATTTAAAAGAAGTGTAGCATGCTCCAATAAAGAGAATACTGTGAAATGGTTTAAAATGTAACCATTTCCCTGACTCACGCTTTAGCACCTGATATGTCATAATTTGGGGTCATATTTGATTATATAAAAGGGATACATAGTGCCTTGTGCTCATAGCCTGTGCTTTAGGGAACTGAGTAATTGATTCTAATTGCCTGGCTGACATAACTCTATCGAGGTTAAAAAATAAAACTGGATCTTTCCTGCTCCCACATATCTTTACTGACTAAAGCAATTTTGGCTGAGATGCTAATGCTACTTAACTTCTATTTGAAAATTATAATATGAGTTGAGTTACCCAGGGAATACAAGAGTCCATTTGATGAAACTTCTGCTCATCTTTTCATTAAAATATATCTCAAAATAATTCTCAAAATATAAAGAATTTTTTTTCACATGTGCTAATCAGCTGTGCAGAAGAGTCAAAGGGAACTCTCTTCCCTCTTACAGTCACAGCCTTTTCCCAGGTCTAAGGGATAGTATTTAGATCATCTTATATGCCAAGGGGCTTTGTGATGTTCCTTTTTGTCTTTTGTGACCCTCAAATAAAATGGAAACTTTCTATGTTCATGACTTTCTTTTCATGTTCAGCTCATGGGGATGTGGGGTCATGCTACCAATATATTTTTAAGCTTCACACAATTATCCTCAACCCCAGCAAAGCACAGAGTAGCAGGAGAGTATTTATGACCTGTCCCAATGAAAACCACTGTCTCAGGTGGCCCCACAGGAGACCAAACATTATGTAGTGCTTATAAAAACTGTGTAAAGGAACAATGTAGGGCTAACATACTTAAACATCTCATTACTGCCCCTTTGGATATAAGTTTTTCCAGCTTGAATATTCTGCTCTGATGTTAAGCTGTGTGGTTCCTCTGCAGGTTGCTGAAGTGGAAATTGTTTTTCTATTTGCCTATCGCCTATTATTTTCTAAACAAAATTATCATCCTGCATTATATAAAATTGAGGAAGGGAGGTTATTAACTTGAACTACACAGATCCAAGGACATTTCACAATATATTGCCACTTTGTTCCACTAAGCCATGACATTTAACACATTTGAAATAAAAACAATCATGTATTATGAAACAATTTTGAAATGAAATTTTTAGCTTTCAAATCATTGTCCTCTGAATTTTATTTTTATTACAATGAAGCATCAATCTTTTGACTTCAAAAATAAAACTAACACAAGAGAGAAATGATAATTAATTGGTCCATGATAATAAAAATATTTGAATTTTGATTCTTAAAAATCTGTAACAATTAAATTACTTCTTCAGGATATATAGCAACTGTGTTCTTGGGAATGATAAAGGATATGAACTATACTTTTTACTCTCCCATTTGTCAGATGTGTTTTTCAGCTCAGCAGTTAAGATAACCTTGTTTCTTTCACAGATACCCTTGGCTGGTATCTGTCAAGCCTGTCAATGTGGATATTATCAAGTCTTATGAAAATACTAGCTAGATATGATGCATCAGATGGCTTTTTCAGAGCCTCTGAAGCTTGGAGCTTACTTTGAAATCTTCTATGAAGCTAAATATTTTCTCTAAGATGACACTGGATTTCATAATGACTACATCTCCGCTGGCTTGCACTTTTGGATCCATGTCAGCTGAAGCTTGACTCATTATGCATACACAGTATCTGATCAGGAGAACGTCTACAATCTCCATCAGTACTTGTGCATACCCCTCACAATTAGAATAGTTCAAAGGCCTGATATAAGGAGGTCAGTAGAAAGGCCCTGGAGTATGGAATTTGTGAGAATAAATACAATAATGCAGATACATGATAATACATATTTGCAGCATAGGTTGATTTCAAACATTTCATTGTATTATTAAAATGAAAATAGTATTGTTCTTGATATAAATGAATCACACTTAAAAGTGACACCTTTAATGGAAATATGCTATATAATTATAGGAGGGACCTAGAACCTATTTTGTGATCACTTTAAGGGAGATGACAATTCCTGATTTTCAGTGTAAGTGACTGGAGGATTAAATGTAGATTATGGATGATCTCTATTGAACTGAATGGGTCATATGTGTGCGATCTGTGTGTGTGTGGCTGTGCAGGGGCAAGAGCTCTCTGTACGGATATTGGCCGATTTAAAGGAGGAAAATATATACCTTTGTATTTTAGTGCACATTTCCTTGATTAAACTTTTGATCACTTATGAGGTTTCTCATTCCTTTTTATATTTATTGGTCATTTATTGTTGTTTGGTGATTATTCTTTGACAAGTTTTCCCCATTTTTTGGGGGGTGCCCACTTCTAAAATTTACATATAAGATAACGTTATTAAGGGCATCGGCCCTTCATCTATCATACTTTATTTGACACATTTTCTTTTTGTTTTTCCTTTACACTTGATTTAAAGATAAACATTGTAAATATTATGTAATAGTGTTACTTTTTAATTAATGAATTCTTTTTTATACATATTATGAAATACTTTCTTCAAACTGATAGAAGGTAAATATTTAGAAAGTTTGAAAAAGAATTTTGTTATATTTAGAGTTATTTCTAGGGTAGGTGACTGTGAGCTCAGGTTTTAAACCTTCTGTTTTTCCCATATGCATACCTTCGGCAAGAATAAATTAATTAAAATATGATTTACATTTAATTATTAATATAGGCATATAATTCATTGTGTCATATTGTGCTATTTCTCCAAATGGACAACAGAATTATAGAATCCATCTCTTCTCCACTTATTTTAAAATGTGATTTTCATTGCATATATTATCCTGGTTTTGAACGTTTGCTAATGTTCAAGTTTATATTATCACATGACTTTATTAAACATTTATAACTAATAACTAAACATTTATTACTGAACATTTGATTACAATCATTATTTTGTAATTCAGATCCCTCCACATTTTTACATGGTTGGATGGAAAAATCAATATATAATGCAGATAGTAAGTTGAGAAAATTAATTATTTTGTAATTCAGAAAAATTTTCATCTTCAAACAATGGCATTCCTTTATATAAGCATATTTCTGTTTAAATCTGGTTCCCAATTATAAAAAAAATAGTTTAAAAGTGACAAGTAGAAATTACAGTTACAGTGTGTGTTAAATTAATTATTTTTTTACCGGTGTCACCAATATCAATACATTTATTTATTTAGCATACACTTTTATTTTTAAGTTTACACAATACACAGAGCACCTTATTAATCACTCTGGAGAATTCTGGAGGAATAGGAAAAAACTCCTGTATCTGAAAAGACTAGTCTATTAATCTGGTTGACTTCTTTCACTTGGTGATGAAAAACATAATTTATTAATAATTGTAAGCAATCTAAGAAATTAATTCTTTAAAAATAATTGAAAATTAGACTAATAATTACTGAGGAGTTTTATGATATTTAGTTTGGTTAAGGCATTTAAATGTAGTGATCCCTGACTTAAGAGACTGTAGCTGGAATATTTTTATGCCAATCTTTTAGTGCTAATGATAACTATTGAAGTTTAATGATCATGTATTTGTTCTAAAATCAGAGGGTGAGAGTTGAATGCTATGATATTGGGGCACAAAAGAGCTATGTGATTTAAATGTAAAATGTCCTGCCAATGAATGACTAAAAAAGGAGTATCCACTTCCAATAAATGTTTCTTTTTTCATTTATTGTTATCTTTCTTTAAGGATAAAAATACAATTTAGAGGTCATTTTACATATATTTTAATTCTAATGACAACATAGAACTATTAATTTATAGGCATGTGGAAATAACCTTCTGATAATGAAGGATTTTCTTCTTTTAAAATTTACCCAAGATGTGTATTTTAATTCAAACAATTATTGTGTACTGTATATCAGAGCACTTAAAATGTAACTGTTTTAAAAATTGATAGTGGAAAGAATAATGACCAAAGTACTTTACATTCTCTCATACGTGGAATTGAATAACCAAACTGAACTAACAAGCAAAATAGAAACACTCATAGATGGACAGCAGGCTGACAGCTGGGGGCGTGTGGGTTGGGGCGGGGGGTGTGGAGGGATCAAGCAAAAAGAAAAATAACTCAAGGACACAGACAGCAGTGGGTGATTGTGGGTGGGGCAGGGAGGTGGTGGGTGGAGGTGGAAAAGATAGAGGGGGGATAACTGGCAATGGAAAAAAAATGAACTACTAAAAAAAGAATAAAGACTAACTTTTCTCTGTCTCCCCCCAAAAATATAGAAAATATAAGAACATAGAGTAGCTTTAAGGAAGCTATCTACTTGCTACTTTGCTATAGGGGATGAAGGCTAAATTAAAAATAGCAAAAAGCCTAATATAACATCCAAATTACAAACTGTTTTCTAAATCATACACCTTATGCTTAGGTAAGGGCTGTGACCTTTCACTTGTTAGATTGCATGTAGAAACATATAGGTTTTATTACTCAATTTAGTAGAAATGATGTATTTATGATTATAAGTTGCAGCATTTTAAAGTCCAATTCAATGTACTGTATTTCACTTTCATACTTTCATTTTAATCTGCCAAGAGATACTAAGTGGAATCATTAGAACAACAATATCATGACTGACTGTTAGTAACTCAGAGAAAGAGGCAGCTGGTCTTGTGTTTCAGTTGAATTTTAACTCTGTGAAGATAAACAGAGACTAAAACTGTGTATGTGTGTGTATGTGTATGTATGTGTGTCTGTGTGTGTGTGTGTGTGTGTGTGTGTAGGAAGCTGAGGCATAAAGTTTTATAATTACTTGATTAATTTACCTTCAAACAAAAATGTGCATTATATAAATGTATACACAGGACACACACACACACGTACATAATTAGTTTTACCAGGAGTCATTTTATTTATTTATTTAAAAAATATTTATTGTTCAAATACATTTGCCTCCATTTTCCCACCACCACTTTCCCCTGCCCCACCCACCCCCACCTCCCACCCTCCATCCTTCCCCACTTTGGCTTTGTCCATGGGTCCTTTATACATGTTTCTTGACCCTTCCCCTTTTTTTCCCCATTTTACCCCTTCCTCCTCCCCTCTTGTACTGTTGGTTTGTTTTTTCTTTCAGCACTGCTGGTTATATTTTTCTTGCTTGTTTGTTTTGTTGAGTAGGTTCCACTTATAGGTGAGATCACATGATATTTGTCTTTCACCACCCAGCTTACTTTGCTTAGCATCATGCTCTCCAGTTCCATCCATGCTGATTGACGTGAAGGGTAGTAGCTCTTTCTTTCTTTATGCTTCATACTATTCCATTGTGTAAATGTTTCATAGTTTTTTGATCCACTCATTTATTGATGGGCATTTAGGTTGCTTCCAGCACTTGGCTATTGTCAACTATGCTGCTATGAACATTGCGGTGCGAAGGTTCTTTTGAATCGGTGTTTCGGGATTCTTCAGGTATAATTCCAGCAGTGGAATTGCTGGGTCAAAGGCAGTTCCATTTTCAGCTTTCTGAGGGAATTCCAAATTGTTTTCCACAGTGGCTGCACCAGTCTGCATTCCCACCAACGGGGTGCTAGGGTTCCCTTTTCTCCACATCTTTGCCACCACTTGTTGTTTGTTGACTTGTTTATGATGGCCATTCTGACCTGTGTGAAGTGGTATCTCAGTGTGGTTTTATTTTGCATTTCTCTGATGGCTAGTGATGCTGAACATCCTTTCACATATCTCTCGGCCCAGTGTATGTCCTCCTTGGAGAAATGTCTGTTCAGGTACTTTGCCCATTTTTTAATTGGATTCTTTGTCTTCCTGAAGTGATGTGAGGTCTTTATATATTATGGATATCAAACCCTTGTCTGAGTTATCATTGGCAAATATATTTTCCCATATGGTTGGTTCCCTTTTCATTTTGCTGATGTTTTCTTTAGCCTTGCAGAAGCTTCTTATTTTGATGAAGTCCTATTTGTTTATTCTTTCCTTTATGTCCCTTGCATTAGGGGACATATGTGTGAAAATATTGCTGTGTGGAATATCTGAGATTTTCTTGCCCATGTTCTCCTCTAGGACTCTTATGGTGTCATGACTTATATTTAAGTCTTTTATCCATCTTGAATTTATTTTCGTGTATGGTGTAAGTTGGTGGTTGAATTTTAATTTTTTGCATGTAGTTGTCCAGCTTTCCTAGCACCATTTATTGAAGAGGTTTTTATTTTTTTTACTCCAATTTATGTTTCTGCTCCCTTTGTCGAATATTAATTGAGCATAGAGACATGGGTTTATTTCTGTACTTTCTATTCTGTTCCATTAATCTGTGTGTCTGTTCTTATGCCAGTACCAGACTGTTTTGATTACAATGGACTTGTGATATAGTTTGATGTCAGGTATTGTGATCCCTCCTACATCATTCTCCTTTCTCAAAATTGCTGCCGCTATAGAATTAAAAAAAAGAAAAAAAGAAAGAAGGAAAACACTACTCCTCCTACAGATTACTCAGGAAAAATTGGCAATATTTTATTTTCTGACTTGGGGTTCTATCCTAAACTACATTAATTCTTAACCCTCATTTCCTACTTTTTCCACCTGTTCATACAATGCCATGTTTTGATTCTCCCATACAACTTGATGAGAAAACAAACATAAAAATTATAATGATTGATAAAAATATGAGTACACTGCCAGCAAATATTTAAGTACATTTTATTACAAGATATGAGTAGGATTAGTAAATTTTGGAGTCTGATGTAATAGTAAAAGATTTAAAATGTTCCATTTTTCAAACAAAGCTAAAATCAATTGAAAGGTACTATATCTAAAACTTTCTAGATAGTAATTTATTTGAAAATAGCAAGAGGCAAATCAACAATACTTTGCATTTGAAAGATTGATGAAGGCTTGCTGGATAAGAACAAAACAAAGAAGAAATCAAAATTTGGAAATAGAAAAAGAAAGAAATCAAATACTAATAAAAGTACAATAACAACATCTATAAAGCTTGGAGGGGAAAGATAAGGGCAACAAAAATTGATTAACTTAATCTTAGAATTAGAGGTAGCAAAAAGAAGACATTTATTATTAAGAAAATTTATATGACATTATAGGATACTCTAGTAAAAAATATCAACTTTCTGGTTGGTTGTTGACCTGCAAAGCAATAAGTTCCTGTTTTGGTTCCCAGTCAGGGCACATGCCTGGGTTGTGGGTTTGAACCACAATTGGGGCGCATGGGAGAAGCATTCTCCTCTCTCTTCCCTGCCTCTCTCTCTAAAAATAAATAAAATCTTTAAAAAAAATCAACTTTCTAAATAATGAGTAAGTTATATTGTAATATTTATTTCCTTTTTTTGTTGCTGTAAAGGAAAAAAAAAAACACCGCCTAAAAGATTTGTAAAAAGTAGATATGATAAAAATTAAGATTACTAGAGGTGAAATAATATGTTTAATTTTTATTTGTAACATAAAGCAAGTCCATTTAGCAAAAATAATCTATTTTTAAATGGATATTAAATAACAATTTTCCTTAAAAGAAATAGATATATTTTAATTACCACAAACAATAAAATAAAAATATAAATATGGTGGAGGGCAGGTAAGTAAACATAAATAATATTTTACATGTATGTGTTGAGATTACATTAAGTCTTTTTTCAATAACTGAGCACTGAAACTTCATTTGGTAAAGAAAATATTTTTGACACAAAAGATCTATTTTGGGTACGTGCATGATGATTGCAGAAAATTAAATAGAATTTATATATGTTTACTTTATAGTTTTTGCTTAGATAAATGAGCTTCACCATTCTAATCAACATCCCTTGTCCTTCCTTACCTGACAATCTTATAACAACTTATTCCAATTTGTTTCTCCTTCTTTTTAAATAACTTCATTGAGCTAGAGATCACATACTATATATTTCACCCATTGAAAGTACAAAATTAAAAATTTTTAGCATATTCACAGCGTACAATTACTACCATAAGTTAATTTAGGGCCTTTCCATTTCTCCTAACAAAACCCTGTACTCTTAGCAGTCATTCCTTATATCATCGTAAAGTCCACCCAACCAGAGGCAACCACTGATATTAATTTTATCCCTACAGATGTTCCCATTCTGGACATTTTATAGAAATGGAATTATACAATGTGTGGTACTTCGTTGTGTATGTGTGTGATTGGCTTATTTCACTTATTATAATGTTATGAATCCTCACCATTGTTGTAGCATGAATCAGACCTTCATCTTTTTATTGCCAAATAATATTTAATTGTATGTATATATCACCCTTTGTTTATTCATAATAAGTTGATAGATATTTGAATTGTTTTTACTTTTTGGATATTATGACAAATGCTGCAATGAACATTTGTGTACAAATTTTTGTGTATTATTTCTTTCATTTCTCTTGGGCATTTACCTAAAAGAATTCACTGGGCATGTAGTAAATCTATATTTAACATTTTACAAACCTGCTGAAATGTTTTCTAAAGTGTACCCACCATTTAATATTTATACCAGAGACTTATAATGCTTTCAATTTCTCTCTACCCTTGTCAACACTGGTTATTGTCTGTCTATTTGATTATAGCCATTCAGGGGTATTAGTGATATTTTATTGTGAGTTTAATTGCATTTATCTATGACTGATGATGTTGAACATCTTTCAACCCCAAATTGGACCATAATTCTGAAAGACTCTTTTTAGTTCTTTCCCTGCTTCTCTCCGTTAAACTTCCAGCTGCTTTGATATTTGCTTCCATCTTAGAGCTACATTCTTCTATTACTTGCTTTTAACAGCACCCTTAGGCAAGGTGTTCTCCACTGTCTGCTTCAAAGGAAGTTAATCCCCTCAGGCAGGGCCATAAGTCTCTTTATTTAAATGGCTTGCCCTCCCCCTTGGGCAAAATCTCTGTGCCCCTGTACCGAACTGGGGATGGTGGCTCATTTTCCCTGTGGTGGCAAGCCCATTGAGCCTGTGGTCAGGGGAAGGAATGGCAAACTCTGGTGTTTGGGCCCTGTCTCCCCTGGAGTGGAAGTTCTCCTCTGTGAGTGTGCTGGGGCAGCAGCAGCTGAATCTTTTTTTACTTTTAGCCTTTCTGGTGAGGGAGCCTTGGTCTTCTTGGCAGTCCATGCCTGAAATGATGCTTCTAACAGAGAACAAGAGGGATGAGAAACAAAGAGGATCTTCCCAGACCGAAAGCATAACTCTAGGCTTGAAGCTTGGGGGAGAGAGAGCCCCGTTTCCGTGGCCGCATCTGCACGGAGCAGAATGCTCAGAGTGGCTTCCCTAACGCGGAGCCGGGGAGGGGGAAGAGGGAGCAGGTTGCAGCTCTCATGTCACAGGTTCTCACTGTTCCTACTGAGATTTAATATCTCCTTTTTTCCAAATGAATGTTTCTCCATTTGCTCTTTCCTCACAGGAAATTTCTAGAGACTTAAAATATGACTTAAAAAACACTATTCATCTGTTAAATCGTTGTGGTTCTGTGGGGAGGGTCTGCAATCCGTTTACTCTGCCATTCTGGAAGCGTTCCTCTCATTCTGATTTTTACCCCAAATGTACAGTTTCTTCACTTCAACAATGAATGTTCACTCTTACCTTGGTATTCAATAATGGCAGTGCACCCTTAATTAATGCTCAAACTGTGTTAGGTGGGTCACTGAGGGTGGAGATTCAAAACTGAGAGATACTAGTGTTACTTCCTGTCTCTGAGAGTTTAGAACCACCTGGGAGACAGACATGCTTGCGTTCTATACAAATGCTAATATCACACCTCTTCAACATCCCAATGGTTAAAATAGGGTAGATATTGACCACAGACTTTCAAAAACCCCAGGCTCACATGTGGCATGCCTGCAAATTAAAGTGAGACACTCTTTAAGAATTATAATATAAGAAATTAAAGTGTCCCTCCATGAGTGAAACTGAAAACAAGAAACATATGTTGCACAGAGACAGAGATATGCAGATACCTTGAACAGAAAAAGGATACCTAAACAAAACACAAGATTTTCTGCATGATTAAATTTATTAATACATCTATAAAATGCATATATAATTAAGAAATCATAAAAACATTGAAAAGGTTGTAACTCTTGGTGATGAAGATTATTAAAAAATTAACCCCATGCATATTGACAATGTCATTTCTGGTGTGTGAAGTATAGATAAGGAAAATTTTAGTTACTGGTTTTTAGTATTTTCATTCCATTGGCAAGAACATATTTATGAGATAATGTGTCTTTTTCAGCCTAACTACTTTAGACATTTGATTCAATTAAATATCTACTTGTGTTTGGTTTGCCTGTTCATTAAGGGATTTATGATTTTGGTCTAGATCCCTATGTAGTTATATCTATCAGGTGTGAGCAACCTTTTTTAATATCTAGACACTCTATAATACATGCTAATTTTATTTTTGTTTTATAATATATATTTATGTTTAGGTTTTTATGTCTCACATATAATTGTGGATAATATGGCCATGCCTCTGAGAGATGATGGTATATTCATTATGATGATAAAATTAGGTTTCTGTTCACATGCAACCATGTAGATAGTGGATTATGATGAATGAGTCAAGGTAATTAAAAGCATTCTGCAGGTCTTTTGGGAGAAAATGAACTAGAATTCCAGAAAACACACTTGTTGACTTACTACAAGGGAAGTGTTCAATACATCTTTCTCACTAAAAATTTCAACATAAATTAAATTGATAAACTAAGTGATGATGATCATTATCATTATTTTGAATCCTGTTAGGTGTTAGGTTCTACAGAAACAGTCTTGCATATCTCTTATTTAAGCCTCAAAAATTGGCAATATAATTAATAATGAGTTATGTATTAATTTCAGGAATTACAAAAAGGTAGTATTTTCTTGATTTTTCTGTATGTCTAAACTTGTCTCATTTGGTCCCTTAGCGGGTAAATAATGTAAGTATTTCATGAAGACTTACGGGATGTTAATATAAGTTAGCTTTGAGAAACTCACATGCAAGTCAGGGAAGCATGCCTGCCTAGGGGGACACTCCTGCTGTTTATCCTCATATACAAGTGAAAATATATGACCTACAAATAAAACCACACACAAACAGGAATCCCACCAGCAAATAAAAATACAAATATGACACACTGAAGTTCATATAGACCCATGAACACGTATATACAAATAAATACAAACTCAGACATGTACACATACAGAAACATATACATACATATATTCACACATACAAACACATCTGTAGCTTACATTTTCTCCACATGTTAGCTGCATGTGACAGTTAGATTTAACTAAAATCAGTATAATTTCTATGTTCTATACTCTGTAGGTAAACCATATCTCCCCATTGATTTCCTCCCCATTTAATTTTTTACTCTCATAACAATCTCTGGCTTCATATTTTAACTCTATTTCAGCACTTCTTAAATATGTTGTTTAGATGCTGTTCTTTTATAAGTGCTCACACAGAGCATGCATGACAAGAGTATGTTTATAAATAAAAATATGCCCAACTTTGTTTTTTGAAGCGCTATATATACCCAACATAAGTTGAATTTTTCTCAAAAATGTACCTGTTAAGAGATAAGAGGGAAGGAGGGAGGGGTGGGTGGGGGAAAAGGAAGGGAAGAGGCAAGTAAAGGAACATATAGCAAGGACTCATGGACAAAGCCAAAGAGGGGAAGGACTGAGCGAGGGAGATGGGGGAGGAGGCAAGGGAACGTCGGTAGGGGGGAGGCAGAGACAAATGTATTTGAAAAAATAAACAAATTAATTTAAAAAAATGTACCTGTTTAAGAAAAGAGAAAGCTGCCTTAGTGTTGACTCTTAAAATCTCTACAGTTTTTAAAAGCCCTGTCAATTATGTTTTCCCTCTCTCTCTATATATAAATGAAAAAAGTGATATATATTCAATAATCGAGTAAATGTGAATATAGAACTTAAAATATAATACAGCAAACACCTAGGTATCCATGGCCTAGGTTAAGAAGTAGAAAAATAGTGGTACAATAAAAGCTTCCTGTATATAATGATTGGATAAGAACAATAACCTTAAAAGAGAGCTTTTTGGTAAAAAGAAATAACTGAAAACCCACAATTGCGAAGGCTCCAAAGCCAGGCTGGTGGATGAAAATTATGAAGACTCTCTATCTGACAGTGCAGTGGTATCACTGGTTAGTCCATTTAGCCACACTTAGTTGTTTTTTTTTTTTTTTCCTGGCAGTAAGTCTATTATTCCTAATGACCATATATGAAATGGAAGCTGTAAATGTTCCCATGCCTTAGATAATATATTCCTTATAAACAATTTCCTGCTGGGACAGATTTGAGGCCCTGAAATTTGCTTCAGGACAAAAACAAACAAACCAAAAAACCAAACACACACTCTGTAGACCAAATTTCTGATTTCCTTGTCAATGTAAGCCCGGGAGAATATAATTATCATCTGCTTTTTTTTTTTTTTTTTGATGGTTTGTTTTACTTAAACAGCAATATTTTAAAGAGGTTTTATTAGAGCTATAGGAATATTAGGCATTTGGTTTTTTCACAAGTAATTTCAAGAGAATGTTTACTGAATATTTTTGGTCATGCCACAATAAGAATCACCAACTTTCCATACTATAATGTCTATAATTATACTATAATCACAACATAACGTTAATACAATGCCATTTAATATACGGTGTTGTTTCAGGATCATCTCACTGCTAATATCGTTTCCTATATTTTGTCGTTATAGAGACCCTGAAACTATAGAGGCTTAATTGAGATATGGGTTTATTTTCCTCATACAAAATATTGCATAGTTGGGAGTCCAGGGCTGGTGGGGAAACTGTCATATCCAAGGCCATGCCACTCACCTCAATTTCCCAGACATTAGGAAGCAAAAAGACAGAGTTTCCCTTAGAAAGTTCATACATAAGTTGTACACATCACTGTTAAATATATCTCAGTTGTCTTAAATGGGGTCACATGTGCATAACCAGCTGCAAGAGAGTCTATGAAATACATTTTGTGCATATGTGTCATGTGCCCATTGTAAGCCAAAGAGTTTCTCATACTAAGAGTACTGTTAGAAGATGTGTAGCCCTCTTCACTTGAGCAAGGAAACACAGAGGAGTATATCAGATCAATAGACAGTCAGGAAATTGTAACTCATGAATATTTCAAATAGAGAGGGAATAAATATTGGAAATTCATCCAAAATTATTGAAAACTCTGGAGGAACCAAACAGAAAAAACAACAACAACAACTTTACTTTGAATTTAGGAAGATCCTACCAGTCCTGAGCTGGGGTGCAAAAAGGAGGGGAATGTTTAACATAGATGAAGAACTTACCATTTTCTTGCATTGGAGATGCAAAATAAGAAGAGAATGCTACCCTGAAAGAAAAAGGTGCCATGGTCCTGAGGCTGGAAACAATGAGCCCGCGCTCTAAAGAAAATGTTGGAAAGTGGCATCAGTTCCCCACTGTTATGCTTGCTGGAGTTCCAGCCATTGCTGCTAATACTCTGAAATTTTTGTCACCAATGATCGAAAACACAGAGCTGCTGGATTGTAACAATCTGGCGTGTTGACGAGCAATGGCTGCTCGTGTTGCTGTGGCTACTGCTGCCACTGGGGGGCGTCATCAAGAGTAGGATGTTTCTATACTTCCAACTTCTAATATGGTGCTAGTTGTCTTGCAGTGGGAGAAACAAGCAGGAAGGAAGTTGACTGGCAGTGGAGCCTGAGAAGCATGGCTCGGAGACAGCTAGTTTACAGAAGTACAGAGAAAGATAACGAAGTGTGAGAATGAGGCTGAGAGCCAATGGTTAACTCTCCGGCAATAGTGCTCTTATATATCCAGTGGCCAGGAAAGGCATCAGTGACAAAGTGACATTTGAGCAGACACATGGATAAAATTAGAGTCAAAATCGGTAGATAACTAAAGATGAAAAAGAGTAAGTGAAAAACTGTGAAGTGGAAATGTGCATGGCACAGAGGACATTGTGGTTGGACCATTGTAAATAAGTATTAAGTTCGGAAAGGCAGTGGGGGGTCAAAGCTTATAGTATAGTATGGTTCATTGTAAGGATTTTAGATTTTATTCCAAGTAAAATGGCTTCCCATTTTACTTGGAAAGTAAATGGGAAGTAAAAGAAGGAGGTAAAGGTAATTCCTTACTAATGTAAAGAGATGAGTCATGACAGGATCTTGGCTTATCCGATAGTCAAATGTGTTGTTAAGATTCAATGAATTATAACTGTCATATAATATCATTATGTTAATGCAATAGAACAAAAATATAAAATACATACTAGAACACATGAGAACTCAGATGGCAGATTAAAAAAATCATGACAGTAGCTTGAGATGACTGAGTAATTGGGAATTTCCTCAATATAGATATAATAAATTTAGATCCCTAAAATGTTTAACTTTACATATCAACTTGGCTACACTCTTGTGCCCAGTTGTTTGGACAGACGCTAATCTAGATGTTGCAGTGAATGCATTTGTATAAATGTGATTAACATTTACAATCAATTGACTTTATAATGTAGGTGGGCCTCATGCGATCATTTAAAGTCTTTAAGAAAAGAGACTGATATTTTCTGACTAAAAAGCAATCGACTTAGAAGCTCTGCTCAAGTTTCCAGCCTACTGGCCCACTGCAGATTTTAAACTCAAGACCACAACATCAACATGTACCTGACTAAATATCCAGCCTGCTGTCCTGCTCTATAAATTTTAGATTTGCCAGATCCCACCATTTTGTGAGCCATTCCTTAAAATAAATTCTGCCTCTGTCTCATTTTATCTCTTTCTGTCTCTGTTTATATACCGTCCTATTTGTTCTATGATTCTGGAGAACCCTAATACAATCCTCATATTATACACAAACCAAAAAAGAAATTCCAGATGGGTTAGTTAGATATAAAAATATGAAATTACAAAACAGTTATACAAATATTTTCATTTATATACAATAAATCTCTATGTGCTTTTAATGAGTAAAAGAAATCACAAGTAAAAAGATAAATGCATTTGGCTAAATTTTAAAAAGAAAAAATATTCTGTATTAAATAATCATTATTTGTGATTACATCAAGTTGTTAAAGCTAACAACTAGAAAACGCAAATAAGATCAAAATATGATTAATATCTTCAACATGCAAAGAACTACTACAGTCTACAATATACGGATATTAAAAAGATTCAATATACTAATAGAAAAAAAGGCTCAAGGACATAGACAAATCATCTCCAAAAGTAAAAGATAAATTGATAATGATATGATAAAAATTGACCCTCACTTAAGCAAGTATATGAATTGTAATATTCCTGACATACACTCCCAGTTGGGTTTTAAATCAGTAGATGACTGGATCAAAAAATTATGGTACATATACACAATGGAATACTACGCAGCAGAAAGAAAAAAAGAAGTACTAAACTTTGCGACAGCATGGATGGAACTGGAGAGCATCATGCTAAGTGAAATAAGCCAGGGGGCGAAAGACAAATACCATATGATCTCACCTATAAGCGGAACCTAACCAACAATGCAAAGAAGCAAGGAAAATACGACCAGCAACACTGAGAGGAAAAGAAATCAACAGAGACAAGAGGGAAGGGGGGGGCAGGGAAAGGGAAGGGAAGGGGAAAGTCAAGGAACATATAGCAAGGACTCATGGACAAAACCAAAGGGGAAGAGCTGAGGGAGGGAAGGTGGGAGGGGGCAAGGGAAAGAGGTGGGGGGAAGGCAGAGACAAATGTATTTAAAAAGTAAATAAATTAATTTAAAAAAATAAATAAATAAATGGATGTCAATTTTTTTGAAAATCCGCTTGGTGTTATGTAATAAGACCACTGACATAGTAAATCTGCTTTCAGAAATATGTCCTAAGGAAATAAACCGAGATGTAGGCAAAGACTCATAAACAATGATATCCGCATTATTTACATTGTACAAAACTGGAAGCAATTTAAAGTAAACAACAACAAGGAGAATGTTTAATACATCATTATCATTTAAGTAAGGAAATATTATGAAGGCATTAAAAATGATGCCTTAAGGAATCTGTAATGTCATGGAAAATGCACAAAATGCAATGCTAATTGAATTTGCTTCTTAAATAAAGATTCTGAACGTGTCTGGATTATGAATGTGATTTATGCTAACACTTTTAATTGCCCTTCCCCTCAGATTATGATTGAAATGGAGAAAATAATAAAGGCTAATAACTTATTCCAGTATTGGAAAATGGGGAAGAGAGCAAGAAAATAAAGATTATATAGCAGAACATAAACATTCAGCATGTTTCATTTAATAAAAATAATTTTAAAAGTTAAAAGTACTTTTTCTTCAGTTTTGCTGTATGTATAGTTCAGATTTCCTACTGGCATGCTGGGTGGGGCTGGAAGTCACATCCTTTACTAGGATGGAATGTAAACATAGCCCCAGAATAAAAGAAAAATAGTGTTTTTCTCAAGGTCCAACCATGTTGTCAGAAATGGCAGTAGGTCATCTTTTCTTATGGCTGAGTAGCATTCCACTGTTTATATATATGCTCCACCTTTATCCAGTCATCAATCACGGGACACTGGTTGTTTCCACGTCTTGGCCACTATGAATAATGCTTCAATGAACATAGGGGTGCATATGTCTTTGTGAATAAATGTTTTCAAATGTTTGGGGTCGATGAGACCTTGAGAATATCCACTAAGTTAAAAAAAAAGTTAAGAATCATATGACTTCACTTGTATATGGGATATAAAACTGAAAGCAATGAATCAACAGATAAGAAAAACAAACAAAAACTCATAGCCAAAAACAACAGCATGGTGGTTACCAGAGGGAAGGTGGTGCTGGGATAGTAAAGCGTCAAGGGAGCCAAAAATATGGTGATAGAAGAAGATCTGACTTTGGGTGGTGGGCACACATGCAATAGGAACATCATGTATCATAGAAATGTACACTTGAAGCCTTTATAATTTTATTAACTAATGTCAACCCAATAAATTTAATAACAATAAGTAAATAAAAGTACAAAATTAAATAAATAAAAATTAAATTTGAAAAATTGGTGTTTTTCACATGAGTGTTCTCTCTGGACTTAAGGAAGCAGAACCCATTTTTTTCACCATTACATACATATATGGGTTCAGATTAATGTGTTATTTTTCTCTTCCTGAATATCCACTGTGAGTTACTGTGAAAACAGACCATGAATATAGTGAGAGGCTGAAGGGAATAGGAAGAGTGTGTAGGACACAGCAACACTTAAAGGCCTCTATACCACTGTGGACTGAAGTTCCCCCAAACCCCTTCCCCCACTGTGTCTCTACAGTGGTTATTTGAGTCACCTAAAACCTTCCATTTTCCTTGCTGCCTTCTGGAGTCCTAAAGGTGTAGAACTCTGTGGGTGGACCTCAACACAATGTCAAAACCAAGTGAGCTAGGCTATTTTGTGGGTAATTTCTTTGGGTTAGTTGTAGCTTAGAGCTAAAACCAAATAAAGCAAAAGATAGTCGATGTTTTCCCAGCACCCCCACGCCCCTCCCCTATTCAAATCCCATATTCAGAAATGAGGCTAAAGCAGCCCACAGCACATCAGCAAGCAAATGCAGCAGAAACAGAAAGCCATATTCTCTGCCCTAATGCCCAAGGCCTGTTGATGGGGCCTTTCTTGACAGCACCTTGGAACCAACCTTCCTTTGCGGCTGCTTGGAGAAGATTTTATCCTAAGAGCAATCTACCATTCACTTATTCAATCATTCAATATTCATTTTTATTGCTATGTGCCAGACACTGCTAGACACTGCCAACTTATAATAGGGAATAAAGCAAACAAACAAACCTTGCCATTTCAGAGCACAAAAGCTAGCGTGAGAAGTAAAGTAAGTAATAATAGTAGTGTAATATAACTTTATAGCTACACACAGGGCCTATAGGCAATGTTAAGCTATTTGGCTGTATTTTAAAATGCAACAGAAAGGTATTGCCTTGATGAAGTTTATTCAGTGGGATATGGAGAGATTTGCATTATCAAAAGATTCCTCAGGCTTTTCTGTGGAGGATAGATTAGAGTGTGACAAAAAGGAACGAGGGAACTGAAGGAAACTATATTAATCGAGCTGAGCAGTAACAGTGACTTGTTTTAGGTAAGCAACAGTCAAAATGGAGAGAAATGGAAGCTTTGATACATATATCTTCAAAGTAGAATCATCAGGACTTGACAATAAGTTTATTGTGGAAAGGAGAGGAAGAATCAAAAGATGTTTTCCAGGTTTCTGATTTATATACGGAGGTAAAATGTGGAGATTATAGTGAAAAAAAAGTGGGTACTGGAGGACCCCAGAGTCTGGGGAACAATCAGCTGTTCATGGGAGCCCGATTAAACTGAGATGCTTATGAAGAATCTAAGTACATATCAAGAAGCTATTTCTATATAATGCCTAAAAGTCAGGAAAGAGTTTAGAGATGGAGATGAAAATGTGAGGCTACTGTAATGTATAAATTGTGTGTAAAGCCCAAAGCATAAATGAGGTCATCTAGCGAAAGACTGGATTAAGAGGGTTTATGTTAGTTAACCCTCTGCCCTACCTAAAAATGTCAGAGAACTCAGATATCTCCAGTTTATGAAAACATTGGCAATCCTCTACTTCCCTGTGAGCATAATTGGGGGTAAGAGAAGAGAATTCAATCATCAGTCCTTAGGCAACATTTATTAATTCTGTTTTCCAGATTCTCCCTGTACTTGTTTATTTTATCTATGTAATTACTTCAGAACTAATAGAAATATTTTACAATCTTCTACTAGTGTAATGTTTCTAAAATTTTCTTGGCACTTCCAAAGAATTTTATTTTAAATATTTTGAGATTATGCTTTCTGGCCCATAAGTAGTTTTTGTCCTTCTATCTAATGACCATCCCAATGCTCTAGATTCTTACCACCTCTTTATTTTTCCTCAGGGACCTCCATCCAACATCCCTCTTTTCTTTCGCGTAAATGTCCTCTCTCTACATTAGCACTTACACATGTTTTCAGTTTTTTTGCCCTCCAAAGCATGTTAAAAATAAATTCCTTCCACTGATTCCCACATCCTCTTCTCACTGCTAAATGAATTCTCTCTGCTTCACCACCATAATTCTCTACTTGCACACTTTCCTCTCTCATTTACCCCTACCACTTTGCTAAGCTGTTTGCAAGATCAGTCCCGATATTGCTGCTAAATCCAATTGGCACATATCTTACCTGACATCTCTGAACCAATTCATAACTCCACTCCTTTGGTTCTAATTCCATTAAATGCTAATGACTACCAACCTTACTCCTCCTGCTCAAAGAGAAACACAGGAGAGACCTGTCTTTCAGACTCATATATTTACAGAAAACATTCAATTTTCCCATTCAATTGGATATTTTAATTAAAATTTTAAAGGGTCAATGTTAGAGCCCTGTATTTACACTGCCACCTTATGTGGAAGTTAACAAAATCAGTAAGGAAACTCAAAAAACTTAGTCAAATAATATTAGACTGATTCTAGTATTGACATATTTTGAAAATAATGGAAGATACATAAAACTGTAAGTCAGTGTTTACTAATAAGGATGAGGATGAGTTCAGTAACAGGCTTAAAATAATACACGCTTGTGAAGTAGCTCTGGGTTATTATGGCAACTAATGTTCATTTTCATTATCCTGATAGAGACATTTGTATAAAATTAAATTTTGCTTGGATTAGTGATTTGAAAGTAGCTGGTTATTGTTGTGCTTCATGGTTAAGTGTATATTATTTGAAGACAATGACACTGGAGTATTATGGCATTCAGTAGTTGTTCCCTGCAGAGTGGTTGCTAGTTTCTCTTTGCAGTAGTTTGTCTTTGAAAAGTATATCACTCAGAATGCATGATCATTTCTTTTGATTTTACTCATGAGTATTAAATCTGTGCAGTAAGATGAAAAGGTTGTGTCTCCATTGCAAAGCAAATTGAAAATGTAGTTTTGAAAAACACAAGAATTCCAGTTATTACTATTTAAAAATGGGGCTAATTTTCCTTCTGAAGTGATGATTCTTTTATATAAAATATACAAACAAAAATTACATTTCTTTTCATCTTTCCATAACTATTTGCTTTTGATAGTTCACATTTTGAGTATACCCTAGTGTTCTGTGCTTTATTCCTTTACATTTAATTTTTAATACATGCTCAAATTTAACCTCAACATCCTTATATTTTCAAAATAAAAATGTTTATTTTATATTTTCATAGCATGAACTATGATTGTATTAATATTAAATATAATTTTTAAAAACAATAAAATTTTAAATAATACAACCACAAAGGAAGAATATCTGCATACTATTGGAATCCATCACCACATTCAAGCCATTCATATTGCAAAAAAAAGAATTCTACATCCATTAAAATTCTATTTAGAAGCAGCACAATTTAAAGTAGAAGTTCATATCACTCACTATGTATAAAACCACTTATAAAGATAGAAACATTTTAACACATTACTGTGGCCAGTTCTCATACCATTGAGTCAGAATCTTTGATGGGTGAGATGGAGACATTAGTATTTAAACAAAATCCCATAGGTAGTTTTAATGTGCAGCACTTTTGTGATATGTGAAGATTGACTTTCATAATAGAAAACTTAATTATTGAACTCAGGGTCTGGGGCACAAGTGTCACTTAATAATTGATAAGTGCTACTGTTAACATTAGCATCATCAATCATCATCTTTATCATCATCATTTTGTCCTTTTTAACTTGTAAATATTAACTGTGTCGAGGATATAATGTGTGATTTTATTATAAATCAGAATTATAATGGATTTATTTATGTGAAAATAGTACACTGCAATACAAAAATTCTTGAATAAATATAGATTTGCTAGGTGTTATGTACTTTGTTCAGTCTTCTTTTGATTATTCTCTACGTGTTTCTTCTAAGATCTGATAGCTTTAGAATTTTATTTTTCTCTTGAGTATTTTAGTTTTTGAAGCTTATCTGTATTCATTTTGGTATAAGGTATTAAAAATATATAGTTTTTATTTTTGATCAGTGAATGTAATGACATACTGTAATCTATTATTGTCACATTAGACTTGGGTTTCATTTGGGGGTGAGGTAGATATTAAAGTATATTTCAGGATTTAATGCCAAGAAATATAGAATGATTGAATAAAATAAACAAATTTCTACTTAGGGAATTTTATTATGCATAGGAGGAAGATAATTCTTTCTCTTCTTTATCGATCATGTACACAAATGACAAGGAAGATTTAATTAGCACACCTCCACTCAGGTGACAGTAAGAAGCTGGAGATGGAATGTTGTCAGAATAGTCTCTAACCAGAATGAAACCTTATTTTCATAAATAAATATTGATTTTTAGTTTACTGGAATAATGATAAAACCTTCCAACATAGGAACTGAGGAGTTAACTGAAATGTTGAATATTATATTTTTAAAGAAATGTATTAGTGTCCTCTCCCTTTATCAGTTATTTATTGTTAGATGTTAATCAAATACCTTATGACAGATATCAAGACATAAGTTAAAACCAGGATGAAGCTTATAAGTCATTGCAAAATCCATGTGGAACTAGAGGTTGATTGTAATACATGTAGGTTTGAAATTGAATGAACAAATTTTCACTAAAAATCAGTATAATTAAGAAAACATAATTATTTAAAAGATATTTTCTATCCTTATTTTTATGTGTAATGGACTAAAATTATTGTATGTATAATGCCCATTATAGTATCCTTTACAACTGAGCTGTGAAATTATTAAGATAATAAAACTAAATATTTAAATAAATAAATGTTTTCAGTGTAGCAATATGGTTTCAAATTCAGGCTTCTTATCAATTTACTACATTTTCTTTATTCAAGTTACGTAAATTCATGAGCATGATTTCCTTAGCTGTGAAAGGGGTTGAGAAATTCTAGCTCATATAATTATTTAGGTGATCAAATAAAGGAATAAAAATGTATATGGTTGAATTCTTAATTCTGTGTTTTTTTTTTATAAGGGTGTTACACAGGACACAATTATTCTCCCACCGTTAACAACCTGAAAAGTTGTTAGAATACATAAAACAAACATTCTTGGATATGGACATCAGAACATGCAGGACTGTGATATTAAAGAGAAGAGAAACAAATGAGACAAGTTCTGTAAAGAAGGACAAGGACTAAGGGAAAAACAGTAACTGAAGACAAACCAGCAAGCACCTTATGAAGCAGGACAGAAGAGTGAGTGCAGGTTCAGGAAGAGGTAAACGAGTATAGTGTCAGGGTGAGAGTGTGGGTGGTGAAAAGTAACTGAAGGAGAGAATATTACATGTCCTGGAAGAGAGTGACCTCTTCAGCCTCGCAGAATTAAATGCAGACTTAGGACAATTAGGCAGCAACGTGGCTGATGAGTCAGGCTTTTCTTTTTGTTTGATCCCCAGTCATGGTGGCACTTACCAGTGAACCTTGCCAGTGGACCTCTGTATATTAGAAGTGTGAGTGGGCCAGAGGGAGCAACCGAGTGTGAACCCCATGGTTCTCCAAAAGGCAGGCAGCCAAATAAAAGTGATCCCTAGCTTATGAAAGTTTGGTGTCTGTTAATATTCCATATCTAGTTAGTGTTCAGAGTTGAGTCAGTATTTCTAGGGACCAGGATAGAATCTTTAAAATAAAGTCCAAACCTTTTTATATATCCTATAAAGCCCTCTAGAGGTGACCTCAGTTTTTCCTCTTCCTCTGTGCTACCGAGCCACAGGCCCTAACCCAACCAATTGTGTTGTCTGTTATTCAAACCCACATGGGAGATAATTTATACCTGCCAGAAACTACCCTATTGATAACTGCATAGATAGAATACCTTCAGGCTAGCCCATTCATTGTCGTATGCTAGTTCACTGGTGCAGAATTTTGACAGACATATATTTTTGGGGTTGGGAGTTAGGAATTGTTTTTGAATGTTTCTCAGCAAACACTGAGATTCCATGCATCCATTTTCCTGCTTTTACCATTACCTCTACCTAGAAACAAGCTATTTTTCTTATTAACCAGATTCCTTTCATTTAGTTATTCAACAAGTATTTTTGACCACCTATTATGAACCAACCCTCTTGAACGATTATGAAAATGCAGCATTAATAAGCATCCTTCCAGTGCAAACACCTACATAAGAATCACCTAAGACCTTTTAAGATTCACATCCCTGAGTCTATCTTAGAACCATGAAATCAAAATATTTTGGAACGAAGTTGAAAAAAATTCAGGTTTTCTACATGATTACTATTGCCCCAAAGTATAATAATCACTGAGCCAATGTGAAAAACAAACCTAAATGGCATGGATCAAGGTAAGGATGACTTTCATATGCCAAGGTAGCTAAGCTTATATCATTCAATCCAGATGATATAAGATATACAATGATGTAGGATTTAGCGAGATGAAGAGGATAGAAGAAAAGACAAGGTGTCCTAAGCAAAATTAAAAGGACATGCAAAGTCTTTCTGTGAAAAAAATCATGGCCACCTATTGGAGGATCTGAAAATAGTTCAGGGTGGACAAGGTGCATATTTATGGGAATGTGGAAGAGGAGCAGGACAGGAACAAGTAGGAGATGAAACTAGAGAAATGAGCAGTGAGTACCCAGCTTATGAAGGGCTTCTTAAAACATCTTAAGACTTTGTATCCCATCCTAAGGGAAAGAAGAAGACACAAGAGTGTTTTAATTGGGAAAAAATATGAATGTACTCACATTTTTAAAAGATTACTGTATGAGGAGGATAATACCCAAAGCTATTTAACCAGGCAGGTGACTGTTGTAGAACTCTAGGCTATTGATTTCTCAAGTACAGCACATGCTCCCAAGGGCATAAACAAATTCCATGCCACTGTACAGAAAGAATATGTAAACTATTTATTTTTAACTTATCCTTATATACTTTCTGTTTTATATTTTCTAATTTTCAAAATTAGAATAATATAAAGTTGCCTGTATAATTTAGAAACAAAATAAATATTCACATCTTTGGAGTGGCTGCTTAATATTTTACTGACATAGATTCATGATTAATAAAGATTTAGTAAACCTTGCTCTAGGCAAGAGGTTATGTCAACCTGAACTAGAATAAAAGCAGAAGAAAAAAAAACATATATATACATATATGTACATATTATTTACACACACATACACATATATATGAATTCAAGAGGTGTTTGCAAAACACCGTTTGCAAGATAAAGTAATTTATTGCAAGTATGAATCTAGAGGAAAGAAGTCAAGGATAAATCTATATTTCTGGATTATACAGCTAAGTGAATGGTGAGAGGTGATCATTTTGAATATGGGGAAATATAGACCTGAAGTAGAAAAAAATTTTTCAGGTATGTGTGTCTAAAAGGAAATGTAAAAAAAATGAAGGGTGATGTAATAAGGCAGCCTGGAAATCTGCTGCTTGCTGCCATGTGTAAGATTAACACAAAGATATTTTGGGAAGAAAAGAAGCTTTTATAAAGAGGGTTCCCAATTTGAGAGGGCTGGGAGAATTCTTGCTCTGAGCCAACCTCTTCCATCAAGTGCAGAAAGCCAGCAGCCACTCCCAGGACCAAAGTGAGCATCAGGCACCTCGCCCCAGCTTCTCTGTTCTTTTGAGTCTCATGGCAGCTATACAAAAGGGTCGCCATCCTCAGGTCCTCTCTCTCTCTCTCTCTCTCTGGTGTGCACTTGTGGGTTTTAGTGTTGCCATCACCTCCTGCAGCTCTCTCCCTCTCCTGGGGTTTGGGGTGCGCTGCCAGATCACTCTAGATGGTCATGCAGGGACGCTCCATCTGTGGGGCCCCGGTGCCGAAGGCTACCTTCAGTCCTGGGGCCAGGAAATGTTCCCAGCTTATGCCTCTGTGTGCTGCTCTCAGGGCAAGAGAATGGAAGCAGTCCAGGACCTGGGCACATGCACAGGGTTGTGGCATCCCAAGGGCCGGCCCCCATCAAGGCATGCCCCAGCACAGGACTCTGCCTCTGCAAGCTGGCCCCTGACCATATGAGCCTAGCCCCAAGCAGGCTCAGCATCTGCCGGTCCTGTGAGCCCATGTGGTGCAAAAAAAGAGAGAGACTTCTGCCAATGTTCTGTTTTAAAGTCTTTCCCAAAATTCCACGTTGTGGGAGTGTCCACCTTTTCAACCAATGTGGACCAAAGTTGGCCAAGTGTTTCTTTGCTCCTCTTCTGGCCACCATATTTTACAGGGGGGAAGAGTTCCTAGCCGCACAGAAGGGTGCGACATCTCAGTCTGGGGCTGGGTATCCGGCCCCTGCTGCAGCTTTCTGACCTTCACCATATATGTGTGTTATGACCTTTTTGGCCCCCCACAGCCTCATCACAAGCTCCCTCTGGCTGGGTCACAGCTTCTGGACTACCAGGGATATTCATTCTGATTGTTCACAGTTGCTCCAGGCAACCTCTCCTGCCCTATTTTTGCAGAAGGCTGGCTCTCCTCAGTTGCTGTTTCAATCCATAGTCTGGGAGCCTCTTCCCATCCCCTGCCTTCTGCCGGTGGAATAGCCTCTCCTGCCTGATTGGGGTTCCCTCCTACTCCCCAGTGATTGGGCCAGACCCCCCTGTTACAGTAAGAGGGTGGAAGGAAAGAGAAAATGTCCTAAGCAAAATTAAACGCATATGAGCTTTTTTTGTGTGATATTTTAATGTACCTAGCATTAAAAGTTTCAAATGCCTTTATGAGAAACTGAAGGCAGTTTGGAGATTTGTTCCAGCCTAATGACTAAGGAGCCCTGTTCTGTTTTGAATGATGATTAATTGAGGTCTTATTGGAATAGAATAACAACAAATCACCACCCCCACCATCTCAGCATTTTCCTTGAATGTAATGAAACTAAGCTTTCATATAAAATGACAGATGTCAATTATTGTAAATGTGAATGTGAAAACGGGGACCAAAACTGTTATACTTAGTTAACTTATAAAAGAATACAGTGAACAATAAAATCACAATGAGGGCATATGAGTGTATTTGTTTATATAATATACATGCATTTAAAAATAACTTCATAGCTGGCCCATTTTTCTTCACTTCAGCTAATAGAGATTATACATCTAATATATGAGAAAATTACTTATTCCACACCAACATATTGTGAAGTTGTGGATCATCTTTCCAATTTTCTTTACCTGCCCACAGCATGATTTCTTTTAGGCTCTGAGCTGTGTTAATTTGCATGCTGAATTAAACCACTTTATCACTTTGACTTTCTGTCTATAGGAGCATAGCTGGAGAGGCCTGAAAAAAGTGGACAATGCAGCCAGGAGCTGGAGGCATGTCCTACTGCTTGCATTGAGTTATGATAGTCTCTAGTGAATCGTGAAATTATAGAATGTTAGAGCTAGGAACAACCTTAGAGATCATCTAGGCCAACTTTTCCTTTAAAGGAAATTAACTTGCATTCAGAATCAAAAAGGGACTTGTTCAGGTTGGTATAATCTCCAGTATTTGAATTTTTCTTATTTTCTTTTTTGTCTTCACAGACCTATTTCATAGATCTTTTTTTCTGGTATGATTTATGTTTTGAACAACTCGTGTATATTTTGTATCAATCATTCATTTATTTGACAAACATCCATTGATATCTTATGAAAGACATTGGGGATGACTGTGATATATGTAATGCACCATATTGTCATTGGATAGCTTTTACTTCAGTAGGAGAGGCAAGATTCAAACAAATAACTGTTCCAAAGCATATGTAAAATGTATCATAAGCAAATTACTTCAAAGTGCATGAATATGTTTGGTTTGGAAAAATCAGAGGGCATCATTGCAAAGTGACATTTGAATGGGTGATATGGAGACAAAATAAGAAATATATATTTGGTCTTTATCTCTGGTTCTTGGCATATAAGCTGTAAAATTTTTGGAGAGATGGGGGTTATAGGAGCATCTTTTTTAATAATGTTTGACCTTAGTCCCTGGCTTCTGACACAAGAGCTTCTGAGGACTTTAGAGTCTCTGGAAAAATAAGTGTGTTTTGATTGTATGCTAATAAAATGAGGGGGGCAGGAGGCCCCGAGGTAGCTTTAGAATGGGGGGAAAAGTCACCAAAAAGACCCAGGATGACTAGAGGGTTGGAATTTTCAGACCTACCTCCTGATCTTTGGGGAAGGGAGAAGGACTGGAGATTGAGCTAATCACCAGTTGCCAATAATTTGATTAATTGTGCCTATGTTATAAGACCTCCTTAAAAAACTTTTATACTATAGGGTTCAGAGAGCTTCTGAATTGAACTCACCCATGTACTGAAGAACTGGTGCACCCCATTTCCAAGAAACTAGAGGCATTTTTGCTTCAGACCCTTCTGGACCTTGTTTTATGTACCTCTTCATCAGGTTTTTTATTTTTATTGAAGGAATCAAAGTTTTGCCACCCTGAGGCTGCTTTTTTGGGATATTATTTTTAAGCTGTTTATTGGGAAACAAGACTCAGAAAGAACCACTCACTGTCCCCCACTTTCCTGCTGATGAGATTCAGACAGAAAAACATGCTTCAGGAAGATCTTAGGATGTCAACTTAATCTAATTTGAATTAAGTATGGTACAAAAGAGGGCTTTAGGCAGGGGCCTATTGGGTACATGCCCTCGAGGCTCATTGTTTTTGAGTTGCCTAACAAGAAATGTCCTGACATGTATGTTCCGCTCTTCGTCATCTACCTGTGAATCACCTATTCTCGCTTCTGAAATTTAATACCCAGTTCTCCCAACTTTCTCCTTTGTTCAAAATGTCTCATATACACAATGTTGTTTCGTTATCTTTGGGTTTTTCAAGCCTATATGAATTCTTTGTGTTCATTTATTAAAATTTTGATTTTTCTCCTGTTAATCTGTCTCTATTAATTTATTAACCCAGCCAGAAGAACTTAGAAGGTGGGAGTAAAATATTAATATTTTTTTAGCCTCCACAGTATCCTTTTTAATAAACAGAAAAATGTAGGAAAACTCTTTCACTGAGTTTTGTGAGTTGTTACAGCAAATTATCAGACCTGAGAAGGGGATTGTGGAAAACCTCAATTTACAGCTGGTTGGTCAGAAATAGAGGAGACAACCTGGGATCTGAGACTAGCATCTGAAGTAGAAACAGTTTGTGGGACTGAGCCATTAACTTGTGGGGTTTATGCTCACTCTAGATAGTTAGCAGCAGAATTGAGTTAAATGATGACACCCAATTGGTGTCTGCAGAAAAATGGAGAATTTCTTGGTGTAGAAGATCCACACGTTTGGTGTCAGAAGTGTTGGTAGTCAACACAGATTACAGTGTCAAAGAGTGGGTAGAATGTTAATTGGTATAAACATTCTACCGAACAGTAGAAAAATTAAGTATTATGAATAAATATGAAGAGATAGAGAAGGAGATGGCAGGTTTAGAGTAGTTGGAACATTTTTTGTATCATGGGAATAGTGAAATATAAGTCTTGGAAAGATAGTTTAGGGCAAATTTTAGGAAAACTTGACTATATTGGGAGGAGGTAGGGATGATGTGTGAATGATCAGCATATATGAAAATGGGATTGATCTCTATAATTTTGAAAGTAGTGAGATTTGAGACATGGTAGCTAATTGGCAGATTATGAGAAAGTAAAAATTTGAGAAAAATGGCTCCTGATTCAGGTAGGTGGCAAGAAATGTCAAATGAGGCATGAAAGAGGTCACATGATGAAGACCTGGTTAATAGGAATAGAGGCTTTATTCTATGTAAGCAGAGAGGTGGGAAGAATACTCCGTGATTCCAAGGTTTTGATCTGAGAATGAAGAAATAGAAATAGATTTGATAGAGGAGGAGAAAGTAAGTGCTTAAAGAGGGAGATGACTGAATTAGTTATAGAGAGGCTGAGTCTAAGATGCAGATGAGAAAATAATTTGTGTGCATGTCCAACAGGTAGGTAGAAATGTCAGTCTTTTGCTTAAGAGTTTGGGGTGATATAATTTAGGAGTAATCTGCAAAGAGGTGTTGCCCAGAGTTATGGAAAGAGTGGAAAAAGAAGATAGTGTACAGAATCAATGGATGCATTTAAACTTGATGGGTAGAAGAGAAAAAACAAAAAGAAATCAAGATATAAAAACATCCCGAAAGAGAGCTGGTTTAATAGTGACACATGAGGGTACAGATTAATTACAAAGAACATTGATTTAAAAGCCATTAATGACCTATAAGTGAGTATTTTCACTTCTCTGATTAAGGCACAGTTCATATATGTTTTTAGTCAATGTGCTACAAACATAGTTACTGTCACATCTATCAACCATGGGTTAGGGAAAATGTTTAGAGTTTTGATAACCTCACACCTCTAAATTGAGCGTCAAAGCTTTTAAGGCATATTTGTGTCTATTAAATGTTTATCCAATAAAAGGTATATTCTGAACACATATTATGTGCCAGATAGTGTTCTAAGTGCTGGGAATGGAGTACTGTACAACACTAAGTTTTCTTACTGTGTTTTAGTGATGCAAAAGACAATGAACAAAACGTATAATTTAATGTGAAGTGGCAAGATGTCTTAGAGAGAAAAGTAAAACATTCACTAAATGGAGAGGGAAGGTATTTTCAGTAGAACTTTGCATTTGTGTGTGTATATATATATATATATATATATATATATGTATGTATATATATATATATTCAGTCTTTTATTAGATTCTGGATGACTTACAATTCTTAAAAAACAACAAATCAATAAAAAATAATAGTTATTTTAATTTGACAAATGATCTAAGGTAAGGATGTTTCTTGCATTCCTCTAATCAGTATGTAAGGTGACATTTATTTTACTGTTAATTTGCAAATTTGATCAAAAGTCACACCACTGAGTATTATATGTTCAAGTATTCTTGTATAGCACACTGAAATAAACATTATAAATGCATTCATGAGGTTTCTCTATCAACAATGTAGTCAAGAATTTCCAGGAAATGATTTATTTTGGTAACACTCTCTAAGTGCTGTACCTAATGTTGTCAATGTATAATTTATTCCATTATTTTGCTAATTATTCACTGAAGCTCTTAAAAAAAAGGAATACTTATCCTTTCTAAACATAAGAATGTGTCTAAATAGCATAAGAAAAAACATGTTTGCCATAAGTAATAAATGATTTAATGATTAGTTGCCATGGGGTAATGAATGATTTATTATTTGCCATAGGTAAAGAATGATTTAATGATGACTGTCTTCATTGTTATTACTAATTTATTGTTATTATTATTGACAATACAATTATAGTGCTGTCATTATTATGAAAGCAATCATTATGAACATATTCTTACATGCCAACAGCATTTTCTTTTTCTAGTAATTATGTGTTTTTGAGAGAGGTAAATCCTCTCATCTAGTTGTCTTAAAAATGTAGGCACTTGATGGACAAGCAAGTTGGTTATAATATAGGGGAGTCATTTGTAATTATTAAATAATTTCCATCTGTATGTGGCAGGTCTAAACAAATGGTGGATCTAATATTTTGGTTTTGTTAGCAATACAATCTAATGTAATCTAATACAAATTCTATTCAAATCCAACATTGAAGATTTGGTTCATCCTGATTGCTATTTAAGTTCCCTACTTGTTACTTTGCAACCTATTCTATATTAGGATTATATTGACTTTCCACTGTTCATCTATTGGTTAGTGTGAAATATATATAATATATAATTTTCCTGAAAGAATAATATTTCAGTGACCATGTAAAATAATTTGCAAATTTTATTAACTTATTCTTAGCCTGAACTCCATGAATAAGAATCAATATTGTGCCAAGCACCATAAGGATTATATGAGGCCTGTCCAGAAGGTGTACAGCCATGTAATATGAAAAATAGAGACATTTATTGAAGGAGATACAAGATACAGGAAACATTGTACGAAGGAAAATGACACCTCAGTTCCCTTCAAAGTAGGCACCATGGGACCTCACACAGCTTTCCCAGTCACCAATAGCTGCCCCCTTATATTTTCCTGACCCTCACTGGCGACCTGAAATCTCTTCCCTTTCAAAGGTGATTTTAGTTTGGGGAAAAGCCAGAAGTCGCTGGGTGCCAAATCTGGGCTGTAGAGGGGCTGAGTCACCTGGGTGATCTGATGTTTTGCTAAAAAAGAAGTTGCCAACCGTCAGTTGCCCATAGGTGTGGCCTTGTGAATCATCCAAATATTTTCCATGGAGGAATGTTCAAGCTCAATGCAAAATTTGTTGAAGATCTGCTGCTCTGCTCGCTCAGTCATTTTGAATGTGACGGCTACACAGTACACATGCTCAATCAACAGCGTCTACCACCAACCACCAACCGCGCCGCCACTAGTACAGTGAAGTCATTATTCACACATGCACATTGCAGTCCATTCTCCTTGGCTGCCAGGTTACATGATGTTGTGCAAACCATTCTTGTTATAGAAACAATGGCTGGGCTTTTTCCACACAGACTTTGGAAAAGCAAATGATACTATATATTAACACTGATGCGGATCATTATAATAATATTTTGAATTTGCAGCCTAGGTATATTTGGAAAGTCTTTTTTTCATATGCATTTTTAAAAAATAAAAACTCATAAAGAAGCTTACCTTGGATTGTGACTGAAAAATAAATAGTACACCTCCTATGTAATTAGGTTTTTTTAAAATTTAGTGGACATTTGGACCATGTATTGTTTTTATAAAAGTAGAATATGTGATAATGTAGCAGGAGACAGGTAAAGTCATAGATAACATGATTAGAACTTTAGTTTGTTTTCCTCATGGGTAATAACTTGAAAAATATAAAATGTTAAAACAAAACTGTATGCATTATAAAAGCCAAAACAAAAATTCTAGGAATCTTCAAGATAAACATGAGACTTAATTTTTTTTTTTTTTTTTGCTTCTGCCTCTTGGAATTACTGAAACTGTGTCATCACTTCTTGGTGGGGAACTATAAGGAAGAATGATGAAACTGCTCTGTTTTCTTCTTTCACTCAACTTAAAAATTTGCCCAAAAATTCAATCTGTGAAAAATTTATATAGCATGAATATTTGACCACTAAATACTAGCTTCATCTTATATTTTCTCTATTTTTTTCCTTTCTTCTGATTCTCACATTTTACCTTGTAATGATATGTGTCTTATAAAACACTTAACATACGGATTTTAAAAGAGGGGATGTAAAGAAGAAAATAAAATATTTAGCTTATTAGGAAGGCATATCAAAAAATAACATACAAAATCAGAGTCAAAGGATTAGTCCTAACAATTTTAGCTGATGTTTGCAATATGTAAGAGAGGGTGACGATTAGTTGGGCAATATACTTACATTACTAATATCTTCCTGTAGTTCTTAAATGTAATGCCACGCTCTGGGACTGGAGCTAAATGGGTGTTTGCAAAAAGAATGCAGTGACCCTTTCACCCTCACGTTGTTTAACTCAATAAAATGAAATTAAAGTTGAGGGAGGAAAATAGGATTGTTGTAACATCATCATTTCTTGCAGCCCACCTTTTACAGATTTGTGCTTTGCTACACTTTATTATCCCAATATTGATAGATCATGTTCATAGAGAAAAATTATTTTGAATATCTGAGGTTTACACCAACAAACTGCAGGTGTTTACTTTTGAAAATATTTTCTTCCTTCTGTGCCAATGTCCTATGAATTTGGTCCTTGGTATTAATTTCCACATTCTGTAGTTGGAAAAGTAAGCTCTCCAATAGATTTAAGTGAATAAAATCTATGCCTTAACCTACTTTATACAGGAATTTACTGTGGGATTTTAAAGTCACATTAGAATAAAGTCCCATGAATAATAATCACGGGAAGTATTAATGCACCTCATTCTAAATGGGTAAATAAAACCACCACACCAAAGAACGTATTTTATATGGAAACAAGTTTTTCATGCATTCTATAAAATCAAAACCTATAATTGTTCAGAGAAAAGAAAACTATTGATATGGACAAATAACTCTGGATTTTAGATTTGATTTCCTGAGTATGTGAGAACTAAGGTCTCAGTGTAATTATAATTAACACTTGATTATCAGAGAAATTATGTAAACTAATAAAAAACATTAACCTACAGCAAAGTTAATATATTAATAATAATATTTTATTATTGAACAGACTACAATCGAGTAGCTTGCCTTTCAACACATGTAAAACAACTTTTGCCTCAATTTGTAAACTTAAGTGTAAACTGTGGAACCAGTCATCTTATGCTTTGGGCATACAAATATGGTGGGTTTTCAAAGCAAACTATTTGATAAATAGAAGCTAAGAATGGCTAAGAATGGACTTAGTATTTAGCTAAGTCCATTCTTCTTGTTCTTAAGATCGGGCTGATTCACTCTATCAGCCTGATTTTAATCAGTCCTCTTCTGGTTGGTATATATAAAATAATATAAAAATACTCTTGCTAGAGTCATTCAAGTCTTTCCCCTCTCTCATTGATGAGCTGTATCCAACTTCCTCACAAGCCTATTTCTTAATTGCTGGCTCCCAAAGTTGAGGTACTTCATTTGGCTACTTTCAGTTCTGGCATCTTTCCTCTAACTTCCTAGCTATTGGCAGCCTTGAAATGAATTTGATGTTTCTCATTATTTTTATTTTCAATGTCAACAATTGGCTTCTTTACTCCTCTAGAAGTCCATTCTTGGTGATAGGAATTCCCATTTCCTCTCTTTGGCACTGCTCCCTCACCCCTACTCCAGCCACAACCCATTGGGTGGGGGAGGGTCTAGAGAGGCAAATCTTCACTCTGATTTTGAAATCTAAAGCAAAAGTAAACAAACAAAAAGCAACTTTTGAAATGTCATGTGTAATCCAATAATGTCATCACTTTGGCTTTAGCTGCCAAATAAGCATGCCCTGATTCTATAATCTAGAGATGAAAAATGCATATTTTTCAAGTGATGCTTTTCCAGATCTATGTTGCAGATATGAAATTACTTACCTTGGATAAATATTTTTTATCTTTCGTTCTAATCCCTATTCCCTCACTCTACCAAGCTAATGTATTAAAAATAACAAAAAATCAAAATCTTACATAGCTAAAGAATTTTTACAACTCTATTTACAAAAACTGATGAAGTGATCTGAGTGAATGACCTCTTACAAAGCTCACCTCTAGTTCAACTTTGATCAAAATATGTAGGAAATATAGCGTGAGCCAACAAAGTTCTTTTAAGGATGTGAAAACAGAGAGGAAAGTCATAATTTCTTAGGAAAGATCCTGAGGCACAGAAAAAAGGGAACCACTTTAGAAAATTGAAAAAGTTTCCATTTGAACTAAATATCCCTTATAAGTATATTAGACTTGTGTTCTCAATGCTATTCAACAAAATGTTGCATAAATAAACTAAAATACATATTATAAATATGACATATTTTGAGATCACAAAAATTTTTTGGTAGAGAAAAATGATGATGTATGGATTAAGAACCACAATCACAGCATTAGGTAGAAGTTCAAATGACATAAAATCAAATTATAATAGAAAGAGATATTAGAAAAATTCTCTAAAAACTTAGATGAAAAGGATATAGTAATGTTCACAATATGAGAAAAGATGACTGCCCTGGAGAATAGACTAGGAACAAATTGAGAAGAAATGATTATTAGTAAATAACAAAAGAAAATATTGCTGATGAAAAAAATGACCACAGCATGAAAATGTATAGCATGAGTCACAGTTCAGGAAACACTAGTGAAAATAAATCCATACTAAGAAGCAAATAAATAAACCTCAGTGGAGTTTTCAAACTCTGCAGATAAAGAGAAAAGATTCCACAATAATCTGAGGAATTAAAAGTAATATTATATAAAAAAGAGCACAATTAGATTTGCCTTCAACTTCTCCCATGCAATTTTAAATGGTATAACATAATGAAATATCACTTATCAAGTAGTTAAAGAAAAATTATGACATAGAATTTCATACAAATGAGAAATTTTTTCCCTGGAAATGAATGACTTTGAAAACAGAAACATGCTTCACTTTTTCCATATCTTGAGAATTGTGACATTGATCTTTGAGGAAATATGTATGAGTAACAGAAGTAAATAAATGCAAGTCAGACTGGATAATTAATCAAGTTAGGCAGTGCTTATAACTGAATATAGACTAAGTCGGGAAGTTCATATAAGTTATAGTCACAGCTAGAAGGAGAAGAAATAGGATGAAGAGACCCTAATCATTGGGGTTAGAGGCAGCTTTAAACAGAAAGAATCCAGAATTCAAGGTAGATTGCTCTGCAAACTTGTTTAATTGAAGTCTAATTCATACTGAGATATTAATCAGTATTTACATCCCAGTGATGAGTTCTGATTCTTTGGATATTTAATTGTTCAAAACACCTTGACTTTATGAAAATTAGGTAAGCTAACTGTGACTAGGTATCCTTTCTATTTACTTAATTGGTTTCATTTTCCCTACTTAATAAAGGGTCATATTTTTATTCTAGTAAGCCACCTACCTATTCTCAAGGAGTTCCTATCAGTTGGTCCACAGAGCATTCATTCTCATGATGCTGAAAATGTTTCAGAGGCTCTATTTTTCTAAGTAAATGCCTAGACCATGACCAAGAACCTGGTTCTTGATAATTATTTTTTTCTTCTTTCTTATAAAGACTCTATATATTCTTCCCTATATATATATTTTATCATTATTTAACTTAGTAATGTTCAATATGATCAAAAGATTGTAAGCTCCTTGAGGGCAAGGGCTGTGTCTTTGTTATTATATCCATAGATTACAGTGATTGAACTACATTGAGTATATAATAAATATTTTTTTAAAGTTCTATGGATTGAGTTGTAAATATAAAATTAGATATTAAGACAGAAATCACCCAAATGTTGAATTTTTATATAGCTTAAGAAATGTTTAAAAATTCATATTATTAATAAAACATTTTTACCTAGTAGTCAGTCATAAGTACACATAGTTTCAGGGTTGCGGTTCAACTCAGTATTTATAAATATGAAAGACTTAAAAACAGCTCCTTTATTTTTCTATAAATAAATAAATTTCTTTTGGTTCTCTGTAAAACCAAGAATAAGCTAAGGACTAGCAAAATAAAGCAGTGTTTAATATTTTAAATCTCCAAATAAATAGTTCTGTGACCTTAGTAGCCAATTTAGGGGAAGCACATACCCATTTTAATTATATTTGAATATTTAGATTTCCAATTTTTAAATAGAAGTGGATATTAAGAACATTAATTCTTATCAAAAATTGATAGCCAAACTCTAGGCATTAAAATAAAACTGCAGAATGTTTTGAACATCAAATGGCACGTGCTAGAGGGAATGAAAGACTAAGACTTTCTTCCACTATTATGCTATTTTTTTGGTATTATTTGGTTAATATATCATCAATATGATGTAATAAAACTTGTTTGAAGTATAAATCCAGACAGTAAAAATCCATAATTATCATTTAGTGGATTTCTCACTTGGGTAAGCCACTTTAAATGTTCTCTGATTCAGTTTATTTGCCTGTAATATATGGGATGATAGTATTTGTTCTCCAGTTTCTCTTGGGACTTAAAGCAGGATAACAAAAGAATGGAAGGAATAAAAGAAGGAGGGAAAGAAGAAAGGAAGGAAGGCAGAAAGAAGAAAAGAAGGAAAGAAAAAGAAATGAGAGAGAGAGAGAGAGAGAGGGAGAAAGCCAGAGAAAGAAGTGAATATCATGTTTTTAGCAGTATGTATTCATACCATTTTCTTACCCAATTCACTGCTTTTCTTAGGAACCAAAATAAACATTCCTGCAACAACTATTAAGTGTCTTCTATGTTTCAAACATGGTTTTAGGTACTGTGAATATGAATAAGACTAAATATGTGCTGTGTATCAATTAATCTGATCAGCAAAATAGAAACTATATTAGGTTTTTCAGCAAAAGTAATTTAGTGACCTGAGACATGAGCTAAAAAAGCAAATGGAAATATAAGGTAACAAGGAATGGTAGGAAGCAGCTACAGTTTCTGGAGCAGAATGAACAAAATGAAAGGTGGGGCCCTATGGAGCAGAGACTGAGACTTCTAAGGACACAATGTAGCCTAGCTTGAGCTGGTGCCTTAAAAGAATGGTGCTACAGAGCCCAGAACTCAGACTTCGGAGGAGAGGAGACTGTTTCGCAGCTGCTGGTAAGAGAAGGCTAGAGAAGACTCGTCTAGTAGAGCCAAAATAAGCTGGAGGCTGGACCAAGAGGGATAGTCTGTGCAGAACAGGAAGTAGTGTTTTTTTCCTCTCTTTATACTTATCTCCCACTAGTGTTTTCCGGTGACAGACTTATCAAGAAGGTAGCTGAGAAAAGGAAATGTAATTTATGCCACAGCTTTAGCATTACAAAGGTATAGAAAGGTAGGTTTCTGAGTTGAGAGATAATAGCCTAATAACTGACACAGACCCTGAAAATTTTCAACATTTACAAAGAAAATATAATATCATGTAATTATTGTAATCAAGTTATTGTAAAGGATGCTTTGTTACTCAGAACCATAGAAGACAGTTGAGTATTTGAGACTTGAGTAACATAGCCATGATACAGTTTTGCTACTGTTAATTAATAATACATAATAACTTTTAAATTTCATATGTAAATGAATTCTGTATTTGGTTGTATAATTTCTCTGTATTTCAGATATAATTGATTGTATTTACCTATGCCTAATAAATAAAGTTCACAGTCAAAATTTAAAGATGAAAAATGATTTGAGTTTGGGTTAATTTTGGTTGAATATAAAGTTCTGTTGACTTTTTAAAATTAACTTTAACTTAAAACCTCTTACTTTTAAATATTAATCAGCCTCGTCAATCTTCTTATATTGTCCACAAATCATTATTATTTAATGGTCCCCAGTGCCCAAAATTGTTGCCAACACACTAAAAACCAGAGATGAATGTATTTTTGTTACACTAATAATATGTGATATCTGTCTAAAAATCTAACTTGTTTCTAGGTCTCCTGATTCTTTCAAATTACAATATATTGACAAATATAAATTTAATATTTAAAGTATATCACATTGAATCTATGGTGAAAATGTAAGAACAAGCCTCAAGTTATCTGTTATTTATTAATAAGAATCAAAAATACAGAAGCTTGACATGTTTTTAAAGCTAGTAAAGTTGTACATTATATTTAGTATGAACTGTCACATTTACTTAGGTTATATATCCCCATGTTATTGAATTTGATTATATGTTATATGAGAAATAAGAATGCCAAGCGTTTGCAGCATTTTGGTGACTGATTTCTTGTATTATTTCAGAATTTCTTCTTTGAATCATGAATGCAAAATGTAAATGGGGCGGTGAGTATATGAAAGAAAGAAGAATTGAGTTTGACAATAAACTATGTAACTAAATTTCTTTTAACCCCCACAACCCTTTTACAAAAGCCTGTGACTCCTCTTCCTTTAAACAAAGCCTGCAGAGGAGAAAGAACGCTCTCTGCCTCAGTCACCTGATTTCATGACTGACACAGATTGCTGAGTGATTACCACAGTGGCAACTCTTTCCCCAGAGAGGAAAATGAGCTGTGAGGACATTTTCAAAAGACTTTTGTTGTTAATATTTCAGCCTCTATTTTCCTGATGTCTTTGTGACATTATTTATGTTTCTTTCTGCATAAGGATGGAAATAATTTTGCAATATCTCAAGCCCCAAGAAAACACTTTAAAATCTATTAACTATTTACTCAAGAAAAAAACCCCACATAATTTTAAGACAAATTCAATTTTAAAAATTTCACCTTCCTATGAAAACAAAATGTATCAAATCAACCTTAATGAAAGACAATTTAGCTTCCCAACACTGTTTAAAAGTTTAAAAGAGAACAATGGATGGAATTGCTGAGTGATCCATCTGATTGGATTAAGGTGCTTGTTGACTATCTGATTGTTCTGTTTCTCTTAGAGAGTTTATTGGTCAGCAAGAACATTTATTTCTCTGATAAATAAATTATCCCTCAGCCTGGAAAAAGGTCAAGTTAGTTAAGTGCCCAGATACTTCTTTATGAAGATTTAAATCTTAGCTAATTCCTACATAGCAAGCTAGAAAATTCTTCCAAGATGAGATCAGATATGAAATGGCAAATCCTGGCTATCTGTTTTGAAAGCACAATGTTAGTTTATTATTACATACTTCACAGAGAAATTGTTTGTTGGCTGTTCTTATTGGTCCAACTATGACATGTTGATATACAGAGTATTTTGATGAGAGATATGCATACTAATTTGAAAGTAGGTACAATTTTGCAAAAAAAAATGTTAATTCCAAAGTTACATAAATGTCTTTGTTTGGAGAAATATCTTGAACACTAAAACAATATATAAGGACTTGGCTATTTTACTTAGTTACTTTTTTTGGCCAGAGTTAATCCAGTGAATTTCTCAACTTATAACTATACTTTGTGATTTTAATTTTGTGGGAAAGCATGATGCCTCTATTAAATATTTGAAAACTTCATAACATGTTGGCAGACTTTTATGCAAATATTTTTATACATAATGGTTTTGTTTGAGTGCACTTTCATTGTTTCATAAATGCAACCTCCTCTATGTTCAGACGTGTCTTTTAGGTTTATTGCCTTGTTTTAATTAAATTTGATATAGTTAAAACTTACCTTCTAAATTGGTAGTTATTTGATTTCTCTCTTTGTAGAATGAGACAATGGGGTTCTGGTTTTAGAATAGTTGGGTCCAAGTTTCAGATCTGCCACTTGATATTTATTTAACTGTATCAAATTCTTTCAATCTCTTTAGGCCTCATATGTAATAGGGGATTCATGGGTTTACTGTATCAAGTGAGATAAAGCATGTAAGTGTTCAGCATGTCATTAATCAGGGCTCAGTAAATGATAATCTTTTATTATTTTAATAATTGATTATTAAAAATTAAAAATCTCAAATGTTTAATTCTTCTATATTTTACATGTATATTATTTTACTTTCCTTCTATATGAATGTATACTTATAAATTGTACCTTACAAAATAAACAACCAAACACTTTTACATGTATGATCTTATTTAAACCCTCATAAAAACTAGTATAATGTTGGATATCTTTTATAAATACATTATAATCTTAACTGATCAGAATTAGTTATGGCTCGAGTCAGGTTATAATTACAAATGAGAAACCAGAAGTTAGTAAAAATTAAGTAACTTTCTCAGGATTTTGCACTTATAAAAATAGATTTGAGAAACAAATTAATGTTTTATAAGGAGTTCCTATATATCATTTATGATTGTGCCTAATTCAATTTTGACTTTCAATGTGACTCATTTTGTTTTATTATAGTTCTTCATCTATTTCGATGGACATATATTTGTCTCCAGCACTGTCTTCTTGAGGAACCACCTCAAATTCTGCTCATTATGAATTATAATAGCCTAGTCCTCTGCATGTTTTACCAATTGAGGAATGGTCATATAATCCAAGACTCAGGCATGACTGTACCTGGTTTGGAATAGATTTCTCTGCATTTTTCTACCCATATTGGAAAAACAAAGATTCTTACCTTTTCGCTATTTTAGTTGCTTTAGTACTTTTTTGAATCTATAGGTTACTAATATAATAAAAACATACTATTTAAAATGTATTTATTTATTTCTTAGCAGCTGCTACAGTGGAAGCATTAGCTTGCCATATATGACTATATTCTGCCCAGATTGGATGCCCACATATTCTTTCCATTTATCAAATATTATATTAAAATAAAGTAAAACATAGAGAAAAAATCAAGACTAAGACTCTTCCCAGAGCTATCTAAACACCATCAGCCTGTGGAGAGAGTGAGCAAAATGAATGGCATGGTCCTTGTGGAATTGCCATTCCTTAGTTGCCAGGACACTGAGAGAATCAATCTGCCGTGACCCCTGTCTGGAAGGCTGCATTTGTGAACTTGTTCATCTTCCATCTGCCCAGCTGAATATCCCAGATGGGACTGCAAGACATGTGATAGATCAAATAGAGCGAGGACCTATGAGCAGTCACTGGAGGAGCCAGAGCACCTGAGTTTTCCATGGGTTAAGTTGACTGTCTTCCCAGTATCCACCCCAGAGAGCTCCCTACTAGTCAAGAGGTGCGGAAGCAAAGTGAAAATTACAATCAGACCCAGTTAACTATGTTTGCTTTCCCCCACTCTTCTCTGTTAGGTATTTCATGCTTTCATGGTATTGTGAATGGCATCTTTGAATTTAATTTTCTAGTTGTTTTTGCTCAGGATGATTTCTACTTTTCAACATATCTATTAATGTCTTTATTTATAGATATACAAAAATTTTTGCACTGAGACACCTATTTTACTCATGCTCTATAAATTTGAGGCAATACAATCATTTCAGAATACCTAGTTTCCCACACTGTTGAAGTGGAAGTATGATTAAGTCTTTAAAATCTGGTGTAATACATACCTGTGGTCCCCAGCTATAGAATCTAGATGAAAATCCTGAAGTATCAATAAAAATTGCACTTGAAAACCTGTTACATTTAAAAATTCATCTGTGTTCTAAGAGTTAAACTGTTTATTTTATTGTAACCTGAATGAATTCACCTGTTTATTTCAACTCTATATCAAAGCAGTTAAATATTTCCCCCCAAAATAAAACTATCAAGTGACTTACTGTCCTTTTATATCATTGTTTTCAACTTCAAATCTTCAAATAGTCACTTCGAATTAGTTTATAATCTTTTTATGTATATTTGTGTGTATGTTTTAAGTTTGTTATATCATGTTCTGCATTGACTACTCAACTTTATTTTTTTGGCTTCTACACTCTGCCATTGAACATTTGAGTTTTCAATTAAGAAAAAAAATTATGCAATGCTTAATATAAGCACACACAAAAAAGAGAAGTAGGTTCTGGAGAAGGCATCTCCATCATCCTAGAGATTCAGATGTGAAAATCCAGCAGGAACTGTGTTAGACAGAATAATGTGTCCCCACCAAACATGCCTTAATCATAATCTAAGAACCTGTAAATATGTTACTCTAATAGCAAAGGGGTCTTTGCAGGTGTGAATAGTTAAAAATCTTGATATGGGGAGATTGTTTTGGATTATCTGGGTAGGTACAATGTAATCACAGGATGCTTACAAAGAGGGTCAAAGTCAGAGAAGGAGAAGTGATCAGAGAAGCGAAGGTAAGAGCAAAAGAGAGAGGGTTGGGCAAGAGAGGGATAAAGGGACAAAAAGAGAGATTGGTTTGAAGATGCTGTGTTGGTGTCTTTGAAAATGGAAGAAGGGGCCAAGGAATGCAGCTGTCCTCTAGCAACTGGAAAAGGAAAGTAAACAGATTCTCCCCTAACACAGTCCTGTCAACACCTTAAATTTAGATTTATAACCTCCAGAATGTAAGATAATTGTGAGATGATTGTTATGTTGTGTTATGCCATACGATTGTGGTAATATTTTACAGTAGCAATCGGAAATTTTCGTAGGAACCAAGAAGGGCATCATATATATAGTCACAATCCAATCACAAGAGGTATTTACTTAGGGTGCTAAAGCTTGCTCAATAATTTCCCCAAAACTGTCATTACAGCAAAACCAAAGCCGGCTGAATCATTTCTATCTGTTCTTTATTACTCTCTCATGATTGAAAGCTCACATGGAAGCATCATTTTGGCTGAGTCTAGATCAAATTTCCATCTCTAGTTGCCAGAGCACTGGGAAAATGAATCTGCCACAACCTTGTATGAAAACATTAGTGAGAATGAAATTCTTGCCTCTTATTGTTCTTAACATTCTCTCCCACAGAAGGGCCATTTTAATTCTAATAAGCTCCCCCAAATCCCCCTATTTAGCCTCTGAATAATCTTTCCTCCCACTCTTTTTAATCCTCACCTGAGTAGGTTTTATATTGATTCTACAGAGAGAGAAAGGTGGGGGGGAGGGAGACAGGGAAGGAGAGAGGAGGGAGAGAGAGAGAGAGGTTGATGTGAGAGAGAAACATGAATCAGTTGCCTCTCATATGTGCTATGACCAGGGATTGAACCTGCAGTCCAGATATGTGCCCTGATCAGGGGTCAAACCTGTAACTCTTTGGTGCAGGGGACAATGCTCCAACCAATGGAGCAACCTGGCCAGGGCTTTCCTCCTATTCTTGTAAAATCATCAATAACTTTCTGTTGCCAAATAAGTGCACAATTTTAAGTCCTCATCTTACCTAATTTTCAGCTGCATAATGTTGATCATTCCCTTCTTGAAATCTACTTTTATATGCTTTATGAGACCATGCTATGCTACTAAAAGAATCATTGCTGTTGTAGGCCATTGCGGTTCTGCTATTCCATTGTACTCTAATTTGACTCTTTATCCTCTTCTAACCCATTGATAAATGTTGGAATTCCCAGGATTTGTCCTAGCTCTCCAAATTTTATTTCTCTATTTTCTGTTTTTAATCACTCCACGGTTTTAAAATATCATATGTAAATATATGACAATGCTCCCTTAGCTTTTAATTAAAGCTCTGTTTTTGACCATTAGACATTTTTATTTCCAACTGCTTCTCAATGTCTCCTTAAACATCCCAGAAGCATCTCAAACTAACATATCTAAAGATTCGTTTTTTACTTTCACTCATAAACCTGTGTCTGCCTGATCTTTTCCTCACTCAGTAGGTTGGTCCACCTGATGGTGGGGTTTAAACACCAAATGTATAAATAAACTAAACGCTATAAATTCATTGAATTCTTCATGTACTAACCATGGAACCTAATTCTGAGTAACATAAATGTGAAATTATTTTTAGTATATTTAGGTTCTGCAATTCAATCAAATAATAGAAAACTAGGCTTTGTTTCAGCCAGGAAATAGGAACTCAAACAATGGTCTCACGGCAGGAACTGTACAGTTGGAGTGACCTCCAGCCAATGAACTCCAAGTGCCCTAACTTTCTTCACTCGCTCAAGAGGAAAACATCTGGGTGACTGACTGTGCCTGGTTAGCTGTGCTTCATGTATCTAATCCCTCCTTATACATTCAGAGAAAGGGATCTGACAAAAGAGCCTATAGGGATATATTCAGTTTCAGGTGAAGATAGAATATATATTTTTATTGTTCTATCACTGCTACACATTGTAGGATACTATAAAAGGAAATCTGGATGCTGTTAAAAAACTGGGATGGGTTCTGCAAGATCAAAAAATATAATATCTTCTACTAAACTTCAATTTAGCATTTTATTCTCTTAGGTCTAACCCAATATCAAAACAATCCATTTTTTTCTACTCCCATTTCCTGGCACTATATATTTTTTAAAGATATTTTATTGTTTATGCTATTACAGTTTTCCCAGCCTGCCCCATTACCTCAGGCAATCCCAACACCGTTGTCCATGTCCATGGGTCATGCATGTATGTTCTTTGACTTATACCTCCACATTTTTTCAACCAGTCCTCATCTCCTTGCTCCCCTTGTATAGCTGTCAATTAGTCTGTCCCATGTTTCTATGCCTCTGGTTCTATTTTGCTCATTAGTTTATTTGGTTCACTAGATACCACTTATAAATGAGGTTATGTGGTATTTGTCTGTCACTGACTGGCTAATTTCACTTAGCATAATAGTTTCTTGCTCCATCCATGCTGTCATCAATGGCTGAAATTCCTTCTTTTTTACTGCTGCATACTGTTCCATTGTGTAAATGTGCCACAGTTTGTTTGGTTTTTTTTCATCCACTCATCTACTGGTGGGCACTTAGGCTGTTTCCAGGTCTTAGCTATTATTAATAATGCTGCTATGAACATGGGGGAGCACATATTATTTTGAATTGGTGTTTTGGGATTCTTAGGATATATTCCCAGAAGTAAAATAGCTGGGTCAGAAGGCACTTCCATTTTTAATTTTTTGAGGTAACCTCACACCATACAGGTTTCCACAGTGGCTGCACCAGTCTGCACTCCCACCAACAGTGCACTACCGTCCCCTTTCTCCACATCCTCATCAGCACCTGCTGTTTGTTGTGTTATTAATGATTGTCATTTTGGCACATCTGAAGTGATATCTCATTGTGGTTGTAATTTGCATCTGTCTGATGAGTAGTGATGCTGAGCATTTTTTCATGTTTATGGGTCATCTGTATGCTCTCCTAGAAGCAGTGTCTGTTTAGGTCCTTTGCCCATTTTCTAATTGGAATGTTTGTCTTGCTGGTGTTGAGTTGTATCAGTTCTTTATATATTTTGGAGATTAAACCCTTTGTCTGATGTATCATTGACAAATATGTTCTCCCACACAGTTGGTTCCATTTTCACTTTGCTGATGATTTCTTTAGTTGTGCAGAAACTTTTAAATTTGATGTAGTTCAATTTGTTTATTTTTTCCTTTGTTTTCCTTGCCCTAGGAGATATATCAGCAAAAATATTGCTACACAAGTTATCTAGAATTTTACTGCTTATTTTTATTTACTGTTTTTTTTCTAGGATTTTTATGGTATCATGAATTACATTAGTCTTTTATCTATTTCCAGTTTATTTTGGTGTACAGTGTAAGTTGGTGGTCTAATTTAATTTTTTTTTCACATACCAGTCTGGTTTTCTCAACACCAATTATTGAAGAGACTGTCTTTACTCCATTGATGCCCTTGCCTCCTATGTCAAATATTAATTTACTATAAAAGCATGGATTTTTTATGTGTTCTTTATTCTTTTCCATTGATCTACATGTCTGTTCTTATGCCAGTACCAGACAGTTTTGATTACAGTAGCCTTAGTATAGTTTCATATCAGGTATTGTGATCCCTCCAACTTCGTTCATCTTTCTCAAGATTTCTGAGACAACTCAGGATCTTTTTAAGTTCCATATACATTTTTGAAATATTTGTTCTGGATCTGTGAAATATGCCATTGGTATTTTAATAGGAATTACATTGAATCTATAGATTGCTTTAGGCAGTATGGACATTTTAATGATATTAATTCTTCCAGTACATGAACATGATGTATGCTTCCACCTATTTGTATCTTCCTCAATTTCTTTCTTCATTGTCCTGTAGTACAGGACTTTTGTTTCCTTGGTTAAATTTATTTCTAGGTACCTTATTTTTCCTAGCAATAGTAAATAGGTTTGTTTTATTAGTTTCTTTTTCTGATAGTTCATTATTGGTGTATAAAAATGTAATCAATTTCTGAGTATTGATTTTGTATCCTGCTACTTTGTCAAATTCACTTAGTAGGTCTATAGTAGCTTTTTTTGGTGAAGTCTATAATGTTTACTATGTACAATATCATGTCATTTGTGAATAATGTCAGTTTTACTTCCTCCTTTCCAGCTTGAATGCTTTGTATCTATTCTTGTAGTCTGATTGCTGTGGGCAGGACTTCCAGGACTATGTTGAATAAGAGTGGTGAAAGTGGATATCCTTGTCTTGTTCCTGATTTTAAGGGAAACACTTTAATTTTTGCCCAGTGAGTATGATGCTGTCTAAGGTTTTTTATAAATAGCCTTTATTATGTTGAAGTATGATACCTATACTCCCACTTTTCTGAGAGTTTTTATGATAAATGTTGCTGGACATTATCAAATATTTCAAATGCTTTTTCTGCATCTATTGATCTGATCATGTGATTTTTATCTTTCATTTTGTTTATGTGATACATTTATTGATTTGCAAATATTATACCAACCTTGCATCCCTGGGATGAATCCCACTTTATGATGTTGTGTGATATTTTTAATGTGCTGCAGAATCCAGTTTGCTAATATTCTTTTGAGGATTTTAGCATCTATGTTCATCAGGGATATTGGCTTATAATTTTCTTTCTTTGTTGTATTTTTACTTGGTTTTGGAATTAGGATAATACTGGCTTTGTAATAAGAGCTTAGAAGTCTTCTTTCCTCTAGAATTTTTTGGAATAATTTTAGGAGAGGAGTTAGCTCTTCTTTGAATGATTGGTAAAATTAGCCCATGAAGTCATCTGGTCCAGGAATTTTGTTTGCTGGGGGTTTTATGATTGATTACTGCTTCAATTTCATTAGTTGTTTTCCATCTATTCAGGTTTTTTGCTTCTTCCTGATTCAGTTTTGGAGGATTGTATGTTTCTAGAAATTTATTCATTTTGCCCAGGTTGTCCAATTTCTTGGCATATAGTTGTTCGTAGGATTTTCTTACAATCCTTTGTATTTCTATATCAGTTGTTACTTTCCTCTTTGTTTCTAATTTTATTTTTTTGGACCATCTCTGGTTTTTTTCTTAATGAGTTTGTTAAAGGTTTGTCTATTTTGTTTATCTTTTTAGAGAATCTGCTCTTGGATTCATTGGTCTTTTGAATTTTTTTTTTGTCTCTTTTCTGTCATTTATTTCTGTTTTGCTCTTGATTATTTCCTTCCTTCTAATTACTCCGGGCATTTTTGTTGTGGTTGTTGTTGTTTTTCTAGTTCTTTTAGGTGTGAGGTTAGATTGTTTACGGAGATTTTTCTATCTTCTTTAGTAGGTCTGTGATACTATGAACTTCCTTCTCAGTACTGCTTTCACATGTCCCATAGGTTTTAGGTTTTGTGTTCATTTTCTTTTGTTCCCAGTTACTTTTTGATTTCTTCCTTCATATCACTGATAATCCATTCATTATTTAATAACATGATACTTAGACTTCATGTATTTGAATGTTTTTGAGTTTTTTAATTGCAGTTGACTTCTAGTCTCATGCCATTGTGATCCAACAAAATGTTTGATATGATTTAAATTATCTTAAATTTGTTAAGACTTATTTTGTGTCCTAAGATGGTCTATCTTTGAGAATGATCCATGTGAACTTGAGAAGAATGTGTATTTGCCTGCTTTGGAATGAAGTAAATATCAATTAAATCCATTTGATCTAGTATTGTTTAAGGTTGTTTTCTTGAATTTTTGTCCTGAAGATCTATCCATGGTGACAGTGGGGTATAAAATCCCCTACACTGACTGTATTACTGTCAATCTATTTCTTAAAATCTACCAAGGCTATCTTTATATAGGTGCTTTTATATTGGGTGCATATATGTTTGCAAGTGTTATGTACTCCTGTTGGATTGATCCCTGCAGTATTACGCAGTGACTTTCTCTGTCTCTTGTAATGGCCTTTGTTTCAAAGTTTATTTTATCAGATATAAGTATTGCTACACCACATTTTTTTGTCTCCATTTCATGGAATATTGTTTCTATCCCTTCACTTTCAGCCTATGTAAATCTTTTGTTCAGAGGTAGGTCTTTTATAGACAACATATATATGGATCGTGTTTCCTTTCCATTCAGGTACCCTATGTCTTTTGACTAGAACATTTAACTCATTTACATTTATGGTTATTATTGATAAGTGCTTATTCATTAGTATTTTTCTTTTTATACTTTTATTCCTTTCTGTATTTCTATCTCTTCTTCTCTTTAAAGCAGTCCCTTTAACATGTCTTGCAATGCTGGTTCAGTAGTAATGAACTCCTTTAGTTGTGGTTTTTTGTTTTTGTTTTTTGGTTTTTTTTGGCCTGGGGAGCTCTTTAGTTCACCATTAATTTAAATGATAGCCTTGCTGAATAGAGTAGTCCTGATTGCAGGTCCTTGCTTTGCATTACTTTGAATACTTCATGCTAGTCCCTTCTGGCCTGAAGTGTTTCTGTTGAGAAATAAAATGACAGTCTTATGGGAACTTCATTGTATGTAACTAAATGTTTTTCTCTTGCTGCCCTTAATATTATCCCTTTGTTTTTAAACTTTGACATTTAATTATGAGGTGTCTTAGTGTGGGTCTCTTTGAGTTCATCCTGATTGGGTCTCTCTGTGCTGCCTGAACTTGTGTGACTCTTTTTCTTCACCAGGTTACAGAAGTAGTCTGTAATTATTTCTTCAAACAGGTTTTGTATCCCTTGCTCATGTTCTTCCTCTTCTTATACCCCTATGATGCAGATATGGTTACTTTTCATGTTGTCCCAAAGTTCCTTTAAACTATCCTCATTCTTTTTAAGTCTTTTTTATTTTGGTTGCTCTTATTGGGTGTATTTTTTACCTTGTCTTTCAAATTGCTGAGTCAATCTTCTGCTTCTTTTAGCCTGTTTTTGATTATTTCTAGTGTATTCTCTATTTCAGATATAGCTTTCTTAATTTCCATTTGGTTCTTACTCATACAGTCTATGTCCATTTTCATAGTGACATAGGTCCAACTAAGTTCCTAGAGCATCCTTATAATTATTACTTTGAGCTCTATGTCTGACAGAGTGCTTGTCTCAATTTCATTTAGCTCTTTTTCTGGGGATTCTACTTTTATTTTGTTTGAGGGTATTCCTTTTTCTCCCATTTTAGCTGTCTCTTTTTGTTTGTTTTTACATATTAGAGAGGTCTGCTTTGACTCCCTTTCTTCGTGGAGCGGCCTTATGTTGTAGGAGTCCTGTGGGATCCAGTGGTGCAGTCTCCTTGATTTCCTGAGCTAGATACTCTAGGAATGTCCCTGTGTGGGAATAAGGCTCCCCTGTTGTATATGGGTTTTGGTTGTTTTTCCAAGTCACCATATTTTTCAGTCAGTCAACTACAATAGCCTTCTAACTAATTTTCTTTCCCTCTTACTTAAATCTCTTGATTCTCTACCAGGTATAAGGAAGTACTTATAAAAATCTAAAATAGATTATGTTTCTTCTTAAAACACTTTAAAATGTTAAAATTGCACTCAAATCAGAATCCAGATCTATTAATATCATCTATAAGGCATTGAATGGACCTCTACAAACTCCTATCATTCTACTCATTGCAACATTTAGGCATTTTAATCATTTCTTAAATTCTATGTGATAAGGTTTTGCTTTTGCCTCTGGACTTTGACGTTCATGAATGCTTCAGGCTGAATTGATTTTTCCCATATTTTGATCTGTCTTAGTCTTCACTCTAGTTTTTCAGGCTGGTTATTTTTGATCACTCAATCTAAATAAGGTCTACTTTTATTATCACTCATTGTACTTTATAGTGTTTCTTCAAAGTATTTATCACAATTTGTGCATCTAGCACTTTCTTTTGTTTCATGTAAGTTTCATAATAATGAGAACTATGTCTATTTTCCTTATTTCTGATGCTTAGCTTTATATCTAGTAGGCAGATAGCGCTAAAGATACTTTACAATGAATGGATGTATTTATATCTTAGAGCTACCATAATAATGCACCATAAACTGGGAGGCTTAAAACAATAGAAATTTATTATCTCACAGTTCTAGTGGCTATAAGTGTAAAATTAAGCTGTCAACAATGCCATGCTCTCTTTAAAATATGTAGGGAAGGATCTTTTCTTGCCTCTTCACAGCTGTTGGTGTTTATTGGCAATTCTTGGAAGTCCCTGGATTGTAGATGCACATTTCATTCTCTGCCCCTCTTGTCAGAGAGCCCTCTTTCTTTCTTTACCTCATCTTATAAGGACACTGGGTATATTAAATTAAGGGCCCACCCTGTTCTATTATGATCTCATTTTAAATTAACTAATTATACCTACAATGACTCAATTTCCAAATTAGATCACATTCTGGTACACTTAGGATTAGGACTTCTAAGTTATCTTCTTTGTGGACACAACTCAACTAATGAAAAGATGATAGGAGAAATATATAAACTCATCTTGTATGTATTCCTGTCTCTAAATCAGAGTGAGACTTACCTAAATGTGTCTTCAGAGTGATTTTGTCAATTAGAAAGGCTAATTATTTGTTGGGAACTGTCCCATCTGGTTTCAGAGACTGTAGCTTCACTGACAGGTGAGAGGACCCCAAGGCTGGATCTGAGCAAGGAGGTCTTGGGAAAATAGGCCACTGAGGAGACAAAACCTGTCCCTCACATCACCCTGCTTGGCCCTGGAGGATGGCTGATTAATCAATGATGGGTAAGACCCCTTGTTGGCAGGGGCAACCTAAGATAGGCACAGTCACATAAGGGCCATCAGGGAAGGACTTCGGGGACAAGGAGAATGGGCAAAAGACTCTCACCTCTTGGCTTTGTCATGGACAGAGACCTCATTCTGTCTGAAAGAAGTCTCCTTATCTCTTGGCTGCTCTGCCCACTGCTTCACTGTGTCAGTGAAACAATCTTAAAGGCAGGTACAGCCCTAAACACAATTGGGTGGTTCCAGGGGACAATTAGGCCTGGAAAAGGAACTCATTAAATCCTATGAAACTTACTTTGCTAAGAATGCCCTCGAGTTAATGAGTACTGATGTTTGGGGTCGAGCATAGAATGTGATCAGTTTCCCAGGTTTCAAGGCTGAATGGTCACCACCCTGTCTACCAGACCCTGACCTGAGGCAAAACTCTGTGTTTCTTCAATTGTTATCTATGATCTCTATCTATTTTCTGTAAATATAGCATTTTGACATTGATTGATGAGATTTGCATGCATGCTGTGTACCCCTTGCACACATGGTTCTCAATAAAAGCCACTTCAAGATAAAGGCTGGGGCATTCTCCACTATTGGGAATTGCCACCCTCTTTTTCCTAGCAGAATGAGAGTGTCTGAAATGACTTATTTCCTTCATCTGCAGAGACCCCATGGGGCACTCTGTGTGGGATGTGGTATTCCGCATCTATTACCAACAACAACAACAACAACAACAAAAATATATATAAAAGAAGATCTGAGAGAGGCAGAATTTTCCTGTGAATATTTTTTTTATCAAAACCAGAAAATTATGGCCAAAGGGCATGGATGTTCCACTCGCCTAGAAAAATTTCATAAAAATTAAGATTTTAAAAACTGGTGCCATGTACACAAGTATTTTCTGTATTATATATTATATTCTTATCTTTGATTTTTGTCACAATAAAGAAAAAAATCTGAAAAAAAAAAAAACCAGTGTGGTTGTCAGGGGGAGAGGTATATAAAGGGATTAAATGATATTAAAAATTATAATAAAGATTAAATAAAAATAGCTGTGCTTAATGGATATAAGTGATAGGAGTATAGGGTCTGGTGGGAGTAAGAGTTCAAGAAGAAGGTATCTAAATCAGAATTGTAAAAGTATCACAAAAACATGAAAAATCTGTGTCACTTTTACTATAAATATATTTTATCTGTGTGTGTGTTTGTGTGTGTATAAATATATTCCAATCTGTTAGGAGTTTGAATTGAATGATTTAGCTTTGCTGGATCAAAATCTATTTTCTGGTACCAAAATAAAACTGATGATCCACCAATTGCCTATGACAACTTTGCCCAGTTTATGCAACCATGTGGAGACTTGGAGAAGCTGAACCTTTATCTGGTATCACATTTAATCTACCACTTGTCCTTAAATTAAAAAGAAAATGTTATTGAAAGTAGGTTATATGCTCTTTTACTTCTTCAGTCCTCAACATTATCTCAAAGCTGACTGCACATTTTTCTACTAAAATTTTTTCTGACAAGATCTTTACCAATTTTTTAATATTTACCTTAGTCAATAGACATGATTCAGTAGTTTTATTTGTCTTTGAGACATTTTATCACTTGTAACTCCTTTGGAAATACTCATCTCCTTTGGATTCTGTAATACCTATTATTATTTCCTCATTTCTCTCCTATCTCTCTGACCACTTCTTTTCACTGAGCTTCTTCACTCCACTATTTTTAAATTGCCTGTGTTTTACAGAGCTCTAGCTTTAACCCTATTCTCTTAATCTATAAAACACTGGTGAGAAAAAGTTCATTTTGTCTCATGGTTCAGGTCCTGCCAACATGCTGATGTTTCCCAAATTTTCGTTTCTAGCCCAGACTTTTGTCCTGAACTCCAGCTCCATAAAATCCCAGTTTCACTACAATTGGTTTTACCATCAGTATAGAAAATCTCAAACATCCAGAGAGATCAAGATGGCGGAGGAGTAATTGGAAGTCACACTGACCGCCTCCCAGGACCAACCTGGAATTACAACTAAATTGTGGAGAAATCACCTGGAACAAACAACTGAACAATAGCAAGAGAGGAGCCTTGTAACCTCGGAGACAGAAGAATCAGCTTTAGTGCAATCTAACTGGTAAGGAGTGTGATACAGACTCGAGAAGACAGGTGGGGCGCCCACAGGTGACAGCACCAGAAGGATATTGACAGGGCCAGTTGGATCCCCCTGAGAAGAGAAGGGTCTAAACTAAAAGCAAGGATCTCTAGCCCACAACACCAGAGCCCAAAAAGTACACAGAAAACAGCCAGCTGTGAAAAGCAGCAGGGTTGCTCTCTGCCAGAGACAGGCGGCTAGAGATGCAAAGAACTGTTTAAAGGACCAATGCTTACAATTTTATTTGCAGCCCCTTACCCTGGTCTCCAGCAAAAGTCGGGGCAGAGTGGGCTGGAGATGCCTGAGGAGAGACTGAGGAAGGAGGCTTTGGGGAGAGAACTGAGAGAGTAACTGGTGGGATCTTGGTGTTGATTCATCCCCCATGTGGCAGCAGCCATCTTGCTCAGGCAGAGACCACTCCACCTGAATGGCACCAGCATCAAAGGACCCAACAGTCCCACCCCCAGGTGGGATTCCACCTCACCCTGTGCTGTCTAAGCCGCCTGCTGAGTGCAAAGTGGCAGCCACAGAGAGTAGATCCCTGGCTAAAGGGGGTGCGGAGAGGTCTGGAGACACTTGAGGAGAGACTGGGGGTGAAAGCTTTGGGGAGAGAATGGAGAGAGTAGCCAGTGGGATTCCAGTGTAGACTCCTCCCCCATATGGCGGCAGCGGGAGAGGACTCAATAGCTCCATCCCCAGGAGGGACTCTGTCCCACCCTGAGCTGTCTAAGGTGACCTGCTGAGTGCAGAGTGACTAGATTAACAGCTGAAGGAGACAGATACAGACAGTAGATCACTGGAAGTCTCGAACAGACTGCCTAAGGTCAGACAGGGTCAACATCTGACATCATCAGAGGCAGATCCAGAAAGTAAAAACAGCAGTCTCCAAACATAGAAGTTCACACCACAAAGTCAGGAAATCAAGACAGAGCAACTAAAGAATCAGAAGCAAAAGAGGAGTCTCAGAAATAATGGGAAGACAAAGAAATATGTCCAATTAGAAGGGAAATGAGAAATCCTCACAAAGAGAACTAAATGAAATAGAGGCAAGTAAACTATCAGATATTGAGTTTAAAACAATGGTTCTAAGGAAGCTCAGTGAGCTCAGCGAGCTCAGAGAGAATTACCAAAAACCACAGGGAAACTAGGAGGAACTTACTGCAAACTATATCAGCATGAAAAAGGACACAGAAACTTTCAATAAGAGACAAGAGGAAATGAAGAATACAACTTCTGAATTGAAGAACACAGTAGAAGGAATCAAAAGCAGGCTAGATGAATCTGAGGACCGAATCAGCAAGCTGGAGGACAAGGTAGAAAAAAGCTCCCAGAAAGAGCAAAAAATGGAAAAAAGACTAAAAAAGAATGAAGAGGCATTTAGGGAAATGCAGGACAACTTGAAATGTAATAATATCCGTATAATAGGGATACCAGAAGGAGAAGAGGAAGACGAAGGGATAGAGAACCTGTTTGAAAAAATGATGGAAAACTTCCCTAATGGGAGGAGAGAAAATGTCTCACAAGTCCAGGAAGCACAGAGGGTCCCATTCAAGAGGAACTCCATGAGGCTCACTCCAAGGCACATCATCATGAAAACAGCAAATATCAAACACAAACAGAGTATTCTGAAGCAAGCAAGGGAGAAAGAGGTAGTAACATATAAGGGAACCCCAATACGGTCAGCAGCTGACTTCTCAACAGAAACACTGCAAGCCAGAAGGGAATGGCAAGAAATATTTCAAATCATGAAAAGCAAAGGCCTGCAACCAAGACTGCTCTACCCAGCAAGGCTCTCAATTCAAATGGAAGGCGAAATAAGGAGTTTCCCAGTCAAAAGAAGGCTAAATGAATACACCTCCATCAAACCAGCACTGCAAAATATGCTAGAGAGACTGCTTTAAGATGAAGAAAAAGTTTCTATGAATACACAGTTCCTTTCAGAGTTGTCAATACTTGATATTATCAATATTTTTAATACTCATTAATCTGATTGTGACAATGATGTTATTTTAATTGTTCCTTTACTATTTGTTGAAACTAAACCTGTTTTTGTATATTTCTTGCCTATTTCTATTATTTTTAAAGAAAGCTTTAAATGACTTTTTGGTATTCTTTATCCATTTGTTGATTGAAGGTTTGTAGAACTTTTTTCCCTAAAAACAAACAAACAAAAAAACCTATTAACCATGTTTTAGATGTGTTGCAAATATTTTCCTATTCTATTCCTTCTCCTTTAACTTTTTTAATATGTGTATTATTATATAGTCTTAAATGTTTAATATAGTCATATTGTCATTATTTACTTCATAGCTTCTGGGGTTGAATATTTTACTTCAAGTCATGAAAAATGTTAATTTTATTTTCTTCTAAAACTCCTTAGATTCTATATATTGATTTTTAACTCACCTGAATACTTGTATAATGTGTGAAATAGGGCTCTATATTTGTTTTATTTCAAGTAATAGTGGTCCATGCACCTTATTTGTTGAGTAAGTCTTATTTTTACCATTGATTTGAAATATCAACTTAATCATACATTATATTGTTAGACAGATATATACATTTGTCTCTAGAATGCTCATTATATTTCATTGATTTAATTGATTATTTCTGTGCTGGGGTCATGTTGGTTTAATTGCTGAGACTTTATAATGGTTTTAAATTTTTAAATATTTTATAATTAACTTGACAATTAAAAAATAAATACAGTCAATCTACATTTAAGAAAGAATGAAAGAAAGAAAGAGAAAGATGGAACTCCTACCTTTTGCAACAACATGGATAGAACTGGAGATGTTAAGCTAAGTGAAATAAGCCAGTGGATGAAAGACAAATACCATATCATCTTACGTATAAGTGTAATCTATTCAACAAAATAAATTAATGAACAAAATAAACTACAGGCATGGAAACATGAAGCAGACTGAAAGTGACCAGATGGGATGGGGAATTAGGACAATGGTGGAAAGAGGGGGAAGGGACTAGACAAAGAACATGTATGAATGACCCATGGACAGGGACAATAGAGTGGGAATTGACTGTGTGAGCGGGGGGTGGGGGGTAGAGGGGTAAAAATTAAGACAATTGTAATAGAATAAACATGATTTATAAATTTTAAAAAATAAAAATAAAAATGTAAACCCCCCTCAAACATCCAAATTACAATTTATCAATTCCCATGTACAATTTGTTATCCTATAGTATATATTCCATTTCAAGGAAACACACTACCAATGAAATGAGAAAACATGAAATCATGTTCTGCATCATCTTCCTATTCTAACTATGCATATAATTTCTTCAATTTTAAATCATTCTTGAGTAGTTCTCTTCCTCTGTATTTCCATGATCTCTATCTCATCTATTTTCTATTAGTGGGGATTATCTGTAAATGCTTTTGTTTTCCTGTTGTTTTCATGCCTCCAGGAGAAATAGCCTCCAACAACCTATCATGCGAAATGCTCTCAAAATAAAAAAATTTAAAACACAAATATGACAATATGGCTTTTCAGCTACATTTCTTTCTATATCCCTCCATAGTTTACTCATGAAATTCCAAATATTTTATTATGCCACATCTAGTAATCCATCTCTTGATTTTTGTTTAGGCATTATTTCTTGCTGCTTGTTGCTTATGAAAAAATCATTATTTAGTTTTACAACACAAATTGCTTAGAATTTATTGCAACATTTCCTTTATGTCTATTATGTACATATTTCTGACCTTTACATGTGGTACTTCTTTTTACTTGAACAACCCTTAACTCCCATTCCATCTCCATTCACTTAGAAAGCTTGTATTCATGGCTCAAAAATTTCTTAACATTTCCCTTTTCCTTACTCCAGACTGGTTTGCATTGCTTTCATTTTTGCCTCTAAAGCAACCTGATCCTGCTTTCATCCTAATCTTTAGCCTTTATAGTCTGCCTTTATGCATTAGATGATGATTTCATGAGGGGTAGAAACTGGTGATTTTTTTTCCCCTTATCCTAAGCAATATTCACTTCAGTGACTCTTTTCAGAAAGTCAATATTTATTGAATTAAAAGTTAAACATAGTCTAACATTTAATCATTTATTGCGTGTCAAATATAGGAGTGAGCAAAAGTAGGTTTACAGTTGTACTACTAATACATAACACTAATAAATAATAATACAAGAATAAAATATTTTGCATACTCACAGCTATAAACATACTTTTGCCCACCATGGTATATGGAAAATATAAATGATTTACAGTTATATTAAACATATAAGCTTATCTTTGGACAAATTTCTACTGAAGTTACAGTGAAAAACAACATACAAAGCCCATTACTATTAAAAACACTTAATAGTAGCTTTTTTAGTAGAAAAATTTCTAACATTTTTCATATAAGAAATATTTGAGCATAAGAAATGTTTTTGTCAAAAAAAAAATGACTAAGGGATTACTTGATAGCTGTCTCAAGTATTTAAAGAGCTGTAATGGAAAAGAGTGATTGAAATTGTAGGTTGCTTTTCATTTTCATAAAAATGAACCAGCATTGTAAGATGAAGGTAAGCTTACTTTATTTCAATACAGAGTATAACTTTCTTTGAAGCATGCTATTATCAAATTGACCACTAGAAAATTCAACAAATATTGAATGGTATTTTCCTCAACTTTGCACCTGTAGTCTTTTTGTTTTGTCTTTAAGTGATTCTTGAGCAGTCATATTGTTTTTTCATGTTTGATTTTATATTTTTCCTCTTTTTAGAATACTTTTGTTAGGTGCTTAATGTTGAAAAAATTTTTGACTCATAGACTGCATTGAGAGCTTGCACATTATATGTATTTATTAATTATATGTGTGTTTTTTAATCCCATAAAACTTGCTTCAATACAATTTATTTTTTCTTTTTTTTCTTCTTGTATATTTTTTCCTTAAAACTTTTTAATCTGTGATAAAATATATGAATATATTTTACTATAATATTTTAATAAAATTATTCTAATATTTGAAAAATTCTTTGAGTTTGTGTTAATAAGAGAACCATGTCTTTCACATATTTTTATTAAAGTTGGAGTTTAAATAATAAAACACATTGCTGAAAATATTTCTCTGAGCATTTCAAAAACTCTCTAGTCTCTATTGGGAGATTATGTGAATTCTTTTTAAATGCCCTTATAATCTTTTATAATTTAGATTTATAGGGAATACGGTAAAGTATGTATATGGCACACATTCTAATTAAAAATTAACATTAAAAAGTCTAAGTGTTTGATTCTATAAAAATATTTTTTTAAGTAGCACATTAATCAAAATTGAGTTAATAGGATGTAACGTATCATGTAGAAAAAGAATAACAAGTCCCACTGACATTAGTTTATTTATTCACTTCCTTCTCAATGAATTATTTCTTCAGTCAGCAACAGTAGCTGCTCCAGGATCTGTCCCTCAGAGGCTCTGCCAGGACCCTTCCTCTGACACCTGCTTTAGAGAGAGGTGGTGGAGAGTCCCCTGTAGTACAGACTTTGTGTCTGTATTCAGAGATGTTCTTGGCTTTTTTATAACCATAAGTTCTTGATTTCCACATACTACTTTTTTTCTTTTTTCTTTTTTAGCTAATTAGAGTCCCTTCTCTTCATTCTTTGATTTTATTTTATTAGGGATGTTGATGGAGGGCTCTGTTTTGCATAAAATAATGGCAGAGATGTTCATTAATTGGGCTCTTCCATAAATTCCTTTTCCTGACAAGCTGAACAGGGGGAATATGTTGAAGAATAATTTTGACATTTCCCCCATGTTATATACTCAAAATAGCCTTTGCCTCAAGGTATAGGTGGGGGGAAAATGCTGTCTCATATAGCATTATCCAATCCTGGGAAAGAATCCATTTTGTAGCCACAAAAGTGAGGGATCAGAGCTGTATCCCTGGGCTTACTACTTGGTTCTGCCTGTTACTAGTTATTGCCAATCGGCAACTCCTGTGTACCAAAATGGAATAAAAAAGAATATCTATATCTTAGAATGTTCTGATAATTTAATCCTATAAAACCCTTAAAACAGTGTCTGCCAAGTAATAAGAACTCAATAAATGTTAGATAGTTAGTATTTTAAAAAATGACATCAATGTTCATGTGTGTGCCCTAATTACTGTATTTGAGCATACCAAATCAGAATATACAACTAGACCCATAAATAAGATGAACAGGGTAGCTATATATTATGTAAATGTAGTACAGAATCCTTAGTACTATCAGAGAGTAGATTATCCATAGAGAAAAAAACATATGGCTACAAAACATTCTAAAGAGTATGCTACAAAATCAAATTAGATAGATTAGGTAGACCGATAAAGGGATAGATAGATGGACAGAGAGAAGGATGAATAGCTTGGCTTTGGTTTTCTTTCTCTGTTACTTAAAACTTTTAGAGGTAGTTTCAGAAAGAAAGTTTATGTAGTCCACATAAATTACTTACACTGGAGGTTAGGCAAGGAAAGTAAATATTAAAAACATTAGACCAGTTACCATAAAATTGTACTTTAGTGATGGCCTCTTTGTTTCTAATCTGTGCATTGCAGAAAAAATATTAAATCCCAAGATAACCTGCTTTTGCTTATTAAAACTCTGATGGACTTATTTTCTGCTCTACTATCTTAAGTTTATTGGTAAAAACAAAGAAACAAATAAACAAACAAACTGTGCCTTATACAATATTTTGCATTGTATATTTCCAATGGAATGAATGTTTGTGTCCCCACCCCCAATTTATATGTTGAAACCATCATTCCAGTGTAGTGGTTTTGAAGGTGGAGCTCTAATGGATGGGTTTACTTCTTTTATAGGGGTCCTCAGAGCCGGCTCACTCTCTTCCTACCATGTGAGTATACAATGAGAAGCTGGTAGCCTGTGAAGTGGGATCTCTCATCAGGGCCAGCAGGGTGCCGGCCCTCTGATCTCTAGCTTCCAGCCACCAGAACTGTGAGAAATAAATTTATGTTGTTTATAAGCCACCCTCAATGGTACTTTGTTACAGTAGCCTGAATGGACTAAGATAATATTTCTTTGCATAACATATGAATTACTTCATATTTTCTTAAGTGTTTTGCATAACATATTCTTTAACAACACTTGTGGTGTTTTTATGATTCTTTTAATAAGGCATCATTGAACAGATTATCTCCTTTACCTCTGTCCTATAAAAGTGGTAATAAATGCGGTACTGGTTTCATATATACTACATTATTATCTTTCTGCTTTATTCTCTGGTGTACACAGTGAAACTAAGAAGCAAAAATATGAAAGAATAAAAACACTTAGAATGAACTTTACAAATCTTTGACTACCTAAGAACATTTAAATTATATAATTCTCTAAATGAAAAAATGGAAATTGTTATTATAGTCTATCAATTTATATACCAGAAACAAGTCAAAATGCAATACACAATGTATTTAGAGTTATAAAAATAGAAAGAGGCTTGACTCTAAAAAGATAATTTTGATTTCATTCTGGATGTAAAATATAGAACAAAAGTGCATGCATTTAGTTATTATGTCCCATTTTAGACAAGAATGATTGCATTTTAATTACAGCATTTAAAAAAGATCACATTTTAGAGACTCAAGTTCCCTAAGTAAAGGTTTTAGCAAACTTCTCAATTTAGAAACAGGTAAATGGAGGGTATTAAGTCCAAAACATCTCCATGGTTCTAGTACATTTTAGCTGTAGCCATGAAACGGCACTATCTAATGTTAGGGATTAAGTGTATCCATATGTGAAAAAAGCCCTGGGAAGTCCAGAAGTAGGTCTCCTCAAGAGTCTGGAGAGAAAGAGGAAGACTGATTAAGCATTTTAATGGGAAAAAAACCCTCTCCATTGAGAGATACAAATAGGCCCTGATAGCCTGAAGAAAAACATACCAGTTCTACATGTTTGCCTGGGGAAGCTCCAGAAGGACATTATTATGAAAGAGATTTTAAAAAGTCCTAATGCATTGAGTTGAATCCTGGCTACTCTGCAAGGAGTATCCTTTTTTTGAATAGTAGTAGTAGTAATAATAATAATAATAGTAATAATAATAATAATAATGTAGCAGCAGTAACTTACATAGAGCTTTTAATGTGCCAGGAAGTGATTCAAGTGATTTATACCAAATCTTCACAACAAATTTAGGAGGTAGGAATTGCTGTTTTAATTTTACATATGAGGAAAATATAGCATTAAAGTTAATTTTCCCCTGGACATCATACAGCTAATGGATAGTTGGGGCAGAATGTGAACTCAGGCAGTCTGAATCCCAAACTAATAAGCACGATGACTATGTTATGCAGCCTTCTCGTTGTGATTCCAAAGAAGAACTTGGATTTGCATTGGAAGAAGCTACTTACAAGTTTAACCAAAATCAGAAGAATCAAAAAACCCTGAAAGAGATTTACTTTCTCTAGTCAGTAAGCAAACTTCCTAGAATCACCGAAATAGAGGCAATAAAATTATGTCCAGTATTTCTGTCCTTTTATGCTGCTAATGTTGCTGTCATGGTGTTGGAGTATAGCACTGTGTTCACTAAAATGCAAAGTCTGCTTGGGAAAAAATTTTAAAACACCAAAAAAAGGAAAAGCCAACAATAATAACAAGATAAAAACAAGTGTCCATGCATGCATGCTTATTGTATCCTATTTAAACACAAATTCAATGATATTTCTGCCTATTTTCTATTTTCACACCACACACACACACAAAGTTGTGCTGCTATTCATCAACTTTGGCAAATATATTTGAGATGGTATGACATACGATACAGAATGCATTCTGCACATATAATCAATTTTGGAATCACCTGGGACACCTCAGAGAGTTAAATGATCACTGGCTTTGGCAGTTTCCCATCCTTGGCCCTACTGACATTTAGGATAGGACAATCCTTTGTTGTGGGGCTTTCCTGTAAACTGCAGGGTTTGAAACAGCATCTATAGATGCCAGTAGCCCTCTTCTCCCAGCCCGCAACCCCAGTCAGAACAAAGTGTCTCCAGAAATGGCCAAATGCCCCATCCCCCAGCTGGAGATCACCCACCGAGAGTATCTATCAATGTAGATTTAAGTGAAACTGCTTCTCGCACAGGCAATTCTATATAGGCATGATCTAAGGTCAGGTTTTCCACTTTTTTTCCTCTTTGTAATTAACAAGTATGGAGAAATATTTTGAGATTAGGCAAATATCCCATTTCTTATTCTTTAACCCATTAATTCATTGATAATTCTGGCCTATGGCAATTAGTACTATGCTGTTGGTCTAGGGGTGATTAGGGAAATCTGCTATAAAGAAGAGCTATTTTTTCCTCATACATTTATTGATTTAGTCAATTATTTATTTATATTGTTTAGGCCTATAAATGGTTATTTTAATAATAGTTTAAAATCCATTACTCTCCTTATTTATTTTGTCCTTCATGTAAAGAAATATTGTAATCTTGAAAACTGAAAGAAGTCATTTAGACGCAAGCGTATTTTGGGTGCTGAGATGAGGTAGAAGGCATAGCATTTTCTTAGAGAACTTAAGAGGTTGTTGGATCTGTCACAATAAAGGTATTTGTCTGTTTCAATTGTCAAGGGGATCAGAGAGATTTACAGGGACTGTTTGATTCTTAGGATCGCTTAGAGCCACACAGATTCAGATGTCTAGTAAGCAAGACACATTAAAGCCATGGTAATTTAGGGAGTTTATCTGTGTTCTAAAGAACATTAATTTAAACATTTTTTGTCTAACAGAAAATTTTGACTAGAAATTTTTTTTCCTTTTGGTTTTCTTCAAAATCTTTTCCTTGAGCATATTTAAACTTGCAATTTCCTTCTTTAAAATGTACAGTACTGGATAGTTGTTAAGAGCATGGACTGAACCAGGTAATCACTCAGGAATTGTCTGAAGCTTTTTGCAAGTTACTCACCTCCCTTTAAACCTCAGTTTCCTTCGCAGTAAAGGGAGAAAAAAAATGGTACCTATCTCATATGGGTGTTGTTGGAATTGGAGGAGATAAGTAAGCATAAAATGCTTGAAGTGCTTGTCATATAATAAGATTTTTAGAAATAGTAGATATGATTATTTTAATAACATTTTAAAGGCAAAGTTAATTAAAAATGTTAGTAGCAGGTGGAAGGTGAATTCCTTGAATTCAATTTGAATTACCTTAAAATAACAGTTTGACCTATTCTATCTAAGAAATCACCACTAACATCTTCCAAAAATTACCTCAAGTTCAAGCCCTTGAACACTGGAAATACATTTTTACTCCATCCTTTTTATTCTCTCTCCTTTTGTACTTTCTCCTTTTTTACCATGTCTGAATTATCTTTTATAATATTATTCATTGCTCAAACTGTGAGCTCAAATTGTTTTTACAGTTCACTACTTCTTTATACAACTATGACTAGCTAACAATTCAAAATATACCTTGAGGTTTTATTTTATTGTTAATTTCAATGACTACAGTTTTCAGTTTTATAACTTCTACTTCTTTATTTTTCCAAATTGACTGCATTTTGAAGTTCCTTTCAGATATTTTCCAAAGTTTAGCTCTTGAGGTTCAAGTTACTATTCTTTCATCGTTCACTTCTGTGATGTTTCATTTCCTTCCCATATTGTAAAGTCTACTCTGAGTTTACCCTTAACAGTAATTGCTTTCCATGAGATCACTGTGTGCTCAGGACTGGAAGAGGATGTGCAGACAGTTTTGCATTCACCACTACCAGTGCTCTTTTGAATCTGATCCAGTGTTTATACTAATTTCGCAGCTGGTGATCCCTCACTGCCTCTGTAGTGTGAATTTGGATCATGCAGCAAGGCGCGAGCATGAGGTTCCAATTTTTCAAGAAGACAGTTTTCACCTGAAGTCAAAAACATGGCAAAAATTCTTGCCATTTTTTAAAGTGGTAGATCAGGGTTATTTTTTTTTCTTTTTAAACTCCCAATTCTTCATCACTTTTGTTATGCAGATAATTAAGCTCCAGCTCAACTAAGTGTCTATAATGTAAAGGCCTGCCATTTTTCCTTCTCTATGGGGATTTTGTGACACTGTAAAATGATCAAATTGTGGCTATTAATCTCTTCTTTGTTTCTAACACGAGGATATTTGTTCTCTCTTTATCAACGCAGATATGTATATACACTTTTTTAAAAATTTTATTTTATCCAGTCTTCATATGTGTTTAAAGCATAATGTGGGTTCCTCCACATCAGCTCACTTCATTATATTGAATGGAGTTTTAAACTAATTTTTGTGGTTGTTTATAATAAGGTTAAATGTTTTGAATAGTTATGGAAATGGAATTTGAGTGGCAATTTAAGCACTTACTTAAACTACCTGTTGTTAAGGCTTCAGGAAGATTTATACTTAGGACTCAGGAAATGAACTTGATATTGATTGAAGAGCTCTATGAAAATGAACTCTTTCTCCTCCTGAAATGTGCATAATCTCATCTCTGTCATAATGACCAATTTCAGAAGTCAATAGTCTGTCTAGAAACTACCCAGCTATGTAATGTGAAAAACAGAGACATTTATTGAGTATACAAGGTAGAAGAAACATTGTACGTAGGACAATGATCTCAGTCCCCTTCAAAGTAGGTAAATAGGACCTGACACAGCTCTCCCAGTATCTCTTTCACTGTTCAAAACACGGCAAAATCCTTTGTTGGAATCATCATCAGCTGCCCTGTCATATTTTCCTGAATCTCATTGATTGTCTGAAATCTCTTCCCTTTCAAAGGTGATTTTAGTTTTGGAAAAAGGCAAAAGTCACAGAGTGCTAAATCTGGGTGTAGGAGGGTTTAGTCAACTGGGTGATCTGATATTTTGCAAAAAAATCCATATAACACATGATGCATGAGCAGCACAGTGTTATGATAAAGCTGCCAATCACCAGTTGCACATAGCTGCAGCCATCTTCATAGTATTGCATCTCTGAACTGACCAAGAACGTTGAGGTAGTACTCATTAATTATTTGGCCTGGAGGGACATACTCGGGATGGACAACACCTTTCCAATAAAAAAACAGCTAACATGGTCTTGATCTTGTTGCGACTTTGCCGTGCCTTCTTTGGTTGTGGAGAACCAGGCCAACTTCCATTGGGAACTGAGCCTTCACTTCCGGATGATAGCCACAGAGCCATAATTTGTCTCTGGTTATGACCTTCTTGAGAAAACCTGATTCATCGTTAGTGGTTTGAATCGAGTCACTAGCAACTGCAGCACAATGTTCCTTCTGCTCTGGCAGCAGAAGCTGTGGAACAAGTTTTATCACAATGTGTTTTATGCCAAGGTCCTACAGCAAAATCTTGGACACAGTAGTTATTGGAATCCCCAGATCAGCTTCTAGTTCTCACATATTAATCGTTGATCTCTGCTGATTGCAGCTCATACACGTTCAACATCCTCAAGTGTTCTACTTGTTTCAGGCCTTCTAACACATGGATCACTTTCAACAGATTCTCAACAATTTTTGAAGTATTTGTGCCACACTTTTATTTGCACAGCCCTCATCGCATTGTCCCCAATAGCCTTCTGAATCATCTGAATAGTTTTCACAGAGGAATTTTCAAGCTTAACACAAAATTTAATGCAGATTTGTTGTTCTACTTGCTCAGTCATTTTGAATGCAACGGCCACACAGTACACATGCTCACTCAATGGTGTCTACTTGCCCCCACTGAATAGTACAGTGACGTCGTCTTTGTTCAAGCATGCACATTCCAGTCCACTCTCCATGGCTGCCAGGTTACATGGATATTGCACAGACCATTCTTGTTTTGTTAACAATAGATGGACATTTTCTTGATAGGCCTGTCTATTTATGTTAGAATGATCTTCTGCCTCTCTCTCTCTCTCTCTCTCTCTCAAATTATACATGATTTTATAATATATTATAAATATAGGGAAATTATAAAATATAGGAGATTATAACTCTCTTTTGCTTATTTGTGAGTGAATTACTTATTTTGTTAATGAATTTATTCATGTTCAATCATTTCAAGGAAGGTTTTTAAGTAAATAGAATTATGCAGCATTTAAAAGTTTTATGTGAATTTATTAATATCAAGGGCATAATTATTTACCTAAAACTCAGTGAAATTTCATGGGACAGAAGGGAAAACTTAATATTTAATTTTAATTTTTAAAAAATATACTAGTTTATATTTTCAATTTCTATCATTATTAGGTGTTTTGCATACTCACTGCTACAAGCCTTGATGAAAGCAGATTCTACTCACATCTGCTTGAACTACTTACAGTGATGCTTTCTCAGATCCATTCATTGTGTAATATTTGATTCTTATATCATGCTATCGTCCATTAAATAGACTTACAGATCTAAATTCTTCTTCTGTTAAATGTTATATAATTTTCAGTTACCAATAAAAAATGTAAGCTTTTCCAGCCATCACAGATAAGGAGAAAGTATATAGGAAAAGTTGACTTTTCACGCACACTCGGTATTCCTGTATCTCCTAGGGTGTCCTCAAACAATAAGTCTGGAGGTGAAACCATTTTCTAAATCCTATTATTTGAAGGAACTGCATGCCTCAAGTCTTTTCTGACTCTCATATTTTCATATTGTGCTTTAAAAATTTTGTTTCAGTCACCAAAAGTTCAGCAAATTTTAGATCTGTGTTTATTATAATTTCAAAACTCTGAAAAATGATAAAAATGTGTTTAAACTTTGGTCCAGCATCACTTTAGGTCCAGAGTTTATTGGGTTATTGTATATTACTTTATTCTTGGTATAATATACAACTTTCTATTTTTTTTCAAAATTAGCATAGGTAACTGCCCTCTGTTCACTTTTTTTTGCTATAGTACCAAAAGCTGGTTTGATGGATATTTAAGCAAATAGCTCCTGATAGTGCTATAAGGAGATATTTCTAAAGATAAAATACTTTACACTGTGAATAGACTAACCAGTATCCTTGCCTGCTATAAGTTTCTATGATACTTTGACCATAGGTAGTAGAGCACAGCTGTTTGTAAACAAAGATACAGTATGTACTTTAATTATTTCCATGATAAACTCCATTCCATTTCCTTAATATAGCAGATATATTGTGGGAAAATAAGGTAAGGTGAATTAATTACATTAAGGATGAGACAGAAATGAGATTATATTTTATTCTTACATATTACACCATGCATGAATATGTTGATTAACTTATGTAGGTGATGAGTAAATGCTTGTTTCCTTTGCATAGGATCTGTTGTTACACAGTAAATTCCCAGAGCAGGAAATTTGTGTTATTTAAAGCTGTGATCCCATAGACTGACTCAGTGCCTGGCAGGCTTTCTGTAATGAAGGAGTGAGTATTAGAATGTTGATAAGATTTTTATCACCTGGTATGCTACTAACTTTTAGTAACCATATCATAGTTTTTAGGAGGATCTGAGATTCCAGATTTAAATATAATGCTTAACTTACCTCTTCCATCAAACCTCTATCCAATAATATACAAATACATGAATAAACAAACAAACTTTTGAAACCCCTAGTTAGGTAACTACTAACTTTTAATACAGAACTACCTGTTCAAGGGTTGCCATGCTGCAGGATTACCCAAAAGGAGTGTGTCTTTAATGTCTATAAAACCTAAGTGTTAGTCTATTAGCTGTGAGATAATTAAGTGACCTGTAGCCCTCATACACACTCCAAGCCACCTCAGGTGACCTGAGAGCGAAGCCAGGAGGCCAGAGAGCATAGGTGAAATTCAATTCTAACCAAAGCAGCATTTTATTTCTTTGATGATGACAGAGATTTTTCCTCAAAGTTATAGACATATAGCGAGGTGTCTCAAACCATTTTTATTATTGCCCCCATAAGGATCCTTTTATTACACATTTATTTCTCCTAATTACCTTTTTCCATGAAATTTTAATACCATAGACATAATGTGTGTATTACCGTTAGCATAGTTAGGTTTTATACATAAAAAAAGAGTAAATATTTTTCACATTACAAGAAGCACTTTTTTCCTCTTTGGGACAAAAGCATCCCACTTGAGAATAGATGGCATCCAGTAATATTCCAAAGTGTTGGCTTTTAGCAGTGCCAAAATGTTGCAAGTAACATTCTAAGGAAAACGAAAAACTACAAAATATGAAAAAGAGCTCCTTTGTAAATATACAGGGTGTGGCAAAAGTGGGTTTACAGTTTAAGTACATGAGACACTAAGTTTATTTTTGTATTATTAATTATTATATAGTTTCCATATGAACAACTGTAAATGTACTTTTGCTCCACCTTGCATATGCATTTGAAAATAAGGGTGTGCAAATGAGTGTATATCTATAGCTGGAGCTTTAATTGTTCTTAGTGAAACATTCTCTGGGTGTAGTGGACAGGATTCTAAACTCTTGAGAGCAGAGTATTGCTCAATGCTTGGGGGATAGTTTTATTATCTTTGGATTATCTAGATCTTTGTAGCCATATTGTCTCTTGAGTAAACTCGTCTTTAGAGTTGAAGAATGACAATCTCAGTTTTTAACTTCCTCTGAGTTGGAAATCCCAAGCAAGATGGGAAAAAGGCAGATTAACATTTAATTAAAGAAGTCACACTATAAAGAAATCGGCATAGAAGAGTGACTATGTTTTTTTATAAACAAGAGGGAATAGCAGTCCTCGTGAAGGGTGACTATGCATAAAACACTGTGACATGTGTGTTTGATTTCATTTGTGTAGTCCAAGAGAAATGTAACAGTTTAATCAATATGGAATGATGATACTATACTGATTATGAGTAAAACCATTGCTCATGTAAGAAGGTAAGTTAAAGGAATGATGAATTACTTACAAGGTTAGTCAGGGTTTCCCTTGGCTGCATGTTTTGGCTGGGTAAAGAATGACTTTAGGTAGAAAACAGTTACAGATTGTGTGCTCAATTGTTAACATTTTAAAACTAATTTAGGGTGGAATAGACTTAATAAGAAAGACAAAATTATATGTTAAAAGGTTTTTCTTATTTTTATTTTTTCCTTTCTTCCTCCCTTTTCCCTTCCCTCCCTTTTCTTCCCTCCTCCTTCCTTCTGTTGTAATAATTTAGTAAAGAGCACCTCCTAAAACACAAAACCACCCCCTAAAAAATTAGGTGGGGACTGAGAAAGATAGGCATTCACCTAGGTAAATGGGGTCAGGTGTGGAGGTGGCAAGGAAAAGGGTGGGCAAAGCCCAGCATGAGATATTGGAGTTTAAGCAGTGAGTGGGGATACTAACAGGAGAGGGATAGTGATGTCAATCAGAGGTTGGTTCCATACTCTGCAACTAACTTAATGTGTAATAATATTGAATATAATAAAAACCACCTTTATCTTCGCCAAAGAAAGGAGACACAAACATAAAAATGAAGACAACTAGTATGAACCCTGTGGTATTGGATAAGAATTAGAATCTTTGGTGTGAACATACAAATATCTAGAGAGAAATAAACATAGATGTACATATATAATTATCTACCTCTGTCCAAAACTCATGAGTACTTAGCACAATATTTGTTTTATAAAGATGGCAGCCCACTAAAAGGTACCAGGGTCCTTGAAAAAGGACAGGTCAAATGATAGAAATATGTCAAAAACATACAGAATCCATCTTGAAGAGGTGTCTACTGAATAAAATCCAGAGAAATGTGTACAACAAAATAAATAACCTAAATAGCTATTCATGAGTTCATATTGATATAAGTGAATTAATAAAGGAATAAAGAGAAGAGAAAAATATTCCTTACAATAAAAATGCAACAAGTGTCCTTGCCAGTATGGCTCAGTTAGTTGGTATGTCATCCCATACATCCAAAGTCTGGGGGTTCAATTCCCCCCAAACTTTGCTCAGGGCACATGCCTAGGTTGAGGGTTTGATACCCGGTCGGGGGCATGTATGGGAAGCAATCAATCAATGTTTTTCTCTCACATCAGTGATTCTCTCTCTCCCTTCCTCTCTCTCTCATAAATCAATAAATATATTACATTTTTTAAAAATGCAACAAGTAATTGTAGAAAAAAATAATGGAATTATAACAGTACTATTAGGTAATCATCATAATAATGCTTGATTCAATTAAGAAAAATCAATGAAAAAAGTTTTTAAGGAAAAGGATATTCATATAGAACTAATTTATCAAAATTATTACAGAACTTTTTTTTCAAAATTATTATTCCAATGGAGAAAGTATAACAATTTCACAAGGGAAAAAATATGCAAGCATTGATTTAATCAAGTGAACAAAGTTAAGGTCCCAAATAATGAGAAACTTAAAATCACATGGGAGTTGACAAAATGCACAGGAAAAACCAAACCATTATACCTGTGACAAACATGTTTGAAATTTACAATCTGAAACTAATGATGATTGATCAGATGCAATATGCAAATGTCTCAGGATCATGAATGTCTAAGAAAGATTGAAGAAGTGAAAGTCCGGAGAAAGGCTGAAACATAAAGAAATACAAATGACATGAGATTGGTGCATTTTTCCCTCAACATTATTAAGACTATTGGCAACACTTTCATAAGGTCTAAAATTAGATAGTAACAGTGTATCAGAGTTAATTTTCTGATTTTCATGTTTTATTATCTTAATGTAGAATAATATCCTTGTTTGTGGAATTTACGCACTGAAACATTAGGTAGTGATAAGCCATCATGTCAGTAACTTGCTCTCAAATGCTGTGTGTGTAGGGGGAGAGGGGAAGCTACTTGTATTAGTTTTGCAACTTTTTTGTAGTTTGAAATTATATGTAAATAAAAATTATCTTCGATTTTAACAATATGCAATTTCTATAAATTTGATTTCCAAATTAATAGCTTAATTTTTTTCTTACAGATATTCTTCAAAGACTCATCTCCAGTTCTGTTTGTCATTAATTACATATTTATGATTCATCATATCTTTTAGACTTGCTGGACTTCATATTTTAGAAGTCCAGACTTAATATTAAGTCTATACAAAAGCTATGACCATTTTACTCCCAGCTCAGACTCATCCTAGTAACAAACTCAGTATAAAATATTTATAAGAACTGAAGAACACTTTGGAATTGCATAATCATTCTTATTACTACTAATTGATTTGGAGTTTCTGTCCTGATTAATTTTACTTAATTTTCCTGTACCCATTTTCTTTCTTAGAGAACTTTCTAGAATTTCAGTACTTCAACAACTGAGATCTTGATATTATCTTACTAATTTACCTCTCCAACATACTATAGCCTTTTAACTTCATACTCCATTCAAATTAGATTTCTGCTCTTGGAACGCCCTAGTCTAACTGCTATTAGACTTTACTGATACCAAGCCTCCAAATCTTGAAGCCTTTGAGGAAACTAGTTTTCTACTAATCTTAATGTTTCTCTCATTATGTTAATATATGTACTTTTATATTTAAGACAATCTGGAACATCAGCAATGTTGCCATGCTCTGTAGAAACTAAGATTTCATCTGTTTTGAATTTTCTCTCAGCAACTGCAGCTGAGAATGTGAAACTCCCCTAACATATGTCTTAACTAAAGAGACAAATCTAGGTGGAACCATGGCTCTTCAGATTTTCCCAGCTTCATTAAAGTTTAGTATCTGCAGGTGGACTGTGGTGATTAATAAAACAATGTTGTTACCTGTACTTTTATTTCTAGCAGATTGGTTTCAAGGGAAGTAAGAAAGACGAGATTCCCATATTTAAAAAAACAAAACAAAACATATCTTGATCTATTTCCTACAAGGAAAACACCTACTTATTATATAAGAGACTGTGATAAATATTTATGCAATCATCACAAATTGAACATAAAACATGCCCTTCTGGGGAAAAATAGGTTAAATGTCTTAAAAAATAGTCTGCCTTGTTTTGTGAAATGCCAAAGTTTCTGATTCTGTATCTACCTAAAGAAAACTGTAGATTATTTTGCCAAGAAATTGAATGATGATTTTATTACCTTCACAAGAAGGATGTACTTTATACTTCAGGTATGGTTCAGGGGTTTTTTTGTTTGTTTTTGTTTTTTGCTTCAATTATTTATTGATTATATGCTTATTGCAATATTATGCACTCATAATTCATAAATAGTTACTGAATATTGTGCCAAGCCCTTTGCTGTGTGATGAGTATGCATATGTGGAGAAAAAAAAATAAGTACCTGCATTCTCAGAATTCACAACCTGACAGGGAAGTGGAACCTTACATGTGCTTACAAAGACCTATTAACAGTATGAAAGAGGGGACTCATATTTATTAAGTATTATGGCTTGGTTGTTTACATATGTCATTTCATTTTATTCCCACAAGAAACTGAAACTGGAATTGATTTATTTGTTCAACAAATATAAATATGATCCATTCCTATATGTTATAATATTCTAGGTCCTAGGCATAAAGTAGTTGGCAAAGCATACAAAAATACCTTTCTCTCTTCATGGAGCATACATCTCTTTGGGGAGCAGAAACCAAAAATAAACAAAATAAATAAGCAAACTATATATTGACTGTAATGATAACAACAGCTATGAAGAAAAAGATGAGAAAAGTGACCGAAAGTGTTGAGTGGTTACAGTTTTAGCAGGGGGTAGAGGGATATATTTTGCTATGTAATATTTAATAATTTATTAGACTCTTATTGTCATTAAGTATAGAAACCAAGATTCAGAACAGGTAAGGTGATTTGCTGAAGGTTGCACAGGATGTAGAAGAACCCAGGTTTAAGTTCAGTCTGTCTGTTCTCATGATTATCTACTATTGTCAATTTAGTTTATCACCTCCCAAGTACCTATTCTTGCCACAATCATAATTTTACATAGAATTTCTTTTTATAAAACATCATTTTCTTATCCCCAACTATCATCAACTAGATTGAAAAGAGTAACTTAGTGAAATGAATTTCCTGTCAACACTGGAAAATCTAGAGATCTCAGATAGGGCTTGTGCAAGAGCTCATATGTATATTTTTCCTGAAGTATGCCACTCAGTCAAATGACTGATGTTAGGGTGACTTTTGGAAGTCTGAGGGTAGCACTGTGCTTCTGACATTTTGTGACTGCCTGCCTTTTCTAAGTACAGCAGAGCACATTGTAAGGCATTTCAGGCTTCCTAGCGCCCTGTGAGTCAAAACACATCTGGCAGCAAGACCAATGAATCTGGCAGTCAGCCAGCAAGCCAGACAGCAAATCTTTTTTGAAAGTCAGCCTGGTGAAGCATGAATAAAGGGAGTTCACTATTATGACTATTTGCCTGGCAACCTATGTCACCTTTATGTCCACTTCTTCAACCCTCCTTATCATTTCTTTATAAATAATACAATGATTGCAAGTGGCTCGGGATTTTTCTGGCAACTCTTATTCACCCAGGAGGATTAGCTTCTCACTATGACCAGAGTTTTGCCAGGTCTCTGCTTAAGCCCCTCAAAGATCTCCCAGCTGATTATTACTGCTGTTTCCTTTATGTTACTGAAGGATTTGTACTTTCTTTTTGGCCATGAATCTTTCCAAATTGAATAAGATCTGTTGGCCCAGGTTCACTCCTGCGCTTTTTCTCAAGTACCGTGCAGTGCCACATTGTCTTGAGTTAATCCTATAAAACACTTTCAGAAAACCATTTGACGAACAGTAGTGGGAATACCGTGTAAAAAGAAAGTGCCCATTGTCGTGCTGTCAGAGGCATCGCTTAAGACTACCTGGCATTTCAAATCAAGTTGAGAATACTCTAACTGGGGTTATGATGGAAAAGAAAACCATACTATCCCATTCCATCTTAATTGTTTTCCCTGGGAGAGTTTATGCTTTCTGGAATTTCTAAAAAGTATCTATTTTCTGGCACAACTGCTAAACTTTCTCTAGAAAAGTTTGCTGTATCCATGCTTTATGTATTCTTGCATCTTCGTAATATTAATATATTACTACTAATATATTTCAAGTCGAGTTTTATAAACCATTTTATTAGCTTGGAAATACAATTTTGTAATTTGACAGATTACACAGCAACATAAACTTGTCATGTTATATGATAGGCCATTAAAAATACTTCAACTTTTAGAGTTTTAGTCAGTTTTACTACCTGCTATGTCAAACCTCTCAAATTTCTAAATTTCCAAAATAATTATAGTTCAATGAATACTTTAATGTTGTGTATTATGATTTTAATCCCATATCGGTTGAATGAGGAGGTAATAGGCAATAAATACTTGCCCTGAATTTATTTAAATACTTGCTCTTGATTTCTTTATTTTCTTGCTTACTCACAACTTTCTGGATCTAAAGCAAGTTCCTGAAACTTGCCAGATAACCAGAGGGCACTGTAAACTGTCAGAAATCTGTACACCTTCCTCTTATAGTTGTTAATAGATTTAGACTCTCTGCACTTCATAGAATTTTAGAATGTCAAAGCTATAAGTTTCCTAGTGGGATTACTATGAACAGTTACACAATTTTACAGATGGAAATACAGAGGTAAGAGAAGTAAATTGCTCAATGTTACATAGATAAACATAATGGATATAGGACTTTTTGGTAAGGTGAAATATAAAGTGGCTTCCAAGGGTCCTGTCTCCTGTTGTACATGATCTCCCTCATTTGAGTGCCAGCAAGTGAAATAATGGATTATTAATCCAATAATTAGGTTACAATATATGGCTAAGGTGATAGGATTTTCAGAGATAGAATTCAGACCCCTAATCAATTTTTAATGGTTAATTTTGGTTAATTTTTAAATTAACCAAATGGAAGATTAGCCTTGATGTGCCTGACCAAATCAGATGAGCTCTTAAAAACAAAAACAAAAACAAAAACCCTGAAGGTCAGAGGTAAAATAAGCCAGAGATTAGAAGCAATGGAAATTCTCCCACCAGCACTGAAGAACAGCAACCATGTTGTAAATTGCCTGTGGAGGTGTCTATATGGCAAGGACCTGAAGGTGTCCTCTCCAGGAGCAGAGAGTAGGGCCCAATCCATAGGCAGAAATTAAATGGGGGATTCAGTCCTATAAGAAACAGAATTTGGCCAACAACCAGGAAGCATGGAAGGTAACTTTAAGCCCCAGATGCAATTGCAGCCATGACTGACATTTCGCCTGGTGAGACACTGAGTAGAGGACCCAGCCAACCTATCCCTGGACTCCTAATCATAATAGCTGTGAGATAATATATGTGTATTTTTAAGCAACTAAATTTTTGTTACTATTACACAACAATAGAAAGTTTATAAAAAGTATAACTCAGGGTTTTATTTAAATTATCAAAATCAGTGACTTTTTCTATATACTACCCAACATCTCTTACTATCACATATGTAATAACATTGAGAACCATATAAACCAAATCTAGATATTACTACTTTTGGTACAACTAACCACTACCTTCCTACTTTGGGACACTTAATTCACATGCCCAGATTGTAAACAAACATAATCTGTCAAAATCTGTGGATCCATGTATTCAATGCTTTCTTATTCACTAAATAACTAAATACAAGATGATAATATCTATATTTTCTTTGTTATTTTTCTAGTACCAGATGACATAAATATTAAATGCAATGCCAGAAAGAACATTTGGTTTCCATTCAAGAGATAAATTTGATTTTGTAAGGGTAAATATAAAAAGAAACGAAGGCATGGCAGAGCTAATATATTGATAAATTGACCGCAGGTAGGGAAACATTTCTTATTATTCTCAATTAGAAAACCTGATTCTTATGCCACACCACCCATATCTGTAGTGTTTTCCAAATTTGCCAGCTATATATTTAGGAAAATCAGTTAAGGTCCTTTTGACTCTGCTGGTTCCCCTCTGTGTATAGGAAAACTATTCTTAATATTTTTATAACATACAGATAAGCTTCAACACAGATATAAATGTGAAACAATTCTCCACAGCCATAAACTATGTGTCTTTGAAAATATAAGTAGTCCTAGCCTATTATTCTTTTACCTTCAATAATAATAATATCAGTTAAAATTTTTCAGCACCAGTAAGTTCCCAGGTACTTATATATTATACAAATACAATGTATATCTAATTTATTCCTCACAAAAACCCTATGGAGTTTTATAAGTTTAGGTTCTACCCAAAGTTAGCCCTAAGACAATGACTTGATTTCAGATTGCTGATTTGGGAAGTGATCCCATGTAGCAGATGCCATGAACTGAAACACTAAATCCAATAACCTTTGTGTGTTACTGAGCTTATACTGCAGTGCTGAGTTGGAGCTCAGTCCAATGAAGGACTCTCTGAGGTACTGGAGATACTTATACAGAAAATAATCAAGACCATCAACTGAGGGTGGCCAGATTTAGCAAGTTTTGAGGATGCCGACAAAAAATATTTAATGGACATTTCTATACCAAAAATTATTTGTTGTTTATCAGAAATTCAAATTTGGATGTGCGGTAGTTCATGAGCAATTCTAAACCAGGTGAAGTGGAGATCGGGGCATTCATTCACTAATTCCCATTACTCATTAATTGAGAGTTATAACCTATTATGCTTCAACTCTCTCACGCTTGTGAGATTTATCTACTAGATGCTGAGAGAGGAGCCATGATGCCAGAGAAAATCCTTAGTCAGAATTTTTTTTTTAAAAGAAAAGAATATAGTCAGATACAGGCATTGAGGTAGAAAGCCCTGAGTGTTGCTAGAAATGTTTATAGTTGCTGGCAAACTCAGGTCGACCCAGGGAATGCTGAAGTAGGATATCAATTGTGTCTGCTACAGAACATACTATTATTTTTCTTATTGCAGATAAGGAATATAAGAATCTAAAGAAACAGATAAAGTTTTTTTAACACACAGAGAGTAAATAGAAGAGCCAGGCACCAAATAAGTTGTCTTACTCTGGAGGTCCTACTCACGACCACTACACAGACTTGAGCTACATGGAAAACTCTCTGAGGCATGGACTTTATACTCTATTGTTTTGCCTATGTATTTACACTTAGAATATTTATTTACACTCAGAATATCTGCTATCTGTAATATCAAAGTGTATCACTAAGAGCATTATTAAAACAATAGTTGAAATCAATGAATAGGAAGCTTAAAAGTATTTAATAATGCCCCATAAGTAGATAATGCCATAATATCAAATATCAATGGTTATTTGGCATGAACCAAATATATTCATGGATGTTTCTGATAGGACCAAATTTCAAGGACATTTTGGCATGGATCAAATGTCCCCATAGACATTTTGGACAGGACTGAATATCAAGGACTGATTGTCATGGGCCAAACGTCTCAGTGAATGTTCTAGATGGGATCAAACACCCTGCAAGGACTTAGAGTATGTAGATGAGGATACTGGCAAATGAGGAGTTCTATAGTTGATAACTTTTTTGAATGGAATACTTAGTGAGGTGTAAAGTAAAATCTTCTGTTGGGGATCATGAAAGTTTGGATGGAGAGAAGCTATGAGGTACTCTCCCAAGAAAAGAGAAGGGTAAATGTATTAATAAAATATGATTGCTTGGAAGTCATATGGGTCATGAATTTAAGGTGAGTCTAACCAGCATGGGTATATGTTTTCTAGCAATATTCAGCTGCATAGGTGCAAGTATGAAAGATGCAGAGGTGGGTTAATCAGGGTTATGGAGTTTCTAAAATAAGATGAAACAGGAGTCAAGGAAGTCATAATTAATTACAAAATATAAGGTAGATAAGGAAAAAAGGGAGGATATCAAGAGGATGAAGTGCTATAAGATTGACAAGGTAAACTGATGCACTAGCATGACTGACAGAGGCATGAAGACAGGTACCTGATAGAATATGCTTTATTGGTTGGTTTAATCAAACCAAGATTACAAGAGGATTGCAGTTTTATGTAAAAATAAGGTCTCGCCATGCTTATTAGATGAGTAGAAGGGTAGATGTCAAACAAGTTCATTTGAAAAAAGATTATGAATTGAGAAGCCAGAATAATGAACAAATCTTAAATGTATATCTTGAAGTGTTAAGAATTAGTCCAGTTGCAGTGTCGGAGAGAGTGGCAATGAGCCAGGGGTAATGTAGAAGTGTTCTCTTCAAATTTGGGGTATTTTTTAGAGATTAACAAGGATAAAGGTATATAATTTGCAGTGATGAGCAAGGAGGACACTTACCTCCACTTCCAGGCCATTAGTACAAAGAATGTGGTTCAAAAAAAATCACTCCTTGAGAATATTGCAGAGGAAGGTATGTCTTGAAGAAGAACACATTTTAGAGGAAGAGGATGAAAAGAAATTTCAAGATGAGGCTGGGGCTATAGAAGATTCTGCAGATGGTAAGCCTTGAATTAGGGTTTCAAGTTGGACAGGAAAGGGAGAAGGGGATAGGATAGGGGACAGCGTCTTGGAGCTTAAAGTGTATAGAAGGTGAGGAGACACGTAAAGTTTAATCTTTCCCTTAAATGTCTTATATGAACTAAGATAAAGAGAATAATGAGGATCCTAAGGATTCAATGAAAAAATTGGTGACAAGGCTCTGAGTGCTGGGAGATTTCTCTCTCGCCCATGATGATAGGGATAGAAAACGGGGGAAGTAAAGTTCTGAGATCCAGTGACTATATTGTTTCTTTACTCCAGTGTGTAGTCGTGGAAGGCCTGGGGGCACTCTAAGACCCAACATGCTACTAATATAACCCCAACAAATTCAATGAAAATAAAAATAAAAGACCTAGTGCGCTCATTGACTCTGTTGTGAGAGAAGTAATTATGAGCTCAATTGGCTCAGGACTGATCCCTTCTGGTTGAACGTCTGAAAGTCTTCTGAGGAAGCTTGAGTAAATCCGATGCCCAACATTTTGCATTCTAGATCTGCCACTTACTAGGTGTATAAGTTATCAAGTTACTTATTGTTTTGAAATATATGTCCTTGTCTACTAAAAAATGGGGGCAATGATATTTACCTTTACAGAAATGTTATGAAAAGTTACTTGCTATGGCATCTGGCATGTATGATGTGTAAACTAAACTTATATTTCCCTTTTACTCAATTGAACTATAGATTGTGAGATTGTATGTAGAAAGGTCCTACACCTTTTCTGAAGTAAGTCTGGATGTTTTCAAGGGCAAATTTCAGTGTTAAAGTCATTAGAGGTATGACCAAATATACCCAATATCCACTTATACTAGCTGTTATATCGTTAATATTGAGCATCACTTCCAAGCTTTGAGTCCTTTAGAAAAACATATCTCCAAGATTAAATACAAATAACAATATGTAAAATTGTTAAATAAGATGCAAGACATGACTCTATATTTGATATTGTGGACTTTAGCATAATAAATATTTATTGTTTCATATTTTACATTTATTAATTATAAAAGTTCTATTAAGATTCACTGAATACATACTATGTATTAGACTGTAATAGATTACTAAAGCACAAAAGTGTAAATACTATAAACTCTATGCCCTTGAGGAGTTAACAATTTAATTGGTTTCCAGGTAAAACAACAACAGCTTTAGCCATTTCATGAGGCTATTCCTAGAACATGATTACAAAGCCATGCTATCAGAATGTAAAAGTGCACTTTTATCTCCTGGTTTCCTAAGCGATAGGGACATGCATTTAAATTGTTCACATATAAGCGTAAATAAATGGCATGGGTTAGTCTATCACCTCCCTGCTGTAAAAATTATAATTCTCTTAATGTAGTCCAGGGCAACATTAGAAGGTTTGAAAGGAATGTATCAGCATGCCTAATCACTAAACGTAATGTTTCCTGAAATCCCAAAGGTATTTTATTTTTTTTTCTTTTCTGTTCACACATATTGCTGCTAAGCAACTTTCCCCCATTCCCTTCTTGTTCTATTCGATTTCAGTATATTGAGCACTATCAGAGTTCTACTCTTAGAGTGAAAACCAAATAGATCACTGAATATAAAATTTTTGACATGTCTATAGATGAATCATACAAATGAATTAGTATTTGGAGAAAATAAAGACAAGATTATTGCTAACCAAAAGGAAGACAGTTCTTTATATACATGTATATCCCATGAATATTTGGACATTTGTTCTTGAAGAAAGTTACATCCCAGTGTCCTTTTTATGGGATTTAATGAATTTCTGTGCTTTTACTACTTAATTCATGTTATATTGTAGGGGAGAAACCAGACTTTCTGAGACATATCTGGGTAATTATTTTTTCCTTGCAAAATATAGATTATCCCTGGATATTCTTATATATCAGCAAAAATGAGAGACAAACAAAATGAGCATAGAATTGCTGTTATGTTTGCAATCAACAAACCCTAATACATTTCTTCTGAGATATCTTTGATTAATCCTGATACATTTAATTATGTCCATTTCTCAGGCAAAACAACATAGTCATTGGGTATAGGTTTAAAAAAATAAGATTTTAAAGGGCTTTCTAGAACAAAAGCACAAATATTTAAGAAAATGAGTTTTAAAATAAAATTACATAGAGAGAATGTAAGATAAAGAGATTTAACTTGAAACAAAAACTAGAAAATTACTTTATGTTAAAATTTGGTTTGGTATGATATGGAAAACACCCACATTTAACATATTTGTTAAAGTGAGCAAATGGCATAATTCATATTGTTAATTTACTATACCCTTTTTGTTCTGTGTGTGTATATTTCAGCGCATTAATACAATCGAACTTGCTGAATAGATTTACGGCATGTTCTATTCTAGGCTGCATATTTGCCCTTTAATAATATATCCAGAGAAAATGCATTCCATTTACACTCTCAGAAGCCACGACTATGTGTGATAAAAGTATCTCCAGGGATGACAAAATTTTCAGATATGTGAATAATCATTTTAATTCATTGATACTGTTAAATGCAAAAACATTTCAGATTAACAAATGAACACTCTTATCAACTTCCTGCTCCTTCTTGGCCTTCAGTTTTCCCTGAATCTGTCTCACCAGCTGGATCTGATTCTTCCCCCTGAAGGTTCCATCTCATCCTATGTTTGACCTAATTTCGGTTGAGGCATAATATACTTACTTTAGTCAATTAACTTCAGTTTCCCTCACCAAAAGTCTTTTTATAATTGGTCAATAAGTATAGGTGACAAAATCATGTGTTTTCATACTCTAAATATCGATACTTTGAGGTCCTAGCTGCTTGGTTTCAAAACTCTGTTTGCCCACCTACTCCTGCTGTTATTAAGACTCATCTGGTTGTTCCTGTTGAAGGCTGTCTTTCACATTCACCTCCACTTCCATACCAGAGTGCCTCTATGTGGTTCTGCCTTATTCTTGTTTCTACTCCACCAGCGGATTGCAAAAGCCATTTTCTCTAGTTTGAGAAACCAGACTGCATTGCTGCTCATCTGGCTTCGGGGTACTGCTGGGTCCTTTGGTGCCCCAAGCAGAAACAGACATTTTTCTTCAATTCTCTGCAGCATATTGAGGTCAGGATATATGTTTCAAAATAAATTTAAGCTTTTACTCTATTAATTCATTTTTAGTTCCTTTAATTTTATTTTGTTCTTTTTGTTCATTTTGGATATGAACACTTGATGTACTATAACTGTTACTATCCTTATTTTTGTATTTGCATCATCACATCAGTGACATTGTAGGAGGAAATCTGGATCATGCGTTCTAATCAACTATTTAAACCAGACACTTCTAGGTTCTATTCAACAGGTCTTTGATGCCGAGTGGTCTTTATACACTTCTATCTCTATTTTGGATTCTCATTCCTGTGAGAAATGGCTTAAACAAAAACACCTGTCTTCACAAGAGTAAACAATGCCTTGCAGGCTCAGTAAGTCCAAATCAATTCTTATAAGACAAACATTTCTCTAAAGAAAACATGGTATAAAGACATACATTTCTATCTTCTACCTCATAGGGAACATACAGAAATTTTTTATGTGGCTTTATCAGCTCCATTCACACTGTGGGCTTAATAAATGTGAAGGTGCTTGTTTTAATTGTGCTGATAACTGAGAAGGGTTCAAGAATCTCAGGGCTCCTGGCATGTTACAAGGTCAGGAAAGGAGGGAGCGCATACTCTGTGATGTTTTGAATGGTCTTACACAATGAAGTGAATGCCAATAGTGTCTCCACCGAAGCAACACTTCACAGTTTTGTCATAACCCAGTTGCTTTCCTTCTTTGTTTGTTTATTTGTTTATTTTTGTAATGGGCTCTATTTGTTTCTCATTCTTCCAGACATACACAGTTTTGAAAGACATCAGAATAAACTTTTATTCAAGATATTAGTTACACAATCCCGTCTGACTTTAAAGGAAGTTTGGATGAGCAAGGAATTCACTCCATAAACTTAGGGACACGAGGAACATTCCATTAAAAAAAAATCTGTTAAATCAAAACAATTCTGACTCTCATCTCAAATCCTGACAGCTAACAGAAGGCATAACCTTAGTCACTTTTTTTAAAAAAATTTAATTTAATTTTAATATATTTGTCTCTGCCTCCCCCCCACCACTTTCCCTTGCCCCCTCCCTCCTTCCCTCCCTCAGCTCTTCCCCTTTGGTTTTGTCCATGAGTCCTTGCTATATGTTCCTTGACTTTCCCCTTCCCTTCCTTTTCCCCGCCCCCCCTCCCTCCTTCCCTCTTGTCTCTGTTGATTTCTTTTCCTTTCAGTGTTGCAGGTCTTATTTTCCTTGCATCTTTGTATTGTTGGTTAGGTTCCACTTATAGGTGAGATCATATGGTATTTGTCTTTCGCCCCCTGGCTTATTTCGCTTAGCATAATGCTCTCCAGTTCCATCCATGCTGTCGCGAAGTTTAGTAGTTCTTTTTTTCTTTCTGCTGCATAGTATTCCATTGTGTTTATGTACCATGACTTTTTGATCCAATCATCTACTGATGGGCATTTAGGTTGCTTCCAACACTTGGCTATTGTAAATTGTGCTGCTATGAACATTGGGGTGCATAGGTTCTTTTGTATTGGCGTCTTGGTGTTCTTAGGGTATAGTCCCAGCAGGGGAATCACTGGATCCAAAGGCAGTTCCATTTTCAGCTTTTTGAGGAAATTCCACACTGCTTTCCACAATGGCTGCACCAGTCTGCATTCCCACCAACAGTGTACTAGGGTTCCCTTTTGTCTACAGCCTCGCCAGCACCTGTTGTTTGTTGATCTGTTTATGACGGCCATTCTGACCGGTGTGAGGTGGTACCTCATGGTGGTTTTGATCTGCATTTCTCTGATGGCTAGTGATGCTGAGCATCCTTTCAAATGTCTCTGGGCCCTCTGTATCTCCTCCTTGGAAAAGCATCTGCCCAGGTCCTTTGCCCATTTTTTGATTGGATCGTTTGTCTTCTTGGAGTGGAGTTGAGTGAGTTCTTTATATATCTATCTTGGAGATCAAACCTCTATCTGATGTATCATTAGTGAATGTATTTTCCCAAATGGTTGGCTCCCTTTTCATTTTGCTGATGTTTTCTTTAGCCATGCAGAAGCTTCTTATTTTGATGAGGTCCCACTTGTTTATTTTTTCCTTTATGCCCCTTGCTTTAGGAGACATATCGGTGAAAAAATTGGTGCGTGGGATATCTGAGAGTTTCCTGCCAATGTTCTCCTCGAGGACTTTGATGGTGTTGCGACTTATATTTAAGTCTTTTATCCATCTTGAGTTTATTTTTGTGTATGGTGTCAGCTGATGATCCAATTTCAATTTTTTGCATGTAGCCATCCAGCTCTCCCAACACCATTTGTTGAAGAGGCTATTATTGCTCCATTTTATGCTTCTGCCCCCTTTGTCAAATATTAGACGCCCATATAGTCCTGGGCTTATTTCTGGGCTTTCTATTCTGTTCCACTGGTCTATGGGTCTGTTCTTGTGCCAGTACCAGATTGTTTTGAGTATGGTGGCTTTGTAGTAGAGTTTGATGTCCGGTATTGTGATCCCTCCTACTTTGTGTTTCTTTCTTAAAATTGCTGAGGCTATTTGGGGTTGTTTATGGTTCCATTTAAATTTTTGAAATGTCTGTTCTATTTCTGTGAAATATGTCATTGTTATCTTAATAAGGATTGTGTTGAATCTAAAACCAAAATGTCTATGGACATTTTGATGATATTAATTCTTCCAATCCATGAGCATGGTATATGCTTCCATTTATTTGTGTCTTTCTTAATTTCTTTTTTCAAAGTTGTATAGTTTTCTGCATACAGGTCTTTTATGTCTTTGGTTAAATTTATGCCTAGGTACTTTATTTTTCTTCTTGCTATATCAAATGGCATTTTTTTTTCTGATTTCTTCTTCTTCTATTGCATTGCTGGTGTACAAAAATGCCTTTGATTTCTGAATGTTGACTTTGTATCCTGCTGTTTTGCCAAATTCACTTACTAGGTTGAGGAGTGTTTTGGTAGAGTCTACAGGGTTCTCTCTGTATACTATCATGTCATCTGCAAACTATGATAGCTTTACTTCCTCCTTTCTTATTTGGATGCCTTTTATCTCTCTTGTCTGACCGCTGTGGCTAGGACTTCCAATACGATGTTGAAACGAAGCGGTGAGAGCGGACATCCTTGTCATGTTCCCGATTTTAGTGGGAAGGCTTTCAGTTTTTGCCCGTTGAGTATGATGTTGGCTGTAGGTTTTTCATATATGGCCTTTACTACGTTGAGGAATGCCCCATTTATTCTCATTTTGCTGAGTGTTTTTATCATAAATGGGTGCTGTACCTTATTGAATGCTTTTTCTGCTTAGTAACTTTTTGAGTCTACTTCCCGAGAGCAGTACAAATCTCCCTGGATTTTGACACATTGCCTAGGGTTTGGCAGAACCATGCTAGTTACAATCTTTGAGGTCAAACTTGTCAGTTTAGGTCTACCCGTCACTCCAGGCAGCCTACTCAATTAATTATGGTCCTGTGGCTCTGATGTGATGTGATATGCTTGAGGAAAGAAAATCTGTGAGATTGAGAACTATGTATATAGTCCACTCACATATGTAAATACAGTGGGTTCTTGTTTGTGAGTGTGTTTGTTTTCATTCTTCCTATATCATAACCAATTACTGTGTTTTCAAACAAATGTTATTTATAGGATGTGTTTATAATAGCATAAAATATTTAAAATAAGGTCATACTCTTAGGTATAGCCATTTAAGTGTTAAACTTTTCAATCTCCTTTTTTTTTTTCCAGCTCCATGACTCATTTCAGGACATGTCTTCTCTAAATAGTACTTTGTTGTTGAAAATAAAGTAGTATAGCAGAGATAGTACTCTTTGGTATGATAAATATTGACTATAAGGTAAAACTACTTTTTTCTAAAATATAATTTAGTGGGAGGACTAGGCTGGCATTTGGTTATTAAAGTACTGTATCAGGTGCTTAACTGAACAGTCTTCTGCTTTAACAATAGAGGATAAACTGGGGCTACTGCATTCATTAAAAGGCTTAGTATTAGTCTTTATTTTCTCCATAAGAGAATTCCAAGAGTAATTTTGACTTCCAGTGCTTTTCAGCTATTTTGGGCTTATATGTTGATTTTCAATTTATATTGCTTTACAAAGTGCATAAATACATTCTAAGTTTCTGTCTTAAATTATTATTCTTTTAATAATAAAATTATAATGAATAATCATAAGCAACATTTATTGGGCACATAAATACTATGTTTCAGGCACTAATATAAATGTTTTACACATAAATCAACTCTCATTTAATTCTTGCAACTACCTATGAAGTAGGTGTTATTATCTGCCCCCATTCTCTAAATAAGAAAAATAAAGCACAGAAAAAATTAAGCCATATAATAATAAACGAGTTACAGGTAGCCAGATCCACACCTAGGTATTGAAAAAAAATTTCAGACCTCTACATTTCTGTTCCCTAAACTTATAACTTGGGTTTTACACAGGTTAATTTTGAGTCAAATACTTCTTCGCCCATGACTATTTTCCGTCCTGCTGTGAGAGTTCACTGTTGCTTGTATGTGCTCATTCTTGAGGGCGTTCATGATCATTCTAAACCGTCCTCATTTTCACTCCCATTCCTGCCTTTCCCTCTCAGTCTCTGGGGTTCCATGCTCACGGCTTTTGTACTCGGAGTAGCTGGGGTACTATAGCAGATACCCATGGGTTAAAACAATATTAACTTCTTTCTGTGACATCATTAAGATACAATAAATATTTGTGACTTCTCACTTTTCAGAAGCCCTTACTGGATCTTGTTGAATATCCTATATCTACTCTTATGCCTTTGTTAAACTGCCTATCCAATACATGTATATCTGAATTAAAAGAAAGACTACAATGACTCATTATAAAAGTCCCTACATTGTTAAATAATCTACTTCCTTAGAAACATTTTCATATGAGTATAATTTTTCAGCTGAAAGCCAGGTTTTTCTGAAAGCCAACACTAAGGGAAAAATTTTCATTTTTATTAAGGCCCTGTTTATCTGCCTGTCACTTAATTCTAATTGTCTATTGACTTTTTTTTATTACAGTTCTTAGTAGGTATGAGGCAATGATTGTTTAAGCTAAAATTATTGTATAAATATTTTATATCATTGTTCCCAATAGAGACAAGAAACTATGAATATTGTCAAATAATAATACTTTAATTAAGGCAAAGTATCTCAGGCTAACAAATGATGTTTAACCTTTACAAGAGAATCAAACAGAAATTAAATAAAATTCAGGTTCATAATTTTATAAATTATTCACCCCTGCTACAGGCATTGCTCTATTCTGTTACTAAAATATGGTCTTAATCTCTTTTTTAGTGAGAACAATAAAGAAATAATTACCACATATTACCATATATAAGGGGTTCACAGTAATGAATAAATTAAAACAACCTAGAGACTTTAAGTACAGTAATGAATGGATGAATATGAATCCTCTGTCTGGGGTATTCAATTTTCTAAGGAATTTTGAATCTGAGTATAGTATTGTTCTAGTTCTGAGTAACGTTATGTAAATCCATCATCTGAAAATAGAAGGTAAAAGCATAAGTGGGAAAATCCAGATAGAAGGAAATTAGACAATGGTCCATTAAAAATAATTTTTAAAAAATTTCTCACACACCAACTATGCACATAGTATACTCTAGTGTAATCATAGTGTAAGTCTTCATTAAACAGATATTTTTATTTTCATAAAAACTAGCTAGGTGTGTTGCTAGATCAAACTTCACTATGTAGAGTTGTTAGAGTAAATGTCCAGAGCAATAGATCACAGCTGATCACTCTGAATATTTGAATAACACTTTCAAGGACATTTACACACATGAGTATTCATACTTCTGAAAGCAAATTTATTTCAGAGGAAATTATATTTGGACTATACTTTCCTGTTTACATTTCTAACTTCTCTGTTGAACTTTGTCTTCTGCTTAACTAACTTCTGCTTTGAACTCTGCTTAATTTGAATTAGGGCCAAGTTGTCATAGTCTCCATGCCTATAGGCATCTTTTACTCTACACCTTTTCTTCCATAAGAAGCACATTTGAAAATACTTTAAGTATCCACAGAAAGTCTGTCAACTTGTTTCAGTGTAGTCTCTGCTTTTGAAGATGATTTATTTTTTATTTTTGAGGGGGTAAAATGTTAAATTTACTTAAATTAACATTTACTATTGCATTTAATGTGCACGCTAACTGAAGATGCATATATTGATATTTCCAAAGTGGAATATTGTTATCTGTAGGAAACACTACTTTGCTGAAACTTAATTATAAAAAAATAAAGGAAGGGAAGGGGAAAGTCAAGGAACATATAGCAAGGACTCATGGACAAAACCAAAGGGGAAGAGCTGAGGGAGGCAAGGAGGGAGGGGGCAAGGGAAAGTGGTGGGGGGTAGGCAGAGACAAATGTATTTGAAAAAATAAATTAAAATAAGATTAAAAAATAAAATTAAAAAAAGAAACAAAATTATTCTTACATAAAGGAGACTCATGTTTTATATCTATAAACTGTATTTTAGGAACATTAACTTGTGTTTTGTAGATGTTATAGTTAGGGCATAAACTATTTCATTAGTAAATTATTAAGGCCAATTGATTTGTTCTCTCCCTGTTATTTTAAACATAACCTCTTTCTGGCTTTTCTTCTATGCTGGACAAAAATTACAATACTTCACTAGTTACTTAATCATATTCTTTCAAGTTTCTCTGTTTAGAAAGGCCTTCTGCATATTAAGATTATACATATTTACTCATTTATTCTTTATTCTTATATTATGTATTTACTCATAGTTTATTCTTATATTAGGTTCCATTATTTACTTGTTGATTCTAGTGTATGTATGAATAAAAATATTTATTTATTCATGGAGTGTACAACTATCCCTGCAATCTAAATTTAGAACATTAACCATTAGCAGTCACTCTCCTTCCCTCCACTCTCTGCCCTATGAAACCACCAATCTAATTGTGGTCTGTACAAATTTACCTATTTTGGATACTTCATATAAATGGAAAAGTGCAATATGTGGTCTTTTGTGAATTTTTCACTTGGCATAACATGCTGAATAATATTGAATTATATCAATATTCAACATTTTGATTATCGATTTATCAGTTGATAGACATTTTGGTTGTTCTTAATTTTGGACTGTTATTATACTTGGCTACATATTATTTTAGTTTTTGGCCATTATTAACCTTATACAAGTTTGTGTGTGTGTGTGTGTGTGTGTGTGTGTGTGTGTGTGTGTGTGTAGCTAGGAATAGAATTCTGGGTCTTACAGAAACTCAACCTTTCACATTTGAAGACCTACCACAGCAGAAAACTGCTTTTCTCAAGCAGTTTTACCATATTATATTCTCAGCAGCAGTGTGTGAGTGTTCAAATTTCTCCACAACTGAACAAACACTTACTGTTATCTGTATTTACAATTATATCCATCCAGTTGTATGAAATGATATCTCACCATGGCTTATAGTTCTCTAATGTTTAATGATGTTCAGCATCATATGTGTTCATTGGTAATTTGCATATCTACTTTAGAGATATTTCTATCCACAGTCTTTTGCCTGCTTAAAACTGGGTTGTCTTTTTGTTATTGAGTTAGAAGCTGTAATTGACAATGTTAAAAGAAGTGGTGAGAGTTGATTATTTTGTTTTGTTCCTTATCTTAGATAGAAATAATTTTTTATTTGTGTTTTTTTTTAGAGTTTGTTGAACTTCTTGTATGTATAGATTAATGCTTCTCAGCAAATTGGGCAAAATTGAGCTAATATTTATTTGAATTTTTATTCTGTCTCTTTCTCTTTCTGATATTCATATTACATGTATGCTGGTGTTGCTAATGATGTCTCGCATTTCTGAGTCTTTTTTTCAGTTTTCTTCAGTTTTTATTTGGATTATATAGTCCTTATCAAGCTATTTTAAGTTTCAGTGATTCTTTCTTCTACCACCTCAAGTGTATCATTTAGCCCCTCTAGTGAACTTTCTATTTCAATTAATGTACTTCATATATTCCATTTTGCTTTTTAAGTTATTTATACATTTTATAGATAGTTTATGTTTGACAGCATCATACCTCCCTTAAACTCTTTAGACATGGTTTTCTTTAGTCCTAAGAACATATTTTTAATGATTGCATTGAAATCTTTATGAAGTACAACATCTAGGTCCCTTCTAAAGCAATTTTTATCACTTGCTCTTTTCCTGTGTATGGGCTATTTTTATTGTTTCTTTACATGTTTTTTGTGAAGATTGGATATTTTAGAAAATATTTGAAGTAAACTGTGGATGCGGATTTCCTCCTCCTCTCTTCAAAGGTATTAATATTGCAGGTGTTATTTGCTTGGACGTTTATTTGTTAAGTGATTTGGCTGAACTAAGTCTATAAAGTTCCCAGCAGTGTGCAGCCTCCAGTATCTCTGTTCTTAACTTTGAGTCTTAATGTTATCTTTTAACCTAACTATATAGAGGTCTCTCCATGTTTTTTTAAAAAGCTACTTATTGGTCAGTTTGTGCTTAAACACTCTTAGTAAGTTAGTTTTTAACTTTTTACCACTAGGTGTGTATGTATATGTGTATGTATGTGTGTCTGTCTGTTCCATGGGCTGCTATTACAGTTCCAGGAATGTGTTTTGCCGCTGTCTCATTCAGCTAGGTCCTAGTAGTTTGGATTTTTGCTATTAGATCACTATTTAGAGGCCTTATCCCTTTGCATGCACAGTCTTATAGGCTTCCAGGGATCTATGTAATTTTATTTTTTAAGATGACTCCTTGGAGTTTCTTCTGGATTAGAGTGGATTATTGTTTAGCTAGTGTTTGGTCAGAGGTTGTGCTTAGGCCCCTTGACCAAAAAGGCTTTACCATTTGTCAATTGGTTTGTGTACAGCTTTAAGAATGGTTTCAAGTCTGCACCACATATTCTAATTTATTCACTCAATAATAACAGGAAAAGAATGACTCATCATATATATAAATATAATCTTGCATATATGTATATATGTTGTGTACTACATATATATACACATATATGAGATATATATCAATACCTATATCTATCATCTATCTATTATCTATCTATCAGTCTATCAATCTATAATGCACTAGAAGCTCCAGGAATAAATGCAGGGGATGCAGCAATGAACAAGAAAGGCAACTATCCTGTCCTTATGAATCTAGCATTTTAGTGGAGAAGAAAACAATCGAAAAGCTGTTATGAAGGAGAGGTTTCTAAAAATAATTTTTAAATGAGGAAAGGTCTGTTGAAAAACTCTTACCTTGAAATCAGACTTTCTAGAGAAAGGAAATCATTTTCTTCATTTCTTCAGCCCCTAATAAAATAACAAAACACAGATCTGTCTTACTAGATGTTTAAAAGGAAATTATAGATAGGGTGATGAATGGTAAGTAGACTTACTGTGGTAATAATTTCTCAGGGTATACAAATATTGAATCATTATGTTGTACACCTGAAATAAATATAATGTTACTTCAGTAATAATAAATAAATAAAATACAACACCAGAAATAGGACAACCATCCTTTGCTTGTGCTGAGGAATATATTTTAGCCTCTGTTTGCTGTTTCATGCAACACTCAAGTACATTTTTATTGTTGCTTATTCAATTTTAACAAGGAGGTAGATGATATCTTATACATTGGGAATTACTATTGGTTTATTTACATACTAGTTCAGGGTTTGTCTTCATCCTTTCCAAGAGCAAAAAAGCAGAGATGAAAAAACAAATAATAACACAGCATGCTAACATTTCTGAGGACAAATGCAAGTAGAAGCCTAGAAAAGTTAGCTAAGTAACTCCAGGTTATTGTTACGGAGATCTATGAAGCCATGGAATGATCGGGCAAGCAAATTCAATGCAAACACAGGAAGGGCCTAGGGTTAGACACCCCCAGACCCTGTTTAGTCTGGGTCAAACATTGTCATCCAGGCAAATGCTCTCATCTGGCACCTTAATATTTTTATTAGCATTATTTTAATTTTTCAATTGCAGTTTACTTTCATTATTATATTATACTGGTTTCAGGTGTATAGCATAGTGATTAGACAATAAGATACTTTCCAAAGTGTTCCCCTAGCACCACAAATATTACTATAATATTATTGACTATATACCCTATCTGTATTTCACAACCATATCACTATTCTGTAAATACTAAATTGTACTTCCTAATCCCATCACCTCTGTCACTAAGTCACCAGTCCCCTTCCCACCTGTCAATCACCAGTTTAGTTTCTGTGTCTATGAATCTGTTTCAATTTTATTTATTAAATTTATTTCGTTCTTTAGATTCCATGTCCAGTTATATCCTGTGGCATTTGTCTTTCTCTAACTTATTTAACTCATAATAATAGCCTGTAGGTGGAACCCTGATCTTGAGTTTTCCATCCATCTCCTAAATTTGCACGTTACATATAGAAGTATTAAAATTGTTTTGCCCTCAGTGTGTACTTCTCTGTATAGGAGAAAGAATCTTTCATTTTACATTTGTAACTCTGATCAAAATTATTTTTGTGTGATTCATGGAACGTTGTCCTCTGAATTACTGTAGTATAACTTAGTAAAGAGTAAGGCCATGTCTATATACTTCACTTCTGGGTACCCAATGCTTGAATAATTGCTTAGCATTTATTTATTCATTCAGCATATATTTATTCTTTTTCCTGCTTTTTTCAGGAATTGTTAGAGTGAGCAAGTTATTTTGTCAATAAATATTGGGAGAATTATATTTATTTAAATGAAGACCATATATCAAAACTATACTATATCAAGAATGATTGGAAAACTAAATAAATGTAAGGCATGATTCATGTCATTCCAGACTTTATACTTTCATTTGAAATGTAAATATCACAGCAAACACTTGAGAATCAGTTATCCTCTACATACCATCAAGTGAAAGATATAGTGTAAACTATATTCCCTGTGCTGCTACTGAGAAGAGTAATCATTTCTTCCAATCCAGTTCACTCCAACAAGCTTATCGCATGATGTGACTAACTAACAAACAAACAAACAAACAAACAAACAAAACAATTTGTAGAAGAAAATAATTTTCATTGAATTTACTTTTTCAGATTAAATCCACAGCTGGCAAGTTTTGTATTTTGGGATTATTGGTAAATTTTGCATCTGCTTACATGTGCTTCTCTGCACCTTTTTATACAGAGAGCATTTATTACCCTTAGGCACACAAACAATGTCAGCAATAAATAGTGGTCCTACTTAATTGTATACTTCATTATATTGAAGAAGCCATGGGCAAAGATTCGATCCCTTAAGCATGTCAGGTGAAGCCTCTTTAATTCATCATCACAGACTGAATATCCCAAATGGATCACCTACTTAAGAACTCATGCAAAGGTAACTAGAGACTTGTATCTTCAGCAGCATAATTTGCTTTTATGCAATGATTACATCAGAGGGAACCAGAGATGAACATGCGGCTAGACGAATAGTCAGTGTATGTCCACCATAAGTGTAGGAGTAATATCTTAAAACAAAAATTATTTTAAGCAGATAGTTTGATGCAGGAAATAATGCCAAAAATAACATTGCTTTGAACTGGTTTATGTGGTCTAAACTATATCAAATACACCTGTGATTAAAAGGATATTTCTATTACTTATTAGGGATGATATCATTTGCAACTCAGGTAACTTACATATTTCATGGAAAATTCACAAGCAACAACAATTTTACCTTTTAGCTGGAACCAAGGACTTTGTGAATAAGCATGATGTGTGTAAAGTTGTGTGAGGCTTAGTATTTGACTAATTAAAATATAACTGAAAAGAGCATTTTTAAGGTAACATTCTATGTAGTGCACACAATGGGAGGTAATTCTGAAATATTTCAGTATGTACGACTGTACATTTATTTGTACACCCCTTACATATTAATTTTCAGTGAGAAAGGTTGAAGTTTGAATACTTAGGGCCTTGCCCTTTAATAACATTTTTTATCTGCTCAGTGACTGATACACTGAAATAGCTTTGAGTTTACAACTCACCTATTGTAAGGTTTCATGAATTTTATAATTTTTCTCGTTTGATTTTGTATCTCGTATACACAAAGAGAACTTAAAATACCAGAAATAAAACAAGCATATATATTGGTTTACTTTATAAACATATTTGGGATCACATACAGAGTTCTAAAGTATAATACACACATACGCAGGCGGAACTGAGCTCCCCTTCATTCAGGAGGATCTGGGTCCATAAACCGTATCAAACTGGGGCTTGACTAAGGAACCATGACTCTGTGTTGGTGGTTTAGCTTAGGCTTCTGTTCACATGGCCTAAAACTTTTCCACTCAGAAAGATCCAGTAAAAATTTAGGCTACTTCTCTTCTTAGGGATACCATGATCGACCGGCCAGCACCATATATCTCTGAGAGTCAGACTACTTTTCTTCCAAGGCCAAAAACATTCGACTATTTATTACACACATTACATTCTTAAATAAAAACCTGTCACATAACATTTTTGCATAAATATCTTACAATATGTCAACTTAAAAATAATTATGAAACAGACTAGTAACAAAAATATATTTTCTCTAGTAATAATTTTGTAAACATGCCATCATCATCTAATACATACAATAGTTTTAAATCTTACTAAGACTCTATACAGGCCCTGGCCAGGTAGCTCAGTTGGTTGGAGTGTTGTCTGGATGCACCTGGTTTGCAAGCTGGATCTTCAGTCAGGGCACATACAGGAAGCAACCAGTGAATACATAAATAAGTGGAATAATGAATCAGTCCCTCTCCCTCTCTCTCTCTCCCCGCCCCCCTTCATCAATAAAATAATTTTAAAAAGATTCTTGTATAGTAAAAAGGCTTAACAAAGATATATATATATATATATATATTACATATATATAATAAAAAGTCAAAAAAAGGTGTAACGGAGGGCCGTATGACTGGGTACTTCTGTGATACATTATAAATAACAAGAGAATACCTGAGAGAATGAGAGTGGGTGGCGGAAGCCAGGTAGTGGCGATGAGGGCGTTAGGTGTGGGGGCTGGGAGTTGGTGTCCTCACACGCACTTGTTAGTCATAACTGGCAAACAGAAAATGCGTGGTGCAAAAAATAAATGTCTTCAAGGAGCTGTTAGCAGAATAATAGAGATTTAAAAGAAAAGTTGTGACTGCGAAGTTGTCTGGTGAGACTAGGGAGGGAACAATGAGAGAACAAATGCGAGGGGTGTAGGGTAAATGGGAGCAGTCCGGCTTCCGTACCCAGGTGTCTGGGTAACTAAGGGAAGCAGTTTCCCATAACCTCGACAATGGGCCTGATGATCCGTGCTCTCATAGCCTTGAGTGGGCTTGCCTGCTCCAGGTATGAAGCCCTGTTGCAGAAGATCTGTTAGCACCCGGCAGCTTTGCCTATTTCCAGTATATTAAGGGGTAGAGGGTTCCTGCTGTGGGAATGCAACGCAGGGGGACAGGTGACATACAGTGTGGCATGCAGCGTGTAGCGTGCGTGGATCGTCCGCTCTTGAATGAAAGCATGTCAGACATCCCAACGGCTCTGCGAATGTTCTTCCATCGCATGAATCTGGTGGACCTGGCCAGCCTTGAACTGTGGCAACGCAGGGGGATTTGTGGAAAGAAAGGGAAGGCTTCACAACATTAAATATTTATCTTTGCCTCTGTGTTATCTTAATAGATAGAGATATATTTATTACCATTTTCTTTCTTAATTCTTGATAGTTGAATTATATCTATACAGCTATATTTATTTACATACCACTCTAGCACATTTACCACCTATTACTTAGTTTTGTTACCCCATTTATAGTCAACATTTACCATCTATCTTTATGCAACGGCTTTTCCTATGATTTTTGGTTATATAAAGCTGATTTTGCTCTAGCTTGGTTTGTGATATTAGGTTACATTTCTTTCCTAATTATTGTCCTATTTTTCGGGTGTGCCACTATCATTTATATAATTTTCTTCTCTTTTCTTATAACATTTTGGTACTCACAATTCTTTTATGTTATTCCAGCTTAAATGAGTTTGCTGGGTGGGAGCTGAGGGGTGTGTAAGTGGCTCTAACTACACATCACAGCACTTAAAGTAGCGGTGTTTGTGTAGCCTCCTCCACTGTTCTGAGCTCTGTATCCTCTGACACAGTCTCCATCTTTTCTTTTCTTTTTTAAACAATGATTCTGCTGTTAAAGGTGGATTCTCCTTCCTGCAGATTTCTTTCAGTACAATCCTCAGTCTGAAAATTTATTTTGGTGGGTTTTTCTGAAGCCACCAGGGCTTTTGTTGGGCTGTCCAGCCTTCTCCACATCAACCCCAGGTTGCAGGGACCCAGGGGCTCACAGTTCCACCACCTGTTCTCAGTCACTTCTTGAATTTTGCTTGACCTGCTCATTTTTCGCGACTTTACTTATCTGCTATTTTGAAGAACTTCCTACTCATTTGTGTAATATTATTAGAGTATCTAAAGTCTATAACAATCTACATCTCAGTGTTCTGATCTTTGATTGTCAGCTTGTGCTTAGCTTACCTAGCAGATATCCTGGTGGTTCCTTCACCTTTTGTGTTTGTTCACGGCCAGGGATGCTACATTCTGAGGACAGTTTAACCATCTCTCCAGCATTTAACAAGCGTTTTCCATAGGCATCCCCACTTTTTGGATATGCTTCTAAATCACTGTACTCCATTTTTTATTTCCAAATCATTTTAATAGGGGGATGATCTTAATTATTCTCCTTACATCCTTAGAGCTCAGCAATAAATTAAAATGGATGATCATTTTTGTCCCATTTCTCTTTAATGGAAGGCTCTTAAATCTATTTAGTGTGCTAATTACCTTATAATTGCTTTTTCACTTTTTTGTTTCTTTTAGTAGATCATTTAACAACATGTGGTTTATTTGTATTTGAGTGAATACATAAAGGAATTCATATAATAAGCCACATGGTTCATCTTCCCTTCATTGATATTTATAGGTCACTGAAATTCTATGTTACTGATTCACTCAAAGCACTAAATGGGATTAAATAGATTTTACTGAACTTGAATCTCTAACTATTGTTTTCTTTTATTTTAACCGTGACAGAATCCTGGTGATTTATCATGACTTTTGAAAGTTTTTATTAGTCATATATTGGTCTAGATTGAAAGCCATTCTGTTAAATTCAACCTTGCAATAATTTAATCCATTTTAAACTAATTGACTTTATTTTGGATTCTGTAGCTCCGTATCCTCACCAGCATTTGGTGTTATCTATTTTACTAATAAGGTTTACTAAATAGTGTTTTCTATTTTACTAATTCTAATAGGTGTGTAGTGGTATCTCATTATTTCACTTCGCAATTCCCTAATGAGATGATATTGAGCATCTTTTCATATGTTTGTATACCATCTCTATTTTTATTTAGTGAGAAGTTTATTCAGCTCTTTTGTTTACTTTTAAATGAGTTGCTTTTTTCTAATTGTTGAATTTTTGGATAAATGTACTTTATCAAACGTTTCATTTGCAAAATTTACTGTCAGTTTTTGGTTTGTTTTCTCATTATTTGACTTTTGCATAGCCATATTAATGAAGTGCATAATATAAAAAATACATAGTGTCTTTTGTATAGCCACAGTGTTTAAATTTAATGAAGTCTTAACTATCATTTTTTTCTTTCATAGGTTGTGCTTTGGATGTTTGAAAATTCATTACTAAACCCAAAGTCAATAGGTTTTTCTCCAAAGTTATCTTCTAGAAGTTTTACCCTTTTGTCATTTACTTTTAGGTCTGTGATCTATTTTGAAATAAATTTTGTGAAGGATAAAAGGTCTGTGTCTAGATTAATTTTTCACATTGTTGATGTCCAGCTATTCCAGCACCATTTGTGACCTATAAATATACATTTTCTACAAATAACTACTATATTAATGCTATTAAATAGTTCATTTGGAAAACTATAGTACTAAGCATATCTCATTTTACATTTTTGAAAGCATCAAAATAATGTAATCACACCATGAAAGGTTCTAATTAAAGTTATTCAAACTATAAAATAGTTTAGTCTGTGAGTTTCAGTGAATTTAAACATGTCTTCTAGATTTCAAAGTATGCTGCCTAGCTAATGGAGTTTTTGTAGGGGCTCGTCTTCAATTAAGCATTTAGTGATATCTAACATAGAGAGCTGAAATAGGTTCTTTACTGCACTCACCTTTTTGTTCCTAAACTGAAAACATTTCAAGATTTGTAAATGTATAGAATTATGTGAAAAATATTACTTAAAATACCATCTTGTATTTGGTTATGCCAAGAAATTAAATACTTTCTTTTCCCAAACTTCATTATTCTAACTAGTGGAGTGAAATAATTGCTTCTATCCCTTGGGTCCAATAAAACAATTTAGCTCTTTAATGGGTCTTGTTAGATTTGAAGATCAATGCCTTTTTGGAATATACACATTTTTGCATGGGTGGTATGCTGCCTGCTGAGTCATCAGCTCAGAACCCAGAGGTTAATTTCCTTCCTACTAAATGAAGCAGATAATCAGACATTGGAGGATGGTTCCTATGCTGTAAATAAGTCTTGACAAGCTGAGAGATAGCCCAATGCATCACTCAGTCCTATTCATGCCATCTGTCCACAAATTAAGTCAAAGTAAGGATATTAATTTGTTACATTCCAAAAGCTATACTGACAAACCCACATGGACATTTTAAATGGCAATGGATAACTGAAACACTTTACTAATATGCCACTGAGTCATGGGTTATGGTTTTTGTAAACTTACTGTCCAGTAACCAATGTGGGGAGAGTATTTTTGATCAAATGTAAAACTAATGACAGTCAAAGCACATGTGTCACAAAAGCATTACGCATAGGAACTAAAAAAAAAAAACCTAAGTGAGAAGTTATATCAGCTTCATGACAGAAATTTATATCATTTTTATTGAACACAAATTATACAGCTGACTTGAGATTGCTATGAGATTACCAAGAAATTGCATTTATGAAGTACTCTTATTGCATCCAAAGAAATATGTGTCACAAACTTGAACTAGGAAAGTGCAAGGATTTGTCTCCTAGTATAGGGGAAAAACATTTGGAGAGTAGAAAGGCAAAGACCCAAATCATCTTCCTGGGAAGAAGAAATCCTCAATGGGTCATAGGAAATAGTCATGGCCATAGGGAGGTTAGCTTCTGTCTTGGATTAAAAATCTAAGGTATATTTGTGCACATCAATATATTTGAGAAGAACTGGGTAACATGTTGATATAAGTTTTTTTAATTTTATTTTATTATTTTAAATTATATTTTCCCCATTACCATTTATCCCCCTTATACCTTCTCCCACCCCATGATCATCATACCATTGTCCAAGTCCAGGAGTCCTTTATCCTCAATCCCTCCACCCCCAAATCCCCCATAGCTTTTTTACTTACATTTGCATGACAAGGTGACATTAATACAAAACATCATTATATGAAAAGTCTTTGATTACATTTTTATGCAATTAATGTGGTAACAAGTGAGATATGTGTTAGTTCTTCCTTAGAATATCTTTAATTTCCCTGCCTCATTTTTGTAACTTTTCTGGAACTACGTAGTCAAGATACATAATAGTTTATTCTTTATGCCTTTATTCTAAACAAACAGGGGTGTATCTAATAAAGCTGTTTCATGGAAAGGATCTCTTGCAGTTATGATGGAGAGCAAGTGAAAATTTACCTACAGACATCTTTGGAGAGTAGATTTGATGACTAAGATGGTATGCCAAACAATTCTTTTTCAATATATCATATTTCACCTAATACCTATAAAACCTAATCTTTGCTTTCTTAGTTATGACATTGATTTAGATAGATGCTACAATATTATCTCCATTTTACAGAGGAGTCAACTGAAACTCAGAACACTTTCCTGATTTTCCCATGAAAACATCATTTTGGCTTTGAATTTGATGTTTTTTTCTTTACTTATTTTTGTCGATCAAACAATGGGTGCTTGGGCTTTTATGAACCTAAGTAAATCTCATAGCATGCGCTAATTTTGGTATGTATCATGTTAAGACACCACCAATCGAGACGTGTGATTCCAACTTGAGATCTGTCCCTATTTTAAAATTGTGCATTGTACTAAAGACAAATAATATTATCAAGAGTTTTAATATATTTTGGAATAAAAGAGACATTTAATTTTTAATTATTCTAAAATCACTAGCATCACCTACTGCTTAATGGTGGAAGGACTGTATCTTGAGTCAGCATTAACCACATCTGAGATGTAATTTGAGCTGAAGAGCAATTTAAGTCTGTATCATTGTCTGAAAAATACCAAAAGAAATCCAGAAAATGTACTTCTTTACTAGCCTTATTTTCCTTCATCAACTTTTCTTTTGAAGTTGTAAGGAGGGTAGAGCTTTAGGAGCTTCACAAAGCTGGTTCTAGAGTTAGCTGATATTGGGTCAGAGTTTAATAAGCAAGTTAAATCACCATTAGCCAAACTCCACATGAGAAGTAAGGTGAGCAAGAGTGTGAGGAAAGACTAAGTGGATCTTTACAACTCACTAAGTTCAAAGCTAATAGTCAAAGTTCATATTTGAGGTACAAATGAGATTAAAGAACCTAGATATTGGGTAAACTAGATGTTTTAACTGAAGAGGGTTAAACATTCCTCCTGCTTCTTATTTAAGTGTAAGAAAATAGTACAAAATAAAATTTCAGTAATTCCATTTCCTAGAAACTGAGAGGACAGAGATCATGAGTGTTTTAAGGAAACAATTTTCTAGAACAATTCCATGACTTGCTCTTTAGAAATATTCCAGAAATGTTGTTTGATTCATATGCCTTTTCTTCAGACCTTCCATTTATTCACTCCTATAGATATGACTACTAAAATGTAAATCCTGTTTTTGGTTTACCAACATTTTTAAACATAACCCTGTGTTGTATAGAATATCAATCACAATACCGTAGCCGATGAAGAAAAATATTAATGACAGTGATATGATATCAGTGAAATTCACAGAATTTGTTACTTGGAGGATTAAGTGACCCAAAGCAATTTACACCTTTTCCTTCCTTATGTGTTCTTGTTTTTAACTATCTGCAGAGCTTTAGGGGCAGCCAAGAAAGATTTATTCCTATAATTTATTTCAAACTGTTCATACATCTTTCTCAAGCTGTAACAAGAGCCTACGCTGAAGTTGGGTTTATGAACAAAGCCATATTCTTGTCATGCTACATTTTACTGCTAATATATAACAGTTTAATGAAGACATATTGTTATTTTTTTGCTAGACTCAGTGATTTACTAGTTTTGTATTGTATTTTTGTGGGCTGTATTTTGTTTGACTGCTTTTTGATGTCATGTCTTGAAGGGGCTATTCAAAAGGAGAAGGTGCCCTCCAGGAAGGAGACCCTGATATCACATTTTAATCAGCCCTTAATTTTTATTAAATATTTATTCTAAAGTTCACCTAAGATATCAATATTATTTTAATATAAAAATATATTTTTGGAAATATTCCAAAGATAATTACTGAGAAAATATATAGATGGAATCCTTTTTTTTCTAAGAAAAGTATACATGGATTTTGAAAATCACAGAACTAAAATCACAGACATACTAGAAACATATGATATAATTACATCTAGTTTTACTTGTTACTGTATATTTTGATGTTTGAAATTATTTTACACTGTGCATATATCATATTTATAAACAGAAAACCCATCACATAAATAGCATTTTCACTTATAAAAACCAGAATTTTACTATTAAAATATTTTTAATCATTCTATTATTTTGAATAGGTTTTGCATAGAAACTGCACAATATTCCATGGTGTGTTTAGAAGTTTGGTGGGCTCTAAAGGTAAAGAAAGCACCTGCTTTATTATATATTTATATTGTTTTTGACAAATGTATTATTCTAGTAAACATGAACTTATCTTGTATGATATGATTTTTCTTCCTCAATAGATTATAAGTTTCTTGAATCCAAAGAATCTGTAATATGGTACTTCTAATTTATCTTCCAGAAGATCTCAACACTCCTGATCTACTGCCTGAAGTAGACATTCACTAGCTGGGTTGCCTTGGGTAAATTACTTAATCCCTCTTAACATATTTGCTTTGTTAAACAGAAAGATTAGTATAATGAACATACTAACCTAACATACAGAAACAGTTGAGTGACACAGCATGAGTGAGACGTGCATTATGCATAAAGCACAGTGTCAAGTATAAGGATTCAAATAATTATAACCATGAAGGTTACTTACTGATATATAATTTTGTAGTTCTTTATTTTTTTAATTCAGATATAGTTGACATATAAGTCTAAATTTAAGGTATACAATGTATTGATTTGACACACTTATACATTGAAATATGATTACCATTTTAGGGTTAGCTAACACCTTTATTTTGTCACATAATTATTCTTTCTTTTTTGTGGTAAGAATATTTAAAATGAAATCTTTAGCAACTTTGAGGTATATAAAACAGTATTGTTCACTATAATCTCTATTCTGTGCATTTGATCTCCAGAATTTATTTATCCTCTAGTTGCAAGTTTTTTGCCCTTTAACCAACGTATCCCCGTTTACCCACTTCCCAGCCCCCGGTAACCACCACTCCACACTCTGTTTCTTCAAGTTTGGTTTTTAGTTTCTGCATGTAAGTAGTACCATGCAGTAATTATTTTGTCTGACTTATCTCACTTAGCATAATGATCTAAAGATTCATCTATGTTGTCATAATGGAATAATTTCTTTTTTATGGCTGAAAAATATCCTATTTACATCTATCTGTCTATCTATTTATCTACCTATCTATATATCTATCTATCATCTATCTATATTTATCTATCAATCATCTACCTATCATCATCTATACCATCTATCTATTGATATATCTTCTTTATCCCTCAATTCACTGATGGACGCCAGGTTGTTACCCTGTCATGCCATTGTGAATAATGTTTCAATGAAGACTGGAGTGCAGATCTCTTTGGACATCCTGTCTTCATTTCCTTTGGATACATACCTAGAGGTGGAATTGCCAGATCATGTAGTATTTCTATTTTTAGTTTTCAAAGCAGGTTACAGCAAAATGTAATTCTCAATCAAAATCGACCCTCCACATGTTTCAATAGTTTTATTAGAATTAAGTCACACCTGTTCATTTACTACATCAGTGTCTGTTTTCATAGTACAACAGCACAGTTGAGTAAATGTAACAAATTTCATTTGTCCCTCAAAGCCTAAAACAGTTATGCTCTGGCCTTATGCAGAACAAGTTTGCTGACTCCCAGTCTTAGAATATAGAGTCAAAACCCTTAGCCTGGCTTATGTGGCTCATCATAATCTAGTTACAATTTGATGTTGTGCCCATTCTCATAAACCCAATGTTCTATTGTTATACAGAAAATATGTTTACCAATATTCTCATGCTCTGCAGGTCATAAATAATTTGCATACTCCTATTATACAGGATTCTTTCCCATCTCGCTTTTTATATGATTATAGCACAGTCTTGTCTTTCTAATCTTTATTCAATGAAACTTGTTTTTGAGTTTTTTCTTCTTCCCATGAACTGTGATAAGTGCCTGTCTTCCATGTGTCCTTGGCTTGCTGTGAGCTTATTCATTCACCATGTCCCCTAAGGGTCTACTGGATTATGGCTACTATGGTCAACAGTGTAAGTAGAAATACTCATAACAGGCATCCCATATCCTCAAAAGATTACTTGTGCTAAAGTTGACAATATGTCTCATTATTTATGAGAGTCTTATGTAATATATCTCAAATGGCTGTTTTGTTGTGAATGTTAATCAATGCATGTAACATGCTTAGAACAGTGTCTAATTCAGAGAAAGCACTCAATAATACAACAGCAAGCACTTAATAAACATTTCTGTGTTCTAGACATCATGAAGAACAGTAAACACATAATAAATCACCATGGCAGAGATGTCATCATTGTAAACCTTTTGGAGATAAGTGAATTAAGACACAAAAACATTAACCAAAGTTCTCAACATTACACTGCTAGTGAATAACAGAGCTGGGTTCTGAACTCAAGCAGTCTGTTTCCAGAATCCACATGCTAAATCACTATACTAGTAGACTACCTTTTCATAATTGGCAGCTGCTATTGTTTTAGTAAATATAGTGGTTCCTGGTACATAGAAGGCATTAATGTTTGCTTGGCCAAAAAGTCTGTCTTGTTTTTTCCATGAAACAAAAAAATGCATTTTTCATTTTCACCAATAACTTTATTGTTTTGGATATTTTGAGTGTGTCAGCTATCTCCCATGTGATATAATGCTGATTGCTCTCAACTAATATCTCGATTTGATCACTATCAACTTCAACTGGTCTACCCAACTTTGGAGGATCAGTCAGTGAGAAATCTCTACCATGAAACTTCACAAACCACTTTTGAAATGTTCTCCATACACTGCCCAAAAGTTTTTTTGTGTGTTTCAGTTGCATTTTATTTTTCTTGAAATAATAAATATGTTGAAAATGTTGCATATTTTCTTCCATCTTCAATATTAAAATAGCTACACAAAAATACACCAATTTTGATGTTTTATTTTTTAATGCAGGCTAATATGACAGCTGTCCCAATACAAACTAACAAAATTGTTTCAAATGAATTCAAAGACAACTAAGCGCTACTAGAGTCACCTTACAGAAAAAACCAAATGAACTTTTTTGGCCAACACAATATATATTCAATAGATGAGTTATCAATGGAATAGATAAATATAGCTAGGGAAATACAAGTTGTATAAAATGTAAATTTAAAAAATTTGTTTCTAAAACTGAAGAGTTTTTCATGTGGCTAGGATCAAGGATGAATTAAATAACTTGCAAAAATGAAATTAAAAAATATTCAATCAATATTTAAATGTTGAGCCAGTGGTTCTTAAACATGGATCATCACCAGAAACACCAGAGATGATATTTTAGAAATACAGTATCCTATATTCAAACACTGACTTATTGATACAGGTTGTCTGGGACTGAGACCCATGGATATAGTAATATATGAAAAACAAATGCAAGCAAACAAACAACAACAAGAAAAGACATTCAGAACTGTGAGTCATAATGATGGTGCACATTTATGAATAACTTCATTAATGTTATGACCAACTTTTCAATGCATACTAATAACAGGAAAAACAAACCATCAATATATCTATCCCTATAACAAAGATATACATCCTCCATAAAACATAGCTCAATGGGAGTTAAATGGAAAAGGCACAGCACTCAAGGAAGCTTTAGCCTCAGATTTTAGAAACCAGGTAAAAAGCAACCCAAGAACACCATAACTGCTAGAGTGAAAAGTCAAGTAGCACACCAGGTACAGAGGAAGGTTAGAGCCAGGCTCACTGTGTGAAACCGTAAGTTAGGCATCTCCAAACAAGGACTGAGAAAAAGGAAGACTTGATTGTATATATCAATAGATACACACACACTTATCACCCCATCTCCAAAAGCCTATGGATATTTATTTAACTATATGTGGAACAGGTTTATTAAATAACAATATTGACTACTAAAAAAAAGTTTCATGAAATTCCAATGAATCAATAACATACACCCACCCTCGTAGAACATACCATCATAAGGATGCAATAATAAAAATAACCACACATGCTCATATTTAGAAACCTGAAATCACAATTTAGGGCATTATATTACCAAAGAGTGGAATAGTTTACTACTGTCTTCACCTCAAAGAACACTGATTTTGGCAATCACTCACAGATGGGACTACCTCTGTGGAAGCCAGGAGTCTAGCAGTAAAACTCTAGCACATTGTTAGAGGGAAAAATCAAATTCAAGACTGGATAAATTTCAGAGAGTAAGAAAAACAATTTACCTCTACTTATATCACCCCTTCCCCAGGGCAGCCTATAAGGGCCAAGAGAAACCTTCCCACTTTCCGGTGGAAAGTGAAAGCATTTGAGTGAGTGCCTGGCTTCTCCAGCTATGTGGGATACTGAGAAAAGGTCAACTTCTTGTCCCATCTAGAATACTGAGATGTACTTTATGATTGAGAGTTTAGGAGAGGCCTGGAACAAGCACCTGGGGATGCTCTTGGGGAACATCAGTGGGATGCACATCCTACTAATTATTTCATCAATTCCATCAGGAAGCTTGCTCATGAGCTACCAAGACTGAATTTTGAAAAACTAGACAATCTGAACATATTAATAGTGAGAAAGGAGATTGAGTCTGTAATCAAAAACTTCCAAATAAAGTAAAGCCCAGGACCTGGTAGTTCCATCAAAACACTTAAAGAATTATTACCAATTCATCTCAAAATATTTCATGTATTTGAAGAGGAAGGAATACTTCCAAATTGGTTTTAGAAGGCCAGCATTACTCTGATACCAAAGTTGAATAAGGACACTATATGAAAAGAAAATTATAAGCCAATATCCCTGAAAAATATAGATGTAAAAAAATCTTCAAAAAATAATAGCAAACAGAATTAAACAGCGAATTAAAAGAATCTTATACCATGACCAATTTGTATTTATCCCTCAGATACAAGAATGATTCTACATATGCAAATCAATAAATGTGATATACCACATTAACATAATAAAAATAATATGATAATCTTAACAGATGCCAAAAAAGTATCTTACAGAATTCAATAAATTTTTGTCATGAAAACTATCAATTAAGTGAATATAGAAGAAAAGTACCTCAATGTATTAAAAATTATGTGTGATGTGGCCACAGCTAACATCATGCTCAATGGTGAAAAGATGAAATTTTTTTCTTTAAGCTCAGAAACAGTATACAATGCCCACATTGACACTTCTTTTCAGCATAGTACTGGAAATTCTAGCTACAGCACTTAAGCAGGGGAGAAAAAGATGTCCAAATTTATTGGATATGAAGGAGTAAAACTATCTCTGCAAATGACATGATCCATATATAGGAAACCTTAAACACTCCACAAAAATCTATTAGAATGAACCAACAAAGTGAGTAAAGTTTCAGGATACCTCATTGATATACAAAAGTCATTTGCATTTCTATACACTAACAACAAACTATTGCAAATAGAAATTAAGATAATAATCTCATTTACAATGGCATCAATAACAATATAATATTTAGCAGTAAATTCATCCAAGGTGGTGAAAGACTTGTACACTGAAAACAATAAAAAGACATTAATGAAAAATTTGAAGAAGACACAAAAAATGTGGAGATGCTGGTGAAAGACTATGTGAAAACAGGGAACAGACAGCCATCTGCAAGCCAAGAAGAGTGGCCTCAGAAGAAACAAACATACTGACATCTTGATATTGGACTTCTAGCTTTCAAATTGTGAGAAACAGATTTCTGTTGTTTAAGCCAGCCCATCTGTGTTACTTTGTTAAGACAGCCTTAGCAAATTAATATAGCAACAAACCAAGAAAGACATAGCCTGTTCCCTGCTTCTTTTCAACATTATATGTGATGCCATAAGTGATGGAAAAGTTATGTTTTGGAAAGGAAAAGAAACTAGTTAATAGTTAGTGTTGGTTCAATTGTCTTAACATACATAAGTAAAATCTAATGAGAACTGTGAGAAAACATTGCTTCACATCATCAGGGCCCATGACAGGCTACTTCAAGATATCCCACAATGGCATTTTGACTATTTTGAATTAAAGTTACTTGAGAAGCTTCCAATGCAAAAAGAACACTCTGACCTCCCTGTCTTCCAAAAAGCAAGAGATAAATATCCCATGTGAAAGGTGCCCTTCTTGTACTTGAAGACACCAAATATAATTAGAGTTGAAGAAACCAGGAAAAAAAGTCTATATAAACAAGCCATGCTGTTTCCTATTAATTTACTACTCAAACCAAATCTTTGTTTAGATTCCCCACTAATGAAAACACAAACCTGGCTTATATTCCTTTCTAATGAGCATTAACTTTTTTTGTTCTGTTAAGTTCCTTACAAATGTATTGTTTCTTTGTCTATAAAGTATAAAATGCAGTGTGTATATCATTTTCCCAAGTATCATTTATGATCCTTCCATGAACAAACATCAAATTGTTTTTCTTTTCTCCTGTTACTCTGGTTTTGTTTCAATTTTATTATCAATTCAACCAAAAGAACTTAAGGGTGGAGTGGGTAGAATTTCCACACTCCCCAACAGGTTTGGTGAGCCAGCCAGGAGGATTCACTAGCTGGTAACAATTTTCCTGAGCTGACCACAGCTAAGAGATCTGGGGACATCTGACCAAATAGCCAGCAAACAGGTGAGCTTTCTGACCTTGTCAGCCTCCCAAAATCTCTATCTGCAGGGTCTTGTATAAAAAGAAAGTTGTGAAAATTCTATTTCTCTAAATTTAGATTAGCAGGAAAAAGATCTGTGAAGTTAGTTACTTGGGCCTAGAAACTCTTGTAAATTTGATAAAAGAGTATTCTTGTTGTTTTTTCTTTTACCTAGAGATACATTTTCTCCCAGACAAATTTCACTAGAAATTAAAGGCATTGATATGTATATTTGAAGCTACTAAAAAATAAAAGGAGGGAAGCTGTATACAAAAGAAGAAAGAAATGTTTTAGCTAAAAAAAGATATATAAGATAATAAATGCATTTTGTTAATGACAATGAAAGTAATTTTGTCAAAACTTCTAGTTATGAAGGACAAACTAAATGTAAATATCTGAAAGGCTAAAAATTGAATTGTTATTATAATGGCTATAATAATTAAGAATTAATATCAATGATATACTTATATAAAACCAAAGATTATTTCTTTCATTTGCTAAAGTTACAAAATTACAACAGTTTGGTCTGCTTTTGATAATGGATTGTAAAAGGCTTTTCTTTACATTTTAAAGTAACCTTTCTAGAAAATAAAGATTTTGTTTTACCACTTGCACTTTACACTGTCTTAATTAGATACTAATATTTTAAAAAGCTAAATTTTATTTACAGACATTAATACTTCTGTATTTGCCTGAAAGTCTTTAATTGTCACCATGATTAAATGCAAAACTAACTGTTGTTTAACAATGACCTATATCCTATTTGACCAAGTGTTTTAAAACTTTTGATATTTTTGACAAATTTCCCCAAATCAAACCCTAAATAAAGTATTATTGACCTGAAAATAAATTTGGGGTCTTCCAAAGGGCCCCTGAAACACCTCAAAAAATTGCTCTCACCCTATAAAAGAGAAATAGTAAAAATAATAGGCTTATTTACATGTTAAATTATATGGGAAAATTTGTCAAGTAATGTAATATTAAGCCTTCTTTATGTTATGTCCATAAGGAGAAAAAAATGTTCTGACATTATATTAAATCTTAAAGTTCTGCTGTATGCTAATGTAAGGTTATCAGTCATAATTCTGGTCACTACCTTAAAATGTCTATTATAGAAATAACCACCTTCCCTTATTAACTGTACATAATAAAATCATTAACCACGCTATTTTAGGTCTTTTGTGACTTACAGTAATTTTTTTACTCTGACGCTTCTTACAAAAATGATTCATCTTCGATGACTCATTAAAAAAAATCCAAATATATGATCTGATAACTTTAAGACTGTAAAATTAAACTGGGTAAAAACTTACAAAACTAAGAAAAAATGAATTCATAAAACTGCTATTATTTACATAGACTCTAAATATGCTTCTGGAGTCTGTCATGCAGTTGGCACAATTTAAAACTCCCATGGATTTTTTACTTTTGCAGATACTTCTATTAAAATGGGCATATAATTGTGGCACTAATTCAAGCTATTTACTCTTCTTCTAAAATTGTTATTATTCACTGTTCAGCCCTTACTAAGGAGACTGATTCCATATCTTTAGGAAATGACAGTGCTAACAAAGCTCCAAATGAACCCCCTTACCATTTCTCTATCCAATTTTTAAACCTGCTTTTATCCCTGACTGCTATTAACTATCAGGAAATACCCACAGTCCACAAAAAACAAATGGATAGAGAATTGTGACAATTATCAGATGGATTACACATTGGGCTAAGTGGACTTCTTGTAGATCTTTTTCTTTTGACTTTTTGGCTTGTACTTATATCCAACCAAGTAGTACATAATGTGTAGATGGAAGATAGTTAAGAAACTAAAGGACAATTGGTTTTCCTCTGGCATTCACAAAATTTCTGACAATTTTTCCCTAGTGTACTACTTGTAATCTCACCAAAATTTTGGAAGAAATAAATATACCCAGTAAGTTCTCCTAGGCCCACATCGTCACTTGTAGAACTCCAAATGGATTTCCTAGTCTAGCCCACAGATTCTGGCTGTTCTCACTGGTTATTGTCTGCATGTTTAGTGAATGGATTGAATATTATTCAACTAGGTGTGCTGATGCCACAGATGTGGTATAAAGACTAATATCTGAAATTAATCTGAATTTTGGCATTCCTTTATGGACTAAATCAGACCAAGGGACTCATTTTTATAGAAGAGATAAAAAAGCTGCTTATGAAATTGTGAGGTACCCATTAAAATATCATACCCCATACCATCCTCAATAATCAGAGCAAATGGAATATTTTTTAAAAGAGCTGTCAAGAAACTATACTTAAGTGGCCAGAAACTTTGACCTTGCGTCTTATAAAGGTATGGAATACTCCAAATAGGAGACACAGATCAACCCAATGCCTACAGGCATCTCTAAGCCTTCCATTCCTGGATAACATAAAAATTATTGGAACTTAAGTGAACAATTTGGTACTATGACTAACTATGCACAAGAACTAACTAGTATAACTGAAGCATGTTGCCAACACATAAAAGAAGTATAGCCTCCACCAATCGACAAAGCTTGCTACACCCTCAACCAGGAGACTGGTGTCATCAAGGTCTGTAAAAGAAAACATGTGCTGTAACCTTACTAGAAAAGACCATTTAAGGTATTGATAATCACTTAAAATGCCACCAAAATTTAAAATAAACCCCCTTGGATCCAACCAAGCCATGGACCCAGACCATCACTCTAAAGTCAGCTGGAAGTTGGCCCCCACAGGTGACCTTTAACTAAGGATTCCTAGGGTCAATTCTCAGGCCCCAGAAGCAGGCAGAGCTGAAATGTAGACCATTTTTCCCCAAAATCATGGATAAAGAATGTGGAATAATCTCAGCTATTAATTTATTTGTCATAGTTGTGGCATCAGCACATCTAGGCAGATAGCATTCAGCCCACCCACTAAACACGCAGACAATAACCAAAGAGTGATAATAGCCGAAATCTAGGGACAAGTCTATGAAATCCATTTGGAGTGCCTCAAAGGGCAGTGTGGGCCTAGAAGGACTTCCTTGGGTATATTAATTATATATGAGGACCTTTTCCCTAATATATTAATCAGTTATTAGAAGGATGACTGGAGATTGTTTATCTCTTTCTGTCTTACTTTCCCTCTGTAAATTTCTACTATGGTCTCTTTTTCAACCTGAGTCTTGTTCTAATTAAGCCTCTCTTTTTCAAGAGGTTGGGTACAGACCAAATACCTTCTTAAGTCAATTTACTAAACCGTGGCTACATTAACTAATTAAGCTGATTGTTGGTTATGAATGCAAAACTAGTCTTCATTCTTGATGATGTGAACACCTGGTAGACTAGGTATAGAAAACAAGTGAATGACAGGGAATGATGTCCCTAGCAAGAAAAATGTCACTCTGTCTCTACCTCTAGTGAGTCATCTGGGCCTTCAGAAAACTGTACAGAGACTCAATGACTGTTTCTTACCCAGAGAAGACAGGTATAAATTTCTCCCTTTGCATTAAAAATAGATATGACAGAGGACTTTACTAGGACAATATTTCAATCACACTATATGGTTTGACTCTCCAGGTAGTACCTCAGACCTCTTATGGAGATTAAAAATGTCTCTAGTACTACCCTTTTTTTGGCACAAATATCTGCAAATTATCAAATGTTTTGGATGGATTAAAAGCTATCCTTATACAACATGGGATATTGCAGCTGACCAATACCATAGACTATACAAAAATGGGACTTACCTAGCCAGGCTATTGAACCAAGCTTTCTAGCTGCCAAAACCAACCAGAGTACAGGACTTGTATACCAGCTTTTTGCCATCTGTTCTGCTCTCACTGACTGACAAGACCATATAGAAATTGGAAGTATATAGATACTAATATAAATCATGAAATGCTTCAGATCCTGGGACATACAGATTCCACTTTAACCTTGCCTGAAAATTCCACTGGCCTTTCAGTGCATAAGACTTTGTATATATAAAGAGTTTCCACATAAATGGTCAGAATAATATGGATTTGGATACCTATCTCCTTCTATTATCAAACACTCCAACTAAGTGTGAGTCACATTAAAAAATTGTTTGTAAAGTTCTGCTGCACAAACATACCAGTCAAGAAGTTATAGAATCTTCTTATGTATCAAAACTTCAAGTTCTTTTCAACGTTGAGAGTCTCTATTAACAAGCACTGGAAATTATGAATTGACAAGAGTGATCTTAAATCTCTCCATTGGTAATAAAAAAAGAGTTCAATACCACTATGCAAACTTTGAGGATACTGCAGACAGAGGGTAATAGGTAAGCCTCTGTCGTAATCCAAAATTAGTATGCCTTAGACACACTGGCTGCCCACCTAGGAGGACCTTACGCAATCATCAGTGAAAAATATTGCTTCTATGTAAACAAAGTGGGACAAGTAGAATCTAAATTAAATCTATTAAGGAAGCTGTCAGAATAAGGAGAATAAGAAGACAAAGAAACATCCCGCAAATGAAAGAACTGAACAAATCTCTAGAAAATGAACTAAACAAAGTGGAGACAAGCAATTTAGTAAATTTAGAGTTCAAAACACTGGTTATAAGCATGCTTGTGAACTTAGTGAGAACTTCAACAGAATGGAAAGGGGCCTGTCATAAATGAAGGATACCCATCAGAAATGAAGAATAATTTACAGGGAACCAACAGTATAGTAGACGAAGCCAAGAATCAGATCAGCTATTTGGAATATAAGGAAACAAAAAACATCCAGTCAGAATAGCAAAGAGAATAAAGAATCTAAAAAATGATAATAGTCTAAGAAGCTTCTGGGATAACTTCAAGCATACCAGCATTTGCACCATGGAGTTGTCAGAATGAGAAGCAAGAGAGAAAGAGATTGAAAGCCTATTTGAAACAAAATAATGACAGAAAGCTTTCTTAACCTGGTGAAGGAAAAAAACATGAGTTCAGGAGACACAGAGGGTAACTAACTAGATGAACCCAAAGAGGCTCACACCAAGACATCAAAAGCAAATTGTGAAGATTAATGATGAAGAGGGAATCTTAAAAGCAGTAAAGGGAGCAGTTAGTTACCTACAAGTGAATGCCCATAAGACTGTCAGCTGATTTCTCAACAGAAACTTTGCAGACCAGAAGGGATTGGTAAGAAGTATTCAGAGTGATGAAAAATAAGGACCTACAACCAAGATTACTCTGCAAAACTATCTTTTATAATTAAAGAACAGATAAAGAGTTTTTCAGACAAGAAAAAGCAAAAGGAGTTCACCACCACCAAGCTAGTATTATATGAAATGTTAAGGGTTTTTTTTTTAATAAGAAGAAACATTTTTAAAAATATGAACAATGAAATGGTAATAAAACATATCTGTCAATAATTGAATGTAAAAAACAAATTAAATGAACAAACAGAAGAGAAACAGACTTACAGATACAGAGAACATTTTGATGGTTCCCAAATGAGACAGGGGTTGATGGCATGGGTGAAAAAGATGAAGGGATTAAGAAGTACAAATTAGTTACTACAGAATGCTCATGGTGCTTTAAAGTGCAGCATAGGGAATATAGTCAATAATGTGTGAATAACCATGTATGGTGTCAGATATGTGCAAAATTTATTGGGATGACCACTTAGTAATTTATGTAATATTTAATCACTGGGGGGTACACCTGAAACTAACATAATATTGTATGTAAACTATAACTGAAGACTTAAAAAATGATTTAAATAAAAATGGAAAAAATCTATTGAAATAAGGGATTAATATTTTCATCAAAAATTTATTGTATTGGATTGATCTGTTCCCAAGGGATGAGATACTGGTTTAGTGGGGTATGAGGAATGTGTTCTTTTTTATTTAAAATTAATTAATTTATTTATTTATTTTTAATTTATTTACTTTTTAAATACATTTGTCTCTGCCTCCCCCCCACCACTTTCCCTTGCCCCCTCCTTCCTTCCCTCCTTCAGCTCTTCCTCTTTGGTTTTGTCCATGAGTCCTTGCTATATGTTCCTTGTGTTCTGATTTTACTTATTTCTGTTTGTTCATCCTCATTCTAACCTATGTTCTTTTTCCTCTTTGCAGATATCTTACCACTCAAGTTCTAACTTGTTTTCTCTCTCTCTGCAGCTGCCAGCCCAGCTTTTCACATGTGAAACTTCAAGGAAGTTTCAGAAGAGAGAACTGTCAGGCTAAGAGCAGCCTACCCTAATATATCCCACCATGGCACATTGATTATTTTGAATTAAAATTACTTAAAAAACTGCTAGTGCGAAAAGAATGCTGTGACTTCTCTGTCCACCTAAAAGCAGGAGATAAATCTCCCATGTGAAAAGTATTCTCCTTGTACCTGGAGACACCCCTTTATCACCAGATTTAAAAAGCCCAGAGTTGAAAATTTTGTATAAGCATACTTGGTGCCTTTTATTAATTTACTAGCCAAGCCCAAACTTTGTTTAAATTCTTCACTAGTGAATACTCAAACCTTGCTTAGATTTTTTTTCTAAGGAGCACTAACTTCTTTTGTCCTGTCATTTTCTTCACAAATTAATTTTTTAAATATTTTTAACAAGTATAAAATGCTGTCTGGTTTCATTTCTCTTGACATCATTCATGATTCTCCCATGTGGACATATTAAATTATTTTTCCTGTTAATCTGTTTTTGTGTCAATTTCATTATTAGTCTAGCCAAAAGACTTTAAGAAGAATAGAGAGCAGGGATATCTCCCTTTCCAACATCTTGTCTCAAGAGTAACAATCTTTGAGATAAATAATAGAATAGAAAATTAGAGTAGAAACAATAAAAAAGAACTAGTTAAGAGACTACTTTTTAAAGCAGCTGTTTAAGAGATTAGCATTTCAGTCAAAGGCTGAATAATTTTTCATTTACATATTGCCTCTAATAGTTGGACTTTAGAGTATTATAATTATGTGTTGCAGATGCATACACTGTTCAAAAATTAGATTTTCCCATTGCCTTTTCTACATTGGGGTTAAATGGGAACATTTAATAATTCACTTTCTTTCAGTGTTAAAGACTTTCAATTATTATCTTTTTAAAAGAAATAGATTTAATTTTTGGAAATCTTTTTATTTTTTTCATATTATTTCATCTCACTGAGAGGTCTCCTTGCTGATCTAATTATGAATGGGCAATAGGGGTTGTTTTGTTATTAACATTTGAACTTCTTTCTGAACTACTCTCTGCTTGTAGACTATCAAAGATGGTGGAATAAATGAATTCATCCCCTCTACAATCTACTGGCATAAATCAATGTTCCTATAAAGTGATTGTCTCTACTTTAAAAATGGGTTTAATAACCTATTCTGTTATTAAACCTACAGAAGAAACAGTTAATCAGTTGTAATGGGTCCCATGAGTTTATTTTATTTAATTAAGCTATGAAGAGCCACGCATTCCATTAGTTCAGTTTTAGATCCACACTATTAGTCAGCAGATTATCTACTGTAATTTTTTACTCATACCCAATATATAGATGTTGTATTTCTGTCCTAAGTATATGTGGCTATGTTCCAGTTATTGTTATTTTCAGAGAACAGAAGCACCTGGCAACCCAAAGGAGGTAAAGGGTCCTCAAGAGAGCGTCTGAGTGTTCTTTGAGGGTTAACCAACACGGTTCCTGTAGCAGCCAGCATTTCTGAATGCTTAAAGCTCATCTCTTGGGAACTCTGTCAAGTTGTCAGTTGCAACAGTTACATTAGGAAAAAAAAAAAAAGAATGAAAAGGAGGGAGGCAGAGGTCTATAAACATAATAGAAAAGAGTTAATATTAATAAAATAAAGAACTATGAAGCTCTCATTCTCTTGGAAGTGCTTTAGACTTAAAATAATTAAAGTATGCTACTATAAAAATAAATGAAATAAATAAAATATGTTACTGTACTAAATAATGTAAAAAATATCATAACTGACTAAAATAAATAAAACTGAATAACATTAAAAATCATACAACTCAACATTTGTGGGGTACAAATGTATAGGCTTTAAAGTTTAACTTAGAAATAATGAAGTTTGAAAATTAATGAGAAATATTGATGTGACCAATATAAGAAGTTTCAAGATAAACAGAAAGATAAACTCAAGTAAGGAGGTGGGAGGAAATATTATCAATATAATGAAGAAAAAAAGAAGAAAAACATAATATAGCAATGTTCAACAAAAGTAAAGGTTGGTATTTGCAGAAGTTTGTTCAGTAAGGCAGAAAATTGTGTCATGAAAATGGAGATATTAAAGTACAATTTAAAAAAACTAAAGTCATTACCCTAATACAGATATGAAATGAGTACATGTAAAAGATTTTATGCAAATCACTAATTAACAAGGGAATCATTAGGATGTTGAAACTTTCCAAAGCATATTTGAAGAGCTGTGTATGTACGAAAAATTTAATATAGGAATTGTAGGATAAGATTTCTAGTAATTGTCCAATAGGACATAAAGTGTAAATTTTATTTTTCCCACCAGACAGTAATTCTTTGTATCTTTACCAGATAGAAATATACAAGTTAGACTGTGACTCTATAGAATTGCAAAATAGCATGTTCAATATACAATCCATAAAAGGTGCAAGCCTAACAACTAACAGAACATTAATTTCTTTTATATATTTTCAAGTTTCATATAATTTCCCAGCAAGCATAAGATAGAAAACCATCTTTGGAAAATCTATTTGCCTCTAAATATATAAAACTAAGACTGATGATCTACAAAAACTATTTCATATGTGCACAAGAAAGTGTATATAACTACACTCATTCCAAAATTGTTGGCTTTAAAACAACAATTAGAAAGAAATTAAATGGTCTCAACAGAAGAATAGATAATTGCCACAAATGAATAATAGCTACATATACAAAAAGTATGTTTCAAAAACACAATGCTTAATTTTATTTTATTTTTTTAAATTTTGTTTTAATTTATTTTTTCAAATACATTTGTCTCTGCCTCCCTCCCACCACTTTCCCTTGCCCCCTCCCTCCTTCCCTCCCTCAGCTCTTCCCCTTTGGTTTTGTCCATGAGTCCTTGCTATATGTTCCTTGACTTTCCCCTTCCCTTCCTTTTCCCCCATCCCCCCTCCCTCCTTCCCTCTTGTCTCTGTTGATTTCTTTTCCTTTCAGTGTTGCTGGTCTTATTTTCCTTGCATCTTTGTATTGTTGGTTAGGTTCCACTTATAGGTGAGATCATATGGTATTTGTCTTTCACCCCCTGGCTTATTTCGCTTAGCATAATGCTCTCCAGTTCCATCCATGCTGTCAATGCTTAATTTTTAAAAAAAAGCTGCAGGATAGTATGAGCATCATGGTAGCATTCAAATAAATTGCCAACTCTGCATAAAAATTCACTTATATATTCATGAATAATTGATAGATATATGGAAATATTAAGGAAAATGATAAATACAGGTATTATATGCCAGGTACCTTTAGAGAGAAAAAAGGAGAAAATGGATCACAAACAATAGTAGACACCAATCATACCTATGATCTATGTTGCTTTTTCAAAAGGAAGAAAGCTTTCTTAAACATATGTAGAATCTTGTTAAAATTTAATAGTTAAATTCTGAGAACAAGTGCCTTAGATTATTCTCTATTCCCCTCTTGCTAAGAAAAAAATTTCACAATTAGGAAATAAAACCAAATAGGCATAGAGAATCTCTGGATGAGAAAAATTGATTTAGAAAATATAGAGACCATGGTATAAAATCTAAATTGTAAGTATCAAAATTTTATGTTAAAAATGTTTATTTAAAAAGGTTGATTCAGATTGCAAAAATGTTAACCTGAAGTTATGATGTAATGTGGATAAATTAGAAAATGAATTTTCTGGTTAAAATTAGGTAGCAAAACCTAAGCAAAATATTTTAAATTAATATACTACAATTTTATTCCTGCAAAAGTGAAAATTAAATGGGCCTTGTCCCATGCAGGTTTTATATGGTTTATATGAGATTAGAAGAAGATAGTCATGTGTAAAAATTTTAATGTGGCTAAATATATTATTGGAACCTTATGAATATTATGGTGCTTAAATTATTTGGTTGACTACTATAAATTATCTTTATTGTGATAATTTCTGTTTATCTATATCTATACTATACCAAGATATTTATACTTATACCTATACCTATACCTATATCTATATACCTATTTTATCTTCATTCTTTTTTGAGGTAGATTTAATACAATAACTGACATCTGTTTGACTTAAACTATCTAGTTTGTTTAAATATTTTATATGTTGTCTTCAAAATTTGCTAACTTGTAATATTTAAATGAAATTTCTTCATAAATACCTATGTAACTTTAGATTAAATCTTAACTTATTTAGCTTGTGGCTGTTAAATTATGTGTACACTGTACATATGTACTTATAACATTGTATAAACAGGATCTGAAATGGGTTCTGAAGTGTCTCTAGAACTAACTCAGAGTAGAATTCATGGAATGCAGAATGAATATATATATATTTATATATTTTTTTTAAAGATAAGACATTTCTTTATCAGAAAAATTAGGAGACTAATACAGCTTTCAAAAACTTTTCAATGTGATTTTCAAATAAACTCAATCCATGTCAGTTTTACTGTACTCACTTTCAATAACTTCTGACCCTTCAACTGGAAATAAACAAATTCCCTAAGTAGCTGTTTTCAATTTTGAATTGTGATTAATTGTTAACAACAAAAATAACAGCAAAGGATTTTGATTAAAATGGGTATGACAATTCCTTGCTCACCTAAATGTTAGATTCCAAATTATTGGAATTATACCCCTTTGCTACAGTGAGATAATTCCCTTTCTATCTCCATTACGGTTCTCTATTGATTCCTATTACATCATACAATGCTTTTCTATCTTCTTGACCATTTATTTTTAGTCTCACTACCCCATGTTTGTATTCCGCTCCCATAAACATTATTTAGGTGCTCAATAAGAATTTCTTCAATAAAAATCTTTTTTTAAAAAAAATTACTAACATGTACTAAAAGCTGAACAAATCAGCATATTCCCAAAGAAGACATACATCAGATGGCCAACAGACATATAAAAAGATGATCAACATCACTAATTCAACTATGAGATAATCACCTTTCATCTTTTATACCTGCTTCTCCTATATTTTAATGTCATTAATAGTATATCAATTTGCCCAAAATGTAGCAAATGCTTATTGAACTTCTGTTATGGAATTACTTCCTATATACAGAGCAAGAGAATAAAAAGTGTGATTGTTGCCTTGTGCAGGTCATGTTTTAGAATGGGAAATAAATCAAACTAACCAGTATATATTCTAATAACTTTAATGAAGTTAAGCATATACATAAATATATATTTTAACAGATTGCTATAGTTCTCGTTCTTGCCCTGTGCTTCAGCTTCATAAAGAAACCATATCATTTGCATGAGAATGTTAAAAAAGAACATGTGGTGAAAAAAAGATATGGATACTTACATAGTTAGCACTTTATGTTTCAATTTCTTTTATAAAACCATTCATTTATGCAGGTAACAAACTATTTTGTTTGTGTACCAATGAATAGCCTGGCATCATTCGTAAAAGCAACCCACAAAGGTTTCTTGAGTGAACCTGGTGTGGTAGCTGACAAGGTGGACATGAAAGTGAGTCACTGAAAGGAACAATGTTCCCAAAGTACAATAAAAGTCAGTTATGCCTCCATTAATTACTATAATCCCCCAACTATCTAATTAGAAAATTTATCATTAAATTTCAAAATTTAAAGGAAAATAAGAAGATAGAAAACTAGTAGAAACATCTTCTGAAGATTTTATTTTGCTTTTAACATTTCTACCTCTTTTTTCCCTTCAAATTGTTTTGTGTCATTTATTTCTCCTGCCATTTCAAATTAACTTAAATGTAATCTAGATGATTATTCACTCAACTTAATTGAAAGTCACTCGAATACAATGCCCCCTAGTTTTCCAATTTCCTCACAGTTGATGAAGGATTGCTAAAGACCCCATGCAAATATGAACTCATTTCCTCAAATTTTGTAATTGACTTTCAGGAAGATATTAAAGGCGTGAAAATTTAATCTTAAGAGATAAATATGTAGAAAGTATAGAGCAACTTGGAAGGCATTCTAAGAAGATTCTAGATCCTGTTATCTATCCCGTAGTAAAACCTCTTTATTAATCCTTTACTTAAAGTTTCTTTACTGAATATGTCATCTGTAGCAAGGAATGTGTTATGTATTAATGTAAGAATTAGAAAACTTAATTTTTCAAGTTATTTGCACATAGATATGATACATATTTGATATATTTATTACCATCATGTGTAAATAATTACCTTCTACTGCCCTGGTCAGGTGGTTCAGTTGGTTGGAGTGTTGTCCTAATACACCAAAAAGCTGCGGTTTCAATCCCCGGTCAGGGCATATGCTTAGGTTGTGGGTTCAGTCCTTGGTAGGGGTGTATACAGAAGGGAGGTGCAACCGATTGCTATTTCTCTTATATCAATACTTCTCTCTCTTTCTCTCCATCTCTCCCTCTCCCTCTCTCTCTCTCCCCCTTCCTCTCTAAAGAATCATTAAACATACTCCTGGGTGAGGATATTTTAAAAAATTACCTTTGATTTATTTCACTTAATTTTTCATTGCAAGAATTTTTATATAATTCTGATTCCTTACTATAAAGGAAGAATAACATGTCCTTCTGGGCCTATCTTTGACAAATTTCCCAAACACCTCTCATCATTTATGTATGAATTAAATAAAAACAGCTGGGGGGTTCTTGTCAAGATGGCAGTGTAGGTAAATGCAGTACCCTGAACCTTTCACAACTACATCAAAATATAATTAAATTATAGAACAACCATCATTCAAAATGCCTGAAGTCTAGCTGAACAGAAGTCCTGTAACTAAGAAGAAGCCACCTGTAAAGAAGAAGCCACCATTGGGACTGGAAGCGGGGGAGGAGATATGGAAATGCTGGTCCCCCATCCACATGTGGCGGATAAAAATTGGAGGGGATATCTCATTGGCAGAGGTTCCCGCCTGAGGAGAAAGGTGGTCCCAGACTGCAGGGTAAGTGGAGGAAGTCTGACTCCCTCACCTGGATGTGTGGGTAACTGGAGGGAGCGTCTTCTCACAACCTGGAAGGAGTCTGATAAAGCAGTGTTCTCACAGTCTTGAGCTTGGGTCTTACGGCCTTGAGCCTGGGTGTGATAAACTGCCCCATAGCCTTGAGTAGGCTCGCATGCGCAGCTTAGCTGTTACTTCACTTTCTGGTCTGCAGCCTACTTTGTCTGGGGCTAGTACTTAAGGGATAGGAGCTTTGGATGAGGGAGGAAGTTGAGGCACTGACTTGGACATGGGCCTGTGGCCTATATGACTATCCTGAATAAAGGTATGTCAAGCATCCCCGCGGTTCCACACATCTTTTTCCATCTACCTGAGTCTCAAGTGGACCTGCCCAGCCTAGGGAGGCTGCAGCACACAGCTGCACACCAGAACTGCCAGCTCAGGGTTCCAGTGTCAGTAAGAGCAGTCTTTATAACTTCTTGCTGTAAAAAACATTGGGATTTGTGGCTCAGTGAGATGGAAGCTTCTAGAGCCCCAAAACTTACTTGGACTCACTCACTCTGAGTTCCCATATTGAGGCAGCAGCTCTAAAAGTGCCAGGGACATACCGGGAGGAAGTGAATTGTTTGGTATCAGGACAAGGGCTGGAGGAGCAGCTTTCTCCCATACAGAAGCATGGCCAGAGACCATTTTTTCCTTTGCTGAGCCCTCTCCACACAGAGTGGGCAGGCTAGCACCATATGTGAGTCTCCATCAACCTAGTAACACTCTTCTCCCTGCCATGGTGATTTCCAGAGACCATGCCTCACCCAACTTGTGGGCCCACCCATGCTGTTTCCAGTGGCTTTTCCATATAAATGTCTTATCTTGGCTCATGCTGGGGACTGTCTTCAAATATCTAAAACATGAAGTACATGTCCCCTGCATAACCCATATCTCTGGCCAAGTGGCCCCAGGCCCAGCATTAGTAGTAGCCAGCCTTAGTTTGCATGTTGGCCTCTCCATGGTACCTCCAAGCCCAGCACAAGTAGCAACCATCTGTAATCACTCTGTAGCTCATGCTGAGTGGTCCCATGCAGTGGCTGATCTTGCACTTCCTGGTGGGTCTTAGAGCTGCTGCACCCAGTGGACACCTTCAGGTCACGTCTGATTACAACCCTACCACTTCCTTGAGTCACACACTCAAGGGGAAAAGTCAACTGGTATTAAAGCCCTGCTAAAGCAACTCCTGCAGATCAGTTCCTCTGCTATAGTCGCAGTTGGTCCTTGCAGCCAACTGGCCGGTAAGTCAATCCTTCCCAGTGATGTGCCAACACCAATCAAAGCTCAGCTATAACAGGACAGGACAGGACACATAGCCCAAGTGAGTGCATCTGGAGCTCCCAGCATGGGTGACCAAGGAGGATGAGCCATTGGGCTCTACAGGACACCTACTATGCAAGGCCACTCTACCAAGTCCAGGAGATGTAGAAGCTCTACTTAATACATAGAAACTAACATAAGGAAGTAGCCTAGATGTGGAGACAAAAAAAATACAGGTCCCAAATTAAAGAATGTAGAAATCTCCAGAAAAAAGAAATAAATGAAAGAGACACAAGTAAACTATCAGATACAGATTTCAAAACAGGGGTAATAAGAATGCTCAAGGAAATCCATGAGAACTTAAACAGCATAATAAAGGACATGGAAACCATAAAATAGAACCTGTCAGAAATAAAAGATAAAATAACTGAAATGAAGATTAAATTACAGGGAGTCAACAGTAGAACAGATGAAGCAGAGAAGCAAATCTTTGATTTGGATATAAGAAGGCAGAAAACACCCAATCAAAATAGCAGAAATAAAAAAATAATAAAGAAAAAAACAAACATAGTGTAAGGAGGTTCTAGGACAACTTCAAGGGCACCAACATTTGTGTCAGAGTCGGGGTGACAGAAGAAGAAAGAGGGCAAGAAATTAAAAATCTAGTTGAAAAAATAATGACAGAAAACTTCTCTATCCTGGGAAAGGAAATAGACATACAATTCCAGGAAGTTAAGAGAATCCCAAAGAAGGTAAATCCAAAGGATGCACACTAAGACACAACATAATTAAAATGCCAAAGGTTAAAAATGAAGAGAGACTCTTAAAAGCAGCAAGAGAAAAGTAATTACTTACAAGGGTGCTCCCGTAAGATTGTCAGCTTACTTCTTTCTTTAAATTATTTTTTATTTTGCATTTAGTTATTACACAATAGTCATGAGGATGTAACATACAGCATAGGGAATATAGTCAATTACATTCTAATTACTATATATGGTGTTAGATGGGTAAGAGATTTATCAGGATGATCATGGAGTAAGTTATATAATGTTTAATCACTGGGTTTATACCTGAAACTAATATAAGGCTGTCAGCTGGTTTCTCAGCAGAAACTTTACAGGCCAGAAGGGACTGGAAAGAAATATTCAAAGTGATGAAAAGCAAGGACCTACAACCAAAGTTACTCCACTCAGCAAAGCCAGCATTTAGATCAAAGAATGGAAAAAAAGCTTCCCAGACAAAAAAAAAATCTAAAGGAGTTCATGCCACCAAACCAGTATTACAAAAATGTTAAAGTGTCTTTTTCAAGAAGAAAAAAAGATAAAAATGTGAGTACTAAAATGGCAATAAATATATCTATCTATCTATATACCTATATATATCTATATATACCATTACTTTAAGTGCAAAAGGGTTAAGTGCTCCAATAAAACAACATTGAGTGACTGAATGCATAACAAAACAAGACCCTTACATACGCTGTCTACAAAAGAGTCGCTTCAAATCAAAAGATACGTACAAACTGAAAGTAAAGTGATGGGAAAAGACATTTCATGAAAATGAAAACAAAACAAAACAAGCTGGGGTAGCAATCCCTATGCAAGAGAAAAATAGACTTTAAAACAAATGCTTTAACAGGAGACAAAGAAGGACCCAGAAACTCCACTTCTGAGTATTTATCTGAAGAAAATGAAAACACTAAATTGAGGAGATATGTGCATTCACATGTTTATTGCACCATTATTTTCAATGGCTGGGATGTGGAGGCAGTTTACATGTCAATCCATGAATGGATGGATAAAGAAGAGACGTTGCATGTATAAAATGAAATGATTAAGCCACGGAAGGTATTAAAGTCTTGTTATCTGGGGAAGTTATCTTGTTAACAGAGAAAGGACAAATACCAGATGATTTCACTTATATGTGGAATCTAAAAAACAAAATAAACAAACAAGAAGAACAGAAACGGAACATTTTCACAGTTGTCAGATGGGAGAGGGGATGAGAGATGGGTGAAAAACGTGAAGGGATTAAGTACAAATCGGTAGTTACAGAATAGTCATGGGGATATAAAGTACAGCATAAAGAATATAGTCAATAATATTCTAATAACTGGTGTCATATGGATACCAGATTTATAGGAATGATCACATAGTAAGTTATGTGTCTAATTAAGGGGTTGTACACCTAAAACTAATAAAACATTGTAGGTAAACAGTAATTTTAAAAATAACTGGCATTCACAGTTCAGTGCCCTTTATCTTTTCTTGTCCTTGGAAGTGTATTATTCATGAACAACAGGAGTTCTATGTTTCTCCAGGGCTTTATGTTGTTCAAGGCCTGACACTTTTGGAAAGTGTGCCCCAGTCTGTTGCTATCTCAAAGTTGCTGGCTAAGTCTACTTAATTTGAGGCCATAAAAAGGAGGTCTAGTTGTCTCTCACATTAAGTACCATCCTTTATTAATAATTTATTTCTTGCGAAATAAGTTTCCACGTTAAGGTGAAATTATATCATACACACACAACCGTTTTTTAAAAAAAAATACATTAATTCCTAGTTGTAAAAAGTTTTGTTTGTTGGTTGAATTTTGTTGAAGTCTTTGATATTCATCAAGATGGATTTCCAACATTTCCCAGATTTACTGTAATGTGAGCTAATATTAATATATTTGCTAATATTAAACCATTCTTGAATTCCTGAAGGAAAATCTTGATTTTGACATGTTACTTTTTACTGGAATTTCAGGATTTTTAAAATATATTTATTAAATTTTATTGGAATATAATATGCACACATAAAAATGCATATATCAAACTGGTACCAGATTGGTGATGAATGTATAAAAACTGGTGCCAAACACATGTGCCAGCAACCAGATGCAAAGAGCATTATCCCATGATAGTCTACATTGTGCTTCCTTTATCCCTTTTCCATCTTATCCCTAGGATGATCATTATCCTTGTTTGCATTAACATAGGTTGGTTTTACCTGTCTTGGTACTTTATACAAATAGAAATACAGAGTAAGTAATATTTATTTTTGACTTCTTTAGCTGCATATTACACTTGTAAAATCCACCCATTTTGTTGCATATAGTTTTAGTGAATTCTATCAGCACTATTTAGCAAGCCATTATATAAATAATCTATAAAATATTTGTCCATTCCATTGATTTATGGAAACTTTGAGAGTTTCCTGCTTTGGTTGGTATTTAAAAGAGGCCTGCTGAGAGACTGAGAAAGAGAGAGAGAGGGAGAGGCTAATGACCATTCCAGGAAAAGGACTGAGTGAACATACAGCATTTCTGTTTAATGTGTACCTTGAACTAGAATTTCTGAGTACTAAGTGATGTCTCTTTATCTTGAATAATTAATGCCAAAAAGTTTTATAAAGTATTTATACCAATTTATAGTCTCATCACAATGTCATAGTACCAGCTGCTCATCAAATTTGCAATTTTCTTTGTTCTTTGGATTATTCTGAAAGGTGTTCATTGGTATCAAATCTTTGTTTTTTCTAACTTTCCCTTGCTGAATAATAAAACTGAGTGTTTTTTCTTGTTTTGTAGCCATTTATATATATTTTTTTTGAAGGAGTGAAGTATTTTACCAATTTTTCACCTGGGTTTTCAATGTTTTTCTTACTAATGTGTAGAAATTTTGTTATATATTCTGCATGAACGCCATTGGTTGTATAAATGTAGAGCTTCTCTAAACCTGGTGGTTACTTTTTACCTTCCTTTGATGTATTTTGATGAACAGAAGTACACATTTTCACAAAGCACTTATTTTTTAATCTTCTTTATAGTTCGTGTATTTTGTGTCCTCTTAAACAGATTTTACTATTCTAGGAGTAATAGTAAGAAAATGTGAGGTAGGCTACACGGTAAATATTTTTGCATATGGATAACCAATTGAATCAGCACAATTTACTGAAAAAAATTTCCTTTTCCCTATTGCAGCACAGTGTCAACTTTGTCATAAATCTGGTGAGTGTGAAACACTATTGTTGTACTACTCATTTTACTTTTTTAGTTTATCATCATGACAATAACTAAATGCAGGGATTGATATAGCTTTATAACAGATCTTTTGTAACAATAGTATAAGTTCAATAAATGTTGTTATTCATCAAATTATCCTTTGTTACTCTTGAATTTCCATTGACTTTAAAAATCACGAATCAAAAAAATTAATTTCTAAGATTTTTAAATGAGATTGCATTAAATCTATAGAACAATTTTGGGATAACTGATTATTTCAATGTTCAGTCTTAGTTTAACAATCATGGCCTAGTTCTTTATTTATATAGAAATTAAAGCTCTTTAATTCCTCTCAGCAATATGTTATACTTTTCTGTGTAGGAGCCTTAAATACAGTTCATTAGATTTATAAATATTTGACTTTTGGACCGATGTTATAAAATATTATTTTAAAATTTAATTTTCAAAAAATATTTATTGGTCTATAGCAATAATATTGACTTTTTATATTGAAATTTACCCAAGTTGCTAAAATCACAGATTAATTCTAATACATTGTATATGTTTTTATATTTTCTAAAATCATAATCATATCTGAATTATTACAGTTTTATTTCTTCCCTTTGATCTTTATACAGGTTGGAACCCCAGTAAAATGTTAAATAGAAGTGATGAAAGTAGGCGTGCATCTCTTATTCCTGAATTCAAGGAAAATAGTGTTTAATATATTTCCATTCATAGAATGCTGGTTTAAAATTTTTTTTTTACAGATGCTCTTTATCCATTAAAAAAATTCCCTTTTATTCTGAGTTTGCATAGAATTTTCACCCATGAATTAGTGTTACTTGTTTCAAGTATTATTCAGCATTTATTATGATATTTTTTTCTTAATGGTGTTTATGTGTAAATTACATTAATTGCTTTTCTAATGCCAAACTCTTCTTGCCTATCTCAGATAAATCCATTTGCTTATGATGTATTATAAATTTTTATATATGAATGGTATTTGTTTGCTAATATTTTCTAAAAGGACATTTTCATTTATTTTTGAAGCAGTTATGCCAAATGATTTTTAATACCCTGGAATCAAGACCATATTGGCCTAGTAACCTCAAAAATGTTTCCTCCTTTTCTAGTCTTTGGAAGAATTTGTGGAAGAAAATGATGTTTTGGTTTTTATGTTTAAGAGTTAATTGATTGGGCCATCTGTGGTATAGATTTATCTTTGTGGTAAAATACTTTGAAATTAATGCAATATTTCCATAAATGATTCATATTAAATTTCAAATTTGCTTTTTAAACTTGCTATAAATACATGTTTAATATTCTATGGATGTATGTAGGATTTGGTATTTATGACATCCTGGTGTTCATTTTTGGAACAATTTTAAATGGCATTCTATTTTAAATATCAGTTTATAAATGTTTATTGCTAGGATATATAAATATGATTAAATTTATATGATGATCTGCATCTTGCAACTTTATTGAACTCATTTATTTGTTGCTGGAAAATTTTTTTTGTAGATCCTTGCGGGTGATCCTGTCGTTTACAGATATAGAAAGTTTTATTTCTTTTTTTATAATGTATATGTATATATTTTTTATCATTTTCTTGCCTTAATGCTCTGGCTACAACCTCTAAGTTATGTCAAATAGAAATTGTGAAAGTTGCATGACCATATATGATGGAGTAAAAATAGTCTCTTCAATAAATGATGTTGGGAGAATGGAATTGGTACATGCAAAAAAATGAAAACAGACCACCAGCTTACACCATGCACCAGAATAAACTGAAAATGGATAAAAGATGTATAAATATAAGTCATGATGCCATAAAAATCCTAGTGGAAAGCATAGGCAGATATCACCTCACACCTGCCCAAATGGCTATCATTAGTAAATCAACAGGCAAGTACTGGCAAGGACATGGAGAAAAGGGACCCCTAGTGCATTGTTGGTTAGAATGCAGACTGGTGCAGCCACTGGGGAAAACACTATGGCATTTCCTAAAACAATTAAAAATGGAACTACCTTTTGACTCAGTGATTCTGCTCCTGGGAATATACCCCTAAGAATCCCAAAACACCAATTCAAAAGAATGGTATGCACTCGAATGTTCATAGCAGCTCTATTTACAATAGCCAACAGTTGGAAACTGCCTAAGTGCCCATCATCAAATGAGTGGATAAAAAAGCTGTGGTATATATACACAATGGATTACTACAGAGCAGAAAAAAAAGAAGAAATTCCTACCTTTTGTGACAGCATAGGTAGAACTGGAGACTATTACGCTAAGTGAAATAAGCCACTTGGTGAAAGACAAATACCATATGATCTCACTTATAAGAGCAATCTCATGAACAAAATAAAGTAATGAGCTAAAAAGAACCAGAGGAAAAGAATCATGGAACAGACTGACAGAGGTAAGAGGGGAAGAGGAAGGTGGGGACTGGTTGAAGGCAGGTGAAGGGATTAGGCAAAGAACGTATGTGAAAATACCATGGAAATGGACAGTGGTGTGGGGATGGGCTCTGAAAGTGGGTGGCAGACTGAGTGGAGTGAGGGGGGGAATTGGGATAGCTGTAAGAGCATAAAGAAAACATTATAAAAATAAATGTTTAATAATAATAAAAAATCATCTTTTTGAAAAAAGAGATTGTGGCTCTGGTTGCCGTGGCTCAGTGGACTGAGTGCCAGCCTCCAAGCCAAAAAGTCACAGGTGTGATTCCCAGTCAGGGCACAGGCCTGGGTTTTGGCTCATGTTACCCAGCTGGGGACGTATGAGAGGCAACCAATTGATTTATCTCTCTCACAATGATATTTCTCTCCCTCTCTTTCTCCTCCTCTTCCCCTCTCTCTTAAAAAATAAATAACATTTTTCAAAAAAATAAACTGTGAAAGTCAATATCCTTGCCAAAATTTAGCAAAAAAGGTCTGTTTTCTTCCATTAAGTATGAAACAGCTGTACGTTTATTGTAAATGCTTTTTATCAGATTGAGAAAATCCTCCTAAATTTTTATTCAATAGTTTGCTGTTAGTTTTGGTTATAAATAGATATTGAATTTCTCAAATACTTTTTGTCCCTGTAAACACTGGCAAAGATGAAACTGGATGCTTACTAATATGTTCTAAAGAAAAACAGTACTGTCTATACATTTTGGTCTCGTGATCTCCACAACTGTAAAATCATAAATTTATTTTGCTTTCAACATATTAAATTTGTGGTAAATTTTTGTTACAATAGCATTTTGTTACTAGTGTTGAAGTTTATACTAAAATTCTGGATATCTCTATTTCTTCTTTTAGGTCTTCCTTTTTTGCAGAAAAATGCTGTGGTTTGGTCCATATGCATTTGGAATTTTTATGGCTTCTTGCTGAATTAATCCTTTTATCATTATATAATACCCTCTATGTTCAAGCTAATTTTAATTTTCATTGAAGTCTACTTTTTCTTATACTAATATAGCCACTTCAGCTTTCTTTTTTGTTGTTGTTTTTTTTTTGTTTTTTCTTTTTAAAATTCTTTTTTTTTTTATTTTTTTTAATTTTTTTTTGAATTAATTTATTTACTTTTTAAATACATTTGTCTCTGCCTTCCCCCCACCTCTTTCCCTTGCCCCCTCCCACCTTCCCTCCCTCAGCTCTTCCCCTTTGGTTTTGTCCATGAGTCCTTGCTATATGTTCCTTGACTTTCCCCTTCCCTTCCCTTTCCCTGCCCCCCCCTCCTTCCCTCTTGTCTCTGTTGATTTCTTTTCCTTTCAGTGTTGCTGGTCATATTTTCCTTGCTTCTTTGCATTGTTGGTTAGGTTCCGCTTATAGGTGAGATCATATGGTATTTGTCTTTTAATTAGTATTCCATGGTATATCTTTTCTTTCATTTAACTTATAACATCAATAGATTTTTAAATTGAATTTCTTTTATAAGCATATAATCGAGTCATTGTTTTTTGTTTACAAACACTAAGAACAACATTAAACAAGGTCATAATTTTTATTTTCAGTGGTGAAACACATTTTTAAAAGCTCAAAAATAAAATAGTCTATTGCCCATTTATTTACCGTTTTTTCTCTTCATCCTGTTTTTAGCTTCCTTCTCTTACCCTTTCTTTTCTGTTGGAAGAATTTCCTTTATCAATTAAATTAAGTCATGTGATGAATTCTTCCAGTTTTCTTTAAGCTGAGAATGTCTTTATGTCATCTTTATCCCTGAAGGATATTTTCACTAGTCACAGAATTTTTAGTGTATATTTCTTTCAGTGCTGAAAAATGTTATGGCACTTTTTTCTGTACTCCATGATTTCTGAGTAGAAATTTGCTGTCATTCTAATTACTGATTCCCCCCCCCCCATAGTTGATAATCATTTTTTCTCTGGATGCTTTCAATAATTTTTCCTCAAATTTAGTCTTTAGAAATTTGATTATAATGTTTCTCAGTGTGTATTTCTTTAGATCAATTCTGGTACAAGTGCTCACCTTCTTGAATCTGTAACCTCATTATCTTCTGCCAAATTTGGGAAAATTAGCTATTAGTTCTTTGAATGCTTTTCAGAATCACAATCTTTCTCTGCCCCTATGACAAAAATAGCACAAAAGATAAATCCTTTGTTAATGTCCCACAAATTTCTGAGTCTGTGTTCATTTTTTAATGACAGGAGTAATGCCTGCTTCAGTGTGGGTGGTAGGGTAATAATATGGGTGTAATGATTTATAGTTTTAATTTGAATATTTCACTTGAAATGTCATGTGGTGTGTTTGAGTGGGATATCATTATGTTACAGATTTACATGCTTATGATTTTGTAATGAAAAAGGGGTGTTATTTGTGCCAGACCCTGTATTTTATCTTTGTTTTTGAATTGGATAATATATGTTGATTTATCAAGTACTGTTGATTACTTTTCTCCTGTTTTCTTCATTCTAATATTCATCCAATCCAGTGTTTTCTTATTTAAGTTATTGTATTTTTCATTTTTGAAATTTTGTTTTTCTTTATATCTCCTATTTCTTGGTTGATAATTTCTTTATTTTTTCAAGAGTTTTTGTAACTGTTCCTGGGAGTATATTTATGATAGCTGCCTTAAAATCCATATTAAAAAATTCTAACATCTGTGCCACCTCAGTCTTGGCATCTGTTAATTCTCATTTCTCATCTGAGTTGTGATTTTCTGGTTATTGGTATAATGAATAATTTTCAATTCTATGCTGGAAATTTTAGGTATTATGTTACAAGACCCTTGTTCTGTTTAAATCTTCTATTTTAGCAGGTAGTGAATCTGTTTATGTTTAGAAAGCATGTCCTGCTCCTCTTTTATGTGCTATATTTCAAATTGCAATTAAATTTTCAAAGCCTCTACTGTGCTATTCTGGGCTTCCCTGACTGGGTATTACCCAAGGACCAAGAAGGTAACCCCGCCACTCCTGACAACAGGGGATAATTTGTTTATGCATTTATTCATACATCCAACAAACGGTTATTTTGCAGACATATTTCTATGTTCTGAAAATTTTAAGATGAGTAAGACGAGTTACATACATAACTCCCTTGGGGAGTTTATTCACTAGTGGGCAGCATTCCACATTGCGGTTCACTTTTCAAACTTCCACACAGCTCATTATGATTAGTTCATGCATAGCTCAGTTACGGTCCTGCCCAGGACTTAGGGTGCAAATTTAAATTCTTTTCTCCAGCCTCCTCCTCCTGTCCTGTTCCCTCACTCACTAGTTGGAGGGAAAGACTTGATGCCTGGGTGCTGACTGGTCGAGATGGAATTCAGGTCTCCATCCACAGTCTCCATGGCCGGGTTCCACGATGTATCTATTCACAACATGTAAGAAATGTAATCTTTCAAATATGATAGGATGTTTTCAATATTTTGTAACAGTATACAAAATGAATATTAAAAATTTTACTCCAAATTGAGTTTAACTAATTATCTCATGGGAAACTGTATTAAAAACTATACTGACCTTAAGCTATTACTCAATTATTTCTTACAAAAAAGGAAAATAAGTGGCAAATAAAGAATTACTACTAACAACTTTTGAAAAGATACCTTTATTATATAAAGACAATTTAAAATCATATTGTTTTGATTTTATTTTAATTACCATTTCTAATTTTATTGGCAAAACACATCCATATTAAAAAAAATTGAAAGTCTTCACACCTCAAGGGTTTAAAAATCTTCTGAATAGATTTAGTAAAATTTGAACTGAATTGTTAAGAATAAAAATTATAACAATTTAGTATATTCACATAACTTTATGACCTAATTTTGGTTCCTACTAATAGTCTGTGGCTAAATAAACAAATTAAGAATGGAGGTATTTTAAAAAACAGGTACATATAGAATGGAATAGTGAGGTGAAAGATACATTGTAATAGGCCTCAATATTCCTAAATCCTAGAATTGTAGAATCCTGGCATTTAGAGCTGCCCGTTCCATCTAGAAAACTGTTGTCTCCCTGGTAAACACCAACTCATTTTAAGGCCAGAAACAAGCATCAAATTTAAATACTTTAGAAATATCTGGACAATTTATAAATGTTTTATTTGAGACTCTCTTATATAAATTAACATTGTGTAATAGATTGCTATAATTGATTTATAAAATATTTATTTTTCCATCTGATTCCCAAGTGGGGAATAAACTCCTCAAGGAAGCTATGTATATAATTTGTATATAATTTGTCTTACTCATCTTAAAATGTTTAGAACACAGAAAAGTATCTGCAAAATTACTGTTTTTTGGGTGAATGAATAAATGCATAAATAAATTTATTCATGTTGTCATGAATGGCAAGATTACTGTCTTCTTAAGGCTGAATATCAATTTGATTGTAAGCATATGTCACTCTTTCTTTATCCTTTTGTCTGTCAATGAACACTTGGGTGGCTTTTATATATTGCCTACTGCAAATGATAATATAATGAAAAAGAGAATGCAGATAGCTCTTTGAGATCTAGGTTTTTTTAATTTTTAATTTTCTTTGGATATATACATAGAAGTTGGATTTCTGGGTCATATGAGAGTTTGATTTTTAACTTATTTGAGGAAACTGTGCTATTTTTAATATTAGCTGCACCATTTTGCATCCCACCAACAGTGTACAAGGGTTCCTGTTTCTCTACATCCTCTTGACCATTTGTTATCTTTGGTTTTTTATACTAGTCACCCTAACAGATGTGAGGTGATATTTCATTGTGGTTTTGATTTTTATTTCCCTGATGATTAATGATGTTGAGTATGTTTTCATAAAACCACCCAACAAAGACAAGCCCAGGATAAGATGGCTTCACTGACAAATTCCACCAAATATTTAAAGAAAAATTATGCCAATATTCTCAAACTATTCCAAAAGAATTTTGAAGAAAGAATACTTCCAAACTCATTTTACAAGGCCAGCATTAGCCTGATACCAAGTCAGAGAAAGAGACTGAAAGGATTAGTGATATTGAGCATCAGAAATAAACCCACTACTTTATGCAGTCAATTGATATTTAACAGAGGAAGCAAGCACATATAATGGGCTAAAGATACTTTATTCAATAAATGGTGTTATGAAAGTCAGAGAGATTGATGCAAAAAAATGAAACTGGACCACTTTCTTACACCACACACAAGGATAAATTCAAAATATATTAAAGACTTAAATGTTAGACCCAAAACAAAAATCCTAGAAGAAACTATAAGTAGCAATTCTCAAACATTGCTCATAATATTTTTTCCTCACATATCTCCTCAGGCAAGGGAAACAAAAGAAAAAGAAACAAATGGGATTACATCAAACTGAAAAGTTTTTGCACAGCAAAGGAAACTGTCAACAAAATAAAATGATAGTCCACAGAATGAGGGAACATATTCTCTGATTCATCTGACCCATGGTTAATATCTAAAATTTATAAAAATTTACAAAACAACACTAAAAAGAAAACCCCAATGATCCAATTAAAAAGTGGGCAAAGGACCTGAATAGATACTTCTCGAAAGAAGACATACAGATGGCTAGTAGACATATATCCTCTCACAACTGTCAGAATGGCTACCATCAATCAATCAACAAATAACAAGTGCTGGCAAGGATGTGGAGAAAGGGGAACCATTTTTGCACTGTTGATGGGAATGCAGACTGGTGCAGCCACTGTGGAAAGCAGTATGGAAATACCTCAAAAAATTAAAAATGGAACTGCTTTATGACTCAGTGATTCCACTTCTTGGAATTTATCCAAAGAAATGTAAAATACTAATTTGAAGGAATGTAAGCACCCCTATGTTCATAGCCACATTATTTACAATTGCCAAGATATGGAAGCTGCCCAAGTGCCCATGAGCAGATGAGGGGATAAAACAACTATGGGATATTTACACAATGGAATACTACTTGGTGGTAAAAAAGGAGAAAATCTTACCCTTACAATGGATGGACCTGGAGAACATTACAATAAGTTTAACACGCCAGTCAGAAAAAGATAAATATCATGTGATTTCACTCATATGCGGAATCTAATGAACAAGCTGGATTAACAAGCAAAATAAGACAGACTCATAGATAGAAGCAGGCTGATAGCTCTTGGGGGGGGCACAGTTTATGGGGTGGAGAGATTGAACAAAAAGGAAAAAGGACTCGTGGACATGGATGACATTGTGGTGACTGCACTGGGAGGGGCAATAAGGGGGATAAATGATAGTGCAACAAATGCAATACAAAATAAATTTTAAAAAAAGAAACTACAAGAAAGAAAAGCTACAGGCAAATATCTCTGATAAACATAAATGCCAAAAATACTCAAAAATATTAGCAAATGGATTAAACAGCACATTAAAAATATTATTGATATGATTAAGTGGGATTTATCCCTGGGATGCAATGATGGTTAAACACACACATACAAATACATTACAGTGATGCACCGTATTAACAGAACAAAGTATAACAATTATGCGGTCATCTCAAAAGATGCAAAAAAAATTTTGAGGAAAGTCAACACAATTTCATAATAAAAAACTCTGAACAAACTGGGTGTAGAAGGAATGTAACTCAGAGTAAGGAAGACCATATATGGCAAGCCCACAACAGCATACTAAATGGTCAAAAACTTAAAAGCTTCTGCACAGCAAAGGTGACAATCAACAGAATGAAAAGGCAACTTATGGAATGGGAGAAAATATTTGTGAATTATATATCTTATAAGGGGTTAGTGTCCAAAATATATAAAGAAGTGTTGCACCTCAATAACAAATAAATAATCTGATTTCAAAAACTGTTAAAGATTTTTTTCAGTGTTATTAGAGAATAGCTTTATTTTTATTTTTTTTAATTTTATTTAAATTTATTTTTTCAAATACATTTGTCTCTGCCTCCCCCCCACCACTTTCCCTTGCCCCCTCCTTCCTTCCCTCCCTCAGCTCTTCCCCTTTGGTGTTGTCCATGAGTCCTTGCTATATGTTCCTTGACTTTCCTCTTCCCTTCCTTTTCCCCGCCCCCCCCCTCCTTCCCTCTTGTCTCTGTTGATTTCTTTTCCTTTCAGTGTAAAAGATTTGAATAGGCATGTATCCTAAGTTTATACTGACTCTTGAATTCTCCAAGGACTTGCTTGGGTCAATAGGCTAATAGCAAATACATTGCAAGAAGAGACTTGAAAAATGTATATGCTTTGGGGCTTGCCTTCTCCCTGCTTCTAGAAATAGCGCAACTGTCCTTGTATGAATAAGCTCAGACAGTCTTGGAGATATGTAGCTCAGTCACCTCTGCCAACTCAGAGAACAGCCAGCAGCAACCAATAGCACTAACCAACAGAAATGTGAGTGAAGCCACACTCAACCTATCAGCCCCCAACTGACCCACAAGCTGACTGCAGCTGCATCCGTGAGCCCTGTTGAGACCATCATGGGGATTTCCCACCTGGGCCTGGTCCATAGCGCTGAACCACAGAAAACTGAGCTAGTGTATTATTGTTTTAAGCCAAAAAGTTTGAGGACTTTGTTAAATATTAACAAAGTGGGCTATGTAATATAGTAATATGTTCTATATTACATGTATAAATATATAACCTATATAGTACTTAACATCATGCCTATAAACTACTAACTAGTCAATCTATCTTAGTTACCGTTACTGATATTTTGCTTTTATGTCTCTATATAACAACACCTGTGGTGGTTTTTTTCAACCACAAACTGTGAACATGAAAAGGGTTTGTTAAGAAAAACATAGTTCTCATTCTTTAAAGATATTTAGTTATTATATCATTACTATGTACTATGTATACTATGAAAATCACCCTATTGACATCTTTATGCATTTTTTGTGTATGTGTGAATACCCATGAAGTCTGTAAATATTTATATACATACTTATATAAAAGCACATTTTTATCTATCTTTATATATGTTGCACCAAAGTGAACTCTTATCTTACATAGCTAAGATAATATTTCAATACTGCTTGGATCCTCTTCTTCATGCTTAGCATGGTTCTATTATAGAGAGATGCTCCTTTTCAACTTATCTTATTTCAGTGTTCAACAATAGCCTCTTTCCAACCCCCAGCAATATTAGGGTAATTAATACAGAAGTTCACCATTTCAAATCTCTATATCTTACTGAAGTCTAAAATGCTCATTATCAGTAGTATAATCTGAGTTATATGACAGCATCTTGTCTTAATTTGACAGGTAGAGGGTGGTTTTTTAAAATTAGTATTAAGTTAATTAGAGGTCAAATGAAAAAAAATATTTGAATTAAATCTTTGCCAGTAATAAATTTATCATGGTAGATTGCGGCAAATCTAAGCTCTCCATTCAAATGTAAGGTCAATGAAATTTTTATAGAAGCTAGAATTGAATTTAATTAAAAAATATCAAAGGAATTTTTTCATGCCACAAAGAGTAGAGTCAGTATATTTCAGGCAAAATATGTTCTTGCTGAAAGGCTACAATAAAATGCAAAATGATCCAGTATGGCTAATTAGTCATTTTATTTAACATATTTACTATATTTTAGTATAAATGCATTTATTTATATAAATATTTACTTTTAAGCAGTCCTTTGAAACTTTCATAACCTATTGGTAAAAGTTGTACTGAAGAGAAATCTGGTCATATATAATTAGAATGTGATATAGTTTGGGGTAAAAATAACCATGAATATTCTTGGAATTACCACCGACTCTTTGTGGAAGAGGTTGCATTGAGAGTTTGATGGATTTTGATCAAGGAAGCTCAGCTGTACTACCTGGAGCTTATCCTCTGAAGCAGCTTAGAGCAGAGAAACATGTTCAAGAACTTACAAGCTCCTATAGCACCACAAAGCAGGTAACTTGATTTGTCCTATTTAGGGTTTAATTATAGGATTGCCACTGTACTGTTTTAAAGGGGAAAAAAATCTCAGTATTTCAAAAATTGAATAGAGAATTTTATGTTACAATGGTCAAATTATATTACTAGAAGTCATCTTCACAAACTTCCAAAAATATTAAATAAAGTGAGCTTGGGTTGATTATACTTTGACAACTAACACCAAGAAACTATTTCTCAGCTTCTTGAACCATTTCAGTATAGCTAAGCTTGTGCTGTCCATGGTGAATTATTGAAGTCATACCATGTGCTCAGTTTTAGAGAAAAATGTTCATTTCAACCAACCTCAGTACCACTGCTTTGTTTGGTTTTTATAGCATTTACCAGAGTTTGTCATCTGGAAACGTATATTGCTGCAAAACTGGCAGAAAGGTATTGAGAAAAGCACATACGAGGCAGTTTAAAGCAACTCTGAGTGATGCAAAGCTCAGTCAAAGGAGGACACGTGAGACCACACTCATTTACTACGTTACTCTCAAGTATGTAAAACTTTCATTCACAGACATAGCCTAAGACAGTGGCACAACTTATACACACACAAAGAAAATAACATGATTAGTTCCTCCCCATAACATTTATAGGAGTGGCTAATGTAATTCAAATATAAAAGATCTGGCACAAATAACACCCGTTTGTATTACAAAATCACAAGCACATAATTCTGTAACATAACAATATCACAAAAGCACACCATATGACATTTTAGGTGAAATGTTTTAATTAAAACTATAAATTATTATACCTGTATTATTACCCTACCAACCACACTCAAACAGGCATTACTTCTGCTGGACCCTGTATATTGAAATATATTGTATACATGTATAGATACATTGTTGAAAGAGGAATGGCTGATTTAGCAAAAAAAAAAAAAATCAGCCTATATTTCAAGAAAGATACACACTAATTATGTACAGCTTCACTATTATTTAATGGCATCAGGGTTACTTTTCAAGTAGGCACAATTCATTATTTCCTTTAGTATTATATGTGGAGTAGCTATTTCATGCTCAGCCCTGTGTAAAGCACAGGGGACACAACAGCACAGGGGCCATGAGCCTGATCCTTGGGCTGCTTATGGTTCAGTACAAAGCTTAAAGGAGGCTGTATTTCATATGCCAAAAAATTACTGATGTCTACAGTGAGAGTAGTATCCTATTCCTGGTGTAGTAATGTTTAATTAAAAAGAAAAAAGAGGATGAAGAGGAGCAGGAGAAAAAGGAGAAAAGGAAGAATAAAGAAAGATCTATATTTTAATTGGAGATAAGTAAGCAAATCACTGATCATTTGATGACCCTTAGCTTCTCTCTATAAGATGAAGAAAAATCATATTGGCCTTACCTGCCTCACTTGATTACAGAAATGGATAGAATTCATAACATGTTTAAATGGAAAATATACTCTATTTAGATAGTATGATGTTTTACAAGTGAATAGAGATGCATGTTGGCTGGCTTGGATTCATAATTTATGTTTAGTCAAAATTTTATTTTTCCCTTTTATAAAGAGTGAGGGGTAGTTTATGCTTCTGCTAATTTGTGGAAGGGCCAGCTTCCATATTTTATGGCTCATAAAGAGCAAAAGTTTCATGAAACAAAATGAGGACAATAAAAATTTTTAAATGATCTATTTTCTCCTTTTTCTTCCTATTACAAAAGGAAAACCTAGTATTTTATGCAATGTCATGGTTTGAATATGTGAGAACATTTAGAATCTTGAAACACTTTTCAATACATTCATTTATTCTTTCATTCATTAAATTAATATTTATTACAAACCTGTGTTAGTAAATAAGTAAAACTCAACATAAATTTAAGAATATTTCTTGCTATCTAGGAGTCTGTAAACCAAACCAGATTTTTATGTCAGTCAACCAGGGTCAAATCATGGCAATAGTGTACAGTGGTTATGATCAGAGTGTAGCATGCAGACAAAAGAGGTCTGAACTTGCCTAGCTTGGCAATGTACTAGGCACAACCTCTGGCACTTTATTTCATCTCTGTAAGACTTGGATTCTTCTAAATGGAGGATAAACAGAGATGTCAAAGGAGAATAATAATAATATATATCTTAAAGAGTTGTCAAAATTAAATGAGGTAAGAGATGAAAAGTGCTTTATACAGTATTTGACATACACTAAGTATTTGATAAATGGTAGTTATTATTTTTATATTATGTCAAGCACATAGTTAATCTTTGTTCTTCTTTATAAAAAGGAGCGCTCTTCTTAAATGAAGAATAATAAATTAAGACAAAGAAAAATTCAGGATAATGTGAAATATTAGAAACATGTTACATACTTTCATTTTTTATAACTTAGAGAAAACTTAGAAAATTAACACTTCTTAATTTTACTTTCTCCTCTAAAGAGAGCATAATAAAGTCAACTTCCCAAGGTCGTAGAAATGTGGGGAACATAATGCAGGGAACCAAAGAATCTCTTAAGGAAAAAAATGGACTTTGTTTGGAAAAATGCTTAGATAAATATTTTGAGGTAGTAGATGAGATGTTGAGGATAGGAATCCAAGCCTTGCCCCTTTCCTGAAATTGTCTTTGTGAGAATATAAGAACTTCTACTTACTCCTAAGAAACATTTGTATTTGCTTCCGAGAAGGAAGAAGAAGGAGAAAGTGGGGCAGGAACAAAGAACTGATGGATAGAAAAAGGAACCAGATAGAAATATAGTAAAATATTTACATGATTAGCTAATGGTGTTACCTATTTTTGTTGCTGCTTTTTAAATTTTTCAGCTTCCTCAATTCCTCCCATTTTAGTGCTGATACATCTGCACAGTTGTGTGGCTCCTTAATTCATTTTAGAGCTCTCAGTTCAATACTCCTCCACGTTGTGATGCTGTATTATGCAAAAAATAGTGGAAAACAGAAACCTAAAATTTTTTAAGTACTCGATTAATGTATTCAATTAAGTCTAGCTTACCTAGTAACAAAATAGTGCCTTGAAAAGGGATATTCAATCAATTCAATTCTTGTTTTGTCTTTATGTTGTCAAGTCTATATGTTTACCTTCCTGGGGCAGGAATCCTCGTACAAAAATATTGGTTTTAAAATAGCTGGGAGCACTTATAAATATATTTATGTTATTATTAAATGACCATTATCATCAAACTGAAATTAAACACTTGGTTAACATTTTGGATACTAACTTGCTTGAGTTTTTCCATCATTTCAAAGTGGACTGGTAGAGATGACACCCTCTTCTGTACCCAACATCTTTGTGTACTTAAAACTCCCTCTATAAAAAGACCATCTCTGAAAACAACCTTCCTCTTAAAATGTTACTTTTGGCCCACTCTTTTGGGCAAATGATGCAATAAAATGGGTTATTTGAAATAGGTTATAAATTACATTATTTCCTGACAAATGTGACATCACAATTATCTACTGCATTCTAACATATTACCCCAAACTTGGTACCTTAAAACAAGAAGTCATTTTATTGTCTCATGATTTCTGTGAGTCAGGAATATAGGAAGAATTTCTTTGGATGGTTCTAGTTTGGGTTTCTCATATGGCTGCAATTAGATGTCAGCTACAACTGACACAGCTGGTACCTGAGGCATTCAAAGGTTGTCTAGATCTCTCTCTCTCTCTCTCTCTCTCTCTCTCTCTCTCATCTTTATGCAGCATAGGGACATCTCCAAGAGGTCTCTTTAATTAGGTTAGTTTAGGCTTCCTCACAACATGTTCTCCTCAGACCAGAAAGGGTGTTTACAGTTTTAATATATCTGATATTACTTTCATTCTTAATAAAATGCAAAATTTGGCAAGTATTCTTTACTGTTCTGTATATAAAAAAAACTAGGGGGGCTACAGTTTAAAAAACTTGAATTAGAGTTGTGTAAATTTATCTATTATTACAAGAAAAAGACCCTTAGTTAAGCTCTACCTTTTCTATTTGTTTAATCTTAAAAAATTTATGTAACCTCAGTAGGCTTAAATTTCCTCACTTGAAGTGGTAAATAAAAGTTTTTAATAGATTGATTGTAAATATGATGCATGCCAGTCTAAAAATCATATCAAGTAACAGATATCTAAATTTACAATGAGAAATCTAAGCTTCATGAAAGTGGATCATTTTATATGAATTTAATAAATGAGACTCAGAAAGATTAAATAATGTGACCTGTATTATATAGAGACCAATTGTAAGAGACAGTAATAAATGGAATTTTTAATATGTTTCCTTGTATGTTCACTTTAGCTTAAGTTCTTAGACTTTAGTAGCACTATTTGTAATTTAGTGCCATAATAATAGGGCTGGGGGAACAGGGGAGATGTTAAGAGTACAAACTTGCAACTAGAAGATGAATAAGTTCTGCAGCTCTAGTGCACAACATAGCGATTATAATCAACAACACTGTATTACATATTTCAAAATTGCTAAGAGACTAGATCTTAAATCTTCTCACCACTAAAAAAAGTAATAATAATTATGTAATGTGATGGAGTTGTTAGCCAAAGCTATGGTGGTCATTATATTTGTAATCTTACAAATCTACATATTGTATACCTTATACTTACATATCATCAGGAGGGTAATATGTTAACATACAATATGTGTCAATTATATCCCAATAAAAATCATAATAAGGCTGGGAATGGGATATAAATCATTAATGGAGCATTTTAGGAATACACTAGTCTTTAGCACCTTTAAAATATATGCACTCTATATAATACAATATAATTGGTCAAGCCAACTAGTGAATAAATCTGACCCTACCTTTGTGTTGTTTTGACAACATTAACTAGAGAAAAACCACATAGAGATGAGTCCCAGGAACAACAAAAACAACGCTAACAATCAATGAGTGTTTTTCGTGTTACTCTCAACATTATTCCAAAAGTATTGTTTGTTTTAACTCATTTTACCACAACTTTATGTGGTAGGTTATAATACTTAAAGTTTATAGGTGAGGAAATGAAAACCCACATCTGCTAAGTAATGTACTAATATCATGAAATTAAAAAGTGAGGAATGTATTTCAAGTCCAAACCACATAGCCCTATTTCATCCTCTGAATCATTATGTAACGAATTACTTCTAGATACAACAGAAATAGTCAACCATGAACAAGAATAAGAGTTTATTTTTTTAGTCTTCCAATCTCTCCTTTGGAGCACAAATTAGTGAAAGAATCACTCCTTATCCATTTGGAGGTGGCTAACATGATTCATTGCACTTGACTGTGCCTGAACTGTTTCACAAGGTGCTTCATCAGCATGCACTGGCGAAATCTCACCTAATGACTAACTAGGGAGCATTTTTACTGGTTCAATTCACATGGCTTCTTTATCTGAAGTCTTCCAGTTTCCTTGTAGGCTCCAGGTTAATCTTAGGTCTCTCTAAATAGATGACTACAGTTAGAAGAATAAGCTTAAAATAAGTGTCTAGTCAAGTTTGTAAATTTAAGGCTCAATATATAATGATGTCAGTACTTCTCCTTGATGATAAAACTGCCTGCTCAATTGTGTAATCACTTTAGGGTACAGATAAGAGGTTCCCAAATTCATTATGACAACAAAATATCTTGGATAGGGGTGTGAATCCACATGCATTCACCCACAGTATCCAGCTACTCTGTAATCGCATTAGGACATTAAAATGTTTCTCTAACTGTGAATAGTACAGTAAATATAGTGCTGCATAATAAAAAACTATTTCAGCAGGTTAGTGTGGCCCAAAATAATGACATTAGGATAAGGTAACAGTTAAAAATTGAGAATACAAAGATTTCCCCAAGTAACATGTAATAAAAAAGTCATTTATTAGGAAAATTGAGTTTAGGACTTCTGGTTCAAATGGAAGTGTAGGTAGACACACTTTGCCTCTTTGTGCAGCCATTGGAAGAGTTATATCTCAAAACTACCATATTTTGCCTTGTATAATGCACATTTTTTCTCAAGTATTTGAGGGAAAAGTAGGGATGCACATTTACGTGGGTAGTACCAGAAATACCTTGTATCTATTCTTTTATTTTGTAATTATTTGCTACATAAAAATTTCTGTACCACAATATGTTCAAAGTAAATGCTAAAATTCCTTTATAATACAAAAAAATTATCTAACTATAAATAAATTAAAAAATGAATTAAAAAGTTAAAACAAAAGGTTTTTTTCCTGAGAGCTTGGGCCAAATATGTGGGTGTGCATTACACACAGCAAAATACAGTAATAACACCCAGAACTATCAGAAAATTGAGCTGTGTGAAAGTCCAATAATCAAGGATTTAAAGAAGCCACATTCATCCAGACAGGTAGGAAGTGCGGAGTCATGGCGACTGACGGAGAAGCGGTGCAGCATGGCAAGGCGGTGGCGGCAAAAAGGATGGCCCCACATTCAGATATGGTGTCTGAAATCAGGAGGGATACCTTCAGAGCCAGCAATCCAAGCCCCAGGCCAGACCGCACAGCCCAGGGCTCCAGCACTGGGACGATAGACACCTGTTACCTTTAGCTATAAAAACCAGTGGAGGATGGGGGGCAGAAGAAACTGACAGATTTTCACTGCTTAAAGGGCCTGGTGGGCCTTAGAACGTATGCAAACTCACCCACTCCTGAATTCACCACCAGAGAGTAGCAGCTGGAAGGGTGCCAGTCACACACAGGAAGGGCGTGAAGTGACTGGAAATGGGGGAAGTCCCTGGAGAAACTTTAGAAGCCAGAAGGTTGTGTTGTCCTCTCTCTGAGCCCTCCCCACATAGCCACAAAGTAGTGAAGCAGGTTGCCCCACACTGACAATTACCTAAGGCTCTTCCCCACACAATTTACAGACGCCTTTCCTACATAAGCCACGCTACTAAGTGAGTAAAAGAAGTTCTATCCAATACACAGAAACAAACACAGGGAGGTGGCCAAATTGAGGAGACAAAGTAATATGGCCCAAATGAAAGAACAGAACAAAACCCCAGAGAAAGAACTAAATGAAATGGAGATAAGCAACCGATCAGATGCAGAGTTTAAAGCACTGGTGATCAGGATGATCAGAGAACTTCTTGAGTATGGCTAAAAAATAAAGGAAGTAATTAAATAAAGAAAAATCCACAAGGAACCAACAGAGAATGGAAGGAACCAGGGATTTAAACCAACAATTTGGAACATAAGGAAGAGAAAAACATTCAAACAGAACAGAAAGATGAAACAAGAATTCAAAAAAATGAAGAGAGGCTTAGAACCCCTTGGGACACATCCAAATGTACCAGCATCTGAATCATAGGGGTACCAGAAGGAGAAGAGGAAGTGCAAGAAACTGAAAGCTTATTTGAAAAAATAATGAAAGAATACTTCCCTAACTGGTGAAAGAAATAGACAAACAAGTCCAGGAAGCCCAGAGAATCCCAAAGAAGTTGGACCCAAAGAGGAACACACCAAGATAAATCATAATTAAAATGCCAAAGGTTAAAGATAGAGAAAATCTTAAAAGTGGCAAGAGAAAAGCAGAGAGTTACATACAAAGGAGTACCCATTAGAACATCAGATGATTTCTCAAAAGAAACTTTGCAGTCTAGAAGGGACTGGCAAGAAGTATTCAAAGTGATGAAAAGCAAGGACTTACAACCTAGATTACTCTAGCTAGCAAAGCTATCATTTCTATTTCAAGGGCAGATAAAGTGTCTTCTGGACCAGGTCGAGCTAAAGGAATTCATCATCACCAAGCCATTCCAAGCCTTTATTACAGGAAATGTTAAAGGGACTTTTTAAGAAAAAGAAGATCGAGATTATGAACACTAAAAAGGCAACAAACTCACAATTATCAACGAATGAATCTAAAAAAAATAAAAACAAACTAAGCAAACAAACAGAACAGCAACAGAATCACATGTATGGAGATCATTTGGAGGGTTATCAGCTGGGGGGGGAATGGGGGGAAATGGTGCAGGGCTAAGAAGCATAATCGGTAGGAACAAAATAGACAGAGGAATCTTAAGAATACCATAGGAAGTGGAGAATCCAAAGAACTTACATGCACAACCCATGGACATGAACTAAGGATGGGATGGCTGGAGGGAAGGGGATATCAGGCAAAGGGGGGCAAAGAGGGAAAAATCAGGACAACTGTAATAGCATAACCAATAAAATATACTTAAAAATAAAAATAAAAAGCAGAGTGGACAAGGTTAAAAAAAGTTTCTTCTTCTCTGTCAGCATTCTATGTATAGTAATGCTCATCAAATGATAAAACTTTGTTCCTCTGTTAAAAAAAAAAAGGAAAGGAAAGAAAATGGAGTGTAAATGTGAATTTAGTGCTTTAGATTAGAATAAATGAAAACACTTCTATATAATCTATCTTTGCCCATTCATCCCATACTATCTAAAATTCCTCTAGGGAATTAGTAATTTAAATCTGAAATGTCAATAATTGAACAAAATATATGTAATAATCATTTCTAACTCTTGGAAACCAAACCCTTTTTTTTTTATTTTGCTACAGAGAATCTTTGCTTTAAAAAATTATAAAACAACAGATTTTAAAGCCACAAAGTTTTCACAATTATTTATTTTGAACATAAAAAAATAAAAGAGCTGAAAATTTTTAACTGATTTAGAGATTAGAGGAACTTGAGAAATACATAAGCATAAATGAACAATACTAAAAGAAAAATTTACATTTTACATGGAAATCAAAATAAGACAAATAAACCTTACATGATAGCTGAAGATAGCTTAATACCATTGTGTTAAGAATTTGAGCAGATGTCTGAAAAAGTTTGCAGTATTTTCATTTTTGGATAATTTAAAAAAATTAACAGAACCTTGTTAACACCCGATTCAAAAATTCCCTCTATCCACCTTTATTTGGTGTTCATACTCATATTACTGGTATAACTTTGAATAATTGACTCTTGCTTCATCAACTACTACTTTCTCTTTGCCAGAATGAGGTGTTCTTAAATGAAAGAGTGTGTCCTTAAACTTTCAAAGCATATATTCACAATAATCAACTATTTTTTTGTTGTTGTTCAGTTAGAGTTGTCCCAGTTTTTCCCTGTTCCTCTCCCCTGCCTTGTCCAACCCCAACTCCCAAAGACAATCCACACTCCATTGTCCTTGAACATGGGTCCTTTGTACATGTTCCTTGACCTAACCCTTCCCCTTTTTACCCCATTATTGCCCTCCCCCTCCCCTCTGGTCACTGCTAGTTTGTTCTTTATTTCCATGTCTCTGGTTCTATTTTCCTCCTTTGTTTGTTTTGTTGATTAGGTTCCACTTATAGGTGAGATCATGTGGTACTTGTCTTTCATTGCCTGGCTTATTTCACTGAGCATAACACTCATTAGTTCCACCCATCCTGTCACAAAGGGTAGGAGTTTCTTCTTTCTTTCTGCTGCATAGTATCCCATTGTGTAAATGTACCATAGTTTTTTGATCCACTCATTTACTGATGGGCACTTAGGCTGTTCCCAGCACTTGGCTATTGTAAATAATGCTGCTGTGAACACAGGGGTGGATAGGTTCTTTTGAAATGGTGTCAATATTGCTGATGAACATAGATGCTAAAATCCTCAATAAAATATTGGCAAACCAGATCCAGCAATGCACTAAAAAGATCACACATCATGTTTAAGTGGGATTCATCCCCAGGATGCAAGGATGGTACAATATTCATAAATCAATAAATGTAATACATCACATAAACAAAATGAAAGACAAAAATCACATGATCATATCAATAGATGCTGAAAAAGCATTTGAGAAAGTATAGCACCCATTTGTAATAAAAATCACTCAGCAAAGTGGGAGTAGAGGGAGAGGTCACAACATAATAAAGGCTATATACGAGAAACCTATAGCCAACATCATACTCAATGGGCAAAAACTAAAAGCTTTCCTCCTAAGATCAGGAACAAGGCAAGGGTGCCTGCTTTCTCCACTTCCTCTCAAAAAATAAACTTTTAATTTAGTATACAACAGAAAGTAGTTTTGTTTTATTGACAACTTATTGTTACATATACCATTATGACAATGTGCTCTAACAACAAATGCTAAAAACAAAGCTCTATTATGGCATCTATGTTATAATTTAACCTTATTCAAAGAGGTCTGTCCTTAACCCTTGGTTCTGAAAGGCATGCCCCAACCCTGAGAAAAGTCTTACTTATATGGTAGTCTTGAACAAGCCAGAAAATAACAATGTGGTTTAGGATGGATATTTTAAGTCACATGGTGTCAGCTAAACTTCCAGAGGAGTTAGAAACTGAGGTTGACTGCATGGCCTGTCAACCAGGTTTATGAGATCCAACCCTAGTAAGGACTCTGGACACCAAGACTCAGACGAACTTCCCTGCTTGGAAAATCTTCATGAACCATTTTACTCATCAATGCTAGGAATGTAGTGTTGTATGATTCAATGGTAAAAGGACAACTGGAACTTTTTAGACTCTGTCTCCATATATGTTCACTTGGCTAATTTTAATCTGTTTCCTGTCCTTTTTTTTTCTTTCCAGTACATTTTAAAATTAAACATATTGGGTTGGAATTGGTTAATAAAATTATATAGGTTTCAAGTGTACAATTCCATGATACATGACCTGTATATTGTATTGTGTCCCAACCACCTAAAGTCAAATCTTGTGTCACGATATAGTTAACACCTTTTACCATTTACTATCCTCTACCCCCTTCCCTCTGGTAACCATACTGTTGTCTCTGTCTATGAGTCTTTGTTTCCTTTTTTTGTTTGTTCATTTGTTGCTTTCAGTTTTATACCCTAAACATGAGTGAAATTATGTGGTTCTTAACTTTTTCTGCATGAATTATTTTTCTTGCATCATATTCTCAAGTTGTCACAAATGACAGTATTTCATCTTTTCTTATGGCAGAATGATATTCTGTTGTTTATAACTGTGAATACAATACCTTTCAATAAGTTTTATGAGTACTTGTAGTAAATTATGGAAGTTGAGATTTTTGGATACCCACTGAGCTTTCACCTGGTATCAGAAAAGAGGGTAATTTTATGGACTATACTCAAACTCTGCAACCCCCTACCCACAAGGGATAAAAAAATACTATCATCAAATGTTTTTTGTTATGCCAGTGCAATTTTACAGTGAAATCCCTTTAAGTTGAGTGACCATAGTAATTCTCTTTGAAGGAACTTACATGTAGCCAAGAAATGGAAGAAATGTTTTTTTTTTATTTCTCTTTGATTCTATTACCTGAAACCATATCAAGATTATTTTTAAAATACTATGATCACCATAATTTAAACAAAAATATATTAAGTTCCTAATATAGATCTATAATAAAACTATAATAAAACAAGTATAGATAATATACTTTTGTCATCAATGAATTTACAAAAATCTCACATGATATGTCATGTATAAAATATCTATAATTCTGGACATAAACACAAGGCATAAGGTATGTCTTATCTACACATTCTCACTAACACTTAGCACTTATTTCTTACCTTTTTCATGATAGCCATTCTAACAGTGTGAACCGATATCTCTTCATGGTTTTGATTTGCATTTCCCTGATAATTAGTGATGTTGAACTCATTTTCATAAACCTGTTGGCCGTTTGTATGTCTTCTTTGGAAAATTATCTATTCAGTTTCTTGGCCCATTTTTAAAATCAGATTGTTTGCTTTTTTGCTACTGAATTATCTGAGTTATTTATATATTATGGACAGTAATACCTTACCATATCTGTGATTTGGAGATATTTTCTCCCGTTCTTTATATAGCATTTTAATTTTGTTGATAATATCTTTTGCTATTCAGAAGCTTTTTCCCAAAAAATAAAAGGCCAGGACCAGATGGCTTCACAAGTGAACTCTACCATACATTAACAGAATTGATGTCAATCATTCTTAAACTCCTCCAATTAATTGAAGAAGAGGGAACACTTACAAACTCATTTTACAAAGCCAGCATTATCTTAATACCAAAAGCAGATGAGGACAAGGAAATTAAAGATCAACAACCCTGATCAACATAGATGCAAAAGTCCTCAACAAAATATTAGCAAACTGAATTCAACAATACATTTCAAAAAAAATCATACGCTGTGATCCAGTGGGATTTATTCCCAGATGCAAGATGGTTTAACATCCACAAATTAATCCATGTGATACAACACATTAATGAAATGAAGGACAAAAATCATATGATTATCTCAATAGATGTAGAAAAAATATTTAATGAAATTCAACATTGATTCATTATAAAAATTCTCAACAAATTTTGTATAGAAAAATGTACCTCAACATAATAAAGGTCATTATGATTCCTCCACTGCTAACATCATATCTAAAGGTGAAAATCTTCTCTGCTAAGATCAAGAACAAGAAAAAAATGACCACTTTTTATTCAACACAGTACAGGAAGAACTAGTCAGAACAATTAGACAAGGAAAAGAAATAAAAAGGATTAAAGTGGGAAAGGAAGAAACAAAACTGTCTATACTTATAGATGACATGATCTGATATAAAGAAAACCCTAAGGACTCCAACAAACTGTTAGAACTAATAAATGTAAAGTTACAGGATACAAAATCAATATACAAAAATGAACTGTTTTCTATAACAATGAACAATCAAAGAGAGAAAATCAGGAAGCAAATCCATTTATAATCGCATCAAGAAGAGTAAAATACCTAGGAATATAACTAATTAAGGAGGTGAAAGACCTGTACAATAAGAACTATAAGACAGTGATGAAAAAAGTATTGAAGAACACAGAAAAATGGAAAGATAATTGTACTATAGATTAGGAAATTCATATTGTTAAAATGTCCACTTTAAAATATCCATAAAAAATTGATTTACAGGCCCTGGTCATATAGTTCAGTTGGTCAGAGCATCATCCTGAATCACCAAGGTTGCAGGTTCGATTCCTGGTCAGAGCACATACAAGAATCAAGCAATGAATGCATAAATAAATGTCACAAAAAATTGATGTTTTTCTCTCTCCCTTCCTCTCTCTAAAATCAATAAATAATAAAAAAAATGATCTACAGATTGAGCACAATTCTTATCAAAATCACAAGGGCATTTTTCACAGAAACATAAAAAAAAATCCTAACATTTTTATGAAACCACAAATGACCCTGAATAGCCAAAGCAATTCTGAAAAACAAGAACAAAGCTGGGGGCATCACTTTCTTTATTTTATAGGAGAGAGGCACAAACACAGAATTATAAAAAAATTGTGTATTTGTTCTTACATATTTAAAACTCAGTCACCTTCGAAGTACTCTCCATATGATGCAGTACACTTATTGAGTTGTTTTTTCCACTGCTCAAACAGTTTTTGAACTCAATGATTTTGATACATTTTCGTGCTTCTGTCATTTTTTGTTTTATTTCTTTCACATTAGCAAAATGTTTCTCTTTGGGACCTTTTTCATTCAGGGAAACAAACAAACAAAAAAGCCACTCAGGTTGAGATCAGGTGAACAGGGAGGGTCGGGAATGGGGGTCATGCATTTTTGGTCAAAAACTGCTGAACACCCTCTGCCATGTGGGCAGGTGGTCATAAATCAGCCATCACATAATGAGCAAATGTGTGGATTCTTAAAAAAAAAATTCATCGAAGCCAAACACAGCCTCTCACAACAATGCCAGCTGGTACACTGATACTGATGGGTTCCCAGAACACTCACCTAGTAGGGGAAGCCTGTACTACAAGGGGCCTGCCCTCCAGAAGATAATTATGGTTTTTTGGGTGTCTTCCCTCGTACTATATTACAAAGTTTAGTGATCAAAACAGTATGGTATATGCACAAAAACAAACACAATAATCAATGAAACAGAATACAGATCCCAGAAACAAACCCATGAATGTATGGTCAATCAGTTTTGACAAAGAAACCAAAGACATTCAATGGGACAGGATAGTCTCTTTAATAAATGATGCTGGGAAAATGACAGCCACATGCAAAAGTGTGCAACTGGACTCTTTTTTACACCTACACAAATGTCAACTCAAAATGGATTAAAGAATTGTAGGTAAGACTTGAAGGTATAAAACTCCTAGAATAAAATAGAGAAACATGCTTCTTTCATTGGTCTTGACAATAATTTTTTTTTTTTTTGGATTTGACACACACACAAAAAAAAAAATAGCAACAAAAGCAAAACTAAACAAGTGGGACTACCTAAACTGAAATGTCTGCATTACAAAGGATTAAAAGTACTGTTAACAAAAAATTTTTTACAAATAAAATGTCAGCAAATAAACTAGGAAGATTCATATTTTCTAAATTCTCACTGTCTTTACAGAGAAGCCAAGTGTCTCTGCAGTGCATTTATTGTGGTTTTGTTTTCCAGTGATAGGACTCTTATCACCTGCAATTCCCACATTTACAAGATGGGACTGTCTGTGACAGTGAGGAAATAAGCTAACTACTTGGTGCCCAGTTGTCAAGATTTGGTGTAGAAACTGCACACTAGATTTGCCTGGAAAACGAAGCTGCTCAGCACCTGGCGACGTTGATAACCACAATAGCCTGTTCTCTGTGGGAAACTATGTCCTCTTCCACAGGAGAACATAATCTTTACTCATTATCTTCCAGATGCTATATTTTTCCTGTTTTATCTTTCTTTTAATATTCTTTCCCAAGTAATTGATCATTTTTTTTTCCATTACGTATCCCCATTTGCCACATCCTCGAAATTATCTTTCTGGATACGTTCTCAGGTCTGTCTGTGTTTTTATATTAGCGTATTAGCCTTCTGTAGCTGCTGGCAAAGTTCCTAGAAATATGGCTTATTAATCTTTCTAAAAATCCCTGAGTTGAAAAGAGGGATTTTCGTATTAGAGCAGGCTGTAGCCTCCATAGTAATGCTGCATTTTGAATTTAGCTATTATCCACACACCAGTTTTTTGAATGGTGTATACATGTCTTCCTTGACCAGATTAACCACTATAGTATTTTATTGTGAAATGAGAGGCCCTGCACAACCTTTCCTAATGCCTTATATTAGGCCTCACTTAACTGTATGGAGGGAAACAAGCAAACAAGAGTTAAGTTTCCTGTAATTTCTCCAAACAAGGAAGTATCAGCAGATCAAGATTTATTTCCTTTCCAGACATTGTGATATTGTATATCTACCTGAATTTTTTTTAATGTTCCCAAGTGGTAACTATCCCATCGAGTGCTTATTAATGTCCTTTGTAGTTTTAGTCATTAGGGCACAGCATGTGAATTCATAAGAAAAGAGGTCAAATTACAATCATCCTTGCCCTTTCTCCATGAAAACAGGCAGCTCTAGCAGGTCAATTCATGCTCTAAAACAGAAAGAGCTCATTCAAGCCTCTCTTTGAGGAGAAAAAAAAATTCTGTTGATGATTTATAGACATCATGTCAGAACTCCAAGAAACAATTGGGTACAAATGATCACTCTTCAATAATCACTCTCTCTTTCCTGTTTCACACTGGACGGGATAATTTGTCCGATGAAATTGAGTATAGTTGATAAGTGCTGAGCACTGTAGTATGCATTGTGATGCAACAAGTAGATTAAATGTGACCTTAGAATCTTACTCTCATTTAGTTCAGTGATAAACTACTCAGGACTAGGAATTCTGCTTCTCCAGGGTGGGTTTCATTTAAACATAACTTCCCACTAGACTCATGGCTTTGTTCCCCCTAAAAGGGAAAATAAATCTAATCTGATTCTAACTTCCCACTAACCCCAAGCGCTACAGGTATTTGGCTGTTGCCTTACCTATTAATTCTTTGCAAATGGTTTATGTAAAGAAATGTGTTTATAGACCAATGATAAGATTGTAGTTGCTCTTGCAGGGGGTAGATATAGAATATGTCCTTAGAAAGATAACCCACGGTATGTGCAGAATAGTGCACTGGCCCAGTAAAAATCACTGGGGGGATGATGGCAGGATTACTCATATGTCTCATTAATTGTCACCATTCATCTACAGTCCTTCCTTCATTTTCTTTTTTCCTCCAACATCCTAAATGAACAACAATCACATTGCTAAATACTCCCTTAAAACTTCTGTATCAAATGGAAAAGCTGAGCTGAGAATTGCAATTACAGATTTTCAGGAAGGTAAAAATTTGCTGCAGAATTCAACTAATGGTAAGGGTGTATTAAATACTTATTCCTAGACTACCAGATAATTTAGTGATCCACAGAAGATTCTTTTCTATCTAACCCAGCCTCTCTCTCCAGCCCAGTTTCTTCTCATTGATCTATTCAGTCTTTCCAGACTTCTCAAACTTTGTTAAATAAAGCCATTCTTTGATTACCATAACTACTTATACATGTTATTTCTTCTTTCTAGTCTTGGAAAGCAGCCCACTTATTTTTACGCTCTATCTGAAAACTGACTTTGTAAAGCATGTTTCCAAGTATATTTCATCAGCCACTTCATTATGTGAACTATAAACATGCTTGTTTCTTGTCTTTATAGCTTTTGGCTTATTGAGTTATAATTTTTTCTTTTATATATTCATTATATTAGATGATATAAAATCTCCTTGAATGAAGTCCCTTATTTAACTGTGAATCTCCCAAGCCTATGCCTAAAATATTTCAATTAAATAAAGCTGAATAAATAAAGAAATGACAGTTCTTCCAAATGTTGACAACTCCTAGTGCCAACACTAGATGCAAAAGGAACCCTGTAGACGGTAGACAGTAAATTAAGGCTGCTGACTTGGGATCATCTATGTGGAAGGTAAAAGTGGTGAAATTTTAATTTATGTCTTATTTCAGATATTTTCCAGCTGTTTCCTTCTTCCTAGACAATATATGTCAAGGGAATTCTGATTAATATTAATATAAAATATAAAGTTATATAAATAAACCTACTGAAAAAAAAATCTAAACACCCTTTGGATAGTCCAGATGTCTGATCCCATCTGTTGACATAAAAAACTGAAAACTTTGTTTTAAGTTTTACCCAAAATATTCAAACTTTTAAAAATAAATGTAAAATTTAAACATATATATTGCTCATTTCTTTTTTTTTAAGAAAAATATTATTGAATTTATTGGGATGACATTGGTTAATAAAATTATATAGGTTTTAGGCATACAATTCTATAATAACATCATCTATATATAGTATTGTATGTTCATCACCCAAAGTCAAGTTTCATTCCATCATCATTTATTTCCCCTTTACCCTCTTCTACTCCCTCCATCCTTCTTTTTCTCTGGTAATCACCATACTATTGTCTGCGTCCATGAGTTTTTTTCTTAACCTTTTCACCTTTTTCACCCAGTCCACCAATCCCCTCGAGGTTGGTACAACATTTACAAATCAATAAATGTGATGCACCACATATACAAAGTGAAGGATTAAACAACTCATGATTGGAGCACTTGATAAAATTCAGCAACTGTTATGAAGAAAACGCTCAGCAAATTGGGAATAAAGGGAACATATCTCAACATAATGAAGGCCTTATATAACAAACGCACAGCCAATATCATAAAATCAGCAAAAGCTAGAAGCATTTCCCTTAGGATCAGGAACAAGACAAGATGTCCATATTCACCACACTTATTCAACATAGTACTGGAAGTTCTAGCCATAGCAATCAGACAAGAAGAAATTAAAGGCAACAAAATTGGAAAGGAAAAAGTAAAACTGTCATTTGCAGATGACAAGATACTGTGTATAGAGAATCCTAAAGATCCTACCAAAATACCACTAGAACTTGATAAATGAATTTAGTAAATGAGTAGGATACAAAATAAATATTGAGAAAGCATTTGCATTTTTATACACCAATTGATTGATGTAATACACCACATTACAAAGCAAAGGATAAAAATCATATGATCTTATCAATAGATACTTAAAAAGCATTTGATAAGATAAATTATCCATTTATAATTAAAACACTCAATAAAATGAGTATAAAAAGAAAGGACTTCAACATAATAAAACCTATATATGACAAACCACCAGCCAATATCATACTCAATGGTAAAAAGCTGAAAGCTTTTCCTCTAAAATCAGGAACAAGACAAAGATGCCTTCTTTCATCATTCTTACTCAATATAGTTCTGGAAGTCTTAGCCAGAGCAATGAGGCAAAGGAAAAAAATAAAGGAAACCCAAATTAGGAAGGAGGGCATAAAAGTGTCACTTTTTACAGATGACTTCATTCTGTATATAGAAAACCCTAAAGACTCCACAAAAATACTATTAAAAATTATAAACAAGTAAAGTTACAAAAAAATGTACAAAATCAATGTACAAAAATCCACTGCTTTCCAGTATACTAACAATTAAATTTATTCTCTACCTACCGAGCTATCAATTGGAACAATAGCATGGAATTTCCTAAAAAAACTACAGATGAAACTGCCTTTTGATCCAATGACTCCACTGCTGGGATTATACATTAAGAATCCTGAAACACCAATTAAAAAGAACATATGTACCCCAATGTTCATAGCAGCATTATATTTACAATAAGCAAGTGCTGGAAACAGCTTAGGTGCCAATCAGTAAATGAGTGGATCAAAAAACAAATATTTCAAAATGTATATGGAACTGTCAATGACCCCAATTAGCCTCAGCAATTTTGAGAAAGAAGAACAAAGTAGGAGGGATCACAATACCTGATATCAACTATATTACAAGGCTACCGCAATCAAAACAGTGTGGTACTGGCACAAGAGCAGACACATAGACCAATGGAACAGAATACAGAGCCCAGAAATAAATCAATGTCAATATGGTCAATTAATATTTCACAAAGGAGGCAGGAATATACAATGGAGTAAAAATAGCCTCTTCAATAAGTGATGTTGAGAGATCTGGATAGATACATGAAAAAAAAATGAAACTGGACCACCGATTTACAACATACACAACAACAAACTCAAGATGGATAATAGATTTAAATATAAATCATGACACCATAAAAGTCCTAGAGGAGAACATACGCAGGAATATCTCAGGTATTCTACACAGCAATATTTTCATCGATATGTCCCCTAGACCAAGGGATATAAAGAAAAGAATCAACAATTGGGACTAAATAAAATTTAAAAGGCTTCTGCACAGCTAAAGAAAATAGCAGCAAAATAAAAAAAGAACAAACTCTATGGGATAACGTATTTGCTAATGATACCTTGGACAACAGTTTGATCTCCAAAATACATGAAGAACTCACATGACTTCACATCAGGAAGATAAACAATCCAATTAAAAAATGGGCAAAGGACCTGAACAGACACTTTTCTAAGGAGGACATTTAATGGCCCACAGACATATGAAAGGATGCTCAGCATCACTAGCCATCAGAGATGCAAATTAAAACCACAATGAGATACCACTTCACACCAGTCAGAGTGGTCATCATAAACAAGTCAACAAACAACAAGTGCTGGTAAGGTTGTAGAGAAAACGGAACACTACTAGTACACTGTTGGTGGGAATGCAGATTAGTGCAGCCACTGTGAAGAACATATGGAATTTCCTCAAAAAACTAAAAATGGAAGTGCCTTTTGATCTAATCAACAAAATCCAATCAAGTGAAAAATAAGTGAAATCTAATCAACAAAACAAACGAGCAAAATAGTACCAGAGACATGAAAATAAGGAACAAACTGACAGTGACCAAAGAGGCGTGAAGAGAGGGATAATTGGGGAGAGAAGGTAAAGGATCTAATTAAAGAACATGTATAAAGGATCCATGGTAATGGACAGCAGGGTGAGGATTGACTGTGGTGGGAGCAGGGTAGGGGAGAGCAATGGGAAAAATTGGGACACCTGTAATTGAGCAATAAAAAATTAATAAGTAAAAATAAAAATATATCATTATAAAAAAAAGAAATGGAGAAAACAATTTTTTTTTTTTTGCAATTGCAACCAAAAGAATAAAGTACCTAAGGATTAACTTCCCAAAGGATGTGAAGTATCTACATACTGAAAACTACAAAGCATTATTTAAAGAGTTTGTAAGACACAACAAAATGGAAAGATATTCCATGTTCATACACTGGAAGCATCAACAGAGTTAAAATGGCCATATTACCTAAAGCAATATACGGATATAATGTAATCTTCATCCAAACCTCCATGTCATTTTTTAAAGAAGTAGAACAAAAACATCACGAAATTTATATAGAACCACAAAAGACTCCAAATAGACAAAACAATGCTGAGAAAAAAGAATGAAGCCAGAAACAGCACATTACCTGACTTTAAATTAAATTACAAGGCAGTGACAATCAAAACATCACTGTCTTGGCAGAAAAAGAGACACATAGACCAATGGTACAGAATTCAGAGACCAGAAATAAAACCACATATATATGGGGAAATAATTTCTGACAAAGGAGTCAAAACACACAATGGAGAAAAGAAAGCTTTTACAATAAATGGTGCTGGGAAAATTGGGAAGCCACACACAAAGAAAAAAGGAACTAGATTATAGTTTGCCCCATATACAAAGATTAATTCAAAATGGATTGAAGACCTAAATATAAGATTTGAAAAAATGAATTACATAGAACAAAACATAGGTACTAAACTTATGAACCTTGGTTGTAGAAAACATGTTATGAATTTAACCCCAAAGGCAATGGGAGTAAAGACAAAAATAAATGAATGGGACAATATCAAACTAAAAAAAATTAAAAAGTGCTTCTGTATAGCAAAAGACAAACTTGACAACAAAACACAAGGCAACCATCTGAATGGGAGATGATATTTGCAAACAACAGCTCCAATAAGGGATTAATATCTAAAATATATAAAGAACTCATACAACTCAATACCCAACAAATAATCCAATTAAAAAATGGACAGAGAACCTGAATAGATACTTCTCCCAAGAAGACACACAAATGGACAACAGAAAAATGAAAAGATGCTCAACTTCACTAGCTATTATAGAATCATTATCACCTTACACCTGTTGGAATGGTTATTATCAACAAGAAAATGAAAAGTATTGGAGAGATTGTGGAGAAAAAGGAACCCTCATTCACTGCATGTGGGAATGTGAACTGGTACAGACACTATGGAAAACGGTATGGAGGTTCCTCAAAAAATTAAGAATAGAGTACCATATGACCCAGCAATCCTTCTCCTTGGTATCTACCTGAAAAACTTGAAAACCTATACTTGCAAAGATATATGCACCACTATGTTCATTGCAGCATTATTCAGGGTGGCCAAGACATGGACAGAACCAACGTGTCTTTCAATATAGGACTGGATAAAGAAGATGTGGTATATACATACAATAGTATACCACTCAGCCATAAAAAAAGATGAAATACAGTCATTTGTGACAACATGGGTAGACCTTGAGAATGTTATGCTAAATGAAATAAGTCAGGAAGTAAAAGTTATGAACCATATGATTTTGCTCACAGGTGGGATATAAAACTGAAACTCAGAGAAACAATGCACCACAGTATGGTGGTTACCAGATGAAGGGGGTGGAAAGTTTGTTGGCGGTATAAAGGGCCAAATACATGGTGACAAAAATGGTTTGACTTTTAGTTGGGGTGGGGCTACACAAAACAACATATAGATTGTGTATCATAGAAATGTATATTTTAAACCTATATGATTTTATTAACCAATGTCACCCCCAGTGGGTTTAATTAAAAATAAATAAACAAACAACAGTAAAATTGCAACAATTATATATTTAGGGACTCTACCATTTGTAGGAATGGAAACTTTAGGGTTGTTAATTAGGTTGTGAAAACATATCAATGTTATATATATGTATATATATTCTATTTTATGTGATTAAAGTTCTAAATCTGGGGTAAGATATAGGATAAATGTTCAAAATCTTGGTTTTGTAGTTATGTATCTTGTCTCTGATCATTCATTTCTTTCAAGTCAGAGTTTAGGAGTTAATAATTTTGTTAAAAAACTAACTGGATTGAGTATTTCTGTATGATATATAAAATGCTAAATGTTTTTTTAAAAAATCAAACATCAGATACAAAAGTCTTCAGTATGGTACAATTCTGAAAGACAAGACAGTGAGTAAATTAGAGCGTTATATCTCCCCCAGCAACTGTAACTCAGCCCCTGTGCACAGATGGAACATTTTGGCAGTGCATATGTAGTATAACATGGATGTCTTTTTATATATACTATATGTAGTCTGCCAGAGATATTTTCACTCTGGGAACCATGAACTGAAATTTTCTGACCCGTGTGTATTAATAATCAAAGCCTTAAAATCATAGTAATATAGTTTTTGGCAAATGCGTCCTTTTTCTTGCTCTGTTTTGAAAGTATATGAAGAAAATAGTGGTGTGGATTCTCAGAGAAATAAACATGAGATCGTTTTGGATAAGTGTAGATTCATAAACTTACATTTTATAACCGCCTGACGCAAGACATACACATTCAGTCAGGGGCCCAGTGACTTGTTTTAATAAAATGAGAGTAAAACCACATTCTTTATGACAATAGTACCTTGTTCTCTAATATTTTGAGTCCAAATTGCAACAGTAATTATCTCTTACTCTCTAGCTAAAAGTGGTAAAATTTGATGTACAGAGATATCCATCTCCAAATTTTTCTACTCTTTTTAAAAATTTTCATCGACATGAAGTAGAGTATTTATCAAAGAGAATAAGAAAGACACTTTCATTGAGAATTCTACTTCTTGAAAACCCAGATTGTTTTTGTAGGGTGTAATATATCCCAAATATGTAATCTGGATAATGTTGGGGTGCTTTGTTCCCCTGAAGTGAAAACTATTATCTTTTTTGCTGGCCAGGGGTACAGCCTTACCATGCAACTTAAAGTGACATGATACTTAGTATAGTACAAGAATAGTCCTACTTTATTTGGTCACAAATTTAAGACTAGAAGCATTGCTGTAGTGGTTCTGGCAACTTTAACAACCAGCTCTCTATGGGAATTTTTTAAATTCCTGATTTGTAGCATTTTTCAACTTTCATGGCCTAAGTGTTCCTACCACTGTTGATTTCAAGCTACCAAACCAAAGTGAAACAACTTGCAAAATTCCTAAAAATTTAGTAATTAGCTCTTTTGACTGAGTGCATGCTGGTTCTAGCACACTACTGTTTTTGCCATCACTTAAGACTGCATGAAATAGTCTGTTTTTAATAACATAATTTTAATTCAACCTGGTGCCATAAGGAACATCTTCTGAAAACAGACAACTTTAATTTGGTCCAGTATTAATATTAACCAATATTAATGAATCATTGGTTTCTTCATTTCATATAAATGATTATCTAAAGCTTTAAGAAAATTTCACTTGTAAGATTGGATATTCAAGGTGTTACAGTATCTGGGAATGACTTTTAACTACATTTTACCTGAGAAAACCCTTTAATAAAAACAAATAAATAATGAATTCCTTTGTAATCACTATAAATTATGGACTCTATAAGAGTGTAGACCTTTTGAGAGCAGGATTCAGAACAAATTCATCTTTGTAATCTAGTTGGTATCTAACATGTTTTTAAAAACGGTTCATTCAATCAATTCATTCAATTTTGAGTAAGTGAGTAACTAAAGGAATGACTAAAAATTGATTTTTTTCTTTGGTATTCTAACAAGCACAGTTATGATAAGGAATAAGAGTATATTATTTATATAATAAATCTGAAATAACTGAACTTTTGTTTCATTATTCTAACATGAAAAAACAAACAATCTCTGACCTTCTATTTGTTTCAGAAATGAATAATTTGAAGTCTTTAGACACTGCAGTGGGAAAGACATGTGCAAATAGAATTTGGACAGGCTAAGTTCTTATTGATTTAATAATTACAGCTTTGTTGCAGTAGGTGGAATTGAAGGTCTCCACGCTAATGCTGTTTGATGAAGAACAATGGGGAAGTAGACATAACATTGCTATATAGTAGTATATCTTTCAGCCTTTCATGTAAAAGTTATTCTATTAAAAATTCAGTGAGCTATGCACATAATTAGACATCCCTGCTGTCACAATGAATCACCTTTATGAACACTCTGATGCACCCTGACATGGAGAGCTCAAGCTGGCTGACTTGCCTCTAAATAAGAATCTGCTGACTAATTCACATAAACTGCTCCTGCATTTCTAATAGGTCAGGGACTCCTTTTTAAAAAGCAGCTGCTGAAAATAAAACATGCCCTTATTTCAGAGATTGCTTTTCAATAGAGGAATTTTGAAAATGCCTGAAAGAATTTATTTTCACAGTGGCTATCATTTACTTCCATGGGGTGGGTCACAGAGACAGGGTGGGTAAAAATGCTTAAGATCCTTGAAAAAACAGCATGTTCCTCCAGGAAGACAAACAATCCAATTAAAAAATGGGAAAGGACCTCAAAAGATACTTCTCTAAGAAGGACATACAGATCACCCATAGACACATGAAAAAATGCTCAACATCACTCTCCATCAAACAGATACAAATTAAAACCACAATGAGATATCACCTCATACCTGTCAGAATGGCCATCATTAATTTGATCAGCAAACAACAAGTGCTGGCGAGGATGTGGAGAAAAGGAAACTCTAGTGCACTATTGGTGGGAATGCAGACTGGTGCAGCCACTGTGGAAAACAGCAGGGAATTTCCTCAAAAAATGAAAAATGGAACTGCCTTTTGACTTAGTGATTCTATTGCAGTAAATATATCTGAAGAACCCTGACATACCAATTCAAAAGAATTTATGCAACTCCATGTTCATAGCAGCACTATTTACAATCGCCAAGTGCTGGGAACAGCCTACGTGCCCATCAGTAGATGCGTGAATAAAAAAATGTGGTACATTTACACAATGGAATACTACTCAGAAGAACAAAAGGAGTTCCAACCTTTTGTGACAGTATGGATGGAAATGGAGAGTATTATGCTAAGTGAAATAGGCCAGTTAGTGAAACACAAACCATATGATCTCACTTATAGGAGGAATCTAATGAACAAGATAAACTGAGCTAAAAATAAAAGTGGAGGCGTAGGACATGGAACAGACTGACAGCTGTAAGAAGGGAGGGAGGAGGTGGGGACTGATTGAAAGAAGTTGAAGAGATTCATCAAAAAACCTGCATAATGGACCCATGGACATGGACAATGGTGTGGGGACGGAGTATGAATAGGGGGCATGTACTGGGTGGAGGGGAGGGAAGGGGAGAAAAGCGAGACAACTGTAGTAGCATAAACAATAAAATATTTAAAAAACAAAGAAAAAAAATGTATTCTGGCTCAGTAAATAATTGTCCTACCCAAACTGTAGATAATGTCTGTGGTAGCCATCCTCCAGGATGACTTCCAGAGATCCCCACCTCATGGTATTCACACACTTATATATTCCCATCCCACATTATACCAGGATTGATCTGTATGCTCAATAGAGTATTACAGAAGAGATAGTATCCCACTTCTAAGATTGAGTTACAAACACACTGCCTTCTGTCTTGGTTTCGTATTCTTTTTTCTGGAGGATGCCAGTTGTCCTGTCATAGAATACTCAGGCTGCCTAAGGACAGGTCTACAGTGAAGAAACTAATGTGTCTCTAGCCAACAATCGGTGAGGAGCTAAGGTCTGCCAAGAGCAATGTGAGTGAGCTGAGATGGCTGCCTTCTGATTCCAGTTGAGCATTCATACGATTGTAGTCCTGACCAAAGCTTTATGGCAGTTTCATGAGAGACCCTGAGCCAAAACCACTTTTGTTAAGCTGTTCCCAGATGGCTCACCCTGAAAAACAGTGTGAAATAATAAAGGTTTTGGTTTTTTTAAGCTGATAAATTTTGGTGATTTGTTATACAACATCAGATAACTAACACAAATGTCCCTGTTGACAGAGTCTGGTGGCAAACCTTTTATTGATTTATCTGAAAAATTCCCATATATGAAAAATTATTCTAATTGTATTCTATACAAAACTGAAAATACTTTCTCTTGACAAGTAAAATTTTGATTTTTTTTAGTGTAGTCTTATCTTTAGCATAGTTAGAAATGTTATCATGGAATATTGAATAGGCATTTTTCTCAATCATGCTGCAATATTTTATAAAATATGTACATTATATACTATCTTTTAAAATAATTAACTTTCCTGTATGTTATCTACATTAATTATTATATATTTTCAAAGTGCTAATTGTTAATCTCCCAAATATTCAATTTAATATGCTTTCTTTGATGGTATAAATTGTCATGGATTGGATGTTTAAAATTGTATTTAGTATATCTTCTTTTTGGGTCAGTAGCATGAGAGGAGACACAATAATCTGTGTATAAGTATTTTCCTCCAGAATTTGGCAATGTAGAAATTTACATGACCAATTTTGTACATAAAGTTTAACTTTTACTCTTTGGATCAATCTTGTCCTGGCTCATTCTACCAAAAAAATGGGAAAGAAGAGGCTATTGAGAATTTTTTTAAAAAAGGAGAGGCTTAACAAATAAAGGATGAAAGAATTGGTATAATAAATGTTACAGTAACCTTCATTATATAAATAATTATATTTAAGAACTAAGATTATCATCCATGAATATTGGCCAGTACAATGTAATTTCTAAAAGTATTGATAATATAAAGTCTTACCCTGACATTCCTGGTTGTATGTAAATATCCATTAATTCTGACTCATGATACTGATTCACAAACAGAATACAATTCCAAAATAAGTTGGAGTTATAGGATTAATATCCCTAATAGCTTAAAACAACACCAGTCTACTGACTACATATTCTCTGTCAGGCCCTGTTGCAGGCGTTGGTGACAGTGACAATGAACGAAGAAGAAGAAAAGTACCTCTGTCCTGATTAAGGTATTCTAGTGTGATTAGATAGTCAATAAATAGATAAGCATATAAAACAATGCATGTGTCAGGTGGCATTAGTGGTTTAAAGAGTGTCCCCCAAAATTCTCATTCATTCAGAACCTTGGAATATGATCTTATTTAGAAATAGGGTCTTTGCAGATGTAATGGAGTAAAGATGAAGACGTATTGAATGAGGGTTGGCCCTAAATCCAATGATGTTTCTCTTTGATAATGATGTGAGGATGAGAGAGATTGAAGTGTTGCGTTTATAAGCTAAAGAACACCAGGGGTCACCAAGAGCCACCAGAAACTAAAAAGAATAAAAGGAGGGTTTTCCCCTAGAGCTTTAAGAGAGAGTATGACCCTGCTGACAAATTGTTTTCATAATTCTAGGCTGTAGAACCGTGAGAGAATTTTTTTTTCTTTCAGCCACCCAGTTTGTAGTATTTCATTAAGGCAGCCCTAAGAAACAAATATAGATGATAATGAGAACAGTAGAGTAAAGAAAAGCAGGCAATGTGGTTAGAGAAAGCCAGGGTAAGGCAGTGCTGCTATTTTAAACTGTGTAACTAAAAGGGCTCCGTGATGAGATAACATTGGGTGAAATTATGTTATTTGTCTTCTTCATAAACCTGGGTATTATAGACCCATGTGTGCAGGAAGACTGTTTTATTTTCCATTAGTGACAAGGGCAATTTGAGGAGATAGTAGCACAAGCAGATTTTTTATGTACTGTTTTGACTTTCTAGTCATTTCAATTACATAGAATGTAAGAGAAAATGTAAATAAATTATAAAATAAGGTACTGAAGACATATGCTTTTATATCAAAAGAGATTTAGCCTAATAAAGTGGGATTATATGCTAGTTTAACAAAGTTCATCCTGTATACAGGACAATGAAACAAACAAGCAAAAAACAAACCTAGAGAATAGAGGCAGAGCCTGTGAAAAGCTAATCTAATGAGAAGAGATAATGGATAATAAGGATGCCATGATAAAGGCAGTGATAAAGCAGCTACTGCCTGTTTAGTGCAGACATGAATAACTCTGCACTACTTCTGGTAGAGCCTGTGAAGAACACTTGATTAAAATAACATAAACAATTTTTAATTGATTGACTCATTATTTCTTTACTTTCGTCATTCATTCAAAAACTCCCTGAAAAATATCTAATATATACTATCTTACAATACGCAAGTTTATGGCCATGGGCTGACTAGATAGAGATTTGTACATGAGAGATTGGGATACTATAATATATGCTTTACTATTTGGTAAGTTTATGGTGTCATGAAAAAAGAAAATAGAGAGTAACCAGTGTAGCCTGTATTGCTCAAGGCAGGTATCACAAAGCATGGATCTGTGACCTGAACATCTCAGGATATGCAAGATAGTGTGTGTGTGTGCCTATTTTCTTGTGGGGTTTTTGTGTGTGTGTAAACAAAAAACTCACAAGAAAATATGGAAATTCAAAAAACTGCATGATACATTTTAAAAACAGAGTTTTTCTGTAGTTGTTTTCAATTCTGAATGTACATTAGAATTTCCAGGGGACCATTTAAAAGAAACTTATGCCCAATCCTACTTGTGACCAACTAAATCAGGTTTCTGCAGCTGGGGCCTGAGTGATTATTTTTTAAAGCTCTCTAGGTGAGAAAAAACACTAGGGGTATGTGTGTGCACACAGAGGAAAGACCCTATGAGGGCACAGCAAGAAGGGGGCCATCCGCAAGCCACAGAGGGAGGCCTCAGCAAAACCTTCCAACAATTTAATGTTGGACTGCAAGCCTCCAGAATTGTCTTCCTCACCCATTCACCTGTGGATAAGATGATTCATATGTGTTGCCACCAGCCATTACTGTAGCTAAGGCTTACAGACTATACTCTGGTGATTTTGTAAAGATTATATAAAAACAATCTAGGCCATAAAAATATACTTATTGTATAATTGTGTTCACCTCAATTTACAAAATAAAAATGACTAAACAACAAAGTTTAAAAAATCCTCTCAAGGTGATTTGAATGTGAAGCTGGCATTGTGATTCACTGGCTAGAATACAGTATAAATTGGAGACCTCTTGGGAGTTAATGGGGAAAGCTATGTGGAGGGTAAACGGTAAATAATCTAGTGTTGTGTGAGAAAACATCTGAATGTGATATTAACAATCATATGTCTAGATCATTAAGTTACTAGTATTGATAATTCTAGTTCAATTGTAAAATAATTATTTTAATAAAATTGGTAAGAATCAGTTATCAAAAATTTTAGCTTGTGATAAATTTCTCATTACTTCGTGGCAGTATTTCTCCCAATGGGGTCTGTTCTCCAAATCATGGGGCAAAAGGAGGTTTACATTTGTGAGTATGCAGAACACAGCGTTTATTCTTGTATTATTATTATTATTCATTCATTGTATCATTTTCCATAAAAACAACTGTAAAACTACTTTTTCCCCGCCCTGTATTTAGTTCTTAATTCATTTTCCAAAATCTGAAAACCCTGAAGATTTGTTTTCTACTCTAGTGCTTTCATTTTAGTTATAATTACAGAAAAAATACATTTTTAACATCTGGATGGCTATGCTGGAAATAAACATTACATGATTATCTGTACTTAGAATCATATTGGAACTATGTAGAACTATTTCAGTTATCAGGGGCTAACATAAAAGGAAAACAGACAGATGTACTAAGACTAATTAAGGGCCAAATGGTGACACAGCACAGCACAACATCGAAATATGCACAGGTTTTGTGTGGTTCAAAATATGACATGTGGAAAACTGAGGCATCACATAGTCAAACACGGGTTTAGGCAGATAGAACCGAATTGAATCTGTACTACTAGAAGTGACCTGCATATTCACAGTGTGAGCTATGGTCATCACAAGTGACATCTCAGTCATAATAACATGAACTCTATTTTAATTTTGTATTTTTCTTTGCATATATTCTTATTTGCTTTCTTTTTATAATATTTAAAAGCTAGAGCACACAGCATGTCTAATTTTATATGATATTGTAGTTTAAAAACAAATACATCAACAATCACTGTTTAGGAAAGAAATTGACTTAAATATATATAACTGGTTTTTAAATTTTTAAATACCCAGTATATATAAGAGGTCTTTAAACTAATGAACACAGTAAACTAATGAAATAATAACAAAAGCTTAGGTACATAAAACAGTCTGACAGCTGCCAGAAAGGGGGCTGTCAGGGGGTGGGGTGGAGGATGGGGAACAGGATGAAGGAAAGTGAAGGGATTAACCAGAGAGCATTTATGCACAACCCGTGGACACGAACAACAATGTGGGGATTGGCTTGGGATGGGGAGAGGGGCTGGGTGCAGGTGGGAAGAGGGAGAAAAAGTGAGAAAAACCGTAACAACATAAACAATAAAAATAAAATAAATTAATTAAAACAACAGGTTTTATATTTAAAAAAACATTTCTTTAGTGGTAAGGAAGTAGGAAGAAGTAATACATAAGATGATACTAAAGATTCTGAGTAGTGATTGATCTCCATCATTTTTTAATTTTGTAAATTTTATAAAACACTTAATTTCTATGAGTATTTTGCAATATGAGATTAAGAATACATTTACTGCAGGGATATACCTAGGGTTCTGTGAATATTAAATGAAATCACTTACATCAAAGAGGCCAGAAATTAGGAAATGCTTGATAAATGTTGGTTTCCTGAAAATGAAAAAATGCTTATTGCTGGGGCAAATCTTATAATTACTATGAAACTATTTGCAGTCTCTCTCTCCCTCCCTCTGACCTTCCCTCACTCTCTCAGTGTGTTTAATATGGTGGCAAAACGACATGCTAGGAAAGGTTCCAAACCCTTAAAACACTTACCATCTATAATCTGCAGCCTATGAATCTCTGGACCATACCAGAAAGATGAAACAAGGAGGGCAGGTTGATTGGGGAATACTCACACAAGAGGGCCCTGTGCTGGGGCAAACACCTGCACATGGCTTTGGTCCTTAATAACTTTCCATTACACACACTTCCTTTGGCACCAGTGAAACAAGGTTTGATTTATTTTTGATGGATCTTCTGTACATCAGAACTCTATTGCTTTCAAAGCTGTTGCTGCAGCAACACCTGAAGTGATTTTTATCACTGCCATAAAAACATTAAATGATTTTAGGTGCCAGAGACCTTTTTCGGGTTCTGCTGTTTGATAAGTGAAGTCAGTTGTTAAAAAATGTTTTTCTGCTGCTTTAAGTTTTGACATGCCCCTAGAAAATCTATATTCTGTACCCAACAGGATGTCTGATGCTTCGTAAATGCGGGGAAACACTGACAGATTGAGATGTGTGAGGTATTTGTGATATTCTACATAGAATAAAAAAGACATTTAGGCAAAATTATATGACATGTGGTTATCGGTGTTTGCTATTGTTATTTGTTTGGTGTTGTGTGACTTGTTGGCTTTCATGTGGTTTTAGCAGGCAGAGTCTGTTGGGAAGGAGGTTGTGGAAGGATCACAGGTGATCACTTTTCTTACTTCCAATTTAGAGAAGTAAAGGCTGGTGAGAAAAGGGCAGGAGTTAAAATGTACAAACTGTCAGTTATAAAAACAGTTACAAGGGATGTAAAGTACTGCCTAGGCAGTATAGTCAATAATACTGTAATAACTATGTGGTTTCAGACAGCTATTAGATTTATCACAGCAATCACTTCTTAAGATGTATAATTGTCTAACCAGTATGCTGTATGCCTGAAACTATTAATAATATCATGTATGTCAACTGTTATTGAAAAAATAAAACAAATTTTAAAGAGGCTAATAATTAAAGAATATCCTTCAGTCATTAGACAATTATGACTAAACCAACTGATGGAGGAGTTTCCATTTGACTCCAATTTTAATGTGCTCAGGCTCTGACTCTTTGATGTCCTACTGAGGTGGAATACAGCGTCTCTCTAAATCAGACCAGCTTCTAGAGTGATAATACCTATGGGTTCCAAATGTGTACAGTTAGAGAAAGCTGTTTATATCTCATGAGACTTGCCAGAGTCAGCTGTGACCTCATTGCAGGCTCAGATTCAGGACACTGAAGGCTCATATTTAAAGGATTGATCTAGAATGGACTTAAGTGACCAACATTGTATTAGCAACAACTTTCTCAGAAGATGGAACATCTGTTTCTCTTTCAACACATAAATGCTACTCTGAAGTATGCAGGCTTCCACAAATATTTATAATCATTTCATAGTATTTCAATAATTTTAAATGGGAGCATAAGAGTAAATAAAAAATTATATTATAGTCCACACATATGCCTACATCTACATTTTCTACTCTCAAATTCTCAACTCCAAAAGTTAACTAATATAAACAAAGAATCTTAATAGCTGTGATATTTTGGTTTATCTATTTTAGAGTAGTTCCTTGGGAATTTGTATGGAATTGTTTTTAGTGTCCAGTGTGTGTGTGCGCACACACATGTTTGTGTGAGATGAAACACTGGAGTGTCTGAACAGCCATACATTAGTACATATAAGAGAATATGGTGGGGGGACAGAATATTTGAAATAGGGACTGTCCTAGGAAATATGAACTATAACTAGAGATTTACTGTCATAACATAGCGGGGGTTATTTTAATGTGTTTTTATGTAGCTTCTAAGAGTTTTGAAATTGACTATAGAAAATTGTTTCCATTTCTATGTGCAATAAAGCCACAGTTCCTTACATCTTCCATTTTGCTGTACTTCTTTTTCCCTGACTAGAGTACTGCACGAAAAAAAAAATGACCTAACTTCTATTATTTAAGTGATTTCTTTTTTAAGGAACTGTTGAGAAAATGGCAAAAGTAAGCCAAAAAATGTTAGGTGAAGTACAACTTAGGAAATATAGTCAATAGTATTATAATAATTATGTATCATGCCAGTTGAGTGCTGGAAATATAAGTGGGAAACTTTCTGTAAAGTATATGATTATCTAAAAACTATGCTGTACACCTGAAACTAACACAAAATAACATTAAATGTTAACTGTAATTGAAGAAAAAAATTATATATAAAAAAAGAAAAAAAAGTGACTCCATAAAACCAAATGGATCAAATGATAGACAGATTGCCTCATTTCCCACATGCAAAATCTTTGTTGACTTTTTAAAAAACTTCTAATACAGTTAAGATGCTTATATAAGAGTTATAAAGAGATACATGTTTTCTACATCAATAGACATAAACCCATAGCATACCGAGAGAGACATTATTAAATTTCCAATGAATATCTGAGGGAGAGTGGTTGGGTTCTACAGAGGAACTGTTTAAGAGATGTCCATTAATTCATTCCTGCCTAATGGAAGCCTTCACCTAAAATACTCTATGCTTTCACTGATGACCAAAATGAAATACATCCTGTATATTCCTTAATAAAATAGCCATAGAAGTTTCATCTCAGAATCTTCCCTACTAATACTTATATAATATACTGATCTTGGTAGTAAATTACAGAAATGAATGAAAAATAGTAACCTACATGTATACTAATATGACCGGGTAATGCATATGGACTATATGAGCCTGAAGGAAATCTGTGAGTCAGGTATAACATGGGAATTATAATTTTTATTCATCTTGTTTGACATTGCAGGTGTTTGCAAGACATAGGAAATAGAAAAAAAATGATAATTTAAATTCTTAAAAACAGTAAATAGCAAGCTAAATATTATAGCGCAGTTAATCATTAATATGTAAAATAATTTGTGATACTCTCTCAGATTGCAAAGTGAAGCAGCAAAAAGAAAAATGATTCTGAAGTAAGTTACTTAAATTGTAAAATAATAAAAAAAAGAGCTAAATGAAATGGAGATAAGCAACCTATCAGATACACAGTTCAAAACACTGGTTCTAAGGATGATCCCGGAAATTAGTGAGGACCTCAATAGTATAAAAAGGCTCATTCAGAAACGAAAGATACCCTAATTGAAATAAAGAACAATTTATGGGGAAATAACAGCAGATGAAGCTGAGAAATCAATAATTTGGAACATTAGAAAGCAAGAAACAATCAATAAGAATAAGAAAAAAGAATCCAAAAAACATGAGGATGTTATAAGCAGCTTCTGGGACAACTTCAAGAGGTCCAACATTCATCATAGGGATGGCAGAAGGAGAAGAGAAAGTGCAAAAAATTGCAAATCTATTTGAAAAAAATAGTGGAGGAAAACTTCCTTAATTTGGCAAACGAAGTAGACATGCAAGTCCAGGAGATAGAGAGAATCCTAAACAAGATGGATGCAAACAGGCCCACTCCAAGACACATCATAATTAAAATCCCAAAGGCTAAAGATAAAGAGAGAATCTTAAAAACAGCAAGAGAAGAGAAATTAGTTGTCTACAGGGGAGTTCCTCTAAGGTTGTCAGCTTATTTCTCAAAAGAAACTTTGCAGGCTAAATGGAATTGGCAAGAAATATTCAAAGTCATGAAAAGCGGGGACCTACAGCCAAGTTGGCTCTACCCAGCAAAGCTAACATTTAGAATCAAAGGGCAGATAAAGAGACTCCCAGACAAGAAAAAAGCTAAAGGAGTTCATCATCACCAAACCATTATTGTATGAAATGTTAAAGGGACTTCTTTAAGAAAAAGAAGATCAACACTATGAATGATAAAATGACAAAAAAAAATTACAAATCTATCCATAATTGAATCTAAAGAAAACAAACTAAACAAACAAGATCAACACTATGAATGATAAAATGGCAAAAAAAAATTACGAATCTATCCATAATTGAATCTAAAGAAAACAAACTAAGCAAACAAGAGAGAGAATCAGGGATATAAAGAGTGTTTGGATGGCTGACAGATGTGGTGGGGGTGTGGGGAAATGGCTGAAGAGGTGAGGGGATTAAGAAGTACAAACAGGTAGCTACAGAATCGCCATGGGGATGTAAAGTACAGTATAGGAAATAGAGTAGGCAAAGAACTTATACACATGACCCATGGCCATGAACAATGGTGGGGAGATTGCATGAGAGAGTGGGGGGTGCTGGGTGGAGGGGGACAAAGAGGGAAAAATCAGGACAACTGTAATAGCATAACCAACAAAATATAATTTAAAAAAATTTAAAACAATGAATTTCCAAAAAAAAAAAACCCAACAATGAGATAATCACCTTGCACCTGTTAGAATGGCTATTATCAGAGAGTTAAAATACAACTAGGTTTAGCAAGGATATGAAGAAAAGGGAACTTAGTACACTATTGCTGGGAATGAAATTGGTAAAACCATTATGGAAAACAGTATAGAGGTTTACCAAAAAATTCAAATTAGAATCACCATACGATCCAGCTATCTCATTTCTCAGTATATATCCAAAAAAATAAAATCACTATTTCTAAAAGATAGCTGCTTCCCATGTTCATTGCAGCATTACTTATAGTAGCCAAAATATGGAAACAAGCTGTGTCCATCAACAGATGAATGGAGAAAAAAGAAGAGATATACATTGTACATGAGCATGTGTGTATACACACACATAATGGAATCTTAGTCAGCCATGATAAATAAAGAAATCCTGCCATATGCAACAACACAGATGAACCTGGAGTACGTTAGGCTAAGTGACATAAACCAGATACAGAAAGACATATAAAAAAATTGTTGAGGAAATAGAGCTCTCATCATACACCACAACTGCCAGTGCCTTCATCTTGGGCTTCCCAGCCTTCAGAACTATGAGAAATAAATGTTTTTTGTTTAAGCCAAAAAAAAAAAAAAAGCCAAACTCTTAATCACAGAGCAGAATGGTGGTTACCAGGGCCTGCAAGATGAGGGGAAAGGGGAAATAATAGTCAAAAGGGACAAACTTTCAGTTATAATATGAATAAATTCTGAAGACCTAATATACAACATGGTGACTACAATTAATAATAATATTCTTAAAATCTACTAAGAGAATAGATATGAAGTGTTCTAGCAAAAAATAAAAAAATAAAAGCTTAACTGTGAGGTGATTAATGTGTTATTTAGCTTGATTGTGGTAATTATTTCATGATGTATATATATCAAAATGTTTAGTTGAACATAAATATATACAGTTTTTATTTGTCATTTATACCTCACTAAAACTGGAGGGAGGGTGAAGAAAGAAATAGAAAAGTTTACATGAAAATGAAAATCAAATTCAAACAGAAGAAAATTATTCTTGCAAAACACCTCCAGAACTGAATAGTGTTACGAGTCTCTTTATATCTTTCAAACATTCATTTCTATACCATATAGATTGTTCCAGGGAAAGAGTAATATACAAGTCTCCAATATCAGGTTATAAATATCATAAATATACCAAATCCTGATAGAACTTAAAGCTAAAATATTGCTTTTAAATATATATGTAAATATTTTCAATAAAATTATGAAAATTGACACCAGCTCAAAGGAACAATCTTCAGTGGTAGGAAGACACATTGATTTGGAGATACACAACGTAAAGCTTAAATACTTTTTATCTATCATGCAGTTTCTCCACTCCCGTAATCAACCAGAGATGCCCTCAATTTTCAAATAAAAGTATTTTTTATCATATATTTATAATAATGATAACACGTTAGCAATAAATTAGAGACAATCAAGATATCCTGCAGGGTAATTTTCACATTGTCTACAATGAGCCTGTTTTTGATTAGAAACATTAGAAATAATTACGTGAAGTATATATTAGAAAGTATGTAATTTTTATAATTAAGAAAAAGCATTAAAATATTTTATTATTTTCCATTGCAGTTACGATAACTTCATGCTGAAGGTAAAACAGTGTTAATAAGGAGAAAATGGGAATTATCTCCTAATTATATTACATTTATTGAAGACTTGTTTTGGTGTTCCTGGAAAAAAATTCTATAATATGTATATTAATATTTCTAAAAGCTAGTGCATGGCAGCCGATTCATTGAATACTATTTTAGTTATCTGGAGCAAAAATAAACTGATGTGGTAGATATTTGTCAAAAATACCTTGGACTTTCTCCACTCTGCTCTCAGCTCAACTTGTACTGCATATCTTCTCTGTCATATCTACTTATCAAAATTGTACCCATCCTACCCGCAAACACTTGGCACTACTTACATGGCTTTTCATATACTGCTCTGGATTACAGCTATTTGTGAACATATTTCACCTCACTTACTGACTCTTAGAAGACAAGCAGCCTCTTCTATTCCTCAGTATGTCTCTCATGGAAACATGTAGCACAGTGCCCTGCATTTGCCAAGTGCTTGATAAGTATGTGACAAATAAATAAATGTTGAATTTTGTCAGGATCTTGGCTTGTTTTTCTTTCTTTCTTTCTTTCTTTTTTAAATTCCCAGTTTCCTAAAGTCTTTAGAGTGTTCAGTAATTCTACTGCAGTAAAAGGGTTAGAATTTGTGGGGATAAGAGCCTGTGGCAGATATTGCTAAATCCCACTGCACCATACCTAGGTGTTGCACTTATATATACTCTATTGTTCCTTTTATTTGTCTATTTCCCACTCTGCATGCTCCATTTATGTTCCACCAGTGGGAATTACTGTCAAGACATTTTAATTTTAAAGAAAAAATATTTTTCTATTATGTTTCTGTTTTAGCAACAGTTCTGAAAAGAGAAGACTACCGAGCATAGCAGCAGGAGTCCCAGGAACGTAGCAGCAGCAGTGTTTGGGGCTGTGTGTAGCACCAGCTAGTTGTGGGTTTCCACTGGCTTTTGGGGATTCTGGCCGAAACACAGGTGGTTTCGTCGAGATGTGCTGTCTCCTTCTGAATGTTATCTCAGTGTCAATATAGGAACATGACTTAGTCTGTTCAGGCTGCTGTAACAAAATACCACAGACTGGGTGATTTATTGAAAACAAACAAACATAAATGTATTTCTTACAGTTCTGGAGGCTAGGAAGTTCAAGATCAAGACTCTGGCAGAGTTGGTGTTCAGTGAGAATCCATTTCCAGGTTCATAGAAGGCTCTCCTTTTTCTAAGTCCTTACATGGCTGACCAGGCACTGGAGCTCTCTTGTAGGGGCAGCAAATCCCTTTTATAAGGGCTCCACCCAAAAGACCCTATCTCCAAATACCGTATTAGAGATTAGGTTTCAACATATGAATTTTGGGCAAACACAGACATTCCGTCTGCAGCAAAACCTAATATTTAGGACGTCAAAAAGCAGGCAGTGACAAGAAAAATTACTGACAAATACACACTACCTAATTGGGGTCAGTGAGTCTCTCTCTCCATCTCCGCTGCCACTTACTGGTAGTTGGTATGTCTCTGACCTTTGCCAGCAAGAGATCTGCCGGTCTGCCCAAAGGAGTTGCCGTTGCCTCACAGTAGGTCCAGAAACAAAATGATTCAATGTTTTCCAGAAATATGGAGGAGGTCAGTTCTCAGAAATGTATAGTAAACTGGGCTTTCATGCTAAAATTATTTGGGGGTTGGGAGTATTTCAGCCAAGGGTATTAGTAAACATTCTTAGGGTTACTTTAATAGACTTTTTTTCCCCTCAAACACAAACAACATGTGTACCTTACCTGATTTGGGAGTACAAACAATTATTTATTTTTTCAGAAAATAATCCTCAAGAACAACGTCTTCAAAACAAACTTCACATAAATATATTTGTAGCATTTATTAAGAACATGTTTACAATTTGACAATGCTCAGCAAAATCAAAAAAGTTTCCCTTGCGGGGAGGTGAAGCAAATATTTTACATGCTGCCATCACATGATGGTTCCCACAACAGAAATAGAGCGTCAGTAGTGTCACTGGTGAGTGACCACTCTTGCAAGCATCTCCTCTCTTTTGTTTTCCTCCCGTAAGGCAGAATGAGGGCTGCTTTCTGCGGATACCCACTTATGCCCTACCTCTCAGACAGTCTATTTACTCACTTAGCCCTGCCATCACTTGTATACTTAAATCCTTGCATTAAATTCTCTGCTATTTGACTTTAGAGAGATTCCTTTCTTTCCTCCTTTTTTCTTTCCTTCCTTCCTACTTTCCTTCCTTCCATTTTTTTATTGAACTATGATAACACATATGTATTGGTAGGACATATCTCATAGATTTAAAATTCTTCTCAGATTCTTTTCATTTAGGAAATAGGGAAAAGCAAATTAACACAATGGGATTGAAGAGTTTGATAGACAATAAATTGAATATTTAAGCTAATATTTGAGAAATTCCCATGAATTAGACACTGAGATGAGCATCTGGCATAGACTTTACTGTATCTCTATGATGGTGATACTCATAAAATGCTTATTTTACATGTGCTAATACTGATAAATAAGTAGGCTAAATAATTTCCCCAAAGTGATATACTAAGTTACATAACCAAAACTCAAATATTTGGTATTTATTCAGGTATATGCATCTTCATTAATTGATAATAATAAATATTAATATATAATAAACATAATTATTGATAAAGGTATATGTATTAGGGAATAAATTTTATTAAATGCCTATTATCAGACACTTGGGCTATATATGTATTACAGCCCTGATGGAATTAAAGAAAAAAATCTGAACATGGCACCCAGACTCTTAAAGACAGTCACATTACCTTTCACAGTAGGGAAAAGCAAAGTCATAATTGCTTTTACCTCAGTCCTCTTCTGCTAAATATATTTTCTTCAGAATTTTGTTAGCAATAGAAAAATATTTATCAAATTAGCATTCTTTAAAGATAACTGAGGTCATCTTATATGTGATTGTCCACTGGGAACTAATATATTTTTAGAATTTTATTTTACCACAGTATCGGTCCTCAAAGGATAGTTTGCAGATCCTGGAGGTTTCCTATTATACTTTCAAAATATCTATATGGCCAAAACTATTTTTATAGTAACATTATGATATCATATTACCTTTCCTTTATGCATTTGTCACTGTGTAATTTTTCATTGATTGTGCAACAGCAATGGTGAAAACTTCTGATGGTAAATTTGCCCAACACAAGGCAATGGCCCTGAAATATACTAGTATCATCATAGTTTTCATTACCATAAACTTGCTGTAAAAAAAAATTAAAAACTCAGTTTTAATTAAGATCATTCTAGACGATGCAATAAAATTTATTGATTTTATTAAATCCGTGTTTGAGTCCATCCATACCTTTTTAATTGTGTGACAAAATGAGAAATGCATAAATCATTCCTGCTGTATAATGAAGTATGATGACTAATTCAAGAAAAAAACACTTGTGCAATTGATTGTGTGTGCTACCAGCTGATCTAGCTGCTTTTTTCATTAAAAAAAATAATAACCTAACAGACAGCCTATGGTTAACCAGACTTCAATTTTCTCAATAATGAGCAAGAGCATATAACTTCAAGGAAAATATCTGACAGTATTTTTATCAATGATCAAATTTGGACTTCAAGTGAAAGTTAGAATTTTGACAAAACCTGTACTAGTCCCCAAGGGCTTGAAAGCTTCCAGATATTTAAATACTTTACTGATGGGATTGGTTATAATATTTAAAAACATGGCTTTTAGTACACTATGGGTGGGGATGCAGACTGGTGCAGTCACTGTGGAAACAGTATGGAATTTCCTTAAAACACTAAGAATGAAACTCCCTCTTGACCCAGTGATTCCACCATTGGGATCATATCCTAAGAATTCTGAAACACCAATTCAAAAGAACCTATGCACCCCATTGTTCATAGCAGCGCTGTTTATAATAGCCAAGTGCTGGAAAAAGCCTAAATGCCTAAATTAGTGGATCAAAAAACTGTAGTACATTTACACAATGGAATAGTACAGAGCAGAAAGAAAGAAGGAACTCCTACCCTTCATGACAGCATAGATAGAACTGGAGAGCATTATGCTAAGTGAATTAAGCCCGGCAGTGAAAGACAAACACCATATGATCTCACCTATAAGTGGAACCTAATCAACAAAACAAACAAATGAGGAAAATAGAACCAGAGACAGAAATAAAGAACAAACTATAGTAACAGGAAGGGAGGGGGAGAGGGATAATGGGGCAAAGAAGGGGAAGGATCAAGCCAAGGAACATGTATAAAAGACCCATGAGCAAAGACAAAGGGGCAGAGGATTGAATGTGGGAGGTGGGGGGGCGGGTAGGGCAAGAGAGAGTAATGGGGACAAAATGGGGACAATTGTAATTGAACAACAATATAATTAATAAAAATAAAATATGGCTTTTTATTTGTGTGTAATGAAATGTGTCAAACATTTAGATCTACATAACTCAGCAAAACATTTGTCAAGTAATGCCAAGATCCATGCAAAGTGCAAGACAGACCAATTAATTTTATGGACTAAAATAAATGCACTGATTCTTTTAGACTGCTGACTTTTGCTGTATCAAATTATTATGCTATTTCCACAATTATGACATCTCTAAGTATCTGTTTGAGGCTGGATTTTCTTTACTTACTGCAAACCAAAACAATAAACTCTACAGATTGAACATACCAGCAGATACCAGATAGCTACTGGCTTCTATTAAGCCAGTCACTACAGAGATTTAAAGTAGTTAATAGAATGCCATTTTCACTAAAGTTTTTTTGTTTGGGAAACAGTTTTCTTTTATTAAAAATGATTTATGCTAGAATGTAATGTTAATTATTTTATCAGTAAATATTTTCCTCAATTTTAATTTCTAGTATGGCAAATATTTATAGATATAGTCCACATGAATAACATCTCTTTATAGTGCTCAGTAATTTTTAACTAGTTTAAAGGGGTGATGTTTCACCACCTCAGGAGATTCCTGGGTAAAATTTGAGACTGGCCCCTCATGCAAGGAGGACAAGGAGAGGCAGAAGAAAGAGGAAAACCATTACAGATTGGTCGGTGGCAGTTTTAAGAATCATGAAAACTCACAAAGCTTGTCTTGGGTGCCATAAGACAAGTAATCTCCACAACCGCCCGCTGGAAGCTTAAATGTTTATGTAGAGGCTTTAGTGGGGCTCAGTCCGGTGTACAGCCCAGGTGGTCTCAACACCACCTTACTCTCGCGAGGTTCCCCTCGCTGAAATGGCTCCAGCTGTGTGTATGTACTCCCAGAACAAGGGAGGTGAGGAGCTGCAGATTGCCGGGATCCAGCATGGGGTCAACCGGACAGTCCTCTCAATGATCAACTCCAACAAAGGGTCCTGAGACCAAAAAAGTTTGAGAATGGTTTTCTAAACATTTTAAAATAAAGTTATTGGTAGAGTATAAAATTAATGTGTTCCAGGAGCAGAAGTTTCCCTCTGTTTAGTTAGTGTAGTTATTCTTGGTAGAAAACATTTCTCTGGGCGTTTTTACTAAAAGAGCCACAGTCCCTCTCTCCACAGGTGGAATGAAATGAGTGCCCACTGTTTGCTTAGCGAAAGGTAACAGGTAAAATGAGTTTCACATGGCTTCAGGGAATAAGCAGCATCTAAAGCAGGACTTTTTACTTTCCTGCAGAACTTGGACCTATCTCTCTTTAGGCTCATCTTCTAGCCACTTGCTATTTCTATTTTCTCCTATTTATCCCATTCACCCATTACTTTTTAAACTTTATTTTCAGTAATTATCTCTCTTTTTCTCCTTCCCTCCCCAGAGTCCCTTCCACTTTTTTTCCCCCAACCTTATTGAAATATTGGACTCAGTTTAAAGTGGCTTATGTTCATGATCAGGCTCTTAAAGATAACGTTGGACTTTTAGAGCATATTTTAATTGTACAGTCTCCAAGATTAACTTGAATTATTACCAGTCCTATTTAATGGTGGATTAGGCAACTCAAATTGCAGTAACTGCATCATGTAAATGTTTGACAGTAAAATAGCCATTTCCTTTTGAAATGCACGGTGTCCAGGGCGGCTATCCTTTTGGCGTCTCTGGGCCAAATTGAAAGAAGAGTTGTCTTGAGCCACACGTTATATACACAAACACTAACAAAAACTGATGAGCAAAAAAAAAAAAAAGGGTTTTAAGTAAATTAACGATTTTGTGTTGGGCCTCATTCATAGCCATCCTGGGCTGCATGTGGACCACAGGTTGTGGGTTGGACACCCCTGGCAGACAATCAAGAGACAAGAATACTCTTCTCTGCCTGGTTTATAATAGAACAATTCATGTAATAAAATCCAATGTGACCATTAAATCTTTAAAGTCAAAAATCAAAGACTAATTATCATTTGCATGATATGCTAGTGGCAAAATGGTATACATATTCAGAATGTATATGCATGCATAAAAAAGGCACTGAAAAGGGAAGAAGATTTATTAAAATATGGTGATCTATGGTTTGAGTACTTACAAATGTGATAAATCTGTTGCTTTTCAAACTTGGGTGAAAAGTGATAATACATACTTCTGAAAGAAAGCAAGATACATAACAGGATATTTCACTGCTCAACGCTGAGGAGTGTTGTAATCTGAAACAAAAACTGGGAACTAGTCTCTTGCTATCTAGTATGTCAGAGTTCCAGAATTGTATTGTACAAGCCAAAATCATTTCTCTGTAAGCCCCATCTTTATTTAATGGAAATAGTACTTCAAACCATAATCTTCAAATCACAAATGCTCATTGCTATGTGCTGGCCATTGTTTCTAAGTCTTCATATGTCACTTGTTCTTTTTGCTACAAAGGATATGTAGTGACACAAAGGATTTTTTCTTTTAATATTGAGTAGTTTTTCTAGAATATATCTCAGTTTTCATGCTGATATTTTATTTTCAGGTCTAGAGTGTGCTCTTTCTTTGTGCCTTCAAATCTTTAGTATTTCATGAAAGTTTATTTCTTTGAATTACCAAATTTAGTGTTAACTCTGGTCTTTGGATTTCTTTTTTAATGCTTTATTTTATCTCTATATTGTCTATATTCAATATTTCACTTTCTGATTATTTTTATCACTATATTCTTGACTTTTTTCATATCCTCATTTATACGTTATATTCCTCTTAAGGAATTTGCAAATTTTTTTGTTCTTATATCTATTCATTCCTCTATTGTTTCTATTTCAATCTTCATTTATGAAATAAATTTTCCTTTATCCAATCATCTCCTGACTTCTCTCTATGGCACCCGTTTATCCCTGTTTTTCCATATCTTATTAGTTTTGATTCCAATCAAAGAAATTTCTCCTCAGTGTTGTGTCAGATTTTGGAAAGAGTCCTGGAAGCTCCGTTTAAGCAATTTTAAGGATTAGCTTGCACCAGCCCTGTTATAATCACCTGAAGCCCTTACACTTACCCTCTAACAGGGTGGGAGAAATTCTCTCAATTGAAATTGCAGTTATTAAATCCACCTGCCATGTTTTAAAACAAACTAATATCTATTGCCTATTTTAGGTTTCTTCTATTCTCAGGTGTGTCAGATGTTTAGCTTGCTTCTCTCTGCTTCTTCCTGCAAAGGTTGAAACCAGTATATCTTGCTGCCACTGAAATCTGGGTTTTATATTTATTTTCTCTAGTCTGATTTTATTAATATGTGAATATTCAGAAAGCCTCAATTTAATGACTACCCACTGCCAATCCATTCAAATCTGCTCCATAGAGTTTATATTAACAGTTACTTGAAATAAAGTGTTAAACCCTGGAGTTCATGCAGGACAATTCTCTTTATAGAGACAATATATGGAAATGATTATTTTATTCAAATTCCTTTAATCATATTCAATTGATTTCTAATTATTTCTATTGTAACCAAAGTAACAGTAGTCTTTCCATTATATAAAGGGTTTGAACTATTGTAGAAGTGGATCTGATATTTGTTGTTTGTGAATAATATAAAGAATTAGCCATGGTTGATGTGGCTCGGTGGGTTGGGCACTGGCTTTGAACTGAAGAGTCACTGGTTTGATTCCCAGTCAGGATACATGTCTGAGTTGCTGGTCAGACCCCCAGTTGGGGGAATGCAAGAAGCAACCAATCAATTTTATTTTCCTCCCTCTCTTCCACTCTCTCAAAAAATAAAAAATAAAATCTCAAAAAAGAAAAGAGTTACTGTGAGCATATTCCAGGATTAAGCATGATACATACATTTTCTATCTAAAATTGGTGGATGCTGCCCAGATCTATGAGTGTTTCTTCTAGGTGAACAACTTCTATACAGAACAAAACATTTTTTCAAAAAACAAGCGAGGTAGGGAAAAAGAGAGAGAGAAGAGAGAGAGAGAGAGAAGTGCGAGAAGAGAAAAAAGTATGACTGTTTTCTGGTGACCCATAACAGTGATACTCTGTTCCTTTTGTAAGTCAGTGAGAAGGCTGTCAGGGTGTTTGGGTTCACACACAATATGTAAAATCAGTGTGACTTCCCTTGATGCGCAGAAATAGAGAAATATTCACAATGATAAAATGTCATAACATTATTTCTGATACACTTTTTCAAGTAAATGGCTGCTTATATTCTGCTTACTTTAGCTTCTTTTTTTCCTTAGGCATTTTAAAGAGTCTCAGCAATCAATTAACACCCTTACTTTTTCTCCTACTATAGAAGTTATATTTTTAAAAAGGTATATTCTGTTTTAGAAAAACTACCTCCCGTAAAATATCTGTATCACTTATTTGACTTAGTTCAGGCTACTCTAACAGAATACCATACCGAGTGGCTTATAAACAACAGAAGTTTATTTCTCATAATTCTGAAGGTTGAAACCCAAGGTCAGGGTACCAGCATGGCAGGGTTCTGGTGAGAGCCCTTCTCCAGATTGTAGATGGTCATTTTCTTCTTCTAGCCTCACATGAAAGAAAGAGGGATGGAGAATTCTCTGGGATCCTTGTTATAAGGCCACTGACCCTATTCATGAGGGCTCTGCCCTCATGACCTAATTATCTCCAAATTCTTACCTCCTAACACTATAACATTGAGAGAATTTTGGGAAGACACATACATTCAGTCCATACAACTATTTCTTTCAGAAATTAGATAAGATACTGCAGTTTGAAGGCAGATGTTGTTATTCACTTAGCAATCTTCTAAAGAGCTGCAAGTATAGTAGATATTAAGTAAATATTATAAAATATTATGAAAGTAAACATAAAAAATTAGAGATATTATGAAAGAGGATGGAATAGATGGAGGGAAAAATTGAAGATATATATATTCTTTATATATCAAACTGTTGTATATACCTTGGATAACAAAGAGATACATATATCATCTTGTCAATTCATGGAATGTTGGAGATGCTGCCTATAGTCTGGCGATTAGAACTAAAATATTTAAATGCATGCAAATTTTATTTAAAATTTGCCTCTATTTTAAATAAATGAAACCTTACCATGTCTATATCCATTGATTCTATAATACCAACTTCTAAAAATTTATCCTATGGAAATTGCATAACATGTATTTGAATATGAAATTTCAATGTTTATTGTAACATTTTGAAATAGTGGGGAAAAATAAACTACATGACCAATAATAGGGATCAATTTAACATAAAAGGGCAAGAAGTATTCAATTGTGTTGTATGTGGCAATAAAATCATGTCTCTGATGACTATTTAACAACATGGTAAAAAAAGATTTCTGACATTGTAACTGAGAGAAAGTTCAATGAGGTTGCGTTGTTTTAGGTGACATAATGTGTAAAAGAAATATTGGAAATTAAATGACATTTAACTACATATGTACATATGAAACCAGAATTCAACTGCAAATATTTTCTACCCACCTGTTTTCAAACTCATAAAACTTGATTTCACAATGCCCTTTTGTACAAGTGTATCAAATAACCATATTTATTGTACACTTTAAATATGTACTATTATATTTGTCAATTATTCATTGATACAGTTTAAAAATACAAAAAATAAAGAGCTTGTGAGAAATCAAACCAATACATTGTCAAAATTAAATAATGTGTGAATAAAAATATTAGCATATGTTATTCAAATAAATATTTTAAATATTGTAAAATAAACTTGTTTTGACAACCTTCAAAAATAAAAAGGCCCTATGAAGAAAATGTTTGGAAGGATAAATAGTGCTGGAAGGAGATTTGACTTGGGATGGTAAACACACAATATGATATACAGAATACGTATTATAGAATTGTACACCTAAAACCTATATAATTTTATTAACCAATGTCACCCCAATAAATGCAATTAAAAAATAAAAAATTGGAATATAAGGCACTAACAAAAACGACTGTTGATATCATTAGAAAGAAACTGAGTTGATTAAACAAAATTTTCACATATTTAACATAATGTTATGTAGTGTTAGATGAAAACTAATAAGGAAAAAGCAGTAGAATGGAAGTCCTTTGGAGGCAGACATTCTTTGAGAAAAATAAAGCCCATTACATTGGACATTAGGAATAAAAAACTCTATGACTATGTCAACAAACAACACAAAGTGTAAAAGAGGTCCTTTATATCAAACAACTAACTTTGATTTTGATGCCAGTTCTCCTTATCAAAAATGTTCTCTCATCTGATGTCTTTACACAATCAGGGTCAGGGTTATCCTGGAATTAAGTCTTAATTTTGTTACACAGGAGAGTTTTAAATTAAAACTTGCTCATAAAAGTGCAAAGGCAGCATATTGTTTAAGCTGTGCCTGGGTGTGACCCAGGCAGTACAGGCTAAGGTTGAAATTGCACGCCTGTGTTTCTTCTTATCTTAATGCTACCATCTGCATTTACTTAGGTTTTACTTAGGATAAACGTACATTGTGTTGCAATTGTGTCGATATTCTTGATATTTTCTAATCTTCCAAGAAGTCATTTATATCGTGATAGCTATCACAGCTTTGGACCTAAGTAATCTAATATTATGGTTTTGTTTTTTTTTTCATTTTCTTCTTTGAAAGTTACATGATATAAGAATTTTTAGGAATACTCTGACAACTCTGTGTCATTGGTATGATAATCTAATATAAAACATTAATTCAAATCAGTTTTTGTCTATCAGCCCCCAAATATCATGAGGGAAGACATAATATTCCGGTAATCTTTATTTAGTGCCATTCCACATAGTTATTTGTGTCAGTTCCTTGTCCAGGGCCTACCTGTCAGCAATAAATGAATTACTCCCCAGCTAGTAAATCACAGAACTCTCCTGAGCTTCTCAGACAAACAAAGCAAGATGATGAATCTGTAGCCCTAAGAGGTTTATTCATAAATATCCATTTTGTTTAAGGCACTTGGGTCTACTCAATGGAAGATCAGTTTTCTTCCGTAAACCACTGGAAAAGTGTTTATCTGGAAAGAAATGCAAATGGAATAATGTTCATTTTCTAATCTCCTTCAAATTTCAGGATTTCCTTATGAAATTAATAGCATGGAAAAATTTTTTAACTTGTTTGAGTAGATATTTAAATTGAGAGCAGATATTTAAAAATCAGAACAGAGGAAATAACCCCTCCCCCAACAAAAATTGGGTGATTATTGATTTTCTTTCTTTAAGCTTTTTCCACATTTAAGAAACATTTCCAGAGTTTCTGGGAGAGGAATAGCTCTCATTTCTTCATATTTGAAGTGAAAATAATAGAGAAAGTATTGGTAGTTAGGGTCATATATTTTATGTGACTCAGATAATAGTTTTAGTAAGTGCCTTTTTCTTCAGAGACTCAAGCCCAGACTGGGAGCAGCTAAAGGGCTTTTCTCACTGACAATGTTGGAACTCATAAGGGAAATATATTCTGTCACTGTGAACTTATTCCTAAGTGGGATAAAATTTCCTGACTAACATTCAGCTGCTTAAAATTCAGTTGAATAGATACAATATTTTATGATTGCAAAGCATAAATCATGTCAGTGAGGCAGCCCTAGATATTATTGTATTAACTATTTTCTAAGTTTTTAGAGAAGGCAGACTTGTGGGAAAACTTACAGAAGACACTTTAAAAAATAGTTTCTTCTCAATCTATGCTATCTATATGTATGAGTACTTTGAAAGAAATAGCTAACTTTATAATATAAAATTATTTGAATTAATTTGTATATTATTTAGCATAGTGACAATCTAGTGCTAACTAGTTCTATCCTGAGCACTTTTTTCCAAGAACTCTTAAATGAATTAAAATCAACGCATTCTTCATAAGTGTTAGTTTTAAATCTCAAGTATTGACATTTTATTTTAACTTAGGTTAAAATTAACATTTTATTTACCTTAATCAAAAGGTTACCAAGCAAAGAAACAAAGAACCACATGTGACTTTTATTGTGTGTGTTAAAATTACTCTATAAAATGAAGAACACATATGAATTAAGGACAAGGAGAACCCAGCGTTGGCCCCTTGCAAATATACTGTTCTATAGATTTTAGTTTCTATTTTCTGTGGTCAGAATATACTTTGCTGGGTGGAATATTGATGAGGAAGTAGTTTTGTTCTTACACAAAGAGTATTTTATACTTTCAGAATTCTTTGTTATTTATTTGTTTGATTTCACCTCATAAGGTGAGTGACAAAAGCTATTATTTTCATAAAGAAAAGGCCACTGTCAGCTTTAACTCCAGGTGCTTTATTCATGGTCACTGGGGTTTATGTTTCCATTATAGCATCTGCCTTAGAATATAGCTGAGGAAGGCATTTCAGAATTGAAATCCCCCAAATCAGTTAACCACTTGTAATTCATGCTCTATCAAATCACGTCTTTGGAGTATAGAAAATGCCATTATGGATTTGCCGAAGACCCTTTGATGTACACAAAGACATTTTGTTGGGCTCTTAAGAAATTCATAAAATTAACGAGCACATGGTCTTGCCCTCCAGTGGTTTACCTGTTGTGGTTTCACATGCTGGCTAATAATTAGAATCACCCAAGGAGCTTATAAAAATTACTGATGCCCATCTATTAACAATAATTCTGATTTGCCTTTCATGCCAGCTGCATTGAGCACTACTGGTCTAGAGTGTCTTAAACATGAGCAAACACATGAATCATTTGAGGACATGTATAACATGAGAAATCTGAGTTTGTAGGTCTAATGAGGCTCCTGATGTTCTTCATTTCTAACAAGCTGCCAACTGATGCTAATTAAAAAGAAAAAAGTCAAAAAGATGAATACATATCAATGAATGCCCCGGGATCCCATTTCAAATAAACACAAGTAAACCTACATCAAAAGTAATTAAGTCTTTACCAAGGAACTTCCTTATTGTCCAGTAATTGATAACTAATAGCAGAATTAAAGGCCACAAAGGGAATCCTAAGTCACAAGAAAAAAAGTCAAAAAAAGTTGGAAAGGAAATAGGTAAAACAAATTTTTAAAATTATTGTTACTTTATATTAATTAAAAAAAACAATTTAACACATATCTTTAGTAAATATAAAGTCAAAATTATAACTCAACACTTTAATGCAAAAATAAGCTAAGAATAAATTTTTGGATAGTATTTCTTTGACAAAATTTATGATAGTATTATGACAGAATGGTAAATTTATATAGTTAATTTTTATAGCTTCATGTCAATTTGATCAATACTGTAAAATTATTTCACAATTATGTCAATGAATTTCTTTGATTTTTCAATAGTCAAACTATCCTCTTTTTAAAAATTATCCTTGTTTATACAATATTTATTTATTTCTTCCTCAAATTTAATTGGTCTCATCATCAAATCTTTCCTTTGCCAAAATCTCTGTTCTTTAAGACTATTTGAGCAAATTTGTAGATATCCCAAAACTTTTTTAGGTATTTGCAATTTCATTGTGCAGCAGTTTTCTATTGGCATACTTTGTTCCTCTAAAGTTTATCCAAGTCAGACAGAGAATGACCTACACATAAATTATTTGGAAAGTGAGAGTATATTTCAATGTCAAGTGAGAGGCGAAATGATTGAGAAGTGATTAATTTCATAAGTGGTCAGTTTTTAGTGAATTGTTTAGTGTTACGGCAACTTTGCTCTCATCTGCACACTCGTATTTACATATGATCATTTAAATGAAGGCTTTTCTGCTCTGGAGTTCTCTTATTCATATTAACCATTCATCCAACAGAACTATGAATCTGCTTATGGCACTGAGCCGCGTGGATGGAACTTGTGCATTAAGATTCTGCTAGGTAACAGAATCATGAGGGTAAAAAAAAAAAGAGGATCTTTTTGGCCCAATCCAAAGATCTTTGCTTCCACCTACCACGTGTTTGCTCTCCTTACACAATCAGTTCTACTTCAGAATCTCTTCGTCCTCACTTTCCATCTTTGTCAATGTCCTTGCAACTGGGTAAGTTTCGTCTCTGTACGGCGGATTCACACTCTGCTCTGATAGTGCAGGGGATGCCATTAAAGGCTACTGCTGTCACATACTGTGAGAAATGTTGGTCAGACTTCCACCCCTAAGCAGGGCTAAGTGCTCTGTGGCACAGTCAACAGCATGGTTGATTGGGCTGGTGACCTCACTGTCAGAGGGCAGGTACAACCTCCTGATGGACATGCAGAATCGACTCAATAAAGTCATAAAAAGTGTGGGCAAGATTGAGCACACCTTCTGGGGTGAGGGGTCCTTGTTCAGGTGCCAGATGAGGGGAGTACCCCATTCCTGCAGAGTCCCCCAGGGTTGCTGTGGATGAAGAAATAAAATAAGTCATTCCAGGCACCCTTAGTCTGCTAGGAAAAAGGGGTGGTGATTCCCTCTATTGAAGAATGCCCAAAGCCCTTCTCTTGAAGTGGCTTTTACTGAGAATGACATGCACAGGGGTATACAGCATGCATGCAAAGCTCATGGATCAATGTCAAATGACTATGTTTGAAGGAACACAGAGATTTGCCTCAGGTCAGGGTCTGGTAGATAGGGTAGCACCCATTCGGCCCTGAAATCTGGGAAACTGATCACATTCTATGCTTAATTCCAAACATCAGTACTCATTAACTCAAGGGCATTCTTAGCAAAGCAAGTTTCAAAGGATTTAATGCATTCCTTTGCCAGGCCTAAGTGCCCCCAGGAACTGCCTGAATACTAGGCTGTACCTTCCTCTAGTACTCTTTCAAGCCAGAGTCAGGCAGATGGGGCAGAGCAGCCAAGAAATAAGGAGACTTCTTTAGACAGAATGAGGACTCTGGCCATGACAAAGCCGAGGGATGAGAGTCTTTTGCCATTTCTCTATGTCCCACAAGTCCTTCCCTGAGGGCCCCTATGTGACTGTGTCTGTCTTAGGTTGCCCCTGCCGTCGAGGGACCTTACCTGTCATTGACTAACCAGAGATCCTCCAGGGGCCAAGCAGGGTGATGTGAGGGAGACAGGGGCTGCATCCCTGCCAGGGGGGACACGTTTTGTCTCCTCAGTGGCCTATTTTCCCAAGGCCTCCTTGCTCAGGTCCAGCCTTGGGGCCCTCTTGTCTATTGGCAAGGCTACAGTCTCTGAAACCAGGCAGGACAGTTCCCAACACTGAAGGTCCTTTTATACTGAACAAAAGACAGAACTGGCCACTGGCCTTGTGGATGGAGACTTGATTAAGAGTTTCCTAGGCATCAGCCGGCCCAAAATGCAGGGTGTGTGGTGTTTTAAAACTTCAGTATGATGATGGCAGTAGAATGAAGCGAGAAGCCACGACAGGCGACCTGATCAAGGCTGTGGAGGAAATGACGCAGATCCATTAGCCAAAGGCAGGGATTCCCTTTCCCAGACCCTTCCTGAAGGCTTTGCCCTCCTGCCTCCCCTTCCCCACCACTGACTTGTCTGTCATAGGAATATTTTCCCTAAATTAGCTGCCTCAGAAGTCACCTGTGTGGAAATGGGGAATTCTTAGAACTAAAACCAGTACACTGGACAGCTGGGAATGGGCTGAAGGTAAAATATTTTTTTCCTTGGGTTTTAACCAGCCTCACATGATTCCAGCCATTACCTTGGACCACCAAGCCTTGATTGGTGTTGGAGTTTCTCCTTCCAGGGAGGGAGGGATTTTGCAGCTCTTTGGCTGAAAGGAAACTCTGTGTGTGTGTATCACTCATGCATTTGCCCTCTGCTATTTTTTTATTTAGGTTGGTGGTATGGGAAGTTGTGGAGAAAAGGAAGAGGGGCCAGAGGGGTTCATTGTCTTTGAAGTGACAGCTCCCTTTTACTTTCTCCTGTTGCCTCTGAGAGCTTTGGGTCTGGAGACCTGACCACCAGGACATGGGCTGCCTGAGTATAAACCTGGAGATGGTGGATGACCCCTGAGCCGCAACCTCTTTGTCTCTGGAGGACTGCCTTCTTCAGAGAGAAGGAGGTAGGTGGATGTGAGTTGGTGGTTAGTTTCTGAGTTTTATAATAAAGTAGAATCTAAGACAGGTCAAAAAAAAAAAAAGAAAAGAGAAGAAAAGACAAGGGAAGGGAAGGGAAAGAAAAAGAAAAAGAAAAAAGAAGAGAAAAGAAAAAAAGGAAAGTATTAGCCGATCCCTTATGTAATCAGCTAGTTCCAACACACCTTTGAACCTGCATGTTTGCATAACTGAGCATTGTCATGTGACGATAACTCTTTTAAATGCTGCAGATCATTGATCCTGAAGTTCATCCATCTCTGAACTGAAATATTTGCAGTTTTCCATCTAACCCTCTATACCACACTTTTAATTTTATGATCTCATGCATGTTGATAGCTTGAGAATATTTACCTATACTCTCTAAATAACCTAAATTTCTAGTTGAAGATAAAAGAGACAAGGTCTAAAAAATAGCAACATTGCTTTTATTTATTTTCTAACCCATATATATATATATATTTATTTCACTGAACCAATAATTTTCACCTTTCTTATCACTTCTAAATATTGTGAAAACTAACAAGCTTATGTACTGAAGTGTTTTATTTAATTGTGTAAACACGGCAAGTAGTTTATAAATGCACATCTGGAAAAAATGTACTCACCTCTACACCTCACATTCTCTTCACTGTTTTGGCTTTTGGAAAATACATTTAGTATTTGTTTGTATGACCTAGGATTTAAATTATAGAAGAGATTTATTAGTAACATAACCAGTAGCAATATTAATAAATATCCCAAATATTTCAAGTTTCCTAATGGGCTTGGTTTTTACTAACCACTGTAAATGAACAGGAAATAATTTTTCTAATTACACTAAAGATTTCCCTGCATCTTTATTTCTATAAAATATCAACATCATATTATACATTTGGAATGTAATAAATCCATTCTAGAGTTTCAGAGCAGTATAATCTTCATCTTAGGATACAATAATAAAAAATGAACTGTTCTGAAGAAAGCAGAAAGACTAGCAGGTATCTATAGCCATGTCTAGCTCTGAAGCTCAATTTCATAATGTACCAGGAGTATTTGCTACATAAGTAGCATTTTAATACATCCTTACTAAAAGAAGAGTTATATATGTTCATGTGCAAAAACATTATTCAATGTTAAAGTATTTGTTACTTTTTAGGTCATTTGCACAATGCTTTTTCTTTTCTCATTCAATAAGGAAGAATATTATTCCTTTAAGAATATTTATAACTTTTTTGCGAATGCTATATGTAAGGATCAACTTTTCTGTTTTTTCTTTTGAAATTATGTTTATGAAAAGCATTCCTATTTGCCCAAATTCTATATATTTTGATTCCATGTTTTCTTTTATTATTAGTTGAGATGACTGCAAAAGTTTCTCAGCTTATGATTTGGGCATATTTCTATTTTATTCGCTCTTTGTGAATTATTTAAGACAAGTTCAAATGTCTAAAGCTTGCAAGTTTTTATAATACTATGTTTAATTATATCCATAGTTGTCTTCTGAACATAACTCTTACCTATCACTGAATAACTCAGAGAATTTTTATAACTCTGCCTTCTTGTCTCATAATTTAAAAATATTAAATTTTGAATCCTATACAGTTCCTTGGTTCTCAAAAACTCCTCAACAAACAGACTCCTCTGAATGCAAAACACCGCTTGTTTACCGGATCTCAGGAATGTCTCTTCATCTGATGGACCTGTTTGTAAGGCCTGCATTTGTTGTTAGCTATCAATTATATATGTGATTCTCCATCTTTAAAATTTCAGGAGATGGATTTAGTGCCTGAGAGCCACAATTAGATTCAGAAATTGGGAGGCAGAGGGCCAGAACAGCGTTCTTACAGCAGTGAAAGTTGTCTGCTGACTCAGCCATAATCCATCCACTTTCTTCACATGGTTTCCTCTAATGCCTTTCTGTTTGGGCACAAAGGGATTCCTTTTAGGTGACATAAGAGAATAGCTAAGTGTTTTTATCCCTTTCAACATTGTTAAGTATTAGGAAATAAAACAAGATGGTAAGAGTGATACTTCATTTCAAACATTTAATAATTAAAACCATATTGTTTTCAATTTTTGTGGCTACCGTTATATTTGAACTATGTACGATCAAGTGAAAAAGTCTAGATAGATTTGTACAATTTATTTTCCTTTTTGTCATTCTTCTGCATTAAAACGGGGCTAAGGTTAAAATTGTTAGCGAGAGGAATATTAGTTCTCAAATGTATTTCAATATTATTGTAAGAAATTCTGACGTTAATGATAAAAAGGCTGAGCCTTAATCCCAGAAACAAAATGAGTCTCTACTCAGGGAAAAAGTAATCAGTCGACTTAAAAGTAATCAGTGATCATGCACAGTTAGAACATTTTAGAGGGGAAATGATAGCAACAGCTTTCACAGGGTCAAGTTTCTATTAGTAAGTTTTTGGACTGAGTTTCAAGTTACATATTAGATGACAATATCATAAGCCACTGTCTTCTAGCACTGAAATAAAAACCAAGTGGTACTATTTCACACTGGCATTAAAATGAGAGCTATAGAAAATTATTTTATAACCTATGTAAATTTTTTGAAAGTTAGAAAAGAATGCTTTTCTCAAATTATGTATTTTTGATAAGACCTACATTTTAATGCAATTCTAGTTATGAAAAATATATTCCTCCAACTTTAAAATTTCACAAAAAGGCAACGTTGATTAAGATTAGTTTTAGGTGATATTAAATGTGCTATTGGATAAGTCACTACTACTGTTTTTTTCCCTATGGTTGCATTATGTAGTACTTTGTCTAAAATCTGGGTAAATTTGCTGGCTAATCAGTGCATGAAGTCTATGTTTGATTCTTCCTTCCTCCACCTTTAAAACGAGGATTGTAAGTGGATTTTTCAATGTTTTTTTGCACAATTTTAAAGTTTAGTTCATTTTGTTCTCATTTGGCCTTATTGTGATCTTATCATATGTATAAATTTCATTATTTTGTCAAGAGGAATAATCAGCTACTTCACGTATTAGATAAAAACACATCCTATTTCAGTTTAAAAATAACAAAAAATTAATTATAAAGAATATGTGAGGAATCTTGTATGTATCCATAAAGATTGTTGTGATAGTACCTTAAGGCTTTAGTTCTGTCAGTTTTAATGTTACATCCTTTGTCTTCTCCTCAGTGAAAAATTAGATGTTGCAGCAACCTAACATAGTGGAAATTGGTAGCTGAGGCATATCCCTTTTTGTTTTATGCATTTGAACATCTTGTAAGTATAATATATACTTTTTCAGGATCATATTTCTTTCAATATGTGTTGGCTTTAGACAGATCTGGACCAAAACTTAACTTTACAAATAAAATAATATTAGTTTAGTATTAATCACTAGCTCTCTCTCTCTCTCTTTCTCACTCTCTTTCTCTCTCTCTCTCCACACACATATATATGTATAAAATATGTATAATAATACATGACAGAACAAGAACTGATATTGATAGAGTACTTACTAATGTCAAATGGACTGGACCACCACATGATTCCTTTCCTTAACTGCTGCCAGAAGCATAAGATGAAGCAAATGATTTATGGGCTCCTGGGAACAACAGAGCCACAAGATGGAAGGAGAATAAATGAATATGCATATGAAAACTGCACCCCAGTGAGGGACATCTGTATTGGACTATATGTAATCTAAAATACAATGGTGTTGTGCAAAGCCACTGATAGTTGAGACTTTTTTTATATTACAGTCTCCCTTTTTATCAGCTGGATGGCAGAAGTAATAGAGATTAATAGATATGCTCAATTCTTCTTTCAAAATTCTGGATCGTTTTCACTTCGACAAAATATTTCCCTGGGCTTCGGTTTCTTTTGCCATAAGAAAGGATGATATAAATGGCTCTTTCCAGAACTAATATTCCAGAACTAATATCCAGAACTTATTGTTTAGATACAAACAAAATTATTTTAACAGACAAAAGAATCTTGTTTAGCATTATTAGTATATATTTTCCACATTCAAATTCCCTATTTTAATACGGGTTTGGAAGGATTGAGAGTCTACTAAGTTTATTAGTCGAATCTTGTTATTTGAAAAATCTTTATGATAAATAGTCACCACTATAGAAAATAAAATCTAAGTATATAGATGAAAGAAAATAATAAAAATAAGATATTACCAAAGATAAACAAGCATTGTTTAATGGATGCCCTTTACTTGACTTACTGCATGTTTACATTTTTCAACAGAGGTGGTAGGTCTGATTTGTTCTAAGCATTGGTAAATAGGTTACACTAGGCAATTATTAAAAATCATGTTTCAGGAAGGCTATATACTTACCACACACAGGCTGTACAATCTTGGTAGCTTTTTAGAAATTATACAACTACTTTAATATTAAAGCATTTCAATCCTGGCAACATAAAATAAACTATGAAACCAAGACCTGAATATTCTATCAGTACATCTGAAAAAGAAACAATGCAAATAGATTAGGAAGCAGCATAACAAAGCTGCATACTTTGTACATTTTGTTCAGTTATTGTGAGACAAGAAAAGAAAAAGAATAGAGGAAAGTGGGGAGATGACAAAAGAAAGGAACCAAAAGAAAGCTTGAAAGGTCTTTTTTTTTTTCCTCATTTCAATGCTTCCTACTCTGTTTTGTCATGTTGTTATTGCATGGCTACATTCACTTAACTTATAGAATAAAAAAAGTTAACTAGATAACTTTGTATTTAATCTTATATATTAAGAAAAATGGCATCAAGTCATAGAAAATTTATTCTCTGTTTCACTTATTAATTTATTGCCTTCAACTCCAAATTCACCCTGATTGTCTGCTCTGAAAAAATTCAGATGCTCTCTTTAACTATTTTTTGTTTTCTGGTTTGTACAACGTTAAGTGGTCTCAGTAGAGGTCACTGAAGAGACACTGCAGAAGCAATAGCGTTCTTCTTGGTTCTGATGTAGTATCTCAGTTTCTCCAGCACCTACTTCTACAGAATTTGCGTCTTCTCCAGTATCCCATTCTTGTCTCCCCAACACCTGACTCTATGAGGGGAGGCCCCCCAAAATCCCGTAATTTATTTATTAAAAACTGTGTATTTATTCTTATATGTTTAAACTTCAGTCATCTTCAAAGTACTCTCCATTTGAGGCAATACACCTAGTGAGACTTTTTTCCTCTGCTCAAAACAGTTTTTGAACTTGTAGATCTTGATAGCTTTTAGTGCTTCTGCCCCTTTTTGTTTCACCTCTTCCATGTCAGCAAACTATTTCCCTTTAAGGACTTTTTTCATCCAGGGAAACAACAACAACAAAAAGTCACTTAGGGTGAGATCAGATGAATAGGAATGATGGGGCACGGGGGTCACACAGTTTCTGGTCAACACTGCTGAACCCTCATTGCAGTGTGGGCAGGTGGGCTCATAAATCACTCACTGTGAAATGGGCAAACCCACTGAATATCTTTAAAAAAAAGTTCACAGAAGCTGAACACAGCCTCTCACCAACAATGCCAGCTGGTACACTGATACACATGGATTTCTAGAACACTCACCTGGTTGGGGAAGCCTGTACTACAAAAGGCCCACCCTCCAGAAGGTAATTTCTTTTTTTTTTTTTTTTGCTACCCCCTTGTATGTACATTCAAATTTCTGAAGCTCTGAAAGCACTTGAAATATTTACCTAATTAGACCGTGTCGTGGCTCAGAAAACAACAACAACAAAAAATACACTTTAACTAATTTAAAAAAATATATAAACTACACAAAATACATGCTTAAACCATGATGGAATTAAACTATCAATAACAGATAAAAAACTAGAATATTACCAAATATTTGAAAATTTAAAAAAGTTTCAATGTAATATGAGTAAAATAAAAAGCACCAAAAATTAATAAAATATACTTATAAATAAATGGAAACTTGAACATTATGTATCAGAATTTGTGGGAAGAAGCTAAAGCAGTAATTAGAGGGAAAATATAGAGTGAAATGCAAAAAGTTTTTAAATTTAAACCTGAGCTTTGTGGAGGTTCATAATAAGCTACGCCAAGATGTGCCTCAGTGGTATACATAGTACTTTGAACCAAAGACAATTTTAGCTTCAGGCTCAAGTGAAACTTCTGCCTCCTTCCTTTAACCGCCTAGGAGAACTTACTTTGGGGTCCTTGTCCGTAACAAGAGATTATCAGACATAACCTCTTTTGACCTGTCTTTAGGGTGGGATGAACTTCTATTTAATAAATATCTGTTCTTCTTATCCGGCAATGAACCTTTGACATCCCCAAGGCACTTTACCTCATCGATAGCTCAGGATGTCATGCATACCCATGTCCCCTTTCTGTCTTTCAGCCTCTTGTGCATATGGAGTCTTTACTCTCTCATGGGTTTGGAGTTCCCTATATATTTATGTATTAAATTTGGTTATTCTTCTGTTAATCTGTTTCATGTCTATTTGATTATTAGACCAATCAGAGAACCTTGAAAGTAGAAAAAAATTTTGTTCTACACGTACAGCTTTGAACTTAGGAAAGTAGAGGGAAAGAAGTAAATTAAGCCTCAAGTAAGCAAAGGGGGAAATATAACAAAAATTGATGCATAAATCATTGAAATTGAAAACTGCATATAAAAAATCAATGAAACAAAAACATAGTTCTTTAAGATACTAACAAATCTAATAATCCTCTAGTATGACTAACTAAGAATAAAAAAGACACACGGCCACTATTAGAAAGTGAAGATTGTCACTACTGATTTCATGGTCATTAACAGTATAATAAAAGAATACTATGAACAACTGTTTGCCCACAAATTTAATCAATGTAGAGGAATAAAGAACCTAGAAATAGACTGATGAAAACATAGTCAATTAATTCTTATCAATGGTGCAAAAGCAGTTTAATGGAGAAGAGCCATTTCAACAAATGTTCCTGGTGCTGGAAGAATTGAGTGCCCATAAAAAAAAAAAAAAAAAAAAGGATCCTGAACACAGATCTTATATCTTACACAGACATTAACTCAAAAATATTTTTAGGCATAAATGAAACTGCAAAATTAAAAAATGTCAAGAAGAAAACATCAGAGAAACTCTATGTGACCTTGTGTAGCCCTACACATTATATCGTGGAATGGAATAATTTGATAAATAAATGGCAGATGGTAGGAGACATATTTGCACTGCTGGAGTGGGAGGTTATAGACAAAAAAAGAAGACTAGAATAATTAATGTGGTAATAAACTGGAGCTGGAGATATCGGTGTGAAATGACATACATATAGTTTAATATACATACAGATGAATATATATGAAAAATGTGTGTATGTTTATATTTTCTCACTCCCTCAGCTGAGAGAGCCTAGAAGTTACAGCAGCCAGGTAGTATGAATATACCTTGCATCTAGATCTTGCTTCATGATGATAGCGTTGTTGACATAAGAATGTCCAAATCTATAAACGACTTTTCTAAGAGTGTATTTGAGCCAAGAGTATATTTGAGATGAGATAGGTCGAGGAGCAAGATCTCACCTACCCTGGAGAATAACAGCTTTACAGCTTCTTTTATGTGTTTGGAACTAAGGAGGGAGTGTAAAAAATGTTATATGGAGATGGGAGAAAGCATGGGTTGGGAGGGATTAAATTACGGGATAGTTAACAAGATAATGTGCTCTTTTGAGGGTGGTTACTCTTCATAGGGGTCTGAAAGAGAGACATTTCAAAGATATATTAACCTAGATGCACAAAAATAATAGTTGGCAGGATTATATGCTCTCTGGAGGGTGGCTAGGGTTTATTTCAAAGATGTGTTAAAATAGATGTGCACAAACAATGGACAAGGCTTCCTTAAGGCAAAGATAAAACTTTTACTAAAATGTTATTTGCTTGGGGCATGACTACTCACCTTACCTGCCCATATATGAATTTATGATCAGATCACCCTGTGAGGAATATTATTCAGGTATGAGAAAGAAGGACACCCCATTTGCCACAACATAATTGAACCTCTAGGCAGGCATTATGCTGACTGAAGTCAGTCAAACAGAGCAAGACAAATACTGTACGATATCACTTACATGTGAAATCTAAAAAAGCTGAACTTATAGAATAGGGTAAAAAGGTGATTACCAAAAGCTGGAGAAGGGGAGAAATTGGTCAAAGGGTATAGACTTTCAGTTACAAAACAAATAAGTTTAGGGGATCTAAGTCACAGTATTGTGACTACCATTAACAAAATTGTATTATATGCTTTAACATTTCTGAGAGTAAATCATAAGTGTTCTCACCACAAAAAATAAATGGTAATTATGTGAAATAATGGAGATGTTACCTAATAGTTAAGTGGTAATTATTGAACTTTGATAAAAGATTTCAAATCAACATGTTGTACACCTTAAATCTACACAGTGTTATATATCAATTATATGTGTGTCTATACACGCATATGTGTATACACATATCTCTCTTTGGCATAAGAACTATTTTCAGCCGAAGGCATTTCAGTTCCTTAAATCCATTATCTGACTAAAAGCAGAGCCTCCCAAAAGAACTCAACTGACATAAATTCTATCCCCTAGAGCAACTGTAATCTTCTCAGAGACAAAAAGTCTGCACAACCCAGACATTGTCACAAACTATTATATCTCCCATCAGTTTTTCTAAGGGCATACTTATATTTCCTAAGAATCATTTGCTTTCTCAGAAATGCCTTTTCTTCCACTGTTATAACAGTTAGTTAGACCCAAATTCTAATCCCTTCACTGACTACTCACCTGTGAGTACTTCCATGTGTACACAGGATGTACACACTAGTAAACATTGGTTTTCTCTTATTAACCTGTTTCTTTGTCAGTTTCACTTACAGGGGTCCAGCCAAAGAACAAGTATATTTAATGTATCTGACATTTTCTCTCTTTTTTAACACTTGAGATGGTCATTCTGATAAAAAAAAAAAAATTGAGGTGAAAATTTTGTTAGCTTCTTAGAGCTACATAACAACTCACCACAAACTGGGTGGCTTATAAAACAGAAATGTATTCTGTCAACATAAGAAAGATCCAAACCTGTAGAGAATTTTTACGAGTCTATTTGAGTTAAAACTGAATACAATTCTGGGAAGCAAGATTTCAAATGCTCTAGAGAATGACAGTGTTGCAGTTTCTTCTACAGATTTGTAATTAAGGAGGGAACAGAGGAAGATTCCATAAAAGTTGGAGAAAGCAAAGCAGAGATTGGATTACAGGATAGTTAATAAGATTATGTGCTCCCTTAAGGGTGGTTACCCTTCAGAGGGGTCTGAAAAGGAGGCATTTCCAAGATGTATTAATCTAGATGCATAAAAGCAATGGACAAGGCTTGCTTAGATAACCTTTTACTAAAGAAGCTATATATTTGGTATGACTACCCATGATGACCTGTTTAGGTAGAAATTTATGATCAGATCACCCTATGAGGTTACATTTATTATAGCTCCTTTTGTATTTCTCTCTCATAGTTTTGAATGCTAGAAATCCAAAACTAAGGTATCAGCAAGGCCATTCTTTCTGCGAAGCTCCAAGAGAAAAATCCTTTATTGCCCTTTTCCAGCAATCCCTGGCATGTGTTGGCATGTAAAGGAATTAATTCAATTTTTGCCTCAGTTATACATGGTATTCTCCTTGTGCATCTGTTTGTGTCTCTTTTTCTTTTTCTTTTTCTAAGGATATTAGTTATATTGGATTTGTACCTACTCTAGTGACTTTATTTTAACATAATTACATGTGCCAAGATCCTACCTCCAAATAAGGTGACATTTGAAAGTACTGAAGGTTGGGACTTCAACATATTCTCTGGGTGGACACAATTCAACCTGTAGCAGAGGTCAGAACTCTAACGGACTGTAGGTTCCAGAAGGGAGAGCAAGGCCTTTCTGTCCTATTGCGAAAGCCAAATAATCAGCTTGAGAGATGTCTGGAGTATTGACTCTGTTCCCATGATTCCCTGACAATGCTCAGACTGTGAAGACTTTTGAATCTCCTCAGGCAAGTGAAACATTTGGTTGTGAGGACCTTTGGATATGGAGGAAGACAGTACTGCTGGCTTAAGTTATTTCTGGTCCCTGACATCGGAAGAAGGTAACTCTAGTACCTAGAGCATCTTTCAGGGCTAAAATATTCATTCCAGCCACAAGAAAAGGTTCAATACTTTTTAGTCTGTTCATTGCATAAAACGAAAATAACTTTGCTAGCTTCACTCAATGATTTGAAGCTATTTGAAAGAGCCTAACAGATTGACTTGTGCATTGATCCTAAAAGGCAATGCTTAGGAAGTTTATTACAAGGAGACACTTGTTAAAACAATACATAAAGTGGGTGCATATTCACAGAAATAAAACTGTTGCAGGGTTAAAATGAAAATATATGATTTTGTAATAACACAAAGTTCAGTAAAAATATTGAAAATGTTTATGACGGTTGTTGAAAAACTTGTTTCCCAGAAGATACTGATAAGAGAACTCAACAGTTAGATTTTAACTGTAGTTATTGTTGATAGGCTTAGGTGATTAATGCATGCGGAAAGCTGTTATTCCAGGAACTAAAATATGTAACTATGTGACGCTAGGAGGTTGACAAGCAATTTAACATTTGTGCCCCAGAGGTCTGCAAGTGACTGAGATGATATCTGTCTGGGCCGTTGTGCTCCAGGGGAGGAACTCCTAAACCTCTTATCTAAATAATCTTTTTTCAAACCCCTTATCTACCCCTTTCTTCTCATTATAAAAAAGTTTGAGATGAGATGTGAAGACGGTTTTTAGGGTACATAACCCACCCTTCAGATCTCCAGCATATAAATAAAACACCCATAAAGATTAAATCCCTGTCTCTACTTACTGTTGCTGGTAGTGACAGGAAGCATGAACGCTGACTTTTCAGGTTTCAATACAATTAAAGGAATGTTTCAAGACACAGAACAAATATAGAGAAGAAAATTATACTGAAAAAGATTGAAGGATATATCCAAGAGATAAAGTATAAAAATTATTAAAATTCCAGAAGGAAAGAAATACATGCAAGAAATAGCAATACTAAATGAAAATTAAAGAGAAGTTTACTTAGTCAAAGAAAGAGATGAGTGGATGTAATTGCTAAATATTACTGCTAAAATTAATTCTCTGCATAAAAAATAACAAATTCAGAGTTTTATCACATTTGAAATTTAAAATTAAATCCCATTTAAAATAAAGAAAATGTAAGGTGAATTTTTTTAAAAATTAAGTATGGAGTGAGTAAGATTTTTTAAAGAAGACATTAAAACTATAAATTATAAAAAAGTATATTCAAATACAAAAAAGTAAAGCTTTTATGGCAAAAAGTCAAAAGCCATACAAAACTCAAAGTCATGGTATTTCACAATTAATGACAGAATAAGAGTATATGTCCATAAATGCAGCAATTCTATAAATTGAAAAAGAAAATTTTCCTGAAATTCAAGATTTTACATTTTAAAATTATATTTTGACATAAATAACAGGAAAAAGAAATAATTTCTATTAGTAGTCAGCAAAAAGTAAGCTGGCAAAATTGAGATTTATTTTAAAGCCATTAATTAAATAAGTTCAGTTTGTTGTTTTTGCAATGGTAAAAATCCAATGTTAATGTTAATGTGGATGAAAAATGGTTTAAAAATAGTGCTAGTGATAAAGTAAAGTGGTATAGTTTTCTAGGAAAATAATATGGCAAAACCAATTAAAATTTAAAAACCACGTCTGCTAAACTTATCCAACATATTTTCATATATTCTATGTGTGGGGGTCCAAAACAAGCCACCCAAAGATGCGCCTCTGTGGCCTGCAGATTGTTTTGAGTGGGAGGCAGTTTTAGATTAAGGCTCAAGAGAAAATTCTGCCCAGTGTTTTTACTACCTAGAAGAAGCTGAATTAGGGGCATTGCCCCAAATAAGAAATTAACAGCCATAATCACTTCTTGATTCACCTATATGACAGGCAAACTTTTATTTGCTAAACCTCTGTTCTTCTTATCATCCTGCAATGACCCTTTGAAGTCCCCAAAATGCATTACCTCATCTCTAGCCCAGGATGTCTTCTATACCTAGATTCTCTTTTCTATATCTGAACATCTCTTGCATGTGGTGTCTTTGACTCTCTTGTGTGCAGGTTATTTTCTCTTGCTAATCTGTGTCATATTTATTTTATTATAAGACTAGCCACAATAACTTTGAGAGTAGAAGGAAGTTTGTTCCCCCCTAACATATGCAATTATGCACGTTATGCATATATCTTATACAATAATGGAACACTATATAAAAACACATGGAGACATATACACACATAAGTACACAAATACAAAAACATTAATTATATACTTGTTTATAGAGGTAAAGTTAAAAAACAAGCAGTCTGAAGATGAATGTATAAAAATTATAACAAAAGAAAAACAAAAATATCCTTGAAAAAAACAACAAAATAGAACAAATGGTAAAAATATCAGAATTAATATTGCTTCTTGGCCTTTTGGCTGAGATCATGTGTAAAAATATCAGAATTAATTGAAAATATGGAATACAATTTTTAAGAATATCATGGGAAATCATGAAAGTTGAAAAGGCTTAAGTACAAAGATTAAAATGTATCATGAATGATTGAAAGATGTGTTTTGATTAGGTAATGACTTATGAGTAATGTGGTCCTGGACTTTAGGGTAGGAAAGCATGTTAACATTAATTTAAATATTAGTGTTTCTAAATGTTTGTTTCTAGTCACATTCTTCAAATCTGAGGACAGAATAAAAGAGAATGTTGCTTTATATAAAAAGAGAAAATCAGATCCCATATATATAAATAGCTATGGAAATTTTAGTAATACTAATGTATGATATTATATTTATATAGACTAGTAATATTAGGTAAAAAAGGGAATGTGGGCTTTTTGCTGGAACATGCTCATCTCTGAAAAACTCCGGCACTCCAGTTGGTATGTCAATGAAATTTTTCTGTGTCACCGAAGAATTGAACAGCACAGAGTTAAACAGGCAAGAGAAACTTTATTCAAACTCATTAAAATAAGGATAAAAAATATTGTAATAAGGGAGAAAGATTGAACTCAACTCCATACATAAAGGGCAGCTGGGGCTTTATAAATCTAGGAGTTCAGAAAAAGTCACCCCCAAGGTATACCTCTGTGGTATGTGGATTATTTTGAGCTAAAGGAGACTGAAACCCTGAGGGCTCAAGAGAATCTTCCTGCCCTCTCCCCTCTCCCACCATGTCTTAATTATCTAGAAGGATTTAAATTAGGGGACTTGCACATATTAAGAGATTACTAGAGATAACTTATTTGATTTTTCTACATGGCAAAACAAACTACTAATTACTGAACATCCACTTTTTTTCCTCACTCAAGGATATATTTTTACAGACTTTTTTTTAAGAGAGAGAGGAGAAGAGAGAAAGAAAGAGAGAAACATTATTTTGAGAGTGAAACATCAGTGGTTGTCTCTCATATGCCCTGACTGGGGATCAAACCTGAAGCCTAGGTAAATGCCCTGGCCAAGGATTGAACTCACAACCATTTGATGCAACCAAACTGAGCCACCTGGCCAGGGCACCACCTTCTTTTTTTTATCATCCTCTCCTCTGAAGCCTCTAAAGCAATTAACCTCACCCTTAGCTCAGAATGTCATGCATACCTCATTTTAACTTTCTGTCCCAGAACCTCTCATGTATGTGGAGTTTCCATACATACATATGGAATTACATTTGGTTATTTTTTTCTCACTAATCCATCTCATGCAGACTTAATTATTAGACCAGCAGAAAGAACGAAGGAAGGTAGAGAAAAATTTCTCCTCGCCCCCAACACGTAACCGATAGGCAGGGAGGGGTTTAAAAATTAAAATTATCACTGATCTTTTGATCCACTTAGCAGAACTTCTCAGTACAGAATGTACATGTATCACAATGTTAAGAGGCAAACAAGCCTCATGTTCTTGATTACATTTAAAATGAACATAAAGTTTTACCTAATACCTCTTCTTAGGGAACAAGAACTTCCTCATTAATGTATGTAATCCATATTGTAAATTTTAATTATTTTTGAGATTATAGTAGCTATAAGTGGAAGACACAGCTAGGGATGACTCAGATTGGACTCTTCATTTATGTATGTTTGCGTGCATGAGTGTGCATACATGTGCTGATCTGACAACTATAAGAATCACAACCATTTGCACCTTCACCCAACTGCTCAGCATGGGCACTGAAAAATACATGACTTTGAGATTTCATTATATTTGTTAGCATTGCTTTACTTTTTTATGAAGTTCTTGTCCAAGAAGTCCTTAATTGTTTGTTACAGGTATCAGAGCAAGAAATGTCCAAATCTGTAGAGAATTTTGTAAGTTTATTTGGGCCAAACTGATGACATGCCAGGAGGCAAGATCTCATATACTCTGAAGATTGACAGTTATGTAGCTTTTTCCTACATTTGGAATTAAAGAGGGAACAAAAGGAACATTGGATGAATGTGGAAAAAAGAAGGTAAGGGATAGTTAACAAGATCGTGTGCTCCCTTGAGGGTGATTACACCTTTGAGGGGTTGGAAAAGAGAACTATTTCTGGCATTTGAATAGTGTATTAACCTAGATGCACAAGAACAACGGACAGAGTTTGCTTAAATCTTTTTCTGAAGAAGTTATAGGGCTGGGTGTGACTAACCACCATGACCTACCTAGTAGGAATGTATGATCTGATCACCTTGTGATGTTACCTTCAGTCTCTGAACATGTGCACAGAATCTCTCTACACAGGAACTTACAGAATGCTCCATTAAATCTTCAGTGGAAAGCATCAATAGACAGGTCCTGTCATTATTTTTTTAAAAAGGTTTATTAATTTATTTTTAGAGAAGGAGAGGGAGGGAGAGGAAAGAAACATCAATGGGTGGTTGCATCTCGCATGCCCCCTACTGGGGACCTGGCCTGAAACCTAGACAGGTGCCCTACACTGGAAATCGAACCGGTGGCCCTTTGGGTTGCAGGCCAGCACTCAATCCACTGAGCTACACCAACTAGGGTCTTTACATCGTTTTAATCTGTCACTTTTAAAATCATCTCCTTGTATAATAGTTTCCACTAATTCCATTGTTCATTAAGATTGCCCAATCCTAATTAAGTGTACCTTTTTTCTCCCACTGAGAGATTTTCATTTGTCTAGACTTCAAATTCTCAATAAATTCAGAACTTGCCTTTCTCTCTCCTCTTCCAGACACTAAAAGATATCTCTACAGATGATATTCTCCCTTACCCAATAAGAAATAAACTCAGCTTTGTTTAATCAACAGATTAAGTTGGTGATTTTGGGAAGCCAGTATTTGGCAACAATGTGTCTTTTTGGAAAGTAGACCAATAAGACATAGGATACTTATCAGAGGAGAAATAAAAGGATTATCTGACATCTGATGGAATAAAGGGAAAAAGTGAACCTTTTCCCTTAAATGGGAAAATAGACTCACTGACTACAACAGAACTGGTCATAAAATATTTAGTAACTTATGAGTAATAACCACAAGAAGAGTTTTAGAATATATGTTTAGTCCTTAAAAATAGTTATTTGTACTGGTGTTGCTTCACTTAGCTCCAAACTTTATTACCAAAACCAAGTATATTGATTAACTTAGAAAAGTTGTACTCTTTGATTAAAATGAATAAGTAATAGGTACAAAATCCAGAAATGTAGTAGAACTCCATGTAAAAATTTAATTCTTCTCCCTAACTTAGTAGTTTTCATTTTCCCAAATATTAAACAGTAATTACACCATATGGTGGCATTTTATCAGGCGTTTAACCATAAAGATTTTATTTAAAAAAAAAATCTACATGGGTAAATAATTTTAAGTGACTGGCCAACAACTTATAATGTAAATAACTCTTTACACTTACAAAAGTTTCCTAATTCATTTGTTTCTTGTTTTCATTATAACCATCTATTTATAAATATAGAAGCATACAAAACAGCTATGCTACATCCAGGGGAACCTTTACATAGGAAAAACAGAATGAGCAAATTCACACTTGGTATTCACAGAAATATAGTAGGAGGTTTTGGGATTAAAAGCAGGAGCCATGCTTTTATCACTGGCAATTAGTGGTCATTGTGACCGAAAGTACCCCGTTAATGCCTCTTTGTTCTCAGGAAATTACAGCACAGGAGTGCTGGCAGTTTGGGTTTCCTAATCTGCATGGCTTTGTTGCTCCAGTCTTTTAGCCACAATCAAATAATCATTTCCTCTTGTTTGTCTTCATTCACTTTCTGCCTCCTCCTTGGATTTAACTATCAAACGTTCTCTACTTTTGACCAAAGGCCTTTCAACAAAAACCTTGAGGTTCCTGACATCATTGTTCTTTTGCAAAAAATGATTGCTTGGGCATACTTATGTAAATAGTTTCTTTTTCTTGGTCAAAGTCTAGTGTTCAGTTTATTGTACCAGTATTCTTATAAACTATGTATATCAGACTTTATTCCAGTATAATATCATAAGGGGATTAGGGAATCAGGAGCTGTGAACAGAAAATTGAATTGTGAATAATATGTTTTGACATCAAATCTGAAATCTACACTTTGTTCAAAGTTTTTGGTTTAGTTTATTTGTTTCAAAGAAACCCTTACATTATCATGGTATATATCTCTATATCTATCTATCTTAAAAATGCCATTTTTATTAAGGTTTTTTCTTGGTAGCAACTCTTTTACAAATATCTGCTTCTTACCAAGTCACAGTGCCTCCCAAGACAACAATTTATAATGCAAAGAGGGGTGCATTTTAGAAGTGGTGTGTAGGAGGTATTAGAATAAACCCTGTTATACATGAGCAGAATTTTGGCATATAACGCCCTCACAGTTCTTTAAAAACGTACACTTTCTTATAAAAATATCTGCTTGGAAGCTATCAAACCAGCACAAACTTTTCTGCTTTTTTAGGTCTTATCGTGTCTATAAAACTCAAATTAACCTTTTGAGTTATTCATTCTCAAAAAATATCTTCAATAGTACTAAGAATGTGTGTATTTGGCAAGGGGTTCAGAATATGCCACCTCAAAATATGCCACTTTGGCAAGAGCAGAAGTTATTTGAGAATCCATAGATGCCAGAAGAACTCTCAGACCCCCTTTCTGCATAAAAATAAGTAATAAAATTTCCCATGCAAAAGGTGCTCTTCCTGCACTGGAAGGAAAAAAACATTCTGGTTGCTGGAAGCTGGGAGGCAATGCTGAAATGGACCTGAACAAAACAACCTACTAAAATAACCCCTATCTTCTTTTACTTTCCCCATATATTTCTTAGTCATTCTCCCATAATTTCTCACCCTAGAAGCTTAACCTCTTTTCCTCTTATCTTGTCACTTCACAATTTTATCATTCTTAGCACTAACTGCTTCTTCATGTCTACATTTTTCTTATAAAAGCTCTGTGCTCATGTAAATATTTAAGATCTATCTGCTTTTCTCCTGTTAATCTGGCCTTTGTAAATTCAATTCATAGGTTCCAGCCACAGAACCTAAGGAAGTAAAGGGATTTTTTTTTTTTACCTCCCTACAGTTATGGTGACAGGGATGGGATTTTATTGGCTGGCACATCCTACTCATTTTGGAGGCTACAGCTGAGATTTTGAGGACATCAGGAAAAGCCAGCAAAAGTTAAATGATTTTTGTGCTTTTCTGTGTGTGTACTCTTTAATTCTTTTAAAAGATTTTATTTATTTATTTTTAGAGAGAGGGGAAAGGAGGGAGAAAGAATGAATCGAACTGGCAACCTTTTAGTCCTCAGGCTGGTACTCAATCCGCTGAACCACACCATCCAGGGCAAGTACTCTTTATTCTAATTGATCCTTTCTCTCTCAGATACTGTGAAAAACATTTTACGTTGTCTCTGTGTTTTGTACCATTTTTCACAAGGAGAGCAATCATAGGGTAGAACACAGGCATGACTCTTAACAAACTTATTATTTGAGCTGGCCTCAAAGGCTGATGAGTTTAGAATTCTCACTGGAGGGTGGAGTCTGTTTGGATAAACTTTGCAGTAGATCATCAAAATGGCTGGATTAGATTCTTCTTTCACCTTGTTTTGTATCCTGAGTGCTTGGCTTGTAACCTGGCTTCTGCCAGCCAGGAGCACAGGTCTTGGGCATGCATCAGGTGGCTAGACACTGGACTTTGAACCCAAGACACAAAACCCACTAGCAACATTTTCTTTGCCTGACCTTGCCAGTTCTAGGTGAGTTTGTCTTGGGAAAGGTCAATTCAAATATGGCCTTTGTCGTCTCTACCTTTATTGCCCTGTCAGTGCTGGAAAAGTCTCATATCAGTATCTGGTACCCTGTATCACAGATTATCATGTGTGATTGGAACCATGATATTTTTGTGGGAGGCTGGAGGCACAATTTTCTCAAATGCCAGTCTTACTACTGGTGACAGTGAGGGTCTTTGTTATCTTTGGCTGCATTTGTGAGTGTCTTCTTGCATAAAGGTGGATACATCCACTTCATAATGTCTTTTTCATTCCTGATAAAAATGTGTTCTAAATCTGGAACATTACCTCTAGGTCTTTCTATGGAAAGCCCTATTGGATTGAGTCGTTATTGGAATGGGTATACCTTTGAAGATTCTACTCTTTAATGGCTCGATGACGGATCCTTGTGTTAGCAGAGGTAGGGAGCTAGATATTAACAAAGGAAGGAAGCAATGAGAATGAGATATCGAGCCTAATAAACCAGGGAGATGAATCGGATAATGAGCCTGCTTCACTGGGGAGTTCAATCATTCATAGGCTTCCAGAGGACCTTTGCATCCTCCGTCCTCAGTGTAACTGAGCAAACCAGGGCTCATTCACAGGGCTCCTTGATGCGTGATCCAACAATTAGTGTTGAGGGAAACAGGTTTTTATTTACAGACTTCCAACCTCTGGGGGAGACTGAGGGTACTGCTGCTCAAAGCCTTGTTCTCCTAAGAGACCCAGCACTTCCCTTACTCCTCACCAGACTATAAGCCAAAAATATGTCCAGAAGTTCCCAATATTGTTATCTGTTCTTAAGCCAACTGTGCAAACAGTTCCCCATCCTCTCTGGAAGGTAAATTTGTGGGTTTCAGAGTCGCCATTCTCTCACAGCAGCTCTCTCCTTCAGAATCTGAGTTGTGCTGTTCTCAGCCTCCATGAAGTAGTCCAGAAAAACATGTGCCATGTTACACTGGATCATGGTAAAGTCCAGGGAGGCACACATCCCAAGAGAGTAGCCTCTCCATATGTCCTCCAGAGAAACAGAAGTCAGCATTCCCTGGGTACAGTTCAGCATTCCAGGTATCTCTCACGGATATATGCTTGGTTCAGCAGGCTCCCACATAGCTCCATCAGCTTTTCTGGATCCTTGCACAACTTCATCAGCTCTCTCCTTACACCCTTTCCTCGGCTCGCATGGCTGCCTTCTTTACTACCTCAGGCCACATGGTTGAATCTCTTTACTTCATGGCTCCTTCCTCATGGCTGCCTTTGCAGAGGTGCAGACATAGCTTGGCTGAATCTCTCTCAGCTCTCTCAGTTGCCCTTATTTTAAATGCTGACCCAGAGCTTTGCTACATGACCCCATATCTGGCCCCTCCTACAATGTGCTACTTTTGCCAGTTCTCCTGTATCTTTTATCTTCTTTTGGCTTCCATCTTTTGTCAGGGCAAGAGTACCCTGTGACATGGGAACCTCCGCCTCCCTGCTTCTGTCTAAGGCTCTGTATAAGCTCCCCCAGCTATGTCACAAGTCCCTGAAAATGCTCCCAATGTCATTTACACCTTTGCTTGGGTGGCAGTCCAGTTCCCTTCAGGAAGGACATGACTATTAACTTGCAATTGTAATGCAAAGTTTCTTAAACACCATATCATCTTCTTCCTCCATCCTCCAACCATGGGCTGTGGGGAATTTCTCCTATATTTTGGATACCCCTGTTTTGCACATTGTTTCATCAGGGCTTAATCCTCAAAGTGGGCAGGAAGGATTCTTACCACTCATTAGCAGGGGAGGAATTAAAACAGCAGGAGAAATTCCTCTTCTGGGCACATGCCCAGTAGAAGCCAAGATGGGTGCAGGGGGAGGTACTTTTACTATAAGCGCATGTGCAGTGGGAGCCAAGAGGGTGGCTATAAAGCCATGTCTATCTAGCTTGGGAAAAGGATAAGAGATACAGAAACCTGGAAGATCAAGGAAATGGATTGGTTAGGGGAGGAACCCAACCACAAGCCTGCAAAGAATTGGGAAATTGATTGGTAGGTTTTAAAAATCACCTGGTTCTTTCCAAGCTTGAGATAATATAATCTAAGCTTAATAAAGCTCTCTCTCTCTTGCTTAATATGCACCCACCTGTGCGCTCACACGTGCTCTCTCCATTGCAACAGTGTGGACTTAGGAGCCACGCGATCAGCAGCCATGCAGACTCCAGTTTCAGGCTCCAGGCATGAACCTGGTTACAGCAATGCCGCTCCTTCTGGAGTCCTGCCTGGAGCAGAGATTAATGTAGCTGGATGGAGACAAAGACCATCCTGAAGTAAGCCTTGGCATGGTGCAAAATTTTTGGACACTGGTCTTTGTTCTCGTCCTGATAAAGACAAGGTTGGGTTTTTTCCACAGTGGGATGGATGGAGAGACCTTGAAACATGGGGGCAACTTTCCACTCCAACCCCAATAAATCTTACCACACCATCTCAGTCTCCCAGCTTTTCTAATGCCTCTGTGAAAGGACCACATTTCCACCAGCAACACTTTGATTTGAAAACCTTTTATATTTGAAAATAATTTTAGGGAGTTCTCATCCTAAACAATTGTCCTGTTGGTATTTATGTGAGGATCAAATGGAAAGAGGAACACAAAAGAGCATATGGGGTCTTTCAACATGATTAAAGAGTAGAAATCAGAATTAGAACAAAAGTTAAAATTTACATCCATAATAAATGCCCACAATATACTCTCACTTACCCCCAACTCCCTCTCCCTGGTCTCTGAGATGATCTTTAGGTTCTCTGCACCCCTGGCTCACAATTCCCTTCCCAAATCCAGCCCCACCCCCTCAACACATTGTTTTAACCTCAGAAAATCCTTTGACTTCCCCAGAAAATTTCTAGACAGCCAGCTGATCACATTCTTCTCTTTTACTGCAAAAATTACAGAAAACACTCCCAGGCCTGGGTACACAGGTTACTTATATAAATGCTGATGGCCAGGAAATAACTTTGGCCAACAGCCTGGGGCCATATGACAGGAATCATTTTGCCCTTATAATTTCACCTTCTTTCTGGGTATCTATAATCATACCCTGTCAGCTCCAGGCCTTTCTATGGGTGTGTATACTGGATGCCTACCACAGAGAATTCTTATCCTCTGGACAGCAGCCAATCTTTTAAATTATACCACCCTTTACTCCCACCTTTGAAAGATTCTACCAAATTTAGATAAAAGTTAGAAATTTAGTGATCATTTGTAACCCTACTTACAGTGGCCTCAACTGGCTACTAAGGGGTGGCTTTCCCACCTATGAATATTCTGTCCTGATAAGAGAAGCCACATAGCCCTCTGGGGAAACTTTCCTCCCCTAGCAGAGGAAGTAGATGGTCAGAATTTCTCTCAGGCTCCCCTGCAAATGATCAGGAAATGGTCAGTTAGAAGCCAATATTCAAGATAATGGATCAACTGTAAATCAATATTCAAGAAGAAGAAATAGTAGATACCTTTCCCCCAAAGTGGATGAGTCTAAGGTTAAAGTATGCACTTAGAAAGAGGGGGACCTCCTATGGTTTTGCAGAATACTTCTATGGAGATGTTCCAAAGACACACTGTATTATACTATGAAACGCCAGAATATAGAAATCTTTTAATTTCCCCTTTAGTAAGACATCTTCTCCCTGGTATACAAAGACAAATACAAACTGAAGTGGTTGACTACACAGGACAATCTCTCAGTGTTATTATTGAAGCTGCTTTCTAATTCTTTGAAAATAGCATGCAGGAAAGCAGGGAATAAAGGTATTGAAATTAGCAGTCTTTGCCTTGCAGATTTAGTCTTTACAAAACAGAAAAGGGTAATATGACTCTATGGGTAGCAACACCTGCTCATTTTTTTGCCAGCCTTCTCATCTCAAGATATTTGCAGATATTATAAAAGGCCAGGGCAATGGAAAAACAATTGTTCTGCACTTAAAACAAAGCTTAAATGTCATCTCCCCAGATTGGAGCACCCACAGAGGGTCTGTTTTCACTTTCTGTGGGACAATTCCCCTTCGATTGAGGTCAGTTAATTCACAGTTAAACCATAGAACTCACCATTAAACTTAAAATACAGTTTTAGGATCTGTGCTTCTTAAAAGACTCAAGTGCAACTTTCTCTTCCATTGGCTGAGAGGATTTATACATGCTTGTCACCTTTAATTCTGTTCAAATTGTTGGAGTCTCTAGATAACCTAGTTCATTGTCCATATTTCAAGCAACCCCAAGATTCTTAGGCCCTCTTAACACCCTTACATACCTTTCTAGTTCCTGACTTCTCATCAGCAAACCTTTTAGGTAGACACTTGTTATGTAAATTTAAAGCTACCACGCAATATAATGAGAAAGGCATTTTTATTTCCCTGCCTTCAGACCAAACCTCAAACTTACTTCTTTCCCTAGGGGAGACCTATCTAAATTTAAAATCTTCTGAAGAAGATACAACATTAAAAAATGTCCTACTCAGGGGAAAGATGGCGGAGGAGTGAAAGGGAGTCACGCTGACCTCCTCCCAAAACCAAACTGGAATTGCAACTAAATAATGGAGTAATCACCTGGAAAGCAGTGGAGCGATAGTGGGAGAGGAGCCTTGGTGCTGCGGACAGTGGATTCTACTCTCACACATCCCAACGGGTGAGAATTGCGGTGGAGGCTCGAGAGGGTGGGCTGGGTGCGCACGGGCACTGGCACCAGAGGGACATTGAAACGGCCAGTTAGCGTCCCCCCGAGAAGAACGGGGTCTGAATCATAAACAGGAACCCCTAAACTACAGCAGCTAAAGCCGAGAAAAATACAGACAAAACGCAACCCCAAAAAGCTTAGGGGCGCTCTCTGCCAGAGACAGGTGGCTGGGGATGCAAAAAGACATTTAAAGGGCAAACGCAAAAGTTGCAGCAGCAGCCACCATCCTTGATCGCTGGGTAGAGGCGGCAGCAGGGTGGGCTGGTGCCTGGGAAAAGACTGGTGAGGAAAACTTTGTGAAGAGAACTGACACGGCGGCGGGTGGAGCCCGGGTGATAACGCACTTCCCACTCTGCAGCTACCATCTCGCTCAGGCATAAGGGAATCAATTAACCTGCCTTTTGTGCGCTCCGCACACAGCTTGTACGCGTGTGAGCTGCGGGGCTGAGTACAGACTGGCTGGGAGAGCCTGGAGGAGAGACTGGAGACGGAGGCGTTGGGGAAAGAACGGGAGGAGGAACTGGGGAGTCCCGACTCCCTCCCCGGTCGGTAGTCTCCATTGTGGGCTGGAAAGGCGCGACCCCAAAGAGGCAGAAGCGGGGCGCGCATGAACCAGACTGCCTGCGATTGAAACGCAGTCTGCCCAGAGGTTGGATCCCCGGCGGAAGGGGTCACAGAACTGCCCAGAGGCCCCTGAGGGGAGACTAGAAACGGAGGCATTGGGGAAAGAACGGGAGGAGGAACTGGGGAGTCCTGACTCCTTCTCCTTGCCGAAGTCTCCATTGCGCGGGAAGAGGCCACACCCCCAAAGAGCCAAAAGCCGAAAAGCAAACATAGACACCCCCAAAACACCCAGAGCAGGCGCGCACACTTGCGCCGAGTGACCGGCGTGGGTTGGCGAGCGTGTGTGTGACCCACGCGGGCTGGCGAACGCTTGCACCTGCCGGCAAGGCCTCACACAGACTGGCACCCATACGGCCTGCGAGGGATTGCACAGAGGGGCAAGGGCAGGCGTAAACTGACCTACCTGCTGCGATTGCGGAGCAGCCCACAAAATAAGTAGAGCTGCCCAGAGTCCCTGGAGGAGAGACCGGAAACAGGATTAACCGGAGAGTCCTAGAGCTGATTTCCTCCCATTTCCGTAGTCCCCATTTGGCGAGGGCAAGCAACGCACCCAAAGAGCCAAAAGCGGGGAAAACACACAATAGAAGACCCTAAACTGACCAGTGCCGCGAAGCTCGCGTGCCAGGGAGGCAAGATGAGTACGGGAGGTCGCGAATAAGCCCCCTGGTCTGGGGCAAACACATGCGAGCCCAGGCAGGTGGGGGACCCTGCCGCGCTGGGAACGCGCTCAAGGAGCCCGCCTGAGAGCGCAGAGAGATCCCAAAAAATAGCCCAGCCCTGACCGAAGGGGTCACAGAGCTGCTCCAAGCAGGAGTCAGACACAGGCATTAGACTCCTGAAAGGCTCAAACAAACAACCCAAGGCCCTATAGGGTCAACAACTGACATCATCAGAGGCAAGCCCAGAAAGAAAAGTAAAGGACAAAAATACTTAACAGACTCTCACAAAAATGGGAAGAAAAAGAAGTTCCCCTCAAATGAGTGGAAAAGGGGACTCCCCACAGAGAGAGCTCAATGAAATAGAGGCAAGGGAACTATTAGATATGGAATTTAAAACAATGGTTCTAAGGAAGCTCAATGAGCTCAGCCAGCTCAAAGAGAACTATGAGAAACTGCAGAGAAACTATCAGGATCTTACAGCAAACTATATCAGCCTGGAAAAGGACATAGAAACTATCAAGAAGACACAAGAGGATATGAAGAATACCATTTCTGAATTGAAGAACACAGTAGAAGGAATCCAAAGCAGGCTGGATGAAGCCGAGGATCGAATCAGTGAGATGGAGGACAAGGTAGAAAAAAACTCCCAGAAAGAACAAGAAATGGAAAAACGGCTCAAAAAGAATGAAGAAGCATTTAGGGAAATGCAGGACAACCTGAAACGCAATAATATCCGTATAATAGGGATACCAGAAGGAGAAGAAGAGGAGCAAGGGATAGAGAACCTCCTCGAAAAGTAATGATGGAAAATTTCCCTAATTTGAGGAGAGAAAGGCTCTCATGGATCCAGGAGGCACAGAGGACCCCACTCAAGAGGGACCCAAGGAGGTCCACTCCAAGACACATCATCATTAAAATGGCAAATGTCAAAGACAAAGAGAGAATCCTCAAGGCAGCAAGGGAGAAGGAGAAAGTGACATACAAGGGGGCCCCGATACGCCTAGGAGCTGACTTCTCAACAGAAACACTACAAGCCAGAAGGGAATGGCAACAAATATTTCAAGCCATGAAAAGCAAGGGCCTACAGCCAAGGCTGCTCTACCCAGCTAGGCTCTCCATTAAAATAGAAGGAGAAATACGGAGTTTCCCAGACAAAAGAAAGCTAAAAGAATACATTTCTACCAAACCAGCACTCCAAGATATGCTAAGGGGACTGGTTTAAGCAGATGAAGGAAAAGAATGAGACAGAGAGGAACACAAGTACAAAGAGAAAAGATGAGTAAGTTTCTATCAGTAATATCTCTCAATGTGAATGGACTAAATGCCCCAACCAAAAGACACAGGGTAGCTGAATGGATAAGAAAACATGACCCACACATATGCTGCCTACAAGAGACCCACCTCAGAGCAAGAGACCTACACAGATTGAAAGTAAAGGGATGGAAAAAAATATTCCAAGCAAATGGACATGAGAAAAAGGCTGGCGTTGCCATACTTGTATCAGACAAAGTCGATTTCAAAGCAAAGGCCATAAAGAGAGACCCAGAGGGGCACTTTATCATACTTAAAGGAAGAATCTATCAAGAAGACATCAACATTGTAAACTTATATGCTCCCAATATAGGAGCCCCCAAGTTTATAAGGAAATTGTTGGATGACTTCAAAAAAGATATAGACAGCAACACACTGATAGTAGGGGATTTCAACACCCCACTGTCAAAAATGGACAGATCTTCCAAACAAAACATTAATAAACATATTGTGGCGCTGAATGAAACACTGAATCAAAGAGACTTAACTGACATATATAGAACCTTACATCCCAAAGAAGAAAAATACACATTCTTTTCAAATGCTCATGGCAGTTTTTCAAAGATAGACCACATGATAGGACACAAAGCAAGCCTCAGCAAATTCAGGAAAATTGAAATAATACCAAACTTTTTCTCAGACCACAAGGCCTTGAAACTCAAAATCAACCTCAAAGAGAAACTTCAAAAACTTGCAAACTCATGGAGACTGAACAGTACACTATTAAACAATGAATGGGTCAATAATGAGATAAGAGAAGAAATCAAAAAATTTCTGGAAATAAATGAAAATGAACAGACAACTGTCCAAAACCTATGGGACACAGCAAAGGCGGTCCTGAGAGGGAAGTTCATAGCAATACAGGCTTACCTTAAAAAGATAGAAACATTTCAAATAAAAGATCTAACACTACAGCTTCAAGAACTGGAGAAACAACAACAAATAAATCCCAGAGCAAGTAGAAGGAAGGAAATAGTCAAGATTAGAGCAGAATTGAATGACATAGAGACAAAAAGAACAATTCAGAGGATCAACCAATCCAGAAGCTGGTTCTTTGAAAAGATTCATAAAGTTGACAAGCCATTAAGCAGACTCATCAAGAAAAAAAGGGAGAGGACCCAAATTAATAATATCAGAAATGAAAGAGGAGAAATAACTGATACCACAGAAATACAAATGATCATCAGAAAGTATTATGAACAATTATATGCCAAGAAATTAGAAAATCTTGATGAAATGGACAAATTTTTAGAAAAGTATAATCTTCCAACCCTGAAGGAGGAAGAAACAAAGCTTGAACAGACCGATAACAGCTGGGGAAATGGAAGCAGTAATCAAGAAACTCCCAGCACACAAAAGCCCAGGGCCAGACGGTTTCCCAGGAGAATTTTACAAAACATTTAAGGAAGAGCTAACCCCTGTCCTTCTCAGACTATTCCAAAAAATCCAAGAGGAGGGAAGACTCCCAGACTCCTTCTATGAGGCCAGCATCACCCTGATCCCAAAACCCGATAAAGACCCTACAAAGAAAGAAAACTACAGGCCAATTTCGCTGATGAACATAGATGCTAAAATCCTCCACAAAATATTGGCAAACCGCATCCAGCAATACATTCAAAAGATTATCCACCACGATCAAGTGGGATTCATCCCAGGGATGCAGGCATGGTCAATATACGCAAGTCAGTAAACGTGATACATCACATAAATAAAAGAAAAGACAAAAACCATATGATCATCTTGATAGATGCAGAAAAAGCATTTGATAAGGTACAGCACCCATTTATGATCAAAACACTCAGCACAATGGGAATAAAGGGGGCATTCCTCAACGTAATAAAGGCCATATATGAAAAACCTACAGCCAATATCATACTCAACGGGCAAAAACTGAAAGCTTTCCCACTAAGATCGGGAACACGACATGGATGTCCGCTCTCACCGCTTCTTTTCAACATCCTATTGGAAGTCCTAGCCACAGCGGTCAGACAAGAGAAAGAGATAAAAGGCATCCAAATAGGAAAGGAGGAAGTAAAACTATCATTGTTTGCAGATGACATGATAGTGTATATAGAGAACCCTGTAGACTCTACCAAAAAACTCCTCAACCTAATAAGTGAATTTGGCAAAACAGCAGGATACAAAGTCAACATTCAGAAATCAAAGGCATTTTTGTACACCAGTAATGCAATAGAAGAAGAAGAAATCAGAAAAAATATACCATTCGATATAGCACGAAAAAAGATAAAATACCTAGGGATAAATTTAACCAAAGACACAAAAGACCTGTATGCAGAAAACTATACAACATTGAAAAAAGAAATTAAGGAAGACACAAATAAATGGAAGCATATACCGTGCTCATGGATTGGAAGAATTAATATCCTCAAAATGTCCATACTACCCAAAGCAATTTATAGATTCAATGCAATCCCTATTAAGATACCAATGACGTATTTCACAGAAATAGAACAGACATTTCAAAAATTTATATGGAACCATAAACGACCCCGAATAGCCACAGCAATTTTGGGAAAGAAACACAAAGTAGGAGGGATCACAATACCGGACATCAAACTCTACTACAAAGCCACCATACTCAAAACAATCTGGTACTGGCACAAGAACAGACCCATAGACCAGTGGAACAGAATAGAAAGCCCAGAAATAAGCCCAGGTCTCTATGGACATCTAATATTCGACAAAGGGGGCAGAAGCATAAAATGGAGCAATAACAGCCTCTTCAACAAATGGTGTTGGGAGAGCTGGACGGCTACATGCAAAAAATTGAAATTGGATCATCAGCTGACACCATACACAAAAAGAAACTCAAGACGGATAAAAGACTTAAATATAAGTCGCAACACCATCAAAGTCCTCGAGGAGAACATTGGCAGGAAACTCTCAGATATCCCACGCAGCAATTTTTTCAGTGATATGTCTCCTAAAGCAAGGGACATAAAGGAAAGAATAAACAAGTGGGACCTCATAAAAATAAGAAGCTTCTGCATGGCTAAAGAAAACATCAGCAAAATGAAAAGGGAGCCAACCGTATGGGAAAATATATTTGCTAATGATACATCAGATAGAGGTTTGATCTCCAAGATATATAAAGAACTCACTCGACTCTACTCCAAGAAGACAAACGATCCAATCAAAAAATGGACAAAGGACCTGGGCAGATGCTTTTCCAAGGAGGAGATACAGAGGGCCCAGAGGCATTTGAAAGGATGCTCAGCATCACTAGCCATCAGAGAAATGCAGATCAAAACCACCATGAGGTACCACCTCACACCGGTCAGAATGGCCATCATAAACAGATCAACAAACAACAGGTGCTGGCGAGGCTGTGGAGAAAAGGGAACCCTAGTACACTGTTGGTGGGAATGCAGACTGGTGCAGCCACTATGGAAAGCATGTGGAATTTCCTCAGAAAGCTGAAAATGGAACTGCCTTTTGATCCAGTGATTCCCCTGCTGGGACTATACCCTGAGAACACCAAAACGCCAATACAAAAAAACCTATGCACCCCAATGTTCATAGCAGCACAATTTACAATAGCCAAGTGTTGGAAGCAACCTAAATGCCCATCAGTAGATGATTGGATCAAAAAGGCATGGTACATATACACAATGGAATACTACGCAGCAGAAAGAAAAAAAGAAGTACTAAACTTTGTGACAGCATGGATGGAACTGGAGAGCATCATGCTAAGCGAAATAAGCCAGGGGGCGAAAGACAAATACCATATGATCTCACCTATAAGCGGAACCTAACCAACAATGCTAAGAAGCAAGGAAAATAAGACCAGCAACACTGAAAGGAAAAGAAATCAACAGAGACAAGAGGGAAGGGGGGGCAGGGAAAGGGAAGGGAAGGGGAAAGTCAAGGGACATATAGCAAGGACTCATGGACAAAACCAAAGGGGAAGAGCTGAGGGAGGGAAGATGGGAGGGGGCAAGGGAAAGAGGTGGTGGGGAGGCAGAGACAAATGTATTTTAAAAGTAAATAAATTAAAAAAAAAAAAAGATACTAGCTTGGACCACAACGGTGAAAGTTTTGGAGATGGAAAGGAGACTACAGCCTAGCAATATTTAAGATATAAAATCAAAAGTCATTACAGAGAGATGTTTACTGATGAGTAAAATAATCTATCTCAAATTTGACCTCTGTGCTTCTACCTTGTAAGCCACGTGGATAGCTCTTTCATTTGTTGGGATAGGCAACCCTGGATAAGAAGCAGCTTGGAGAAAATAAAATGAATTCACCTTTGGACCTGCTGAGTTTGAATTCTCTTCAGTGTCTGGCTTCAGAAGGAAGATTCTGAGTGATAAAGACCTGGGAGTCATAGATCCTTTGACTAAAAAGTTAATGGAACCCTGGCTGGCGTGGCTCAGTGGACTGAGCACTGGCCTGCAAACCAAAGGGCTGCGGGTTTGATTCTCAGTCAGGGCACATGCCTGGGTTGTGGGGTAGGTCAGATCCCCAATAGGGGGTGCACAGGAGGTAATCACACATTGATGTTTCTCTTCCTGTCTTTCTCCCTCTCTTCCCCTCTGTCTAAAATAAATAAATAAAACCTTTTAAAAAAGTTAAAAAAAAATATGTCCTACTCAGTCCTAGGGGTCCACATGCAATTGAGGTTGAATTACTACGGAGTGCAGAGCCATCCACATTTTCTGGAAAAGGAATAAACCTGCCTCACTATTAACTAGCCCAACAAAACTTTCCCTCAAGATGTAGAATGAGGAATCGAACCTATAGTAGAGCTAAGTGTTCTTATATTTACCTCACACCCTGAAATACCTGAATCTTGCTGGTGATGAAAGAAGCAAAATTTGATGCAGTTGGTAATCAAACTTATTGATTTGTACAAGATCTAAGAGCCATAAATGCTTTTGTAATTCCTCATAAGACTCTAGTCCTTAATCCAACTACTTTTCCTATCTCAGTTACTGCTGACATAGCCTAATTTACAGTAATTGACTCTCACTCAGCTTTCTAATTCCATTGCACTGGCCTTAAAATTTCTCTTTACCTTTATTCTTAGAGGGAGACAATTAACATGGACTTGCTATTTGCACTTCAGGGGTATTGTGAGTGTCCCTCTACCCCAATATTTTCCCAAGTCCCGAAAGCTGTCTTGGACTTAGTAGTCTTTAAGCCTCCACTGTTTTTCAGTACATTGATGATCTCTTACTTGATAACCAAACTGAGCAGGGTGTTGTTATAGATTCTCCAGTTCTCCTAAAAACACTAGCTGAACAAGGCCATAAAGCCTCCCAGTATAAACTTCAGTGGGTGCAGACAACTGTTTCCTACTCAGAACATGAGATACTTCAGGGCACTCAACACTCACACCAAAATGCCTTTAGTCAAATTTGTTCATTCCTCTGCTAAAAACAGCTATGTTAATTTCTAAGGGAAGCTGCTATTGTTGTCAATGGCTTCCTAATTTTGCAGCCTTTGCTAAATAACCCTCTTTATGCTCTTATACTACCTCAGGTCTTATTTCCTGGCCCTCAGAATTGGCAATGACTTCCTTTAAAATCTTAAAATTAGCACTGTCCACATCCTTGGCTCTTGGCTCACCTAATTTTAACAAATATTTTCTCCTTTGTTGCCATGAAAATAATCGAAGTATGGTAGGTGTTCTAGGATAGTCTTTTATTTTCAGATATGTAGCATATGTCTCATTTTCTTCAGACACTGTGGCCTCAGACATGCCCCCATGCCTGGATGGTCTAGCCACTGCTTCCACCCTAATTGACAAAGCCATTGATCTTACATGAGGCTCCCATTTACCTCTATGACTCTCATGTTGTTTCTGTTCCCTTATAAGTTTACAGCACTCTCTACACAGAGGCCAGCCACCTATGAAAAAGCCCTGTTAACCAATCCCTCTATCATGTTATGTGGCTTAACACTTTAAATCCACAGCTACTCTGCTATCACTCCTTGATGATGGGGAGGCCCACTCCATTCCACATGATTGTCTTGCAACTGTAGAAATAACTTCAAAGCCACAGGAAGATTCTCTTAACTATTATCTTAGATAGCCCAGGTTTACTTCAAGTGTGTGATGGCTTTTTAAAAGATGAAATTTCCCCCAAAACATAACTGGTTATACCGTAGTCTCCCCGCAGGAAATACTTATTTTCTTTCTTTTGAAATACCTTTCAGCAATTAAATATTTAACTATGATGTTAATCACTTTAATCTTTTGCATGTGGTCAGTGTCACAGAGGAAATATATTTGGTAATATTTGACAAAAATTTTAGTTTTTAGATATAAGAGATATTAGAAAATCAAAGGACATTTGCAAGCTCACAAGCCATGATATATGTTCTCAAAATAGGTTTCAGCATTGGAAAACAGTGATATAATTTAGATCTTAATACTTTGTAATATTGTTAATGTGAAAAGATAATCCAGACAATGTCAACAGTAAATAAACAAGGTATTTTCCAGAAAAAATAACAAAAGGGGGAAATACCCGATAGCAATACAACTTACAGTAGAGACATGTAACAGTTAACCTAGATATAGACCTGTAAATGCGATCCATATTATAAATCAAAACTAGCTTTGCTATGGGTCAAATGACTGAATTATGGAGTCTTAAAAACTACTATTCAAAATTAAAGAAAAATTTCAAATGGTTAGTGTGGTAAGGTGATAAATGACTCTCCCAAAGAAAAATACATCAAATCACTAGAATCTATGAATGTTACTTTATTTGGAAAAAGGCTATTTGAAGATCTAATTAAGTTAAGGATCTTGAGATAAAAATCACCCAGGATTATCAGAGTGTGTCCTGAATCCAATGATAAGTATCTTTATAAGACACATGCAGAGCACGCACAGAGGAGAAAGGTGATATGAAAACAGAGGCAAAGATTGGGGTCACGTGGCCACATCCCAGGAAAGAAACGCTGCTGGCCACCAGAAGCTGGTAAGGCAGAGGCACATTCTCTCCTAGAGCTTCCAGAATAAGTGCAGTTCCATTGACACCCTGATTTCTGACTTCTGGCCTCCAGAATGGTATAAAAATAAACTTCTACTGTTTTAAGCCACCCAGTTGTGGTTGCTTGCTACAACAGTCACACAATCAGAGAAACTGACTTAGAATCATAAGGATGAATAAAATTCATTTTAAAGTATTCCATATATATTTCTGGTAAGGTGTTTAGTCTTACAAGTCCTTCTTGTCCTAAAATTCCTTGATATTTATTAGCTGGAAGTGATATAATGTTTTTTCTCACTGGTTATTATGAGTAAATATTATACATATATTAATGGTTCTCACAGCACAAAAGTGTTATTATTTCTATTCTTTCTGTTATGCTTGACTTCTGAAATAGAAAATAGGACTTAGGCAGGCTTTTTATAGATAGAAAAGAGTCTCATTTTTTTTCTTGAACAGGGGTTTCCAAATAGAGTCAACAAAATTTGAGGAAGTGTTTACCAAGTCATGAAATGCCTGTGTACACAAATACAAACTCCCTAACCTCAATCAAAAGCAGCAATGTAGTATCCATTCCATATCCCTTAGAGTAAATAAACATTTTATTTTTTTCTTTCCATCAGAAAGAGATAGCTAGGAGAATGGTATGAGGGGAAAATAAGAAAAGAGATTCCTGAAACTATTTTTCAACTTTTCTGAAATATTATGAATTAAGTGAAGTAACTTTAAGGTGGGGCTTTTCATCTGCGTACTGTTTTCATAGAGTCAATTTGATATGTCAGTTTGAATAAAGCAGTTCGTTCTATGGGGATTGCCTATGGATTGTAGTATGTTAAGCAGGATTCCCGTCTTCAACTCACTAAATGCCAACAGCATCTCTCTCCATTGTGATTATCAAAAATATTTCCTGACATTGCCAACTATCTCCTGTGGGGATACTCCCAGTTTAAAAAAAAAAAGTTGGTTTATGCATATAGTTTTCATGTTCATTAGCATTCCTGAATGAAATTTATATTTTCACAATGACTATATTCAGGAGATCATTTGTGTTTTATTTTCATATTGTTATATACTTGGAAAAGGTGAGCAAGACATGTCAAGTCCCTGACCTTCTGGAGCTTAGAGTCTCATGGGGAAGGCACACAGAAATTAAATTACTATAACAACAGATGTATCCTGATAACTGAGAGCAGACAGTTAGTTACCAACTCATAGGTATTTCTCCCATCTCTAATGAGAGAACCTGAATTTGTTCTGGATGGCAAAATACCCAGTTAGATGATGATGCATATTCCTCTTTGCCAGAAATTTACTTTGTTTACTCCATTGCACTTGGGGTAGTCATTTGTTGAATTCTGTTGAATGAGGTAAAAGGAGTTGCTTGTTGGGAGTTTTAGGAGAAATATTCTTATCTCTTTTGCAAAGAAAAAAAAATTCTACCCAACACTCCACCTTCTTTCTTTCCCTACCTTGGAATTGCAAAAGGATGTGAGGCTGAGTCGCAAGAACTATATTGTTAAATTGAGAGAGAAACCAAGAGAATCAAAGGCATAATTGGAATGCTAAACCAATCATAGTAATCACTGTTATAACACAGCTCCAGCCATTTCAAAGTGAGTTTTAATCAACTATCATATCTCATGAAGCAAAAATATTCTTATTTTTTCTATTTATTGATTTTAGAGAGAGAGAGAGAGAGAGGAGAAAGAAAGAAAGACAGAGAGGAACATTCATTGGTTGATTCTTTCCCTCCCTCCCTCTCTCTGTCCTGCCTTCCTGCCCTCCTTCTCACTTGCCTTCCTTCCTTCTTCACCGGAGGATATTTTTTCATTGCTTTTTAGAGAGAGAGGAAGAAAGAGAGAGAGATGCGAAGAGAGAGAGAGAGAGACAGAAAGAGAAACATTGGTGCAAGAGAGAAACATTGACTGCTTGCCTCCCACATGCACCTGGACTGAGAATGTAACCCACAACGTAGGCATGCGCCTGGGTGGAGGATTGAACCTGCAACTTTGGCGTATGGGATGACCCTGTAGCCAATTGAGCTATCCAGGCAGGGTGAAGCAAAAATATTCTTAACTAATTTTCAAATTGTGGTATTGTGGTGAAATCTGTGGTGTGAAGTAGGCATTAACTAAGGGGAAGTTATGGTAGTATATAGCATACATGGCAGAGGAACGGTGGTGCAAAGGCCCTGAGGCATATTTCCAAGCATTGAAAGAAGACATCAGTAGAGTTTGAACAAGGGTGAAAATAACTGGCATTGGCTAGAATGCTAGGTGAAGTCTTGGAGGATATAAAACATAGAAGAATGGGACAAAAGCTAATGAAGAAATAGTTTGAAGGATGTTGCAACAAATCATGATAGTCATGCTGATGGCTGAGACTAGGCAACTGGCAGTGGTTAAAGAATTCATTTTTGTTTTTAAACCAAAAAAAACCCCCAACTTTTTAAAAAATAAAACCCAGCCCTGGCCATGTAGTTCAGTTGGTTAAAGTGTTGTCCCTATATACCAGGGTTGAGGGTTCAATCCCTGGTCAGGGCCCATATAAGAATCAACCAGTAAATGCATAAGTAAGTGGAACAACAAATTTATCTCTCTCTTTCTCTCTCCTCCCACCCCACTGCACACCTCTCCTGTACCTACTTCTCTCTCTCTTTACAATCAATAAAAAATAAAATAAAATAAAATAAAATAACCTCATTCTGAAGGGCGGCTTTATGTAAAACCAGGTTTGTGTAGGTTCTATGACAATATAAAGAAAGTAACTGAAACATAAAATCCAAGTTTATATTGTAGTTTATTAATAATCTTTTATTCATTCTTTCTGGTAAAGAAATCTTCCTGTCCCAGGTCATCCTGACTAACGTTTACCTCACACCCCAATTTCGTAAAGATTATGTCTATCTTTTCACCACTTTCTTAACATATTTCTTCATCATAAAATAGGCAATAAATATAGAAAATTAATAATATAAATGTTATTAATGGAAAAGACAACAAAAATTATTGGAGACATAAAAATATACTTTACAGAGTAAAATTCATAAACCATAAAATATAATCATTTTAAGTGCAGACTCCCATTATCAAAACACCCTCAGGTTTGATATTTTCCCAGAGGCCTCTGAGGCTCTGTCATTTTTTTAAAATCTTTTTTCTCTCTGTTGTTCAAACAGGATAATTTTTATATTTCACTGATTCTTCTGCCTCTCAAGTTTGCCTTTCAATTCATCTAGTGAATTTTTCATTTATTATTATACTTTTCAGTTTTAGAATATTTTTTGTTTTATTTTTTTACTGAGTTTCTCCATTTGTTGTGCCATCATATTTTCTTTTCAGTGTTTACACAGTTACTGTAATTCTTAGAATATGTTTATAGTAACTTCGCTGAGGTCCTTATCTGCTAAATCCAACATCAGTACTCCGAATCAGTTTCTAATGACTGATCTTTTTTTTCCTGTGACTATAAGTCACAATTTCCTGGAGTTTTTGTTTGTTTGTATGCATTGTTTTTGTTGAGATTTGGATATTTTGGATTGGATTGGGTATATTGTGTCAAATCTGGATTATGATTTATTTTTAACTTGCTTGGTGTTAATCTCTGGAATGTTTCCTCTGTATTAGTCACTGATTTCTATGCTCAGATTTATATTTCCTATTTTAGCTTGTTTGTTTGTTTTTTAGTTTAGTTTAGTATACTGAGTATCCTGTGCCTGCATAGCTTAATATTCAGCTAGAGATTGGCATAGGCTGCACTCAAACACTATGAGCTTGTAAAACTTGCACCCTCTGCTGATACATCTGTCTGTAGGTTGGGAAGCCATTCCAAATTTAGCCAGATCTCAAGTATGCCTTGACTTTTACTTTCCATTGAATCTTCTCAAGGTTCCCCATGCATACAGTTTTGTAGGTAAGCAGACGTGGTTAACAATGAGTTTATAAAGCTAACCTTTTTGGGGCTGTCTCATTTTCAGGATTTTCCACTTGGAGGCCTTCACTCATCACCCAAACATGGACAGCAGCTTGAGGCTAACAGAGCTGTAGGTATTTTCTTCGTTTCCTGCTGTATTTTCTACTTTTATTGGAAATGCTGCCAGTCATGGATTTTTGTTTTCTACCCTACATCAAGTCTGCTCCTCTGGCAGCAACACTGCCAATTTTCACAGCGAGACCATTGTTGGGAAACTACCATGACAATTGAATTTGGGCAACTGGAGGAGCCTAGGCAAGAAGGCTGCAGACTCAGCTTTTTCCCCCCACAAGGTTCTAACAGTTTTTCATGAATAAATACATCTAACTTGTTGATTTCCTTTCAACAATATCTAGGGCCTTGAATTGATTATTGGAAAGGAAAGTAATCACATGATGATGAAACTGATACAGTGGTACTTTTCTTGCTGTCTAAACTCTTTGCTTTATACTCATTTTCTGAGCCTAGTTCTTTAAATTTCTAACAATTCCTTGAGCCACTTAATACATTCTGCTAATTAAATTTAAGTTAACCAGAGTTTGAAATAATGCAATGAGTAATTTTGAATTATGCTGTCTGGGTTGAGCCATACTGGAGCCTGAGGCAAAAGGAAAAATCAGTAAAAAATATTATCATCATGGAAACTGCAATACTCATGTCAGTTAGAAGATGCTCTTGTCACCCTCTTACTAGATGTACACTGCCAGACAAATCATAATAAGAATGTGGTCCATAATCATGGTGCCCCCAGCCCCACGCTCCCATGAGGGAATAGAGGTAGTAGTTTACAAATGATTTTATGATGCGCAAGTTATGCTGCCTTCTCCCCAGGTTAGTTAATGGGTACAAACAACATTGGACGCCAATTATTTTTAACTCTATGCATAAAAGACTGATCAACCTCTTTTCTGACTCATGCCATCTTTATTTTTATGGGATAATATGTTCATTTTGGCCTCAGGCAAGTTTTGATGTTCAGGATGGATATAGGCCTCACTAAATTGACTTTAATTTGCTTTTTTCATATGTAAAAAGAAATACAATAATGTCTTGGATAAAATGGTTATACATTAAAATAACCATGTTTTAAAAATATAACACAAGTGTAAAATTTCAAAATAATTTTTTAAGAGGATTAACCTAAAATTACATATTAGATGCGAAGCTAACTATAAAAACTTTCTTGCTTATTATGTTATTTATAGTCTTTAAAATAATAGGTCTCCTTTCTAGTGACCGATAGGAAATCAGTAGTTGTTTAAAATTTTATATGTGCTAGCATTTCAGGAAAATCCAATTAACATATCACTTTTTAAAGCTGTTTTCTTTCCCTTAAAGATAAAATTTTATATCAAACCCCAAACTACTTCCTGTTCCTATTTAATATCTATTTCTAGCATTTCAGAATCAAATTATAAAGACTATCTAGCAGAAAGATGGATCGCATGCATCACTAAGCCACATTTTTTCTTCTTTCCCTCCCTCTCTCTTCTTTTTCTCCTTTCCGCTCTTCCACCCCCATCTCTCCCCTTCTCCCCCTCCCTCCCTCATCCTCTCTCGTCCTCCCCCTCCTTCTTCTTGTTCTTCTCCTTCTCCTTCTTTTTCTTCTCCTTCTTCTCCTCTTCCTCTTTCTCCGTTTCTGCTCCCCAAGATGCAACTATAATTGAGTAATTGTCTATGTATAGCCAGTTTATCTTCTATTTGAGCGTTAGTTTTCTGTTTTCATTGGCTAGATTGAGTAGGGCAGTGTTATTATACTGAAGTGCATCCTTAAGTATATTTTTATTTTAAAATATTCAAAGATTTTTAAACAAAATTGAATCTAACACAGTGCATAAAACAATAAAATTGTTTAAGCAAAATATTGCCTATTTTGCATTTTCTACATCATGTTACTAAATAACAAAAAAAAATCCAAAACCTATGCAGTCTTATCTAAACAATAACTTTATTCCTAGTTTGTAAAAGTAAAACTTGGTATGTTTATCACCCGACACTGACAACCAGAATCAGGGTATTGGTCAATGATCTTTTTCCTCTTTCTACAGGTAAAGCAAAAATCCCAGTTTCAATTCAGTTTTCAGTTTTAACCACATTAGGAAAACTTATGACTTGTAATTTTTACAAAGTAGAACAACTTTTATATTATTTTAAGGATATGAGGTTTTCACATGGAATAGCAAAGGGATGAATTTTATTCCCTAAACCAGTATGTAAACTATTGGAGTAAGACTCATTCTTTGACTTTGTAGTAAGGAATAATACTTACAAAGACTTGTGTGAAAATACCTTGTGATGAAGTTTTGTTACTACCAATAAAACAAATACCAATCCATGTGTTACGTTCTGTGTGTATAATAATTTTAATTCATTTCAGTCTCCCTGTGATTAGGATGATAGAATGCTATTATTGCTGGTAGAGGGAAAGGGAACCTAAGATTTAGTGGCTTTCATAAATTACTGAATGTAATATAACAAACAAAAGGGCCAATACTTGAATTTAAGTTTAAATCCAAATGCAATGGTCTCACTATTACTCCACCAGTGGTGAGAAGCTATTATTTGTACACCCCTCTGGAATATAGTGACTTAGTGCTTAATATTTGATTTGGAACAAAGAAACCTCTCATTCTATATCTTATTGGAGATATGAAATGTGGCAATACACTCTTCAACTGTCTTCTTTAGAGTAAGAGAAATTTCTTGATGAAAAAGTTCATATACAAAAAAGTTAAATTCCTGGTATTTGATAGATTTGATTCCCCCAAATAAACTGTCCTCCTTTAAACTAAGATAGGGTGTCATTGGATGGAGTCCTAATTAATAAGTTATTAATAACTTATTAATAAGTCTAGGAGTCATCATTCATTCCCAAGTCTATGAATGTCACAGGGTAACCTCTCTACCAAAGAGTGCATAGGTCCTCTCAACTAAGGAAGCCTTAATGTGAAGTTAGTTGCAGGAAAGATCTTTGGGAATTTGTTTAATGCAGATTTTTTTTTGTTCAGTTAAACTTTTTCAATTAAGGTCTCTTAACAGCTGAAGAAAAGGGTAAGAGTGCTGTGAACAACTGCCTTTTCTAAAAAAAATTGGGGTAACATTGATTAATAACTATGTAAATTCCAGGTGTACAATTTTATAATACAACATCTATATACTCCATTGTGTGCTCACTACCTGAAACATAATCACTTTCCCTCACCATATACTTGATCCCCTTTACCTCTTCATCTTCTACCCACCTTTCTTCTTCACTAGTAACCACCATACTTATACCTGTATCTACCATTTTAAATAACTTTTTACTCAGTACAATTACCCTGGCATAAACACTATATGACAATAAAATAATTATGATATTAGTAATCACACAATAACTTATAACTTCGAATTAGTTTCTTAGTGTAATCATTAATATTACCTAATGTTTGCTTTCAGATTTTTAAAAATTTTTTAAAGATTTTATTTATTTACTTTTAGAGAGGGGGAAAGGAGGGAGAAAGAGAAGGAGAGAAACAGAGAGATACATAGATTAGTTGCCTGTCATGCGCCCCCAATTGGGAACCTGGCCTGCAACCCAGGCATGTGCACTGACTGGGAATCAAACTGGTGACCTTTAGGTTTGCAGGCCGGTATGCAATTCACTGAGCCACACCAGCCAGATCTGTTCTCAGCTTTTAATGAATGGACTCAAACTCTGAGAGCGTGATAGTTATAATTTGAATATTGTGATGCACATAATAAAATTCCAAATAATTGCTGTTAAGTATTTACCTCCTGGTCATCCTTCCTCATTTTTGTAGTAGTCCTAGCCCTTAATGTATTATTCCTGGTGACCTCACTTTTCTGATGAATATCTTAGCTTCCAGCTTTTTCACTTCTACTGTGGTGACTTTTCCTTCTCATTTACCTTTCATATGTAGTTATGTAGTTAAATCTTGGATCTAGTTGCCGGAAACAGCAGAATTTAAACAATTTAAAAACTTTACTCCTCTGCCACAGTATTCTATTTGAATTCATTTATTGCAGTAATGGGTTGTCATAACATCAAAATGCTTATCCATTGAAGTTACTAAATTCTCATTATCCATAGTCTCTTTCTGGCTGATTTTTATATGTCAGGCTAGAATTTTATAATATATTATTATCATTCAACATACTGGTATATACTCAATTCCTTTCCCCATTCTCTGTCTATCTTATTCTCCTGGCAAAACCAAACCCTGAAAGAATAGGAGGTTTCCCCATAGTTTCTCTGAAACACCTGATTATTTTGGAAAGATAAATTATACAAATAATGTTATATGCTTCTCAAGTCAATTTCAGATATCAGTTCTCCTCCCATCAAATTTTTTTTAAATGTTAATATGTAGCTAGTCTCCTCTTACCCATTTTATACTTCAGACTTATCCCGTCTCAATGGGACTTGTATTCCTAAAGCTCAAATTTCTATTTTAACTCACTTTCATTCAACCGTTTACTTAAAATAAAATTTAACCTCTTTCCCTGGCTTTCAAAGCGCTCATGGTCAGGGTCCTACTTTCCTATTCAATTTTGTCTTATTCACTATTAAATCTTACCACTACTTCCAATTATCCAGCCACATTAAGCTTCATTTTATTTTTCAAAAAAACCTAGTCTTTCTTGTCTAAGCAACTTAATAGCTGTTTTATTTGTGCTGACTCGCTGACTCCTTCTTGTCATTCAGATTATAGCTTAAATGTTATCGTCACTATTAAACCTGAAGTATCTGTTCAGTCACTCTTTATAACATCATATAATTTTAATTTTATGGGTAACACAGACTTGTCTTGGCTCTTTGTTGGTTAAGTATTGTCTGGCTGCCTTAATAAGAATGAGATCCATGAGACAAGGTATTTACTTCTCTTACTCATATTTTATAGCCAATATTGAGTACGTAGAAAGCTCAGTATAAATGAGACCAAGTTAACTTTTCTAATTTATGCCATTTCCAACAAATCTTCACATTTTTTATTTTTAAGATATAGGTCTCTTTTCAATTTTCCAAACCTGCTAAGATTTTGCTATTACAGGGGTTCTATATATACTTTCCATTTTGCCTTGAATACTCTTGCTTTTCTCATACAAGGTGTCCCCTTTTCAACTTTTGGGTTCTCCTTATGTATTACCATCTCAGACAGAAGTGGCCACTCTATCCAATGTGTCATTTCTCTTTCCCCAAATCTTCTTTTTTTTATCTTTTCTTGTTTATATTTGTTCTTGTGATTTAAAGTTTCCACCAGAGCAATGACCATGTCTGTCTAGATCAACTCAATTTTTTTTTGGGGGCCAATTTCATTTAATTAATATTTATTTAAATAATATACTAAAAGAGTAATTTTTTCTGAACTCACCTTTTTAAAAATTGTGGTAAAAACACAAAATATAAAATTTACAATCAATCATTTTTGAGTAAAAAGTCAGTACTTTAATTTTTTATGCTCTCTTCCTAGAACTTTGTCTAACAAAGTGGAGTTGCTCAATAAATAACTAAATAAAACATTTTGCAATGGGACCATATCCTTGTCTGTCTTTTTTTAGTTCATTATTACAGACCTAAACTTCAATTTTTTTGAGATTATCCAGTAAGAATAGGTTACTTTTTTTGATCCCTTTTGATTTCTTGAATCCAATCATTGAGTCTGTCTGTATCCATTTATAAAAATTTACTCGGATCTCATTTTTCTCTATTTTCTAGGCCAGCCAACTCAGAGACTACAAAAAATTTTGTGGGTTGTTTTTCCTTCATTTTAAATTAATTCTTTCTGGCTTGAATTCATGTTGTTTGTGTGTCTCAAAATTGATTTAAATTCAAAATAGGGAAATAATCAAAATCATTATTTATGATTATATTCTAAGTGTCATTCCATCATTTCACAGCAATAATTTTATGAGATAGATACTATTAATTCAGCCATTGATTGAATATATATACAAGAAAGGGCAAAAATAGTTTTACGGTTGTTCATATGGAACATAATACACTAATTAACATATAATAATACAAGAATAAATCCTGGGGGTTTTTTTGCTTTTTAATCTGTTTATTTCTTTTTCTTTTATTTAATTAATTTATTTTTTCCAATACATTTGGCTTCACCTTCCCCCCACCACTTTCCCCAGCCCCTCTCCCCCCTCTCCCTCCCTCAGTCCTTCCCCACTTTGGTTTTGTCCATGAGTCCTTGCTGTATGTTCCTTGACTTGCCCCTTCTCTTCCTTTTCCCCGACCCACCCCTCCCGCCTTCCCTCTTGTCTCTGTTGGTTTCTTTTTTCTTTCAGTGTTGCTGTAAACCCTGTGTTTTGCACACTGACAACTCTAAGCTGACTTTGTCCACCCTGGTTACATTGGTCACTTACTATGTAATTGGTTCTAGGTGTATGTTGCTGACCAAGACCCAATACCTGATAAGAACATTATTCTTTTAGTAGATGAAGGAGAATAAATGAGCAATAACACTGCTTATGTCCAACATTTTATGACAAAAAGTAAATACAAGGTTACTTGAAGTATATAGGAGAAAAAGCTATTGTATTTTGACTCCATTTTCCAGATAAGAAAACAGGCTAAAAGAAGTTAGATAATATGTTGAATATATTTAAAGATTCTAAAAGATGACAAAGCTAGAGTTTAAATCATACCAGTCTGATTTCATAATTTCATTTCTATATATATTGAATAATTGTTTCAGATAATATATTTTCAAACATATTTAAATCTCACAAGACCCTTTAAAATAGGCAGGGATTTGGTTTTTATCAATTTTTGTATAGGGAGTACACATAATTGATCAAAGTGATAAAATGCAGAGGTGACAGAAACCTAAATTTTTCTTTATTTATACCCATATTGATTATATATATATATATAGATTATACATATATATGTATTTATATATGACATTTTTCTTCTCCTATTTAATTTGGTATTTTCTTAGTGATTGGATCATATTCCCCTAGCTCATCTTTCCTTTGTATTGCTCAGTAGGGTGTTTTATACTTGACAAGTGTTCTGGAATGTCTGTGGGGAAAAGAAATACATTCTTGTGTGTGTGCATGTCCATTTATCACACTATTTTCTTTTTCTAATTTTTAAAGATATTTTACTTATTTATTTTTAGAGAGAGGGGGCAGGGGAGAGAAAGAGAGAGAGAGAAACGTGATGTGTGAGAGAAACAGTGTTTGGTTGCCTCTCTCAGGCCCCCAGCTGGTGACCTAACCCACAACCGAGGCATATGCCCTGACTGTGAATCGAACTGGCAACCTTTTGGTCCACAGGTCAGTTCTCAATCCACTGAGCCACACCAGTCAGGGAAATATTTTCTATAATATTGAGACTGTCTGTGAAAATGGGTATAACTCAGACAATAAATTCAGGCTATATGTTAATTCACTAGTCTATTATTTAGGAATTTAGTTCAAAAGATTTGTCGAGAGGGCTTGTATGTTTTAACCTTTCATCCTTATTTTCACCATATGCATGGCTGGTTATCCATCCAAGTCCAGCCGTGGTGTCTCTGGGGTCAATATGAAGAGACATTAATTTAATACAAGAGGAGTTGGAAAGAATTCTGTTTCCAGGGAACTTGTAACCGTAGTATATTTTTATTACCTGAGGCACACTGCATTGCTCATCAAACAGGACACTAATGAAACCGAGTACCTCCAAACTTGTGGTTGTATTTGCCATATTTCCTCAGAAGTGAGTGGGTCCATTTTTATTCCTAATGTAAAAAAAAATCTCAAGGGAGGGGAAAAAGCTATGCTGGAATAGCAATGAAGAAGTAGTTGTTCTACATGACATTTTATTTCTGGATGGCTAGAAAGATCAATGTACTTGCCAGTAGCTCATGAATTAATATCCTCAGCTATCAAGGAATGAGACATTTTGCACAGCAACTTGTTCTTCATTGCTAACTTCTTGTCATAAGTAAAGTAATAATAATGTGGCTTCAGAATAGTTGTCACCCTTGGGATATAGCATTACTGTATCTTAAAAATCACTAATAACTGTACTGCATGAACTTGACTTAACGTTTTCTGTACAAATGAGACATTTTCTATCAAGCGCATGGAAAGCAGACACTCTGGGTGATTCAGCCTTTAGGAGATTTTTTTTTTAAATATATATCTGGAGGAAACTGTAGTTTCATCCAATTATATGAGGGCTAGACTGGGATTTTTTAAAATAAATTTTACTACTACTTTACTCTGGTAAACAATTAGCTTGTGCTTCTCATAAATCATTTACAAAATGTCAATAGCAGTATCTTTAGCAACAATAAAGGTATGTTCTGAGGACACATCCATTAAAGAATGTATTTTTTATTTAATATTTATTAAATGTTTACTAATAGCCAAAAATTGTGTAAGACATTATGTATGTAAATAAAATCTCAAATCATTTTAGAGTTTAGTAGATATGGTACAATAAAAGTACCTCTGTGTGACAAGTGTAATGAGAAAGTATAAGTAACGCATTGGGTAAAGCCGAGATTTTTTTATTTCACAATAGTAAAACCAGATCCGTGGAACATAGGATGGCAAAGGTGAGGGTACACAACTCATAATTCAATAATATTACAAGGCTAAAGTTTGTGGGACCTCAATGCAGGATGCTGCTTAAGGTATATGAATTTGTCTAAAATCCTTTCTGAGACCCCAATGATATAATAATTTAAAATAAAATAAACCCACAAAGGCAAAATGAATGAGCTCTGTGGATCAGTGGGTGGTATAAAAAGCTATTGAAGATTTCAACATTTTTGTTGCAGAAACCTTAAGGTGGGGAGTTGAAGTAAGCAGGTGGTACATTAACAGTTTTGACTGTGTAGTAAAGGTGCCTCAGAGGAGGTTATAGTCATTCTGCTCTTTACAGAAAAATATATTTGAATATTTTTAAAATGGTAAGATGACTTCTTATTACTGCCTCCTTAAATTCTCACAGCAGTCTTGTAAGGTAAGCAGGATTGTTTCCACTTTAAAAGTGGAAAATCTGAGGCTTTGAGGTATAAGGCCATGGGGCCATCTCAATTAACAAAAAAGAAAACTCAAAACTAAATGAATCATCTTTCACTGATTTAACTTTTTCTTCATTCAGTAAATGTTTGTGGAGCATTTACCATATCACAGACCCTATTCTACAGAGTGGGAATATTACAGTGAGTAAGATAAATATGATTTCTGCTGTCATTGAGTTTATAGGTTTCTGACTTTAACCTAAATATTTATTACAATGCTGAACAAAAAGAGGAGAAACCATAAAAGCAAACTGATAATTGTAAATGTTTATAGTATAAGCATTTATAGTATAAAATCCACACATATTCCTAGGAAAATAGGCTAACTGATCTACACAATTAAATCATTAAGAATTATTTTACTTATTTATCCCAGCTGACTACCGTATAGTGTAATCACATTGGAAATGAAGAAAACACTGTACCTAGTATATAATAGATTTGTACCATGCTCAGTTGGTGTTTAAGACATCATGCACGAATATTTGCATTGCCAATTTCATTTCTACATAATTTCACCCTATTTCATTATTGTTAGCTTCATTTTTTATTTAAAGATTAAACTCAGTAAGCAAAGGAGGAAATCCATGTAATTTTAAAAGACATTATTTGAATTTGTTGACTACGTTTGGGATGGTTAGTTTCTTTCCTTTCATTTTTTGTGAACCCAGTCCAGCTATTTGCTACCATCAGTCCATTGAAACTGTTCTTAAAAAGCCTATCAATGATCTGCTTTTGATGAAAGACAAAGTAATTCCACTCTTCATCTTAACCTGTCTTTCAGCTTTTAATTCAATTGGTGCCGTGTTCCTTAAAACACTTTCTTCACTGACTCTCAGGGCACAATTCCTGCCTGATTTTCCTCTTGCCCATCCAGTCCACTCTTTTCTCAGCCTTCTTTTCTGGTTCCTCTCTATATCTCTAACCTCCAATACTGGAAGGTCCAGAGCTCTGTGATATGACCTTTCGTTCTGAATATCTCAGTCATCTAATCCTATGGCTTCGCTACAAACAACTTGCTTGTAGACCCCCAATTTACCTAGATGACCCAGAACTCTCCTCTGAACTCCTCCTGATTGTTTTCTCCACATCCCCACTTCACTGTCTGGTAGATTTACCTCACTTAACATATCCAAAATGTGGTTCTTGCTATTTTCCCTACAAACTTTCTCTGTCTTTAGAAATCTACACCATTTGCACCCCTGTGTGAGTTTCCTATGGATGCTCTGAGTAATTACCACAAATTTAGTGGTAATTACAATACACATTTATTTTCTTATAGTTCTGGAGGCCAGAAGTCTGCAACCAGTATCACTGGGCTGAAATCAAAATGTTGACAGGATTGCATTTCCTCTGGATGTTCTAAGGGCAGATCCATTCCTTGCTGCTTCTAGCTTTCCGGTGTCTCCTGGCATTCCTTGGCTTGTGGCCACTTTACACCAGTCTGTGCCTCTGTGGTTGCTCTCTCCTTTTCTGTTTATAGGTAAAATATCTTCCACTACCACTTTTAAGGGATACATGCATGAGTTTAGCATTTAGGACCCAAAAGGATAATCCAGGATAATCTTGCCATCTCTAAATTCTTAATTTAATTACACCTGTGAAGACCTTTTCTTTCTTTCATTTTGCTACGTATGGTAGCATTCACAGTTTCCAGGGATTAAGACAATATATCTTTTGGGGAGAGGGCAGGTTCAGCCTACTGCAACCTCCTTCAGGTCTTTGCAGAAATATCAATGTCTATGCAATTCCTTACTTGATTGTCTTAGTTAAAATCTTCCACTCATTACCATAATCCTATAAACTCATGATCCCACATTTCTTTATTTTTTGATCCCTATAACACTTATTGCTATATAAAATAATTATATATCAAAGTATTAAATTTATATAATTTTAATATTTTGATGTATATCAAATTATAACATATAATTTTAATTATTGATACTTATCTCTCTTTTATGAGAGTCATAAACTACATAATCTTAGCCAGTGGAGATTAATACTTCATACAGTTTAGCTCAACAAATATTTGTAGAGCTAATTTGTTGAACGATTTGTTGTTATGAACTAGTTTATACCAATGTTACTGTCCTATTATTAAGTTCCTATGACTAGCACTTTCTTTGATTTTTATATAAATGAATTATATTCATAGCAGTATTAGAAAATCTTTGTGATACAGCAGTATTATCATCAATTTTTTATCTTAATAATAAGTGGGAATTTCTCTTTATTTTTAGTCTTTTAAAATTTACCTTGAAATAAATAACAGTAAAGGAAAACTTTATATGTATATTAAAGGGCATTGATAATACATTTGTAAAAAACCCCCACATTATTTCACAATAATTATTCTAAATGATTACATTGCAGCATGATGAAAATACATTTTGAATGTTTATAAAGTATTAAAATTTAAAGACTCTTAATGACACCTTGTATGATGTTAACCCCCAAGCCTATTTCTCTATCACCTTATCCAACTTTATTTTTCTTCAGAGGATTGTCAATGCCTGATTATTACATTATTTATTAAGGGAGTATTTATTTGTTTACTGTCTTGTCCACAATAAAATAATATCCATGAGTAGAAGAGACATTGTCAAAATGTCTCATTCACACAATATCCTAAAACTTATGACTTATTCATACAGAATCTACATCAGTGCCTGGCACATTGTACAGATTCAATAAATATTTGTTGAATAAATGAAGTAAAAATAAAATAAATAAATAAATAAATAAAAAATAAAAACTCAACTACTCTGAGAGGTCTTGCTTGGACAATGCATCTGTACACTAATAGATTAAATGATAACTTTGTACATATAATTATTTCCTTTTCTTGATCTATATATAATATGTATATTTAATTAAGTATGTATATCTTGTGTAACTCCAAATTTATCCTTGAAACTCATGATTAGGGTGCAGTCAACAAAAACCTTTTTTTTTAAAGATTTTTAAAATTTATTTTTAGAGAGAGGGGCAGGAAGGGAGAAAGAGAGGGAGAGAAACATTAATGTGTGGTTGGTTACCTCTCATGTGCCCCTTACTGGGGACTTGGCCCACATGCCAGGTATGTGCTCTGACTGGGGCTCAAACTGGCCACCCTTTGGTTCCCAGGCCAACACTCCATCCACTGAGCCACACAAGCAGAGCAATAAAAAACTTTTAAAATGTGTTCTTTTAAATTTTAATTTGTGCTACCAGACTGTTTTCCTAGATGGCTGTCAACTCATATTCTTAACAGCAATGGGAAAAAATAAGTTTTTTACCCGTATCATAATAACATTTTATTACACTCTATGGCTTGAGCCATATTAATATTTTTGTGTATTGTTTACATCTTAATATTTGTCATTGTTCTCAAAGACTTCTATGTTGTCTGTGTTCCTTATTAATACTAATGTCCCAATTTGAAAAGAACAGTCCTGGTAGTGTTAAACCACTGCTAAATTTTGGATGCTTATCTCATGGATCTTCAATACCAGTATTTCATTCTTATTGCTTGTTTTTTGTCCCACAGAGTTTTTTCAGACTACACTGAGTAAAGAGTTTATTACTTTGCTTTGTACTTCATTCTACAGAATATTACAAGAATAAATACTATTTTTGTGGGTCATCTGCACAGATCTGCTTTTTCTGTTATCTCTTCTCATAATCTTATGTTATCCTTTATCACATCATCAGAAGATTGTCAGACACATATTTTAAAACATTTTTGAAAATCCTAATAACCAAACTACAGTATTTTTCATGATTAACACTAAATCAGAAATAATGTTAATGAACTTCCATCAGTTACGGATCTATCCAGTAGCACTCATTTTATTGCCTCTTACTGCTTATCATTATTCAGGTGACAGTACACTAAATTTCTTCTCTACTTTCCTATAACTATCTCCTAAGATATAGGAAATATGTGGGTAAAAAGTATGAAATATATATAAAAAGAGATGAAACCGCATACCAAAACTGAAATTTCCTTTAAGGAAAAAAAATTAAGGATAGATCTTGAGCAATAAGAGAATTCTCACCTAAAAGTTTCAAAACTCTGTTCAGCATTTTCAGGTTTATAGCCTGTTGCATGTCACTAAACTGATGAAAAATGGAGCCACATCATCTTGCAAAGCAGAACCATTCCTATTTTAAATGTATGCTTTCTTTCCTCTTTGGTACTGATTTTATTTTTGTACTAAGAACTGGTTAATAAAATTTCTCTTGTTGGCATATAGAGAGAAATTCTCATTTTGAAATAACATTTACGAAAATATTTATATACACTCAGAGAGAATGAGTAGGAGAGTGTTTTTGCTGAACCTTAGCTTTCATATAAACACAGAATGAACTTTACCAGTCACCATATCCTCATGTGTACACTAAGAAAAGACTGTCAAATGAAAAAGGTGAAATTTGATGCATGAAGAATGTTATTTAATTTTCATGATCTGCTTTCCACCCATCAAGATATAATCATATAAGGTATTAAATTAAGTAAGTTTGGTTTTTACAGCTTCCATTTTAAACCAATGCTGACCATTATTGATATTTTGAGCCAGATAATTCTTTTTTGGGTTAGAAGGGCAATGTCTTTTGCATTGTAGGATATTTAGCTGCCTAAACCTCCTGGCTTCATTCAGCCTGCTGGTTGCTAATAGCAACCCTCCCCTCAATCATTGCATGATGATCAGAAATGTCCTAGACATTGCCAACTGTATCCTGAGCTGGGAGTGGGGAAGGCAAGCAGAGAGTTATTGCCCTTGATTGAGAAATATTGACATAAGTTATGAAATATGACTATGTAAGATCGTTATGTAATATTATATCTTATATCTGGTCCTTTTAGTGTAGATTTTTAAATTATTACCTGAGGTTCCATTAGTTTTTGTACACCTCTAGACCATTTGAATATGTAAGTTTTTAAAACACTACATCTCATATGAATTGCCGGAATTAGGGATAAATATATCTGCAATAGATACCATGAAGTGTTATAATAGTCCAGTCAATAACTTCTAACAAATATTATTTCACTTTATCTTATATGTTTTTTTATAACACAGCTTGCCTCTTGTTTAAACATGAATAAAATGAAAGTAATACATTACTTGCACTATGAGTGATCACTCATTATTGTTTGTAAATACTGAATGAGTCCAGAATAAGTATTGCATATTTTCCATGACTTGTCCAATGGTTAAATGAATATGCCACTCTCTAATAATATTTTACCTTTGCAAATTTATTAAACAGGAAAAGGATATTTCCATTGCTGTGGTCATTTTAAATTTGGGGATTTGCATCTTCACCAGTGTTCTATTTTAATAAATTGATTATTAATAATTTAAATAATGTTGCTTCTGGATACACCGCAGTAGATTATAAAGGAAGTCCATCTAGAAAAGACTAGTGAACACTTCGCATAATAATATGAGTAACTTGTTGCTGATTTGATTCAGAAAAAGTATACAAACATAATGGAATGAAACTGTAATTTAATATCAATTTCATGTTCTTTATGTCAATTTCTTTCTCCTTCAATTGAACATAACTGCTTCTTTTTCATTACATTTAAGGCCTTCTGTGTCAACCACTTCCCTTATTTCTTCATTCCAATCCATTCCACTGACCGCAGTGGTTACCCTCAAGTACTGTTTAATTATATCACCTTCTTTAGCAGAAAATCTTCAGTGGATCTCAGTTTGTCGACTACATTGACTTTCAACATGTTCAGCTAAAACTCCCAGTGTTCTTAGTAGAATGCTAAATCAGACTTGAAAATTATATTTTTAAACACAGGCCACCATGTATGAAATTCTGTGTATGGCTGCAGAAAACAAACATCAAAGACACAGAATATAAAAATAAAAAATAACTGAGATAATCTCAGTCACAGATACTTTGTAGAGAAATGATAAAGTATCTACACTGTTCTAAGTGGTAAGACATACTTTTCTAGTTTTCTGCAGAAACACAGGCTCACTAATTTTTTTAAAATATATTATTTATTTATTTTTTAGACAGAGGGGAAGAGAGGGAGAAAGGGGGAAAGAAGCATCAGTGTGTGGTTGCCTCTTGTGCACCCCCACTGGGGTCTGGGCCAGCAACGCAGGCATGTGCCCTGCACTGGGAATCAAACCAGGGATGCTTCAGTTCTCAAGTCAGCACTTAATCCACTGAGCCACACCAGCCACGATGAGGCTCACTAACTTTAAAGATGAAGCACAAACTGCTTCAACCTTCACCTTAGATTTCTTGGTAAATGTGTAATAACCTCAAGCCAAATAATTGAAAGCCCTAGGACATCTCCTTTTGTTTTTCCACATTTTGCTCTTGATCTCCCTGAAACCCTATCTTTACTAGCTGTTCCATCTCTACTGGTTGAATTTCACTTCTCATTCTTGCTACCACTAGTTATTAGAGACTTCTCTCATTGATTAGACCTGCACTCACTAGTTGTTAGAGACTCTTCTCTTTTGTGTTTTGGTAGGGATATTTTTACCAAGTTCCCCAAAATCCTACTCATAGTCTTTAATATATCATACCTAAATGTTTTCATGCATGAGCTGGATCATAAAATTCTTCATATGAAAACCATGTTTATTTGTATTTTTTCTTTATTTTTATTGTTGACCCTATTGCAGGTGTCCCATTCCCTGATCCTATTTGCCTTCTCTTCCCAGCCCCAACTTCCCCTTCCCTCATGTCCATGGGTCATACATACATGGCCTTTGACTAGTTCCTTCAGTTTCCTTCATCCAGCCCCACCTTTCCCCTCCCCTCTGGCAGCTGTCAGTCTGTTCCATTTGCCCCTGCCTCTGTGTCTATTTTGTTCTTTAGTTTATTTTCTTTGATTCCTTTTATAAATGAGATCATATGGTACTTATTATGGTATTGTCTTTCACCAACTGGCTTATTTCACTTAACATGATAATCTCCAGGACATTCATGCTGTCACAAAAGGTGAGATTTCCTTCTCTTCTATGGCACTGTGGTATTCTGTTGTGTAAATGCACCAAAGCTGTTTTTATCCACTCATCTATTGATGGTCAGAACACATTTTATAAGATATTTTTCTTATATGTGAATTTTTTTTATACAAAAGTTCCTGAAAAAGGTTTTAAATGTCTACTTAAAAGTCATCTTTATTATAATATAACATCATGTGAAATCACATCTATTGAGAGAACCCTAAATATATATTATCCTGATAACTGTGAGAAGCTGATATCTCTTTTCTACGTGGTCAATTTTCATTTGTTAAACAAATTATAATTCATTTAACTTAGCACTTGTACTTTACTTCATCTCAGATGAAGATGAAATATATATTTAACAAAAGACTATTTTTAGTTATGATAATAAAGCTTCATTGTTAGGAGTGAACCATTCTCACTAAAGAAAAAAAATGAAAGTGTTAAGAAAAAATACCCAAAACAAGGAAGAAAGGGGAAAAAAATCTGCATGTCCTTCTGATACCATTCCATAACGTTGTGTAACAGGATCACTCAAAATTTAGCTTTGTTTGGCTTGATGTTACTTTAGATTAGTGGCAATCTACAATATGGTTATAAATATTTTTTGTCTGGTTAATATTTGCATACTTTCTGTGTAGAATTAAACATACCCCATGGTTATGGTTATATTTTCCTTAAGTTATGAACTGCTTCTTTTTTTATTTATTGATTAGAGAGAGAAAAATATTGATTTGTTGTTCTACTTATTCAGGCATTCATTGGTTGATTCTTGTATGTGTCCTGACCAGGGACTGAACTTACAACCTTGGCATATCAGGATGATGCTCTGACCAATTGAATACCTGGCCAGCACTATCAACTGTTCATGGCTTTAAAGGTATCCAAAATGATTACATATTAATGTTCTATTTAGAATCTAAAGGAGTATATCTGTTTTTAAAAAATCTAAGGACCTATATGTGTTTATAATGTCAAAAAGCACAGTTTATCACAACAGAAGTGCTGTAAATGGTGATTTTCTAAGCAAAAACAAACCACACTGAATTCTGAAACTAAATGATGGTGAAATATCATGGTATGGTAGCTACTGGTGTTTAATGTGATGCAGTGCCATCTAGATAAGTTAAACCTCATTCCTCACTATTTCTATAGTAATATCAATAAAAAATAAAAATAAATTATGACAGACTTAAATGTTTATTTTCCCACTTTTTAAAAATAAAACCATCATTAATTTGAATTACAACATAGTAAAGAATTTAGAAATGATCAAATTATATAAAAAACCTTGTATTCATGGAAAAATGGACACAGAGAAGCAGCAGCACCAGACACTGAGAGCACAGGTTCTAGAGGCAGATAGCCTATGTTAGAATTCTACATCACTATTTACTAGTGCGTGCCTTTGCACACGTCACTGAATCTCTGCTTCAGTCCTGTCATCTGTAAAGTGGCACTAATAATAGTATACACACCGTAAGGTTGTTGTGAGAATTAAATTAGTTTATGTATGCATGTGTAGTATTTAAAACATTGTACGGCACAAGGTAAATCTTTTATGAATGGCTGTTACTATTATTGTTGTTTGCATTTTGGTGTGCATATTGAGGGATGCTATATCTCAATATAAATAATACGTCTCTCTCTTCCCTTTTGCTTCTCCCCCTCTCACTCATGTTCTGTCTCTGGCTCTCGCTCTGGCTCTCTTGCTCTCTCTCCCCCTCGCTCTCCCTCCCACTCTCTTTCTGGCAGAATATTTCTTTCCAGTACCCACTCTCTCTTTATGTCTTCTGGTAACGAAACTTCTCCCCTGCCAAACCAAGTTTTAGCATGGAACAAAGCTAGTGGCCACCTTTTGCAGACCTTCTTGCCAATACCTAGTGTCTGAAATATTTAGGTCACTTTTATTTTAATGCCTGACCTCCTTTCAGTATTTCTCACTTTCTTGGCTGGAATATAGATATGGTAGTGATGATCTAGCATCAACCATGTATATGAAAGCAACACTAGAGACTGCAAAGCAATAAGGTAGAAGGAAACTGATTCCCTGGGTGATTTTGTGAATCTGAGCCATCTACTGAACTTGATTTACTTATCTTCATTTTGCTTGGGACACAAAAGAGAAAAAGACTTCTATTTTATTTGAACAACTGAATTTTGGGTCATTTTCACAGAAACTAGCTTATTCCATAACAGCAAAAGTGATCCTTCTCTGTCTTCAATTTCCCAGCACTAGATTCAAGATAATTATGTGTAAAGCTGTTATAAAAAGAAAATACATAAAAAATGTTTAATACAGAAAATGACTTATTATGTAACCATTCTCCTCTGAATGCAGAACAATTCATATTATAATTTCATTATTTATTTGACTCTTTCCATACATAAAATTTGATTTCTTTTCTGCAGGAAAAGAGAATAAAAAATCTTTCAAATCTAATACCTAAAAATAGGGTAGAGACTTCTGGTCAAGATGGCAGCATAGGCAGACAAGGCTCACTTCTTTGCACACAAGTTACAACTAAAATTACCACATCAAAATTACAATTTAAATAGAGAACAACCATCACTCAGAACCATCAGTAATTGAGTTGAATGGAAGTCTGACAACTACATAATTAAATAATCCATATCCATCCAGACTGGTAGGAGGGGCACAGATGGGGAATGGACTGGTCACTCACCCATGTGTGGCAAATAAAAACTGGGGAGGGATACCTCAGGAGTGAGGAGTCCCAGTCCCACACCAGGCCCCCCATCCCAGGGTTCCAGTGCCAGGAAGATAAGTACTCATAACTCCTGGCTCCAAAAACCAGGGGGATTGGGTTGGTAGAAGAAACTCCTAGAACCACAAGCAGTTCCTATTAAAGAACTTACAACTTACACACAGACTCTAATCTACTCATAGTCATTCCCCCTGAGCTCCAGCACTGGGGTAGCAGCTTGAAAGGCACCAGTGGCATAAAGGGAAGAACTAAAGTGTCTTGCATTAAGATGAGCAGAGGCCATTGCCCCTTTTCTAAACTCTCCCCTCACAGAGCCAGTAAGCTTGCGCCATATCTGAGATGACTTTATCAACCTGGCTAACAGTGTCTGACCTGCCTTAGAGATCCCCAGATACTCTGCCTCCCCAACTATGGACCCACCCAAGCTGCTTTTCCTTATGAATGGCTGGTCTTGGCTGAGGCTTCACAACTTTCTAAATCCTCTCAAAAAAGCAACAGCCGGCTTCAGTGAGACCCAGGTCTGGCACTAGCAGCAGTCAGCCTAGACTAACAGCTTGGCTTCACATGGGAATCTTCAAGCTCTACACAAGTACCAGCCATCTCAGGATGTTTTATACTTCAGGCAGCGTGGCCCCAGGCAAAACACAGGTTGAGGATGACTTTAGCCTGCACCACCCTGGAAACCCCAGGGTCATTACACCCAGTGGACAGCTATAGATTACGTCGGAGTGCCACCGCCCTCCCCCTGCTCATCTGATCCTCCATGGAGGGCAGAGGTTGGTTGTCAGTGGTCACAGACAGTCCTTGCAGGTGACTGGCCTGGGTAAATCCTTCCCATTAATCTGCAAACATCAACCAAGGCTCAACTACAAGAGAAGAGTGTTCTCAGACCACACAAAGGGTGTACCCCAAGTACCCAGCTTGGGTGATAAGGGAGGCTGTGTCACTGGACCCTACAGGACATCTACTACATTGGGGAACACTACCAAGACATGGAATCAAAGTAACTCTATGTAATACATAGAAACAAACACAGGGAGGGTGCCCATACAGAGAGACAAAGAAACATGGCCCAAATGAAAAAGAGCTAAATGAAATGGAGATAAATTAACTATCAGATGCAAAGTTCAAAAGACTGGTTATAAGGATGCTTAAGGGACTTAGTGAGGACTTCAACAACATAAAAAAGCTCCAGTCAGAAATGAAGTATACACTAATTGAAATAAATAACAACTTATAGGGTAATAGCAGTGGATGTAGCCAAGAATCAAATCAATGTTTTGGAATATAAGGAAGCAAAAAACAACCATTCAGAACAACAAGAAGAAAAAATAATCCAGAAAGATGAAGATAGTATAAGCAGTGTCTGGGCAACTTTAAATAGTCTAACATTTGCATTGTAGGGGTCAAAGAAGGAGAAGAGAGAGAGCCAGAAATTCGAAATCTACTTGAAAAAATAGTGAAAGAAAACTTCTCTCATTTGGTGAAGGAAATCAACATGAAAGTCCAGGAAGCACTGAGAGCCCCCAAATAGTTGGACCCAAAGAGAAACACACCAAGACACATCACAATTAAAATGTCAGAAGTTAAAGAGAGAATCTTAAAAGCAGCAAGAGAAAAGAAGTTTGTTATCTACAAGAGATTTCCCATAAGACTATCAGTTGATTTATCTACAGAAACTTTGCCAGCTAGAAGGGATTGGCAAGAAATACTCAAACTAATGAAGAGCTGGGACCTACAAACGAGATTGCTCCACCCAGCAAAGCTATCATTTAGAATTGAAGGGCAGATAAGGAGCTTCCCAGGCAAGAAAATCTTAAGGAGTTCATCATTGCCAAACCATTGTATATGAAATGTTTAAGGGACTTATTTAAAAAAATAAAAAGATCAAAACTATGAACAGTAAAATGGCAACAAATACATACCTATCAACCATTGAACTTAAAAAAAACAAACTAAGCAAACAAGAAGAACAGAGACAGAACCATGGAGAGTGTTTTGATGGTTTCCAGGTGGGAAGGGGGTGTGGGGAAATGGTTGAAGAGGTGAGGGTACTAAAAAGTACAAATAGGTAGTTACAGAATAGCCATGGGGATGTAAAGTACAATATAAGAAATGAAGTAGTCAAAGAACTTATATGGATGACCCATGGATATGAACAATGGTGGGGGGATTGCCTGAGGGAGTGGGGGATACTGTATGGAGGAGGGCAAAGGGGGGAAAATTAAGACAACTGTAATAGCATAACCAATAAAATATAATTAAAAAATAAAGATTGGTAAATAAAATTGTCAGCTATATAGTTAATGTGCTGTAGGAATTTGAAAGATGATTTAGTTCATTTCTCATTAACAACTAATGACTTTTGAAAAAAAATTTTTTGGTCAATCAGTTTGGGACAATTTATAAACACTTTGCCTTACCCCCATCCCTTTGAAATGTTCAGTTGTCATTAGCATATTAAGGTCTGGAAAATGCCTACAAAATCAGTCTGTTTTATTATTTGATGTATTATGTGAAAAACATAATACTTGAACTGTGAACACATTTCCTTTTTGTAACGTCAATTAATATCACACAATAGAGTATTATTAACCACAGAGTTTTAGAAATGATCATCTAGTATAATGGACATTTTTAAATGTGTGGAAACATTTCATTTTTCTGTATATCACAATGGCTGGGTAATTGGAATGACATTTAGTGAGTGAGAGTCAGGTATCCTTAATACTGTTAGAGGGACATTTCTGCACAACAACCCCCTCATTCCCAAAGACCGATACTGTGTCCATTGAGAAACACTGATTTCTAGTCCACTTCTTTTAGGGAATTTTTTGACAGATTGAATGTATGTTATAAATAAAGAGCACATATTGGGCCTCAAGACTGGGCCCAGAGCAGATTCATTATTCGATGCCCTCTCTGAGGTGAGATATTCTGATTTAGATGTCATGATGCTAAGTAACCATGAATGAATTCAAAGATTCCTTGTGACGTGTATTTACATTTTACAAAGTTATGATTATTTTTCCAATTAGGATTTTTCTTGGTATTTATTTTGAAATATAACATTAAAAATGAGGTCTGATATTAAATAAACTCATAGGAAGCAGAAAATCTCAAATGTTGTTCTACTGCCTGCTCACTGCTGAAGACATTTCAAGGCAAAATGATTCTGACTGTTCTGACATCTGTGTATTTTCTTTATTTCTTAACTAAAGCTGAGTTCAAATGCTTCAGTTTATCTAAGTGAGTACTAGTAGTTGAAAACTTATAGTGCACTAAACATAAAAGAATTCAGTTTTCCTGAATTTTAAGATTGATGATTAGAACATTTCTAAGGCCCAAGTGCTCAATATTTAGGGAGGTGTTAAAGAGCTCATAGTATTGAGAAGCTACAAATGTATGGTGCAATCCTGGAATCTCTTTGCACTGAGCAAGTGTGGCAACAGAAAATTATCATTTACCATTCTTCTTGCCTGGAATGCTTCTCCTTAGTGTTTGTTGGGTTTATTCTACTTTCATTATTCAGATTTCAGCTAAATGTTATGTTGAGATCTTCCATAAACACAGTCCCATCCTCCACACACATTCTATGTCAGGATCTTATTTTATTTCTTCCTCAAAGCAGGTAACCCTAGTTCTAATATGTCTCATTAAAGTATTACCTTAATGTGTGTTTTTTGGTTATTATCTGCTATAATGTGATAAGATAGCTCAAGCGAAAGCTGCCTTACTCATAGCCTTCCTACCAAAGTGAACTATTTCTCTTCATTACATTTTTTGGAATGAATGACTATCTCACATAATAACTCTTTTTACAGTATTAAATATGATAAATTTTCTTATAACATTAAACCTCATAAAATCTTGGCAAAATCATCTCTCACTATTTTCTTTGTTTAGAGACTTTCCTTCTAAAGCCATGCTATGCAAATATTATCTATAATTCTATTGTACATCTAAAGTTTCTAAATTCTTATTTTTTTGTTGTTGTTGTAATGCTCCCTAGTGTTCTAGGAGTTTTATCTACTTCTGAGTGGGAGAGAATTCAAGTAGGGGGAGAGAAGAATATGTCTAGTGTAAGTATGAAAATTTTTACCAACCTGCAGTAATGTCAAATATTAAAAAATTAAGCATAATATTCCTAAGTATGCAAACAAAATTAAAATATATATACACATTTAATTTTTATTTAACTTAAAAAATGGAACACAATGCTTTATATATTTCCTTCTAAATTTCCTTTGTTTGATGTGATTATAGACACTGATGTTAATACTTACATGTAAATAGTTTTATAAGACCTATGAAGTCAAATAATAACTTTATAATAATTCTTTAGATGGCAGTGACTTGCCTATGATTCAGAGACAAAAAGAAATAACTATTCTAATGAAATATCATAGATTCTTCACCTTCTATAATGTTATGTATGGCCTGTGAGCTTGGTTCACCCCATCACTCTTCTCTTTGTAACATAAAACCAACTGACAAGTTAGAGGAATAATGCTCTCATAAAATGTCCCAAAACCCTGCTTACCATTATTAATAGCAAATAATTCCTTTTGAAATAAAACAGGATGTCAGGCTATTATTGGCTATTCTTAAGTCTCTTCAGTACTCTTCTGGAAAGATGGTTTTCCAGGGCCTGCTATTAATTGAAGGGCTTGAGTTTTCCCCCTTTCATAAAACATATCAGAGAAAATTTTGATGAGCTATATACACTCTAAAATTATGAATTAGTGACACTTTTACACTGCTATCATTTATAAATCACAATTTCAGGTAATAAGGTTGTATCATAATTTTAAGCAAGGATTAAACATTAGTAATGAGACCTATAAAGTAGCTGACATTAATGAAGACTGTTCTTTTGACCTAGGGCCTCAAGCCATTCCAAAGTCAAAATGCAAATCAGTTTTCTCTTGAGTTGTATGAATGAAATTATTTTATCATGCAAAATGGGAAGTTGGAGATGTTTCCCTTGTTATATTTCTTAGCTTTCTAATGAGGTCCTATTTGACCCTAAAATAACAATCCTCAAAGGAGGATTTAACATTTGTGAGTGTTGACAGATGCATACCAACAGCCCAGAGCCACTATGTCTGCAACTCTTGGTAAGCTTTACTTTTAGTGTCTACACACTGATCATTTTCTCATTTCAGTTGGGGTGATGGGGTTCAAGTTTGTGGTGTGTTAAATGCTAAGCAATAATTCAAATTCTAAAATGGGAACACTTGAGCTCTCATCAGTTTAGAAGGGGCTGTGTAATTGAATAGATGTAAAGTAAACAAAAATACAACTAAGTCACCCATTTTCTCATTCTCAGAAGTCTGTTTTTTTAATCCAAAGCCACAACCTTATTCTTTCCTCATTAAATGTCTCTCATTAAGAAGGAAAAGAAGTATGTAAGATTTCATTTATGATTCTTTCATTCATAGAGGCTAATGACAGATGAAAAAAATTACCAAGAAAATGAAGTCCTTAAGTGTGATTAAGAGAATCTAGAAGGGGAATTTGCTACATCTACCTTCTCTTAACATGATCATTTATTCTCACATCCTATTTCTTCAAAATATGTCATTATATTGGATGAATGCCTATAAATGAGCACACAAGAACTATTATAAAGCTGACAACATTGGAATAAATAAATCCTGTTCCACAAAATGAAGCCATTAATGGATGCTGGAAAATAGCATAGCACTGAATATGAGTATTAGTATATTAAAGGTAAGTTTATAAAACTGAAATCTATATACTAAGTATAAGTATCTATGAATTTCTGCAGTTTGTAAAACTGAAATATTAAAAATACTTTTCATTAAGCAATATATTCTTTTTCTTCATATATCTATTAGTAAGTCATTTGTTTTGAGTTTCTAAATTGGATATGTTAAACACTGGAATAAAAATCGTAGAAAGAGCAGTAAAAAATAGAAGGACTCAATTATTTAAATGATTTATTTAGAAACTAATATTGATTAAATGAATCAATATGAGGTTTGAGGGGGGTCTGAATAGACCCATAATAAAGAATTTAAACAGCATAAAAATATCTCTTCTGTTGTAAATTAGATATTAATACAAAAATTTATGACAGAGGTCAGTGGTAGAGGAATTGAGCTCTGGACAACTATCTTATGCTTCACTGCTTTACAAATAAGGGAAACATGTAGTAAAGTGTTTATTAGTAGAGATACTAAGTTTGTTTCAAATGTAGTAAAAATTGTTACTGAAGTCTTTTGAAATGAGGTTTTATTAAGTAACCAAAACAGTTACTCATTTGTAAAAATATCTATATGGAAAATAGAATTTAAAAACCATTTTAAAAAGAGCTACATTATCCCAAGGTCATAACTCATGATTCAATAATTCCATTGAACAATTTTATTGAGAAACCTTATACATATATTTAAAGACTTCATATATGCATATTCTCTTTTTTTTTTTTTTTTTGGTCTTTTAAAAAGATTTTATTTATTTATTTTTAGAGAAAGCAGGGAAGGGAAGGAGAAAGAGAGGGAGAGAAATATCAATGTGTGGTTGCCTCTCATGGGCCCCCTACTGGGGTCCTGGCCTGCAACCCAAGCATATGCCCTGATTGAGAATCAAACCAGCGACCGTTTGGTTGACAAGCCGGCATTCAGTCCGCTGAGACACACCAGCTAGGGACATGCATATTCTTATATACATATGTAGTGTTCAAATCTCAAAGTAACTTGTGATTGACCTTGGAAACATTCATTTCATACAAATATACTTCCAAAGATATAGTTAATTCATTAACTTTTCCTTCTTATATAATCTTTTGAACAAGGAGGTTTCTAGTTATTTCCATGCATGGTTGAAGTCTATGGCTCCACCCGACTGCTTCATGCTTAGTTTGGTCATTTTCCTCTAGTGCTCACATTTTTTGACACTCAAGTGTTATTGTTGCACTTGAGGCAGTCACGTAGTGTTTCCCAATGGTGAATATTTTAAAACATTTAGCTTGGCAAGCAGAATGACATCTCCAACTTCTTAATTTTATGTAGATAAGTACACTTCAAAGATCTCCAAATCAATTTATGACTCAGACAACAAATATTCATTCAGTACTAGTTACATGCTTGGCATTCTACTAGGCAAAACAGAGTGAACGTATAAATTATAGAAAAGAAATGGTTGGCTTATACATTGTATATGCTATATGCTTTACTGCTTACAACAAACATTGATATAGCACATAATATGTCACATGTACTGTATTAAATACAAGAAATAAAATAATGAATACAAGAGCTTCTATACATTTTAGAATGCACATTCAGCAATGAAAACTAACAGTAATTAGTGGCAGAAGTTAAATATCATTATTACTTTAATTGAGCTGTATATTGGGTTCTATGAAAATGTTTTGCAGAGAGACAAAATCTATTCTAGTGAGAGGAACACATAAGAGCTAATTAAGAAAAATAAAAGTGAGTGTGCTTTTTGGGAGTTGGTAGAAGAGTGAGGGTTGAGGATACTGTGTTAGAAAAAATACACCATTATTTTTACAACCAATTATTTTACAAGTATTTATTCACTTTCTACTATGTACAAATCACTGTTCTAGGTACTGGGGAGGCAGTAGTGAAGAGAACAAAAAGTTTATACTCTAGTAGCCAGATGTATGAAAAAACAACTATGGACATATATAGAATGAGAGACCATGATGAATATCATGTTGAAAAAAAAACAGAAACATGATTTAAGAACTGCTGGGAGAGGTTGTTATTCTAAATAGCATAGTCAAGGAAGGCCACACACTGATATGCTGCCATTGGAGTGACCAGGTGAGAGTATAAGCTCTGTGTCTACCTAGGGAAGAGCATTGCAGGAAGAAAGTACAGCAGTGCTCTCAGACAGAACAAGCCAGAGTATAAAGAGAAGAGAAAAAAAAAAGTCAGGCTAGACCAAAGTGAACTAGTGGAAAGTGGAAGGAAATGAGATTAGAGTTCTGACTAGGCAGCCTTTGAAGCTATTTGAAGACTTTGGTTTTTACCAAAGTAAGAAACTAAAGAGAATCTAGAGACTTTGTGAAGTTCTGAGCAGAGTTGAGTCTTTATCTGACTTGATGCTTTGACAATTTTAGTCTACCTACATTGTCAGGCAAAGGCTATCATGGGAGAGAAAGGAACAAGGGCAGGAGATCAGTGAGGAGAGTATTACAGCAATTGAGGAAAAAAGAGGACTGTGGCTTTTTATCAGAGTGGTCGTAGTGAGATGGCAGAGTTGACCAGATGGATGTAAAAACATGAAAGCAAAAGAGAGCCTTCCCCATGTGAATATTTGAAAGAAGCCCTTAAATAACTGACTCTTATGTAGCAAGAGAGAGGCTAGTAAGAGAGAAGGCTGGAAGGTTGGAGAGAGGGACAAAGCCCACTTCATAGAGTCTTATTAACTATTAGCTTATTATTGAGTAGGTGAGAGATAGATGGATCCATAGCATTAGTAGAAGATTTGAATTTAGGTATGATAGAGGACCCTTCTTCAAAGGAAAATGACAAAGATAATTAATAAATCAGTGGTATATAAGTTTGAAAGTATTCTGCTAAGAAAGCAAGATGGCTTCCTTCAAATAGCCAGAGAAGGAAGAGATGAGGTCAGATGCCAAGAGTAGTTGTTCTTTAACTAATAATAAAGAGCTAATGATCTAATGCTGTCCTAGGTTTTGTTAATTATTTCATTCTTTCATTTATCCACTCATTCAGTTATGTTTGTATTATCCTTATTTCATTTGTCAGGTGTTGTATTAAGTTCTAAGGATAGTATTAAAAGAAGGCATTTCTTTCCCCTCAAGATACAGGGTTTGGTGGATGAGATTAAACTGTATCAGAAGATTATAAAATGATATAGAGTATTCTAATTGTGATAAGGAGTTTAGTTTTATGAGAGCAGTGAAGCTTGGATGAGATCAAGAAAGGAAAGAAAAGAGATTTGAGAAATGAAGTGGCCAGAGATAAGTAGATGACTATCAAGATATTACAAAATGAACTGCTTTCTCCAAAATTCATATGTTGAAGTCCTAACCTCCATGGCCTCAGAATGTGACTGCATTTGACAATACTGCCCTTAAAGGGAAAATTAAGCTAAAATGAGACCATTATGATGAGCCTTAAATCAATTAAGACTGGTATCCTTTTGCAAATGGTAAAATTTTCTTCTCTTTTATTGCCTAGTAGTATTTCATTGCATAAATGTCCCATAGTTGTTTTATCCACTCATCTACTGATGGGCATTTGGGCTGCTTCCATATTTTGGCAATTGTAAATGATGCTGCAATGAACATAGAGATGCTTATGTTCTTTTGAATTAGTGTTTTGGGTTCTTTTGGATATATTCCCTGAAATGGGATTGCTGGGTTAAAGAGCAGATCCATTTTTAATTTTTTGAGGTAACTCCACACTGGTTTCCACAGGGCTGTATCAGTCTATATTCCCACCAACAGTGCAAAAGGATTCCCCTTCTTCCATATCTTTGCTAGCCGTTGTTTGTTGAATTATTGGTGATAGCCACTCAGACCTGGAGCACATTAGGCTAAGAGAAATAAGCCAGTCAAAGAAAGACAAACACCATATGATTTTACTCATATGTGGAATCTAATGAGCAAATTGAACTAACAAGGAAAATAGGGACCGGCTCATAGAAGGAGAGCAGGATGACAGCTAGTGGGTAGTGGGGGGAGGTTAGAGGGGAGAGGGATTAAGCCAAAAGGTGAAAGGACTCATGGACACAGACAATAGTGTGGTGATTACCGGGGAGAGGAGATATAAAGGACTAAAAGGTAGTGTAAAAAAATACAATAAAGATTAAATTTAAAAAAGAAGATTGGTGTCCTTACAGATGGAGGAAGAGGCACCAGGTGTGTGACCATACAGAGCTTTTGAAAGGTCTCATGAGAACATAGAAAGAAGGGGAGGATATCTGAACTGCAAGGAGAAAAGCCTTATGAGAAAACCAAACCTGCTGAATCCTTGATCTTGGACTTCCAGGCACTAGAAACATGAGAAAATAAATTTCTCTTGTTTAAGCCATTAGTTTGTGGTATTTTGGTATGACAGCCTTAGCAACATAATAGAAAGGGGGAAGCTTATTTCAGGTGGGGGAAGCTTATTCCAGTTTGAGGAAACAGCTTGAACAACGATATATGCTTGTCAAACTTTAATGTCACTGGGAGATCTTATTTAAATGCAGCTTTTGATTCAGTATGTCAGAGGTAGTGCCTGAAGTTCCACATTTGCAGCAAGATTGCAGGTAATGTCAAAGTTGCTACTTTGAGGATTGCATTCAGGAGCAAGAGTCTAGACCTGTGCTATCCAATAAACTAAGTACTAAGCATCTGTGGCTAATGAGCACTATAATTATGGCAAGGTTGAATGCAGATGCGTTGTAAGTGTAAAATATTCTCTGGGTTTCAAGGATTTCACTTTTTATGTACAGTTAAATGTTTCATTATAACTTGTTTATGTTGACATGTTAAAAGGATAACATTCTTGAATATGTTAAATAAAATACGTTATTCAAATTAATTTGATCTGTTTTCTTCTTCTGTTGTTCCTGTGGCCACTAAAGAAATTCTAATTACATATAGGGCTCACATTATATTTCTAATGGGAAGTAGGCAAATTTAAGGAACTAAATGATCTTTTTATTGCCTTTCTTATGAATTTCAGTTCTTTATATGATGTTGTCTATTTTGGTGTGCTATGTGATATATACATACAGTGGAATATTATTCTACTGGAAAGAAAAGAAAATCCTACTATGCTACAATGTGAATGAACCTGAAGGACATTATGCTCAGTGAAATAAGGCAGATGTAGGACAAATGTACATAATACCACCTGTATGAGTAACCTTCAAACTCAGAGGCAGAGAGTGGAATGGTGCATGCCAAGGACTGGGTAAGGTATTAGGCAAATGGTATAGCATTTCATTTTTACAGGTAAGTCCTAGAGATCTGCTGTACAATGTAGTGGGTGTATGTAAAAATACTATGTTTTATACTTAAAAATTTGCTAAGAGAGTTGGCCTTATGTTAAATATTCTTATCACAAAATAATAACAACAATAATGATGATAAATAGGGCAAAAGGACACTTTTGGAGGGAATAAATATGTTTATGTCATAGACTGAATGATGATTTCACCAGACTATACATTATCTCCTAACTCATTATGTTATATACTTTAAATATGTACAATGTTTTGTATGTCAATTGCAAAATGGTTTAAAAAGATAAAGATAAATTAAATTTTGCAAATAATTTTCCTTTGCAGTCACTCCCATTTATTCAGTGACATGTGAGACAGGCTATATATTCTTCCTTGCTTTATGCATCTTCAGTTTGTGCAGAATTTTTACTGTGTCAAAGAGATGCAATATATTAAAGCATGGGTACTTAAACCAATTTCTTTATGTTCTGTGGTAATTTAAAGATTTTCTTTGCAATTTCTTCCATTGAAAGTTGGAGTTTAACTCCCGTTGCTTTAAATCATGTTGGTATTAGTGACTTGCTTGGCCAATAGAATGTGACAGAACTAATTTTCATGGATTTTCAAGGTGAGGTCACATGAAGTCTTGCAGCTTCCCCTTGACACTCTAGAAACACAAGATTTGGAGTCCTGAGTTGTCACTGAAGCAGTTGATTCTCCAGCTGGACAGGCTGTGAGGAGATGCTCTGTGACCACATTGAGAGGAAAGGGATCCCAGCAAAGCCCAACTATCTAGCCATTGATACTGAAAAGTCACATATATATAAGGAAAGACTTTCTGGACCTTTAAGACTAGACCAGACACCAGCTGAATACTACCGAGTGACCTCCAGTTGACAAAACATGAAACCCTAGAATCAATTGCCCAGCCAAATTCTGCCCAGAAATATTTACACAATGTACAATTAAATGATTGTTGTTTCATCCACTAAGTTTTGGAGATGTTAATTAGACAGTAATAGCAACATTTTCCAAAGAGAATATAGTTTATTGGGTTGAGGTTTTAAGATTTCATTTTACAGGACAGCATAATGGATAATAAACAGAATTCAAGTAACTGAGGTTCTGCTTTGTATATGGGAAAAATGATAGAGAAATAAAGGCAAAATATGGAAAAAGCAAGGAGATGAAATAAGTTACAAGTCTAACTAAGGATGAATGAGAAGGGAAGAAAGAGAAATGAGATAAATTTAAAAGTCTTCCACAATGAGTAGAATCTTAGTGAGAAGAAATGTTTACTTATATTTTTAAAGAAGTTATGCAAAAGTAGGAACAACTGTAATTGGATAAACAACAATTTTTAAAAAAGAAGTTATGCAGTGTGATCTGCTGCTTCCAAAAGGAGATATGGAAGAAATTGAGATCCATTCCCAAAACACTACACATTTCTTCTGGCCAGGGGCCCGCTGGCCAGCCCTCATCATGAGTGATGAAAGAGCCGTGTATTGACCTCACACATATACACACATTTTCAGTTGCATTTTGTGTTTTCTTTAAAACTTTTGTTTTTCTGTACTTATGTTTCTACTGAGATTTAAATGATGACTTAAACAGAATCCATTTCAAAAGTATTATACAAAAAGTACTTTATGTTTTTAGATTTTTCTTTAGCTTTATTATTTATTTTGATTTTTAACAACACTTTATTTTTGCCTTTATTTTTGACCTACCTTTTCCTTCTTCTCATGAGTACACAAAGCTAATCATGGCATTTGAGAAATAGATTCCTCCTAGTTTGCCATTGGTTAAAAACTTGTTCCCCTTGTTCATCTCTCCTGTTGAGCTGTCACAAACAATCCTTCTCCCAAGCAACATTCATCTGCTATCAGCTTATCTGTTGGAGCACCTAATGCTCCTTCTCTCACCCACAAACCTGCCTCTGGGCTCTGATTTTTCTCCTACCCTCATTTAGCGATATGTCTAATCATCAGGAAGGACATTAGAATTAAACTAATTTTTAAAGAATAAATAAATCATTTATACATGAAACCTAAAATAGATAGGTCAAGCCATAAGAATTATAAAGAGAAACAGATGTATAATTTTTGCATATTGCTATTTTCATGTAACAGTGTTTATTTTGGGGATTTAACTTCTCCATTTTAAAAGCATAGATATTTGTTCATTTAGGTGCCCATTATCTTAAGCTTTTTCACCCATCTAAATAGGACCTAGAGCATTTCTAACATAGCAACAGTAGCTGCTCATTAGACTACTTGGCGATGTGACAGTTTTGATGATTTATGCTTTGAGAAAAGGGGATCTGTTTACAATTTCTCAAAAATAAGTCTGCACAAAAATATTTATGAGGTTTATGTTAGAAAGTCATAATTTTGGAAATCAAAATGACACTAGAATAGCATGTATTACTAGTGCTGAATATCTCCTGGCAAGGAGGTTATCCATGTATATCTCAAATATGTGTAAAATCTTGTACCAGAACACTATCAGAAGGGTGTATTTTCTGAGGCTATTTCTTGTACCAACTACTGTTTCAATCGGGACCCAGGCAGGTTCACTGACAGAGGAGACTACTTAGCATAAATGTATTCAGGGCTAAGAGAATAGCAAGAATTATCGTGCTGGGGGTGAAGAAGAAAGAAAAGAAGATTGTAATTTTTAACATCACAAAAGTCCACTGAGAGCTGGAGCAGTAAAGAGAAGGCCATCTCAAGAGGCTGTGGAGAAAGGGAACCCTAGTCCACTGTTGGTGGGAATGCAGACTGGTGCAGCCATTGTGGAAAGCAGTGTGGAATTTCCTCAAAAAGCTGAAAATGGAACTGCCTTTTGCCCCAGTGATTCCCCTGCTGGGACTATACCCTAAGAACACCAAAATGCCAATACAAAAGAACCTATGCACCCCAATGTTCATAGCAGCACAATTTACAATAGCCAAGTCTTGGAAGCAACCTAAATGCCCATCAGTAGATGATTGGATAAAAAAATTATGGTACATTTACACAATGGAGTACTACGCAGCAGAAAGAAAAAAAGAACTACTAAACTTCGCGACAGCATGGATGGAACTGGAGAGTATTATGCTAAGCGAAATAAGCCAGGGAGTGAAACACAAATACCATATGATCTTACCTATAAGTAGAACCTAACCAACAATACAAAGATGCAAGGAAAATAAGACCAGCAACACTGAAAGGAAAAGAAACCAACAGCGACAAGAGGGAAGGAGGGAGGGGGGGCGGGGAAAAGGAAGGGAAGGGGAAAGTCAAGGAACATATAGCAAGGACTCATGGACAAAACCAAAGGGGAAGAGCTGAGGGAGAGAAGGAGGGAGGGGGCAAGGGAAAGTGGTGGGGGGTAGGCAAAGACAAATGTATTTGAAAAAATAAATAAAAATAAAAAAAAAATTTTACAAAAAAGAAAAAAAGGAAAGCTGTAGTATTTACTGGCTGGAGCTACTCTTTTAAAAAATGTCCTGAAACAGGTGTATTAAGATATTTGATTGTTTTTCCCTTTTTACTGCCTGGTAACTTGAGGTACAAGTTTCAGACAATTCCATGCTATAACTATATGAATTTAAAATATTTCATTTTTTTGATATATGATATAACTAGGTAAGATGCATACTTAAATATAACCAATTTATATTTAGATATAACTGATATATAGATTTTGATATAATTAATTATTATTTCATGTAATTTATAAAGAAATATATATCAGAATAAGGAAAGTTTTCTCATCCCTGCAAAATATTGAAACCAATTTCAAAAATATAAAAATTTTTTGTATTGTAGGATTGTCATAATTTTATCAAAACATTAGAAGACAGTGTAATATTTTAATTAGCATATCAAATGGAATATAATTTTAATGTTAGCTCTATATTGATTTCCATAATCAATAACTGCTAAAAATAAGTGCACTTCCTCTCCAAGGACTCCTTTTAATTCCTTTTACACAGAGCTCTTTAAAAAGGAAGACTGAAATTACTGTCCCTAACATCTCCTTTTCTTTTGGAACATAGTAGGTACATTGAAGGACAAATAAGACATACTAAGAAGAGGAAAATACAGAATATACATTGCTTTAACTCAAATTGAAATCTCTCAATCATCTTATTTTTATATTAATTTCCTTCATAATGTTTTTAAAAATGTAAGTGCCTATAAACTTTTTTCCCATTAAATAAGTCAAAAAGAAAATTTTTCTTTTTAAGCTGTGAAATAAATGTACAATATGTTCTAGAAAAATAGTATTGATCCTGAGAAAGTCTAAGGTGAGTTTTAGTTCACCTACTTTAGTTAAATCACTTAAGAGTGGGAAGGAAAATCACAATCATTTTAGTCAATAGACAGATTTATTTTATGGAGAAAAACCAGTTAGTGGATAATTAGGAGAGAGAATTGTATCCAGTCTTAAAAACTCATCCTTTCCTTCAGTCTTTTTATAATACACACACACACACACACACAAACACGCACACTTCACACACCTTACTCAAACTAATTACTTGCTGGTTTGATAAAAAATTGATATGGAAAACAAGAATTATACTGATCTTAATTAACAAATATTTTGAGCAGGTTATATATACAAATGTGAGTTGGCCATAAAAAAAGAAAAATAAAGCTATCATCTACAAGGTAATTTATCATAAATGAAGTTGTGTTTGTGGGTGTAATGAGGTCTTGTATATTAAAATCTGCAGGCTCATTATTTTCTTACATTTGCATTCTCCTGGTAAATCTATCCACATTTCCAGAAGCTTCTAGCACCCTATTTTTATCAGAGTCTGTTAGATATGCCTCATGACAAAAACAGAGCTTTCAGTTAAATACACTTTTCTAAGAAACTTTCTTATACCAGCATCTTAACAGTCCTGAGAGACAAAGGAATACAATCATGTTTGATTTCTCACTCTACTTTTACTTCATCATTCGGTCAATCACTATCTTGTCATTTTGCCCTTTGGGGCATTCCTGAAACCCACTCATTATTCACACTGCCATAGTCTTTATCTGGATTTAATTTACCTGTGCAAGGGTTCCTGAGACTGCCTTCTAGGTAGAGACCTGTCTTAAACCTCTCTCCTATGCAATTTCTTCAACCCTCAACAACTGAAAATATTTCCCTCAAAGCAACGTGACCTTCTTTCTCATTTATCCTGAAGTAGCTGTCAATTGTGTTTCTCCTCCAGTCCCATCTTTTGATTCTTGCTTTGAGGTGCTTGACCTTTTTATTCCACTATCACCTTATCTACTTCACTCTTGCTTATACAGTCAGCTCTTCAGGACAGATGTACTTACCAACCTCTAAGCACCTACACAACTTAGTAAGGTTTTCATGCTTTCTTCCTTTGGAAATCGTTTCTGTCATACTCTGTCTTCTTTTCTTCTTTCAAAATTCTTCTCCAGGTTTATTTTCTTCATGTGCTTTTCTCTAAAAGGATTTCTGTAGTTTAATAATTTCTTTTCCAAATTTTTATTTTCTCTTTCTAAACATCTGATTACTAAATTTCTTTTATAACTACCAAAGAAATATATCAATTAATGGCAGTGAGACCAGCATGGGACATCTAATCAGGTTTGCAAGACTTTAGGCAGCTACCCGCTTTCAACTATAAAATGATTTGTAAGATCCCATCCACCTCTAAATTGGATCTGTACCTACTAATGTTTAAGTACTTAAGTTTTCTCCCTGTATCCATTGTTCATGAAACTTTTCTTTAATTTTAGGGCTTTAATCCTAATATATTACCTAGAAAATATCCATGTATTTTGATTAGGATGGCATCTGTTGAGCTTGTTAGCTTGTATATTAAGCTGTAGACATAAAGTTCGTATTTTAGATATTAGCACATAAAATAGCATCTTTCAAGAGCACTCATCTGTCTAGTGTTTTTCAGACACAGAACATGTAAAAAAAATTATGCATTTTTCCTGGTCTCCTTTTGTCTTCCTAAATTTTATGTGCTGGGTTGAACTCAAGTCCTCTAAAACTGCCATCACTCAGGTTGGATATTGAAAGTCTTCTACAAATTTGAATATCTTGCTTGGCAACTCATTGCTCCCTCACCTCATCCTTTGAATTTAGGTTCCTAAAGCAGTCTGGAAATCAAATAAAATCCCTTTCATTTTCTTTGTAGTATAGGTAATTATATAGTCTTGATCAAAACTTGAGAAATGTTCTTCTTGAAGAATTGTATATTATGTCTGGCCGTGAGCATCTGAGCACGGTGTTTTGAATAATAATGATGTTAATGATAACAGTAACTGCCATTTATCATGTACTTTCTGTACAGTACTGACCTTCCATTGAGAGTTTTACAGTGAAGGTTTCTGGCATTGCACTGTGTGTTGTGCACAGATTACAACATTTAATCCTTATAAAACTCCCAATGAGGCAATTTAACAGGTAAAGCAACTGGACTGTTGAAAGGTTAAATAATTTAGAAAAGATCACAAAGTAGGCGCTTGAACCTGATTTAATTGTCTCCAAACCCTAGGTTCCTACCTAAATGGTATACTAGAAATCCAAAATACTGGACTCCTCTGAACATGATGATTTTTGGCTAAAACAGAAAATAATTTTTGAAATTTATCTTTACAGGAAATTTTGTACACTTTGTAACATTATCTGAATAGCATAGAAATAAATATTCAAATTAAGGAATAATCATAGGTTTGAATGGAGAAATACAATAGAATGCAGCAAAACTAAAATAATGGTTTAACTGATCGTTTGTTTGTTTTTTCTCTAGGAATGAGACTGCTCTTATACTGGTATAGATATACTAATACAGCAAACAAAATATACAAAATTTCTGTAATACACTCAAAGAATATGTGCTTCTTTCAGGAAAGTAGCCAAGTGCACTGTACTGCTTTTTGAACCAATGAGCATTATTTCTATCATATACTGAGTGCTAGAACACTCTGCAAATATTTGATTGACAATGACTGATGCCAGATACATAATTCAGAAGGATGTAACTATTTTATATCCATATCAGTATATTACTAAATATTTGCAGGGTAGGTGGAGGCGGTCTGGCTCCCTCACCCAGATACTCGGGTAACTAGGGGAAGCAGCTTCTCACAACCTTGAAGGAGTCTGGTAAAGCAGGGTTCTCACAGCCTTGAGTCTGGGTGCGATGCACTGCCCCTTGGCCTTGAGTAGGCTCACATGTGCAGCTCATGCCAGGTTACTTCACTTCTTGGCCTGAGGCCGGCTTTGTTCTTTCTAATACTTAAGGAGGAGGGGGGGTGAGTGGCACTCCAACATAGACATGGGCTTGTGGCCTGTGTGACTCCCCTGAATAAAGGTATGTCAAGCATCCCCACAGCTCCATGCATCCTCTTCCGTCTACCTGAGTGTCAAGTGGACCTGCCCAATCTAGGGAGGCTGCAACACAACATCTGCTGCCAGTAGTAATTGATTAACTAATCTGTGTTCTTAAAAACTGTATTTTAAAAAAACTGTATTTTTAAGTCTCTTATTACAATAAAAACAACTAGATCAAATTAGCATTTCATAGCAATGACCGGGAAGTAGAGGTGAAGAAAAAGTAATAAAAGTACTTACTCTGATATTATTTTTTATATCCTCCTATGAGAAGTTAAACTAATCATTGTGTAAAAAGAAAAGAATCATGGACACAGACAATAGTATGGTGACTGCCAGACAAAAGGGGGCTGGGGGGAGATAGAAGAGGGTAAAGGGGAGATAAACGGTGAGAGAAGAAGACTGCCTTGGGCTGTTAAACACACAATACAATATACAGGTGATGTATTATAAAACTGTATACCTGGAACCTACATAAGTTTATTAACCAATGTCACCCCAATAAATTCAATAAAAAATAAGCAAATTAATTAATTAAAAATAAAAAATGTAGAAGTATTTACCTTGATATTACTTTTTATATCCTGTTATAAGAAATTAAACTAGCCATTACATTTAATTAGTGATTACTCTCATCTACTCTACATGAGTCAATTATGAGCCCAGCCTCTGAATTGTTTAATTTTTTTTGTGTCAAACTTTTAAAGTTTAGAATCCAAAACACATAAATGCATAATCAATTATTGCATTCTTTGACTCTATGTCTTACAAGTAATGCAGGGCAAAATTATTTGCAACCTTGAAATAGTACTCTTTCATTCTATCTCTAAGAGTGTTTGTTCACACATAGGCAAAAAAAAGTTATGTTCATTCAAAAATTTTATCATGTACCACAATAATTGTCCTTCAGTATTACATAAGTAAGTTGGGGACTTTCTAGTCTTGCTAGCTGAATAAAATATATTTTCCTTTTTAATTGAATTTACTTGGGTGATACTAGTTAACAAAATTATATAGGTTTTAGGTACACCATTCCACAACACAATCATCTCTGCATTGTATTGTGTGTTCATCACCCCCAAGTTAAGTTTCCTTCTGCCATCTTTTATCCCCCTATGAATAAAAGTTTTAAAGTTTGATAAAGAAAAAAATTCTGTCTCATAATTACTAATCCATATTTTTAATTTGTGGTTAAAATCAACCTATTGATAGTAATAAAAATATGTCCTTGTGTTTGTGTGTGTGCGTGTATGTGTGTGTTTAAACAAAAAAATAAAGATCCATATAATATAGACATAAAATTATTTCCTGAAAGTAAAGAAGTGATTTAAAAAAAGCCACCTACATTGATGGGTATATGTCAAAGGGACATAGGAGTCAATTGAAAGGGCTCTCATATGGCCAAAAGTTTAATGAGTTGATGAACAAAAACCAAGACAATAGTGTAGATTTAAAATCCATAGTATAAAATAAAAACCACAAGGTCATTCTGTTACAAATTATTGAATAAATTAATAAATGGGAGAAAAGACCTAGTGCAAAAGAATTCTAAATAAATTATGCAGCTATTTTATCCTGATTGAGAGGAAGTATAACTCCCCACTCATGTGGGCCTTACATAGCTACTTTCTTCCAAAGAGTACAGAATGGAACGAGGGGAAAAGAGTAACTTTACAGTTGAGAAAATACAACTACTACTTCAGCCAGATCTCAAAATCAACATAAACAGTCATAAAATTTGTGTTTGATACTATATATTCTCGACACCTGTGATCCTCTACTCCCAAAACCGAAACACCTGTTTGATCATTAGACAAATGTCAGACGAATTCCAATAAGGGATCTGGTACAATATACCTGACTCAATATTCCTTAAAATTGTCAAGGGCAACAATTAAATTTGCCTTGGAAAATTATCACAGCCAAAAGAAACCAACTAAATATGATATCATATCCTGGATAGGATCCTGGAACAGAAAGGAGAAATATTAATAAACTATGGTCTTTAGTTAATAAAAATATATCAATATTGGTTCATTAATTGTAACAAATGTGCCCTGTCAATGTAAAATATTATTGATGAGGCAAGTTGTGTGAAGGATGGAGTGGCTATATGGAAACTCTTAGTGCTATCTGCCTAATTTTTATGTAGATGTTACATGGTTCTAGAAGTAGTCTATTAATATAAAAAAGATATTTCTTAGTATTATCATTAGAATTAAGGCTATATTTGCATTCAAAATTTTATTGCATGTTTATTTATATAACCTTCTGTTTTCACCGATAAATAAGAAAACATTTTTAACTAATGTGAAAATTATGTAATTCATAAGTTCAGGTCATTAGAGTTTGAGAAGACCTGCTTATCATTCACCTAGGCAAAAGTTTCTTAATATGGAGTCCATATGGCATGTCCATAGTTTTTATTAGATTCTTTAAAAATATTTTATTGACTTTTAAACTGTTAGGAACTATTAAATTAACCAGTATTTGTAAGACTTGCTTCCATGGTTTCCTGATGAGTTAAGCAACCTAAACTTGAATAAAAGACCAAATCTCTGGAAGATATTCATGTGATTTATAGGTCATTCCAATCATTTCAGAATAGTGCAGAAATATTTTTTTCAAATGGAGCTAATTGTGCCCTTATTGAAAAACACAGTGGCAGGGAGTGTCTTAGATATTCCCTTTTGGAATGGGTGTTGGTATAGGAAATGAGCTACTCTAACTCCCACTGAAGACATGAACTTGAAGGAAGCAAAGAAACAGATATCAATTCCCTCTGAATAACTCTCTTATCTGAAACACTGGTGTAAAGAGAATGAAGAGCAAAATGGGCAAGAAGAAAGGAAGTCGGAGAAGAGCAAGAGCAAGAATGTAACATCCTGGCTTATTGGCAGAAATTTCCTGGTCAGGGTGAAAAAAACACTGTTCAATAAAGGTAATGCTATATATATATATCCCCATGGAAAATGCCTTTCATTTTTATGAATTTGATTCATTACAGGTCTTGTATAATGGAAAGTGTAGTAATTTGGATGTTGTCTAGAAGTAGGCAATGTCTAACAGCAAATGGTCAATCCACTGAATTAATTGGACAGAAGTTGATGTTTAAAGTAGGAAAATTAAAAATTCACCCTGAAAATCATTCATTGTAGAGACTAGGAGTGATGTTTATCCTCCCAATGTTTGGGATAAGGTTTTAAGATATTTTCGTTTGACTATCAAAGGAGTCAGAAATCCCAGGGTACAAAACATATAGGATAGATTTATAAAATGCTGTTTTTATAGAGCCAATACTGCTTCTCTTTAACTTTTACATTTGTATCTAGTTATGTACTAGACAAAGTTTAATTCCATAAGCTTGTCTAAGCTAATGCTGGGACAGATATTATTCTGAGTTTTGTGTTTACAAGTTAATAAAGTTTCTATCTCCCTAGAATATAAAAAGTCATGAAATTATTTTAGAACTTGAATAGTTTTATGCCTTGTCATGACCCCTGAGAGTAAGATGGATTACCAGCATCTGCACTGCAGCCTATGCTAAAATTTGACTGCAGTTATCTCTTTTTTCATTTACTGAAACCTGAAGGTCTGATCCAGGGAAGAGCCTCAGCATGTGCTGCTGATGAGGTAAACACGTGAAGGATATAAACTTTACAAGCTGGACTAAACAAACGACGTAAATAGCTCTGAGTATGTAAAATTTAAAATTTGTATTTAAAAATATTTAAATATCATATACAGCTTTTAAAGAAAAAGTAAAATAAAATCATTGTAAACCCCTCTATGTTCAGATAATAATTTTATAGCAATGTCACTTTAGTATATAAAAATATGTCAACATAAACTTCCCATATTTAGAGCTCTTACATGCAATCATAAAATCTAAACAAATTTATAAATAAAAAATAAAGTGCCCAAATAAATATATACAATATTATCATACTTTTGTGCCATTGATGTTTTGCTGAAATTTAGTTACCACTTGCTTCAAAGATATGGTGTAGATACAAAGGGGCAAGTGATTTTGGAGCTTGCATATCTATAGGTGTATAACTTGGGTCAGTTATATGACTGTTCCTTTGTATTCAAATTATTACATTTTTTCTTATTAACCTGACACACCATGTTTCCATTTACCTTCCCTTGACTTCATTGCATTATTTGTAGGTTAAATTCACTTTCTTTGTTCATTTTCCTTCAACAGTTAAAATAGCACTACTTGGTGTCAGGGTAAAGGAAGCGGTTACATTGTGCTTATTACATGGTGCTCATACAGATTTTTTTCAAGATCATTATCAAAATGAAAAGTGAAAAAAGAAACAAAAAAGTTCTAATGGGAACTACCAAACACATGAGAGTTATCTTTAGAAACTTTTTCTCTCCTCAACTTTGAAGGTTATCACACTCGTATAATTAGAGACTTTTTTCCCCAGCTCTTTTTGTACACATTTAATCAATGAAATACCAACAACCTATATTTTTTTATTTCTATGGGACATAGTTTGTTCAATGATAATTTAGTTTAAATTATTTTATCCCGAAATGCCATTAGTCTTTAGTTTAAAAGCACTAACTATCTAACCCATAAAGGAACACTTCTTCAATGACTACTTTTGTTTAGATTTTTCTATTTGCAATTCAGTGTGGCAGTCCTTCTTTGCCCACAGAGGTTGTGTTTTGTGGAATGTAATTTAAAACACTTCTTTGTAATCTCAAAATTGAGCAGGAATATAATTATTTTAGCATCTTTTAATTGCAATGCCATGAAAACATTTAAAGGTGAAGGGATTGAATATTTAATTTTAGAAGCCACAAACCATGTTCTTCGAACATAATTACCTAATGCTATGCACATACTTGTATGTTAGACATTCTTTTAAAATTCAACTTATTTTAATAACACATATTGAAGATAACTGAGGGGGTTTTCAGATATAATGTTCTTTAACTGTTCTTACTCATGGAGCAGATTAATATTTTTCTACATATTGTCAAGTAAATGTATGATATTACGTCACTATTAAAGAATTTTAAGGCTTATTATATTAATAAACTTCAAAAATGAAAAAAACTTTTATGAGAACCAATATTGATGCTTTTTTTCTGATTAAATCCTTTCACATTTTAGAACTATGCCTGACTTTCAGAAACGTGGAGAGCTGAAAACCACAAAAAGGGCAAGGGAACACCTTAACTCCTCTTTCTGAAATTTCCCTCACACTACTGACCTTTTCCTGAAAGAAGAACATGTAACACTTTCTACTGATGTATTCATTTCAAAGCCTTTAACTCCATGACCAGTAACTGTTGTAAAAACACAGGAAATTTGCAGTGTTCTTTAGGGTAGGGGGAAAAAAACCAAACAAACAAATCCATGTTAACATGTATTCCTGTCTTAGTCTTGTATGTTTTATTTTTTCCTATGGTAATCTCAACTATTATTACAAAGGTGTGAAATCATGTACATCTGGTTTATGTTTAATGATGAAAATAATTTGACTTTCCTCTCAATGAGCCCTATGCAATAAAAGAAATGAATGATAGAAAAAAGAGATGGAAAGGAACTTTTAGTTAAATAACTTTTTATTTGTCTTCACTTGAGGGCATTTTTTTCGTTGCTTTTAGAGAGAGAGGAAGGGAGAGATCTATTAGAGAGAGAAACATCTACTGGTTGCCTCCCCCATGAGGACCAGGGTTTGTATGTGCTCAGACTGGGAATTGAACCCACAGCCTAGGTACGTGCTTTGGTTGGGAATCAAACCTGCAACCTTTTGGTTACAGGATGATGTTCCAACCAACTAAACCACAGGGTTAAATGAACTTTATTAAAAAAAAAAAAACCTTTCAGTGCAAAATTTGAAACTTTATTAATAGCTAAATTCTATCCATTGTCTTTGAATCACGCCATGGCACTAAGAATAAGTTTCTAGGAAGTTTTGTTTTTGTTTTTTTCTGTAGGCATATTCAAAATAATACATACTTTGGTCGTAAACGAAGTACTTCAATGGCACAAATGCATAAGCTCTCTGCCATTCCTATAGCTATGATATAAACCAGGTTTTGTTTTATGTCTTTAGTATAATTTTTCAATAACTCAGAATCTGATATTTTGCAAAATATTGATGAAATGTTTAACTTCACTGAGTCATGCATTTTTTTCTCATTGTAGTATATCTGTAATTTCTGTGCATATAGTTAATGTTTACGGTCCATTTTAAATAAATATAAATATAGAAAAGTGCATCAATTTCAAGTGTGGAGTTTCATGTTTTTTCTCAACTCAAAAATATCACTGTACCCAGCATTAGGATCAAGATATTAAACATTATCAGTACCCAGAAAAGCCCTTTCATGTCTCTTCCCAGCCTGGGAACTACCACTACTCTAGCTTATCTCACACATTTATTTTCTAACTGTATTAAAAATGTATTCACACAGGAAGTATACATTTAAATATGGATCTGTTAATTATATGTGGGTTTTATGCATGTTACTGCCTGGAGTATTAATTTGTTATTTCTTATTGTTATGTGCTATTTAATTCATTAGTAAACTATAATTTATGTATCTTTTTTTTGTTTCATTGGTTTTCTTTATTAATTTCTTTTTTTATTCTTGTTTATTTTACTAGAAGTGTCCCAATTTTTCCCCCTTTGCCATCCTCACCCCAGCCCACCCCACACTCCCACAGTCCATCCCCATGCTGTTTGTCCATGTCCATGGGTCATTCATACATGTTCTTTGACTAATTCTTTCCCCTTCTTTCCACCATCCCCTTCTCCCCGCTCCCCTTTGGCGTCTATCAGTCTGTTCAATGTTTTTGTCTCTGGTTCTGTTTTGCTCATTAGTTTATTTTTGTTCATATGGTATCTGTTTTTCACTAACTGGCTTATTTCACTTAACATAATAGTCTCCAGTTCCATAACTTTTCTACTATTGAGGTTAGTTTGGACTATTAAATAGCATTGTTATATAAATTCTTGTACATATCTTTTGCTTTTTGTTTACACGTTGTTGTGAAAAATGGAATGCATTTTTTTTCTGGGATATACATCTAAGAATGAGAATTCTGGTTCATAGAATGCAAAGACACTCCTTTAGTATACTTTACCAAAAACTTTTCCAAAGTAATTGCACAAATTTACAGTTTTACAAATACCATATGAACCTTTAAATTTCTGTACAATCTCACTAACGCTTGGTATTGTTCATTTTAATTTTTGAGTAATTTTAATTAATATTTTGAATATCTCGTTGTTTTGCTTTATATTTTCTCTTATGACTAAGATGCAGGACATTTCATATACTTATTGTATATTATAATATCCTCTTTAATCCTTTTTCAAGTATTTTCGGTCATTTTTTTATGGAGTTATTTAAAGTTGCCTGACATTATCTAATGATGTGTAGGAGTTACTTACATATTATTGACATTTGTTCTTTGTCATATATATGTATTGTGAATATATTCTTCTCTAACGCATCACCTGCTAATCAGTCTTTTGATGAACACAAGTTCTTAATTTCAGTAAACTTAATCAATAGATTCCATTATGGTTAGTTCATTTTGTGTTGTTTCTAAAAAATATTTTCTACCCTAAGAATATGAAAAGATTCTATTTTCTTCTAGAAGATTTTTAATCTTTTATATTTAGATTTATGACATACACGTGATGAAATTTTTCCATCTCTTTGGATATCTAATTGATTCAGCAACATTAGTCAAAGTTCAAACTTTTTTCACTGTACTACAGTCATATAATAAGTGACCATATATATATGTGTGTGTTGGTTTCAATATTCTTTATATGTTCATATGCTACATTGTCCTTATTATTGCAGCTTTATAGTATAAGTATTCTGAGTTGGCTATACTTCTCTACAACTAATTTGTCTATTTTTGTTTTACTGTGTTATATACTTATTCATTCAGTTTGTCAATTTCCATCCATCACAAAAACCGATACTTGATTTCCCTCTCTCTAAACACCTTAAATGTAAGAGTAACTTTCTCTTTGTAATAAAAGCAAGAGTATCATGTTCAGGCACATGATAATAATTCTTGTATCCTACTTGGTATCTTCCTATACACACATACCTGGCAAGAAAATTTTAAAGGCACAGAAACTGCCAAATAAGAATACACTAATCCAAAGTTCCTTTAAACTACCCTTTAACTGTAGATTTAGTCACAGATTTACACAGATAAACTGCTAAAATTCTTATTGACATTTTCAGGAAAGAACAACATAGTTCATATATTTAAGCTAAATTTAAAGAAGAAAGGTCATGCCTTACCAGTTTCTAGGCATTTTAAGTGTTTTACACCTTGGATCAAAAATAAATTATATAACAAATATCATGTACTGATTGGATTTTCAAGAACCATCTTATAATGTTTGGCACCAGAAGCTGATGAGTAAGATGTAAACTGAAAGAGCAGGGAAAATTGACAGATTAGATTGAAAGCTGGTAAAAGCCAAAGATCAAGAGGTAAAGAAAATATCAAATTTCTTAAATATTATCCTTGAGCACAGCTTGGCTAAAAGACTGACATTTGTAACATACAGTATGTTAATTGTAAGATCAAAAATGGCATTGACAGCAATTAGCTCTGATTGATACAATCTAATAAAAATTACCTATAAAATTCTTTAAGAATATTCTTAAGAAATATCATTTATTAGTTTCTCCTATAGTTATTTTAGAGCTCCTCTCCTAAACAAGGCCTTATTGTGACTCTGGAGTTTCAGTGCTGCATAAGTCGAGAGCATTTCTTCCCAATGAAGAGATGCATACGTTAAACCTTTGCAGAAATAAATGGAATTATAATTTCTGAAAGGAAAACATCATGAAGGAAATAAAGAGCTTGATGAGAAAGCCCTGGAGATGGAGCAGGTGGGAGGCATTACTTTAGTAATTTTGTTCAGGAAAACTGTCTGAAGAAGTAAGTAATTTTGGAGGGGAGTCCTAATGACAATAAGTGCTGCACCATGAAAAATAAAATGGGAGAGAATTTGGGGGACAGAAAAGATAGCTGGTCCTTTGGTACTTAGCTTGATACCAAACCACAACTCTTTGCCATTTCACTAGAATTTTTACTTAGGAATATTCACTTATTATAGTCACTACTTCTTTTTTTTTTTTAAATTAATTTATTTACTTTTTAAATACATTTGTCTCTGCCTTCCCCCTACTTCTTGATTTTGTATAAATTTTACTGACTTGTGAGTCTAGAAATGCAATTATAATGCTTACAGTGGCTACTGCCTTATTTGTCCAGCTATTCATCAGCCAGCAAGTTTCTTGACTTGGTGATATGATGGCATTGAACAATTTTGGGTGGTTTTCTGTACTAAAGAACCATCGAATATCAAAATTCTTTTTTATGCTCCTTATGAAGATATTTGAAATTTGTGACAAAAGAGGAATATTTAGATTTACAGAAACAAGATGGCACGATATTAAAACACAATTTTTATTTTTTCATTTATTTTATTTTATTTCTCAAGTTCTGCCATTTTTCAAGGTATATATGTCTTACTTAAAGTAAATATCCAAGGTGGGTCAAAAGTAGATTTACAGTTGTGAATACATGAAACACAATTTATTCTTGTATTATTATTTAATTATTGTATTATTTTCCATATGAACAACTGTAAACCTACCTTTGTTTTATCCTATTTAATACCCATTTCTTATTGAAATAAATATGTCAGGTTTAGAATTAATTTCTATTTCCTTTAATTTATATATCTAATGGATAATTGATTTATAGAGATGATGGACAAGTCTAGGTAACAGCCACTATATATTTTAATGCAAGTAAGTTTAAGGATTCAAAATGATGACAATAAATTTTTACAGAATCGCAATGGCTTCTCATTCTATGCATTCTCTAACTTCTCACTTCCTGTTTTTAAATTTTTTAAAAAAAATCCTCATCTGAGGATATATTTCTATTGATTTTGAGAGAGAGAGAGAGGAAAAAAAAATAATTGGGAATTGAACCCACACTCTAGATATATACCTTGATGGGGAAACAAACGCTAAGCCTTTTGGCGTACGGGACAATGCTCCAACCAACAGAGCCACCCCAGGGCTCTAACTTCCTCTTGAGTCAACAGATTTCTTTTTCTTTATAAGTCTCCAACTTCAATATTTCCAAGACAAATATTGCAATTGAAGTAAAATAGAAAAATAATTTAAGAACAGTTAGAAGTTTAAAAGAATCTAGAAAAAACTCAGATTTCATTACCTAACATGAAAAATAGAAAATTTTCTCTGTAAACATCACTAATTGCCAGTTTTACTAAGGAAGTTTTCAGTCTTGACTTTTTTCTCTTACTTTTTAGATACGGTTAATTATCAATTACTTAATATTTGTACCTCATCTATATTTTTGTTCTCTGTCAGTTTTCTTCAGTATTTATTTTAATTGTATTTTTTTAGGCATTTAGCATCTCTCACCTATTTGTCACCATGCTTCTGGTATTGTCATTTTACCCCCTACCCCAAAATCTGTTCTACATCGCAATATCAGAGAAGTCCCTCCATATGAAACTAATTGTCTACCATTCCCGTTCAAATTTCTTCAGTAGTTTCACAAGCTCTACAAAAGAATTCACCCCCTTGATGTAACATAGAAGGCTATCCAGGATCTCTATGAAAGCATTGTGTACATGAATTATTTTACCCATCAAATTAAGGCCTATGATTCCATAAACATTCACAAGTGTTTGTGTGATATCTCAAAAATCTCCAAATTCTCAAAGATTTTGACCTTCAAATTCTAGGCCACTTATAAATGTTCTAAATGACAACCTAAAACCATATATTAACTAGAAAATTCAGCATCACTATCTGTGTTCTAAAGGACACAACTATTACATCAATGATAGTGTTGATAAATGTATAATGAAAACACAATTCTTAAATCAATACTTCCAATTTAAGAGATCAAAGAAGGTTTTTGGAGAAGTCATATGTAGTTTGCAATCAAAAAGATATAGGAACTAGCTAGTAAGAGTTGAGAAACTGTGGTATCATGGAGCAAGTTATAGGAAAAAGAAGCATATTTTCAAGTTAATAAGAATAATAAATATGTATGTGCATAATTGTTTCTATGCTTGCCTTCATAAACTTCTTACCTCGCAATAATTCATGTTAATGTTTGCATAATTATACATTAGATGTTCAACATTTCAGGCATTGTTAGAGGAAGGACATACAGATTCTAGCTTAATTTCAATAGTCCTCTTTGTAAATTAGAATAACATTATTGAGCTTTTCTGTACTCTTTGTTATGAAATATATTTCTAAATAAAATTTCATAATAAAATAAGAAAATATATTTAAAAATGTTTGAGTATTAAAAAAAATTTTAAAGACATCATATTTTAAGCCTGGTCATACAATTTAAGAATATATTGAAACTAAAAATATTTTCTAGTGGGTTATTAGATAATTGCTCTTTTCTCCTTAATTTTTAGTCTATCTTTACATCTATGAATTTTCAAAATTTAATTGCACTTGTTCTATAGCAAAATCATCAGTGAATATTTAGAAAGAAAGGCAACATAAGGGAAAGTAATATAAAAATAAAGGTATTTGTGGGTGGGAAGATATGTTCTAAAATAGAAAATGAAAAAAAGTCAAACAAAAGCTCTTATAAGTGTACTTTCCCTTTGAAGGAACTCAGGGTTTCATGAAGATGGTGGAAACACAGAGAAATATAAATGGAGAAGAATAAAAGAAGAATATTTGTAAATCAACTAATTTACTTCTCAATTAAAAACTAATTTATTTTATTTAGAATTCCCAAGCACCATTTTTTCTACTGATATTTGTTTTTCTAGCTCATTAAGTTTTTGAAGGATGAATCTTCACTCTCTAAGGAAAGAGAATGAGATTATTTGGTGACCTGTGGGAGAGCAGGAACCCTTAGGACATAGCTTATCCAACAAGAGGGAGCTCAGAGCTAAGACTGTCATGACATCCTTAATAACAAAAACAATAATAACATTTCTCACTGATTTTTAATACACTATAAACATAGAATGGGACGTGTCATTTATCTCGTGGTCTGGATTACATTTTTTTCAATATAATTTACTCTATCGGTTCATTTTGGAGAAAACCCAGTGCAAAAGTTCTCAAAACAAAATGCATCAGAATTATGATAACATTGTAGTTATGCTTTGTTTGTAGGGAAAAATCAGAAAGTAAGGGTTTTCTCATAAAGAGACATGTTTGGGTAATTAAGCTTAGCTCTGTAAGTGCCATATAAAATGCAATTTTAAAAAGGAATTAGTCTTAATATATTAAAACTAACATATCTTCTTTGATAAATCATAATGAACAAGTTAAAAATGTGTTGAGTTATTAGAAGTTAAGATCTCCTTCCATATAAGTAAAGCCCATTTACACCTAGTTATTTTCTTTCCACTGAGTTTTTGGGGATATGCAGTGATGGAGAAACTCAGCTAAACACACATTTAACTGCCACCTTCGGGGTGTTCCTGCTAAGTACTTTTTCAGTTTTTCTTTGCTTCAGTGGTTCTCCACAGATAACAAAAAAATTTTAAGATGCCCTCATTCTCTCTCTCTCTCCTTCACCCCCCAACACAGACAATGCATCCGAATGGGCACGACCACTAAAACTGGACAGTGGCCGTGAGCGACAGTTGAAAACACATTGGTTTATTAGTTAGATATCAGCCTCATTGTAGTTCCTGTTATTTTCCCAATTTTAGGGGCAAAATAACTTAAGCATAAGTGATAAATTTTGTCCAAAATCCAAAGTCTAGCAAGTGGTGGAACAGGTGTTCAAACGAGGTAGAATTATACTCTACACCACATTAGCTTTTTATTCGCCCTTCTGGACCTGACTAACCAAAGCAGAGACCAGAGTTTAATATATTTTTTTAATCCTCACCTGAAGATATTTTTTTATTTTTGACTTTAGAGAGGAGGGGGAGAGGGAGTAAGACATCTGTCAGTTGCCTTGTGTACCAGCCCTGACCTGGGATCAAATAAGCAACCCAGGTATGTGCCCTGATTGGAAATCAAACCTGCAACCTTTTGGTGCACAGAGACAATGCTTCAACTAACTGAGTCACCCAACCGAGTCACCCAACCAGGACTGTTTAATATCTTAATTTGTATGTGCAGTCTTGTGTATATTAGTTTTGCTGCCTGATGATACCTTTCCTTACTGAGGATATTGACATAAAGAGCATAGAGAATATATTAGGTACATAATTATACAATTTATTGCTTGCACAGTATAAGTTTGTTTTCCTGAATTATTGAAATAAATAAATAAATTTAAATTATTGAACTGGTTAAAGTATAAGAGAATTTAAGAATAGACAAGAATGCAAGTACACAAAATCTATATTGCTATGCATGTTTAAATCTCTCCTGATTTTTTCCTCTAAAAACTTTTTATGGATATTCAACAATCAAAAAAAAAAAAAGTACTGTATTTTATAGTTATCCCTTCCTGCCGTCTTTCAGGCAAGTGGTTGGAAATTGCTCATCGATGGAATTTTGCAGACTGGTAAACCCATTTTACCCCCAAAAGACTGGATGTGTTGAGATAAGACGTAGTCAGTTCAATTTCATCCATCTGATCATCGTTGTGTCTCCACAGTGCACTTTTATATGTCCAAGGAAGACATTTAAAGGTGTGTTCAGACCCAATACATGACTCTGGAATATACTCTCCAGAAAGAAGCCTGTTTCCCAACTTTTATAAATAATTTACTACTTTCTCTGTTTCATTTTTAAATATATTTTATTTAATCTTTATTGTATTTTTTCCATTGCCATTTAGTTTCCTTATACCCACCGCCTACCCCTGCCTCCCTCCGGCAATCACCACACTGTTGTCCACGTCCATGAGTGCTTTGCTTCTTCTTTTTGATACTTGACGCATAGCATCTCTGTTATGAGAGACAAAATAAAAGTGACTTTAAACTTTCTCTGTAGAGGAAAGTAGCAATTAAGTGCTCAGAGGACTCCACACATATTTTTAGGTTTTTGACAATCTTTCTGATGCTTTATATAAAACATACACATATGAGTCCAATTTCCTTTTGGGACCATATGTATTAATTCTAGACGTTCATATTTTGTACTTAGGGAGCACAGTTCCTTTTATTTATTTTTTTTTAAAGGTCATAAAACTGGAGTCGGGTTTCACTGGGACATTTCACAAGAATCACGGGAATTTAGAACTGTATTTGATCAATGTCAAACTTCTTACAAAGTTTCTTTGTTTGTCTTTAAAAGGCATATCTTAGAAAAAGGATATAATTATTTTGTATGATTTTGGCCTTACAAAAATAAAAAAACAAGCCTGTGCTCTTTTCCATTATGCTGCCAGATAAAAACAAAAGTTTTGGCCTCATGGTCAAAAACTTAGCAAATTTTGGAATTGAGAACCTGGGAAAGATCTAGTCAGGAACTTTCTGATCCTCATCCATGGAATGTGACAGAGTTACAGATGTACCTAAGTGTTAACTCCTCCTAACTTTGACATTGAAGGGGACCCAGGGGAGCCAGGGCCTTGTGGCCAGGACTTTCTCACAGACAACAGCCTTGTCTGATTTTCTCACATTATTTTGCCAATATTCATATTTGCTAGATGTGTCATACGGGGAAAAAAGACTGGGAAACATTCTCCAGGTTATTCCCTATTTACGCTGGGAAGCTTCTCTATTCCCTTAAAGCTCCTTAAAAAGCTGTTTTTTACATATATCACAAATGAATGAATTCAGATAAATTATTTTACAAGTGTCTGTATTTTAATGTTTTTATGTGCATTTATTTTGGATTTCCCACATTCATTCCACTTCCTCTTTCTAATATCACATGTGGGCATCTGCCAACCTCATCCTTATTCCCTGTTGTATTTGTTTGGGTTTGATCCAGCCTTATCTCTGGGGTTGGGTTCTTATTGGCTTTAGCCAATTAGATAATCACATCTGCAGGGTCATAATAATTAAGTCCAAGGTGGGTCTTGCTGGAAATGCTGGTGCATGGACTTCTCAGATTCTCTGTCACAAACATCTAAACCCAAATTTGCTACCATTAGAAATTTGCTACCATTGCTACAGGGAGTAGCAGAAGACAGATTTGGAGTAACAATAAAATTATGAGGCTTGAGCCTTGATATCATGAACTTTAACATAGATCTAACCATAATGTAAAGCCTATTTTGCAATTTTGTTTACTTTTATCAATAAGCTTCCTTTTCACTATTTTTTTGTTTTACATTTGAGTTCTCCAAGGCAAAAATATTTAAAATATATTATTTTTACTTTTTACTATTTAAAACAACATTTCTCTTTCTTTATCTTAAAGATAGCTCTTGTAGGGTTATTGTAAGATAGTGTTATTAAGGGTTGATTTCAAAATAAGATCAGTACATTCCTCCTAGGAATAGGAATCTCAGGCCCTGAATAGTCACCCTTCTGTAGCAGTTTGGGAGAGAACTGATTATTCCAAGACTCTTACAAGATGTGGTAGACCAAGTAAGGAATTTTTAAAGGTAATTTATATTGCTTTGCAAGCTTAAAGCCAGCATAAACCCATTGTGTATTTTCCACGACAATTAAACCTGACTAAAATCTTTTTTAAAAAGTGAGGGAAAGTGAAACATTTCTGTGAACACTCGACAAAGACCAAAAAAAGGCTAGACTCAAACCTACCATGGAGTTGACTTGTTTGACCTTATGACCTAACTTAGCAATTATCAGGATGGCAAGCTTTGGAGCAAAGTCACACTAAGGAGGGTGACCCAGTAGCATTTCAAGCAAAGAAAGAAAGGGCAAAAAGGAGATAACCGGGAACTGCCCTAGGCTCTTTTCTCTGTCTTGTGGGGAAAAGAGAAGATAGTTCAAATAATTAAAGATTGGAAAGAAACTAAAAGTTCTCAATTAGAAAGTATTTGATAATGTTAGTAAGAGTAGTTTCAAATATAAGGATGTACAGAATCTCAGTGAATGATTCAGACTACTGTTCATACAATCATGAATGAGCATATGTTCATATATAAAAAAAATGTTTTCAAACACATTTTCTGTGATGGAATACAGAGCGATATGAAATACCTTTATACATGGAAGATCGAGGAAGCCTTTTTAGGATTATGAACATGTTTGTAAGCTTTGGGGTTGTTAGGTGGAGGAAAAAAGCATTGTAAAATGTTTCACATACAAAGTGGGCAGGTTCTAATTAAAAAATAATCAAGAGAACGCAGAGGTAGATGTAATCCATATCACAGGTGGAAGGGTTTTCTTTGAAAGGAGATAGAAACAGTTTTATTTTCTCTTTGCGATAGTACAGTTTGAGTGGTGGTAAACAGGTTTTATTTTTGTTGTTGTTGTTTTACAATATTAAAAATAATGCAAATAGAGTACAGTTCCCACATCGCACATTCAGCAGGTCCCTTGTTCACATTTTATGTAAATATATTTGTTTTAATAATTACTAAACCACTGTAGATATATTACTATTATCAATAGCCCACGCTTTGTTCGAGTTTCCTTAGTTTTTACCCGTTGTCCTTTTTCTCTACCAGGATCCCATTTAGAAATCCACATCACACTTAGTCATCATATATCCTTAGGCTCCTCGACTGTCACAGCTTCTCAGATTTTCTTTGTTTTTGGTGACAACAGTTTTGAAGTCAGGTATTTTGTAGAATGCCTTTCAATTGGTATTTGTCTAATATTTTTCTCATGGTTCAACTGGGATTATGGGTATTTGGAAGGAAGACTACAGAGGCAAATTGCCATTTTCATTGTATAACAAGGGGATCTATTATACAACAGATATATTGTATCTGTTTGACATATACCTATCATTACCTATTTTGTGTTTTCTTTTTTGTTTGTTTTGATTTTTCTTTTAGTATTTCCTTATTTTCTGGCAGTAAATGTGATTATTTTCTATATTTCTTGCCCAAGGCTAACATCTGCCATTTGACTAAAGTTTCCTGGTTTCTGTTATTGGAATGGTATTTAAAGCCAAGATCTCGGTAACAGGTATCCTCATGGCTTCTGGAATGTCATTCCTTTGAGGCTCTTTCAGCTGGGAGATTAAGGAAATATATGTACACACTAACCTGCTACACACACACACACACACCCCTCTATAAATATGTCTATATGTAACAATCTATATCAACATTAAGCTAATGTGAGTTCATTCTGATGCCTTTTACTTTAATCCATTACCATATGCATCATTTTAGCCTCTTTGCTATTCTGGTATGTATATCCACACTTCACCAGTAGGAACCTTTTTCCAAACATCCTCTATTCATTAGGTTAATTGTTTAATTGCAATATACATGTGTGTAGGTGCCAGAATTGTTTACCCATAATGCCATGAAAAAAGTACAATGATTATGTATGATATTTTTTGTCTTTAGTCTTAAAGACTCCACTCATTTTAAAAAGTTATTTAAGTTAGCATGTTTCTATTCCCCATCCTTCAGTGACCTTGTTTTATACATTTGCATAACAGTCAGATTGTTTTGTTAACTCTGCATACCTTGTTGGGATTCCTTTATCTCTTAAGCGATTTTTAAAGTATTTGCATACATTAAGGTTCACTCTTTGTTCTGTAAAGTTCCATGGATTTTTTATTGAATAGCGGCATGTCATGTACAACCATTAGTGCCATAGAGAATAATTTCATTAGCTTAAAAAATTTGTGCTTGACATATTCCACCCTCCCCTGACCCTGGTAGCCTTCAATCCTGCCAACATTAAAGAAGCTGGGAAGAGTTCTCTGCTTCTATTTTCTGGAAGAAATCAGAGAGAACTGATAAGATTTCTTCCTTAAATATCTATTATATTTCACCAGTGAATTCATCCAGGCCTGGTGATTTTTTATCAGAAGATTGTTTATTATTGACCCAATTTCTTTAATAGATAAATGAGGTCCATCCATAAAAGTCCAACCATTGTTAATATGATTAGAACAGTTTGAGAGATATTGATGTAACTTGGCAGCCAAGGAGAGTGGACTGGAATGTGCATGTGTGAACAATATCATTTTACTGTACTAGTCAGTGGGGGTGGTAGATGTCCCTGAATGAGCATATGTACTATTTGGCCATTGAGTTCAAAATGAGCAAGTAGAGCAAAAAATCTTCCTCAAATTTTGCATTAAGCTGGAACATTCTTCTGTGGAAACTTTTTGATTCAGGAGGCTGCAGCTATGGGCAACTGGTGATTGGCAGCTTCATCACAACTACATGGTTGTTCATGCATCACATCTTGTATAGAGCTTTTTGGCAAAACATCAAATCACCCAGTTGATTCACCACTCCCGCCCCCAGTCCAGATTTGGTGCCCTGTGACTTCTGGCTTTTCCCAACACTAAAGTCACCTTTGAAAGGGAAGAGATTTGAGAACATTGATGAAGTTTAAGAAAATATGATGGGCAACTGGTAACTATTGGGAAAACTGCGTGAGGTTCCAAGGTGCCTACTTTGAGGGGGACTGTAGCATCATTGTCTTATATGCAATGTTTCTTGTATCTTGTATCTTCTTCAGTAAATATCTTTATTTTTCCCATTACATGGCTGGATAATTTCTGGACAGACCTCATAGACTTATCTATTCCTTTTTATGTGAATTTTGTTAGTCGCTGTCTTTCAAGAAATTATTCTAATTCATCTCAATTGGGGGTGTCCAATCTTGTGGCATCTCTGGGCCACACTGGAAGACAAAGAGTTGTCTTAGGCCACACATTAAATACATTGCGACACATAATCATAAAAAAAAAACCTCATAATGTTTTAAGTAAATTTATGATTTTTTTGTTGGGCTACATTCATAGCCATCCTGGGCTGCATGTGTCCTGCAGGCTGTGAGTTGAACACCCCTAATCTTAATCATCAAATTTTTGGGCAAAGCGTTGTCCATATTATTTGTTTTACAAGGATATTTACATATTCCTGTAAAACCAGAATAAAATAAGAGAGAATATGTAGTATACCTAAATTTTAAAAATATATCTAATTGTTATTTATAAACTAAGGAAATAAAATCTCAAAATTATAAATGTAAGTAATTTAGACTTACATAGAGAAACACATACCAGGCCAGTAGTTATGATTTAATTTACCTTTTTAGTGCCTTTTACATGAATGTTTACTTCTCTGTTGTAAAGTATTAGTTTATACAATGGAATACCAATCAGCCATAAAAAAGGAGAAAATTTTACCCTTTGTGACAGCATGGCTCGACCTAGAGATCACTATGCTAAGTGAAATAAGCCAGTCAGAGGAAAACAAATGACATATGATTTCACTCATATTTGGTATCTAATAAACAAAGTGAACTAAGAAGCAAAATAGAGACAGACTCATAGAAAACATGATGATAGCTATGGGGGTGTTTAGGGGGTGGAGGGACTGAGCAAAAAAATAAAAACTTATGGACATGGACAACAGTGTGGTGATTTCAGGTGGCAGGAGGTGTCAAGGGGATAAATGGTAATGGAAAAAGCACAATAAAAAAAAGTGTTAGAAGAGTCTGAAGTAGGTTATCAATAATTTATCAAAGAATTTACCCTGTTTATATTTGTGTATAGACTGTGAAGCTAGTAAATACAACTTGAGTTCTATTGTCCTGTGCTGCCCTTGTATATTTATTTTGCTCATATGTCCCTGTTGGAATTGAGAACAACCTTTCAAGTAAATATGAGTATGTTAATTTCAGCCATGAAACCAGGAAATTTTTATGTAGTCATGTCACATCATAACTAAAAGGCAGGAAGTTAGCAACTGCATGCATATGAGTAATGGATAAATTGTATTCCAGCCAAAAAAAGAAAAATCATCTATTGTCTTTTGAAAGTCTGTTCCCCATTAAATTGATTTATTTTTACAATTACTATAAAACTAATATATTTAGATTTGATTTTTGCATCTTTGTAGATAAAATAAACAGTGTCTAATAATAATTTTATCTTTCTGAGGGTAATGGGGTGTTTCTGTCATTAACATACTACATAGAATGTATATAATACAAATCACATAATCAGATGACCTATGTGAGTGTGAACTATATGCAGCAATGCAAAATACATGTGATATACCATCAAGTGATCAGTACCTTTCTGAACCTCTCAAGTAAAAGAAAATTAATACATAAAAGATAAACCAGAAATGACTTATTCTTACTCATCTGATTTTTATGAACACAAATGCTTGACTACTGCTCAGGAATAAAAATATTAAAATGAATATAAGGGTACTTGCTTACATTCTTTCAAATTAGTGTTTTGGGTTCCTTCAGATAAATTCCCAGAAGTGGGTAGTTCAGCATTATTTACAGTAGCCAAGATATGGAAGCAGCCCAAGTGTCCATCGGTGGATGAGGGGATAAAACAACTCTGGGACATTTACACAGTGGAATACCACTAGGCCATAAAAAGGCAAAAAGTTTTACCCTTTTTGACAGTATGGGTGGACCTGAAGAACATTATGCTAAGTGAAATCAGCCAGTCAGAGAAAGACAGATACCATATAATTTCACTCATATGTGGAATCTAAAGAACAAACTGAACTAACAAGGAAAATGGGAACAGACTCAGAGAGCACAATGACAATAGGGGGAGGTTAGGAGGTGGAAGAATTGAGCAAAAAGGAAAAAGGACTCATGGACAGGGACAATAGTGCGGTGATTGCAACAGTGGGGTGGGTACAAGGGGACTAAATGGTAATGGCAAAAAATACAATAAAAATTAAATAAAAAGTGTTAAGCTGGTAAAAACATGACTCTTCAAAAAGGATAAAATAAATACATGTAAAAGATATTATTTTACTCATTGAGAAGATTTATAAAATGTTTAAACTGGTCAAAAAATTAAAATATCACATAAATATACACAAGAAATACTGAAATGAATTTATATGTAGGTGCAAACAGGTCTCTCCACTGGGAAATAATTATTATACTGGACTAATCTAATTTGTTTTTTTGTGAACAAAACTAATTTTCAGTTTTCTGTAACTTACAGAGTTGTAAAACAGACAAGGAAAGATGAACATAATCTAGATATATACCATAGGAAACTCCTAGTTTTTCAATAAAAGCCACTAAATAATTTTTTGAACTATATCAAAGTCTTTTGGCAATTAATAAAAAAATATTTAATTAAAAAGTACTATGCTTTTCTAGAATTATCTAAGCAACATCTTCTCCCAGATCTTTTCATGCCTGAACTCCATAATTTAAATTTTTCATCTATTTATCATAGATCTGGATTTGTATCTCTACATAATTGTGTCATATTATTCTGATTTTTTTAGTGCTTTCTTTTGGTAGTTCATATCCACAGACAAAATTTTGATAAAGACAACTTTATAATTGATCCTTGAAATATAAAAACAAGGATGCATTGCCCTTGAGTAACTCTCAGTTGCAAATGCTACTGCAGTAACCATCATCATCCAATAAAAGAGGAAGCAGATATTTGAATGGAAGTCACAGATCTAGCTCAGAATCAAGGGGAGACTTTTATTGGTAAGCACATCTGCAGGATGTGGTAACCTTTTTTACAAGATTTAGGAACTTTGGATGGCATTCATTAAGTCTCCAGTTGAGAAGTAATCTATTAGTAATCCTGCATCAATTTATATATCTCTACCTACATTTCTTTAGTCCTACATAACAATATTTTAAAATATCAAATAATATTGAAAATCTGAGAAACTATAACACGTATTTGAATTGCTGAAAATAAAATCAACATGTGAATTTCAAATATGATAAATGGCATGTGTCACACTCTGCCAACTAAATTTATTTAGATTAATTTGAAATTGAGGTAATGTGATGTACAAAAACTGTGTCAAAGATATTTGAACCTATTTTTGTCAAACAAAACAGTAAATAGCTTTTTGCACCAGTATTTCTCCTGGAAATGCAGTGAAACATTCCTAAAACACACTAAACATTCTGTTCAAAATGACAATAAGCACAAGTCTTATAATATGACATGGGACAAGTGGTGCAATGTTTGTTTTTTTTTTAAAGACTTTATTTATTTATTTTTACAGAGAGAGGAAGGGAAGGAGAAAGAGAGAAACATCAATGTGTGGTTGCCTCTCATGCACCCTCTGCTGGGGCCTGGCCAAAAACCCAAGCAGGGAATCACATTGGTGACACTTTGGTTCTCAGGCTGGCACTCAATCCAGTGAGCCATACCAGCTGGGGCTGGTGCAATGATTTTATTGTACCCAAAGAAAGCATCATGACTGAAAGGATATCTATAGTTGTCATACCAAGCATATTTCACAGAAGAAAGATAAACTACAATGGGAATTTTTCTGAGGTTTACTGGTCATTAATAAATATAAATGTTTGCAATGGAAGACGCCACAGAGTGAAAAGGCCAAGTCATTATGTTCTAAGCTTCAACTTTTTAATTTAAATTAAGATAATAAAACTCTGAGGTTATGTTTAAAAAGTACAGTATACAAAGTTTATTCAATAACTATTTGAAGGCATCTTTTCTTCTGAAAGAATAAATATTCTCAGAAGATACAACAAACTAGTGTCCTATAACTATATAAAAAATGAGATTAATTTAATTACTTAGTAACCAGTAGAGTTTGATATAAAAGATATCTTTATGTGTTTTCCTACCACAAAATTACAAACATAAATTTAATTATATACACAAAAGAACACATAAACCTGGGGAGTAGCACTAATTAGAAACACTAGCTATATAGACCAATATTCTGTCCATTTTTCAAGGACATTCTAAGAACCCTGTGCATGTAAAGCAGAAGAAATAAGAACTAGTTAGAATATTAGTGATAAAACAGTATTCAAGAAATGAGATGATGCACTTTTGACTTCATAAATTCAAGAGGAAAAAAATTGTTAGAAGCAAAGTAATAAATGTCAAAGTTGCTATTAAACAAAGGCTGACCTTTATGGGTCTCATTAAGATTAAAACAAAAAAGTCAGTGGTGTGCTTACTAGCATCTCTGGGATGATTACTAAAATGTAATTCCTATCTACAGACTTCATTATATTTTGTTGGATACATACTTTCATTCCTACAATAGAATCTGAAGTAAAATAATACTGCTCTAACAGATAAAGAAAAACATTCAGTTCTGAGTAATCTGGAAAATTCATAACAATCAAATATCTCTTCCTCCTCCCATATTCTTTCCTTTGAAAATTCTGTTGCAATACTTAATATTTTGAATGGATATTAAATGTATACATTATTAGGATATAGCAATCTCTTATCACCAAAACATACCACAAATATTTGTTTAGAAAAATAAAAACAAAACATTTTGATATGATTATGCTTTTTATTAAATGATTAACTTTTTTAAAAACTAGGTAGGCCAAATGCAGGTATATCTTCTCTTCCATGGAAATCAGATTAACACTTTATTTTCAGGCAGCTATTCACACTTTCATTTTTTCTTGAGTTTAAGAGTAGGTATACCTGTAGCTTATTAAATAAGAAAGAGAATTTATTATGTTGTTGAACTCATGTAAGAAAAAGATATATTAGGTTATATGCTTTCATTTCTGATACACAGAATAACCAAAAGGATAAATGAAATATTTGGTTTAAAAATGTAACTTAAAATTATTAACATTTTAGTCTATTTATGTCCTGATTTCCAGTAGACATATGTAGTAATAGAAAACTGTATTATTAATCAACCCATCAGCATTGTTAATATGCAATTTATTTTTAAATTATGAGAAAAAAATCTCAGGAATATTTGTATTCAAACCTAATCTTAAAATTTTTACTTTAAAGATCTAGACACATGATCACAATGCTACTTGAATTAATAATCAGATTTGATATATGCATTTCTTCTCTATGATATTTGTATATGTTTTTACTTAAATAAATAATTGTCAAAATTTTTATCAGTATAGAATGTTTCATCCTTTTTTGCCTGTGATCTCAAATTATCATTGGCATCATGTCCTATCAAGATCATTGTTGCCTTTCTAGTTTTTCTATTTTATTAACTTTGTTTTGTTTTGCTTTTTTTAAAACAAGCAACAATAATTTGAAAATTTTATTTTAAAAAGTTCCCAGTTTATAAGGCATTATGGCCATGACTTAATTTTCCTGTATGTTGTAATAATATTTTAATACATTAAATATCAAGTTATTTTTATCTGAATTCTCAGGAAAAAGTATTAATTACCTAAAATAGTAATTCTATAAAATGTATTTTGACCTCTGGTACTTATTACAACACAGTCCTGGGATCTATTTTGAACTGAGTTGATTTCTATTCCCCACAGCAAATATTGTCTGTAAATATAGTATGAAACAGTGTCTAAATGTCAATAATGAAAAGGTAAGTGAAAATGACTCATGTATGATTTATATTACATGCTAATTAATTATACAATAGTGTCCCTAAGGGAATTTTGATTAAAGAGTAATGGAAAATATGAGAGATAAACAATATAAGTGAAAAAAAAATGGAAAAGTTTAAAACCGGTAATAGTCATGTGTCTCAGAAGTCAGGTATCCCCTTTCTCACTCTCTCTCTGACAATGTATAGCATTTTTAAAAATCTAAATAAGCCTTTTATTTAGAATAGTTTAGGCTTACAAAACAATTGTAAGTGTAGTACAGAGAGTTCCCGCTCCTGTACCCATATTTGGTTTTCTGGATAATTAATTAGTATGGTATACTTGTCACAGTTGAGCCAATGCTGATACATTATCATTAACTAAAGACCATAGTTTATTCAGATGTCCTTAGTTTTTACCGAATGCATTTTTCTTGCCCAGAGCCCAGGATACCATATTAAGGTGAGCTGTCATGTCCCCTTAGGCTCTCCTGGCTGAGTTTCTCACACTTTCCTTGTTTTTGATGATCTTGGCAGTTTTCAAGATTACTGGTTAGGCGTTTTGTAAACTGTTCCTCTATTGGACCTTGTCTGATATTTTTCTCGTGGTGAGATTAGGGTTGTATGTTTTGGGGAGGGAGATCCCAGAGGTAAAGTATCATTTTCTTTATATAATATCAAGGGGACATATTTATTTTAAACTTTCAGTTATAGTCCAATATTACTTTATTTTGTAGCTCAATTTATACCATTTTTGGCCTTTGGGAGTCCTTTCTGTTGGCTTCTATACCCCTTTGATATATGTCCATTGTTATGGACTGAATTTTGTCTCCTCCCCCAAATTCATATGTTGAAGCTCTAATCTAATAGGATGGTATCTTTATAATAATGGGAAGAGATACCAGTTAGTGCTATATATCTCTCTGTTTCCACATGCATACAGAGAGGCAAGTTGTTATCTATAAACTAGTGAGTGCGGTCTCACCAGAAACCAAACCTGATGACAACTTCATTTCAACTTCCAGCCTTTAGAACTGTGAGAAAATAAATTTCTGCTATTTAAGCCATTCAGTCTGTGGTATTTTGTTATGGCAGCCCTGGCAGACTAATATTACCCATCCTTGTGAATCTTTTTCTTTTTAGTTTTAAACATTTCCTTACTTTTTGGCACTAAACTATGGTCCAGAGTCATCTTGTACATCCCTGACTCCACTCCATATTCAACATTTCACCAAGGAGCTCTGGTTCCTTTTATTGAAAAATCGTATCAGAATCTATTTTTAAGTTTAATATCACTCATGATCAGGAAAGAGTAGACAATAAAGAATAGTTCCAAAATAATGGATTGCCAATAAAATAATTTTTGAAGCTAAGCTAAAATGAATTTTAATTGTAGTAATTAATGAAAGAAACTGGGACTCAAATCAATGATTTGGAACAGAAGGAAGAAGTAAACATTCAACTGGAACAGAATGAGAGACAAGAATTCAAAAAAAATGAGGAGAGGCTTAGGAACTCCCGGGGCAACTTTAAACATTCCACCATCTGAATCATAGTGGTGCCAGAGGGAGAAGAGAAAAAATAAGAAATTGAAAACTTATTTGAAAAAATAATGAAGGAAAATATCCACAATCTGGCAAAGGAAATAGACATGCAAGTCCAGAAAGCTAAGAGAGTCCCAAAGAATTTTGACCCAAGGAGGAACACACCAAGACACATCATAATTAAATTACTCAAAATTAAAGATAAGGAGAAAATCTTAAGAGCAGCAAGAGAAAAAGAGAGAGTTACCTACAAAGGAGTTCCCATAAAACCATCTGCTGATTTCTCAAAAGAAACCTTGCAGGCAAGAAGGGGCTGGAAAGAAGTATTCAAAGTTATGAAAGGCAATGACCTACATCCAAGATTACTCAATCCAGCAAAGCTGTAATTTAGAATGGAAGGGCAGTTAAAGTGCTTCCCAGATAAGGAAAAATTAAAGGAGTTCATCATAGCAAGCCCTTATTATATGAAATGTTAAAGGGACTTATCTAAGAAAAAGGAGAAGACCAAAACTATGAACAGTAAAATGACAACAAACTCACAACTATCAACAACTGAATGTAAAAACAAAAACAAACTAAGCAAACAACTAGAACAGGAATAGAATCGCAAAAATGGAGATCATATGGAGGGTTATGAGAGGGAATGGGGAGGGGAGAGAATGGGAGAAAAGGTACAGGGAATAAGAAGCATAATTAATAGTTACAAAATAGACAGGGGGAGGTTAAAAATAGTATAGGAAATGAAGAAGCCAAAGAACTTCTAAGTATGACCCATGGGCATGAATTAAGGGGGTGGGGATGCTAGAAGGCAGGGGATGCAGGTCAGAGGGGGATAAAGAGGAGAAAAAAATGGGACAGCTCTAATAGCATAATCAATAAGATATACTTAAAAATTCTGTATTATAGTTGCTCTAAAGCACTATTTTCTCTATTTAAACTAATCTAAATTATTCTCCAGTGAAGTCTTTAGTAAACTGTTACTTGGAATTTCATGATTTCATTTATGATTTTATTTTTTGGGGAGGGACAATCAGGAACATTGTCAGAAACAGATACCATGTTTAACTCAGCAAAATAACCTCTCAAATTTCCTATAATATTAAGTATTTCCTCAATATTAGAGATTTTTTTTTAAATGTTACAATAAAGTTTAAATATTTTAAAGATATTTTATTTAAGGTTTACCATACATAACAGTAAAATGACAAAAGTACACTATTCTAGTACACTAATCACAGTCACTGCATTTCCCAATATACATATATCGGTGAAACAGTATCTCTGGAAAAAAAAGCATAGATAATTTCTTGCTTCTTCAGAATCTTGTCTCATACTCCTTCTGACCCAATACTTAATATTCCCCTTAAACTATCCTGACATCCATCACTATTGATAAATTTTACTTATTCTTGTGTGCCATGTAAATGAATCATATTCTTTTGTGTTTGGCTTGCATGACACAACATATTTTATGTGAGATTCATCCATGTTGTCAGGTTTGTCAGTTATTTATTTTTTCATAGGCATGTAGTTGTAGCTCTATAGTATACATTGTATAGATAAAGAATAAGTTTTTAAATCCATTCTTTTAATAGATACTTTGTTTCTAGAGTATGATCTTTCACTAATAATACAGCTTCTTTTGTCTGGATTTTGCTGGACACAGACACTGTCAAGAATTGTGAAAATCTGAGATTTTACCTTTGTTACTAGCTAATGTTAACCTATCAGTGTTATGGGTCACAAATAAAGGACAGTTTGTAACTCCAAACAAAAAGAGCAGCCAGACTACTAGCATTGCTGCTTCAGTTCTCCGACACCCAGTTCCTACAGAATAACATGAAGAGGGCCCGCAGACACCCGTATGTGCAGCGGATGCGGTTACAGGGGAGGAGTGCTAAGCTAAGGGAACCCAAATCGTGTATAATGGGCAACAAACCTGAAGGCACTTTGCTTAAGAAGGCAATTTTAATTTTTGTTATATGGGACAGTAAGATTACCTACCTTTGCTTCGGAAGAATACATTTACTCTACTTTGCAATGTCATTTACAATACAAAATCCCTGTACAAAAGGCTAAAACAAAGGACATTCAGTGCTTCTCTTTGCAGGGTAGAGAGATATGCAAGAGACCCTAGGATAATTGTTTTCCTCAAATATTGCAATCCCTTGTTTCCATATTATCTTGGCTACGTGTGAATTTTCTGGTGATTTATCTAACCAAATTCAGCATTTAATTAAAGCTAGTGTGTACTAGATGACCAGCAGGATGAGACCAGTATGTACCAGTGACTTCACCCAGGCCACCAAAGTCTAGGACCCAACCAGCAGAACAATTCCCCTAAATCATCCACATCTACCTCAGAATGCTAGATGGCTTTGTCCTTAAATTTCCGTATTACCTCATCTACTTGGCCCATGCATTAAAGCCCAAGATATAGTAAGATATATTAGTGATTGCAAAAGCCCACTTAGGCCTGCAAATAGGAAAACTAGGCAATTCTATTACTCGTAATAACACTGGACAATGAGTTGAGACTGATGTGAAATGTCTTTTAGGTCTAAGGTGGAGTCACTAAAAAAGTTAGGAATAAATTTTAAACCATTTTTTCCTACATGATGAGTTTCCTAATTAGAGTATAGATAATTATCTGCAGAGTGGTTATAAATAATGACCAGTTATTTATAAACTGTACTACAAACTGCCTTGTCAGTTTTTCCATTGGAAAGATCCCCTAAGTAAACAAGTGTAGCCTCATTTTGCTGAGATTTCTGTAGTTGTCTGAGGGCTAAGTGATCTGCTGGTGCTGTCTTCTTAAATAATTAAAGAATTCTTGTGACTCCTTCTGAGAGGAAAGTCATTGTGTTTCTGGATGGAGGCAAATTAATATCTGACTTCCACATAAGCAATATAGTTCTGGGGCATAGATGATGTCAATGGAGAGAGAATACTGTTTACAATTGTAGGGGCCTCTCATGGAGGGTCGACATCAGTGGGTATGACAGATCTATAGTATCTCCAATGTGTGTATCCATCTGGCTAGTCAGCCTTTGGGTTCCCAGTTCAATTAATAGAATTGAATCTAGTACTTGTTTCTGAAGGGACTACCTACCAGAGGGTAATCAGTCCAACTTACTCTCTTTATTCAGGCAAACAGCTGTATGGTATTCCTTTGTCTCATAGAATTACTGAACAGTGGCGGTGCAAATAGGAAAAATACAGCACATAAAGTCTACAAAAGATGTGTAATGGGGAAAAGATATTTAAAAAGTTACTTTGTTATAGAAAAAAATTACAATGATTGACAAGTACATAGATAGCTATTCAAAGAGTTTTTTTGTAAATTTAATTAAATTAAAATGAAATACCAGTGCATATCCACTAGAACAGATTAGTATTCAAAGGTTAGTAATACCAAACTTGCCAAGGATGTGATTCATCTTAAACTCTCATGCATTACTGGTAGGAGGGTAAAATTGCAAAACTGCTTGGAAGACATTTTGTTGTTTGTTTGTTTGTTTTTTTAAGATTGTATTTATTTATTTTTAGAGAGGGGAAGGGAGGGAGAAAGAGAGGGAGAGAAACATCAATGTGTAATTGCCTCTCACGTGCCCCCTACTAGGGACCTGCCCTGCAACCCAGGCATGTGCCCTGACTGGGAATCCAATCAGTGACCCTTCGGTTTGCAAGCCAGCGCTCAATCCACTGAGCCACACCAGCCAGGGCCATTTTGTTGGTTTTTCATAAAGCTGAACATACACTTACTTACTTTATGACCCAATAATCATATACTTGGATTTTAACAAAAAGAAATAAAAATATAAGTGTGCACAACCAGATCCTGGAAACAATACAGATGTCTGTCAAGAGGTAAAGGGTTAAACAAACTAATCTCTATTCATAGAGTTGAAGATAATTCAGTAATATATTACTGATGCACACAACATGAATGAATCTCAAACACATTGTTTGTGCAAAAGAAACCAGGTACAAAAGAAGGCCTGCAGAATATTTCCACTTATATGCAATTTGTTTCACAGAACAAGCAAATGTTGTTAGTGCTGTGTTTTCAGCATTTCTGTGAGCCAACTGACCATACCAACTATTAAAAATTGAATGAAGTAATGTATTATGACTACTCAAAACTCATTGCTTCTTATCTATGTTGTATTTATTTATTTACATTTTACTTGAGAGATGTTTAATGGTGCACTAATGCATGTTTCTTTCCAGATCTACATCAGTGATGTCACTTTGGTAGCCTAAAAATCAGCCATATTAGTAGAATTTACACTATCACAATTGGCAAACTTTACAAAATAGGTTTTTTTTAAAATAGATGGTTTATAAACATTGACCAGCACACTAGTGAATCTGGTCCATAGTGATAGAAACCAAATAGATGGTTGCCTGGGAAAGAGATCAGTGAGGATTAACTGAGAAGAGAAACAAGAGAACGTTGGGGGTTTATGGATATGCCCTCGATCTTAATTGGGATATAGTTAATTTGGGGTATGCATAAGTTTGTCAAAAGTGATTACAACAAGAAGGGAATGAATAAGAGCTGTGTTATTAACAATAAAATAAATGACAGGGGAAGTATAGGTTTTTGGATGTTTACTCAGATGCTCTTAGGTGGAGACTGAAAAGGCAGCCAGCTGGCAATGCATAGAATCTAAGAAACACATAAATATTAATATTTGTTTTTAAACATCATTATGACTCAGCAGACTTCTCATTAGACAATAAGGTCCTCCGGAGTTGGTGGAGGACATAAACTTATGACTGAATTTTTGCTAGAATTCTAATAAAGCAAGTGTTGAATATTTGTGATACTTTTCTACAGAGAGAAGTACATAAGCAACTAAACTGAGATTCCAGAAATGGGGCTTGATTCTATAAAAAGGAAAAAGAAATTAAGATAATCTGATAAAATTTCAGAAGAGAGACTAAAGTCAATTCAAACAATGGATAGGAGATTTATTTTGATTTCAAGGGAGACTGGTGAATTCCATGTTTATCCTAAAATGTAACATACAAGGGATTCAATGAGCAAAATAAATACTCCACAGTATTCTTATGCTAAGGCTGACTGTATAATGTTATCTGTGAGTCTGCAAAAAAGGTAGGGGCTAGATTTTCAGTTGAACTTGCCATTTCAATTCAAGCAGAAATGACAAATTAGTTGAGGACTAATATTGCTTTTTTATTCAATGCAGTAGATATTATTTTGATGGCCCCTCCATGAACCATACCTTCCTGTAACCTTACTCATTTGTAGTTCCCGGCCACAGTGATTTGAGGGTGGCCATGTGATATTAGTTTTTGGCTGAGGAACATGAATGTGAATGCCAAATTAACTATATCTCAATTAAAATCGAGGGCATATACCTGGGATACTTCTCTTCAAACAAAACCGTTACGATGGGAGGAAGCCTAGGAAGTCATAGGGAGAGGCCCGTGCGTGGGATTACTGAAGTGACTGACAGTGATCCCAGATGGTGTCCTGCCTGGAAGCCACCCTGAGGCCAACCTTGTTGATGAGGCCATGGTTAAGACCATGTTTAACTTCTCAGCTATTCTGACACCCCCTGAGACACCATGTGAACCTGGTCAACACACCCAAGCCCAATAAATAAAGAATTTTTGTTATTGGAAGTCATTAAATTTTTAATTGTATGCTATGTAGCAGTATAAAACAGAAATAGTATATCCCTATTTGAGTATTACTTTAGCCTTATTTCTGTTAGTGATATACCTACTATAATTGAGATAGCATATAGTACAGTAAATATAAGAAGTAATTTACCTGACTACAAGCAAAATTTTAACATTTAATTCCATTTTACTTTATACATTAGAAAAAAATCACTTGAAGGGCAAAAGTTAAGCAATTTTCTATAAGGCATTTCCTACTTTGCAAAAATATATCAACTCTAAAAACAAGTGTTACACAATCTCCTACAAGTTTAGAAACAGTTTTCTTTAAAGGTATACTAACATGTGTTTTTCATTTGAAAGAAATATTTGTTATGGTTTGCTTATGAGAAGACACAAACATTTTTAAAAAGAAATTTATTTTGATGCTTAATATATTTTGACAAAACAAAATAAACTTTAAAAATCTCTCGCATTCCTTAAACATATGGACCTTAGTCTTGGAGGGATTTTTTCAAACTCAAACCCAAATGCAAGGGGGTAAAATAAAAAATAAATGAAAAGATTAAATTAAACTAAAAAGATTTAGAAAGCAGAATAAACCATTCACAAAACAAAAAGGCAACCAACGAAATGAAAAACTATTTGCAAACAATGCCTCTGATTAGTATATAAGGAATTTATACAACTCAACACCAAAAACACATACAATTAAAAAGGACTTGAATAGACACTTTTCCAAGGGGGACATACGGATGGCCAACAGACCTGAAAAGATGTTCAGCTTCGTCAGTTATAAGGGAAATGCAAATCAAAACCATGAGATACCATCTCACACATTTTAGAATGATTATTATCAATAGTCATCAAAATAATTGAAATAACTGGTAGGAATGTACATAGGTACAGCCACTTCAGAAAACAGTTCGAAGGTTCCTCAAAACATTAATATAGAGCCAACGTGTGACCAGCAAGCCTTCTAATTATCTAATATTTTTGAAAACACTTATCCAAAAGATATATATACCCCTAAGTTCATTCCACCATTACTCACAATAGCCAATAATGTGAATATTCACATTATTCACATGGAAAAAAACCTGTGTCCTTCAATGGATGATTGGATAAAGAAGATGTGATACATATATACAATGGGGTACTATTCAGCCATTAAAAATGATGAAATAGTACCACTTACAACAACATGGATTGATCTTGAGAGTATCATAAAAACTGAAATAGGTCAGAAAAGGAAAAGAACCATAGGATTTCATGCATATATGGGATATAAAATAGAAAGCAACGAATGAATGAACAAACTCATAGATACAGAAAACAGAATTGGTGGTGGGGAAGACAAACATGGTAAAAGGAGTTAAATATATGGTGACAGGAGACTAGACATTAGTTGGTGAGCACATAATAAAGTATATAGATTTTGTATTATAAAGTTGTATACCTGAGGCTTACATAATATTAGTAATCAATGTTACTCAATAAATTTAATTACAAAAATATTCTCATGTTCCTGGTTCATGTCATTTACATACAGCTATATTACAGAGTATTGACTGAATGTGTTTTGCCTTGAACCTCACTCCTTAGTTTGAACCTTGACTCTACTTATACTAGTTGAATGACCTCAAGTTATGTAACCTCTTGTGTATCACTTTCCTCATTCATAAAATGGTTAAGACGAATTGTACATGTTAATAAGGTGATTCTGAAGAGAAAAGGATTTAGCATGAATAAACTATTTACAATTAATTATAAGCTCAGAAATATATGCTATATAAGTATTTGTTATTACATATGATAATATTACACATATTTCAAAATTATAATTGCAACATATGTACACACATTTTGATGAGTTGAGGAGTGTTGTGGATCAACCATTGAAACTGGCTCATTTACAAATCCCAGTGTCCACTAGGAAATGGAGAGAGAAAACTTTTTCATATGGAAACAGAAAATTAATTCAGGACCTTGCAATCAAGAATATTCATTCCCTATAGTTTTAAAATGCAAACAATCTTATGAACCATGAATTATATCAATAACTAGTAACATTTTTAATTATTTAGAAATAGATTTTTGATCATGAAATGGATTACTAGCTTATTGTCTACTAGTTAACATGCTTTCAAATGTAATCTGTTTCTAACAAAATTTAATTCATTAGTACTATATCCAAGTTAAATATGTGGAATTAAAATATTTAATTTCACTTTGCTTTACCCTTAATACGTTTAACTGGGACATAATTTCTTCAAATCACCCTTAATAAATGTATTGTATATCTCTAAACAACTAAAATACATTAATTATAATATAAAAATTATATATGATGAAGTGTGAATTGAAATTATTTAATAATAAACTTGGAGTTGTATTTGTATGTTGCTGTAATAGTGGGTGAATTACTTTGTTGGGCAACAGGCCAAGTCGTATTTACTGTTATCTAAAACTATAAATACAAACTTGTATACATGAAAGCTGTTTGACATAATCCCTGTAAAAGGGTTTCCTTGAATATCTAGCTTTTTAAATTGAGGAATATTTCTTGAATTATTTCATGTACCTCCCAGGGTTTGGTCTCTTTTCATACATACAGGAAAAATATTAGGAAACAGCTGGAAATAATGAAGGCAGAAAACAGAAAGCAGAGAGGGAAAAGACCCATTAAGGCAAGTGCTTTGTTCACCTGCCACTGAAGGAAATGTAACCGACCAAGAATGAAGAGCAGAAAGAGAAGCAGACAGGGTGTAGATAATAGAAGTTTACACAAAGCACAGTTGGCTGGTGAGGTACTCAGGATGGCATACTCCAGAGCCGAACCCCATATTCATACAGGCCGACGCATAACAGAGTCTCAGAAGCTGAGCACCACTTGAGTCAGGATCAGAGAGCATTTTAGCTTTAGATTTTTAAAACATGTTGGTTTCACTTGCAGGCAGAAATAAACCCTGCGACACTCTACTGGTGGAAATAATCAGTATGTTCATTCATTTGGATATAGCCATATATTTATTTTCATACATTTGGCCAAAAAAGGGAGCTAGGAAGTTACTAAATCTTTATTTGTGTGATATTTTACTGAAATTAAGGCATTTTCACAATGATTTTCTTTTTTCCACACTTTAAAAATTTTCAATTTCACACATTTTGAAAGGTTACTACCGGGTTCATTTATGCCATCTAATTATTTTCTTCAGTTTAGAGTTCGTGAACAATAATGTACTGATTTTCTAACTGGTTACTCAAACCTCCCTTTATTATGTAACCCAGTAAATACTTTCAAATATCTATTATGAGTACAGCAATGTGTTATGAACTGAGGATTAGAAGAGACGCTGTGCCTACCTACACTGTATTTAAAATATAGAGTAAAAGAAATAAAACTAGTGAGTAAAAACAATGTTGTGATTATAATGATGTGGGGGGAATGAGAAGACTCTACCTAGGAGAACCTAGCCTAGTTAAGAGTAGGTCTTCATAAGTGACTTGTGAACCATCACTCGGGCTTATTTCTAAGATTAAAGTTAATAAGTAAACTATTTAAAAGAGTTTTTGGAACACAGTAGAAGCTCAAAACATATTTGTTGATATTAGTGTTACTACTTTTTAAGCTCTGAAGCATTTAAAAAGATGGATGTTTTGTTGAGGCTTACTACAACAGTAGTAAGTGTTAAGAAGGGGAAACTATTGGATATTTTTACTTGGTTTCCAGAGGTAGTAATTAAAAATATGTACCTTCACTCAGAAAGTGGGAAGGAAATATGCAAATTTTGGTCCCAGATGTAACAGTATGGTATATATAGGTGCACCAGCTATTCTTTAGCAAAAATCTACTGCTGGGTTACTGAGTTATACTTTTTAATATGGTGTTCATATACATCTTAGTCACTTCCTACAGATGTCTTTTAATGTTTATAGATGAAGCACTCTCAGTAAACCATATCCTGGAATCCTTACTATTTTTCTTGGTGAACTGAATCAACATTAATTTCAGAAAGCATTACTAAATCTTCCAGTGACATTGATTCTGGCCAGACAGCTTTTAATAAGGCTTTTGTCTTAACTCCAGTAATCAGAAGTACACACACATAAATCCTAAATTACTAGAGCTAGCAAAACTAATATTGAAATTTAAAAATTAAATTCAAAATATCACATTTTTAGAAAGTTATAGCCTGATTTTATTAATTTACTATCCATATAAAAATGCCTTCCTTTTTTTCCCCATGAAGATTAAAACCCCAATGGTAAACAGTGCTGAATTGTTTAGGAATGCCATAAGCAAAATATGTGTTACAAGCATGGATCAGTAATTAAAATTAAGAAGGGGGTCCACTGGGTTTGATCTCAGGGATAAATGAAAACCAATGCTCAGGTTTTATCATAATTTTACTTCTCATGCATAATTCAAGTCACTTATTCTGTGAAAATAAAACAACTATGTTTTTAAACAGAAAAATGAAAAGTTAAATAGGGTAGCTCCAATTATGGAAATGAGCCAATTAAATCTCCTATCTTACTAGGACCCAGTCATGTTTGTTATCTAAGACTAATTATATTAATCAAACTGTTAAAACATAATTGAAAGTACCACAATATATTCTTTGATGATTTAATTGAATTATTTTATTTTATAGTTTAATGAAATGTTCAGCAATGAATTATAAAATTGTATCACTCTGTGTTAACAAGAAGAAATACCTCCAAATTGGTGCCAAAACATCTGTATGACATAAAATGGTTTAATCCAATCTGCCTTGCATGCTGCATACATTTGATTTTATCGTTAAAATATCAAAATGGGTTTTTCATATTCAGATGCATGAATGGTTAATCATGGAGAACTGGAGGGTTTTTGATCATGAGATTAAATTATGGATATGGGAAAAAGTATCATTGAATGGAATTAGTTGTAAAAGTTATATCTTGTTGCTAATTTTCTTAAAAATGTATTCAGATAATTATAAAAATTATTTTTTTAAATATTGCCTTTTTATAGTGTTAAATAAGATTTTGTGGAATCAAGATGGCAGAGGAGTGAGTGGCAGTCACACTGACCTCCTCCTGGGACCAATCTGGAATTACAATTAAATTGTGGAGAAATCTCCTGGAACACACAACTGAACAATAGCAAGAGAGGAGCCTTATAACCTTGGACAGACAGAAGAATCAGATTTAGCACAACATAACTGCCACTTACCTTAGTCTCCAGCAAAGGCAGAGACAGAGTGGTCTAGAGATGCCTGAGAAGAGACTAGGGAAGAAGGCTTTGGGGAGAGAACAGAGAGAGTAGCTGGTGGGATCCCAGTGCTGACTCATCCCCCATGTGGCAGCAGCCTTCTTGCTCAGGCAGAGCACTCCCCTGAGTGGCAAAACCATGAGAGGTCCCAATAGCCCCCACCCCCCCGCCCCAGGAGGTACTCTGTCCTGCCCTGTCTAAGCCAGCCTGCTGAGTGTAGAGTGACTAGATTAACAGCTGAAGGAGAAAGTCACAGACAGTAGATTCCTGGAAGTCTCGAACAGACTGCCTAAGGTCAGACAGGGTCAACAGCTGACATCATCAGAGGCAGATCCAGAAAGAAAAACAGCAGTTTCCTACCATAGAAGTTCATACCACAAAGTCAGGAAATCAAGACAGATCAATTTAAGAAGCAGAAGCAAAAAAAGAAGAATCTCACAAATAATGGGAAGACAAAGAAACACCCCCACTCAAAGGGAAAGGAGAAATCCCCATAAAGAGAACTAAATAAAAATAGAGGCAAGTAAACTATTAGATATTGCGATCAAAACTACGGTTCTAAGGAAGCTCAATGATCTCAGTGAACTCAGAATTACCAAAAACTACAGGGAAACTATGTGGAACTTACTTTAGACTGTTAGCATGAAAAATGACATAGAAACTATCAATAAGAGACAAGAGGAAATGAAGAATACAATTTCTGAATTGAAGAACACAGTAGAAGGAATCAAAAGCAGGCTAGATGAAGCAGAGGAATGAGTCAGCGAGCTAGAGGACAAGGTAGAAAAAAGGCCCCAGGAAGAGCAAGAAAATGAAAAAAGACCCCAAAAGAGTGAAGAAACATTCAGGGAAAAGCAGGACAACCTGAAACATAATAATATCTGTATAATAGGGATACTAGAAGGAGAAGAGAAGGAAGGGATAGAGAACCTGTTTGACAAAGTAATGATGAAAAACTTCCCTAATTGGAGGAGAGAAAAAGTCACACAAGTCCAGGAAGCACAGAGGGTCCCATTAAAGAGGAACCCAATGAGGCCCACTCCAAGACACAGCGTCATTAAAATGGCAAATATCAAAGACAAACAGAGAATCCTCAAGACAGCAAGGGAGAAAGAGGTAGTAACATACAAGGGAGACCCAATACAGCTAGCAGCTGTCTTCTCAACAGAAGGGAATGGCAAGAAATATTCCAAGGAATGAAAAGCAAAGGCCTGCAACCAAGACTGCTCTACCCAGCAAGGCTCTCCATTAAAATGGAAGGCAAAATAAGGAGTTTTCCAGACAAAAGAAGGTTAAAAGTATAAGTATATACCTCCACCAAACCAGCATTGCAAGATATGCTAAAGGGACTGCTATAAGAAGATGAAGAAAAAAAGTCTATGAGTAACCAGTTCCTTTCACAGTCACCAATACTTGATATTATCAATATTTTTAATACTTATTAATGCAATTGTGACAATGATGTGTGAATTTAATTGTTCCTTTATTATTTGTGAAACTAAACTTGTTTTTTGTATATTTCTTGCCTATTTCTATTATTTTTAAAAAACTTTAGATGAATTTTTGGTATTCTTTATCCATTTTTGATTAAATATTTGTAGAATTTTTTCCTTAAAAAAAGAAAAAAACTATTAACCCTTTTTTAGATGTGTTGCAAATACTTTCCTATTCTATTACTTCTCTTTTAACTTTTTTTATATGTATATTACTATATATCTTAAATGTTTAATATAGTCATATTGTCAATATTTTATTTTATAGCTTCTGGGTTTGAATATGTTACTTCAGGGTAAGAAAAATATGTTTGTATTTTCTCCTAAAACTTCTTAGAATTTACATATTGACTTTTATCTCACCTGAGTGTTTTTTGTATAATGTGTGAAATTGTGCTCTCTATTTGTTTTATTTCAAGTAATAGTGGTCCATGCACCTTATTTGTTGAATAAGCCTTATTTTCCCCATTGACTATGAAATATCAATTTAATCATATATGACTTTGTCAGGCAAATATATACATTTGTCTCTACAATGCTCATTTTATTTCATTGATCTACTTGATTATTTCTCTGCTGGTGCCATGGTGTTTTAATTGCTGAGACTTTATAGTGGCTTTAAATTTTTTAATATTTTATAATGTATTTTGATATTTAAAAAATAAATAAAATTAATATGCATTAAAAAGAAGAAAGAAAGAAAGAGGAAACTCCTACCTTTTGTGAAAGCATGGATGGAACTGGACAGCATTATGCTAAGTGAAATAAGCCAGTCAGTGAAAGACAAATACCATATGATTTCACCTATAAGTGGAATCTATTAACAAAAGAAACTAATGAACAAAATAAACCACAGGCATGGAAACATGGAGCAGACTCAAAGTGACAAGAGAGGATGGGGAAGGAGGGCAATGGTTGAAACAAGAAGGGACTAGACAAAGAACATGTATGGATGACCTATGGACATGGACAAAGAGTGGGAATTGACTGTGGGAGACGGGGTTGGGGTAGAACGGGTGGAGGAGGGCAAAGGGGCAAAAATTGAGACAACTGTAATAGAATTAATATGATTTAAAAAAAAGATTTTGTGGATTATTAGTTTTTGGTCAGGTAGATCAATCAGTCTCTTGTAAGAGACCCTATAGATCACGTGATGTAATATGAATGCTGTACTCCTGTACTTCATAGTTTAGCCTCTCTGAAAACTCACTGAAGTTGTAGGCTCTTGTGCTTGATGGACTTAATAATTACCTTCTGATATTCATGCATATTACTATGTAGAAGCCTGCTTTCTTGTTCCACAAGTTCTGTTATCATATGTCATCAATGCAGGGTTGACATTTTTGATGGCCATTCTGTCATGTACTGACAGTTATTCAGGCTTCAGTCTTGCCTGATGAAAGGAGAACTGAGGAGAAGTGGTAATTTCCTCTACAATGAATGGGAAGCTTTTCAATTTATAGTTCATAATTATGGTATACTTTTTCATTCCTTCTTAACAAATCTTATAACATATGAGTATATCTTCCTAACAGATTCAGAGTCATCCAAGAAACTCAGTAGCTGTCTTTTCTGTTGTCTCTGAATTCCTTAGCACTATGAAATTAATTTTTTTTATGTTCTACAATAGATAAATGATTTAATTTTCAAATTGTCATTGTTTTTAATAGCTTTTTAAAAATGTGTCATTTTTTAGACCTGGGTGGTGTGGCTCAGTGGACTGAGTGCTGGCCTGTGAACGAAAGTGTTGTTGGTTTGATTCCCAGTCAGGGCACATCCCTGGGTTGTGGGCCAGGTCCCCAGTAGGGGGCATGTCAGAGGCAAACACACACTCTCCCTCTCTTCCCCCCCTTCCTCTCTCTCTAAAAATAAATAAATATTTTTTTTTAAAAAAGTATCACTTTTTAGATTTGATTTTTTCTAAGTTGGAGGAAGGGATTGAGTTTTTGATCTTTAACACCAGCCTTAGCAAATTACCTGAACTTTTGTACATGCCCAATAGTGCTTTATTGAATGAAGGAATGTATATATAAATGTAGAAATGTGCTAACATATTTTATATCAACAAAGGAGTGCCATTATCTTTTGTGGATATATGCTATTGCAGTCGATCTTAATAACAGATACATTATTGTTGAAGTATTTTTTTTGCATGTTATTTTATTCCTATCATATCATGGTAATTCATCCTACAATATATTTTTCAAAATTTATTCTTATTGTAATTTTTAAATGCATAAAGGAACAAAATAGAAAAGAAATAGAGACTAGAATATCCAAGTACTGTGGGATAATTTCAATATCTGTAATAGAAAAAAAAAACAAAAGTAGACATAGTGAACAGAGGAGATATCTTAAATAATGACTAAGATTTTTGCACAATTAATAACAGACATAAAACCATAGGTCCAGGAAACTTAGAGAACACCAAACAGAATTAAACACATACACGTGTGAACACACACACACACACACACACACACACACACAGAAACAAACTAAAACCACCTAAGCCCAGACATATTCAAACTGCAGAAAACCAAAGGCAAAGGGAAAGAATAAAGAGGGGTAAAAAAATCACCTTACCTATAAAGGAACAAGGATCAAAATTATGAGCAGGGACCTGTCATTTTTTGTTTAAAACCTTCATTTAAAGTTGTAACTTGGAAGTTATCAGGTATTCAACAAATATTACTTACACCGATTACTATTGACTGTGGTTACCATGCATTCTGGTCTATTCTTTCAGTAAAAAGGAGTTCCTGAATGACTCCTAGGATTAATTCAAATTTTGTTAGAGATGGGAAATACCATTTTGACAATATCTGAAGAAATTTGAGGTCTTTCTATTGTCACCAATCTCTGATGAAATATTCAGTTTTCATTAGTTTAGTAGTATTTGTATCCTCATGAGGACAAAGACATCTAGAATTTTTGGTTTCTAAATTCACTGTCTTCTGCGAGCACTCTTTATCTTTTATTTTTTAATTATATTTTATTGATTATACTATTACAGTTGTCCCAATTTTCCCCCTTTGTCCCTTCCATCTAGGACCCTATTATCCCTCAGGCAATCCCTCCACCACTGTTCATGACCATGGGTCATGCATATAAGTTCCTTGGCTACTCCATTTCCTATACTGTACTTTACATTCCCATGGCTATTCTGTAACTACCTATTTGTACTTCTTAATCCCCTCACCTCTTCACCCATTTCCCCACACACCTCCCTTATCTGGCAACCATTGTAACACTCTCTGTGTCTATGTTTCTGCCCTTGTTCTTGTTTTCATAGTTTGTTTTTTTAGGTTTCAATTGTTGATAGATAGGTATTCATTGCCATTTTATTGTTCATAGTTTTGATCTTTTTTTTTAATAAGTCCCTTTAATATTTCAAATAATAATGGTCTGGCAATGATGAGCTCCTTTATCCCAATGATGAACTTCTTGTCTGGGAAGATATTTATCTGCCTTTCAAGTCTACATGACATTTTTCCTGGGTAGAACAAACTTTGCTGTAGGTACCTACTTTTCATGACTTTGAATATTTCTTACCAATCCCTTCTTTCCGCCAAAGTTTCTGTAAAGAAATCAGCTGACAGTCTTATGGGAACTCCACTGTAAATAACTAACTGCTTTTTCTTGCTGATTTTAAGATTTTCTCTTTATCTTTAACCTTTGGCATTTTAATTATGAAGTGTCTTGGAGTGGGCTTCTTTGCATTCATCTTGTTTGGGACCCTGTGCTTTCTGGACTTGCATGCTTATTTCCTTCACCAAATTAGGGATTTTTCTTTCCTTATATTTTCAAATAGATTTCCAATTTCTTGCTCTTTCTATTCTCCTTCTGGCACCCCTATGATGCAAAAGTTGAACCTCTTGAAGTTGTCCCATGGGCTGCTTACACTATCCTTGTTTCTTTTTAAATTACTCTCTTTTCTTCTTCTTGTTCTGATTGCTTGTTTTTTGCTTCATTATGTTCCAAATAATTGATTTGATTGTCAGCTTTATTCACTCTACTATTATTCCTTGTAAATTGTTATTTATTTCAATTAATATATATTTTTTTCTCTGACTGGATCTTTTTTATGCTGTGAGGTCCTCACTAAGTTCTTTGAGCATCCTTATTACTAGTGTTTTGAATTCTGCCTCTGATAGATTATTTATCTTCATTTTGATTAGTTCTTTTTCTGGAGTTTTGATCTGTTATTGCATTTGTGCCATGTTTCTTTGTCTCCTCATTTTGGCAGCCTCTGTGTGTTTGTTTGTATGTATTAAGTTGAAATGCCATGACTCCCTGTCTTGGTAGCATGATCTAATTCATTAGATGTCCTGTAAGGTCAGTGGCACAACCACCCATATCAACCAAGCTGGTTACTCAGGGTGTAACCTTCATGTGGTCTGAATACATCCTCCTCTTATAGTTGAGTCTTAATTGCTATTGGCAGGTCAGTGGGATGGATTTACCTAGGTCAGTCAGTTGCAAGGACCAGCTGTGACCGCTGACCACCAACCTTGCCCTCTGTGGAGGATCAGCTATACAGGGGCAAAGTAGTGGTGCTCTGACATTCGTTGTTGGTAGCTGTTAGGTGTGCAAACTCTGGGGTTTCCAAAGAGGTACAGGTCAAGGTCAGCCCCTGCCTGTATTCTGCTTGGGGCCACCCTTCCTGAGCTATAAAGCAATCTGAGGTGACTATTAATTGTTTTGGGCTTAGAGATTCTGCGGCCAACCTGTGAATCTAGGGTGGCTGCTGCTAGTACTGAGCCTGGGGCCAATTGGCAAGAGGTAGGGAGACTGGGGCTTACTGAAGCTGACTTTTGCTTTTTTGAAAGATTTTATGAAGTTGTGAAACATGAGCCAACACCAACAATTCATAGGAAAAGTTATGGTTAGCTGTTTGGGTGGGCCCAAAAGTTGGGTGGGGCAGAGTGTCAGGGGATCTCCAGGGTGGGATAAACAGTGGTAGCCAGGTTAATGGAGTCTCTGATAAGGTGCCTCCCTGCCAGCTCTGTGGCTCTATTGGGGGGAGGGCTCAGAAAGGGAACAATGGCTTCTGCCTGCCTTTCAGTCTGGTAGAAAGCTATCCCCTTGACCCTTTTTTGGTGCCAGGTACTTCAGTTCATCCCTGTATGCCACTGGTGCCTTTCAAGCTGCTACAGTCATTCTAGAGCTCAGAGAGAGTGAGTCTGAGTAATATCATGTGTGGGTTCTTTAAGGGGAAATGCTTGGGACTCTGGAAGTTTCTTATCTTGACTTTTGCAGTCAGAAGTTAGGGGACTTATTTCGTGGCATTGGAACCCTGGACTGAGAGGTCTGGTGTGGGGCTGGACTCCTCACCCCCAATCTATCTCTCCCAAATTTTTACCCACAATGCATGGATGTGAGACCAGCCTGTTCTGTGTCTTTGCCCCTCCTACCAATCTGGATAGATATGGTTCTTCAATTCCATAGTTGTCAGATTCCATTCAACTCAATTTCTGATGGTTCTGAGTAATGGTTGTTCTATATTTTAGTTGTAATTTTGATGTGGTTTTGCGAGGAGGCAAACCATGTTTATCTATGCTGCCATCTTCACCAGAGATCCTTTGCCACTCTGTGAGCACTCTTTAAAAGCCATTAATGTAGAAATCGTATCTTAGGCAATGAACATTAGTTTTATGGTTACTGTAAACATCACATGAGAAACTGTGGCTTAGGCATCTCAAATTGGTAAATATCTCTTTTTACCATGCCTTTAGCCTCCTGGGCTATGACTACCAAATATCTGGTTTCTTGAACTGTTTCTGTGCCACTTATTGCTAAAATTCTAATATTCCACATAATGGTATTTACCTTTATTTTTCTTATATAGTTAGCTTTTGGTTTCTGGTCTTCTAAAACTCACAATATTATCATGTACTCTGGCAATGACATATTTAAACATCCAACAGATAAAGTCTTAACTATGTTCCTGCACTCTATTAGATGTTTAACTCTGTTTTTTATGTCATTAAACAAATAATTCTTGATCTGAGGGCAAGGTCAATATCGTTCATTGACGTGTTTACCCTGATCAGGCTACTTCATAGACAGTGGGATATAAAATCTCTTGCCATTTAATATTTACTTATATTTAAATTCCACAGAAAATATTTATTATATATAGGAAGTTCATTGTGCACTTCTTTTTTATTATTTTAGCCTAACTTCATAGAGAAATATTTTATGGTACAAGATATATTCTTAATAATATACAAAGTCTGTCTGGAAAAAGTCCAGCTATTGTTTATATAGTGTGAATGGTTTGCATGACATCAATGTAACAAGGCAGTCAAGGAGAATAGACTGGAATGCACATGCATGAACAATAATGATTTCACTGGACTACTCACTGTGGGTGGTAGACACCAATGAGTGAGCATGTGTACTGTGTGGCCATCAGATTCCAAATGACTGCATGAGTAGAGCAACAAATCTGCATCAAATTTTGTGTTAAGCTAGAACATTCCTCTATAGAAACTATATGTATGATTCAGAAGGCCACAGCTATGGGCAACTGGTGATTGGCAGCTTTATCACAACATTGTGCCCACACATGCATCAAGTCCTATGCAGAGTTTTTTTGGCAAGATATCCAATCACCCAGGTGACTCAGCCCCCACTACAGCCCAGATTTGGTGCCTTGCAACTTCTGGCTTTTCCCAAAACTAAAATCACCTTTGAAAGGGAAGAGATTTCAGATCATAAATGGAAAATATGTCAGGTCAGTTGATGGTGAGTGGGAAAACTGTGTGAGGTTCCAAGGTGCCTACTTTGAAGGGAGTTGAGGCCTCATTTCCCTATGTACAATATTTCTTTTCTCTTTGTATCTTCTTCAATAAATGTCTCTATTTTTCATATTACATGGCTGGATATCTTCTGGACAGACCTTGTAGAGTCTTTAATCTCACTTATATGTGAAATCTAAAAAAGACAAACTCATAGAAGCAGAGAGTAGAATTATGGTTTCTAGGAAGATGGGGGAGGGGAAAATGTGATGTTCAATAGATTTTTTTTTAGTTATACAATATGAATGAGTCTAGAAATCTGTTATACAATATATTACCTACAGCTAATAATATTGTTCTGAAATTAAAAATTTTGTTAAAAAGTTTTGTCTTATGTTAAGTGCTTTTGCTACTTTGGTACAGAAAGAAAGAAAGAAAGAAAGAAAGAAAGAAAGAGAGAGAGAAAGAAAGAAAGAAAGAAAGAAAGAAAGAAAGAAAGAGAGAGAGAGAGAGAGAGAGAAAGAAAGAGAGAGAGAAAGAAAGAAAGAAAGAAAGAAAGAAAGAAAGGAAAGAAAGAAAGAAAGAAAAAGAAAGAAAGAGAAAGAAAGAAAGGAAGGAAGAAAGGAAGGAAGGAAGGAAGGAAGAAAGGGAGGAAGGAAGGAAGGAAGGAAAAAAAAGGAAAGGAAGAAAAGAAATCCAAAGGTACACAAGGAGATCTTTGGAGGTGAGATATGTTTATTTCCTTGATTGTAGTGATGGTTTCATAGGTGTATGCATAAGTCTAAACTCATGAAATTGTATAGATTAAATATGTGTAGTTTTTGTCTATCATGTATATGTAAAGAAGGCTGTTAAAAAATATAAAATCCATTCCTTAGGCGATGCTCTTATCAGGACATCATATTATCCAATTTTATATTAGTCCTCCTAAATTTATAGATTTCAAATTTTAAATAATCAGCACCATAGTAATGATTATTTTGTCTGCTAGTCTTTTATAGAGGGATGATTAGTAAATTTTGAACAATTACCACTATTTTTATTATTAGTAGGCCTAAAATATGCAACTACATTGGGGTAATGAGAGGAAGCCTAAAAATCATTCTAAATTTGTTTATGGTTGTTCAATGCAATCTTCCAATAAGAATACATTAGTAACCACTAAAACTCAAAATCAAATTCCTCATTAAAAATATTTTCTTATATTTTTATTTTCTTTATTTTATTTTGTTAATTTCTGGAAAATTTTAAACCTTAAAGTGAAATATAATGTACAAAGGGGACAGACATAATCAACTGAATCTTTTAATTGTAGAAACCAGAACATAAATATATTTAGTATTTAATATGATGCCTTAATCTGTTTGTGCTCCTATAACAAAATATCACAGACTGAATACCTTATAAACAACAGAAATTTATTTCTTATAGTTCTGGAGCCTGGGTAATACAAGATGAAGGTGCTAACATGGTCATGTTCTAGGGAAGACCCTCTTCTTGGTTCATAGCCAGCACCATCTCACTATGTCCTCACATAGTGAAAAGGGCAAGGGATCTCTCTGAAGATTCTTTTACAGAGATTAATATCATTCATGAGGGTTCTACCTTCATGACTTAATCACCACCGAAAAGCCTCTTCTACTCACACTATCACTTCTAAGGGTCAAGATTTCAACATACCAATTTGGGGGAAAATAGACATTCAGACCATAGCATATGAGTTAGCAAAATAAAAGAAAATGAGATAATATGGCAGTGATTTAAATCCTGAAGATACATTCTTGCTTCTTTACTATCAGTGTTACATGGTGCAAAAGTAGTAATGTTGGGTTAAACTGCAAGTTCTAAAAATTTCTTTGGTTCATGCTAGGCTTTAAGTCATTTTTTTATTGTATTTTTTCCAGCTGTACAATTTTTCCCAGAAAACAAAAGTCTCCTAGTAGACTAATGGGATCTAGTAGACCCTGAGATCTAGAAGTAATTTTGAAAACCTCACTGCCAATGGGTTTGCATCACATAGGAAGTCAGGTGACTGGGTATCAAGAACCAAACTTTACTTGAATATGTGGTTGCTACAATGCAAAATACTTGTGAAAATCATAAAGTTCTGAAAAACAAAATGGCTATATTCTCTGGGGCCCTCAAAACACCTGAAAGACAGTATTGCACTAATCCTTATAAAGGATAAGCCTCTGTAAGAAGGAAAGACAAAAATAAGTGTTTCCTGGGAGCTAAACAAACATTGCCAAGCTGCTGTAAAAATAATAGAAAGAACTGAAAACATGAGGAGGATCCCTCAGTGACTTTCTTGTTATTAGTATGGTTGTATGGGTAAAACCTACATTTTTCTCAGGATGTTTATTATAATAGTCTTAGAAACTTTAAAATTATAAAACGAATATAAACATTTAGGAACTTCTGGAATTATTTGGCCTTATTATATGAAATACTCTTTGTAATATTTAAAATACATATATTAGTTCAGCCAACATATTAATTCCACATTGACAACAGCAACCAATATTTTTACACTTTATTAAATTTGCATGACATGTTAATTTTAACTAATTAATACACAGACTTTCATAAAGTTGTTCAATATTTTAAACTTTGTAATATGACTGCTTCTTCAAATTTGAGCTTGAACAATTCCAGAATGTTATTAAAATACAGTATATAACAAATCAATAGAAAAGTAAAAATAAACCTAGAATTTTTTTTCAATAGATGTTACTTTAAAACAATATGTGAATTATTTCCATTATTGAATTATGGTAATTGTTCATCTCGTAAAATTTTTAGGAAATGTTCCTTGGGGGAGGATTCCCTTTACAGTAAGTTCCAAAATTAAATAAGACATTAAAGTATGTGTAAATAAATAGGTCAGTATATACTATGCTTTCCTATTTTAAGAAATGTCCTAGGTGACTAAAGCAGGGCAATTTGTTTGGTTAACTTAATATAATTTTTATTACTTTCATTGTCAAAATTGGTTGGTATAATATTAAATATAATAGTATACGAATCAGTGCTTTTAAGGTGGTTTAAGTGTCATTTTATAGAGCAAAATCATAAAGCAAATTTAAACCTTATTGCACTGTTTTTAACAAACTGATAATTATCATTCTAATGTGTGTGTGCACAGTAACATTTTATGTGCCCTATTTGCTCTGTAGCTAGTTTCAGAGTACCATTGAAAGCTCTGTCTCATGTTTAATGAAGAGAAAAAGTAAATAAACTGAAGGTTAAAAAAATATTTATTTGATATCTGTATCTACTCTTGTTTTCATAATTATGTTAATCTGATACTTTTTATTTTATTTATTGTCATGTCATCATTTATAAATTAAATGCAGTAATGAACTAAAAGAGGCATTTAGTAAATAAATATGCAAACTAACAATTTTATCAAGTCAAACTTAGACTTTGAAATACAATGTTGGTTTTCTGATCAAGATTGTTTGTTAAAGAATTTAGATTTATTATGAGTATTACATGTATCAATACTTTTTTTTTTGGTAGTATTCTATTATATGGAGGTATTACTTTTGATTATTCAGTCATCTACTGATGAGTATTTATATTGTTTCCAAGTTAAGCCTATTATAAATAAAACTACTATAAACATCCATAAAGAGGGTCTATAGAGATGTACTTTCATTTCCTTACCTAAATACCAAGACATGGTGTTGCTGGATCATCTGTAAATATATATTTAATTTTACAATATTCCAGCAAACTATTCTCTAAGGTGATTGTATAATCAAAGCTTAATATTATTTATCACTTAAATTTAGCCATTTTAGTAGGTTTGTACTAGTTGTAGTTTTAATCTGCATTTCCCTAATAACTGGTTATACTGAGTATAGTTTCATTTGCTTACTGGCCAGTTGCATATCACCTTTTGTAAAGTGTTTTCTTGCAAAGATTTTGCACATTTATAATTGTGTTTTTGAACTGATACTGAGTTGTAGGAGGCCTTCATATACCCTGGATACGTCTTTTGTCAGCTATATGAGGGGAATGCAAAAAACTCCAGAATTTATTTATTAAAAATTGTGCATTTATTCTTACATGTTTAAACTTCAGTCACCTCCAAAGTACTCTCCATTTGATGGAATACACCTATTGAGACGTGTTTTCTACTGCTCAAAACAGTTTTTGAATTCATCGATTTCGATGCTTTTTAGTGCTTCTACCATTTTTTTATTTCACCTCTTCCATATCAGCAAAACATTTTACTTTGAGAACGTTCTTCATCTGGGGAAACAAAAAAAAAGTCACTCAGAGAGATTGGGTGACTAGAGAGAGTGACGCACAGGGTTCATGCTGTGTTTGGTCAAAAACTGCTGAACGCTTAACAAGGTGTGGACAGGTGCCCTCCTAAATCACTCATCATGAAATGGGCAAACACACTGAAAAAATCTTAAAAATTTTTGAAAATTTCACTAAAGCTTATGTAGCCTCTCACAACAATGCCAGCTGGTGCACTGATACAGAAGGGTTCCTAGAACACTTACCTAGCAGGGGAGCCTGTACTGTGAGAGGCCTGCCCTCCAGAAGACAATTCCATTTTTTTTTTGGAGTGCTTCTTGTATGTATTTGAATATTTTATATAATCTGAGGATTGTCTTTTCATTTTTATGAGTTATTTTTAAAGAACAAAGGTACTTTATTTAATTAAGCTCAATTTATTAATTTTTTCTTTCTTGAATTTTGTTTTTTTAAAAAGAAAATCTTGTTTAAGAAGTCTGTCTATTCCACAGCCATGAAGATTTCTTCTGTTATTTTTTAACATATTTTATAGTTCTAACTTTATATTTTAGTCTAAGAACAATTTTAATATTTGTGTTTGTTAAAAGTCAAGATTCTTTTTAAAATTTACATATAGCTAATTGTTTCAGTTCGATCAGATGAAAAAAATTCTCTTTCCCAATTTAATTATTTGGTGTGTTTGTTAAAAAAAATGAAGCATATTTACATGGGTTTATTATTGGACTCTACTTTGTTTCACCGATCTGTATGTTTATTTTTATGCCAATTGCATGCTATTTTGATGACTGTGCCTGTGTACTAAGCTTGGAAATCAGGCAAATATTCTCCTACTTTGTTTATCTTTTTTAAAAATGATTTTTTAAAAATTATGTTAGCCATCTAGCTGTTTTGTACTTCCACATAAATTTTAGGATCATCTTTCTAATTTAAAAAAAAAGTACTAGACTTTTCTTTAAGATTGCATTGAATTTATAGATCATTTTGGAAATAAATGACACTTTAAGATTGAAATTTTCAATTCATAAACATGGAATACCACTTAATGTGTAGATCTACTTATTCTTTCAGCAATGCTTTGTAATTATAAATGCACATATATTGCATTTATTTTGTTAAATAAGCTCTCAGGTTTGTTTTTTTTACATTTTCAATCATATTGAAAATGGTATTTTTGTAAAATTATTGTATTTTCCAATTCTTCTTTTTGGAGATAAAGCTAAATTTATTCATTTACTCTAGTTGCTCTTTTTGAGTTTCCTGGTAATAATCTATGTAAAAAACTGCCAATAGAGACAATTTTGCTTCTTCCCTGCCAAACTGTATAGATCTATTTTCTTGATTTGTTGCCCTTTTTAAGACTGCCAAAACAGTGTTGAATAGAAAGGGTCAGAGTAAGTATCTTATCTTGTTTCATTCCTGGAAGTAAAATATTTTATCTTTCACTATTTGGCATGACATTAGCTGTTTATTTTTTGTAGATGTTCTTCATCAAGTTGAGGAAGTTTCTTATGAATGGATGTTAAATTTTGAGGACATCCTTGTCTTGTATCTATGGATATAATCACATGGTTTTTCTCCTTTATTCTGTTAATATTTAAGATAACACATGGATATTTCTTGACTATTAAACAAACCTTGCATTTTTTCTGCTCTGTATGATCAGAACTCTAATATTGACCAGGTATTAACTACTTGTTCTTTGTTGAATCTTGTGTAGTCACAACCAACTCTATAGGAACATTAGCATCTACAGACTCAAGGTATTCCCTATACAGAGTTCTTTCTTCATGTGGCTTTCTCCCCTCTAGTATTCTACCGGTAAATTCTAGCTCTTTGAGATTCCCAAGTTCTGAATTCTGTTTCCTCAATTCAGTGAGAACACCATGTTCAACTTGGTTTCTCTCTCTGAAAGAAGACAAACCACATTGTTCCCCTTTTCTCAGGGACAATTGTCCTGTGCTTCCAGTTGACTAATGTATAAAATAGTTTGATCATTTATTTTGTCCATTTTTCTAGAAAGCTATGACTGCAGTTCAAATCCAGTACTGGCTATTATTCCACCATATCTGGAAGCCTAATTTTATTTTAACATTTAAAGAAAGAAACTGTTTAAATGAAAAATACACTTCTTTTGGAATATTTCCCTCATCCTACAGAAAAAAGGCACAGATCAATAAATGAATTACTGTTAGGATTCCTATTCAGATTTACTAATTCTATACTTCTGAGTTGGAGAAAGGGGAGGCAAGAAAACGTAAATATATACAGCTGTTTTCCAAATTCTTAGCATTTTATTCTGAGAGTTGTTCTAAGACTGGTTTGACTGAAACAAGACAAATATGTACTATATCAAATGACTAGATACTACCCCTCTAAAAATATTTAGAATTGTAGGATTTTAACTATACTTTATAGAATGTGTATTTATTGGCCTATTTCCTCCATAATCTTTGTGTATAAATCAGCATATGCCATTCATGCAATATATGCTCATGCCTCTCTCTCTCTTTGTTTTTTTACTTTGAGTAGCAGGAACTTCTTGAGCAGCAGATATTTACAGGAGGTAGATGAGAGTAAGATTTGTGTCTCACAAAAAAATGCAAGTAAATATATATATTTTTGTGTGGAAATGACTATAATCTCGATGATAGAAAAGGAAATTCTATGTTTTTACCTTTCATTTATCAGGAAAATAGACTCTATATTACTCCTGAAAAACATAAATAGGATAAGAATAAAAGTGAATTATATAGGCAATACTTCTTTCAAAATAATATACCAACTAAAAAAGCAATATATTATAGTTGGCAGACATAATTTACTGAAGAAAGCATACATCCTTTGGTGAAATTGGTAAATCTACCAATTATTTGTGATTTCCATCCAGGAAGACTCTACTAGAACTAACATAAAAGGTTCCCTAAGTGTAGTTGTCTCTAATTTTTAAGGAAAAAAACGACAAAAACTCTTTTCCTGTTATTACCAGGATAAAATTTTCTCTTGGAAGCTAGAAGTCATTTTATTCCTCATAAAACCACACGAGTTTATAAGCAGGTGTGTTTACTGATATTCATTTAAGCATTATTTGGGTTTGTGAAAATTTACAGAAATGTTGAAAAGTTTTTATAATTTATTAAAAAATACTAAATATCATTCACTCTTAGTAAATATAATATTAATGAATTGAATAATGAATATTGAATAATAATGAATATTAATAAAAATATTAAATACCATAGGGACTCTTTAAACAGTACCAGGTATACTAGACAACAATGAAAATTGATGCATCTCTGAGAACAGATATTCAAAAATAATAGTAAGTAAAAAGGGGTTAAAAAAGATATTTGTAGTTTGATATAATTATATTATATATCAGATACTAAAAATCATGTTATATATTGATATATATTCATACATATATAGTATATATGTATGTTACATATATACTACATATGTATGTTACATATACCTAATTAATGGTAGTGTTTGCTTCTCAGGAGGAATAGGGATGTGTGGACAAATATAAAAACAATTACATCTTTATCAGTTATAGTTTACTTCTCAACAATTAAAATAAATTATTAAATACATATATTAAAATTATAATAGTAGATATGCATATGTTTATTGTAAAATTCTTTACTCTCCTGGTTTTTTAAACCTATTTCTCTACTTACTAAGTTGTTTTAAATAAGTAGATTAATGTTACTCATAAAGTAGCCTATTTTTAAAACTATTTTAAATTAAAACGAGATTGTCCTACTTACCATTTCTGAAATACCTTTTAACACATCAAAATTGTTAGTTATTGCATTGTTACTGTTGGACTACTATAAAATAAATTTTTATGACAATATATTTGAAATTCTGTATAATATATACTAAAGATATTAATTATACTAGTGAAAATAAATTGTACAAGAAGATGTACATATTTTGAGAAATATTTTTTAAATATTTATTTATTTATTGGAAAGAGGGGAAGAGGGGAAGAGAAACATCAACGTGAGAGAGAAACATCGATCAGTGCCTCAAGTCTATACCCTGACTGGGTACCAAATCTACAACCCAGGCATGTGCCTTGACCAGAAATGGAATCAATTTACCTTCAAAGAGTTACTTCTTTATGCCATGTTTCAATACCATTATTTATATTATTATTTTATTCTTCCCATAATTCCAGGAAACATTCCTAATTGACAGTCACATGAGAAAACGGAAACAAAAAGATTTTAAGTAATAAGCTGAGAGTGAAAACCTAACATGTAGTAGTAGAACCAATATTTTAACTAAATATCTTTAAAACTGATATCATGCTGTCAAATAGCACATTCTACTGCCCATCAAAACACATCCAAATGAGAAAACAACATGTACTCAGAAGGTATCCAGTTTAGATGAGAGAAACAACGTGTTCATTTAAAGTCTTTCATGTTTCCTTATCCAGGCACATTCCTCTCCCAAATAAGAGGAAAAAAAATAATTTCATTACCTTTGTGGTAATCATTTGTTTGATTGTATGGTGTTATGTAATTGTTTGCATGCCTAAACATTAAGTAGTTTAATTTTATTTGATGTTCTCTATAAATTAAGCCATTCATTATTTATTCCTCTATGACTTGTTTATTTAGGGTCCAATTTTATGTTCATCCAGGATGATGCTTAAATCTATAATTAATTTTCACTGAAAGAAATATATGTTTTTATTTTTTAAATGTTGCAAAGTGCTAAGAACATTTTTATATACATTTCTTGTTCACATGCACTATAATTGATAGCATATTTATCCAGGAGTGAAATTGCTACTTGCAAGATATGAATAATTCAATTTTAAAAGATAATGCTGAACTATTTTCTATAATAGCACAATAGAATCAGTCAAAACACAATTTGTGTTCACCTTACTGCTGGTCTTTATTGAAATCATAAATGTGAAAAATTTATTCAAGTGCCTTATCTACTAACTTATTATGAGATTCTTAATCCATTACTTTGGTAAAACATAATTTATTGTTCTTTATATAATACTTACATAATTTGAATGTTGATATCTTCTGATTACCTTTTATTCTAGGTTTCTCATTGCCCTGTAACATTCATTCTTTATTTACCTCCTTTCATGGACTGAGTATGTAATTTTCTCTATAGAATAACTTCAGGCATACAAGAAATATCCTGGTGTTCCATAGTTTCCCTCTATTCCAATGGTGGATGTCTAAAATTATGCAGCACTACTTAATTTCAGTAACTAAAATTTTAATTAATATTAGGACAACCCCAGAGATGTTGAATGAAATATATTTAGTTTTTAAAGTACAAAGTTTTAAGTACATGATGTGTGAGATGCAAGCAGTAGAAAATTTGTGCCTATGGAAGGGACATGGATAATAACTTAAGGATAAATTTTGGGAGCTGAACATGAACTTGACTTATTTTTATGCTCAATATTTGCTTTGAAGTTAAGGGTGTTAAAGATCAATATTTGTTCCTGTATTTTATTATATAATTTCTATTATTACTAAAAATTTTTATGTGTTTCCCATGTTTTCTCCATTGTTTGTCCAAGAAGCAATTGAATACATAATTTCTCAAAATGTCAAAATTACTAAAAAAGATTTCCTGTTATTAATTTTCATATATGTAACTATTTGACTAAAACAAATATAGCTCATAATGCCTTAAACTAATATAAAGACTTAAATGTAAATAATTTAAAAACAGAAGCAGACAACAGAAAAGCATTCTTTGAAAGGAGAAGAGAATTGCTCAATTTTCAAAAATGATGTGAGCATACTTTTTCATTATCTCATAGAAGTAAAAACAATTGTATTTTAATATTTTCATAATTATCATTGTTTGGTTTCTTATGAAAACAGGGTGCTTCTTCTTTTCATTGCTTCCTGGAATGAACGTAATATTTTTTTTCATCTTCAAGGTTTTCTTCATATTATTGATTTTAAGAAATTTCATTATAATGTGCATTGGCATTATTTTATGTCTTTATTCTGCTTGAGGTTCATTGAGCTTCTTGGACCTTTGGGCCTATAATGTTTGTGAAGAAAATTTTTAACTATTAGTTCTTCACATTTTTATGGTTCAAATCCCTTTTCACTTATGCTGACACTTCAGTTACATCCACATTCAACTGCTTGACATTGTTCCTTGGACCTGCTATTGTTCATTTCATTCAACACCTTTTTCTCCTTATGTTCAATCTCTATCATTTCTATTTCTTTCTCATTGAGTTTACTCATCTTTTCATTTGAAGAGTCTAAATTGCTGTTAGGTGCATCCAGTAAATTTGTCATTTAAGAGATTATATTTCTTAACTCTGGAATTTTTGACTGTTATATATTCCATTTGTCTGTTTATATTCCTGTTAGTTCCCTCATTATGCTCAGATTTTCCTTTAAATTTCTGAATATATTCTGAACATATTAAGAATATAAAATATATTAAGAATGATATTGTAATAAGAATTTAATAATTCTATTTTCTCTGACATTTCTAGTTTCTTTTTATTTATTGATTTTTATCCTGGTTATTTGTCTCACTTTATGCTTCTTCCATTGTCTAATAATTTTTGGACATTATGGATACTTTAGTTTTTGTTTCTAAATATTTTGCATTCTGGCTAAATTAGAGTATTAAATTTATTTACTTGCAGATCAGATTGATCTTCTAAAGCAGTGATTTTCAACCTTTTTTCATCCTACAGCACTCAAAAACTACCAAAATTCTGCAATATACCAAAATATATATTTTTCCATTTGACAAGAAATACATATACATTTGATTCATTCACACTAGATGGCTATTGCTGTGTTGGTGGTTGTCATTTTTTTTTTTAATTTGACAATCTAAGGGAAAGGAAGTCAGTGTCCCTGACTTAATAGTCAGGAATTGCATGATATAAAATTCTTTAGGCACACTGGTTGAAAATCATTGCTGTAAAGGCATGTGTCTAAGCCATGTTAGGATGGCTCTAGAGCAGTTTTTACCCTAGATATAGATTAGGTTTATTCTCAAGGTATTGCCTTTCTGGGGCATATACAGAATTCTTGGCATGTCAAAGATACCTCCCTAGACCCATTAGCTAAAAATCAAATATCTCATAACTACATGTGAGCTCTAGTTTTTTTTTTTTTAGTTTACAAGTTTCCAATAGTTGTTCTTTTTGTGGAAAATGTGTAAGTGGTAATGGTTCTTGGTTTGCCTCTAGAATATTTGCCCTCAACATGATGGGCAGCTTAGTATACACGTATATTTGGAGACTCAAGAGAATCCTTATAAAATTTCTGGAATTCTTTTAAAAAAAATTTGTCTCTCTGGCACTCTACTCATAAATCCAAGCTGATTCAATAGCTTCAAACTCTATTATCTTTCTCATGATAAAGCCATCATGCTCTCGGCTTGCCTTCCTTGTACCTCTGTCTGGACAGGACTTTGACAGAAGCCAGTGCAATTGTCTTACTGCTAAAAACTGTGATGAATCTTGAATTCACCCTAATTGGAAACTAATCAGTTAACCTTTCACAGTTTCATGATTCCTGGCAGAAGACATTAGACTCCTAGGTCAATGACAATAGATTTTATTACCCATGGTTCAACAGGCATAATTGAGGTTATGTTCACGTGATTCTCCTTATCGTCTAAGTTTAATGGGTTATATGGAGTTTGTGAGCAAACATGCCCAACCTTTGCCCAGAAGAGAAAATACACCCTCTGTTCCAGAGCTGTGTGTTGTACAAATGTGCATGAAAAGAAGGATTGGGACAAAGGCTGTCAGTATCTCTGTTAAAACATGTGCAGAAAAATGTGAGACACTCATGGAGGGCTCACTTCCAATACTTGTCTCATTTGTTTTATTTCTATTAAGGCACAATGTCCTTTATTGGCTCTTGTTTCAAATATAAAAATGGCTATTTCATAACTTATAATTGATTCAGGTTTATAAGTGTTTTTAAAGGGAAAACTAGTCATGTGACAGTCACATCAAAGAGGAAGTCCCCTTAATATTGTTTTGAGGTTAGTGATTTAAAATAATGTCAAATGTAATTCAGATAATGATAAATCTTTTGAAAAACATGACATGTTGTAATGATAGTCTTCTTCCATGAAGTAATTTAAATATATTTATTTTAATTTGTTTTATAGAAATGTATGTATATACAAGTATATACACACACATATATTGTTTTATTTGTATATGCTAATTATGTTCAGGGTTAAGAAATCTGTTGTAGACCTATTAAAATTCTAATTTAAAAAAAACTCATTTCTTTCATAGAATGTTTTAAGCCTAGAATATTCTTCTTTACTTTTTCTACTCAGTTCACACCTATTTATCCTTAAGGTTCAAACTTAAATGTGGCTTTGTTGGTACAACACATAATTTTGAGTCCTTAGTCTCAGCCAGAATGTAAGATTTGTAAGTGAATCTCATGAACACTAAAATTTGAGATTCATTAATCTTTATGAAAAAGAATATCTCTTGGATATTCATAAGAAATACTGAGTATTAGAGGTAAAAAAAAAAGAGAGAGAGAGAATGATTTAGAGAGAATATGAAAGGCAGTAAAGTAAGTTTGGAGACCAGAGCTCATAAGGAACTGCAGCAGTGGGAATTAGGTCAGTAGTCCTGGGAATGTAGCTAGAGGTGAATGAAAATGGGAATTGATATTTAAGAAAGGAAAAGCAACTGGGCTTAGGTATTGCTTAGAGGTAGGTAATAAATGAGAGAAAGGACTGTAGGGTGACTATTTATGAAGTTTTCCTGGCTCCCCAGGCAGAATACTATTTGTGCAGCCATAAACTTTTCCTAACTTGTAAAATAATATTTTAATTTATTTTATGTTTTCCTTTTCACATTTAAGTTTAAGATGGTGATAATCCTAGGTACATGTTGATGCAACCTTCACATGCCATGATCCTGTAATTGAATAGACCAGACAAAATTTAGCTGTGCATCAACTCCCTATTTCCAATGATATAATATGGCACATGAAGGAACGTGATATGGGCACCACTGAGTTCTCGCAAATATAAGGGAGCTTTCTGCTTTCATAGTGTTGCTTTCATTTGTAACTTCATAGAATCCACCTCTATAACTTTTCCTTTTTTTCCCTTTTGTCCCTCAATGCTTACTTCTCAGCATTTATCCTGTTCATATCCACTGGATAAGACTCAGTTAAATTGTTTTGATTTTTCTCTCAATAAAACATTAATCTTATTTGCATTCCTTGCACTGGTGGTAGGGATTTTTAATATTGCCTATTAGAAATTTCTACAAGCCTTATATAATATATCTGAAGTCATGAGAAACAGGTTGACAAGACAGTTAAAATGCCAGACTGCTGAACATAATTCCCAGGAATTTAACCATTTCCGTAAACATTACATTACTTCTCTTTTTAAAACACTCACAATATTCCCCATACTCTCTTGTCCCCCCAGAATTAAAAATCAATATATCTAATTACTGCAAAGATTTTGGTCAAGTGACCAGTTTTTCCATAAACCTTACATGTAATGTGAAGGCCAAACAAGGTTAGTGACTGTCAAACCACTATTTTAAGCCATAAACTACCTATTTAAAATAAGTAAAATATAAAAGTCCAAAGTGAAGTATATGAAATAGATAAATGCAAAACAAACCTTGGAATTTGATTGAAAACAATGATCTTAATTATTACCCAGCTCATGCCAACTATCCAAGTTTCATTATGAAGAAGGATATGTAGGCAGCTTTAGGAAAATCATTTCCTGGATACCTAGAGGAAGGACTAGTGTGCATGTAGTCTGTTGCCTGACTCTGTCCAGAGCACGTGTATCCAAGTAAGGCAGTATAGAAGCAATGTTAGTGTAGGGAGGCTTTCCTGAAACCTATAGTCAGTAAGCTCATTGCACGCAGGGTGCAGTCACTAATTTTCTAAGAGTCAAAAAATTCTCTGTGCTTAGTAGAAAAATGAAACAACTATTAGGTCCTTTTCCAGTTGTAAAAATACTATTAAAATTGCATAAGAATTTAAAATAAATATAATTGCATATATAAATGTGTCTTGTCTTAGAACTAAAAGACCAATTTCCTCTGCAGTATTCGAACATCAAGAGGAGAAAAAACATTTGAAGATGACTAATATATAACAAAAACAAGGAAACAAACAATAAACACAGTACTAAACTTTCAGAAGAATAAACTTTGTCAGTTGTTGTATGGCATGTGTAGCTCACTTTACTTTTCCAAACTGCAATCTCAATGCTTCAGTCAAGGGTTTATCCAGATCATTTCTTAGTTTTCTCCTAAAGCACTAAAATGCTTTGACACTGCCTGACTACACTGTTTTCAGCTAAGAAATAAATTCATATTACAGCACGAATTTGTCTACAATTTCATTTTAACCTGACAATAAAATTTTAACACTCTTTCATGATCTGTCCTGATTGACACTCTTATTCTGAGTTAAAGTACTTTCTTTAAGTAATGTATGACAGAGAGTAATGAAACTATCAATTTAATTTGATATATGATATTAAGATTAAACTATAACCTTCTGTCTCAAACAAGAACTCCTTAACTACCACATACTCTTTCCTACCGTCACTTAAGTTCATTTTCTAAGAATAGACGTTATGCCAGGTAGCCATATCTCCTTTATAAACAACATTTAAGACAGCTTTCAAAATACATTGCATTGATTCACAAAAGCTTGTTTTATACTTACATGGCTTTATTTTATGATGAAATGTCAACATTATGGGCTCCCTTGAGAAATGTAAATAAATGTTATCAAGGAAGCATTATTTAATCAGTATGAATGCATAATATCCTTAACTTTTATGTTTATTTAGATATCAGAAATATTTCAAGCATTTGTCATTTTTAACTTGAATAAGTCTGCAGTCCTGGATAACAAAGAATAAAACATTTTTTCCTATGTATCTGAAACAAGCTATTTAGAAATATACATAGATCACAAAAAGAGATAAAGTAATTTGAATTGTTTTATTGACTAACAAACAGATTTGCTGCTATCTTGGTTTATCTAAACTTATCTAGAAAAAATGTAATATGAAATTTACTTTCTGATAAGAAATATTATTTTGAGAATATCAATAATCATATAACCTACAAGATTTATTACCATTAGATAACATAAATAACTTAAAGAAAAGAAAGAGGCAGAAAAAAGTGGCTAAGCTTGGAAAGTTATATCGATAGAGAAAAATAAGATAAAATTTGAGTCTATAGGGCATGGAGTCTTGGAAAAAAAGAGACCATTACAAAATAAAGCTCTAAAAGAAAAGTGGTTAATATTGTAGGGAGAAAGAATTCAGAATCTAGATGTTCTAGATGGTCAGACTTTTCATGGTAACATTATCCATATTACGCAGTATGGCAGAGTGATTCTATTAAAAATCTAACATCAAAAATATTTTATAAGATATAGGTCAGGGCACACAATATATATTTGCAACCTAATAGGTAGCTATAGTTATTTATATAAGATCAGCATTGAACACTTTTCCCCATTCGTTATTAAAAAAAAACAAGCAAAAACAAAAAACAAACAAAAAACCCCCCAAAAGATCACAAATAAACAACAGAAATTTTTATTTATTTATTTATTTATTTATTCTTTTTTAAAAAAATAAATTAATTTATTTATTTTTTCAAATACATTTGTCTCTGCCTACACGCCCACTTTCCCTTGCCCCCTCCCTCCCTTAACTTTTCCCCTTTGGTTTTGTCCATGAGTCCTTGCTATATGTTCCTTGACTTTCCCCTTCCCTTCTTTTTCCCCCACTGCCCCCTGCTCCTTCCCTCTTGTCTCTGTTGGTTTCCTTTCCTTTCAGTGTTGCTGGTCTTATTTTCCTTGCATCTTTGTATTGTTGGTTAGTTTCCACTTATAGGTGAGATCATATGGTATTTGTCTTTCACCCCCTGGCTTATTTCACTTAGCATAATGCTCTCGAGTTCCATCCATGCTGTCGCGAAGTACAGAAATTTTCAAAATAACATTGAATAAAGAGGTGAGCCTCTTACTGTTATGGGACTAGTTTTAGAAAACAGAAAATATGGAACAAAAGAAAATTAACTGTAAGGTTTAGGACTTGACTCACAGTTTGATTTTTTTGGTGTTGTCATGACTCTAGAGCCTCATTATTTGTTTTGGCCAAAGTTTACTCCTGTACATACTATACATTTAACTATCATGAGAAGTGCTGTATTTTAAAATTATCTCTTTTCTCCTTCAGTTAAATTCAGAATTTAAAACATGCTGATTTGAATACACAATAAAAATAAATCTCTAAAAAGAAATAAAACATGTTATGAGGGAAAAAAGGAAAGAATAATAGATATCTACTTAAAACATTTGGGTTTTTATGGAAAAAGTAGTTAAAGTAGTCTTTAATGGCAAATTGGAGAGGTGCTATTTCTAATGCTCTTTGTTAAATGCTTGAGCAGTGCTAATATATCAAGCACATTTGTGTGTTTAGACTAGACAATTCCACAGTGATAAATTATCTCCTTAAATCACAGTGGTTTAACCCAAGAAAGATGTATTTCTTGCTCATGTAACATGTTCAATGGAACCTCTTGGGTCAATGGGACCTCTGTTATACATTGTGACTCAGACAGGAAGGAAAAGCTTTCTTCCCTTGAAACTGCACCATCTGAGCGACTTTGTGGCTGCTGAAGGCTCACTCTTACATCACTAGTAGACACTTTGGCCTAGAAGGACACAGCATTTTTACACATATTTCATTGACCAGAACCAGTTATTGAATCTTACATAAATAAAAACAAGAAAGTTTAATCTTCCCATGTGCTCACAAGAGAAAAATGGATATAGGTGTACATTGAAGTCTCTACTATGATGCTCAGGCTGGCATTAGTTACCAGTAGGACAAGAGAGTATCCAATCCCAACAGCTGTGTTTGTATCCTGATAAATCAAGAAGCAAGTACTCTCATTTGTTTTGTATTGAGGTTATCAACATAGCCACTTTCCAAGTGCACTAAGAAATATATGGAACATGTTATTTTTAAACACACAAAGTTTCATCTTCTCTAACTATAAACCTTGTTAATTTGGGGAACACTGAATCTTACCAAACTGGAACATTATAATACAAGTGTTTCTAGATATGAATAATTCTTTATACTTACATAAAATTACTGTCTTTATTATTTTAATTTTTCCAATGTCATTTTGGATGGAAATGATTTATGATGCTTGACTTAAAAAATAAAATCTTCCTATAGTGAATAAGTTATGTTAGATATAATTTATTAGAAACAACTATAACAAAAATAAAAGATTTTAACTGAACCAAGAACTTCAGGCACTAGGTCTCAGATCTTCCAAAACAACTGGCTCAGAGCAACCAAGACAAATGTTGTTAAGAAAAATTAACAGATTTAAAAACACTACCTCTCAATATAACTCGGTATAATCTGGATATCAGACATATTTTCAATGTTATACTAGTGAAGGAAATAAACCAAATATTTTCTTAAATTTCTTTAGGCAAAAACAAATTTAATAATTAACATAATTTAACATATATTCTTTGATTTATAATTCATAAACATAATTTTGATCATAAAATACTTAAAAATGAATGTTTTATACTCTTACTATATGTATACACATATGCACATACAACATGGGGAAAAGTAGATTTATAGTTGTGAGGATGGAAAACACAGAGTTATTTCTTGAATTATTATTTATTAGTTATTTTACTACTTTCCATACAAAAAATCATAAACCTACTTTTGCTCCACCTGGTATATAATATTTTTAAAAGCCTCTGAAAATAAAAATAAAGAAATAACATAATGTTCCTGTGAATAAGATATATTTTCAGATTAAAATTTTAGGTTTGATAAGTTTATAGGAAAATTGTTATAACTTGCTTCATCTAATATTAACTGTAAGTTTACAGTTCATATTGTCATAGAGTTTCCTCTCAGTGTTAAGGCATTTTCTTGGATGAACACATTCATTTAGATAAATGAACTCCATTATTCCCACCTGCTATTTTTGTAACCAGATGAGCTGTGTTCACTTTTCTTTCCCCACTTTTTCTAGCGGATCTAGGCAGAAAGAGTGTTGTTGCTATTTGTGGACGTTTGGGTTTTGACAGGAGTCCTTGTTCTAATTGCAGGGTTTGGAAATCCTACTGGACTTAAGTTATGGAACGGACCGTGGATAGTAGGTACTGACTCAGATATGGCCATTTTATATTCCAAAACCCTCAAGGATGACATTTACAAGATTTCTATCAGAGTTGTCAAAGACTGGCTGAGAAGCAACCACACAGTCTCCAGGCAAAAGCACGATGACTAACACTACAGCAGCTGTGAGCCTGGCTTGCTGCACTTTTCGGAGACTTTGACGGTAAGGCTACAATAAGGCCAAGTGGGTTTAGGAAGTTTATTACTGACACATTAGTTATACTTATTAATTTACTGTTTATTCTCCAATTAGAACATAAGCTCCTTGAGAATTGAGACTTAGCCTGAGCCACTGTTGTGTACTTGAATCCATTTATTAACAGCCATACCTCCAAAGGTTTATGAGATTGCGATCTCTGGATTGTGCCTACTTGATGCTTAATTTTATGATATCCAGACATTTGGTCAAACATTATTCTAGGATTGGTGTGAAGATATTTCTGGATGAAATTAACAATTGAATCTGTAGACTGAGCAAAGTAAATTGCCCTCTCTAATATGAATGGGTCTCATTCAGTTAATGGAAGACATAGCCAGAACAAAAAGCCTGCATGAGAAGGAACTTCTCTCTAACAGATTCAAGTGGAACATTGGTTTTTTTCCTACTTTTAAACTTGAACTGAAAAGCTGGCTTTTCTTGGGTTTTGAGCCTGCTTGCTTTATGACTAAAATATAAACGACTGACTGTTCTGGGTCTCTAGTTTGTCAAATGCAGGGTTGGGATTTCTCAGCCTCCATAATTAGATGAGCTAATCACTTACAATAAATCTCTTTACATATATATTAGTTCTGTTTCTCTGGAGAGCCATAATAATACACTTATATGTCACTTTGTAAAAAAAATGTGTAAGGACAGTATAGGGACTCTGACAAATGAGAGCAAATACACATCCAAAAGATTCAGGCACAATCAATTCCTTTTGATTCCTGACAAGTAAGAGTGTAGGATGGTTAAGAACACAAACAGTTTCTTGATAATCTCCAAATCTGATTTTTATGCAAAATATCTGTGTTTTAAATATTTGTTAAGATTTTTTAAAACTTTGCACAAAACACATATTTAGCATATTGATCATATGTTTATGATCTTTGTAATTATTTGTTTCAAAGTAAAGTCCCATGTTTATAGGATTCTTCTTCATGATTCAAGATGTATGGGTTCCTTCTAGGAGATATCCCTTATTTCTTACTATAGATGTCAAGGAAAGCTTGAAAGATAAACTCCAATGCGACTATTGGCTGCTCTGGCAACATAGAAAAGTCTGATGTGGCAGAAAAGCATGAGATGAAGTGTCAACAATTGGTAATAATATATCATATCTGAGGGACCAGGTACAGCCTAGGAAGAGATCAGAATGTGTCCCTGTTGGCAGTGAGAACAGTACCAAGTGTTAGACTGGTGGAGTTAGACCAGACCTTGGTTCAACAACCCTGCTACTTGAGTTCCAGCTAAGAAAGAATTCAGAGGTAAGACTCAAATTATGAGAAAGTTTATTTAGAAAGTCACAGAGGTAGAAGAAATTAACTGTAGGATATATGTGCTCAGGAAAAAGTTTACAGAGGCAAAAAGGGCCCTTGGAGCTTATAAGAGAGAGACAAGGAAAATGCACCTGGGAGAAGAGGGTAGGAAAAGGCAAGGGCATGCACTGGGTCCCCTGTCTTGAAGCTACTTATCTGGAGGTCTCAGAGGAGGATTCCAATAGAGTATTGATTAGCTTTTCAGGTGTGGACTTTCAATGTCATGGTTTCTACTGATTGGTTGGCACCCGGGCAAGGGGCCATTAGTCATTATACCTGGCCCTGATGACAGCCATGGCCTCATTTGTCTGGTTTTGTGATTTTCCTGAGCCTGGAGCAGAAACACAACTGAGGCCTAGATATATTTGATGCTGGTCAGAACCTCATTGTCCTGGAAGCTTAATGCTTAAGGGAGTGGTCATGCAAGGGCCCACATGGTAATTACATGAAGCAACTCTTCAGCCCCTTAATCCTACCAAGGCCATCTACCTCATGACATGCCAAGGCAGGAAGAGTAAAGGGGGAGTCCAAACCAGTGATATGAAAGGTCAAGGGGTCTAAAGCACATGACTGGTGATATGTTAGTGGAGGAATATTTACCCTGTGGATGAGTCCTTGTTTTCCCAGTTTTGCCTATTACTAGGCAATCAGGGCTTTCAATCTGGTGACCTTCTATACCTGGCCCATTGTCCTTGCTCAGCAAAAGTCTGTCTAATTGCCTACCACATTCCTAGTGTACTGGAGACTTCTTTTAATATTTTGGGAATGACTACATTTATCTTATAGTTATGATCAAGTCATCAGAAACATCCCCAGGATACAAAGTTCTTTCTTTGGTCTAAAGTTCATATATCAGAATTTTGAAAAATGGTGAGAGTGTATGTGAGGCTAGTTAAAGCAGATAGGTCATAGAAAAATAGTCTTCAGGGAGTTATTTGCATTTAACAAGTAGGGAAGCTTAGTTTTTAACACATTCAAACATTATCTGAGATACTACTAAAATAGAAAAAAAACAAAAGAGGAGGTGAATCAAAGGCAGACATTTCAATCCATTATTATTTAAATTAAAAAGGTACCCTCTGCCCTAGCTTGTGTGGCTCACTGGATTGAGCACTGGATTGTGAAATCAAAGGGTCGTCAATTTGATTCCCAATCAGGGCACATGCCTGGGTTGCAGGCCGGGTCCCCAATAGGGGGTGCGTGAGATGCAACCACACATTGATGTTTCTCCCCCTCTTTCTCCCTCCCTTCCCTTCTCTAAAAATAAAATAAAATCATTAGAAAGAAAGATAACAGTATCTACAATTTAAATAAAAAATGTACCCTCCCATTTACTTCCATGTGTCTTTCCTTTGACCAATTGGCCTGACTCGGGGTTGTTAGGCTCTGAGAAAGAGGAGAGTGTCCTCATTTTCCCTGTTCAGCACTCAAAAGTTACTCTTCTAACACCGCTATTATTGGGCAAAAGGAAAAGGAAAATTAAAGAAAAAGGGAACAATATTACACAGAAAATGCTATCAGCTTTCTCATCAGAGCTTTCTGTGTACCACACATCCAGTTATTAGTTCTTTTGTAGGTATTTTAATGATGAGTTTTCCATCATAAAATCTCCCATTTTCTCTGGCTGGCTACTTACAACTCCTCATCAGGGCCTGGCACCTTCTAATGAAACTTCCATAATCTCTTTTAATAGGATGATTCACAATATCATTGAAAACAAGACTAAATTTTCCTGAAGAGTCACCCAATAATACTGCAAGGTCATAAATTAGTGTGCAATTGTCAAATAAATGATGAAGTTAAATATAAAGGGAAAGTAACTGACAGATTTTAAAACACAAATACTATAAATATCTGACAACTAATATGACATTAACATTTTATATACCATATGACATTTTGTTTGGAGTTTATTTTTTTATCTAGCTAATTTTGTCAAAATTAATGACTGAAAAAAATAGATGTGAAACTATAACATCAGTTAGGCAAAAAAGTTTTGAATTTGTATTGTGATATCCCCACCAAAACATGCTTTTCCACAGAAATATTTGAAAGCTGCTATGAGGCCAAATATAACTGTGATTATGATAAGAGTAAACCATACTTACAAGTCCACTGTGTAATTAACTTGTTAACTAAGGGAACATTCAACAATGATGATAGTGATTAAAAACCATGATTAAAAAATCAGTTCTATTCTAATACTTGGGAAAATAGTTACAAACAGGAAAAGTGGTGTGATAAATTAAACTCATATATATATATATATGTATATAAAATGAATACAAATTCTGGGTTCAAAAAATTAGGCCATTATTAGTCTTTTTTACAGCTCTGCCAAGATAAAACATATTTGGGTCCTGGGTATTAAAAATGACCACTGCTTTGGACCATCTTAACTATTTCTTAGAAAACTTGCTCTGGAGTTATATATACTTTGAACAAAAATTACACCAATTAGATTTTTCCCCCAGGAAATAAAATTTAAGACAAGAAATTGGATCTGTCAAACTCTGATGTGCATTGGATCCATAAACTCATGTAGCCCGGAGACAAATGTCTACTTCATAACAATCCCAAACAATATGTAAGAGGAACTTATGGAAAACCAAGGACTTATACCTTATAGAAAAATGTAGGTGCTCTGCTGAAAGGAAAATAGAGAAACCTCAGAAAAGAGAAAGGGACTGAGAGACTTTGTTGTTTGCACTGTGAAATTTCAATATAATTTTTAATAGGTTTGATATTCTTAAACAAAGTGTCCCTTTTCTTAAGTTAGTTTAAGTGTATTTCTTGCAGGTATTATATTCTGTGACATATCAAAAGATAATGAAAAGAGGAGATTGAAAATTAAAGAATTAGAGAGGCAGTCGTCATAGATTTTATGTAAAGGAATAATAAAATGAATTTCATAAGACTAGTCTTACAAAGTCCCATTCAGTATGACTGCCACTGAGGTTGGCTGCTTTGAATAGATCCTGGTAACTGAACACTCTGAAATTAATGATACATATATAATCATTTGAAATGAAATGTTATTTTGAAATCATTAAAAGTTTGAATATTCTGTACTTAGGTGCTTGTTCTAAGAAAATTCCATAAAGCTATACCATTTTTGAGAGAAAAAAATATCTTTTTAATTTGACGTTTTAATGCGATATGTTTTGTTTATTTAACTGAGTTAAAACTTATTTGTAGAATAAAGTAATATTAAAATACTTGGTATTTGAGGCCTATATGGAATGTTCATGGGACATCTTAACATTTTCTGATGAAACCTATACATTTGGATGTGTTTTATCTGTATTTCATCAATCATTTCATATAGTCAGTCATGTGATTTAACACAATGTGATGGATGAAATCTCACAGGAGCAAATGTAACTGACAACCTAAATTGATGTTTTATGAAAATGTCCTCTGGATATGCCTGAAAAGATGTCTTTGATATGGCATTAGACATTAGCATGCTAACCTTGTAACTTATTATTTAAAAGGTTAAAAGGTTCAAATATATCTCTAGAGAAGGGAAGATCTCAAAATAACAGGAATGGTTTAATTCTTTCCTCTATAAAACCACCCATTTAAATTCACTTATTCTTACAGAATTCTTAACACTTATTATTCCTTTTTCTCTCTCTTATTACTTAAATGATAATCTAGATAATCTATATTTGAAACATAAAAATAAGTCTTCTGATTCCAGCATATTGCCTCTCTTAAATATTCCATATAACAAAACATTCAGTAATACCCTGATTATATCTCCATCTCAAAACCTACAGAGGTGTTATTTTTATGAATAAGAAAATTGAAACAATCGCCTCGAGAAGACATGCACATAACACAGGAGATGGCAAGGATGGGGGCAGGGATATGTCTATGTATATTTTTGAACTAAATGAATCCATGATTATATAACAGTTACATACTACTATTTCAGAAGACAGATATCACTAAACAAAGGGAATTTCTCTTTCTCTCTTGAGAATCATCATAGATTTGGATAAGAAAGCATGGTCCTGGATATGAGTTTGGGAATTGAGAGAGTTTGATTGCTCTATATGTTAGATTTGTAAGAAGTCAAAGTTTGAAAAACACATCAAGAGACAAGGCATGAAACGAAGTCTGAGAAACATGCCAGGTAAGCTGAAGCACAGAAACACAAGACAGATTAATATATAATATTCTATATATTTGCTATTAATATTTAATAATTTAATTTAATTTTAAAAATTAATAGAAAATATATAGAATATTTTTATATATTCATATATGTTTCTGTGAAATGCTTCATTTTTTTCCATTTTGTAGCATCACAAGATGTAGTGCCCATTTTATGACTATCAAAAATTATTCACCCATTTTGCTACTGATGGATGTTTGGGTAATTTCCAGTTTACAAATACTATTAGATAAACTGCTACAAATATTATTGTACAAATTATTTCATGGACTCATAATTTTTAAAAATATATTTTGGAATAGATGTGTAAGGGTTAGGGAATATATTTAGCAATTTAACTCCCACTAATGTAAGAGTGTTGCATCTGCTCTGCATCCTCATCAGCACTTAGTAACATCACTTTTCAAATTAGCCATTGGAGTGGTTGCATTCTCATGTGAATAATATGCATAATGCTTTCTGTTTATTTATTGGCCATTTTGAAACTCATATTGTTGAAGTATCTGTTCAAGTCTTTTGTCTATTTTTAATGGGATTGATAGTACTTTAAAAAAATAATTTTATCAGATTTCTCATATTTTTTGGATGTGAGCTCTTTTTAAGCTATGCCAGTATCTTTACACAGCTGTAATTTACATTTATCTTAACTGCCTTAATGGTAACTTGATGCTTAATTTTATTGAAGGCTACTTAATCATATTTTTTTTTCTTATTGACTTTTGTGTCATTTAAAACCTCTTTAACAAAGACATGAAGGCATTCTCATATGTATTTATTTAAGTTTCCCTCTTACCTTTTAGGGTTGGATCTCTAAGCCAGATCAATTTGATTTTATTTGTCATGCAAGTAGGAGATTGACAATTGGCACTGACCCAATTTTGGGGAACTTCTAGGTCTTTTGAATTTCTCTATATAATATAAAGTCAGGTGATCAATTTACACACACAAACGTTAAATTTTGATTGATATTGTGTAGAATCAATAGAGCTATATGGGTAGAAATAATTCCTTAAATATATTGACATTTAAAAAAAAACAAATATGATCGATTCCTGTTTTTATGCAGGTAAATCATCATTGATTTTTTATGTTAATGTGAAAGTTTTCACATTTTCATAATATATATTGTTAGATTATTACTTTTGACTCTTATGCATTATTATTTTAAGATTAACTTTCTAATTTTAGTTGCTAATTTATGGAAATGCATTTTAAAATATTGATCTTATATCCAGAAACATAGCAAAATTTACTTTTGATTTCTAAGTGTATTTGATTCTCTTGAATTTTCCACACAAAAAGTCATATCATCTACAAATAGAACATTGTTTTATATAAGTGGAAAAAAATCATATTATTTTTACTTTATGAAATCATGTTAAATGATTTCCAAAGTGTAAATACTTTCATTCCTAGAATAAGTATGGGTATTTTATGGTATAACTTCCTTTTTACATATCTCTTCAGTTTATTAAGTTTGTTGATAATTTTGTCAAACATCATGAGAGGTACATACTCTTATTTTCTCTTCTCTTAATGTCTATTTAAGGTTTTGATATCAAATTTATGCTGGTCTCATAATTATTCTTTTTGTATGCATTGGAAAATTTTATTAACTTGTTCTTTAGTATTTGATTCCTTACTAAAGCCATTGTGTCCTGAGATTTTCTTTTTGTGAAGGTTTATAGTTATGGATTCATTGTTTTAGTAAATATATAATTATTTATATTCTCTACTTCTTCATGTGACAGTTTTGTTAAAATGTTTCCAGTGACTATATCCATTTTATGTAAGTGTTAAATTTACATATATGTTTTGTACAATTAGATTTGTTAAGGCATTATACATTTTGATTTGCTTCAAAGAACATGGCTGTGTTGATTTCTCCACTTTAACTTGATTTGTTCCATTATTTGTTGTTATTATTACTTTATTTATGGACTGCTATTCATTTTGAGTTTAATTCTGTTTATTTTTCTAGCTCTCTGAATTGGAAACTTAGATTACTTATTTTACACAATTTTTGTTTGCTAATACATGCATTTAAAGTTATGAATTCCCTCTTAGCACTACTTCAACTACATTTTCTAAGTTTAGACATATTGCATTTTTATTACTTTCAGCTGTTGCTCAGTATTTTCTAATATCTATTCTGATTTTTTCTTCAAAAAATGAATTATATAGAAGAATGTTGCTTAATTCTCAAATATTTTCTAGAAATTTGCTGTAATATCATTGTTTTCTTAAAATTTTTTATTGTATTTTTTCCATTACCATTTAGTTACCATTATACCCACCTCCGCCTGCAATCACCACACTTTTCTATGTCCCTGAGTCCTTTCCCCTTTTTGCTCAATCTCTCCATCTCCCAATATCTCTACTCTTAGCTGTCATCCTGCTCCTTACATATGAGTCTGTCTCTCTTTTGTTTGTTAGTTCAGTTCATTAGATTCCACATATTAGCAAAATCATATGGTATTTTTCTTTCTCTGACTGGCTTGTTTCACTTAGCATAATGTCCTCCAGGCCTGTCCATACTGTTGCAAATGGTAAAACTTTGTTTTTTGTTTGTTTGTTTGTTTGTTTGTTTTTTAATGGCTGAGTAGTGTTCAATTGTGTAAATGTCTACTGATGGACACTTGGGCTGCTTCCATATCTTGGTGATTGTAAATAACATTGCAATGAACATAGAGGTGCTTATGTTCTTTTGAATTAGTTTTACGGGGGCCTTTGGATATATTCCTAGAAGCGGGATTCCTGGATCAAAAGGAAGATTCATTTTTAATTTTTTGAGGTATCTCCAAACTGTTTTCCACAGTGGCTGCACCAGTATGGATTCCCATCAACAGTACAAAAGAGTTTCCCTTCTTCCATATCCTCACAAGACTTTATTTTTTATTGATTTGTTGATGATAGCCATTCTGACAGGTGTGAGATATCTCATTGGGGTTTTAATTTACATTTCTCTGACGATTAATGATGTTGAAGATCTTTTCCAATGTCTATTGGCCATCTCTATGTCTTCTTTGAGAAGTATCTATTCATGTCCTCAGCTCATTTTTTAATTGGGCTTTTTGTTTTTTGTTAAGTTCTTTATAAATTTTGAATAGTAATTGCTTATCAAATGTACTGGCAAATATGTTCTCCCATTCTGTAGGTTGTCTTTTTATTTTGTTGTATTTTCCTTTGCTGTGCAAAAACTTTTTAGTTTGTTGGTCCATTTCTTTATTTTTTTCTCTTGTTTCCCTTGCCTGGAGAGCTAAATCTGGTAAAATACAGTGCTATGAACAATGTCTGAGATTCTGTTGCCTATGTTTTCTGCTAGTATTTTGATGGTTTCAGGACTAATACTTAAATCTTCAATACATTTTGATTCTATTGTTGTGTCTGGTGTAAGAATGTTGTCTAGTTTGAGTTTTCTGCATGTATCTGTCCAATTTTCTCAACACCATTTATTGAATACACTATCTTTAGCCCATTGTATGTGCTTCCTTCCTCTGTTGAATATTAATTGATTATGAAGCTGTGGGTTTATTTCTGGGTTCTCTATTCTGTTCCATTGATCTACATGTCTGGTTTTATGTCAGTACCATGCTATTTTGATTACTGTGACCTTATACTATATTTTTTATTAGGTAGCATGATTCCTCCAACTTTGTTTTTCTTCTCAGTATTGCTATTGCTATGCTGTGCCTTTGTGATTCCATATAAATTTTTTAAATATTTATTTTAGTTCTGTGAAATGTGTCATTGGAACCTTGATAGGAATGGTGGTGAATCTATAGATCGCTTTGGGTAGTATGGACATTTTAATGATGTTAATGCTTCCTACCCATTAACATGGTATATGGTTACACTTATTTGTATCTTCAATTTTTTCTGCACTCTCTTATATTTTTCTCTCTTTTTTCTTTTTCATTACTGATGTTGTATGTTCCACTTAGTTTCCACTTCTTCCTCAGAATCTTCTAATCAGATTAAATTATTTGCCTATACTTTCCTGAGGAAAATGTACTGTCTCCTTTGAGCATGACTCCTAGTTAGCAAAAGTTATAGAAAAATCTTACTGAACTAAAACTTTGATTTAGTAAGTATCACACACCTTCAACCATAATCATTAAGAAAAATAGAGAGAACACCCAAATAAATAAAACCAGAAATGAAAAAGGAGAGATAAAAACATACCAAAAAAATACAAAAGATTATAAGATAATATTATGAATGGTTATATGCCAACAAATTGGACAACCTGAACAAAATGGGTAAATTCCTAGAACTATATAATTTTTGAAAACTAAATCAAAAAGAATTAGAGAATCTGATTAAATTATATCTAGTAAAAATAGAAGCAATAATCAAAAACTTCCCAACAAACAAAAGATTTGGACCAGATGGCTTCAGAGGTGAATTTAATCAAACATTCCAAGAAGAACTAAAACCCTTCCTTCTTAAATTATTTCAAAAAATTCAAGAGGAGGGAAGGGTTCCAAACTCATTTTATGAGACCAGCATTATCCAAATCCCAAACCAGATAAAGACACTATGAAGAAAGAAAACTACAGGGTGCTATCCCTGATGAACATAGATGCTAAAATCCTCAACAAAATATTAGGAAGCTGAATACAGCAATATGTCAAAAAGATTGTCCACCATGATCAAGAGGGATTTATTCTGTGAATTCAAGGTTTGTACAACATTCACAAATCAATAAATGTTATTCACCACATAAACAAGATGAAAGATAAAATCCACATGACCATATCAGTAGATGGAGAAAAAGCATTTGATAAAATCTAGTACCCATTTTTGATAAAAACTGTCAGCAAAGTGGGAACAGAGGGAACCTACCTAAACATAATAAAGGCTATACATGACACACCCACTGCCTGCATCATACTCAATAGGCAAAACTACAAATGTCTTTCTTAAAATCAGGAACAAGACAGGGATGTCCACTTTTACCTCTCTTATTCAACATAATAATAGAAGTCCTAGCCACAGCAATCAGACAAGAAGAAGAAATAAAAGGCATCCAAATTAGAAAGGAAAAAGTAAGCCTGTTTTTATCTGCAGATGACGTGATACTGTACATAGAAGACCCCAAAGACTCCACCAAAAAACTACTAGAACTGGTAAAAGAATTCAGTAAGGTAGCAGCATACAAAATTAATATCTGGAAATCAGTTGCATTTTTATATGTTAATAATGAACTAACAGAAAGGGAAATTAAGAAAACAGTCTCATTATAAATTGCTTTAAAAATACCTAGGATAAACCTAACCTGGGATGAATAAAACCTGTACTTGGAAAATTATAAGACACTGAAGAAAGAAATAGAAGAGGATACAAATAAGTGGAAAAATATACTATGTTCATGGATAGGAAGAATTAATATCATTAAAATGTCCATACTACACAAAGCAATCTATAGATTCAACACAATTTCTATCAAGATTCAGAGTACATCAGATGTTTCAAAAATGTATATGGAAACATAAAGGCTCCATACAGTAACAGTGATCTTGATTAAGAATAACAAAGTTGTAATTTAGTTATGATTAAACTTCACAGTGGTCAAAGAAGAAACGCTACATAAATTCAATTTTTGAAAAATGTCAAAACTTTGTTTATGGCCAGTATATATGATGTATTTTGGAAAATGCCCCATGTATATTTAAAAAGTTTTTTTCCAACTTAGATGTACATGAACTTCAATATATTTTCAGCCTTGTGCATAAAACCTCTGAAATCTCTGGTAAGTATTCCACACATATAGGGCTCTTCTCTGATAAGCCTCTTCAAATTTTACCCTGTGTGCACAGAATAGGGACTAGCCAAGCAGCTGTCATATTCTTACACAGATTTGTGTGGTTACTTTTCTACAAATCCCCCTTCTTTGGATCCTAATCCAGAGAGCTTCCAAATCATCAAACAGCTCTGACCTCCAAATCTCTGTTTCCTGCATCCAGAATGATAGTTCTAATTTACAATACCTGCTCTTGTTTGTATTTTGAATTCCATGATTGGAAAATGCTCTGAATTAACAAATGGAATCACTGACTTTGTTACTTTCTTCCTTTGTTTCACTGACTGTAGACTTGCAAGACATTCTCTAAATTTTTTAAGCAGTTTTTTCTACATTATAATCATCTTTTAAAATTAATAACATTAAGAACATAAGTATGATTCTAGTTATTCTACACTGGTCATAGCTGAAAATATTTGCAAATGTATTTTATTTTATTTTTAATTAAATTTATTGGGGTGACATTAGTTAATAAGATCATTTAGTTTTCAAGTGTACATTACTATGATACATGATCTGTATATTACATTTGTGCCCACCACCCAAGATCAAATCTTCTGTCACTTTAAATTTGGCCCCCTTTACTCTTTACTACACCCAACCCCTTCCCTAATTTTAAGGCTGGAAAATGTTAGTATGTTTATGATTACAGAAATTATCTATCAGAATCATAAATACTGAAGATGCAGGAGGAAATGAAAGTTTCCTGGAATAGACTATTTGAACAAACGATAAATATTGTACAGGTGAACTGACTAGTCTTAGCTATGGGAAAGGATAGTTCTAACAAAGTAAATGGACTAAAAGTAGATAAATGTTTTGGTGAGAGGTTCAGTGAAATAAGTAGCAATGTCATCAGTGTGAAGTGATGATGTACAAGGAAGCAAAGAAGTTTGATGAAAGAGGATGCATTATGAAATAATTAATTAGGGGAGTGGGAATGTAGATGCCTCAATTCACTTGTATGCTAATTGCCAGCTACTTAAGGGCTCAGATGAGGTTTTTGATCATGAATTTAAGATGAAAGCAATCCGTGTTTTTCTCATCTATGTTTATCTGTGTAAGCGCGTGTAAGGAGAAAGTAAAATTTTAGGTTTACCAAGGATTGTGATTTAACCTAATGAGTACTATGAAGGATTTGAACACTGTATGTAATGAGGTGATTATGATAATTTTCCTTGTGATATATGGTGGGTAAGGTATGAAGTAAGAATATAAAGCAGGCCATAGACAGTGAAAACCAGAAAGGGTCTAAGGGTTGAAGAAGGTCCAGATTTGTTTTAAGGATTGTTTGAGTAGGGCCATTAAAGTAAATGAGCTGGAAAATAGGAGGTAATGATCAGAATACGGCACTTTATATTGAGATAATGTACACTCTGCATCTTCCCTTGCCTCATGATATTCCCTAGAGCACACTGTAAGTACAGTTGACCTTAACATGTTTGCGTATATATGTGTTTATGTGTGTATGTGTGTATATGAATATGCACATAAAAATTAAAGGGCCCAGTTTTATAGTTGGGCAAATGTGGTAAAGAACAAGAACAGCCCAAGTGTAATGGCATATGATTGCCTAGTTAAACTAATTTAGCAAAAGCAAGATTTATAAGACCTTTATGATTATAAGAAAATATGTCTCGGGAATTTAGGAAATCTTGTGGAGGTCAATGCATTTTTCAATATGCTGTAATAAATGTGCAAGGACAATTTATTTCTATCTCAAAGAGAATCAGTTCAGCTGATATCTGGGGTTTATTTGGAATTTCTGACTGATTTTTCAAAGTGAGTCATAGTATTTTTGAACAATAACACCCATATAACAAAACAGCTATAATTAAAATAGTGCTTCGCACATAGTAATTACATCATCTGTGAAATGATGTTTTCTAAAAATTCAATGAGGAGTTAGCTTAACTACAGCTAATACTCTGTACATCTTCACTTATCAAGAACAAAAAGAACAGCATTTAATAATATTGGGGAAAGTTGTCACCCTGAATATTTTTGCCAGGTTTTATTGAATGTATATTAAAAATTTCATCATTTAATAGGATACTTTCATGGTGGTTTTGACTGAATTTTCATTGTTTTAATTAATAATTAGGATATATGTGTAACATTGCCTGACAGAGAAAAATATACACACATTGGTTTTATCAAATATAAAAATTCAATCATCATGACTACCGATATTACAAAATAAACAAACAATAAAAAGGAAAATGGTAAATAATATACCAGAAATATTTGTGTAGCAGGCAAAGAGCTACATCTTTAATGTATAGTGATTTTTTATCAATAAAGGAGATAAAAGCATATCACATTGTAAAAAACAAGTAATTTAATGATTATAGAATGTTTTGTTTGTATGTGAGTGATTTTGAGATTTTGTTTTAATTTTTATGGATTATAATGATGTTTAATATTGCTTTATATATGTTTCCTTTGAAAAATGCTGAACTATGTCCCTTTTCCATGATATTTTTATTTGTGTTCTTACTAATTTGTTGTTTATTTTTATATACATTGATAATATTTTTAATCATGTATCAGGAGAATCTAATCTCAGTTTTAACTTATCTTTTAATTTTCTTGAATGTGCTTTTCCTTATGATAGGAAACTGAAATTCTTTTCACTTTTATTTATGTGAATATTAATTTTCCATTGTTAGTTATTGAAAAGCCCTTACTTTCCCATCATATCTGACATGTCATTAAAACACCTTATATACATGGACTCTCTCTTCTATTCAGTGAATTGGCTTACTTATTCCTATACCTTATCACACTGTTTTAAATAAAATAGGTTCATAACAGGTCATGACATGTAGGGGAAGCCTTAACACCTGCATCTTCATTTTTGAAATGTACTAGTTAGCTAAGAAATACTGTAACATATTAAAAGTACAAACATATCTTTAGAAACACTATGTACAATAGTAAAAGCCAAGAAATAATCTAACTGCACAACAACTTATACAGAATAAAATTCAGTCAGTGGACTACTATGCAAGTCAAAATGAATGAATGAGAGACATATACAAATAAAATGATTAATTTTTTTGTGTCAACTTTCCAGTTGTTTTTTCAACCACTATGCTAGATGTTACTGTAAAGATGTTTTGTAGGTATGATTAGCATTTACAATAAATTTACTTTAAGTAAAGTATATTACCCTCCATAATGTGGGTACATTTCATCAATTTGGTTAAAGCCTTTAAAAACAAAAACTGAGATATCCATAAAAAAAACATTATTTCTCAAGGCTAACACAGGAGTCATGCCTGAGTCTCCAGTCTGCTGGCCTGTCCCATGGATTTCAGTCTCAATATTGCAAATTCAAATCTTACCTCAATTTCAAGCCCGCTGACCTACCTTACAAATTTCAGACTTCTGCACTCATAATCACATGAGTTAATTCTGCAAATTCAGTCTTTCCTCTTCATATATATCATATTGATTCTATTCCTCTGGAGAACACTGAAAAAATATACTATGCATGATTATGAATCTTAGAAATATGTATGAATGAAAAGAAAGGAAAGAATTTAATGATACACAAAAGAAGAAATCAAAATAATAAATTTTAAAAAAGATACCTCACTAATGGCTTAAAAAAGAAAAAGAAAGGCCAATAATAAAAGGACATTTTCATTCATTCAAAGTATAAAACACAGCAAAACAAAAACAAAAGCCAACAAAACATAGCGATCAATGACATATACTAAATGTTAGGAAGTCGTAAAAATGTGAAAAAATAATATTTTCTGACATTTTAGGAATATTGGGAATTATTACAATCTTATGGCAATGATTCCAGCATGACCTACAATGTTAGGAACAACAGCACAGTAATTGAATAAACAATATTTGTCTACTTTGTTAGACTAAGCGGCTTTTAAAGCCACCTATAAACTGGTGATTAACGTGGTGAAGGGGGTGGTAGTTTGGATTATTTATGTTTCACTTCTACATTTGTATATTTTAGTCAAGTATCATTAATTAATTCAAAATTATAAGTAATAAGAACTACACATAGGTTACTAAAATATTTAAATAAAATATTTAAGAAATTTTTCTAACTTAATTTATTATTGAATATGTTAAACTATGTTCAAAATTTGATTATCATCCCTATCAAAAGAATGTTTGGAAAATACTACCATCTTAAATTTGTATTTATCTTTTCTATTCTTATGTCTTTCTCCTGTGAAAAATATATAAATGTACCCACTTCAAAATAGTCTCAGACCTACCATTACAAAGGAACTACCTTGCACATTTTGCTCCTCAAATCTTTGGAATGACTGAACAGGGCAAAATGACCTTTAGACTGGGCCAAAGCAGCATTGTATTCCAAAAAGCTGTTTGTAAAGCTAACAGAATAGCAGATATTATAACTACCACACTGATAAAGGGGATAAATGGTGATGAAAAAAGGTGCAGTAAACAAATAAAATTAATAAAATAAAATAAACCATTATTTAGAATTAGCACTACCATGCATAACTAAAGAATAACGAAGCTCATTTATACCTATAGGCATTCCTTCCTTGACTTATTAACGTATTAACACCAAAATAAATTTATTTATTCTCTTCATGTAATTATTCCCCTTCCATCTTTATAAAAACCCCTTGCCTTCACCCCGCTAATTGGAACACCATTTTGGCTTTCTGTCTGAATCAATGCTTCCTGAATATCTAGCTATTCTTTTGGATCTCAAAGGATTGTTGCCTCTCACTTTGGCCTTTCATTTTTAGGTTATAACTCCTTACATTATTTAAAAGCTGTTAGCCTGTTTAAACATTCCATTTTTCTTTCTATTTTTTCTTTTTCTTTTTTTAATTTTATTTTAATTTATTTTTTCAAATACATTTGTCTCTGCCAGTCCCCCACCACTTTAGAATAAAACAGAAACAAAAATAAGATGAACAATTATAGATGGATCAGATTGGGCAACATAGATGCAAAAAGGAGGAACCTTATCATTCAGATGTCTCCTTTCACTAAATTAACAAAAACACTGGCTTCAGTGCATATCCATCTAAATGAAGAATGTTGAGGCTATTCATATTTAAATAATATTTTGGCAAATATATATTTTTAAAATATCTGGATTTAGATAGGAGCTTGACCAGAAAATAATCAGACATTTTATTTTTAAAAAACTATTCAAATTTTTCTCTTAAATAGAATACTTTAATGGATTTTTAAAAAGTTCTCATTTATAAATATTCAATTTATTCCATTTATTTTAGTTAATGGGAAAATATATCGCTAGTTCTTATGTTAAAACCATATTAACACTGATCTTTATTTTTAGTGACTAAAAGAAAAGAATCTCAAAAACATATAATTTTCTAATTTAAGAACCTATTTCAAAATGGAAAATATGAACAAGACCTTTACAGTTGTGTAAGTCCTGAGAGTTACAAAAACATATTATATATTGTGAAGATAAGGAAGTCAAGTATGTGTCAAACAACTTTTGAAAATATAAATTAATAAATATAAATATAAATAAAACAGCTCAATTATCTAATGAACAGCAGATTAAACAATATATTTGAAACATCTAACATCACTGTTTTAACCAAACATGGTTTTCACTATGAAATGTTGATTGCTATAAAGATAATATATAGGTGAGTAAATGTTCTAAATAAAGAAATAAATTATGCATCTTAGATGTTAAATTTTAACAGACCGATGAAAAATATATTGGCTATGGCTAGCATAAATGACTAAGACTATAAAATTGCACATGAGAAAAATATTACAGGAAGTTTTTGTTTAGAGCTGGAACATTACTGCTTTCAAATACCAAGAGACAAAAAAAGACCCCATAATAGAATTTATGGAAATTGGCCCTTTTTTGCCTCAATTACCTTATGGACAATCTGCTGGGCATAATTCTGATACCCTACCCCAAATATCTAGATTCTTCTTTAACATTTCAAAACCACACTTACAGGAATATATGTGTGTGTTTGCATCAAGAAGATTAAAATTATAATGGCTGAAAATGATTTAGAAGACTGGCCGTAAGGGCTATGTAAACACAAAGTATTATGAACAATTACAAGCCTAGTTTTCTTTTCATCTCACATTTATTCCCCCCACCTTACAGAGAGTAAATGTACAAAACTGAACAATTAGATTCATATATTTACAAATAGATGATTGATTTTGATTTACAGAAAAAAGTTGTTTTATTGTGCTTTGTTTCAATTTGAAAATCCAGGATCAATGGGATAAAATGCTATGAAATTTTATCTTGAAGGTCATATACCAACCTTTTATGAAATTAAAGCAATCGTTCAAATGGAGAAAAGTAGGTTTGTGAACAAATAGCTCTGTCTTCCTGCAAGCCCCTTGAGAATTCCTTCATGCTGACTCCTTATCTTAACGTGTAACACGATCGCCAATTAGTGTCAAAGTTACTGGAGCCTTCACATTGCCAACTGCATTAACCTTATGTACTGGTTCAAGGAAAATGCAATTAGTCTTTTTGTAAACTAATCACTAATTTCAAAGTTATTATTAACTAATTTAATCTTTAAATTGGCATAACCTATCAAGCTACATGTCAAATTTATTGCTGAGGGTAAAGAAAGAATATTCACTTATATGTGTTAACCAAAGCAAGTGGAAAATAGGATTTTCTTAAATTTGGTTTACAAAGAAAGCATGCTTTTAACCTTGTTCAGGTCAGAATCATTGGAAGAAAAAAAAAGACATTATTCATGTCACTGAGGACTAGGGGTAATTTTTCTAATCCCTGGCATACTAATGACCAGCATTGAGTGAGCTCCTTAAGTGCCTCATTTATTGTCTTAAATATGAAAATGTTTTAGAGATTAGAGAGGATATTGTTTGAATTAATTAACCAAACTAGCACTCAAGGGATCTAGTACAAGATTTTCAGACAAAAGCTGGTAGTTCTCAATAATGACATTTCTTTTATGGTTAGAAAATATAGTGTCAGTGGGATTTGGCAGCACTCTTAACATTTTAGCTGATGTCTGTTTAGGGCTTAAAAACCCTCTGAAACCATTTATCTTATTCATTGGAGACTTCTCTCGATTACATCATAAAAGGCATCACAATAAAATAGCCATGAAGTCCACAAATTTCATCATATAAGTGAAATTGGTTAACTGGCACAATGAAAATTCAGAATGCAAATGGAAGTTATTAAAGTAATAACATCATTTTAAAAATTATTTTTGCAGGAAAGGTAATATGTAGAAAGGTAAAAACAGAACTGTGTTGTACATGGTTAGCTTAGTCACATTTTTATATCTCTCATGGGCTATCAGTTGTAAATGAGACTACCCTGTGCTTAAGAATCTATCTGTATGGTGATTCTTCCTATTGGCATGGCAATGGAATTTGAAAAATCATTTGGTTTAATCTGGATTATGTAAACACCCAAAGATGTAAACTTCAAGATTAGACAAAAGTGCATTTACTGATTAATCTGCCTGTCTATAATTATTTCCACATTCTGTCTCGCCATTCCTACAATCAGCTATTGATTTATCTATTCATGTATCCATCCATATATGTGTTAACCAAAGCAAGTGGAAAATAGGATTTTCTTAAATTTGGTTTACAAAGAAGGCATGCTTTTAACCTTGTTCAGGTCAGAATCATCCACTCGCCAACCTATCTGTCCTTCATGTACTCTGTCTAGATTGATTGATCTATACCATATAAAAGTATATCTGATACCTGCATTCTTTCTGAAAAATGAACTATTTAAAAGTGCTAAATATTAAAGCAGAATTTGCCTTATTGGACTCAATTTGGTAAGCAATACTCAAGCATTTCCATGTGTCATTCCATGCTCCATAATGATAATTTTATCTTTTTTTACATTAAAAAACCTGAAGTTCAAAAACTAATATGCTCCAAAAATTAAATGTGTTCCAATTATAATAGTTTATGGAGATATATTTTACATAAATCCCACATACTTAAAGTTTAAATTTGGTAGGTATTGACATGAGTACATACCCATCGAAACATTGGCACAATCAAGATGACTCATCACCCCAAAGTCTCCTCATGAACCATAGTAATTGCTCTATCCTTTATTCCCTACAATCTTACCTTACTTAATCCTTGGCAATTTCTGATATTTTTCTGCCTCTATAAATTATTTTACATTGCATAGAAATTTATTTAATAGAAGCATACAATATGCACTTTTTTCCTCTTGCTTCTTTCAATCAACATAACTATCTTGACATAGGTCCATGTTGTAATTTGTATAAATAATGCACTATTTTTATTACTGACTGGTTTCCATTGTATGCATATACAACAGTTCATTTACCCATTCATCTATTGATAGACATGGAGTTACTATTAGTTTTTGATAATGAACATTTTTATGACGTTTTTATATAGGTATATGTTCTTTATAATTTTAAGTGTTCCATTTAGGTCTAAGATTCATTTTGAACTGTATTTTGAACATAAGGCCAGGCATAGATCAAATGTCATTTTTACCTTGCAAAATATGCATAAACTGATTATTTCAGCAAATTTTAATAGACTATCCTTTTTCCACAGAAGTGCTTTACACCTTTGCTTAAAATCAGTTGCTCATTTTAAATTCTGTTCCATTTTTATTTATTTATCATTGTATCAACATCAGACTATTTAACTATTGTAAGTTTATATTAAATCTGGGAGCAAGTAATCTTAGTTGCCCATCTCTGTTTTTAATTTTCAAAATTGTTTTGGCCAATATGTATAATTTGTTTTTCTGTGTTATTTTTAAAATCAGTTTGGGGATTTCTATCAAAATGGCTGTTGGTAATCTGAGTATAATTGTATTACATCAATAGATCAATCTCAGAAGAATTTATATCTTAAAATGACTCAGTCTTTCAATCTATCAATATGTATATCTTACCATTTATTTAGGACTTAAAAATGAAGTCATATACGTATGTCCTTTTGTAACTGGCTTTTTTCACTTAGTAAAATTTTTTGAGATTCACCTAAATTACAACATACATCAGTACTTCATTCTTCTTTATGCCTGAATTATATTCCATTTTACAGATATATCACATTTTATTTATCCATTCCTTCAACAGCAGAGACTTGGTTTCTTTTCACTTTTGGACCATTTGAATAGTGTTGCTAATATCATTTGCGTACAAGTATTTGAATACCTGGTTTCGATTCTCTCAGGTATATATACCTAAAATTTAATTTCTGGGTTGTAAATTCATTCTATATTTAGCTTTCTAAAGAACACCAACCGATTCCATTATACACCATTATATTTTTGCACCAGAAAAGTACAAGAGTTCTAATTCCTCCACATTCTTGCTACTGCATGTTATTCATTTAAAATTATTATTATAGTCATCCTAGTAGGTTTAAAGTAGTATCTCATTAGGAGAAACTCCTTCATTTGCATTTTCTTAATGACTAAAGTTATTTTTTTCATATGCCCATTGGCACTTGTATATCTTCTGTGGAGACATGTTTATTCAATCCTTTGTCTATTTTTAAATTGGGTAGTTTGTCTTTTTGTTATTGAGTTGTAAGCATTCCTTGTATATTCTGGGTACTTGACCTTATCAGATATATGATATGTATACATTTCCTCCCATTCTGTAGATTGTTGTATCTGTTCTTTGATGAACATAAGTTTTTCATTTTGATCATGTCCAGTTTGCCCATTCTTTATTGTTTTGTTCATGCTTTGTGCCATATCTAAGAATTAATCAACCAATCCAAGATTTTATAAACTTCTACTCTAAGCTTACTGGAGTGGGTTTTCTTTCCTCTGTGTCTTTTTCTTTTTTTCTACAAAACAAAACATCTGATTAGCATGCTCTGTAACCCATACTATGCTTTTCTATATCTGTGTTTATGACCATATTGATAAAGCGGTTCAGGAAGGAAGCAGTTATGCTATAGAATCCTAAAGCAGAAGCCAACAGAAGACTAAAAAATAATATACATTTAATTATTTAGTATGTTAAATTTAAAATACCCATGTCTTGTAATCCAAAAATGCCAATTTTAGAGACTCTAATGAGAACATAATAATTCCAGTCCATAAAGATATATGATGGCATTTATTGAAGCAATCTTCATGGTGGAAAAAAGAAAACAAAAGAAGACTTAATGAGTGTGGATACAGTGGATTAAAGTATACTAAAAAATAAAAAAGTTTATTTTTCAAAGAAAATTAATAAAATTATGTGTATTGAAATGGAACTATATCAAGAATTATTGACAAATTAAGAAAAAAACAATTTGAAAAATTCTCAGAAACTGAGAAAGTCTATTTAAAGCAAAAATCTTTCTATGTAAAAAATATTTTATGTGAAAACATGAAAAAAAATTAGATAAGGTATAAAATCTCATTTAAAAAAATTTAGTTGAGCTATCAAAGCAAAGCTCCCTGGAAATCAGAACAAAGACTGAAATAAAAATCAAGGAAGTTAAGGAAAAATTGGTGTCCAAAGAGATGTGACAGTCTTTGTATAGAAAACACTGGGATTCAAGATACTGCAGCTTCTGTGAGAGTTATTGGACACAAAAAATAGCAAGATTGGGTTTTTAAGAATATCGGATAATGTAGTTATTAAACAGAATCTATAAAATATGTATGTTAAAGTACTTAAAATCTTGAGGAAAACTGAGTCCTATGCTCTTTCCACTACACCACACTGTGTCTCCCATTCATAGAGGATTTGTCCTTTACACATTCAGTTTCTCACTGAAGAAAGGAAGAGATGACATACTATTTTTTATCAGAAGACAGAACTAAAAAGAAAATCAGGTAAACAAAAAATGAGTTTGCCACAATGTTATAAATATTTGAAGATTCACTTCAAGAAGAAAAATTTGAATCCAGAATGGAATGTGATACAAGAAGAAATTTTGGGATGAAAGATACATAAATAAGTCAGTGAGTAAGTAACTAAAATATGTAATTTCTTGTTAGCATATGATAATGACCATGAAGGAAAATAATGTAGGACAGGAATATATCAAAGGGTATTTTTCAATTTTAAGTAAAATGGACAGGTAAGGTCTCGCTTTGAAGGTAATGTTTAAGAAAAGAAAAAAAAAAGATGAAGATAGTAGTTAAATAACTGAGAAACAAGTATTCCAAAAAGAGAGCATTGTGCAGAGAGAAGGCCCGAAGCAGGGGTATCTGCTGTGCTTGCCTCGGTCAGGCAGGAGGTCTGAATAAATTGGGAGAGGGCTATTGAGCAACGAGGCGAGAGAATGAAAAGCACATCAGACCTTATAAGAGCTCATAGGCCAAAGTGAAGGTTCACTTTTTCTTAAGACTTGAATGGAAAGAGGTTTCAATACACTTATCTGAAAGAGCATAAGCACCTGTATGTTCACTTCAACATTATTTACAGTTGCCAAGATACAGAAGTAGTCCAAGTGTCCATCAATAGATGAGCGGATAAAACAACTATGGGATATTTACACAATAGAATGCTACTTGGCCATAAAAAAGAAGAAAATTTTACCATTTGCAAGGGTATAGATGGACCTAGAGAACATTATGCTAAGTGAAATAAGCCACTGAGAGAAAGAAAAATATCCTATGATTTCACTCATATGTGGAATCTAATGAACAAACTGAACTAGCAAGAAAACAGAGACATAATCATAGATAGAGAGAAGGAGGACAGCTGTGGGGAGGTAGGTTAGGGGGTGGAGGGATTGAGCAAAAAAGAAAAGGACTCATAGACGTGGAAAACAGCGTGGTGATTGCTGGGGGTAAGAGGGTAGAGGAGGACTAAACAGTAATGGGAAAAAGTACAATAAAGATTAAAAAAGGAAAAAAATGACACTATTCATATTTGATAATATGCTACATGGGAAAAAGACTGAAGAAGGAGACCAGCTAAGGTGACCTGTTATATCCCAGGCGGGAGATAATGGTGGCTGGAAACAGGTGGTGACAGCGATAGAGGTAAGAAGAGGTTAAAGACATACTGGGTACATTTTCTAAGTAGGGATGCCAGCATTTGTGGAGAAAGTATGTGTGAGGTGTGGAAGATGACTCCAAGAATTTGGACCTGACAAACAGAAAAAATGATGCTGACATTAACTGAGATGGAAAACCTGCAAGAAGAGCTGTTTTGGAAATAAATACCAGAAATTCAGTTTTGGGCATTTTAGTATTGATATGTCTTTAAAAACTCAAGTAGAGATTTTGGGCAAGCAAAATGATAATTAGACGTCACCAGAGAGAAAGCCAAATAAAATATCAATGAGATAATTTTTTCCAATGAGAGTATTGGAAAAACAAAAACAAAACAGGGTTATTATTTTTACCTATTTGGACTATCAATTATTAAACACTTTCAGTAGAAATTTGGCAGAATTTAGGAAGTTACAAAAACTTGTTCTCTGCTCTTTTGGCTGAAATATTTTGTGATGATATAAAAATTAAACAGGCACACTTTGGAAAGAATCAAAATTTAAAATATAAATATAATTAAACCTTTTAATTATATAGAATTACTTGATATCATTTTTATAGAGAAAAGTAAAAATCTATTTTCATGTATATTTGAACAAATAAATGAGAAGATGCACATGACATTCCTTATCAGTGACTTTAAGATGATAGAATTATAGAAATGGATATAATAAGACATTGAATTTTTATCTGTCACTGTATTAATCAGAAAGTTGTTAATCATTAGGAACATTTAGGATCAAAAGATAGATTTTAAAGTGTATTTGCAATATGAGATGGAGCATGATTAATTCTCTGTTTCCTCTTAGTTGCATAGGTAATTTTCCATCAATTAGAACTTGATAGTTCTAGTGCAAGTACACACTCCACTTGGCCTTTTTTGAACTTTTGTTCAAGCAGTGAGTTGCTCATATCCTTTAGAATATCAGCAGAGGCTAAAGAAAAACACCCTGGCTACTTAACCTCAACACAGTCAACAGGATGAAGGAAATTATACTGTAAGTTAATGGGTAAGATGTGACTATCTCAACTTTTGACTGTTTTCCTCTTGCTGCCTGAGTCTGAATTTCCCAAAGAACAAATTTCTCAGGAGTGCTGGATTGCAGAGGAGTGAGGACAAATTTGCTCGGAAATCTTACATATTTTATTGACACCACACTCAGCTGTTATATCCATTTTGGGAAATCTCCATAATTTTCAACTTGTAAACTTTTTAAGACCTTTCTGCCTTTTACATGTGTGTAATCTGAGTGGTGTTATCAATGTTTTTGTAAATATTTACTACGTTTTTCTATTTATCTTATTAATTCCAACAATTTTGTATTCCCATAAAACATTTGTAAACATTTAAAAAAAAAACAAAAAACAATTCCTTTTAAATATCTTTAGTTTTACATTTATTTGCTCCCCTTGATAAGAATTGAAGCAAGCATTAAAATAGATTACAAACAATATTCAATATAAATCTACTGTTTATTTCCTGTGATGAGCCAAGTATACTTCCAAATATATGTCAGTTACTGGAAGTGGATGAAATATTATTTATTCAACAAGGTGCCAAAAATCATGATTACATTCCTAAACAAGTGTTATTCTCCCCCCAACCCCAGTGAAGTCCAGTTTAGATTTTATTGAATAATGCTCATTGAGCACCTAGGTCCTAAGGATGTTTTTTGAAAAAATCTATTTTATTTGATGACTTATCAGAACTAAATTAGTTATAAGAAGACAAATGCAATGACATTATATTTTAAAATTTGAAAAGGAGACAAATGTCTTTCTCTTTCACTTTACCTTGACATGAGTAAAGCATTCCACAGGGAGAGTCCTTAGAGGTTAACTGTGTGCAAAATGGCAGAATTTTGGTCAATAGCACTTAGAATTGAATAAAACTTCATAGTCTGAATGATACCTGTACAAGAAAGGACAAGGCAGGAAAACTGCACCATCTATCTTGGGGGAGCCTGCCAGACAACAACAAATACACACCAGGTAAGACTGCATGACTGAAACTCAGTAAAATGATGAACTATTTTTAGCTTAGCTTTTTTCCTCTGTATTTAAAAAGTCATGACTGAGCTTTGTGTTCATATTTTCATGAAATGATGGCTAAATAGCACCAGCTAGAGCCAAAGACAGAAAAGGCAAGCACCCCTATATGTTTCTGCCAGCTATGCCTTTGCTATCCCACGTTGGACATATTTTGAATAAATCCTGCCAAATATTTAGATATGTGCCAGACTAGACAGAGACTCCTTTATGAACCATTGAACTCTCAGACCCAGTATTACAACCATGAATGACTGGGCTTGTAAGACAATATCCTTCTGGTACTAAAGTGAGTGAAAGAAACACTGTCGTATCAAGGAATCACTGAACTAGAAGGAATTGAAAAGTCAGATCACTTGCACTCTAATCATGCTAGTGTCAAAATTATTTGGCTATATTCTTTTGCTCAGTAAATATTCATATTTCTTATAAATAAGAGAAATTTTTTTATTCTTGGTCATGAAATTATAAATTTCTTAATCATGATCTATTTCTCCCAATCATTGTTAAAAGATTAGATTCTTTGATCAAATCTCTTTTCTAAATGAGTCTCTTAAATCATGGACTAATTTATAAATATGTCTGTAATTGATTTTTTAAAAAAGTCATCAATAACATAATTGAAATTTAGATTTATAGTAATTTTTTAAAAGAGGTAACATTTTATTTGAACACATTGAAATATTTTTTCTCCAATCTCATAGTTAAAATGCATCATTAAGTTGATAGTGAGTTTTGTTTTAGGTTACACATATAGAATCTTTTTCTTTTACATCATTTTTGTTCCTTGGTAAATTCTTAAGTATGAATTTAGATTGTAGATTAACTTCAGAGTTTTCTTCAGTAGCATTTCTTTGAGTGATTATACTTTGTCCCATACTAGGCTGTGCAACAAGATTATGACCTCTAATAAATTATGATCATTATATTTCAGGAAAAAGTAATCTGATTAGTAAGATAAACAGGTAGGTAACTGGTTAAAATCTCCGTTGCTTCAATGAACAGTCAAGGGCCATACAATGTATGATGGGGTAGAATTTATATCTTGTTTCATCTGCTTGAAGAATTTGTTTGAGGTCATAAATACATTTTTGTTTTGTCCCATTAGAAAAAAGACAATGTTATTATTTTTCTTTCTTCTTTTAGAATGCCATGGTGCTATTTGAATTTTATGATGAAGAAAACAACTATTATTTTTCAATATTATTCAAATAAAAGTAATATTTAGAGTTCAGGATGGTTGGCAATGGCAATCCTATGAGCCAAATGTAAAGAGATTCAAACTAAGACATGTTAATAGCATCATCATGAACATGCATGGAGCTAACCAAGGAATATGCTTGTGGTTCAGACTGATATGTGTATGTGACAGCTAGGGGTAATATCTAATTTGTGACCTGCTGAATATGTCAAAAAGTGAGAAATAAGAGCAACATTTAGTTACATGAAAGAAATGAGATAGATAAATTGCTTAGAGGGAGGTAAAGAAGAGGAATTTGGTTTATTGTAAGAAAACAACATTTTTTACAGCTGTGTTTTTTAACATATACTCTAGTTCCAACAAACGTTATGTTAAATCAACAAGTAGTTTCATAGTCCAGTAATTGAAACATTGCAAGAAACAATGAAGAATAGATTGACTTATAACAAGATTGTAGTAGACATTTGTTATAATGATTTGGAAGAGAGTGATGTTTAGACCATGGTGGTAAAAAAAAAAAAATTAATGGCAATATGTTAAAACCAACACATACTTGGAAATTAAAAGAAATTCTGATCGCCTGTATGTGGAGTATCAAAAAAAAAAAAAAAAAGAGAGAGAGATGGGTGAGGACGGCTCCAGGGATTTTTCTATTGAACAAATGGAAGGATAGTAAGCCATTTAGAGACAAAAAAGATGCCAGGGGGAAGATTTTGGAAATGGAACCAAAAAGTTCAGTTTAGAATGTATTATGTATAAGTTGTGTATAAAGCATCCAAGAAGATGTGTTCAGTTGTCACAGATATGAGTCTTGTGGTTTGAGAGAAGTTTGTGCTATAGACATGAATTTGGACACCAGTGGCATGTGCACAATATTTAAAACCATTAGGTGGATAAGCTGTCCTTTTCACTGTCCTTTCAGAAATGAGCATGGACAGAGAACTGAATCCTGAGGCACTCTTATGTTCATGTGCTGTGGGGGGAAGTCTCTGAAGAAAATTGAGGAGAAACAGAGAGAGCTGACTCTCAGCAGTCCACTGAAGAAAGTATTTTAAGAATAGAAAGTTAAGCTGCTAAATACTTGTTAGGGTTAATATTTTGTGGGACAAAATATTGCCAAGTTTTCTGCAGTGCAAAAGGAAGTTTGATGATTAAAGTAGTCATTGCAGCTTGTTGTGAAGAAGTAGACATTTGTAAGAAGAGCTGACTAACACTATCAGGAGAGTAACCAAATATATTAACACTTCTTCCCTTGTGGTTAAGGGTGTGTGTTTGTGTGTATGTGTATACATACACACACATATATATACATACACACACACACACACACACACACACACTGGAGACAGGAGAACCAGCAGAAGGGATAGCACACTTAAAAATTCAGCAAGTAATAAGTCAGTAATAAAGGTGGTTTAGTGATAAAGCTTTTAGAAAATGTATATTTATATAACTTATTGTTGGAAGCCGTCCTGCCTTGTTTCAGGGACTATAGTCTTGCCTACAGGTGAGAGGGCCCCAAGGCTGGAAATAATCAAGGAGACCTTGGGAAAACAGGCCACCAAGGAGATGAAACCTGTCCTCCTGGCAGGGGCACAGCCCCTGCCTCCCTTGCATCCACCCTCTTGGCTCTGTGATGGTCAGTTAGTCAAAGACAAGTAAGATCTCTCACAAGGAAAGACGACCTAAGACAGACATGGCCAGTATGGGCAGAAGATAAGGACTCGGGGGACATGGAGAAAGGGAAAAAAGCCCGCACCCCTCGGCTCAGCTTGGACATGGCCAGAGTCCTCATTCTATCTGAAAGAAGTCTCCTTATCTCTTGGTGGCTCTGCCCTGTCCACCTGGCTCAGGCTTGAAACAATACTAAGGCTAGGTACAGCTCTAAACTGGATCTGGCGGTTTCCAGGGGGAAATCAGGCCTAGAAGTAAGTTCCTTGAAACATGCTTTGTTCTTTCCTCAAAAGCTATGATTACCAGCTCACACTGGGAAGGAGATTTACATTATTCAGATTCTGACCTGAGGCAGATCTCTTGTATTCCTTGTATTGTTATCTATGATCTCTATCTGTTTTCTGTAAACATAGCCTTTTGACATTGATTGATGAGCTTTGCATCCATACCCCTGAGTATATGGTTCTCAATAAAAGCCTTTGGACACAGGGGTTCTGGATCTTCTCCACTAGAGGGAAGAGCCCTGTCTCCTCTCCTGGGAAACAGACCAGTGTTTGTGATGACTTGTGTTTATTCTCCCCATCTGTGACAACCGCGGGATAGGCTCCGCGGGATTCAGAGCCCTGCTCCCTCCTCAGCTGACCCCAGACAGTGACCCTCAGATCCAGGAGTGCCCTGTGTGGTGCTCCCTGCAACAACTTTTATCTTTCGTGCAGGAGATACATAAACCAGTAACAGTCATTTATTATTATTATCAAGTATTACATAATGTATTTAATTGTACGTACTCTACAGTATTTTTATACACCTGGCAACACAGTCGATTTGTTTACAATGCATCACCACAAACGTGAGTAATGCACTGTACTGGGAAACTATGACGACTACAGTGTTATTAGGTAATAAGAATTGTAGCCCGTCAATGGCAGGAATGTTATGTGACACATGACTGCTATTTAATCTTGAAAGTAACCAACTTTCTTCTAATATCTGCCTTATATTGACAATTATACTTTTTTAGCCTTTTATTCATAGGTAAATTTCAAAGCGTAACTTGTGAGATACTACAGAAATAAAGCATATATTTGTTGAATTACTAAATTAAAAATAATAGAGAAAAAAGTGAGCACTTTGAAAAATAATTTCACACTGTGAACTCATAGCTATGTTCTTTCATTATTTGAATCCTCTTCCTTCTGGAGAGGAGCTCTGGGCGTGAGTGAAACTGAAGATTCCAGAGTTTTTCCTGCAGGGAGTTCCCCTTGATTTGTTGTAACATTCTCTAGTTGTGAGCCAACTTAGAGGCTGATAACCTCTTTATTCCCTATGGATTTCAAATAATTCCTCCAAGAAAGATAAGTTTCTAGTAGTTTTTCAAAGCTGGTAGGGTTGCTGTTTTGAATCTCAAGTTAAAAAATAAAGATAGTCAAATGTGGTAAAATACAAACTCAGATTCTCTTGGAGAGAGTCTGCTTGCATCAGTCACATGTACATAAAGACAAATGTGAATTTTTATACCTTTAAGGAGATGCTTTCTTTTTCACTATATCTCCTAAAAACCTTGTACCATAAAAGGTATTATAACAATCATCCTTTAGGCAGATATTTATATTTGCATACACCTCTTAGTCTTCCTTATTCACTATAGATTACAGAAGTTCTGAACAATGTAAAAAGGCATGGAAGTAAATAAATATGGAAATAATTAAATTCCTGTTTCATCCAACTTCTCTATTGGTTTTAGTAAAACAAATTCTGAATTAAGAAAATTGTTTTATACGTTCTTGCATTTGAATCATATTAAGTCCAGATGATCAGACTAAACCTGCTCATTGGCTCATGACAATCTGGAATGCTATGATATTTAAGTATTCACTTGTTAAGATATTAGTGAATCCTGTTGTTCAATCCAGATGAGAGTTTGACATTATGTTTTAAAACACATAGATGGAGAGCAGGATGACAGCTGGGGAGGGGGAATGTTAGGGGGTGGAGAGATTGAGCAAAAAGGAAAAAGGACTCATGGACATGCGCACAGTGTGGTGAGTGATGGGGAGAGAGGAGTATAAGGGGACTGAAAGGTAATGTAAAAAATACACTAAAGATTTAAAAAAAATTTTAATGTACTTCAAAACTTTTGAGGTATTTATGGGGCAATGATTTCTTAGTTGGACCCTAAGACAAAAGTATAAAATCAATGTAAATATAAATATTTTATATCTATTCTGACCCTCCAGATAGCCCAAATGCCTAGTTATTCACCTGTGATGTGGTAGAAAAAAGTTATCAACATTAGAAGCAATGACTCTTGCTTTTTGATACTGGGTGCACTGCTTGCATTTTTAAATACTGTTTTCTTTACTTTAAACTAATGACAAAATTATGACCTCACATAGATGTTGTTAGGATTTAGTCATAAAATATATGTAAGAGGAAAACTTTGAACAGCTAATACATGGAATACAGTGAACATATTTTGTCATATGGCTTTGAGTGAGTGTTTTATCTTGTTTTCAAATTTCTCTTTGCAATCACAAAAGATGTTAGCTAATAAATCTAAAATATTTTGTTATGCACAGTACTTTTATAATCTTAAAATTTTCTCTGACAAAACAGGAAAACAGTATAACATGCTTAAATTTGAACCAATAATATAGTACAATCTAAATAAATTTGAAATAATTTATGGATTAAACAAATATTTCTTGAGCACCTGCCATGCATTAACCCTTCTAGGTGCTGGAACTACATAGTCTGCAGGTACCCGTTAGGCTAACACTTAAGAGTGAAAATTGCACATTAAATAATCAAATGAATAATATAATAACTCCAGAAAATCTTAGATGCTATGAGGTGAGTTATAGAGACTAACGAACTAAATAGAAACTAAAAATGTTGGGATGACTATTGTGTATTTTGATTTAAACAACCTTAGAAGGCATCTCTGATGAAATGACATTTGAACTGAGACTTTAATGGTGATTTCAAAATTTGTGACATTACTATGACTACTGTGTGCTTTATTATAAGTGTTCATTCATTGAGATGGAATAGACTGAAAATTTTATACAAAAAAATCGGTGCCTTTTAAGCACCAGAATTATTTGGTATGTCATAGTTTGGAATAAGCCATATTTTGTGACAAGAGAATGTTCTGGCAAAGTGGCCGTGACCTTCCTGCTCCTGTCATTTATTTCAAATCTCCATTGTTATGTTTTAATGAGCTCTGTTCTCTAATTTTAGCTCTTTGGAATAAAGTTTTTTCTGTTGTGTCTTTTGGACCATATTATATACTTTGTATATAAACTCTTACAGAACTTGGAAGTTTACAAAAAGGAGTTATCCTCTGGGCACAAATCAAAGTTATTTTTGTGTCCACCACAATATCTCATATCACATTATTAAGCCCCTGATTTTTTTCCTTAACTCTACACTTTTCAAAATAATAATTTCAGTTGTGCTGGTCTGTAATATTTATAATTTTGATGGTTTAACAGACTATTTAATGTAGTATGTGCCATATGAAATTCATAATAGAAATTCCTTTTTGGTATCAGTACAAGTTCAAATAACAAACTACCAATGGTGAGGGATCTTTTCACCTGCAAATCATTCTTTGGCCAGAAATACATACACTCATAGTAAAGCATTCTGTTTGCTAGCCCTGACAGGGGTTGTATTAGCTTTCCAGGTGTCATTTTTATGTTTTTTGTTTGTTTGTTTGCTAGTTTTGTTTTGTTTTGTTTTTTGCTATAACATAATTAAACAGCACATTGTGAAGTCAGGACAACCCATTTACAGCTTTAAAACTTGAATTTAGAGTGATAATTTAAAAAGTTATTCTGGTTGAAAAAGTTGATTTTACCAATGTGCCTCACAGATATATAAGCATCCAGATTAACTGTTAATTTTTAAAATTAAATTAATGTTTAATTTTTAAATAATCTTCCTTTTATAATTATACCTTCACTCTTCTGCACAGTGGTTCAACTAAAACAATAAATCAACCCAGATATGATTATAATGTTTCTATAATAATCTAACTTACAAATGTTCCAAAATTTTTTTAAATTTTTAATTTAAAATCTGCAAAATTACTTAATATTCATTCTCTTTCTCTCTTTCCTCCTTTCTTCATCTTTCTTTCTCATCCTTATATTCAATATCTTTTTTTCCTCTCTGCTTTACATCAGATTCTCAAATTTTTCCTGTTGACCAATTTACTAATTGGTGGCCTAACACTTATATTTTAAAACACAATTGCACAAATAAAAGAAATCTAAATGAACATAACATGTTATGAAAGGCTCTACATACCTGGACATTTTTATTTCTATTGTTATAAATTTAACTGTAATAATACTTATGTACTATACATACATACATCACACATGCATTGGAGTTAATGTATTTCAATAATGTGTTCAAGCATATTTATGCACACACACATATAAACACACACACATTTATAAAGTACTTTTAACCTGTACTGATTAGAAATTATAAAATAATTTCTTATAGTAATAATTTCACATTCTGGAATCATATGTATAAACTATAAAGAAAAAGTGTTGATGAATAGTGTAACATAAGGGTTTGCTATAAATTTCCAGTTTTTCCTCAGAAAGAAAACAGTGAAAACGCTTGGCATAAGTAAGAGGATAGTATCTTTCATGGTAGCACCTGTGATTATTTGGTTTTTGTTAATCCTTGTTTTATGTCACATGCATTCTTGTGACACACCCTTTTCTACTAGTATTGTAGGGGTTTCTGTTTAGTTCTTTCTTCCCTTTGTCATCTTTGCTCCTGCAGACAGTTTACTTTTAGTATAGTCTTAATTGACTCTTGAAATTTCCTTCCTGCAATTCTATACCCTAAAATATTTGCAGCTACTCCTTGAGTTAGTAAATTACCTTCTCTTACTATCAGTTTTCTCATCTGTATGATAGAAATCACATACTTATCTAGTGGTGAAGATTAGAGACAATACATAAAAAGCTCTACAATTGAGTCATACAAAAAATTTTCATTATCTCAATCTTAAAGAAGCAAAGGATGTGGAAAATGGAAGTTGAATTTTATGTAAGTGACTTTGTGGCAAATTAATTAGCATTGTAAATGAAGATGGTTTTTAGTAAGCGGATTTTGAAATAAACATCTGTAATTTCTTAGGTTGCACCAAAGACAAACTATTTCCTGATAAAGAATTTCTGTTGTTTAGAAATGACTTTTAAAACATTTAAACATTGACATTAGTTTAGGAGCTCTAGATTATTTCTTAATAAAATTGCATTGGATACTGACATGTTTTATAGAAGAAGGAAGGAAATTTTGCATTCTCACTTGGGGCAAGAATTCAGTCAGAAAAATCCACAAAGGAAAACAATTCTAGAGATTTCAAGATGATGGAGGAATATGTGGAAGTCACACTGACCTCCTCCTGGGACCAACCTGGAATTACAGCTACATTGTGGAGAAATCACCTGGAACAAACAACTAAACAATAGCGAAAGAGGAGCCTTGTAACCTCAGAGACAGAGAATAGGTTTTAACACAATCTAACTGGTAAGGAGTGTGGTAGAGACTCGAGAAACTGGGGTGGGGGGTGCCTACGGGCGACAGCATTAGAAGAATACTGAAACAGCCAGTTGGATCCCCCTGAGAAGAGCAGGGTCTAAACCAAAAGCAGGGATCTCTAGCCCACAACACCAGAGCCCAAAAAGTACACAGAAAACAGCTAGCTGCGAAAAGTGGCAGGGTTGCTCTCTGCCAGAGACAGGCAGCTAGAGACGCAAACAACTGTTTAAAGGACCAAGGCATAAATTTTTATTTGCAGCCACTTACCATAGTTTCCGGCAAAGGTGGGGGCAGAGTGGGCTGGAGACCCTGAGGACAGACTGGGGAAGGAGGCTTTGGGGAGAGAACTGAGAGAGCAGCTGACGAGATCTTGGTGCTGATTCATCCCCGATGCGGCAGCAGCCATCTTGCTCAGGCACAGACCAACTCCCCCTGAATGGCACCAGCATCAAAGGACCCAATATCCCCACCTCTAGGCGGGATTCCAACCTGCCCTGTGCTGTCTAAACTGCCTGCTAAGTGCAGAGTGGCAGCCACAGAGAGTAGATCCCTGGCTAAAAGGGGCACAGATAGGTCTGGTGACACTTGAGGAGAAACTGGGAACAGAGGCTTTGGGAAGAGAATAGAGAGAGTAACTGGGGGGGGGGGATCCTGGTCGAACACCTCCCCCATATGGCAGCAGTGTGAGAGGATGCAATATCCCCACCCCCAGAAGGGATTCTGCCTCGCCCTGAGCTGTCTAAGGTAGAGTGCAGAGTGACTAGATTAACAGCTGAAGGAGACAGCAACAAAGAGTAGATTACTGGAAATCTCAAACACAGCCTAAGGTCAGACAGAGACAACATCTGACATCATCAGAGGCAGATCTAGAAAGTAAAAACAGCAGTCTCCAACCATAGAACTTCTTGCCACAAAGTCAGGAAATTAAGACGGATCAACTTAAGAATCAGAAGCAAAAGAGAAGAGTCTTACAAATAATGGGAAGACAAAAAAACACCCCCCAGTCAAAGGAAAAGGAGGAATTTCCACAAAGAGAACTAAATGAAATAGAGACAAGTAAACTATCAGATATTGAATTCAAAACAATGGTTCTAAGGAAGCTCATGTGAGCTCAGTGAGCTCAGAGAAAATTACCAAAAACTACAGGGAAACTACGAGGAACTTATTGCAAACTATATCAGCATGAAAAAGGACAAAGAAACTTTCAATAAGAGACAAGAGGAAATGAAGAATACAACTTCTGAATTGAAGAACACAGTAGAAGGAATCAAAAGCAGGCTAGATGAAGCTGAGGACCGAATCAGCGAGCTGGACAGCAAGGTAGAAAAAACCTCCTAGAAAGAGCAAGTAAATGAAACAAGACTCAAAAAGAAGAGGCATTTAGGAAAATGCAGGACAACCTGAAATGTAATAATATCCATATAATAGGGATATAAGAAGGAGAAGAGGATGAGGAAGGGATAGAGAACCTTTCCCTTCCCTTTGGGTTTGGAAAAGTCATGATGGAAAACTTCCCTAATTGGAGGAGAGAAAAAGTCACACAAGTCCAGGAAGCACAGAGGGTCCCATTCAATAGGAACCCAATGAGGCCCACTCCAAGACATATCATCATTAAAATGGCAAATATCAAAGACAAACAGAGAATCCTAAAGGCAGCAAGGGAGAAAGAGGTAGTAACATACAAGGGATCCCTGATACGGTCAACAGCTGACTTCTTAACAGAAACACTACAAGTCAGAAGGGAATGGCAAGAAATATTTCAAGTCATGAAAAGCAAAGGCCTGCAACCAAGACTGCTCTACCCAGCAAGGCTCTCAATTCAAATGGAAGGCAAAATAAGGAGTTTCCCAGACATAAGAAGGCTAGAATACACCTCCACCAAACCAGCACTGTAAAATATGCTAAAGGGACAGCTTTAAGATGAAGAAAAAGTTTCTAGTTCCTTTCAGAGTTGCCAATACTTGATATTACCAATATTTTTAATACTCATTAATCTGATTGTGACAATGGTGTTATTTTAATTATTCCTTTATTATTTATTGAAAACTAATCCTGTTTTTGTATATTTCTTGCCTATTTGTATTATTTTAAAAAAAGCTTTAAATGACTTTTTGGTATTCTCTATCCATTTATTGATTAAAGGTTTATAGAACTTTTTTTCCCTTAAAAAAACCCAAAAAACAAAACAAACAAAAAAACCCCAAAACCTATTAACCATATTTTAGATGTGTTGCAAATACTTTCCTATTCAATTCCTGTCCTTTAACCTTTTTTATATGTATATTACTATATAGTCTTAAATGTTTAATATAGTCATATTGTCAACATTTACTATATAGCTTCTGGATTTGAATATTTTACTTCAGGTCATGAAAAATATTAGTTCTATTTTCTTCTAAAACTCCTTAGATTCTACATACTGATTTTTAATGCACCTGAATATTCTTGTATAATGTGTTAAATAGGGCTCTATATTTGTTTTATTTCAAGTAATAGTGGTCTATGCACCTTATTTGTTGAATAAGCCTAATTTTCCCCATTGATTTGAAATATCAACTTAATCATATATTATATTGTTAGACAGATATATATGTTTGTCTCTAGAATGCTCATTATATCTCATTGATTTAATTGATTATTTCTGTGCTGGTGTCATGTTGGTTTAATTGCTGAGACTTTATAATGGTTTTAAATTTTTTAAATATTTTATAATTAACTTTGACATTTAAAAAAATAAATAAAATCAATCTGCATTAAAGAAAGAAAGAATGAACGAAAGAAAGGAAGAGAGGGATGGAACTCCTACCTTTTGTGACAACATAGATGGAACTGGAGAATATTAAGTGAAATAAGCCAGTTGATGAAAGAGAAATACCATATGATCTCACCTATAAGTGGAATCTATTCAACAAAATAAACTAACAAACAAAATAAACCACAGGCATGGAAACATGGAGCAGACTGAAAGTGTCTTCACCCAGAGGGGATGGGAGAAGAGGACAATAGTAGAAAGAAGGGGAAGGGACTAGACTAAGAACATGTATGAATGATCCATGGACATGGACAACAGAGTGGGAATTGACTGCGGGAGCAGGCGGTGGGGGTAGGATGGGAGGAGAGGGGTAAAGCGGTAAAAATTGAGACAACTCTAAGAGAATAAACATGATTTATAAAGAAATAAAAATAAAAATGTAAAAAAATAAAATAAAATAAATTAAAAAATGACATGTTTTATAGACACAATATTCTTTGTCATATTAAGAATGCTTGAAATATATTGAAAGAAAATATGATTACTAAAAAACAAATTTTAAAAATCAAATTTTCTAGAAAATAAGCTCACTTTATTATTTTTATTGGGAAAGTATCCAAAACTACATATCATATTCAGAATGATACATTTAAAAAAATAAACTGAAGAGTATAACAGATACTTTATCATCCCCTGGTTGGACATTCTCCCTAATAAAGGGCATGCTAATCCCTTAAGACTTGGTCAAGGTTACAATGGCCTCAGCATGAATTCCATGGTGGATCAAAAGGAGCTGCAGCTGAGAACTATCGGTCTCTGGTGTCCTGTCTTTATTAATGAAAATCTGTAATTCTTTATCGGTAGATAAAGATAAAGTATGACTATGCAAGCATAGTATTAACAATAACAAAATTTCAAAACATTTAATAATGCAGCTGGGGAATTTTATCCTCTTTTTTACAAAATAAAATTATACATCTTTCTTGTTGTTTTGTTATATAACAATAAGCATATTAAATATACTTACAAAGCGGATTGTACACATTCATAGTCATAGTGATCACCAACTGAAATTATGTAACATTCCGTGGTATCAGCCATGGTCACAGCATGGTATATGTGATTATTTTGGTGGCAGGTAGCTGAAACTTGGACCCTCAAGGAACTGAATCATCTGATGTGACAATTGTGCAATTTTGAGGTAATCCTTTCTGAGAACAGTACAAGGAAAATTTTCACTGTGGATAAAATGAATTGATGGGCTCTCTGGAGTTGAGAGGAGATAGGAAGAGAAGGTTAAAGTTTCTTAAAAGTGTAATGAAATCAAACTTTATCCATCCCCTGGTTTTGTTAGAAACTGTTTTATATTGACCATCACACGTAACTTCTGAACCAGGTAGAGAAATTAAAATCTACTCTGCCTTAATTCTTTCAACACATTCATCTCTCTTAACTAGAATGGTAACTTTAAAATGCTGGTTTAAAAAAAATAAAGAAGCATGTTTATTGGGCCAGCGGATGAAGAAGAAAACAAAATAAATTACACCAACTGTTGATCCCTCAGATTTCTCCTTATGTCTGCACTTGAAGAAGGTTGGCTTTGGACATTCTCCCTAATAAAGGGCATGCTAATCCCTTAAGACTGGTCAAGGTTACAATGGCCTCAGCATGAATTCCATGGTGGATCAAAAGGAGCTGCATCTGAGAACTATCGGTCTCTGGTGTCCTGTCTTTATTAATGAAAATCTGTAATTCTTTATCGGTAGATAAAGGTAAAGTATGACTATGACTCTCTCCAATATATTTTATTTTCCAATTTCTATAGGGCGTTTGTTGTTGCTATTAATTTTGTGTCTTGTTTCTTCCATGAATTTTCAAAAATATTTTAATAATCCACACTCTACCATTTGTCGAGTTCACATTTTATCATTATTTTAATGTTATATTTTCACTATATTTTGTTAATACTTTCATGTAATCTGCTTTATTTTTATCATTTCTTAGATATTTTTATAAACAAATTAAGACCTACTTTACTGAGATTATTCTAAAAAAATATTACTAGAATGCTTTGTTTTCTAAATATCTAAAAATATCAAAAAAAAAATGTATTTTACCCTCTTGAATGATTTCATAGCTATGTAATTTATTCTTAAACTACCAACCATTTATTTCAATAGCCCAATATTGATTCATTGATTTTTACTATAGTCACTGTTGCATATGAAAAGACTGATGATCCCCTCTTTCCCAAATATATTTTGTTGTGACCTTCTGGTAGCTTTGGCTTCAGTTTTCTTAATTCTTTAAAGATTTTCTAAGGTTATCACAATAGCTTACCCATGTGAAAAGTATCATAAGGACTTTATATAAAAATCAATTTGTTTAACCCTTTAAAAATAGTCTGTTGGGGAGATATAGCAATTCATATTTTATAGATGAAAACATTGCTATGCTGAGACATTAAGGAATTTTCCAAAGCTCATAAGTTAGTAAATGGCTGAGCATATAGTTAAACCTATTCATCAGGCTTTAGAGTCTGTGTTCCTTGACCATAGCAATATTCACTGACTGACCTGTGTTTCTTGCCCACTTTCCTAAATGGCTTGTGTTAATTTTTTGCCTATTTAAGTCTATTGTGGGATCACTCTGTTCTCAGGTGTTTCTACCTGTTGAGATCTCATAGGTAGTTGAGGACTTATACTCAGTGCAAGAGGATAAGCTCTCTTCCTTAAGTTTTATGAAATTCAGCTTGGAAAGCTTTGACCTCTGGCTTGAGATTTATAAGGGACAACTTGTCTCTATTCAGAGATAAGAAGGGATGATGATCTCTCAGCACTAACAACTACCTGAGATTATGTCAGCATTGTAAGATAGAATACAGGAATACATGAACAATTTAGCAGTGGCGGCCTAGGCCAATTTATGAGCAATGTCCCCAAATCCTACTTCTAATGGTGGAATCAGTGGTTTACCTATCTATTTCCATTGTAGGTCTTTATTCATGTTGAGTGATCATTTCTCCCCACTGGCTTATCTAACCCTTATACACACTTGTCCTCCATACCAATAATATTTATCACCTACAGAACCACATTGTGAGACAATTATAGGTTTCTTCCAGTTTCCACCAGAGGCTTCCTATAGTTTTTGTGCCTTCAGCAGGATAAGAGAAACAAATAGTATTTAGGTTTATGCATTCCTCCCAGAATTCGCCATCACTCATCAGTCTAACACAGAGTTTGGATGTAACAGCTTTGATTCCCTAAATTTGCATAAAGCTTTATGTCTTAACCTATTTTTCAGGAACATTTTATTTTTACTGTATGCTGGCTATAAAGACTAAGCCCTGAGCATTGTATTACACTTTTAAGAAGTAATATAGTTTTCCCATTAAAATAAAGTTATTCATTTTGTAAAAATTTACTGCAAATAGCAGTTATATAAATCCAAGACAACAGAAAAAGTACAATCTCAAAATATTGTCTGGTTCTAGATGCATAATATTTCCACTTGATTGTGAAAGATATATTTTTATTTACTTTCATGTTCTGTTTCTCAAGAGTCCCTATTTGTCCCTGGTGTAATTTTTAGTATATTGAGGAAAAAAATGTCAGCATATGGCTTGCTATTCCTGATTATCTATCAGTCCCAAGAGTGATAATGTTGGAGCTTCACAGTGTCAGTCTGTGGTTTTTATTAGCTTCCAAGTAATCCTACTATGTGATATATCTGGTATTTTAGTAGTATTTTAGAGAAGAAGCTATCCTTCCCTCAATAAGAGCTATAGAATATATTTTCTATTCTTCACTGATGATTCCTTTAAAATTTCTTTCTTCTTGCACTGAATACATTTTAGGTAGCAGGAATTATTTTAGTGCTTGACTTAACACAAAGTTCTCAGGGGCTTCAATATACAGTAAGTGAATTATTATTGTAACTTTGCCAGTTGTCCATATTCTTTGCTTTTGCTCTTATTCAGGTTAAATTTGTCCCCAAACAGATACACCTGACCAGCATCGGAGACTACCTTTAATACAGAATATAGCAGATGGATTCATTTTTTCTTTATATTTAATACTACCAATTATATATTTACCTTAAATTTTTCATCTGAACAAGAAAAAAATCACTCAATTTACTGTTTTACACTTTGACATTTTCTGTTACTGATGTTTACTTTCTGCCTGATGTTTCCTTATGACTCTATTTAAATCTTAGGGGGAAGTCTTATTCAAGTCAACCTAGATTTAATGAGAGATTATTTGATTCTGAAAAAGTAAACTAAAAAATGGCATTAACTTTCATGTTAGGAAAGAAACTATCAGTAAAAAATGAGAGATATATTAGTTTATACTTTCATAATTATTAATTATAAATTCATATGTAAATATATAATGTATATGATTTATAAATAGATATATAACAATATATAGCATAACATATACAAAAAATAGAGTATATTGCATATGTTAGCCGTGGAGAGTTGGCGAGCGTGTGTGTAACCCGCGCGGGCTGACGAGGGCTCACACCAGCTGGCAAGGCCTCCCACAGATTGGCACCGATATGGCCTGCGAGGGAGTGCACAGACCGGCAAGGGCAGGTGTAAATTGACCTGCCCGCCCGCGATTGCAGAGCGGCTCACAGAGTTTGTAGATCCCTGGCCGAAGGGGTCACAGAGCTGCCCTGAGTCCCTGGAGGAGAGAATGGAGACAGGATTAACCAGAGAGCCCTGGAGCTGACTTCCTCCCATTTCCGTAGTCTCCATTTGGCGAGGGCAAGCAACGCCCAAAGAACCAAAAGCGGGGAAAGCACACAATAGAAGACCCTAAACTGACCAGTGCCGGGGGTGCCCGCCGGCCAGGGGGGCCAGATGAGTACGTGAGGTCGCGTATAAGCCCCCAGGTCTGGGGCAAGCACGCGGGAGCCCAGGAGGGCGGGGGATCCTACGGCATTGGGGAGCGTGCTCAAGGAGCCGGCATGAGAGTACAGAGCGATCCAAAAAAATAGTCCATCCCTGACCGAAGGGGTCACAGAGCTGCCCCAAGCAGGAGTCAGACACAGACAGCAGACTCCTGGAAGGCTCAAACAAACAACCCAAGGTCATATAGGGTCAACAACTGACATCATCAGAGGCAGGCCCAGAAGGAAAAGTAAAGGGAAAAGTAAAGGGGAAAATAAATAAATAAATAAATTAATTAATTAATTAATTAATTAATAAAAAGACCCACCTACGACCATAGAGATTTAATCCACAAAGTCAGGAAATCTAGACAGCCCAATTGAAGCAGAAGCAAAAATAAATTTAAAAAAAATAAGTAAATTACTTAACAGACTGTCACAAAAATGGGAAGAAAAAGAAGTTCCCCCCAAATGAGTGGAAAAAGGGACTCCCCACAGAGAGAGCTCAATGAAATAGAGGCAAGGGAACTATCAGATATGGAATTCAAAACAATGGTTCTGAGGAAGCTCAATGAGCTCAGCCAGCTCAAAGAGAAACTGCAGAGAAACTATCAGGATCTTACAGCAACTATATCAGCCTGGAAAAGGACATAGAAACTATCAAGAAGACACAAGAGGATATGAAGAATACCATTTCTGAATTGAAGAACACAGTAGAAGGAATCCAAAGCAGGCTGGATGAAGCCGAGGATCGAATCAGTGAGATGGAGGATAAGGTAGAAAGAAGCTCCCAGAAAGAACAAGAAATGGAAAAACGGCTCAAAAAGAATGAAGAGGCATTTAAGGAAATGCAGGACAACCTGAAACACAATAATATCCATATAATAGGGATACCAGAAGGAGAAGAAGAGGAGCAAGGGATAGAGAACCTCCTCAAAAAGGTAATGATGGAAAATTTCCCTAATTTGAGGAGAGAAAGGCTCTCATGGATCCAGGAGGCACAGAGGACCGCACTCAAGAGGGACTCAAAGAGGTCCACTCCAAGACACATCATCATTAAAATGGCAAATGTCAAAGACAAAGAGAAAACCCTCAAGGCAGCAAGGGAGAAGGAGAAAGTAACATACAAGGGGGCCCCCATACGGCTAGGAGCTGACTTCTCAACAGAAACACTACACGCCAGAAGGGAATGGCAACAAATATTCCAAGCCATGAAAAGCAAGGGCCTACAGCCAAGGCTGCTCTACCCAGCTAGGCTCTCCATTAAAATAGAAGGAGAAATACGGAGTTTTCCAGACAAGAGAAGACTAAAAGAATACATCTCTACCAAACCAGCACTCCAAGATATGCTAAGGGGACTGGTTTAAGCAGATGAAGGAAAAGAATGAGAGAGAGAGAGGAACACAGGTACAAAGAGAAAAGATGAGTAAGTTTCTATCAGTAATATCTCTCAATGTGAATGGACTAAATGCCCCAATCAAAAGACACAGGGTAGCTGAATGGATAAGAAAACATGACCCACACATATGCTGCCTACAAGAGACCCACCTCAGAGCAAGAGACCTACACAGATTGAAAGTAAAGGGATGGAAAAAAATATTCCAAGCAAATGGGCATGAGAAAAAGGCCGGAGTTGCCATACTTGTATCAGACAAAGTAGATTTCAAAACAAAGGCCATAAAGAGAGACCCAGAGGGGCACTTTATAATACTTAAAGGAAGAATCTATCAAGAAGACATCGACATTGTAAATTTATATGCTCCCAATATAGGAGCCCCCAAGTTTATAAGGAAATTGTTGGATGACTTCAAAACAGATATAGACAGCAACACACTGATAGTAGGGGATTTCAACACCCCACTGTCAAAAATGGACAGATCTTCCAAACAAAACAATGAACATATTGTGGCGCTGAATGACAAATTCAATCAAGGAGACTTAACTGACATATATAGAACCTTACATCCCAAAGAAGAAAAATACACATTCTTTTCAAATGCCATGGCAGTTTTTCAAAGATAGACCACATGATAGGACACAAAGCAAACCTCAGCAAATTCAGGAAAATTGAAATAATACCAAACTTTTTCTCGGACCAGAAGGGCTTGAAACTGGAAATCAACCTCAAAGAGAAACTTCAAAAACTTGCAAACTCACAGAGACTGAACAGTAGACTATTAAACAATGACTGGGTCAATAATGGGATAAGAGAAGAAATCAAAAGATTTCTGGAAACAAATGAAAATGAACAGACAATAGTCTAAAACCTATGGGACACAGCAAAGGCGGTCCTGCGAGGGAAGTTCATAGCAGTACAGGCTTACCTAAAAAAAGATAGAAACATTTCAAATAAAAGACCTAACACTACAACTTCAAAAATTGGAGAAACAACAACAAATAAATCCCAGAGCAATTAGAAGAAAGGAAATAGTCAAGATTAGAGCAGAACTGAATGACATAGAGACGAAAAGAACAATTCAAAGGATCAACTAATCCAGAAGCTGGTTCTTTGAAAAGATAAATAAAATTGACAAGCCTTTAAGCAGACTCAAGACAAAAAGGAAGAGGACCCACATTAATAATATCAGAAACAAAAGAGGAGAAATAACAACTGATACCACAGAAATACAAAGGATTGTCAGAAACTCCTATGAACAATTATATGCCAAGAAATTAGAAAATCTTGATGAAATGGACAAATTTTTAGAAAAGTATAATCTTCCAACACTGAAGGAGGAAGAAACAGAAAGCTTGAACAGACCAATAACAGCTGGGGAAATGGAAGCAGTGATCAAGAAACTCCCAGCACACAAAAGCCCAGGGCCAGATGGTTTCCCAGGAGAATTTTACAAAACATTTAAGGAAGAGCTAACCCCTGTCCTTCTCAGGTTATTCCAAAAAATCCAAGAGGAGGGAAGACTCCCAGACTCTTTCTATGAGGCCAGCATCACCCTGATCCCAAAACCAGATAAAGACCCTACAAAGAAAGAAAACTACAGGCCAATTTCGCTGATGAACATAGATGCTGAAATCCTCAACAAAATATTGGTAAACCGCATCCAGCAATACATTCAAAAGATTATCCACCACGATCAAGTGGGATTCATCCCAGGGATGCAGGGATGGTCAATATACACAAGTCAATAAACGTGATACATCACATAAATAAAAGACAAGCCAAAAACCACATGATCATCTCGATAGATGCAGAAAAAGCATTTGATAAGGTACAGCACCCATTTATGATCAAAACACTCAGCACAATGGGAATAAAGGGGGCATTCCTCAACGTAATAAAGGCCATATATGAAAAACCTACAGCCAATATCATACTCAACGGGCAAAAACTGAAAGCTTTCCCACTAAGATCGGGAACACGACGTGGATGTCCGCTCTCACCGCTTCTTTTCAACATCCTATTGGAAGTCCTAGCCACAGCGGTCAGACAAGAGAAAGAGATAAAAGGCATCCAAATAGGAAAGGAGGAAGTAAAGCTATCATTGTTTGCAGATGACATGATAGTGTATATAGAGAACCCTGTAGACTCTACCAAAAAACTCCTCAACCTAATAAGTGAATTTGGCAAAACAGCAGGATACAAAATCAACATTCAGAAATCAAGGGCATTTTTGTACACCAGCAATGAAATAGAAGAAGAAGAAATCAGAAAGAAAAATACCATTCGATATAGCAAGAAGAAAAATAATGTACCCAGGCATAAATTTAACCAAAGACGTAAAAGACGTGTATGCAGAAAACTATACAACATTGAAGAAATAAATTAAAGAAGACACAAATAAATGAAAGCATATACCGTGCTCATGGATTGGAAGAATTAATATCCTCAAAATGTCCATACTACCCAAAGCAATTTATAGATTCAACACAATCCCTATTAAGATGCCAATGACATAGTTCACAGAAATAGAACAGACATTTCAAAAATTTATATGGAACCACAAATGACCCCGAATAGCTGTAGCAATTCTGAGAAAGAAACACAAAGTAGGAGGGATCACAATACCAGACATCAAACTCTACTACAAAGCCACTATACTCAAAACAATCTGGTACTGGCACAAGAACAGACCCATAGACCAGTGGAACAGAAGAGAAAGCCCAGAAATAAGCCCAGGTCTCTATGGGCATCTAATATTTGACAAAGGGGGCAGAAGCATAAAATGGAGCAATAATAGCCTCTTCAACAAATGGTGTTGGGAGAGCTGGACGGCTACATGCAAAAAACTGAAGTTTGATCATCAGCTGACACCATACACAAAAATAAACTCAAGATGGATAAAAGACTTAAATATAAGTCACAACACCATCAAAGTCCTAGAGGAGAACATTGGCAGGAAACTCAGATATCCCACGCAGCAATTTTTTCACTGATATGTCTACTAAAGCAAGGGACATAAAGGAAAGAATAAACAAGTGGGACCTCATCAAAATAAGAAGCTTCTGCACGGCTAAAGAAAACATCAGCAAAATGAAAAGGGAGCTAACCATATGGGAAAATATATTCGCTAATGATACATCAGATAGAGGTTTGATCTCCAAGATAGATATATAAAGAACTCACTCGACTCCACTCCAAGAAGACAAACGATTCAATCAAAAAATGGGCAAAGGACCTGGGCAGACGCTTTTCCAAGGAGGAGATACAGAGGGCCCAGAGGCATTTGAAAGGATGCTCAGCATCACTAGCCATCAGAGAAATGCAGATCAAAACCACCATGAGGTACCACCTCACACCGGTCAGAATGGCCATCATAAACAGATCAGCAAACAACAGGTGCTGGCGAGGCTGTGGAGAAAAGGGAACCCTAGTACACTGTTGGTGGGAGTGCAGCCATTGTGGAAAGCAGTGTGGAATTTCCTCAAAAAGCTGAAAATGGAACTGCCTTTTGATCCAGTGATTCCCCTGCTGGGACTATACCCTAAGAACACCAAAACGCCCATTCAAAAGAACCTATGCACCCCAATGTTCATAGCAGCACAATTTACAATAGCCAACTGTTGGAAGCAATCTAAATGCTCATCAGTAGACGATTGGATCAAAAAGTCATGGTACATATACACAATGGAATACTACGCAGCAGAAAGAAAAAAAGAACTACTAAACTTCGCGACAGCATGGATGGAACTGGAGAGCATTATGCTAAGCGAAATAAGCCAGGGGGTGAAAGACAAATACCATACGATCACACCTGTAAGTGGAACCTAACCACCAATACAAAGATGCAAGGAAAATAAGACCAGCAACACTGAAAGGAAAAGAAATTAACAGAGACAAGAGGGAAGAAGGGAGGGGGGGCAGGGAAAAGGAAGGGGAGAGGAAAGTCAAGGAACATATAGCAAGGACTCATGGACAAAACCAAAGGGGAAGAGCTGAGGGAGGGAAGGAGGGAGGGGGCAAGGGAAAGTGGTGGGGGGTAGGCAGACACAAATGTATTTGAAAAAATAAATAAAAATAATAATTTAAAAAAAAGCAAGGGTTCAGACAATTTAGCATTACAACCTTGGATTGTTGCTGAGTTTTATCAAAGATTAGATGACTATCTTTGGGTTAATTTTCTTAATAAGTGGCTCAATTCTTCATTTATAAAATTAAGTTTATAATAAATAGCACATAGGGTTGTAGTGAAGGATAAATTGTGACAACTATTCACACAGTTTAATACAGAGTCTAGCACAAAGGCAGCGCTCAGTGGCTGGTAGCTACTATAGCTGCATGCAGGTTAATCAGACATGTACAATCTGCATGCATATCATCATAAAAAATCCATGTATCAGTTTTTAATACTAAATACTTTGATTTTGTTATAAAGCTTTAATTTCTTCTTACTCACTGGTGATAGTTTCTTCACACAATAATGGAGATGTAAACTAAAAATGGTTAATATGATTTCTATGATTGGGATTCCTGTATTCTAAGACTTTATACTTTTGTGTCTCCTTTTTTATGAGTTCATATTCTAAATTTGCCTCAATGTATTTGTTCAAAGTTGAATTTAAGTATACTCTATTGTACATTGTTAAGTAATGCTGTTTCCTCTAAAATCTTAACATTTACATTGCCTTTATTAGTTACTTTAGGAATTGAATTCTTTGTGTGGTGATGTGGTAAACGAATGCCCAAGTGTTTCTTGGAAATAATTTACCTTATATCACAAGTTACTCCACATAAGCATACAACCTATGCAAATGCATCAGTGATTCCAACGGATATTCTTAAACATTGATCATGAGCTTGTTTCCCTATATAAATGTAAGAGCTGCCAGTGGTCAAAGTTCTATTAATTCCATATAAACTCTGTGTATACAGGATTAAATGTCTGTCTATATTATTAGATACATTTATAAATAAAAGTCTATCCAGTAATATTTTGCAGTAATGTTCTGTTTTTGTTTGGGGAAAAATGTTACTTTTGTTCTGGAATTCAAAGTGAAAGGATTCATTGGGAAGAAACATAGAAGTCTTGATACTTTCTATATATTAGGACTTATTAATTAGCCAATTTATCTAGAGAAACTCAGGCATTTTTCTTGCTCATTCATTTCCATTCATTATTATTTAATTATTATTAGCACTGCTTTGGGAAAAATATATATATATATATTTAAATTGAGATAATATTGCTTCTTCCTGTTTACTGAATGTGCAACTTGGCACAATAATGCATATTCAGTAGCTGCCAATATAAATGTACCACAGTGCAGCAATAATATCCAAATTGCAAGGTGACTTTGCAATTTGGATTTACATCAAATTTCTTGATGTAAAAAAAAATTACATCAAGTAATTACATCAAATTTCAAAATTTTGAATTAAAAAAATTGATATAACTCCTTTTTATTTTATTTTTTCTGTTACCATTTACCCCTCATACCCTTTTCCACAATGCAGTTACTAATGTTTATACTACAGCAGTTAAAACAATACCTTAGCTATTGACCTCTCAGAAGAAAAGGTAATGGATAAACCAACTTAGGATATCTTCAAATAGAGAGGAGTAACTTACTTTCAGAGGCATCATGAAATAGAAAAGGGTAAAAACCGAAAAGACAATATATAAGTTCCAAATATAAGTTATTATTTATCTTATAGTAGAATAAATGTGTTCATACTTAGGCAATTATCAAATAGTTTATCTATTGAATGTTGTATGTTCTTTAAAATAGAAGGTGAGATTTCTTTCTGCCTCCTGGCAGATATTTCTTATTACAAGATTGGAAAAACATTAGGCTCTTAAGATGCTTTGACTGATGATCTCACATGATAGCCTTGTTTGAAGTTCAATTTTTATTGAATTTCTTACCATTGTGCTTCAGAATATTTATTTCTTTATCTCATTATCATTTGTCCTTTATAATGAAATTTATGAATTTTTTCTAATAGTCTGTGCTCTGTAAATACCCACCCTATTCTTTTTCCCTATAACTCCTATGTGTCAAGGGGTCCTAGAAAATGTTATGTTTGCACAGTAAAGTCTTACATATTAGAATTATACTTTCAATTCAGAGTTAGAGAGCTTTTTTTCCTGTTCTGGCAAGGTAGCTGATTCAGGGTGTCTGATGGAAAATTATAGCCATTCATCAATGAAGACGAGGGAGCCATCTTTTATCGTAAAACCTTAGGCTTTGGGATAATTGTAAACTGTCCAGATAGAATTACTCTCATTGTAGCCCTCAGGGTCTTCTTGCTCCTCAGAAAAGAAAAACAGAGATAGTAAAGTTTGTTTGTTTCTTAACCACTCTCTATCTGGAGACTCTGAATATGCCCTTTTTCTAGATTTTAAATCCTCTTTCAGAAAGTAATAAATTGTGGAATTTAAATCAGGTTAACTTATATGGTGGTCTAGTCTATTGTTGCATCTACTGTGTGCTTTATACCAGGAAAAGCATTACTTTATGAGTAGATGTGGCGGTTTGCTACTAGGAGATTAAAGAAACAGGAAAGAAGGCTTCAATTTCATTTTTGTTTTTATATTATTTTCTCCTTTTCTCAGTCGGTGGACTAATATACAGCAATTTACCTGATTAGCTACCTGAGAACCATAATAAACCACAGTTTCCTTCACTTGAAATATAGAAGGTACTCTCCATTTTCTTTAGGAACTCTTGTATGACAATCCATCCTTTTTATTCCTTAAATTTGGCTGGTAAAATAGGAAGGAAAAGTTTTGCTAAGAATGACTGGTGTATTGTAGGTCAGTATTCTTTCTCTCTATATTTTCCTCCTCCCCACATTTATTTTACCTCAAAATTTGAACGTCTAGGTTTCTAGTACTACTAGAAAAAAATAAATTGTGCCATCATAATCCAACGAGAAGATATTTAATATTAAATAAGTATATAGTTACATAACCAATTTAAAATTTTATGCCTGAAAAGAGTGTCCCCTCTTTCAAAGCAATTTCTGAAAATTTGGTGTAAAAATTAATTTTATTTCAGGTTTGAAAATTTCTAAAGTCATGTCAATCAATTTTATTACAAATTGAAGGAATATAACTTTACTGATAATAACAATATTATCATATGTAATAGATGGCATCTTAAATTTTAAGTCAATAAGTCTTTCCACTCCTGCACTCTAGAACTGTCATAAAATGAAACTCAGTAAGTCCAGAACAGGAAGGAAAGAAAGTAAAGAGTAACTGCTTTATATGTACCTGGCCAAGAAAACAGCCTTAAGTTGGTTGCAACACAATGGTCCTCAGAAATTCAATGAAGGTAGATACCATTTATGGATGTCATTCATCAACACATAGCATATGGTACACATTTTTAAATATTAGAAAACTTTTCACTTTGTATTTGGCTTAAGCCATACATATCAATTTAAGATTGCTCTTCCTGTAGGCATTTTCCAGACAAGAAACTCCTTTCTAAATATTTATTCTATAAACATATATTGAGCACATCTTGCGATCCACTCAGCCAAGGACAAAACAGATAGTATTTGCTCTCAGAGAGTAACGTTTTAAGAGAGGTAAGTATGTAGGTAATTTTATAAGGTAATAAGTTTATTGTTTCACTTTGACTATGGGAAACAGATTATAATACATAATTTTGACTTTTTTCTTAGTTCTAAAGTTTTCCATTCTCATTTCTCTTTATTTTTTATCATCAATTTTAATCAAGGTTATGTTGAAATGCTTCTTACATTCTTATGGACTGTTTTAAATGTTTCTAAAACAAAGTAAATTAAAACATGTAAACAAAATCTCTGTGAGCAATATTCATGTCCTTAATTTGAGAACCAAACAAAATCAATACTACCGAAAATTTAGATTTCTCATAATCTTAGGCATTGACATTTTCACAAACTACATAAATATATATTTATATCAAAGATGCAGGATGATTCATGATAGAAAACTCTATTACTGTACAAATCAAGAGAACTAAGGTTGATTTACTTCTCTTTTATTGGTTTTACATGTAATGATCTAAAAAGCATTACTACTACAGCTCACAAAATTTAAAAACCTATTTTACCCAATATAATATATACATTTAACATGAATTTCCAATTTATTGCTGATATGTGCTAATTAATTCATTATTTTGCTCTTTTTAAGGTGTGAAGATTTTCTCCAAATTCTTCACATACTTTGTTAATTGTATAGTAACAAACTTATTTTATTATTAACCAAAGCTAACATCATATGATAGATAGTATTATTATCCTAATTTGATAGATGAAGAAACTGAGGTAAAGGGAAGCTAAGTAACTTCAGCAAATTATCATAAGAGTAAGTGAAGTTCCTTATATCTGCACATAGATAACCATGACAGCTGAAATGTTTAATCACTACACAGCTCCAATATTTATTTTGTATGGAATGAGAAAAAAAGACATTTGGAGATAGACATTTAAAAATATGTTTAATACAATAGTTGACAAATGGGGCAGAAAATGTTGAGTCCAAATGAAATTTAGAACAAGAAGAAAAACTCACTTTATTGTCTAAAGGAGATTCAAGGAGCAGGGGAATATAGAATGAATGTTCTCAGAAAGTTGAGATTATTAAGGAAGGAATAGATTTTAGAATTGAAAGATCTTTAAAAGTCCACCTGTCGTAGGTAGAATAATAGCCCTTCAAAGATATCAGGACCCTTATCTCTGGAATCTGTGAATATATTATACTATTTTGCAAAAGGCACTTTAAAAATGTCGTTAAGCATTTATACCTTGAGATGAGGATTTTCCTGAATTGTTCAAGTGATCCCATTCTAATCTCATAATGCCTGTTTTAAGGAAGAATCTTTCACAACTGGAATCAAAAAAAGTGTCAGAGAGCTGTGATGAAACAATGTACAGGAGAGATTCAAGCTTGAAAGAGATTGGGCCAGCCTTTGCCAGCTTTGAAGATGGAACTGGGGCCATGAGCCAAGGAATCTGGTTGACAAGAGAGAAAGGCCTTTGACATCCAGCAAGTAAACAGAGACCTTAGTTCTACTCTTGCAAGGCACTGAAATCTGTCCACAATCTGAATGAGCAAGGAAACAAATTCTCTCCAGAAGCTTCCAGAAAAGAATGTAACCATTTTACCCACTTGCTGTCTACCCATGTCAGGCTTTCAAACTACAGATTTATAAAATAATAAGTTTGCATCATTTTAAGTTCCTTAATTTGTGGTAATTTATTATGGCAGCGATAAAAAACAAATATATTATCTGAAGAAAATTCCTTCACACAAGAAGGTAAATTATTCATATCTTCTATGTGTAAGAAATTATAACTTAGATGTGTCAGGTGAGAATTTTATATACAACATATCTGGAACATGGCAATTGTATTTGAAAAATTCCAGAATCACAAGCACTTACCTTAGTTTTGAAGATTGTTTGGAAAAGAGATTTCAAATTTCCATAAGTAATATATTCCAGCAAATAAAACTCTTATTAGAAAAGACTTATGTCTCAGTAAGAAATATTTCAATTCTATATAATTAGATTTTTCATAAAATTATAGAATGTTTGAGCTGGTGGCTTTAGAAGATAATCACAATCAGTTCTATACATTTAAAGATGAGGATATGGAGGCATGAAAATTGTATATGTGAACTTTAGTTTTATAATTTAGGGAAAGATTTAAGAAATACGTTTTCATGTTCAAAAGGTACTTTTCCATATTTGCTTATATTCTATCATCAGGTTATATGGAAAAGTCAACCCTAGCTTCCTAAACTGCTTCTCAGTTCTAATCTATAGCTTGATTATAGAATTAAATGCTAAAGGAAACTGTGAACCTGTATTCCACCACAGAAAACTATTGTAATGATTTATGGTGAACATGATTCATTATATCATCACTAAGCTGGGTACTACAACCTGTATTACAAGGGCTATATGACCTGCACTTCTCCCACCATATTTAAGAAAAATAAAACCCAAATTGTGACAGGTATGTATAAAGAGAATTGATTTAAACTCCTTTAAAAATGCAAATGCATTCATAGCTTTAAGTCTGCACATATATTTTACCAGTGACTTGGATTTAAACAGTTTCAATTTTCTTTCAAACTTTTTTTTGTGAATTGTTGTACTTATTTTATAAAGGGGGTTCAGTTTTTCATTAGAGACACAAATGCATCCTCAGGAAACTTACATTCATGGCAGAAGAATTTAGTAAATCATCTTTGACAGATAACAAAATCTTTATAGAATAATAATGAAAAGACAGATGGGTATCAACATACATACCTTTTTTATTTCTCTTAGTCTTCCTCATATCACTGATTACAAATCTAAGGCTTATCACTTATCCTTTCTGCCAGTTTATCCATGAAATGAAAACTGGGGCAAGCTAGGATATGGCATTCCAATTCTAGGATTCCTGAACCTCATCATTATTCCATTAATTAAGATAAGTATTTGACATAAAACCAGATTGGAAACCAGTTTTAAATCACTTTCACACTTGTAACTGCAATGGTTTTTGAGAGAACTGGGTCAGGAAAATCTCAGCAATAATTTTGGTTCAGTGTCCTCAGTGTTATGATTAAAGTCATTATAAGTGTATATGAGGGCCTCCTTTTTGAGGCAGTATTTCTTTTTGAATAGAAGACCTCTGCTTTTTAAAAAATTAGTCACATTGATTTATAGATGCTGTGAATTATTTATGCAACTAAATTAGATGGTGACTTTATATGACAACTGAACTTCCTAAATTTTCTAAGGTAGGCTATAAGTCAAATATATTTAGTATGTAGAATCACAATATACTGTAGAACATGTTTTTTCTATATTATGATTATTACTATTATTAATAATATTTTTGTATACTCAAGTGTCGAAATGTTTTTCATCAGAGAGAGAGATAGAGAGAAGGAAACTCAGTTTCTTCCAAAAGAGTCAGATCTGTCATCTTTGTAATTGGTAAATGAATTCAAAAGCAATACAGCTTGAGAAATTTTGATACATTCTTGAGAATGTTGCCGGTGATTGTAGTGCTATTTAGTGATGATGACGATGATGACAGCAGTTACAGCAAATATTATTTATGAAATGCCAGTGTACACTAGGCTTTCACAAAATTTATCTCATTTGATAGAAAATTTAGCAATGGAAAATATCATATAAAATGATTATTGACACAAAAATTAAAAAATAATTTCATTAAAATTTGAGACAATACAAATACTAAAAATAATCCCTGAAAGTAATTCCATCAAAACTATCTTGTTAAAAATAGTTTTATTCTTAAGACAAAATCATTGGTGAAGAGAGAATGAAGTAAAATCATGCTATATGTTTTATCTGAATTGGAAGTAATCAAGAGTAATGAACTTTTTGAAGTAGTTTGGGAAATCATGGTGATAAAATCTAAGAATTTAATCAATAATAGGAAACCATGCATGATTTCTATTTTTGTTTTTTTTTATTTAATCTTCATTGTAATTTTTTCCATTATCCATTATTCTTCCCTTCCCTCAGCACTCACCACACTGTTGTCTATGTCCATGAGCTCTTTTTCCTTTTTGCTCAAACTCTCCACACTCTAACCTCCCCTTCCTCCACTAGCTGTCATCTGCTCTCCATCTAGGAGTCTGTCCCTATTTTGCTTTTTAGTTCAGTTTGTTCATTAGATTCCACATTTGAGTGAAATCATATGGTATTCATCTCTCTCTGACTGGCTTATTTTTCTTAGAATAACGTTCTCCAGGTCCAATGTTGCAAAGGATAAAATTTGCTTCTTTTTTATGGCCGAGTAGTATTCCAATGTGTAAATGTCCCATAGTTGTTTTATCCACTCATCTATTGATGGACAATTGGTCTGCTTTCATATGTCGGTGATTATAAATAATACGGCAATGAACATAGTAGGGGTGCTTATGTTCTTTTGAATTAGTGTTTTGGGTTCCTTCAGATACATTCCCAGAAGTGGGATCACTGGGTCAAAAGGCAAATTTATTTTTAATTTTTTGAGGTATCTCCATACTGCTTTCCACAGTGGTTGCACCAGTCTGCATTCCTACCAACAGTGCACAAGTGTTCCCCTTTCTCCACATCCTCACAGGCACTAGTTTGTTGATTTATTGTTGACAGCCATTCTGACAGGTGTGAAATTGTATCTCATTATGGTTTTAATTTCCATTTTTCTGATGAGTAGTGATGTTCAGCATCTTTTCATATGTCTATCGACCACCTCTATGTCCTCTTTGGAGAAGTGTCTATTCATGTCTATTGCCCATTTTTTTTTCACTGGGTGTTTGTTTTTTTGGTGTTGAGTTTTATAAGTATTTTATAAAATTTGGATATTAACTCCTTATCAGATATATCACCTAATATGTTCTGAATTTGAATGAGATAAAAGAAAATAGGCATTAAAAGTAGACAGGGACGTGGATCGAGCCTTGATAATGTAGCAGGCACTGAACATATCCTTCTGATTTAAACAACTAAGAAGCAAAGATGTGTACAATTCTATAATACATCCCCTGTATATGATATTGTGTGTTCACTACCCTAAGCCATTTATCCTCATTTACCCTCTTCTACTGCCTCCACTGCCCTTTCCCTGTGGTAATCACCATGCTGTTGTTTGTCATGAGGGTTTTTTAAATTTTTTCGTTTAATCTTTTTACCTTTTCCATCCAGCTCTCCAATCCCCCTCTCATTTCACAGCTGGTAGTCTATTATCTCCATCTATGAATCTGTTTCTGGTGTGTTTGTTACTTTATTTTGTTTATTAAATTCCACATAGAAGTGAAATCATATGGTACTTGTCTTTCTCTGAGTGGCTTATTTCACTTAGGTCCATCCATGCTGTCACAAAAGATAAGATTTCTTTCTTTTTTATGACCAGGTAGTACACCTGAAACCTATATATTTTTATTAACCAATGTCATCTCAATAAATGTAATAAAAAATGAAGGAAGTTTGGTGAAGATATATGATGTACCTGTTTACTAGACATTGGGAAGCTCGGAATTGCACTGCTTGAGAGACTGGCTCATAAGAGGTGATCTTCATATCCACACTTGTGTTCTGTGGGGTCACCACCCTGATTTTGACACAGGGAATTTAAGCCTAAACAATGCAGAGACCTAACAATAAGCTACATGGTTTGTGGGTTTGGATGATGTGGCTGCTTGAACAGCTGGAATGTGAAGGACAGGGAATCAGCGATGAAGGAGTTGCACAGACAAGCAGGTCAAAAACACCACATATGGTCCCCTTTGAGGTTTTGTCTGAATACTAAACTACGTGTGCACTGGGAGAGATTCTGTGAGACCAGGCAGAGAGCAAATAATGTGGGACAGTGAGGTGAACGCATATTTTCAACATATCACATTGTTGGGAGAATTTGCAGATGTGACAAGCAAAAACAGAGATACCTCATTGAATATCTAGGCATTCTATTATAAGCTAAGATGTTTTAGAAGTAGGACATCTCTAGCCCTTAAGTAAGGAATAGATTGGCCTGCCTTAGAATGCTTAAACTGAAGGTTTCTCATGATCTAGCTGATGTGCCTGTTTGCCTGAATAAGACTCAATACATTTAGATGGATGCAATGAAATAAAAATATAGCATATATCTTATTCAATATAAAATTAAATTGTTGAAAATAGATGACAAAATAGAGATTCAAAGGTATCCAGTTGAAGTTTATGTGGCAAATAGGGAAGATGTAGTGAGGATGTATCAAGCACTAATAGGAGAATGACAGTACAGAACAGGCCTTCTTTCTCTCTCTGTACACACACACACACATACACACACACACACACACACACACACGCCCACGCACATTTATATACACAAAAAATGCTTTAAATATTTCCTGTCGGTTACCCTAAAAGTTGTCTAGTGATTTTTGTAACTAGCTACTCAAAATAAATAATAGCATCTGTGTTTTTGGCTCTAAGACCTAAATTGGTAAGTGGCCTGTAACATGAACAGCTTACATTTCTCATACCAGTTTTGGTGCTTTACTTTTTCTCAGAATATATGTTTCATAAAAGTTTCAAATTTATTGCATGCAATATTTTGTTCTGTGAATGTTTCATTTTTCATTCTTTATTTTGTTAATTTTTGTCTTTTCTCTTTTACATGTTCTTCATCACTCTCACAAAATGTCTAATTTCTTAATCTTTTAAATATTTTTCCTATCTTTCCATTATTTTTCTTTACTTGATTGTTCATTATTTTGGATCATATTATAATATTCTTATTTTGTTATTGATTCTATCATTCTATAGAGTACTGGTTCATTTATGTTCATATAAATTCTAAATTTGTATTCAAATGTCCTTATTATTAAAGTAGTTAAGACTTGTTGAAGATGATGAACATACTACCATTTTTTAAATCTATATGCTCTTTTACTACATAGGGAGTACACAGAGAACAACAAGTTCATAGAAAATTGAACTGTACTTTCTGTGGAAAATTGCACTGGAAAAATTGAAACTGTTGAACCACAGAGAATTTTTTCAACTAGCTTGAAAAATAAGAATTCATTTCACATAAACCCCTAAGGTATTTTAACCTTATTTATTTTATTTAATGTTATTGTTATTGTTCTTTTTAGTATAGGACAAAATATCCAGTAAATACATGACTACTTTAAGAGAACCCAAATATGAGAGGTGTTAGGCAGAAGTATATAAAAAGAGGAAGAATTCTTCTAGGAAGGAAGTGGGCTCTCTTTATACACATTCATTAAGCCATGTTTAGTAATCTCAGTGCTTACCTGGGTTGAAAAACTTCCACTATATGAGGGGGAAACTCCCCAAAATGGAATTTATTTATAAAAAATTGTGTGTTTATTCTTACATGTTTAAACTTCAGTCACCTTCAAAGTACTCTTCATTTGATGCAATACACCTATTGAGATATTTTTTTTCAACTGCTCAAAACAGTTTTTGAACTCATTGATTTTGACACCTTTTAGTGCTTCTGTTGTTTTTTGCTTCACCTCTTCCACATCAACAAAACATTTCCCTTTGAGGACTTTTATTTTTTATCCAGGGAAACAAAAAAAATGTTGCTCTGGGAGAGATGGGGTGAATAGGGAAGGGGAAGCACAGAAGTTACATTGTTTTGGGTCAAAAACTGCTGAACACTCAGCACAGTGTAGGCAGGTGCGCTGGGAAATCACCCATCATGAAATGGGCTAACACGTTGAAAGCCTCCAAAAAGGATTCACTGAAGCCAAACGCAGCCTCTCACAACAATGCCAGCTGGTACACTGATACAGATGGGTCCCTGGAACACTCACCTAGTGAGGGAAACCTGTACTACAAGAGGCTGCTGTCCAGGAAATAATTCAGGTTGCTTTTTAGGAGGTCCCCCCTTGTAGTGGCCGTATTCTTGCAAAATCTGTGTATAACTGTTACTGTGAACAACCAGGACTCATGGTAATCATAAAGCAGTTTTATTTTTGTTTCCACTGTTCCTTTAAGCCCCAGATTTGCCTACTTTTATCTATGCCACCAATGATAAGTAGTACAATCTTTAAGTCTTTTCTGATGTCTTTTAGTTTAAAAAACAAATAAAGTAAACAAGTTAAAAAAATCACCTGCTTATATCCCAAAGCAGTCTATGTGTTTACTATATCCATACGGCACTAATAACCAAAACTACAAAGTTAATTTAAGAGTTTCTCCTCTCCTCCAGCTCTAGCCAGCTAGAGGCTGTGCAATCTGGTACCTGCAGTAGGTAGGACAGGACTCCTAACTTTTTCCTGGGAAAAGAGAACTTGCCTAAGGGTACCTAGCAAAGGATAGGCTGTAAATCCAGAAAGTCTGGTTCTAAAATCCATGAATATAAGCATTGCACTATGCTGCCTACTTAGAAGGAATTGAAGAATTTTCTTAAAACTTTCTGTAACTGAGTTAGGATTTAAACCTAAGTCTTCCAAGCACTCCAACCTCATTATAACGTGTACCTTTAGTGTAGCTATAAGAACAATTCCTAATTCTTAAATTGTGATCTCACAAAAATCTAAGAGACTCACAAAAGAGTTTCCTGAAATTTTACAATAGAAATTGATATGACAAAAATTCACAATAATTTTGAAAAAATAAGTAACTGAAAACTAGAGTTGCCTAAGTTTTATGTTATTTTGTGTCTAAGAAAATCAAATTCTTATTTGTTTCTACTAGAGAAGTAAAAATAACTTAGGTTTCAAAAGAAATTACTGAATGCATAAAAATTGATATGAGTTGCAAAAGGGACTCATATCTTTTTACTGGTTCCCCTCACTTTTTGAAATGTTTCTTCTTTCTTTCACTTCAGTGATTGGAGAATACCTAGCAAGACTTTCATTCACTTTGCAACCTAGCATTGAACAACTGCTAATCTAGATGTGATGTTTAAATGTCTGTTTCCACTTCTATTCAATTTATACCAAATGATAGATGCATCAGTTTGACCTGGCTGCAAATTTTTGAGTTTATTTCTGCTTTCCATTTATTGTTGCTCATACATTCTGGATGGCTCACTGCCCTAAGTACTAATTTTAAGAACTGACAAGCAAAATGTTTCTATGCATAGAGGAATCAATGAATGCAACTGTTTTTATGAGTATATGCTGCTTTATCATAGATTTTCTTGTATCTCTATTTATATATTTTAAGATTGGTCCATTATGATATTTGTTTTCTTGTCTAATTATCAAACAAGATTCCAAAAGCTGGGGTGATCCCACAGAGCTTACCCAAATGCAATTGGAATATGGAATACAAAAAAATGGAAAAATTTAGTACCAAAAACTTTCGTCCCTGGAAATGATGGAGAGGGAGAAAATGATTCTAAGTAACATGAAAACTGCTACTTAATTTATAACTTATCTTTTTTTAGAACAATTTCATATTAAGAATTGTAATTCACTTTTAATATGATAACTTGTAAGGGCAATATTAGTAAAATCTATAAACCCAAAGGAGAGTTAGATTTATGGGGACCACAGTGTAATAAAAGATTAATAAATACAGATAAGATAGAAAGCAGTTTTCATGATAAGCAAATCTTGTTTTCAAGGCAATAATAAGACAAAAATGCTTATAGTCTCTTAAAATATACTCTAAAACAGATATTTTACTTAATAAAAAACTGAGTTTGTTTCTGCTAATAATGAGTGTAAGACAAAGAGAAATGTAAAGTCACTGAACAAAAGGATATAGAAAAAAATGATATTTTGTTAACAGATGACCAAAATAAAATATACACATGATAAGTAAATAAGGAAGAAATCACAAAGCAAATACAACGATTAAATAATGGCATTTACAAATAATGGATTTGAAAATCCTTTACAAATATAGAATCAAAAATCTGTATTTAGTCAGAGTCAGTATATTAGTCTTTGATTTTCAATACTATCAAATTCAGAATACAAATAATAATTCGTAAAATAGCTTACAGCATCCCATTTGTCATGTTTTAATTGCTTGAGAATGCAAATATGTATAAATTGGAAACTGAAAACAGATTACAAAAGTTTTGGGTTTTTTTGTTTGTTTGTTTGTTTTTTGGTGCACCGTTCCTGGAAGTACTGCAATACCAGGTCAATGAGTGGCGTGGACAGAGTAAGCCCCTATTCCATCTCCTAATTCCAAAAATCTATTTAATATCTTGTCCTCGGATAGAGGAGGTGTCAAATATTAAACTGATAAGAAGAGATACTACATTTGATCTTAGCCAAAAGGCCAAGAAGTGATCAAAAGTTTAATTTATAAATGCTATCAAAGAGAAAAACTACAGAAAAGTAGTTTAAATTGGTTTAAAATTTTAAAAAGCAAACATCAAGTTTAAAAAAAAAGCAACACCCAGTCCATTGGCATATAATTCCAATCAAGTTGTCATATAATACATTTTAAAATTATATGTATTAAATAAGCTTAGCTAAAATAATCAAATATATTTCATTGAATTTTGGTAACATATGTATAACTTTAGAGATGGGAATAGTGGGATTCATTTGTTACATATTTAACTTTTTCCCTGGCCACCCTCAAAAATGAAATTGACCTTGCCAAGAGCCAAACATTAAAAATACTAAAAATATTCATCATTTTAGAGTAGGAAAAATATGTTACTAACAGTTTCAATACCATTTTTTATTGTATTATGTTTTATCATCTTGTTTTTAAAAGACAGAGTTTTATACTGCAAGGAAAGACAGTGGTTTATGGTTTACTTTTACTTCATAAGATCTAATTTATCATTTGTTTAGTAGATTAGTTTTGAAAGGCAGTTTTTTAAACTTGGAATCTGTCAATTGATTCCAAAACTTGTATATTTTCAGAATTTCCCTTTTAACAGAGTTGTACTATGATATACTTTATTATTAATGCTCATCTTTGTGTTGGGTTTATTATAAAATAATAAGTTTAGTAGATAATAATAAAAAAATCAAGATATAAAATAAACAATGTAAAGCACATGTTACCGTCTTGAAAAGGCACTGAGGTATATTCTCTTGAAACGAGCAAAGCAACGAGATGGGTTCTAAAAACAAACACTTATGATATGTCGTGCTTGCCAAGATGCTTCTGCCTGCCTTGTAATACCTAATCAGAAAGTATGCACGAATGTTAAAATTAGGTGCTCATATAAACTAACAATTGTCAATTATAATTATAATGATTACATTGTACAGGTTCATTTGGTAAAGTCCTGATTTACCTAACCCTTTTCCTGTATAACACATAAGTATTTTAAAAATTCTTCCCCTGCATCATGAACTGCAGAACCTGCCTTGTCTGCAAGTTTAACATTTTCCATAACATACCAACTTTTGAAAGGTAGGAGATAGCTAGCACTGGGCAAGAGAAGTTAACATTTTCCTGACCCTGGATAAAGTGACTGCAAATTTCTCAAACTTTCATCTTTCAATAATGCTGTCCACTATGCTTTCTGTTTTTTTGTTTTTTTTTTAAATTAATATACTTTAACCAGTTCCAGGCTTATAGATAAATGAGCAGAAAATACAGAGCATTCTCATTTATTCACAATTTACATTAGTTTTTGCTCTTTGTGTAAAGGTTTTGATACGTGTGTAAATGACGCCTATTCACCCTTAATAGCATTAAACAATAGTTTTACTGGCCTAAAAACTCCCTGTGTTTTACCTATTCATCCCTCCCTTTGTCTCCTAAAATCTCTGGCAATCACTGATCATTTTACTAACACCATAGTTTTGTCTTTTCCAGAATGTTATAGTCTCAGAATTAAGGAGTATGGAACCTCTTTAGATTGGCTCCTTTCACTTAGAATTATGCATTTTGTTGCCTTAATGTCTTTTCATGGCTTGAGCTCATTTATTTGGTGCTGAATAATATTCTGTTGTCTGAAAGTGTCAGTTTGTTTACTCATGCACTTATTGAAGCCCGTGCTGGTTACTTCCAGGTTTTGCTGAATCATTTGCAAGATTGTGTTTAGTTTTATAGGAAACTGACAGAAGTGGTCACTCCCTTTTGTATTCCCATCAGCCATAAATGGAAACTCCTGTTGCTTCTTCCTTATCAGCATTTGCTGTTGTCAGTGTTTTGTATTTAGCCATTGGAAGAGGTGTGTAGTGGTACCTCATTTACCTTGCTTGCAATTCCCTAAAAACATGCTTTTTAAAGTTGGTTGTCACCTCGCAAACACATAAATTTAGTCTCTTTTGCATATCTTCTATACCTTCATAATGAACTTTAGATGTTACTCTAGCACTTTTCCAGGTGGCCTCACATGCAGATTGATGAATTTCTTCTTCCTTTAGCTGAATGTGCCATAATGTTGATTCAATTACATTAAACTCACAGTGAATAATAATTTATTAACCCTTGCTTGAACAAAGCTTATTCAGCACATTTATTTCCTTCAAAAGGCATGCCATAGCTTCTTGTGCTTAGGAGCACTAGACTGCACTATAGCACTATATTTGTAACTATTTTTTTCCAAATAGTTTTATTGTGGTATAATTGATTGACAAATAACTAAACATATGTAATGTGCACCATTTGGTAAGTGTGGGCAAACCCTTGTGATAACTATTACCATAGTCAAAGTATGGACATATCAAATTTAACACAATTAAAAATGGTCATAGGATCCAAATAGACACTTCTCCGAGGAGGACATACAGATTGCCCATAGACATATGAAAAGATGCTCTGCATCAGTAGCCATCAAAGAGATACAGATTAAAACCACAGTGAGATATCACCTCACACCTGTCAGAATGGCTGTCATTAATAAATCAACAAACAACAATTGCTGTCCAGGATGCAGAGAAAAGGGAACCCTAATGCACTGTTGGTGGCAATGCAGACCGGGGCAGCCACTGTGGAAAACAGAATGGAATTTCCTTAAAAAACTAAAAATGGACCTGCATTTTGTTCCAGTGATTCCACTGCTGGGATTACATCCTAAGAGTCCTGAATCACCAAGTCAAAAGAACTCATGCACCCCTTTGTTCGTAGTGGCATTGTTCACAACAGCTAAGTGCTGGAAACAGCCTAAGTGCCCACCAATAAATGAGAGGATCAAAAAATTGTGGTACATTTACACAATGGGATACTATGCAGGAGAAAGAAAGAAGGAACTCCTACCTTTTGTGACAGCATGGATGGAACTGGAGAATATTATGCTAAATGAAATAAGCCAATTGGTGAAAGACAATACCATATTATCTCTCCTATAAGCGGAATCTAATGAAGAAAATAAACTAATGAACAAAATAGAACCACGGGCATAGAGATATGGAACAGAAAAATGACCAGAAGGGAGGGGGTAAGGGGATAAGTGGGTAAAGAAGGAGAAGGGACGAGACAAAAAACATGTATGAGTGACCCATGGACTGGACATTAGCTTGGGAATTGACTGTGGGAGCTGGGGGGTAGGATGGATGGAGGAGGGCAAGGGGGAAAAACTGGGACAACTGTAATAGAATAACAATAAGAAATGATTTAATAAAAAAGATAATGTCTAACTGTAAAATCATGATTTTCAGTCCTGGCTGGTGTGGCTCAGTGGATTGAATGTCAGCCTGCAAACCAAAAGGTCACTGGTTCAATTCCCAGTCAAGGCATATACCTGGGTTGCAAGCCAGGTCCCCAATAGGGGGTTCTCAAGAAGCAACCACACATTGATGTCTTCATCTCTTTCTCCCTCCATCCCTGTCTCTATAAATAAATAAATAAAATCTTTTTTTTTAAATCATGATTTTCATTTGCTAGAACAATCTGTGTTCAGTTGTAAGTAGCAATGGGATAGAAGATAAAAATTGGATTATACTTATGACATGTTAATTCATCATGTATTAAAAAGTAGGTCAGTGAGGTAAGAGAATAGATCAACAGTTCATTATATATTTGAAAAAAAAGAATGTAAAAACTGAGTTCATAATATTGAATCCATATTAAATATCCATGGCTTAGATTCATTATTATGTTTTAAGTGTGTAAATAAATATTTTGATGTAATTAAAACAATAGATAGCATTATGATGTGGTTGTTGCTTTTCTTTGTTTTTAGAAATATATTGAACTACCTAATAAAATTATTTGACAGGTCTGCCAGCTGTTTTTTGGGCACTTCAAGCAATTTTCTAACATTCTACATTTGGAGAACATTCTGCTTTATTAAATTTGCTTCAAATTTCATCACAGTTTTAAAAAATGGTTCCAAGTAGCCCTGGCTGGTGTGACTCAGTGAGTCGAGTGGGTTGAGTGCTGGCCTGCATACCAAAGGGTCAGCAGTTTGATTCTCAGTCAGGGCACTGGGTTGTGGGCCATGTCCCCAGTTGGGGGCATGCAAGAGACAACCACACATTGATGTTTCTCTCCCTCTCTTCAAAAATAAATAAATGAAATCTTTTAAAAATGAACATTTCTTTAAAAAATTGGCTCCAAATAATCAGATTGAATGTGAATTCATGTTCTATAGAACATGGATTGAAATATTTAAAATTTTAGTTAAAAATGTAAACAGTAACAGTTTGCAAACCAGTAATTACTGTTTTCTAAAAACAACAACAACAACAACAACAAAATTTAGATGGTCTAATCACTGACTGCTGACCTGAGCCTCTGTGTCCGGGAATAAGGAGGCTTGCTGTGATTCAGATGAATCGTGTCTGCTTCTGCCAAGCTTATATCTCTTGGAAACAGAACTTCCGATCTGGAAGACTAGAAACTAGAACCAGGGTTCATGTCATCCAGCAGTGTGTCAGTAGAGAAGAGTTTAAGACCTTGAGGGGATATCAAAGATGGTGGAGGAGTAAGTGGAAGCTACACTAACATCCTCCCAGGACCAATCTGGAATTACAACTAAATTGTAGATAAATCATCCAGAATAACCGACTGAACAATAGCTGGAGAGAAGCCTTACAACTATGGACAGAGAGAAGAGCCCATTTCACCACGGTGTGACTGGTTCAGAGTGCGAAGGAGATGCAAGAGGGCTGGCTGGGCTCCCAAGGGTGGCAGCTGAAGTACCAGAAGGAAATTTCAGCAGCCAGGAGTGGAGTTCCCCCTGAGAAGTGTAGGCTCTAAACCCGAAGCTTGGCTACCCAATGTATAGCACCAGAACTGGGAAAGGAACTCAGATAACACCCATCTGTGAAAAGCGGTGGGGTTTCTGTCTACCAGGGAGAAAAGGCTGAAGACATAGAGAAAATCTTAAAGGGCCACTGTACACAAATTTGTTTGCAGGCACTTACCCTGGGCTCCAGCAAAGGGAGTGCAGAATGGAAAAGAAATGCTTGAAGAGAGTCAGGCGATGGTGGCTTTGGGGAGAGAACTAAGGGGGCAGCCATCAGGATCTCTATGCTGACTCGTTCCACAAACTGCAGGAGCCGTCTTGCTCAGTCAGAGCAGTTCTGTTCAAGTGGCGTCAGTCTGAAGGGAAGCAATAGCCCCACCTGCAGGAATTACTCTGCTCCACCCTATGGCACTGAAGCCTGACTCCTGATTATAGATCGACTAGATTAGCAACTGAAAGAGACAGCCACAGGCTATGGATTGCTGGTAGTCTCTAACAGGCTGCCTGCAGCCAGACGGGGACCCCATCTGACATCAGCAGGGGCAGATCTAGAAAGAGAAGATGGTGGTAAACACTACATTCTACTGAGACTTATTTCACTACAGTCTTCATGATTTGAGCTATCTTCTCCCCTGCATAGATTTTTAACATTCATTTCTCATCCTTCAAGTTTGTGCCTATTAGGTCACTAGATTTTATATTATAGTTTGTTTCAAATATCATATTTTGCTCCTCCCTTCTCTTACCCCATTTTACCCTCTTGTTTCCTCTTCTTACTTTCATTTTAAATTTTATTTTCTGTTTTGCTAAGACTTGTTTCCATTCCACACTCTTACTATTTCTCCCCCATCCTTCCTCTCAAAACCATTTTTCTTGTCATTAGTCTTCTCATAATCTTTTTCCCATTCTTAAAACACACTTATTTTCTCTCCACCTTTTTCAATCTTCACTCTTTGGTTGTGGATATGGTGGTTATTGTTGCATTTTATTTCTAGATCTTCACTATTTTTGTATTTCAAATCTCAAATTTTATGATTCTCCATTCCTACTCCATTTTGCCTTCCTGTTTCCCTTTTTTGTTTTAAATTTTAATTTTTCCCTCTCTTAGCTTAGTTTTCTTTCTTCAATTCAGTATTCTATCTCCCTTTATCCTCTCAAAATCACTTCTCTTTCCTCTAGACATCTCTTAAGATTTTCTTTTTTTCTTTTTCCTTCTTATTCCCATCCCATCTATATTAATCTTTGCTCATTTGTTGTTGTTAGTGCTGTGGTGGATATTTTTCTCCAATTTGGTTTGTATTTTTTCTCCCTTTCACTATATTTTTAAAAAATGTCTGTTTAAACCTAATACTATAGGCTTCCTTTCTTCTGCTCCATTCCACCTTCTTCCCTCCATTTTATATTTACAATGTAAATACAAATTTCTCCTTCACCTTGACTCTATTTCCTAGTCTTATTATTACTCCTCTCTTTACCCTCTCAAAGTCATTTGTCTTTCAGTTATTCATCATGGATTCATTTTGTTTCTTATAATAGTCTTAATCTCTTTACACCTTTATTAATATTGGCTCATTGGCCATTGATGGTATGATTATGGGTGGCAGTTATTTTTGTAGGTGTATTTTTTCCTGGGCTGTTGGGTTTTGTTCTGTCAGCACCTGTACGACAGCATACGAGATGTGGTGGGTGGAGTGACTCTCAGTCAGCCAGCTGAAGGGAAGGACTCACGAAAGAATAATCCAGCAACAACCAAAACCCAATTACAGCTGAGAGCCTTCACAAAACACATAAAGGGCATCACCAGAGCATCAGGATCAGGAGACAAACGAGACTGCACCACTGAATCCCACAGGTCTCTTACCATAGAAGTTTGCACCGCAAAGACAGGGAGTCAAACGTGACTCTTCTTGTTTGTTTCTGTTTCTCAACCTAATAAGTGAATTTGGAAAAATAGTGGGACACAAAGTCAATATTCAGAAATCAAAGGCATTTTTGTCCATCAAGAATGAAATATCAGAAACTAGGAAAATAACCTCATTTTTTATAGCAACAAGGAAAATATAGTACCTAGGAATAAACCTACCACGGAGGTAAAAGACCTGTACTCGGAAAATTACAGAACACTGAAGAAATAAAGAAAGATAAAAATAAATAAAAGCATATACCATGTTTGTAGATTGGAATAATTAACATTGTTAAAATGCCCATAGTTTTCAAAACAATCTATAGATTCAGTGCAATCCCTATCAAAATATAAATGACATATTTCACAGATAGAGAACAAATATTTCAAAAATTTATATGAAACCAAAAATTATCCTGAATAGTCTCAACAATTTTGAGAAAGAAGAACAAAGTAGGAGAGATTACAATACTTGATAAATAAATTATACTACAAGTCCACTGTAATCAAAACAATCTGATACTGGCATAAGAACAGACACACAGATAAATGGAACATAGAGATCCCAGAAATAAATACATTTCTGTATGGTTAATTAATATTTGACAAAGGGGACAAGGGCATAAAATAGAGTAAAAATATCCTCTTCAACATATGGTGTTGGGAGAAATGGAATGGCACATGCAAAAAAAATGAAGCTAGACCACCAACTCATACCATACACCAGAATAAACTCAAAATGGATAAAAGACTTAAACATAAGACATGATACCATAAAAGTCCTAGAGTAAAACATAGGCAGGAAAATGTCAGATATCCCATGCAGTAATATTTTTACCAATATATCTTTTGGGGCAAGGGAAATAAAGGAAAGAATAAAGAAATGGACAACATCAAGTTAAAAAGCTTCTGCACAGCTAAAGAAAACATCAAAATGAAAAGGGAACCTATGTGAAAACATATTTGCCAATGATACTTTGGACAAGGATTTGATCTCCAATATATATAAAGAACTTGTACAACTCAAGAAAAGGAATACAAACAAATTAAAAACTTGGCAAGGGACCTAAACAGACACTTCTCCAAGGAGGACATACAGAGGACCCAAAGATACATGAAAGGATGCTCAGCATCACTAGCCATCAGAGAAATGTAAATTAAAACCACGAGATATCACCTCACACTGGTCAGAATGGCCATGATTAATAATTCAACAAACAATAAATGCTGGTGAGGATGTGGAGAAAAAGGAACTCTAGTGCACTGTTGGTGGACTAGTTGTTCCCTAGACTGGTGCAGCCACTGTGCAAAACAGGAAGGAATTTCCTCAGAAAACTAAAAATGGACCTGCCTTTTGAGCCAACTATACCACTGCTGTGATGATAACCTAGGAATTCTGAAACACCAGTTCAAAAGAACTATGCACCCCAGTGTTCATAGCAGCACTATTTACAACAGCCAAGTGCTGGAAACAGCCTAAGTTCCCATCACTAAAAGAGCGGGTTAAAAGACTGGTACATTTATACATTGGATACTATACAGCAGAGAAGGAACTCCTGCCCTTTATAGGAGCATGGATGGAACTGGAAAGTATTATTATGCTAAGTGAGATAAGCCAGCAGCAAAAGACAAATACCATATGATCTCACCCATAAGAGGACCTTAAGGAACAAAACAAACAAATGAGCAAAATAGAACCAGAGGCATAGAAACATGGAACAGACTGACAGTGACCAGAGCAGAAGGGGGAGCTGGTTAAGTGGGGAAGGAGCTAGTTAAAGAACAGGTATGAATGACCCATTGACATGGAGTGGGGATTGGCTGTGGGAGCTGGGGGTAAGTATGGCAGGGGAGAGCAACAGGGAAAAATTGTGACCACTGAAATAAAATAACAAAAAGTTTTCTGGGTGCAAATGAAAATTTGAGGTACTTATTTACTTTGGATTATGTATACAAAATATATTAATATTTAGATCTAAAGAAATACATTTTTGCCCTGGCTGGTGTGGCTCAGTGGCTTGAATGCCAACCTGTGAACATAAGGTTTACCAGTTTGTTTCCCAGTCAGGGCACATGCTTGGGTTGCAGGCTGAGTCCCCAGTTAGGAGCATACGATAGGCAACCACACTTTGATGTTTCTCTCCCTCTCTCTTTCCCTCTAAATAAATAAATAAATAAAATCTTTAAAAAAAAGAAATGCATCTTGTCAGTGTGTGTGTGTGTGTGAGAAAGAATGTTCAATAAAAACAAATTGAAAACATCTCTACAATTATTAAGGATCATATACACTGAATATGTGATATTACATTCATCTACATTAAGTATTCATTCCATGTAATATTTATGAAGAGCTATTTTTCAAGGTAGCCACACTGTTTATTTCAAAAATGTGAGGATAAAAATATATTAAAAATGTTTACTTATGAGATATCAGTTGGAAGATTTTCAAATAGTAACTAATTCTTGTTCTGACTTTTTAGTATCCCTGCTAACAGGAATAATAGTACTTGATATATTGAGTGTATTCAATGAAGAATATATTTTGTGGTTTTAGATAATGAATAAAAAAGAAAAAGAAAAATAGAATGAACTAAAGAATAGCAAACTCTAAAAATATTGATGCGTAATTGTGGGAACTTAATAGAATCTGTTCTAGTACTTGTGTGATTTTTCAATTCATTAGAATGTTTGTGATTTCAGAGCTATCAAGTCCTCTTCTTTAAGTAGCTGTCACTACCAATGGAGACACCAATTAAGTAGGTTGACTAACATTTTTTCCTTTTGAACTATCTTTTAAGATTTTGGAGCATTTTAGTTTTGGAGTTCCTTTTTGGGAAAGTACAGAATGGAATGCGAATGTAAAGAGATCAAGAGGGATCATTCAGATAGTCCCAGGAGAGGTAAATCACCCATTTAAGCATTTTGCATCCCATCGACTTTGAGTACAAGCTCTTCATAGCTCAAATAGTATTTGATAACCTATTAAGAACTTTTTTGTGTGTTTTTTAAATTTTTGTTCAAGTACAGTTGTCTAAATATTTCCCCCATTACTCTCCCCTGCCCTACCCACCCCTTACCTCCCCCATTTAATCCTTCCCCCACCCCCACCCTTGTTCTCTTTATCTTTGGGTCCTTTACACATATTCCTTGACTTAACCCTTCTTCTTACATTCATTATCTCCCTCACCCTTACCCTCTGGGGACTGCTGGTTTGCTCTTTGTTTCCATGTCCCTGGTTCTATTTTGCTGGCTTGTTTGTTTTGCTGATTAGGTTCCACTTAAAGGTGAGATCATATGATATTTGTCTTTAATCACCTGACAGTTCCATCTATGCCATTGTGAAGGACAGGAGTTCTTTCTTTCTTTCTGCTGTATAGCATTCCATTGTGTAACTGTACCACAGCTTTTTAATCTTTTCATTTACTGATGGGTACTTGGGCTGTTTCTAACACTTGGCTATTGTATAGTGCTGCTATGAACATAGGGGTGCATAGGTTCTTTTGAATTGTTTCAGGATTCTTAGGGTATAATCCCAACAGTAGAATTGCTGGGTCAAAAGGCAGGTCCATTTTTAGTTTTTTTGAGGAAATTCCACACAGTTTTCTACAGTGGCTGTAACAGTCTGCATTCTCACCGAAAGTATACTAAGGTTCCCTTTCTCCACAACCTCGTCAGCACTTGTTGTTTGTTGAGTTTGTTTATGATGGCCATTCTGACTAGTGTGAAATGGTGTCTCATTGTGGTTTTAATTTGCATCTCCCTGATGGCTAGTGATGTTGAGCATCCTTTCATATGCCTCTGGCCCCTGTGTATGTCCTCCTTGGAGAAGCGTCTGTTCAGGTCCTTTGCCCATTTTTTAATTGGATTGTTTGTCTTCATAGTGTGGAGTCATGTGAGTTCTTTATATATTTTGGAGATCAAACCCTTGTCCGATGTATCATTGGCAAATACATTTTCCCATAGAGTTGGTTCCCTTTTCAGTTTGATGGTATTTTCTTTAACTGTACAGAAGCTTTTTAATTTCAAGAACTTTTTTATGTACAAGTTTTGCTATAGCATGAAGCCCAGATATGTAGTCAGTCCTCGTTATTTGCTGAGTTGCCTACAAACTATAATTTATCTGTAACCCCAAAGTTTATACATCCATTTTATATGCTTGTTTGCAGATGTGTGCACATCACAAAATTAGAGTGTCCTGAGACGTACATTCCCAGCTAAGGTAACACATAACAATGTTATGCCTTCTTGTTTCAGCTCTCATACATAAACAACTATCTTTTTTATTCTATTTAGTGCCATATTTTTTTACATTTTTGCATTTTTTAATAATTTTGCTTTTAATAGGTCCTACCTATTTACTTTTAAATAGTCCTACCATTTTAGATAAGTTTATCCTAAGTATTTTGGACATTATTGTATATGAAATTGTTTTCTTAATTTCTTCAACTTATGGTTTGGTTTTAATGTAAAGAAACAATTTATTTTGTATGTTGATTCTGTATCTTGCAACTTTAGTGAATTTGTTTTTTTGTTCTAACAGGTGGGTATTTTATATTCTTTGGGATCTTCTAAATATTAGATCACATCATCTTCAAACATATATAAATTTACTTTATACATCATATATTATATGTCTTGTTAGAATGGCTACTTTTAAGATAACAAGTGTTGGTGCGGATGTAGGGAAGCTGAGATCTGTGTACTCTATTGGTTAGAATGTAAAGTAGTATAGCCACCGTGGACAACATATGGAAGTGCCTCGAAAAGTTAACAATAGAACTCGCAGTAACCCCACTTCAGTGTATGTACAGAAATATCAGGATCTAGAAGAAATATTTGCACTCCATGTTCACTGTAGCAGTACTCATAATTGCTAAGACTTGGGAGCAAATTAAATGTCCATCTATGCATGAATGGTTAAAGAGAATTTGTGATATGCATACAGCAGAATATATTTGGCTTTTAAAAAGATGGAGAACCAGTAATTTTCAATAACATGGATGAACCCGGGGGGTATATGCTAAGTGAAATAGAACAGTCACAGAAGGACAAATACGACATGATTCCACTTATATGCAGTATCTAGAATAATCAGACTATAGGAGCAGTGTAGAATGGTGGTTGCCAGTGGTGGAGGAAAGGTGGAAATAGAAAGTTGTTGATCAATAGGTATGAAATTCCAGTTATGCAAGATGAATAAGTGTAGAGATTTGTTGTAGAACATAGTGTCTACATTTAACAATATCACATTGCACACTTAAAATTTTGTTAGAGGGTGGACCTCTTGCTAAGTATTCTTACCACAAAAACAAAGACCTCCATCCTATCTGAAAGACACATTTACCACAAATTTCCTCAAGTTTTTTCACAGAAATATTTTGGTTACTAAAAACAATATTATAATTTTCAAACTTGTCACTCTTTTCAATTTCTTGATCCATTTAAATTTGAACAGCTATATGAGAAGATTAACATGAGCTAAGACATCATAGAAATTTTATTAGGCCTTATAAATTTTATGAGGGGAGCAATTCTGGAGTAGCAATTGCTTCAGCAATTTCAGTTTCATCCCCATTTTCAGCATCTATAAAAAACAAAAACTCTACCTTGCCATTGAAAGTCTTAAGCCTGAAACAAATCTCATGTCTTATTTTACCTCTGGTTTTATTTTACCTACAGAGTGAAGAAAAAAGGGCCACTAAATATGCCTTTGATTTTTCATAAAAGTCACTTTATATTTGTATTAAGTCATGTAATGCAGGATGCAGTTAATACATTTTTTTCCCCTAATACTCTTGGAAATGTTTATTTCCTATGTAGCTGGGAAATTCAGACTATAAGATTGACTGTCATGTATTTATAATATAGATTAACATTGCTTATTCTTATCACCTAATAATTCTGAATTGTTCCAACTTTTACTTTTACATGCAAAATGTAGTTTACAAGACCCTGAGAAACAACAATTTGTATGATGGGGCAGATATACATAAGTACAATTTAAAATAAATGAAAATTATCAAAAAAGTCAAAAAACCTTTGTAGTTAAAAATATAATATTAAGCCCTGGCTGATGTGGCTCAGTGGATTAAGTGCCGGCCTGCGAATCAAAGTGTCACTGGTTCAATTCCCAGTCAGGGCACAAGTTGCACGCCTGGTCTCTGGTTGAGGGTATGCAAAAGGCAACCACACATTGATGTTTCTCTCCCTCTCTTTCTCCCTCCTTTACCCTCTCTCTGGTAATAAATAAATTAAATATTTGAAAAAATATTAAGTATTTGTTTTTCTACTTAGAGCAGTAAATAATGCAAACATATTGTTTTCCTGGGGCTAGGTGGTCTGATTTTGAGAGTCTTTGTGTACAGTTTTATGTCCAGAGCTGCCTAATATGGGGAGGAAATGTTCCCTTTGAAATGATATAATTTTGAATTCAACAGCTACATGGTATATTAATACAAATACATTAAGTGAAAATTGTAAAGCACTCTAAAGCAAAAAGATGAGTACAGTTTTAAACTCAAAAATATATCACAAACAGTAAATTTACTAATGTTACAACTTCACTATTAACTCTTCATAGTAAGTTACCTCCCAATTTTCTCATCTTTCTAGATAATATATAATTATCAAAATCTCAGCCTTTGGAGTTAAAGAAAACGTCTGGAGTATCATACTTATGCTCTCCAACTCTACTTTCCCATTCCAAATATGATTAGTTATAACTTGGTATTATGTCTAATTAGAATTTAGAATTTCTTCAACAGAAGAAACAAGCAAATTAGAGAGAAGCGAGAAAAACTCAAGAATCATTACTATTGGCCAAAAAATTGAAATAATGAGATATTTACTATAACAGCATTGGGATATTACTCTTCAGATGCCAGAGACTAGGCTAGCTATATTATATTAGTTTGATATTAAAATATAAAATGTATTCAACTAGAGAGGGAACTGATTTATGCAAATTATAAAACTTAAAGAAAAATACTTGCTGACTGGAAAACTATGTTTTCTCCCAACATTATTGAAAACAACCTTTATACCAATAAGTCTGAAATTCAAAAGTGTCTCCTTGATCTCTTTTGGGTTGAAATCGCCAGGTGAAATTATTTGCTCTGTGAATACCACCACCCTCTTTTCTGAAGAAATCAGATTATGACAAATATACAACCATCATTACCATTATCATAACTCAAAATTCTATTTTATAACTGTACTTATGCTTATTATATCCTTATATTTATGTACATAGCACCACATGATTTTCAAAATTTAATTAAAGATATTATGTTACATATTTTATTAATTATACTAAAATCGAGTTTTGGGTGGGAGATATTGTATAAAATAGAGATAGATACATAAATACATATTTAAATACATAGATCAAATATCAATAGAAAAAGTTGATAAAAGATTAAACCTGTAAAACTTCTATTTAAAATATTTAAGAAGTCAAATATCTCAATCTACCATAAACAGCTGGAGAAAGCCTGTAATTTAAATTAAAAGCAACTCAAGTCCTGGCTAATGTGGCTCAGTGAATTGAATGCCGACCAAAAGGTTGCAAGTTTGATCCTCAGTCAGCTTTCTCCCTCCCTTCCCCTCTCTCTAAAAATAAATAAACAAAATCTTCAAATACCAAAAAAAAAAAAAAGTAACTCAAAGTAACTTTTCCAAAAATCTAAAATAATATGTCTTGTGAATCATTTTATCGAGCATTTCTCAAAAAGATTAAAAGAAAATTTTCTCTAGGGATAGTTCAGATTGCATAAAAAAAATCTTAAAGCCAGAAAACTTAAATACTCATCTTTTTGTCTCTGAAAATTTTTGTTTGAAAAAGGCAATTTTGTGTTTCTATGATCCTTGTGCAAAGCAGAACTAGAAAATCAAAGCATAAATAAATAAACACAGAAATAAATAAATAAATACATATATGCATACATACATAAATAAAATGCTTGTCTTTCCCTCAGGAAAATCTTTAGCAATTTGCCCTAGAGACATCAAGTAGCTACCTGAAAGATGTTTCAGATGATATGTGTACATGTGTGTCTACCTGTATGCATGTTTATATGAATATACGAATATACAAAATTTCCTATACAGCATTTTATTTACTTATATTTACCCTATAACATTACTAGAATGAGCTGGGCATGAAAAATTATGTCATATGTTTAAAATGCCTTTCATGGTAAATTTAGAAATAGTTCATAAAATATAATTTTGGTCTTAGCTGGGGAAGTCTGACTCTTAAAAACTTCCAGGCAAAATTAAAAGCCTAGGTTTCCTTTAATGCAAGTAGCCTGGGTAATTGTTTAAGAATGAGTTTTCTTAGTCGATGTTAATTGACTTCCTATCAAGTAATAATATTTGAAGAGCCTGCAAATGATTACAAGAGCTCAACACTTTTTTTTCCCAATGATTTTAACGTGTGGAAAATTGGTTGGTAATCAGTCTGATAGAGCTTTCAATTTAAGGTTGGGGGTGTAGGCTGCTCTAATTAGTATTCTGATATTCTCGTTGTTTAAAAATAGTTTATGCTCAAATATTTATTTTTGAATGACTATGACAATTTAATTAAAGTTTAAATTCTAGTAGCTGTTGAAGATCATATATAATCCAATTACTTTAGTTTTTATTCAATTAATTTAATAGCAAACCATTTTGTGATAATTACTGCTAATCCCCTTATTTTTTTCTTAGCTGTTTATCAATGGTATTTGAGATATCTTGGAGGAAATCATATTGGGACATAATTATTAGCATTTCCAGTTGGATTTAATGACTAAATGATATTTAATTACCATGAATTCTCTATCTCTACAACTTTACAGATTTGGGATCCCTTTATTTAACAACACCATTAGTCCAACTTCAAAACCAGAGAAAATACAACCAAAATATTATATCACGATGAGGGTGATGTAATAACACCTAACACTTCTTGTACAAATACACAAACTGGGTACGGAGATTCAAAGAAAGAGCTTTCCTCAGTTAAGACACATTTTGGAATTTTATATACTGTATAGAAAAAGATAGATTCCTTCTTAGTTACCATGCTCTATTTTCAATGAAATTCATAACAATTCTCCAGATCTAAAAGTAATACAAGTCAATTTTTAAAGTTACACTGTGTAATGATAAAGACTTCAAAAATATTGATTCATTTCTTTCCAGTCCCCATGTACATGTATATTGTGGTTTAAAAGAACTGAGGTAAATGCATTATTTACAATTGTATTTTGCCTTTTGTCTTTATCAAAAATATTTATATCATTAAATATTCCTCAAAAATATTAATTTAAGGGCTGCACAATATTTCACTTTTTGAGTGATGATTTTATTAGTCTTCTATTTTTGAACATTAAATTGTTTCAAAAATTTTAAACATAGAAATAACTATTCCTCTGAATATTTTTTGTTATGTTTTTGAAAGTAGGATTATTGTGACAAAATTGTGTTTTAATACTTTTAACATATATTAAAAATCACTTTTGGAAATATTGTATCAATTTCTACTCCCTTAGCAATAGATATGAGCTCATAGATCTATTCAGAGCTCTACACACTAGGTATTAACATTACGTCTAACAGTTATCTATAATATTACACTATATGATATTAGAATTTTTTAGGGTCTTTTTTATTGTTTATTCTATTTCAGTTGTCCCATTTTTTCCCTTTTGCTCCCCTCCACCCAGCCTACCCTCTCTCCCACAGTCAATCCCCTTTCCATTGTCCCTGAGTCATTCATACATGTTATTTGACAAATCCCTTATGCTTCCTTCCACCATTCACTCCCCTCCCCTCCTACAGCTGTCAGTCTTTTCCTCGTTTCCACATCTCTGGTTCTGTTTTTCTCATTAGTTTACTTTGTTCATTAGATTCCAGTTATAAGTGAGGTAATGTAGTTTTGTCTTTAGCCAACTGGCCATTTCACTTAGCATACTACTCTCCAGTTTCATCGATGCTGTTGCAAAGGGTAACAATTCCTTCTTTCTTTCTTCTGTGTCATATTCCATTGTGTAAATGTACCACAGTGTTTTAATCCATTCATCTACTGATAGGTACCTGTACTGTTTCCCTAACTTGGATATTGTATATAGTGCTCCTATGAGCATAAAGGTGTGCAAGTTCTTTTGAATTGGTGTTTCAGGATTCTTAGCATATAATCCCAGCAGTGGAATCCCTGGGTCATGAGGTAGTTCCATTTTTAATTTTTTGAGGAAATTCTATACTGTTTTCCACAATGGCTGCACCAGGCTGCATTCCCACCAACAGTGCACTAGCATTCTCTTTTCTCCACATCCTCACCAGCACTTGTTGTGTGTGACTAGTTAATGACAGCCATTCTGACAGGTGTGAGGATATCACATTGTGGTTTTCATTTGCATATCTCGGATGGCTAATGATGTTGAACATTTTATCATATGTCTCTGGGCCTTCTGTATGTCTTCCTTGGAGAAGTGTCTGTTGGGCCCAATTTTTTTAATTTATTTTTTTAAATTTATTTATTTATTTTTTCAAATACATTTGTCTCTGCCTTCCCCCCACCACTTTCCCTTGCCTCCTCTCTCCCTCAACTCTTCCCCTTTGGTTTTGTCCATGAGTCCTTGCTATATGTTCCTTGACTTTCCTCTCCCCTTCCTTTTCCCCAGCCCCCCCTCCCTCCTTCCCTCTTGTCTCTGTTGGTTTCTTTTCCTTTCAGTGTTGCTGGTCTTATTTGCCTTGCATCTTTGTATCGTTGGTTAGGTTCCACTTACAGGTGTGATCGTATGGTATTTGTCTTTCGCCCCCTGGCTTATTTCGCTTAGCATAATGCTCTCCAGTTCCATCCATGCTGTCGCGAAGTTTAGTAGTTCTTTTTTTCTTTCTGCTGCGTAGTATTCCATTGTGTTTATGTACCATGACTTTTTGATCCAATCGTCTACTGATGAGCATTTAGGTTGCTTCCAACACTTGGCTATTGTAAATTGTGCTGCTATGAACATTGGGGTGCATAGGTTCTTTTGAATGGGTGTTTTGGGATTCTTAGGGTATAGTCCCAGCAGGGGAATCACTGGGTCAAAAGGCAGTTCCATTTTCAGCTTTTTGAGGAAATTCCACACTGATTTCCACAATGGCTGCACCAGTCTGCATTCCCACCAGCAGAGTACTAGGGTTCCCTTTTCTCCACAGCCTCGCCAGCACCTGTTGTTTGCTGATCTGTTTATGATGGCCATTCTGACCGGTGTGAGGTGGTACCTCATGGTGGTTTTGATCTGCATTTCTCTGATGGCTAGTGATGCCGAGCATCCTTTCAAATGTCTCTGGGTCCTTGGAAAAGCTTCTGCCCTGGTCCTTTGTGTTAGGCCCTTTTTTTAATCGGGTTGTTTCTCTTCCTGGTGTTGAGTCATATGAGTTGTTTATATGTTTTGTAGATTAAACCCTTGTCTGATATGTCACTGGAAAATATGTTCTCTCATACAGCTGGTTCCATTTTCACTTTGATGATGTTTTCTTTAGCTGTGCAGAAACTTTAATTTGATGTAGCCCAATTTGTTTGTTTTTTCCTTTATCTCCCTTGCCCTAGGAAGTATATTGGCAAAAATATTACTACATGGAATGTCTGAAATTTTACTGCCTATGTTTTCTGCTAGGACTTTTATGGTATCATGACATATTTAAGTTCTTTATCCATTTTCATTTATTCTGGTATACAGTGTGAATTGGTCTAATTCCATTGTTTTGCCTGCACCACTCCAGTTCTTCCAACACCATTTATTGAAGAGACTGTTCCTACTCCATTGTATGCTCCTGCCCCAAATGTCAAACATTAAGTGACCATAGAGACATGGGTTTATTTTTGAGCCCTCTATTCTGTTCCACTGATCTATGTGTTTGGTCTCAGGCCAGCACCAGCCTGTCTTGATTATAGTGGTTTTGTAGTATAGTTTAATATTAGGTATTATGATCCCTCCAAATTTGTTCTTTCTCAGGATTGCTGAGGCTAGTAAGGGTATTTTTTGGTTCCATATCAATTTTTAAAATATTTGTTCTGTATATGTGAAATACACCATTGGTATTTTAGTAGGAATTGTGTTGAATCTATAAAGTGTTATGGGTAGTATGGACATTTTAATGATGTTAATTTTTCCAATCTATGAACACAGTATATGCCTCCATTTATTTCATCTTTCTCATTTTCTTTCTTCAGTGTTCTACAAGTTTTTGAGTAGAGGTCTTTATTTTTTGATTTTCAAATGTTACACCACCCTTGCATCCTGGGATAAATTCCATTTGAACATGACTTATGATCTGTTTAATGTATTGTTGGATTCAGACTGCTAATATTTTGTTGAGGCTTTTCCAGAGATATTGACCTATAATTTTCTTTCTTTGTTGTGTTTTTAGCAACTTCATATAAAGAGTTTGAGAATCCTCCCTCTTCTTGAATTTTTTGGAATAGTTTGAGAAAGACAAGTTGTTCTTTTTCGAATGTTTGATAAAATTTGCCTGGGAAGCCATCAGTCCAGGGCTTTTGTGTGCTGGGAGTTTTTGATTACTGCTTCAATTTTGCTAATTGTTTTAGGTCTGTTTACGCTTTCTGCTTTTTCTTGATTCAGTTTTGGAAAATTGTATATTTTCGGAAATTTTTCCATTTCACCTATGGTTGTCTAGTTTCTTGGCATATAGTTGTTCATAGTAATTTCTTACAATCTTTTGTATTTCTGTGGTATCGGTTGTTACTTCTCCTTTTTCATTTCTGATTTTATTTATTTGTGTTCTCTCTCTTTTTTTCTTGATGAGTTTGGTTAAAGTTTTGTCAGTTTTATTGATCTTTTCAAAGAACTAGCTCCTGGATTAATGATCCTTTGAATTGTTTTTTCTTGTTGTTGTTTGTGTGTGTATGTGTCTTTATGACATTTAATTCTGCTCTGATCTTGATTATTTCCTTTCCTACTACTTGCTCTGGGCTTTGTTTTCTGTTGTTCCTCTAGTTGTTCTAGATGTAGGGTTAGGTTATTTTTTTCAATTTTTCTATCTCCTTTACATAGGCCTGCATTGCTATTAACTTCCCTCTCAGGACTGCCTTCATGATCTCCATAGGTTTTGGTTTGTTGTGGGTTCATTTTCACTTGTTTCCAGGTACTTCTCGATTTCTTTCTTGATCTCATTTTAACCCATTCATTATTTAATAATATGGTATTCGGTCTCCATGTATTTGAAAATATTTGAGTTTTTTTCCCTTGAGTTTGTGTTCTAGTTTCAAGCCATTGCGATCCGTGAAGATGCTTGATGTAATTTCAATTTTCTTGAATTTGTTGAGGGTTGTTTTGTGTCCTATCATGTTGTCTATCTTTAAAAATGATTCATGTGCATTTGAAAAGAATGTATATTTTGCTTTTTGAGGGGCAAAATGTTCTGTATATATCAATTAAGTCAATTTGATCTATTTCAATGCCACAATATCCTTGTTGATTCTTTGTTTGGGAGATATATCCATTATCAACAATGAGGTGTTAAAATTTCCTGGGGTAATGCTGTCAATATGTTTCCTGAAGTCCTCCAAGGTTTTCCTTATGTATTTAGGTGCTTCTATGTTGGGTACACATATGTTTGCAAGGGTTATATCCTCTTGTCAGGAAACTCTCTTAAGTATTGTGTAGTGTCCTTATTTGTCTTTTGTTATTGTCATTTTTGTTAAGTACATTTTGTCTGACATAAGTATTGTTAACCCTGATGGAAAATATCTTCCATCCCTTCAATTTCAGCCTGTGTAGATTTTTTGTTCTGATATGGGTCTCTTGTAGATCTCATATATTTGGATTGTGTTTTCTTATTCATTTAGCTACCCTAAGCCTTTTGATTGGAACATTTAATCCATTTACATTTATGGTTATTGAAAGATATTTATTCCTTGCTATTTTTTTCCATTTGTACCTGTGTTCCCCCCAACCCCCCTCTCAATTTCTTCTTCTTCTTAAAGCAGTTCCTTTAGCATCTCTTGTAGTTGGCTTGGTGGAGATATACTATTAGTCTTCTTTAGTCTGGGAAGTTCTATTTCACCTTCCATTTTAAATGAGAACCTTACTTGATAGAATAGTCTTGGTTGCAGGTCCTTGCTTTTCATTATTTGGAATATTTCATGCCAATCCCTTTTACCTTGTCATGTTTCTGTTGGGACATCAGCTGATGGCCTTATCAGAGCTCCCTTATATGTTGTTAGCTCTTTCTTCCTTGCTGCCTTCAATATTGTCTCTTTGTCTTTAAATTTTGCCATTTAAATAGGATTTGTCTTGGAGTGAGCCTCTTTAGGTTCATCTTGATTGGGATCCTGTGTACTCCCTGATTATGCATGACTTTTTCCCTCACGAAGTTAGAGAAATTTTCTGTCAATATTTTTTCAAACAGGTTTTCTATGCCTTATCCCTTTTTTCTCTGTCTGGTATTCCTATGATAAGAATGCTGTTATGTTTTATGTTGTCCTGAAACTCCCTTAAATCATCCTCATTTTTTTTTCTTTCTTCTTTTTTCTTAGCGTTTTAAAAAAAAATTTGTTGCTCTAGGGGTGTTTTTTTTTCCACCTTGTCTTCCAGCTTGCTGTATTTGTCCCTCTGCTTCATTTAGCCTGCTTTAAAAAAAAAAATACCTTCTAGTATATTCTTCATTTCAGATATTGTATCCTTCATTTCTGCCTGGTTCTTATTAATGTTTTTTATGTTCTTTTTCATGCTGATGTAGTTCCCACTAACTTCCTTATAGCTCCCATTAAGTTCCTTGTAGTTCTCACTGAGTTCCTTGAGCATCCTTATAACCATTATTTTGAATTCTATGTCTGAGAGACTTCTTACTTCAATTTCATTTCACTCTTTTTCTGAGGGTTCCTTCAATTCTTTCAATTGGGGTTTATTTCCTTGTCTCCCCATTTTAGGTGACTCTTTTTGTTTGTTTCTATATCTCAGATTGCTCTGCTTTGACTTCCTGTCCCATGGGGTAGCCTTCTGTGGTAGGAGTTCTGGGGGACTCAGTGGTGCAGTTTCTTTGATCTCCTCAGTGGGGTGTTTAGGGATGTCCTTTATACTCTTTATGTGTGCTCTCTTGTTGTACTTGGGATTTTATTATTGATGGCTCATGTGTTGGTGGGTTCTCCCTTCCAGCTGGCTGACTGAGAGACACACCCTCCACCATGTCTTGTATGCTGTAGTACAGATGCTGCCAAAATGGAGCAAAACTACCCATAAAACCAAACCCAGGCCAGCAAAAACACCCCACTTCCACATCAGCAATATCAACAGCAAATAAGCAAAGATTAATCAAGGTAGAAAGGGATTTAGAATGTTATAAGATAGGAAAAAGAATATGAAATGACTGAAGGAAAAAATGATTTTGATAGGGAAGAGGGAGTAGAAATAATAAGAGTAGGGAATAGAAACAAGGTGAGTAGAGGGGTAAAATTCAATTTAAAATGTAAGTAACTAAAGAAAAGGAGATAGCAAAATTGACTAAGAAAAGGGAAGAGCATAATATGAGGTTTGAAATAAAATAAAAATTATAGTGAACCAATAATTACAAAAGAGAAGAAAAACCACAACGTGATCAATAACAATGACAGATTAGCAAAGATTAATAAAGATGAAAAGAGAATAATAATATTATAAAATTGAGAAAAGAGAATATAAGATGTTTACAGTAAATAAAAATGATTTTGAGAGGATAGAGGGAGGAAAAATAGTGAGTAAGGAATAGGAACAAAGCATAGAAAGGGGAAGACTAAAATTTAAAATGAAAATAAAAAAGGAAAAGAAAATGGCAAAATAGAGTAAGAGAATGGTGCAATGTGAGATTTGAAATAAAAATAAAATAAAAAAATAAAAAGAATAAAAAATAAAAACAAAAAGTAGTAAATTAGTTGGAATACAACTGAAGGAAAAGACATGTTTAAAGGCTATGTAAGAGAAAAAAATGAAGAAGAATGAGGTAGAATTCATCTCAGGAGAGTTTTTTGTTTTCTATCGTCTCCTTCTGGATCCACCTCTGACTTTTTATCAGCTCAAGGTCCAGAAGTGGGTCATCCAGCTTCTGGCAGCACTGCATGTGCCACCTTCACTTGTATCCAGAGGGGGCTTCTACCGCACTCAGGAAGGAGGGTGCCCTGGGTCTACCCTAGAAGGTGCTGTTTAGTCTTCTGAGAAAATTGTGGGTATGTTCCCCTTCCCACGCACCATCTGTCTTGGTCTGTCCCAGCTTGTTTCCAATAATGTACAGTTTCTGATGAATTAGCTGTCCATTTCAAGGAAGGGGCAAGTCTGTGTAAGAGGGTCAGCTCTTTCCTGCTTGGTGCTGTTGGCAACTCTGTGTGAAATCTGAGGCTGGGTTGGGGCCCTGATTACCCCTTGCTGAACCAATTTCTGATCTCCCTGATTTGTTGGCCTCAGTGGAAGAGGGCCCTAGGAACCTGTGTATTTTGTCTCCCTAAGAGAAGGTCAAAGTGGGCCATTTTGGCATTTCTCTTCCCGTATTTCTCTTGCAGATATTCACCCTAAAGGGGGTTCTGGAGACTGTCCTGGCTGTTCTGCAGAGCTTCCTTGTAGGATGCAGTGCTTGCAATCCTGCAGGAGGTGGGGGCTGGGCATGTCCTTCCCTTCCCAGTGGTTTGAACTCTGCCAGGGAAAGGGGTTTAGCCTAGCTGTAAATAATCTCAGGTGCTCAACTCTTGTCCATCTAACTCCTAGCACATTGCCCATGCAGTAGACACAATCCCAAACTCTCGTTTTGCATAGCTCCTGGCTTGCTGGGCTGTGCTGTGCTGGGGCCCAGAAATACCTTTGCTGTGCAACTTCCTGTTCTCCTGCCCAGCTGTATTCAGTGGGAGCAAACTGCACTTTAATCTTGCCACTTTGCTGGCAGGGCAGCTGCATACCAGGTCCCTGCAAGCACGCTTCAGCTCCCACTGCAGGGCCATGTCACTATCTAGTTCTCTGAGCACACCGCCAACTTGTCTTTAAAAAGCCAAAGTCTTTCATAGTCATGGCTGCCCACGGCCTGCCTCCACGTACCCAAGTGAAACCCCCTGATCATTTTGGGAGATTGAGTCCCTCTTTCTCTCTCTAGAGCTCCCCTAGTTGGCGTTTAGCATTGCAGCTATAGGCATGTTGCTCACTGTGTGTGTGTAGCCTGGATCTCCCCTACTCGTATATCCTCCCAAGTTACTCCCTGCCAGGGTCTGGTGGTTTCCTGTGTGGAACTGCGGCCCTCTGCCCTGGGAGGAAAGGGAGCCACAAAATTTAGATTTCTGACTAGTCCCTCCACTGCTGTAGGCACCATGCGTAGGGTATTTCCCTTTCAACTTATAAAATCTTACCGCCTGTTGTGAATCATCTTCTGTACTCCTTGGCTTCAAAACTTAATGCCAGCTAAGATTTCATTGATTGTTCGAGCTATTTGTTGGAAGATCAGTGTAGAATCCACGTTGGGGCAAGAGCAAGCAGACTCAGCTTCCACCTAATCAGCTGCTATCTTCAATTCTAATATTAGAATTAACACAACATTATTGGATTTGCTATATCCTTAATGCTTATGGACTGGTATAACAGAAGTACTGAATTACATCTTTGCATTAAATTATTTTGGGAAGCATTTATTTATAAATCATAGGCTAGTTTATATTATGGTGGAAAACATTAAGCCCCAGATCTTGATGGCTTACACGATAACAGATGTTTAATTCTGCCTATTCTCTTTTCAATACCCACTTAACTCTAAAACTAGGCTGAGAGAGTAACCCGTATCTGGAATATTGCCAGGCATATGACTGAGGGAAGAGACATGATGGTATCATTCAATGACTGTCAAGGCTTCTTCTTGCAATTTCCACATGACACTTGACCAAACGTTCATGCTCAGAGCCAATTACATGTCTAAACCTAATACCTATAAGAAGGGAAATACAATTCTCCCATAGAGAGGGTCCAGATAGAAGAAACAGTAAATATTTTGACAATATAGTAATGTAGAACCTGTAGTTCATGGCAAATAATAAAAATGTATTTGCTACTTTTTTACTATAATGACCAGACCATTTAAATAAATGAAATTTTGATCCAATGGTTGACAACTTATCAAACAAACCAAATAAATAGAATAGGTAATTAAGAAAGACATACTGTAGTTTCTTCTGTGAATTGTGTATCTAAATTAGGAATTTCCACAACAATATATTGCAATTACATTTAATTGAAAAAAAAGTAAGAATCAAATTAACTATGTTATTGTATGGATGCTTACTTTGATTGAAATAGTTATGTAAAGTAATTAACCAAATTTAGACAAACATTTACAATCACAAACACACACAAAAACACACATACCCTATACATATATGTATACATATATATGCATTATATAATTATATATTATAGACACTTACATTTCCTACTACTAATTCATCCAACTTCCTAAGTAAGGTAAATCTCATTTGAACCAATGAGTCCTTTTAATCTGCTTAAGTCTTAGAGGTAAGTGAATAATGAGTAATAAGTACCTCACTTCTGAAGGAAGAAACTTAGAGGAGGAAAGTAAGAAGTAGCCCTACTTCTGATGGACAAAGGTAAAGCTGTTTTAAAAAAAATTAGAAGAGGGTTAAGCACCATAAATTGAATCTGAGGTGGGTGTCTCACTACATGCTGTTTATTCAAAAGTTTATTCTTATGCCAAATGCAATACTCAGCTTTCTCCAAAGAGAAGCCTTTATGGAATTTCTAGCCATCTGAATCAGAATCCATGAACACTATTACCTCTTTTCAACTATCACTACCATAAACAAATCTAATAAGGTTAATATTCAACATTCATATGGAGTATTGATGTTCCATCGCATGGGCTCTAAGATACACGTTTTCATTTAATGATCATGTTCCTGAGTAAAACAGTCTATGTCTAATTTGTGCTGACAAATTCTAACACATGATAAATCACCTAAGAGAAAAATGCTGACAACTATAAGATTGAGAAGCTATATTATTTAGAATTTAAAAAAAAAAAAAGCATAACCTAGATGTGATAGCAATCTAGCCAGTGTTATATGTCACTTTACTAATAAAATAATATGACTGATCTGCCTAGCGACTATGCTATAGTTATCATCCCTAAGCTTTCCAAGAAGACAAATGTGAGTTTTAGGTAAGACTATGTGAGTTCCTTTTACATCGGACTCAAGACTTACACTGGCTGGTCAATACAAGGTTTAGGCTAAGTGGTTAATCAATTATATAACTTAGGTTCTACCTTTCCAGTCACTGTTATTTTATGTCATTTAATCCTAGCATCTATAATTTTTTTCTAAACAACCAACACCGCAGCTTCAGAATTCTCTGTGTCTATATCTTGATAACCCTGAAAACTAACATTTTGGAGGCAGTTTTCTAAACTTACTATAGTTCTTTGAAAGAAAATCTCAGTACATGTTAGTGTCACCATTGTAGATAAATAAATTAATGCTTCTTATCTACCTCATTATTTATGAAACCTAGTTTCTCAAAATTCATATTATATCTATCAAGAAACATCCACCTGCAATGTTATCGTTTATCATTGTTCTTGGTTTTAAATACTATATTATTTTGGGAAATGTACATGCAACACTAACCTTAATCACCCTCTGGCTCTTGACAGAAGAAACAACATCATCCCCCTTATTCTTAAGTAGCTTGCAATATCCAATGTGGCATGCAAGAATCAGTATCAAATAATACTGCTTATGGGCCAATTTTTATATCATTAAAGCTAAGTTTATAGCACTGAACACATCATTATTTATTTATTATAATATTGTTTCTAAAAACTCAAATTTAGGCATGATGTATGCCTTTGTCTGTTATGGTAGCCAGAACAAAATATCACAGACTCGGTGGTTTATAAAACAATAGAAATTAATTTCTCACTCTTCCTGAGGCTGGAAGTCCAAGTTCAGGGTGACAGCATGATCTGATGAAGGTCTTCATCCAAATTGCAGACTTCTAGTTGTATCCTTACATGGGAAGAGGTAAGGGAGCTCTCTTGAGTGTCTTATCTCATTCATGGTGGCTTGCCCTCATGACCTAATCACTTCCCAAAGGCCTCATCTCCTAATACCATCACATTGGACATTAGAATTTCAACATATGAGTTTTGAGGGAACACATTCAGGTCATAGCAGTGGATACAGTCATCATATAAGATCAAAATGTAAGACTTTTTTTCATTTATTTAAAGAACACACTTTGCTAAATACTTTATGAGGACTTTAAGAGCATTATCTTATTTAATACTCAGAACACTTGAAGAAAGTATTAAAGTTATCCACGTTTTTCAGATAGAGTAATAAAATTTCAGAAAGGGTTAAATAACCTACCATTTCACACAGTTGGTAGAGAGCAGAACTGAGAGATACAAATAGATCTGTCCAATGCCAGAAACTGCTTTTGATTACTAGATTATTTTACTTTTGGTGCATTTTAGTGTTTTTAATATTCAATATTATTCAATCCCTTTTTCCATCCTCAATGTGTCCCAATGATCGAAACATAAACAAGTTTGAGAAGTATTATTTAACATTACTTTCTGAGGTCAAACACATACAATATGTTGTCTGAACATTGAGAACAATTTTATCAAATATTAATGGATTTATCAAGGTATTTGCAAAGGTGCATGAAAATTTATCCAGATTAAAGGGAAGGACTAATGGGAAAAGAGCTATTCTAGGCTCAATATAGACAATTCAAAAATAGAGATTTAAGTACTATTCCCAGAAGTACTATCCCATTTTCATGCTTAAAATGCACGTCGATACCATCTTTGATAGTGCAAACAGAAAGTAAAAATGCATGATGCAAATGGAACTTGTAGGGTCTTTAAAAGCAAAATTGTATGACTTTTTAATTCATGATATCACCTACTAGCTATGTGTTATAGGGGCAATTCACTAAACATTTTAAGGCTTTAATTTTCTTAAAAAATGATTATTAATATATGTACACTCAAAGATTATATTAAGGATTAAAGAAGATGTATATGAGTATCTATGATAAAAGTTTAGATCTCTGTATATAATAAGAGATTCATGAGAACTAGTTTTTGTCCCATTTTTAAAAAATCTGATGCACCAAAATTTTATTTTATTTTTTTGTAATTGAAACATCCTAACTCAGAGAAAGGTGACCAAGTTAATTTTTTTCTTTTTTGTGTGTCTAACTGTCTCTTACTTTTTCAAAACATTAAAAATAGTAATTTATCTTCTGGGAAAGACAATTTCTTTGAAATTATCACTTTTCCCTTCGATAGTGGATCCAAGCAAGGATCATGGAATTTTTTTTAATAACTTTCAGCTATACTTAAGACATTTCAAAGTAACTTTAAAATTTGAGGTAATTATAATAAAATTTCCAAACTTTTTCCATGTTTATCTGCTCCAAACAATTTTATTAAAGGAAATGCTTACATATTTTTATACACAGTGTCACCTCAAAAAATTCTAGCAAATGCTTTACCTTATAGTTATCAAGCCCTACTCTGGAGTACATACGGTCATTTGAGATTTCAGAATTATCTTGGAAAAAAAAAAGGTGATGGGTATTCTGAGAAGACAAAAATCAAACTGCTTATCTCAGAGTACTAAAGAGAAACAAGCCTGGCATTTATATAGTGATCACACCAGGCAAATGAGGTGGCAAAGTGTCATAAGTGTATTAATTTCTGTGTACATTCAGTGCCACTCAGGGAGAATTATTTGTATTAGTCACAATGACTTCAGATTTCATAAAATAACTTGTTTTATGCAATCAAATAAGAGTGGAAGTGATCTGTATCTTGAGCAGAAAACTTAAAAGCCAGCTCATATTTTACTGCATTTTAGCTGTACCTGACAGTGACAACCAACAGTTCCAGAAGGGGCTATGCATTCAGCGTAGGTCCTGAAGTAAAGGGTGTGTGGGACAGAGCCTAAACCACCCACTTAGAGACATACAGCAAGAAATAAGTACTTGTTGTAGTCTTTAATATTTTAAGGTTACTGTTTAATTTGGAACAATCTACCCTATTCTAACTGATACAGGGATGCGATAGCAATGAGCATTAATATAAACTGAGTATAAAATATGAAATAGTTTTAAAGAATTAAAATTTAGACCCATTAAACATTTATCAGAGATTTTTACTAAAGTAGATCAAACTGTATAATAGAGAACCTTGAGGGTATCCGTTTAAATAAATAAATAATACTATATATTGAGATTGTGAATTTTTAATATGTATTTTTGCAGTACTTGAGGCTAGTGGAAAGTGTTATTCCAAGTAGTATAAATGCAATTCTTAAAATCAAACAAGACTTTATTAATTGCTGTGGCATATTTTAATGATTAGTTCATCAACATACAGTATAAATTACCAAAATATTGACTAAATTAAGGCTAGATGTATCACAGATAAAATATACATTTTTTATTGATTTTTCCCTGTAACACTTAGGTCTTTACAAACAACAACAACAAAAAAACCTTGAAAGAAAAAAAGAAGTACTAAACTTCGCAACAGCATGGATGGAACTGGAGAGCATCATGCTAAGCGAAATAAGCCAGGGGGCGAAAGACAAATACCATATGATCTCACCTATAAGCGGAACCTAACCAACAATGCAAAGAAGCAAGGCAAATATGACCAGCAACACTGAAAGGAAAAGAAATCAACAGAGACAAGAGGGAAGGGGGGGGCAGGGAAAGGGAAGGGAAGGGGAAAGTCAAGGAACATATAGCAAGGACTCATGGACAAAACCAAAGGGGAAGAGCTGAGGGAGGGAAGGTGGGAGGGGGCAAAGGAAAGAGGGGGGGGGAAGGCAGAGACAAATGTATTTAAAAAAGTGAATAAATTAATTAAAAATAAAAAATAAAAAAAAATAAAAAGAAAAAAAAGAAAAAAATAGGGAGAATGGGCAATATTCAACTAAAATCTATTAGCCAAGCAGCTTTTGCAAGAAAAAATGGTAAATGGCTATGATTAAAGATCAGGGACAGTGGGTTTTCATTTGAATAAATTATAATTTTAGTTTTCTTGTAAAAAAAAAAAAAAAAAAAAAAAACCTTGAGTATGAGTCCTAGTTCTCCACTTGGTTATCAGTTGTATAATATTGTGAAATTTATTTCACTATCTACCTCAACTTTTTTAAAACAAATTCATCCAATAAAATCTGTCAGTACCTGTAAGCCCTTGACATTGTATTAGTTTCTGGATAATAAATACTAAATTATTGAAACTCGTGTTGACCTCATAGACAACAAACAAGGAAAGAACTAAATATATAGTTGTGTATAGTGACAGTAACTAATAATACAGAAACTGACGGAGAAACCCTACTTATGTAAGGTGTCAAGGAAGGAATTTATAAAGAAATGACTTTAAAGTCAAGACCCAAAGGTTGATGGGCATAAAAACAAAAGTGAGAAATATGCTTTCAAGAGCTTGAAACATTCTAGAAAAAGAAAAAAGAACTAGATGGCCTGTGTAAAGAAAAATACACACGGGGAACCCCCTAAAATGGAATTTATTTATAAACATTTTGTATTTATTCTTACATGCTTACACTTCAGTCACCTTTGAAGTACCCTCCACTTGCTGTAATACACACACCTATTGAGCTGTTTTTTTTCCACTGCTCAGAACAGATTTTGAACTCATCAGTTTTGATGTTTTTTAGTGTTTCTGCCATTTTTTGTTTCATATCTTTCACATCAGCAAAACATTTCCCATTGAGGACTTTTTTCATCTGGGAAAACAAAAAAAGTTGCTCCAGCAAGATCTGATGAATAGAGAGAGTGGGACATGAGGGTCATGTCGTGTATGGTCAAAAACTGCTGAACACTCAGTGCAGTGTGGGCAGATGCATTCCTAAACCACCCATCATGAAATGAGCAAACACACTGAGTCTTCAAAAAAAATCACTGAAACCAAACACAGCCTTTCACAACAATCCAGCTGGTACACTGATACAGACCAGTTCCTAGAACTCTCATCTAGTGGGGGAAGCCTGTACTATAAAGGGCCTGCCATCCACAAGATAATTCTGTTTCTGCGGGGGGGTCCCTGCTTATATAATATGATATCTGAGAGGTAGCTAAAATCCTCATAAGCTATGATAAGCGTGTTGCAGCCTTCCTAGGCTGGGAAGGTCCACTAGAGACTCAGGTAGACGGAAGAAGATGTGTGGAGTCATGGGGATGCTTGACATGCTTTTATTCAGGAGAGTCACACAGGCTGCAAGCTCGTGTCTGTGTTGGCGCCCCAATCCCTCCCTTGTCCAAAGCTCCTACCCCTTAAGTACTAACCCAAACAAAGTTGGCTGCAGGCCAGAAATAGAAGCAACCTAGCATGAGCTGTGCATGCAAACCTACTCAAGGCTAAGTGGCAGTTTATCACACCCAGACTCAAGGCTCTGAGACCCAGGCTCAAGGCCATGAGAACCCTGCTTTATCATACTCCTTCAAGGTTGTGAGAAGCTGCTCCTTCCAAATACCCATGCATCTGAGTGAGGAAGCCAGGATGCCTCCTCTTGCCCTATAATAAGAAATTAGATTGCAGCCTAAGTGCAATGGCGTGCCATTAAAAGGTTCTAAATTTCTGCACAATGACAAAATTAAAGGGAAAATTTAAAAAATTTCTTGAGACAAACAAAAATGGGAACACAGCATACCAAAACTTGTGGAATACAGCAAAAGCAGTTCTAAGAAGGAAGTTCACAATCATAAATGCCTACATTAAGAAGCAAGAAAGATCCCACATAAACAACTTAAATCCATACATTGAAAAACTAGAAGAAAAAAAGAACAAACTGAGCTCAAAGTTAGAGTAGAAATGAATAAAATAGAGAACAGTAAAACAACGGAAAGTACTAACAAACCGAAAGTTTCTTCTTTGAAAAAATAAACAAAATTAATGAATCTTTAGCTAGACTAACCTAGGTAAAAGGAGAAAGGACCCAAATCTATAAAATTATAAGTAAAAAAGATGATATTACAGCTAATAACACAAAATTTCAAAAAAATTATTAGAGGCTACAATGGACAACTAACTATACACCAACAAACTGGACAACCTAGAAGAAATGAAAAAAATCTGAGAAACATAAAATTCTCCCAATGAATAAAAGCTGAGGACTGGGTGGCTTGGCTGTTGAATGTACCAAACATTTAAAGAATTAATGTAAATCCTTCTCAAAATATTCCAAACATATCGAAGAGGATTGACAACTCCTTAATTTATTTTACAAGGTCTGCATTATTCTACTACCCAAATCAGAAAAAAAAACACTAGGAATGAAAATTATAGGCCAATGTCCTGATAAATATAGATTAAAATATTCTCAGGGAAATACTTGCAAACCAAATTTAGGAACACATTAAATGAATAATTGACCACAATCAAGTAGAATTTATCACTGGGTTGCAAGAATGGGTCAACGTATGCAAGTCAATCAATGAAATACATCACATTAACATAATGAAAGTAATGAATCTAATAGTCATATAAATAAATACAGAAAAATCATTTAACAAAATTCAACACCTATTCATAAAAATTCTTAACAAATTAAACATAAAAGAAACTTATATCAACATAATAAAGTCCATATATGACAAGCTTACAGTTAACATCATACTCAATGGTAAAAGAGTGAAATCTTTTTCTCTAAGATCCAGAAAAACTTTACTGTAAAAATTTCAATGTTTAAATCTGGTTACATGTTGAAATAATAACATTTTGAATATATTAGTTAAAATAAAATTCATTATTAAATTTAAAAATAAAACAAGTGTGTCCACTCTCATCACTCCTATTCAATATAGTATTGGAACTCTTAGTCACAACAATGAGACAAGGACAAAATAGTATCAGAATTGAAAAAAAAAATTTTATTTGCATAAATAATGATTTTATATATAAAAACATTCTAAAGACCCAACCAAAAAAATATTAGATCTAAACAATGACTTCAGTAAAGTTGCAGGATACAAAATTAACATACAAAAAAAGTAGCATTTCTGCACACTAACAATGGATTTTCTCAAAATAAATTAAAAAATTCCCATTTACAATAGTGTCAAAAACAATAAAAAATTTAGAAATAAATTTAGCTAAAGAATATTAAAGAATTTTACTGAGAACATCATATGGCATTAAAAAAAAACTAAAGGAAATACAAATAAATGGAAATATATCCTGTGTTCATGGTAATGGAAGAATTAATACTGTTAAAATATCAATATGACCAAAAAAACCTTACAGATTTAATGCAGCCTCTATCAAGATTCCAATGGCATTTTCACAGAAGTAAAAACACACTCTTAAACTTTATGTGGAGCGATTGAAGACTCCTAAAGGCCAAACAAATCCTAGTAAAGAAGAAAAAAGAATGAGCATCACAGTACCTAATTTTAAATTATACTATAAAGCTATAGTCATAAAAGCAGTATGGCACTTGCATAAAAACAAACAAATAAAACAGTGGTACAGAATTGAGAGCAAAGAAATAAACTCAGGCATATATAGTTAACTAATATTTGACAAGAGAGCCAAGACCATTCAGTGTAGAAAAGACAGTCTCTTCAATAAATGGTGCTGGGATAATTGGATGTTCATATGTAACAGAATAAAACTGGACTCATATCTTACATGACTCACAAAAATTTACTCAAAATAAATTAAAGACTTAAATGTAAGACAATTGGAATAAAGCTCCTTAACATGGGTCTTGGTAATGATTTTTTGGATATGACACCTAAAGCACAAGCAACAATGTAGAAGTAATTGGGACTTCATCAGACCAAAAGCCTTCTGCCTAGCAAAAGAAACCATAAAAAAAAAGTGAAAGAACAGCCTACAGAATGGGGAAAAATATTTGAAAGCCATATATCTTATTAGAGGTTCATGTCCAAATATATATTAAAAACTCATATAACTCAATAGAAAAAAATTATAGAACCACTTTAAAAATGGGCAAATAATCTGAATAGTCATTTCTCCAAAAAAGATATATGAAGGGCCAATAGATACATAGAAAGGCCTTCAAAATCACTAGTCATTAGGGAAATGTAAGTTAAAACCACAATGAGATATCACCTCATGTCTGTTAGAATGACCATAATCCAAAAGATGAGAGATAACAAATACTGGTACAAATGTGAAGCATTTAGTACACTGTTGGTAGTATTGTAAATTGCTGTCACTACTATGGAAAACAATATGGAGATTCCTCAAAAAATTAAAAATAGAACTATTATATGATCCACCAATTCTACTTCTGGGAATACATCCAAAGAAAACAACACCACTAACTCAAAAAGATGTATTTACTCCATGCTTATTGCAGCATGTTTACCAGTATTCAAGACATGAAAACAACTTAAGTGTCCATCAATGGATAAATAAGTAAAGAAAGGATGAAAAATAAATATACAAGGGAGTATTATTCAGCCCTAAAAAATGAGGAAATCCTACCACTTTGACCACATGGATGAACCTTGAAGGCATTATGCTAGGCAAAATAAAACAGAGAATGACAAATATTACATGATCTCACTTATATGTGGATTTAAAAAAAACTCATAGAAAAAGAGATCAGAATTCTTATTAACAGAGGTGGAAGATGGAGGGAGAGATAATTGAATGAATGTGGTCAAAAGGTACAAACTTCCAGTTATAAGAAAAATGAATACTAGAAATGAAAAACATGGTGATTATAGATAACACTGTTATATGATATACAAGAAAGTTGTTAAGAGAGTAACCTTAAGAGTTTTCATCACAAGAATTGTTTATTCTTTTTTTTCTTTTTATTGTATCTATATGAGAAGGATTTTAGCTGAACTTGTTGTGGTAATAATTTCACAATATGTATAAATGAAACCATCATGTTGTACATCTTAAACTTATACATCTACGTACAATAATTATTTCTCAATAAACCCAAAAAAATGATTCTAAGCAGGAGGAATAATATTATTAAATTTATTTTTTTAAAAACTATCTTGAGTAATATATAGAAAAGTTTGATGGGAGAGGGGGGTGTGTTGGACAGTTTTTACATTATAAATTACAAATGCACACAATCACAGTGGCAAACAATAAGCATTTATTACATGTCAATAAAACTGTGTGTCAGTTGGTCAACTGCAGTGTCTTTGCTTCTTCCTGCATATTGAGTTCAGACCTACTCCACATTTCACATAGTCGAGGCCTTCAGGTATACTGGGTGTGCATTTCCCATGGTAGATAAGAAGCTCCCAGAGAGGTAAATGGACACTTAAATTGTAAGTTTGCAACCAGAATCATGCCATTACATAATTGATTTCATTATCCAAAAAAGATCACATGGACAATGCCAATATTAATGATGTGGGAAAATATGCTTTTTCTATAGAGGATAAATAAGAAAAAAAAGAGTTCATATGTTGGATATATCTAGATGAGACTGTTACTTATGGATAATTACTGAAAAAAATTGAAACTTCACAGGAGAGCAAAAAAAGAAGAACAGTAATAAGTTTACCATAATTCAAATGGGAGGTGATAATAATAAAAATGAATATCTTTGAAAAGATGCTATCTTATGTTTAATAACTTACTGTACCCCTGAAAATATTTATGTGCTTTACTTTTATTTATTCACCTATGATTCACAACTACCTATTACGAGATTTAAAAATTGAGGTTCAGAGAAACTAAGTGGTTTTTCCAATATTATAGCTTGTAAATGGAAGAGCTAAATTGTACCGTTTTGGCAGAACTTGGAATTCTTTTTTTAATTATTCTATAACTGTTATCCCAATTTTTCCCCCTTTGCCCTCCTCCACCCAGCCCAGCCCCCAGCCCCCACAGTCAGTCCCCACACCGTTGTACGTGTCCAAGGTCATTCCTACAGAGCCTGAATTCTTAACATCTGGCTAGGGATATCATAAGAATTAATAAGTGAAGTATATAAAGTGGTTAATAAAAATACCTACTGCAATGTAAATACTAAATATATATTATTAGTAGTAGTATTTAGAAAAGAAAAACTGTAGTTTTAAATGTATAGTTCCTAGTTTCAGTAAAATTTCAGATTTAAATGGGGCAAAGTGGTATCATATGGAGGATATTTTAAGCACATTTAAAAGGACTCATCTAATCTTGGTCAGATATTATTAACTCTCTGTTAGGTATAAAAATTTGAGGTTTATAAAGCTTATGTGACAAGCTTAGTATCACATAGTTTATAAGCATCAGACCTTGGGTTTAACTTTAGTATTACCTGAATTAAAGCCCAGGGTTCTTTATGTAACTCCATGCTGGGCAATGTTATTTTACAATCAGCAGGTAGAGTCACAAAAGAAGCAAAAATAGACACACAAAGAGAAAAATGCACAGCAGCACAAACTTAATAATTCAATTTTAGAAATATTGAAGATTTAATATGCTGTAAAAGCATGTAGATAGGATATAATAGTGTGAGATTTTTTCATGATTACTTAGCATGTCATCAAGCAAGGAGGCTATAAAACAAGTGCATGTGTAGTCTTTATGATGATAACGATCCCAGTAGTAACACTCTGGAGGGTACCTCCTCACTCTCCATCCCAAAATGCCTTTCCTAATATGTTGAGTCTTGGGTTTCTCTCAATGTGCCAGAGAGAAAGTCCTGGTGCATTTCCAAGGTAGATAAGGTACCACCCTTGCTTTTTCAGGACTAATCTTCTTAGTTGACATGATAGTGACTGTCATGGTGTCAGTTTCAGTTCTTTAAAAGTAGTACTGTACCTGAATTTGTCTTCCTCCTCTTTTAAAAGAATTTCAGCCTCACAAAATGTGCTCAATAAATTTTTCTTAAAAGGATGAATCAAATAACGAACAAAACCTTTGGTTCTCAAGCGGCACATGTAAGATCTGTTCATGTGAATGTAGACTATGATATATGCTTTAGGTAGAAAGATGTAGTGAGCACAGTAGAAAGCAGAGTGGTATAGTACAAAGTAAGCAGCTTTGATGCCTCAAAAATCTGAAGATAGTCTTTTTCTGCTTCCAACTCAGACAGGAAATTTCTAATCTTTTGAATTGCTTGCATACAGCAAATCAGTTAGCTTTATACATTCTTTGGATACTAGAGAATAAACAGAGACCATTCTGCCCAGAATTTATCTTTCATAGATAAGAATAAACTTGGGAAATTTTTGTATCATTGTTTTCATGGGTGGGTGTGGGAAATAGTAGAGATGGAAGCTGATTCCTAGAAATGATGGTGTCTTGCTTGCAAGGGCATAGCAAGTTATTAAAATAATATTTTACTAAGGTGAGTTAATATTAGTTTTGTTCTTACTAGAAATTTTGTTTTCACACATGGCTTATCTTTTTTAGTTGCCACTTGGTCAATCAGAGGTGACACAGAACATGGAAACCTTAAATGATATCTTTTAACCCAAGGACACGTTGTTCGCAGTACTCGCCTACTCAAACACTCACATAATTTCATGGGTCTTAGCGATAGCAGGAGCAGACACTGGATTTGTGGGGTTTTCGGCTAATACAGTTTTGGACTCTTTAAGAAAAGCAAAGCAAATAACTAATATAAAAGTATTTATATTATTTAGGTTAGAAGAACAATCCATAAGGTAAAATTATCTTAACATTTTATTCATAAGTTTTACAAACATACATGAATATATGTACACATTGCTATGGTCATTCCAAGGTTACACAAAGAGGCATTCCCAGTAAGACATAAAGTTTAAGCTTCGTTTGCTCATGGTAAGTCCATTTCCTCAGTAAAAGATGGCAATCAACAGTGTCAAACCACCCTGTCATATTTTGGGGATCAGGTAAGAAGTTAGACTCAAATAGAATGAAACTTGAATCTTTCAAATCTTACCACTATTACTGAGGCTGAGAAAAATTGTCATGTGGATATGATGTAAGAAAAGTTGAAAATATAAGCCTTGCCTAACATGGGTTTTATGCAACCATGTGTTTAAACAAACAAAGGGTTTGGTATTTGAGAAATTTTGTAAAGCTACCTTCCTAACACTAACACAGGATTTCTTATTTCAAAACACTCGAGATTTTGCAAAATTTATCGATTTGTCTATTTTATTGCCAATAAGCCACACAGTCCCAGAATTCAGAGCCATGTAGTTATTTGCATCTGAGAGTTAGTAAAGATGCAATTGCTTTTACTTCTGATGTTACATTATTAAATATTGCTCTTCATATTTGATGCCTTCCCCTCTCTCTCTTCTATACCCAAAAGTCTCAGGAGGATAAATGTATATTTTGCATTGATGTTGATCAAATGGCTTTTGCCCTGGGTAGCATTAGATGGCTAGGTCATCGCAGCAATTATACAGCAGTATTCCCCAAGCAAACTTTTCATCTACTTATAAAATCGATAATGCCAAACAATGACTGAGATGGCATTTTAATGTTTTCCACAGAGCATTTAGATATCTGAGCTGCCTCAGAAATAGTATCAGGATCCATTTTGAAAATGGGGGCAAAAAATGTTTTCTGTGCCTTATTTGTATTTGTATCCTGAAAATACACACTTCTAGGTAGTTAAAAACAAATTTATATAATTGTAGAGGTCTATACTAATAAACTTCCAGCAAACTCTTTGTATTTTCTATTATAAATGGAAGATATGACATTACTTTCATGAGACAATATTCTTTATACAGAGAAATACAGAAGTAAAACTGCAAAGTTTTCCACCACTAATTTTGCAAACTATTTTACTGAGATACATTTACTAGTAGCAAATTTAATTACTATTTGTTTTTACATTGCACATTCAATGTTTAAAATGTCAGTTTTATTTAAATTTCAGTGACAGATTTTATAACATCTTTTCTGCAGTTTCATTTATAAACCTGGATTATTATCTCCTATGAAATACACAAAATCAGGTTATATGTGAAATAAGTTTTAATCTATTTCTCATGAGAAAAAATACTAAGAAAACCAGTTCCTTTGCTAGCTACACTCCTAATTACTTACAAAGAAGTATATTTTAAGAAAGATTTCTTAAAACAACTTCTTCATCTCATCAGAACTATAGAACATGAAATATCAGTAATTAGTGTGGACATCAAATTCATCACTGGATTATGTATGGAGACTTAGAACGGTGACTATGAAGTGAACTCAAAATAAGCTCAGAAGGTATTTCAAGCTAGTGGCTTTACACTGAGTAGTGTTAAACTGACAAATACTATAAAAGGTATAGAACTCCTCTAAGAAGCCCTTCATTTCAGTTTGTGCAATCAAAAGACCCAATTAATGCTTCAACTCATGCAATATTTACAGATTCTATATAAGCAAGTCAGCTTGTTAAACTAACTTGCCTCTCTCAAGCACATCATTACATCACAAGCCAGTGAATAGATATAAATCAGCCAGTATTTCCCTAAGGAATTGCTAAATCAACTAAATCCCTGGTGTATCTCAGAGCAATCACTTCTGTCTATACAGAAAGATATTATATGAAGGTTAGTATAATACTTTACTATTGCCATGTCAATTTATTTGTGACACTTATAATGGAATACCTATATCCCTAAATATTTAAATGACAAAAGCAACTCAAACCACAGTATGGTTGGTTCTTTCCTACTATAAAAGTCCAGATATTCTTAAATGATTATATACATTTGATTTTGTTATATATATAAATTATTTGTAGAAGTCAATGATTAAGTTTTCTTTAAAATGGCGGGTTAGGAAATTTTTTAAATGATAAAATGTTAAAATATTACTTTTAAGCTTTTAACATTTCCAAAGTGCCTTATTACAACCTTAGTAAAAAAATTTAAATGGTGAGAATATCTATATCAGCACTAAATTGGGAAAACTAAATTAATATTTTCATTATAAACCATCAAGTTGGTTAACATCTATTTACTCTAACTCCTGATTGTAACCATGAAACACTAATTAAGTGATTTGGCCAAGGTTATACAATGAAGACAATCTTTAGACATTAATTCTCCTGCCCATGCAAAAACATGCTTCAACTTCTGTAACTGGAAGTTTCTAGAACTATTTTTAGTTGCCTTAGGAGACAATTGTCAAGATATGCTGCAACCCATCTATCCATCAATATGTATCTATTTACCAAGTATTGATCATGCCATAATTGTAGGAATAAATTATTATCTGTTTATCTTGTATTCTTTCTAAACTTCTCCCTCTAATCTATTATTGCCTCTTTGTATGAAGCTGCTTCTTGTTCTTTGCAAAAGAGTATCCTTGGATAGTTAGAACTATACCTGCAATTTCATAGGTACCATATATTTTCAGGGGCTTGAAAAAATAGAGCACAATAATAAACTTACCATGTTGGAATTAACTGATAAGGGTATAATAAAATATTTCCAGGAAAGATAAGGGCAAGAAGGGAAAATAATTTAATTTAAAACATGGAATTGAAAGTTATCATGGTAGAATAAACTTCAGTGTAGCTCAAAATCCTAGACAGAAATATTCAGAATACTGCAGAAAGGAAAAATTTAACTCAGTAAGAAGGTTCAAATTGTAGCTTTGTAGAAATTTTTAAAATTTCATAAATGAATTTTGAATCTGTAAATTACTTCAAATAATATTCAAATTGAATCATATTTAGAAGTAAACCAATAATCCCAAATCATGAAAAAGATTGACAGAACTCTGCTTAGGTACTTAAGGAGAGTGTTTCTTGCTTATGAAATGTCTTCCATGCACACTAACATTTCTATACTTGCAAGTGATATTATACTATAAGTAGTTGCAATGTATATAAAAATATCTGGTCTTCAAGCAATATATTTTTCACATTCTATGCTCTTTTAATTGTTGAGTAGAACTGGCAAACTTCTGAAGTGTTATCAACACACTTGTTGACAAACATGTAGATGGATAACCAGATACTTGCCACTTTAGGATTAATATTATATATCATGACTTATTATGCTGGCATAAAAATTTGAAAACAAGCCCTGGCTGGTGTGGCCCAATAGATTGTGTGCTGGTCTGCGAACCAAAGTGTCGCTGGATCGATTCCCAGTCAGTGCATGTGCCTAGGTTGTGGACAAGGTCCCTAGTACAGGGCACATGAGAGGCAACCACACATTGACATTTCCATCTCTGCCTCCTTTTCCCTCTCTCTAAAATCTTTTTTAAAAAATTTGAAAACAAAAAACATAAATATGTGGAGTACATATAAGATGTTAGAGTAAAAACAGAAAAACAACCCTGGAATAACAATTCATTATGGATAGAATTTAATATAGACCCTAATGCATTCTTATCTTTGTTAAATTTGACCTTGCTAATGACCAGTCATGGCCAGAAGAGCTTTAAAGTAATTAGCACAAAACTACTGAGATACAGAAGGTGGATTACATGAGTCAGCCAAAGTGTGTACCAGTTTTTTCACATGTAAGATGAGAATGCTTTTAAAATCACATTGCCATGACTTTCAGATTCCAGTTCAAATGGCACATGAGAAGATCCTGAACTCACTTCTTCCCAGGGACACAGTGAATCTACAGCTACATGTAGAATAATTTTTTTCTTAAGAAAACACAAATGATGGTTGAGAGAAACTACTAAAACAGCCAATAAACAACAATATGGCAATAAGTACCTACATACCAATAATTACTTTAAATGTAAATGTGCTAAATTCTTAAATCAAAACTAATAGAATGCCCTGGCTGGTGTGGCTCAGTAGATTGAGTGCCAGCCTGCGAACCAGAGGGTCGCCAGTTTGATTCCCAGTTAGGGTGCATGCCTGGGTTGTGGACCGGATCTCCAATGGGGGGCACACAAGAGGCAACCACACATTGATGTTTCTCTCCCTCTCTTTCTTCCTGACTTCCCTTCTGTCTAAAAACAGATAAATAAAATCTTTAAAAAGAACTCATAGGGTAATTAAAGGAAACGTCTATTTACTGCCTAAAGATTCACATTATATGTGAATTATATCATCTCAATAAATACAGAAGAAAAACATTTGACAAAATATAACATTCATATATAATAAAAAGTTCTTAAAAAATGACCATAAAAGAAAAGTACCTCAAAGTAAAAAGATCATATATGACAAACTCATAGCTAACATCATATTCAAAGGTGAAAAACAAAAGCCTTTCCCTTAAGATCAGAAACAAGAGAAAAGTCCACTCTCACCACTTTTTTAGGAGTAAAATAGCTTTAAAGTGTTTCCACATAGTTATTATAGAATCTGTTGTTGAGTTTAGAATAAAGTTTGTATTAACTAATAGACTCAGTAATGTTGAAATTTAAACATATTGGTTTCTATTTCATTGTTTAAAGCAAGAAAACTGCAATTGTTTAAATTTCCATTTTTCTTAGCTACCTTTTCACTCTGGTCCTGCCTCCATGATTCTATGCTCAGCTCACCTCAACTGTGGTTTGGATATTTCTTCCCCAAATTTTTAGTTCATTCTTCTTTTCTTTTATCATTTGAGAACCTTTTTTATTTTTTAATATTTTATCATTCATGCTATTACAATTTTCCCAATTTTCCCCTTTTGCCTCCCCCAACCTAGCCCACCTCCACTTCCATGGATCCTTCATTATATGCTCTTTGACTAATCCCTTCACCTTCTTTCAAACAGTTCCAACCTTCCCCTTCCCCTCTTAGAGCTGTCAGTCTATTCCATGATTCTATGTCTTTGGTTCTATGTTGTTCATTATTTTATTTTGTTCATTAGATCCCTCTTATAAGTGAGATCATATGGTATTTGTCTTTCACTGACTGGATTATTTCACTTTGCATAATAGTCTCTAGTCCCATCCATGCTGTTGCAAAAGGTAGGAATTCCTTCTTTTTCTGCTGTGTAATATTCTACTGTGTAGATGTACCACAGTCTCTTAATCCGCAAATCTACTGATGGACATTTAGGCTATTTCCAAATCTTGGCTATTGTAAATAGCACTGCTATGAACATAGGATTGAATAAATTCTTTTGAATTGGTGTTTTGAGATTCATCATATATATTCCCAGCAGTGGAATCTCTGGGTCTAACAGCAGTTCCCTTTTTAGTTTTTTGAGGAAATTCATACTGTTTTCCACAGTGACTGCAGTAGTCTTCATTCCTTCTAACAGTGTACTAGGGTTCCATTTTCTCCACATCCTCTCCAGAACTTGCTGTTTGTTAATTTATTAATGTTTGGCAGGTGTGAGGTGATATCTCACTGTGGTTGTAATTTGCATCTCTCTGATGGTTAGTGATATTGAGCATTTTATCATATGCCTATGGGCCACCTGTATATCCTTCTTGGGGAAGGATATGCAGGTCCTTTCCCTGTTTTTTAATGGATAATCTATCTCCTGGTGTTGAATCATATGAGTTATTTATATATTTTGGAGGTTAAACCCTTGTCTGATGTATCATTGGCCCATACAGTTGGTTTTCCTTTTGAGTTGGTTCCCTTTTCATTTTGATGGTGATCTTTTTAGATGTGTAGAAAAATTTTAATTTAATGTAGTCCCATTTATTTATTTTTCCTTTATTTCCTTTGCCCCAGGGGAAATATCAGCAAAAATATTGCTATGTGAGATATCTTAAATTTTGCTGCCTATTTTTTCTACTGGAATTTTTGTAGTATTATGACTTATATTTAAGTCTTATCCATTTTGAATTTATTCTGATGCATGGTATAAATGGTGGTCTAGTTTCATTTTTTTTTTGCATGTGCCAGTTCAATTCTCCCAACACCATTTATTGAAGAGACTATCTTTTATACATTGAAAAACCTAATGCCAGCATCATACTCAATGAGCAAAAAATAAAAGCATTTCCCTTAAGATCAGAAACATGACCACTTTCACCATTGTTATTCAACATAGTACTGGAAGTCCTAACCACAGTGGTCAAACAAGATGAAGAAATAAAGGCATGTGAATTGGAAAGGAGAAAATAAAATTGTAATTATTCAAAGTGACATGATAGTATACAAACAAAACCCTAAAGGCTCTGCCAAAAAGCTACTCAACCTAATAAGTGAGTTCAACAAAGTAGTGGATACAACGTCAATATTCAAAAATTGGTGGCATTTTTGTACACTAACAATGAACTGTCAGAAAATTAAATGAAGACATTTACTATAGCAACATAAAATAATACCTGGGGATAAATTAACAAAGAAGGTAAAATACCTGCACTTGGGAAATTATAGAACACTGAAGAAAGAAATTGAGGAAGATACAAATAAATGGAAACATATATCATGTTCATGGGTTGGAAGAATTAACATCATTAAAATGACCATACTACCCAAAGTAACCTATAGATTCTAAGTAATTTCTATTAAAATACCAATGGCATATTTCAGAGGTCTAGAATATTCCAAAATTTTACATGAATAAAAAGACCCCAAATAGCCTAAGCAATCTTGAGAAAGAAGAACAAAGTTGGGAGGAATTACAATAGCTGTTATCAATCTATACTACAAGGCCACTGTAACCAAAACAGTTTGGTACTGGCATAATAGACACACAGATCAATGGAACAGAATAGAGAGCCCAGAAATAAACCCATGTCCCTATGGTCAATTAATATTTTGACAAAGGGGGCATGAGCATACAATGGAGTAAATACAGTCTCACTACTTTTATTCAACATGGTATTGGAAGCCATAGCCAGAGAAAACAGGTAAGGAAAAATAAACCAAATTGGAAAGAAAGAAGTAAAACTCTAACTACTTGCAGATAATGTATTATATGTGAAAAAAAACTTCAAAGGCTCTTTAAAAAAAAAACTAATAAATGAATTCAGTAAAGTTACAGAATAAAAAATCAAAACTCAAATATATGTTTCATTTCTATTAATTGAAAACAAATAATCAGAAAAAGAAATAAGAAAAACATTCCCATTTTACAACTGCATCCAAAAAAATAGTATACTTAGATATAAATTTAACCAAGGAGGTGAAAGACTTGTATATTAAACACTACAAGACACTAATACAAAATTGAAAACACAAATAAATGAAAAGATAGTCTATACTCATGGGTTGGAGGAATCAATGTTGTTAAAATGTCCATACAACCCAAAGGCAATCTGTACATTCAATGGTATCCTTATTACAATTCTAATGGTATTTAAAAAAAAGATAGAGTACATAATCTTAAAATTTGTATGGAACCTAAAGACATTGAATAGACCAAATAAACTTGAAAAAGAGCAAACCTACAGCCATCATAGTTCCTGGTTTCAAGCTGTGTCATAAAACTATAGTAATAAAAACAGCATGATATTTGCATAAAAACAGATGCATGGATCAATGGAAACCAGAAATAAACCTGTGAATATGTGGTGAATTAATTTATGACAAAAAAAGTCAAGAATATTAATGGAGAAAGGACAGTTTCTTGAATAAACATTGTTGAAAACTTGAGCAACACCATGCCCTTCCCCACAAAAAAAAAAAGGTAAAAGAAAAGAGAAACTGAACTACTCTCTTACACCATACACAAAGTGCTTTAAAGGCTTCAATGTAAGACCTGAAAATATAAAACTCCTAAAAGCAAACATAAGTAGTAAGCTTCTTGGGTATATGTTTTTTGAACCTGACACCAAAGGGATAAGAAATAAAAGCGAAAATAAATAAATGCATTACATCATACTAAAAACCGTCCGCACAGATGAGACAGCAACAAAATAAAAAGACAACTTGAATGGGAAAAATATATGGCAAATCCAATATATGATAAAAACTAATATCTAAAATACATAAATAACTCAAACAACTTAAAAGCAAAAATAATCTAATTTTAAAAGTTTATTCAAATAAACATTTGAATCAGATGATTCATATATTTTTCCAAAGAAGACATGCAAATGGCCAACAGATACATAAAAGATGTTTAAAATTAATAATCATCAAGAAAATGGAAATCAAATCACAATTAGATATTATTTCACACCCCTTAGAATGGCAGTCATCAGAAAGCTAAATAGCAAGTGTTGTTGAGGATGCGGAGATAAGGGAACCATTATGCACTGTTGATGGAAATGTAAATTGATGTAGCCACTATGGAAAACATTATGGAGGTTTTGAAAAAAATAAAAATAGAACTACCGTATGATCCAGCAATTCTGCTTCTGGTATTTATTCAAAGAAAACAAAAATACTAACTTGAAATAATATATGCAACCCACATTCATTGCAGCATTATTTACAATAGCCAAAAGATGGAAACAACGTAACTGTCCATCAATATATGAATGAATAAAAAATGTGATACGCACATACTCACATATAAAATGAATATTATTCAGTCATAATAAAGAAAAAAACTCTTGTCATTTGCTACAATTTGATTAACCTCAAGCGTATTATGCTAAGTGAATTAAGTTAAAGATAAACAAGCACTATGTGATATAAGAGTGCGGAATCTAAAGCAAACAAAGAAAAGCAACAAATTTACTCATAAACAGAATAAGAGAATAGTGGTTTCCAGAAGTGGGGGTTGAGTTTGGGGGTGGCAGAAATGGGTGAAAGGGTATCAATTTATTTAAACAATAAAATAAAAATAAATATTTTAGCCAAATCAGGTTAATTTTTGAAAAGTATCCTTTGTTTCAAAGCTATAAATACATATTTTAGAAATCATATTGTGACATGCATCATGGACTGAGTAGGGTCCAAATGTCCTTGGATGGAAGAATGCACATAACTAATGATAATTTTCTTTCTGGGGAAATTCATGAATGAGTTAAACCAAAAACTAGTTCTAGTGAACCATTAAATTATAAGATTTCTTCAATTTTATCTCATTACCTAGGATCTAAAGTTCTCAACAAAACTAATTACTATAAATTTTTAAAAAATTAACAGGCAGAAAATGTTGTTCTGCTTTAGATTCTTATAAATATATTGCAATCTTTTGCTTTCTAGGGGTGATCCAAGAAATTAAGCATTTGGGATGAAATAAAGCAAGTTTCTACATCTGATTTAGAAAGGTATATGTGGCTGTATCCCCTCACAACAGTAGAATATCAAGAACATTACTTTGGACTCTGGCTGCTCTGGCTCAGTGGATTGAGTGTCAACCTGCAAACTAAAGGGTCACGTCCCATTTTGATTCCCCGGGTAGGGCGCATGCCTGGGCTGCAGGCCACGTCCCTGGTAGGGGGCGCATGAGAGGCAACCACACATTGATGTTTCCCTCTCTTTCTCCTTCCCTTTCCCTTTCTAAAAATAAAATTTAAAAATCTTTAAAAAATAATAAAATAAAAAAGTAATATTATTTTGGGATATAATATGTTACTAATCTTGAAAGTATTAGAAAACTATAAATCGTTTTTCATAAAGTCCACAGAGTTTATAGACTATGAAACTATAATTTTGACTATTTTGAGAAAGAAAATTTGCTTTCGTGAGCTCGGTGTTTGGGATATCAAATATAAAAATATGATAATGTGACATCATGTATGTACAGAATACTGACAATTTATTTCATATTGTGAAAATTATAAAGGAAACAGTGTTGTATAAATAGCCTTCCCTACATGGCAGCATTTTTTTTATCCATGTGAAATTTGGTTCCCCACAAAATAAAAGTTTGGGAGATATAAGATAAAGTGAGAGAGATTGATTGTGTTTTTAATAATCCACATAACTGAAACCTGGCCTGGTTATATTCTTTCTGGGTTTCTTATACATCATTTCTATACCGATAGATTACTATTATATATTTACTTCTTGGATATATAGGCATAAATTTATGTTCCTGGCCAGCAGTTTGTGGATGCATTCTTTAGGATTTATCAGCTTCAGCTACAGTAGTGTAAGTATAGAAATATGAACTGAGTGTCATAAAATATTAGCTGAGAGAGTGAACACCATTTTATTTTTAAAAATTGTTATCACATTTATTTTAAAAATGTGATAACATTCCTTTTTGTTCATGCTCCAAGAATATTTCTTTTTTTTCTATTACTATGCAATTCACATGAATTGTGATTTTGGTGCATAATAAACTTCAGGTATGATATTCTTTTTTTAAATTATATTTTATTGATTATGTTATTAATAGCTGCCCCAGTTTTTTCCCTCTACCTGCTTCCACTCAGCACTTCCCCATCCTCTCAAGATAATCACCACACCTTTGTTCATATCCATGGGTCATGCATATAAGTTCCTTGGTTTCTCCATTTCCTATACTGTACTTTACATCCCTGTTACTATTCCATAACTACCAATTGTGCCTCATAATCCCCTCACATATTTACCTATTCCCCCAATCCCTCCTCCCACCTGGATGCCATCAAACCATTCTCCATATTTATGATTCTGTTTCTGTTCTGCTTGTTTACTTTGTTTCTTAGCTTCAATTTTTGATAGATATGCATTTATTACCATTTTATTGTTCATAGCTTTGATTGTCTTCTTTTTTTAAAAAAAGTAAGTCCCTTTAACATGTCATATAATAAGGGCTTGGTGATGATGAATTCGTTTAGATTTTTCTTATCTGTGAAGCTTTTTTTCTGCCCTTTGATTTTAAATGAGAGCTTTGCTAGATAGAGTAACTTTGGCTGTAGGGCCTTGCTTTTCATCACTTTTAATATTCCTTGCAAGGAAACTTTCAAGCCTCCAAAGTTTCTTTTCAGAAATCAGCTTAGAGTCTTATGGGAGCTCCTTTGTAGGTAACTGCCTGCTTTTCTCTTGCTGCTTTTAAGATTCTCTATTTTTAACCTTTGGCATTTCCATTAGATATGCCTTTATATGGGCCTCTTTGTGTCCCTCTTGTTTTAGACTTTTTCTGTCTCCTGGGCTTAAATGTCTATTTTCTTCACCAAAATTAGGAATGTTTTCTTTCATTATTTTTCCAAACAGATTTCCAAATTTCTTGCTCTTTCTTTATCATCTCCTTCAGGCACCTCCATGATATGAATGTTAGTACACTTGAGATTGTCCCAGAGACTCTTTACACTATCCTCATTTTTTGGATTCTTTTTCTACTTGCTGTTCTTGTTGATTTTTTTTCTTCCTTATGTTCCAAAACATTTATTTGAGTCTAGTCTTCATCCATTCTACTGTTGATTCCCTGCAAATTGTTCTTTACTTCAATTAGTGTATCCTTCATTTCTGACTGGATCTTCTTTATGCTACTGAGGTATTCACTAAGTTCCTTGAGCATACTTATAACTAGTGTTTTGAACTCTGCATTTGATAGATTGCTTATCTCCATTTCGTTTAGTTCTTTTTGTGGAATTTTTTTCACTTCTTTCATTTGGCCCATGCTACTTTGTCTCCTTATTTTGACATAAACATAAATTTATGCCTCTCTGTGTTTGTTTCTATGCACTAGGTAGAGCTTCTATGACTCCTTGTTTTGGTAGTGTGGCTTAATGTAGTAGGTGTCCTGTGGGGTCCAATGGAACAGTCTCCCCTATTGCCCAAATTGGGTACTTGAGGTGCGCCCTCCCTGTGAACTGAGTACATCTTCCTCTTGTAGTTGAGCCTTGATTGCTGTTGGCAGGTCAATGGGAGTATTTACCTAGGCCAGTCAGCTGCAAGGACTGGCAGTGACCACTGACCACCAACATCTGCCCTCTGGGCTGATCAACTCCAGGGGCCCATTCCACAAAGTAGGATTTACTTCAGTGGGACCCTGATAACCTCTTGAATCTGTCTGCAGCCACTTGGCATAAGCTATAAAGTGATCAGGAGCTAGCCAGCTTTTCTTGTGCTGGGCTTGGAGATGCCTTAGTGAGGCCTGGCTGTGAACCAAGGCCAGCTGCTGCTAATGCCAGGTCTGGAGCCACTTAATGAGAGGTATATGGCATGCTGAGGCCAACTGCTGCTTTATTGAGGGGATTTAGGAAGTTCAAAATGAGCCAACACAAGTCAGTCGTTTAAAAAAGCCACTGTTAACCACTTGGATAGGCCTGTAAGATATGTGGGGAAGTCTCAGTGAATCACCAGGATGGGGCAAACAGTGTGAGCCAGGGCGATGGAGTCTCAGATGTGGTGCCTGCCATGCTCTGTGGTTCTATGGGAGGAGGGCTCAAAAGAGGAACAATGGCCTCTGCCAGAAGTTCTGTCTTGGAGAGAGCTGTCCCCCAGCTCTCATCCTGATGTCAGATACTTCACTCTTTCCCTGTAGTGCCTTTCAAGTTGCTGCCCTGGTGCTGGAGCTCAGGAGGAGAGTGTCTGAGTAAGTCTTTGTGCAGTCCCTTCGACCAACTCAACCTTCACTGGTTTTTATAGCCAAAAGCCAGGGAAACTTATCTTCCTAGCACTGGATCCCTGGGCTGGGGGTCCTGATGTGGGCTGGGACCCCTCACTCTCAATATCACTCTCAATATCCCTCTCAATTCTTACTAGCCACAGGTGGGTTTGGGACCAGCCTGTTCTGTGTCTCTGCATCTCCACACCTCTGCCCCTCCTACCAGTCTGAATAGACATATTTAATCTGTGGTTGCAAAGCCTACAAGCAACTTAATATCTGCCAGTTCTGAGTAATGGTTGTTCTATAGTTTGGTTGTGATTTTGATGTGGTTGTGTGAGGAGGTAAGCTGTGTTTACCTAAACCTCCATCTTGGAGATCTACCTCTTATATCATTCTTTATTAATTTAAATTTGGAGAAATTTCACCCTATGGCAGTATCATCCAAGCTTACACAGCTAGTAGATTGTAGAGCTACGAGTTAAACCTCTGTCTGCAGTCCACTTCTAGGGCCCAGCCAGTTAGTAAAAAAATCCAGGTATTATATTCTTTGTCTCTCTTAATACCTGAAGTTACCTTGGGGTGGGAAGCAGGCAACATATTTTTTACTGATGTGTACTTTGAGATACTTGGTGATTTTTTGTGGACAATTTGTGTATTGACTGAAAATCTAAGACTTAGCAGTTGTCCAACTTGGTATAATCTAAATAATGCCTAAATACTGCATGGAATGTATTGACTATTAATATGAACATAACTCCAAGTACTTAAATAAAATATAAACATATCAAAAAATAGAGATATTTAGTGGAAAGAATATTTTAGAAACATTTAGATGCTTTATATCTTATATACAGTTTTGAATATTCTGTCCCCACATCTGGTGACAGTGACATTAAAAAGGCATCTGTGATGTACCAAACTCACTGCATAGATAGGAAGCAGATATATTTTATGTAGAAATATAGTCAATGTTATAACATAAAAATGTGACAGTCTAAAGTAGCTAATAAATTATTTATCAGCATTTTAGGACAAATTCTTGTTCATATATGAATTCATTATTAGCCATTTTATAACTTATTTTATATCATATTTTTCCAAAAATGGAAATTCTTACATAAATATAAAAAATAGCTAGAAAGTGCAAATTGATTAATTTTCTTAGTCTCTCAGACCCTGAGTCCATACAGAGTAATGTGTTGAGAATTTTAGAAACCTTGAAATGGAATGACAGTATTTTGTTTGTAGGACAGATGTGAATCTTTCTGAATCTTGTGCCAGGGGACAGACTGTGATAGTCATATTAATGGTCCCTCTGAAGATGTATATATCCTAATCCCAGAACCAATGGATACATTATGCTACATTAGAAAGGAGAATTAATGTTGCTAATCTACTGGATTTAAGATAGGGTATTACCTAGAATTGCATGGATAGGTCCAACGTACCCACAAAGGTGCATAAAAGTGGGAAAAGGAGACTAAAGAGTGATGCAACATGAGAAGGACTCAGCTTACCTTCATTAACTTTGAAGACAAGTACCAGGTGCATCCTCTAGATGCTGGAAAAGACAAGGAATTAAATCCTACCTAGAACCCACAGAAAGGAAGCAGCCCTGGCAATACCCTGTTTGTAGCCCAGTAAGATGTGAGTCAGACTTCTGACCTACATAGTATAAAACAGATTGTGTTGTTTAAGCCACGAGGTTGTGGTAATCTGCTATAGCAGCCATGAAAACCTAATTTACAAGTTAAGGAAGTGACCTGGAATCTAGGGAGTGATAGATTGGTATCTGCAAGAAGCAAGAGTACCCAGGCATTAATTCACCATGGCAGATGCCATTGGAAGCTACATGAGTTGTTAAAAAACATTCAGCTATATTTTCTTAAATAAATTACTAAAGGCTAAGTGTTGAAGAGAATGAAAATTTAAAGTCCTGGGTTTCTGCAGACATAGAAGAGCTTGTAACTTCTTGCAAGCTTTTTCCTCACAAACTTTACAGGCAGTCATATGGAAAATCACTGAGAAACTTGCTCTTGTGGTACTGCCTAAGACAGGGGTAAAGCAGTTGCTCCTGAAATTCTGCTGAGACCCAACTCCCTTAGAAAACCAGTGGAAAACCCTTGGGATTATATGTTGTTAAAAAAAAACTACTAAACTGTATAAATAGTTTTATAAAAAGTTTGAGTATAAAGTTTTTTTTTAATGACAGTTATATTCTCAGATCACATTTAAATTAGGAATCAATTACAGACATAAGTTTGGACAATCAGCACAAATATTTGCAAATACAGAAATATTCTTCTAAGTAACATTTGGATAAGTGAGGGATACTGAAAGGGAATTTTAAAATAGTTTAACGAAGAAAAGAAAAGAAAACATTTCAAAATTGTTGGCTACAATACTAAATGTTTATATTAGAAAAAAAGAGAACAGGAACTAGAGAAAGAAGAGCGATAAACCAAAAGAAAACACAAGTCAATACAATAATAAAGAATATCACAAAAGTTAATTAAATTTCAAAACATGAACAATAAAAAAAACTAATGAAAACAGAAATTTACTTTAAAAAATAAAGATTTATCTTTGGAAAGATGAATAGAATGGATATAACCATGATCACACTGACCAAGAGAAAACCTTTTCACTTTGTAAAGTATATAAAAGTTGAAGCACTATAAAAAAATAAGGCACTAATTGCCAATATTGGAATGAAAATAGGGAAGTCCCTGCAGTACCCAGAGAGAATAAAAGGAAAGGGATATCACAACCAATACCTTATATCCATAAATTTGAGAACTTAGATGAAATGCTGCAATTTTTTGAAAGACATGGTTTACCAAAGATGTAAATTGCCCTTTCACATCAGGCAAAGGAGAGTGAAGCAACATAGAAGTGGCTGCTGTCTGCTCTGGCCAGTGTGGCTCAGTTGGTTGGAACATTTGGTCCCTTAACCGAAGGGTTGCAAGTTCGATCTTGATCTTGTTTCTTGATCTTGTTTCTTGTTTCTGATCTTTTTGACGATAGCTATTCTAACAAGTGTGAAGTGTTATATTGTCATGATTGTGATTTGCATTAGTGATGAAAAGCATCTTTGCACGTCCCTCACTTACAAAGAATGGAAGGAAAAGAGTAACTTTTTTATTGGAGAAACTTGACAGACAACATTTAAAAGAAATGATCATATTTTACTTTATGAATAATAATACATGTTGATGTCAAGTACTCCTTGATATGATATTGATAAGAAGAGTACTTGTTTTCTAGTGTATTCCCCAAAATCCATAACCTTAGTCCAATCATGTGAAAATATTAGACAAACTCAAAATAAATAACATTCTATAAAATTCCTTAACACTGAAATGCAAAGAAAGATTGAACTGTTACAATATGAAGTAGTTGTGACAAATATAAAAAAAAATTGTCCAGAAAAATCCTCTAGAAAAAGAAAAAATATCAATGGAAAGCTGCTGAAATCCAAATAAAGTCTATAATGAGTTAACTTATGGTGTGGCGATACTACTTTCTTAGTTTTGAGAGAAGTACCAAAGTTGTTCAAATTGAGGGAGTCTGGGTAAAAGATATAGGAAAATTCTGTACCATCTTTGCAAACTTACAGAATCTAAAATTCTTTCATTGTAAAAGAAAAAGAAGTTCCAATCACCGATAATTAAAAGCATGTGTAAAGAGAGAGTAGCATCAAATAACACCACCAAAAGCAGTAAATGCTTGTCTTAGGCAATTACAAGTATCATCTCATCACAATGCTAAAATACCTGTTGCCACAGTAATAGCAAGCATGCAGAGAATTTCAACTTAGTATAGGAGAAAGACTAATAGTATACTTTTTAAACAAATACATGTTTGTATCATCAGACCATTTATAATCATGTGGTCATTACCACTTTAATCAGTGAGACAAAGTAGATTAGATGATTGACACACAAAAAAACATGTTGGTCTGTTTTTACTTCTACAGGTTAAACAGGTTAAAGCATAATACACATGTGAAATGGTATCTCATTGTGGTTTTAATTTGCATGTCTCTGATGGTTAGTGATGTTGAACATTTTTTCATATGTCTATTGGCCATTTGTATGTCCTCTTTGGAGAAATGTCTGTTTAGGTCCTTTGGCCATTTTTTTTCAAATGGGGTGTGTGTGTGTGTGTGTGTGTGTGTGTGTGTGTGTGTGTGTGTTGAGTTTTGTAAGTTTTTTATAAATTTTGGATATTAATCCCTTATCAGATGCATCAGCAGAAGTGTTTTCCTATTCAGTGGGTTGTCTTTTCATTTTGTTGATAGTTTCCTTTGCTATGCAAAAACTTTTTAGTTTGATGTAGTCCCATTTGTTTATTTTTCTTTTGTTTTCCTTACCTGAAGAAATATATCAGAATAAATATTACTATGAGCAGTGTCTGAGATTTACAGCCCATGTTTTCTTCCAGGATTTTTATGGTTTTGAGTCTAACATTTAAGTCTTAAATGAATTTTGAATTTATTCTTGTGTGTGGCATAAGAAGATAGTCTAGTTACATTTTTTCTGCATGTATATGTTCAATTTTCCCAACATCATTTATTGAATAATCTATATTTAGCCCATTGTGTTTTTTCCTCCTCTGTCAAATATGGACTATATTTAGTCTTATTTAGCCAATAAGGTGTGGGTTTATTTCTGGACTCTCTATTCTGTTCCATTGATCTACGTGTATGTTTTTATGCTGGTACCATGCTGTTTTGCTAACTATGGCCTTATAGTTTGATATTAGGTAACATGTTTCCTCCAATATTGTTTTTCTTTCTCAAGGTTGTTGTTGCTATTTGGAGTCTTGTTTTACCATTTGAAAATTAAAGAAACAATTATTTTTAGTATTTACTTTTATGATGCCTATGAAAATTAAAATACCCATGTAAAAGCTTATCTAAGTACAACTCACTCACTAAACACTTATTAAATATTAATTTTATTAATAAATATTACCTCAAATGCTGTGCCTTTCATAAGGCTTTCACTAGCAATTTCCAGATTCTTTGGTAGTTTTGTAATCCTTACTTTAAGGCACCAAGTTTTGTTCTAATTACTTCATTGAATTAATAATGTGTTATTATTAAATTTGTAAGCTTCTTGAAGGCATGATTTCTATCCACAAATAATAAAAGTACAAATTTAATATGTTCACTGACAGTAAATAATGGAAAAGAGAGGATCAACCAGTGAAGTTTTATCCAGAAAAAATTCAAGAGGAGGAGCTCTTTTGGATATTTTGGCAATTGAAAAATGTTGGATAACTGAGATGACATATTTATTAACTTCTATCATAGAAATTCTAAGAAGATAAAAGAAAAGGCTGGTAAAATTTGAGTACAAAGGAAAACAGCAATCTACTGTGTAAAGTTAATGTTATTGGTATCATTTGCATTGCATAAAATCTTGTATTTAAAAAATTCAATATTGAAAACATGTTGTGGTAAAACAATATATTTTTAAAAGGTTTTATTTATGTATTTTTAGAGAGGGGAAGAGAGGGAGAGAAACATCAATGCATGGCTGCAGTTTGCACACACCCTGCTGAGGTCCTCTCCTGCACCCCAGGCATGTGCCCTATACTGGGAATCAAACCAGATGAAGAAAAAAATAGAAAGCAAATACTAAGATGGTAGACTTAGTTCCATATATGTAAATAAATATAGCAAATATAAAATAACTAAACACTTAAAAGTTAATAATTAGCAGATTGGATAGAAAAGCAAGATGAAATTACATCTTCTTAAGATGAAGGAAAAGAGTGAGAAAGAAAAACACAGCTATAGATAGAAAAAACGAATGTTTCTATCAATAATAACTCTCATTGTAAATGGACTGACTGCTCCAATCAAAAGACACAGGATACCTGAATGGACAAGAAAACATGACCCACACATATGCTGCCTATAAGAGACCCCCCTCAGAACAAAACACCTACCCAGATTGAAAGTAAAAGGATGGAAAAGAATATTCCAAGCAAAGGGTAAGAAAAGAAAGCAGGAGTAGCAATACTTATATCAGACAAAATAGATTTCAAAACAAAGGCCATAAAAAGAGACCCAGGGGGACACTTTATAATACTTAAAGGAAGAATCCATCAAGAAGACATCAACATTGTAAACTTATATGCTCCCAACATAGGAGCAGCCAAACATATAAGGAAACTCTTGGATGACTTCAAAAAAGATACAGACAGCAACACACTGATAGTAGGGGATTTTAACACCCCACTGTCAAAAATGGACAGGTATTCCAAACAAAACATCAACAAGGATATTGTGGAGCTGAATGATGCACTGAGTCAAATGAGCTTAACTGACATATATAGAACCTTACATCCCAAAAAAGCAAAATGCACATTCTTTTCAAATGCTCATGGAACTTTTTCCAAGATAGACCACATGATAGGACACAAGGCAAGCTTCATCAAATTCAGGAAAATTGAAAGAATACCAAGCATTTTCTCAGACCACAAGGGCTTGAAACTGGAAATCAACCTCGAAGAGAAACCTCAAAAACCTGCAGACTTGGATGGAACTGGAGAGCATTATGCTAAACGAAATAAGCCAGGGGGCGAAAGACAAATACCATATGATCTCACCTATAAGTGGAACCTAACCAACAATACAAAGATGCAAGGAAAATAAGACCAGCAACACTGAAAGGAAAAGAAATCAACAGAGACAAAAGGGAAGCGGGGGGGCGTGGAAAAGGAAGGGAAGGGGAAAGTCAAGGAACATATAGCAAGGACTCATGGACAAAACCAAAGGGGAAGAGCTGAGGGAGGGAAGGAGGGAGGGGGCAAGGGAAAGTGATGGGGGGTAGGCAGAGACAAATTTATTTGAAAAAATAAATTTAAAAAAAAGAATAGTATAGGAAATAAAAAATAATAATTATTAGTTTGAATCCATCAAAAAAAAAACCCCTGCAAACTCATGGAGACTGAACAGTACACTATTAAACAAAGAATGGGTCAATAATGAGATAAAAGAAGAAATCAAAAATTTCTGGAAACAAATGAAAATAAACACATAACAGTCCAAAACCTATGGGACACAGCAAAGGCGGTCCTGAGAGGGAAGTTCATAGCAATACAGGCTTACCTAAAAAAGATAGAAACATTTCAAATAAAAGACCTAACACTACAACTTCAAGAACTGGAGAAACAACAACAAATAAATCCCAGAGCAAGTAGAAGGAAGGAAATAATCAAGATCAAAGCAGAACTAAATGACATAAAGACAAAAAGAACAATTCAAAGGATCAACCAATCCAGGAGCTGGTTCTTTGAAAAGAAAAATAAAATTGACAAGCCTTTAAGCAGACTCATCGAGAAAAAAAGGGAGAGGACCCAAATAATAATATAAGAAATGAAAGAGGAGAAATAACAACTGATTCCACACAAATACAAAGGATTGTAAAAAACTACTATGAAAAATTATATGCCAAGAAACATGAAAACCTCGATGAAATGGACAAATTTTTAGAAAAGTATAATCTTCCAACACTGAAGGAGAAAGAAGCAGAAAGCTTGAACAGACCGATAACAGCTAAGGAAATTGAGGCAGTAATCAAGAAACTCCCAGCACACAAAAACCCTGAGCTGGATGGTTTCACAGGAGAATTTTACAAAACATTTAAGGAAGAGCTAACCCCTGTCCTTCTCAGACTATTCTAAAATATCCAAGAGGAGGGAAGACTCCTGGGCTCTTTTTACGAGGCCAGCATCACTCTAATCCCAAAACCAGATAAAGACCCTACAAAGAAAAAACTACAGGCCAATTTCGCTGATGAACATAGATGCTAAAATCCTCAACAAAATATTGGCAAACTGCATCCAGCAATACATTAAAAAGATTATCCACCATGAGCAAGTACAATTCATCCCAGGGATGCCGGGATGGTCAATATACGCAAGTCAATAAACGTAATACATCACATAAGCAAAAGAAAAGACAAAAACCACATGATCATCTTGAAAGACGCAGAAAAAGCAATTCGATAAGGTACAGCACCCATTTATGATCAAAACACTCAGCAAAATGGAAATAAACGGGGCATTCCTCAATGTCATAAAGGCCATATATGAAAAAAAAGAAACACTTTTTCATTATAATAGAAACATTTAACAAAATCTACAAATCCACAATTTTAGTTAACTATATTAATGTTTTTCTTGTAGAAACTGATGAAACATTTAGATAATAAAGTCAGTAAGGATGAACATTTGAAGAGTGCTATCAATCTTAATTGAAATTTTTAGAAATTCCATCAACACTTTCAACATACACTTTCTTTTTCAAAAACAAATTAACCATTAACCAAGGTAGAATATATGCTTAATCATAAAATGGGTCCCAATAAATGTCATAGAATTTCATTATACAGAATATATCCTTTAAAAGATGGATTTATGTGAAATTATATGACAAATTTATATGCATTTATTTTTATACATGAATTCATATAAATTTATATTTATAAACATATATATAACATATATGAATTTACATAAAGAATCTTCAACTTTTTGTCTCCTCAATAGAGTTGTTAGGATAACCAGGAAAGGAAAATTCAACTCAGGTAATAGATGAGTGAGGATACTAGCTTTCTTATGTTTATAAATAGAATAAAAATGAAGAATTACATAGATATAATTACACATATTACATATATTTTTAATAGAAAGCTGGCCGGGAGTAAACCAAGGAACATGAATAGAGGGGAGTGATGGGCACGGACAATGGCGGGGACTGACTGCAATTGGGGAGGGACAGGGCAGAGGAGAGCAGTAGGGGAAAAGGTGAGACAACTGTAACTGAACAACAGCAAAACAAAGATTTTAAAAATAAATATCAACTTTCTATGTATACAAAAGAGGAAGTTAATAATATCAGGTATAAAATGTAATTGGTCAAGTAACTTCTTCTGGGTATATACTCTCATTTTTTTTAATTTTATTTTTATCATTTTTTTATTGTTATTCTATTACAATTCCAATTTTTCCCTCCCCCTCTGCCTCAGTCAATTCCCATTCTGTTGCCAATGTCTGAAGTTCATTAATACATGTTTTTTTCATTGTTTTTAAGAACTAAATCAAATCCTATTTCTCATGTTTAAGCTTTTCTTGTTATGGCACTGCATTTTGTCTTTTGGCATATCATATTAAAATTTACATGAAACCATATGGTATATCACTCCCCAAGTCTAAATAAAGATGATATGTTGAACTGCTTTAATATCATATCCTAGAATAAAATGAGTAAATGAAACAAATTGTTAATTGATAAACTGGAACTAATTGTTTTAAGTCTCCAATTTTACAGATTATTATAATAATTCAGTTTTCAGAAAAGAAAATGGGCTTCATATACTTTTTTGCAAAACCACTATGCCAAGGTTAACTTCAATAACAGTGTTGTCCCAGGCTAAAAATATTATGTAAAAAGAAAAAGAAAAAGGGGAAATAAACGACCAGGCAGATTGAGCATATGAAATGCCAATTTTCATAATACAGTCACTTCTCACCATTTCCATCTTTCATTCCTAGACCAATTTTCTATCATCTCTCACCAATCTACTTCAGTAGTTTCTTTTCTAGTTTTCTTGTTTTACTATTCTCTCACTATAGTTTACTTCACACATAAATGTCACATTAATTTTCCTAAAGTATGTATCAGATCATCTTTGTCTTGCCTAAATCCTTTCTACCCTCCATAGTATATGGAATACATCATAAATCCTTTACTAAGACCTACAAAAAGTATACCTTGTACAGCCAATATGATAATACAATTGTTATGTTATCTTGTCTATGTGTCTAAATTCAACCACCAAAATTTACCCCATATTGTTACTTCTGTCTTTCTTAACTGCCTTTTCCAGAAGATTGGCCTTTGGACTTGCATTTCATGTTGCCTGTAATTGCATCCTAGAGATTTCCATGGTTCACTGGTTCTCATTACCCACATTTCATCCCAAGTATTAGCCAGTCACAAAGAGCCTTTTCTTACTATACTAAATAAATTAGTTTTGATTTACCTATTTACCACAACTCTTTATTGCATTTCTCTTTTTTATTTTATTATTTTTGGACAATGTCTCAGTATCTGAAATTCTAATTTCTTATTTATCTGCATTTGTGACAATATCTTGTCCCACAAGAAATAAGACACACAAAGAAAGCAATTCCTTTTTATATACTAATTTATCCCGCAACATCTGTTTTTTTAAAGATTTTGTTTATTCATTTTTAGAGAGAGAGGAAGGGAATGAGAGAGCTAGAGAAACATCAGTGTATGGTTGCCTCTCACACGTCTGCTACTGGGGGACTGGCCTGCAACCCAGGCATGAGCTCTGACTGAGAATCAAACCAGGGACCCTTTGGTTCGCAGGCCCGCACTCATTCTACTGAGCTACACCAGCCAGGGTTAAATCCCCCATCATCTTAAACAATACTTAACACATAGTAGGTTCTTAATATTTGTTAAATTAATAAATTAATCAATATAATCTCAATGATTTCTTGGTAGCTATCAATATAAAAGTAAAGTGAGATAATTTTGTAGTAGGAAGTTCAATGTGTTCAAAATAGTTTCAGATTTAAAAAAAAATATGGTGGATAAGCTTTCTCCATTTTGATAATTCTATGACTTAGTTATAATGAAATAGTAATACATATATGTCATATTTCTTATTTTGAATTATGTAAACTGGAAAATTTTATTTAACAATAAAAATAACACTGAGAATATTATGACAATTTGTTAATTTTAAAAATAGCTATTACAGAATAGTCTTTATCATAATGCTCTTTCTATCCTATAGAGATTTGATCTGGTCTTAATAACTCTGCTACTCACCTCGACATTATTTTATTGGAATTGCAGTGATGCATCCCTTATACGCAATTTTTGTACTTTCTAGACCTTTCATTCACTGCACTGATATATGAGGAGCTCAAATTTATGTCTTCGAAGTTTACTCTATCCTGAACTCCAGGCATTTTCATGTTTCCAATGCCCTATTGAACATCTTTACATGGACATTATTAAGGTACTTTAAATTCATAAGACATTATAATTTTGTTATTAATATCCCTGAATTCAAATTCCAACTGCTCTAAATTCAAGTTTCATCTGTAAAGTCAGATAGTACCTATCTCTAGGATTAAATGTTATGAGTAATTATCAGGTTTGTAATGAACTTTTTGATTATTATTTTTTTTTTATTTTTTTTGGAAAATGATTGATATTTAAACAATTATTTTAAAAATTAATATGTCCTTAAGTGATTAAAATATAACTGGAATTTTTGTCATATTCTCTTTTATTTGGTAATATTTACCTAACATTTATAATGTACTAAACATGATATAAGATATCAAAAATTCACAATATTAATCAATCATATTATTTTTAAAAGACTAAGATTATAAAATGTCATTCAGAGAAAAAATGCATTTGAATTATACTTTGATAGTTATGTTATAGATGTATTCAAGGGAGTAGGTTTAAGTCCAAGATGTCCCACAAACACTTGATCTTTGCTTTCAGTTTCCTAATTTGTAATATTGTTTTAACTAATAACCATTCTAGTTCTAACTATTATATATCAATAAATATCTCACAAATAAGTATTGTATACTTATCTAAAACAAACACATAAACAAAGATGCTATTATGTCATTTACATCTAGTTCTATTAATTTTTTCAAAATTGTGGGAGATATTTTGTTTGTGTATCATTTTTGGAATAAAACAGAAAGTGGAATAGATTATCAATATATCTTTCATTTTTACCATAGGTCAAAAAATATCAATATTCACTACAGTGGAGAAATTGTACCTATACTCAGTCAACATATCTACCTCTTGTGAAAATTGCTTTGCTATGTAGAATTACAATGAAATGTCAATCTGTGAAATTTGGCAGTACATGAAACCATTATGGGCAGTCTTCTAGATTAAAGAGCCATCTTTAATATCTTTATTCCCTCAACAGAGCTCTAGGACTAACTGGCAACTTGGATCACTCACAAAAGCCAAGCGTTTTTCAATATAATAGCAGGATTTTTCAGAATAATTATAACCTGTAACTCTGAAATTTTCCAGTTGGTAGCCAAGAAAACCATGACAGCTGTTTAATTTTGGTGTCCATTCTCAATTACAAACCTAGTAACTGGAACCGGCTTTGCTATTTTGAATGAATTTTTATCTAATTTTAGATTTGAAAAAGGAAAATGTTTGCTAACTAATTAAGATATATTTTAATTAAATGTGTTGGGGAGACATTGTTTAATAAGATTATATAAATGTACAAGGCTATAATATATCATCTGTATATTGCATTCTATGCCCACCACCCACGGTAAAATCTTCTTCCATTACCACATATCTGACCTCCTTTGCTCTTTACTATGCCCTGCCCTTTGGTAACCACCACACTGTTGTTTTTATCTATGAGTTTCCAAGATAGTAATTTTCAATGTTTTTTTCAATAGAATTTTTCTTAAAAACAGTAATTCAATGAATGGCTTAAACCACTACTTTTTAAGAAGGTTTGCATCACTAATTGATTATTAGATATTTTAAAACACTGATGATGTCCTTAGATATTTTAAAAATAATTTTAGTAAGTAAGTATAGAAAATAATCCTAAAGTGTATATGTTCTTTAAATTCTTAATTAGATTCATTGGACTGACATTGGTTAATAAAATTATGTAGATTTCAAGTGTCAAATCTTATAACACGTCATCTGTGTATTATTTTGTGTATTTACCAGCCGAAGTCAAATCAATTTCATTGCTGTATATTTGACCTTCTTTACCCTTTACTACCTCCCCTTTCTGTCTGGGAAAACTGGAAAGCCATATGCAAAAAAAGAAACTACACTGTTATTTGTTTCCATATGCAAAAGTTAACTCAGAATAAATCGAACACCTAAATATAAAACCTGAAACGATACATTACATAGAAGAAAGCATAAGTACCAAACATACAGACCTTGGTGTTATAGAGGATTTTCTGAAATTGGCCTTAATGGCAAGGTAAATAAAATAAAAAATAAGTGAATGGGACTATATCAAACTAAAAAGCTGAAGCATATACTTTCAATAACTTTCAAACTATTACTCCTTTTATAAAACTATTACTTACCTTTAAGATCAAAATGTAAAATGTCAACATTTAAATTTCAAAGTGTATAGGTGAAAATTTTGTAAAGCCCTTTATATTAAACATTTTCAAAATGAGTAATATAAGCATAATAGGCAATCAAAATCAAATGTATTTTGCCATTGTTATGGATACAGTAAGACGAACTGGTATCCAGTTTAACATTGTCTTATGGGAAGTAACTTCTGTGATTACCATTCATATTTCCTAGAGACCAAAACCAGGTTTATGGACAATGTAACTAATCAATTAGATTTCATGAGTCTCAGTTCTTATGTATTTACACTGGTTACCAGTATGTATTCTTAGTGACAGGTTCCTAGGCTGAACAGACTATAGATCAGAACAACATATTCATGTATTGACATGAGAGTTCCTGAAATAGATTGACCCTTGGTGGTACGCCAAGAGAATATATGATCTCTTCCTGTTTGATTAAAGTTATTATTACAAAGTGTTCCTCTTTATCTGCATTAAAGATCTCTTACTTAACACTGACATTGTATGACATGTTTTTTTGATATTTGCATGCATGTTGTTTTAAAATATTCTGACTACTCAGAATTGCCATGTAAACTGCATGAAATGGGGGTAACTTTTATCTGATTTTATAATCTTAAATTTTTACTTGATGTATTTTTAAAATTTTTATATAATGTATTTATTTTTTTTTAGTTCTACATCTTACTATTCATTTTTCTATTTGTCTCACATTTAAGTAATTTTGTTCTTCTATTCTCTTCTTAATTTTGTTTAACTGTTTATCTGTGTTTATTGCAGCATTCTGGATAGCTTTCTACTGATCTTGTCCAGGGGACAGATGCAGGATCTCCTACTCTGCCATCTTAGTGATGTCACTCCTATCTGCTGACAATTTTAATTCGAGATTTTCTAAATAAAAAAATGCTAGCTAAATATTCAATAATCAAAGAAAAATGTTGTCATGTGTTTACTTTTTCTCTGTAGTATTCCAATGGATATGAAAGAGTTAAGTTTGAAAACACAGGGAAAGAGAAGTTTGTTACCTAGCTAAACAATGCAAGAGTATATATTAAAATTTAAACCTTTCATTCCATAAATTGCTAACAATTTTATACTTTTTTTAGCATGACTCTATATTCAGATTATAAGTGATAATATGTTGTAACTTTAAGCTACAAAAGCTATAACATTTTTAAAGAACACTGTTGATACTAGTAAATTAAGAGATGTTTTCAAATGTATGTATTAACCATTAGAATTCAAACTCATTAATTTAAATTCTATCAAACTCTCCAAAAAAACAAAGGCTGGCTTTACATTAAATTATGATCCAATGAGTGAACTGAGATGGAGTAGCTAGAAAGCAAAGTGGGCAAATCAGGATGTGCAAAGACTTAAGTGTTGCTTTTTATAAGAACGTTTTGTTGTGGGTGATAAAGTGGTCTATGGAACTATGAAACAAAAACATCTCATATTTAATCTTGCTTACTGGTTCATTCACAAAACTTTTCTTAATAAAGAGTAATTGTATCATGCTTAATATTTACAGTTACTGAATTCTTTATTCTTTTGAAATCTCCAGGGTATTTCAACCCATAACAAACTGAATTTTACCCTAGGTATACCATATACCAATTAACTAGATTTCCACTATTATTAAATGACTGTCAACCTAAAAAACATTTGCTTTGATACTCAGGAGGAATGAGAAACAGGAAAGAAAAAAAAGCAGCACTTTATTCAATCTTTTATTGAATACTGATCTTTGTGGATCACATTTTCATGTCTCTTGGGCTTGTGCAGCTCTCCCCTGCATTAAAGATTCTCACTGATTCCAAAGGAACTGAACTGAAAGGTAAGAGTGAAATGAAAATTTGAAGCTGTCTGATTTTTGCTCTTGTCAGATATTTACTCTCTACATTTGTTCTTCTTTTGTCAGGACATCTCCAAAGGAAACACCCTGTCACAAAAGCCCTTTTTTGTTCTCCTCTTACATGCCTGATTTTCCAAAGGGAGTAATTTGTGCTAGGAGCAACTAAAGGTAGATCTCAAAAATCTTAAGCTTCAAATAACATTTGATATTTCACGCTCATCTAGAGTAGTAAATAACAAGATCAGCGTGAAGAAAAAAAAAAAAGACATCGCTGTCTGCGTGCCTACTCTCTTCAGTTCATTCAGAAGTCATTTCTTCCAATTCAGGGTTATCACTTACCAGAGTTCTTCACTGACACACATGTGATAAGAAAATACTTTGCAGTTTGATGTAAGTGTATGTGTATACTTAACTACCCTGTTATTTATACTCTTTTAGCTCCTTCCTTCCTTTCACCAATACTTCAAAAAATGACTTTAGTTATCCCTGCCTTAGGGGAGAAGCCCCTCAGTTAAAACACAAAGAGAAGAGTTTAACTACTGATGATTTTTTTTAAGTTCAGAAGAATGTTTGAATAGTAGTTAACATTGCAACCTATGGGGAAAGAACAGAAAATATAAGTTTGTGGAATGAACTACTTGGTCTATATCAGAGGTCAGCAAACTTATGGTCACAAGACAAATCTGGCCTAACACCTGCTTTTGTACAGCTTACATGCTGAGCACATTTTTCTTTAAATATTTAGATGATTAGAGAAAAAGTTGAATAATTTTTCTGACACAAAAGAATCATGTGAAATTCAAATTTCACTCTCTTAAAACAAAGTTTTATTGGAATATAGTTAGGAGCATTCACTTACACATTGTCTATGGATGTTTTTGCACTTAAGGATAGGGTTTAGCAGTTGCAACATAGACTGTGTGGCTTGCAAAGCCCAAAATATTTACTACCTGGCCCTCTGCAAAAAACGCTGGCCATTTCCTGGTATAAACTCTTCAATACACTCTCTATTTTAACTATGCCAATTATTTTCTCAACCCACTACCATGTATCATGGTGACATGCTCGATAGGCTCCAGAGTTCTTCTCTGCCTGTACACTCAAGTCAATAAAGTGTGTAGGCAGAGTGTAATAAAATACTTAGATTCATTGTTCATGGGTCATTGTATATCCAGGAGGAAATGCCAATGAGGCAACTGAGTATGGAGAGATGAGAATTCTGAAATCATAAATAGTGGAATAAAGAAAGACAAAACAGATCAGAAGATTCTGGGAGATGCTAAAAATAACTTTAATGTTCTTACTCCATATTTGATGTTATTTTTAGATATTTAGTATAACTCTTTATTCATTGAACACTTACTACAACTTATGTGGTATTTACTAGTATTGACCGATGTTATAGACAAAACTGAGATAGAGAAAATATATAGCATGTCCACGGCACACAACCAATAGGTGACAAAGAGGTCAAATCCAGAAAATCTAGATCCACCATTAACTAGGTGTATGGTCTTAAAGAAGTTATGTACGCTCTCTGATAGTCATTGTGGTTTATATGTATGATGGGAACAACTAAAACAGCCTTGTAGGGTTAAAAAAAATAAGAAACTTCTAAGTGCAGCAATTAATGCACACAGCACTTGTTTCAGAGCCTGTTAAATAGTAGATACTCAATATAATTACCATTTTCTTCATGGGCATCATTAGAAATGGAATAACTATCTTTTTCTTCATATACATCACATTTGAAAAACAAGCATTTGTGAAAATGCAAAGGAAAACACATTAGGCCTTGGAGACTGTAAATAGAGAAAGACAGAAAATATCAAATATATGAGAGGAGAACCACATCTACTTGGTGAGACAGATGTGTAATCAATTGACTATGACAACACATTGACAAAACACACATTTATAAAGTGCTTTGGAGTGGAAGAAAGAACAGAGGTCTTATTTTTGCTTTGAAGGGATACCAAAAACTTCTCAAAGTTAAAACTGAAACCTACTGAAGTTTGAATAAATGTTTTCCAGGAAGGCAAGATTGGGAAAAATAATCTAAACAGAAGGAATCTAAATTCTTATTTTCTTATTTTTTCTAAATGGAAAAGGGTGAGATTATGTGTTTAAAAAACATAGAGCAGCTTGATATCTGCATCATATGGCTGGTGATCAGATAATGGAAACCAAAGGCTGAGATGATTCTTAGACTACAGATAGGTAGATATTTTGAAGAATCTGTACCATGCTAAATGAACTGGAATTTCTATAGGCTTTGGCAACCATTAGAGAAATTTGGTCAAGAGAGTGGTATTACAAAATTTGTGATCATAAAGAGCATTTTGTTGGTGTTAAGGAAGATGAATTGCAGGATGGCGCTCTATGAAGAAGAGATGTCATTGCAATAATTTGAAGAAAACAGTGATAAAACTTGTAGGGTGTGATGTTAGAAAAAAGAAGTTAGTGATATCTCAAAAGATAGAATCTAAATTGACTGGATGTATTATTCCATCCTCTTTTTCTTCTAAGGCAAGACTTAGGAGAGATGCCTTTCTGGCCTAGAGGATATCCAGGTGGTTTCGGAAGGGCTTGAGGTATGTGAATGTTATGGAAAATATTCATGGCTTTAATGTTAGACCTAGGTAAAAAATTGTGCTAGGTGAGTCCAAGTTTAAAAAATAGAGAGGAATTAGGGAGGTAAGTAAATGTGGAATGTCTAAACTGAAGTGATAAACATTTTATAAAAATATATGAAATATTTAACAAATGTGAATATTTATAAGGAAAACAGATTTCTAATGTAATTTGCAGGCTTGGTATCAAATGTATTTTATTTATCTTTGTAAATTTTTTCTATGATAAGCACCGAGCAGAGGGGTCAGAACTAGTATTACATAGTGGGTTGAATATAATTAAACTAAACTCTGGACACGAATGAATACAGATTTTCATTTCATTATAGGTTATTCATTTATTTCATTTGCCCATTTTATTTTATTTTATTGTAAAACATAGATTATTTTTCTTGGGTTTGTTTTTGGTTCTTTTTTTAAGATTTTAAAATTTTATTTATTTTTAGAGAGAGGGGAAAGAGAAGGAGAGAAACATCAGTGTGTGGTTGCCTCTCGTGCACTCCCTATCAGGGACCTGACCTGCAACCCAGGCATGTGCCCTGACTGGGAATTGAACTGGTAACCCTTTGTTTTGCAGTCCAGGGCTCAATCCACTGAGCCACACAAGCAAGGGCAAGCTTAATTAATTCTTAATTAATTAAAAGGAATATTGCATGTGAGCAGTATATGTTTGCACAGGATGACCAGAAAAAATATAATAATTTAAGAGAATAAGTCTATATTGGCTAATTGCTTGTCAAGTCTTAAGTCCTTAAATGGCTTGAAAGAATATAATGAGATCATGTTTCATTCTGAACTGTTTTTTCTCTGTATATGCAATAGCTTTTTATATTGTCATAAACTAACAGTATAAATTTCATAATTTTGAAGAGTGAAATTCAATGACATTTAGTACCTTCACTATGTTGTGCAACCTTCCCCACTATCTTATTAAAAAATGTCTCTTCACTCCAAAAAAAAACCTGGACCTATTTGATAGTCACTCCTCATTTCCCCCACCTCCAGCAGCTGTCAACCATTAATTTGTTTTCCATCTTATTGATTTGCCTATTTTAGATATTTCATATAAGTGAAATTAAAAAAAATATATGACTATTTTTGTGTCTGGCTTCTTTTACTTGCCATGATGTTTTCAAGGTTCATCTATGTTGTAGCATGTCTCAGTACTTCATTCATTTCCATGGCCGAATAATATTCTATTACAGGGGAATACCATATACTTTTTATGCATTCATGAATTTATGGACATCTAGGCTGACTCTATCTTTTGACTATTGTATGTAGTGCTACTATAAACATTCTTGTACATATTTTTGTTGGACACCTATTTTCATGCATTTTGGGTATATAACTAGAAATAGAATTGGTGTGTCAGGACAAGAACTGCCAATCTGCTTTCCAATGTGACTACACAATTTTACATTCTCATCAGAAATCTATGTTTCATTTTTTCCACATTCTCAGTAACAGTTGATATTTTTCTTTCTTTTTTAATTATAGCCATCTTATTGGATGAAATGAGATATCTCATTTGGTTTTAACTTAAATTTCTCTAATGACAAATGATGTTGAACAATTTTTTGTGTTTTTTGGTTGTTTGTATCATTTTTGGAGAAATGTCTTTTTGAGACTTTTGTTAGTTTTTAATTTGGTTGTTTGTTTTTGTGTTGTTGACTTGTAAGAGTCTCATATATTCTGGACAATAAACCCTTATCTAATATATAATCTTCAAATATTGTCTCCCATTATGTGGTTTTTTATTTTTACTTTATTGATAGTGTCCTGCGATTCACCAAGGTTTTTAATTTTAATAAACTCCAACTCCTCAATATTTCTCTTTGTGTATGCCTGTGTTTTTGGTAACACATATAAGATGGATGGAACTGGAGAGTATTATGCTAAGTGAAAGGAGCCAGGCTGTAAAAGACAAAAACCATATGATCTCACCTATAAATGGAACCTAAACAACAAAACAAACAAGTGAGCAAAATAGAACCAGTGACTTGGAAATAAAGAACAAATTGACAGTGGCCAGGGGGAGGGGGGAGGAGGATTACAAGGAAAAGAAGAGGAAAGCCCAAGTCAAGGAACATGTATAAAGGTCCCATGGACAAAGACAACGGTGTGTGGGGGGAGGATTGAAAGTTGTAGGTGGGAGGTGGGGGGGAACAGGGAGAGTCATGGGGGAAAACTGAGGACAACTGTAATTGAACAACAATAAAAAAAAGAAAGAAAACATTGCTAAATCCAAGGATTTACTTCTAAATTTTCTACTAAGTGTTTATAGTTTCAGCTCTTTTATGCAGGTATTTGATCCATATTGAATTAAACTTTCATATGGTGTGAGTTAAGGATCCAACTGTTTTACATCTGCTGTGGATATCTAATTGTCCAAGCACCATTTGTTAAAAAGACTATACTATCTCAGTTGAATTACCTTGGTACCCTAGTTGAGAATTAATTGCCCATAGATGTATAGTTTTGTGTTGTTGTTGTTGTTGGGTTTTTTTTGGCTCTTAGTTTTATTCCATTGATCTCATTATTCTTCTCTACTGGTATAGTGTTTTCTATTTGTAGTATTTCCTTTTGATTATTTCTTAGAATTTCCATCTGCTTGCTCACATTATCCATTTATTTTTACATGTTGTCTGTTTTTTCAATTAGAGCCCTTAATATATTGTCACTGATATTTTCAATTCATTGTTGGATAATTTTAACATCTCTGTCATATCTGAGTCTGGTTCTGATCCTTATTTTGTTTCCTTGAATTGTTTTTTAAATTTGTTTGTTTATTACTTATTTATTTGTTTTCATATTTTATCATATTTGTAAGTAGTAGCAACTAAGGTAAAAAGGCCTTTAGTGTAAGTTTTTATGTTAATCTGTCCAAAATTTAAGCTGTGTTTAATTTTTATGGTTCTTTTCCTCTCAGAGGCTTAAAATTCCTGTCTTAGATTTTGTTCTTCTCTTTGACTTTGGGATTCCCTAAGTACTCCTCTACAGATATAGCCTTGAACCCCTTTAGCTGAAACCTATCCTTTATACTAGAATTGTGTTGGTGTGGTGATAGGGATGGAGATTTGTTCTATAATCTTTTGATTAAATACCAGAGTGTAGTGAGTTTCAGTGTATGGGCTATGTCCTTTGCAATTGTTTCTTACCTTTATTAAATTGCCTTATTTAGGTGAGATGGAAAAGTGAGAGGGAATAGAATAGGAGAATGTCCTTTTACAGATGAGATAAGATTCTGGAAAAGGCATTTCCCTGAAGAGTAACCCTTTGCTTTCCTTCTCCTTTACCAGAGCTACAAGGGGATCGTTATTGTCTTTCACCATGAAAACTGGTGGAATTACTGTTAATTATACAAGGGGTAAAAATACATGTGACACAGAGCACCAGCTGGGAACCACTACTTTGGTAAAAATATTGGAAATGGATCACTTCTCCATTTATACTCCATATAAATATCAATATTTTATTAAAAATAAAAATATTGATAATGGAAAAATATTGAACATCAATCATTGCAAATACAATGGAAAATGGAGTTTCACAGTCATATTAAGAAAAGAATTTATGAATAAGATTTAACTATCAAAGTATTCTTTTTTTGAAGTTGCTGTTCTTCATAAATCAAATGTCAATTTATTTTCAAAATCTATTCAGATTATAGTTTATTTATTTTTGAAATCTTAATAACTGGATACTGAAAGCATTAAATACATGAACAAAAATGTTAATTTTATAATAATTTTTGAAAAGACCTAAAACTCACAATTAACTATATATATATATATTTAAAACTCAGGTTAAAATATATACATATATACATAAATAATATATGTATATGTATTCATTACTGCACCAATTTACTCTTTTCTATTTGGGGGTAAGGAGGTAGGTAGCCAATATTAAGGTAGAATAGGGAAAAAAAAGATATAGGATTCTACTACCTTCATTTAATCCTCAGTAATATCAGGTGCTGAATGAAAACTTCTGAACTAGCACCCTCTGGTTTTGCTATGGTTTAGTCAGACAAGAACTTATGTGCTCTTGTGTTTCCTGTGTTCAGAGTGTTTAATGTGAACTATTTCTTCATCATTAAATAAATTAAAGTACATAAACAAGGTAAGAAACATATGGAAAAAATTATTCAAAATTATTTGGCAATATATGGTATATTGTGACTTCCATCATAGATTTAACATCTCAGAAAAATAGCAATGTTAATCCAAGAGCTCTTAAACAGTAAATGCTTAGGAATTATTCACACTATATCTTTTGATGCAAATACACTGTATGAATTTACAATTGTCCTTAATGACTGTTGCATTTCTCATTTCTGATATACAGTGGGGTAGTATTATTTTTGTGATTCCACTCTGAAATGGAATTTTGGATAGAAGAAAATGTGGATACATATATATGCATTTATAATTTACATTTTTGCTGTTATTTAAAATGGACATATAATATTAAGGTATTTTCTTGAACCAAAAAAAAATATTAGAATTACTCTCCTATGTCATTAGTTTATTCAAATGTAAGTCATGTTCCACCCAAATAGAAAAGCTGAAATTCTATTCTACTTGGTCAGTACTAATTCAGATATTCTACTTTTTTCTCTTAAACTTAAAACTTACTAAATTCTCTTATAAGTATAAATAAAATTATCTTCATTTTTATCCAGATTGTCATGATATGGACCTTAAATTTCTAGCTAGCAGTGTAGTCTATCAATATCAAAATATTTTCCAAAATAAATCAAAAAGAAAAATTATGAGTCTGTGTGTATGAGGCTATGGAGTTGGCATGATTCATTGAATAGAGGGCAGTCTCCTTGCGTAAAACCAGACAGAGGAGAGTGCAGAGTCTGTGGAAGCAAAGGAGAACATAAACAATGTTTGCTGATGTTGCCACAGTGACACACAGAGCCAATTGTTCAGGCAATTGACTTCCCAGCTGCAGACAGAAAACTTAATATCATGCATGAATCAAAAAATATTTCTTTGTGCTTCCATGGGTTTGAGAGATTTTAGAAATATTCTTCTTATACATTTTATGGCCTCTAGTTTATTGGAAGTGAGAACAGCATTAGAACTCGAGCTAGTTATAAAAAACACACTTCTAAAGATTTCTTTATCTGTGACATAAATAGATCCTATATACTTCTAGATAGCTCAAAAATGATCTTAAAGTTTTTATCTTAATATTGTGCTACATGTAGGTTTATGGGAAATATTTTAATTAACATAAAATGGGAAGGAGATGAACCTGTCTATCACACAAGAATTTCAATTCATCTGCTTTTTCTCTAACACACGCATACTACATAAAAGTTTAGTTTAGGATTGAAATATATTTTATTTCCAAATAATTTATCAAATATATTTTAAAGGGAAATTAGGCTAATTGCACTGTGTTCTACTATATTAAACATAACATTAAATAATTGTCAATGGATTAACAAATGTTCAGATTTAAGCACCTGTGAATCTGATTAAGAAACAACTATATTCACTTCCTCCCGTGTCTTGGGAAAATATTGCTACTTTTTGGATGATATAAGAAAATTAAACTTTATCTTCTTATTTTTACTTCCTTCTGCTAGCACCCCCAAAACAAGAATTTCACAACGAATTTACAGCAGGTATTTTTTTTCTCACTTCCAATTGGTGCAGCAGCCCAACCCTGGGGAAAACATAGCTTTATACATTTTTTTCTTCAGTGGCCAGTAAGGCTCCTGTTGTTGAATTGCACTCCATTCTTTCCCATTCATCTGAAGATTACCTATCTATCTATCTATCTATCTATCTATCATCTAGATATATCTTCATATACCTTAAGTTTTGAAGGGGTATCATTGGTATCATATATATATATATATATAAAATGCCAAAATGTGACTGGTTTACAATAAGCAAGGGCAGGGGTATCATTCTAGAGCTGTTCTAATTTATTTAGGAGCACCATGCATATAAGGAAAATATCAACCTTGAAATAAACCATACCTGCCCTATAGCCCCTGACCCATTATTACCAATGAACTATTGTGCAGATTCTGCTACAATAAATAATCTGTTTTAGTTATAATCATGAGCATTCTGTCCTCTAACAGGAATGCTGTGTCCATTCCCTCCAGTGACTGCTTGTTTCACTCTAGTTATTTTTTGTAATGCAATCTCCTGAAATATTGCTTGGTTAAAACAAGAAAATGAACAGATATTTTAATTGTAGATGCTTGTTTGCAGTTATATCACAGATTAGAAATAAAATCAATATGCTATTATATGGGAGCAGTTAGCAAAAGATACCAGAAGTGTGTAAACAAACATGAGTCATCTATGAAAAGATTACTAGAGACATGGGCAATATTACCTCATAATTATAGAATACTTTGTGTTGAATCATGATAAAAATGAAAAAAAACTATGTTTTTCAGAGAGGAGACAAAATTCCATTTTCTTTTAAATCCAGAAGGAAGAAGATGTGGGAGTGAAGAATATAAAGCAATGTTAACATTTATGTTAAGGATGTGCGTAAAAGTTGTTTTAATGTCAATAGAACACTTTTAAATTATAGTTTCCCACAGACCCCAGTAAACATACCCCTTAATAGACTGCTTTGCATTTATATATGGATATACAGATGTATTATTACATTTATAATTATTGAGGAAGTTAAAGATTAGACAAGGTTCAAGGACTGTGTTGGTCTCCATGAGTCTTCTGTATTCTCACGTGCATTGTGAGCAAGGCACTATGTCCTTCATCATCTCTCTAGGAATATTTAAATAGAAAACAGCCTAGGAAGATAGAAATAGTGTCTCCCTCCAGAGCCAAGAGCAAGCCACTTACTGTAAAGTATAATAAAGGTAATGTTTCCCCACCTGGATCAAAGGACAGGCTGGCTTCTTGTCCAGTGTAAAATATTTGGGTTCTTAAGCCTGGTGCCCCTCTCCTAAAGTGTAACACGTTACAGTGTGCAGGCATCCTACGCCCCTTTTCCATGCCATGCTGTAAGGATTGAAACTTGGGAACACTGTTATTTGTGTTTCTATGAAATTCAGCTTTGTCATTTATCCAAAAGTCTTGTGTCATCCATCAGCATCCATGAAAATGTGGCAAGCTGACTTGTTAGCTTGTAAATAGGGGCAAAATCTCAGAATTTTCACAGGTCTTGACAGTCAAGGCCCAGAAGAGGGAAGGTTTAAGATTAGGGATATCAAAAGGAGGTGTAGTAGTATAACATTTGGGATTTGAAGAGCACCATGGAAATACTATTGGCATCCTTAGGATGGGCAAAATATGTCCAGTTAAACTATATTTTTTTCCGCAGGAAAAAAACATCTGTGCAAATGATTCTTACACATATATATTTTATTGCATTTTACTTTTTTCCATGCTGATCCTCTAAACAGAACTGCTTTATATCATCTAGAAGCCAAAATGTAACCAAAATAAGTTCATTTTTGCTTTAGTTCTTTATTTTTTTAGAATTAGAAAAAACAATAAATAAAAAAGGTTATGAAAGAGGCATGAGTTTTAACAACACATGCACAATATAAGAAAAAGCTGTTAGTGAGATAGTCTTTTAAACTTATCAGGCTCATTGTTTAAGACACTACACAATACATGCACCTGACTTAAATAGAAAATTAGATCCCTATAATCCTAGAGTTAGAACATTTACAATTGAATATTTGTAATTGAATACATCATACTGAGCCTGCATATGAATACCTGCAAAGCAGATATTCCTATTTTATATGTGATCAAGTTGTGCTCAGAAAGATGAAAGAAACATATTTGAAGTTTTGTTTATTTATTTTTCACGGGGTATCTAGACGTGGCCTCTGTTCAGCTGTACTTCAATGCCCATGTAGTTTGCCACTCTTGATCACTCCTTACTGTTAGAAGAGTAGGACAGGGCAGGCAGCCTTAGGTGATTCAGAAGCTAGAGTTGTAGTAAAATGACAGCTGTATCACAGACTCCCAGGAGAGTCCACAAATGCAGATGCAGTGTCCCACATGCAGACTTTTGGCCACTTCTCAGAAAATGGTAACAAGGAGTAAAATCCCCACTTCAAGGTTGTAGCTCAAAGAACTGAGCTCAGAAGCATGCATAAGAAACTCTCTGGCAATTCTCTAAAATATACTTCCATGAAGGATTGGCCTTTCTATAATTGTTGGATAGAGAAAAGAAAAACAGAGCATCTTGCTACTGTGTGAGCTTCGTCTTAATGTCCAACTTCAGAGGCTGGGAAAGCAAGGAGGAAAATCTCTTGTTTTTCTTATCTTCTTCACTCAACTATAAGGTCTTAGGGATATGGTCAATGTCTTACACATCTCTATTTTTTCAGGCCTTTTTCAGTGATTGTCACAGCAGCTGCTATGTAAATGTTTAATAAATTTATGAATAAGTTAATGGATAATGATAAACAGAATATATAAAAATAATCAAAAGATTAAGTTGTGAGAGAAAATATGAGCAATGTAAAAGTGTTTATTGACAGTAAAGCTGTTAAATAGAAAGAACTGGGAAGCAGTGATTTTCTATAACCCCAAAGCTTAAAGTTAAAAACTCATTTCAAATAATTTAAAAATTATTCAACTTTTGGTTAAGAGAAAATACAAGAAGATAAATAGCAAAGTTAAAAAAAGAATATTAAGTTACTAGATTTTCTTGCTTAATAAGGTACTGATCAGGTTTAGCAACACAAGAGATATTCTTAATGACATAATTGCATTTGGTACATTATTTATTTATTTTTTTAATTAGCACTTTTTTTAGCAAGCATAGACTGGGAAGCTGTTCTGTGCTACAAGCTGCTATGAAGAGGCTATGCCATGTGATTATATAAATATAAATAATTTCAGCCATGTATTATCACAAAGTCTAGTAAACAAAGACACACAAACAGTAATAAAACCATGTGTGGGGCAATGAGCTAGATAAGCGTAGAAGACAGAAGCAGCACCAGCGCATTCTGGTAGATCAAAAAGCACTCCCAATGAATTAATGTTGACGATGAGTGAGTCACTTCCCTCACAACAGAAAAAGTGTCCACCTACATGTTCATACGAAAATATCCTCAGTTCTCCACTAGGGACCCTTATCCACAAATACCTATAATCCCTTTTAGCCCCTCCTCATCCTCCTGTCAGAGCAGGTTCAAATCTATTTTGTCTTCACAATTCTCATAGCAACCTTACAAATGTGTATATATGTGTTGGGAGGCATACAGGGATGTAGTGGGAATTACTAGTGACTTAAAATAAGAAAGAAAAACAATATGAACTGATTTGCTTTAATTTGAACATATATTAAATCTAAAAAAGTAATTTACCTTAAACTTACCTTAAAAATTAGCGCGTTTAAATTCTATATGATAAATTAAGCCATTGCTTTTCAAACTAGTGTTCAAAGTGTTGCATGGAGAGAGCTGATAAAACTGGTCTCCCGATCGTCTGTGACCTGACCTGTCACTCCTTTTATCTGCTTCCAACACTGCTTGCTTTTTAAGGTTAACTAAAATTAAATGTTTAATGATATGAAAACCTGAAATCCGTTTTAGTCAATACAGAGGAACCTCCTCCATTATCACATTTTTCTCCATTATTGCACAATCCTGAAAATTTTTGTCACCCAAACATTTTCCAGCCCTGATCAAGGAGTATGGATTTTTGGTAAACTCTTTAATTATCTTTGAGTAATTAAGTAGCAATCATGATAGGACCTCAACTGTGTGTGTGTGTGAATAATGCTACAATATCTCCCATATTCATTTTTGTTGTATTCAAGTTGTCCACACAATGTACAACAGTTGTAATAGCAAGCTGGCTAAGATTAATTAAATTCATTCAGTTTAATTCTGGTCACTTGGTACAAACTGAAACATAGTTTAGGAAGAATAAAATACATGACAACACAAATTTTCTAACTTGGGAAATCTCAGAAATAGCAAGTTATAGTAAGCAATAGCTTGTGGGGAAAAATGTTTTCTCAGTTCAAGTTAATGTTATATTATTAATTTGCTTTTTAATTTCTATTTAATAAAACTGACTAGCAAAAAAGGAAAACAATTTAAAAGAAGCACTATTAATTTCTGGTGTAGTTTAGTAACAGGGAAAAGAACTGGATACAACAAATTATAAAATCAAACTTATTTTATTTTGTAAATATCCCTTAGGTTGAAACTTTGAATTTTCTATTCTTAATTAGTATTCTGTATGACACATATTGAGAATTACCAGATTTTTTCTTAATGTGATAGATTAAACTTTTCTCTTTAAAATGAAAGAAAAATTATCCTTGATGAAAAGGATATATATATATATATATACACATATATATATATATATAGAATAGTTTGAGAAAAATGTATATTTTCTAAGGTGCTCTCATTAAACATATTTGAAATGTTATTTATAATTCTTTTGGATAATAGTGAAATAATTTACATTTATTCATGCACATTTCTCTTCTTAGGCATAAACATCCTGCTTTATAATGGAAGAAGCTGAATATTTTAAATATCAGGGTTGTATTTCAGGGACAGTATCAGTAAATGTTGCTATTCTTTAAAGCACAACAAATAAATAACTCTAAAATCTTAGCAATTCTTCACAGAGTCAGTCCAAGAGGACTGCCAACTCATCAACTTTTCAAAACTACTGCACTAAAACCCAGAGAGCACTGTATTGGTAGATAAAAATAAGATATAGATAAATTTAGGCCTGTGACCACTCATCATTCATTCACACCTAAAATGTTTCGAATCATGGCATAACTTGATTATTGCTAAAATTGGCACAACTTTACTTGCTAAAATTGTTTTCTAATTTTAATTTTGGATTTCTAGCTCTTCACTTTTAGGATAACATTCAAAAGCTCCTCAAATGCAATATCGTCTATTTTTTTACTTCTTTCTAGGCAAATTGATCAGTGGTGTTTTGAGGACTGGCTGTGTTCCCAGTTCCCACAAATGGCAAAGACTTCTGTGCACCAAGTTAATTAAAATTGACTGCTTGTTTTAGGCAGAAGAAACAGGCAGAATGCTGGATGGTTCTAAAGAGTGATTGAGCAATTTAAGCAAACAGAATAACCTGCCTTCAAGCTAAAGAATAAAAATAATTTATTACGTTTTGCTTAAAAAAGAAAAATAAGCCTTTAAAATGTTTGTTTTAATTGAAAAAACATAAATATGAAATATATACCTGAATCAAATTGAATATACTATACTAGTTATATAAAACAATAAAAGTATGCAAACCATCACTCCATGGAATCTATTAATTAGGCTTTTTCTTGATCAATGTTTTAGAGAAGATTAGCTTAGATTACAAATACATGCTAAATTTCTGTTATAGAGTCTATCATGAAAGACATATTTTTCAGTATTATGCACATATATGTCATCAATTGACATCTAATTCCTGGAGCTCAGGAAGACTATAGCAAAAATAAATAAATATGGTGAATTTGTATTTAATGATGGACTTGAATTTAAATAGGACTCTAAATGCTTGTGGAAATCTAGATTCTACTGCATTAAAAAAAGTTACCAGCTTAAATATTTAATGTGTAATGTTAACATGGCTTAATGAGCTGAGAATTGACTCTATAACCATAATTTGGTCACTTTTTAGGCAGGAAATGGAAGACTGCTAACTTGAGACAAGAGTCTACTCATTGGCAGGAGCACCACTTACCAAAGAAAATTCCTACCCTTCGTGACAGCATGGATGGAACTGGAGAATATTGTGTTAAGTGAAATAAACCAGGTGGAGAAAGACAAATGCCATATGATCTCATCTATAAGTGGAACCTAATGAACAAAAGAAACAAATGAACAAAATAAAACCAGAGACTTGGAAATACAGAACAAACTGGTAGTGACCAGAGGGGAGGTGGAGGGGGAAAAGCAAGAGAAAGAAGGGGAAGGGACTCGTCAAGGAACACGTATAAAACATCCGTGGGCATGGGCCACAGGGTGGGGATTGACTGTGGGATCGAGGGGTAGACAGGGCAGGGGAGAGAAAGGGGGAAAAATTGGGACACCTGTAATTGAACAACAATAAAACAAAAACAGGAACATAAATAAGAAAATAAAAATAAAAAGAAATGAATAACAATAAATGAACAAAAGTTAGAAAAAACCTATTTAACGAAGGGCTCTTTCATCAAATGTATAGAATGCTACTTCTGATTTTATTTAACTGTACTTAGATAAATATATGACCAAGCACTATTGCAGAAAAACAAACCATTTAAGAATAAAAAATAAAGCAATTAGGATTGTTTAATTTGAATTACTCAATTTTATTTTAATAAGCTCCTACAGTTTGTACAATCTTCCCTTTTCAATTTTTAAAAAAATTTTAGATATGAAGAATTAATTCTTACTTGGAATTCTGTCAAAATCCAATGTGTTTACAATAATCTTGAATCAAAACTATAAAATCATACACTAAGATTCATGTGTTTTCTTCAAAGAAAGTTACCTTCAGAATGCATACATGAATACATACACAGAATACATACTTAGTTTACATACATGTCAACCAAACTTGATTTTCTGATTTCCATGAGAAGATAAAATTAGACTTTACATATTAAGAAAAGACGGAAGGCTCCAAATAATTGGGTACCCAAAAGTGTAGTATCACAAGACGTTCTTATGTCAACGGAAGAAAAATAACTGTTTTTTTTAATTAATTTATTTACTTTTTAAATACATTTGTCTCTGCCAAATAACTGTTTTTTAAAAAAAGCTCAACAATCTAAAACGTCAAGAGATTTCTGAGGTCTTTTTATTTAGAAGTTAATTTTCCAACATAGCCCAATAAAGCATACCTCAATCTGCAATTTTTACACTACATTCTAACCTTCCTCAGCCACATTTTTGAGAGATAGGTGGTTTGTAGAGGGATGTCTGTGCTCATAAGTTGGACAACGGGGCTGGCAATGATTGTCCTGTGCTCTTTCTCTCCTCCAATCGCATCTCAGCCACTGCAGTTTGATTTGCCTTTCCAACACCAAACCTGTTCTACTTGAAGCCAAGTGCTATCTAATTGTCAATTCCTTTTTACTTTCTTATTGCATATTTTTCAGCACTTTATGATGTATAGCTGTATGTTAGGTAAAGGATGTACATTGTTGAATATTGATGATGATGATATCAATAGTAATTATGATAATATTGATGTTCACTGGCCAAAATCTTTAGAAACACACTTTTAGTCAAACAAATTCAATTTTACTTAATATGATGGTATGATAACTTAGTCCAAGGAAATGTGGGGTTTTCCCAGTAGAGTTTAGAGCAAAAACTCACAGGGTTTAAGATTGTTTTGGATGGTTATAAAGGGCAACTTAAAAATGGAGGCCTGAATTACATCTGTTAAAAAATGGGGTCAAATTGGATATTTGGTATCTTAACAATTATTATCTAGGAGGTGAGAGAATTCAAGGGAGACTAGAATTTATGATTAGTAAAAAAGCAATAAATCGTTCATTTTTGTCATAACAAGGGCTTATTATTTTTATAGATATGGAGAGCTTTGTTTCTGTCTTGTTCTTATCAGGGTCACAGGTTGACCTTATCTATATCTTATTCTGAGAATGGGTTCTGTTCTCTAGTTAACATCTGACAATTTCTCAATGATTAATAATTTAACTGTTTACTATATAACAACATTATTCTGAGTGCTTCCCATGTTTTAACTAATTTTGATCTTCATAAAAGCTTATAAGACAAACATAGTTATTTTTTCTGTTTTATAAATAGGGTAGGAAGGTGAGATGGAGAAAAAAATATGCAATTTGCCCAAGGTCACAAAGCTAGGAAATGACAAGGCTAGACCTGCAGTCTTAACTTCTGAATGATGAAAACACCAAGGTTGCGTTCCTGAAAATTTCAAATCCTGTGGCATATCACATTAGAGTCCTTTAAAGTTAACTTTGCTTACTACTTCTTTTCTCCTTAAAATTCCTTTACTGGGATTTTGTGACATCATTTATACCAACCCTGTTTAATCTCTTTGGCTATTTTTTAACACAAATACTCCTATGATACATTTCTTGGTTTTTGTCTCTCCCCACTCTATATAGTCTTCACAGGCAAAAATATGCTCACAGAGTTTCAAATACTCTATAAATGCTAGTGATATCCAAATGCATAGCTTCATTTCTATTATCTCTTCTTAATTCCACACCATGATTTTATTTTTTATTGTTTTTTCTTCATTACCAGTTAGTCCCCTTATACCCTCTCTCCCTGCAATCATCACACTGTTGTCCATGACCATGAGTCTTTTTTCTTTTTTGCTCAATCCTTCCTCCCCATACCCTCCCCCAACCCTTAGCTGTCATCAGGCTCTCTATGAGCCTGTCTCAATTTTGCTTGTTAGTTCGTTTTGTTCATTAGATTCTGCATATGAATGAAATTATATAGTACCATATCATAGTTTAAATTACCTAGATATTTCAGATGTATTTTAACACACTAACACTGGACTTAATTTATCTCCATTCGTAGTACTGCTAACGTATCCCAAGCCACAATAATCTCTCAGCCAGAATATTGCAAGACTCATTACTATTCCACCTTAGTTCATCCCATTCCTTACCTGTCTTTCTCCCTATGACTTTAAATTCTATACAAGAGTCTATATAAGACAGAAAATGAAAAAAAATCTTTTTTTAAAAACATCATTTACAGTAACTTCAAAGCTAATGAAATACTTGGTATAAATCTACCAAAACTTGTGCAGGACCTGTATGCTAGAAACGATAAAATATTACAAAAAGAAATCAGAGAAGAATACATAAATAGAGAAACATATCCTGTACATATTATATTGGAAAATTCAATGCACCAAAGATATCAATTCTCTGTAAGTTCATTTAGAAGTTTAATGCAATTTCCATATAAAAAACTTAGCAAGAATTTTTGTAGAAATAGAAAAACTTATTTAAAAATTAATATGGAAAGGCAAAAGACCTACATGGCTAAAACAATTTTGAAAGAGAAGACTAAAGAGAACGAAATCATTCTCACTGATAATGAGTTTCACTATATACCTAACCAAGACAGGGTGTTATTGGCAGAGGAACAAACACGTATATCAGTGGAATGGAACAGAAAATCTAGAAAATAGACCACATAGGTATGCACAACTGATTTTTGATAAAAGTGCAAAAGCAATTCAATGAAGTGAGAATAGCCTTTTCAACAAATGATGTTGGAATAAATGGGCATCCATGGATTAAAAAAAATCTTATGCTAAAGCTCACATCTTAAAAATAATTAATTGAATATGTATTACCGATTTAAACCTAAAATGTTAAGCTATAATACTTAAAAAACACAAAAGTAGGCAATAACTTTTAGGATATAGAGTCAGGTGAAGAGTTCTTAAACTCGACATTCAAAACATTATTTATAAAAGAAAAAAATGGATAACTTCACTCTCACTAAAAATTAAATACTTCCCTTTTTTCTGTCAAAGTTTATGCAAAAAAAATTAAAAGATAGGCTACAGAATTGGAGAATATATTTGCAAACTATGTATCTGACATAAAGCTAGGAGGTACAATATATAAAGAATTTTTTTTTCATATATAATTATGGCTTTATTATTTAAGTTTATTTGCATAAGTACAGAATTTTTAAAGATTAAATATTCTTTTAAAATGAGGGAATTTTACCAGAAATAGATCAAATCCAAACAGTAATTTTCACATAGAAATGGTACATCATTAATATTGAAAATTCATTTGCAGAAGAGTCCCAAATATTTGTTCATTTATTTAATATTTAAATTGATGCTATATCTTTATTTAAAGCAATTATTTTACTTTCTAATCTATCAAATATGGGAAAATTATATGTCTTCTAATAACATATTTTGTATGTTAGGAATTAATATTTAGTATTATGTTTGCATTATTTCAAAATTGTTTCATTTACAAATATTTTACTTTTTTATTCTTAATTATTAATGAATTGATATGTTCCTTACATCAGCAAAATAAAGACCATAAACAAACACAATAGTGTACAAATGTTTTTTGAGTTTTCATTTTTTTTTCAGGCCACTTTTCAGAAGACAGATGTTGAAATTGGTAGAATGATATTGCAGAACATATAATTTTGATGACACAGCTCTCGTGAAATTCTAAAATAGTTAATCATTAGAAATAAACACCATCAAAGTCCTAGAGGAGAACATTGGCAGGAAACTCTCAGATATCCCACGCAGCAATTTTTTCACTGATATGTCTCCTAAAGCAAGGGACATAAAGGAAAGAATAAACAAGTGGGACCTCATCAAAATAAGAAGCTTCTGCACGGCTAAAGAAAACATCAGCCAACTGAAAAGGGAGCCAACCACTTGGGAAAATATATTTGCTAATGATACATCAGATAGAGGTTTGATCTCCAAGATATACAAAGAACTCACTCGACTTTACTCCAAGAAGACAAACGATCCAATCAAATGCTTTTCTAAGGAGGAGATACAGAGGGCCCAGAGGCATTTGAAAGGATGTTCAGCATCACTAGCCATCAGAGAAATGCAGATCAAAACCACCATGAGGTACCACCTCACACCGGTCAGAATGGCCGAAATAATAAATAGATCCACAAACATCAAGTGCTGGCGAGGCATGTGGAGAAAATTGAACACTTAGTACACTGTTGGTGGAAATGCAGAATGGTGCAGCCACTATGGAAAGCAGTGTGGAATTTCTTCAGAAAGCTGAAAATGGAACTGCCTTTTGATCCAGCGATTCTCCTGTGGGACTATACCCAGAGAACACCAAAACACCAATACTTTTCAAAAGCCTATGCACCCCAATGTTCATAGCAGCACAATTTACAATAGCCAAGTGTTGGAAGCAACCTAAATGCCCATCAGTAGATGATTGGATCAAAAAGTCATAGTACATATACACAATGGAATACTACGCAGCAGAAAGAAAAAAAGAAATACTAAACTTCGCAACAGCATGGATGGAACTGGAGAGCATCATGCTAAGCGAAATAAGCCAGGGGGCGAAAGACAAATACCATATGATTTCACCTATAAGCGGAACCTAACCAACAATGCAAAGAAGCAAGGCAAATATGACCAGCAACACTGAAAGGAAAAGAAATCAACAGAGACAAGAGGGAAGGGGGGGGAGGGAAAGGGAAGGGAAGGGGAAAGTCAAGGAACATATAGCAAGGACTCATGGACAAAACCAAAGGGGAAGAGCTGAGGGAGGGAAGGTGGGAGGGGGCAAGGGAAAGAGGGGGGGGAAGGCAGAGACAAATGTATTTAAAAAGTAAATAAATTAATTAAAAAAAATGTTAGGCAAAGCCAACAAAAGAAAAAAATGAACAAAAGGGACTACATCAAACGAAAAAGATTTTGCTCAACAAAGGCGACTATCAACAAAATGAGAAGACAATGTACTGAATGGAAGAAGGTATGTACCAATGATACATTGAATGAAGGGTTATTATCCAAAATGTATAAAGAACACATACAACTCAATATAAAAACAAACAAAAAAATAAACAATCTAATTTAAAAATGTACGGAGGACCTGAGGAGAGACACTTCTCCAAAGAGGACAGATGACTAATATAGATATAAAAAGATGCTCAATGTCACTAATTATCAGAGGAATGCAAGTTAAAACCATGATGAGATAACATCTTACACCTGCCAGAATGGCTATTATCAATAAATCAACAAACAACAGTGTTAGTGAAGATGTGGAGAAAAGGGAATCATTAGTGAGGCTGCAAATTGGTTCAGCTAGTAATAATCAAAAGTCAAACTGCGTTATGAACCAGGGATTCCACTTCTGGGATATCCTAAGAAACCTGAAACACTAATTCAAAAGCATATATGGACTCTATGGTTATTGCAACATTACAACAGCCAAAATATGGAAGGATCCACCCCAAATGCCATCAAGTAGACAAAAATTTGTGGAACATACATACAATGGAATGCTACTTGGCCATAAAAAAGAAATCTTACCACTTGTGACAGTATGGATGGTCCCTGAAGGTACTATGCTACGTGAAATAAGTCATACAGAGGAAGACAAAAACCACAATGTCATTAGATTCCACTTATATATGGAATCTAAAGGGCAAAATAAGTGAACAAATAAAATGAAACAGTCTCACAGATACAGAGAACAGACCAATCAATGGTTGTTAGAAGGGTGGGAGCTCAGGGGGTTGGGTGAAAAAGGTGAAGGGATTAAGTAGTACACACTGGTAGTCACAAAATAATCCCAGGGATGTAGAGTACAGTTTAGGGAATATAGTCAATAACATTGTAATAACTATGTGTGGTGTCAGGTGGATACTTGAAACATCGGGGCAGGGGTACCCCTTTGTAAAGCATATGACCGTCTGACATTACGCTGTACACCTGAAACTAATACAAAATAATAGTAAGTGTAAATTGTAATTAAAAATAAAAATTAAATAAAGGCTACACATTATATGACTAAATTTATGTAAGAGTCTAAAAATAACAAAGTTATAAAGATGGATAACAGATTAGTAGTGGTCAGGTTTTTTAATTATGTGAATGGAGAGAGCGTGATTTTGTTATAAAGGGGTAGTACTAGGGGACCTTGTGGTGATGGACCAGTTTTGTACCTTGATTGTGATGGCGGTCACATACATCTGCAAATGTAATAAAACTGCATAGAACCATACACTTATACGCATACAAATTGAGATATGCAAGAGCTCTGTAAATTATACTGATGTCTATTTTTTGGTTTTGTTATTGTACCATAGTTATGTAAGATGTTACCATTGTAGTACAGTTATGCAGGATGTTACAAGATGATGAAGAGTACACAGGACTTCTCTGTACAATTTCTGTGGTTATTATTGCAACTTCCAGTCAGTTCATAATTAATTTTAAATAAAATAAACAAACAAACATTATCTGCTTTCAGCTAAAATATTTCATTGACTCCACATTATTTACATTAAAATTATCTAATCTCCTTAATTTTGTTCAAAACACCCTTTATACTGTGAAGTTTTATTTTATTTCTGGGAAATGTAGAGGAAAACAGAGTAATTATATATATATATTATTTTGGGAAACAGTTTTGGGTTCTATGAGGTAAATAATCAATGGAGCAAAACATAGCAAATTTGTTAAAAAAATTATTTATATTTAGAGAGAGGTGAAAGGAGGGAGAAAGAGAGGGAGAGGAACATCAATGTGTGGTTGTCTCTCATGCACTTCCTAGTGGGGACCCGGCCTGCAACCCAGGCATGTGCCTTGACTGGGAATCAAACCTGTGACCATTTGGTTCAAAGGCTGGAGCTCAATCCACTGAGCCACACCAGCCAGGGCAATATAGCAAATCTTATAAAAATATTTATAAAATGTGGACCCTTCATTAAAAAAATGTTTAGTCTTTGTTATTTGATGATATATAACATTCTTTTATATTCATATTTTACTAAAGAAGACCATCTAAACACTCTCCAGGAGAGAGAACCTAGGTTTCTAATTGTATGATTCTATTAATTAGGGTTTTTTTGTAGTAAAATCAAAGATCACCATTGGTCTGAGCATAGGAGATGTGAGTTATTTTATTATCTGAGATTTGGAGTAAGATTTTACAGAAGAGGTAATATTTAAGCTGGATCTCAATTACAAATAACATGAAAGTAACACTTCTTTGAAGAAATAGACAGGGTTTATGACATTTTGGGAAAATTTGTTAGCAAGTACTCTGTGGGGGAAACTTAGTTTATGTCATCAGAAGATAAGGCTAATATATTGTGACTCCAGACACTGAACAGCTATAAAAACTATTAAAGAACGTGAAAACAGTAGGGTAATAATAAATTTATGTTTCACAAACATTATGTGTATACATACACGCACATATATTGCCATGTGAAAGAAAGATTGGGGAAAGGAGACACAAAATTTAGAGAGACCAATTCAGAGGGTATTGTATTATAAGAGTATAAAATGATAGAAAACTACAATCGCAGAGATAATTAGAAGGAAAACACAATTAAAAAAACTGTTTCTTTCTAATTAATAGACTTTCAAGAATTGTTAATTAATTAAAATGAGATAATAAGGAAAATGACTAAGACAGAAATGCTTTTAAAAGTAGATAGCAATATCATTAATGAAGATAATAATAATAATAGTAACATAATGAGTATTAGTAGTAATAGAAAGACTCATAGTAGTATGTGTAGCAGTAATAGTAATTAAATACTATATCACAAACACTAAATTAAATAATGTTGCCACCACTTATTAAGTGACATTAAATAATTATGTAAATTTTGTGAGGCTTAATTTCTTCATCTTCAGTAAGGACAAGACTACCTGTCATATAAATCAAATCAAATCAAATATCTTCATTTTTAAAATTGGGAAACAAGTTCAAGGTCATTTATCTGGAAAATATAGCCAGGAAATAATTCTAATTATCCTATCTGTAACAGAAGAGAACGAGTGGGAAAGAACCAGAGAGAGTTCATTTGAAAAATAATCATAATGATGATGACAACAAAAGATACTTTTGAGTCATTGTTATGAATAGGACATGGTTCTAAGTATTTTATGTGTATTACTTCGGTTATTTCCATTAAGAAGTCTGTAAGTTAAACACTGCCATTATCATTCCCCATAGAGTTGAATGGTGTTCCCCAGACAGTTATATCTACGTCCTAACCCCAGGAAACTGTGAATGTGATTTTCATTGTAAAGAGATTTTTTCAGATGTAGTTAAATTAAATACTTTGAGATGAGATCATCCTAGGTTATACAGGTTGTTCCCTAAATGTGTCCTTATGAGAGAGAAGAGAGGGCCATGGGAAGACAGAGGCAGAGATTGAAGTGCTGCTGTTGCAGATACGCTTACAGACACCAGAAACTGAAAGGGGCAGGGAAGGGGTCTCCCTTAGAGACTACAGAGGGAGTGCAGCCCTGCCAACACTTTGATTTCGGACTTCTGGCCCCAAAACTATGAGATAATTTCTGTTGATTCAAGTCACCTCGTTTGTGATCATTTGTTATGAAATTCTGTGGAAACTAATACACCAAGCATCAATTCATTGCTCCTTATAACCTCCAAACCCAATCTTTCTTGTGGGCTCTGTGAGAATAGAGATGGGCCCTTCAAATATTTCCTTTATAGTTGGCACCATATTAAGTCTTGCTAGTAGATGGCACTAAAGGGAGATTACAGGAAGAAAGGGCTTCTCTACCTGGTTCTGGTGTTTTCTTCTCCTTCTCCTTCTCCCTCTTCTTCTTCTTCATCTTCCCTTCCTCCCCACCCCTTCCTCCTCCCCCTCCTCCTCCTTCTTTTCTTCTCTTCTTTTTCCTTCCTCTTCTCTTCTTGCTCCTCCCCCACCCCCTTTTTCCTTCCCCCGCTTCTTGATTGGATTGTATGCCTGCCATTGGTTTAGGCAAACACTCAGTGGAGCTATCTCACATTGAGTTTCTGCTACACCTCCATGGAAGATTTCTACTGAGACTCCAAGATACCTCCAAGGATAGATTTCCCAGTCTACTGCTGCCAGCACCCCCTCCCCAAAGAATTACTTCCTGTTTGCTGAATTTGGTTACACTTCACCCACGAGCCTCTGCCCAAAATATGGGAATCAGCTTTGGCCTAATACCAGTCAGAGACCTTCTCCACAATCCATTTAGCTATAACCATACTTTCTCTAATGATATGTGAATCACAACCTTAAGAACATGTATTCACTCACCCTTTAGGTGCTCTCCTTAGCCCTAAGATATTGGTTAAAGTTCTATTTACCCTTCATTAGAGTTCACAATTCTTTATATGAAAGGTTCCTTTTTCAAATTTCCATGTGGTGCTTGTCTTCTGACTAGACCCTGAATGATACATCCATTTACATATGCGAAAAGTTATGCACAGGTATGTTAATTGATTTGCCCAAGTTCACACACCTATTAGTTATTAACTCAAGTTATCTGGTTGCAGAATATATAGCTCCTAAATTGTAAAAAACTGACAGTAGTAAATTAGATATTTGGCATATTGAATTAGACATATCTAAAAATTTCCTTACTAAAGGAAAATACTTGCTATTATTCTGTTTCTGTTTCCTTTACTAACCACTGTGCTCTCAATAATTTACTTTTGGTAACTAAATGAAATGGATAATTAACCATGAAATTATTAATATGAGCACTGAAGAATTACACAAAATTTCATGAAAGTTCTAGGTCATTAATCCTAATGAAATTCAAATTTGAGATAAATAAAGATAGTTTACTACATAGATGATTAAAGATAGGTAAAGTTGAAATTAAATTAATTACAATGATATCAGTGATAAAGTTTATATACCATTTTGCTTTTGCAGAATAACTCAGAAAACATAAGAATTTACTGACATGCAGGAAATACAAAATATAATCCCCAATTTTGAGGAAATTTCCCTACTCTGAGCCAGGAAAAAGGCCACTGTTGCATTTTCATGGCAGCTTCTCTTTTGGGTTCTTGCAAAAAGACAAATGAGATACAAGTAAATGATACTTGCGTCCTAGTTGAAAGGCTGCTATCAGTTGACCTATTAGCTCTGTCATCATAAAGCAGAGGTGAGAACTGTGTTAGAATATATGTCTTCAAGAGAGTATTATGAACTTTAATTCAAATAAGGTTATTCTCTAGACAATACTGTAGAATATGAAACAAGATATTCCTATTCAGTGAAAATATATCTTATTTCCTTACACTAGACTCTGTTGTAAAGTGTGGCATGGTTCTAAAATCCAGGCTGTATATTAGGTTATAAAAAACAAATGAGCAAAAGAGTGCATAGTAAACTTTCATTCTTTAGTTTTACACCTTTATTCTTTGCCCTCTATAGGAAAGAGATTCTAAATATATTTCATTGACTTATTAATTTCCTAGCCTTGACTTAGAATCCATTTTATAGCTTCATAATTCTTTCGGTTTGTAGCATAAAAATAGATATCATAGACACTTAAAGATCTCTTTAAATCATTTACAAAACCAGACAGGATAGATTAGATCCCATTTCAACCACTTGTATAAGTACAAACATAGCTATATATTACATTTTCCACAGTAGGCTTCTTTCCCATCCTATCATCTTCCTTTTCCAGAATAACCATTATAAAACCTTTTGCTATACTTTTCATAAACATGCAGTAATAATCAGTGTTTTTTTAGAAAAATACACAATATATTAAAAATTAAAAACCATGTATAAATTGATTAATATAATTTCTTAACATCAAAAGATTGACAAATGTAAATAGGTATTCAAAGTTTAAGAAAAGCTATATTTTTATTCTTATAGCTATTCATTATTTAAAAGCAAAGTAACAATTTCCCTGAGCTTGATGGGGAGAAACCACTGCCTACTTCTGATTTTTTTTTTGTATTTAGGATTTTAATATCTTCTCACAACCACCTTCCCTTATTTGTACAGCTCTGATACACACACACATGCACACACACACACGTGCATATGTATGCATATATACAGACACAAACATATGATGTAGTGCATTTGAGTCAGAATTACTGCTTTACCATTTGTCATAGCAATATTGAGAAAATTACTTAATTTTTCTGAAAGTTAATTTTCTCTTCTCCTAATAAGATTTGTATTACCTACACCAAAGTATTGTTGTGAAAATAAAAAGTGAGAAAACAAAATATTTTATGGAGTACTTAACACAAATTGCACACGTCATATATAACAGTAGGTGCTACTGTTGTTGCTTTTGCTATTATAAGATCTCAAATGGCTTTAATCAATAGCTAGTTCAGTCATAGGGGAAAAAAGTCAGCTCTCAGTTTATCACAACCATATTTCTTTTGATTTGGCTAGTGAAGGCCCTGCTCAGAGACTTCCTGAAGTATAAAATGAAGAAGATAATCCCATTTGAAAACAAAATGATTAAAGGAGTCATTCAAAAATAGTATATAGTTATATGTAAAAATAAATATGAAAGTTATATATGTGTATACACACATAACCAGTGATAGTTATAAAGTTTAAGTTAATATAGAAATATTTCTCTTATTTTCAAATATTACAATTGGGGAGCTATTGATTATAAAAAAGAAAGCTGTATACTCCACAATAAAATTCATGCACAAAGCAGTACCATAATTACTTAACAGCTGGAAATGTTATACAAGATTAGGGCAAGCGATGAACTATACACTTAGATCTAATGATTAAGCACAGATTTCACCTTGAGATTCTGAAAATATAATTTCCACAGTGAAATACATAAATTTTACATTATGGAACCATACCATTTTAGTGATATATTTATTAAAATAGTCTTGAAGTATTATCAAATATCAGAAGACCAAAAAATAAAATAAAATTAGAATTTGGTATCCTTTCATTTTGCTCAGAGGTGCCTACAAAAACATGGTGAAAACCATTTAACACAGATATCAATTACTGGAAGGAAAAAAAAACATTAGTTCTAGAGTGTCTAAAGAACTTGATTTTCAGCAGAATCTATTTACAATCCTCAAAGTGACACTGACTCCATTAGAAGCTAAGTGTAAGTAAATGATCAAGCTTAACAGAAGTGCTTAAGGAGCCATAAATCAGAAGGAGTTTGAAAGTGAGGGGATTATTAAGGTTAACTGTTGTAAGATAAGGAGGTGAGAAACCTTGACAGAGCAACAAGATAGTTATCACTGCTTTAAGGTAAAAATCATTACTTTAGAAGCGGAATTTAATTTGTTCCTAAATAAAAGAAGATTGATTTTCGTTTTCATTTTGTAGGTTTTATTTTCCTATTGAAATTCCAAGCTGGAGATTTAAAGTTAGTGGGAAGGATAGAAATACTGACGCACTGAAAAAACTTTGTTAAGAGAAATTCATATACACGCACACACACACACACACACACACACACACACACACCACTTACATTTGTGCTCATTAAAACTTAAAAAATACAAGCCCATAAACAATCAGCAACCTATTTTCATTTAATTTACACCACTATTACATGTGAAACACTAGATATTTTAATGAAATTAAGACAATTAATAAAAGAGAGATAAGCCCAGGGAATTTGCAATCTTCTACACAGAAGTTTACCTGAACTCAGTTATTTTGCTAATGTAAGTAATTACTGATAATAGCAAAATATAGTAGTAAGATACTAAGATTTTTTATGTCTATCTCTAAAAGAAATTAGAAGACAGTTTTCAAGGTGGAGATCAGGATGCAAATAGCTCCTTCCTAATTAAGTGGGAACAGTTTCAATTACTTTTGGTGGAATCGAATCCTTGAATCATAATGGAGCTAAACTGCTAAAAAAGCAATACATAGAAAAATATAGCTACAATAGAATAATATTGAATTAGCAAACTTTACAGTGTAAATAGCTCTCTCTCCCTTCCTCTCTTGATTTTAAAGTGACTACTGTAATTTTGGGCAAGATTCAGTGAAACTTGTATTTCTTAAATTATACAATAAAAAATAACATCACTTCTGTACCTATGGTAAGCCAGGTGCTATGTTAAGCACTGAAAATTTAAATGTGAATTAAATATATTTTCTGCTCTCAAAAAATTCAGTTTACAAACATGTCAAATAGTGAATGCCTTTCTGTACAATGGGTGTTAAATAGAATACTTCATTATCCTAATGGAAAAAATAATAAAGATTATGTATTAAACTAATAAACATAATTAGACAAATTCTTCTATTCATTTCTCTATTATCATCATCACTATCAAAAAATTTCATAATGTGGCACAAAATATGATATTAACCTCAATGAAAGTGGCTTTACAAAACTTCTACAACTGTCTCAAACTTACATATGGTAGAATCAATAAATATTTCACTTTTTTTATAATGGAATTATCACATCTTGGTACTGCTATATTATATCAGTGTGTCCTGTATGTTATTCTACTAACCTTCATGTCCATTTCAAAGAGTGTCATGACACACCACAAGCTTGACCATTGCTACAGAAATGCTAGTCATTTAAACCATCAAACATTATGTGGTATCTTGATATAAATACTGAAGTCAGAGCTTTTGCATTCACTACCAAGTTGAACTTCTTTAGAATACTCCATCCAGGGTTGTAGCTGAATCTTGGTGCAGGGGGTGTTAAAATTCAGAGATTCATAGTGGACATAGGCTACTACACAGCCTACCTGAATACACGAGTGGACTGGTGAGATGCTGGAGTTAATTTTCTTGTTAAATTCACAGCCAGTTAAAATCATCTCACATCCTTGTAATCTTTCAGCATTCTCCAATATAAGTGCCCTTAAACCATCTTCTCTAACCCTCTTCTCTAACTTCCAAGGCTGAAATGGATCATATATCACCCAATCTCACTTACATTGACTTATTACTTATGTACTAGAATCTTTATATATCCTTCCAACCCATTACACCAACATGCCCATGTCTACCTATGTTAAATAACACTTGCCACTGTATTCACCTGAACCCTAATTATACATACATTTATTTATTTTTTTAATGAAGCTTTCTTTAGTGTTTATCACATATGAGGTAAAAATATAAAAGTATTACCATGAGATTCCACATATAAGTGAAATCATATGGTATTTGTCTTTCTCTGACTGGCTTGTTTCACTTAGCATAATGTTCTCCAGGTCCATGCTGTTGCAAAGGGTAATTTTTTCTTCTTTTTTATGGCTAAGTAGTATTCCATTGTGTAAATGTTTTAGTTGTTTTATTCACTCATCTACTGATGGGCACGTGGGCTACTTCCGTAACTTGGCGATTGTAAATAATGTTGCAATGAACACAAGGGTGCTTATGTTCTTTCAAATTAGTGTTTTGGGTTCCTTCTGATATATTCCCAGTAAAATAGAGACAGACAGATAGAGCGCAGGATGGCAGCTAGTGGGCAAGGGGGTGATTAAGGGGGTGGAGGGACTGAGCAAAATGGAAAAAGGACTCATGGACATGGACAACAGTGTGGTGATTAGGATGATGAAGAGAATTAATTGATAATAGAAAAAGTACAATAAAAATTTTTAAAAAGAAAAAATACTATTATGAAAAGTGGCATAAAGAAATCAGTATAATGTATAGTATACTTCACAGAGCATACATTCCAGAACCATATGATCTAGATTTGAATCAAAGATTTGCCACTTATCAGTGGTACCTTGGGTAATTTACTTAAGTCTTCTTTTCTGATTTCTTATTTGATGTAGTCAAGCCACCAAAGATATAGGATATATAAACCTACAAACATCTTAGAGCTATCCTGGATACGTCCCATGAGGTTTGTAAACATCTCCATCCAAGGATCTTGAGAAACAGCAGCATGCTTGAAGATGGATTTACCTGATGGGAAAACTTACTAGTTCTTGAGGGCAGCAGATGGCAACACAATGGGAATCCTCCATTAGTGATAGGGACTAAGCATCATGGAGATCATGGAAAAGGAGATCAGGGTAAGGTTAACATCAAAGCCTCCACCTGGTATCTGAGCTGTCTTGTCCACCTCTTTTGGTTATGGGGAAGAGTCAAGGAAATCCAACATGCCTCTCATATATACTCTGTTCATGGAATTCCCAGTGTTCACCCTGGCATAAGCTCTTATATGCATACAGTCATGAAAACTCCAGAACCTGCCAAAGGGGCAGTGACGGGGACCAGAGTAGCAACTAATGCCACAATAAACTTAAATTATCTTTCACCTATACTTAGCCAAACATGGAACTAATAGAGTTGACAAAAAACAAGTATAAAAACAAGAGTGACTGAGGGGGCAGCAGACATACATCCTTCACTTAAAAATGTACCAGCAATATTCTTCTGTATAGAAATCCAGGACATCTTCATAACTGAATAGAAATGCATCTACAATGCATTCAAATTCCCCACATAAGAGATTCATTAGAACAGGCTTTTTCCTGAAGAACTTCAAAGCTTGTCCCACTACAGAAAACATTGTTCCCGCTATGTGTCAGAGAGATGGACATTGTATCTAAGACTAAGGAGGCATAGCAATAAGCAGTGGCAGCACAGAAAAAAAAAAGTGGAGAGCAGAAAAGCACTAGTATTGCAATATCTGAGCCCAAAGTGACAGTAACTTTGGAAGTCTGTTAAATAAGAACCCTAGCAGAAAGCTGCAATGAAGATCAGAGATCAGGAAAATATCCTTAGATAGCCAATTTCCGCTTTTCATTAATGCAGTTTATACAAATAAGGTAAAAGAAAACCATACATTCTCAGAATGAAATGCTATCTTCTGCTTTGGTTTCTGTTTTCCATGGCCCTCACAGTGGATTTTGTCATGTACACTATGCTGATGCTTGATATTTGAGTTCCCGGTCATGTAGGGTACCATCTTACACCTGTGCTCACAAAACCAATATGAGTTCTCCCCTTTGCCTCAATCCCTTCACGGTTTTAGTTCCCCAAGACTTTGGGTTGTGAAGTGGGGACAGAAAACCTTCGAGGGTATACAGGGGAATGAAAAGAGTAGATCAGCTTTTGGGGCCAATAGAAAGCCTATCATCTAGACCTTCATGGTCCAATTCTACAACTGCTAGGCACCTGTAGCTTTTTAAATTTCCATTAATTAAAATTATAAAGAATTAAAAATCCAAGTCTTCAGTATCAATTAGGTATAAGACGGGGACCTCCCAAAAAAAGAATTTATTTATAAAAATGTTTGTATTTATTTCTACATGTTTAAACTTCAGGCACAATTGAAGTACTCTCCATTTGATGCAATACATCTATTGAGACTTTTTCCTGCTGCTCAAAAAAGTTTATGAGCTCATCATTTTTAATGGCTTTTAGTGCTTCTGAATTTTTTTGTTTCATCTCTTCCATATCAGAAAAATGTTTTACCTTGAGGACTTTTTTCATCTAAGGAAACAAAATAAAATCTCTCAGAGTGGGATGGGGTGAATAGGTGTGGGGCACGAGGGTCATGTCATTTTTGGTCAAAAACTTTCTGAACACTTGTGCAGTGTGGGCAGATGTGCTCCTAAATCGTGCATCATGGAATGGGCAAACTCACTGAAGGAGTCTTCAAAAAAATTTCACTGAAACCGAAAACAGCCTCTTGCAACAATGCCAGCTGGTGCACTGATACAGATGGGTCCTTACAACGCTCATGTAGAGGGGAAGTCTGTGCTACAAGGGGCCACCCTCAGAAGGTAATTCTGTTGTTTGGATTCCCCTTCTCATTTCATGTACTAAGCAGCACATGTAGCTAGTGATTACCTCTTAACAAAATTTACTGAATATTTATATCATTGCAGAAAGTTCTTTTCCACAACATCAATCTAGATGTAACAAACCAATTCTTATGTATCAACCCAGAAGAAACTCTCATACACATGTTCGATGACACAACTGTAAGAATCTTTGTATCAGATGTATTTGTAATGGAAAAACACTAGAAATAGCCAAAATGTCCACCAAGAGGAGAATTTATAAATTTTTATATATATATATATACATATATATATATATATGCAGCATACATTTGGATACTATACAAAACTGAAGAATGAGTAGTAGATATATACATCAGTAGAGATGAATATCATATAATGGTAAGTTTTTTAAAAAGTAGTAGAAAAATACCTGTAGTGTAGTTCTCTTGTTACACCAGTTAAAAAACAAAGCAAACAATAAATTGTTTAGGATAAGCATTTGGTAAAATTGTAGATAAAACAAGGGAAGGAGAAACAAAATTTAGAATACTTATTTCTTCTAGGATGGATAGTAGGAAGATGTGTTCAGGGATATCTGCAACAGAGACATTAATGTTTTTGGTAATTATTCTCTGTTTCTGAAACAAGGTTATGGTTATGATTGTCTCATTGTTGTATTTTTCATCTCTTGATATTTCAGGATCAATGTTAGTCAGGTAGCAGTTGTGATGCAGTCTTTTTTCCCATCAAAATACGTTACCAAAAATGATTTGTCTACGTTTTTCTTTTTATGAGTGCATAAAAGCAATGTAAGTCAAGAATCTGTCTATCTAAAAACTTCTTTTAATATGTATTTTAAAATCCTAAATTGTGAGTGTTGGGGCCCAGAGCAGGCTGCCCCCTAATTTCCCACAATGCATATTAATTATGTTAAAATCACTTTAGAACCACGGGAATGAGGGGAGCTCTCTGACTTGCCTCTGTCTCTCTAAATTCAGGAAATAAATCTCCCTATGAAAGGTGCCTTCCTTACTATAAAAGAGCCAAGGAGCAATTACAACCTTGTCACCGGAGATAGAAAATCTGGAGCTGAGAAGTCTATATAAACAAACTGTTAATTTTACTAACTCACTGCCCTAAGCCTACATTCTACTTAAATCCTTACTAAGTTCTCCAAAACCTATGCTCCTTTGTCTTGCCAAATCCCCACAAAGTCATTGTTTCTTTATGGAAAGAATATATAAATAGCATGCTCTAACTTTTCTCAATAATCCACATAGAATTATTCTTTTAATTCTCCTATGTACACATAATGAAACTTGGGATTTTCTCCTGTTATTCTGTCTTGTGCTAATTTTATTAGTACTCAAGAAGAGTAAAAGGAGAATTCCCTCTCCCCAAACACACACACACACACACACACACACACACACAAATAATTAAGGAATAAAAATGACTGAATTTTATTTTACTTTAATTTATTTTTATTGTATTTTCCCCATCACCATTTATTCCCCTTGTACCCCTACATGCCCTCTTTCAATTCTGCTTGCCCCCTCTCTCCAACCTGGCAATCACCACACCATTGTCCATGTCCATGAGTCATTTTCCTTTTCTGCTCCATCCCTTAACCCCTAACACCCCCAGGAATCAGCCTGCTCTCTATCTATGAGTCTGTCTCTATTTTGCGCATTAGTTCACTTTGCTCATTAGATTCCACATATGAGTGAAATCACATGATATTTGTCTTTCTCTGACTAGCTTATTTCACTTAGCAAAATGTACACCAGGTCCATCTATGCTGTTGCAAAGGGTAAAATGTCCTTCTTTTTTACAAACAGGTTGTATTATTCCACTCTGTAAATGTTCCATCCACTCATCCACTGATGGACTCTTGGGCTGCTTTAATATCATGGTAATGGTAAATAATGCTGCAATGAACATAGCGGTGCTTATGTTCTTTCAAATTAGTGTTTTGCATTTTCTTCAGATAAAATCCCAAAAATGGAATTGCTGGGTCATAAGGCAGTTCCACTGTTAATTTTTTGAGGTAACTCTATACTGCTTTCCACAATGGCTGCACCAATCTGCATTTCTACCAACAGTGCAAAAGGGTTCCCCTTTTTTGACATCCTTGCCAGTACATGCTATTTGTTGATTTATTGATGATAGCCATTCTGACCAGTGTGAGGTGGTATCTCATTGTTTTAATTTGCAATTCTCTTATGAATTTTTAACTGTCAACACTATCTCTTGTAAAATAGGAATATTGCTACTTCCATTAAAAAGTATTAATATTTCAATATATTAAAATCATCCTTTATATTTCAACCCACTATTTTACCTAAATAATCATCTTTATATTGTGAGAAAGCCATTCTAAAAAGGAGGGAAGCAAATTAGAGAATTTATGCAATTACCTAGTCAATTATAATATCTTAGAAGCTATTAAATAAATACAAGATAATTTATCCAAGGAAACTTTTTACATTTTTATAAGAAAAATCAATAACGTTCATGATTTAGAAGTTACAGGTGCTCATTACAGCTATTCTTGATCTATCTCATGATTACACTTTTTCCGAAGAATGTATGTTCCTAGCATTTGTTATAAATACACACTGAGCAATTTTATCTTTTCCATGGAGATCTGTTTCTTGCATACTACAATTCACCATTAATACAAGCTTAAAAATATTTCTTGGAGAAAATAAATCTTCCCAGCCTTAGTTTGTTTGTGAAGGGCAATGTATAGAATATTCCTGAGAATTGCGCGGGGAAATAATTTTCCATCCAGCCTTCTAGGCTCTTGGCTGAGAACCCCCAGCTTCAGTTCTGTATTAATAAACAGATTAACAGGAGGGAAAGAAACAGAAGTTTAATAGCATGTATGCTCCCAGTATACATGGAAGGGACATAAGCCATTATCTTAAATACCATTTCCTGCTAAAGACAAAAAGAGATGTCAGACATGGGGAGAGCTAGGTTTTCAGCCAAAGCCCAATGAAGAGGGATATTGTTGTAATGCAGTTTTAAGTTCATGCCCTCTCCATTGACAAGAGTTTCTACATACTCAGTCATCCTCTTCTTCTTGGTACAGACAGGGAAACACCCTTCAAAACAAATATTTTCCTTATAAATGTAAATTGCTCTTAAAAATAATTTCTACTTGATTTTCAGATGTTCTCTTGTATGTTGTTTTTAAAAAATAATAATTAGCTTAAAATTTATTATTCCAAAATGTATATTTATAGGGACAAATTCTGCTCCCTTTCAAATGTTATACCACAACAAAAAAAAGTTTGGAGACAGAAATTTTCAAAACTCATATCTTAATAATTATAATGTAGTCTTCAATGTATTTTTCAGAAACACAAGCAGAGATTCATTCAATTAATTTACAGAGATGCACATAATTTATCTCCCCCACTCTAGGAATCTATATTATGAAGAATTACAAAGCTTGAATGTATTATCATTATTGTTTGAAAATAAAAAATCATTTTAAAGAATGAGAAAACTATTTATTAATTTGTTACAAGCACTAAAAAGAAAAGAAAGCTGTCTGATTCAGCACTGTGTTATTCACTAATACTGTATTTTAGGTCCTCAGTAGTTTTATTGCTATCCTTGTTTCTACTGACTCATCTTTCCCCAAATGTTTTTGCCAAAAAATTAATATACTAGCATGAAAGATTCACAACACATAAGACTGAAAATACATCTCCCTCCCCCAAATATAAATATCTCCATTCTCATTGCTGACCACATTTTTGGGGCAGAGGGAGGTGGAGTTCAGAGACCTTTTGAGGAACGCAGCAAGACAGAAAACTTTTCACACAACTGGTAAATGATAGAGGTCATCTGATACTCTGGGCAATGCCTCGCAGAAGAGAATAAATGGTCAGAAGCAAAAAATTCTTGCATTAAGATGAGCCTGCATTTCTCTTGAGATTTAAAAGTTTTTTGGGGTATAACCTTCCCTTTTTTTCGAAATATGGCAGAAAAAAATAGTTAAAAGTAGTTAATAGAAAGAAGCCATGGTGTGAGGGTAAGGGGATCGTTCCTCAAAACTGACTAAAGGCAGAAATTCCCAGTTTCCTAGATTTTGAGCTGAGAAGCCAGCAAGATATTTGTTTTCTCAGCAGACACCGGGCAAAGGCAATCCTGAAAATCAAACCAATAGTTTCTGTCTCAGAGGAGAGAATAGGACTGACCTAAGTCTAACTATTTCGCAACCCTTCCCACAATATTGCAGAACTATATGAGCCAGGCACTCAGAAATAACCCCAGGGAGAAGAAGGGAGAGTGAGTGGGTTGGGGAACTTTAAACCAAGAATGATTGAAAAGAATGATTGAATTTTATTTAATTTTCCTGGAAGTGACTAAGTCAATTTAGTCATTGAAATAGAAGTGGTGGCAGGTTAAAATAGAAATGTGGATAAACATGAAGTCCAGTATAAATGAAAAGAATTTGTATTTTTGTACATCAGAATGTGTGGTTTAAGAAAATCATAACCACTGAGATTTTCTCCCTCCTTCCGCATAAGTTGGCTACTTACCATATGATAAATATTGCCCTTGTCTTATAGTGAGTTTACAATAAACTAAGCTCCCTAAAATTTCTTCAAAGGATTTTGAGCACAGACTTCTATGGGTACTGTGCACTTTAAGAAACAATTGTGTTAGCTCAGAACCCCAGTCCACTAAAATGAACAAACAAAAACTCCTGCATGACATGTTGTAAAGGTACATAAAAATTAAAACTCAACAAACCTGGGATTGAAACCCAACTGATTACATAAAGAAGAAAATATATGAAAACTGTCTTGGACAAGTATGTATGGAACAACTGTTGTTTTATTTTCTATTTTCTATTCTTCAGTCCGTCTTAAACTTGATTCATTATTCCCACTTATAAAATACATGAAATTTTTGATTCTGTTTTCAGTCTCTGAAATCTATAAATGTAATAAGTGCAGATGATCAGTGTTTTGTTTACTGTTATTCATTTCCTTAATTTTTCTGAGAAGATACAATACGAAAATAGTTTCAGAGCAGCCCTATCTTAATACTTCCACAGCCTCCCTTACAGCACTGCATGGCCGTATGACACTGGGCAACCTAATCAGTGGACGCTAGTGTGGGTTTTTGATAAAAGCTTTGCTTTCCTGATTTAGGAAGGCAATATGGCTCTTCTTGTTGTTGACTCCCTTCTCACTTCTACTTCCTGATTTGAACACAGATTTAATACCTGAAGCTGCGGAGCTCTCTTTTGACCATGACATAGGTGACAAAGTAACATTTTCAGGAAATGGAGTATCAAGATAGGCAGAGTCTGAGTTCTTAGAAACATAACTGAATAATTAAAACAAATCTGGCATATTTTTTTTGCAGAAACAGAAAGAGCAATCCCAAAATTTGTATGGAGCCACAAAAGACCCTCATTGTTTAATGAATATAGACTTGTAAGGTTAACAGCGTTTCCAGAGATTGGTTCCACAGCAATGTCAATGTCTTTAACATTGCTTAGCTATACCAAGGTCTGTCCAGAAAAAATCTACCCATTGTTAATATAACAAAAGCAGTTTGCACAACATCAATGTAACCTGGCAGCCAAGGAGATTGGACTGGAATGTATGTGCATTAATAATGATGACTTCACTGTACTCAGTGGGGATGGTAAATTCTCTTGAGTAAGCATGTGTACTGTATGACTGTCACATTCAAAAGGACTGAGTAATAGAGCAACAAATCTGCATCACATTTTGTGTTAAGTTTGAACATTCCTCTGTGGAAACTATCCAGATGATTCAGAAGACCGCAGCCATGGGCAACTGGTGATCAGAACCTTCATCACAACAATGTGTTCCCTTATGCATGTCTCATGCAGAGTTTTTTTGCGCAACATCAAATCACTCGGGTGACTTACCCCTCCCCCCCACAGCCCAGATTTAGTGCCCTGTGACTTCTGGGTTTTCTCTAGACTAAAATCTTTTTTGAAAGGGAAAAGATTTCAGACTGTCAAAGAGATTCAGGAAATTAAGCCAATGTAGCTGATGGCAATTGAGAGAACTGTGTGAGGTCCCAAGGTACCTACTTTGAAGGGGACTAAGGCATCATTGTCTGAAGGACAATGTTTCTTGTATCTTGCATCTTCTTCAATAAATGCTTATTTTTCCTATTACAAGTCTGGATATCATCTAGACAGACTTTGTACAGTTAAAAATAATTAAGATGGTAAATTTGATGCTAAGTATATTTTACCACAATTGAAAATTGAAAAATAAAACACAAGAAGTTCTTTGATCCTAAGTCTCTTCCCTACCAAATCTCTGTATTTTCCACAGAAAAATTCATTTCATATTTCAAAATAATACATTTTACCATTATTTTTTATTTATTAATTTTAAACATTATATACTAAATTTCATTAAAATGAGGGTTTAATATTAGTACAGTTACTGACTTTAACTCACATTTAAAAGAAATTATCATGATTTTTCATATATTGGATTGGCCAAAAAGTCCATTTAGTTTTTTCCGTAATATAAAAGACACATTTTTCACTTTCACCAGTAACTGCATCGATTTGGATATTTTGAGTCTGTTGGCTACCTTCCATGTGGTATAACATTGATTGTTCTCAACTAATGTCTGGATTTGTTTGCTTTCAACTTTAACTGGCCTACCTGACTGTGTAGCATCATCCAGTGAGAAATTTCCAGCATGAAACTTTGTAAAATACTTTTGACACTTTGAGTGAGTCACAGTACCTTCTCCATATTCTGCACAAATCATTTTTTGTATTTCAGTTGCATTTTCACCTTTCTTGAAATAATAAAGCATATGCTGAGAATGTTGTTGTTGTTCTTCAATCTTCAAAATTAAAATGGCTACAGAAAAATTCACTATTTTTAATAATTTTTAAATGCATGTTGATATGACATCTGTCACAATACAATCTAACAAAATTGTTTCAAATGCAGTTAAAGACAATCAAGCACTATTAGAGCTATCTTATAAAAATATTAACTTCCTGGTCAAACCAAAATATATATATTTTAAATCAACTCAACATTTAATATTTATTATAATCATTTATGTGCTATTTACTGTTGATTCAAGGTGTGAACCATGATCACTTTTCCTACATTCAGTAACTTTTTGTACTTTCTGGAATTAATAACTAGATTTGCATATTTTTCATTTTCTATGTCTCTAACACTAATTATTTCCAATGAAATTATATATGTCCCTATATAATAGTCTCCATATTATGTTACATATCAAGCACTCAGTCATTCCTTCCTTACCACTCCATCATGAAGTCCTCATGAAACTCTTTATCTTCCCTTCTCTAATCAATAATGTTTACCATCTCAGTCTGATGAGCAGAGAGCTATCTTCCTGAGACTATTCTCTGCTTCCGTTCTATGTTAATACTATTTCCCAAATTCCTTGCTAGTTTTCTCTGTCTCATTGATTTTGGTTTTGGTTTCTGTGACCTTTTTGATGGGTACTTTCTAAGATGTCTGGCAATCTTGTATATACTGTCATATAACATTTGAAAACAGGGTACATGGAGAAAACTTATCACCTGGTGTGCTTCACTATATGGTGGTTATTTGCAAAATTTATCACATTGCTACAGAATCCTAATATTGAAATATACCGTATATATTTTTAAAATTTTCTCTGTATCCTCTGAGGCTACTCAGTTTTTTCAAAGAAGGATCTTCCCATCTTTTTCCAGGGATTGTCTTGACTGAATGTCAGCATCCTTGAAGTCCAACAATGCAAGAGCATTGGAAAAATGAAGACTTTCACTTTTTCCCATTTCTATACATTGTCATCCCCAGCTTTTTACTCTCTCTTAATTTCCTAGGATTTTATTCTCTTTATTCCAATTTATATATAGAAAATATATCAATCTTTGTGACAGTGGAGGTTCTTATGCAGATGTGCTAACAAGGGAGAGGACCCCAGGATCTCACCACTTTTTATGCGTGTCCTCATCAATTTCCTTTTTTTTAGCCAATTGAATCACTTGGCTTTCATCATCACACCTGCTGGCTCCAATCCCGAAGGCTTTCTGTAAATATGTGGTTTGAACTCTCCTTTCAAAAATATCCCCTTGAACAGGCCTTTGGTGTTTAGCTTTTTCACCTCTGCTAAATCCTTTTATTAATGTCCACTACCTATTGACAGTATTTACTCCCCGTTGTCTCCTTTTTTTTCCCCATTCATCTCTTTGTGTTTATGGATTTATACATTTTTTTTGTTGCTATTACATTAACAAAGTTTTAGAATGGGAGCAGAGTTAAATACTTTGTCCAGTCTACTATGTTGTACATCATATGCAGGGCTGGTTGAGAAGATCTAATGAAAAGAAAATGTAAAAATATTGTGTAAACTTAAAAATATTATAAAAATATAATGTTATGCTTGTGAATATTATGCTTACCCATGTAAAACTTTGTTTTTCACTTTCATACAAAAACCTAAACCCAATGTTGAAATCCTGACACTACTTCCATTTTCCATTTATTTCTCAAAACTTACAGTATGTTTAATTTACTACTTTGGTGCCTTTATGTTTAGTTACATATAGATCCATATATTTCCTTACATAAAACAGTAAACTGATTTACTTTAAATTCCTAAAAAACAATCATTTTCATATACTCTTACTCACATTAAGTTCATTGTTCCTTCTTAAAATGATGCTCTGTATTTCCTATGATATGTCATTCTTTTGACCAGAAATACTAATTTTATCTAAAAAATATAATATTTCAAATGAATTACTTTCTAATGAAGAGAACTTAAACTATTATATTCTAATAGGTGATCCTTTCCTTAGAGAGAAACTAGAGCTGCATACTAAGGTTAGAGTAAGTCTCCTACTGCTGTGCATGAATTATTAACTCGAATACTAAAGGAGACATTTCAACCAAATATACTTAAGGGAACCCTTAGTACCTGCACAGATGGTCTTTTTCACCATACACCTTTCTTAGGAAGTTGAGTGAGGTTTTTTTGGTTTGTGTTATAAAAGAGACATCTACCTATTCTAATGTTTCCTTAGGTTGTGGGGAAAGACTATTATTGGATCTATTATTTTTCTATATCTATATAAAATTAAGTAATCCTCAACACTTTAGAGAAAATGTGAGCCATTAAATATGAAATTAAAAAATATTATACCAAATATGAGAAAGCTATATATGTAAGTATCTTAATGACTTCTTACATGAAAAAGAACGTATGGAGCATGATAACATTAATTCAAATTTCACAGCTTTAAAAAAGACAAAAGAATTGACTGGAGCTAGATTATTTGACTATAATTTACATTTTTTTCCCTAAAATCTTTAATGCAAACTAATACTATGTGAGTAGAGTGTTTGGGGATAAAAGGAAATAAAAGGCCTAAATTTCATAAAGGTATAGCAGGACAATGCAAGTGAAATACAATATGATCCCTAAATGTTACTAATATAACAAAGCAGTAGGTCAGAGTCAGCAAGAAACCATAAAAATTCAAGCCCCAGGGAATATGCAAGAATATTTGAAAGGTTCTTGTCCTTCTGCAGGGATTTAAGCTTTATTTTAAGTATTAAGGGACAAGAGAGGTTACCTGGCATCTGGTTGTAAGTGTATGACATAATTGTTTTAGAAAATTTTTCCAAGGTGTTTTAAGGAGCTGAGAATTTTTAGTTAAGTTAAATATTAGAAAATTAGTTCAATTGTTTTTCTTTTTTTGCTTCCTGAAGGACACTAAAATTTACTTTTCTTTTTTTAGAAAGTATTACTCCCACTTTTTTAAATCCAAAATACTCATATTTGTTCAGAATCACATGTGCTTTTAGAAACAGTATGGAAAAATCGTCATGGAAGTAACAGAGAGGCAGCAGCCGGAGAGTGGTAGAATTGCAATTAATATTGGGCCTAAGGGCTCCTGGGCTCAAACCATCGAGTTAAGAAATACCAGATGGGGACTGTACAGTGTTGAAAGATTTGTAAGTTAAATTTGGAAACACAAAAGGCTCCAGGAGCAACAGCAATCTTGAAAAAGAACAAGTTGGAGGAATCATGCTACCTAATATCAAACTATATAACGAGGCCAGAGTAATCAAAACAGTGTGGTAGTAGCATAAAAACAGACACATATCAATGGAACAGAATGGAGAGCCCAGAAATAAACCCACACCTTTATACTCCATTAATATTTGATAGAAGAGGCAAAAACATGCAATGGGATAAAGATAGTTTATTCAATAAATGGTGTTGGGGAAACTGGACAGATGTGCAGAAAAATGAAACTAGACCACTTTCTTATACCACACACAAAAATAAATTAAAAAAGGATTAAAGACTTAACTGTTAGACCCAAACCCATAAAAATCCTAGAAGAAAACATAGGCATTAAAATCTCCAATATTTCTCATAGCAATATTTTTTCTTATATATCTCCTCAGGCAAGGGAAATAAAAGAAAAAAATAAACAAATGGCACTACATCAAACAAAAGTTTGTTTGCACAGCCAAGGAAACCATCAACAAAGTGAAAAGACAACCTATTGAATGGAAGAACATAGTGGCCAATACATCTTATAAGGGTTAATACCCAAAATTTATAAAGAACTTATAAAACTGAACACCAAAAAAAATGCCTCTGTGTATTTTAAATCAGATGTCACATAGCTTTTTCTTTAAAGGATCACATAGTAACCATTTTAAGTTTGCAGACCATATCATTTCTAGGGAAACACTTGAACTCTACCAGTGTAACAGGAAAGCAGTCATAGTGTACAAATGAATGAATTGACTGCATTGTAATAAAACATTATTTTTAAAAAACAGGTTGTAGGCTGGATTTGGCCCTGTACTGGTTTTGTAGAGCTACCATAACAAATTATCACACATTTGGTGGCTTAAAACAACAAGTTATGCTCTCACAGTTCTGGAACCCACAAGTCTGAATCAAGGCGTCAGCGGGGTTGATTCCTTCCGGGCACTCGGAGGAGCATCAGCTCCATCCCTCTTTCCTAGCTTTTGATGGTGGCTGGCAATCCCTGGAATTCCTTTACTCGTAGCTGTATCTCTCCAATCTGTCTCCATTGTTATACGGTGTTCTTCCCATATCTGCTCTGTGTCTCTTTTCTTCTTATAATAATACTCTAGCATTGGATTAAAATCCACCGTAAACCAGTATGAACTCATTGTACTAAATATCCTATTTCCAAATAAGGTTACATTCACAGGTACTCAGGGTTAGGATTCCAACATATCATTTTGGGGTGTACCATTCAACCCATAATTCCATGGGATGTACTTTCCTCATCTTTGGTTTAAGTCATGAAGAGTTTAGAATGGGTTGTAAGAGATAGGTAATCGCAGAGGAAGATAAATATCTACAATGACCTTCCAAAAATACCTTTTCCATAGTTTATTGCACTCTTCTTAAAACCAGAGCTAGAACTTAGTGGTGCTTTTAGTTATCTATCGCTGCATAACAAATTCCCCGAATGCTTAGTAGCACAAATAATAACAGTTTATTTCTTCTTATGATTCTGTGAGTTGATCAAGCAGTTTTTAAGCTTCTCTTGGTATCGATTAGAGTATAGGGTATCAGGAAGTTTGAAAATGGACTCACTCACCTAGTTGGAAGCTGGTGCTAGCTGCTGATTGAGACCTTACCTGGGAGAGCTGGAGGCTTCCGTTCTTTAACACTCCGGCCCTTCATGTGGATGCCTGGGCTTCCTTAGATAGAGGTATGTAAGTTCCAAGAAGGAGCATTCCAACATGCAAAGGCAGAACCTTGGTTCTCTTAAAATCTAGCCTTGAAAGGCTAACAATATGTTATCTGTTAAAATATGTCAAAACGTCAGCTTATATACAAGGAGAGAAGATATGCTCTCCTTCATTTGATGGACTAAATCCTCTCCAAATACAATATGGGGAGGGGGTGGAAATTTTCTGACCAATCTATGGTAAACATTCCTCATATTCAGCATTCCTATGTGATATATGTGTAAATATATGTACTATATTATAATCTTGCAATCTAGGTAACTAGTACTTGAAAATAGTTTAATTATTTTAATAGATTAAATTAATAAATATATAAAGGACATTTTATATATTGATCGTTTATGCATGTTTTATAATATTTAAGATGCATAGGGAAAAAGTATATTCTTCTGTTATTTCCCATTAACCGCCAGTTTCTGTCTTCTTTCAGATGCATTCTTCTCCTCATAGAAAGTAGTTAGACTGTTTAATACTTATTACATTATGAAAGATATGCTACCATAGAAAACAGACAACATAATTTTTGAATTTCAAAAGCATTTGTCCTGAAAGAAAACTCAGGACCTTGAAGTCTGCAGGCATAGAACAATTATCCTTTCAAAGTAACAATGATGAGTCAAAGATAGGCTTCTAGCTGTCAAAACTATTAAAAGATTTCTAAGGCTGAGTTTAGACTAGGTGGTTAAATTATTTAATAGTTTAATATTACAGGGTACCCAGAGTTCTATAGGCACTCAATAAATACTTAATAAATTAATTAACTTTCCTCCAGGATATCTGGAGAAGGAAGAAATTGGTAGTAAAAATCACAAAGTGTAAACCCAAAGAAAGAAATGTAAAAATTAACTCCAAAACATCGTATGTACTTATATATCTGGAAATTTTAGGCAAAAATACAGTGTAGTGATCTGAATTATCTGGAATAGTGTTCCTCATATATGTATTAATTTACAGCCATACAATCCTTGAGCTTTTAAATTTATTTATTTTTTTACTTTTTATTTTAATGTTAATCTAAAAATCAATACAATCACATCCTGGATCATGTGGATAACTACTCTAAGAGCAAACACTCAGTTTTATTTTATTGACCCAAATTTTATGTTTGCAGTTAGCAAATGACACCATTTTACTGTGCAGTGCTGGAATAAAACATTGCAGTACTTTAATAGAGGTATGTAAGGGAAGAATTGAGATATCATAGTGCAAATAAATAAAGACGTCAAATTAAAAAAAATTGTGTTGTTTTATTCTATACCGTGCTCTATTTACTTTTCAAGCAGATGCATTGTATGACCACCATATTTCTCTGAAGCAATTTTATAAGTATGTATTGTAGATAAACAGAGAAAATATTGCAATATTTTTTAGTATTGCGTGTCTAACATATTCTAGTAAATAGTTTAAATATATTAAACCCCAATTTAAAATGATCTTTTTAAAGTATTAATTTCCAAAATTACAATCTACTGTCCCAAGAACAAAAGAAGCAAGTCTGTAAGTGAAACAGAAAATATAAAATTCATATATTATTACTAAATCAATATTATACTTAAGCACTTATATAATTTTATTTTAAATCTATTAAATTAATGTTTTATTTGAATAATATTGGTTTGTAAGGGTTTTATGTATTTTGAAAAAGTGGTATGTATTAATATATTAACCATTGAAATATAATATTTTGATATGTTTCCCTTTATAAATGTTTCTATAGCATAGTTTTTAAAAATTAAATAATCAAATTTGATATAAATTTAATTCAGTACCGAGAGTCTTCATGATGCCTTTTTCTTGGGAAAATTTCAAGTTTGAGATCCAACCGATCTAGACAATATTGACATTACTTAGCATCTGTAGTCGTTCCTTCTCTTAATTTCAGGTGCATTATTGATACACCAATCTCCCAAATTTGTGTAAGTAATTAGATGGACAAGAATTGAGTGGTTTATTAAACAACTTGCTATAATTGTGTCAATAACTAAACTGGCACTCAAACTTGGCATGCTATATGCATTGCGATGTTGAAATGTTAGCATTTTGTACTATTTGGGAAACCATATTGAGAAAGGGCTACCATTGTGTGGTAATTATTAATCACATTTATCACATGAATGATGGATGGTTACTTCTGGATGTCTTAAAATATTGATACTTTTGTAAAATTATAAAAAATAATAATTTTATTCAATTGTTTATTAATCTTTATTCTTAGTAATGTTAGTTATGTAGTAAGTAAAATGTCAGATATTTTAGCACCTTTGACTAAATATTGGGCCTTTTCCCAGTTAATGGCTTTCAAGATTATCAATTCAAATTACTATAATACCAAGAATCTAAACATATTCACCATCTATCATTACACTGAAATTAAGTAAAAAAATTCAAGGAGAGAAAATATTATATAATATGTTTCCTCCTAAAAGCAATATTCTGTGAAATACTTAATAGTATTCCAGCTGGTTTGCTGACAATCCAAAGATAATAAAATGTTTTTAAAACAAAATTACAAAATCTACATGGTCTTGAATATTTCAAGAAAACCTGGCATATTAACAATGTTTGCTACTCAAAAGTGATTGATAAATTGCATATTGACTTTAAATTTTGACTTTAAATTGTGCTTTGGAATACAATCAAACTTTGTCCTTACGACTATGTGTTTTTTACACAGAAAAACAAATCATTCAAAAAAGTAACAGAAAAAGGCTAACTATATGACATCTATTTTTTAAAAGCACAAAAATTTTAAATTAATATTATATCTAATGTGTCTGATGAGACACATATTTGACTTCTTTGAAATGATATGCACCATTTATTTGTGTATCTGCGACTACTTAAGATATATGGTCAATGGGAAATTATAGCACTAAGATTTGACAGTTCCTTATGCTGACAGTTCTCAAATATGTTGTTTCCAGGATAACTTTACACTCAAAAATTCTTGATGATCCCAATTAACTTTGTTTCCATTTTTGTATATATCTCACATATATATTTTTATATTAAAAATAAAAACTGAAATTAAAATACTTTAATATGTATTGAGTGTATTAAATCCTAATTCCTAATTTGATAATAATAAATACATCGATGTTAATAAAAATAACAAAATTTAAGAAAAATAGGGGTTTGAGGGATTGAGTGACAAAGGTGAAGGGATTAAGGAAAAAAATGTATGTTTGTAAACTATCTTATGAAACTATGATTGACATGGGAAAAGCTGTACATATTTCATGTATGTAACTTAATGAGTTTGCAAATAATATACATTTGTGAAACCATCACTACAATATATCCTGTAAACATACCCATCATCTCCAAAAGTTTCATCCCATCCTCTTTATATACTATTAAATACCATACGATCTCATGTATATGTGAAATTTAATGAACAAAATAAACTGACGAACAAAATGAAAGCAGAGGCATGGATACACGCAGCAGGCTGACAGCTGTGAGAGGGGAGAGGGGAGGCAAATTGGATGAAAGACGGTGAAGGGATTGGCCAAAGAACACATATGAGTAACCCACAGACCAGACAACAGTGTGGTGAGGGCCAGAGGGAAGAGGGGGCAAGTGAGGGGGGAGGTGGTCAAAGGAGGGGAGAAATGGGGACATCTGCAAGAGTGTAAGTAATAAAAATAAAATAAATAAATAATCATTGTGCATAAGATCTAACTTCCTAGCAATTTTTAAAATATACAATACAGTATTGTAAATATAGACACTATGTTGTACAGCATATTTCTAGGATTTATTCAGGTTGCATAACTAAATCTTTGCATCATTTGTCTCATGTCTTTCTATTTCCCTCACCCCTCAGCCCCTAGCAATCACCACTATGCTCTCTGCTTTTATGAGGCTGACTTTTTGAGATTCCTCATATAAGTGGTAACAAGTAGTATTTATCACTCTGTTCCTGGTTTACTTCACTTAGCATAATGTTCTCCAGTTTCACCCATGTTGCAAATGGCAGGATTTCTTTTTTTTTTAACCCCAAACAATATTCTATTATATATGAATAGTATGTATATTTTATTACCTGTTCATTCACTGATGGACGTTTAGGCTGCTTGTCTTTTTTGTAAAAGATTTTAATTTTTTTTTAGAGAGAGGAGAAGGAAAAGAGAAAGAGAGGGAGAGAAACATCAACGTATAGTTGCCTCTCACGTGTCCACTACAGGGGGCCTGGCCTGCAACCCAGGCATGTGCCCTGACTAAGAATTGAACCAAGGACACAGGCCTGAGTGCAAACCACTGAGCTACACCTGCCAGGGCTCATGTCTTGATTATTGTGAATAATGAGAGTGCAGATATCACTTTGAAATCTTGATTTCAATTCCTCTGGTTATATACCTAGAAACGAGATTGCCAAATCATATGGTGGTTCTATTTTTAATGTTTCTAAGGATCTGCCACACTGTTTTTAGTATGATGCCAATTTACATTCCTGCCAACAGTGCACAAGGATTCACCTTATTTTCACATCCTTACCAACATTTGCTATATTTTATATTTTGTGATAGACATCCTAACTGGTGTGAGATGATATCTTATTGTGGTTTTGATTGGTATTTCTCTGCTAATGGGTGATGTCGAACCTCTTTTCATATACCTCCAGGTCATTTGTATGTCTTTGTAGAAATGTCTGCTCAGGTCCTGGCCCATTTTTAAACCAGATTACTTATTTTTTGCTATTGAGTTGTAGGAGTTCCTATATATTTTGGATATTAACATTTTATCAGATATATGGTTTACACACATTTTCTACCATCCCATAGTTTGCTTTTCATTTTGTTGTTTCTTTTGTTATACAAAAATTTTTAACTTGACATATTCCCTATTTTTGCTTTTGATGCCTATACTGTTGCTTCATGTCCAAGAACTCATTACCAAAACCAATGTCAGGAAGCTTTTTCCCTATATTTTCTTCCAGAAGTTTTATTGATTCAAGTTTTATATTTTAGTCTTAATCCATTTGACTTGATTTGTCTGTATGGTGTAAAGTAAGGTCTAATTTTATTTTTCTGCCTGTGAATATCCAGCCTTCCCAACATCATTTATAGAAGAGATTATCTTTTCCCCATTGTGTATTCTTGTGCCAAAAATTTTTAAGTTCTTGTCAAAGATCTATTTGCTGTACATGCATGGGTTTATTTCTGGGCTCTCTGTCCTCTTAAATTGATCTTTGCCTGTTTTTATGCCAACACCATGTATTTTGATTACTATATTTTCATAGTACATTTTGAAATTAGGAAGTATGATGCCTCTAGCTTTGTTCTTGATCAAAGTTGCTTTGGCCATTAAGGATCTTTTGTGGTTCCATATAAGTTTTAGAGTTGTTCTTTCTATTTCTGTAAAAAATGCCATCGAGGTGTGATAGAGATTGCAATGAACTTGTAGACCATTTTAGGATTATGGACATTTAGTTTTCCATGAATGAAGAAGCTAGTTTAGCTCACAACAAACACACAAGTGCATTACCTACAGCCAACCATGATTTTTTGGGCATGAATCATATGTGTTTCATGTGTAGAGTCCATTTCAACACTCATGAAGAATATGACTTCATGAAACTGGCAAATATTCTGTTGTTTCTGTTTTTGTTTTTGTTTTCTGTGTGGACCTGATAATGAAAAATACAATGACTACTAATAAGTTGAGTACCATCTTTAAGTCAATCAATTTTCTAATTGAAGAGCAATAAATACCCCTTAATATATTTAATTTTTCTTCAACAATGTTTCTGCCAATAATATTTTATACCTTTGAATGTACAGTTTCAGAAGATTCTTTCTAAACTGTTTTTCCAAGTAATTTATGATTTCTAGTGAAATTTAATTTGTATTTCCCTGAAATTTCATTTTTACATACACAATCATTCCACCTATGAAAATCATTAAAAACATTATATTTTATTCTCATTTTACAACTTTTTAAAATATTTTCAAATAAGTGTTAAAGTTTGTTAAAATTTTTTTCTGGATCTATTAAGATATCAACATAAATTTTCAGCTTTTTACTGTTAATGTGGTGAATGCACTAGATGTGATTTTTGAATACTATTCACTTTGCCAATAAACCCTGGTCAAAACCTTATAATTTTTACACATCTAACTCATTTTGATAATATTTTGATTAGGATTTTTGCAGCTATCTTCAGGAAAAAATGATCTTTAATAATCCTTTGTGGTAAATCATTGTCAGATTTAAATTAAAGTTATAGTTGTTTCATATAACTAGTTGGAAATCATTCACTTTCTATTCTCTGGAAAAATTCATGTAAATAGATATAAAATCTGTCATAAATACCTATAAGAATTAACCATTGATGTCATCTGGGCCAGCATATGGTTATTTTTGCTAAATATTATATAACGTGTAAATGAGAATGTATTTTGTCATTTTTTCCTAAAATGTGGTGTTCATTGTATTTCCATTAGGTCATTTTGGTTAAATGTTTTTTCTTTTTTTTCTTTGTATTGAATTTATTTGGGTGACATTAGTTAACAAAATTATACAGGTTTAAGGTGCGTGATTCTACAACACATCCTCTATACACTGTGTTGTGCGTTCATCACCCCAAGTCAAAAATGGCTTTTCAAATTTTTTATACATGACTAATGATTATATCATCTATTTTTCTGTTAACTGTTGAGATATGTTCAAACCTCTCAGTCTGATTATAAGTATTTTCATTTCTCCATTTAGTTCTGTCAGTTATGCTACATATATTTTTACATCTTCATTGAGAAAAAATTCATGTACAATAAATGACACCAATTTACAGTGTACAATTTGATAAGATTTGATATAGATGTTTACATCAGCAAAACCACCACCAAAATCAAGAAACATTATGAGCATTTAGTTCAGCCCCCAAACTTTCTCATACCTCTTTTTAATCTCTCCCCTCTGTCTTTCTTCATCTCCTATGCCAGTTCTGCAAGAACCACTCAACTGTTTTCTGTTACTATCTTTGCAATCTACAAGATATTTATATAAAATTATTATTATGGTATGTACTTCTTTAAATAAAAATATAAAGTTTATAATTCATTTAGTCAACTTTAAAATTATGCCATTCATGATTTTAGTTATTTGCTAGAATTTTCTTTTACTAATACTTAATTTTTTAAAATATTTTATTTATTTATTTTTAGAAAGAGGGGAACAGAAGGAGAGAGGGAGAGAAACATCAATGTGTGGTTGTCTCTCACGCACCCTCTCATGGGGACGTGGCCCACAACCCAGGCATGTGCCCTGACCATGAATTGAACCGGTGACCTTTTGGTTCACGGGTCCATGCTCAATCCACTGAGCTACACCAGCCAAGGCTCTTTTACTATATTTTAAATATATAAACATATTTTTTATATATTTTTTATTTTATAACTTCATACTTAATTAAATCTGCCATAAATTATACTACCACATGCTCAAAGAATTCTCTGTATAGTTTATATAAAATATATTATTTATATAGGATATACTTAGGAAATTATTAAATTTATAAATGTAATAGTCATATCATTTATGATTTTGAGAGTTAATAGACAAATTAAAACTGACATACAAGATCTGTCTGGAAAAGTCCAGCCATTGTTAATATTAACAAGAACAGTTTGCATGACATTGATGTAACCTGACAGCCAAGGAGAGTGGACTGGAATGTGCAGGCATGAACAATGGCAACTTCACAGTACTAATCAGTGGGGGCAGCAAATACCATTGAGTGAGCATGTGTACCATGTGGCCATCGCATTCAAAATAACTGAGTGAGTACAGCAATGAAACTGCATCAAATTTTGTGTTACATTTGAACATTCCTCTGTGGAAACTATTTGGATGATTCAGAAGTCTGCTGCTATGGGCTACTGGTGATTGACAGCTTCATCATGGCAATGTGCCTACTCATGCTTCACATCTTATGTAGAATTTTTTGGCAAAACATCAAATCACCCAGGTGACTCAGCTGCCTTACAACCCAGATTTGGTACCCTGTGATTCATGGCTTTTCTCAAAACTAAAATCACTTTTGAAAGGGAAGAGATTTCAGACCATCAATGAGATTCAGTAAAATATGATAGGGCAGCTGATTGTAATTGGGAGAGGTCCCAATTACTGTGTGAGGTCCCAAAGTACCTAATTTGAAGGGGACTGAGGCATCATTATCCTATGCACAATGTTTCTTGTATCTTATATCTTCTTCAATAACTGTCTATTTTTATTACAAGGCTGGACACCTGGTGTAAGAAAATTATAATGGATTACTTTCCTTTAATTTCAAGCACTTTTCTAAAAAATAATTTTATTCTCAAAAAGGAGAATATTTTTTACTTAATTCTTGTGAATAAAACCAAAGAGTTCATAAAGAAAAGCTGAAAAAGATTTGGAAAACCCATGTACTCTATTTTAAGTGTTGATTATGTTACAAGTCCACTATTTTAGTTGCGATTACACCTTTTATAACTGGGGAATGGCAAAACACTTATCTTTCAATTAGATTTGCAAAAAATAACTTTCTTTTTCCAAAACGTTTTACATGAACAGTGTTTTATTATGCTTTTTAATGTCCTATCTATCCTCTGAAATTTTGGTATCAAGGTTAAGTTGAATACTTTTATAAAAACAGTGGCTTTTAAGGTGAACATGAATTCACAATACTAAATAATAGAGCCAAAATAAATTTCACAAGATGAATTGGTTTAATTCATCAATAAGGGAAAAATTAAACTAACATAAAATACAAACAATGTTTGAAAACTTAATTTAAAGCAAAATAAAGTCATCTTTACCTAAGTAATGAGTTTTTAAAATGGGTCTACTGAATACTATTGCAAAACATATAGAAAGTTTCTAAAGTTTCCAAGGGAATGTCAACTTATTGACAATTACTAAATTAATTTGTCTCCTCTATGCCTAGACTTAAATTGTTCAATTAAGTAATTTGAATGGATGAGCCAGCATCTGGTCAATAACGAGGTATTGAAGGTTAAATGTGATGCTTAGAGGAGTGGCTTTCCTTGACATCATTTCCAATATCCATTGAAAATGTAGCTTTGTTTAAGTACTAGAAGCTGTTTTCTGAAATCAATGGACTAAGTGATGAAACTGTCACAAGATTTAAGGAATCCATAATCATATCAGAAGTAATTATTCCATTGTAATGACTTTTCCCAACCAACTTCTCCCCCAGTGAGTGCATCTTAGGGTCATGGAAGAAAAATAGGTTCACATATGCATATTGCATTGATTAATTTGATTCATACTGTGTGAGAAGAAAAGTTAAGAGAAAATATCATTATAATTTGGGCATATAGGCAATACATAACAATGAGAACAAATGCAACACTAGAGCTAAAACAAAACAACCAATCAAGTGTCTAAATAGAGACACATTCTTTGAAAATACTAGTATTCCAGTCTGTAAAACTACAAAATCTGCTTAAGACACTGTTTCTCTCAAATAATTTCATTCTGTTACCTCTCTTCAAGGGTATTTGCATTTTAAGTACTCTCTATAATTATATAAGAATGTTTTCATCCTGTAATCATTAAGGGAAATATATTGTTAACTCCCTGAAATAGAATTATGTAGAAAAGTAGCTTAAATATTTAGAAGAGTTTTTAATAAAAATTTGGGCAACACAAACTCTCTGTAATGGGGAAAGGGGAGCTTCCATGACTCATTTATTTTTATTAGATCTCATGTATAAGAATGAGTAAAATCACTGCAATACTATAAATATCAACTATTACAAAACAAAAATGTTTTTGTTAAATATAACTTATATAACTATATCCCCAAGTCTCCATTCTACTTAGGAAATCCAACAGAGATACAGATACTTATTAACATAATTTTTAAGCCAGAATTATGTTGTGTCTTTATTTTTTACATATAATTTTAATTAATTATTTTTCTCTTTCTTTCTTTTTTTTTTATTGTTCAAATACATTTGTCTCCATTTCCCCTGGAACTGGAGAGTTGTAACATGAATTTTAATTAGAAGAAAAGTCATAGGCTTAAGAAGTGCCCAAGTACAAAAAAAGTCATCATATGCTGGTGTCTGTTTCCTAAATTACATTGATTCTCTCCATCATTATTCAGTAATGGATTTATTTGTCCTTAAAAAGTTTAGTTATTCTAAAATAAGAAAGTGCTTATCAAAGTGCTAGATCCTAGGAAAATGAGCTTTCAAGACATGAAATATGTATGTTTACATTGAGATTTCATAAACAAGAAAACAAATATGTAGTACCAATTTATATAGTTTGGATTCAGCTGAATAAAGGATATAATACAGAAGACGATAAAGTATACTATTTTAGCAGTATTATGGACTGAATATTTGTGTCCCCCCAAATCCATATGTTGAGTTCTTAACTTCCAGTGTGGCTGTATCTGGCCTCCAAGGAAGTGATTAAGGTTAACTGAAGTCATATGGGTGGGGTCTTGATTCAATAGCATTAGTGCCCTTATAAGAAAAGACAGAAAAGAGTTTGCTTTATGTCTCTCTCTTCACCCAAGTATTGAGGCAATGCCATGAGAGGACTTGGGAAGAAGGCAATCATCTATAAATCATGAAAATACTCACCAGAAATTGAATTTGCCAATACCTTGAACATGAAATTCACAGCTTCCAATATTGTGAGAAAATAAGCTTCTATTGTTTAACACTCTTACAGTATTTTATTATAGCAGCCAAAGCAGATGAAGATAAGTGGTAAAGAAGACATGTGAAATAAGCATTATGTATGTTTCTTACAAAAGCAAAAACATTAATAATGTGAAAAAATGAGACAGTTAGGAAGTGGGAAAGTTGGGTAAAATTTCATGAAAGTAAAACAATAATGGCAAGGTTCTAAGGCATAAATCAGGTTTGTATGTTTGACAAAGATTAAAAAGTCCCATGTAACTAATCTGGAATATACAGAGAAATATGGTTTGAAATTAGAAAAATTAGCAGGGATCAGATCATATATGACTACCTTCTAAAACCATTACAAAGATTTTAGATTTCAGTCCAAGAGTGACATGAAGCTTTTGAAATGTTTTGAGCAAGGTGGAGACATAATATAATTTGTTTTTAGAAGATCACTATAGCAGTTATAATTATAAATAGGCACGGATGAACTCAAGATGATTGATAAGGGAAATTCTGAAATACTTCTTACGCCACCTTAAATAAATATTCCTTTATGTTTAGTGGCAAAGGAAGCAATAGAATCTCTCTTGAGCAGAATCTTGAGATTCGTGGTCAAGATAGCAATAGTGCCTTAAGTTGATCTAGTATTTGTTAAAAATAAAAACATAATATAACAGCTTTAATGAATAACTTGTTCTAAATTCAGGTTTGCATCTAGTGTTGGGGAAGAAGGAAAAGATAGAAAGTGAGATATACTTAACATGTATCTATATATCTCTATCTACCTATCTATAAACATACATATATACAATTTTATAAGAAATATGTATGTATGTGGAGAGAGATTAATAAATCACGTAAGTATTTAGTATATAGAGATGTCCATAAAAAGGTATTATGACTTAAATAACATGACTCTAGGGGAAATAAGATCTTAGATTTCCTTCAGTATAATAACTTTATACCATAGAAATAGGAGAGAAAGATAAGGGACAGAGACAGTGATCCTCAATTTTAAACATTTTAGGAATAGCACCAGGATATAAAAGTTATTAGCAGATGAAAAAGAGAAAGGGTTAAACTTTCAAATAATGAAAAGTAAAGTGAATTATATTCTTTAATAAGATGCAACTTTTTCAAAGTATCAGTTCATCAACAAAGGAAAAAGAAAATCTACCAGCTTTCTGAAATTTATTTGAGCATGATGAGATCACTATAGACCTAAGATAAGAATATCTATATTCATTTTAAGCATATAAATAATAACAAATAGGAAATGACATAGTTAAACAATGAAAAATTTCTTGTGTAATTGAATATAGATTCAATTTTTCAATAGAAGAAGACAGATGGCATTATTAAAACAGTTTCAATAATGAGTACATTTTCAAAGATGAAGGAGTATCCTAGACACAAAAATCCAAACAGAAAGTCCTTCACAAAAAGAGACTTGCTAAACTTATTCAGACACTACATACAGAAGTACATGGCAGAAACTCTTTATGTATTATAAATTTTGATTGTCCTATTAAGAGGATTGCTTGCATCAGTAACCTCTCTTTCCTGAACCATTTAAGAGTAGATGACAGGCAATCTGTCACTGAAATGTTCACATTTTCAGCAGAGGTTAGAATATTTGCAGTAACGAATTCACACTCTCCTCTCAGTGGCTTATATCATAAATAAATAATCTCACTTAAGAAGATGTCCATGGCAAGGACTCTACACAGGTACTTAGGGATCCAGACTCATAGAGACTCCAATAACACATAGCTGAGGCATCTGAAACATGTGATATTTTCCATTTCAAGTTTCTCTTAGTGTTAAAAAATAGGCATTTATAAATATTCATGAACATAACAGATTTTATGAGAGATCAATATATTGGGTTGGTCAAAAGTCCATTTAGTTTTTTCCCTACGATGGCTCTAGTAGTGCTTAGTTGTCTTAAATTTCATACGAAACAATTTTGTTAGATTGTGTCATGACAGCTGTCATATCAGCAGGCATTAAAAAAACACTTATTAAATTGGTGAATTTTTGTGTAGCCATTTTAATATTGAAGATGGAAGAAAATAAGCAACATTTTCATTGTATTATGCTTTATTACTTCAAGAAAGGTAAAAACACAACTGAAATGCAAATAAGATTTGTACAGTGTATGGAGAAGGTCCTGTGGTTGATTGAATATGTCAAAAGTGGTTTGCAAAGTGTCTTGGTACTATTGACATTTTGGCCAATTAATTCTTTGCTGTGGAACTGTCTTATGCATTGGAAGATGTTTAGCAGCACCCCTGCCCTCTACCCACTAGAAGCCAATAGTGGGAGAATAGTCAACATACTCAAAATATCCAAATCAGTGAAGTTATTGGTGAAAATAAAAAATGTGTCTTTTATTTTATGGAAAAAGCTAAATGGACTTTTTGGCCAACCCAATATCATCCAGATATCTTATGTCCTCTAACTTCTTATTTTACAACTTACACCAGCTTGGAAATTGACTTTTTAGATTGATGGAAAGTACAGATCTCATTCTGCCCATCTTTTTCTTAGGCTTGTAAGGTAATTGGTAATAATACCACTTTCCATATTTAAAGGTATTTTTGGCACATAGATCATTTTTATAGAAATAAATACAAATCGCATTAATCTGAAGCATAAAAAAAGAATGACTTCTGCCAAATAGTCATAAATTGCTATTAAGACTATAGAGTTATCTCTATCACCATAAATTGCATAATACAATAATTTTTCCATATTGACAAAAAGCAACGTTTGAACATTACTTAGTATGGAGTAATCAGAACTGACCCTGGTTTTAACAGAAAAATGTATAAGCTAACCAATTATAATACCTAATATTAAGTTAAACCATATGACTTGTAGGATTGTTCTGAGAAATGACATTTTACAAAATAAGTGAGTGTAATGTTTGCTGACAATGAAGGAGTTAAAAAACAAGGAACAGTATCCTATAGCCTTAGTCAATTTATTCTGAGCTTTACACTTTCGTTTCAAGTGACCTTATTCATGGACAATCATATATTCAAGGTAGTTTAAGTCTATTTCTTAGGCTCATATGGGAATAGATATCATCCAGGAAAAAAAATCATTCAACTATGTTTTTTCTAATACACTTGTGCATGTTATGCAAATATATTTTTAAAAAGAAATAAATACACATACATATACAGAGAAAAAAACAGTATGGGCTATATAGTGATTAACTCTAACTTCCTTCTTGAGTATAATACAATAGCATCATTGAAGTAATGCTTTAGAAATGCAAATTCTTAACTTAAAATGTAAGCATTACAGAAATGTTTGAGTTGTACACTACTTGAAATATATGCGCCATGCTAATGTTAACTATTGTTCAGAATCCTTTGTCATTCCTATCCATTTGTTCTTGTGACTATGAACTTACTGAATGTCATCCCTTCTTAAGAATAGTCCACTATTTGAAGAAGGATAAGGCTCTTTCATGTACCTGAGATTCCTGGATTCAGAAAGAATCAATTGCATTAGCTAAACTTACATAAAACTGATGAAGTGCCCAGAATATCAACTTCCTGAACTTAATGAGAAACAGAACTATCAAAAAGACTGGATAATTCGCACCCTTCCAAGGGGTTGAGGTAGAAATGTCATATTTTGTTTTCAGTATTCCCCCGGTATAGTATATGATACCATGTTCATATTCTAGACTATAATAAAGGTCACTTAGCATATTTTCCTAATTTTTTTTGTTGATAAAAATATACTCAGGATTTTAATATCAAATGGGAGATATAATTTAAAAATAAGTTACATATAACTAATTATGTAACTGGATATTAAATTATAAATATAAATATTTTATCTGCTTCTTTGGAAATGAATGTGGATGTGGGTATTAAGAATGATATGTAATTGTGTCATTTCTCCTGATTACATATCACTTAAAAATATCTCCCAACTTGCACATTTTCTCATAATTTAAAAAGATGTTTAGCATTCATCAGATTTTTTAAATACAGGTAAGCTGTAGGACAGTTATTGATAAGATATTTTACTATATGCACACACACATATATATTCATTTATTCAATAAATACTGAAAATTACGAGGTATTGGGCATAATTACTGGCATTGAGTTACAATTTTGAATAAAACAAAATCTCTATTTTCAAGTAGTTCCATTATATTGGGAAAAGAAACAATAAACAAGTAAGTATATAAAATAAATTGGCATATAAATTTTATGTACCTTTCTCTTTATAAAGAAAAAGACACAGGATAAGGGCACTAAAGATTGACCAAACTGTGAAAGGTGTTGTGCTTTTTTAAACAGAGTGGTCAAGAGAGGTCTTCCTGTTAAGGTGATATTTAATAGAGTCAAGAAAGTGGAAAAGTTAGACATGTAGCTCGAGAGGAAAGGCATGAAAAGAATGGTAATGAATGGTTTTTAATAATAGAAAACCACATCATTAAATGGCTGTGTAGTAAGTTATTTGACAGTTTTGTTACATAAAAATATAGATATTTAAAGTGCCTCTGTTTTACCAATAAAAAGGAATGCTATAATAATATTTGACAAACTCATCCCCGATTCTGTCCTTGAACTAGACTATGAGAAGTGAAATGTTAAAGTTTATGTCACTCCAAGCAATTTACACACTCATGACCATGGCCTGGCTCTTCATTTCACTGCATTTTCGCTAGTTCTGGTCATTACTGAACGCTGTTTTTCTCTGCTTTAAGTAGTTGCTAATATGAAAGGAAAAAAATGGAAAAGTCTTTTTTTCCTGATTACTAATAATATTAATTGGTTTAATGTTATCTGTTTTGAAAATGTCAGAGCTGTCATTTATATAGTAAATATTATCTTTTATGTTTTTATAATTTGTGCTTAGTTTTTTCTTTAGCATAACTATTAAATATTTGATTTTTTTCTTCATGTGTAATTTTATTTCATTTTCTCCCTTGAGCATATTCTTAGAAAATCTTTTCACATTCTTTTTTTTAAATTTTATTTTAATTTATTTTTTCAAATACATTTGTCTCTGCCTACTCTTTTCACATTCTTAAATCAAATAATTATCTTCCTATCTTTTGCCTTGACTCTAACATAATTCATGTAGGCTAGAATATTTATAATTTTCCTCAGTGGAAACTAGGTGAGCCTTTATTTTCTTATTTTTAAACGTCTGCTTTTTCTAATACCTGTTTTAGAATGATTCACTTTTTCTTCTTTGTTGCATTATGATTTCCTTTTCATATACAAATTTGCTATGCATACTGATTAAGAGTCTCTCCAAACCAACCTCTGGCCAGGCTCTTCTAAGCCCTTTCTTGATTAGGCCCCAACTTTCGCTTATAACGACAAACAAAACATTAACTTAGTTTCTAATAGCTCAACCCTGCATCCCTAACCTGTGACATTCCTGCAGTGGTAGATTGCTATTACCTGATGTCTACAGTGGGACCCAGGAGAAAGAGGTGGGGGTCAGCGGTGAGAGTGGGAGCAATTCCCCTTGTGTCTGTCAGGGAGTCCCAGGGTTTCTATAATGTCATTCTAGTCTGCACATGGTCTTTAGCAATTCATTACATTTTTTAGCTCATAATTCCTATCTTTTGTGTGTCTTATACATGCTTCTATATTGTTTTTTTAACATAAGAATGTCTGATTAAAATTCTGATTTCAATGTTATTTCCTTTCTATTAGTAGTAATTTTGGGCTTTTTGTCTATATGCTTAAAGCCTGTTTACCCTAAATTTTACTGCTTTTCTCTGTATTGTTCAATCTAGTTCCTTATTTCCTGATATTCATTCCATTTCATATGTTTATATATATATATATATATATATACTGATATTTCTCTTAAATTACAAATTTTAGTATAGTTTCTGCACTGTTGCTTCTGTTTCTTTGTTATATACATGTTTGATGCTCTTTACCTATCTTGTCATGTAATCAGAAATTATTGTCATTTTTTATTTTTAATTATTTCATTTTCACATTCTATTTATTCTAAGGCATTAACCTTTATACATATTTGTGCCCCTTGTGCTTTAGTCTTACTGAAAAATTTTTTGTTATTATCATGTTTTTCCTTAGGAGTATTATTTCTGAATATTTTCAGCCTAAATTTATGTGGATCTTTCATTTTCTTTAACTTCCTTAATTTATTTTGGTCTGCTTAGAATATCAACTCAAAATTTTCATCTACTTTGAGGGCTATTTTAACTGTATGTTTACACTTTTGAAAGGATATTATATTAAACCATATTTTTATGTGATTCAATCATGATTCTTTCTTTAGTATAATTTGCTATGAACGTAATATTTCTGAGCCTTCAGTGGAAAGGGTAAAACAGAATTGCTTTTCAAGCTCCTGACTGTAATGCTCCATTTTCCAATGTCCTGAAAAAGTGGTTACAAAAATATACACTTGTACTTTCTGAGATGGCATTTTCTGCTGCTATTACCTTACTTTCATCTAATTTTTGTTTGGCTTTGCTCCTTTTGTTGCTGTTCTGTTCAGTGTGGATTTCTAGATATTTACAATGACTTTTTACCAAAAAATATACTTTGATTTGTTACTTTTGAGAGTTAACAGGGCAGAGATGATTCAGCTACTGTAGACTCCACATCAGACTCTTTGCAGTTATGTGTGTGTTGTGGTTGACAAAAGCATCTCCCAGTTTCCATTACTGTTTTCCAACTGGCTCATTGTACTTTCCAGTAAACCCCTATTGGACATTTTCAAATTTCCTTGTTTCCAAGCCTATCAGATGTTCTGCCTCTCAGTTCCATTTCCTAATTTCATTACCTATTTTTCTTGTACATATCCATGCATATGATTTTGCTATTAGAAAACAATTCAAATTAGTGATTTACCCCTTCACCCACCCAAAACAGATAAAAGCTGTGTAATAGATCAAACCAGAAAGCTCAATATTTAGCAAATACCTTCTACAAACAAGAAACATAAATTATTCAAAATTCCATAGATGTCCCTGCATACTAAATGAAAATATATTATATGGAAGTAAAATATAAACTTCCAAGGTATGGAGTTCAGTTTGGTATCTGATTTCTCTGTATCACTGCCATATGCTACAAAACTGACAATCAATCAATCAAAAGTACTGAGGATCTAATATGTTTATCTTCACACATACAAAATCTCAAAATATATCTACATCATAAATTCTTCCTAAGGAAACAATTAAGGAATAAACTACCAAAATGAGGGTCTAGACCAACAATTTTGTTAAGAGTTACTCCAATTCAGAAAGTTCTTTGACAAGAGGTTTGCCACAGGCTTTGTTGAGTTTGTTCAGTTTGGATATAAAATGGAAAAGACCAGAAGGTAACTATTCTGGGAGAAAAAATTGTTGTATTTGAGTATATGAAATACACATGAATAATCTGAAATAGATAGAAAACAAGGAATTTTTAACTCCTTATACACCAATGAGCTCAGCAATGATAAAATATTTTATTATAAAATGTATTTACCACTTATTTTTCCAAATATTATTACATAAATGTACTAAAGGATGAGGGCAGAAAAGGAATAGCAGTATGTGGTTGAGCTAATTCATGAGCTATCATTATGAGAAAACAACTGTCCCCAAATGGCAGTGGCAGATTAGGTTTATAAGCACATTTTTAAAACCCATTTGATCAACACTAGAGTAATATCTAGGGGAACAAGATTATGGATGGGTATGGAAAAAAGAAGGAATTGTTCCTTTCATTATATGTCTTTTAATACCATTGGACTTTTATACATGTATAATATTACTTCAATTAAAATAATCATTAAAAATAAAAATAAAATGTTATCCTTAGTAAACAAAAGTACTACATAAGTAAAAAGATTCATTTTAGTATCCCAGGAACAAGAACAGTAATGTTAGGTGATATATCTGTTAATAGAATGAAAAATTTTCAATGAGCAATATGTATATGGATTTATTGTATCAACTTCCTTGTATGGTAATAGGTACAACACTCTTTAAGATGTTCATGCCTTCCATTTCCTTTTAATGCTTAAAGAAATCCAAACCTTTAATATTTACTTTGCCAATAAATTTCAATATCTTAACCCAGATTTTTTTTTCACTCAGAGGATTTTAGAACTTGATTTACTTGTATCCTTTACAAAATTATACCTGGAATTACTGTCAAAAATTATCTTGGTACTCATTAAATTGAGTCAAATGTTTTCTGATTTTCTTGACATTAAATTTAATATGATAGTTTCAGTTTGATTAGAACACCATTTGCCTTTGGAAATATCATATCTTTTTGCTTCTCACAATAATTAAAATTAATCAGAACTTTCCTTTTCATGGTCTTGAGATTTAATATAAAATATGCTGGAGGCCTGGGATACTCTATGAGGGAAATACTCCTTTATTATAATTTTTTCCCTTTGAAAGATGAAATATATTTTTAGGAACAACTCAAACTTTCAATTAATAAACTGTGCAATATAAAAGTTATGCAGTATTGATATCAGTCATGGCCTGAGATTTTGAAATCCCTAGGGAAATATTATAGAAGGAAATTTCTTACATGTTGGTAATTTATATATCAAGGTAATATATTAAAATATACTTTATGAAAATATAAATTCATATTTATTGGAATTAGAAGCCCTCAGAAAAATATGCAAATTAGGAACTGAAACAGTTAAAATCTAATGGTAATTATTTAATGTACTTGAGGAGACTTTGGTCTTATGAATATAAGACAATATTTATTTTAGAAAAATTAAGACCATGCAAGGAAATGCATAATAAATTAACCAACCACAGAATCTTTATATATTATTATATCAAGTAGTAGAGAAAACTATGCCGAACTCACCTTAATGTTTCCCTAGAAAACTGAAGAAACACTTATAAATTGCATACTAAGTTTGTCTTCTATCTCAAGCCCTATTGCAGATTGTTTTTGCTTGTTATATAGCTATAATTTTTACTCCCCAAACCAACTTTTCTCATTTTTCTATTTAGCTTACTTCACAATTGTCTATGATATATAGGAAAAATTAACTAATCTAGAGTATTAATTTGTTCAACACTTGCCAATGAGAGTAATACTGAAATATTTCTGAAGCTATATCTCTCTTCAAATTTAAGATTAGAAAGACCTTGAATTTCATAACTTAGAACAAAGAGCCTTCACCTCATTGTAGAGAAATCTTTTCCTCTCAGAATGTCCGCTATATGAAATAAACTCATTCAGGCACATTATGTTAATGCTAAAAATAAGAATTGATATTTTCTGAGAGCTTCATAAATTCTGAGCAATGGTATTAGCTTTTCCACTCCTCACTCTCAACTTCTGAGTTAAGTGTTTTTTTTTAACCTCTTTTACAGATGGGAAAAATTGTATACAGAGAGATTAAGTGGCTGCTGCATGTTCTTCAGATGCATGCCATTGGCTTTAAACCCTACTCAAATGGTCATTGTGCCATATGGTACCTTTAAATAAAACCTTACAATTAAGGACTGACATTGTGCATCAGGTTTCCCTAATGTTTTGGTTGTCACATTTGGAAATGCTATCCAGCACACTGACTTCTTATGCTCCATGAATCCTGTCCTCTGTTCTGCTTCAACCATTTACTAGATGCAAACACTAGAGGTACCTTCAAACAGAACGCCACCATCTTCATTGCAAACATGCCTCTCTCCAACCGGCACTTCCTAACTTTAAGTCTCACTCCTGCTAGTATCTTGACTCCAAAAATTTTTTGACTTTTTGGGAATAAAATACATTTATTTTGTGAACTTTTCCTTATTTCTTATCTGCTTCATATCACTGCTTCCCTTCCTTCCAAGAGGAAATCCCACAGTGTCTGTTAAAGTACTCCCACTATGTCCTCAACTACTTTGTCACTGCCTACTTTTATCACATCTACCTGAAGTAACCTTGAAACTGTAATTCCCACCCTTTTCCTACTCTGCACCTGAACATAGGATAATGTACCTGAACTGAGGTAACAAATCCAAAACCCAACACTACACAAAAAATACTCACAATCATGCCATCTACTCTCACTGTATATTTTTATTTTATTTTCTTTATTTTTTTATTGTTCAAATACATTTGTCTCCACCTTCCCACCACCGCTTTCCCCTGCCCCCCTCCCCCACCTCCCTCTCTCAATCCTTTCCCACTTTGGCTTTGTCGATGGGTCCTTTATACATGTTCCTTGACTTGACCCTTCTCCTCCCTTTCCCCAACCCCCTTTCCTCTTGATTCTGTTGGTTTCTTCCTTTTTTTTTTCCAATGTTGCTGGTTATATTTTCCTTACTTGTTAGGTTCCACTTATAGATGAGATCATATGGTATTTATCTTTCATCCTCTGGCTTATTTCACTTAGTATAATGCTTTCCAGTTCCATCCATGCTGTCGCAAAGGGTAGTAGCTCTTTCTTTCTTTCCTTCTGCTTTAAACACTTCAAATTGTCCTTAGTGTTGCCCAGTAAACATTCTACATTTCCAAGCCCACTAATTTACATAAGTATTTCACATCATCTCACCTATGTAAAAACTTCAAACATCTTTTCACTTTCAACTGTTAACCTTGCAGTCCATTCTCACAGTACCACCTCTGTTCTGCTGCATCTGTGCCTTCTCTGCTGTTACTGCTCCATATAATATATTCCCTTTTGCAATAAAACCACCCTTTTCCATTTACCGAAATATCTTTTTAGCCAGTCTACATATGTGTAATTTTTTTTATCTTAATTCTTTTCTCTGGACTCAACACTCTTCTAGTGACACATCACTTTTTCTGCTTCCTTTCCAATTGTCCTCCTGCCACTTTTTCATTAACTATTTGAATCGGGCTTTTAACCCACAACTTCACTGAAACCATTCCTGTCAAGGTTACCAATGATCTCAACATTGTTAAATCTAATTGCCTATTCTCAGTCTTCATCTTACTTGGTCAGCAGCAATTAACACAATTGATCACTGATTTTGCTTTCATTTGGCTAAGGGATATTCTACTTTAATTTTATTCCTGCTTCATTAATCATTCCCATCAGTGCCTTATGCTAGTTCCTTCTTATCTCCTTGATCTTTAAATGCTGGAATTCCCTCGGGCTCAAGTTTCGGGCATCTTGTCATCTCTGACTTCACTCAATTCATTCTTTGGCTTTAAAAATCATTTATGCACAAATGACACTCTAATGTAGGCCTCTAGCTGTACCTCTCCGCTATACTTTAGATGCATATATGCAAAGTTTTCAATACCTCCATTTGTATAGTTAATTGACCTCTTACACATAACATTACAAAATCTAAATGCTCATTCTTGTTATCTAAACCTACTCTTCCAGTTTCTTCCTTTTCAGTTATTTTAGTGGGGTATGAGAAAAATGTTGAAGTCTCTTGACTGTTTCTATTTTTCACACTTTATGACCAATTTTTCAAAATAAATCTGCTTTTAAAATATGTCCATAATATAACAACTCTATATGACTTTCATTTATTCCATCCAATGTGTTCTAGCTACCATCATATCTCCACTATTCTCAGTGCTACAGTTATATTAATATAACTTATATAACTTATATTTTTAAAGTATAAGAGTAAGCATGTCAAACTGCTCAATATCCTCTAAAGAGTTTTCATACAATGATAATAAAAGATAAATACAATGAGATATAATGTTCTGCAGAACAAGACACTGGCTGTGGTCAGATATTAACTACTGCACTCTCTCCCTGGCACACTCTTTCCTTTCAAAACATCCATACAATGTCAATAACATGGTTAGATGTTCCTATCAGAGGGGCTTTCCACTTGCAGTTCTCTCAGCTTTCATTTTATATCCATGACTCATTCATTGCTTCGTCTTTTCTAGATTTCTACCTAAATGTCAGCAAACTCTTCAAGTCCTTCGTGCTGCCTACACTCTTCCTTGTTTATTTTTTTTTCTTCCCAGGACTCATCACCACCTAACATACTGTATATTTTACTTTTCATTAGTGCTCTATCAGTCAACCTCATGAGGGTGTACACTGTAAGGACAAGAAATATGAAAATTTTTCATTGTTTTATCTTCATTCGTAGAAAAATGGTGTAAAAATATAGAAAGACACATCAATTAATTAGAACAAAATATGAAACAATACAGTAAGGTAAGTGCAGATTTCACTAATGAAACAAACCAAAACCCAATATTAAGAACTGAGGAACCCTGCATAGATGAAGTAGAATAAAGAATAAAAAAGATGGGATGACTTGAAGATATCCACTAGTTTCTCCCTCTTCCCTCCTGCACATGACGTTGGTAGCCACTTAAGGAAAAAAAAAGATAGGTGCTGGAATATTCTTTAAATATTAATTACTTATTCATGTATAAAATACCATCAGAAATTCTGGGGAAAAAATAGTTCAATACAATGTGCCATAGCTTTTCAATTAATGTTTAGAGAGTTCCCGAAAGGGCCTGGCAAACCTTTTCCAATGCATCTTTTAAAAAAAGGTATAAAACTGATAATGGGAAAGAATCGAGAAGCTTTTCACAATGCAGCAGCCCACACTACTGTTCCTAAGTGCTTCCAATTGTAATCCATTCTCATTTATAATAAGATTGTAAATCCTATCCCCATTTTGGCTGAGTGCAATTACTATTAATACTTCTGATCAGTGAATTGTTGTTATCAGGCATGTGCTTCTTCTGGACCAAAATATTTAGTTGCTAATATAAGACCCTCCAGAGCATTGTTTTTTCTCTAACATGCTGTATAACTGAAATATTTGAGACTGGTGAGTGTTTCATTAATAACCTTGTTTCTTACTATGATGAGTAGACATCAAATTCTCAGTATGCACTAACCTGCAGGGCAAGTGACATGATGGAAAGAAAAAAAAAATCCATATCTATACCTATATCTTTATATTCCTATATCCGTCCCTATCTCTACATCTATACTTTATTCTGAATGATAAAAGAAGGAAGCCAAGGAAACTGACACATATCTAAAAATAGATACAACTACATTTTCTTTTTAAATTATACCAGGTGAAATCATTCTTTAACTACATTTATTTTGGAATAACTATTGAAAATATATTTTGAAATACATAGGATGTTTCCAATGGTGTCAGTTATATATTTCTGCACAATAAATTCTCCAAGATTTAGCAGCTTAACAGAGCAAAAATGTAGTATTTTACAGGGTGTGGGTCAGGAATACAGAAGCAGCTTAACTGGGTCCTCTGCCTCTGGGCTGCAGTCAAGAGCTGGGTTCATCTCAAGGTTTGCCTTAGGGCAGATCTATTTATAAGACCATCCATGTGGCTGTTTGCAGGCCTTGGGCCCTTCCTGTCAGTTCCTTACTGGGTGGGCCTTTCTATAGGGTAGCTCATAACATCCTAACTGGCCTCCCTTCTGAGCAAGCAAGAAGGGCAGTGGGAGAAGGTGAACACAAAAGACACAGACTTTAACCTAATCTCAGAAGTGACATTATTTTTACCATATTACATTTGCTAAATATCAATCATTAAGGGCAAATACCAGCAAGTAGGAGTCACTGGAGAGGATTTCAGAAGCTGCCTACCAAGCTTTGGTAGACCCTTTACTAGTCTCTGACCCATCTCTTTGGTCAGCTGGTACTTAAATTGTTTTAAGCAGGTACTCTAAAGCATAATATATCATTCAGTACCTGTCTTTTTAAATCCATTGTTTTTTTTAATTAAACTCAATATTCAATATTTAAAAGAAAAATGTAATCTCTCAATATTAAAAAATTTAAAGTAATAATGTAAGCTGCATATACCTCAAAGATTTCTGATCTATAAAATGTTGCATGGTAGACTGTATTCCTTAGAGATTAATACTAGTCAGTCAACTTCTAATTATTTATTCTTTCCTTCAAATCAAGAGAAGGGGTTCAGAACAGTCCTTCCCAGCATGTGTCACTTTAGCCTGTCAATTATTTTGAGCCAAAGACAACTGAGACCCTACAAACTCTCATAAACTTTGGCCTCTCCCTTGAAGAATTTAAATTAGAGGCCTTGCTCATAATAACAGTTGTAACCAGGAATAACTTTTTATAACCTAGGGCAGGACAAATATCTAATTCTGAATATCTGCTCTTCTTACCGTGCTACAAATGATCTTTCCCTCCTCTGAAGCCTCAAGGTGACTAACCTCACTCATCCTTAGCTCCGAATGTCATATATACATCATTTTGCTTTCTGTCTCTGAATCTCTCATGTATGTGGGGTCTTTGATTCACATATGTGGAGTTCCTATCTGTATTTATTAAGTTTGGCTATTTTCTCTTATTAATCGGCCTCATGTCACTTTGATTATTAGACCAGCCTAAGGACTCTAGAAAAACATAGAAGGGTAGAGGAAAGTGTATTCCACCTTACACAAGTTATCTAAGTTACAAAACTTGAAGCATGTTTTATGAACCCATTGTTATGAGCTCTATGACATCTGAGTCAGTATCCTTTTTTGTTCTAATGGCTCTGTTTTTCCATCATAATTTAAGCATAAAGTCCCTAAGTGTAAAGTGTAATTACTTGGGGAAAAACTGAGGAAATTATACAAATAACATGTAGGCACAGGACAGGTAATTCAGAGAGAGTGTTTTGTGGCAATCTGTACTCTGAGACGAGAGTAATTATTTAAAAATTGAAAGGATTGATACACAGATATCTATAGTAATTCCACTGGTGAATTAAAAATAAAAATCCATGCCTAATTCAGTTGAGTGGTATTGTCATTGTTTCTAGTATGCTTTGGGAATTACTAATTACTCCCAGGACTTCAGATAATATTATCTCTGTCTGACTCACCCCTTCTAAGCACTGTGCCCTTGTATTCACTTTCTTATCAAATATCACTACATGGAAAATTCATAAATCCTTCAAAGTCTAAGTATCACAAATTTTGAAATCCTTCAGTAGGTTTTTAAATTATGTTTAGAAAACAAAAGCTTGTAACTCTTGGCATGACCTAAAAGGTTCTGCCAATCTCTCCATTCACATTTTACCACTGTTCTCACTCTTTCTTTACATGATACACACACTGACCTTTGCTTCTGTTTCCCAGAGTCTCTTCAGTATGTCTCACAAGGGCGATTATAATGATCTTGAGCAAAGAGTGAACAATTAATTTGTATTTCACATATTCAAAAGACAGATGCTATAGAGTGACTGACTCATGGTAATGAAAAAATTATTTGATACAATGATTTTCAACCATTTTCATCTCATGGCACACATAAATAAATTACTAAAATTCTCTGGCACCCCAAAAAATATTTTATAGTTTTCCTGATCTGACATAAAAAATAGATATAATTTTGATTCCTTCATACCAATCGTCTATCGTGCTGCCTGTTGTAAGTTTTTTGACAATCTAAGGGAAAAGATGTCAGTGCCCTTAACTAAATAGTTAGGTATTTCATGTTTTAAAAATTCTTGCTGCACAACAATGTCCCACAGCATACCAGGGGAACATCACTGATAAAGTAGATAGTTCTAAATTAAAAGGGGGTTATAAACACATATATATGAATATATACAGACACATGAATATATGTATATATGTATATGTAAATATCTATATGTGTAAGTGTGTATTAGAAATCAAGCTTAATTAGGGAAAGAAGCTTTCTTACTCTTAAAAATATCAAACAGTATTTGAAGTGGATAGAAAAGTGGTTTTCACTTTTTGGAGATAAGTATAGAAAATCCTCATAGAATTGTAAGATTTATTACAATTATTCTCTTATGAAAGTTTTATCTTTTAATTGGTATTGGATACCTCACAGTCGCTGTCACTTAATTATAAAATCTGAAAATATTTTAAGAGGTTTTATTCTGAATTGAAAATTCCGCATAAAAATAAATTGGTATTATTTTTAAATCCTAAAGCCTGCAGTTTCATTTGTTACTTGGTTTCACATACAACAAGGTCTGAAATAAGAATAAAAAACAGTGGAAGTGACAGATGAACATAGGGGAAAAATAATTTATTTGAGGGGAGAAAAATAATCCTACAGATTTGAGTGAATAAACCATGTTTATAATGTTTACTTTCCCACATGGTTCTCACTATCCTCACTTAACCATATGTAACTCTTGAGTCTGGCAAGTGAAATATATATTAACAAATGCTCCAGTGTGCTTGAAAAGAAACCACTTATATTTGTTTATCTCTAAATCAGCTATCTCTGGAATAAAAAAAAATTAATTACATTCTCAAAGAGTTTTTGCCATTTGTGACTTAATGAAAGTGTAATGGCACAGAAACTTCATCTCTTTAATATAATTTTTTTCTCCTTTTTTATGATTTAATCTTTACTGTATTTTTCCATTACCATTTAGTCCCCATAAGTCCCCCTCCCCCCAGCAATTGCCACATCATTGCCCACAGCCATTTGTCCTTTTCCTTTTTGCTCAATCCTTTCTTTCCTTTTGATTCAAACTATCCTCATCCAGCACCCTGACTCACCTGCCTCCTTCTCCCTTGCATGAAAACTCCCTTAAATCATTAAGCCCTCAAGACAATGAGATTCTGGTCTGCAAAAAATATCCTTAGGAAAAAGCCTTGGATCTCTTGACCACAGAGACAGAGTTTCAACTGAAGAAAATATTTAAGCCTCAGCTGTAGTCCGGAAAAGCAGCCAGACCAGATGAAGCAATTCCATGGCTCACATCAGGATGAGATGCAATGATCAACTACCCCCTACTCTAGCACAGACCAATCAATAGAGATCATGACCCTGACCATGACCCTAATTCCCTTAGTCACTATGGTTAGTGATTTTTCCCCTACATAACCCATCCATTGGAAGGCATCAGGGAGCCAGTTCTTTGAGCTAATCACCCGTGACCCTGGGTGTAGGCCACTTACTCAGCTTTCTTTGCTTCCAGCTCCTGTTTATGCCTTATTGGCCTTTGATCCACACAGGCAAATGGACTCCTCTAGTCCAGTAACAAAAGTAGATTTAGATTTTCCTCCATAATACAACACAGGAATATTGTTAGTAAATTAGAGAATAACATGAACACTGTACTAAAATTATCTGAAGTGTCTATAATTGCAGCCCATCTTAGGTAACAAAAGCTTTTACATACAAAATGTTAAAACTTATAATACTGAAAACTTTAATAATCATATCATATATTTTAATATTCATAAAGCTATTATAGAACACAACAGTTTCTCTTCAGTGCTGGTACATTAAATGAATTGAAATTGATTTGTTATTACAGATTAAAATAAACTATAACCTAATATAGATAAATAACTCCCAAATATGTCTCCTATCAGCTGTATTTTTGTGTTTAGTATTGGCTGAACATTTGATGGAATGGAAGGTGGTTCTTTACAGAACCATGAAGCAAATAACATAACCATCTCTCATTTGTAAATTCTTCTGTCTACTGCTACTTGTGCAAAATCTCTTACCTCAATGTTTCTCTGCAGGCTCTCTTCCTCCTCAACTATCATTTTACCAATTCACTCATGAGTTTATCTTTATCCCTTAAATTCATCACATTTCTTCTTGCTGTATTCTAAATTCTATTGTTTTCTTATACAGAACATTTTAGCCAATTCTTTGTTTCACTGCTCTTTGAAAGCCATGCCTTATGAGCCTTAGATTTTTTAATCAAAAACCATTATCAAAATCCAATGTCTTGCATGCTCAAGATAAATTACAAAAATTATTTTTCTTCCCTAACACTTTCCTTCTTCCCAGAGAATATCAGAATCATTCTTTTTATTGGCTCTATAGTTTTTTGTCTTTTCTATAATCTTACATAATCAGACTCATACATTACTGTAGCCTTATCAGACCAACTCCTTTTACTTAGCAATATGTATTTAACATTCCTCCATGTCTTATCATGGCTTGCACTGTGTATGCTGAGTGATATATCATTATAAGTGTACCGTAGTTTATTTTTTTATCTACTGAATGACATCTTTATTGTTTTCAGTTTTAAGTAATTACACGTGAAGTTGTCATAAATATTTGTGTCCAGACTATTGTGTGGACGTAAGTTTTCATCTCAGTTGAGTAAGTACGTACATTGGAGACCTGTTAACATGGTAAAAAGTGTGGTATATGAGGAAGAAAGACCATTTTATAATCCTACATTTAAGTGTTCATCTTAGAGTGGACCTATGACACTGGTTTACTGTTTCGCAAGAGCTTCTCAACCTTTCTCCTCCCTTAGTTGAAGCAGAAAGTCTAGAGAGGACTAGAGTCCTGCAATATCTTCTCCCCCAAGTTTAGAAAAATCTTCTCCTTTCCTTGGTAGGCATGTATTATGAAGGTCCATGAGAACCTGTTGTGCCTCCTGGAAGTAAAATCAGCAAAACTGAGGGTTGCTTATATTATTAGGTCCCCAGGAGTTTTTAACCCTCAAACTGATCACATTCAGCTTCCAGCAGTTGAAGTTTACTGAAGTTACTCTGTAGGTGTTCTCTATGGGCTTCATAACTTCAACTTAGGGTAAACTGATCTATATTCTCTGCATTTATCTTTCTCTGCCATTTTCAGGATGGTCATTTATACCATGACCTCAATTCTCTGATGGATTTAAGAAATGTTGATTTTCAGTTTGTTCAGCATTTTTTCGGTTGTGAAAGTGTAAGCAATGACTCACTAGTTCTTTACATGCTGGAGTAAAAATTGAAAATCTTTCAAATGTAGTTTTAATAACAATATATTTTTCTCTTTCTCTCTGATTAGAAGAGCATGTGAAGAAGGAAGCTCCTGTTGACCAAAACGTTCTTAATGTTTCCTCAGCCTGACTAAACTTTTGGAAGGCTTCTTCTTGACTCTAGGCCTTGGTCCTCTTTTTCTTAGAACATTTGCTTTGAAAAGACATTATTGTAAATTCTTCCTCTGTTGCTTAGATATGTAAATTTAAAAAAAAATCTCTTGCCAGTTTTGCAGCCAAAGAATGTCTTTTGTAAGGACCCGGAGGTATCCTTTTGGAATATAATCTTAAATGGAGATAAAACCCCCTCTCCCTGTCCCTGTGGGAGAATAGGAGCATACTTCAGAATTTCCTTGCTCTAAATTGTACAATTACTTCCTGTCACAAAGAGAAAGTTGACTTTTCCTTTGGGTAAATCCAATTAGTAAACACAAATCGTCTGTGTTCTTCCTCTTACCTCATTGCTTAAAAATCTTTGTACTCTTTGTTTCAATTAAGTCAAGGTCAGACTGAGTTCTGATCTCTCTTTGCTATTGCAATCATGCACATATGTGTATATGTGTGTGTGTGTGTTGTGTGTTTATGAGCAAGTGGGAGAAGATGGAGAAAAATAGGTACACAATGGTGACTGACTAGCAATAGAACTTGAAAATGTGTTACAACTTCCACAGATTACATAGTAAATATAACAGTACAGTGGAGCTCTACATGTCTTTATAGAATCAAGTTTTCTAAGAGTAATTCAATATCTAAAAATATAAGTGAATATTAAAGTTTCATGAATAAATTAAGTAATTACCTATTTATTTCATTGTCTAATGTGAAAGGCTTTGGTCATTTTTTAAGTTTGATAATACTGCCTCAAATTCCTCACATTTGTTAAATTGAACCATAAGAAATGGTTCAATGAAAAAAAAAAGGTACAATATTCAAAAATTTATTTGGGTCAAGCTAAATACAATGTAATTAATGGTCTTTCCTTCTGCCTGAGTAGTTCTGTTGGTTAGAACTACTAACCAATATCAGGTGACATAAGCCAAGGTTGCAGGTTCAATGTCTGGTCAGGGCACATATGAAAAAACAACTAATGAATGCATAAATAAGTGGAACAAATCCATGTTTCTCTCTCTTTCTCAATCTTCCTCTCTTTCTCTAAAATCAATACATAATTTTTAAGTGGTCTTTCTCGAAGAGTAATTTTAGAAACCACTTCATAATCTAGTGTTTTATATAAAATGTAATAAATTATTTAAAATTTATTAAGTTTATTATTAATTGTGCCCCAATTATATTAATGTCATAACTTTATAAACAAAAATCACCTTAAAATAATTCCTACTTTTATTCCTCCCCAAATCTATCCTCATGTGTGAAAAGAGATTGTCTCCCAATTAGCATCTAATATTCCAGAGACACACAGAACAGATGCATGTTCTGCTGAATATAGACATAAATATGCACTTCAATCATTTGTTTCTTACCTACTTTTCCAATTGTAAATTGTGGTCTTTTTAAATTAGAGTACACAACAGATGGTGAAGAGTTAGTTTAAAGTGATGTTTCCTTTAATATAAACTACCGTGCCAAGTGATTGTATACTACAGCAATTTATCCTTTCACTACACCAATTTATTTACTGCCTTAAAAATATTGGATTAAATGGGCATTTCAGCCACATTTTCCATGTGAGTATGGCTTTAAACAGAATGTCACTGTAGTGTGCTCACCCTATCTAAAGAAAGAAAGAACGATGTGTGCTGTGAGCCTAGCAAGAAATCACACTCTATAAAATGACAAGATTCAGCATGATAAAAAATTCAATTTCTGTCCTCACTTTCCTTTATAGGAAAAGAGATCTTACATCTCAAGGAATATAATAATAATACGATTTTAACTGAAATGAGTTTCAGAGGCAGGAAACAACTTCCTAAACTACTCTGGCTTCTTCTTGCATATGTCATTATGATTGTAAATAATGAAACAGAAATATATATTCACATACATATCACAGAGACAACAGTATGGGTGATTATTCAATGGGGTTTTGATGAATGGGTGCCAATAGATTTAATTATAGATCTTTCAGTATTTCTCCATGCACATATATAAAAAACAATATACACATATATTACTTTGTGCAAAAGTGTTCACTTTTCCAAAAATAATGTGATTATGATATTATGCTTTAGGACACATTCAATGAAACTCACTTTAAAAATGTTTTGAGTTCATTATTTATGCATCTATACAAAGGGATTTGAAATGATAATCTTTTTGTGGTTAATAGCATAATGAAGTAAATTTTAAAGGAAATGAAAAATTAAAACACATTACAACAGTGAAAGTAATTTGATCTTTTTACACTTTTAATGTAAAAAGATCTATATAATGTAATTTTTATCACATTAATGTGTAGAGGTTAAAAATGTCTTATATGTGCAATTGAAAAGATAATTCAAATTCAGCTATTTTCCTAGTATTAATAATTTAAGTATAACCATCCCCAGATTATTTTTCAAACCATGAAATTTGTCATAAGTCTACTGAGGTGTGTGGGGAGCCACTGAATTCATCTTGTACAAGAGATATCATTGCAAATATATTTATTTCTGTCTGAAAATATTTTGAAGAATCCTTTGGATTAATGTCTGCTGTAACTTTTTTGAGGGGGGCTGAACTCAGTAAACATACATACAGGAAACATCTATATGTATTAGAATAATTGCCTTTTCCTAAATGGCTGTCTTTGTCTATTTCCATGGTCTTATGCTGCCTGATCTGAGAGGCCCTCCTTTAGGTCGTTTGTTGTGTGCCAATGTGTGACTCACTTACTGGCCCTGCAGAGCCCTCTGAATGGTCCAGCTTTCAAATTCTATGATTTGCTTCCTGACTAACCTCTTTGAACTTCCTCAGCTCTTACCCAGCCCCACACAGTGACATACTCACTGCTGTAGTGGACTCTGTTCCAACAGACCACCTCAGATGGGTCCACATCAAGAAGACCAACATTCAGCTCCTTTTCTGGATGTACACTTGTCTACCACAGGCTCACACTTTCTTAGCATGATAATTACAGGTGATATAGACTTTTCTGTTGTTTTTCTTTCTTCATTCCAGCCATCACAGGAAGTTCTAGCTGGTCACTACCCTCACGATTCTTCAGTCATTTTGTTGTTGTTATAATACACGGCAACCAATTTCAAAGAACAGATGGTGACTTCTTCAAAGAGCTTTCTCACTAATTTTCTCTCTGGTTATACAAAATTTATTGCTCACTCAGCAAAGATCTAACCAGGAAGCAAGATACCAGTTTTCTCTTTGTGAAGATAGCTCCTTCTCCCAACCAATTTTGTTTAAAGTGGGGTAGAAACATCTCTGGAGAGAAGAGGAGGGATGTGGAGTCATATCCACTAGGCCAACACATCACAGATTCTAGACTTGTCCTTCTGCATTTCCTTCTCTTACATAGGCTGGAAGTAATCAGAAAACCATTATATGGACCTTTTTATACTTTACTTTTGTACATCTTTCATGAATGGGTCTAGTACTTCTCTTTAAAATAATGTATATATATACCACACATTATTTCAAAATAACAATGACATTTAAAACCGCTGTGCCATTGCATAGGTTTTTGTTGTTAATATTTTACTTGTTTAGTTTTGCTTTTTCTACCCAAACACTACACCAGATTTTTAAAACATATTTTTAGGTTTGTTTATAGTAACTAAAGTGTTTTAGAACACTTCATTGACAAAGATTATGTCCTAGTTTCTAAAATGCACTTGGCAGTGAAAAATGTTTTTGAAAACTGAGACAGCAAAATCTGAAAGATTAAGCATTTATATTTTAAATGTTGATATAATACTTCCAAAACTCTGCAAAATATAATCTACTAAGCAGATCACAATTTTGTATTTGAATGGAATTTATGGTAAATATAGTTTATAACTATTAGATAGCAATACATATCTATACACAGATGCATTTAAATTTACCTTCTTAAAAGTCATATTTACACTGAATCAATAAAAATAAGATTTGATTTTGGGGTGGTAGGCACACAATGCAATATACATGTGATGTATCATATATATACTTGACACTTATATTTATTTTTCAAATTCTTCAATTTAAAAATAAATAAAGCTTATACAACATTAAAAATATTTAAAAATAAAAAATTGTCAGTAGAATGTTATGCCTTGTAATTTTTTTCTACAAACAAAATTATTTTTTAAGAGATTATGGAATGAAATGCACAATTTTTTTAATGCATTTGGAAAAGGATTAAATAATTTGTTCTTAGTTTATTCAGGTTGCTATAACAAAAATACTGGACTGGGTGGTTTAAAAACAGCAAACACTGATATATCACAGTTGAAGGTTGCGAAGTCCAAGACCAAGGTACCTATGGATTCAGTGTCTAGTGACAGCCCACTTCCTGGTTCAGAGAAGGCTATCTTTTCACTGTCCTCACTTGATAGTGAGGGGGTGGGATCTCTCTGAGACCTCTTTAACAAGAGACTAATCCAATTCATAAGGACCCCGCTCTCAAGACCTAATTGGCTACCAATACCTCCTTCCTCCTCAATTCTTTCTAATGCTATCAGCTTGAAGGTTAGGATTTCAACTTATGAATCTATTTCTGGGGACACAAACAATTCACTCTATAGCTGTATGGTTGTTTCATTTCTCAGGTTTACTCTATTTTTCTTAAAAAAAGAAAAACTGAAAATGAAATATTTGACATATATATACTTATCAAGTTTTGTAATTTGTGATAATTAATATATAATATTTATGCAATTTGCGTGTGTGAAAAAAGTCACTGGCAAAGGGAGTATGTTGTATGTATTTTGGCTATAGATTATTGAATATTGTGCATTATTTCAGCTCTTGATATCAATATTTACTAAAGTTTATGACTCCAATGTATAAAACACAGCTTTAAAAAAGTTTCTTTTTTAGAGACCTCTTCAAGATCACACTATATATAATAAAAAGCCATGTAGCTACCAATGCCATCAAAATGAAGTAAAGAAGTCCAAAGGTAGAGTAGTTTACCTTGATAAGTAAAGAAATAGATGTTAAATATGTCAATACCATACAGCCAACTTATGAATAAAAAATGAGAAAACAAAAGAGAAAGCTTTCTGAAAAAGAAAAACCTACGTGTGTGTGCATGTAAAGCATAAGGAAAAAAGGTTTAATAGAAATGTAAATTTCATAAAAATAATATCTGAAAAACAGCATATTTTGTTAGCATGATATTTTTGGTAGAAAAATATTTATCATACATTTTCATACATTATTAATCAATATTCATATATAAAAAAATGTTCAGGCTGACCATGTCTAACCTGAATTTGAAAATAAATACTCCCACAATATACAGTTTTCCTTCTATTGAAAAATACTAGAGTTTTAATAATTACTTGGTGTTGTTGATTTATATCATTGAATTTATAACCACAAAATAGATATGTACAATGCACTTAATCATGTATAACAAGAGTTGGCCTAATTTTAGTTAACAACTAACACTTTAGAAGTTGGGTCATTATGGATAACTGTTAGCAATTAGATATATAAATATTTACTCCTTGACACTATTTTGATTCCTATAGTCCAATCAATGATAGAATTGTTTTATTCAGTCTCTCATTTATTCCTTATACCTCTAATGAAAATCAGTAACTATGCCATTCTGGGGCAATTCTAACAGGAAGAATAAAAACTTGATTATGAGATTATGCTCTGGAAACAGAAACTGAACTTGAATAACACAAGGAATTAGGCAAAATCAAGACTAAGTCAAAATGATAAAGACAATCCAATTCATGGAATAAGAAGTGAGGCAGCACCAGGATGAATATAAATAATATGTCAGAAATGAGTTCCAACCATATGGGACCTTTGGCAATGGCACCTTGGACAAGGGTTTGATCCCCAAAATATAAAAAGAACTCATCTTACTCCACCCAGAAAGATAAACAGTCCAATTAAAAAATGGGCAAAGGACCTAAACAGATACTTCTCTAAGGAGGACATACAGAGGGCCCAGAGGCACATGAGAAAAGGCTCAACATCACTAGCCATCAGAGAGATGTAAATTAAAACCTCAATGAGATATCACCTCACACCTGCCAATCATTAATAAATCAACAAACAACAAGTGCTGGTGAGGTTGTGGAGAAAAGGGAACTCTAGTACACTGTTGGTGGGAATGCAGAATAGTGCAGCCACTTTGGAAGACAGTATGGGATTTCCTCAAAAAAGTAAAGATGGAACTACCTTTTGACCCAGCAATTCCACCAGTGGGATTATACCCTAAGAGTCCTGAATCACCAATTCAAAAGAACCTATGCACCCCAATGTTCATAGCAGCACAATTTACAATAGCCAAGTGCTGGAAACAGCCTAAGTGCCCATCAGTAAATGAATGGATCAAAAAGCTGTGGTACATTTACACAATGGATTAATATGCAACAGAGAGAAAGAAGGAACTCCTACCTTTTGCAACAGCATGGATGGCATTGGAGAGCATTATACTAAGTGAAATAAGCCAGGAAGTAAAAGACAAACCGTATGATCTCACCTACAAAACAAAACAAACGAGCGAGCAAATTAGAACCAGGAAATAAAGAAACATGGAAATAAAGAACAAACTGACAGTGACCAGAGACAGGGGGAGAGGGATAACCAGGGAAAGAAAGGTCAGGGGCAAGTCAAGGAACATAAATAGGGGACTCATGGGCACAGACAATGGAGCAGGGATTGACTGTGGGGAGGGGCAGGGCAGGGCATGGAAGAGCAATTGGGAAAAAGGTGGGCCAATTGTAATTGAACAACAATAAAAATAAGAATAATCCAAGTTAAAAAAAATAAGTTCAACATGAAGAGTCAGACATACAGAAAATAGATAAAAAAGGAAGATGGGACACTTTAAGTTGAATATCAAAGGAATATTCAATATGCTTAAGATAGATAATTAATTTAATGACCTGCAATCAATAAAAGTCACAAGTAACATAAAAGAAAATGAAAAATAATTATGACACAGAATATAAGGAGAGAAATAATTAAATTTGAAACTTCATAGCAGCTAATGCATATATATACTTTATATTTAAATATGCTTCAATATATTTTATATATAGAATATAACTATATCGATATTTATATTGATATTGTATATATATTTATATATTTGTAATGATATATAAATATACTTATTTATAATTTATATATAATTATAAATTTATATATCATTATAAAATATAAATTTATAATTATATAATTAATTATACAATTAAATATAAATTATATATAGACTATAGATCAATATGTAGATATATATTGATATATCTATATATTTTGATACTTTATATTATGTATAAAAGACTTGAAGATCATACTTAAGGAAATGAAGTTTTATGGTAAGAATCGAGAAGCCATTGGAAGTTTGAAGAGAGGAAGTTGGAAGGAAACATTTCCATAACATGGATTCTTGTGTAAAAGTATCTAGGTTGAATCCTTGTTTTATTACTTACTAGCTGTGTGATCTTGGATCAGACATCTAATTTTCTTTGCCTCAGATTTCTCTTCTGTAAAATAAGGATCATAGTTGTACCTACTTCATAATGTTATAAAAATTAAGATCAATCATTTAATATTTGTAAAGGTCTTAAAACAGAGCCTCTAGCACAGTCAGTGCTAATTACATTCCGATAAATAAAACAAGCTAAGAAAATTGTACTGGCTCTTGGAAAATGATGAACAGTTATTGACAAGCAATGACTGAAATTTTTTTTACAGGGAACACAGATGACTGGATTGTGGAAACTTCTTATGCAATTCTTTTCGTCATGCCTGAGGCAAATAATCATACATTAGGGATTTCTGTTATCTAAGATTACTTTAGTCAAAAAAGAGCCTCTCATGTTTCATTTTGGGTTTGACAAAGTTGTTTGAATATCAGGTAACCTCTGATGGATTATGAATTTATCCAGATGTCTAGCAATTTACCTGATACTAGTCAAAACTTATGATCATAGATGGGACTCAGTGATGAGTCAGCCGTTCTAACATGATACAGACATGAGGCAAGCTGGAAAGGGATGCTGTACTAGACATCGAGATAAACTGTCAGACTTCAGCAATTATAACACACACACAAACAGACACACGCACACACAGCCTCCCACCCCATGTTGTTGCCTCTATTGTTTGCTTAAACACAAGAATAAGTCACAGATGCCTTTACCTTTTACACTAAATATTTCAGTGTTTTTTTATATATAACTATAATACCCATTCCTAGCATAAAGGCAGACAAAAGACTAATGGAACAGAATAAAGAGCCTAGAACTACACCCACACCTATATGGTAAACTGATCTTCAACAAGAGTGCCAAGAATTATGTCATGAGAAAAGAATAGTCTCTTCAACAAATGAATAATCCCAATTTGTCTGATTGTTTTCTCATAATTAAATTTCATTTAAAACTCTTCTTAACAATACCTTATAGGTGACATTATTTTACTTCCCATTGCATTATATAGCAAGTACCTAATGTCAGTTTGACTTAGTTAAGGTGGTGCCTATCTATTGCAAAATGTAACTTCTTTTAAATATTTTTTTCTTTTCCAAGTATACAGACATTATCAAGTACAAGGCTGTTTGAAATTGAGAATCTCTTCTCAACATGTCCAATAAACAGACTTCTTCCCATGAATACGCCCTCTTTTTTTGGCATTCTTGATTCAGAATTGTTTCCCACACTAATTGTGATAACATATATAGTCCAGGAGAGTTCACAATGCCAACCTGTGAGCACTCCTAATTGACCTAAATAAGAAAACATTAGCTTTATTCCTTAGAGAACAAACTTCTGCTTTAGAGAACTATGATTTACTAACAATTTTACCTGCAGATGAACTGATCTCAATCACCCCATTTTGAGCGTAACTGAATTTGGTAGTTCCCTCTCATACATTTTGATGTCCGGTTATAGATATCTCCTAAACCTGTCCTCTTTAATTTTCAAGAAGATTTCCAAAAAGAGAGAGCAAAAATAACTCTAATTTCAAATCAGAAATGACTGAAATCTGGCTCCTTCTGTAACTGGCAATCTTTCTGCCTGTGAATTAAGGCCCTATTTAATAGTACTCTCAAGCATTGCTTACATGTTTGCTCTTTATGGACACTCTTGGATCCTCACATGGCTCTCTGCCTGACAGCAAAACTTCTTAGAGCCTTTTGTTGTTATCTAATGCCTTACATAGAGACAGCTCACATCTATTGAGTGAACACAATGTTCCAGAAACTGTCCTAAGTACCATACATATGCTATTTAATCCTCATAGCATCACATGTCATTGTAATTATCTTCCTCATCTATACATGAGCAGCTCATGGCACAGGGAGGTTCTGAGTTAGACCAATGTCAGAAATGATAATTCATATCAAGACTTATTGTCTATTGAGAATCTTCCCTTAATTTCTACATTCTAGTGCCTCCTGATATGCATCCAGGCTCTATCAAGTGTTGAATAAACAACTCTTAAATCCAAGTTGGATTAATAGCTATATCAGTCTCTCTTTGCACCTATATAAAAGAGCTGATCTGAGCTTCTCCCTACTTGTTGCTTCAAACAAAAGCAAAACCACTACCCACTGCCTATGATTTTTAAAAATTAAAAAAAATCAGTAATTCTTTTAAAGATTTAACAATAAAAAAATAACAGTATACCAGAAATATTATTTATGAACTATGCTGCTGTTTAGAATTTGTTCATAGTTGGCCATTTGACTGCATTGGTCAACTCAAGCAATTATTTTTCTGTCATTGCCACAGGATTTCATACTTGCACCTGACTTCTGGAAGTCTGAACTCTAGTGTGCAAGCAAAGAAGGAAGTATCAGTTTTATGCTTACAGGGAAATCCAGAATTTAACCATCAATCCTAGAACTACCATAAAACACTTGACTCTATTTATTTTTTATTATTCTCATTTAACTGGGAAAAATAGTTATTAAAAATTTTCTGGTTAACTGAAAATGTATTCAAAATTGTTACTGCTGCTCACACATTTGCTGATCTAACTAGGTGTTGTACTGACTCCACTAATCACTGACAGGACCATTGTTAAAAAACAAACAAATTATATGTATAATGGTATATACATATACCTACAATCACCCAGGTAACTCTGCCCCCCTAGAGCCCAGATTTGGTGCCCTGTGACTTCTGGCTTTTCCAAAAACTAAAATCACCTTTGAAAGGGAAGAGATTCAGATTATCAAAGAGATTCAGGAAAATACAACTGGGCAGCTGATGGCAACTGGGAGAACTGTGTGAGGTCCCAAGGTGTCTACTTGGAAGGGGACTGAGGCATCACTGTCTTATGTGCAATATTTCTTATATCTTGTATCTTCAATAAAAGTCTCCATTTTCATAGTACAAGTAGCTCTTTCTAGAATTTTTACAAGGAAGCAAGCGAAAGTTACAGCATCAGCGAAGCAACCTTGTTTTAGGTACACATGAGTAAAGGGGGCACTGAAAACAAGATTATGTAATAGATATATTTAATTATCTAAATAAAATTTTTTTAAAAAGACTGTAGTATTATTTTTATAAGACAAAGAATTATTGGCTTTTTATACAGTTTTAAGAATTTGTTTCACCTACATAACAGATTATTGCTCAATTAAGGTCTATGTTTCAAGGCATCAACCCTTGAACAACATGGGTTTGAACTGCATGGATGCACTTATATAGATTTATTTTTCAAAAAATATTTACAGTACTATATATGTATTTCTCTTATGGCTTTCTTTATAACATCTACTTTCCTCCACCTTACTTTATTATGAAAATACGGCATATAACACATATAACACAAAATACATGTTAATCTACTGTTCCAGTAAGCCTTCTGGTCAACAGTAGTTAAGTTTTGGGGGAGTCAAAAGTTATACATGGTTTTCAATTGTGCAGGGGGTCAGTGCACCTAACCCCCATGTTATTCAAGGGTCAACTAAACTGTCAAAAGAAATTTAAGCACGCTTTCAAATAATACAATGTTTAAGTAATGCACCTGGCCATTTGAAAAATTTTAAATAGGTAAAATTTTTTTTTTAATTTTTAAGTCATGTTTGAGAAGGATTGCCAAAAATGGATTAAGGGGAAAAATAAATGATTGAAGTAATATAAATTTGACATTGATGGAGAAGTAATGTAATTGAGCAGTTAAGAGAATATGAAAGCATTTAAGGTGGAATGTTTATAGTTTAGAGAACTTGAATATGAATGAAGTTGGCAAGCATGACATTTTACTAGCATCGCCTTTGAAGCTAAGGTTAAAGCACTTTGCAGAAGCAGGTACTGATTGACCTTACTACCTACAATATGTTAATATAATATTTTATTTGAAAAGCTGAAATAAATCAGAAGAAAATATTTTCTTTGTGGAAAAGAATATAAAAAATGTGTCTTTCAATCCTTGTTACCAGCAAAGTAAAAAAACTTTTTGTCATCTTATTACGTTTCCAAATAACTTGACATTTCACTGTTTAAAGTGCAGTCAGCACTAAATATTAAGCATTCATCAAATTATAATTAGATTAAATATTTATTTCGTATTTCATGTTATAGCACTAAAACAGTAATCTCAATTACCAAAGAAAATACAGAATTCCTTAACATAAAATGTTTACAAGACAATATTTACATTTCATCCAGAATCATTTCCTCTACCTGCTTTATGACCAGCATTCCACTTGACTATGAAGAGTTGATTGCTGCTTTTCCTTTGAAATATTCTCTTCACATGGTTATCAGAACATTTAAATTCCTGATCATCCACCTACATTAATGCCTTTATTTCAGTCTTCTTTGATAGTTTCTCTTTATTTCCTTAACTTTGCAATTTCCTAGGGCTCTGCCTCTTGGCTTCTATTTTATATTTATAACGACTAACTTAATTAGCTCAGTCATATGCCTTTGTCTGTATGCTATATTGTTGCATATTTCAAATTTATATCTCCAGTCAGAATTCTCTGTATTCGAAGCGGATTAATCTGTCCAATTGTAACAGTGGAATATTATAACAGTGGGAAATTGTAACCCACCCCAACATTCTTTTGACATTGTTTCTGTAAGTGCTGACTCTAATACGTAGCTTATAGATAAAACAGCATGTTTGTGTAAGAATCCTAAGAACTGACTTCAAAAGGTGCAGACTTTGACCTTTAGACATCTCAGCTCTGGAAGATTTGCTGACTTTTACCTGTGGAGCCAGGATGACCAAATCAGGATGATACATACCAGACCATCACTTGCCTTATCAGAACTGACTACTCTTCTGCATGCAGAGAACTCTTCAACTTCTTCCCTTCATCTCTTTGCTCGGTTTCCCTCTCCCTCCTTATAAAAACCTCTGCCTCCGCTGAAATGAGGAGATAGGCTTTGAGACAATAATCTCCCATCTTCCCAGGAGATGGGTTTTGTGACACAAGTCCTCCGTCTTCCAGATGGCCAGCATCTGAATAAACCACTTTCCTTTACATCAGCACCTGCCTCTTGAGCATTCGCTTTCCCAGTGGCAGGCAGCTGGACTTGTGTTCATTCGGTTACACAATTACCTCCTAGATATTTTCAACCTTATATAATTTCTTACTCAACAAAAATTAATGTGCCCTGAACTGAACTTCTCTTCTTCTCCATCTTTACGCCTGTGTTTTGCACAATTTCCCCTTTCTCAGTCAGTAAAAACCTCATTTCCAAGTAAAAACCTTCGCAACAGGCTCAACCCCAATTCTTAGAGCTTACATATGCCATTTCAGCCCCTCATTTTGTTTGTGTTTTGGAAAAAAAATTAAAAAGCTAGTCCCTTCTTACCATGTACACTATTTCCCCAATGCAAGCCACAACCATTTCTAACTTGTATTAATGAATTAGAAGGATTCAAGTCTTCAACCTAGTCTCAGCACATCAGCCAGAGTAATCTTGTCAAAACAGAAGTTAAAATGTATCACTTCTTAAAAAACTCTACAGCTTTCTCTGGAAATTACAGTAAAAATCCTTTCAACCATTTACCTCCTCGATTTCTCCGTTCTTCACATGCTATGCTTCTTCTGCAACAGTCCCAGCTCATTTTTGTTCATCAAACATTTAAATGGTTTTTCATGGAAAAACAATAGAGAATTAAATTCATGAGGATCAGATAAAATGATACATATTTAATTATATGACACATTTCCTTTCATGTAATGGACAATCATTTTATTGTTGTTTACCTTTACTGTATTTTAAAAAAGCATGTTTAAGTCACAGAAGTACATGCCATGGTTTAAAAATATAAAACTTTATTCTTATTTCTAATTTTTGGGATAATAATAACAATCTGAAAAGATTTATGTGAATCAAGAAAACTAAGATATTTAGATAATTGTTAGTTGATGAAGAAGTAGGGCTGCTTAACTTTGTTGAAGATGAAGAAAAACAAAATTTCTGCTCTCTTTCTTATGTTACTTCCCCTGGAATTAAGTAGTTATTTTTGCATCTTAGTTTAGATGAGAAATTATATTAAAATGCTAATATTTCATTTTTCAATTCTTTTCTCTAAAAATGATTCATAAAATATATTCAATAGGGCATTTTATGTAATATTTTATATTTTATCAATGCATTGTCATTTCTATACATTGAAAACAAAAGACATAAGCTATGACACATAGACATGGACATAGAAAAAATGTAGAACTATATCTGGAAGGTACTATGTGTTATGAAAGGAGTAACTTGTAGTAATAGCAGCAGTAGAAGGGACAATAGCAATAGTGGCAGTTGTCCCCTTAGACTCAGCAGGGTTAAAGACAATAACAATGTGGTTTATTCTCTGGTCTATAGCATCTAATAGCTCCTTAAAAAGGTTTGAATAAATGAGTAAGTTAATTAATGGGTGGGTAAATAAATGTTTAAACACATAACAAATGGTAGACTATATTCATTCATAACTCCTCCTGAGAAATACCTGAATTTGGAGGAATATGGTCAGGTTTAGTTTTCACCTAATCTTCAAGAAAATGAGGGGTGTTTTTTGTTTTTGTTCTCGTTTTTTTGTCTCAAAGAACTAGAAGCAGTATGAATAATAGCATCCATATCAATATATTCCAAGAGAAGTTAGGGGAAATATAAAGTAACTCAATATCGTCTGGTTAAAACACTCAGAACTAGTAAAATCTATGAAAGTTTTAAATGCTATAAGAGAAATAGATTCTGATTTATTTTGTCTTTGATATTGGGTCTCAAAAAAGGTAAAAAAAAGAGTATCATCTATTAAAGATTCATCTTTATTTTGCTTATAAATTTTATTTTATAAATGGTTCTTAATATTTTTTCTAGTGTTATATGACTATTAAAATTATCATTGACATTTCAACATATATAGAGGCTGCATTTGTATTTTCTCAGAATCTGTACAATAAAAATATGGTACTTTTTTTCTTTGTGATCTTGGATATGTTATTCAAAAGGATAAAAATATTTTAGTAGTATGTTTTACAAGTGCTGTAGGTAGCAAAACATTTTCTAATAACTTATAAACAGCAGACTGAAACAGTCCCTCTGAGATATAATTGAGGGTTACTCTGTTTACAAAAGTACTTTATCTATTGTTGCTTTTATAGTACCACTGACACAATAATCACATATTTGATGAAATTTAACCTAAAACCTCTCAGTGACTTCTTTTGTAAAATTCATGCCCAAATACTCTTGTGAAATTCTTGTAAAAGCAGTAAAATCTGGAAGGTCATTGTCAATGACTGAAAGTTCACAGAAGTAGTAATTTGTTAGATGCTGAGATAATCATAATGGGCACATAGTATTCATCTTTGGAGAAAACCTCTTTAAGGGTGAAAAAGATGGTCAGGTAAACATTGTATAAGAAAAAAATCAATGAATAACCACCTCAATATTTACAGATGGATAAAACATGGTGGCTGGTAGAAATGACAAATTCAATAATAAAAGTCTGTCTACTAGTTCTTAATTGAAAGAGGTCAAAATAGACAAACAGAAAAGCCAATATAGAAGTGCTTATTCTATAAATCCCAAGAAGTATTTTCTTTGCTGGAAACTAATTCAGGTAAAAGGTAGTATGACAAAAAGCATACAGTTTTAAAAAGCTAATCAATATTGTGTAGAGTTATTCAAAATAAAACACTTAGGAAGGCTGATTCAAGGATCTGAAGACACATTGGTATGTTTACAAGTGTTATATCTGTGGCTCAATCCCTTTAGTATTATGTAGTGACCTTTTTTGTCTCTTGTTATGACCTTTGTTTTGAAGTCTATTCCCTATAAATATTGCTATCCCAGCTTTTTTTTTCCAGCCCTTCATTTTTTTCCATTTCTTCACTTTCAATCTGTGTGTGTCTTTTGTTCTGAGATGCATCTCTTGTAGATAGCATATATGTATATGTGTCATGGTTTCTTATGCATTCAGCTACCCTAAGTCTTTTAGGTGGAGCATTTAATTTGTTTATATTTAAGGTTATTATTGATAGGTACTTATTTATTGCCATTTTATTCTTTATAACTGGGTTCCTCTATATATTTTCTTTCCTCCCTACCTCCCTTCCTTCTTTCCAACTTCCTTCATATTTCTCCTCCTCCTCCTCCTCCTCCTCCTCCTGATTTCTGTTGAGAAATCAGCTGACAGCCTTATGGGAGCTCCCTTTTTGACAACTGTCCCTCTCTTCCTGCTTTTAAGATTCTCATTGTCTTCAAAGTTTGCCATTTTAATTATGATGTGTCTTGGTGTGGGCCTCTTAGGGTTCATCTTGATTAGGACTCTTTGCACTTCCTGAACTTGTGTGACTTTTTCCTTCACCAGGTTAGAGAAGTTTTCAGCCATTTCATTCAGAATAGAGAATCTGATTGAAGAAATGATGGCTGAAAACTTCTCTAAGTTTCTTCAATCAGATTCTCTATTCCTTGCTCACTCCTTTCTTCCTCTTGTGATGTGATGCTGATGTTGTTACACTTGATGTTGTTCCAGAGGTGCCTCAGACATTACTCATTTTTTAAAATTGTCTCCTTTTTTATGTTTTGCTTGGATGCTCACTGTTATGATGTCCTCTAAATCATTTATTCAATCCTTTGCTTTGTCTGACCTGCTATTGATTCCTTCTAGTGTATTCTTCATTTTAGAGATGGTATTATTCATTTTTGACTGGTTCTTTTGTATGATTTCTATGTCCTTTTTAATGATCACTGCCTCTTTGTTTAAGTTCTCATTGAGATCATCCATTCTTCCTGTAAGGTCCTTGAGCATCCTTATAACCATTGTTTTAAACTCTGCATCTGGTATCTTGTTTCCATTTAATTCTTTTTCTGATGATTTCTCTTGTTCCTTCATTTGGGGCATATTTCTTTGTCTCCTCATTTTGTCTCTGTGAATTAGGTTCGTCTGCTCTGACTCTCAAACTTGTTATGATGGCTTTATGATTCAGGTATCTTGTTGGGCTCACTGCCATCATCTTCCAGATCACCTGAGCTCAGTGCTCCAGGAATGTGTTTTGTGGGTTATGTGCCCCTTCCTGTTGAATGCTGTTGGTTCTTTTGTGGGTGGAGTTAAACTTTCAGGCTGGCTGACTAAGATAAAAAATAAAGACATTTACTGAACAAGATACAAAATATGAGAAATATTGCACATAGGTCAATGACACCCCAGTCCCCTTCGAAGTAGTCACCTTGGGATTTCACAGAGTTCTCCCAGCATCTATTTCACTGTTCAAAACACTCTGAAAAATCCTTCATTGGAATCCCCATCAGCTGCCTCATCATATTTTTCTGAATATCATTGATGGTCTGACATCTCTTCCCTTTCAAAGGTGATTTTAATTTGGGAAAAAGCCAGAAGTCTTTTATGATTGTAGCCCACATGATCAACAATCTCATGTGTTCTGCTTGTTGCAGGCCTTCCAGAATGTGGATCACTTTCAACAGATTCTCAACCATTTTTGAAGCATTTGTGCCACATATTTATTTGCACTGCACTCATTGCATCATCCCTGAAAGCCTTCTGAATCATCTGAATAGTTTTCTTGGAGGAAGGTTCAACCTTAATGCAAAATTTGATGTAGATTTGTTGTTCTACTCATTCAGTCATTTTTATTTTAAAAAAATGTATTGTTCAAATATATTTGTCTCCATTTACTCGCCACCATTTCCCCCTGCCCCTCCTACCCCCACCTCCCTACTTCAACCTCTTCCCACCTTGGCTCCATCCATGTGTCCTTCATACATGTTCCTTGATTTGACCCTTCCCCTTCCTTTCCCTGCTACCACCCTCCCTCCCTCCTTTTCATTTCTGTTGGTTTCTTTTTTCTTTCAATGTTACTGGTTATATTTTCCTTGCTTATTTGTTTTGTTGATTATGTTCCACTTATAGGTGAGATCATATGTATGTGTCTTTCACCATCTGGCTTATTTCACTTAGCATAATGCTCTCCAATTCCATCCATGCTGTAGCAAAGGGTAGTAGTTCTTTCTTTCTTTCTGCTGCATAGTATTCCATTGCATAAATGTACCATAGTTTTTTGATCCACTCATTTACTGATGGGCACTTAGGTTGTTTCCAGCACTTGGCTATTGCAAATTGTGCTGTTGTGGACATTGGGATGCATAGGTTCTTTTAAATTGGTGTTTTGGGATTCTTAGGGTATAGTCCCAGCAGTGAAATTGCTGGGTCAACAGGCAGTTTCATCTTTAGCTTTTTGAAGAAATTCCAAACTGTTTTCCATAGTGGCTGCACCAGACTGCATTCCCACCAACAGGGTGCTAGGGTTCCCTTTTCTCCACATCCTTGACAGCACCTGTTGTTTGTTGTTCAGTTTATGATGGCCATTCTGACCAGTGTGACTTGGTATCTCATTGTGGTTTTAATTTGCATTTCTCTGATGGCTATTGATGAAGAGCATCCTTTCATATGGCTCTGGATCTTGTTTATGTCCTCCTTGGAGAAGTGTCTGTTCATGTCCCTTGCCCATTTTTTAACTGGATTGTTTGTCTTCTTGGAGTGGGGTCGTGTGAGTTCTTTATATATTTTGGAGATCAAACCCCTGTCTAAGGTATCATTGGCAAATATATTTTCCCATACTGTTGGTTCCCTTTTAATTTTGCTGATGTTTTCTTTAGCCATGCAGAAGTTTCTTATTTTGATGAAGTCCCATTTGTTGATTCTTTCCTTTATGTCGACAGCCACACAGTAGATACATTGACTCAAGGGCATCTATTGCCCCCACTGACTAGAGAAGTAAAGTCATCATTGTTCACGCATGTGCATTCCAGTCCACTCTCCTTAGCTGCTAGGTTACATTGATGTCACGCAATCTGTTCTTGTTATAGTAACAGTGGTTGGACTTTTTCTAGACAGACCTTGTAACATACTTTCTCATATATGTTGTTCATATATAACAATAGGGGAGACTCCTCACTCCTTTTATACTTATTATAATGTTTATCTCACTTAACTATAATTAGTATTAGACTATTTGTTTTATTGATTAGATGAAAACTCTTTTAAAAACAGAGTTATTATATTGACCCTTGTTTACAGAAAACAATAACATAAACACTGTTCAGTAAGAATTTGTACAATTAATGTAGTATATGTATATTTTAGAGCAGGGGTCCCAAACTCCTGGATCACAGACTGGTACCGGTCGGTACCTGTTAGGAACCTGCCCACACAGCAGAAGGTAAGCTTGAATGTAATGTGGGTGAATCATCCTGAAACCATTCCCCAGCCCCATCTGTGGAAATACTGTCTTCCAAAAAACTGGTCCCTGGTACCAAAAAGGTTGGGGACTGCTGTTTTAGAGAGAAGCCCTGTAGACTAAGAGTAATGCTACTGAGTCAAGGCAATATAACCTGTTCTATTTGGAATACAAGAACTATCAGAAGCTGAGTGTAAAATTGATAGATGAAAAGATCAGATTAAGCAGCATTCTGGAGCTGCACACTGTAGAGATATTTCTCTAGTCTCTCAAGTACAATATCCAAAAATTGAAGTATTTTCAAAAGATAATTTGGTGCTGAGTTCACTGTCCCATATATATATTCCTTCCACATATGGTACTTCTAGAAAATGTACCCTGAAAATTACATAGTTTTGAAGCAATAAATTAAAGGTTCCCATAGATGTTCATGGCACTTTTACAAATAAAAGCAACTTAGAAAATATTGCGTAACACATTTCAATCATTAATATAAAACAATTGATTAGAGAAGTGATTAAGCTTTTGTACTTCAGAATTCCTCAGGCTAATACATACCCATACATTATAAGATTTATATGTCTTAAGTGATAGCACAATATGGAAAGAGAAAATTAAAAACCTTGAAAATGTAATTAGCAGTTTTATTCAAAAGCAGAAGTATTATTTGATGAGTTATAGGAATTCCCGTTATTATAATTAATAATCTACAATCATTCCTACCATCTTAGTTTAACTATCTTTCCCTTTAAATCAACTTAATATTATTTCCCCCTAATTTTTCTTTTTTAAATAAATAAATAATCCCCATTGAGATATAAATAATCCCCAAAATATTCTACTTATGAAATTCCTAAATTATTGAATGTAATTTTATTTATGATTACTAGCATGAGTAAAATATTCATTGCAAAGGGAATACAATAATTCAATTACATTTTAAAAACTCTGTTTGACTCAGGTATTTACCTGTTGTCCTGCATTTTATTTCTAAAGTCTAGTCACCCACAAAATATTCCTCAGTACTTTTAGCTATCTTCAGTGAGCATGAGAAAAATGAGGAACTCCAAATGCCATGTCTCTAATCTGCTGATTACCTTCTATCACCAGGTAAATTTTAATCATTTATATGTAATATGATTGTGTATTTATTGTAAATGTATATAAAGAACTATGGACATGATAAATGTTAAGTTTGAAGGTGAAAGGGAATATCGTGTCTTGGAAATTTTCAGAGGAACTATTTGAGAACTATTCTTACAACTATTAGACCTCTAAGTTCAATGCAGCTAGAAAATAGGCAGATTTGGAAGAACTATTGATGAGAACTCTTTGATAAGAACTCTTGTAATCTATGAGCACTACAGAGAGGTGAGGTCTGCTACCTCCTTACCTCAAACTCTGAAGGGTGGTTGAAGTGATTTCCCTGGACTCTACAGAGGAAGACAAAGGTGAGCAAAAGCCAATGTGGGCTGCAACAGCCTTAGAAAGATAATCCCCTTAGAAAGAAAAAGAATGCATTTCTGCCATTCACAGAACAAGGCTTATATCAGTATTTCCCATAAACCAGATTAATTCATACAAGAGAGAAATAAACAGTGTGTATGTATAGATTACAGGTTCCCAGAACCTCCTCAGGTTCAATTAATTTGTAGAGCAACTCACAGAATTCAGAGAAACATTTTCCTTACTACATTACTGGTTTATTATAAAAGGATATGATTCAAGAAGAGATACATAGAACAAGGTGTGTGGAAGGAGCACAGAGCTTCCGTGCTTTCGAGAAGCACCATTCTCCCTGCATTCTCCCTGCATATGCACCAACCCAGAAGCTTTCTGAACCCCATTCTTTTGTATTTTTATAGAGGCTTCATTACATATACATGGTTGGTTAAATAATTAGCCATTGGTGGTGGGACTGAAAGTTCCAATCCTCTAATCACATGACTGGGCGCTCTGGCAACCAGCCCCCATCTTTAGGATGCCCCTTAGCAAACTGAAGGGCTTTCCAAAAGTCACCTTTTTTACATAAACTGAGGTGTTAAAAGGGGTTATGAATATCAAGACAACTTTATTGCTCTTTATGAAATGCCAATGATTTTAGGAGCTCTGTGACAGAAACGGGGACAAAGACCAAATATATATTTATTATAAATCAAATTACCACAATGTATATCTAGAAAAGGATGAAAGAATCCCATCAGAAAGGAATTGGGGTGATAAAAGATTCCTAAAGACTGGAATGAATTGCACCTGGTTAGGTCAAAAATATTATAGCACAAAAGGGCCTAAAAGGGAAACTTTGAATGTCCCCAGAAAAAAAACTCCTTAACAGAGTCAGCTTTAAGCATCTTTCAGTCGCAGGAAATGAGAAGCTAGCTTCCAGTGGAAAATTCTTTGCTGTTCTTGTCCTATGCTCTTCTACTTCTTGTCCATATGCCCTTGACAGACACTGGCTGGTAAGATTAGAAAATGAGAGAATAAAGGAGGAAAAGGAGAAGCACAATGGAGAGCAACAGACAAAAATCAAGTCTTGGTCCTCATTCAATTAAAGCTTCTATTGACAGCAGGCTTGAGCTAGGTGAGAGGAGGTTTGCCATTAAAACAAGTTCAGGGTTTGGACTAATTTGTACTCAAAATTCCAATTTTTCACTGAGATTGTCATGTCTGTAACTTTTACAAAAGTCATTATGTTAGTTTCAGTAGTCAGAAAATCAGATACCAAGATTATATATATATGTAATGCAAATCCCTACGAAGAAAGAGTTGGAAGCCGGAGAAGGGAAGGCTGGGAGAGCTTTTAGGCTTTGAAAGCAGATCTTATGCCTGTCTCCCTGAAGGAGACTGGGTGAAGAGGGCTTCAGAACACCTGCAAAAAAGGTTTTGCCAGGCAGGCGTAACGTCGAGAAGTCAAAGTTGCCCACTAGAAAAGTCCTATAATTTGCACCGATGTCTCTTTGCAGTTTCCCTGCTGAGTGAAGCCATTGACTATGAACAGCCCGCGGAATTCAGTGCCTGGTTCAAAAAGGCTGCAGCTGGTGGTCATCAGAACAGTAAGCTTCCTGCCATGGTAAGAGATCTGAATGACACATTTTTAGGACCATCGGAGTCATATAGCTGCTTGAATTTTCACACAGGGCACAGGAAATGACTCACACTAAATAGATGTTAAAAGAATGGTGGGAGATAAAATGATAAGGTAATTTTTACTACATTAGGAGACATGTATAATTCAAATACCCCGGCCTAGATACCCAAGGTACTCCAACATCCTGTGGTCACTGTTCCATTTAACAGTAAAATTAAATAACGCAAGACCCATTTCACATAATAGCTATATGCTATTAGCTCTAATGCATTGTCACCCTCACCTCCCCACTCCCCAGTAAAGCAGTAAAGGTCAATTTTCTTGGTTAATTTGGCGACAGTGGGTTTGCAACATGTGTGCTCCTGAGCCATTACATCCTATATACTTCTTTTTGAGTGTCATTTGGCTTCCACTTATGCTTCTTCCTTCCTAGAGTTAACTAGGACATGAAAATATACAATAATCTACCAGAGAAATTTAGTTTTATAAGTGTGAAAGGGTGTCTCTGGGAGTTTTTGCTTAATAAGTCCATGCAACAGCAGAAACATCCTGTATTTCTAAATCGGTGCATTTGAAAAGCATGGTCATGGCTGGACGACAATAACCACTTGTCTCAGCACAGCGGTGGCTTGATGGTAGGAAGTGCCATAAAATTACTGGATCTAGATCACAGGTTATAGAATGAAGTAGAAATAACCTTTTTTTAGTTTTTGGCTTAGTACTCCCTTTCCTTTGTTTTCCTTCTTGCTGACCTTCTTGTTTTCTTTCTTTAAGCTTCTATCTATCTTTTCAGATCAGAATGAACCACTGACCTAGGAAAAGCTAAAAGGCTTTGCAACTGCAACTCACTTATTTCCAGGCATAATAACTTTTGTTTTAAGTAACGAATGCCATTTTCTCTAGTTTGAATTAATCTTACTGGGGGCCGAAACTCGGATCCTGGTCCAGGTGGGTGGAGTCTGGCGTTTCCCGGGAAGAAAAGCAAAGCAGAGTTGGACCTGAAGGGCATGTTGTGTGACCGGGGGTGCGAGGGGAATAAGGGCGTCCTGATGGAGGAGCAGAGAAAGAACAGGCGGACGTGCCCGAGCTTCTGAGACGGCTCAGAGAAAGGCTGAATCCTGCCCAAATGCTGCAGCCCGGCCGTCCATCCATCCGCCTGAGAAGCTCTCAGACCTCAGTATCAGGGGTTCTACAGGACTGAAGGGGAGTTCTGGGAAGTGAAACCCCTGGGTGCTCCAAGTGCCAGAGTCCTCTCTCTCGCAGACGCAGCCCAACTCTTATCATCTACGTCGCAAACACCGACTATTGTGGATGCTTACACGATACCACCCCACTCCCACAGCAATCCCACGGTCAGACTCACAAAGGCGGCAGCACTGGAGGCTTGCATGGGAAGTACACTGCGCGTGCGCTAGCTGCGAATCCGTAGCCTTCCGCGAGCCGGAAAAGCCCGGAACAAGGACTTCCAGCGCAGGACCCTGTGGGCCCGTAGGTCGTTTGCAAGGTCCAAGGCCGCAGCAACCCAGAGGTGCTACACTGCAATCCTTGGCAGCAGTTGTTTCTCTCAGAAACTCCAACGTGTCTAAAGTTCGTCCCAAGAAACCATTGCTGCCCGCTACTTTGAACCATTGCCCTGAGGAGCAGACGCAGAGCGTGACTCTCTTTCTGAGTCAGCCCATCTTTCAGCATCCCGCCATGAGAAAGCTGGATCTTCACCTCCTTCCTGCCCCTTGGAAGTGCGGGGATCGAGTAGAGCCGTGGTGCTGGGGGAGGGGCTTTAAAAACTTTCTTCACTTAAAGACCTTTATCAGAAACACAGTTCTATTGCGGGGTGGAAGGTCTCGACTTCCAGAGAGCCCTGCTCTTAACCCCTTCTTCAGGCAGGACAAACCAGATTTCTTCCCCAATCAAAAGGATTCAGTCTTAAGGTCAAGGCCAAACTGCGAAGGGAGACTTGGACCTACAATGCTAATCGCAGATCAAAGTTTGGGGCTCCAGCTTCCTCTCATCTGAAAGAGGGGAAAGGAGATGTCATGGGTTCTTCGGGGAAGGAGGAAGCGAGCAACCAACCTTTCATCTGGCTACACAGAGCTGCGACAGAGGCCAAGAGAATCCCGTCGGGTGCCTGTGGTCTTGCCAACCCCTTCGAGGAGGCTGGACTGGGGCAGAGGGTGGGGAACAGCTGTCTGGCACAGCTCTTCTCAGGCCAAATTGGAAATAGAGGCCCTTTAGGAGAGTGGGAAGTTGGCGTGCCTTGTTTTAAGCTTTTTGTTTTTTTCATTTCTTAAATAAACATAAGTATAAATACCTTGCATAAAACTTCTGTGGAGCTGGCGTAGGGTAGGGGCAGTGGGCATCTTGGCCTCCCACCATGGCTCATTGTATCATCAAATTTCTGACTGAGGAGGAAGTTAGCAGGCAAATTCTTCCTTTATTTCACAAATGAAGTAGGACCTGGGTCACCAGGTTCTCTGGCAAGCCCAAAGCCTGCAACATCGCTCTAGTTTCTCTCTCCTGCCAGGTAACCTGGATGTAGTTCACCTGCAAGGCGCCCCTCCCAATAGACCCACTTCCCCTACACATCGGAGACAATGGCCAGCTTCCCCAGCGGCTCCTTCGGCATCAGGATGAACTGCTCCCATTGCTAACTAATTTGCTGCAAAAGCTGAAGGTCTTCTAGTCCATAATTAATTGAAAGAATGTGCCAGTACATTTCTGCACTCGTTGTTTTATTTTGTTGACTTATTTTCCCATGTGTGGGCCAATTCTGTACTCTCTGGTACATGGCAAATGTTATTAGCAATAAATAATCCAATGTAAAGAAAAAAAATTTTAAAGATTGAAGAATAAATAAACAGAACGTCAGAGAACTTTTGTTTGAAAAACACCAGAGAAACAAAAATATGTGTAAAATAAGTCCCAGAAGACTGGATTAAAAGGAGCAGAAAAATATTTGCTTATAAAAAAAGACTTCCCAAATTTGATGTAAAACATTAGTCTACATATCTAAGGAGCTCAATTAACTCCAAATAGGATAAGTGCAAAAATCATATCTTGTCACATTTTTGAAAGTCAAAAATGAAAATCTTGAATGCAGAAAGAGAAAAATGATTCATCACATATGGGGAAACAACAATCATCTTGAAGTCTGTTTCATGTCAGAAATAATTGAAGATAGAAGGCAGTAGAGGACATAGTCAAAGATCAGAAAGAAAAAAAATAGTCTTCTTAATTTATCGAGGTGATGAATATGCTTATTACCTTGACTGCGGTGATGGCTACATAGTTGTATGTATGTCAGAACTCATAAAATCATACACTTTAAATATATAAAGTTTCATTTAGGTCAGTTATATATTAATCCAGGTGTTTTAAAATTCTATATCTAGAAAAATAATATTTCAAATATGAAAGTGAAATAAAGAGCTTCCCAGATAAACAAACACTGTCAAAATTTGTTGTTAATAGATTTATCTTATAAGAAATACCAAAGGAAGTTCTTTAGGCTGAAATAAAATGTCATGAGGTCCCAGCTAGGAAGTTATGATGAACTCCAGAAATGTTAAATATATAGACTAGTTAAGTTTAGGAAAGGTTTTCTGAGGCTCACATGAGAGAAGGAAATATTTTGAATGAACACAAAGGCAAATTGATGGTAATATTCTGAAACTGAATTGTTGTTTTTTTGCACACCTACATACATTTTCTGAAATCATTGAATTGTATATTTAAGTGGATGATGATGAATTTTATAGTAACTAAATTATACCTAAGTAAAACTACATTTAAAAGCAATTTCCATAATCTATCCTATTTATAGAATAAAGAAGCAAACCAAATGATCATATTAATATATGCTTAAAGGCATTTGACAACATTCAATATGGAAGAATAATAGTCTCTCAGCAATTTAAGAATAGAAGGAAACATCTTTAACCTGACAAAGAGCATCAACAAAAAATTACACTTAATCTCATACTTAAAAAAAAAAAGACTAAATGGCCTTCTCCTATGATTGGAAATGTCATGGATATCTAGTTTCACACTTCCTATTTAAGATTTCACAGGAAGCCCTAGCCAATGCAAAACAAGACAAATAAAATGCATATAGATATGAAGGAAAAAAATTAAAACTGTTTATATTCACAAAATCATTCTCATTTACATAGAAAAGACCAACAAATGTACCTACAAATTCTTAGGTATTAAAAAAAACAAAATGTGAAGTTAACAAGAATACAAGATCAATACACAAAATTAATTGTATTTCTTCTATATATTAACAAAAACCAATTGAAAGCTGAAATAAAAGTTACCTTTACATTGCTTAAAAAGTAGATATTTGGGGCAAAATCTAACATAATATGTGCAGGATTAGTGTATTGAATACTCCACAAAACTGATAAAAGAAATAAAATACATAAGTAAATGGAGAGATATGTCATGTTTATGGGTTGGAAGACTCAGTATAATTAAGATGTTAATTCTCTCAAATTGTTCTATAGATTAAAAAACTCCAATCAAGTCCAAGCAGGACTTTTTGTAGGTATCTACAATATGGGTCTAAATTACTTAGTGAACACAATTACTGGAATAGCCAAAATAATTCTGGAAAAAGCTCTAAATATCAATATTTGTTTTTACCTATAACTACATTAAGCTACAATCATCAAACTAGTGTAATCTTGTGAAATGATAGACACAGAGATGTATAAAACTGAATAGAGTACAGAAATAGATGCATACAAACACAGTCAATTGGCTTTAATAAAGGTGCAAAGGTAATTTAGTAAAGAAAGAATAGCCTTTGCAACAAACTGTGCCATAACAACTGAATAACAATATACAAATTATTGAGTATTGATTTCTGCCTTTGTAGGAGAAAAAAAAATCTTTCATTCCACCCTTCCTAGCTTTTTCAGCTGGGCCCTATGAATGAGACTGGCAAGAGACAGATTAATGAGAGAAAAACAGAAGTTGAATGCCATATGTATAGCACCTACAAGCGGGGATACCCAGAGGTGAGTAACTCAGAGAGTTAGTTAGAATTTGGGTTTATATTTTAGGCTAATACAAAGTAAAAAGGATTTGGGCTTCTGAGCAGAGAAGGCAAGTTATAGGAAAGTGCCCAGGAAAATACTGGTAAGGTTTTTACAAAGGTTGCTCAGTAAAATTGATTTTGCAGCAATACTTACAGCTATGCGTTCTCCATTGGTAAGAGTTGTTAAGAGACCTCCTCCTCCTGGTAGACATTTATGCAAAATGAAATTTCCTTTATTAATTTAACTTCTTTAAAAAGGAAAACTTGTGCCCTATTTTTGTGCCTGCTGTTTCTCACTGGCTCTTGGCTTAAGATAATCCATATGCCAAAAAGGCACATTTTGGGATTGCATATTCTGGTAGCTCTCACCTTATACTTTATATAAAAATTAATTCAAAATGAATAATAGATATCAATATAAATGTAAAACTATAATATTTTAGAAGAAAACTTAATAGAAAATCTTCATGAGCCAAATGTTCTTTGTTAAAACATTAAAATGATTTATTTAAAAAAATTGATAGTTGGACTTCATCAAAATTAAAATATTTTGCTCTGTGATTGTTAACAGAATAAAGAGATAAACTAAAGATTGAAGAAAATATTTTCTCCGTAGCTATCTATCTGTTGGAGCACAATGTGTAAAATACTAGAAAAAATTTAATAAATGTTTGAATAATTTACCACTGAAGATATACTGATGGCAAATACGTACTGTAAAAGATACTCAACATCACTGATCATGCAAAAATTCAAATTATAATTTCAGTATAATACGACTGCACAACTATTAAAGGGGCTAATTTTTTTAATTGACAATATTAAGTTTTAAAGGTCTGAGCAAATGTAACTCTCAAACATTCCTGGAGCGAAGGCAAATCATATCTCTTTTTTAAAACAAGTCAATTTTTATTTACTTTTTTTTGTGCATTCAATATTAGTTTGTATTTGTTTCAGGCGTACAGCACAGTGGTTAGGCAATGATGCACTTCACAAAGTGCTTTCCTGGTATTTCTGACACCACCTGGCACCATGCATAGTTATTATAATTCTATTGACTATATTCCCTATGATGTACTTTACATCCCCACTTCTATTTTATATTTCTTATAAACTTAAACATACTCTTACCATATGACCCAGCAACTCCATTCCCAGGGGTTTACCCAAAGAAATGAAAATTATTTTAACAAAATAACCTGCATATGAATGTTTATAGCAGTGTAATTTATAATTGTCAAAACCTAAAAACAGATGTCCTATGGGTGTATACTCAGACAATAGTACACTACTCAGCAATAGGAAAAAAATACTGTTACATGATGTTACATGAGTCTTACATGTATTATGCTTCCTGAAAGAGGCCAAAACAAAAGGTTACATACTGTACCCTTTCATTTATATGATATTTGGGAAAAGTCAAAGCTATCAGAGGAAAAAAAAACAATTGTTACAATGGGATGAGATAGCAGTGGAAAGATTTGGGAAAAACAGAATTTTTTTGTAGGTGATAAGAAAACTTTATTCAGTTGTTGCTGTGTGACATGACTATATGAATTTCTAAAAATGTACTCGAAGACATATACATTTCAATTCAGTATCCCTAGGTTTATATATATGTTATTCAGTGAGTTTTGTGTCTGTACTTGTATCTATAAATAGTATTATATATAACTGATATAAATTTAAATAAAATACCAACTGAACACATAATGGGATGTATGCCTATTTCTCTGTTTAATGCCTCCATCATATTTCTCATCCCTTTGTCTATTTTTGCCTGATCTGCAGAATTTCTTTGAATCTGACTTTCATTTTATAATACCTGTTTTTAAGCTGCATCTTCTATGCTGCCTAATCTCTCCACTGCATTTTAATTACAACTATTCTATTTTTCTTAGAAGTTGTAATTGGCTATTTTTCCAATCTGTTGTATTTTTTTTATAAAATCTTCTTTCTCATTATGCTATGGTATCTGTTATTTATTAAACTATTTCACATATCTGACATCCTATACAAAATTAATATGTATTTTATTATTTTTGATAGACCAATATTCTGTTAAGTGGAATATAGAAGGGGCAGCTGGTTCTCTCTCAATTTCTATTTTTCTTGATTGTATATTTTCCTAGGCTTTCCCTTTGGAAATTTGAGGGTATTGTGTTGACCATTTGTTCCTCCAGAGAATATAACTTTTGCTTTCATCTTGGTGAAATAAGAAAAAGGACTAATCTAAGTTAAATTCTCAGTTTCTTGAGTGAGGTAGTTGGTGTAAATAAAATTCCCAGCCATGCTAAGAGGAAGTGTGAAGTTAAAAATTCTTGGGGGATACTATATCTTTTTATCTTCTAACCAGAGAAAGGTTTTCTTGCCAACTACTTTTCATGTGGACATATTGTTCTAGACTTTTTACTGAGTTTCCAGACTTTCAAAGGTCTCATATTTCTGCAGGAAATCAACTCTATTCATAATTTGCAAAGACCTAAAGTGTTTTCTATCCTCTCTAGTTACATTCTGAGTCTCTGGACTTAAAGAGATTAATCAATGTTTACTAGATAGGAATATTTCCATAGACAATTATCTTTACCATTCTAGAATCTTTCTGTCACCATAAAGCTTTTCTATATTTCCTTGAAGGCTTAACTATGCATCTGAAATATTTTCATTTCTACATCACCCATAACTTTAAGGTTTTAAAAATAGGATATTTTTTCGGTATTCTAGGAAATATAGTCTGCTATATTGCCATAATAAAAAGTAGGAAACAATTATTAATTATGTGATTATATTAATTTAACTCCAAATTAAGGAACCATCTTCATAGTTTATTTGAATTTGATTGGAATTTCAAAATTATAGTGTAGGACACAAGAGTATCCTACTTCAAACCATGCCTCTTTAACATAAGAACTATTCTGAGATACAGAAGAAGCTCTAAAAACAAAGTAGAACTTATCTGTTTGAAAGTAAAATTTACACTTATATATAAAGGAAATTTCCATTTGTAGGAGTGTTTCACTCTCTGTATCAGGAAAAGAACTCTAAATCACAAGAGAATCACACCAATGAAGAAGACATAGATTTAATCTGCATAACAAACCTCACCCTATTTACCAGGCTTCTCCTTATCACCTCCTCCTAACTTTTCTTCCTGACACTCTTATTTATTTTGTTTTTAGATGAAGATAGTATTTAAGCCTGAAATCTAAGCCACCTCTGAGGGTTACTCAATTTTACATGGTTATCTCACATATATGCATAAGAAATACATGTTAATGATTTTCTGGGTTATTTTTTTCACGTGTTAATCTGTCTTTCGTTACAGGGACCCTAGCTGACAACTTAGAAAGGAGAAGGAAAATTACTTTTTCCTTCTCAACCACACCAAATATGTTTCTGCTTAGACTGCAAAGGGTACATAATGTTGGCGGCAGCGAGAATGGCACCAGGTGTTGCACCCGTGGAGTTAGGACCTTGGTTCAGCAACCCCAGTACTTGAGTCCTAGCTAGAAAAGAATTCAGAGCCGTAACTTGAACTAAACAGAAAGTTCATTTAGAAAGTCACAATGGTAGAAGGGAACCAAGAAGAAATGGGCTCAGGAAACAAGCAACAGGCAGAAGAAGGGCCCTTGGAGCTTGGAGAGAGGAAGGCAATGGTAATGTGACTGAGGGGAAGAAGAGGAGGAGGGGAAAGGTACACAGTGAGTCCTCCATCCAAAGAGCTTTTAAAGGTGGTGATTTTAGATGTCCCAAGGCAGGATCTCAACAGAATATTCATCCGCTTTCCACATGTGTCATTTCAGGGTCATGGTCTCCAATTATTGGTCATCACCAGGGGGAAGGGTCATTAGTCAATGCCGCTGGTCCTGAGGCAGCCGAGGTGTCGCTTGTCTGGTTTTGCTGCTTTCCTGGGTCTGTAACTGAAACACACCTGAGGCCTAGCTGTATTTGATGAGGGTCAGAACCTTGCTATTTTGGGTCTTAAAACTTAAGGGCTATTCTATGGCCCCTTGTTCATTCCCCGTCTACGAGGAAAGGATGTATAATCCACATGATTAGCAACATGCCGTGGGAGAAGTCAGGGGTTCTGAACTGCATGACCAGAGATGCGCTAGGGAAGGAAAGGTCATTCACCCTGGGGGAAAAGACAGATTTTCCCAGTTTTGCCCATTGTTAGGCACCCGGGCTTTCCACCCCGGTCAGCTTGTGTACCTGGTCCATTGTTCGTGCTCTGTTCATGTCTGTTTAATTACCTACACAGTAAGAGGTGTACTTTTTCATGTGGCCGATATAACTAAATGTATCCTTATTTACATCAAGACGATATAATTATGCTGATCAGAGTTCCAGCCAATAAGCCAGATTGGATATGTAGATAGGGAAGGCATGGCCTAGGAGCATGTCCAGAAGCAGAAAAGATATGCTCTAAGTAGGTCACAGCACAGATTTGGCACACATGAGGGATGGGTTACTAGAACTGGCTGGCTAATGTGAATCAATCCAGAATGTATAAACAATACGTGGACTTGAATTTAAATGTAAGCACAATTGACTAAAATGTTTCAAGTTGAAGAAAACTCAGGCAAAATCCAAGAGTGAAGGAAAAAACTGTGGATAAAAATGGGTAAGAAAAAGGAACATAGAAGACAAAAAGTATATTTATAAAGCATTCTCTACAAAATTTGCTTGACTGTGGCATTCCTGCCCTTGTCTTCTACCCTTAGGTGTTTTGTTTGTGAAACCTAAAGGTTCTCACCAGACCTTTGTTTCTACTCACCATTTCTGTGCCTTCATTGTCTGGGATGTGTTGGCAGAGTGGCACTAAGGATTCAATGCTTATCAACAGAAGCAATCCTAATTTACTCCCTCATATCCTGAAAAAGAAAAAAAAATCAGAATGTATGATCCTGTATTTCAGTTTACTGAGAAAGTGGCGCCTTTGTAGATTTGTACTTCTTTTTTTGTTGTTGTTGCTGTTTACATAATTTGGAAATAAATAAGAGACGATTGTTAAAAAATACTTCAAGTGTTTTTAAACAGAGTAACATTTTTACATTTGTAAGTAAACTAACTCAGAGACTTGAATTTTCTTATTCATTCAATGTCAAATGAATACAAATGACAAATTAGTCATATGTATTTATTTTCTATTTACTTTCTGGAATATTAACTAGTCCTTTCAATTTAATGTTTTGATTAAAAAAAAAATTCGAAAATCAAATTAGATTACAGAAGTGGTTTTTTTTTTTTGTTTGTTTGTTTTTTTAAATGTACATTAGCAGCCCTGACTGGTGTGGCTCACTTGGTTGGAGCTTCCTCTTATAAACCGAAAGATCACAGGTTCAATTCCCTGTCAGGGTACATGCTTAGGTTGCAGGTTCTGTCTCAGGTCAGGATGTATATGAGAGGCAAACGATCGGTGTTTCTCTCTCATGTTGATTTCTTTCTCTCTCTCTCTCTCTTTTCCTTCCTTCCTCTCGAAAAACCAATAAGCATGCCTTATGCTGAGGATAAAAAAAGAAATGTAACAGTAATTTTAATAAATGATACCATGACAAAAGCTATGGAATGCTTATGAAAACATTAATTTGAAAGATATGAATACCAAGACTTATTTAAATCAATCATTTTAATCACATTTAGAGTTAAAGAAAGCCATCATGAAATAGGATCATCTGTATGTACTGTACTTAGTAAAAATCATTTAAATATTTTCATAAACAGTTACTTTAAACTAAAATATATACTTGCAATTACCTCATTTGCTTACAAGCTATATCTGGATGATTTTTATTTGCTTTGATTACTCACTATAATTGATGATAGTATTGATTATAATTAAACAGACTATTTTAGAAGTTTATGTGTATAGTTACAATTCCTCTAATAAAAGTTGTAAACATATATGTAAATAGTTTGAATGAATAGGTTTTTAAATCTTATATTAATTTTAAAATACATACAATTCACCATTGAAAAAATTAATATTCATTTGCATCATTTGCCATCTACCTAAGCATACAGAACTAAGGCTACACTAATTTGAACAATACTGGAATAAAAACCACACTTATTCAAATAAAAATAAATAAAAGAAACTCAACATAATTATTTTAAGATATATAATAGCTAAGTAATAATTTATAATAGATATGTAATGCTTCTGAAGTTGTTGATTCATTATTCTGTCAGAGAATGAAAGTATAATGGTTGTTGAAAATTTCTTATACATCAGTATATTCTAACTTTGAAGATTTCCAAATATTTACAGACAATTGGATGGATTGGTTCATTCATCAAATTCTCTAACTTTCAAGTTTAAAGAAGTAAATTATATGTATACATACACACACAGAAAAAATAGATATATCATTATATATACTTGTTTCATATGTATTTATTTATTTTTATTGTTGTTTTATTAGTCATATGTATTTATTTTAATATATATTTCCCCTGAGTTATCCAACCTTCTTTATTCTTTCATAAATAAAAAATAATTCTTTAATGGCATCATTTGTTCTGATAGAAAATAATTGCGAAATGTAAAAATGCAAACAATTTAAGGTACAATAGTTATTAATATAAGTGCAACAATTAAAATAGTTCATGTGAAGCTCTGTTGAAAAGTTAAGATCTTTCCTCCACTACAGTATTGTTTTCTGGTCTTGAGTGACTTCTCTTTTGATCAATATACTCATTTTTCTTTAGAGAAGGATTCACCTATGCCTCTAGATATACTCATATGCCTAGGTATTAAATTCATTTTTATCAGCTTAGTATATTTAAGAAGGTGATTGAAACAGAATATAAAAAATAATCATTAGATTCTTTAGAATATGACTGAAATCTGCTTGTGGTGTTCAAGTTCTTTGAAATTGGCATTGGAGAGTATCAGGTTGTATTTAACTCCATCAATAGCACTTGCCTATTTAAAGACCCTGTAAATAATAACAGTTAAAGAGAATTAACTGGCCAAGTAAGCTAATAAGATTAATTTTAATAATGACTGAATCTTAAGAACCAAAGTTTTGCTGATGTGTATTTTTGTTTAATACGTTTATTGTAATTTTGGGTAAATAACTAATTTAATATTGTTTCATAATTATATATAATGTTTTGCATCAAATGTGTGTGACAGACTTCTCAAAGCTTAAAATTTAAAAAATACTTTTTCTTAACCTAAAACAAACAAACAAACTTGCCAACTGAGAGGAGCCACCCTCCATGCTGTAACCTGGGTTCTCTAACAGGTGTGCAAAACTACTTCACACAATGCCCAAGATGAGTGCAAGCTCAGTTCCAGAAGGAATGAATTTTATGGATATCTAACTCAGTATGGGGAGGCATGTTAGAATTGTTAAGGAAAGTAATAGTTAAAGCCAGATGGATTCCTAGGAGGGTAATCTGTCCAAAGCCCATTTGTATAAGCTAAAATTGTTTAGAAGGAACATGGGTTGTTTCTGGAGATATAGATATTTATTTCTCCAGATACTCCAGTAAAAAAAATCTCAGATACCCCAAATAAGAAAATCTCAATGTTAATATAAACCTAGGTATCTGTGACTGATGCTGATGCAGGATGTATTCAAACTGGCTGAGCTTCATAACAGAAACAAAGTTTAAGTGGGGAAACACTATAGAAGGGATACATTAGAGTTGATACATATAATTTTATTGTATCATTTTAAAAAATCTCAGTTTCCTCATTCACATTTTAATAATAATTTTTCATGTTATTATCAATAAAATAGCTCATGTAATATACTTTCCATTAAATTATAAATTGACAGGTAAAATATGTTCTTACATTTCTATACAATTATCTTCTTATTTAAAATGAGATGAGCTGATCATTAAATACTGCCTAGTAATGATTAAAATGACGATTCCAAAGACAATGAAAATATAATACAATAAAAAGCATTTTAAAAAGGAAGTAAGCATAAATAGATTTGACATGTATTTCTTTGGTAGAAGCATATACATTTAGTTTCTAAAAAGTTGTAATGTATTGCAAATAAACACTTTATAAATATATTCTGTTATTTTTATAGTGTATGAATAACTTTTTTCATTTTTGTCAGTGTATATAATTACATAAGTAAATAAAGACATATTCATAACTTTTTTCACATTCTTTTGCATAGGTATGTGAAAAGCATTATTTTCCCAGTAGGGATTTATTCAAATCACAACTATCTGCCTAAATGGAAGGCAGAAGTAGGACAGATAACCTCAAAGCAAAAGAAATATGAAAACCACACACACTGACTTTTGAATGTGTTGTGAGTCATGTTTACATTTATAGCATGCTGTTAAGGTTACATTGAAGAGGGTGTTAAAATAAATTTATATTTCTGAAACAAACACTCAATGATTGAGAGGAAATATAAAAAAGATACTTGGTTTGTGGTGACAGCAGCCTTCCTGACATTAAATGTATGACATAAATTATGTCCTTACTAGATAATCAGTTAGAAAAATTGCTCGATTACTCTACTGCAGTTTACTAAGACAAGTGCTTACTGTCAATTACCTGATCCTTAGCTTATGTATAACATGGCTGGATTCTTAGAATATTCTACAACAAAATCTATATCATTTTGGTACATTTTTAATTTATCACAAAAGTGTGAGCATGGTGGATAGGACTAGTTGTTTCAATGTCATTTCAAGACCAATTTTTTACCCTCAAAAATCTCATTCTTTTATGACAAATGTTGTAATTCAACATTTGAATTACAATGAACAAGATCCTCATTTACAAATTTATATTAAGGCCTGAATGATTGAGTCTTAGTATGTCCTGAATACTCTTGTGTATTTGCATTTACAAGAAGAAATAGGGTAATGTGTATATTTTATAATACGTAGAACTCTAATCATAGACCAAAATGAAGTGAATAATTTTATCCCATGGATGAGAGTATGATGTAAGTAAAACATATAGAATGTTTTTATATTGTCTCTTAATTCTGTTATTATATGAAGATAACTATTCTATCTGCACATAATGTAAGAGTTTAAATCATCTATTCTATTTCTTTGTCTTATGGACTAAAATTATAGTGTACTATGCTATTTATTTTCTCTCCCTTTCCCTACTTTTATTTCTCATACCTCAAATGATGTTTATGGGATCAACACTATTTCATTATATAGTTTAAGTACTTAGTGTCTAGTATGAATTCTATCTACTGTACAACTTCAACTACCTGAAAGAATGCCAATTTGCAACCACTTAATGATAAAGTAGAATCATTATAAGAAAAGCAAACCTAAGATATTACTTCATCCAGAGAGTTTTTGAAATGTTTATTGATCTGATTCTGAACAAGGCTAAGAAGTTTGCATTATTTATCTGCATGATGTTAGCATAACAGATAAGCAAGAAGGTTATCAATTTTTAACTTTTATTATGAATTCACATCGGACTTGAATACATTAAACAACCACTACTAATGTAACACCACCATATGTGTAGTAAAATACTAGTGAGAGAGGAAGGATATATGCAGTTGATGTATGAAAAATTATGGAACAGAAGTAAATAACTCTCAGGGATTTCTAAACACTGTAAAATCTACCAGTTCTTATTTAAGTGCCAAAAAGGAAATGTGCACACACACATATGCACACATATGTAAACATTTTTGTAAAGATATCTTCCATGTATTTTGAAGTTCTCTCCCTCTAATTAAAATCTATACAATGACATCCCGCCTTTGTATCTGAGAATGGATACTGCTAATAGAAGGATAAAGCAAGGACCTACAACCAAAATTAGTCTACCCAGAAAAGTTATTATTTAGAAATGATGGACAGATAAAGAGCCACCGGAGAAGAAAAAGCCAAAAGACTTAATCACCACCAAACCAATAACATATGAAATGTTGTAGAGGTTTCTTTAAGAAGAAGGAAAATAAGATAAAAAATTGAACAATAAATTGGCAATAAATAATATATATTTAGCAACAATTGAATTTAGTAAAAAATACAAAATAAATGAATAAGAAGAGAAAAAAATGGAAACTTGTTTCTTACTGAGCAAATTTTACCTGAACTGGCATAAGCATATATTTAAACTCTGTACCTTGATGTTACCTATTCTTTTAAATACACTTTTTAGCCCTCAAGCAAATAAAGATGTCATTTTCATTCTGACAAAAAAAATTAAGAAGCCCCAATAAAATGTAATAAGAGGGGAAAAACCCACACAGAGAAGTGCTGAAGAAAAAGGTGTTAAGGGAAGCATGGGAAAAGATGAGGAAGCGTTTTGTACCTAAATTCTTAGGAATGTTAGACATATATTGACAGACACTAAGCAAAAGAGTAAAAATTGTGATACACAAACAACAAATACATGAGGAGACACTGAGATACGATGACAAGAAATAAGTGATGAGGGTCTATTCTTTGCCTTCCATGCAGGAAGATGTGCTCCTTTTTGTGGAGATGTATTCTTTATGTGACCCAGCTAGTCTTCCAGTTTTCTTGCCATTATTTTCAAATTTTTGCAAATAAAATGTTTTAAAACTGGCAAAAAAAATTTTGAAGTAAAATTGTTATATTTTCTAGATACCATTTTGCCTTTTTTTTTCATTTTCTTTCTATATACTATTTTTGATGGAAATTAGGAAAAAATATTATTTTGTTCAAGGAATTCACAATTTACTTAGAAGCAAAACAATAAACATATAAATAACAACCCAAAGCAGTAAAGAGCTCTTAGTAGAGTAAGAAACTATTTTGAGAGTACAGGCAATAACAACTTGATTCTTAAGGGAATTTGAAGAGCCTTCACAAAGGAAGTAACTTGTGAGTTGAGGCTTGACCATTGAATAGAATTTTGCCAGAACTGGAGAGCAAAGTGGGTAGCAAGGGTTCTGCTGTTGGTGGAACTCAATGCTAGAATCTAATAAACCCAGTTGGCACAGTAGGTAACAATTCTTTGTTCATGTAGCTTTTGCTATTATTAAATCATAAAGCATTAGTAGTCAAAGTGTAACTTTCAAAGATGTCAATGTACATTCCTTGTCCTTCAAGAATAAGTAGCAAAGAAAAATCCTTGACATGGAATGGAGGGAACTATAACTTCTTTTATGCATGGTGAGGCATGTTTCTTTATTTGATAGGTAGAATGTATCTCAGCAATAGAGGTCCCAAGAGGAAATGACTTCCATTCTCCACACTGACAAGGACCCCGTCTTTTTGTCCTCTGCAGCACTTAGCTCACTGTGTCTGTTTAATTAATGAAGAGCTCTCTCACTATATTGAGTAATGTTACATTCTAATATCCAGGCTTAAATTTCACTTTCTAACAATGGAAATTTAGGGCTTCTTCTCAAGAACAGTCAAGTGACAAGTTAGTAATTCCCTTCCTTCCAATGCCGAGTCAATAACTCTTAAAAAAGGTTCTTATTTGTAAATCACCTTGTTCAATAGCTCCTAACCTGGTGAGTGCTTCTCATAGTTATAAGTCATAACCCAATTCATTTCTAGTAAGCCAATTACAATATACAGGTAAATTTTAAGTATATTAAACATTGAACTCTGTTAATATGTTAGTCACAAGGAAACTCATGATTTAGCATTTAATCTTAGCTAACATTGGAAGAGTTTCTACATTCAAAAGGCATCCAGTTTCATCCTTGAAAGAAAGCAAAAGAATGATGAACACCTTTACAAATATGTATGTTTCTTGTATTAAATGAAATTGGTTCTACCTTAATATTGAGCTATATTAGTGTTTAGAATTTTAAATGAGAATCAATGAAAAAAATTGATTCTATGTTAGAGCATTTTTCTTATAATACTGTTGTTTTAAGTTTGTAAGAGGTGAATTCTAAGTAGTAAGTCATGCTAAGCCTAGACTACAAAAAGACCCACAGATTTTCATATAGGTTCAAAAAATTACCATGTATGACCTAGAACTAGAGGATATTAAATTTTTGTGACCTGTGAAGACTCATTATGAAGTAGTATTACTATCATAGTATAACACATGAGTTCTGTCCAGTAAATATTCAGCCATACAATATGAAAAATAGAAACATTTATTGAAGAAAATACAAGACACAAGAAACATTGTATGTAGGACAATGATGCCTGAGTCCCCTTCAAAGTAGGCAACTTGGAAGTTTACTTCAAAGTAGACCTCACACAGCTCTCCTATCATTTCTTCCACTATTCAAAACACTCCTCAGAATCTTTTACTGGGACTGCCATGAGCTGCCCCGTCATATTTTCCTGAATCTCATTGATGGTTTAAAAACTCTTACCTTTCAAATATGATTTTAGTTTTGGAAGAAAACAGAAGTCACAGGGTACCAAATCTGGGCTGTAGAGGGGCTGAGTCACCTGAGTGATTTAATGTTTTGCAAAAAAACTCTTCATGAGTTGTGATGCATGAGCAGACATGTTGTCATTATGAAGCTACCAATCACCACTTGCCTATAGCTATGGCCATTTAGTCATATTGCCTCTCTCAGCCAATGAAGAACAGTGAGGTAGTGCTCTTTATTCCTTGTTTGGCTTGGAGGGGCCTACTCATGACGAACAACACTTCCCCAATCAAAAAACACAGTAAACATGGTCTTGGTCTTCCTGTGATTCTGCTGTGCCTTCTCTAGGCATGGAGAATCAAGTTTCCATTGTTTTGGGATCATAGCCCTAGACCCACATTTCATCTCTGGTTATGACCTTCTTGAAGAAATGTGGTTCATTCATAGTGTTTTGAGTCATGTCATTAGCAACTACAGCACGATGTTCTTTCTACTCTGGTGGCAGAAGCCATGGAACAGATTTTGCTATGACATATTTCATGTCAAGATCTTGCGTCAAATTCTCAGACACAGTAGTTTTTGGCACCCCCAGATCAGCCTCTAATTGTTGCAGTGTCTGTTGCCAATCTTTGTTGATTGCAACCCATACACATTCAACATTCTCAGGTGTTCTGCTTATTGCATTCCTTCTAGACCATGAATCACTTTCAACTGATTCTTGACCATCTTTGAAGCACTTTTGTGACACACTTTTATTTGCGCTGCATTCATTGTATCATCCCCAAAAACCTTCTGAAGCATCTGAATAGTTTCCGCAGAGGAATGTTCAAACTTAACCGAAAATTTGATCCAGATTTGTTGCTCTACTTGCTCAATCATTTTGAATATGATGGCCACACAGTACATGTGCTCAGTCAGTGGTGTCTACCTCTCCCACTGATGAGAGCAGTGAAGTCATTTTTTTTAACCCATGAACATTTCAGTCCACTCCCCTTGGCTGCCAGGTTACATCAATGTCATGTAAACTGTTCTCATTATATTAACAACAGCTGGACTTTTTCTGGACAGACCTCATACAAATATATACCAATGAACACCCACTATATTCTTCTTAGAAATGACATGATTATTAACTAATTATAATGAGTTTGAAACATAAATGTTTCATTTTTAAATTGCAATTGTGGGATATTTCAGAAAAAGAAAAATAGAAAAAACAAAGTCAACAATAATAACAAAAAAATAGATATTTTCAAGTAATACTGATATTGACCCAACATTTAGAAATATTTCCTTAGCAATGTATAGGCTAGTTATAATAATTGAACAAAATGAAGCCCAAGTATCAGTTACATTGACTATGGCTGCATGGTAAGTTATGGACTCTAAGAGTGATTGAGTCTCATTTTTTAAACCTTGATCTGATTAATTAATTCAGAATTCATGTTCTTCTGCCATTCACTGACATGATGTTAATGCTCTCATTTCTTGAGTTTCCTGCCTAAAGTAAGTGCAGCTAGGGGATGTTTTTTATTTAAAAATAATTGTAGAAGTAACATATAAAAGTTACAAATATAGTACAGAGAATTCCCATCTACCTTGTATCTAATATCCTCTAAAGTTAGACTGTTACATAACTATAGTACAATGATAAAGACTTAGAAATTAACATTGCTATAATACTATTAACTAAACTACAGACTATTCAGATTTCACTATTTATTCAAGTAATGATATATATTTTTTAATTTCAGCATTTAAGATTTTAGTTACATTTAGATGTTCATGTCTTATCTCCTTAAATAGCTAAATGTAATAGCTGGGTCATATGCCGGGTTTATGTTTCCCTCCTTGAGAACTGGAAAAGACTGTTTTCAAAGTTGTTGGGCAATTTTACATTTCCAACAATAACATATGAGTATTCCATTTCTTCTATACCTTTGCCAACACTTGGTATAGCCAGTCTTTTCAATTTTAGTGATTCTAATATGTACCAAAGGTGTCTGAGTTTTTAATTTGCGTTTCCCTCCTGATTAATTGTTACTGCTGGTGTTTACCTAGATATTGAGAAGGGAAGCAAGGGGAAGTAGACGTTGAGCTTAATAAAGTGGGAAGCATGAGCCTGTTTGCTTCAGAAGGAAGCTACAGCTTTCCAAATTCCAGAAGATTATAGCAATGCTCTACCAAGGGGATTAAAACTCCTTGCTTCCCCCCTCCAGTATCAGACTGTTGAGGAAGACAGGAGGAGGGGCTGGACCATAGGAACCCAACAGTCAACTAAGGAATATAAACTCATCCAAAGGCCTTGAAAAGGCCTTTGGGAAGCTGATTGGTCATTTTGAAAAAGCTTTAGGTGCTTCCAAGCCCAAGCTAAACAATACCAAACAAAGAAGCTCGCTCTCCCCCACCCACCCACCCCCAACCCCGCCCGCCTCCCCACTTGGTGGTGTACTTGTTCCATTGGTTCATGTGCTCTCTCAGCCTGGACACGCAGCCATACCGGTCTAGCAGCTACTGGGGCTCACAGCAGATGGTCTGGGCTCAGAAAGGACTAGGCTCTCTCTTTCTCTCTTCCTCAGGATCTGCACTCACCCCACACACTCATATATCTTCTCTCCATGGCCGTGTGGCCCTAGCCAAGAACCATGCACACTCGACACACAGGCTCCATGGGGGAACCTGAATACCACAGCACAGAAGTGGACTGCAGCTGGAAACACAGGCTAAGCTAGGCAGATGCTGAACTGGGCTATACTTTGATATGGTATAGAAACTCTGGATACTGGCTTTTGTTGGCCTTGTTGAGGACACAAATGGACTTTTTCCATGGCAGGATGGACAGAGATGGAGCATTGGGAAGTCAGGAGGGGAACCCCCATAATTTTGCATTATTAATAAACCATACCACGAGTCCCCATGCTCCTATGTGGGTCTGAGGAAATTCTGTTCCTCTAGACACCTCAAGAAATTTTCTACTGCTCGCATAATGACGTTGAACATCTTTTCATGTGCTTATTTGCCACACCTATTTTTCTTTAGTGAAGTGTCTGCTCTCTACAATTTCTGATTGATCTAGTGTAGATCAACACACATATCTGTCTAAAACAATCAGAATTTCAGAAAAAATATGAAACAGATTTCAAGACACTGGATATTTTGTGACAAAGGATCATGATCTCTGTGAGAAGAGAAATAATCAGTCACTGATTGTCCCGGTTAACTGCCTTGAGAAAGTTTCCATTCTGCAGTGAGTGGGAGGGAGGGACTCCTTGCATAGAGAAAATGGAGCTAAGAATTTGGAGAATAAAAGGCAAGCATTTACAAGACAGAATACTGGAGAGGAGAGAGCTACAACAGAGGGAGTAGTCGGAGATCTGATGAGTGTCCCTGGAGAATTCAGCAGAGTGCTAATAAGCACATCCGTATGAGGAAACTGTTCTTGGATGGAAAAAAAAATGTGTTTGAAATCGTTATAGAACAGTCCTAAGCATTTCCAGTAGGCTGGATAAACATATAATTAATGGAGCATTATTGGCTTTATCTTTACTGAGCTTTCTTTATGATTTAAATTTGTTTCCTTGATAGTTTTTTTTTTTCTTTCTTTGACTGGCTGCTACAGAATTTAGATTGCACATTTTTAATTAAACAAAGTCTACTTTCAAATAATCTTTTCTTATGTTACATGTAATGTAAGGTCCTTACAACAGTATATTCCCAAATTCCTCCCCCTCATCATTTCTGTAATTGCTGTCATAATGTCACTTGTACATATGCAATAAGCATATATAACACATTGTTAATGCTTTTGTTCAGAAATTGTTAATTATCTTTCAGAGCATTCAAAAATTGTAAGAAAAGTATTATATTTTATGTTTACTTATTCCATTTCCAATATTCCTTTCTGCTTTGTGTAGATCTGAGACTGATATTATTTTTTTCCTCAAAAATTTTCCTGCAGCTTTTGTTTGCTTGAAAAACAAGTGTTTATTTCACCTCTGCGTTTGAAAACTATTAATCCTGGTCATAAAACTCTGAGTTGATTCTTTTCTTTCCATTTTTTTTAAAGGTTGCAATTCCATTGTTTTCTACTTACATGATTTCTGAACTCAGATCGTATTCTTAACCCCTTCCCAAGTCTTAATGGTTATTTTCTTTCTACTCCACCCTTTTAACTGCAATTCCATTCTTGCACCTTTCCTCACAAATTAAGTTTTTGTTCCATAGAGGAAATAAGAGAGAAGCATGTCAGGAATTTTTTTAATGTTTGCTCCTCTGCAGCTGCTTTTCTTTATTTTCTCTAATTCTACACCACAAGAGAGATTTGCTATGTTTGCTCATCATTTTTTCCAGTGAAGATTGTGAATAAAAAAGCTGCAAGGCAGTGAACACTCCCAACAATATTTGTGGTTGCATTTGACCCACCTTCACCAATATGCCGATACCTTTAGCTGACCTCACATTTTTGGTGTGTGGCTGTGTTTTGTTTAGGTACGCCAGCCATCACTCTGATGGATTCAAGATAAACCATGAACTTGCTTTTGTCTCCAGTTATTTTTCCATTACCAGATTGGGGGTGATGCCTGATGTTTCTAGTCTCACAAAGGTTCCTATGTCCCAAGTATAAGTGTTTCTGAAATGCACACCTTCTTCTCACAACCCTTCTAAAGAGTCAAGGCACAAATTCAAAGGGAATCATCAGTCCTAAATGGGGTCGTGGTGACACAATAAGGGTTCAAGCATATCTCAAAGAAGCCTGAGCAGATAGATGATCCAATGGTAGGGTTTACCACCGTCCCTTGTGCACCCAGTCTCTCAACACAGTAACAGCGACTTATGTTCTAATTAGAAGAGGAAGTTCTTTGCAGCCTGGAAGAAATCTGAGCTAAAATTTGAATTTTATATAAAATAAAAAAAAAGAGAAAGAGAGAAAGACAGAATGAAAGAGATAGGACATGAAAGACAGAGAAGAAAGGACGAAAAGAGAAGAAAGAAGGGAAGGAAAGTTATATTTAATGAATATCTAATTCAGAAATCTGAAAATCATTCTTACTACACAGGTAAGGTCTACCTTGGAAAGAAAGAAGAGAGATACACTAATACAAAACATGGGGCACAAAATCAACTCGTAGGGTAATTCAAGCTAAATCTTAGTATGTTGTAGCACAGTTACTAAAATTCTTCCTCTTAATGGTCAGCATTTTTGTAGGGAATGTTGCAGAACACATCTTATATAGGAAGAAAATAGGCTTAGCTGTGGGTGAAATGGATGTATACAGATAAAGAACTTGACAGAGGATTCCAATATTTACCACATCTCTTCATTTACTTCATTAATGTTGATCATATAGAATAAAATATGAAAGAATGAATATTTTCAACATATGTATTCAATCTTATGTTAGGAGAAATATTTATAAAATTTTAATTTACCTATTGATATTACAATACATTATACAGTATTAAAATGATGTAAAGAAAATAATTTTCAAAACATTAATGTGCACAGCTCTGGTAGAGAATAGATTTCTTAAGGGGCAAACAGGTTTTGAAAATTTTTATATCTATTTTTTTATTCCCAGTAACTAATAACAATTATTTTCTTTTACAGTGCTAAATACTTGTTAAATAAAGGAAAGAATAAATGCATGAATGAATGACATGGAGTAAAATAAGTCAAGAATTAGCTACAAATATTGTTATTTATCTGCTTGCTTTATTTTCTCTTTGCAACATACCTTTAGAAAGGCATTATTAGTCAGCATTTGCTGTGGCAAGAAAATAATCCCCAAATCTGTGTATTTCAACAATATAAAGTAATTGCATTCACGGTTCTGCAAGTAAGCTCTGTTCAGCTCAGCTCTATTACATTCAGCTCTGCTCTTCAAGTCATTTTACTTCACCACCCAGGGATAGCTCTGAACTGGAGCGAGTTGTTCTTATGGAAAAAGAGAAGCACAAAAAGCCTAACTGAACTATGCAAATTTGCTTGTCTTCTATTTGTCTATGGAGTACTCCATATAGATTCCCATCCTCTTGATCAAAGCAAATCACATGGCTAAGCCTGAAAATAAGAAAAAAGAATATACTGCACTTACAAGGAGGCCTGTCAATAAAGAGGATATCTGACATTCCTGTGAGAGAAATTAGGCTACTGGACAATCATACAAAGACCTCGATGCATTCTTTGTTATTTATACCTCAAGTTTCTTTAGGATCTATTTATATGAATTTCACAGTCTTCTGTCATGAAGGATATGAACACCACAATATTGTTTTCCAAAACTTTTAGAAACATCTTACCATTGTGTGAACAAACATTTGCCAGATTTACATGTTGCTTGAATTCTGAGGATGTGTTTTAAAAACATATTTGTCTACTAAATAAGAATGCACCTTTCAAATATTTCCAGTTGTCTTGGGATATAAATATTTATCATTACTTATGCAGTTGACATGTTCTATTGAAGCTCAAAAGCAGAAAGTTTAAGGAATATAAATATAAACCTGTAAAAACTTTCTAAAAATGAAATAAAAAGAGAGCTCTTAACAAAATATATGAAACTGTTTTAAGAAATAACAAGTTCTACTGTTAAAAAAAAGTATGCATTTTAAATGGAAACATCATTTTTAGAAAGTATACCTTAGAAGCAGAAGTCAAATACTTTTTTTCTGATATAACTTATTATTTTTTTAATTAATTAATTAATTTTTCCAAATACATTTATCTCTGCCTTCCCCCCCACCACTTTCCCCTGTCCCCCTCCCCCCTCTCCCTCCCTCAATCCTTCCCTACTTTGGTTTTGTCCATGAGACCTTGCTATATGTTCCTTGACTTGTCCCTTCCCTCCTTTTCCCCCACCCACCACTCCCTCCTCCCCTCTTGTCTCTTTTGGTTTCTTTTCCTTTCAATGTCGCTGGTCTTCTTTTCCTTGCATCTTTGTTTTGTTGGTTAGGTTCCGCTTATAGGTATCCTTCTCGGGCTCTCCCTGGACAGCCAAGTTCATAAGTTTCTTTTATGTAACTTGTACAATTCAAAGTATTAAATAAAATAGATAACTTATATAGGTTAGTTAAGAGAAAAGTAAGAATTCTTTACACACAACCTTAAAGAGTTCATTAGAATAATTGAATAGGACAATTTAAGCACTGACTATTTTTCTCCACATAACAACATTTCAATTTAGGAAGTAGCCTTGTTTATCTGGGAGCATAGTTATTTAAAATCATTTGCTTCTTAGGAAAATGAATCCCAGTAAATGATTTTCTATAAGAGCTATACTCTATAAATGATGGTACATGTGATTTTTTTTTTAAAACTGGAGTAAAAATAAAGTGTTCTATGTAAAGCTTGCAAGAAATGTAGGTAGAAGCAGGAGGAATCTAGGAACTAGCAAAGAAAACAAGGGACAAAGAATCAGAAGGTTGATCAAAGGCAAAATTAGCACCAGCCACAACCACCACTTCAGTTAGGAGTTATATTTGGGAGTAGAGCTGGGTTAAGTGGAGCAATTATGAAGTTGTATGCCCGGAGATATGTTATGTTAAATACTCTCTTGTCTCCTTTGTTAAATATCTAGGTAAGTGTATTGTGTACGATAGTGTTTAAGATGTTAGTAGTGTTTCCATATGATGAAAGACTACTGACCTGATTCCTACGTAATGATTTTTCTTGGATGACAACAGAGCCAACGTATGTATAAGCCAAATATCTGTTAGATGTAGATGCTAACAACTATTTGTTAGTTTGTTTATTTATTTACTTACATATTTAGAAATTGGTATGTGTGTTTATTCATATAAAAATAAGCATACACCATATCTACAATGAAAATAGCTAGTGTTTATATGACACTTCAGAATTGCAAAGTATTTTTATGTATTTAGGTCTTGCAATAACTTTATGGAGTAGACATTTATAGGATTTCATTTTACCAGACTGTTATGTGTTATATAATGGATATAGAAAAATCAGGACTGGAATCTGGATCTCTGAAAATCCAAATTCTTACATATTACTTAACATAAAGGGTAATGTTAAAAAATACATATGCATTGATCACTGTATTTCCAGTAGAGAATATACTCAGGCATCTGTCATTCTGACCTTTAAAAAGGTACTAGGAATGCCATGTCTGGCCTAAATAGTATATTCAATACATGCTAAAGTGTTCAACAAAATCTAAGCCTGGGACAAACAAGGACAATCTGTCAAGCCAGCTGTTCTCAGCATTTGATAATACACTCTCCTTTTGAAGCTCATTTCAGATACTGCTGTCTACTTAGAGTTGATAAATGCCAGTATGTCAATTCTCCACATGTTTGAGAAATCCCATATATCTAATCTGACATAACATATAGGGTATCCACTCAACAAGGCAAACACAGAACTTCTAAGACATTTATTGACTATAACCTAAATAGAATTGAATTTGTAGATAATTTTCTTTTTTTTGATGGATCAAGGAGAAAGAAAAAAAGTAGGGTAAAATGCCATTAGAATGCCATTAGAACTAGTCCATATTTTTCTTTTCTCTAACTTCAAGTCATTTATTATTTCTAACATTGTTCTTTTATGCTAAATGTTCAAAATGTCAATATTGCAATATGAAGATACTGATTATATTTTGTGTTGATTTAATCTGTATTAAGGCATCTCATGCCATTTTCTGCCTTTTTTTGTTAGAGAAAAATATAAAAACATGAAAATATGAAAAAAGAGTTTCACTATTTGAATATTGAATACAAATTTGAGAAGTAATTAGACCAGAAATTCTATTAAAGTTGGCTTTGGGGAATATATTTTATCAGATATTAATATAAAGTTAGGCTAAAGGGAGGTAAAAGAAAAAGGAATGATGACGATTGGAGCAACAATGAAAGGAAATGAGAAAAGAGGAATTAGGATCTGAATCAAGCCACGAGGGAGTTTGCATTAATTTTCAGGTACACTGAACAAAATAAATGCAATACATCTTTTTCCATGGTATAAAGTTAAAATAAAATTTAAATATAACAGACCTAAAGAGAATACACAGCACATATTTGTTGAAAAGGAAATAAAAATGCATCAATGAATGACCTTTGGCACTGTAATGGTAGGATAGAGACTGGTAGTTATTTACCCAAAATTCATTTTCCCCTTCTTCCTCATTATTGGGGTTAGGAATGTGTCCTGTTAAAATATTATATTTGCCAGTACATCTTGAACTGAAAAGTGACTATCAGCTAAATTTTCACCAAGAGATATAAGTGGAAATATTGTGTGCTACTTTAAGGAAGGTATCACTATATTAAGTTTTACAAGGGTACCCTAAATTAAAACAACAATACCATAATATCAATAATTTACAACATAACTCATTATAAAGAAAGATTCACATCTAGCTCATATTATGTTATATTTATGTTTCAGCTGATGTTATTCTCTATATATCTTTTATTCAGGGATCAAAAGCTTCTCTAATTTGGGACATGACATTTTCTTGACAGGAAAAACATAGAAATTTCAGAAGCACTTGATTAGAAAACCCTCTGCTTGGATGTGGCATGTGAGACATCCATTTGCATTCTGTTAGCCAAAACAGATTACATACCCAAACCTAACTCTATGGATAGGAAAATATACTACACTGGAATAAATAAAATAGAAAAATATATATTTTTATAGCAAATTAAAAGCAGTTTATAATTTATTTTAGGAAATGATTTAATAATTGATGTGAAAACTTGAGTAGCTGTGTATAATTATAGTTTTGAGTACCATATTTCTTTCAGCTTTGAGTGTTGTTACATCTTTTCATTTAATTTATACATATTTATATTTATATTTATATTTGCAAATGATTAGAAGATATACAAAATTGTATTTATAGGATTTTATTCCATCTTACTCTAAGGAAAAGTATCTATGGAGACCATATAGTGGGAAAGACCTTTGAGCATTGGTGACCTGAACTGTTCTGCACTTCTCTACACAGAAAATAACATAGAACTAAATAAAATTGTCCAAAACAATCATTTCATAAAAACAATAAATTGAGTAGTGTTCACTCCTGAGATTTAAAAAAAAAAAACAAAACACAAAATAAATAGGGAAAGTTGAGTATTTGTGGCTATCTTGGCTAGTTAAACTCAAACCAGGGGAAAACTGCAGGTGTACCAGCTTGAAGCAGATAGGGATATACGGCAATTTTGCTATGAGCAATGACAGACCTGGTGGGTTACTGGAAGGGGTATAAAAGATGTAAAAATTTGTAGCTTTGCTGGTCAAAAAATGATCGACACAGTTTCTAATGAATGGGAAAAAGCTGTATTGTTGTTAGTCTGAAACAGTTGTCTTGGTGGTGGGTGTTAAGAAGTCCAGCTAGAAATTTAATATAGACAAACTGGAAATTAAAGAGATGTAGAAAGGCTGTGATAAGCTCTCTAAATATTCCTCATGGTTTCCAAAGTATTCATGAGTGAGGTTGACTGAAGAGTTACCAGTGGAATATGAAAGCCAAGAAAGACTTGAAAACTGGCTGAAACAGGTAATATGTTCTTTAGCCATGCACAGCAGGATTGGCAGAAGGTAGAAACCCATAGCCTTGAGATTTTCAAGTGCAAATTCTGACCACAAAATTATATAGACACATGGTTGCTTTCCAGTTAAGTGGAATGAAGCAAGAAGAAGAAGAAAAACGAGTAGGGCCATCAGCAAAGGTACACTGTGGGAGAAAATATTCTGTATTTAAAGTTCGGATAAGTTTAAGTTCATAGCAAGTTACATAGATAAGCAAGTAAGTTAATAAATAAATAGAATGGACACTCTCAATTAAATAAAACAAAGTCCTGAATTGTAACATTATATTATCTAACATGTGGGATTGTCAGTTAAAATCTGTAAGACAAGAAAAAAAGGGAAGTATGAAAGATCCACAGAAAAATTTATTTTTAAAAAAGGAATAAGCAGTCAAAAGAACTTTGAGTGAACTCAGGTATCAAATTTAGATTTGACAAACATTCAAAACACACAGCAAAAACAACAACAACAACAACAAGAACTGTCAACAAAACTAAAGGACAATTTACTGAATGGGAGAGGGTATTTATAAATTTTACATCTGATAAGGGGTTAATATCCAAAATATATAAGGGACTAACACAACACACACAAAAAAACATGATTAAAGAATGGGCAGAGGACATGAATAGTTACTTTTCCAAAGAAAACAGACACATGAAATGATGCTCAACATCACTAATAATTAAGGAAATGCAAATTTAAGCCATAATGAGATATCACTTCATACCTGTCAGAATGGCTATCGTCAGAAAGCAAATCAATAACAAGTGCTGTTAAGAATGCAGAGAAGAGGGAACTCCTGTGCATTGTTGATAGAACTACATTTGTAGATAGAACCCAATATGAAAAACAGTAGGGAGGTTCCTCAAAAAATTAAAAGTAGAACTACCACTTTTGGTATTTATCTGAAGGAAAGAAAAGCACTAAGAATATGCACCCCTATGTTTATGTAGCATTATTTATAATATCTAAGTTATGGAAACAGCCTAGGTGTAATATTTCTGTGGAGTCAGTTGTTACCTCTCTTTTTTCATTTCTGATTTTATTTATTTGGGTTCTTTCTTTTTCTTAATAAGTCTGGTTAAAGCTTTGTCAATTTTGTTTATCTTCTCAAAGTACCAGCTCTTGGTTACATTGATCCTTTGTATTGTTTTTCTAGACCCTAATTCATTTATTTATGGTCTGATCTTTATTCCTTCCTTCCTTCTCACTTTTGTATTTACTGTTCTTTTTCAAGATCTTTTTAAGTGTAAAGTTAGATTGAGATTTTCTTGTGCCTTGAGGTTGGCCTATAATGCTATGAATTTTCCTCTTAGGACTGCTTTTGCCATCTCTCATAGTATTTGATTTGTTGTGTCTTTATTTTCATTTATTTGAAGGTATCTTTTGATTTCTTCCTTGATCTCATTGTGAACCCATTTGTTGTGTAATAACATGTTATTTAACTTCCATGTTTTCAGTTTTTTTCTCGTAATTAATTTCTAGTTTTATACCATTATGGTCAGAGAAGGTGCTTGATATGATTTCAATCTTAAATTCACTGAAACTTGTTTTGTGTCCTAATGTGTTCTATTCTAGAAAATGTTCCATTTGCACTTGAAGAAAGTGTATATTCTACCGCTTTGGGGTAAAATGCTCTGAAGATATTAATTAAATCTATCTGATCTAGTGTGTCATTTAAGGCTGCTCTTTCCTCGTTGATTTTCCGTCTGGAAAACCTATTCATTGATGTCCCTTCTTTCTATCAGAGGAAATCTGTTACTTGTAAATAAAAGAGTGATCTTCTACAAAATATCATGGATCTTGTGCTGGCTTTCAGAATTTTTTCACCTGAAATATAGATTAGAGGAGAGAATGCAGAGTAGCAGAAGGACTGAATAGTGAATAGTGAGTATGTGTGTGTGTGTGTGTCTGTGTGTGTTTTAAGTTTACAGCTCAACTTTCACAAAGTTAATACACCTACAAATGCAGCACTTAAATGAAACACCAAACAATTTCCTGCACTCTAGAAGACACATTTGACTTTATTTTAGTTACCACGTTTCTAGAAGTTTAACAACACTAATATGGTATATTATTTTTTGCCTGCTTTTAAATTTTATGTAATGGAAATATGCATTTATGTAGCCTTTGAGCCTGGCTTTTTCATAGTGCTATATTTGTGATATTTTGTGTAGCTGTAGTTTGTTTATTTTCATTACGGCACAGAACCGAATTGAAAAATATGCCATAATTTCTATATCCATATTACAGTTAATGGACATGGGTTTTTTCCAGTTTGGGGCAATTGCAAATAGTTCTAGAATCAACATTTCTGTTAAATGCTTTTTGGTATACATTTGTATATACTTTATTTGATTATAGATTTAGAAGTAGATTACCGAGTCATCTGAATGAGAATGTTCTGTGTTGGTAGATAATGCCACAGGCTTTTCAAAGTGGTTATATCATTTTATACTCACAGTATATAAAAGTTTTAGTTGTTCTACCTACTAAATAACATGCAATATTTATTTATTTAATTTAGACCTGTGGGTAGATGAGGTAGCTAATGATTATTAGTTGTGATATTGATGTACATTTTTTTTTCAAATTAAAAATGGTTGTTTAACTATCAGTCTTGGTTTCCCTAGTCCACTCATTCTGGATCACTAGCCTGTCTTACTCCAACTCCCCTTTCTGGCACATGCTACAGTGGTATTTGAGTAAGAACCACATTTACTGCAAAATCAATATATGCATTTCAAAGTATATGTCCTCCTGAGTTTTGGAGGCTCACTTTTGAACTATTCTTTTTTTATCTCTGCCAATGGAGCCAATATACAAACAGCATATCTTTTCTACCCAGAATTGAAAGAATTTTTTCTGTGTGTCTAAGTTTCAAAGATTTTAGAAATACAAGGGAACACCTCTCCCCAAAATGGTTTTTCAGGTCTGGAGTTATCTTCTGGAGGCCAGGCCCCTTGCAGTACAGGCTCCCTTGCTAGGTGAGTGTTCTAGAAACTCATCTATATCAGTGTACCAGCATTGTTGTGAGAGGCTGTGTAGGCTTCGGTGATCTTTTTCTGAAGACTCTTTAAATGTGTTTGCCCATTTCATGATGGGTGATTTATGAATGCACCTGTCCACACTGCACTGAGTGTTCAGCAGTTTTTGAACAAAAACAGCATGATTCTCATGTCCCACCCTCCCTTTTCACCCAATTAGACCCTGAGTGACTTTTTTTTTGGTTTGTTTCCCTGGATAAAAAAGTCCTCAAAGGGAAACATTGCTTTGTTGTGGATGAGGTGAAATAAAAAAATAGCAGAAAGACTAGAAAGCATCAAAGTCATTAAGTTCAAAAACTGTTTTGAGCAGTAGGAAAGAAGTTTCAATCAGTGTATTGTATCAAATGGAGAGTACTTTGGAGGTGACTAAAGTTTACACATGTAAGAACACACAATATTTTTTTATTTATGCAAAAATGCATTTTATTAAACCAACAGTTTTGTGATTTTATTTCATCTTTTAACAAAAACATTAGAAAATTTATTTTAATAATAACGCACAAAATACTTTAAATTACCTTATTCCCATTTAGATAATAAAGATTGGTAAATAATGTAAAGTTTACTTCAGTACAGAACTGTACTGAATGGGATTCCCCACATAATTTCACTAATTAATGCTGGGTTTTTAAAATTATTTCATCAGTTTTATTTTCATATGAATTTAGCTTAAACTTTGAATCCTAACATAATCCAGGCTTAACGATGTTATCAATTAATATTTATTAAGTGCCTACTATTTACTAGAAATTCTTCTAGATGCTGGAGATAGAATAGTGAAAGATCAAACCCTGCATTTAAGGTCTTTAGTAGAGGAAGTGAAACTAGAGATAAGAATTATAACAATGGGACAATACAGGTACAGAGGTAAAGACAGATAGGAGTGTATAAAAAGAGAGGTGCCTTACCAACTCTAGGGCATCACGGATCGCTTCCTAAAGGAACTGACACCTAAGCAGGTGCCTCCCAGCCTTTCCCCTTGTTTACCAACAAGGACCCCTTAGGCCAGATGTTGACATTTTTAGCCTATTTAGACTATGTCATACTTACTTTATCAAAGCAAGGGCCATTGTAAGAATATAATATATATTTGACTATCTTTAGCGGTAAAAGGGTGCCTTTGATGGAAGGACTTTTATTACCAGACAACTGACTTAATTTACGTGGGTGTGAACTGGGGTGGCAGTAAATGCCCATTTTTCCTATCCGGAAAGGAAAATAGAAAGATTACGGTACATGTCTAGATCAGCATGTCACGTGAAGAGTTGAGCAAAGACATTACAGGTGGGCTTAGTTTGGGTAGAGAAAAGCTCTGAAAGCGTAGTCAAGGCACTTAAGTTATATTAGTCCTGATATTTATTGAGGGGGTTTACAACACAGGCTCGTGTGGGGAAAAATGACTGTAAATAAACAACCATAATGCCTTAAGGTAATTGCTATAAGGGAAGTTATTTTCAAATCACGTTAACACCGAAAAAGAACATCCGAGTGTGCCTATGGGGATCAGGGAGGGCTCGCCCCGGAGAGCCTAGAACAGACGTGGGAGTTGCCCCACGTGTGCCCGTGGGGTAGGACATTCAGGACGCAGCGGCCTTGGCAGAGATGGCAGAGCGTGGAGCAGCCGGAGACACCGAGTCCCCGCCGGCGGGCGGCACGCAGGGGCGTGGAGACGCAGGGCCCGCGAGGCGGCAGGGCGGCTTTCCCACTGTGCTTCCACGGGAGACGCCGATGGTGTTTTTGGAGAAGGGGCGGACGCGACGGGGAAGTGAACACAGAGCTCGTCCCTAATCCACACGTCGAAGGACCGAGTGGAAGGGCCGTGGCGGTGCCGCCTCTCCACGGTTCCGTGGGGCTTACTCCTTGGTTTTGGAAGACACGCCTCCATGGTACTAGTTTGTCCTGAATCCTTACTGTAGCTGCTTCCAAATTTCTGAATTTAATCTTATATAAAAATAAAAATAAAAAGGAAAGGAAATCTTTTCTTTCCCAAGCAAAGACACATGGGGCTTAAGTACCGTGACCCGGAAAGCTCCAGAATACACAATGGTTATAAATAAATTCTGTTCTAGAAACTGTTTTTTACATTTTTTAGAAATATCTAGAAATTATTTATTTTATAAATAAATTCTGGGTCCCCCGCATATATAAAAGGACAACAAATCACACTGTGACACGATAAGAAATAATACATTTAGTCTTTGTCCCCAATTACTGACACAGAACATCTAAAGCTCTTGAAATATCTGAAGTGATAAATATGTATTTTGTATGCTAATACGGTGACTAGCTACTGGAGGTCCCTCCACACCTTCAAAATGGGAGCTGATGACCAGAGAGGTCAAGAATGACTGAGGCTCAGACTTCTCAGCCCCACTTCCTGACTTCTGGGGATGAGAGACGGTGGGAAAGTGAAATGAATTATCACTGGTCAATGATTTAATCAATTATGCCTATTTAATGAAACCTCCAAAAATACCTCTAAACACTGGGTTTGGTAAGCTTCTGGGTTGGTGAACAGGTAACCCAGTCCAGCCTTATACAGCTAAATAAGTTAGTGACAACATGTCCAGGCAAGGAAAGCAATTTTACATTGAAAGCCAGCAATCAGAGAAGACAGTGAGAAGAAGGAAATGGGTGGGGTTTGGGGTTGATAGAGGACTGCAGATGTCTGAATGTCAGTAGAGGCCTGGGGAAGACTACTTTATTCCCAGTCTGTTGACTTTAATTGATGTAAGTACTTCTGCAAAGTTAAACAATACATACTTCCCTTATCTCTTTGGGAGAGGGAGTTTCTGGTAAGAGGCTGTTTTTTAAAAACTCAAGCTTCAAGCAGAATTTCTCTAATGATTAACACGACTACATGCAACACTAAGAAGAATCTATTAACCCAAAGGCCATGGGTACACACCAGGCTTGAACAAGATGGAGTCAGAGATGCCAAGCATTTCACTATATTATAAACACATCAAGATGCCGGCATGGTTGTTAAGGGATCAGGCCACCTGCTGCAGAACAGAAGTATAAAACAGAGGTTGGTGGGGAAGAAAACAGATCTTTATTAAAAAGTAACCCAATCTTGGGAAGCAGTAGACTTCTCAACTCCTGGCCAATCTCTTGTGCAAAACAGAAAGAATCCAACCGCTCCTAGAACCACAGCCAGTTTCCAGAAATATCATCACATTCCTATCTGTCCTTCAAGGGCTCAAGGCTGTTCGAGAATGACTCTGGCTTCAGGCTCCTTTCCTGGACTGCATTCTTGCAGGGCCACCGTTACCTTGCCATAGCTTCTTCTCACTCTGGGGCTAGAGAATGCTGCTGACCTCTGTGTTCAGGTTCCATCCATGTGGCCTGGTGTCTGTGGCTGCTTGCATCCCTTAGCTGGCGAGCATTCCAGCCTGTGCCTCCATGCACTAATCTAAGAGAGAGAGAGGGCACAGTCTAAGACCTGTGCTGCATGGAGCCACAGCATCCTGTGGGCTGCCACCAGGGTGCTCGTCCCCGGGGTGTGGCCCAGGACCTGGTAGTTGGTCTCCTCAAGCTATTCCCTGACTAGGCAAGTGAGGGAGCAAAGAAGAGAAAAAGGATGAGATTCTGCCCACCTTCCATTTAAACCTCTGGCCCCCAAAATCCTATGTGCTCCAGAAGCAAGTAGGAGGGCTTTTCCCTTCTGTCCAAACATTTTACTAGCCTGGCGTGTACCTTGTGTAGGGGCCTTCTCCTGAGCCATGTTAACCTCTGTGGTACCCACGTGCTGTAAAATTTTCAGCCTGCATGTATTCTGTGCAAGCTTCCTCCTGCTGTGTCAGGGCTGTGTCGTTTGTTTATCTTTTCCTGGGAGTAGGGAAATCTATCACAGGCCAGCTGTGGCTTCAACCCCACCACCTCTGGTACTTCCTGACCTGCTTCTTCTCCAGGGCTTGGGCAGGCTCTCGTGTATCACTTTGGAGCCCCTTCCGGCTCCCCAGTGATCTCTCCAGATCAGCCTGTCACAGGGTGGTGCTCCTGAAGTGAACACAGAAGCTTCTCAACCCATTCTCCCTAAAATTGTTCCACTTGGCTATTACTGACTTTTATCCCTCATAATAAGCTGGTAATAATAAGCAAAGCACATTTTTTAGTTTTGTTAGCCATTCTAGCAATTTCTCAAATCTGAGGAGTGAGTAGTAGGAAACCACACTCTTAGAGGTGGTTTGTCAGAATTGGCATTGAAATGAGAACAGTCTTGTGGGGTTAAGCTCTTAATCTGTGGGGTCTGCACTAACTGTGGGTAGTTGGTATCAGAAATTGATTGAATTCTAGGACACTCAGGGTGCTGAGTTGCAGAATTGGTTGGTGTGGGGAAAAAATGTATTCGGTGTCATGAATATCAGTAAAAGTAGTTCACACACTGAACATAGGATAATAATAGTTCACATACTTACCGAAGCTTCTCAGAGAAGACAACTTTCAAGGACGGTTTTAATGGCTGAAATAAGAGAGAGGAAGACAAAGAGGGTTGGATAGGACTTTTCAGGCATATAGAACAGCATGGGAAAGTATGGAACCTCCAGAGAGAACTGAACATTTAGAGAATGCCCAACTTTCTGTGCTGATAAATTAGATAATTTGTAACAGAAAATTGATAAGAGATGAGGCTGAAGATATACAACTTCAATGTTTTGCCCCAGTGGAGTGATCTGTAGAGGGAATAAAAGTGTTTGCATTTAGATACAGTGATACCTCGATACTCGTTGGCTTCAGAACTCATCAAACTCTGTACTTGCTGCATTTTGAGGGAAAAAAAAGTTTCATCATGTGGCATTTTCTCAGGACTTGCTGCACTTGCTAGAACTTGTATGAATCATGCTGCTACCCCACAAGAGAAAAAGCTTCATTGTTTGCTTGGTACTCTGGGTTTCAGCACTCTTCATGAGTTCCAGAATAAATTAATGATAAGTATCAAGGTACCACTGTATTTGTGTGCCACTGGTGTCATTGGTCAGAGCTTTTACAATGATGTGTTGAGGTCAACATTTCAAACAGTACGAAGAAATATTATAGACAGCATCATAACCATCTTGATTTAACTGACCAAAATTTCAAGGCTATATGGTAATTCATTCTCAATTATTTCAAGAATAATACATACTACTGGCAAATACACACACATATGTATGTATGTATTTATTATTAATCAATTAATTAATTATTTATGTTCAGGCGTAATCTAAAATACTTTCTTTAACCATGCATGCTGCCCTACAATATAACAGATTTCCTCTTGAAGTGATTTGTTATGGGGCAAGCTTTCATGTAAAATCCTAGGTATTGCTGCTGGGTTAGCTAACCTGGGTGAAAGCTTACATTTGAATAACTTTGGAAGGCCCTCTACTTGAAAATTTTGGAATTCTATAATTTTCTCCTAACCCTTGAGTGTCCTTCAATATATTAAAGCAATTAAAGACATCTGGAATAAAATGAAAACGGTACACCTGTTTCTTGCTTTGTAATTTAACATTGTTTAAAATTATCAAGAGTCTTCTAATGCACTTGTAGTTCAAGATTGACCATCACACTCATATTCTAGTATGTTGTAGGAATTTAAAATATAAGGGTATTAGTGGACCCTGTTTCTTACCCTAAGAAATACCTGCCTTACTGATTCCTCTCATTAAACACACAGTCTCAGCACTGTCCATACTGACCATGTGCCCCATGATCACAGCCTTCTCCACATGGAGGCAGGTTAATCACATGGTAAGATAAGAGGATATTAACTTCTGAATCCAAGAACGCTTACAGAACACAGTGCTTATGCTCTGAGATTCACAGTATGAATTCTTATATAGGGAATAAATTTTCCCCGTTCATATGAAGACATGGTTTAATGGACCAGTGAGACAGAATTAAAGATTACTTCGTGGCATGCATTTTCTAGATTTCTGTAAGCTATCTGGAAGGAAAGACATAGTTTTTCATACTTCATGTATGTATAATTTATAGTTCTTTAAAATATGAGAGTACTTAGCTTCAACTAAGGAGTAGAAATAGAAGATAAAATATTTTCCATTTTTATCACAATTCTCAAATTAAATGGAGAATATTATTTCAGAAAGAATGCATGAAATATGGCTAGAGAGTAGAACCAAATTGATTACATATGTTATATGTTAGGACCATTTGCAAATGTAAACTCTGTATATGGGCATTGGCCTCTTATTAATGACAGTTAACACTGCGCAACACATAAAATTCTGACTTCAACAAGAATATATGTTTTGAGCTAATTATGATTTTAAATATTTGAAATGCATCTTTAAATTCTCAGAATCTTTAAAACAATTTTAACTCACAAAATTTAGAAAATACAAACATCTGTCACTTGCTGACATTACTAATCAGTTACTGAAGGAATAGGTCATAATCCCTGATGAGGATTATAAAACAAAAACCCTGATTCTTGATAGTCTTCATCATTTTTCCAAAAATTTAATTTCATGGAATTTGATTAGCTTTTGATCATTGGCTACATGAAATTACAGCTGTGCTTTCTGTATTTTTATCTGTTTCTTTTTTTCAATTGGCAGCTATTTTGTACCAAACTTACATATTTATTATTACTTGTTTAGCAATGGAAAATTATGAAAGGAAGACATAGTGCTATATTTAAAGAATTAAAGTGCCTGACAGTTTAAATCATAATCCACCCACAGGAAATTTATGTAAAAATTCAATGACTATAGTGCATTTTGCAGATATAAATATTAGCCTTAAATTAATTAGAATCTTAGCTGTGAATCTCTGATGTCTTTCTGCCTACCTAGCTACCTACCTACCTACCTATCTATCTATTCAGAAAGTGACCAGAATATATTAACAGCAATTTTAGAAGTGTTTTTATGCATAGACATACGCATAGACACACAGATAATATTAACTATACACTGTCAGTTCCAACTATCTAATACCTCTAGTTAAGCTATTTAATGGCTCAGACAAATACAAGTAAGGAGGTGCCAGGAAGTACAGAATCTTACTCTGTGCTACATACATAAAACATATCTTACTTTTATACTTAATCCCTAAAGCACCTAAAAGTGATTATTACATGGCAGATGGCCAATATACATTTGCTAAATTTTAATTAATTTATTGGTTAAAATTTGATAGAAATATTATTTGGAACTATGACATATTTTCCTTCTTCCTCATTCAAGAGTGAGTATAACTAGTAATCTCATGGATATGAGAGGAGAATCGGTTCTGATATATATTTATTTCAATTAAGTACAGCAAAAATGTATACACGGTGGGGCAAAAGTAGGTTTACAGTTGTATGTGAAACAGTTTATTCTTATATTATTATTTGTTAATTACTGTATTTTACCCCACCCTGTATAATGATTAGTAATTAAAACCAAACAAAGCTTTGAATAAGAATACATTTGATTGCTTTTCTTGAGAATATAATGTGATGTTTATATTAATAAGCTTATTCATAATTTGAACAAAGGCATTCATGTTCCTTTCAATACTAGAAACATTTAGAGAAAAGATTTATAAATGATACATTCAGGAATTCATATCAAGGTGAAAGTTATACTATTAAAAATGTTTTACTCCTCAAATTTTATAACTCAACATGGGTTACATACTTGCTTTCACATTTGATCTCTTATGACAATCCATTGCTAGTAAAAGCCATGGAATTTCTTTCCATGTACCTATATTAGATAGCCATGAACTCATGGATTGATTAGTATCTTTCTCTAAACCCTTCACTATATTGTGCAAAAATACAAGAGTCTCTTAGGAGTTAAATATCATTCTCATTGCACTGGAATTTAGACACTAACACAATTATATTTACTATATGCAATTAGGTACCTCATGTTTATCTTCTTGATGTTTTAAAATCACTTTATAATCTATTTTATTCATGATTTTACAACTTTACTCATACTAAATTTAAATGTTTTTTGTTTCTTTTCTATGTTTTTAGGTAATGCAATTTTTAGTTTTTCTTTGACATTTCATAATCAACTTGTGGTTTATAATGACGAAATTGGGGCCAAGTTTAATACAAGGGTATATAACTTGTAAAATGTTTAAATGTTAAAATTTAGAATGTCACATAATCTATCAGATGTATTTGGAATAAGGTTACCTTATTTATATGAGAAATGGTGATTGCTGTAAACACATTTGATTCAGAGATATGAAAGTGGTGGCCTTATTCTGCATGAATTATTTTCCTTAGCTTTATTATTACAGTAGTCATTTATATGTGCATTTGGAAGCCACTACAATATCAATAAAATAATGTGCCACTGGTTTCTGTAGCTGTTATAATATATAATTTTTGAGCTAAAAGCAGCATATTGCTTATAATTATGTTAAAATCCAAAGAACATATAATATATGACAAAAGCCTATATACTTGAAAAAATATAATAACCATTTGTGAATTCTGGGATATCATTTGACGTATATATGTGCACACATTCCTATATATACATATGAATAATATACATGTACATATATTACATATACATATAAATATGCAGTATACAGGGTGGGGCAAAAGTAAGTTTACAGTTGTAGATATGCAAAAAAGATTTTATTCTTGTATTTTTATTATATTATTTTCCATATGAACAACTGTAAACCTACTTTTGCCCACCATATATTTTGAAGGTACAATTGTATATACCATAAATGTAAAGAATGAAATGTTTATGTACATTATAGCATCAAACATACCACCCAATTTCCCTATTATTTCTTCACAGAAATTAACCACTAAAATATGATCTTTCACAATACGTTCTCAGATATTCCAATAGGTGTTTACAATTTCCCTACTGGTTTTTAAAATTACCTTGTTTATATTCAATCTGAAATTTACCTGTTCACATAAGACAATTTGATTAAGTCTACTTGAATCTAATCATTTGTACTTTGAGAATATAAGTTTGAATTTCTGGTTCTTGTTTTGAAAGATGATTTAAGTTTTTAGAAATTTCAAATTTCTTACTTCTGGTTCATCTAGGTGAAGATATTGAGTAGCGTATTGGAAACATTTGTTGTAGAGTTCAATAGTAATAGAAGTATTTGCTCTGTATATGATTGTATGTGGTCATTCTGTGTGTGGTTAGAACACTGGCATTTTTTTTCTGGACTGGGTATCGTATGACATAGGTTACCACGTCCATCCAAGTCAATGAGGCAATCATAGGGGTGGTGAGGCTGCCAGTGAAGACAGCACCTACCTGCCATCGGACGCTTAATATGCATTAGCTATTGTGTGAAGTATTTTACATTCATGTATTGACTCTAAAAATCTATGCACTAGAATATGACCAGTTTGTAGATGAAAGAAATGAAGCTCATAAAACTGACTTCCCTCAAGAGCTCCACAGATTATGCATGGACAATGCATCCATCAATAAATAGATTTGAACAGAGGGCTGTCTCTGAAACCTAAGCATTTAACTGCAGTGCTAGACCTACCCTAATGTTAACAACATCAAGTGGACGGCCAGGAAGAAGATTTCTAAAGAAGATGGTGAGAAAAACCAGCATCCCATGTTGGTTGTCTTTCTTACAATGCGCTGGCTGGATGTTGTTTGGAAAGTGCCACATTTGTCTCAACACCATTGGACTGGCTGCATACAAAAGCACGTTTCTTTTTTGAGGGCCGTTTCCCATTATAGCAAACATGGATCACAGGGTCAGCCCACACTCCAGCACAGACCTCCAGCAGAGGCCTTCAGTGACTAAAAGGGGGCTTCTCATCAGAGCCCGGGGAGGAACCTAAAGGGGTACCCTGTGCATTAAAGATGGGAGCAGAGGGTAAGCGCCTCATCTTAGAAGTTCTTTTCCCCAGCGTGCACCGGTGGACTGGCCTTTACCTGCTCAAAGGCAGCTACCATTACAAATGCTTCTTGTTCCCACGCTAAGTCCCATCCCAGGACTACTGCAGATTCAAAGCGGCAACTGCTTACTTCTCACTGCAGCTCTTCAAAATGACCAAATGTCAGAGCCCCCATTTCTGCTGAAATTTATCTGACAACTCTCCAACCATTCATTTCAGGAGGAGATTGTGTTGATAAGAATGGCAGGAACAGTGAACTGAGGGTCCAGGAATGACAAAAGGTGAGCTAAAATCTGTTCAGAAATTAATATTTGTGTGTCTCCATGGCACCGATTTTAAATGTTCAGGGCTTCTGCATCCTCTGAAGATACTTGATTTGAAGTAATCCCTGCACACCCTCTAATCAAGGGAAGCTTCTGCGCTGAGCCTCCACTCAGATCTGCTTATAAATTATCAGAAGGGCAGCTTGTGTGAATAATTTCCCTGATGGTCGAAAAGCATGCTTTTTCATCGTGCAGAAAACTCTGTAATAGCTAAACACCATCTCCTTGATGGGCAGAAAAGAAAGAACACCACCCAGCAAATAAAAATTGTGTGCCCATGAGAAAAGGGGATCCTAGTGGAAAATAATAAGCATGATCTAATTCACCTCGAGGTGTGTTTGAGCAGAATCACTCAAGTCCCAGAATTAGCAGGGGGAAGGGGAGGCTCCTGGCACCCTATCCTGAGGTCTGAAAAGTGCAGGTGCTCAGAGCACAAGGAGGAGCCTTGCAGAGCTGCGGCTCCTGCTTCCCTCAAAGTCCAGGATCCTTTTTAGTCGGCATTTCCTAAGGACTTAGTTAGAGTGATTTTCAGGCACTGGGAGGGTACAGATGAAAAACAGTCTCTTTTCTCAAGAAACTCATGACCACATTGCTAGAAAGACACCAAAGAAGCAAAATATCCCTGATGAGGGCTGTCAGAGGCAATTTCCACATGGAATCAGACATCAGGGGAAGATGACATTGAAGTTGTTAGCTGGGAGGGATGGTTGTGGAGAAAACTGTACTCTTCAAAGTTCCCAGCACAGATGTAAAGCCCTGTGCTGGCGGGGATGCAGAGCAGAGTCAATGAGGCAACCAGGAATTTCTGTCTCCCTCTGCAGATTCCCAGCATCCTCTCAGAAGTGGCAATCGCTAACCCCAGTTCTGTTTCTCTGCTTGGAGCGTGGAGTCCTCAGCTTCCCTCGGAGTACTTCAGCATTAACCTCATTTGAAAAAGCATCACCAAATAGATCTTTAAAGCAAAATTGATCTTTCCTGGGGATGTGCACTATTCCTGGGGTTAGACTACAGTGCTGGAAGGCTGGTTTTTAAAGTTTTTCTTCTGAATGTTAAATCAGAAAACACTGAAACTTAATACAGAATCACACTAAGTAAATTTGTAGGTTGAATATAGCAAAAATTGCAAAAAAGAATCCAAGTAATCACTAGCACTGGAAATATTGGAGATAGAAGTCAAATTTGGAAAAAAAATTGAGAAGTAATTCTCATATACTAATAGAACCAAGACGAATGAGATTTCACAAAGGAGGAAACAGAAATTTCTAAATTTCTTCTTGAGGTCAAAAATATATGCTCTAGGAAGGGGTCATTAAATTTAGCAATTGGAAGAGAAGTAATTTTAGTCACCACAGAACAAATTAAAAAACAGATTTGGGTTGATAGTAGAATGAAAGGCATTTGAAGAACATAAGAGAGTAAATTTAATCTATTGTTTTTACTTATACTGTATTGTGTCAGAATTTTATAATAGGTCTTAAACCATGAATTACAATATCTTTGTGCCATAAATTATATGCAGTTCTTTAAATATGTTATTTCACCTTCACAAATACCCTATGAGTTATGTACTATAACCTTTACTTTATCTGTGTAAAAACTAGAAGGGGTTTAGGAATTTACCCAACAATTAACAGCAAAGAATGCTTGAGATAGGTTATGAATTCATGTACATTATCTGAATCCAGTGTCTTTACTTTCCCCAGTATTTCAAATCTCCTCCACTGGGTTCCCTAATTTATTAGAAATTTAAGTTGTGAAGAGTACGATTCCACCATCTTATATATTTATACATATATTTTTGGAAAACAGATTTTTCTTCCAGATTTTTTCCTAATAAGTTATATAAGTGGCTTCCCTAGGTAATAATTTCTATGGTACTTATGTCCACTGAGTAAAAGGGTTTCAGGAATAATTTTGAGAATACTGAGTTTGTCTTTATATACTCCACTCCTCCCAAAATAAAAGCTGTGACTTGCTGTGTTTTTGCAAGCTCTCAGATTATCTATCATCTGCCTAAAACTTTCTCAAGGCTTTCCCTCATCTTTCACAATGCTCTTTGTTGTTCACATATTTTTTTCTTAAGTGTTTATGCTCTCATGTTGTCCCAATTTTTCCCTTTCACAACCCTCTACCTAGTCTGCCCCTCACTCCCACAGTCAACTCCCGCACCGTTGTCCATGTCCATGGCTCCTTCATACATGTTCTTTGACTAATCCCTTCACCCTCTTTCAGAGTCCCCATTCCCCTCTTACCGCTGTCAGTCTGTTCCATGTTTCCATGCCTCTGGTTCTGTTTTGATCATTAGTTTATTTTATTCACTAGATTCCTCTTATAAGTAAGATTGTATGGCATTTGTCTTTTACCAACTGGCTTATTTCACTTAGCATAATAGCCTCTGGTTCCATCCATGCTGTTGCAAAAGGTAGGAATTCCTTCTTTTTGTTTTTCCTGCTGTGTAGTATTTCTTTGTGTAAATGTATCACAGTTTTTTAAACCACTCATCTACATGTTTTTAATTCTACACTGGAACATTTTGAATGTATCTCACTGTAAAAAGGTCTCAAATTCTTAAATATTTTGCATTGCCTTGAGATATTTTGATGATGCACATAAATATTTGAACTGGGCAAAATAACCTTTGGACTGCATCAAAGTAACATTGTATTCCAAAAAGCTATTTGTGAAGCTAACAACAAAGCAGACATCCTCACTACAAAACTGAAAATTAAAGACATTGTTTAGAATTAGCACCATCATTTATAGCTAGAAAATAATTTGGCTTATTTGCACCTATAGAAATTCCTTTGTTGGTTTATTAACACATACAGAAATTCTTTTTTTCTATTCATGTAAGTATTCCCCATCCTTTTTCTCACAAATGCCTCATGCCGTCACCTCTTAATCTGAATATTATTTGAATTTCTGGTTGAATCAGTCAGTGTTTGTTGAATAGATATTCTTTTCTTTTTTTAAATTAATCTCAAACGAACACTGTTTTCTTTCACTTTGATCTTTCGTTGTTTAAATAAACTGTTTCTTCCCACCTTTTTACCTCCTGCTAGTGCTTTCAACAGAGAAACTGTATTGGAAGGCAGAGGGCAGGGCAGCCCCGCAGGACACACCGAAGCTGAGAAGTGTGGGAAGAGGTATGAGGAGGAAAAAATGATATTTAGTACATAGGTAAGTGCATTTTCAATAAAAGGTTAATCTTACATCACACATAAGATTATATTAAAAAGTCTTTAAAAAAAACACTTTTGTGAACGATTGATAATGTTTAGTTCTTAGAAATCAGATTAGATGTGGGGAGAAAGGAGTTTAACACAATGGACTTTTTAGGCAAGGGAGAAATGAGGCAGGGGCAGGAAAGTCATTTTAAATTTTTAAAACATTTTTATCAAATCTCCCTTAGAAACAAAAACTAAGAATGAAATAAAAGTAGAGAATTAATAAAATGTTAAAGTTCTGTCTAAATTGATGTTTTATAAATTCAATTCAGTTTCAACATAGTAGAATAATCATCACATTTATCACTTAGCAAATATATATGATAAATTTATACATAATTTATATATATCCATGCCTTTTAAAAAACCTATCATACATAAATAATTCACAGCATATATCACATTCATAGATAGAAAGGATTTATTTAAAAGAAGAGGAAGTCACATTATATTCTTCCTATATGCTAAGAAATTTGTTAAATGCTATGACATAAATTATCTTAGTAGAGAAACTAATAATTTTGGAAGATAGGTATTTACTTTCTCTAATTATGTAGATAAAAAATTAAATTTAAAAATTTGAAAGAATTTGCAAACATAGTAAAGAAAATAGAATTTCTTAGTTAAATTCTATTTAACATATATTTTTGAGGACTTATTATTTATGAAGTATTTATAAACTGAGAATACATAATGACTCCAAAAGGAAGTAAGACCACATATAATGATTTCCACCCATTGTTCTTTTACTTTTAATAAGTAAAGTACTTGAAATGAAAAAAATGCACAAAAAGGAAGTAAATATCAGAATGCTATCACTGATGTAATATAAATATATTTGGAGGGAAACAACATTTTTGTGAAATCATGTCAATTGACTAATCGACAGATTATTTTGGAAAGCAGATTTGAGAATTGTGTTTGCAGGAGTTTGTAGTTTATAGATAATGACTATGACAAAAGGTGTGAAAATTTTGTATGACATTTTAGGAACTTTTCTGCGTATATTTCCTACAGATTATATTAAAAAGAGGGGAAAAACATTTGATCTTAAGGAGTCTTTATTATCTAAGTATTTTATATACATATTATCTTTTAATTTTTATTTGGGTGCTTCATAGACAACAGAATTGTGTTCATTTTAGAGTACATTATTTGCAGTGAATGTTAAGATCAGAGAACAACATTTAAGTAAGGAGGAATTTGGGGAAGACCATGAATAGTTGGTAACAATTCAGAATCCATGTATGTAATGTGGTGTGTAGATGTCCGCTTGTAAGATTATGTGCATTTTCCTAAGGAGGTCTATCATAGTTTTCAGAACCCATTTTAATGTAAGCCTTGACCCGTAGTTTTTCTTTTTCGTAGGCGAATGTATGACTAAAATTTTTATTGCCAAGACATCCACTTCAAAGACAGCTCTCTCCAATAAACCTTGTCAGCCCCATGACTATTAGATAAAGAGCCCAGCTAACTGTCCCCTAACCCCAGGCTCTTTAGATAACCGACCACTTCTTTTTTGTCGTTCTGTGCTTTCAATTCCTGCCCTCCATTATGCTTTAACTTAATTTTATAAAATTGAATTTATTGAGATGTTCACCAGTAAAGAATAAGTGTGGCAAACCCTAGGCCCCCACACTTGATGCCAGTAACAGCAGGGCCCCAGACTCACACTCCCTCAATTTCTCTCACTACCTGCCAGCTCTCTGTGTGGCCCTAGGTGTGTTGCATAATAAATTGTGTTCCTTTTAAAATTTCATGATAATTATCGCTGAGGGTATCTTGCAATCATAATAAGAACCACAAGGGCCTGTCTAGCTGCAGCCTTAGCTATCAGTTGGCTGAGATCTGCACGAAACACGTATGTAATGCTTACAATATGCAAAAGATTTTTAAAAGCTTTGGGCTCTGAATTTTCAGAATATATGTTAGAAACAAATACCTGATTCTGCCACCTTTGTATTTTAAAATATTTAGAAACAACAACAAAAAAGGAATGATTTATAGCAATATGTCAGGCTGAAGCTCAAGGGTCATTAAATATCATTAGGTTACTGAAAGTCTGAAGATAGAACAATCTAGGCAACCAGGGACCAAATCAACAGTATGAGTCACTTCTGGGGTTACTGCTTAAGCAAAGAAAATATCTGGAAAAAGAATGATACTCTGAAACAGAATTAGTGTTCTGTTATCCATAATTGATATGTCATGCGATTTGCAAATTGTTGGTGAAAGGTGACAGTTTGAATTTTAAATCCATCCATAGTGTATATTTCCTTATAAAATTTTAAAACTTTGATAAGTCAAATGTAGCAAAAAAACAAACAAACAAAAAACAAAAACCAACAAAACAAAACACCCTGGTCTTACATATTTTCAGTTTCTTCCCAAAATATATATCATAAAATGTCATGTATTTTTGTAAATTAAAAAAAATTTGCATCCATAGCTCTTTAATGCAATTGGTATTTATTTTAGTGTGTAGTATTTAGGTACTTGGTGTCAGCAAATTATACAGAATCATTTCAGGTGATTTTTTTCGTGCTACCTTTGGTGTAATTTTGTTCTTCTTTGCTAATACATTCTTTTTTTTTTGAGGGGGAGAGAAGCAGTTTAATGTCCCAAGTTAATATAGGAAAAATTAACACACACCAGAGCGTCCTGTCCTTACCAAGGATGAGCACAAATTTCCCTTATTAAAGAATCATGTCAAGAAAAATGGGCTCCAGCTTCCTTGCTACTGTTCACTTTTATGAATTATGCCCCACATTATCTTTTAACTAATATATCTGTTTCCTAGAGCTGCCATGACAAATTACTAATAAATTAGTGACTTAAATTAAGAGGAGTTTATTCTCTGAGAGTGCTAGAGGCTAGGAGTCTGAAGTCAAGATGTCAGAAATGTTGGTTCATTCTGGAGACTCTGTAGGAGAATATGTCATGGCTCTCTCCTAGCGTCTGGTGATTGTCAGCAATTCTTGGCATTTCTTTGCTTACAGCTGCATCACTCTAACCTGTGCATCCATTGTCACATGGCTTTTGTTCTTGTGTGTCCTCTGCTCTTCTTATAAGCACACCAGTCACTGGATTTACAGTTCACCATAATCCAGTATGATCTCATTCTAACTAATTACTTCCACAAAGACTATATTTCCCAAGGGGTCAAATTCTGAGGTGCCAGGTGGACATGGGTTTTGAGGAGACACTATTTGATACATTATAACTAGGGATCATTTAATTTGATCAGTGATTAAATAACATTATTTCTATCAGTTGTGCAATTTATAGAATACAGAACAGAAACCTACTTTTTTCCTTCCATGATCTCACTTTGTAATGGAATTTAGCACATGCTTTTTAATTTGGTGCCATTTCTTTTTTATTTCCTTTCAAATCTAGGAACTCTGTTTCCCAAACAAGCCAATTATTATTATTAAATTCATCCTTCAGATAAACCTTAAAGTGACATAAGTGAAATATTCATGTTTTTCTTACCCAGTTAATTGAGAAACCACAGAAACTTTTGATGATTTTTTGGGTAGAATAAAGCAATAGATCTGGGGACATATTTGTAACGATTATTTGAACCTGTATCAGCTTTGTGCTATTAAAACACCAGCTATGTTCTGACAAGGTCTGAATTTATTAGATGTGAATTCTTTTTGAATAATTTCTAGAGTGATTTTACCCACTTATTATTAAATGAGAGTACAGCAACTTACCTGATACCTCTTCTGCTCCCATTCTGATCTCATGTGTCAATCAAGATGTTAATCTGAATACCAGCAGACAAAAAATAAACTAATCTTCAGTTAATTTGAGATTTTGCTGTCCATGGTGGCTGAAATTTCATTCAGGATATACATCAGTGCTTTTTAACTTGAGAGGCAAGTCAACATACATGCTACAAAATCTTCTCTCTTTTCAAAAGGATTCCCACTTCTTTTAGGAACAGATAATCATTCACAAGTTCTGATTCTATAAATGGGAAAATATGACTTTGTTTATAACAAGGAAAGGATATAGTGGGTGTTTTCACAGCTAGAGAGACCTTTTCATGCTCTTCTTTCCCACTGTGAAGGAAGAGCATAATGAAGTAAGGCTTCCAGCTGTTCCAATTCCTCAGGACATCAATTAAGCCATGTATTTCTGAAATCTGTTTCTGTTCCTCAATTACATGCGTTTTTTGGATACATATTTAGCTCTCTCTAAACCACATTCCAATTATGCTGAGGAGGACCATGACAGCATGAAATCTAAGCATAAGTCCCCTTGTTGGTTAAAAAATAAATAACAATTGCATCATTCATACTAACACTTCTATAAATATTGCACTAATTGAACATTGTTTTAGATGTACAATTTTTGCAATGATACTTGTCTTGTTTCCACTTAAGTGGCATCATATTTGAGATTTCTAATTTGTATTGTTCATAAAGAAAAGGTTTCAATGACATATTTATAATTTAAATTTGAAGGTAAAATAAAATATTAAATTAAAATTAATTTTATACTTCAAATATCATGAAATTATAATTGTATATTAATAATTACAAGTGGTTTGGGGTTTGATGAAATAATTTAATTTTTAAGATGAGAAAATGTCTTCAGAAATAACGCTCTTTTATATTACGGTCAAACTAGCATAAATTATCTTAAGTCATGTCATTGGTGTTTAGCCATGTTAAACACCTGTCATTCTAGGCAATTCCAATAGTTATGGCAGAGTGTATATACTCAAATAAAGGTTGCATATGTAGTTTCATGAGAACATGGACTTTATAATTCCAGAAAGTACTTATCTGACAGTAGATAGATCTTATACAAAATATAATTGGAAAAAATATTGGTTTAATTTTTATACCCCATGGCAGCCTGATTTTCATATTTTTTTCTCCAGAATGTATCCAGCCATGTAATATGAAAAGTAAAGACATTTATTGAAGAATATACAGGATACAAGAAACATCGTACATAGGATAATGATGTCTCAGTCCCCTTCAAAGTAGTCTCCTTGGGACCTCACACTGTCCTCTCAGTTGCCATGAGTTGCCCCATCATATTTCCCTGAATCTCATCAATGGTCTGAAATCCCTTTTCTTTCAAAAGTGATTGTAATTTTGGGAAAAGCCAGAAGTTGCAGGGTGCCAAATCTGGGCTGTAGGGGAGCTGAGTCTCCTGGTTGATCTGATGTTTCACCAAAAAACTCTGCACGAGATGTAATGCATGAGATGTTTTGCAATGTGTGGGCACATTGTTGTGATGAAGCTGCCAATTACCAGTTGCCCATAGCTGAGGCCCTCTGAATCATCCAAATAGTTTCCATGGAAGAATGTTCAAGCTTAACACAAAATGTGATGTAGATTCGCTGCTCTACTGGCTCAGTCATTTTGAATGTGATGGCCACACATGCTCGCTCAATGGCATTACTGGCTAGTAATGACTAGTGCAGTGAACTTGTCATTGTTCACACATGCACATTCCAGTCCACTCTCCTTGGCTACCTGATTACACTGATGTACAAATCATTCTCATTCTATTAACAATGGCTGGATTTTTTTTTCTGGATAGACGTTGTATGTATAGTACATAATGCTATATATAATATGTACTATATACAAATTATATGTGTATGTATATACCATGTATATATATCTAGCAAATATATATAATACACAAGACCTCATGTCTTGCTTAACATTTAAAGAACTTCTGGAATTTAGTTTTATGTTTTTCCCTCACCTTGGAAAATTATTGGCCAATATTTCTATTGATTCTTATCTATTGTCTCTCTTCTTTTATGATACCAAATATATCTATATAGTTCATAATTCCCTAATGTTCTTTTCTGTATTTTTTACCTTTTATAATCTTAATATTTAATTTAGATATTCTCTTCTTGATATATTTGTTTCTTAAAATTATCTACTGCTATAGATATCCATCGATAGACTCATCTATTGATCTTATACTTCATATATTATATCTAAGTTCTGGGAATTCCATTCATTCTTTTTCATAAATTGAAGATTGCCCATGATAGCCTTTATGTTTTCCTATATCTTGTTGTAAATATTTGTTATAGTTATTTTAAAGTTATTTTCTGGTAAATCTAATATCAAGGTTATCTGATTTTACTTTTCAGTTTTCATTCTTGGCTTCTGGTAAATATATCTTATTTCCTGGTATACTTGAATGAAAGGCATTATGCTTTATTTTATGTTTATTTTAAAATGTAGACATTCTAAATGATGATTTCTTCTAATACATAAAATTAATTTTCTTCTTCCAGGCAGGCATTAGATTAAAAGCTGATCACCTTAACCCATTTGAGACTGTTATTTCTGAATTGTAGTCTTTTTGGGGTCTCAATGAAAGCCTCAAGTATTTAACAGATATTTTTCCTTCACAGCCCCTGATATATAATTCTGTATTCCAAATGCAATGAAGGATATCATATCTTAGACATGTAGCAGCTGATTTTTCTTGGCCTGTGGCTTACATGTAGAGCTAGTAGTTGGAAAGTGTCTCAAGGGAAGACAAATGCAAAAATATTTTTGCTTACTTCTCTGCATCCTTTTTTTGGGGAGAGGGCTCTTGGGCCTTCAAATCTTTCAACTTTGGTAACTATGAACTCTAAAATTTATCTTCCCAGCACAGTGACATTGTTATAAAAAAATGGCATTTGAAAAATTCATTCAGTTTTTAATTGTTCTTGTTGGTACAGTTAAACTTACTCCAGCTATGTGCCATAGTCAATGGTGGGGTTTTGCTTTTTGTTTTAAAAAATAATTTTTGTTTAACATGTGGATAATAATCAACAATGAAGAAAAGGGTGAAAACAAACAGAGAAGTTGGAAGGCCACTGACGTATATAGACATAGCATTAGGGGGTGTCAGACTTAGAAGACAGCAAGAGAGTTTGAGAAGTTGAGGAATATAGGAAGAAAGATGGATAGATATAAATATGAGATTATATTAATAAAAATAATTCCTAATATATTTACATGATTGCTGTTTATTTGGAGACACTACTTTTTGAAAAATTGAAGTTGATTGAAGCAATTGCTGAGATAGAGATAGCAGGGGCAACCAATTTGGAAGAAAAATTAACAATTATGTATTCATGTTAAATTTGAAGTGTCTATTATTTATGGTCATGAAGATGCCCCATGGATATTTAGATGTTTGAATCTTAGACCCAGAGAAGTGATCAGAGCTGATAATATAATTTTGGGACTCTCCAGCACATAGAAGGTTTTTAAAAACACAAAAAGAAATCACCCAAGTAGGTCTAACTATAGAATGAGAGAATCTAAAGATGAGCCCTGGTATATTCCAGTACCAAGATGTTAGTGGAGGAAAAACAAGTAGCTAATATAACTAAGAAAAAAAGCTAATGAGATGGGATGAACCCCTGGTTGGGAGGACAACACAGAAATCTTCATAGAGGAGGACCTGTTTCATAGAAGAGTCGAAATTATGCTGAAAGAGATGAGGAAAGAGAAATATTTTGGGTCGTTTTATTTTCCGTTTCCATCTTTGTCAGGCTTGTTTTAAATTTGTGTATCAATTTACAGAGAACTGATGCTTGGATATTGAAAACTTCAAATTGAATATCCTTACTCCAAAACAGAATATGTTTTCTCCCATTATTTCATATTTCATTTCATGTTCCCAATAGTCTTTTAAACTGTTATTTATATACATATTTCAACTTAACTTTATTTGCTCCTATTCAAAATAGACTGTTATATCTATATTTCTACAAACAAAACTCCAGATAGGCAATCTTGCAGGCTCTCCTGTCCCAGAATTACGTCTGCAAACTCCCAAGTGTTTAAATTAGCAGTGGGTAAGCCAATTCAGTGACTAATCTGGAGAATCTTAGGGAATGTATCACCACTTAGAAAGAGATGCTTTCCTTGAAACATAGACTCAGTCCTCATATCTGTCCATAAAACATCCTTGGAATACCACTTAATCTTAAAAACTCTTCTCCTTTTGTTTCAGTGGAATAGAGTTCAGTATCACTCCCCTGTGGTGATACTATTGGGGTAACAGGATTTTTATTTGGTCATCTTTTACAGTACATGTTTTTTTTTTTTTTTTTTTGCTTTAACAGCTGCCACCCTGGACCTGAAATGCCTACCCTTGGATTTGCTTTTATTTAAAAAAAAAAAACTAATCTTAATGTTATTTCATTTACTGTTATTTGTGTAACTGAAAGTCCATTCCTCAAGTGGTATATAATAATTCTCTAAAGTTAAAATATTAAAGTTGAATTACAGGTTATACCTATATGAAGTTCAATCCTCTTAGGCACATAAAGCTAGAAAATAAAGGAAAGAACAAAAGAGAAAACAAGAATTATATAATCCAAGTATGGGACTAAAAGATTGAAAATCAATCTTTAAAAATTATAAATAAGAATAATGGTAGTAAGGAAGAGTAAGCTTTCTATAATGAAATCAGTTCTTACTATCTTGAACTAATTGTTAAATTTATTTCTTGAGAAAATTAAAAACACTTGTTGTGGGTTTTCTTTTACTTTAAATAAGAAAAAAGACAATTATTTCCAAGTATGATAAAATCTTTTTAAGAGTAAATATTTTAAAAATGTAAAATATCAGTTAGTTTTAGCTTACATATTGTGTACATATGTTTATTCAATAAAAGTTCAGAGAATTTGGTTAGAAAAATTCTAGCACCTATTAGTCATTCAGCGTGGAAATACAGAAAAGCAATACCATACCTAATTAAATTAGCTAAATAGTGCTGTCTGGATTTATCTAGCTGTTGTAATTTAATCAAAGCTAAATGAGATCATTGTTTAATTAAAATTGAAACTAATTAATTGTTGCAATTGCTGTTTATATGAAAGATGCAATTTCTTAACAAAGCTGGTTTGATGAAGTGAAGAGATTCCTTGGAAAATTGCCTTAGAAACAATGCTGTGAATTGAAGTCATTCACAATATAATCATCTTACTTTAACATTGAAGAAAAAATATTACCTTTGAGTATCAGGCTTTTTAACTGTAACATTTCTTAAAACAAGAACATTAAATTATTTCCCGAAAATAACATTTTGAAGGAGCAGAATGGGAACTAAAACAATTACAGAAGTTTGATTTGTAAAAAATTACCCACTATTCATTCTTGGACCCAAAACAATCTGATTTCCACTTTTACTGAGATTGCTCATAAATATCAATATCATTTCAATTTTACAAAATATTTCTATTTATTGACTTAATTGCTATCTGACTTACCTGATTTCTGTTGCACTGCTCTCCCCTGATATTTTTTCCACTCACACTTCTTTGGTTAGACGTTTCTCATTTTAATCCACTTAACATATGCCGTTTCCTGTCACTCTTCAACGATGAGCTGCAGCCTGAAGGTGTGGGCCAGAGAAGGGTCAGAGCTGGGGTGCATTCCGGACGAATGCAGCAGTTTGAACAAAGCTATGATGACATTTACCTGCATGTTTGGGAATCTACAAGTTGTTCGAGCTAACAGAAAGCCTAGATTTAGAAACAATAAAGTTAGAAATAATAGTTTTATCTTATAGGCTTTTTCCTCTCAGTAGGGTGAAGGCATTGATACTATTTCTATGACCAGAAAGGAAAACATACATTCTGTCCTCTATTTTTCTTGTCCACATCTCACGATCACTTCATTATCCTTTTGCATTCTTGTGTTTGGCTGCCTTTCCACACCACAGCGGTGACAAGGCAACCAAAAAAAGTGGAACTCAAGACAGAATTTTTCAGACTCCATTGCATGTGAGTACTCTAGTCCTATACACCTTAGTACAAATGGGATATTTCTGATAAAGCTGAGCTCACCAAAGTGTCAGAGTCCATAGTGTGGAGGAGAAAAATAGGGATTTTGACTCATGCACCCTAAAGGCATGGTTGGACCATGTCTGTATAATCACTCTTCCTCTGACTAAAAACAAGGGAAAGTTGAAAATTACTTTTGGCTAAATGTCAGCCTATCCAAGTAAGAAGAAAAATTTTAATAAAAAGAAAAATATTAAAAAATAATATAAAATATCAACATTCTCAGGGTAGAGAATGGCTTAGGAGGTAGAAATGTTTTCTTCTATATTTATTGAAGCTGCTGAGTATATTTATGGCCTAGGGAGAAGGAAGAAATATACTAATGTCAGGATCCTAAGAAGGCATTTACCCGTAATTCATTGGCAGTCTGTGGGCTCTCATAACCCTTTCAGAGACTCAACAGCTTCTCTTATTTGTTCATATTGTAGCTGCCTGAAGATTAGAAGAAATGTAGCTAACACACACCTAAAAATACACTGGATGATACAAAATCCATAAATTGGCTACAGAAGAGCCAGTCTAATTATTACCAGTAGAAGAGCCCATACCCTCCACCTGACCCTTCTCAGTGACCCGAAGTGCTCGATGCCGGGCAAGCCGTGCCAGGCTTCAGGAGGAGGGGATGCCACTCCGTGGGTGGGGCAAGGAGCCTGGAGGATTTTCTGATAGGGGCATCTCGGCCATGAAACTGCCTGTCCCAGAGTCTTCAGGAACTCTGGTGGAAACCGCAAATAGCAGGGTGCCACCTCCCCAAGTGGGAGTAGAGTTTGGGCCCGACTGCAGCAGAGTGATGTAGAGTTAAGGGAGTTTTCCACTAGCTGGCATGGTGGCAGGGGGAGGTCCTTACACTGAGCCCCTGAAAGCTGGAAATATAAATGGACAGAGCACAAATGTGTGGAAAGTTGGAAAGGTGAATGGATGGGGTCCTATTAGGATGAAAGTTGGAAAGATGAGTTGATAGAGTGCCCCTTGGCCAGCTCACCAAAAGCCAGAATAACAGCTGGATGAGGGGAAAAGCCCACCCTTTCAATTCCACAATTGGGAAAGGGGCCAGGGGCAGGCAGAGGCACAGTCACAGAAGTCAGATGGTGGCAGGGAAAGGTGCTGACCAAAGAGGCCTGTCAATCCAGCCTGGAGAAAGAAAGGATTGGTTGAGAGGTTTTCCATCCAAAATGCATGAAAGTTTAAGAAGTTAATTGGTCTTCTGAGAAAGCACCAGGTTCTTCCTACACCCAAAACAGATATAGCCCCAGGGGAATAAAGAAATGCACTGCCTTTTGTTGGCTGTTGTCTGATTGGAACTGGTCTCTCTTGCTTGTTTGCTCTCTCATGCTACTCAGGACCTATATTCAGACTGTGCAATGGCCTGTACTCTCTAGGGGCCTCATGACCTTAGCAGTCAAGAAGGCTGCCAGGTAGTATCCTCTCTTTCACTGACGTGGTGAGCATTCGCTGGTGTGTTCATATGATCTCCTGTATGGGGACATGCAACCTTTCAGCCCTAGCAGCACACAACCATGGCTGCGCTGGCTCCACACACAGCCTCCATGAAGGAGCTTGAAGTCAGACAACTGCTGGGAACAAGTTAAGCGACCTGGATGGCTGATTAGCAGCCACCCTGAGTTCCAAAGGACAGTACTTTAAAATGGAGCAGGACCTCTGGGCACAGCCTTTTGTTCTGGTCCTGCTGAGGATGGTTGCGCTTTGCCTGGGTTTTGTGGAGGAGATGAGCTTTAAGACAGGGAAGTGCCCATTGTCTATGATGGCACAGCATCCAAATAAAACTTTTTTCTTTTAGCATTAATACCTCCTCACAAGTTTGGCTTTTGTGGCAACAAGCTTCTGGATCCCCTTTACTTGTTTGGTAACATAATCACATTTCTGACAATTGCTTTGAGACCCTGGACAATTATACTAGATATATAAGGACTTCGGGGGAAGAGGGAGGCATAGGTAAACAAGGCCCACCTCCTGGCACAACCACATAAAAATTACAACTAAACTACAGAACAACCATCATTCAGGAGCTGCATGGAAGTGAGACAACTATGGAACTAAAGAAACTACAGCCACCCAGACTGATAGGGACACGGAGTTGTAGGGACATGGAATGGGCTGTTTCCACAACCAGGTCACCCAACCCAGGGTTCCAGTGTCAGGAAAAGAAGCCCCCATAACTTCTGGCTGTAAAACCAATGGGATCTGAGTTGGTAAAAGGAACTACTGGATTCCCAGAAGTACCTGTTAAAAGGCCCTCACACAGACGTATTCCCTCTAAGCTCAGCACCAGACTAGCAGCTTGAAAGGCAAAATTGGCAAATGAGGAGGTGAAGTGTCTGACATCAGGGTGAGAGCTAGGGACTGCTTTTTCCTAGACAGAAAGGTGAACAGAGGCTACTATTCCATTTCTGAGACCTCCACTTACAGAGTCAGCTGGCAGGCAGGGGCCATATCTGAGACTCCATCAACCCAGCTTACAAGGTGCTCCACACTGGGGAATCCCTAAGGCTCTGCCCCATGCAACTTGCCGGCCACCCAAGCTGTGAACAGTGGCTTTTCCATAGGAATGGCTGGTCTCAGCCCAGGCTTCACATCTCATACAAGCGACAAGTAGTGTCAGTGATCCCCAGGACCTGTACCTCTGGCTAAGTGGCCCCAGGCCTGGCACCAGCAGCAGCCAGCATTGGATCACTGTTCGGCTTCACTTAGGAACCTCAAAGGCCAGCACAAGTAGCAGCTGTCTGCAGATTGCTTTGTAGCTCATGCTGGGTAGCCTCAAGATGAATACAGGTGGTGACTGACTGTGGCCTGCATCACCAGGGAAACTGCAGAGCCTGTGCATCCTGTGGACAGCTACAGGTCATGTCAGAACACCACCACCCTGTATAAAAATGATCCAATCAGAAATGAAGGAGACACTAATTGAAATAAAGAACAATTTACAGGTATTAAACAGCAGAGTGGATGAAGCTAAAAATCAAATCAATGATTTGCAATATAAGGAAGAAAAAGTCATCTGATCAGCACAGAAAGAAAAAAGAAGAACTCAAAATATCAAGCGTGTAAGGAGCCTCTTGGACAACTTCAAGGGTACCAACACTCATTCATAGGAGTGCCAGAAGGAAATGAAAAAGAGAAAGCTATTGGGAATCTATTTGAAAAATAGTGAAAGAAAACTTTCCTAATTGGGTGAAGAAAATAGAAATGCAAGTCCAGGAAGCATGGAGAGTCCCAATCAAGATGGATACAAAGAAGCCCAGTCCAAGACACATCATAATTAAAATGCCAAAGGTTAAAGATAAAGAGAAACTACAAATGCAGCAAGAGAAAAGCAGGGAGTTACCTGCAGGGGAGTTCCCATAAGACAGTCAGCTGATTTCTCAAAAGAAACTTTGCAAGGTAGGAGGGATTGGCAAGAAAGGTTTAAAGTCATGAAAAGCAGGGACCTACAGCCAAGATTGCTCTACCCAGCAAAGATATAATTTTGTATCGAAGGGCAGATAAAGAACATCTTGGATAAGAAAAAAACTAAAGAAGTTCATCATCAGCAAAGCATTATTTTATGAAATTTGAAAGGGACTAATTTAAGGCAAAGAACATCGAAACTAGGAACAATAACATGGCAATAAACACATACCTATCAACAACTGAATCTAAAAGACAAACTAAGCAAACAAGAACAGAGACAAGATAGTGGATACAGAGAGTGTTTTGATGGCTGTCAGATGGAAAATGGGTAAAGATGTGAAGAACAAATCGGTAGTCACAGAATAGCCATAGGGATGTAAAGTGCAGTACAGGGAATGGCGTAGCCAAAGAACTTATATGCATGACCCACGGACATGAACAAAAGGGTGGATATAAGGGGAAAAATTGGGACAACTGTAACAACATAGTCAATAAAATATAATTTAAATAAACATTATACTAGTTATTAGAGCACTTCCTCCTCTCTGAATGAAAGTGATAATTATTGCAGAATGTACAGAAGGTTTGTGTGTGCTCTCATATTGCCTATACAAGTTCAGTAGCTGGGAATAAAGAGACAAATACATTCATCCCTGCTTCCAAAAGTCCTTGCAGTAATGAAAGAACAATAGGCAAGTAAGGTCATCCTAGGAGTTACTGTAAACAGGCTTTATATATTGTCATATGGGTACACATTCAGTGAAAAAAATGGGAATGCAAAGACAATTTCAAAACTCCCTTTCTTTAAGAAATGCCCAAGCTTGGCTGGTGTCGTTCACTTGGTTAAAAACAGAGAAGAGGAATCAAGAAAATATTGTACATAAAAATGTTTACATTAGTAACTCATTGTAACTAAAAAGATACAGCAAAGGTACAGAGAACACTTCTTTAAAATCATATTCATTCTAATAGAAAAATGACCTAACATTTCTTTCTCAATGCTCTCATCTAATTGAGGTTGTAGGATAATTCTTTTCTAAATGCTTTATCCCAAGTGGTATAACTGACAATGGTTCATAAAGTTTGTGAATTTAATAACCATAAATTATTATATATGCATATTCCTTATGATAAGTTCAGATAAAAGAGGAACCTAGTATAAGAAATCAAATATTTTAATATTTATTTTATTATAGAATACTGCTCATTCCCTTAACAAAGAAACCATGATATTCAATGGCGCATTATTTGAAGCTTCAGCTGTGTACAGGCCACAGGTTGACAAATTGTCTTGACTTAGTGTTTGGTAGCATATATGACTTCTGATATTACTAAAGGCAGATAGTAGGAATAAACTTGAGCTTCTCATTTTGATGCTAGGAAATATACTGTAATAAAAGCTTGTGATGAATAAAATAAGAAATGTTTGGGGGAAAGATGTATACTCATTTCTTGAGTCATACCTGCTGCTGGTGCTAGAGAGTATTCAGCCTAAGCATAAATATCAGCAAGGAAAATGTCCTGAACATAAAAGTCAGAGACCACAATGCTTGCATCACTAGTGATTTTTTTAAATTACTCATCTGTGTACAAGGTCCTGAATTATATAGTTGAGCTATTTTACACCCACCTATGGTGCTCACTCTTACCACTGACAACAATGAAGATAGGAAGAGTGTACAGTCAAGTTTCTGCAACTTTAAGCAAAACAACACATAACAAAATTAATTTTACCATAGGTTAACTGATATATACAAGCATTAAGTTGCTAGGGCATCACATCAAAGTTACAATGAAATGATGATGAATGAAAGGATGTTACCAGAGGACCTGCTGCAGATTAAAAAGTAATTTCTATTCTGTATAGGAAGTCTCACAGTTCTCCACCCGCTGTCGGGGTAAAGAAACTACCAACATAGTACTTCCTAATTTGCAGAGGACACTTCATACTATTTTAACTACGAAAACAGATTTTTTAGAATTTTCATTCCCCAGATGTTAAAGTAATAATTTGATATATAACAAAGGTTAATTTTTTGCTTCACACATACTATAATGAGAGTCAGTTGCAGAGGTGGGAGACTGTCTTCGCCCCATGCAATCATTTGGGACCTGGTTTTATTCCATGTCATGGTGGTCATTCTGTAAGGCTTGTTCTTACTCCACTGGAAACTCTGCATCACTCTAGTCAACGGCCAAAAGGAAATATTTGAGTGGTCAGCCTCTCTGTTCACTTTTCACTGGTTGAAACTGGGTCATTTCACATGAAAGAAATTTAAGAAGACTTCAGATATAGTCTGGAAGTTTTGTTTAAATAGATACAGTTAGTTGAGATTGGTAAACAATTTTCTGCTATAGTAAATGTCCTTAAATTATTTAAATAAGCAAAATTTACTCAAAAATAGATTCTACAACCAGCAGTACCTTGCATTCTCTTGAAGTCACAAGTATTTCACTACTAAAAAAAAAGTCAAGTGATACTGTAATTCTCTACTATATACCAGCACTAAAACACAGTACTTACATTCATTTTATAGCCTGTAACATCAGTTGCAATTTTGTTGTGTACTAACTGAAACACTTGGTGAGACCTTCAATCCACCTCTAGTTCAAATACAATAGGTAGTTACTGCAGATAACCCTGAGGATTCACTTGGGCAATTACCCTTGATAAGCAGATTTTTAATCAAGGAAATAGATGTAGTTAATTATGCACACAGGCTGTGCTTTAAGTGATTTTTATTAACTGTGTGCTTCACCTCCTAGAACACAACCCAGGTGTAACATGGCAGTTCTTCCTCAAATGATGCTTGCTGAGATTATGGTTGGAGACAGGCTTAACTCAATTAACAAACCCATTCTCATGTAAAAAGTGAAAAACTGCTGACAGTTGCAAAGACTCCCAGTAGTGATTTTCTGTTGCTGGGTTCTTTAATTATATCCCTCAACCACCACTAAAATTTCACACAAGCACTAAGATGTCACACAAGGCCAACAAATACACAATGAAATAGATTTGAATGTGAAAATGCTACTTTCTGATGGAAATACTGTAATCTCCAAGGGTTTACATGGCATATTAAAGTTAGGTAATGCCTTGATAATTTTTTTTTTTTGTACTTTAACCCCCTACCCCCAACCAGCTTACTGTTTTGTTTTAAGCATAACTCTGGTGTAGAGAAAAAACAGTTATAAAATAAAATCAATAGTGAATAAAAATGTGAAATGGCTGTGTTTTCTAACTCTACGAGAATGAATTTCAATGTGACTGCTGGATATATGTGATGAAATTTATCCTTAATGAAATTACTAATTTTTTAAAATATAAACTGTGCTTGAGATATCTCATGACAATAAACATTTTGTTCCATTGCTAGAGGAAAAAGGAAATGCAAAATATAATAGTCTGTTTCCTCAAATTATGGCCTATATGGTGTGTTTCACAACTATTATTAGTTCAAGACAGGCTGGGAAATAGACTTCAAAATCTGAATTTCATATCTGGAAAATATGTTTGAGAGAGACTTCCAGAAAACTGAGAGTGGAGATTATAGCATTACTTTTATGTTTCTATAATCCTCCTCTTTTCCTTGACAATCTTCCTTGGAAGGGAAAGGAAAATTATAAGGTACACCTCTTTTTTTAAAATTTAAATTTATGTTTACTCACTAAATAGTATGAAAATCCTGGTTATATTTACTTTCATATAAACTGTGTGGATTTTATTCTTCTGTGAAGACAATTGTGAACTCTGCTGAGGATCTATATTACATTTTCTCAGAAATGTCAATATCAGGGTCCAAATAATGAAAATGACAGAAACACTGGGAGATATTTTGTGAGATGTTAAGACAGGGAATATATAAGGCATAAATAGTTTTAAATACATAGATAAATAATAGATTATTATATGCATATGATTATGTATAATATAGTAGAGACTATACTTATGTATATATAATGTTTATTATACTTATATAAGAAATCATTCATACACAATTATTAATATAATATATGATATCTAAGTTAGGACTGATGAATTTTAGTCTGATAAAAAAACAGAATATCTGGTCAAAGAACAGGTAAACAATTTCTTCTCTGTTTCTTTGATCTACTGGCTAGTAATTATACAAAAAATAAAATCAGATAAAAACATGGATAAATCTCAAAATCATTATGTTGATTGAAAAAAAAAGCCAAAAGGAGGAAAATGAGTACATACCATATGTTTCCACTTACATAAAAACTTAAAAATACAGACTAGTATTTAGGGGCAGAAAGCAAATTAGTTGTCCAGGTGATGGATGGACTACAAAGGGATTTAAAGATATTTAAAGGGATCGTGGGAACAATTGTAATTTTAATTATGGTGATAGTTTGATGAGTGTATGTATATATGCCAAGACTGATCAAATTACATATTTTAAATATGTGCAGGTTACTGTACATAAATTATACCTTAATAGAAGCTGTTAAATGAGTCATTGCTGTACACTAAGGATTGGCGAGTTGAAATTGATTAGTAAAGATGATACAAATAATTGAGAGCAAAAATACAATTTAAGGTGATGCAATTTGCCAAAAATTATTCTGGGTGATACAATGTTAAGCCTACAAAGAAAGACTCTGTGAAGGCAGCAAGTAAATTTTACAAACAGTACAGGAAGTAAGAGTTTTGTCCTTTCTAGGGCAAATAGCTATGATTTAGTTGTTCTATAGGTATCTAATTAAATGATCCAGAGAATCATTTAAAACTATTACCTAATCAAAATGCAAAATGCATTGATGTGTGATGCAATTAAGTAATAAATTCTAAATGTATTCATTAAACAAGAATTAAAAATAAGTACAATTTTATGGTCAAGTCCTTCAAAATCTGAGTCAGTACTAAAGATAGTCAATCCAACAAAGTTGCAATAATTATCTTAGCAGTTAAAATTCAATAAAGTTAAAAATGTTACTATACAAATCCAGTACATTCCCTTGAGTGAGGAGAATATTGCAAAAGTTCATCATTTAAAAAAAAAAGCACCAGTCATCTGTTTCTATTGATACTAAACCAATTTAGCCTTTTACTTTAAATAATTTGTATTTTTCAGTTAAAGCTGATATACGTACAATATTATATTAGTTTCAAGTGTAAAACCCAGTGATTAAACATTATATGACTTACTAAGTGACAATCCCCATGAATCTCACACCCATCTGACACCACACATAGTAATTAAAATGTTATGGACTATATGCCTTAGACCGTACTTTCTACCCCTAATGACTATTTTGTAGCTACCAATTTGTACTTCTTAATCCCTTCACCTTTGTCATCCGTCCCCTAACCCCCTTGCATCTGGCAGCCATCAAAATGTCTAAATCGATGAGTTTGTTTCTGTTCTGTGTATTCATTTATTCTGTTTTTTTAGATTCAATTGTTGAAAAATATGTATTTATTGCCATTTTATTATTCACATTTTTTTCCTTAAAAAAGACTCATTAACATTGTATGTAATACTGGTTTGGTGGTAATGAAATCCTTTTGCTTTTTCTTGTCTAAAAAGCTCTTTACCTGTCCTTCAATTCTAAATAATAGCTTTGTTGGATAGAGTAATCTTGGCTGTAGGGCCTTCCTTTGCATCACTCTGAATGTTTCTTTTTTTTTTGTTTTTTTTTGTTTTTTTTGTTTTTTTATTAATTAATTTATTTACTTTTTAAATACATTTGTCTCTGCCTTCCCCCCACCTCTTTCCCTTGCCCCCTCCCACCTTCCCTCCCTCAGCTCTTCCCCTTTGGTTTTCTTGCCAATCCCTTTCTGGCCTGCAAAACTTCTGTTGAGAAATCAGCTGACAGTCTTATGGGAAGCTCCATCGTGGATAGCTAACTGCTTTTCTCTTGCGGCTTTTAATATTCTCTCTTTGTCTTTAAATTTTGTCATTTTAATTATTATATGTCTTGATGTGGGGCTCTTTGGATACATCTTGTTTGGGACTCTCTGCATTTTTCTTTCTTCTTAGAATAGTTTGAAAGTACTCTGACCTTTTCTGATGGTGATGGCAATGATGGTATGTGTGTGTGTATAATTGATGGGTTTACCTGTGAGAATTTTGTGAATTAAAACAGCATAGCTTTGTTACTAAAGAGATGTTATAGCAGTAATTTTATCCAGGACATAAATTTTTCCTGCTTCTTTATTGGTGATTTTATAGTTTAGTTTTCCTTTCTTTTGTCATTTTTCTTCCTTTTGAATATTCACTTTTAATACATTTTTTCCCTCACTAATTTACACAATTTTTTCACTTAAGTGTTTTTAATGATAAAATTATTAATTGAACTGAATAGTTATGTATACATGTACTAACATCCATGAATTTTAATTTAATATCATAGTATTGGCATGATATTTGTGGCCCAATTTTTTCTTTATTCATCTGTTTAAAACAACAATATTAAAGATCTATCTAATTGGTATCTACATAAATCAACACTGTAAATAAGCTAGATGCTTGGGATACATTAATGACAAATCAGATTTGGAATTATGAAATGGAGAAACTTACTAAAAATTTTATTTTGTTTTTGTTTTTGTTGTTACAGCTAATTTTATTCTTGGTAATACAGATATTGGTAACCAAAGTAGATGTTGTTGTAACAACAACAATTAAAAATACTGAAAAAAAATGTGGCATAAGTGAGAGGTTGTTTATCAGGCAGGACAGAAACTGATAGCAGAACAGAAAAGTTGGAGACAGGAACTTTTCATTGGTAAAACTATGAGAGATTCCAAGTTAACCAAGTTTCTTTCTGAGAATAAGGGTGTAGGAGAGAAAATTAAGAAACAGACAGTTGAAGCATGCATTTGCTGTAAGTGGCTGAGTTCATCAAGGTATTAGAGAAAGGAGATGAGCTCAGACAAGTCCGGGTAAGTTTGCAAGCAAATAGTAAATATAAATAATAAAATTCTGAAAAAAATCCAAAATTCAGAGGCCTCCAATATTTGAAAAGTGAAAAGTATTTGCATGGCATGTGCCCATTAAGATTTATACCTGAAAGCTTAGATTAATAATGGGGTCTTCTTTATCCAAACCTGTTCTTTCAGGTAGCCTCAAGCTATTCATTATGTTCAGAGAAATAGCCAAGGTTGTTAAAAACAGATATATAAATCAGTTTTAGAAGTTCTCCATGGAAAGGATTTTTGGTGTGGTTGGCTGATAGAACTGACTAGAAATAAATAGATCTAAAGCTCACTAAGTTTTTAAGAAAATTGCATTGTCAAATTATTAATTAATTAATTTATTTATTTTTTCAAATACATTTGTCTCTGCCTAACCCCCACCACTTTCTCTTGCCCCCTCCCTCCTTCCTTCCCTCAGCTCTTCCCCTTTGGTTTTGTCCATGAGTCCTTGCTATATGTTCCTTGATTTTCCCCTTTCCTTCCTTTTCCCCGCCCCCCCCTTCCCTCTTGTCTCTGTTGATTTTTTTTCCTTTTAGTGTTGCTGACAACACTGACTTTAGTGTTGTAGACAAATACCATATGATCTCACCTATAAGTGGAACCTAACCAACGATACAAAGATGCAAGGAAAATAAGACCAGCAACATCACATTATTAATTTAAAAAATCCTTGAATCTTTGAGTCTTAAAATGAGCCTTGGATCTCCAAACTTGAAAGAACAGCAAGTTTCCGCAAGATGATTCATCCCTGGTACCCGCCTGAAGGACATCTATGGAGGGAATGGGCAGTGAAAGCGTTGAGACTGCTGAGCCTCCTAGAGCCTGGAACAGGGGCAGTAGAGACAGCCGTTCCTCCTAGAAAGCATAGTCAAGGGGGCTCACAGGAACTTGACTACTGCCACCGAGGCATGGTCCTCCCTCAGGCGTTTGTCAACTGCCAGTGACCAGTGATATTGCGTTTTTCCTATTATTTTTTTCTTTTATTATTAAATGTATTGGGGTGACATTGGTTAATAAGATCATGTATGTTTCAAGTGAGTGTACATTTCTATGGTACATGATCTGTATATTGCATTATGTGCCCACCACCCAAAGTCATATCATCTTCTGTTACCACATCTTTGGCCACCTTTACTCTTTACTACCACCAGCCCCCACCTCCGATAATCACCACACTTTTGTCTGTGTCTAGGAGTTTCTATTTTATATCCCTCATATTAGTGAAATTACATGGTTCTTAGCTTTTTCTGACTGACTTATTTCACTTAGCATAATATTCTGAAGGTTCATTCATCTTTCTTCTTTTCTTATGACTGAGCAGTATTCCATTGTATATACAGTATATGGCACATCTTCTTTATCCAATCCTCTGTCAAAGGAAACTTTGGTTGTTTCCATGTCTTGGCCATCATGAATAATGTTGCAGTGAACATAGGGGTTCCTATATCTTTGCGAACAAATGTTTTTGAGTTTTTTGTGAGATTCCCAGAAGATGCCTTTCTAGTTCATATAGTAACTCTATTCTTAACTTCTTGAGGAACTGCCATACTGCTTTCCACAGTGGCTGTACCAGCTTACATTCCCACCAGCAGGGAGTGAGGGTTCCCCTTTCTCCACAACCTCTTCAACGCTTACTGCTTGTGTTATTGATAATAGCGATCCTAACAGGCGTGAAGGGGTGTCTCGTTGTAGTTTTGAACAGCATTTGCCTTATAGCTGGTAAAGTTGAACATCTTTCATATGTCTGTTGGCCATTTGTATGTATTCTTGGGAAGAGCTTGGTCTTAGAGACCATTTTATGATTTTGACCCCAAAGGCAAGGGAAGTAAGGGCAAAGGTAAATGAATGGAACTATATCAAACCAAAAATCTGCACAGCAAAAGGAACCATCAACAGAACAAAAAGGCATTCACCCAAATGGGAGATGATATTTGCAAACAATAACTCTAACAATATATAAAGAACTCGTACAACTCCAAACAAATAAATAATCCAATTTAAAAATGGACATAGATTGTGTTCTTTCTAAACAAACTGTTTGCTGCTATTAGCATCTTCCTGTGCACTTCCTGTGCTTATCTTGGGAAAAGGTGAAGAGAGATAAATTCACTTTTCTTTTACAGATAAACAAAATTATATGTAGTTGCATTAAATTGTGAAGAAGAGAAATGTACATGCTTCAGATTTTTTATCTTTAAATGGAATAAAATAGTTAAATGGGACTAGGGATTATTTGTCTTGGGAAAACAACTATTAACTACCATCAATTTCCTAGCCTTCAGTTCAAACAAAAACACCTTTTCATAGTCATCTTTTGAAATATTGGCAAATTTTTTTTTTGGTTTTCATTATCTTTTCACAATGTGAGAAGTATAGTCTGTAGGCTTCTGCCTTAAAATTTAATATCATAACAAACATTTGGTTTAATGAAAAATAGAACTAAAGAAAATTTCATCTGTCCTTTCTTGTTTTCTGTTCTAAGATGCTCATTTTTAATAATGTAACTCTTTTTTACAATATGTCAGAAGTTACAGGAACATTTTGCATATACTTCAAAGGGTATATTGCAAGTTATTAGCCCATAAATTTAATTTCCTTACTACTAGCAGAATGACTAAATGCTTTCATCTGGCAATCTTGCATGTAAATGGTTTCTATATGGTATGTTTACAATGACGAGTGATTAAAAATTATTTTTAAGTGTTATTTGTCCTGTCCAAAAAGTTTTTGCCAATATGTAAAAATGGCAAGATGACACATTTAGAGTTGGTTCAAGTTCAAAAATTGGATTATAAATAATCCATGTATAAATAGTAATGCTCTTAAAGTGTAATATGCGGTGCTATTCACTGGGAACATTTTTATTCTTCAACACTTGGCAAATAGGGGCAACAGATTTTAAATCCCCTTGGTCTTTGAAATAGCAGTTTTGATGATTTTGAACTTGGCTGAATTTGCTAAAGTCACTCTATAAACAAACTATTGAGAATATATTTCATGAAGACAATAATAGGGCAGAATTCCAAAGCAAATAAACAACTATATTCCCAGGCAGGTGTTTTCCAAAGTTTATTAAGAAAAGCAGGAATGATGCAGATACTCTGGGAATATTCAAAAGTAAATGTCCACCTGCTGCCTCACTTCTGAACAAAAAGAGTCAAGCAAAGCTGCCTCCTTTTCCTAGTCTGCATTCTAAATTTCTGGTAAACTGAAAGATCTACCAACATAAATTATTTCCAGTTAATCCTAACATAGTATTGTAATAGGTACCCTGCCTCCTCCTATTTGGAAAACTGCCAGTTGAGGCTACTTGATCCCTGTCAAAATAAAATAACAAAACTACATCGATACTTGGGTAAAACAATACAAAAAAAATTTCCTTAGTAATAAGATATTTAATTACTTTAATTAACAAACATAAATATATAATATTTTGCAGGTATATATAGTGATGAGTCATTTAGATTAGAAAGATAGGCTTGCATAGATATGACCGCTATCCTTTGATTAAAAACTTCCAGAGGCATATGAAACTGTAATTATGATTGTACAATTATACATGATAACAACTGTAACTTGTTAGAGCCTTGAGATTTACAGAGCTCAGTAATACACATACATTACTTAATCATTTATTCATGCATTCAAGATATATTGACTGAGTACCATGTATGTAAATGTAAAGCTGAGTTGGAAATTAAGATTTGGTGCTATTAACATAGAGATTATAATTGAAATAAGAAGAGTAGAGGAGTGCTTCCCAGAAGAGTAGGTATTTATGATGAATAAAAGAATGAGTTGACCAAGATACTTTGAAAAACACTAATATTAAAGGTTAGTAGAGGTGGAATGATTAGAAAATAGCAAGGGTAACAAATGAATATGGAGTTTCAGACATCAAGGATATTAACAGGGCAATGGAGAGAAGGATATTAGTAATAAAGAAGTTCGATAAGACTAAAAGTTTGGCTAAGTAAAACATATTTTTTGTATTTTATAAGTAGATATAGATAATATATATTCACTGCCCAGAGGAGTAGTTGATTGGCTTTCAAAAAAATCTGCATGGCATCTGTTGGACTTGGCTTCTTGAATCAGAAATAAGCACCTGATCTACATTCTGTCAAAGAAGAATCTTTCAAGATAATTTCAAACAGAACCAATGAGAAAATAATTATTCCTACATTAGTGGTAATGAGAGACAGGCATAGGAGTTGTGACATATTGATTTTAAAAATAATGAGAAAACTTTATCCCTATAAACACACTTTATTACAATGTGACTTTCTAATAAGAAAAGGAAGTTATATCCCACCCTTTGAATTTGGGCTTGCCTTAGGACTTTCTTTAGCAAATATACTGTGGAGGACTAGATGGTGTGTCATTATGAGGACTAAAGAGGCTTTGTATATTTCTACTTTATGTATTTGATTCTTGCTTTCATGAGTACGTGACCGGCTGAGTTTAGAACCAGGAGAACTTCTCAAATGATTCTAATAAAAAAATTCTGATGATCAAATCATAAACCAAATAAATCAGGGGTCAGTAAACGATAGCCTGAAGAGCAAATCCAGCTGACTGCCGGATTCTGTAAATAAAGCTTTATCGAAATGCAGCACAGTCATTTATTTTTGTACTGTCAGTTGCTGCTTTAACTCTGCAATAGTTGGGTTGAAGGTTGGCAACAAAGACTTTCTGGCACACAAAGCCTAAATTATTCACTATATATTTCTCTCCAAAATAAGTTCCTCATCTATTATACCACTAAGATTTGTTACATAGCCATGACTACCTGATACAGGAGTAAAAATTAGAGGTTCTCAGCAATCATATGTCTTGGCATATGGAGGTAATCCTGGATGCATTAGGAAATAATTAAGTTGATGTATTAATTAATATAAGCAAATAAAATAGATGGAGAAAGAGACAACATTAAAAAATTTTGTTCCGAAGTAGATGTCCTTGAGGTCGGAATGCACCTCTTTCTCTACTAAGGAATATGTGACATCCCCTTATAAGACTCCATTAGTAATTCTTTTTTTTCATTTACATTTAACTTAAATTTTACTGTTCTTAAACACAAAAGCTTTGATTAATACACATGCCTACACAAAAAAAGAGAAAATCAAACTTTAAAATGCTTAATATTGAAAGCAATTTAATAATTTAAGTGTGCTCTACAATTTATATAATAAATATTAAAGCCTTTTTTATTAATTGAACTGGGTGAACTAAAATAGAAATTACAGCATAAAAGAGGTGATTGAAGCTGCAATTATATAACAATAATAACATCATACATTATATGTAATTCATTATAATTAGATGTTACCTACTTTACCCTAAAAGGTGCTTAGTTTACACAATAAGGGCTAATGAAAATGTTTCACTATATCATTCTGTATTTAATATTTTAAAAATATACTTTATTTTACAGCAGTTTTAGGTTTGTAGCAATATTGGGAGGGAGGTACAGAGATCTCCCATAGACCCTTTGATTGCTTTCTTTTTTAGTTTAAGAGTTCTTTATATATTTTAAATAATAGTCCTTTATCAGAGGTGTCTTTTGCAAATACTTTTTTCCCAATCTGTGGCCTACTTTTCTGCTCTGTTGGCAGTGTATTTTTACAGATCAGAATTTTTCATTTTAATAAAGTTCAATTTAACCATTTTTTCCTTACATGGATGATTGTTTTGGTTTTGTATCTAAAAAAGTCATCACCAAATTCAAGATCATCTAGATTTTCTTTTATGTTATCTTCTAGGAGTGTTATAGTTTTGCATTTTACATTTAGTTCTGTGATCCATTTTCAATTAATGTTTTGGAGGTTATAAGGTCTATGTCTAGATTCTTCTTCTTCTTCTTCTTCTTCTTCTTCTTCTTCTTCTTCTTCTTCTTCTTCTTCTTCTTCTTCTTCTTCTTCTTCTTCTTCTTCTTCTTCTTCTTCTTCTTCTCCTTCTCCTTCTCCTTCTCCTTCTCCTTCTCCTTCTCCTTCTTCTTCTTCTTCTTCTCCTTCTTTTTTTTTTACATGCACATGTTTGGTTGTGCTAGTACTAGGAGTTGGAAAGACTATCTTTAAGCTATGGTATTGCCTTTGCTCCTTTGTCAAAGATCAGTTGATTTTATATATGGGATCTATTTCTGGCATATTTGTTCCATTGATCTATTTGTTTGTTCTTTCACCAATACTACATTCTTTTAACTACTATAGTTTTATAATAAGCCATGAAGTTAAGTAGTGCTCTTCCTCTCAGATCACTCACTCGGGAGTTGTCAGCGGCCAGGTTGTGAGACAGCCCTGCAGAGGGACTAATATAAAAAGAAGTGAGGCCTGCTAGGAACCATGTAAATGAACTTGGGAGTAGATGTACAAAAGTTGAGCCTCTAGAGGAAAATGCAACTTCTCTGCACAGCTTCAAAACAATTTTCTGACAGACCTTGTGCCTGTGGAGCCCAGCTTGTCATGACCAGATTTCTGATACACAGAAATATTGAAAAAATAAACATTTGCTCTTACGACCACTAAATTTTGGAGCAAATTATTAAGCAACCATAGATAACCAAATTCAATATTTTCCTGATACTGATTTTGAAATTACAAATAATTATTAAGAAAAGAAAATAAGAAGCACAGATAATAGTAGTGCTAGACATAAGAGCATTGTGTATTAACTAATCATTATTGATTTTCTTTCTTGGTATTATATTTCCTTTAAAAATCACTATAAGAATATTCTTTATGCAATTTTAGACTAAGATTTTCACTCAACTGCATAGTAATAAAACTTTGATAATTTATTCTCCTTCCTGTCAGTAATAACAAATTATAATACTGCTCCCACCATTTTCAATTGTGAATGTCATAAAATGCTTGATGCAGTTTAAACCCCATGAACATTTAGATCACATGGATATGGGCTAGTACTTGTCACTGAAACTGATAATTATAGTACATGAAAACACATTAGAATTTTTGTGTGAAAATTGATTGTTTAACCTTGTACTAATAAAAAAGTGTCATGAGAAAAGAATTGTAATTTGGAATTAGCTTCCTGTAAACAGTTTGAAAATATTTCATCTGAACTTTTGCAAGTAATAGTGCAATAGCTCTCAGTTTTTTTTAGAATGAAGACATTTTAATGACAATAATTTATGTGATAATAGTTATTATTTTATTTATTTGGTATGTTAATCATGTTTTGATATTCAGATAGATTGCTAAATATTTTAGAGTAGCTCCGTATTTCTCATTAACTTTAGTGGTCCACAGTCAATAGATAAGACATCACTGTAATTATTGGAACTCTTTGCAGTCAGAAGCATGAAATCCAGAATAAGCTTTTGTGAAATATTTTACACTACACTGAATTAGTCATTCAAACTTCTTAAGCATATATTTCTTAAGTTTTGAAGAGAAAGCTGTATTGATAATGCAGAAGTTCTCCTTCAGTACCATGATTGTACATATAAGGGGTTAGGCAGATTTTTTCCTACATGTTCCTCAGGCTCTCACTTGAACATTATGATTTTTTACTGCAACATTAATTTCATTATACCCCGGGCATACAATTTGAATCAAATTTATTCTACTCCCAGCCCTTATATTAGGTTCTAAGTCAATGAACAATTCCCACCCAATCACAGAAATTCAGAAAGTTCTGATCTTAGTCAACTAGATGGAATTTCTCTGTTTCTCAGTGCAGAGCACGATACTTGTTACTAGAACTTTTGAGACAGAGAAACTTTAGGTATTCTAAAATGCAGACATAAAACAACAGCAGGCATTTATGATATTGAGGGGCATGATGCTGAGAAACTAAAATGACAACCAGGAAAGAGCAGAGGTAAGAAAATCACATACAAATGAAACTAGATGTCTAATGAAAGAAATCAGTCCAGAAACCCACTTTTTTCCTTAGAAATCTTAACCACTGAACCAATAAGGCTCATTCATAGTTTAAGCCAGTTAGAGTTGTATTGTCTCTTATTGTATTTGAAAAATATTCTAACTATAAAAGGTTCATTGTGAGAAACAAATGAGACGAAAGTTCTTTATATTATATACAATGTTTGTTTTTTTAAATAATGTTTACCATGTAATAACTACATATAGAAAAGTCTTAAGAAAAATAGTTGGCTTGTAGGAGAACTGATTTCTACTGAAGAATTTGTTTATGCCAGATGTTATGCTAAATGTTTTTAACTCCATGCTTTTACTTTAAATTTTTAACATATTAGGTTTCAGTTAACTACTGGTAATAAATGAAATCTAAAATTAAACTGTTAATAAGCAGCAAAACTAGAATATAAGTGAATATCTTTCTCACTTAAAACTCTATTTACTTTTCACTGCACAACAATCCCAAGAAAGCAGTATTACAAATACCTGCCACTATAATTACAAGATATATTTCCATATGAAAATATGTATATTAGTATATGTAGGTAGGCATATACACTTGCTGATATGAACATAAAGTACATTAGATTTTCTACTTAAAAAATGACATACTTTTTATATATTTATAGAAGAGAGTAGGGTTTAATAATAGGAAGACACATATTTTATTAGCCTTTTACTTATGTGCCAAACAGGATAAATTACTGTTAATGAGACAATTTGGTTAAATTTTCTCACTCATGCTTCAAAGACTTTATCCCAACAGCTTGACATTCAAAACTATCGATGATGTACTCACATGATATTAAAACTACTTTTATAAATGCTTTTAACCAATCTCTGTATTTGTCATTGTCCATCATATCTTCACTATTTTAGGTCTAATCAAACTAGGCCAGATACCCACTCTTTAAAAAAATTTTTACACTTGTCAATTCACTTCCACATACACGGTGTTATTTGTTATTCACAATATTCTGTTAGAGTCAAGACAAATTTGTACTTTCATTCATTTCACCTGTAGGAAACAACAGGCATTGTGAAGTTAGGTATCATAAGCTAATTAATGATAACTCCAATATTAGAATACAATTATAATTATTTAAATTATGCCCAAATTTAAGGTTTCTTATATCACAGAAGTATTATTTGCTTGTTCTCCCTTATAACTCTCTCTACCCATTATTTTTATAATTTCTCACATCAAGAAGCCCTGATAAGCCTGGAGACCCCTCTATAGTGGTCCCACTGGTCCATTAATATATTTGCAGGCTCCTACTATAGCAAAGAATGAACAGTATATAGAATCATCATAGCAAAACAGGTGAAATAAACATATTTCAAAAAACATGAATGGTATTTTAAACAATTGATAAAATTAAGTTTCAACTTACATTTATCTAAAATGTAATATATACATATTTCAAACCCTTAGAATAAAACAGTTTTTAGTTATACCTGTGACATCAGTAACAATAGTCAACTGCTTTTTAAAAAATCTCTAGTGAATTCTTGTATGACTTCTTTTCAAGGACAACCTGCTACTGTTTCACAAAAGGCCATGGACTCAACTGCATCTTGTTTCTTTAATGACTACTTAAATTTTTAAGAATTGTGTTACACTTCCATTAAGTGCATGTTGCTTGCAGTTGTCTGTATGGAAAAGCAAAGGTTCCAAAGTTAATATACAAAGAACTTCCTTCTAAGCCTATAATCAATAGTTGCCAATGATGAATAAACATCAATTATTAACAATGGATGTGGTTTAGGTTGTTTTACTTATGTCTGCCTTTAAAGCCTTGTAATGGATTGCTACTGTCAGGCACATCCATTAAACAGAGTTCACTGTGCTGAAAACACACAGAAGGGTCAGAATTCTTGACAAGAGATGTTTAATAATCCCAGGTTACCTCTCTTTGATTCAAAAATTCATTCCCTGTGATATACCAAAAAAAGCTGACTTAAAATGGATTTTTTGCTGTGTTATTATAAAAGAAAGAAATGTTACATGTATTTAGATTTTATTAAACTTGCAACAAATTTACTGTATCAGAATGTTCCAAAGATTAGAAATACAAACTTTTAAATTGAACATTCCCAAATTAGAGTCAAGAATCTATTGGGATAAAGGGATAAGTTACACACTGAGTTGAGCTGAGCACAAGACAGCACCATATAGGGATAAAGTTCATTAGGCAATTTTTAAAGAGAGTATGATCTAAAATCCCCCAAAATACAAGGGTGGAGCAAAATTTCTGGGGACCCTTGAGGAGGATACTTATATTTCAAAACTAGAAACCCAAGTAGAATAAAATTCAGGCAAATGGTAGGAAATCAATCGACAATGTAAAATCAAACAAGAAGTATGCTTAGGTCTGATTAGAACAGTTGGACCTATTTAGAGGGAAATAAATGATGATGGGATTAGTTATTTAAAGAACACGATCATTAATCCATAATCAATTATATATACTAACTATGTGTCTAGTCTCTGCTAGTTTTCTCAACTATGAAGTATTACCTTTAATTCTTAAAGTATGCTTTGTAGAGAAACCATTATGATAAGTTTATTTCACACAGATAACTATACTGATGCTCGGAGAGATTAAGTAACATGCCTGAGATATTACAGCTAAAACATAAAACACAGTGAATCTTGTTGTACCTTATCTGATTCATGGCCTAACACTGGTGTCTTCTGCAGCAGAAAGCTAAGACTAAGAAAACTTAAAATACAATGTTTGTTATGCTTTATAATTTGCAGTTTTTCCAATATCTTATCTCTTGCATGTATCAATTGTCCTGAAATATATCAATGTATTAATTTAAGCAGTACAGCACTTAGCACTACTAGTTTATAGGTTTGTACATGATATCAGGATGTATTGCATCATCAAATTCAAATTCTTCTGAATTCCTACTAAGAGTAAAATATCTACTACCAGTAGCAGCTGAGGCTGTAGTTTGTCTTTCCTTCACCAAAAGCATGATTTCTTCCAAATTTCCTGTGATAAATGTTAGGATCTCTGACTCATATCCCTGATTTTTCAAGGCCCAGCAGACACTGGCTACCCTGACATACTTCCCTGCTTTCTACACTCGCTCCAAATTCCACAAAACGCACACAGCAACCGGGAGTTTCAAAAGAGAGACTTTTGTCTTCCTTTCTCCCAGGGGATTTTGATTTGTGTTCTGCGAGAAAAAAAATTAGACATTTTAAACTTTCACAGATAATCTTCATTGAAACCTTCCCATAATACCTTATCCCTACCCAAGGTTTGTTTCTTGCTTGGTTTAACTGTATTAAATTTAGAGTCCTCCGAACTCTTGTTAGCTCTTTTGAATTATATAAAGTAATTCCCTCACTTATAACTATTTATACAGAATATCACTGAAGTATGTACTGAAACAACTAAGATTAAATAACATTGATAAGTAAAAATGAAAGAGACTCTTTTACAATACCAGTAAAATTTTTAAAAGAGATCAGATTTACAATGATTTAAAACACTTGATTAAATCATGATTCTTTTTTATATATTTAAATACAACTGTTTTGTTCTTATTTGTCTGAACAAAAGTGGTGAGTCATTGGAAGATATTTAAATAGGAATTTGACAGCCAAATATAAGTTTCAATGTCAATTTTTTTTTCTGGTATCAAAGGCCTACATAATTAAAGTTTAATTCTATAGTATAGTGAGAACAATATTTGCCTTGGATTTATCAAACTTAGTCCAAATCAGATGCCTGGAGAAGTGGGTTTGCTTAAAACAAACAAACAAAAAAATTCTGAATTAATTGTTTGTGGGTTTACCCACTTAAGTATGCATGAAATAAGGAATGAAGCTTAATATATGAGGTCTGTCCAGAAAAAGTCCAGTCATTGTTAACATAATGAGAACAGCTTGTACAACAATGATGTAATCTGGCAACCAAGGAGACGGGCCTGAAATGCACATGTGTGAACAATGATGACTTCACTGTACTTAGTCAGTGGTGGTGGTAGATGCTGTTGACTGAGTATTTGTACTGTGTAGCCTGTCACATTCAAATGACTGAGCAAATAGAGCAAAGAATCTGCATCAAATTTTGCATTAAGCTTGATTATTCCTCCATGAAAACTATTCGGATGATTCTGAAGGGCTCAGCTGTGGGCAACTGGTGATTGGCAGCTTCATCATGACAATAGGCCCATTCATGCATCACATCTTGTGCAGAGTTTTTTAGTGAAACATCAAATCACCCAGGTGACTCAGCCTCTCCTACAGCCCAGATTTGGTGCTTATATTAAAAATCAGTTAATTCACATAGAACAAACCTTTTTTAAAACTGTTTTTATTGTAAACTTTACTTAGCTTGTATATAACATAATCTCCAAACATCACAAAAAATAAAACCTAACATGCTGATCAAATTACATTGAAGGTATATTAAAATACTTGTGTTGTACAGAATTTAGTTAAAAGGTTAAATTATTGCCCGATTTCTCCAAGACTGGAGATAAATGCATAAAATGTTTGCTTTCTGAAAATAGTGAAGAAAGTTACCTTTGGGAATGCTAAGCATTTACCTTTGGGAATGCTAAGCATTTAACAGGAAAGAACATGCATTAAAAAGACTGAGAGGGTGTTACCTGAACCTTTGCTTTGTGGTCAGATGCTTTTTGCTATAAACTAAAGTGGTTCTTCATGGCTCAGTGTCATATCACTCTAATAGAATCAAACATGGTTACACCCCCATCTATTCCATTTCTTAAAATTGAATGTCTAATCACTATGCTGTACACTTGAAATTAATATAATACTGTATGTCAACTGTAATTTAAAAAGTTTAGTAAAGACTTTTAAAACATCCTTTAAATTGATGTATCTTAAAATTGCTATAAATTAAATGATAATAACTATTTTCCTTGAAGCACAAGTTCTAAAAATTATAGAATATTTGGAAAAAAATGAAAAGTACCTACAATATATTTTATGATATATTATTTAAATTTTAAAGAGTTGATTACGATATATGATATCTGATTATACTTTTCCAGTACTAATCATTAAACTGCAGCACTAAAAACAAAAGGCAGAGGAGATAAAACATGGTACTTGGGAAGCTTATAAGAGCTAAGTACTGCATGGTACTGCAGAAGCTTATAAGAGCTAAGTCCAAAAAGATAGCATGTTATGATGTTAGTAAATATTTAAGTGAAATTTTTTGTAGGCTAAAGATTACTAACCCCATTTATTATTTTAACTAATTAATAATTCATACATCACAGAAAAACAATATTTTTTACTGTTTTTACAAATATCTTAAGGTCTGTGTTCTTTTTGTGGCTAGAAAAATTATAAATTGTTTAAATTATCTCAGATCTTTCTCTCTCTCTCTGTCTAAATTTGCCACCATCTCCTAGAGTTCAGGATGTTTGTGTCCATTTCAACTGTATTTTTTTGGTACTTAGTGCTATGTTGGTATTACAGTGGAGTCTTAATTTTAATTAAGTAAATAAGCGGATGAATCAATACTAATCTTTTTCCTAAATTATGTAAGTATAGTCCAGAGGGGGGAAATATAGTTAAAAACAACATTGAATGTTGAACCACTTCTGTCAAAATGAGTAGGGCAAAATCTCCTTGAGAAGACAGTCTTTTGAATTTCAAAGTATTTTACATAGATTTTTGGAGATAAAAAATAAGGCCCTCTATATTTGGTCCTCTAGAAGGAGATGGATTTTCTTATTGAGAAATAAAAAGTAAAGAGAAAGTTTAAGTCTGCTGGCAGCATATTCTCTTACTTGTCTTTCTGAAAAAATGCCATGATTTTTCTTCATGCATGTATATTTTACTGGATATAGAATTTTAGAATGACAGTTTTTTTTTATTCCAGCACTTGAAAAATGGTGTGCCTGTTCCTTCTGATTGCAATAGTTTATGGTGAGAAATTTGATCTCATTCAAATTATTTTTTTCATATGAAAGATGCTGTTTCATTTTCATTACTTTCAAATTTATGTCCATTTTTTTAATCTTTAGTTTTCTAAAGTGTGTCCATGATGTGTCTGAATGTGATTTACTTTGAGTTTATTTCCCTTGAAGTTGGTTTAGCTTCTTGAATCTATAAGATTGTAACTATTGCTAAATTTGGGAAATTTTCAGCCATTATTTACTCAAATACATTTTTAGCCCCAGTCTTTTCTCTGATTTTCCCCAGGACTCTGATAATACAAATGTCAGATATGTACTTATAGCCCCACATGTTCCTGAGATTCTGTTTTTTATTTTTGTTGTTGTTGTTTTGTTTTGTTTTGTTTTACTTTTCAGTCCATTGTTTTACTATTGCTTAGACTAGATATTTTCTATTTCAGTTTCTTCAAGTTCACTGATTTTGGTGTACATCTCATTCTGCTATTGAGCAAATTATTAATTTCTTAAAAAAGTTCTTATATTTTTTAATTTTTAAAATTGCATATCCTTTGTATCTATATTTCTTTGTCTAAAGTTTCTGTTTTTCTTTTGTGTCAAGCATTTTATTAATAACTCATTAAAATATCTTTATTATAGATGTTTTGATATCCTTCAAAGGCAATTGAACCTGTATTCATTGACAGATGACTAAAGAAATTGTGGTATATGTTTATAATGGAATATTATTTATTCTTAAAAAATAAGGAGATCTTGCTGTTTGTGACAACATGGATGAAACTGGAGGACATTATGCCAAGTAAAATAAGCCAGATGCATAAAAACTGCATAATCTCATTTATATATAAAGTCTAAAACTGTTGAATGCATGGAAGCAGAATTTTGAATGGTGAGGAGGTAGGGGAAAAGGTAGACACTTTTCCAATAGGTACAAATTTTATAGGCTAAGTCTAAAGATCCAATGTACTGCATGATGACTATACTTAATAGTACTATATTGAATACTGGAAATTTGCCAACAGTAGATTTCAAGTACTTTCAAACAAAAAAGTATACTGGTGAATATTAAGAAGTTAGCAGTAGATGGTATCATTTGAAGTCAGAAGAAGAAAATTGTCCAGAGCAGAAAACCTATCTTAAAATAAGTAAAGAAAGATGAAACAGTTGTAGAAATTATTTTTTCATTTAAAAAAAAACTACTAGAAACATCAAAGATAGTATATGACTTCTAAACAAAACTATGATAAATAAAATCTTCTGTAGAAACCTATTTAGTTATTCAGACATTAGCGTGTCTCTTTATATATTATTATTTATTATTTTTTTCCTAATAAAATAAAGAATTTCTCCACTGTTGAATTGACTCACATATCATGGAAAATGCTTTTAATAGACATTTGGTCCATATAGCAATGTTTTTGAAGAATACTCAAAATATAACCCTTATAATTGCAGACATGTGATTCATCACTAATCAGTACAGTAGATCTGTATTTGAACTGGCTCACCAGTGACCCAGAAGCTTATAAGAGCTAAGTCCATATAACAGCGTGTTAACCTTCCCAAAGCTCCGTCCAATAGTCATTAATTTTAATTATTCATGATTGAATTTTTCAATCAAGAAGTGCACTAAAATTATCAACTAAAATTAGACTTTGGGAATTCTTGTAGATATTCATCATTCTAAAATAATTATATGGACTAATTGAGGCTTATTCTTTCTGATTCACTTTACAGATAACATTATTGTGTTTGTTCAGTTTTTTTTCTATAATTCATGCATAGGTAAAAATCAAATGACAGTGCCCTGTATTCCATGTAAAAGAGTTGGATGCTTTGTGGCAAATGTTTTATTAAAGTAAAAGGCTTTTCCAGCAACAGAAGTCCCTGTCATTTTGGTTGTGACACTCTAGGTCTCATAGTTGGATTCTAGCAAGTGAAGCACCATTAGATATGCTTTGATTCTCCCTTAGACAAAACATTTTAAATTTTGGTATGATTTCCACAACAAAATAGCAGTGCTGCTTATAATTCTTTACACTTAATAAATATATAAAATATGGAACAAATTAAGATTTATAATTCACATTTTCTGACTCCTAAATTTAGCAACCCTAGATGTTAATTCCAGAAGCTAAATGAAGATGAGATCCCTTGAAGACTTGATTTATGATGAATATATGATGACATGGATTACATATCTAAATTTCATTGTTATTCATTGTAAAGAGTAATAATAAATTCCAAAGAAGAAACAAAATTTTTCGAAAAAAACCCCAGCATGTGTTATGAATGACATATTCCCTTATATTTGTCTCATTTTTTAAATAAAATAGCTACAAATAATATTAAATTAAGTAGGCCTTTTTTTTTTACATTTATATAAGTCAGGAATAGTGAGACAATACTTTCTAAAACATTGTCAATAAATATCTATTAGATGTTTATTTTATGTGACTCATTATTTACTAATTTGATACTGCACTTCCACATATCATTGGCTTTAAGTTAAAGATACCACATTGTTGTTCACTGCAATGTCTTTGCTCCCACTAATTAATTTATGCAAAATTCTCTTCACCTACATCCATGTCTGCTGAAGTCCCACTGAGGTTCATTTGCTGTACTTTGCCAGAGTTTCTAATACTACTGTGCTTGAGCTCCCATGAGTAAATTGCATCCCTTTAGTCATTTGTTCTCCATATGCTATTTTTCTTCTTTTTTAAAAATTAAGTTTATTAGGGTAAATTGGTTAATAAGGTTATATAGGTTTCAAGTGTGCATTTCTGTGATACACGATCTGTGTGCACATCACCCACAATCATCTGCCATTACCATATATTTTGCTCCCTTTACCTTTTACTACCCTGACATCTCTTCCCTTGGTAACCACCATACTCTTGTCAGAACTCAAAGACACTGACAACAGTATAGCATTTTCCATATGCTATTCTTAATGGTAGGCTAGGGACGTGCTCAAGATCCAACTCACCTAACGTCAGCTCAGAGTTCATCTCCCTCTAAGGACTTCTCCAAGAAGAAAATTATAGCACACTGTAACTTTAACAGATGTATCGTGGCTATAGCCTGTGTTTACAAAAATTTTGAGTTCTATCTATATTCAGTACAGTAGAGTTTTGTAAGTTGTTTTCAGTCATTGCTGTTAATGCTTGAAGGTTGAAAAGCAGCACTTGAAGGTACAGTGACAGAGGCTATGTGATTAAAGGTTAAGGTAGTATATTCAGAGCTTTGAAATAGAACAACATTAGTTTCTAACCTGGGGTCTGTAAATAAGTAATGATGTGTTCTTAGACAAGCTAGTTTGACTCCTTTTCCCTTGATTTGCCCATCCGTTAAATCCAGTAATAATGCTTACTGGAGAGGTTCAGTCTAGACACAAATGAGAGAACTTAGGCATTGAAAACATATAGTGCCATGCTCTAAATATGATAAAGTAAACAATATATATATTTTGATGTTTTTATGCCTACTGTCCACTCAAACATTATCTCTCCTTTCTAGCATCTATATCAGTGCCACATGAAAACACTCAATAAACCTTGAATTATTGATAAAATAAAATAACAACAGAACAACTTACTATGCTCCTGGATCTGGCTCATACTCTCCCTCACTCACAGGATATTCCCTATGACGCATTTTGTCCAAATGCATCCCTTCTTTATCTCAATGGAAGTACTTAGATGTTCCCATTGAAACTCAATATATGCACTTTCCCTTTAAAATGATAATCGAGAAGACAATAACTCCACATTATTTGCCCTTGTACTGTTATTGTCTCACATGCAGTCTATATTATTAGAGGGAGATCATTGGGAAACCACACCTAATATGTAACATTTGAAATAAACTGAAGTGGGAGTACAGTTTGATAGCAGAAATGAGCAGAAATAGCTCATTCTCTCTTTCTCTTTGTTGAGATGCCATTAAAAAAAGTCTTTATTTTTCAAAACATATTTATCATCATTTATATTAAGAATATCTCCCTCCCATAAATTCAGGTTGATATTTAGATGAAGGGAGCAAGAAAATGTACATGTTCCATTTTTTCCCCCAATTCCTTTCTTAGAAGTGAATCTCATAGTATGATAATACAGCAACTGTATTCTTGTATGGTTTTATATTTCTTATTAATAGAAATATGGCCATTATTTGAATAGCAGCAAATGTCTTAAAACAATGTTAGATGAATATTTTATTTAAAATATTTTAGTGAAATATAGGGAGAAGAACGGAAAATATACACATGATATCTGTATAGTTTCTTTACTTTTCATAATGGGTGTGACTGTCTGAGATCTAGTCACACCAAAATATAGAAAATTACCATGAAAACCAGTACATTTTTCTTTTGCCCCTTCTTTGACATCATGCTCCCCAAAAACCATATTTTAAATTCTATCAACAAAGATTAGTTTTTCTTGGTTTTGATATATATGTAAATAAAATCATACAATATATACTCTTGTTTTGGCTTCTTCCACTGAAAATTATAATCTGAAATTCACCTATGTTGTTGCATGTAGCAGTGATCTGTGAGACTGATCCATGATGGTGCATATATCAGTAATTTTTAAATTTAGGTTACTAAACAATATTACACATGAACGTATCACAATTTATTTACCCCTTCTATTGTTATTCCAATTCACTGCTCTTACAAATAACACTGCTTTACACATTCTATATATTTCTTTGATGTAAAGTTTACATATGTACTTTGGGTATATATGTAGAAGTGGAATTGCCACATTGTCAGATTATGCATGCATTTAGCTTTAATATTCTTAAAGTGGTTGTGCTAATTTACAAGCCTACCATCAATATATGTGATTCCAATTATACCATATCCTCACCAACACTTTGTATTTACATTTTTCCCTTTATTTTAAATAATATGAGACCATATAGGTAAATGATTGTGGTTATCACTAAGGATGTTGAATATCTTATAGCATCTTTAGCTGTAATTTTAATATATTTCATTAAAAAGCATTTTCTAGCCATTTTCCCACTTTCCTGTTACATGGTCTATCCTTACTGATTTGTAACAATCTTTATAAGAAACTGTGATCTGAGATATATGTTCTAAACATGTTCTCTTATTCTTTGGCATGTATTTTTACTTTCTTAGTTGTTACATATTTTATAAATTCAAGTTGAATTTTAATAAAATACAATTTATCAATATTTCTTTTCATTATTAACTTTTTTTCCTTGAAGAAATTCCAAGGAGGGCACAAGATATTCTTGTAATATTTTTCCAAAATGAGTTATTTTCTTTTTCTATTTAGGCCTATAATTCAGTTGTAATTGATTTTTTTTAATATATGGTATAAGATAAAAGTCAAGGTTCATGTACTTTCCCCTCATCTTAGTACTCAGTTGATCCAGCAGAAACAGAGTGGCAATTATTGCTATAAATAAAGTGACAATATAAGAAAATTTGTATCTGTATCTGTAGATATGACTTTATCTTGTTCCATCCTTCTGCTCTTTAATTTTTATTGAAAAAAACTCTATTTTAATTATTGTAAAATTGGAAATAAGTTTCTATAGCAGGCCGTGCAAGTTCTTCAACTTCATTATTCCTTACAAAACTGTCTACACTATTCTTGGTACTTTGTGTCTACAAAAAAAAGTTTTAAGTTAATTTTGTCGAATTAATTAGGGAAAAAAATAAATACCTCTAGAAATTTTTTTTAAATAGAATTTGATCCATAGATCAAATTTAAAAGAATTAACATTTTTACAATATTGAGTCCTTCAATTCATAAATGGGTAAACCTTCAAGATTGATGCTTTCTAATAGCTAAAAGCCCCAGGGGGAAAAAGAATGACTACAAATATTCAGGTCTCTTAAATATGTTCTATTCTTCTTGAATTTTGGCCTCTTGACTACTGACTATACTCCAGTACCATTAAGTGCATTTTTGGGGGGATTTCTTGCTCCCCTCCCCCTGACAACACACACACCTTTTTTCCCTTTTCTTTCTTTTAAAAAATTACCTAGCATACATGGTTTGACTATATCTATATTGTTAAAGACAGAAACAAAGTCTCAATAATTTATTTACATTTTGAAAAGTTTTAAAATCTTGAGATTGGTGAACTGAAATGTTGTAAATCTAATTTCTGAAAGGCACAATAACAGTGTAAGAAATATTTTGTCCTTATCCATGCCAGGGTTTTAACTTTTATGCAGAAGGATGCGGCGCTAAAACTTTTATACTCAGATACGGTAAATGGAAATATAAAACTTCTCAGAATCCAGAAAACTCATCTTAATCCAGCATCCTATGAATTTCTCCCTTTTGGAAATATTTACCATAAAAAAATCTTTATTTATAGAGAATATCATGTGTGGGTCTTCCTAGAAAGTATCTATGAGTGGTTCTGTATCAGGAGAAGAGCCAACCACTGTAGATTCCGCAGTTCCTGATATCAAAAATAACAGCATTTACTTTAATTTATTTTGGAGCAATCTTACACTTTTGGTATACCAGTTATGACGTAAGACAAAGTACAAGGATCTTTTGTGATCATGCATAAGTGTAGCATGTAAATACACTATCATATTTGCATAAGAGTTTTAATCACAAACATAGATTCTGAAATTGATAGAAATCATATTGATCTTTAGTAACTGACATTACATTTATATTAATAATTAATGTGACAGGAGCATCATAAATATGCAAAATAGCCACATATCAGCCTAAACATCACCAGTAATTTGTGGACTTACACTCACAGGAAACCACTAATGGAATATAGTGCATTTTCTTTTCTATGAATAGTCAAATGTCATGCATAATGCAAGAGTGCAACTGCTAATATCAGTCAAGCAGGATAATTTAAACTTGTTATTATGGGCAGTACAAACTGATTTTTGAAGTAGCCTGTAATAAAATACTGCTCTGCCTTTACCCTGTCCTGATTGTTCAGTTATTCTTTTCCCCAAAGCTGATATATATATATATATATATAGGAAGCACAAAAAGGATTACTTTGATATTTGGGGGATGTTTACCGAGCTCTATGAAATATAGGAGAATGGCAACCAGTTCATACCTAACCAATCAAAGCTGAAAGCCTCTAAGGCATCTGCTCAACCTGCTCTATGTCAGAGTATTAGAATATTCTTTCAGGATTTCCATTCTCACAATATACGCTCATGATGTACGTTAATATAACAACCTTTGTTTGTGTAAAAGTTCTTACAGAAATGATAATATTGAAGTTGTCAGCAAATAGGTGAAGGCAGAGACTTAGTTGTTGTAATTCATAAGTTGATCATATTAATAATTTATAAAAAGGCTTAGGCTGTACCAAAGAATAAAAAACAATTATTTGAGCATAAGACTGCAATCTGAAAGAGGCAGATTGAGGTAACAACTCAAACTGTGCTCTGGAGAATACAAGGAAAAGGCAGGGTTTATAATGGCAAAAACCACAAAAAAGTAATTCTTTCATGCAAATGAAGGATTGCTGAGTAGGTTAACAAGGACTGGTAGGTTCCAATACACAAACAAGGGTGGAAGAAACTACAGGGAAGGAAGTAAAGTTCATATGTGTCCATGTAGCAGTTGTTGTTCCAGGAATGTCATCGCTCCAGGACATTTTGAGTTGGGAGTTTAGCAACGGGTCTAACAACTTTACAGCGGCTCTGGGTATTGAGGCCTAAGATGTGCATAGGCTCCACTCACGTGATAGTCTCCTAACTCTATTTTATGTGACTCTGTTAGTAATGCTTCCTTCATTTTATTTTCTCCATGATCAAATAACAGCTCCTAAACTTAAGATCATTATTGGAAGCTCTAGAAACACTCATTTCTATAGGAATTTTACTTGATAGAAATATCAAGTGTTTCATCAGTCTTACTGTGACTCTTAATCCCTACTCCCAACCAACACCCAGCTGAAACTGAGGCTTCTAGTGACAGGAACTGAGACAGAGAAAATAAAAATACATTTGTTGCAACATTTTATTTTTGCTTTAAGCAATATTGCTTTATGCCACCAAAGCTATATTTCTATATAGCCATCTCTATAGTTGCAGGTAAATTTATATAGAGATATAATAAGCAGAACTCCTATAAGCATTAATTGATTTAATCCTCATGATATCCTTATCTAGCAGGAAATATTATTAATAAAATTTTCAATTAGAGAAACTGAGGCCAAGAGCTTCTAAGATAATGTTCCCAAAGTTCAGTTAGTAAATAAAATGAAACAAGGTTTTGTGTTCACAGAACTAATTCTAGAGCCTGTTGAAGGCACTTGGTCAGCAGTTATGTTGTGTCTCTTTTACTTCTTATGAGTAAATTGCTCGATTTAGTCAGAACTTAGAGATCAGGTAAGGTGAAAAATATTTTATTTCATTAAGAATAAAGTCAGTTTAGGATTTACCAATTTTGTCTTAGAGATAACCAGTTTATTTGAGATTAATATGCACAAATTATATATATGTACATTTATACACATATATATTTATATAGTGTATAAAGACAAAATTAAATTTACTGATAAACAATTGAAAATGCAAGCTACATGCCATTGGGCATCAATTACAATTCTGCAAGGGTCTAGCACAGATTTACAGTCATAATTAATGGCATGTCAAATTGTTAGAAGAAAGTATTGATGTTCAATAATAAAGTAATAAGATTCTCAGAATGCTAGGTAGTTTGACCGTCTTTCAAAAATGTCATTTATCTAAATTGACATGTAAAATGTTCTCATATTTCAAAAATAAATGTTGGAAGTATCAAGGTAAATATATTTATCTTCATGGCTGTGTTTTGTGGTATAAAAAATAGAGAATAAAGGTGAATGTTCAAGTGTATCCTTTGAATCTTTGGCTACACATTGCCAAATATTCAGAGACATTTGTTTTGGTATTATATGGTGAACTATAGTGCCATATTAATAATTTTTAACTAGATGTTGCAGTATCATATGATAAAATTTTATTGTAGCAAGTCAACTTCCAAGATGGCCCCTTCTTCCTGCGATGTCGTGCTTGTGTAATCTTTTCCCTCTGACTATGGCTGGACTTATAGTCACTTCATTTAAACCAATATAATATGGGAAAGAGGATATGTCAGTCCTGTGATTAGGTTACAAACAATATGATTTAGGTTCTTTTGGCACACTTTCCCTTGTTTCTGGTTCTGATGAAGCAATCTGCCATGTTGAAAATGTCCGTGTGGCAAGTCCAATTGAGAGTGGGCCACTGGCCAGGGAAGAGGAACTAAACCCCTTAATCCAACAACCCTCAAGTAACTGAACTAGCCAATAGCCACATGTGTAAGTGTGAAAGCGGATTAATCTTCAGTAGATCCTTCACAGGAGACTGCCGTGATGAACAGCACATTGAATGAGACTTTGTGAAAGTCTCTGGACTTGAAGTTGAAGTATTCCTCACCCACAAAGACTGGGAGTTAATAAATATGTGTTATTTCTGTTGTTTTATTTTGGTAAAATGTACAAAACATTTATTTTAGCCATTTGTAAGTGTATGATTTAGTATCATGATATATATTCACAATGCTGTATAACCATTATCACTATTTATACCCCCAAATTTTTCATCATCTTTCTAGGGGTTGTGCCCATTAAACAATAACATGCTTTCCCCTGGAACCTCTAGCAATAATATTGTACTTTCTGTGTCTATGAATTTGCTTATTCTAAATACCTTATGTTAATAGACTCATACAATATTTGTATCCTTCTGTATCTGGCTTAGATCACAAAACTCAATGATTGTGAGGTCCATGTTGTAGTATACATGTTTCTTTTTTCTGGTTGAATAATATTCTAGTGAAACATATGCATTCAAGTGAAGATGGACACCGGTTGCTTCTATTTTTTGGCTATTGTGAATAATGCTGCTATGGAAATTGCTGTACAACTACCTGTTCAAGTCTGTCTTTTAAATTCTTTTGAATATATACCTTAGGAGTGGAATTGCTGGGTCATATGGTACTTCTATATTTAATCTTGTTAAATTAAATATGTTAGATCTGAGATGTCTTCCAGAGTGGTTGCATAATTTCACATTCTCCACAATACATGAGGGATCCAGTTTCTCCATATTCTCACCAATACTTGCTATTTTCTAAGGTTATTTTATTTTATTTTACCTTTTAGCCATCTTAGTAAATGCAGAGTGGTATCTTGTAGCATCTCATCAAAATAAATAGCTTTACTTTGCATATCCCTAATAACTACTGAAGTTGAATATCTTTTTATTAGTATATGGTCATTTGTATATTTTCTTTGAAGAAATATCTCTTCATGTTCTTTTTCCATTTTTTATTTGGGTTGTTTGTCTATTGTTTTTGAGTTTTAAGTGTTCTTTATAAATTCTGAATATTAATCCCATATTTAATTTTAAAATACTTTCTCTCAGTCACTAAGTTGCCCTTTGCTTTCTTTATAGTATTTGTTTATGCCTAAATGTTCTTAATTTAAAGAGCCTAATATTTTCTCCAATTTTTTCTTCTAAGAATTTTGTTGATTTAGGTTGTAAGTTTAGATTTTTGGTGCATCCATTTTTAGTTAGCTGTTGTATATGGTACAGGTTACATCCAAATTTTTCTCTCTTTTTTGCAGGTAGATATCCAGTTTTCCAAGTACCATTGAAAAAATTGTTCTTCACCAATGAATGATCTTGATACTCTTGTCAAAATCAATTAATCATTTTGTGCCTGTTTATTTCTGAGCTATTATATTCAATTGGTTTATGTGTCTGTTCTTATGCCAATATCATACTTTTTAAAGTACTGTAGTTTTGTGGTAAGTTTTGAATTTGTGAATTGTGAGTCCTCCAATGTCATTCTCTTTCAAAAATTTTTTAAGCTAGTCAGGTCCCTTGCCATTACATATGTATTTGGGAACTGGATTTTTTTATTATTTTGTAAAAAAAGATGTGAAAATTTTGATAGCAGTTGTGTTAAATCCATAGATTGATAATACATTATGAAATATTTAATTCAGAATCTTTACCTGCATTTTGACAACCTTAAGAACTACTTTTGAGTCATATAGTTTTGCTTTCTAGAATACAATATTTTAATTTTTGTCTTAGTTTTTGGAAGCACAATAAGCATTTGAATATATATGTTGTTTTCTATGGAAGGTAAACCCAAAGGCATAATTTGGATAATATTAAGGCAAGCAGTACTTTTACTTATAGTGGAGGTATATTTTGTGAGCTCCATTAAAAAATACCCTATGAAAATTTTAAAATCATCATTATAAAGTAAATTTAAAAGCCAATCAACATTTGAGAAGTCATAATCCAGGAATATTTATTAGATGATTTACTTTTTGCTCCTTTATAACTGACTCATCTTACTAACATAAAGAATTTGGGAGAGTATTCTGTTTTTCTCAATATTATATAATTCAAAATAAACAATTAAAAGAATTCCTTATAATCTGAGAATCAATGTAAATTCTCAAAAATAAGTTCACCTCTTCATTTCTGAGAAATAATTTTTGGGAAAGAAATTCCGTTATATTAGGGATCTTATTCTCATAAAATAACTTTCCACATAGTATTAATGATAAATAACATCATAGAAGTTAATATAAAATATGTATTATTATAATATATAATTATAGATGTTACTAGTGTATATTTCTACAAATATTACGCAAATGTGAGCATGATTAGAATCATTTCTGAAAATAGAAAAAGGACAACAAACTCAAACATTAAAGTATATCATTAGGTTAAAAGAAGTAAAATGTGATTGCACTACAAAATTACTGGTGAATATTTTTTTTTTCCTTCAAAGTATATGGAAAAAGGAAAATTGTTTTTGCAGATGCCATTTACTTTATTTTGTAATGCAAAGCTTTTAATATGAAAAATAGATAACTGCCTAGACTTAAGTGTACATGTAATTGTGGAATATGATACATAATGTTTGATGATGATTATTCTTATAACTAAAGATCTGATTTATGACTAATAGTATCCCAGTATTCTTCTGAAAATAGGTTAGTATATGACAATAGATTCTTTAAAGCAAGGATATTTTGATGATTCTATAAGTTAAATTTTTTTTAAAAGAACTGAAATATAATACATTGAACATATAGGATCATTTTCCCCTGAAATTTAACAAAAAAAGAGCTTATTTTAAAAGTGTATGACTACTATGTCAATAACTATACTTTTCTAAAAACTACTCTTGGTAAATCCTAATAGACAATTTAACAATGAGTTAATGAGCATTTAAATTGATGGTATAAAATATTTTAGTCAATATCTATTATAATATATTATGCGTGTATCTTATCAGTATAGAATATTTTTATCAACTGATATAGTTACCACAGAACAAAATATTAAGCCACAAAAATAAGAATAAGCTTCATTTATCTTTCCCATTACTAAGTACTAAAAGTGTTTTCTCTTCTGACTTTAATGTCAGTCAATCAAAGATAAAGAAAAATTATTCCAAAACTTTCTCATCTCATAGGAAATCTAGTTTCTGTGCTTGATTTCATTTTACTCCCTTACGTACTTCTCTATGTCCTTTAAAGTGTTATTGCTTTACAGATAAAAATAAACAGGAAAAAATTACAAAACAAAATATGAAGAGAATACACCTACTGGCAACAAGATAAAGTATTTTCTTCTCTGGCTCTATAATAATTTCTTTATCTAGATTTCCAGAGGTCAGCCAGACATAAGGGAAAACACTGAATGGAGTAACAATTGTCCCATAGTTTGAAACCATATGAATGATTAAAAATTATGTAACTGTTTTCTAGTTTTGCATGTAAGGCATTTTAAAGTCACCACTCCAAAACAGCAAAAAATACAAATCTGAACAGACTAAAAATTGACTGCTTTGGATACTTAAGAGAAGGATGATATAGGGCAAACCACTACCCCCAAGATTGGAGAGAGAGGCAAATACATGGTGTCAATTTCACTGCAGTGGTAAATTGTAAGCAGAAATTGTCACATGAACCAGAGGTGCAGTAAAAAAAAATATGAACTGTAATTGGTAAATTGCTCGAGGCTCAAGTGGACGAATCTAAAGTTAAAAACTTCAAAAGGACCGGTGTTAGGGGTATCCACACAAAATTGTGAGGTAGACCCCAAGGAGCTAAACTAGTTTTCCACAGTAAATATTGGCAAAAAAAACCCTGGTGCTCCCAGCAGGGGAAGGAACAAAGAAACATGTTTAAAATATACACCAGAGTACTCAATTCTTCTTAAAAGCTGAGGCCTGACTTCTAGGGGAAGTTAACTACAGCTTAACCTATGGGAGAATTATCAGAAGCCAAGTGATCTAAAGGAGGAAAATACCCAACTCCAGCCCAGTCTAGCCACTAAGGGGAGAATGGACAGAAGAAAAACAAAACAAAACTGAAAACACCAATGAAATTCACAATTCAGTGAATGAGCTTGCTAAAAAACTAAGAGCTAATTATATGACTATAAAATGCTACCTCTTCCCTATACTTCACTGCCCCATTACTATGGTCTCTTTGCATCAGGTTCCTTTGCATCAGTACCTCATGTCTAGGTAGCAAGAAAAATTACAAGACACACCAAAAGGGAAAAAAAAGAAATTGAAGAAAAAGGAAAAGCTCAAAACCATACATATCAAAGAAGTTAAAATTATCAGACCAAGAATCAGGAATTTAAATATGGTTAATACAATAAAAGTTTTAATGGAAAAAGTTAACAACATAGCAGTACAGACAGACGATACAAGCAAACAACTGGAAATTCTAAGAAAGAACTAAAAATAAATGTGAAAAATTTTTAAAAAGTAACAAATAAAAATGTCTTTGGTGGGCTTATTAGTAGACTGGACACAGACGAGGAAAAAATCTCTGAGCTGAAGGACATATGAATAGCATACCTTAAAACCAAAAAGTATATGTGAAGAAAAGAGAGAAAATGTAATCATATTAAATGCTCAGTTCAATCCACAAAAGTGAGAAGAGTTGAAGATGAAATAGGAACAAAGAATATGGACAGCAAAAGAATAAATTAATAAACGTGATAGATACATGGCGACTATATTAATAATTACTTTGAATATCAAGATCTAAATGCATTAATGAAAAGAAAGAAATGTTGAAGTGGAAGAAAAACAAACAAACTCAACTACATGTTCTCTACAAGAAAATAACCTTACTTTTTTTTTTCCTTTTCCCCGCCCCCCGGCTTATTTCACTTAGCATAATGCTCTCCAGTTCCATCCATGCTGTCGTGAAGTTTAGTAGTTCTTTTTTTCTTTCTGCTGCGTAGTATTCCATTGTGTATATGTACCATGACTTTTTGATCCAATCATCTACTGATGGGCATTTAGGTTGCTTCCAACCCTTGGCTATTGTAAATTGTGCTGCTATGAACATTGGGGTGCATAGGTTCTTTTGTATTGGCGTTTTGGTGTTCTTAGGGTATAGTCCCAGCAGGGGAATCCCTGGATCAAAAGGCAGTTCCATTTTCAGCTTTTTGAGGAAATTCCACACTGCTTTCCACAGTGGCCGCACCAGTCTGCATTCCCACCAACAGTGTACTAGGTAGGGTTCCCTTTTCTCCACAGCCTCGCCAGCACCTGTTGTTTGTTGATCTGTTTATGATGGCCATTCTGACCGGTGTGAGGTGGTACCTCATGGTGGTTTTGATCTGCATTTCTCTGATGGCTAGTGATGCTGAAAAGGAAGGGAAGGGGAAAGTCAAGGAACATATAGCAAGGACTCATGGACAAAACCAAAGGGAAAGAGCTGAGGGAAGGAAGGAGGGAGGGGGCAAGGGAAAGTGGTGGGGGGGAGGCAGAGACAAATATATTTGAAAAAATAAATTAAAATAAATTTAAAAAAGAAAAAGAAAAAAGAAAATAACTTTAAATATAATGACACATATAGATTATACGTAAGTGAATGGAAGAAAATATATGATGCTAACATTAACCAAAAGAAAGCAAGAGTACTCATATTTATTAATTTCAGACAAAGTGGACTTTAAAGTAAGGAAAATTATCATGGATAGAGAAGATCATTACATAATGATAAAGTGCCAATTCTCCAAGAAAACATAACATTCTTTAACATGTAAGTGCTTAACAACAAGGATCCCAAACTACCTGAGGCAAACACCAATAGAAATGTAAGAAAAAAGGGTGAATTCATTAATATACTTCAAAACTTCAATGCCCTTCTTTAAAAAAAAGCAAATCCAGCAGATAGAAAATCAGTAAAAACACAGTGGAACTCAACAACATCAATCAACTGTAAATAATTGACATTTATTGACTGCTTTTTCCAACAACAGCAGAACTCACATTCTTCTCAGGCTAAACAAAATATTTAACAAGATAGACTACATTCTGGGCAATAAAACCCATCTTAACAGATTTAAAATAATAGAATTCATATGTCTGCTATTAAGCCACCATGTAATTATACTAGAAATCAGTAATGGAAAGATAACTGGAAAATCCCCAAAACATGGAAATTAAATAATGCACTTATATATAACACATGGGTCAAAGAAAGCGTTCAAGGAAAATTAAAAAGAATATTTTGAACTAAATAAAAATGAAAACACAACTTATCAAAATTTGTGGAATGCAGCAAAAACAGTGCTTAGAGGAAAATTTGTAGCATTGAATGCATATTTTATAAAAAGATCTAAAATTAGTAATCTATGTTTTCACTATACAAAACTATCAAAAGAGAGCACATAAAATCAATGTAAGGAGAAAGGAAAAATAAGAATAGAATAGAAATCAATAAAATTAAAGACAATAGAGAAAATCAACAAAACTAAAAGATGGTTCTTGAAAAAGTGATAAGCCAAATTATATAAGATAGAGAACAAAAATTACTAATATCAGAAATGAAAAAGTAGAAATCCCTACAGATTTCACAGATGTTAAAGGATAGTAAAAGAATATAATAAATAAGTGTATGTCAAATTTGATAACCTAAGTCAAATGGATTAATTCATTAAACAACAAAATTTGCAAACTCCCACAAAAAGAATTAAACAATTTGAATAGCTCTTTCTCTATCAAACAACTCAATAAACTCAATAATTAATAACATTCTAAAAAAGTAAAACAGGTCCAGATGGGTTCACTGATAAATTTTATCAAATGTTTAATAAAAAATTATTAAACAATTCTCTACAATCTCTTTCAGAAAATAGAAAAAGAGGGAATATTTTCTAACTTATTTTGTAAGGCCAGCATTACCCTAATACTAACACCAGAAAAAGACATTGCAAAAAAAAGAAAACTGCAGTTCAATATTTCTCATAAACAAGAATGCAAATGTCCTCAACAAAATATTACTAAATCCAATTCAATGATGTATAAAAAGAATTATACACCATGACTAAGTAGGATGTATCCAAGTTATGAAAGTCTGGTTCAACAGTCAGAAATCAATTAATGTAATCCATCACATCGACAGACTGAAAAAGGAAAATCACGTGATTACATCAATTGACGCAGAAAAAATATTTGACAAAGTCCAACAGCCATTCATGATAAAAACTTACACTAAAATGGAAGCAGAGGGAAATTTCCTCAACCGGATGAAGAATAGTTACAAAAAAGCTACAGTTGACATCTTACTTAATGATGAGAATCTTGAAACTTTCCCACTAAGCTCACATACATGGCAAGGATAGCCCCTCTGACTACACCTTTTCAACTTCATGCTGGATTTTCTAGCTAATGAAATTAGGAAAACAGGAAAATAAATTCTAGCTTGATCAAGAAAGAAAAAATAACTGCATTTGTTAATGGGTGACATATTCAGCTACATAGAAAAATCCAAAAGAATCAATAAAAACTCTGGAAAATAATAAATAGAATACAAGGTTGATATACAAAAGTAAATCACTTTCTTATATACCAGCAATCAACCAGTAGAAATTAAAATTATAAACACAACACTATTTACATTAACATCCCCAAATGAAATACTTATATGTAAATCTAACAAAATATGTAAAAGATCATTGAGGAATGTACAAAACTCAAATGAATGACATTAAAGAAATATCCATGTTTATGGATAAGAAAACCCAATATTGTGAAGATATTAGTTCTTCCCAGCTTAATCTGTAGATAAAATTTACCTAATTCAAATTCCAGCAAGTTATTTTAAATATTTCAACAAACTGGTCCTGAAGTTCATATAGAAAGGCAGAAGACCCAGAATAGACAACATAATATTGAAAGAGAAAAATAAACAAAGACTGCCACTACCCAACTTCAAGACTAAAAGTAAATGTCATCAAAAGTATGCTGTCAGCAAATGTTATACAAATAAAATAGAAGAGAATAGAGATCCAAGAAATAGAACAATATATAGTCAAGTCATCTTTGACAAAGGAGCAACAGTAATAAAATGGATCAAAAATAATCCTTTCAACACCTAATGTTGGAATATCTGAACATCCACATACAAAAAATAATAAAATCTGGACAAAGACTTTATACCCTTCACAACAATTAGCTAAAAATAAATTTGACATCTAAATGTAAAAAAACAAAGCTAAGAATATAACATAGGGGAAAATATAGATGACCTTGGGTAGAACAATGACTTTTTAGGTATAACAAAGTCACAACCCATGAAAGAAATAATTGATAAGCTGAATCTAATTACAATAAAAAATTCTGCTCTGTGAAAAACGTGAGAGTCAGGTACAAAACTTACCAGGATGATCACTTCATAAGTTATATAAATTTCTAATCACTACGTTGTACACCTGAACCTAATATAATATTGTATGTCAACTGTTATTGAAAAAATTAAATAGGTAATGAGAGAAAAAAAGGCACAGATTTCAAGGAAATATTTGCAAGACATATCTGATATGCAAAGAACTCTCAAAGCTCAACAAAAAGAAAACAATAAGATTAAAAATGGATCAAAGACCCAAAAAGACGCCTCATCAAAGAAGATATATATATGAGAAATAAGCATATGAAAACAAACTCTACATCATATGTCATCAAGGTATTGCAAATTAAAACTAGATAGTACTATAAACCTATTAGAATGGACCAAATCCAGATCACCGACACCACAAAATGATAGACTGTGGAGCAACAGAAACTTGCATTCATTGCTAATAAAAATGCACAATGATACAGACACTTTAGAATGCAGTTTGGCACCCATAAAATGTACAACACCAATAGTAAATCCTGATGTAAATTATGGACTTTGGCTGATCATGACGCGTCAGTATAGTTTCATCAATTTTAACAAGCGAACCATTTTGGTGGAGAATGTTGATAATGGGAAAGGTTATGCATTATGTGTGGGCAGTTCTATATAGGAAATTTCCGTACCTTCCCTCAATTTTTCTGTGAACCTTAGGCTGCTCTAAAAAACGTCTTCACTTTTTAGATTTTATGTTTACAAAACAGAAGAGTAGAAGAAAGGCATTCAAGAATAAGGGTCAAGAACATTAGATCCTTTGTAGTGTCTATTTAATGTTCAATTATTTATTTCTATCACTTGGGTTTGTGGAGTATTAAAGAACTTTTAGTTTCCCAAGAAAAAAAGTGCATGTATAATAGAAGACTAATTACAAGAGTAACTGTTTTTGAACTGATTTAATTAGACTGAGACTAATTCTAGAATCTCATAAGTATAATACTAATTTTTACTTCTAGATGTAATTCATCATGTTGGTTATGTATCTGTTTTGCTCTGATTTTTCATAAAATGTTTAAATAGTGTTTTAAAGTATTTTCTTCTAAATTTCCTTTTTGGTTGATTTTATTTTCCTTTTTTTTCCACACTCCATTCTCAAGGCTTATCATTTCTTCTCTAACCATTTTCACATCTGAATTTCCTTTTATTTATCTTCCTATATCAGGATTTATAATCTGTTCACTGTACTATTTTAATGGTTTCCTACATGATAGGTTATTAATACCATGAAAAAAGAAAGTGTTCTCCTTTCTATCCTAAATGTTGAGTACAATGCCTGAGTGCAGTGAGGAACTGTTAAAAATATATCATAAATAAATGAACAAACAAATGAATAATAAAGATGCTTTTTCTAATTAATTCACCCCTTCTCTCCAATAAATGCCCAATACATAATCAGACTATTTAACAGCTTGCATTAGAGCACTTTTTTCCTGGGAAAAAATCATCATTCAATCGTCATTTCTCAGAATGAATTTCATTTCTTCCACTAGTTTGAAAACTGATTGAGTTTTTAAATTATCTGGTAAATTACTTCCACTAGACTTACCAAATTTTCCTCTTCGTGCTAATAGTGGACCACAGACCTGTGAATTCATTAAAATACCAAAAGAAAAATAAAACAGCCATGTGCAAAGAATACAGAAAGTAGCAATATTCAAACATTTAATTTAATGGTTACTATTGACGTTCAGAAAATTATCTCCTAGATATTGCAAAAATCCGGGAAAATTACTATTGCTTGCATGGGTCTACTTTTCTCGCTCATGTTGTTTTCAAACTTGTCTACATGAAAGCTTTCCTCTGTTGTTTTTTCTATGTGTTGCATTATTGTTGATTGCTTCATGTGAGAAATTGATGTAATTCAAGTGCACTAAAGCAGTAAAGCGGAGTGTTAAGAGCATGAGCTTTGGAGCCAGACCACTTTATCTTAAATTTTTACTGTGAAACTTTGGTACTTTTCTTAATCGTCATGAACCTCAGCATCCTTATCTGCATAATATGAATCTCATAGTACTTTGTGAGTCTGATGTGAGGTTTTAATAGGTGCCTGCCACCTGAATAATTTTCACATGCTTTATTATCATTTGTTTTTCATATTAACCCATTTTATAAATTTTTCTATTTTCTCCATATGCAGAAAGAAATTAGTAATTAAATAATTAATCAACCATATATAGTAAAATTAAAAGAGAAGGTTGTCTTTACCAAATATATTTCAATAGAAACCTTTTTTATGTATAAAGTATTCAAATTATCACCTAAGTGTATACTATCCTTTGTTAACAACAGCTGCACAGAATGTAACTTTCTAATTCTAGTGTTTTTTTCTCATTTCTCTCAATCAACTTACATTAAAGAAAATCAGTATCAATATAAGTAATATTTAAAGTCTGATGTTAATGTAAGTATATAATATTAACATATACATTCCTGTATGTACATACTGCTAAAAGAAACTTCAAATCATGGGTTTCTGGGATTCTTTAAATAAATTCAGCCTTTACTTTAATTACTTATTTTTTTCATTATACTGTAGCATCACATTGCATGACTTGTGCTTTAATGCTTCATGATAATTCACCTCATGCTCCTGGCTCACATTTTGAGATTGTATACTGGCAATGACAGGGTAAATAAGCCTTCAAAAAACTTCAATGCATTTGGTCTATTATGCACTGACCAGCAATCATATATATGCTAATCACAGCTATACTAATAACTATGCTAAATCATAGTTATGCAAATTATAATTTGATATTTATATACAAAGGAAAAGAAAAAAAAGAGCACAGAAATACCAGAACCAAAATATTTCTTGCTCTTGATGTCAAAAATCTATTTGAAGGTAATCTACAAACAGAAAAATCTCAAAAGGCAGCAACTGTATGTTTGTTTATATACTATTTGGCTGGAAGTAAGCTCCACTGAGAAAATTCATGCATCTTGCTTCCTCTCTGCATTATTGTTACCGTACAGCCCCGCAGGGTTCTGCTGTCCGCCGCCAGTAAACTCTGCAAACAGAGGTTTGGTGAAAAAGGAAAGGGGTTGTTTATTTAAAGGCTATACAATTTTGAAAGAATAATGGGCTTCTGTTTCAAAGCTTATTTTCTTTAAAACACCCAAAGTCAAATAATCCCTCCACCCCTTGCCTGCTCAATTCAAGGATGCACCTGGTATCCCTTCTCTCATTTAAAAATATACCGTTCTTTGGGAAATACAAGGCTGGCTCCTGGTCACAGTTTGGCTCCAGGAGTGTTTTGGAGTCTGTGTGCGCAGGCAACCTTCACTCAGCCTGCTGCCCTTTTCCTCCAGACACTGCCAGCTTCTTGTGCTTGCAGAGGATGGCGGACTTGTCACATCACATGGTCTTCTGGGCCCACCAGCCCAGGAATGCTCTGGCCCTCTCTGTTGACCCCTAACCCTGGCTCACAACAGGGAAGAAGACTGAATTTGAGCATGTTCTCCACTTTTAAAGTTGGACTCCAAAGCCCATGTGCATCAGAGGCTTTCAGCTTGTTAGCTAATTCAGGCCTATTTCCACCAGGCTTGACAGCCTACCAGGCATCTTTGCACAGGGAAGGGCATCACCAGGTTCACACCCGGGCTGCTTGGTTGCCAAGGCAATGTAGACTGGCTATGCACTGGCTTGTTTACTCTTGCCTGAGGGTGTGGAATCAGGCCCCAGCTCCAGTTTCAATCAGCTGTCTCTGGTGCTTCCCAATATCTCTAAGTGCTCCCTCGTTTCTCCGAAAAAGGCAGGCTCTTTCACTGGCTGCTGCTTCACTCTGTCGTCTTTGGGTTTTTTGTAACCCTTCCTCCTTCTCTATGAGAGTCAGTCTCTGCGGGATTGGGGTTTCCTCATCATCCAGCGATATGGCCAGACCGCCCCCCCCCATTAAATTAGTCATTGTAAATCAACAAACATCTGCCCTAGTCCTCCAAATGTAGGTTCTGTGGCCCCAGTGGATATTACAGACCTGAATTTAGATATTTACTTTTTCCAGTATTTGATGAAAATCAAGATGAATTGAGCAATGGGCAATGCCTTTTTTTAAAAGTGTGTATACCATGTAATGACTTATTGTTATTTTTTGTCTCCATAGAAATCAACTTCTATGTTTTATAAGATAAAATAAAATTTAAAATATTTTTGATTAAAAAAACAAGAGAATGTAATTTTTATGAAATTGTCTGAGTGCCACTCTACTCATAGAGGCAGAGAATTGGATTTATATAGTCTCCCTAAACACTGAGAAGCTGATTTTATTAAATATACACTATATCTTTGATACAGTATGTCCTAATAATGACTGCACCACATTATTCACATGCAATTTTGTTCATAAATTACATATGGAATCCAATGGATATATTTTAATAATGCATTATATTGTTAGAAAAATTTTTATGGAATTTTAATGAACAGGTAGCTATCAAATTTACTTTTGGTAAGAAGTCAAAAGAAAGTCAATGAAATTGCTGCAAGAACACAAAAATCCATACATAGAAAGTGTCAGATAAGAGCTTTTTTTGGTTACTGTATTTCAGGTTGGTTTTGGTAAGACATGATAACAAAGTCAAGAACTGATTACATAGTGCCAATTCTGCCTTGCTGGAGGAAGAGTGAAGCTGTCCTTCCAGTAAAACAATTCAATTACTTTTTTTTTCTCCTGAAATCCAAAGGACTATTTAAATTGAGTATAGAAAATGGAGCACCATATTGTAATGATCCTAAAAATCTAATAATGTGCATGTTATCCAAAAAATGAAAAGCATAACTGGTCCTCATAAGTCATATTGACTATTGACTACACCAAAATGGGCTGTGCCAAGTTAAGATTAAAAAATCATGTTTCTAATTTATAGATGGAAAAACATAAAAATGTAAAGGGAGATTTTTTCTTAATCCTCTTATTTAGGTTAATAACAGTTATAGGAAAATTCTACTTATGTATTCCTACATAATATTTATAATATTTTATAATATTATTAAAATTATTAAAATATTATAATATTTTATAAATATTATAATATTTATTGAAAGCACACATTTTATAATAAATATTTCTTGTTTTCATGATTTAATTAAAAAAACAACTTAAAGAAATAGTTTAAATGCTCTAGAATGGCCATTTATTTGCATTAAACTGCTATCATTTTTGTCTATAGGGACTGATTTCACTAATAATAGAAATACTATTTTAAATGATTTATATTTACTGGGTATTTACCACTTTCCATGCTCTGTGCTGGGGCACCTTACATTTACATCATTTCATGTTTTCTTATGAGAAAGGTAACATCTCCATTATCCATATAAGGAATACAAGTATGTTTATAACAAAGTTACCAGGTAGAAGTGCTGTAATTTTAACACAGGCAGTTTTGGGATTTAATTATTTTGTTAACTCAAGCAATTTTGTCACAGATTCATGTTTGGTGCCATGCTTGAATTATAGTTCTGTCTCTGTGGTCTCTCACGGAATAATAGCAATGAGATGACACTTCTTGAAAGACATTCTACAGGAAGTCAATAATATTGAAATGGAGTATTGATGTCTTCCTAATAGCCACTTTTAAAAAAACACTTCCCCAGATATTTGTTAATACACAGATAAGGGCTGTCTTGGAAGGTCTTTATTCGGCCTTATTTTTCAACAATAGCAAGGGTCTTCAGGTGATCCCCTTAATCCTTCCCGCCAGTGTTCCAGTCCAAAACTTAATTCCCTGTTTGAATTTTCCTTTACATATGTCTCCAATATCTCCCCACTTCAGTCCAATCTCACCTTGTTTATGCTTTCCAAATTATAAAACGCATCATGTCACTCTGTGGCTTCAATTTTTACATGATATTTTACTGCTAAACAATTGAAAACTGAACTTAAGACTACTTCATTTAGCTAAGCAAATATTTAAATTTGAATGTCTTATGGATAGGCATATATTCTCCATTTCCACAGCTCTTAAATTTCCCAATATCTTTTGCTATTTAGATTCATACATGTATGTTATTTGCTGGATGTTTGCAGGCAGTAGATTTTATGATTTTTTAATAAATATAGATAAATTGGGTGCCCTTAGCCTAAGTATTTATGGTCCAGGAGGTGGCATGGTGTCTGAAGTTATGTTATCTGGCTTTAAATCCTGCATTTAAATCATGGAAGACAAACTTACCATATATCTATAATAATTTTGTTTTGCAACACAGTGATCTTGAGCAAGTAACTGAATATTTTTTTCACTAATCTTTTTATCAAACAAGTGTGGTGATATTGTTGCTTAGTACAATGTAATAATGTTATTGAGATTTCGCAGCTAAGAAGCTTAACACAATCCTTGGTCCATAGTAGGTGTTCATTAGACAGTAATTTTAATTATTTTTCTATTCTACCAGTTTTGAAGTAGTAAAACTGTTCACTACCCCTTTATCAATGCAAATATCTTGTGGTCTATCATCACCATATCACTGTTCCTCACAAACATGGTTATTTTTCTGCTCATGTTATTCTAGTATATTTGCCTGGAATTTTTTTATTTTGCCTCTTTTTCTTTGCTTTCTCCTCATTCTCTAAGTCCCAGATCATCTCCTCTCTGTAGCTTTACCTGAGCCTTGAAGGGAGAATAATTTATCCTATATTCTTATATTTTTGAACACCTCAAATGTCATTTATCACATTGAAATACAATTAGTTATTTACAATAACTAACATTTGCTGAACAATATATGCCAAGTATTATGCAAAATACTTTACAAGAACTATTTCAATTTAAGTTTAAAAGTAATCCTCAGTGACATCTATTTTTATTTTCATTGGTCAGATTCATACATTTCACCCAATCAAATTTTATGGCATGTGACAGGAGGAAATAAATTAGTTTATTTATTGCACTTAAGTTCATACTTTTTGTAAGTGGCTGGCCTTGGATTTAACTTGAGATCATATGACATCAGAGTGCCTCTCTTAATCATTATAATATATAGTAGTATGTACTACATTCATCCGAAAACCCAAGAGCAGGGATCATGTTTTATTCATCATGTTTAGACTTCAGAATCTAGACAAGCTTCTGACCAGAGTAGGTACTCCAATAAGTGGTAGATGTGTGAATCACTTGAACTTGTCCTAAAAGGAGCTAAAGCAACTGAAATGCACTAATATAGGATTTAGTATACAAAGGCTTTTAGCAACCTTGGAAGATACTTGCTGAAAAACCAGTGAGATAGGCAATTATCTAAGAGACCAAGGATTCAGCTCTGAATAATCTTTAGCTGTAATAGAAACAAATTGATGCCAAAAACACAATGTCAAGAGAAATAGTCATAGGGTATACTATGGTAGCTTTTGAGACAGATGAAGTAAAACCAGTTTGACTCATTAGAATGAATATAGCTTATAAGGCAATCAACTGCTTGAGCAGTTAGCTGTTAATTATAAATGAAGCCAACACAAAATGCTGTGTCATAAACCAATGACTATTTGGGTTTTTTTTTTCTTGTTTGTCTATAAATTAGCTGACCTGTGTTGGACTCTCCTAATCTTGGTTGGGCTAATTCATACAAATATGGGGTCTGGCTGAAGATCATTTGGCTAAGACAGGTAAGAAGGTATAAGGATCTGCCTTCAAAGAAATTACCAAAGAGTAGAATAAAACAATATGATTAGATCTGTCCAGAAATTATACAGCCGTGTATTATGAAAAATATAGACATTAACTGAAGAAGATACAAGATACAAGAAAGCATTGTACATAGGACGATGACACCTTAGTCCCCTTCGAAGCAGGCACCTTGGGGCCTCACACAGTTCTCCCAATCACCATCAGCTGCTCCATCGTATTTTCCTGAGTCTCATCAATAGTTTGAAATCTCTAAATCTCTTTCCTTCCTTCCATCCCTCCCTCCCTCCTTCCTTCCTTTCTTCCTTCCTTTCTCTTTCTTTCTTTCTTTCTTTCTTTCTTTCTTTCTTTCTTTCTTTCTTTCTTTCTTTCTTTCTTTCTTTCTTTCTTTCTTTCTTTCTTTCTTTCTTTCTTTCTTTCTTTCTCTCTCTTTCTTTCTTTCTTCTTTCTTCTTTCGTTTTCTTTCTCTCCTTTCTCTTTCTTTTTCACTCTTTCTTTCTTTCTCTTTTCTTCTTCTTTATTCTTTTGTTCCATCTGTTCCCACTATGCTGAGAGTTTTTATCATAAACGGGTGCTGAATTTTATCAAATGCTTTTTCTGCATCTATTGATATGATGTAATTTGTATGCTTCATTCTGTTTATCTGGTGAACCACATTTATTGATTTGCAAATGTTGTACCAACCTTGTACTGCAGGAATAAATTCCAGTTGCTCATGGTGTATGATCTTTTTCTTTTTGATGTATCACTGTATTCAGTTCACTCTTTTTATTTTTTTTTATTTATTTTTTTTTTTAGGATTTTAGCATCTATGTTCATTAGGGATATTGGCCTATAATTTTTTTCTTTGTAGCTTCTTTCTGGTTTTGGAATTAGGACAATGCTGGCCTAATAAAATGAGTTTGTGAGCCTTCCCTCCACTTGAATTTTTAAAAATAGTTTGAGAAGGAGAGGTGTTTGTTCTCAGAATGTTTGGGAAATTCACTTGTGAAGCCATCCTGATCATGAGCTTTTGTTTGTTGGGAGTTTTTGATTACTGCTTCAATTTTATTAGGTGTAATCTGTCTATGAAGAGTCTCTGATTCTTCCTGATTTGGTTTAAAAAGATTGTAAGTTTCTAGGAATTTATCTATTTCATCCACATTGTCCAATTTGTTGGCATATAGTTCGTAATATTTTCTTACAATCCTTTGCATTTCTTTGTTATGTTATTATATCTCCTCCTTAATTTCTATTTTATTTATTTGAGTCCTTTCTCTTTTTTACTTGCTGGGTCTGGTTAAAGGTTTGTCAATCTTGTTTATCTTTTCAAAGCACCAGCTTTTAGATTTTTTGATCTTTTGTATCATTTTTTAAGACTCTATTTCATTTATTTCTGTTCTGATCTTTTCAATATCCTTCTTCTACATATTTTGGGCTTTGCCTGTTGATCTTTTTCAAGGTCCTTTAAGTGTGAAGTTAGATTGTTTACTTGAGTTTATTCTTTTCTTTCTTTCTTTCTTTCTTTTTTTTTTTTTGAGAAAGGTCCGTAATGCTACAAATTTCACTCTTAGGCTTGATTTTTCTGGTGTCCCACAGATTTTGGACTGTTGTGTCCTCATTTCAATTTGTTTCCAAGTATCTTTTGATAGCTCCCTTGACCTTATTGCTGACCCATCCATTGTTTAAAAACATGTTATTTAGTTTCCATTCGTTATGTGTTTTTCAGCGTCCTTCTTGTGATTGATTTCCAGTTTCATAACATTGTGGTCAGAGAAGATGCTTGATATGATTTCAATCTTCTTAAATTTATTGAGACTTGTTTTGTGTCCCAATGTGGTGTCTATCCTAGGAAACTTTCCATGTGCACTTGAGAAGTATGTATATTCTGCTGCTTTGGGGTGAAATGCTCTGAATATATCAATTAAATCCATTTGATCTACTGTGTCATTAAAGACCACTCTCTTCTTGTTGATTTTCTGCCTAGAAGAAGCTGTCCATTAAAGTCAATGCTGTGTTAAAATCTCCAATTATGACTCTATATCTGTCACTCTCTCCCCTTATGTTCACCAAAAATTGCTCCACATATTTATGTATAAGAGGGTTATATCCTCTTGTTTGATTGTCCCCTTTATTATTTTGTAGTGTTCTTCTTTGCCTCTTACTATAACCTTTGTTTAAAGTCTATCTTGTCAGATATAAGTCCCGCTACCCCAGGTTATTTTCTTTTCCATTTACATGAAATACCTTTTTCCATGCCTTTACTTTTAGTCTGTGTGTGTCTTTAGATCTGAGGTGGATCTCTTGGAGGCAGCATATAAATGGTCTTGTTTTCTTATCCACTCAGCTACCCTATGTCTTTTGGTTGGAGATCTTAAGCCATTTACTTTTAAAGTGACTATTGTTAGATATGTATTTAGTGCTATTTTATTGTAAAACTCTTCTTTCTTTCTTTCTTTCTTTCTTTCTTTTCTTTCTTTCCTTCTCTATTTCTTCTTCTCCTTCCTCCTCCTCCTCCTCCTTCTTCTTCTCCTCCTTCTCCTTCTCCTTCTTCTTCTTTTCTTCTTCTTCTCTGTCTTCTTCTTCTTTCTTTTATCAGGCCCTTTCACATTTGTTGCAGTGCTGGTTTGGTGTTAACAAACTCATATAGCTTTTCCTTGTTTGGGGAACTCCTTATTTCTTCTTCAGTTTTAAATGATAGCCTTGCTGGGTAGAGTAGCCTTGGTTGTAGGTCCTTGTTTTCATCATCTTGAATATTCCATGCCACTCCCTTTTGGCCTGAATTGTTTCTGTTGAGAAATCAGATGACAGTCTAATTGGTGCTCCCTTGTATATTACTGCCTGCTTTTTCTCTTGTGGTTTTTAGGATTATTTCCTTGTCTTTTAACCTTGCCATTTTAATTATGATGTGTCTTAGTGTAGGCATCTTTGGGTCCAACTTGTTTGGGACTCTCTGAACTTCCTGGACTTGAGTCTTTTTCCTTCACTAGATTAGGGAAGTTTTTGGTCATTATTTCTTCGTATAGGTTTTTGATCCCTTGCTTTCTCTCTTTTCCTTCTAGTATTCCCATGATGCAGATGTCGTTATGCTTCATGTTGCCTAAAATATTTCTTAAATTCTATTCATTCTTTAAAAATTCTTTTTTCTTTTTTGCTGCTTATACTGGATGTTCACAGATGGAAATTATCTGTGTTTCTTTCTTGTCTTCCAAGTCACTGATTCAATCCTCTGCTTCATCTAACCTACTGTTTATTACTTCCAGTATATTATTTATTTCAGATACTTCACATTCTTTATTTCTGACTGGTTCTTTTTTATGGTTTCTATGTCTTTTTTCATGCTATTGAGTATCCTTAAAATTATTACTCTAAACTACTTATCTGATAAATTGCTTGTCTGAATTTCAGCTAGTTCTTCTGGAGAATTCTCTTGTTCTTTCATTTGGGGTCTGTTTCTTTGTCTTCCTATTTTGGCTGCTTCTTTGTATTTCATGCTTTAGTTGTTAAACAAATCAGTGATATATCCTCAAGCTATAATTAGCAGCTTAAGCACCACAGGGTGGGGCAGAGTAATTCCTGTGGGTGGGTTATTGCTTCCCCTCAGGCTAATACCACTTGGATGGGAGTGTTCTGCTTGTGGAAGTTTGTTCTGCTGTATGGGGAATGACTCAGCACTGGGATTTTCATGACTATTCCTTTTGTTCTCATTCCAGAGCCACCAACCCCAGACTCTCCTAAGGAATCTCTAGTCTACTCTGCCCTCTCTCTTCCAGAGCCCAGGGTACATGACTGCAAACAAAATTTTATGAGTTGGCTACTTAAGAGGCTCTCTGCTTATCCAGCTGTCTCTTCCTGGCAAATAGAAACCTCACTGCTTTTCACAGATGGGATGTTATCTGTGTTTCTTTCTAGCTCTGGGGCTGTAAGCTGGGGAGCCTAACTTGGGGTTTAGACCCCACACTTCTCAGGGGAAACCCTTCATCCATAAGACTATCTCTCTGGAACTTCAGCTACTACCTGTGGGAGAGCAGCCAGCCCTCTTACGCCTCCACTATACTCCCTACCACTTGTTGTGGAAAAGTGGTTTTCTTCTGTCTTTCCTTGGTTTAAGGCTTCTCTCCAGCTGGCGCTCAATTGGTTATTCAGCATGATTTATTTACAATTTAGATGTAATTCCAAATTGGTTCTGGTAAGAATTTACACTTACTCCTCCGCTATATTGGATCTTCTCATTCCTTTCAAAGGTGATTTTAGTTTTGGGGAAAGCCAGAAGTCAGGAGGCACCAAATCTGGGCTGATGGGAGGCTGAGTCACCTGGGTGATTTGATGTTTTGCCAAAAACAATCTGCATGAAATGTGATGTAAGAGTGGGCACATTGTTGTGATGGTGCTGCCAATCACCAGTGGCTCTAAGCTATAGCCTCTGGAATCATCTGAATAGGTTCCATGGAGAAATGATCAAGCTTAATGCAAAATTTGATGCAGAGTCATTGCTCTAGTCTCCCAGTTATTGTGAATGCCAGGGCCACACAGTACACATGCTCACTCAATTGTGTCTACTGCCCCTACTGACCAGTACAGTGAAGTTGTCATTGTTTACACACGTACATTCTAGTCCACTGTCCTTGGCTGCAGGTTATATTGATGTCACCCAAATGATTCTCACTATATTAATGGACTTTGCTGGACTTTTTCCAGACAGACCTATTGTATTCTAGGTAAAGAATCAGTTCAAATTCAACATTATGTGGTATATGGTTCATAAGTATACATGATTTTATTGGAATTAGAAGAAATGTTTTATTTTGATGATTGGAGATGATTTCAGGGAAGTCAAATTACTATAGGAGCTTAGAAAAAACCTAGGTTTTTGACAAATGGAAGCTTTAGCACGTGGAATGGCAATGTTAATATGTTTAGACTACTAAGTGAAGATGTATTCAGGTAATAGCAAATAATCCAGACTGAACAGAACAAAGAGAGGTAATAGAAACAGCTCAGCTGGGAATAAATTGGGGACCAGTTTATGCTGAGTTATTTTTGATACATTTTATATCCTTTATGTAGTCTCGTCTTCAAGTATTTTATACTTAATTATGAAGTCAAAAAAATTAAAGGAAGAAGCAATGACTCATTTGCTGGTAGAGACTGTTCATTAGCACAATTATGCATAATACATGGATAGTAGCTTTGTGCCAAATTTCAAAGTAACAATAAAACCTTGCCTAATACTTTTCTCAGAGCTCTGGATAACAGTTTTCGAATCACACAGAGCTATGATAGCTAGGCACTAATGTATAAGAGCTCTTTTTGCATAGTTTGTCCGTATTAGAAAACATACATAATAATATTCTAAAAAAGCCGTGTACTTTTTCCTCTTCAACTTTTCCTTACTGCTGCAAAGTGATTAATGTTGGGATGTCAGGGACAAGGACTTCTTTGCTGTTGGAGTAATTAAACGATTTGAAGCCTGTTTTCACTAGTGAAGGTGATAATTGCATGGCGGAGAGTGACAAAAACATAAGTACATGTCCATGGAACTCTCTCCAGAACAAAAACATGAGAAGCAGGATGCTTACAGAAACACTAGTCTACTCTCCATTACTGTCCCCTCAGATTTCTGAAATCAATCCCTTTTCTTAATGATAATGACGTATAACAACAGAATAAAAGTTGTCTAGGAATTTTAGTGTAACCAAGTCATTCCAGTCTTGTCTTAGCCAACAGTATGAAAGTTAGCCACTTGAAGTACCAATAAATTGAGCTAATATCTGAATATAAATATTTTTATTCCAAAAGTTTAATAAGAAGGTAGGTGTTCATTTTATTTCTCCTTTAAGAAGTATATTCAAATCTACTTCAACAAATGTTCCATGCTTAAAAAATTCTTGTGTATGATATATTAAAAGTAAATATTACTCTTTTTTTACTATTTATAACTTAAATTTTGCTTTTCATTTAAAAACAGAAATAGTTTTAACTTAGTTCTTGGCTATTCATACATAATGATCCAAAACAAAAACATTAAGTTACTCTTGACGTTTTCTTCCAACGCGTTTTCAATTTTACTTACATAAAATAAACAGATTTTTCTTATCCCATTCCTCATATTGAGAAAACATTGTAATATTTTAAAATATTTATGTTAGTTCAGCTGACAGTATTTAGAGGCCCATAAGGTTTCTTGATAGTTGGATTATCTATGGACTTTGAATGGCAATCATGAATTCTGAATGTCATTAGAAAAACAGTTTTATTATTTATAGTATTTTTTCTCCTTCAGGGACCATAGCCTAAGTATTACTACCTGTTTAATACACTAAAGTTTTGTGATTATATTTTTCTGGGCTCTCAGCATCTTTAGGAATGTGTATATTTACACACACACACACACACATTGCTTGAGCTTTTGACATTGCAAATTTGAATAAAACAATTACTGATTTCATAGCATAAAAGATTGTTAAAAACCATTTTTTCTTTAAAAATTTTTAGTAAATTTAGGTAGTAGCATTGATTAATAAAAGTATATATGTTTCAGGTGTATAACTCTATAACACTTCATCTGTATATTGTATTATATGTTCACCACCCAAAGTCTCCTTTTATCACTGTTTATAAGCTCAAACACTCTTCTACATCTCCCAATTTTTCTTTCCCTCTAGTAATCACCATGATGTTGCCTGTGTCCATAAATTATTTTTTGGTTAATTTCTTCACCTTTTTCAGCCAGACCCCCACCCTCCGGCTCCCCAGGCAGCAGGCAGCCTTTTCTCTGTGTCTATGAATCTGTTTATGTTTTGTTTGTTAGTTTATTTTGTTCATTTGGTTCCACATATAAGTGCAATCATATGGTATTTATCTTTCTCTGACTGGCTTATTTCACTTAGCAAAATACTCTCTAGGTCTAACCATGCTGTTTGCAAAAGGTGAGATTTCCTTTCTTTATACAGCTGCATAGTATATCACTGTGTAAATGTACCATTGTTTTTTTTATACACTCATTGATTGATGGGCACTTGGGCTTCCTCCAAATCTTGGCTATTGTAAACAATGTTTCAATGAACATAGGAGTGCATATATTCCTTGAAATTAGTGTTTTGGGTTTCTTCAGATAAAGTGGAATCCCTGGGTCATAAGGCAGTTCCATTTTTAATTTTTTGAGGTACCTCCATACTGCTTTCTACAGTGGCTGCACCAGTCTGCATTCCCACCATAGTACACAGGGGTTCCCTTTTCTCCACATCCTCACCAAGACCTGTTGTTTGAAAAATTATTGATAATAACCATCTGACAGGTGTGAGATGATATCTTGTTGTGGTTTTAATTTACATTTCTCTGATGATTAGTAATGTTGAGAATCTTTCCATATGTCTATTGGCTGTCTATATGTCCTCTTTGGAGAAGTGTTTATTCCAGTCCTTTGCTCATTTTATTTATTATTTATTTATTCATTAATTCATTCATTCATTTACTTATATAGTCTATTGATTGTTGATTTTAGAGAGAGAAGAAGTAGAGAGAGAGGAATTTGATTTGTTGTTTCACTTATTTATGCACTCATTAGTGGATTCTTGTATGTGTCCTGATCAGAGATCAAACCAGCAATCTTGGTATATTGGTATGATGCCCTGAACAACTAAACTACCTCACCAGGGCCCCTTTGCCCATTCCTTAACTAGACTGCTTGTTGTTTTAGTGTTGAGTTTTATAAGTTCTTTTTACATTTTGGTTATTAATTCCTTATCAGATGTATCATTGGCAAAAATATTATTATCTTTTATTTCATATTTATCATCCTTATGCTACAGAGTGCTATTCAGGCATTTATTTTTATTTTACACATTTATTTATATAACATTTTCTAATTATGTGTCAGTGAATAATGAATTCTACAGCCTCATAATGTTTAGAGTTTTATCAAACAAGTTCTAAAACGATTTTTCCAATAATTAACACATTTTTATTTGTTGATAACACTAAAATTTTATTAATACACTTAACTCATCTGTGTTTGATTCAAAATTCTTTCTTTTTGGCAGATAGATATCATATGTTTGAATTTTTATAACAATATGTTTGTCAAATAGCAGTAGCAACCAGTGTCTATTGTGAATATGTCAATCTCATATGACAAAAATGGTCCAGAACAATTCTTTTGCAAAAGAAAAATAACCTAGGAGTTTATAGTACAGAATCTTGAACTAGGCTGTTTGGGTTTGCCTCCTGGGTCTGCCGCTTGCTAGTTGTGTGACCTCAGACAAGTTACTTACCCTCACTTTATCTCCATATATTATGTGAGAAAAATTATGTTGTGAGAATTACATGAATATGTGTGTATGTGTGTTGTGTATCTGTGTGTATTTATAAACAGTATTATATATAATATCTAGCTTCTTAATATCTATGAAGCTAATATCTAGCTTCATAGTTTCTATTATTATTATTATTCATCATTGTCCTTATTACTTACCCAAATCAGAGGTCAATCAGAAGCACCACAAATTGCCACAAAGAACCCACATCAGAGCTTTAGGGAGAAATCTCTGAAAACATAAAACTTTGACATGATTATTACAACAATTTTTGTGCCATCTAGGTGTGGATTAATGATCATTGACAAAATAATTTTCTTTGGGGCTTGGAGTCCAGGGTTAACCATTAAGAGAACAGTGTAGTAAGAGGCCTTTCAACCACAGCAATGTAAGAGCAATTCTTACTCAAACCTCAAAGGGATGCATTACATCTTCTGAAACTTACATGAGGAGTATAACGTTTAGTATATATTTTATTCATGACAATTACATTGCATTTCTTTTTGTTAAATATGAATGATAAAATTTTAAAAAATTATCAGCCATAATGTTTTTATATTTCCAAAGGATACTGTCATTTCTTTTTTTTTAAACAGGTTTGGACATTTCTTACATTGATATATTAGTCATTATAATAGTTATACACATGCTTTGGGTTATTCTACATAGTCTATTTACAATTATCAAACATGTATAACAATATTTTTAATGGCATTTTATATATATATATGTTATACTAGATACAAATACAGAAAAATGAGACAGAAGGCAAAACTCAGATCATGATCTTTCATAGAATAGAAGTAATCCAAAGTGATTTTTTCCTTAATGAAGTCTATATGACCCAAATGCTTTCTATTTGCCTGCACTTCCCTTTTTGGGAAAATTTGGTCTCAACTTCCATTCCATGATTACAATATTGCCCTACCCTCAATGGTCCACTATCTCAACCTGCAAACAAATGATCATTGGTACCAATTTAATGCCAACAGAAATCACTAATTTGGGGTATGATGAAGAAGGAGATTTTATTCAGTGCAAGCAGCTTGATTATGAAGCAGCAGAGCTACAGGAAGGCCCTGGGACAAAGCCCCTCTCCAGTTAGACAGCTCTGGTCTGATTAGCCCGGCTCTTATCTCCTCCACCTGCTCTAGTACAATCTACTCTGCACTGGTGAGACATCTTCAGTGTTTCGGCTCCATCTGGGGAAACGCAGTCTTCGCTGTCTGGTGGAAAGGGAAAGCACATTTACAAAGCCAGAATCCCTCCTCATGCAAATGAGGGCTCTAAATCTTGAAGTTTGATTGGTCCCAAAAGCATTGACCTGACTGGTCAGAATGGTGCCTTTCTGGGTGGATAGTGAAGATGTTGATAAGAATATAGCTGCACAGCTGTGATTGAATGAAGAAAGTGCCTGCCCTGTTGGTTGAAATAGGATTCCAGGAACTCCTTCATAAGGCTGACTCAGATGGCAGGAACATAGAGTAGGAAGGCAGTTCAGTGCCAGAGGCAGACAGCTGAGTCCAGATTTATTGCTAAAGTGTGGTTTGGATGAAGGGTTCCTGGGTAGAAATGGTTGTTTGGCTCTATTTTTTAAAATTTGAACCCAGCTGGACACCAGGCGCCCTTCTTGGTAGGTATCTTTCCAATAGCTCTTTTTACCAATGGGACAAAAAGCAATATTTAAGTTTCTGTACTCTTCTCAAAACACTAAGTCACCTTCTCATGCAGGCTCAGTGGATGGACTTACAACCTACTTCACAAGAAAATGGAAAGCTAAAGAATAATCCTTATCTCAGTTCCCTTCACAGAACAATCTCTTCCTTTTTCCTTTCTATTACATTAAATTGTTCCACATTCAACTTTCTTATATAAATACTATTTATTAGATTATTATGTAATGTTAGATAGAAATATAGTTTCTCTTTCCTGGAACATAGACACGTATTCTAGATTGATTTCTGCTCATTGAAATGTAAATCTGTTTAAAAATTAATCATATTTAAGCAAAACACAATCCAATACCACAAAAAAAGTTAACACCTCCAAACTACTATTTAAACTACACCTCTCCTCAAAATATTCCCAAAAATTCAAAATCGAGGTGTTATTCCTAAAAAATTAACACCCCAAAACTACCATTCTATCACTTAGGTATTGCTGCATAACAAACAACTCAGAAAATACTTAGTGTCTGGGTAGTTCTTCTTGTCTGTGTTGGCTTCTCCATGGCTAGATGGCCTGGGGTGACTTGACCTAAATGACTAGTAATCTGCAGCCTGATTGGTCTGATGGTTGGGCAGTTTGGGTGAGAGGGCTCATACAGGCTTTTTTTTTTTTTAAATATCTTCCAGTAGCTTTGCAGGGTTCTTATAAATTATACATAACACTATTTGGGGACTTGATTTCTGCCCTTTCCAAGAGGTATTTGGTAAGAGGTACTGTACCATTTCATGATTATATCAAAGATTCGTAATGTGATACTGGTATTTGCACAAATAAAATTTAAAACAGTCATGTACAATTTTACACCAGAGAGTACTCTCTAGAGAGATATATGACAAACCAAAGGTCAAATTTCACAAAGATGTTAGACAAAAGATGGAAAATTGGACATGATACTGAGCCACATTACAGTGATTACTGAACATTCCAAGAGCTAGCAATATTTATGACTGATTAACATTTTTACTACTTAAGATAAATTGTTTGGGGAAGGAAAATTAATGTCAGTTATAGAATGCCTTAAGAAAGACTTTGCTTTAATTTCTGAGACAAATAAAAAGAACTATTAATATCTCAGAACTAGTATTCCCAAGTGCACATATAATGCCTAAATTATGCAGTCTGATCACAAGCACAATTTAGGAAATTCAGTTAAATGCAGCTAATGCTTTGAAAGGTACAGGCCAATTAATTTTTCTCAAATATATTGGCTAAAGTTTAGCAATCCAGAGAGAATAGTTCATTCCCTTTAAAAAATTAGCTTAAAAATCTATGAGCCTTAGGTATACAGAGAAATACAATATTTCTATTATAATAGAAAGCAATATCAAGGGAAAATAGAATTTCTAAAACATATACCTGTTCTCTCTGAAGTCATTTTAAAAAATGTTTTCAATTACAGTTAAAAAAGAATATTACATGAGTTTCAAGTGTACAACATAGTGACTAGACATTTATATAACTTACAAAGTAATCACTTCAATAAGCCTAGTTCCCATCTGACATCATGTGTAGTTATTTTAATATTATTGACTATATTTCCTATATTCCATCCTTTTGATTTTTTTTACAACTGGCAATTTATATATCTTAATCCTTTTCCCTTTTTTACCTACCCTCTGAAATTGCCATATCTGGAAACTATCAAAATGTTTTTTTGTATGTAAGTTTATTTCTGAGGTTTTTGTTCATTTATTTTGTTTTTTAGATTCTACATTTAAGTGGAATCATATGATATTTGGCTTTCTCTCTCTGACTTATTTCACTTAATGTAATACACTCTAGGTCCATCCATGTTGTTGCAAATGGCAAGATTTTATTCTTTTTAATGGTTTGGTAATATTCCTTAGTATATCTTTTATGACTTTATCCTGAAACTCAGATCCCTACTGAGTCATTATCTTTCATGGCCTGATCTCTTAATAAATCCATTCTTGTAATTTGAATCTATCCTTACTTATTCTTGTCTAAACCTCCTATTTCTTCTTAACTTAATCTTAAATTGGAAAATAGATTTATAGTCATATTTAGATCAATGATAAATTTGTCAAATAAAAACTAACATTTATGGACTTCATTATGTTGAGATATGTTCCCTTTATTTGTAGTATGCTGAAAATCTTTATAATAATCTGGTACTGGATTATAACAAGTCCTTTTTCTGCATCTATTAATATAATCATGTGATTTTTTTCCTTTCATTTTATATGTGTGGTGAATCACATTTCTTGATTTGCAAATATTGTACAAACCTTGCATTCTGGGAATAAATCCCACTTGATGATGATGTATGATCTATTTGATGTGTTGCTGTATTGGTTTGCTAATATTTTGTTTAGGATTTTAGCATCTATTGTCCACCAAGAATATTGGCCTATAATTTTCTTTCTTCAGTGTCTCTCCATGGTATTAGAATAGGATAATGCTGGCCTCATAAAGTGAGCTTGTGAGCATTTCCCCCTCTTGAATATTTTGGAATATTATGAGGAGAGGCATTAGTTCTTCTTGGAATGTTTGGTAAAATTCACCTATGAAACCATCCTGTCAAGGCCTTTTGCTTGTTGGGAATTTTTTAATTACTGCTCCACTAGTTGTAATCTGTCTATTCAGATTCTCTGATTCTTCCTGACTTAATTTTAGAAGACTGTGTATTTCTAGCAATTTACTCATTTTATTGAGGTTGCACAGTTTGCATATAGTTATTCATATTTTCTTACAACCCTTTGTATTTCTTTGGTGTCAGTTGCTACTTCTCCTCTTTCATATCTGATTTTATTTATTCTGGCCTTCTTTTTTTCCTGATAAGTCTGGTTAAAGTTTTGCCAATCTTTTTTATCTTTTCAAAGAAACAGCTCTTGGATTCATTGATCTTTTGTATTGTTTTTTAGATTCTATTTGGTTTATTTCTACTGTGATCTTTATTATTCCCTTCCTTATACTCACTTTGTACTTTGTTTGTTGTTCTTTTTTTAAGTTCCATTATGTATCAAGTTAGATTGTTTATTTACCCTTTTTCTTGTCTCTGTAGATTGGCCTGTAATGCTATGAAATTTCCTCCTAGGACTGCATTCCATATGTCCCACAGATTTTGGGTTGCTGTGCTCTCATTTTAATTTGTTTCAAGGTATGTTCTGATTTCTTCCTTGATCTTGTTATTAACTCATTCATTGTTTAATATATGTTATTTAGCCTTTATGTATCTCAGAACCTTTTTTTAGTTTATTATTATAATTGATTTTTAGTTGCATGCTATTGTAGTCAGAAAATATGCTTGCAATGGTTTTAATCTTAAATTTATTGTTTTGTGTCCTAACATGTGGTCTGTCCTAGAAAACATTCCATGTGCATTTGAAAAAATATATTTTCAGCTGCTTTGGAGTGAAATGCTCTGAAGAGATCAATTAAATCCATTTGATGTAGTGTGCCATTTAAGGCCTTCATCTCCTTGTTGTTTTTCTGTGTGGAAGATCTATCCATTAAAGTTGATGGGGTGTTAAAATCCCCAATTATGACTGTATTTCTGTCAGTTTCTCCCTTTGTGTTCAATATTTACTTTACATATTTAGATGCTTTTATGTTGGTTACATAAATATTAACTATGATTATATCTTATTGTTGGAGTTGTCCCTTTATCATTATGTAGTGTTCTTTGTATCTTATTATAGCCTTGGTTAAAAAGTCTATCTGTCAGATATAAGTACTGATACCCCAACTTTTTTCCCTTTCCATTTATATGAAACATCTTTTTCCATCCTTTTACTTTTAGTCTGTGTTTACCTTTTCTTCTGATGTGAGCCTCTTGAAGACAGCATATATATGGATTTTGCTTTTTTATCTATTCAGGTACCCTGGTTACAGCATTTAAGCAATTTATATTTAAAGTGATTATTGATAAATCTACATGTGTCTTTTTATTTTTTAATGCTTTTCATCTTTTTTTTTCTTATTTCTTCTTCATCTTCTTAAAGCAAGCCCTTGAACATTTGTTGCAAAACTAGTTTGGTGGTAACAAACTCCTTAAACTTTTACTTGGCTGGCTAGCTCTTTATTTCTCCTTCAATTTTAAATGCTAGCTTCACTGCGTATAGTACCCTTGATTGTAGGTCCTTGATTTTCATCACTTTGAATATTTCATGCCAATCTCTTCTGGCCAAAAATGCTTTTGTTGTGAAATCTGATGACAGCCTATGGGAGCGCCCTTGTAGGTAACTAACGGCTTTTCTCTTGTGGATTTTAAGTTTCTTTCCTCGTCTTTAATTAAGGTTTGCCAGTTTACTTATGATGTGTTTTAGTGTTTGCCTCTTTGGGTTCATTTTCTTTTTCTGAGACTCTCTGAACTTCCTGAACTTGAGTATCTTTTTTCTTTATTACAGTAAGAGAGTTTTCAGTCATTATTTCTTCAGATAGGTTCTCTATTCCTTGGTCTCCCTCTTCTTCTCCTGATACCCTATGATGTGGATTTCGTTACACTTCATGTTATCTCTAAGCTCCCTTAAATTACCCTCATTTTTTAAATTGTTTTCTTTTTTGCTGCTCTGATTGGGTGACTTTTTTCCACATTGTCTTCTAAATCACTGATTCAATCTTTTCCTTCATCTGACCTACTGTTTATTTCTTCCAGTGTGTGATTTATTTCAGATACTGCATTTTTAAATTTATGGCTGATTCCTTTTATGGTTTCTATGTCTTTTTTCATGCTGTTGAGCACCTTTATAATCATTACTTTGAACTCTGTATCTGATAAATTGCTTCTCTCCATTTCATTCAGCTCTTCTTCTAGAAGATTATCTTGTTCTTTCATCTGGGGTTTGTTTCTTTGTCTTCCCATTTTGGTTGCCTCTTTGTGCTTTTTTCCATGTATTAGGTAGATCTGCAAAGACTTTGCTTTAGGCCTGTGTCTGAAGCTGCCTGTGACTGGCTCTGCACAACCTGTTTGGAGCTATCAGTGATCCACAGCCTGTGGCTCTCTCTGCTGGACTAGCGTACATGTTGAAAGAACCAAATGTACACCAAAGCTGGCTTTTACCCTTCTGGACTCAGGGAAAGATTAGCTAAAGTCTCAAAGCATGTACAGATCTGCCTCTGCCTGTAGGCTGTCTGTTAGGCTTAATCACTGAATGTGTCTCTAATTGTACCCCTCAGCAGGGCTTAAGCCCCACAAGGTAGGGTAAGAGGGATTCCTGTGGGTGGGTCTATTGCTTCCCTCAGGCTGATGTTGCATAGAGAGGATTCCTTTAACTGGAAAAGATGGCTTCTGTAGTATGAAGAATGACTGAGCACAGGGACCCTGGTGGCTGACCCTCCAAACCTATCACCAGAGGCACCAACCCCAGTCTCTCCTCATGTGGCCCCAGTCCATGCTGCCCTCCCTCCACTGGAGTCCAGGGTAAGTGGCTGCAAATAAAATTTTATGTGTTGACCCTTTAAGAGGGTGTCTGCCTCTCTAGCCATCTCTCCCTGGTAAACAGAAACCCTGCTGCTTTTCACAGCCAGATGTTATGTTGGTCACTTTCCCAGTTCTGGTGCTCTAGGCTGGGGATCCAGGCCTGGAATTTAGACCTCACAGTTCTCAAGGAAATCCCCCTACCCAGCTACTGAAATATCCCTCTGGAATATCAACAGCTGCATGTGGAAGCCCAGCCAGCCCTCTTGTACCTCTGTACTTCCTACTAGTCAATGTGGTGGTGTGGTTTCTTCTCTAAGTCCTTGGTTATAAGGTTTCTCTCCAGCTAGTCTTCAGTTGGTTATTCAGAATGATTTTTCTATAATTTAGTTGTGATTCCAGTTTGTTCTGGGGAGATTAGTGTAGTGTAACCTACTCTGTCACTCTCTTAGACCCAAAATAATAATTTTTAAATACATAAAGTAATACAGATTTGGCAGTAAATAAAATCAATAATATTGAAATGCAGTTATCAAAACATAAAAGTTTAATGGTAATATATATTCTTATGTGAATTAAAAAGAAAATATATTTAAAATATTGGCAAATTGTGAAGACTTGTTTATTTTGAATTAGAATGTTATACTGTGGAGTAGTCTTTGACTTACCCCTGTTCACATAGTAATTAAACAACCATTGAATTTAAGGAACACTAGAAAGAAATGTAAGAAAACATTAGTTTATTTAATGTTTGGTGACTAAATAATGACAAGGAATAGAATTGCTCATTGTTGGCCAGCTATGTCACATGAGCCTCTACAAACAAGAAGACTGTGATCATGTATATAATTTTAAAGAATAAAGGAGAGTAAATGTTATTTTGAGATAGGTACAAGAAATGCAATGTAATATGAATGTTTTGAGAATTTATCATGGTAGTAAGTTCGTAAGATTTCTATTATTACTGTAGTTTGTGCCAACATTTATATAAACGGAAATGCTAAGTGGCAGTTAGAATTTATTTAAAAAATAACAGTGTAATTTGTTTTCTGTTTCACGTTTAGAGTCTTCCTGAATTCTGGTCTAACTCTACATGTAAGTTGCAGAATAATAGAATCTGGAATTATCGTCTACAAGAGTAGGGACTACACATTAAGAAAATATTTAAAAAATAGAAGGTTAACAGAACTATGAAGTTGGGTGCTTTTAATAAGTCAAATTCTCATGCAGGCTTCCAAGGATGGGTGGCACTTTGAATAACAATGAAGAGTCATTACTATATTATATTAAATTAAGGCAGTAGAAATCAAAAAGATGGGTGATTTAGAATCATACGGTATATTAAAATGTTTAAGAAAATAATACCAATTTTGAATCTAGTAGGACTTTTATAAGTTTGTTTCTTCTACTTACTTGCACAAGGGTCATTTCTTCACCTAATTTCTCTGCTCAATTCATAATTCCTCTTCTCTCTGTTTTCAAGTAATTTCAGAACTATGTGGTCTGTCCCACTTTTGCCATCCTTTCAACTAACTGCAATCACAACAACATAGAAGTTTCATTACCACACATTTATTGTCTTTGGCCCAATCTGACTTAGGAACCTATTGCCTCTCGCCTACATTAATGAAATTATCTCCTGATTTATTGCCCTGCTCTAGTTAGTCAAATAATTAGAATTAATTCTAATATCTCCCTATTTCAATCCAGCCTATATAATCTACAAGATTATGTTATTTACTATAACCTAACAAAAACTAAACCCTTCCAATCCTAAAGCCAAATTCCTCCATTATATGGCCCTAATTTATTGCCCTTAATCTCTTGAAGCATCATGTAATCCCCCAAACTGATGTTTTCTCTGTTTTAATGATGTGATTACACTGGTTCAAAACAGCTTACTTATAATCACTTAAAAAATGACCAGGTGATCCAAAATCTGTCTTTGAGTATTTTCACATATATTTAGCAGTACAAAAAAAGATAGTAAATTAAATTACATTTCAATTATTTAACCAAACTCAAATTTCACTCATTTCATTCAATTTGTTATACCTAATAATCAATTTTACAAATGATTAATTTACCCAAAAAGTCTCTCTTTTAAAGGTTTGAGATTTTAAAAAATTCCTCATTAGAAGTCTTTAAAACAATAAATAAAATTTAAGTAATTACAATTTTGACTGCAATATCATATAAATTGCAGCCACATACTGTGATTCAAAGCAAATATTAATAGAAAAATGTAACATCCAAATACACAATAATCTTCTCATTCTTATGATAGCTAAATAATTTGATACATATTTTAAAAATTGAACTTATCTTCAAGACATTGTACAAAAGGCCCCAAATAATATCTGAACAACTATAAAACATTGAAAGGTGATTGAATATAGGTGAAATTTTATTAAGTATCCTAGTCAAGCATTTATCAAGACAAATAATGCTTGAAAACATTGGTATCAGGTGACCTTTTTTTATCAGCTGGCTTTGGGTGATGGTACCACAAGTAATATTTAAATCTTATTTCAGCTTCTGGTCAGGTGCATTTCCTCTATGCCAGGTTCCTTGATTTCACCAGACTTAAGTAATGACATTTCCTTTCTTAATAATCAATTTCACTTTAGACATTGCATTGGCCAAATTGCCCATGTGATTTTTTTTTCTATAAAATAAAAGACACACTTTTCATTTTCACCAATAACTTTATTGATTTGGATATTTTGAGTATGTTGGCTATCTCCTATTTGGTATTATGTTGGTTGTTTTCAATTAATGTCCTGATTTTGATGGCTGTTAACTTCAATTGGTCTACCTGACAGTGGAGCATCATTCAAATAGAAATCTTTAGCATGAAACTTTGCAAGCCACTTTGACACATTTGATCTGTCATAGCACCTTCTTCATAGTCTGCACAAATCTTTTCTTTTTTTTGCATTTTCAGTTGTGAAATAATAAAATATAATGTGTCAAATGCTTATTTTCTTCTATCTTAAATATTAAATTGGCTACACAAAAATTCACCAATTTTGGTAATTTTTTAAATTCATGCTGCTATGACAGTTGTCACAATACCATGTAATAAAATGTTTCTAATGAAGTTAAAGACAACTAAGTACTACTAGAGCTATCTTACAGGAAAAAAAAAATTTTTGGCCAACTCAATACTTTAAGTACATAAGGTTGTCAGATAAATCACACTGGATCAATGAGATATCATCTAGTATATGAACATGTGAATGTCTCTTAATTTGTGATATCACCTGGATCTTTTATTTTAATCCTATCATATACCTGTTACATACAAAGCAAAATATAATTGCAGGGCAAAGACAGCAGCAGGGAAAAACTAAAGCAGCACTTGTGATTATTGCCATAGGTCAGTTTACCCATTTACCATTCACAAAAATACTCAACTATATCATTTTAGACAATTCTTTTTGCTGGTTCTTTTTATTTGCTTAATGGCTTGCATTTGTGAATTTTCAGCTTTATGGTAGATATAATTCTAAGACTTTATTCCACTAGCCTTTAATAAATCTTAGTGTTTAGTAAACAAGTTCTTTAGCTAAAAATTACTAAAAAGGGGGAAGATTTTTTTTCCATTGCTAAATATAGTTCAAATAAATGCAGCTGAGGAATAGACATTGGCTAATAGACTGATTGATTTTAATTTCACCACAACTGGGACAACCACTAAACTTGTTGGATCTCTCTTTTACAATGAGGATGTCAGCTCAAACAACCTTTAAATTTCTTGTCAAATTTAACATTTTTCCAGGACCATCAAGGGACAGAAGTTATATCTGTGGCTATATCTCACAGAATTTATGAGATTCAAATAAAAGAAATAATTTTATTCAAGCTTTTATAAAAATTTCTTTTCTACCCTTTCTTCATTGAGTGTCTCTCATTGGAATAAGTGGCCCTAATAAAAACACCTTTAATGTGTTAGTAGCTTTTTGTATGAATTTTGAAGATCATTTCTTTTTGATCAAATAATTTTTGTTTATTTGTGTTGATGTACTTAGTGTACCAAATTTTTAAAAAATATATATGCATTTAAACACACAAACATACGTATATGCTTATAGACACACACGTGTGTGTATATAAGTAAATATACATATATATGTATATACATATATCTGATTTGAAAATTCTAAATAAAATGTTTTTTTTCTTAGTAGACCCCTCTCCTTCACTGAACATTCATTGGGCAATGGCAACTGTAACTTGGTAATAACTGCAGGTCTCAGTTAGGTATACTGCTTCCAGCAGAGATCCTTGGCAAATCTGCTGGCAATACACATTTACTAAGATCTCAACTAAAACAACAATAGTCAGCACTTAATGAATTGATATCACATTTTATGTCCTTCCAGAAATCACTTGATGTTTCTTTGTTTGCTGGTGCTTTTAGAGATTTCCCTTGTTGATAAAGTTTTTGTGTTGCTACCAAGCCTAATTTAGCTTTTAGTACAGCCTTTGAATTTTTTATAATAAAGTCATTTACAGATGCCAGTAGATAAATTAGCGCCACAAATGCAGCTAAATTACATAATCGCACCAATTGATTTTGTGTTATCCTTCAAGATGTATAGATACCTGGTAGCATCTCTATCAAAGGAAGGCAGTAAAAGCCTAAGCCCTTCGATTTCAAAAAAAACGGGAAAAGCATATCAAGGAACTACAGAAAAAAACAATTCTATAAACAAAATTTCTATTTGTTTATAGATGCTTAACAGAGTGATATCACTTTGACATGGTATTTAAACACATGAAGGCTAACACACACACATACACACAATCTTAAGAGAATTCCTAACCATATAAGATTCTACTAGAAATAGCTGCCATAATTAATGATGACTTCTTTGTGTTTTCATTATCAAAATAAAAATTAATCTATGTTATAGCTATTTAAACTTGGGTTTCTTTTTCTTTCCTCAAAAGATCTGTGCTTCTCAGTATAAATATAATATTGGAGGATTAATGTGACCTCTGTAGAGTCTCCTCAAGTTTAGTTAAAATACACAGTGATTTCTTCATTTTATTTCTTAACTCCAAATACTTGGGCAACTCCGTACTATATACTCTAAGATCGTAGCTGTGGTGTGATTTGGCTGGCCATTGAAATTATTCATATTTTAAATCTGTTGAGAATAAAGAAAAATTAAATTCATGTCCTCCATTAAATAGAGAAAAATCATGTTATAAGTATATCTCATACTGGCTTGCCTTTGGGATTACCTGTACCAAATAATCATGAAGTGCTTTTAAATATAGTTTATAGAGAGCTTTTAAGTCATAGAATCACTTTCTCTTAGCCTTAAATGAAACTATTCATAAAATTAGTGCCAGTTGTTCAGAAGAGAGTAATACAGAAAGATGATATAGGTGTAAATAAACTAAAACATAAGCTCTATACTCAATATTTAGATATAGAATTTTTCCATCAAATCCCTCTTAAAGTTAATTTAATTTTTGACTAGTCTAGGAATAACATATATAGTGAAAACATCAAAACATTAGGAGTCACATCAAGTTAGGTTTGATTTCTGACTTTAATGTTTTCTTCCTAGCCTATCTTTCAGATTCTTAATTTTTCATCTATAAGAAAGAATGTGATACAAATAATGACATATGATTTTTGAAAGAATTACAGCCACAAGTGATTCAGCATTGTTTGGGACAAGTAAGCACGTTCAAGTGGTGCCATGTTCTATGGTTCTGCTCCTAATCAAACAAAGCATGTGTAGTTGACTCTGTGTTGTGCTCCTTAGGTCCCCTTCAGAACAGAATGACATTCTCTTAGCTACCAGAGGTGTTTCTGGTTGACAATCTTCAACTTTTAGCCTTTGCTAAAGAAAACCACCTCATCCAATGCCAAGCTCCCTTCCCAACAACATCTTGTTTTCAGTGATTGGTTGATGAAAATTTATAAAGACTTAGTCATCTTACTTTAAATCCAGAAACTCTAAAAGGTATTTTCAACTTCATTTCACTCATGGAGTTGCCTGCATTCTCATCCTAACTGTGGAGTAACTCATCTTGCTCATTTCCCATAGCTGCTTTCTTCCTTCTCCCTACATGTGCTCATCCCAAGGATATTTCCCAAAATAACTCCCTCAGTTAATTTCCATCTCAGTCAGCCATCCAGAGAATGTGAAACTTACATTTTATTGCAAAGTACTTTTTATATTTTATATTATATTTCTTCTGGTAGAGTTTCCATGATATTTTTATAATGTCACTTTAAACCTTGCTATATTATTATATTTAATAAGTGTCTCTTATAGCAGCATGTAATTAATTTTTGTTGTTATCTGCTCTTACTATCTTTGTTTATACTTTAAGTATTCAGCCCATTGATATTAAAGTAATTACTGATACATTTGGTTTGATAATTTTTTTTTTACTATTTTTTGTTTGGTAATGCCAATTTTTGTTTGTTTTTGTCATTTATTTTTGGGGGGTTAAGTATTATTTATTATTTAATTTTTTATTCTATGAATTTTCAATGAAATGTTTTCTTATTTTTACATTCCTGACTTTTAATCAATATAAATTAATCCTTTACTATATCCTATACAATGCATAACACTTAAAATACTTTTAATTCAATCATTTCCCCCTTGCTTTTGTAGTCATATACATTTTAGTTCTACAGATTTTGACACCTCAAAGTCATTATTATTCTTGCTTTATAGCGTCACTACTCATTTGTATTTACCCAATTATATGTTGTTTTTATTATTTATTCCTGACTGCCTTTACATGTTCCCATCTGGAATAATATTTTGTCTTCTGAAGGACTCCATATTTGTTGTTTTCTCTTAATTTCTTCTCAGTTTTTATGTTTTTCAGTCCGTTTTCAACTTTTTTAAAATGTCATTTTTGTTGGGTATAGAATTAAATATTGCTGTTATTTTCTTTTTGTCCTTTATAGAGTCTATTTTAGTATACTTTGGACTTCTTCATTTTTCTTTAAAAGCCAGTCTGTCTCTCTTTTTCACCCCTTACTACATTTAAAAGTGTCTCATTGTAATTTTCAGCAATTTTACTATCAGGTACCTCAATGTAGTATTCTTGAAGTTTCTTTTGATTGATGTTCATACTCCTTTACTCCTTCCTAAACAGGTGCACTACATATGCTTTGAAAAAACATTTACACATTATCTCCTCAAATATTCATTTGTCCCCATGTGCTTTTATTCTTCACCTAGGAATCCAACCATGTACATATCTGGTGTATTCTTTAGGTTCCATTTGTAGCTTGCAGTCTTTTCTGTACTTTTGATCCTTCTTTATTTATTCTCTGTTAGTCCTCCACATTGTCATCTCTTAAAATAGGAATGGTATTTATCTTAAAATTCTTTGGTAAGCTCCAGTATCTAGATGGCTTCTGAGTCTGCTTGATATGTGGGCTTTTTCCTGCCTAAAAACTATTTTGGCACATTTGATTTTTTTTTTTCAAGGATAAATTCCCTACACTCTCTTTCTAGCCAGGATTTCAGTCCATCAAATCTTGATTGTCTTGTAAGTTTTCTAATATCTTCAAAGAGATTATTTTCTTTTGTTTTGTTTTCATATTTTATTAAAATTTTCTAGGTGTTCCATGCAAGAGAGTTGGATTATACAAGATGATATACCATAGACAGAAGTGCAAGACTTAATTCATTTTTGTCTCCTCAGCAGCTACTAAAATGCTTACTGTTTTAGGAGTTATACATTCAATATTTGTTAAATGTTTTAAGGTAAGAAATATCATTTTGCTTTAAAATAAAGGACAGTAGTTCAGATTTATTGTTGTTTTTAAGTATTAGGGATATAATGATCATATATAAGGCTGATAGGATAACCAGAGACTAGATTTTAAAGGGCTTTCCATATATTTAAATGTTATTGTGAAAGTAATGGAAATATTGATTTTCTTTCTTCTATATATTCCAGTGGAACCATTAATTATAGATTCTTTGGTCAACAAGCATTTATTTTGGACCCATGATGTACCATGCATTACGTCAGAGTAAAAACTAGGACTATACAAAGAACATTAGTTCTATCTTTAAGAATCATAGAGTTCATAAGATAATAATAGGAATAAGGAGTTGATTTTTTTACAAAGAAGCTCAATAATTATGTGTGCTGAAGTTCTTAAATGTGAGCAACAGAACATGATCCCGGCTGATATTAAATAATTGTCATCTATTAAAATAATCTTAAATAACTTACAGATTCTCTGCAAGTCCAGCAAACCAACTTTGCTAATTAGAAAGAATCATTTTCCATATGATGCTACTTATTGGCCTGATAAAGACTGTGAAATCTTATTTCAATGAACCTCATGAGCTGTGCCCCTCTCTTCCCTGAGTGTGGCTTTCCTCCCTAAATTACCCAGGGCCTTTACTCTCTGCACCCCGCCTTCCATTCCTTCTGCAACTCCACTCTTAGGAAAAAGTTTGAATTGTTTCCCTCTCTGGGAGACAACCTGGAAATCTTATCCCAGCATTTCCAAACTTTTCTCTTTTCTAGCCATGATAATTTCCTGAGCTAACTTGGTTCTAGGGCATTGAAACACAAATTTATCTAGGCCCTCTTAAGAACAAATGACAACTCCTCAAATCAATTATTTTCTTTCCATAAAACCTGAGAAGCAAAATGTATTTTCCTTCACTCTATTTTTTGTTTGAGCAAGGCTTATATGTATATGCCATATATACAGGGTCCAGCACAAATAACTCCCCTTTTTATTACAAAAATTTTTATTAAAAATCATAAGCATGTAACTGTAACATAATAATATCACACTCAAGCACACCATATGATATGTTAGGTGAAATGTTTAAATTAAAACTATAGATTATTATACTCACATTATTACCCTAACAACCACATTTAAGCAGATATTACTTCTGTTGGACCCTGGATATATGTCTATATTAAATGTAAGTATATTAAATATAAACATATATGGAAGATATTTAATTGCTTTTATTTTTAGTAAGTTTCCCTAGAAATCTTAGGTCTCTTTTATTAGTTCACTTCTTTGAATGTTTGATAATTTATGTACATATTTCCTTCCTAACCCAAACTCTTTTTCCTTGTGCATGGATAATTAGTTTTATAGATTATATTTCTATACATACAAACATGTTAGCTCTCCATGTAATACCTATAATAAATTTTACATGAAATGTAAAAGAATTTTATCCTCATTAACAATAATGATAATGTAATCTCTGAAAAATCAAATTTGAGTAAAAGAAAAGTTATTTTCTTCTACCACCTAAAACTATATACTATATTCTGGTAAACTCACCATGTTCCTCTTTTCAAGTGAAGAATAAATTAAATGTAAATGTGTGATATTTGAAAGTTTCCACTTCTAAAACCTTGATTTTATGACAGAAATGTCCTATAGTCAGAAATTTGTTTGAATACATTTATAAATAGAAATAGCAATTGCTTTCTTCTTGATGTTCTGCCTGGAGCACAACACATAGATATATGTAATTCACTAGCAGGACCTAAATTTTGGTAATATAAGAGCAAAATAATTAAACTTAAATTTTCCAACTTAGTGACTAAAAAGATTGTTTTGGAAGTAAATATAGTAAATAGAAAATAAATTCAAGTAAGTATGTTGAAAAATACATATGCTGGCTAAGTTTGGATGAATTGCTTTTTACTCTATGAAGTTTTTATCCTATCTTCTTGTAAATGAGGCTGTCATTTTAAATTGTTAAATTTCCTTATTTGCTAAGAAATTTTTCGTCTTTTTCTTACTCCTCTTAATCTCTTTGAAATAGCTTCACCTTTCATATGCATTTACTAGCCAGAACAGTTCATATGTTTCCTCTTTATACACATTGAACCTTATGCTCCTCTCTTCGGTCATTCCACTGTACTCATATGGACATGCACATATATGTACACATATGGAAACACATGTATAAATCCGTTCAGGAAAAAGTGTCACTAACACAACTCCTTTGAATATTTTAAATGACCATGAGGGAAGATAGATCCTTAAATTCTTCTAAGATATATGAATCTCCAGAGTTGTTACAATAAGAAAGATAATATTGTATTTTCCAGAATCTTTTGACAGTTTTAAGTCTTGCTTATGTATTTTAATGACATGACCTACTGGGATGAATGAGCACTCAAATGCCTCTAGATAATGCTACAAATTAAGATAAAGATTCATACCAGATACTGTTTCCAATTTTATTACTACTTTCTAAAGTGAAAAACATAAAAGACAGCAAGATGTTAGAAAGGGAGGCTAGAATAAAATCTTGATAGGGAAAGATGAAGGAAGAAATATAGTTTCCTGACTATATAGTTTTGTCCTCTCTATCATATATGTTTCCTCTAAGTTAAAAAGGTTGCTCTCATCAAGTATTTAAGCAAACAAATCTTTAAGTGGTCTATCAGAGGCTGGAAGAAAGCTTAAGCTGATCATAGCTATGGGAGCTTTCTAAAGTTTTAGAGCTCTGGTGTGTATGTGGCACTCTTGGCCACATATGGCCATTTAAATCTAAATTTAATCAAATCAAATCACGCATTTGGTTCTTTACCTCTTCTGCATAGACAAAATGTTTCCCCGTGAGGACTTTTTAATCCAAGGAAACAAACAAAAAAAGAGTCTCTTGGACACGATAGGGTGAATAGGGAGGATGGGTCATGGTGCTCATAAGTCACCCATCATGCAATGGGCAAACGTGTTAAAAGAGTCTTCAAAAATTTTTACTGAGACCACAACAATGCCAGTAAGTACACTGATACATGTGTGTTCTTAGAAGTCTCACCTAGCTGGGGAAGCCTGTATTACAAAGGGTCCACCCTCCAGAAGATAATTCTAGTTTTTGGGGTCCCCTCTCATATATCTATTTATATAGATTTAAAAGTAATGAAAATTGGCTCAAAAATAAAATTGACTATGGATGAAGAAAGTAAATTTAAATAACATTTTTATTTAAGAACAGTTTACAACAGACAGAAAATAGTATAGAAAGTTCCTATATATTCCACATCCAATTTATCTTATTTTTACCAGCTTATGTTACAATGGTATATTTGCCACAATTAATGAACCAATATCAGTGCCTTATTATCAAGGTCCATAACTTATTCCGATTCCCTTAGGTTCTATATAATGTCCTTTTTTTTCCAGGGTACCAACAAGAATATCACCTTACATTTAGGAATTCTGTCTCTTTAGGATCCTCTTGGCTGTGGCCATTTTTCAGACTTTCTTTGCTTTTTTTATTTCCATTTTGAATTGGCTTTATTTATCTTATACACCGAAACTGAAACATCAGTAATTCTTAACAAGGGATATTGAAGTCTTCTGTCATGTGCCTCATCATCATTAATTTTGTTGTGCTTTAAGTTTTAAAATGTTAATGTGCACTATCCACTCATCTTCTTAATAGCCCCAGAACACAGATAATTTAGGGTCTTTTCTTTTGAATCAGATGGGAGCACTTTGTTTTCATAATATTTTACTTTTATCAGATTTTCTTTGCTTTTTATGAATGACAATTTTGAAAGAGTGCTGCTCAGGTATTTTTAGAATGTATCTTAATTGAAATTATTATTATCTTTTCTTATGATTAGACTGAGGTTATATAGTTTATTAGAAGGACTATGATACAGTAAGATGCCATTTTTATCACATTATATGTAATGTATAACAGGTGTGTCCAGAAAGTATCCAGCTATGTACTATAAAAAATAGAAACATTTATTGAAGAAGATACAAAATACAAGAAACATTGTACATAGGACAATGATGCCTCAATCCCCTTCAAAGTAAGCACCTTGGGACCCCACACTGTTCTCCAAATCTCCATCAGCTGCCCTGTCACATATTCCTGAATCTCATCGAAAGTCTAAAATCTCTTCTCTTTCAAAAGTGATTTTGGTTTTGGGAAAATCCAGGAGTTGCAGGGCCAAATCAGGGCTGTAGCAGGACTGAGTCACCTGGGTGATTTGATGTTTCACAAAAAGACTGCGTAAGACTCAGTGCATGAGTTAGTGCATTGTCATGATGAAGCTGCCAATCACCAACTGCCCATAGTTGTGAAATTTTGAATCATTTAAATAGTTTCTCCAGAGGAATGGTCAAGTGTAACAGAAAATTCAATGCAGATCCATCGCTCTACTTGCTCAATCCTTTTAAATGTGACTGCCACAGAGTACACATGTTCACTCAATGGCATCTACCACCCGCACTGACTAGTATAATGAAGTCATCATTATTCAGGCATGCCCATTCCAATTCATTCTCTTTGGTTGCCAAGTTCAATCGATGTTGCACAAACCATTCCGTTATATCAGTGGTCACCGATCTTTTTGGCACCACTGACCGGTTCCGTGGAAGACTGCAGGGAACAGTGCTCAGGTGGGCTTCCTTTGCTCCATGGTGGGATATTGGTAATTTCTGATTTTTCCTTTTTTTTGTTGAGATTATCAATCTTACTAGCTATGCAAATAACCAGTATTTCACTTCATTGATTTTCTCCATTATTTTCCGTTTTCAAATTAATTATTTTCTAATCTAAATTTTATAATTTCTCTTTTCCTACACTCTTTAGACTTTCATTGTTCTTATTTCTTTAGTTTCCTAAAGTGAGAGCTTAGATTATTACTTTAAGTGCTTTCTTTTTTCTAATATATGCCTTCAATGTTATGCATGTCCCTCTAACTGTACAACAAATTTTGATGCTGTATTTTCATTTTAATTTAGTTAAAAATATTTTACAATTTCTCTTGAGATTTCTTCTTTGACTTATGTGCTGTTTAGAAGTGCTGCTTAATCTATAAATATTTGGGTTTTCAGTTATTTTTCTTCTATTATTTTCTACTTTAACTCTTATTATTTTGTGACAACGTACTTTGCATGTTACCTATTCCTTTAAGTTTACGGTGTCTATCTGCCCCAACCCTTTTTTAAAAATAGATTTTTTAAATGTTTTATTTATTCCTTTTTAGAGAGAGGGGAAGGGAGGTAGAAAGAGAGGGAGGGAAACATCAATGAGTGGTTGCCTCATGCACTCCCCACTGGGGACCTGGCCTGCAATGCAGGCATGTGCCCTGACTGGGAATTGGTCTAGGCCCCTTCGGTTCACAGGCCGGCATTCAATCTACTGAGCCACACTAGCCAGAGTTGTCTGTCCCAAATCTTAACTATTATTACTTCAAGTGTTTCTTCTACTATATATTATTTTTCTGCTAGTATTCTAATTATGCATGTTACATTGGTAGTTTTCTTGGCTACCTCAAATATTTGATGGGTTCACAGAAATATTTAGAAGTCACAATGACTCTTAAAATGTTCTGTAATCTATTACTAAGCTCATCGAAGAATCAGAAGTAATCTTTAGAGGACAGGGCAAACTCACTGGTCTCCTTTGAGAATGATGAGCTAGAGCACATCTGATTTTTTTAGGTAGCTAATGTGCTCAAAAGTCTCTTACTAATTAGATGTGTTTTATTGACAGATACTTTCTTGAAGGGTGTTAGGGGACATTTGATTATATGTTATTCCATTACCACTGTGTGTTAAATCATCTTGTACTGAAAAATGACTGGTAAGTCACTGGTCTTATTTGAGAGGGAGCACTTGAACCATGTTTCATTTAACTGAGAGATGTTTGTTATCATACAACTCCATTTTCTTTAAGTTCGGGTGAGATTAAGAAGTTTACAGTTTTAAAGGTCCCTGGTGTCTAAGCATACATGGGACTTCCTTAGATAAGCCCTCATGAAACCCCAAACTAAATCAGGGCCCTGAGTTAGAATCCCCACTGCATCTCTCACTTTTCCTGCCTACCACTCATGACAGTATGCAACTGTGTCACAAGATGGAGTTTTTAATCTCTTAAAGACTAAATATCGTGCATACTCCCGCCACTTTAAGACCTAAGCTTGTAAGGAATATAAAAAATAGTTATACAAGAAGACATCAAAATGATAGTTATTTTGGTAAGGCTTTACTGGGCTTAAGACTTTTTGTATGTGATAGAAGTGGAAGAAATTATGCTGTGTGACTTCTGAAATTACTTCAAAAAAGGTGATGCAGTTTCCATTTCAGTTTACTCACAGTTGGAGCTCTTACTACCCGTGGCAGCCACACCACCAGGAAACCAACCTCACAGAAAAGCCACATCCAGGTGCTTCAGTCAGCATGCCACTTTTTAATCCTTCAAGCAGAGGTAGTGAGCCTTTGGATGCTTTCAGCTCCCCACCATGCGAGTCGCCCCTGCTTGGCATCTGCAACCGAGCACACAGATATTGCAGAACAAAGTCAAGCCGTCCCCCACTGTATCTTTTCTAAATTTTCGACCCTCAGAATTCATGAACATAAAATAGTAGTTGTTTTAAGTTACTATTTTTGGATTAATTTTTCACATAGCAGCTGTAATTGGAGGATAATGAAGAGATCACAAGAACACTTAGAATGGAGTTACAGAGGTCATATTATAAAGTTGAATGCTTGAAATTCATACGTTGTTAACCAATGTCATCCCAATCAATTTCATAAAAAATCTTAAGGTAAAATTTGGTTCTGGCCAAGATAGAGGCATAGGTAGATACACTTTGCCTCCTCACACAACCAAAAGAAAGAAGGATAACAACAAATTTAAAAACAAAAACAAGCACGACTGCCAGACAAATGAACTTTGTGGAAGTCTGACAACCAAGAAGATAAAGAAGAAACATTCAACCAGACTGGTAGGAGGGACAGAGACAGGCTGCCAGGGCAGAGAAGACAAGTGGCAAGGTGGTGGCTGGATGACGGGGTAGGCCAGGCAGCTGGTAGACGAGGCGGTCCCACTATGGCATGTGGATAAACTGAAAGGAACAACTGGGGAGCAAAACAGACCACACAACCCAGGGTTCCAGCACAGGGAAATAAAGCCTCAAAACTTGTGGGGGCTGTGGCAATAGGAAAAACTCCCAGCCTCACAGGAGAGTTCATTGGTGAGACCTACAGAGTCCCAGAATGTACACAAACCCACCCACCCAAGGAATCAGCATGAGAAGGGCCCAATTCACTTGTGAGTAGCCGGGGCAGTGACTGAAAGCAGCCAAGAGTCAAGCATTGTTCCATCCTGGATCCCTTCCCAGCATACAGCTCCTGCCCCAGGTTGCCCTGCCCTGGTGAATACCTAAGGCAGTGCCCTTCACAAAAAAGAAATGCCAAGACAAAAAAAAATGGCCCAAATGAAAGAACAGATCAAAACTCCAGAAAAAATACAACTAAGTAATGAAGAGAGAGCCAACCTATCAGATGCCGTGTTCAAAACACTGGTAATCAGGATGCTCACAGGAATGGTTGAGTGTGGTTGCAAAATAGAGGAGAAAGTGAAGACTATGCAAAGTGAAATGAAGAAAAATATACACGAAACCAACAGTGAAAGGAAGGAACTGGGACTCAAATCAATGATTTGGAACAAAAGTAAGAAATAAACATTCAACTGGAACAGAATGAAGAAACAAAAATTTTAAAAATGAGGACAGGCTTAAGAACCCCTGGAACACCTTTAAACTTTTCAACATCTGAATCATAGGGGTGCCAGAAAGAGAAGAGGAAGAGCAAGAAATAAAAAAGTTATTTGGAAATATAATGAAGGAAAACTTCCCCAATCTGGCAAAGGAAATAGACTTCCAGAAAGTACAGGAAGTCCAGGAAGTTCAGAAAGTCCCAAAGAAGTTGGACTCAAGGAAGCACACACCAAAATACATCATAGTTACATTACCCAAGATTAAAGATAAAAAGAGAATCTTAAAAGCAGTAAGAGAAAAGGAGACAGTTACCTACAAAGGAGTTCCCATAAGACTATCAGCTGATTTCTCAAAATTAAACTTGCAGAAAAGAAGGGGCTGGAAATAAATATTCAAAGTCATGAAAGCCAAAGACCTTTATCCAAGATTACTCTATCCAGCAAAGCTATCATTTAAAATGGAAAGGCAGATAAAGTGCTTCCAAGACAAGGTAAAGCTAAAGTAGTTTATCATCACCAAGCCCTTATTACATGAAATATTATAGGGACTTATCTAAGAAAAAGAAGAAATCAAGTTTTTCTGAGGCTAAATTCATATGAAAATCTATCATGTTTCTCTTAACTAGAATCAGTTTTTATATTCTATCAACTTGTAATAATTTAAATTTCTGTATATAATAAAATAATTCTCTTTTCAAAAAAAAAGAAAAGAAAAACAGGGACAGAAGCATTCATGCAAGTCAAAATGTTTAGTGAAAAATTCTATAATAATCATAAATAAACCACTTAAGTATTTTATAAAAAAAAGAAAAAGAAGAAATGAAAACTATGAACAGTTAAATGATAACAAACACAACTATCAACAACTGAACCTAAAAACAAAAACAAAAACAAACTAAACAAACAACTAGAGCAGGAACAGAATCACAGAAATGGAGATCAGATGGAGGGTTATCAGTGGGGAGAGGGAGGGGGGTAAAGGGGGAAAAAGGTAGGGGGAATAAGAAGCTTAAATGGTAGGTACATAATAGGGGGAAATTAAGAATAGTATAGGAAATGGAGAAACCAAAGAACTTATATGTACCACCCATGAGCATGAACTAAGCAGGGGGAATGCCTGGGTGGGGGTGCAGGGTGGAGGAAATAAAGGGGAGAATAAATGTGACAACCGTAATAGCATCATCAATAAAGTATACTTTAAAAATGATAATATGTAGACAAAGAACTAACTCTATAGGAATTTAGGATTTAAATGATGAACTCTGAATACAGAGTCTAATTAGATACAATAAGAACCATATAATAAGTGCTTATTATATCCTAAGCATTATGCTAAAATCTTTTATGCATGATATATAATTCTCATAATGCCTCCATATTTATGTACTAAAAGTACCTTATTAAAAATAAGAAGCTCAGTGAAGTAAATATCACAGACACGACAAGGCATCACAGGTGTCAATGGAATGCTTTAACGCTGGAATGGCCCTTTAGAATAGTTCCAAGTGTGAGCAGGATGAGAGTTCAGCCTTTTGTATCCTTGGTCAACAAATACTTGGATGCAGTATGCTTCAAAAATCTTCTAATTCATAAAAGTTCAAAAACAATATAAAGTATGCTATGATCATGGCAACCCAGAGAGAGTTTCCAATTAGTGAACGCATTGACTGAAAGGGGAGATTAAATGTGCTTCTTGGAGAATTTATGCTGGTCTGTTTATTAATCTGAGTTTTGGTTACATGTATATGTTTGGATTTGAATGTTCACTGAACTATACACTAATGACTTGTAACTTTTTTGTATACATGTTGGACCTCAAAACTTTAAAAAATATGCTAATTCTGATTACCCATCAAAATAGAAAGTTGAGTTTATTCCAAGAATGCAAGGTTGGTTTCAAATCTAAAAAAAATTAATGCCATTCACCAGGATAGCAGAATAAAAGAGAAAATCTATATTATCATTTGAAAACATGCAGAAAAAAATATTGCATAAATATCATTATTGAAAGAAAAGGCATTTCATAAATATTATGTCACTAATAAGAACTTTTGGGTTATCTCTTAGATTGTCCTTCTATGAGACACATATTTGCCTTTCACTTCTGTTTGTCTTCATTCAAGATGCAAATCTCCCAAGGGAAAATTTGGTTGGCCTAATTTTGGTTAACGTCTAAACTCCTAATGAGGACAAAAGAGTTACTGCAAGTCTTCCTGTACAAAAAGTAAAACTACACATAAAAAAGCAGGCAAATTAAAAACAATTCCTTTAATGTTTAATAAATGTTAATTGGAATAAATCAATGGAGCACCAGGTTCAAGGCACAGACACATTAAACTAAATATCATATACAATACATTAAGCTATAAAAGGTTCACTGTGATTGGAAAGAAAAATATAAATGGGTATAAAACAGCAGAGGTAGACAAGAATCAGATGACAAATGACCTGTTAGCCTGTGTGAGTAATATGAAATTAATTATAAAGCAATAAGAAATTATTAAAGCATTTAAAGAAGAATGGACATGAGCTAATATGTGCTTTAGTTAAGAAAAGGTATATTGGCATTCATGAAGAGAATGAATGTGCAGAGAGGGAACCTCAAGCACAGGTTAATTGTATTAATTCAGGTGAAAAATAAAGGAAACCTGAATTAATTGACAATGTAATGAAGATAAAGAAATAGATTAAATTGCGATTTAAAAGGTACCCTCTATAAAGCTCAATCTCCAGCTGAGGACACAGAAGCGACGCAAAGGAGAGGAGGGTCAAGGTCGCAGGATGATGATGGGGAGGGTCAGGCTAGTTTCCAATTCAAAGGGCGTAAGAGAATGATCGGTGAGTGGCCAAACATAATGATTCCATTTTATTTATTTATTTTTGTACAGGTTTTTGTCAACGTTTAAGAATCTTCTAAGATAAACTGATAAAGTAATTGAAAGAATATTAGATTTATTTTTATGTGAAACATGTTCCATAATATCTGTGTAGCTATCTACGTATTGGAAAAGGGAAAAATAACTTTTCAGTCAATGAAGACTATAGATTAGCAATACAAATGAGCCAAGGTTAAAATTTAATTTCAACATGAAAGAATCTAACAGAGAAAATGCGATTATAAAAAGAATCATTCTGCTATCTTTACCAAAAACAATCAAGGCATAACATTTTCAAAGATGTACTGGTTTTCTTCACCGTTGAATGACGAGAACAAGACTGTGATGATGTGTTTCTTTTTTCACTTAGGACCAAATGAATCAGTTGACAAAAAATTTCAATTTTTATAGACTTGGTCATCAGCCAAATGTTTCTGATATTGACAACAAACTGATTGTAGTTTCTACATTTAGTATTGTGTACAGCACTTAAACTTCTAACCAATTCAATCTTTTAATAAATCTGATCATTTTTGTCTGGTTTTGGGTTTGCAAGGTGTTCTCCTCAACATTTGATTTGTTTTGACTTTGAGTTGAATGCTGGTTATCTTTCTGGGGATATCCAGTAGGTATCTGGATATATAAGCCTGCCTTACATTTTAGGCATACACTATCAGAGGGTGATGAACAGCTCTTTAAACTATTCCTTTAGTTTGGGGCTTTTTTCCCTGATCCTCTTCTCCTGAATACACCTATTCCCCCTTAAAGCATATATTCCAGTGTCACTTCTGAGAAGCTTTACCTGTCATGATTCCCCACACCATTAGAGACAAGAGTGGCTTCTCTCCTTCCCTCTGTGTTTTCCTTAGTACACTCAGAATGGTCCATATTTAACCCTAACATGTAATTTAGCAAAATGATTATTTTTCATCCAGAGTTTAAATTCTATAAGGGCAATAATTCAGTACCTCTTCTCTAAACTGTATCTTTTAGACCTAGAACTCTTCTTCATAGCTAATACTATATCAAAAATATTTGTTGAATCAAATAATGAAACAATAAATGAGTGAATCTGCAAACAAAAATAGAGTCTATAGTAGACCCATAATCCCTAGTACTTCTAGTGCCTGGCAGATAATAGACATATTATAACTAATTTTAATTATAAAAAACCAAAAAAACCACAAAATTCCTTACACTCCAAAATAAATTCATAAATATATATGAACTGCATGCATTTTCTTTTATTATACTTTCCAAAATTATTTCTCTTTTGCTAGAAACATTGCATATACTTATAATTTAAGAAGGTGAATACAAAGAGGTTTGTGCATCATATTTTAATAGTATTAGAATGCTTTATATAACTTCTGCATTTATGTATAATTTGCCCATCATATCATGGCACTAGAATTTTGCAACATTCTTTTGCATTCCATTGTAACACTAACCACTAATAGATACTCTTCTCTTTTCTTCATTATTTTACACTCTAACAATCAATAATATTGAAAAATAATGGCAAGTAAAAAGCTAAATGACAGTCTAATTCACTTTGGAAGTGGCTTTTTGAACACTAATATCTGACTAATGCACCATAAGGGAAAATGTATGGCAGGTGTTGTATTTCCTAGACATCGGCTAGCCATTTAACCTTGTTATATATTTACTTGCACAATCCTGACTTTATTTTTCTACATTCTAGCTCTGGTTGAAGACTGTTTACATATAGAGCTATATAAAAATTTGTGTGTTTTCGTAGGTATAGCAGTGGTAAGGAAAAAATATGCTGAGCATAACAAATTTTCCTAATAAAATGAAGCTTAGTTCTACTTTTTAAATGGTAATTCACACTGTTCTTTAGCAAATTCATTATAAATATAATAATCTTTAGAAGTAGAGGACACTACTTCTTTCACATGTTTTTTTCTTTTGATGCCTAGATTTCTAATTTTAGACATCATATTTTGTACCACATATTTCTTTTTGAAATTTTGTTTTTTAAATTCTCGCTTTCTTTGCATGAGTCATTGAAAATTCAACAGCAATACTTATTTCAAATAACCTTTGTACCATTTCTGCTGCTTTTAATCTGTTAGTGGTTAATAAAATATATTAAAAATTTTTATCAGTTACATTTCATATAGGAATCAATATAGCTCAAATAAAGCCATATTATTTGAGGAACTTTGTAATAAAAATTTTGTTCCTAAACATTTATTTTTTTTCATGTATTTTCAGAATCATGTAATTTGTTCTCTGGGACTGATATTGGCAGAAATCAAATCTCTGTGAAAGTGGTTTTTCTCTGTTGAAAAGAAGACTTATAGGGAAATAATTATTTACAATTGTTCAGTGGCTGAAGTTATGTTTTCTTTTCTCCTTAAATAGGATGTAAAGTAATCTAGTGAAATTAGTGGCTGCTTTAGCACCAGAAATATAACTTTTAAAAAGAAATAAAAATTTAAACTACAGAATGGATAATTTATTACTTATGTTAACTTATAGAAGTTAATTAATCTATGATGCTCTCTTATCTGTAAAATAGGAGTGCATTCACTTATGTCATATTGTGAGAATTAAATGAAATATCATTTAAAAATACTACTATATTGCTTATTATGTGCCAGGATAGATTCTAAAGTCTTTATGTATTGTAATTTATGTAAATCATGTTTATATTATACATATATATGATTTTTAGGATACAGTCTGGTATACATAATCAGGATAAATCCAATATGTCTAATAATGAAAGTTTATGATGTTTTGAGCATGACAATAACATGAGAAGAAAAATATCATCAATGCTACTTGGAGAATGAAAGAGCAAATCTACTAGTTGTCGTTTTCTATATTAGGCAGGCATATAACATGTATTTCTTGTTACTCATAATCTTTTGGTAAAATGAAAGTAGAAAATTGATTATTTTTTTGTATAAAGTTCATCCAGAGAGCAAAATATCCCAGAATGGCTCAGAACGGAGCTAAAAAACAACACTTGCCCCTAGTAATTTTAAGGCAAATTATCTGAAGACCTTTAATACCGTGTGCTTAGCCATGAGTAACCATGAGTATATCTGCAAGAACAGCAACGATAACAACAACAGCAACAAACAACAACAACAACAAAAATCCTAGTCCCTGATGAGCAAGTTTGTGAATAATGTATGGAAAAAAAAAAGTTCCTATCAGCATTCCAAGATGGGACCAGTGAAGATAATGGTACAATTATGAAGAGTTCAGGATATTTTAAAATTTTTCTGTGAAATGGACCCAAAGAATATATGTGAAACATAGAAAATATTGCAACCAATTATTTAAAAAACAAGATATGGTTATCAAAATATCATGATTCTATGGATTGGAAATCATCTTTTTCTCTTCCTGATAAATTTCAAGACATATCTAATTCAATAAAAATTGTTCTATTATTTTTAGGTAGCCTTTACTGTATTATTTATTGTCTGGGATTTACACCCACCCTTGGAAATTCCTGTCTAAGAATTTCTTTGAATTCTTGCTGAGCAATTATCTTTAGCAGTGGGAAATACATGATAGGGAAAAGAGAAGAGGTGTCGCTTAAGTTAACTATTTTTCTTTTCTACTAAGATTGATACTTTTAACAATTCTTGTTGCTAAATGGCCTGAGCCTCCACTTAATGCTGCAAATCAATGCTATTTAGCAGATATTAACAGAGATGGTAACAGTTTGATTGATGTAAATACAACGTTTGCATGAGCCCAGAACCTTATTCTGGCATGAGTTTTAAAAAGCATAAAGTGAGGATCGGTTTTCTCAGTTTATTTGCACATACAACAGAAGCATAAAAACCTTGAGAGTAAAGAAAAAAGGTCCTAGGGCGACTTGATGTGCCCGAGTTGTGGAACTTGAAGGGAAGGGGGAAGAATCCACTCCTTCCACTTTGGGGTGATTAATGTTTGTGTGCACTTCATGTGCACAGTAATCTCTCTGCAAAATGTCTTATTACATCCTTATTTCCAGCACAGAAGAGACCACAAATTGACCAGATAAAAGCAATAATTCTAAGAAGTAATGAGGAAAAACTAAAATTACCTTAGGTTGAATCAGAATTAAATTGTTGTCAAGAACTTTAATTAGAGGGATGTATGATAGAGAAAAACAAACAAAAATTCTGCAGCTTGGAAGTTATTCAATGCAATAAGGTTCAGTTTTTCAGTGAAAACTTGATAACCCCCCCGGCCAGTCTCATCAGTAAAGGAGAATGAAGTGTATGTGGAGATAACAGAGCTTACGAGATTTGTAGCAATTCCAAGGAGGCAGGACCTCCCTGAGATTGTGAGGTAGGTAAACATTTCAACAGTACACAGAGAACCACACCTGAATAATCTTCAGATAATATGGAAAGAAGTTCTCTGTCTGGTGTATATGTTCTAGCTGTTTTGTTTTTCTTTTAATTTAGTTACCTTATCTGTGAAACAGTGTAGATAACAACACAAATTCTGTTAATTTTTGTGTGTAATGGACAACTGAAATAATGAATAAAAATCAATACTGAAAAATCAGAAGTCAGTAGTTATGGGACTAGAGGTAAATGTATAATGTCTATATTTTAGTGAAAATAATGAATAATGAGATGTGTAATGTCTATGTTTTAGTGAGAATGTAATGTAAGAGAACATCATTAAATCCCATTACAACTAAATGTGTAATAAAATAAAATGTTATCTCCCAAAATTTTGCTTCTTATTAACTGAAATTGTGAATAAAATCTGATTATTAAATCCCTACTATTTTATTGGTCTGCAACCAAATATTATACGTTAATATTTCAAAATTTTAACTAAACTATGAAAGCATCATTACTATTTTTATATTAATTTTAAAAAAATGCTAACAGTAAAACCTGGATCTACCATTACTGAAAGATACCACGTATTTATTTCAGAAAGAAAACTAAATGTAAATGGATAAACAACACTAAAATTAACTGACAATTACACATCTAAAATCGTTACAAAATCAGGGACTTCCCACATGCTTTTTAAGAAAATTTAACAGTCCTGTGTGTGTGTGTGAGAGAGAGAGAGAGAGAGAGAGAGAGTGAGAGAGAGAGAGAGAGAGATCAGGCTTGCTTTCCTTAGTTGCAACGGACCGCTTTCCATCTGTCATGTCCCAGTTTATTTTTTATCAGCCGAATCAGTCAATTAGTTCCTACCACAGAATTGATTGCCTAGCTTAGTTTTATCTCCTTACACACTCACTTGAAAGGGATATTATTTTACATGAACAAACTCCTTTTCTGAGCAAATATCAAAATGTATACATTTTTCTTTTTTTTTTTTTTTTTTTTTGCAGTGTGGAGAAAAAGCACATACACAGCGCACCATTATTTATTTGTGTTTGGTGTTTTGTTTGCCACAAAGCAGCAATCATAAATAACAGCAAACAGAGGACAGAGACTCGGCCTTTAATAATACTGTTTTGAAAATACATCACCTAGCATTGAAAATGTCATATAAAATTCATATCCATTGTTGTTTACAGAGGGAAAAAAGAATAGTTGCATTTTGAATTGCTTGCACAATTCTACAAAACATTGAGAAAGATGCTGCAAGCTCTGTCTTTTATTTACAATTATTTTTGGTATCCAGACCTATGTTTCAGAGTTATATTGATTTTCATTCTGGATGTGGTTGATTAATGTTTCGGGAAGGATTCAGGTGCATTAGTGCAGAACCGAAGAGAAATATCAGTGCATTTTCTCAAGTCAAAGTGGGATAGGGTGAGGCAAAACCAATCCACCTACTGGTTTTTTCTGGTAATGTGTACACACAATAAAATAAATCTCTGAAATGACAGCCACATGGGCTGGTTAACAGGAAGCTTGATGACATTCTCAACACTTGTTACTGTATATTAATGACCTGTCAGGAACTTCTGGCAACCAATAAAGTGTTAGTGTTTTGTGAGAACATTAGCAATCTTTTTTATTTTTAAAGATCTAACCTCTAGGTTAACTGTGTTCACCTTATAAATTTGCTTCCCAGAAGGTGCATTCTTTAGTAATTGCTTTTCCTTGATAAGGATTTCTCACTCATTACAGGAAAACGGAAAATGTAATCGTTAAGGGATGATTCCATTTTAGTAACATTTTTCATCCTGACCCTATTCCCGAGGTTGAGAAATTGCTCATCAGTTTAATGTTTTCTATTTGCTTCATTGCCAGTGTTTTTCTATTTTAATAGCTCATTTCCACCATCCACAGTTTCTTTCTTTCTATATTCCTGGCTTTTTTATTATATGACTGTTATGTGATGCTCACAGATTTCTCTGAACCTATTAAAATGCCTAGTATATTGTCATCTAGATAAACAATTACAATTAATGTGACTTTCAAACTCCTATTCATTTCTAATGAATACATTTTGTAGAAATAACAGATAACCATTTAGACCTAGTGGTTGTAACTAATTTTGAAATATTACATTTTATTTAAAGAAATGTTAGTGATTACAGTGAATAAAAATACATTTAATAAAACAGACACTTAGTAATTCAATTCAGATGTAATCAAAGTTACCTTAATTAGAACTTTGGAAGAAATCAACACTTTTGTTATCTTTCTTCTCATATTTGCTAATATTATACAGCTTATAGAGAACATGATTAAAAATTCAACTTAAAGATGTCTTAAGTACTGCCAAAGACTAATAAACTCCAGAAAGCTCAGTAGCCATATAATGAGAAACTGATTATTAATGAAAAACTCTATGTAGAATAATGTCCCTAGCATCAAGATTAAATACATTCACTTACTGTACATTTCAGTTCTTTAAAACAATGTCACATTATTGCTTCAAATGTGAACTAAGGCTTTTTATTTTCCTGAAATTACTGAAAACTTTCATTTCTTAATGCTTACCAAAAAGAAAAAAATTAGTAAATTTTTATTCAACTCATATTATCTAGCATTAAAATCATATTTCCTATTTCATGAGGTCCACTTATTTTCTCTGAAACATCTCTTCTGGAGCCCTCAAGTTTTAATCTGGACTAATTGCTTTTTTGACACGGTCCAGAAACCTTCACTTGAGTGTCTTTTGAGTTTACTGAAATCTCAATCCTGCCCTCCCCCGCTTTTTTGGTATTGTTTTGTTGTGGTTTATTGTTAACTATCTTCCTCTGAAAGCGATACAAGAAAGAAAATTTGTGTGTTCTTGCATGTCTGAAAACCTATTTGTTGACTTTGTGTTTGATTGTTCTTTGGATAGGGAGAGAATAAGTAAATAAATAACGTGACTAAAAAGTCATTTAACCTAAGAGACTTGAGTGGTGTCTCATTTGTTGAACTAGCGGTTTTTTTAGAGGTCCTAGACTTTCTATTACTATTTTATTGAGGTAATTATAGTCACATCAGTTGTAATAAATAATGCAAAGAAACTCTTTGTACACTTTAACTAGTTTACCTAATTGTAACATTTTGTAAAGCTATCCTATAAGATCACAACCAAAATGTTGGCATTGATACAATACAAAAGTTATATTTAGACTTCTCCAGTTTTACTGTGTATGTGTGTTTCAATGTGTGTGTGCATTACATTCTATACAGCTGTATCACCTGTGTAGATTTCTGTTTCCACCATGACAGTCAAGATGCTGAACCATCCCAATGCCATTGGTATCCCTACTATTACAATTTTATAACCACACCACCTTTCTTCTGTCTTTTACTCTGCCCCTCCCCAATTTCTGGGCACTGCTAATCTGTTCTACAATTCTAAATTTTTATCATTTCAAAATGTTACATAAATAGAATCATATGATATGTAATCTTTTAGAATTGACTTTTTCATTAAACATAATGCCCTGAAGATTTATCAAGATTCAAGACCCTTTCATAATAAAAATTTCCAACAAACTGGAAGGAAAGTATTTCAACATAATAAAGGTCTTATATGAGAAGTCCACAGCTAACATCATATTCAGTGATGAAGAGCTAAAAGCTTTTTCACTAAGATCAGGAAGAAGACACGTATGCCCACTCACCACTTCTATGCAACATATACTAAAAGTCTTCTCCCGATAAATCAAGTAAGAGAAAAGAAAATCAAAGCATCCAAATTGAAAAGAAAGAAGTAAAACCATCTCTGTTGTGACCTTGGCCTATTTCTGTGGGTTGTGGTTCCAATGACAGTTTGATTTTCTGGCTTTTGCAGTGTTATTATCTTTTTAACAGTTTTACTTATCTAGTACTCCTGAGTTTCCACCCACCGGTCTTTGCTGGTGGAGGCCAGAAGGGTTTACCCCAGGCTGGGGTACCAGATGTCTCTCAGTAAGAAGAAACTATTGTGGGATCCTCCCACCATTCACACTGCTCAGCCACTCCCGCCACATCTGACTAGTGTCTTCAGGAAGGAGATGAGAATCTCTGACCTAAGAGAACCAAGAAGCTTCCTAGTTAGTGGTGGATATGTTACTGCAGTGGATCTCTCCTGTTGACACTAGCCCCGCTTCCCTGATATTTCTTTGTGGAAAATGGAAGTTTCAAGTGTGGTAGAGGAGAGTGCTTCCCCTGGCTCCTTGTTTCTGGTGGAGTGCCCACCTTATCCCCTTACAACGGTATCAGGGCAGCCTGCTGTTGTCAGGAGAACAGTCATTCCTTCAAGGGGAAGCATGAGTCCACCTGCATAGTCTTCTGTTTGTTGCTGGTCGGGGGCCAGGAGACATTGGGTCTGGGTGCCCCTCCTCTGTTGAGTTGGGGCATACAAGATGCCCTGATAGGTGCCTTGGAGGTCCCAAACCAGCTCGCCTTCTAACCACTTTTCAGAGCTCTCCTTTGATCGCCTTTTGTGTCTTCTCTAGAGATTATGCAGTTGTGTTTCGCAGGGAGAATTAGGAAAACAGATCTATACTTTTTGTCTGGGCTAGAAGTCTTCAATTTTCTTTTACCTTTGTCTTCCTTTTTACTTTGAAATTTTACTAGTGCATATCCAGGTAACAATGTTAAAGTTATCTACACCTGTACTGGGCAGACACCCGATTTAAAGGCTCGTGTTTCTTACATTTTCCTTCGTTTTCCTTATTTTTTTCTTCCATCATTTCTTTGTTAACTTCATCACATACGTTTTATCTATTCTCTCACCCTGGAGCCCTTAATACTTGAATATTGGTCTAACTGTACTAATAATTTATAGCTTTTTACTTTTAATTCAGAGGTTTATTATATCTTTATTATATTGTTATATTTCTAAGAAATTTACCATTATATTCAAGCATTGGCATATATTATTCTCCATTTGGCAACCACATTTTTAATCTCTAAGAATACTCTCTCCCCACCATCATAATATCATTATATCATTTCTGTCAATAGCTTTTAGAAAAGCTCTGAAAACAATTTGTTTTTAAATTCTTTTATGTCCCTGAATTATCTCTGGGTTTTCCATGATTTAATTTTTGTTTGTTTCTCAGTCTTTCATTTTTACTCTGTTGCTGGTTTGACTCTCTTCTGCTAAATGGGTGATACATGGCTATTTACCATGGCACATGCTGATCATTGACTTGATGTGAGAGGGGCATTTTCTGCCATTTACAGTGAGTTAGGGTTGCTGTCTATCTCTGTGGTTTCTTGAATGCGGCAATGATAACAACCACAACCCCTCACAGGTTTGCTTAATTCTTCAGTGACTACTTTTACCATTTTTTATCTTGAGACTGAATGCCAGATTGCATGATATTTTTCACTTATATACTGTACAAAATCATACAGCTTTTTTTTTTATTAAACCTCAATTGACTCCCCTCCTTGGAGCACCTGTTTTAATCCTGGCCCTACAAAAAGAACTTCTGGGAAGAAGCCTCGAGCCTTGTCTGGGTTTGGCCAGGCAAACCGCATTTATGACACACACCTTCCTCTCTGCTTCATCAGGTAGCATTCTCCAGAGTCCAGCTACAGAAAAGAAAAACTTTAAAGCCCTCATCCATTTATGAAGACTCCTTTTTTTCTTTCCGCTATTGTTCTATCCTTTTTCTATTTCTCTATTTCTATAGAGCATCAGGTGTGCGGTTGAGGGATAATGGGATGTAAATGTGCTAAGTCTTCCATCTTTAATGACAAATCTATACATAACATTTAAGCACTGAATTATGTTTGTTATAAAAGTATATTTCCATCAGAGAAAATCTCTTAAGCATGATATTTATGAATAATTTCTTTAAAAGAGAACGAATATGATATCTGTTATATTAGTCTTTCCATGACAAACAAATTAAACCAACAATTTCCCCCAAAGGGTTAAGAAGGGAAAGTACACATTGGATTTCTTAAGTTCCTGTAGATGTTATAATATTTTAGAAATCTCCTTTTTTCTACCCTGTACCCATACAAAATAAACTATTCTTGAATTTTCAAATACTGTTTTTTCCTGTTTTATTAGGCTACTTACATATTTGTTATTGAAAAAATGCTGAAACTTGTAAAAAAGTGTCACACTAAATAATTTAAATAATCTTTGCTTGAATACCTTGTCTATCTACATATGATAGTAAGAAAATAAGTCTATCTACTTATGAGTAAGAAAATAATACTCTCTTATATTGATATGTATATATTTTAAAACTAAACCCAGAATGGTTTCATTATTTGATTTGTCATTGACTAGAAGTGTGGTTCAGGGAAATTATTTTACTTTCCTGGGTTCAGGTTTTCCACCTTAGAAAACAGGGACTATGCTGGAGAAATAGGTACTTTTCTTAAAATTTTACATTTTATAAAGTTCATGTTTTTGTCTGTATACATGTTTGAAACTTCAGCAGTTAAGTTGCAGAATTTCTAAATTTAGTGTTTCCACTTCTTGCTAATATTTAAACATCACTGAAATAGTTTGGCTATTCTGGAAATTAAAAAAAAATATTATTGAACTATTTAGTTAACTTCAGTAAGTGTTATTGAGAAATCTGTCAAGGCATTGAACTTATTTTACTCATTGAGCTAAAGGCAGATTAAAGGCCAATACAATATACAGATCAAATATAAATTGGAAAACATATATATCAATAAAGTACATGCATGTGCTGAAATAATTTTGAAGTTTATATACACATAAATATTGAAATTAATGTATTTATTTTGTAGCTCTATATATGATAGATACTTCAAGGTACCTACTACATATCCGTTTTCATTTTCTTCTTTCTAATTGAGCTCTAATATTTTTCAGAGTGATAACGCACCATGACAAAATTATTCAACCTTCTAAACTCCCATGAAGTTAAATTTGTATAACTGACCCATATCTGACCAATTATATATGAGCATCAGTATACTGGGTAGCACTACCAAAGAATTGATGATACCCTAAAAGAAAGTTTCAAACTTGGCTGATATTCTTCTTTTGTCTTTGATTTTCAGGAGAATAGATATAGCGACTATTTTTCAACCACAAGGGAACAAATAACAGAATAAGAATACTGGAAAAATAAGACAAAACCACCCTTGGAAACTGATTGTATCAAAAAGTATCTATACCAACTATTGTCTCCTTTATATCTGAGACTACCTGATACATGAGAAAAATAGATCTCCATTTAGATAAGTCTCTGTGGGTATATCACCATATGTGAAATTGAGCATTTTAATTTTACTGTTCCTAATTTTCCAATTAAATAAACATGTGCTGATTTAATAACATTAATTGTTTATTATAGTATTAAAATGATCTGTTTTTATTGTGACTAAGTGCAGTCAGATGATACAGCTGCTATGCAAATTCAAGTAACACCATATTTTAAACCTCAGAGAGGTGGCATGTGCTTGCTAGGAGGTGTCATTTCTAAAAATAGTTAACAGCATTACCAAATTAGTGAAATTCATAGGCAGTGTTAGAAAAAGAAAGCTAGTCCTCTAATCAACATACTATTTGACTTGAAGGCTAAAAGAGAAGTTCATTAGATGGTCTAAATATGGAATAATATATAAAGCAGAAGGATAAACATGCCCAAATATATAGAAACATAGAGATGCATAATATGTTTAAAAAATGTCAAATAATTCAATAACTGCCCTTCTTAGTAATCTATAAACTCTGAAAACAGTGAAGATCTTGTAAATTGAATTTATCTGTAGCACTTAGCACTGTGCCTAGTACATAGTTAACACTAAAAAATATTTATAAAGTAAGTATGTGTATAAATAATTTTATGAAAATTACCTATGACTTGGTGACAGTAAGGGAGGAAAAGACAGGGAATATATTTATTCTCGTTAATGGGTTATTTTTCCTTCATTGTGTCTCTTACAACTAGAATCTTACTATTTAACACAATGAAATTAATGTATTAGTAAAGTTAACTTTCTATGAAAAAAATAAAAGCAATATGCCTACATATATCCAACATTAATAAATGGATATAATTTGTAGGGGGTTACTAAATATTTAATATGGACCATGTCAGACATTATAAAATTTGTAGAAACAAATGTCAGATATTAAATGTATAATTCATTAAATTAATTACGAGTAGAATTTCAGTATTTTATGTGATTTTTAAAATAATTTGAGTATACTAGTAATAAAGGATACAATTCCAAAATATTATATGGAGAGTTTACTTAACAAAGTTATATTTAAGAATTATATGTGACAAGTACCAAGTCAGATGAATTATTTAAAGCAAACAATTTAGAAAATTGGCTTTCTTAATTTATGTAAATATTTCCTGCAAGATAACATATATTCTTAAAATTAAATCTGTCTAATCAATCTCCATTTCATCCTGAATTACAGCTTATCTTTACATAAAGCCATAAAAATTGCATTCTTCCAATTTCTGTTGGTAATCAACTATGATATTGAATGGTATAAATCTTTGTTCAATTCATTTCCTGTTCTTCAAAGAAATTAAAATAAAGTATATCTAAAAATGATGATTATAGCAAGCATGAAATTCTAACTTTTTGGCTAATTCTTGGAAGTTTTGATTTGGATTAAAACATTTCCTGCCATTCATTTGTAGCGACACAAGAAAACTGGCTTTATTCTTAAACTAAAAATGACAGCTTAAAACTTTTTTTTTTTTACAATTTCAGATTAGTTTAAACAACACCACTTAAACATAGCCCTCTGTTGTCTAGCTCAAACTTCCAGCAGTGACAGTGAACATAGCAACCTAAAGTAAATGTACAAGGCAACCAGAGCAGATGGATCAGACCAGTAACTCTCCTTAAACTGACTCATTCTGTTGCATTGGGTACGTTTCTAGAGCTACCTATACCTAAAATTTTTCTTATTCATGAAAGTTAAATTATCAATTATATTAATGTAAGAAGAACATCTGTATATTTATGACAATGTATAGAGCCTTTTGAATCTAAAAGATTTTTAAATTACTAATTATTGAGGGTTTTTTAATAAGGAAAATACTTAAATGCACCAAATTAAATAAAGAGGTATAATTAAATCTTCTAAATATCAGATGTTGAAAAAGTATCAATATATTTATTGCTACATTTATTGTCATATAAAATTTTAAGAAGAATCTCAGAGCTTAGTAAGTTCACTTTCATATACTTCTATTTGCATTTTTAGTAATAAAAGGTATTTATTATTAAAACTTTTTCCTTATAATACATACAACAGCAATAATTCTGTAGAATCACAAATACCCAGTTTATTCTAGAAACACCACTCTAGAAGTTATAAAAGAAGCATACCTGATATTAAGAAAAGAGAGAAAATTGAAACCATTAAAAAAACCACAGGAAGCAGAAGAATGGAAGAAAAACAAAAACAAAAACAAGGGTAACAGAAAAAAGCAACACATTTTCAATATTAATCTAACTATTTCAATCATCACTTTGAATATCAAAGTCTAAATGCACCAATTAAACATATATTGTCAGAGTGAACAAAACATGAATGTAAGTTATCTATAAGAATCTCACTTTAAATAGGAAGACAGTATAAATTACAATTAAATGGATGGAAAAACATATACTATGCTAACACTAATCAAAAGAAAGCAAGAATAGTCATATTAGTTTCAGACAAAGTAAATTTCAAAAATTATCAAGGATGTTGAAAGTCATTACACAATGATAAGAGTCAATTCCCTAACAAAATACACAATCCTTAATATCCAGGAATCTAAGAAGAGAATGTCAAAATATGTGAGACCAAAACAGACAGAATTGCACAAAGCAATAGATAAATCTACTAATGGACTTTGAAATTTTAACATTCCTCTCTCAGTAATGAACAGATGGCAGAAAATCAGTAAGGAAATAGTGAAACACAACAACAAAATTATAGATATTATCATCTATAGATTACTTCATACAACAACAGCAGAATTCATATTGTTCTCAAGCTCACAAGGAACGTTTGTCAAGATAGACCATATCACATTCTGAGCCATAAAACACATCTTGACAAATTTAAATAATGAAATTCTTACAATGTCCACTTTCAGACTACCATAGAATTAAACTAGAAATCGATAACAGAAAAATAACTGGAAAATCCAGAAATACACTAGAGATTAAACAACACAACTTTAAATATTACATGGGTAAAGGGAGAAATTTCAATAGAAATTGAAAAAACTTTTTTAACTAAATGAAAATTAAAACACAAATTATCAAAATTTTTGAGTGCAGTGAAAGCAGTATTTTGAGGAAAATTTATAGCACTGAATACACATAATGTAAAAGATCTAAATACAGTAACCTGTTTCTCCCTCAAGAAACTATTAAAAGAAGCAAGTTAAGTCCAAAGTTAGCAGAAAAATATAAATAATATGAATTAGAGCAGAAATCAATGAAATTGAAAACATAAAGTCAATAAGGAAAATCATCAAAACTAGAAGTTACTTCCTTGAAAAGATTAATAAAATTGATAATCCTTTAGCCAGACTACAGAAGAAAAAAATAAAGAAGACACAAATTATTGATATTCAAAATGGAGAAGACATTACTATAGATAAATATCAAAGGATAAAAAAAGAATATTATGAACAATTCAATGTTCAGAAATTTGATAACCCAGATTAAATAGACCAATTCTTTGAAGGATACAACCTATCAAAATACACAGAAGAATAAATACACTTCTTCAATATGCTTTTATCTATCAAAGAAATCAAATTAATAATTAATAACCTTCCATAACAGAAAGCATTAGACCCAAAAGGATTTAGTGATGAATTTATCAAACATTTAATAAGAAAGTATACCAAGTCTCTACAATCCTTTCCAGAGCATAGAAACAGAGATAATCCTCCTTATCTCATTCTATAAAGCTAATATTACCCTAATATCAAAACTATAAAAAGACATTACAAGAATATAAACTAAATACCAATATCTCTCATGAATATAAATGTAAAAATCTTGAACAAATTAGCAAATCAAGTCGCATTTATCCAAGATATGCAAGGCTGGTTCAACATTCAAATATAAATTAATGAAATCCATTACATCAACAGGCAAAATAAGAAAATTACATGATCATATCAAAATATGCAGAAAACTTCCTTGACAAAAATCACAAAACTATCCATAATAAATCTCTCAGTAAACTAATAACACAGGAGAATGTCCTCAAATTGATTTTTAAGAAAGCATTTACAGTGAAACCTACAGCTAACACCATACATAATGGTAAGAAACTTGAAGTCCTCCCTCTAAGACTAAGAACAAGCAAAAATCTCTTCTCACAACACCTCCAACATTATACCGAAGTTGTAGCTAATAGAATAATACAAGAAAATGAAATAAAATGTGCATAGATTGAGAAAGAAAATAATAAAACTGGCATTGTTTGCAGATGGTCTGATTGTCTGTTTAGAAAACTTGGAAGAATTGACAAAAAAATTCTAGAACTAATGAGCAGGGATATCAAGTTGGAGAGTAAAAGGTTAACATATATAAGTGAACAACTTTCTGATATGCCTGATATGAACAATTGGAATTTGAAAATATAAACACAGTAACGTTTATATTAGAACTCTTAAAATGAAATATTTAAGTATAAATCTAACAAAATATTTATAAGTTCTATCTGAGGAAAAACTACAAAACTCTGATGAGCAACATCAAATACCTAGTTCATTACAATATCTCAGATTATCTGAAACGTGTTCCCTTTGGGATTCAAAGAAAGATTCAAAATAAAGTCTACATTACCTTTAGTTATAATGTTTTACATCTCATTTAACTTAGGTTAGTCCTTCTTTTCCTTTTTTATATCATTTACTGAAGAAAGCACTTTAATGAAGACCAATAGTTTTGTGTAGTATGACAATATTTCTCTTTCAACATATGGTGGTGTATTTAAAATCTAATTTCCTAGGCTGCAAAATCTTCAAATGTCGATAGTGTTAGTAACATGGATGCTCAATTTACACCTTCTAGCTTTAAAATTCTCATAAGGACATCACCTTACCTGTGTCTTAAAGCCCATTCCAACCACCCATTATAATGTCTTGTGTTTCTTTGTCAGAGACATATGGACTGGGTTGCAACAGTGAAAGAAAAAAAAATTCTTAGAATTGAATCTACCCCTTTTATTTGATTGTAGCCCTTCAACTGGGAAATCTCACCATCACACTGCGAGTCAGTATGGCCTGTTGGAACAAACCATGGAAGAACAGTCTGATGAATCCACTATGAGTATAAACATGGGGCACTGTTTCACAATAGGCTAAGATTTGGGTACAAAGTTAAAGCAGAATGGTCCCGTTGTTGATTCTGTTTTGCAATTTATGATACAAACCTCAGGGGAACAATATTTGTGCTTCTAGTTTCACTCTTTTTCAATACAAAGTTCATTTCACTTTTTCTTATCCATTTTCACAGAGGATTAAAACTATCTCGTAAGCTAAGTGGGAAAACATTTTCCATGCCATCTTCTTTATCCTCTTCTAGTTCTTTATCCCAGATGTCCTTGCATTAATCCCCTTGTTCCAAAAAATGTAAAAAGAGACTTCCCTTTTCTCGTGTCAAAGAAAATTCAATGCATGAAATATCATCAGGGATCTCTGACTCTTCTTATTAGTAATCAGATTTTTGTTTGGGTTCTGCTGAAAGAACCTAATAATGATCTCTAGGTGGCATGAGGCAAACAAGAAGAGGCATATAGAATATAATAAAATTGACAATATAAGAAAAACACATACATAATTTAGACTAAAAAGGATCTTTCAAATCAATGGAGAAACGTGTGGGAAAAACTTGGTAATTATATGTTTAAAAATAATAGGAATAAATTTCATTCTACATTAGAATTTATTTCAGATTCACCAAAGATCTGTATGTAAGAATAAAATCATGTTTTAGAATTATAATAAAATAATGAAAATTTTAGCTATATAGCATGGAGCTCTACAAACAATACATGTTACACATTTCACAGAGAAAGAGATATTTTTCACAATATATAAAGAGCTCTTATACAGTAATAATTGAAAAATCAATAATAAAAAATGAGCTGAAGCTATAATGATATTTCTCAGGAATGGAAATACAAAGAAATGATAAAGGATGAGAAATGCTTACCCTCAATCATAATACAATAAATATAAATTGAAATTACACTGATACCATTTTTCTCCTTTAGTATTGACAAGAATTAAAAATCTTGAGGACATATTGTGCTTACAAAGTTTGGGGAAAAAACAGGCTTTCTATGGTATATCAATGCAATAAAATTCTATTTATCTTGTTAAAAATATTAAAAAGCATTTTACATAATGAAATTAAATAATTTCCAAGACATATTATTAGATAAAAACATTAAACAGTACAATAGTATACATAGTATGCTATCAGTTGTGTGAAAAAAAAGGATGTGTGCATGTATTTCTATGCACATTTGGTTATATAAACATGAAACATGTATGGAAAGTAGCTATTGAAATGATAAAAGGTTGTGTTCAAGGAAAGAGTGTGTCTAATTGAAGATTAGTTATGTCAAAAGGAATTTTTTCACTGTTTATTCCTTTATACAGTTTGAATTTGAACTATGTCAATGTATTACATTGACAAAATTGCTAATTAAAAAATTTAAAGTTTCAAGTATGATGCTAGAAAATGTAATATCTTAGCAGTCATAATTTTTTTTTATCATTCAAGCAGGTGTATTCATTTACTCTTTTGCCTCCTTCTTTCACATTTAAAAGGCACTTGTGATTAGATTGAGCCAAACACATAACCAAGGATAGTCTCCTGGTTTTATGGATAACTAATTAGCACTCTTAATTCCATCTCCAACCTTAATCCTTTATTCTTCCTTACCATGTAACAACATTTTAACATTAGGATAGAAACATCTTGGTGGAGCCATTGATCAGCCTCCCATATAGAGAGCTGTGGGGAAATACCTCCGCTTTCTCATGGTAAAATGGAGATACTACAAACTCAAAAACAATTTTGCTTTGAACTCTCTGCTAAGTGGAAGTCTGAATTATGCTACATTAAACTGCATAGACTTAGGAGTCAGAGAGGTATACCTACAAACCATACTAAGTCTGTAATGCTCTTGAGTTTTAATCTTGAGATATTTTGTTTGATTTTATGAGCTTTAATTACTTACACTCTAATATGGGAAAGAAGGTATGTACTTCATGAAGTTGTGAAAATTAAGTGAAGTAATGTACATAATGCGCAAAAGACACAGTGGTGAGACTATTTTATTCTAACAGCATAAATGAATCTTAAAACAATGTTAAATTTTAAAATTATAGAATACATATAATATATTATAATTTTTATGTACTCAAAAGTCAAATGAAACTTTCATGTTTAGAGAGACACATATATATGAAGGTCTTTCTAGGAAAAGTTAAGCCATTATTAATATAACAAGAATGGTTTGCATGACATCGATATAACCTGGCAGCAAAGGAGAGTAGACTGGAATGCACATGCATGAACAATAACAACTTCACTGCACTGGTCAGTGGAGGCAGTAGAGGCCTCTACTATATATAAATTACATATAGTGAGCATGTGTGCTGTGTGGTCATTGCATTCAAAATGACTGAGCGAGTAGAGCAATGAATCTGCATTAAATTTTGTGTTAAGCTTGAACATTCCTCCACGGAAACTATTTGGGTGATTGAGAAGTCTGCAGCTATGGGCAACTAGTGATTGGCAACTTCATTATGACAACATGCCATTTCATGCATCACTGTCTCGTGCAGAGATTTTTGGTGGAAGATCAAATCACACAGGTGACTGAGCCCGTCTACAGCCCAGATTTTGTGCCCTGCAACTTCTGGTTATTCCACAAACTAAAATCACCTTTGAAAGGTCAGACATTTCAGACCATTGATGAGATTCAGGAAAATATAGCAGGACAATTAATGGAGATTGGGAGAACTATGTGATGTCCCAAGGTGCCTACTTTGAAGGGGACTGAGGCATCATTGTCCTATGTTCAATGTTTCTTGTATCCTGTATCTTCATTAAATGTCTCTCTTTTTCACATTACATGCCTGGTTACCTCCTGGGCAGATGTCATATAGTAAAACTATACCAAAAAAAAAAAAAGGCCAAGAAATATAAATACAAAACTTAGAATCATGATTGTTGTTAAAGTTGCATGGGAGATAGATTCATGAAAAAGCATGTAAGAACTTTCATTTTGCTAAAGATACTCTAATAGTCTGACGGTGAATCACAAAGGATTAATTCATAAGTTTTGTTAGGATAATTCCAAACTTACAAAAAGGCTCTCAACAGCTACTATCCTTTTTTGTTTACCAAATGTTATATAATAAAACTTTTTAATTAGTAAAATCTTTTAAAAACCTGAAATACTAATTCAAAAGAATATAAGTACCCTTATATTTATTGCAGCATTACTTACAGTCACCAAAATATGGAAGCAGCCCATGTGTCCATCAGTAGATTAGGAGATAATATAATTATGGGACATTTACACAAGGGAACACTACTCAGCCATAGAAAAGAACATGGTACTCTTTGCAACAGTGTGGATGGATATGGAGAACATTATGCTAAATAAAATAAGCCAGTCAGAAAAAGACAAATACCTTATGATTTTGCCCATACATGGAATCTAATGAACAAAGTAAACTAACAAGCAAAATAGAGACAGACTCATAGATAGAGAGCGGGCTGACAGCTATTGGAGGGACACTGTTAAGGGGTGAAGGAATTGAGCAAAAATGAAAAAATACTATTGGACATGGACAACAGTGTGTTGATTGTAGGGGGAAGAGGGTGGTTTAATAGGGTTAAGTAGTTGGTAATGGAATAAATACAAAAAAAAATCAAAATACCATGATTAGAATGAGTAATTATAAAACAATCTGGTAAAGGAGAAGTGTCAATTTAGTATGTAATAATAATCACTCTATCACCTTCCTCATATATATATTAACCTATTAGTTATTTAAATATAATAAAGATAAGATTCTCTGACATAATACCAATTGGAAATTCAGTAAAGACGAAGTCTTAGAGAAATGTTTGTTCCATTTATTTAAATATTCTCAATTAAAGCACTTTTCATTAAAGTATTTATATTTCTTTTTATCCTAATTTCCTCTTTTGGATTGAGACCTATAGTCCAGTACATTCCTGGTAACTTTTATTGGGTTTACTGCCCAGTAAATCCTTTTGAGTGAACTCAGCATACACTTCAAATGAGGAAAAGAAAAATTAATGAACCTAAAGAAATTTGACCTGCATCCTTCAACTGACTTTCAAACAACCACAGGGCATTTTAAAAATCAAGTTTGAAATTCTTTATCCCACTGAGAAACCTAGAAAGAAAATGCTCTTTACATAAAAAGGGGGGAAAAAAGCTGGATCTAAAGAAACATAGAGATTAAAAGCTTCTTATCAATAAAAAAGATCTAATTACTATTGTCAGGACCATCTTTTATGTAGCACCTCAACACTCAAGAGAGGATACCATCTGGGTGGATTTCAGTTAGATGGTGAAGGTAACTTAGCTGAAATGTCAGCAATAAAAACTGCTTCCTCATATCTTTCTGATTAAATACTCTAGCATAAATTCTAGTTGTTAGGCCAAACCATTGAAGTCCCTTTGTTAATTCTTGAAAATCTTGTCCTGAAACCAAGAAACTGTTTAAAATATATTCTGTAACCTGATTCATTATATATCCTTAATTAAGCTATAATTTTCTGCCTTTTCCAGTGACGTAATTAAGTCAGAATGATTCAACTTTCTATGATGATTGAAGGAGCATGTGGCTTTAGTTCCTCCTTTTTAAAGGTGGTTGGTTTGTCAATGAACTGAAATCTTTGGGGCTGGATGGAGGCAGTTAAACATAGCTGCTCACTCTCCAAAAGGAAATATACTGTGGAATAAACTGATTGTCCTTGCTATATCTTTCTCTAGTATAAAAATACTCTGAGCTATTTCTACTATATGAAATTCAGTGATTTTATCATCAACAAAAAAAATCTAATTATGGAATTATTCCAGCTCCTTTTCTTTCAAAATCAGAGTTTTATCTGAAAGTATATTAATAATAATTTGTAAACTCAAGTTAAGATTAGAATAGAATTTGTGAACATTCAGGGATGCCTGCCAGATAGACTTAACAATAGTATCCTAATCTACTCCACGTGCACTGAAGAAAGTGAATTTTCCCTTTACAGTCTTCTTGGAAAAGACCTAGTTTTCAAGCCTTGACTTTTTATTTTGCTGTCTCAAAAACTTCACTTTTGTCCTTATTAATATACAGTTTATAAAATGATGGGCCTTTCCAAAAGTGAACTACTATCTTCTCATTGATCAGGCTATCATTGTACTTGGTGGTCCTTAAGGTGTGTTTATCAAGAAGAATTATCCAAACACAGATTCTAGAAATTAGCTCCATACAAATCATTTACCATGTTTCATAAGTTAAAGTTGCAATGGCCTGTCTGGCTGTCTTGGCTTCCTTTACCCACAGTCAATTCCTTTTCCTTTTGCCTTAAAGTTGAGTTTCATCATAGTTTTGAATCAACTATGTTTTTAGTTACTACGTGTAAGAATACATTTTCAATATTGAGCAGACTTAAAAAATAAAATAAAAGTGAATATCTTATTTCTTAGTACCAGGAAGTTTCCACACTGTATTAAAGCCCAGAAGACAGGGTCCCTACATTACCTGTCCTCATCATTCAAGTCCTGCCCTGACACTCCATCTGCACCCCAGGGCCTCACTCGCTGCTCCATTTCTTCCTAGAATTATATGCTCTAGGCACTGCACCTCTTGCTCACACAGAATGTTTTCTCTTTATTGTGCTATTTTGCCTTCTGGGACATAGAGTTTGTTCCATCTTGTGAAATCCTAATTTTGTGTTGACTGCAAGTATGAATCACCTAATCATTTGTCCTGTCTCTTTAGATATCAGTAGCTAAAACTACTCTTCATTCCTGGTTCAGCCTTGTAAATATCACCATTTTCCTATTGTCTGACTATTCTGACCTGATGTAGCCTATATATACCTTACAGAGTTTTTAAGCACAGTTTGGAAAACATTAAATCAAGTATTTCAATTGAATTTTTCAGATAATTGACTATCAATTTTAATATATTAATTTATTGATGACAACATGGATGCTATGAGCAACCTACAGAACGTATATTAAGGGATAATTTTTATTCACTATTTATTAAAAAATATTTAATGAGTGTCATCATGTACTTGCTACTGGCATTATACAAGAGATATGATAATGCTCTCCTTTTAGGGAAATTTGTAGAGTAATACAGAAAATCTCACAGTAAAATAAGTTAACATGATGATTTTTGGGTAACTTTATACTATGAAGTAATAAACCAGGGTAAGATGAGAGCAACTGCTAAATATTAGCAGTCTACAAAGGCCTTAATAATGAGAAAGTATTAGCTACAGAATAGTTTGTGAAGAGCATTCAAAGGGTGAGAACAGCCAATGCAACATTTCTGAAAGAATTATTTAAAAATAAAATGGAGAGAAGGATTACAGCTAAGGGAGCATGTTGGGAGGTGGAGGGACTGAGCATAAAGGAAAAAGGACTCATGGATATGAACAACAGTGTGGTGATTGCTGGGGGGTAGGTAGGTATAAGGGGATTAAATGGTAATGGAAAAAATAGAGATTAAATTAAAAAATAAGATCATATATGACATGAAAAATTTATATTTCAAACTGAGGAAACTGACATTGAAATAGATTATTTGACAGAATGTAATTCTAGAAAGGTGCATAAGATTATATTAATGTTAAATATCATTAATAACACTAGGTAATAATTTCCAAGAAATTTGGAAGTTCTCAGACTCAATCAGAACAATTATTGTTCTTCAGATGACGTTCAGACCTCTAAAGATCCCCAGAGAGACAGTTCATTGCTACTATTATTGCTTTAATAGATATTTTTTTCTTCTCGCTTCACAATTTATTTTCTCTCCAGGAAAATATGCACAACTATTCTGAAGTATCAAAATAGACCTTTATCTTAATGATTTCACATTAAATGTTGTACACCTGAGGATAAACATAAATAAAAAGAAAATACTTGATCTAAATAGAAGGTGTCCTTTTCTTTACTGGGAGCAACTACAGAAGTTTAGACAGAGATGACTGAAGTTTGTAGTGATGATACATGGTTATCGTCTTTCAGTTCTCACCTACTGTCTTGAAGCTATTATACTAAGTGAACAAGAGATTCCAATACTGTTTTCTTTGAACAATCCTTCTAAGAAACCTAAACTGAACCCTCTGTCACAGGTAAAAGTGTTTACAATTAGTGGTGGCAGATAGAATATTTTCAAATATAGACTGCAAACAACAAATTGCCCTTTCTGGCCTCGGTCATAGCTAACAAATTAATAAACATTAAAAGTAGTTACACTAATTTCACCACAATGGGTAAAGCAAAAACAATCTAAGTCCAATTTTAACCTTTGCTCCCTCCCTCACCTATCTGTTTATCTGTCTATCTATCTATCTATCTATCATCTATCTATCATCATTATCATCTATCTACCCACCTATCTGGATATTTATATTTCATTCTACTGATCATGACAATCACAGTTAAAAAAATCAAGTTTAAAACCTTTACTTCAAGATTAACAACTAAAGGAAAGAGCCACAGACAGTAGATTCCTGGAAGTCTCAAACAGATTGCCTAAGGTTAGACAGGGTCAACATCAGACATCATCAGAGGCAGATCCATAAAGAAAAACCAGTGGTCTCCTACCATAGAAGTTCACACCCCAAAGTCAGGGAATCAAGACAGAATAATTTAAGAAGCAGAAGCAAACAAGAGGTGTCTCACAAATAATGGGAAGACAAAAAACACCCCTCAATCAAAAGGAAAGGAGGAATCCCCAGAAAGAGAACTAAATGAAATAGAGGCAAGTAAACTGTCAGATATTGAGTTCCAAACAATGGTTCTAGGGAAGCTCAATGACCTCAGTGAGCTCAGAATTACAAAAACTACAGGGAAACTATAAGGAACTTACTTTAAACTATCAGCATGAAAAATGACATAGAGACTATCCATAAGAGACAAGAAGAAATGAAGAATACAATTTCTGAATTGAAGAACACAGTAGAAGAAATCAAAAGCAGGCTAGATGAAGCAAAGAATTGAATCAGCGAGCTGGAGAATAAGGTAGAAAAAAGCTCCCAGAAAGAGTAAGAAAATAAAAAAAGTCTCAAAAAGAATGAAGAGGCATTTAGGGAAATACAGGACAACATGAAACTTAATCATATCCATATAATAGGGATACCAGAAGGAGAAGAAGAAGCGTAAGGAATAGAGAACCTGTTTGAAAAGGTAATGGTGGAAAACTTCCCTAATTGGAGGAGAGAAAAAGTCACACAAGTCCAGGAAGCACAGAGGGTCCCACTCAAGAGGAACCCAAGGGGTCCCATTCCAAGACACATAATTAAAATGGCAAATATCAATAGAGAATCCTAAAGGCAGCAAGAGAGAAAGATGTAGTAACATACAAGGGAGCCTTGATATGGCTTGCAGCTGACTTCTCAACAGAAACACTGTAAGCCATAAGGGAATGGTAAGAAATATTCCAAGTAATGAAAAACAAAGGCCTGCAACCAAGACTGCTCTTCCCAGCAAGACTCTCAATTAAAATGGAAGGTGAAATAAGGAGTTTTCCAGACAAAAGAAGGCTAAAAGAATACACCTCCACCAGATCAGCATTGCAAGATATTTTAAAGGGACTGCTTTAAGAAGATGAAGAAAAAGAGTCTATGTATACCCAGTTCCTTTCACTGTCACCAATACTTGATATTATCAATATTTTTTAATACTTATTAGTCTGATTGTGAAAATGATGTTATTTTAGGTGTTATTATATTATTTCTTGAAACTAAACCTGTTTTTGTATATTTCTTGCCTATTTTATTTTTGAAAAAGCTTTAAATGACTTTTTGATATTCTTTATTCATTTTTTGATTAAATGTTTGTAAAATTTTTTCCCTAAAAAAAGGAAAAAAAAGTTGAATTTTATATGTGTTGCAAATACTTTCCTATTCTATTACTTGTCCTTTAACTTTTTAAATATTTATATTACTGTATAGTCTTAAATGTTTCATACTTATTGTCAATAATTTACTTTATAACTTATGGGTTTGGATATTTTACTTCAGGGTAAGACAAATATTATTTTGTATTTTCTCTGAAAACTCCTTATATTTTACATTTTGATTTTTAACTCACCTGAATATTTTTTGTATAATGAGTGAAATAGGGTTCTATATTTATTTTATTTCAAGTAATATTGGTACATGTACTTTATCTATTGAATAAGCCTTATTTTCCCCCATTGACTTGAAATATCAATTTAATCATGTATTACATTGTTAAACAGATATATACATTTGTTTCCAGAATGCTCATTTTATTTCACTGACGTACTCGATTATTTCTGTGCTGGCGTCATGTTCACCAAAATAAGAAGCTTTTGCACTGCTAAAGAAAACATCAGCAAAATGAAAAGAGAACCAACTGTATGGGAAAATATATTTGCCAATGAAACCTAGGATAAAGGTTTGATCTCCAAAATATATAAAGAACTCACGCAGCTCAATTCCAGGAAGACAAACACTGCAATTAAAAATAGGCAAAGGACATGAACAGACACTTCTCCAAGGAGGACATACACAGGGCCCAGGGACATATGAAAGGATGCTCAGCATCACTATCCATCAGAGAGATGAAAATTAAAACCACAATGAGATACCACTTTATACTGGTCAGAATGGCCATCATAAACAAATCAACAAACAACAAGTGCTGGTGAGACTGTGGAGAAAAGGGAACCCTAGCACACTGTTGGTGGGAACGCAGACTGGTGCAGCCACTGTGGAAAACAGCTTGGAACTTTTTCAGAAAGCTAAAAATGGAGCTGCCTTTGACCCAGGAATTCCACTGCTGGGATTATACCTTAAGAATCCCAAAACCCCAATTCAAAAAACCTATGCACCCCAATGTTCATAGCAGCACAGTTTATAATAGCCAAGTGCTGGAAGAAACTTAAGTGCTAATCAATAAATGAGTGGATCAAAAATTATGGTACATTTACACAATGGAATACTATGCAGCAGAAAGAAAGAAAGAGCTACTACCCTTCACAACAGCATGGAAGGATCTGGAGAGCATTATGCTAAGTGAAATAAGCCAGGCAGCGAAAGACAAACACCATATGATTCACCTATAAGTGGGACCGAATCAGCAAAACAAACAATCTAGAAAAATATAACCAGCAATACTGAAAGAAAAAATAAACTGACAATTGACAGTAACAAGAGGGAAAGAAGGAGGGGAGTAAGAGGGAAAAAAAGGGGAAGGGTCAAATCAAGAAACATATATAAAGGACCCATTGACAAAGCCAAAGTGGAGAAGGATTGAGGGTGGGAGGTGGGGGTGGGAGGGACAGGGGAAATTGGTGGCAGGAAAATGGGGACAAATATATTTGAATCATAAGTAAAAATCTTTTTTACAGATGAGAAAATGGCTCCATATCTCCTTTTTCTCTCTGTACTCCAGTGCAGATATGAGATTTATAAGTGATCTATACTTTCTAAAACACAAAAATATTAAATATTCAGTTTTAATTTTCTCTCCATAATTTGAAATTATAAAAAAATATAAAGCTTTTATTCCACAAATGAGAAGAGTTCAGTGGTCTGACCAAGTTCATAGCCCTAGCTCAGTAGTGGCAGTCCATAGAACCTATCTGCCCTCGCTAAATCTATCAAGTTAATGTGATGACTGACCAATTCACTCATTCATTCATCAACAGCATGCTAGGAGATAAATTTTTCATTAATTGATTTCTTTTTGATATTTTTTCTTAAATTTGCCTTATTAATAATGATTCACTATGGTCCGAAGAGTTCTCATTTTAGTATTTTCACTATTTTCAGGTAAATTCTTAAGTTGGGATCATACAGACCTTTGGTTTTCTTTTTTTTTTTTAATTTATTTACTTTTTAAATACATTTGTCTCTGCCTCCCCCCCCCACCACTTTCCCTTGCCCCCTCCCTCCTTCTCTCCCTCAGCTCTTCCCCTTTGGTTTTGTCCATGAGTCCTTGCTATATATTCCTTGACTTTCCCCTTCCCTTCCCTTTCCCTGCCCACCACTTCCCTCTTTTCTCTGTTGATTTCTTTTCCTTTCAGTGTTGCTGGTCATATTTTCCTTGCTTCTTTGCATTGTTGGTTAGGTTCCACTTATAGGTGAGATCATATGGTATTTGTCTTTCGCCCCCTGGCTTATTTCGCTTAGCATAATGCTCTCCAGTTCCATCCATGCTGTCGCGAAGTTTAGTAGTTCTTTTTTTCTTTCTGCTGCATAGTATTCCATTGTGTATATGTACCATGACTTTTTGATCCAATCATCTACTGATGGGCATTTCGGTTGCTTCCAACACTTGGCTATTGTAAATTGTGCTGCTATGAACATTGGGGTGCATAGGTTCTTTTGTATTGGCGTTTTGGTGTTCTTAGGGTATAGTCCCAGCAGTGGAATGCCTGGATCAAAAGGCAGTTCCATTTTCAGCTTTCTGAGGAAATTCCACATTGCTTTCCATAGTGGCTGCACCAGTCTGCATTCCCACCAACAGTGTACTAGGGTTCCCTTTTCTCCACAGCCTCGCCAGCACCTGTTGTTTGTGGATCTGTTTATGATGGCCATTCTGACCGGTGTGAGGTGGTACCTCATGGTGGTTTTGATCTGCATTTCTCTGATGGCTAGTGATGCTGAGCATCCTTTCAAATGCCTCTGGGCCCTCTGTATCTCCTCCTTAGAAAAGCATCTGCCCAGGTCCTTTAAAAAACTCTCTAATTTTATTTCTCTCTAAATGTATAGAGCAGATATAAATTATGCAAAATATTTAAATATATGAACATAATTGTCACAAATCTCATGTTCTCATTTCTTACTTGGAAATGGCTGAAAATTCCCTATAATATGCCTGAAAGTGCTTGTAATAAAATCTAGGCAATTTTAATAGTTGAATCAGCAACTGGATTTAGTCAAGAGGAATGATTTTACTGAGAATTTTTCTTAAAAAGTCTTCTGGGCAGAGAACTCTGAGTTAAAAAGTCTATGAATCCAGGATAGAAAATAGTATTATCCAGAATAGCTTAGTTGTACATTTCTTCCCAGTTTTTCCATTCCTAATATGAAATAGCTTTTCTCACATTGTTTATTTGGGTTTGTTGCCATGAAGTCATATGCATATGAAGAAACCAAATATTTATTTATAAAACTTGTGGCCAAAATAATATCTTCTTAGGTTTCTTATTCTTCAATCGTATGCTAAAAATTGAAGAGGGTGTGGGAAGAACTGGAGGAGATGGAGATTTTCTAAAAAGCACGGAAAATTAAAGGTGGAAAAGACTTCAGTGAGTATATGAGAATAAGTTCAGTGTTTCTAATGCCTGGCTATAGGCTCTTTTTTGACAAGGCTGTCCATGGAAACAGCTTCAGAGATTAACAGCTTCTACTAATCATGCAGCTCCCTACACTTTACACAGGAGGTGAATCACATTGACAAAATACTTTGTACTTCTGAGTCTTCTCTCTGTCTCCTGGAAATATATTAGTTCTTGTTAACTTACTACATGTAACGATAACCAAAGAAATAAAATCCTCAGCAGGGATTTTAATAGTTTACAAGAGGGAAAAATAGCCTAAACTGCTCATTTCTTGAGGGCTTTTTTTTCCCTATTCTTTCTTGCTCTACTTAAATATTTGAATACTGGATGTTATAAAATACAGGGGATATATTTGTTATCTTGCTTAACTGAAATGTATATACTGTGAATATTGAATTTTTTTTTACAAAGAATTCACTTAATTTCACCAACTCTTTACCCCAACAGATTTCTAGAATTATCTGTAGAATTACCAAACATATTACAGCTAATTGAATCCCCACAGCTTAAGTCCATGACTATAGTTCTCATTTAATTGAAGTAAAGAGCTGGCAAATCCTTTTAAAATCAATAATGGCCATTTCATCTTGATCTGGGACAACAAAGTTCAAATTTAATGTGAAATTGCATAAAGAATGATTATTATTTTAAATCATCTTGTACAACAGCCAAGAGTAAGCATTTTACTAAAGCCAGGGTTATCATTTACACCAAACTTAATGGTTGACCTCTATCTTTTAAATATCACTGTGTTTTAAGGCATAGTTTTTATTAACTCCACCTATAAATCACCCGAGGATCTTTCTTACAACCTTCTTTTAATTCAGTAATTTTAAATAAATCTTGAGATTCTGTATTTCTAGTAAGCTCTCAGGTGCTCTCTGTACTGCTTGTACATGACACCTTCAGGAACATAGGACCTTCTTGGATAAGAATTTACTACAGTACTGAGGGAAAGTCACAAATCAAAGATTAAAATCACTTTCATTCTCAAGGGAATACAGTCAAATTTTCCAGTTTGTCTTTTCTTATCACTCTCTCAAATCACCTATATTCTGGGGAGCTTACAACATTTCTATGTTTAAACAAGAGTTTAATAGTTATGGGTTTTTAAAAATGAGATATAATAGACATATAACATTATAGTACATTCTGGTATACAACATAATGACTCAATATATGTATATATTGTGAATTGCTAAGCACAATCAGTCTAGTTAACATCCACCACTACACAGAATATATTTTCTTGTAATGTGAACTTTTATTATTTAATCTCTTAGCAAATTTCAAGTATACATTATTAACTATAGTCACTATGTTGCACATTACATTCCCAAGACTTTTTTTAAAGATTTTATTTGTTTCTTTTTAGAGAGAGGGGTAGGGAGGCAGTAAGAAAGGAAGAGAAACATCAATGTGTGGTTGCCTCTTGTGTACCACCTACTGGGGACTTAGACCACAACCCAGGTATGTGCCCTGATTGGGAATTGAACCTGAAACCCTTTCGTTCACAGGACAGCACTCAGTCCACTGAGCTACCCCAGCCAAGGCAAGATTTATTTATTTTATAACTGAAAATTTGCACCTTTGACACCCTTCACCCATTTAACCCAACCCCCATCCCATGCATGTGGCAACCAACAATATGTTCTTTGTATCTGAGTTTTGTTTTTTAGATTCCTCATATTAGTGAACTCATAACGATTTTGCCTTTCTCTGTTTGCCATGAGTTTTTAAAATTCAGAAAATAGCCTACGATAACCCCTTCTCCTACACCTTTAAAATTAGAAGCTTCTCTATGCTATAATTATCTATAAATTTGCTAATTGAAAACAAAGGATTTATGTCAATAATTTACATGTATTTATTTCACAGTGCATTATTTATAAATATTTTAGATCATATATATAGTACCTGACTTTTATATATACCAAAATATATATTATAAATAAGTTATAATAAAATATATATTTTTACATGTTTGTATTATATATCATATACATACGTGTGTGTGTGTGTGTGTGTGTGTGTGTGTGTGTGTAACCTCAGGTACAATAAATTAGTCTACACTGCTTTTCCAAATAAGAAAGTGAAAATAATATATGACATTTTTTCAAAACTATAAACCAGTGTCTCTCTAAACCCACACCTATTTTTACAAATCAAGCACTGTTTTGATGTATTTAACCCCTAAAAGTATTTCTAGAAACAAATCCCATGTCAGGGAGTTGCGGAGTAAGAGATTCACTTGATCTAGGCTTCTTTTTGCTCTCCGCCAGCACATACACACACACACTCTCCCTCTTTCTCTCTCTCTCACTTTACATGTGCACAGCTTACTCCCCAAACAAAATTTCCATTCACTTTAATTATATTTAGTCCTAAATAACTCTAACATTTTCAAAAATGTATATTTGGAAATCATTGAAATACCCTATGGGGGAAAAAAGTGCTAAGGATCAATGCTAGCTAATTTGAAAGTATTTCCAGAAAGAAAACTAGTAAACATGTTCCAGTGGTTTCATGAAAACATGTGATTGTTGAATTAAAGTCCAGAAAGGGGAAAAACTCAATTCATATGCCAAGGCCTTTATATAACACATAAATTCTACAGAAGAAGTAATTCAATTTTACATTTTTTAATAAATAAAAAGAACATTACACTTGAGATTATACTCTAACTACATTTAGTGGAATCTAATTAGAATAATGATCATTTATCATTGTGAAATTAGGAACTTTCTATTAGATTAACAGGTTTATTTTTCTAAGCAAAATTTTTATGAGATTTGATGCAAACTAATATTATCTGTACCAGTAAAACCTGAAGAAATTGATTTCCTAAAATAATGTTAAATATTTTCAGGTTTACTTGAAAAAAATTTTGGAATGTATTTACTATATTAGGGAAATCAAAGGAGAAACAAAGAACAAGAAAGCTTTCCATAGTTTTAGTTTCTGAAAATAGCTGCCAAGTTTTACAATGTGGCAGATCCTGCTTGACTACAATACAAAATGTGCAAACTTCCAGGATTCAGGCCTTGGCTCACTTTAGTACCAAGAGTAGGAATTATAACCTGATCATTATAAAGACAAATTCAAAATGATCAGTATATCTTGATAACCATGACTTTGGCCTATCTTAATATCAGAGATATAGATTACTTACTCTAGTATGTTTTCACATTTAAGACAGCAGATAATTGTATCCTAAACAAAAATATAAAGAATAAGATCACTTTCTTTACAATAATATTTGAAGAAAATTAAAATCAGTGTGTTTTATTACAAAAAATGAACAGAAACAATGAGATACAAAAGAAAATCATAAGCATAAAAGCCTTGTATTTTAAATATCGTTGCACTCTTTTTGGTGTTCCTTATTTTTCATGAATTTATATTAAAGGAAACTGTCACATAGAAGCACAAATGCACAAACAGAAGAAAACCACTATATTTACAAGTAAGCAACTATGAATGACAGGAGATATTTAATTGGATTGGTAAAGATTTTTATAGGAACACAATGTTAAAAATTATAAAGTCATACACAAAAATTGAGAAATGTCTCTTCCCCTTCAAAAAATATTAAAACATGTAGTTATTTGTGGTACCAACTTCAACTTTTTATGAAATATATATTTGAACTGCTATAATTTTATAGATTATCTAATATATTTCAGTTATAATAATGTAGCATTTGTAAAAGTACTGTAGAGGTTAATTAAAATGAAAATAACTGGCTGAACTCCATGTATCATTTGACGTATAAAGTGAAATTAAAAAGAAGAACTGGGTATGTTGTCATGTTCATGGATATTCAACACATGTTTGCTGCCCACAGGAGAATTGAAACTGTAAGGTAAGAAGAATACTTTTTAAGCATTAGCACTAGCATTATGCATCTAAATTAGTTTCCTTCTTCAAAATAGCCATCTTGCTTTTCCAAAATATTTTAAATTATTCTATTAAAATTGTCTTCTGTATCAGAAAAACAATTCTATGAAGACACTGAAGGGCAGGAAAACTGTATCCTTTGAGACTGAACAGAATTTTATGGTAATAGTTGTACATAATGAATACAGCGTTAAGCTCGAGCAGAGTATTGAGTGCCAAAGATAAGGTATATAACTGAAAAGATTGAGGGGGGTTTAAAATGTGAAGTAAAAACTAGGTTTGAAAGCACTTCCAAACTGTGTCAGGAAACTTTCATCAGAGGAAGTACTATAGAAATATTAAATTGGATTCCAAATGCCTTCCTTAGTAGATATCACTTATAGGGATAAAAATATTCTGGACATTGCATTTGAAAAAAGTGAGAATCACTTGTGTCATTTAGAATCTCACAGAAGCATGTGCATTTAGAATAATTAATATTTGACTTTTTATTAGAGAGGATAAAGGTAATTTTGATGCAAATTATAGGGGAAAAAAAAAACTTGAATGGAGATAGACAATTATGGCTGGCCTGGCCACCTACCTCCTAATACTTTTTCTCCAGAGCACACAGACAACGCAAAAGAAAAACTAATTCTGCATAAGGAGTATATTCTCAGCATAAATTGAAGAGAGTAACACATTTCAAATTAATTCTGAGTAAAAAGAGAAAGCAGGGCAAATCCCAGCTCCAACTTTTTGGTTCACAGTCTCGGGATTCCCCCCGTGAAATGTCACACGGGCCCTTCAACCACAGAGTGCAATTAGAGACTCAAGGAAGCCCTGCCTGGAGGGTGTCAGGTTTAATGCGCAAGGGAATTTAGAGGTTTGTCTTCTGCGCTGCAAAATAAGAAGCTTAAAAATTTATCTAGAGGCTTTAACTGGGTTCAGTAACGCATACGGATCCAGGCGGGCTTCACAACACCATGGTCTCATGAGGTTCCCTCCGTGAAATGACTCCAGCTGTGGGCGCTGTGGTGCAACGTTCATTACAAGGACAAGGAGAGTGAGAGGAACCTCCCATTGCTGGGTCCGGTGTGCGGGTCAACCTGAGGTCACAGCCTGTCTGTGACCAACGCCTCATGCCACCTCAAGTCTTCCCTTCATCAAAGGTAGACAAAAAAATAGAGGCTGGAGGCAAAAGAAGAAAGTTATTGTAGAGGCCTGTGTTGGAACCAAAACTGCCACCAGTAATATTAAGTCCACCCTAACTCTGAAAATACTAAAAATGTATCTATGTAGCTTAGAATATAGGCTAACACAGGCTACAGGAAATAAACCCCAAAGTACAGTTGCTTGAAAGGGGCAGAGATGCTTCAGAGAGAAGAACGCAATTTGAAGAGCCAGATGCAATTTTAAATTTAAACTTTGAAACATAGAGATTCTAGGGAAGAAAAAGACAGAAATAGAGAGAGGAGTACCTTTTGGGATTGGGATAAGAAATGAAAAAGAAGAAGTAAGGAAATTTTTAAAAGTTCTTCCAATACAAAATAAATCCATAAAATAAGACTGACAATCACACCAATACCAAAACAAACAAGAAAAACCACCAAAGTGATTGACTGACTATTCTGACAGAAAAGATACCATTAAACTATAAACCTTGTAAATGCCTGAAAATGTTAAAAATGAACATTAGGAGAAGCAAATTCATGCAAAGCCATTATTGCTTTGCATGAATTTCAGGAAACAGAAATTATACACCTGAGGAATTTCAGCTGAGCCGTATGCCTCACCAAAAGAACTGATGAAAGGAAAATTGTAAGTCAACAGTTCATAGAAAACTAAAGATACTTAATAAGCTTCTAATGATATGAAATTAACATAACTCAGAGGTTTACAAGTGCCAAAGAAATTATTTGAATCAACTCTGCAAAAAAATATAAAAAGTACAAATTTACATCATAAATATGTAATAAATTAGAAGGTGTCTAAATTAGAAAAGACTCAAATGATAATTTAATAATGGGTATCAAAGAAAGGCAAAAAAAATGACCAAGGAAAGAAAGTGAATATAAAGAATGACATAAAGAAAAAATGTAAATATGACCAGAAAGAAATGAGTAGAAATGGAAACAAGAATAATATTGGAAGTAGTGAATATGCAGGGAAGAGTAAAATTTGTAGTATCAGAGGTCCTTGAAGAAGTAAATAATGAAATATAAACTATTATTTAAAACTGTAATATAAGATAACTTTCTAGTAACAGAAAGGAATTGAATCCAACACTAAAGAGGCTCACTGAGTACCTAAAAAAAATTAACCCAAAATGATCAACTCTGAGACTTAGTGTAAAACTTTTAGATTTCAAAGGTAAAAAGCTATATCTTCTAAACCCTGTAGGCATAAAGTTTGAGTATTTAATAACGCCAAAAGAATTCTAATGGCTTTCAGCTTTTCAGTTCGACTTAGCCATGCAGGACGTTTCATCCTGTCCAAAATATCCACAGACATCTGGTCCACACCAAAATGTGCTTGTTATTTGGTACTATCAAAAATGTTCAGAGTATATTTGTTCCATGCCATTGTAGTCCTTTACATTTGGTTCTATCAAAAATGTCTATGTTTACAAAACATCCCTGGGGTCAAAAAACCCATAACATTTATACTTCTGCTTTATAGGATTAATATATTAAAAATACTGTTATGTTGTATTGGTCTAATAATTGTGTTGTAGCAAATTGCCAGTAATAATCCTTCTTGCCTTGATAACTTAACTGGTCGTAATACATGGAATTAGGTAGTGTGGTCAGTGTGGATCAAGTGTCCACTAATTAAACTTATAGGACTTTTTGCTTCTCTACCAACATATCAAGGGCTTAAAGTTATGCTTTTAGAAATCCTTTACGGAAATTCTGGAACCTCTACTAGTCATAAATCCCTTTCGAAGGAGAGTTTATAAGACCTTTCACCAATGTTGTTGTCCAAGGATACACATAGATTTTGAATTATGTGGGAAATTGTACTTAATGATGTATTAAATCTCCTACTCATCTACTTTTTGAAATTGTGATTTTTCACTTTAAGTGTAACTGTAATGATGTGAAAAATATATTTTTCATTAGAAAGCAGAAATTGGACAATGCCCTGTTTTTCTCACATTTTATACATAACAACTCCTTGCTTTTAAGTTATGCAAATTTATAACACAGTGGTATCTAAGAGTTAAGATTCTCTGATAATATGCAATCAGGGAATATTCTAAACAACAGAAAATAATAAATTTTAAACATACCACCTTTGGGGTTAAGCATTTGAAGATTTGTAAGTCATTGTCATTAGTAATCCACATGAGCTATTTTTGGTTCATATTTTTCACAGTATTTTTAACAATTTTATCTTTTAATGGTAATAGCAAGTAGAATGTTGAGCTTTTTAACTTACTTTGATTTATAGGAAAAACAATTAGACCCTGAATTCTTTAAGGAGTCACTATGTTCAGGTACTCTACTATAAAATATCATCTCCTCCTCTTTTTTCAATATTTACTATACCTGTATTTGATCACTGGCATTATCTTGCCTTTTCAGTCTCTACAGTACACACTCAACTCTGCCAGTCCTACTTGTTTCAGTCTGTGACACTGCATTCTCATATTTCTAGAGCACTAAACAAAAGCTTCTACTTACAAAACGTTGGAGGCGCGGGGGTATAGCTCAGTGGTAGAGCATTTGACTGCAGCAAAATGTTGGAGACTCAGTTAAAGTTATTAACAATATAAATTAAACTTTAACAGTTATGGGGACTATATATATATACACACACACACACACACACACACACACACACACATACATATGCAACATAAATGTATATGTAAGATATATAACTATTTCATTTTTTTAACTTCAATTTTCATTTTTTGCTTCCATCCCAAATATTAATATGACTCAGGTAAAGAAGAAAAATAAAACAAACAAAAAAAGGTACACAAAAGATGACCTCACTCTCCCATAGGGATTCATCAGAATAAAGGACATACGCACCTGTTTCATGCCCCGTGATGTTCTGAGATAAATATTTTCTGATTCTGCAATTTTACCCATAATGTGCTATCACATTCAAATTATGTTCGAGTTATTAGTAGCTTTTCTCATTCAGGGTTCTTCTTGGCTAAATCTCAACAGGCAGCCTAACCTGTGGTAAGATTTACTACGGCACTGAGAATATTAAATAAGGCTACGCTACACAAAGCAGAACATAATTAGTGCCAAAGCCTAGTTCTGCTTGCACATTTACAGTCTATTTGGACTACTGAAAAGTGCTGGAGTGGTTCAAATAATCAAGTCCTGCTTGAAATTTCAGTGACCTAATTTCATGGAACAGACTAGTGCTCCAGCTGCTATCAGCAAAATGTCTTCAGTTGATTTACAAAATGTTAATATAGCAAATGTTATAACTGTTATTTTGGAGTGCTCTGGGACATATTTTTCTCAATATATCATTTCTTTATCTTGTCATTTGTACTCAGGAAGGACAAAAATAGACACAGTTTCAAGGATGCTATGGAAAAACATGCAATTTCCATGACTAAGCCAGGTTTGAAGTATTTTATTTAAAGTGAGTTTGAATTTCCTTAGTATGGCTTACAAAGATTCAAAATGCTCTTTAAAATTTAAAGAGAAGATTTAGTTATTATACAGTGCCAACTAATTTTCATTATCTTAAAATTTATACAAGTAACTTGATGATTTTATTAAAATTCAACAAATACAAGTAGCAAAAAAGGGAATAAATACTTTATTTTTCATCCTCAAGAGATAAAAAAATGCTAGAATTATCTAAAAATATATTGCTTAAAAACATTAAATATAGTTTTTCATTGGCTACAGGTTGTTCTTTTATATACTTTTTTTATCATTATAAATAGCCTTTCATTAAGCTTCCCTACATACACTTAATTTGTCTATTTATCTGATTATTGACAGGATAGATTTATAAAATTAGAAAACTTGGATCAGATGGAAAATATTTTCTAAGAGTTATTATAATGATTAGTCGTATTCCTTAAAATTATTTAATGTGATTTTAAAATTTTCCAATATTCATTACAAATATCTAAAGATATTTTTATTAATAAAAGTATTTGCTAAGGTTTTTCCATCATTCATCTGGGGGAAATTTTATATGTATGAGTATATATAATTTGAGCATATAATTTAAACAAACTATAGTTAAATTATGAAATATATATTTTCCATAAGTAGGAAAATAAAAAATGTGTTTCAGAAAAGGATAAAATAAGAATTTAACATTGATTAAATGACTTTTTTAGGATAGAAATAAAAATCAGTGCTTTATGTATGTTATTTAATTTAATCCTTACTATTAATGAGGTACCTATTGCTATTTTTTTCTCTCTCTCTTCTCAAAGAAAACAACAAAGTACGGTGATTTTAAATAATAACCTCTTTGACTTAATGAGTTTTCAGCAGAACAAAAACAAGAGCTCATATTTTTATGATGTTCCCAATTTCTTCTTTATTTATATTATTCTACAAATGTAATTTAAGATGTCTTTTGTCAGTATAATAATTGTATTTTAGAAATCTTTAAATACAAGGAAATTGGAACTTGAAGCCTGGAGAGTAGCAAATCTAATAATAATAAAATTTTCCCCAAGCAACTGATGGGGTGTTCTAAATAAAGCAGAATGATTAACACAGCATTTCTCAAAGTGTGTTGGGTTAGATTTGAAATTGTATTCTTCTACAAGTGAAAAATAAATGAATAAACACTTGGAAAGTCTGAGTTACACATTATAATCAGATTTGTTTGTAGTAGGACTTTGCAGAGCTTTTAAATTGCTAGTATGCCTGGAAGGTTTCAAAGTGAGGGGAAATAATATGCAAAATGTTATGAATTTCATAAATGTGTATTTATAAGGACAGCCGTAGGTCAAGTATCCCAAGAGACATACTCCGCTAAAAGCCTGATTGTTTGAGTAAATGAGGATTGCCTAATATTATCAAGTCAAATTTAACCATTCAGAATAAAGGAAGACAGTACAAAAACTATTATAACTATTACCACCAGCCTAAAGGTAAAATGATCAACCACAGATCCACACCTCTAGCTTCTGCTAGAAACTCTTACAGACCTTGCTGCCTTTGTAACCACAAAGTTTAATTTGCTTTTACTCAGGATATATATTCCTGCTTCCATTCAACCTGTTTTTTCTTTAACTCTATATAAATCTGTTTCAGGCTTAATATATTTGATAACATTTTGCTTACTCCTAGCTTATTGTCTCTCCTGCCCTATTTCCATCTTAATCCAGAACACCTTGTGTCTCACCTCTTGGCTTCTACTTTATGATCTCAGTCCACCTCTGAACCGAATCTAAGTTTATTACTGATCCTTTTGAGCTCCCCTACTGTCTTGAAATCCTTCAGAACCATGTATTCTCTCTTCCTGTTTTTGCAGACAATTAATTAAAATTATGTCAAGTTCTATGTGTTTGCACCTTTACAAATTAATGCAGCACATTACACTCTTTCAATTTGATTTTTAAGATATCTCAAATACCATATAAAAGATTAGATATCATATAATGAATTTTTCTAATATGTGATTAAACTGTTGAATGTTAAAGTTCTATCTTTTAAAATGTAACATCATTTTTGTAAATATATATTATCTTTCTTAGCCTTAAAGGCAACAACAGGTAAAAAGAATGCCAGCAGCATTCTATACTTTACCTGCAGAATTTGAAAATATCAAGAGACGTTCCTATTTTCTATTCCTACAGGGTAAGAATAATTCCCACACACAGATCTTTATTGAGCAACATTATATTTTATCACTAACATAATTTTAGAAGTGTCTGGGTAAGTTTTCTCCTAACCTTAGAGTAAGGACTAAGCCACAGCCAGTTAAGTGAATAGTGAGTTAGGAGTCTAAAGCAAGGAAAGCCAAAGTAAAGATTGAAGGGCAAGTAAAAGCTGCATGATTCCACTTGAACAATAGAAGGAACACTAGAATTGCTCAGTATACCTCTCTGATTAGAACTATAAATATACAGTGATTTCTTTCTCCTAGGAAGGACAGTCTTCTACACAGCTAAGGCTCCAAGGCATGAAAAACATCTCAAGATAAAAGAGATTTGAAAAGAGTATATTCCAAAATTTTTTTTGAGTAGACATTGGTTGGCTGTGAGGCATATAAGTTGAAACTCTGCACACAATAACATTAAAATTGTATAATGTGAATTTTTATTTGGTTTTACTACTGTTCCTCATAACAGAGTTTATGCTCTGATTTTTTTTCTTCTTTTGTCTTATTTACACAACCTGAAGAAAACTCTTTACATTTTTTTAGGTTACATATATTAGATCCAAGTACAGATACTTTATTGCAATTTTTATATGCACTGAGTTTACTATCTAGACACTATCTAGACACTATGCTTTTCTGTGATATTAGAAACTATCTAGACACTATGCTTTTCTGTGATATTTATTTTCTTTTATGTGAACACATTTTGACTTTATTGCATAGAAATGCAATATTCAGTTCAGTTGTTAGATACTACAAGCATGTGTTTATTAACAGATACCTTCACTTATATTTATTTAAGTAGTTATTTTGTCAAAATTGTACTTTCAAAATGAGCTGCTAATGCCTTCCAAATGTAAGGCATGTTTTGTTGTGTGTTGTTTTGTTGTAATTCAAAATGAATTGTTTGTTTATATTTTAGGAAAAAAGTGTGGAATATGTGTTTTGGAAAGTTGTGTATGTGAGTTTTGACAAAAACTGATAACATATCCTATTCATAACCAGAGAGAACTGTATAATTTAGCCATAAGGCTAAATACTTTTCTACCTGTTAGGAAATCAACTAATGCACTATTGGAACATAAATGTTCAATATTTTAAGATAGGAAATGGTAGAATGAATAGTATGGTTTGATACATGATTGGAAAGTTTTCTCAATTAGAATAAATATAAGAAATAAACCATCTATATTGACAAAATTTAAAAAAATATTGAATTTAAGAAAAGAAAACCTCTGCACAATAGGAGCTATAGGCAATAAATCCAAATTTGGGGACCTAAAGAACTGTTGCTGAAGCTAAATAAATTACTGTAGAGTGAGAGGAAAAAAATTAGCCAAATGACATGTTCTCAACTGACCTCTGAGGATTTTAGACTTGAATTCATTTAAATTTTGGCTTGGGCAGCCAAATTTTCCAGTGGATAACATAATGTTATGATTTGATATATGAGTATAGTCTTCACGTGAAATGTACTTAAATGTTAGTTAATGGTAATAATGTTATTATAAGTAAATTCTCTTAGCATGTCTCTTATAATTGTTGACATATTCTCCACACAAAGAAGTTGCACGAGTGGTTCCAAGAAAATTACAGGGAAAGGAAAGTTTCAAATACATATATTCTGTTACTACAACATTTGTTTGTTTACTGAGAAAACAAATGAAATAGCAGAGAAAATTATATACATAACATATACCACTATGGAATGAAAAGTAAATATTTCCAAAAATTATAAATTGTTTTAAACATCTATGCCACATTTTGTTAAAAAGTCCAATTTTAAACAACAACAAAATTATGAGACATGCAAAGATATTGGTAAATATGATCTATACAGGAAAAAATTCTGTAAATAAAAACTGTCCCTTAGGAAAACTAGTTGTTACATATACTAGGGAAACACTTTAGGTAAAATCTTATAAATATGATTTAGGAAATAAAAGAATGTATGAGAGCAATGTCTCATCAATATAGCATATCAATAAAGAGATTATACTGTCAGCTGATTTCTTAAAAGAAATTTTCAGGCTAGAAGGGATTGGAAAGAAATATTCAAAGTCATGAAAAGCAGGGACCTACAACCCAGATTACTCTATCCAGCACAGCTATCATTTAGTATTGAAAGGCAATAAAGTGCTTCCCACACAAAGTAAAACTTAAAGAGTTCATCATCACCAAACCATTACTATATGAAATGTTAAAGGGACTTATTTAAAAAAAGAAGACTAAGACTATAAACATTAAATATCAATAAATACATAAGTATCAACAATTTAACGTAAAAAACAAACTAAGCAAACAAACGGAACAGGAAAAGAATCATAGATATGGAGAACGTTGGGAAGGTGGCCATTGGGTAGGGGGGTCTGGGGAAATGAGGGAAAAGGTGAAGGGACCAAGAAGTACAAATTGGTAGTTACAGAATTGGTAGGCAGGGGGATATTAAGAGCAAGTATAGGGAATGGAATTGCCAAGGAACTTATATGCATGACCTATGGACAGGAACAAAGGAGGGAGGATAGCCAGAGTGAGTAGGGGGTGCAGGGTGGAGGGAGGAGGGAGGCAAAGGAGATAATATTGGGACAACTGTAATAGCATATCAGTTAAAAAAGAGATTATATTTTAAGAAACCAGATAGAAATTCTAAGTTGAAAAGTACAATAATTAGAAACAAAAATTTGACTCAAACAATTTCAACTGGCAGAAGAAAAATATTATTAAACTTAAAAATTTGTCAGTAAAGTTTGTCAATTATTTTGTCCATATAACAGAAAGAAGAAAAGTAATGAAGAAAATTGAACAAATCTTCAGTGATTTGTTGGAGGCCAGCCAGCAGGTTTATAAACATACACATAATGGAAATCTTAGGAGATGAGGCTCAAATGCGTGAGGACCTTGGAGTGGTGGGGGCCTGCTGCAGCCTCTTGCCCCAGGAGCCATCTAGGCCCAATGAGCATACAAGACAAGGTGGGAGTTGCAACTTCCAGTAAGCCCATTTAGGAGAGAACCCACCAACAAAGAAGCCACCAAAAGGTACAAGCCAAGTATAACAAGAGAGCCCACACAAACAGAAGACATGACAACCTTAGAGCATCCAGACAAGGAGACCAAAGACACCACACCACTGAGTCCCACAGAACCCCTACTACAGAGGTTCACCCCACGAAGAGGGCTGGAAAAGCAGAGCATCTGGAATCACAGGAATAAACAAAAAGAGTCAACTAAAATGGAGAGACAGAAAAAGAACCCACAATCAAAAAGGGTAGAAGAATCCCCAGTGAAAGAGCTAAATGAAATGGAGGCAAGCAACCAGGCATGAAAACTACCAAACATAGAATTTAAAAGAATAGTTACAAATATGGTCAAGGAATTCAGTGACAACTATGAGGAACTGAGTGTAAACTATGATAGCATGAAAAAGGAAATAGAAACTATAAACAAGAACCAGAAAAAAATGAAGAATACAATATCTGAAATAAAAAATACACTTGATGGGATTACAAGCAGACTGGGTGAAGCAAAGGACCAAATTAGTGAGCTGAAAGACAAGGTACAAAGAAATACCCAGGTAAAGGAGCACCACAAAAAAAGATTAAGGAAATATGAAGATAGGTTAAGGGAACTGCAGGACAACATGAAACACAACAACATCTGAACCATAAGAATACCAGAAGAAGAAAAAAATAGCAAGGGATAGAAAACTAGTTTGAAAAAATAATGACAGAAAACTTCCCTAACCTGGGGAGGGGAAAAGCCATGTAAAATCAGGAAGCACAGAATCCCCCAATCATGATGAACCCAAAGAAGCCTTCTCCAAGACACATCATAATTAAAATGCCATGTTTAAAGACAAAGAGAGAATCTTAAGGGCAGCAAGGGAGAAACAGTAAGTAACATACAAGAGAGTTACAGTAAGGCTAGCAGCTGATTTCTCAACAGAAGCACCAAAAGCCAGAAGGAAATTGCAAGAAATAGTCTAAGTAATGAAAAGCAAAGTCCTACAACCAAAACTACTCCACTCAGCAAGGCTCTTATTTCAAATGGAAGGCAAAAAAAGGAGTTTCCCCAAACATAAGGAGGCTAAAAGAAAATACTTCCACCAAACCGGCATTGTAAGACACGCTAAAGGGACTGCTTTATGAAGATGAAGAAAGAGTGAGAGAGAGAGGAACACAGGTACAAAGGGGAAAAATAACAATGAATAAGTACCTATGAATAATAACCTTAAATGTAAATAAATTAAATGCTCCAATCAAAAAACATAGCATAGCTGAATGGGTAAGAAAACATGACCCACACATATGCTACCTACAAGAGATCCACCTCAGAACAGAAGACCTATACAGGCTGAAAGTGAAGGGTTGGAAAAAATTATTCCAAGCAAATGGACAGGAAAAAAAATCTGCGGTAGCAATACTTATATCAGACAAAATAAACTTCAAAACAAAGTCCATAAAAATGAGACACAGAAGGACACTTCATAATACTAAAAGGTAAAATCCATCAAGAAGATATAAACATTGTAAACATACATGCACCCAACATAGGAGAACCCAAATATATAAGGAAAATCTTGGATGACTTCAAGAAAAAGATAGACAACAACACTTAAAGTAGAGGATTTTAATATCCCACTGTCAACAATGGATAGATCTTCCAAACAAAATATCAGCAAGGATATTGCAGCACTGAACAACGCCCCAGATCAAATGGTCTTAACTGATATATATAGACCCTTTCATCCCAAAGAAACCAAATACACATTCTTTTCAAATGCATATGGAATATTTTAAAAGATAGACCACATAATAGGGCACAAAATAAGCCTCCACAAATTCAAGAAAATTGAAATTATATAAAACATTTTCTTAGACCACGAGGTCCTGAAACTAGAAACCGACCTCAAGGAAAGAAACAAAAATATTCAAATTCATGGAATTTGATTGGCATGCTCTTAAACAATAAATGGGTTAATAATTAGATCAAGGAAGAAGTCAAAAAGTTTCTAGAAGCAAATGAAAATGAACATACAACAGTCCGAAATCTACGGGACACAGCATAGGCAGTCCCGAGAGGGAACTCTATAGCACCACAGGCTTACCTAAAAAATATATAGAAACATTCCAAATAAACAACCTCACTCTACATCTACAGAAACTGGAGAAGCAACAACAAAGCCCAAAGCAAGCAGAAGGAAGGAAATAACCAAGATCAGAGCAGAATTAAATGACATAGTGACTAAAAGAACACTTTAAAGGGTCAATAAATCCAAGAGCTGGTTCTTTGATAAGATAAACAAAATCAGCTGGTCTTTAACTAGACTCACCACCAAAAAAAGGGAGAGGACCCAAATAAATAGAATCAGAAATGAAAGAGGAGAAATTACAACTGACACCACAGAAATACAAAGAATTGTAACAATTGTTGTGAACAATTATATGCTATGTTACATTACATTATGTTTATATTTAATGTAATTATATTTATTGCATTAAAAAAATTATACACCATGATCAAATGGGATTCATCCCAGGGATGCAAGGATGGTACAATATTTGCAAATCAATAAATTCAATACATCACCTAAACAAAAGGAAAGACAAAAATCACATGATCTTATCGATAGATGCAGAAAAAAGCCTTTGATAAGGTACAGAACCCATTTATGATTAAAAAAAAAATACTCAACAAAGTGGGAATAGAGGGAGCATACCTCAACATAATAAAGACCATGTATGAGAAACCTATAGCCAACATCATACTCAATGGGGAGAAACTAAAAGCTTTCCCAATAAGATCAGGAACAAGGCAAGAGTGTCTGTTTTCGCCACTTGTATTCAACATAGTATTGGTCATCCTAGCCACAGTGATCAGACAAGAAAATGAAATAAAGGCATCCAAACTGGAAAGGAAGAAGTGAAACTGTCATTGTTTGCAGATGACATGATATTGTACATAGAAAATCCTACAGACTCCACAAAAAAAACTACTCAACCCAATAAATTAATTTGGCAAAGCAGCAGGATAAAAGTCAATATTCCGAAATTGAAGGCATTTTTGTACACTAACAATTAAATATCACAAACAGAACCTAGGAAAAAAATCCCATTTGCTATAACAACAAGAAAAATAAAGTACCTAAGAATAAACTTACCAAGGAGGTAAAAGACCTCTACTCAGAAAACTACACAACACTGAAGAAATGAATTAAAGAGTACACAAATAAGTGGAAGTACATACCATGTTCATTGATTGGAAGAATAAACATAATTAAAATGTCCATATGTCCCAAAGCAATCCTGGGATTCAAGGCAATCTCTGTTAAAACACCAATGACATATTTCACAGGTATAGAACAAACATTTCAAAAACTTATATGGGAACATAAACAACCCCAAAGAGCAGCAGCAATTTTGAGAAAGAAGAAAAAGGTAGGAGGGATCACAATACCTGATATCATCTATATGAGAAGGCCACTGTAATCAAAACAGTTTGGTATTAGCATAAGAACAGACACATGGATCAATGGAACAGAATAGAGAGCCCAGAAATAAACCCATATCTCTATGGTCAATTAATATTTGAAAAAGAGGGAAGGACTATAAAATGGAATAAAAATAGTCTCTTCAACCAACAGTGTTGAGACATCTGGACAGGCATGGAAAAAAATGAAACACGACCACCAACTTACACCATACACAAAAATAGACTCAAGATGGATAAAAGACTTAAATATAAGTCATGATACCATGAAAGGCATAGAGGAGAACATAGGCAGTAAAATTGCAGCTTTCCATGCAACAACATTGTCCCTAGAGTAAGGGACATAAATAAAAGAATAAACAAATCGAATAAAAGAATAAACTTCATCAAATTAAAAAGCTTCTGCATGGTTGAAGAAAACATCAGCAAAACAAAAAGGGAACCAACTATATGGGAAAATGTATTTGCCAATGCTACCTTTGACAAAGGTTTGATCTTCAAAATAGATAAAGAAGTCACACAACTCCACACTAGGAAAATAAACAATCCAATTAAAAAGTGGGCAAAAGACCTGAGCAGACATTTCTCCGAGGAGGACATGCACAGAACCCAGAGACATGTGAAAGGATGCTCAGCATCACTAGCCATCAGAGAGATGCAAATTAAAACCACAATGGGATACCACTTCACACCAGTCAAATGGCAATCATAAACAAATCAGCAAACAACAAGTGCTGGTGAGATTGTGGATAAAAGGGAACCCTAGTCCACTGTTGGTGGGAATGCAGCCACTGTGGAAAAAAATGGAACTACCTTTTGACCCAGTGATTCCACTGCTGGGATTAAACCCTAAGAGTCCCGAAACACCAATTCAGAAGACCTTATGCACCCCGATGTTCATAGCAGCACAATTTACAATAGCCAAGTGCTGGAAGTAACTTGGCTGGAAGTGCTCAGTAAATGAGTGGATCAGCAAACTGTGGTACATTTACACAATGGAACACAATGCAACAGAAAGAGAAAAGGAAGTGTTATCCTTAGCAACAGCATGGATGGAGCTGAAGAGCATTATGCTAAGTGAAATAAATAAGGCAGTGAAAGGCAAATACCATATGATCTCACTTATAAGTGGAACATAACAAAACAAATGAGCGAACAAAATAAAACCAGAGACATGTAAATAAAGAGCAAACTGACAGTAACCTGAGGGGCAGGAGAGAGGGACAATGGGTAAAGAAGGGGGAAGATCACCAAGGAACATGTATAAAGGACCCATGGACAAAGACAACATAGGGGGGATTGAATGTGAGAGGTAGGGGTGGATAGGGCATGGGACAGTAATGGGGATACAGTAGGGACCATAACTGCACAACAGTAAAAGAAAGGAAAAAATTTCAACAACAACAAAAAAGGAGATGAGAGAGAGAAAGAGATGTGAAATATATTTGAAGAAAACATATCAAACTGGTTGAAAATCATTAATCTACATATCTGTTCAAAGAATTTCAGGTAGGATAAATTCAAAGAGATCCTTACTTGGACATATAATAATTAAACCCAAAGAAAAAGGATCAACAATATCATAAAACTGGTAAGAAAGAAGCAACCCATCATGTAAAAACAATTTTTCATAGTATGAATAGCTGATTATCTTTAGTAACCATGGTTGTCAAGAGACAGGAATGTTATATTCAAAGTGTTGGAAAAATAGACTATTAACAAGAAATTCTGTATTTAGCAATAGTATCTTTTGCAAGTTAAAGAGAAATTATATTCTGAGAAAAATAAAAACAGGGAATTTACTACTATAATATCTGGAATATAAGCCAATAGGCACATAAGAAAATGCAAATCAAAACTAAAATGAAATATCATTACAGACTCACTGAGATGCCTATAACGAAAATGACAATAAAAACTGTAGCTGAGGATGTGGAAAATTGGAACATTCTCACATTTCTGGGGGAATGTTAAGTGATGAGGCTGCTTTGAAAAACAACTCGGCAGTTCCTTTAAAAAATAAAATGCAGAGTTACCATGTGACCCAGCAATCCTACTCCTAGGTGTATACTCAAGAGAACTGAAAAATATATGTCTACACAAAAACTCGTAAATGCTAAAGACATTTACTCTTCAAGACAATGAAAAGACAAGCCACAGTTTGGAAAAAAATTACTGCATATCACATGTATGAGAAAATATTTTTCCAGGATATATTAAAAGCTTTTAAAACAATAAGACAAGAAATAATCTATTTTTAAAAGAAATAAAAGAAATATCTTTTTTTTCATTTTTTGCAGGGATCCCTTTGTTTTTTATCTTTATTGTATTTTTTTTTCCATTACCATTTAGTCCCCTTACACTTTCGGCCTCCAGAAACCACAGCCCATGTCCATGAGTCCCTTTTCCTTTTTGTTCAACCCCTCTACCAATCTCATTAGTCATTATGGTAATGCAAATTAAAAACACAAGGTACTATTACATTCCTATTAAAATAAACACTATTGACAATATTAAGAGCTTTTTTGTGGCAGTGTGGAACAACTGGAACTCTCATCCATTTCTGGTGGTAATGCAAAGTGGTATAACCATTTTGGAAATTGATTTGGAAGTAAACACAATTAACATGAGATTTAGCAATCTATCGTTAAGTATTTACTCAAAGGGATTGAAGACGTGCATACACAGCCCCCTCCCACACACAGCACAATCTGTATGTGATATTTCATAACACTAAAATCAGAAGCCAGCCTAGATATACTTCAGTAGATGAATGGATAAACAATGCACCTGTGCAATAGCATACTTCTCAGCAATAAAAATGAATGAAATAATAATCCATACAAAAATATGGATGACATTTATCTGCACTTTGTTAAGCAAGAGAAGCTAATCCCACAGGTTTCAATACTGTAGTATTTTGAACAAATAAAAAGTGAACCAAGAACACTGAGATCATTTAATCCAGGAACACATACAAAAAAGCAAGAGATGCTAATTTGCGCTTATGAAGTGGGCCAGATAAAATGGAAAGCGCTACACTTACTGCATTTCTTTCCAATTATCGTATTATGTACTTTTAAAACACAAACTGGATATTAGTAACAACAAAAAGTATGTTTAATAAAACAGTCCTCATGCACAAATTGGGGCTCAAGTGTGACTCCTAAACTAGCCTAGAGAAAAAACAAAACAACTAAGAAGAGATACTAACTTCAGAATGTAGTTCTTCATTTCCACTCAGGTCAGGATAAAAATTTTAAAATGAGGATATTTATGGGGAAACACATTGCTTAAAATTTTTGACAACCAGGGTGAGTTTTCAAATGATATTATAAAATACTTCTAAAATATTTATAGCCATTTTAATACATAGTTCCTAAAATCACTAGATTTCTCATATGAGAAATCTCTATATTCTCATTTTAGCCTATGTTTAGTTCTATGAATCTGAAAATTGAGATGATCTACCATGCATACTCAGTTGTTTAACTTAAATCAATTTCAATATTGAATTTCTTTAAAGATGCAACATGCAAGTCAGCATGGAAATCAATAACTCTGGCTCCTCATTGGCACCTGCCAAGAAAACATCTATGACATACAGCACAACTCTCATTCTTTCCCTCATTCACAGATGCTAGCACTATGCCCAGAATATTTACCCTAACACTCTAAATAAATGTCTGCTTATTCAAGCAAGTGATAATTTTTCAAATGTGAGGTTTGTTTGGATTTGACAATTAAAGGAATCTACACTCCTTCAGGAAGTAAAACAATAAAGCAAAACTTCAAAAAAAATTTCTATATATCCACAAAATCATCATGTATTCAGGGTATTTCAGATGAAAGAGCATCATTCATAAAACTTAGATTTGATCCAAACCATGAGACTTTTGAATGCATTGCATCAAAAATATCAAAGTAACAAGTAAATAGGCTAGGTCCTTGAAAATATTTGACTTTTAGAGGAGAGCATGGCTATCTATAGCAATTATGTAAACATTGTAGCAGTACACTATAAATTCTCTGTTCATTCTCTCATCACTGTGGCTGCTGAAAGAAATCAGTGGAGGTATTCACCATGAAGTAATCCAATGCTTTGCATAAGGCTGCAATAAATAGGTCACTGATCCTTTTGTAGATATTTTAGTTAAAGTTCAAATGATTAAGTCTTTGAAAAATGACTATCCAAAAAAAGAAATAGTGTTTAATTTGAAATATCTACATAAAACTGAATATTTTTTCTAAATGGCATTGTCAAGCTGCAACTTTTTTTTTAAAGAGCTTATATTACATTTATTTTTACTCTTGTTAAGGATAAACATCAAACTTGAAACTTGAAAATAATTATACTTCTTGTCAGTAAAGTGAATTTTTATTATCTGAGAATAAGTTCATTCACTAAGAAAATTCAATGAAATTCAGTAAAATACAATGCGATTCCTATATTAACTTTAACAACAATCTCCTGGAGATAGATGCTTAGGGATGTTTTGAGAAGCAGGTAGCTGGGACACCAGCTGGGGTTTCCTCTGCTCAGTCAGACCAAGCAAAGAACACTTGTGCAGCTTTATTAACACACACAATTTAGCAGAGTAACAGCCAGGCTTCTCTATTTCATGGGTTGGTTGCTTACTGATAATATCATTCCAGGGAGAATTCAGGACTTTTAATTATGTTGTGAATAGTTTACAGTATTGAACTACAGAATGAAAATTAAACTGAGGACATTTTATTTGTGCACTGGTTAATTAAATAGCAGCTAAACAGCAAGCTAGACTTAGAGAAATCTCAGCAGATTTGGTTTGCCAATCATGTGTGAAAGTTTTTTTTTTTAATTTTAATTTCTATCAGCAGTCCACTGTGCTGAAATAAAACTGAGTCAAAGTGCGTTTTGAAGTTTTACCTAAGTACATAAAACGACCCAAGGACATTTAAACATTCAGTAGATATTCACAACTCCCAATAAACACATTGTACCTTTTCAAGTTCATATTAAATGGATAAATCATTACTCCTTACAAATACAAGTCATTGCTAACTCATATTATATCTAAAATAATATCAAAAGAAGAGGGTATTTTCATGAAAAAAAAAACACAGTTTTACGGAGCTGATGAAAAAGCGACTTTCCAGTACTAGAAAGTAATAATAAAAAACTTTAAAACTTGATTATTAACAGCTGATGTAGTTCTGAATAATCCCACATGCATTTAAAGGACAATTTTATTTGAGTTTCAAACCATGAAACTCTAATACCATGTGTCTTCTAAATGCTGCAGAGGAAGAAGTTTCAACGTATTTTCTTAAAAATCTTTTCCAAATCAAAATCTGCTTATTTAGTGACCCTGCTTAACATTCTTCCATCACCTCTCATTCTTATTAAAATAAAAATAAAAATCTTTAACAAGGTGTAAAAGATTATGGGGGACCCTTGCCCTGCCCAGCTACCAGGCCTTGATTACAGTGCTTTCCTAGACGTGCTCACATGTGCCCGGCTGCACTTCCTTCAGGTCCTCCGATGTGCTGGGCTCTTTTGGGGCCTAAAGCCTTTGCTGAGTCTTGCACTTTTTTTCTCCACTGAAAGTCCACTGCTCCCAGCCCACCTTAAAGTTTACCTTGTATTCATTTTTCAAAATCACTGCAAATGCCAATCTTTTGTGGAAACCTTCACTGACTACTCAAATGATAACCTTGTTAACTCCTCTAATGATAGATTCTGTGACTTATTGTTGTTATTTAGCAGGTAATGAGGGTATATGAGTCTATAGTTCTGAAAAGTAATCCAGACTGGAAATATGAAAATGGAGCCATTAGTATTTAAATGGTTTAAAGCCAGGAGGCTAAATAATGTCATTACACAGGAATAAGTATATACAGAAAAACAAGAGCACTGTTGTACTCCAAGTACTTATTACTACATTAGTCAATCCTTGTTTTTCAACTGTTGTATATAGTCCATTTCTATTCCTTGTTAATATCGATATATATCTGCTTCTATAACAATTCATCATATTTGTCTTGATTTTCAATATCTCTTGTCATCTTTCCTTACTTTAAAAATGTTAATATCTTTTTCCTGGCCAGTGTGACTGAATTGTTTGGAATGTCGTCCCATGACCTGAAAGGTCATGGTTTCAATTTCCGGTCAGGTCACATGCTCAGGCCCATTGGGGAGTGTTTGGGAGGCAACCAATCGTTTCTCTCTCAAATCGGTTTCTCTCCCACATCGATGTTTCTCTCCCTCTCTCTGTCTTTCCTATACCCACTCTCTAAAATCAATAAGCATCTCAGGTGAGGATAAAAGAATTAATATCCTTATTTTTAGTCTAAGAATAAAATGATTTTTCTGCATTTTTAGAACTCTTGATCTCCCTCCAACTTCTTCATACTATTAGATTTTTAAGACTGAGTATGATAGATAGGTGATATATGGCAGACAGGGAATGATAGATAGATAGGTGATAGATAAATAGATACAGATATGCATATTTTAAGACAATAACTAACGTTATTAAAGTGTATGTTCATTTTTTCTTCAGATATCTTTTGAATGTGTTTACTGCTATTTATACTTCATACACATTGTGTTCAGTGTTGTTTTCAGGTAGCAAATCTTTTGAAATCTTTTATGGCCAAGAATATCTTTTCATGCCCTTTATTTAAATAACAATTTGCTAGAATAAAATTCTAAATTCTTTGCCTTTACACTTTTGAATTACGATTTCGTCATGTTCTCTTATTCATGTTTTTCAAGCAATTGTCTACCTCCCTTGTCTTGTTCCTTTTTTCCATAATCTTCTCTTTTTCTTATAATTATTTTGTGAACTTATTTACTTTTAGGATGAATGGCTTCTCTGTCAAATAACATACATAAAGGATGGCAGGCACAGCTCTCAGTCTTGTTGACTTTAAGAGGTAGTGGAAGATGAGTTTAGATCTATCTTGGGAGAAAGACCCATGAGTTCTGTTGTTTAGCAACTTTTCCCAGAGAACCCTAAGTTTTATGGGGCACAGAGATGGGTAAAAATACCAAATCAGACTGTTGAGGAGCAATAAGTAAGGAAGAAGACATGAAAGGAACAGCGGTATTCCGACTGAAGAAAGTGTTTCAAGATAGTGGTGATAAAAAATATGAACGATAGATAGAAAAGTGGAATAAAAGAGTTTGGAGAAATTAAAGTAACACTTTATGTGCCCATGTCAGAGTTCCTCTCCAGAATGAGTCAATCATGTCAAAGTTTATTCATTTTATTTTAATTATATTTTATTAATTATGATATTACAGGAGTCCCAATTTTTCCCTCTTTGCCCCCCTCCACCCAGCATCCCCCACTCCCTCAGGCAATCCCCACATCATTGTTCATGTCCATGGGTCATGTGTAAAGTTCATTGGCTACTCTGTTTCCTATACTGTACTTTATAACCCAATGGCCATACTGTAACTAATAATTTGTACTTCTTAATCCCCTCACCTCTTCACCTATTCCCTCACATACCCTTCCCATCTGGCATTCATCCAAATGCTCTCCATATCCATGATTTTATCTCTTTCCCTCCTGTTTGATTAATATGTTATTTTTAGATTCAACTGTTGACAAATATGTATTTATTGTCACATTATTATCCATAGTTTTGATTTTCTTTTCCTTATATAAGTGCCTTTAACACTTCATATAATAACGGTTTGGTAATGATGAACCCCTTTAATTTTTTCTTGTCTGGGAAGTGGTTTATCTGCCCTTTGATTCTAAATGATAGCTTTGCCAGGTAGAGAAATCTTGGATCTAGGTCCCAGCTTTCACCACTTTGAATATTTCTTGCCAATACCTTCTAGCTTAGAAAGTTTCTTTTGGGAAATCTGCTGACAGTCTAATGGGAACTCTTTTGTAGGTAACTCTCTGCTTTTCCCTTGCTGCATTTGAGATTCTCTCTTTATCGTTAATTTTTGGCATTTTAATTATGATGTGTCCAGGAGTGGGCCACTTTCCAATCATCTTGTTTGGGACTTTGTGTACTTCCTGAGCTTGCATATCTATTTCCTTCACCAAATTAGGGAAGTTTTATTTCATTATTTTTTCAAATAGATTTCCAATTTCTTGCTCTTTCTATTTTCCTTCTGGCATGCCTATGATGCAAATGTTGGAACACTTAAAGTTTCCCAGCAGGATCCTTACACTATCCTTGTTTGTGTGTGTGTGTGTGTGTGTGTGTGTGTGTGTGTGTGTTTGGATTTTTTTTCTTCTTGTTGTTCTGATAGGTGGTTGTTTTTTGTTTCCTTATGCTCCATACCATTGATTTGACTCTTGGCTTCATCCATTCTACTCTTGATTCCCTGTAAATTGTTCTTTATTTTCATTAGTGTATCCTTCATTTCTGGCTGAATCTTTTTTATACTGTTGAGGTCCTCACTAAATTCCTAAGCCTCCTTATAACCAGTGTTTTGACCTCTGCATCAGATAGATTGTTTATCTCCATTTCATTTAGTTCTTTTTCTGAAGTATTAATCTGTTATTTATTTGGGCCATATGTCTTTGTCTGCTCATTTTGGCAGCCTCCCTCTGTTTGTTTCTAAGTGATTAGGTAGAGCTGCTATGATTCCCTGTCTTGGTAATATGGCCTAATGTAGTAGGTATCATGTAGGGTCCAGTGGCACAGTCTCTCTTATCACCCAAGAAGGATATTTGAGGTGCGCCCTTCATGTGGGCGAGGTAAACCCTCCTCTTGTAGTTGAGTGTTGATTGCTGTTGACTGGTCAATGGGAGGAATTGACCCATGCAAGTGAGCTGCAAAGACTAGCTGTGACCACTGACCACCAACCTCCACCCTCTGTGGCAGATCAGCTGTGAAGGGGCAGGGGCAGGGTGATGGTACTTCGACATGGTCTGTAGCAGTCCACCAGGTATGCAGGCTCTGGGGCTTCCAGGGTTGTGTAGGCTCAGGTTAGCCCCTATCTGTGTTCTGCCTGCAACTTCCTTGCATGAGCTATAAAGCAGTCTGAGATGGTTGCTATTTGTGCTAGACTTGGACATTCCCAGGTGAAGCCAAACTATGAATCTAGTCTGGCTGTTGCTAGTGCCTGTCCTTGCACCACTTAGCAAGAGATATGGGAGCTGGGGACTCACTGAGGCTAGCTGTTGTTTATTTGATAGGATTTAGGAAGTTGTGAAGCATAAATCAAGACCACCCATTCATATGGAAAAGCCACTATTCACAGCTTAGGTGAGCCCATAACCTGGATGGGAGGGGAATCTCAAGGGATCTCCAGGGCAGGGCAAACCATGTTTGCCTGGTTAATGGAGTCGCAGATACGACATCTGCCTGCTGGCTCTGTGGCTCTGTGGGTAAGGACTCAGAAATGGGATAAAGCCTCTACCCACCTTTCTGTCTTAGTTTCTGAGAGAACACTATCCTCCAGCTCCCGCCTTGATGCAGACACTTCAATTCATCCTTATATGCTGCTGATGCCTTTCAAGCTGTTACCTGGGGCTAGAGCTCAGAGGGAATGAATCTCAGTAAGTCCATGCGTGGGTTCTTTAAAGGGAACTGCTTGGAACTGTGGAAGTTTCTTCCACCAACTCAATCTATGCTGTTTTTTGCAGCCAGAAGTTTGGGGGACTTATCTTCCTCGCATTGGAATCCTGAGCTGGGATATGTGGTTTGGGGGTGGTACTCCTTGCTCCTGAGAAATCCCTCCCAAATTTTTATCTACCACAGATGGATATAGGACCAGCCTGTTTCATGTCTCTGCCCCACCTACCAGTCTGGATGGATGGGGTTTCTTTAATTCCATAGTTGTCAGACTTCCATTCGACTTGATTTCTGATGGTCCTTAGTCATGGTTGCTCTATATTTTAGTTACAATTTTGACATATTTGTGTGAGGAGATAAGCCATGTTTCCCTATGCTGCCATCTTGACAGGAAGTCCAAACTTTATTAATTTTAATTTGTTGTCAAAATATATTTCCTATAACTTAGCATTAAAGATGCATTTATTTCTGAAGAATTTTCCAAAAGTTTTCACTTCAAAAATTCAAATTTTATAAAACAATGTTAGGCATGCTCAAAAATATATAATTTCATATTTCTTTTTGACTATAAGGTTTCTAATTAGTTTTCCATATGTTTATTGGCCATCTTCATGTCCTCCTTAGAGAAACCTCTATTCAGGTCCTTTGCTCATTTTTTGAATCAATTGTTTGGGATTACTTTGGTGTTAAGTTCTTTAAAACTTTTGGAAATTAACCTCAGATCAGATGTATCATTACTGAATATGTTCTCTCATTCAGTAGGTTGTCTGTTAATTTTCCAGATAGCTTCCTTTGTTGTATAAAAGCTTTTTAGTTGATGTAGTCCTTTTTTTGTTGTTTGTTTGTTTTGTTTTGCTTACCTTGCCCTAGGAGATATATTGGAAAAAAATATTGCTATGAGAATTGTCCAAGATTTTATTGCTTATGTCTTCTAGGATATTTAGGTTTCAAGACTTATATTTAAGTCTTTAATTCATTTGGAGTTTATTTTTGTGTATTATGTAAGGAGGTGGTCTAATTTCATTTTTTTCATCTGTCTGTCCAATTCTCCCAACACCATTTAGTGAATAGACTGTCTCTACCTAATTGTATGTTCTTCCTTCATTTGTAAAATATTAATTGGCAATAAAGGTGTGGGTTTATTTCTGGGCTACTTTGTTCCATTAATCCATATGCCTGTTTTTATGCCAGTATCATAATATTTTGTTTACTATGGACTTGTAGTACAGTTTGTTATCAGGTAGTGAGATACCTCCAACTTTGTTCTTCTTTCTCAATAGAAAGAAGAAATTGTGTTGATTTATTCATTACTTTTGGCAATATGGATCTTTTAATATTAATTTTTCTTATCTATGAATATGGTATATGTTTCCACTTATTAGTATCTTCCTCAGTTTTTTCCACTGTACTATAATTTTCTCAGTACAGGTCTTTTACCTACTTTAGTAATTTTTTTTCTAAGTACCTTATTTTTTTGATGCAATTGTAAATGTTTTTTTTCTTTCTCTTTCTGATGTTTGTTATTGCTTTATAGAAATGCAACGAATTTCTAGATATTCATTTTGTAGTGTGCTACTTTACTGAATTTACTTATCACTTCTAGTAGTTTTTTGGTGGAGTCTTTAGGGTTTTCTACATACAGTATCATGTCATCTGCAAATAATGGCAGTTTTATTTCTTTTCCCATTTGGATGACTTTCATTTATTTTTCTTGTTTGATTGCTGTGGCTAGGAACTCCAGTACTATGTTGAATAAAAGTGGTGAAAACAGAAATCCCTGTCTTGTTCTTGATTTTAAAGGAAACACTTTTAGTTTTTCTCATTGAATATGATATTACCTGTGGGTTTGTCATATATGGACTTTTTAAAAATTGAGGTATAACCCCTCTATTCCCACTTTTCTGAGTTTTTATCATAAATGAGTGCTGGATTTTATCAAATACTTTTTTGGATCTTTTTATATAATCATGTGGTTTTTATCTTTAGTTTTGTATATGTGGTATATCATGTTTATTGATTTGTGAATATTTTACCAACCTTGCATCCCTGGAAAAAATACCACTTGATCATGGTGTATGATATTTTTAATGCATTGCTGAATTCAACTTGCTATTATTTTGTTGAGCATTTTAGTGTCTATGTTTATCAGGGATATTGGCTTATAATTTTCTTTCTTCGTAGCATCCTTATCTGGTATTGGAATTAGGATAATGCTGGCCTCATAAAATGAGCTTGGGGGTCTTCCCTCCTCTTGAACTTTTCGGAATAGTTTGTGAATAATAGTTATTTCTTCTTTGAATATTTAGTAAAATCCACCTGTGAAGCCTTCTAGTCCAGAACTTTTGTTTGCTGGGACTTTCTTGATTTTTGCTTTGAGTTCATTAACTGTAATTGTTCTAGTCAGGTTTTCTGATTCTTTCTGATTTAGTTTCAGAAGATGGTATGTTTCTAGATATTCATCCTTTTCTCCCAGGTTTTCTGATTTGTTGGCATATAGTTGTTCATAGTATTTTCTTACAATCCTTTGTATTTCTATGTTGTCAGTTGTTACTTCTCTTTCATTTCTGATTTTATTTATTTGGGTTTTCTCTCTTTTTTCTTAATGTCTGGTTAAGGGGTTGTCAATCTTGTTTATCTTTTCAGAGAACTGGCTCTTGACTTTACTAACATTTTTATATTGCTTTTTTAATCTTTATGTCATTTATTTCCACTGTAGTGTTTGTTGTTTCTTTTCTTCTATTTACTATGAGCTTTTTATTTGTTCTTTTTCTAGTTCTTCTAGGTGTAGGCTTAGATTGTTTATTGGAGATTTTTCTTGCTTCTTGAGGTAAGCTTGTAATGCTATAAATTTCCCTCTTAAGACTGCTTTTACTGTGTCCTATAGATATGGGTTTGTTGTGCATTCATTTTCATTTGACTCAAAGTAACTTTAGATTTCTTCCTTGATCTCATAGTTATCTCATTGATTGTTATCTCATTCATTGTTTAACTTTTATATGTTTGGGTGTTTTACATTATTTTATTACATTGATTTTTAGTTATATACCATTGTGGTCAGAGATGATGCTTGATATGATTTCAATCTTCTTGAATTTATTAAGACTTTTGTGTCCTAAGTGTGGTCTATCCTAAAGAATGTTCCATGTGCACTTTAAAAATATGTATATTCTGCTCTTTTGGGATGAAATGTTCTGAAAATATAAATTAAATTAATCTGGTCCTGTGTGTCATTTAAGGTCACTCTTTCCTTGTTGATTTTTTGTCTGGAAGATTTGTCCATTGATGTCAGTGGAGTATTAAATTACCCTACTGTAACTGCATTACTCTTGATATCTCCCATTATGCCTACCAAAAATTTTTTATACACTTAGGTTCTCCTTTGTTGGGTGCATAGATGTCTGATTTTTATGGTTTTTAACAAACTGGGTAATTTGAGAAGGCAAATTGGAAAATGTGTCAGTGCTTATTTAATTGTCACTCAACTTTAATGCATGCTGATATATGCCTGTTTTGATTCTAGTTTAGCATGGCATTAGCAAATAATGTGCTTGTACATATTCATTTTTATAAATGTCCTGTTACAACTGGCTAGCAGCCATGCCAAAACAAAGATTCATTGCAAATAAGCTAATTTATTTTAGTAAGTATCTCAATGTGTGACCCCATAATCATTCAATTTGACATGTCAGTTAAAGATGCCAAATAATTCTCTCACTACAACTACTTGTTTTTTTTATGAATGAGTAGTGAGTGTGAGCAATTTTGCTCTCTATGCCCTTACCCTACAATACATTGTTATGCTTATATCTAAATCATTTAGTTGATGGGCACAGTCTATGGACAAGTGGGTGTTTGCATGTCACAAGAATGGCTCTGAAGTCATGTATTGATAGGAACACTAATTAGTTAAACATATTTCAAAGTAAATAATTTACTATAAAACTGTTGGGAACCTTCCTGCCTGGTTTCAGGGACTGTAGCCTCACCGACAGACAAGGGGGCCTCAAGGCTGAAGCTGAGCAAGGAGGCCTTGGGAAAATAGGCCACTAAGGAGACAAAACCTGTTCCCTGGGCAGAGGTGCAGCCTCTACCTCCCTCACATCACCCTACTTGGCCCCGGAGGATGGGTGGTTAGTCAATTACAGGTAAGACCCCTCGATGGCAGGGGCAACCTAAGACAGACACAGTCACATAGGGGCCATCAGGAAAGGACTTGGGGGACACAGAGAAGGTGCAAAAGACCCTCACCTCTCGGCTTTGTCATGGCCGGAGTCCTCATTCTATCCAAAAGAAGTCTCCTTATCTCTTGGCTGCTCTGCCTGCCTCATGACCAGGTCAGTGAAACATTACTAAAGGCAGGTACAATATTAAACTGGATCAGGTGGTTCCTGGGGACAATTAGGCCTGGAAAAGGAACGCATTAAATTCTACGAAACTTACTTTGCTAAGAATGCCTTTGAGTTAATGAGCACTGATGTTGGGAACCACTGTGTGTGGTTTTAGGAATTGCAGCTCCACACAGGCTAGGCCCCTGGTCTGTAAGTCTTGACTGGAAAGCCAGGAATGCTGGGAGGTGCATGGACCAATACTAACACCGAGGGTCCCCTGGGAAATATGGCCATAAACAATGCAACATAGTTACTGAAGCTTACTATGCTTCACAGTACCCTAATACGGAAAAAAAAAAAACAGGTGTTTTACTTCACTAAAAGGAGATAATTTCTGAGCCTTGAAAACTGTGCCTTAGTGAGCATCTGGCACCAACTTGTCTGACAGACCTTGATTTAAAACAAACCTCTGTATTTCTTCAATTTATTACCTATAGCTTTTTGATGTAGATTGATAGGCTTCGTATGTATGCTGTATACCCCTGCGCATATCGTTCTCAATAAAAACAACTTCTAGGGAAGGACTTGGAGCATTCTCCACTAGAGAGAATTGCCAACCCCCTTCTCCTGATCGGGAAATTGTGTTTGGTAGAGTTTCTTTCCCCATCCACGGAGACCTGGAGCGGCTCTGCGGGACAGAGCCCCTCTCTCATAAAACCATTAAAAAATGTTTTCCCTGGCTTCGTTACATCCTTTTGTCAAGAACAAGTTAAACAATCAAACAGATTCAAGGAAATTAAGTCTACAGAATGATAAATAAAAGTAGAGCGTGTATTTTTCTGATCTTACACTTTTACACAGGTCATCTCTCAATGAGTAGACTATTTAGATCAGAATATTTTACATTAGATGAGTGTGTGTGTGTGTGTTTGGGAGGGAGAGAAAGAGAGAGATAGGAAAGAGAGTTAAGAGTATAAAATATTACAAAGAACCAAAATAAATAATGCAAACTTCACTCATGTCAATCTTTTTTCTATTTTTATCAGCAAGCCATTATCAAAGCATGAATATTGAAGCATCTATTAAAGTTCCATGAGAGCATAATACTTCCCCCAAAAAACACTTATAAAGTGGTGGTTTTTCCCAAGGAGGCTGCTAAGTTTCATATAAGAGGTTCCTTAGTTTTGGTAAGAAATCTGAAAATGTATTATTAAGTGAGAATAAATGTCAACATACAATAATAACAATGTTAACTGTGTTAACCTATGCCTGACTTCTGGAAAATAAATCATTTTCTGAAGATTATTTTAACACTTAGGAGATAACAATTTTGTCATAAACATTTTTATGTTCTTTATCATTTCCTTCCTAATACTTCTCCCATTATTAGTCATAAAATAAGGTTAGTAAATATTTACAATGGTCATGTCAATATCACTATAGAAATATACTGAAGAGTTGTTTGTAAAAGCCAGAAAATCTTATCAAGTCATCAGCAGTATATAACTTATGACTCATATTAATAGTCCAAAAATTGATGCTTAGTGATGGTCATGTAGACATTTATTTTAATAAATTCCATTATACTGAAATATTTCAAATTAACTAGCTAACATAAATGACCATAATAAGCACATATTCCCAAAATAATGGCAAATTCCATAGAGATAATGTTATGTTAAATAATAATAAAAATGCCTTTTCTGTGCTTATAATGAGACAGATGTCCTATTCACTTAATTCTTAAGGCATCCTCAGTGGCTAGGTATTATTATTAATGCCTATACTATAATAAATTAATGCCTTACTATAATAAAATTAAGACAAAAGGTATTAAATAACCTACCAAACATTGCACAATTAGTGAGCAGTTGAGCCAGATTTGATTGCAGTTAGTCTGGCTCCAAAGTCCATCTCTTCAAGCCTCAATATCTTACTTTTACATAGGTCGCAGTGTGTGGCACCTCTCTGAATGCATTTCTGAGGATTTACTGACTGGATGTTTTCTTTATGTAAAATTTCAAGCACTGAAGAGTACTTTAGTTATTGAAGCAGGGATTCTACATCGGAAATAGGATAAAAGAGCACACTTAGAAACAAAGCCTTATTTTGATTTGAGAATTTGGTGAATCAGTGGGATAATCTTTATAATTATATTTCTATACTTGAGATTCTCTGATTATAATACTATTGTTTCTTTCAGAAAATGCAGAGAACTCTTTAATCTAAAAGGGTGGTCTCAGAGGCTTTTGGTACTTACAATGTTTTTCCTCAGAAAGAAATACTACATGTTTTATTCTAAAAAGGGACCATAAAATATGAATATTTAGGAGTAGCCATTTTGGTATTAGCATTTTTCAGCTTGTTTACACAAACAATTTAACTGCAAGTCAAAAGTAAGAAATCTTATTGTATGGGCATAAAGCAAGATATAATTTTCCTATCTTTCAACTCAGGAAGTATCTGGGCATTAGATAATCAGAAAAGTACTTAAATTAAGATTTAGGTAAGATATAGTGTCATGTTCCCCTTCATTTCTAAATTCATTTATTGGTCTTTAAAATAAGACAAAATTATTCTTCAGCTTGTACAACAATTTTTAATATTTATTTTTACTTTTATGCTCACATCTCTCCTTTTCAGTTGTTCCATAATTTATTGATGATGCTCAGCTCAATTCTCCCTTAGAAACAGTATATAAACAAATGAAAGTGCTGTTACTTGTACCACAACTTTTATGTTTGTTGATGCTGTCTGTACATGATACCAGTTTACCTAGTTAAAATTCACAAAGGTTTCAAGATTGTTTGCATAAGAAATCTCATCTGACTTTAATAAAATTTGATAGTTATAATCATTCAGCCATTGAACCATGTAATCATTCAACCATGTATTATTTGACTGGTCTTAAATTCTAGGAGCGAATGATGTAAGAGTGAGCAAGCACATAGAGCTCATGTTTCAGTAGAATTGTATTCTAGTAAGGGAACACAAAACTTCACAATTTAGTAGATATATGTTTATGATAAATGTTGTGTTGAAAATTAACCAATTAGACAATACAGAGTGTGGGTTGGTGATTCTATTTTAATCCATGTGGTTACCAGAACTCAATCTAATGTGGTGACATTCAATCAGACCTGAATGAAATTAAGACACTGTCCTTTTGGCAACCAGGCAGTGCAGGGCAAAAAGGGTGACCTCCTGTCGTGGGAAACAGCGTGTCCAAAGGACGGCACAGAGACCCAGGTAACAGAGCAGCATGGGGGAGGGGTGCGAAAAATAAGGAGAGTGACTTAAATTGTTTGATATGTAGATAGGCGTGTATATAATATACATAATGAAAAGCAGCCTTTCCAGGGACAGGTAAGAGGCTAACTTTGACATAATGGAATATTTAACCCGTGAAGTGATATGTCTTTCCCTCAGAAGACATATAAAATGCAAAAATATCACTATTTAAATATTTTGATGTGTTATGCAGACATTATAATTAAAGTATGACAGGGAGCAAAAGGACCAAATGATAATAGATACTTTCAATGTCTATTTAGACAAGGATAAGGCATGACTGAATATTCTGATATGGCTTCATTCGTGTACTGCAGAATAGTTTTAACTGCCCACCATGCCTTCATTTTCCTCCCTCTCAAGAGCCACCATGCATACACCAATTCATCTTTTTAAAGTTTACTTTTGGTAATATCTTTCTTTTGCAGAGTTTGTAGATAACGTTTAAAATTTAGGTATGGGTAAATGCAAACATATTTTTATAAAATGCCACTTTAATATGAGGAACCACAAAAATAATAATAGAAAGCTCTTAATTTGGTCTAAACACACTTTAAACTTTCTACCACATCATTTAATTCCTAGTAATTTAAACTTTCTACCACATCATTTAATTCCTAGTAATCTTGTGAAAATAGATTACAGTTTCCCTCCCCACCTTTTCCAGATGGGGGAGCTGACACAGATTATCCTTTTCCAAGGTGACAGAGCTGGTGAGTGATTAGGTTAAACTCAGAACCCAAGCTATCAAGCCTTAGAATCTGTGTTTCAACCATGATATGCATGTACACACACATATACACACATATATATTAACAATTCTAAATAGAGTGCTTTACAATTTTCTATCTATTTCAAAACTCATTATAAATGTCAATGTTAGTATCATTTTCAAAATGATAATTTTAATATCTCTATAATACCATATTGAGTAGTACTTCACTGTTAATTATTGGAATGAATTCAGCATTGCAAAATAATATACATTTCTTCCATGAACATGTCTGTTCTTTCAGAGCATTATTTTAAAGAGATTTTAGACAATGAGATTAGAGTGTCTAAGGATACAAGTACATTTAAGTTGCTTAATATATGTGCTATTTGCAAAACATTTTTCTGTCTGACAAATATTGTATGTAAAGCCAGATGATAATCTAAGTGCATTGCCTAGTCATTTCAGTAACATAGTACTGTATGCTAGGGCTCACTTCCAGAAGTTGGCCCAGTTCAAAGCATTTTGCCACAGGAAAACAACAGTGCAGGGAGTAGCACACGATGTCAACATTTTGGAATGAGTAAAACATTAAGAGCTTGGAGGAGAGAGTTAATAGTGTTCCAAACTGAGAATCTGATACCTCTTTTTTGATTCTTACCTTTAAAAAAAATCCACAGGCATACTACCCATTATTATATTAAATACCCTCTGTATTTTCAAACCAGCTAGATAAAAGTTTAAAGATTAATGCAACTCTGAACCACTATGCTTTAAAACACGTTATTTTTTTCTTAAAATGATTAACATAATACTCAACTGGAACTACTATATGTATTGCCAGAACTATTGTCCATCCCTCAGACTGAATATAGTGGTCTATGCATCTTGGCACAAATGTGACAAAATGTGTGCATTTCCAGAATGTCAAAGAAAGTTTGCCGTTTCAAAATTGTTAATAGTTAATGTCTAGTGACTCATGATCACTAATTTTTGTCATGATTCATTAAAATATGTGTTAAAAATTAAGAGTGTGCTGTCAGGAATTTCCAGGAGACATTTAACATATAAGCTCATGTTTTCCATAAATATTTCTATGAACTCATATGCACATTTTTACTTGTCTCCTGTGAAAGCCCATGAAATGCACTCCATTAAAGAACTATGAAAAGAAGATATTTACTGAGAGAAAGACAAAGTGATTGATGCTTAGCAGTAATGTAACACATTGAAGTGGATGGTCTTGCCTTTGAAAGGAACACTGCTTGGAATGATCTTCATTAATGTAACAGCACCCTCTATGTTCAAGAGTCTGCAATAGAAAGAAGAGTAATATTAATCTTGGACTAGTTAATGAAACCTGATTTCCCATACTAGCTTTTATACATAAGGGTAAAATTAACTTCTCAACTTGTTTATCAGTCAATTTTATAGTCCACCTTCATAAAGACAAATAGATCCTGTTAAGATTTCATAAGCAAGAAAATTAAATAGAATTTTAAATCCACAGTTGTTCATTTCTTTGGAGAAAAGCCACTTACCCTAAGTGTTAGAATATTAAAATTAAAAAAAAACACTATTTTGAGGGAGAAAATAATACATTTTAATACCTACGATTAAGATTTAAAAGGCTTCAATGTAATAGAAAAATATTTAACGTAAACCATAAGCAGAAATTACAGGTTCTTTTCATAAAGCACCTTCACTCAAATTTAAAGAAAGCCTGACTGAATTATATAGAAACCTTCTTCAGGGGAGATTTTATCACAGAACTAAAACCGGAGGAACAGATAAAATGTAATACTTTGGAAACGGCTAGCCAGAAGAAAGGACTTAATTTCCACCCTTTAGTACTTATATACTAAATGTATCCATTAATTTCCCAATGTATTCAAATTATTTCACAAACTTTGCCCTTGAAGTGCTAAAGGCATAATGAAAATAATGAAAATTAAAATAAAGAAGCCCAGCTTCATCAAAAGCTTACTTAAATAAAAATAGTTTAGCTCATCAGATTGGGCAACTGTCTATGAAGCAAAAGGTTGCCAGTTTGATTCCTGGTCAGAGCATATGCCTGGGTTGTGGGCCAGGTTCTTGGTTGGGAGCCTGTGAGAGACAACTGACTGAGGTATATACATACTTATAAATACTGAATTATTTTATAGGAGATGAAACGCACAAAATGGAGGTTTTATTCTAAATTTTCCATTTATGCAACTGTGATGCAAATGTATTGCTAGGAATAAGATGAAAAGAAAGATGGATAAAAGTGGATAGGAAAGTAATGCTGGAATTTTTTATGAAGAAATTGCTTATCAAATTAGAAATGGGAGCACCCTTAGGATGTCTAAGAAATACTAAATATTTCTTTTATACACTTTAATTTTTACACAGTTCAAGACTATTAAAGCACTAAGACAATTTGAAGCATTAATTCTACTTTTTTCTCCAAAACTCTCACACATATTCTCTATGATTTATAATATAATGCTACTGAAGTTTGAATGTATGACACTTGAAATAGAAGAATAAACAGCCAAACTAAAGCAAATAAACTTTAGCAGAAAAAAGTTAAATACAAATATATTCAAATCCAACCCTGTGACTTCCATCAAATGCTAATAAACCATAATAGGATTAGTGAAACATTAAACAGAGTCATGTGAAAAGTTGTCAAGGGGCTTACATATTGAATTTATTCTGAAATCCATTTCTGTCTCATCTACATAGAAAGCTGGAAACTTTTAAATCTCCAATTTTTTTTTTTAGGAGAACAAATTGCTGAAAACAGGGAGTATGTATAAAGAGCCCATATTTTTTGTTTTATGAATATGGTGGAAGAATAAACTGTTTCACAAATTATAATTGTAATCTACCTTTAATATTTAGGAAATTATTAAATTATTGAATATATTCGCTTTTCTAAAAACCAAGAATGTAACTGAGAGCATGAACTTTATAAACTTAATACTACTTTAAAAACGTTAAAAAATGGAGCAAATGTATTTCATTTTTTTAAAAGATGGGGCAGAAAATCAAACAACTGCTTTTTAACATATTTGTTTTAAATAATGTGAGGGGGAGGCAATAATTATATGTAATATATGCAGCAAAAATGCCTGTACATGAACCAATTGCATGGTACAAAAAATAAACGCATGAATAGTTATTAAAGTTGGTTATCAATTTGGGAAGAGACCATCTTATAAATATTTGAGTAGATTAATATATATTAGTAGATATTTTGGGGAGAGACATACTAAACAGTCATCACCACGCTATGAACTATTTAATAGAATGCGACTATACCCCTACAATGCTGAAAAGAAAAATGTCCAGAAAGTCAAGATTTATTATCTAGACAGTAGTACTTAATTGTGAATTTTTTACAATTAGGAAAAAGGACCCAAAGTCATTAAGTTCGGTTCCAATTAATAGGTTAAGCAAATGTTGGGCACACGTTATTACTATTATTATTATTAATATTATTATTATTATTATTACATTTATTTTTAAAGGGGCTCTCTAATTCTTTATCTCCACTGGGGTCACGACTCTCCAGATCTCAGCCTCTGGCGACAGCCTCCTGGAACTAGATCATGAACATGGTGCAACCGGGGCAAAGCCGCTGAGCGTAAGCATTACCTCCATGATGCACTTTAAAATCAAGAACGCTTGTAATCGATGATCTGGCAAAGCAGCTAATTTAGAGTCAAGGTTAAATTAGCAGTTGAAAACTGTAAATAGTGTGATGAGGATATACAGTATCGGTCCTCTAATTCATCCTAACTTTACATAAGGGAGTTGGGGTCTCAATGCCTCCTCCATCCAATGTACCCCAATCTTTGTAACCAACGACTTCCTTGTTGCTAGATTCTGAGCCCTTCGTGCAGGAACCAACCCCGTTTGCTTCCTACTCCAGCTCTCTCTATGCAGTCTTTTCTTGTTACAATTTATTATTTATGTTGCAGCAGAATGACCTTTCAAACCCATCAATCCAGATAATAAGCTCCATGAGGGAAAGGACCCTGACAGTGACAAATTCATTACAGTCTGTAGCTCCTCTACTAGGAGTCAGCACCTGGCACACAATGCACATAGCAAGCCTTTAATGATAACTGTTGAAAGAGAAGATAAGAAAAAAAAAAGCAACTACTCATTTCATTTCCCTCAGTGGCACCACATAAATTTGAACTTTATTAATGTGACCTAGAAGGCATTGTACACACAAACTCATGCCTCTTAAAACTTTGTGTCCATGTGCTCTTTCCCCACACAGTGGACTCTATTATCCAAGAACAGCACCTCAACAAAAAAGCAAGTTCTCCTTCATGTATAATCTTTTTCACTTGCTTTTTCTAATCGGGAATGTTCTCACACTCTTTTTTTTCCCCTAAACTGCCTTTCCCAAGTATACTACCTACACAGCTGTTTTAACCTCAGCTCTCCTATAGCAACTCAAATCCCTCTCTCAAAGCTCCCAAAATACCAAGGTCAAAACTCAGGTTCAATTTGTCCTAGGGTACAATGCCAAGTACAAGATGTGCCCTCAATAAATGTGTACTGAAAAGAAGAAAAAATAAATGACAATTAACTGGTAATAGGTCATTTTAAGGTTGTTCAGTCTGTTTGTAGGTTAAGTCAATTCCCTTTTGCGCTTGTTTTGTAAATGTGACTATGGGCTTCATGACTAAAGTTTACACAACCCAGTCTTTCTAACAAAGTTTCCAAGATAAAACTGTCCTTCAGGAAAATAATGATCATATCTTGTTCATATTCAATAATCCTCTGGTACAAACACTGTGCAAACATTTAGACACGGATATTCACAGTAATTGTGAATACATTTAATAAACAAAATAGTACCAATTGACAATGTGGCAGAATAGAACAAACATAGAATGCCAGTTAGGCACCCACTTGTACTGGAGTCTTAGGCTTACCAATTCAATTTTTCTGACCTTGAGTTTGTCACCTAATATTTCTGAGGATAACTTTCTTCACATATAAAATAGAGATTAAAGTACCTTAAGGTATGGTCAAAAGTATTATACAGGACATGAAAGGTTGGAGGTGTTAAAAAAACAGTAATATTATTGAAGGTCCTTGTGTTAAGATCTATATCATAGAATGTTTTATATTAGTAGACAGAGTTGTTAATGAGTAAGAGAAAGTACCACTCAAAAATACCATAGGAGATATCTTTATAAGCCTGTTGTTTTCTCATTTAAGAAGATAATTAAGATTTGACCATGACTAATTACCTTAGAGATAGGTTTCTTGCCTCTATTGCAAATTAATTTGTGTCACATAAAGTGTACTAAAACATGCATTAAATTAAGTATTCAGAGTCTGGTAATCAATTCATCTTTTAAAAAAATTAAACACTTGTAATTGTATCATTGATGCCTTTTATAGTTTTAATAAAATTTTGTCAGCTGTTATGTAAGATTTTTGATAGACTCTTCAAACTTTTAACCCTTAATTTTTTATCCAACTGGATTTAGAGTTAAATATCTATAGTGAGTCTACAAGACTAAAACAGCCTCAAATTATTTATAGTGTTTGGTTTAGTAGGTTAGTTGGAATTATTTCTGAAATTTTTCTTATGTGTCAGGCATAATTCTAGGCACTAAGCATATAACAGTGAAAAAAATGGAAAAAATATCTCCACTCTCACAACTGAAAACATCACCAATTTATCATCTCAGTTCTGTAGGTCAGAAGTCTGACTGCTGTAGGCTGGCTTCTCTGCTTAGTTTCTCACAAGGATCAGAAAAATCAAGATGTTGTCAGAGGTAGGTTCTCATCTGGAGTCTCTGGGAAAGAATCTGCTTCTAAGATCATTTATGTTGTTACCCGAATTCATTTCCTTGCAGCTGTAGGACTAATGTTCTTATTTCCTTACTAGCTGTCAGAAAAGCATCAATCTTTGCTCCTTGTGGCTGTTCCTTGCACATGACCCATTTCATCTCCAAAACCAGCGATGACACATCAAATTCTTTTCTTAATTTGAATACCTCTCTTTTTATTTTTTCCTCTCCACTATCAGCCAGAGGAAACTCAGTAGAGTTTAAAGGGCTTCTCTGATTGGTCAGTTCCACCTGGATGGATGGATAATCTCTGTTATTTTAAAGTCAACTTTTTTGGGATTGTTATTACATCTGCAAAATCACTTCACAGCAGTACTTATATTAGTGTTTGATTAAATAAACAGACAGGAAACCTGAGAAGAGGGCATCTTTCTAATTCTCCCTACCACAACAGGGAACACCAATACTTAAAGAAAAAAAAAAGTGAAATACATATATATTAGATATTGATAAGGGCTATGGAAAAAATAAAGCAAGTAGGGTAAAAAAAATGCTCATGTGGAAACATATTACAAGCTCATGGTCTATAGTCTGAAACATAAGACATACCCAGGAAGACCCAAGCTTCTGGAGTTGATAGACTAAAAGGGACATTGAGAATCTCCCTGGAGCTTAAAGCAGAAAGTAGTGGGATGAAACTGAATATGACAGAGGGGAAGAAAAAACAAGAGATCTTGCAGGAGCATTTAGTGTTTGATGACTCCACTCTTAACTCTTGTCAGCGGTTATTCATAGGCCAAAGGAGGAAGGGACAGCTTGTAAACTAAGCTATACCAATTAAAGAAAAGTACAAATAGATGCTGTATCCATCCTCAACTGCCTCTTCTCCCCATAAACCTTAATGTGGTGTTACTCCAATGTATGTTCTTATTCAGAGCTCTAAAACAAACGAACAAAAAAATCCCTATTTTCCAAACTATATTAGGACTAACAAAAAAGATAAAACTCTATGAAAGCATGACATGAAAGATAAATCATCTAAACTAAAACATTTTAAAAAAGATTTTATTTATGTTTTGGATAGGAGGAAAAGGAGGGAGAAAGAGGGAGAGAAACATTGTTTCTTGTACACCTCCAAGTAGGGAACTGGCTCACAATCCAGGCATGTGCCCTGACCAGGGATCGAACTGGTGATCTTGCAGTTCCCAGTCTGGCACTGAACCACTGAGCCACACCAGCCAGGGCTAAGCACAAACTCTGACATCAGTTTACTCAGATATATGTTTCCCAAGCTAAAACACAGACCCATTGATCTAATAATAACTCTATAGAGCCATATATTTTAAAGGTAAAATCCACTGAACTGCCCAAAATCTATTAATCCATATGTATATCATCCGATGACTAATTCCAGCAGCCAAAGTGCTATATATAACTTTCCCCCACTTCCCATTTTAAGAATATTTATGTTGCCTCATGTTTTGTATTTTCCTTTGTTTCATGTAGCAAGCTAGTAAACCTGACTCTAGATTGTTACTGATAATCTTAAACTGGTGAAGTTTAGCAAGCATAGTCCTCAGCAAGATTTGACCAAGTCCCTCGCTGATAGACAGGAAACTCGCCTCTATGATTGTGTGCACAGCTGAGATACTGGGACCCTTTCCCTGCTGAGGCCACCCTGCCTATGAGTGTTAAGTAAGTTTCATGCTTAATCTGAGCTTCAACTATTTCATAAAGTCCATAGCATTAAGTTTTCCTCTCTGTCTTGAGAAAAGTCCCCTAGACTTTTTGGTCATTGGTTAATTTGTACATGCTTTTCTTTGTGAGAATCTTCGAAAGCGTTCATTTACCACTAACCATATGTCTGTCATCTATAAGGCTTAACGTCTGTAACAAGGTAAAGCAAATGCCTTTACGCAAAAGGCCAGGCGGTTAATATTCTAGGCTCCGTGGGTCAGGCATTCTTTGCTATAAATATTCAAATCTATATTGTAGCATGAAAACAGCCATAGGAAATATGAAATGCACACACAAGCCTGAGTTTCAATAAAATTTTATATACAAACTTTATATAAAACTTTATATAAATCCAGATATTGATCTGGATTTAGCCTGCTGGCTGCGGCTTGCTGACCCCTAATTCATAAAATGAAGTTCAAAGTTCAGGAGACAGATGCTGGTCAGAAAATTTGGCCTCGCAAGTGGATCAGAAGCTGACAGTTTCAAAATGCCATGTCAAATGTTACATCACCTCACCTTTTCAGAACCTAATAAGGACATTCCTTATTAGTGTCTTTGTGTTCAGTTTATGGGACAATGCCCAACTAAGTGAGCCACACTGGCCAGGGCAGGGGTTTAAAATTCATGTTTTAAAAGTTAAGTTAATATTTCTGATAATAGAAAGATCTTTTTTAGAAATTAGAGTGACTAATATTGGTTTTAAAACAACTTTATGTCTGCTAATTTTATCATAGTGTAAACAATATTCTATCATGTATAAGACTAAGAATTATATGAATTTTTACATGTCTTAGATATTAACCCCTTATTAGAGTAGGCCACTATCTTACTGAATTACTGAATAGAAGACTAAACACACTTTGATAGGATATATGAGAGGTGTTGGCCTTTTCATCAGAATTGACTTAGTTAAGGGTCATCAGAAAAAGACTGCCACAGTGGAATCACTACACATCATCCACAAGATTAAAGAAAAGTGAATGGTTCTCACTGCTGATGGACTCATAAAAAAGTGGTTAAAATGAAGCCACTTATGTACTTCACTGAAGAAGATGAAAAGTTTATGGCGGACCAAACTGATGGGATTTTAATAGTTTTAGAAGAAGCCATGGGAGTCAAAACTAAAAGTGTGACCTGAGAATACCCCATGCAGAACACAGATGCCTAACAGAGCACATTTAAAATTGCTCAGTGATGGCACCACTGACTCCAGAGAAAATCCCAGCAGAAACAGGAATGGATTTTGCACAGGTAAATAATCACTGCGTAGTAAGAGGCTGAAAGAATAAAAAATTAGCATTTTAAAGCAAGATAAATGTCCAGAGTTATGGCAAATGAATGAATGTGTCTGTTATGTTAATAGTGCTCTTGTACTATATAAAGTTAGAATTATCATTCCATTTAGATTTGTGAATAAAAAAGAAAATGAGTAATAAGAATAATTCAAGTGATGCTCAAACTATGTCAAGATTATTAGTTTAAACTCTAGCCTATTAATTTCTTACTTAAGATCTCTGAACATAGTTCTATAAATTTAACCTTAAAATTTCATATCATGTTGGTAGTTTTACTTTTTATGTTTTAATGTTTGAAATTAGGAAGCAAGTAGAACACATCCCTTAAATTTAAAGACTTGGTGCCTTAAACTATGAATTCTATAATAATTTCAATATGTATATTTATAAACTATAATAAAAGAAAACCTGATATAAATAAAAAAATATCTGAGAGTCTATTTGGTTCTTTAATTTAGGACAAATGAACAAGCAAAACAAACCTGACAAATCCAAAAGCACTTCCCTACAACACTGAACACCAAAAAAACCAAACAACCCAATTAAAAAATGGGGAAAGGACCTGAATAGACACTTCTCCAGATGACATACAGAGGGCCTGTAGACATATGAAAAGATGCTCAACATCACTAATTATCAGAGAAATGGAAATTAAAACTACAATGAAATATTTCACACCTGTCAGAATGGCTATCATCAATAAATCAACAAACAAGTGCTAAGGAGGATGTGGAGAAAGGGGAACCCTTTTGCACTGTTGGTGGGAATGCAGATTGGTACAGCCACTGTGGAAAGTGGTATGGAGATACCTCAAAAAATTAAAAATGCATCTGCCTTTTGACCCAGTGATCCCACTTCTACAAATATATCTGAAAGAATCTGAAATACTAATTCAAAAAGAATATAGACACCCTTATGTTCATTGCAGCGTTATTTACAATCACCAAGATCCAGAGGCAGCCCAAGTGTCCATCACTAGATGAGTGGAGAAAAAAACTATAGGTCATTTACACACTGGAATTCTACTTGACTGTAAAAAAAGAAAGTTTTACCATTTGCAATAGTAAGGATGGACTGGGAGAACATTATGCTAAGTGAAGTAAGCCAGTCAGTCAGAGAAAGACAAATACCATATGACTTCACTCGTATGTGGAATCTAATGAATAAACTGAACTAACAAAGAAAATGGGACAAACTCATAGATGGAGAGCAAGATAGGGTGAGGTGAGTTAAGGGGTGGAGGGATTGAGCAAAAAGGAAAAAGGACTCATGGACAAGGACAATAGTGTGGTGGTTGCAAAGGGGGGAGGGGGTATAAGGGGACTAAACAGTAATGGAAATAATACAATAAAAAAAATCACATAAAAAAGCATTTAAGTCCCATATTTTTCTTAACCACTTACTGCTTGTGGGTGGTTTGGAAAACCAGGCATAGCATCTATCCTGCAATTTTAAAGTCAAATGTAGAGCCTTAGCTGCTGTGGTTCAGTTGGGTGGAGTGTCATCCTGTAACTAAGTTTGCAGGTTCCATGTCCAGGCAAGGCATATACCTCGATCGCGGGGTCCATCTCTGGTCTGGGTAAGTAATCCTCAGTCTGGGTTCCAATGGGAGGACGCCAATCAATGTTTCTCACATCAATGCTTCTTTCTCTCCTTTCCTCTCCCTCTAAAAACAATAGAAAAATGTCCTCAGGTGAGGATAAAAAAAAAAATTCAAATGTAGCTAATGCACACTATTCATACAATCAGACAAATATAATATTGAGATTATAATAAATGCTTTTAAAATATAGAAGTGATAGTGTCAGAAGACTATGTAATTAGAAATACTTGATTTTGGGAGTGTGCTAGGGGAACTTTGAAGAAATGGAATTTGAACCAGCATTTCTGGAAAGCAGAGAGAAAATGTTCTGGAAATTTATAGAGGCCCTGTGTTGGGAGGTAATATGGCACATTGAAATAACTGAAAGACTAGTGAGGGGACCAGAGCTTAGCAAGTAACTAATGCTGGATGTTAGAGATATAGGTGAGGAGATACACAGGGGCTACATCCTGTCATGGACTTAATCTTTTTTACAAAACAATAAGATAACACTCAAAATCTTTAACTGGGGGTGTTTGTAACAATAAACAATAGTAAAACTGGACAACATTTGTTATGCTTTACTATGAACCAGGGTTTGTCTTAAGGATTTTGTACTTCATTTAAGAACTATTAGTACGCTCAGATTAATCAATCAAAACTCAGAAAGGCTAAATAAATTGTTTGAGTCAGGATTTGTGTAAGCGAGACACTTGGGTGACTACTTTCAAAAAATAGCAATGTATTCTCACTTCTTAGAGCTTCTGCTTCAGTAAGTCTAGGAGTGGGACCCAAGATTTCAAATTTTAATAAGCATCATCAGTGATCTTCATACAGACTGTCCATGAACCACAACTGAACAAACATTGGGCACCTAGTATATAATAATGCTCCTTATTTCAAACATGTAGCAATGATCTGATACCTTTGAAAAGATCCCAAAATATGTATATAACTTGCTTTTTTCACTTCCAAATTTCTATATTCTGCCTACAAAGACAGGAATATATGAAAGTCAGTTGTTTGTAAGTCTCCAAAGAAATTATGCACATAAAGTTACAACAACATCACTAGAATCTTAGCAAATATTCATCAAGGAGATCAAGATGATACGCAAATTTCCTTAACTGGTAACGTCACCACTTGTAAGGTAATCATGTCAGAAGTGTTCAACTTCCTTATTTTTATGACATAGAAATTCATCTAAATGCTGAATGCAAACAGAAAAGTGGTTGTTGGCATGGGGTGAGTGTGGGGTTGGGATTGATAGGGAAGGGAAGTGAGCAAACTTTTGGTAATGTAAATTTTAAGAAAGATTTTAGTTACATCATATACACATTTGAACTCAGTGAACTTAACTCTTAAGATTTGTACATATCACTCTATAGCTTAGTGAAACTAATCAATCAATCGGCAGATACACATGAATGCCTTTGACATAATGCCCTACTTCTTGCCCCATCCTTAGACCATCCATCAGCTCTAGTCAGTTTTCCTGGCGTTCTCTATCCCTGTGACCTTCCCGAGAAGATGTCCTTAGACATATAGCAATTCTAGAAATCCTCTGCCCTTAGTCAAACTTGTATGTGTTACCACAACACGTCATTTCAATTTACATGATTTAAGTAGGACTGGGTAACAAAGAAATACTAAGACATTATGCAGTTGAGATAGATTCTCATTCATTCTTCAACTGAGCTTATAATTGTTTAAGAACTGTGGGAGCATCAGGAAAAGATAGAATGACAACTCAGCAGAAAGGATCTCAGGCTAAGAATGAGCAGTGTCAGGGAGAGTGAATAAAGTCAACAGTGAGCAGGAATTTTTGACCAGTTCTGCTGTTTTTGAGGTAGGAAATAATTGCATATAAATTAGCTTCTCCCCAGAAAAATTTCAAGTCAGTTCTATTACAGAATACAGCCTGAGAGGGCTCAGCTGAGGAAAACCAAAGCCCTATAAAGCATGAACTGAGTCACTGAAGGAAAATGTGCTCAATATAAAGAGAAACACAAATTATGACCATATTATATACAATTTAACTGCTTAAATATCAACTTTTCATCCTATTTTTTTCAAAATCTTCACTTTATTACTTAATAAATATAAAATAGGAAATGAATGCTCTGCATGTTATTTATTTAAAGGTCATATAAAATACATGATGATGTAAAAAAATACGTAACTATAAAATTATTGAGTTAATGAAAACTTTAGTTCAAGAAACCCAAAGAATTCAGTTTTAAATTATTTTTGTTTAATTACTATTGGAAGGAAAATACTATTTGAATTTACAAATGTCAAAATCACAACAGAATACAGTAGATGACAGTACAGAACACTCAATTCTACTAACTTTATGCAGGTTTCCTTCCTTGTAATCAGTGCTGGCTACTTAATCTAGTGACTTCATAAATAATGACAAGGAATAATAATATTTTTAAAAAATAAGTCCACATATATTTATCAACCTTTTATTTGTTCTTAAAGAATGGATATTCATTTTCATGAAAGATAATGTAAGCCTCCAAGGAAAATAAACAGTGAGTATGACTAGAATCCACATGTACAAATGAACAAGGATGTCATAGCCAGAATTTTGAGGTTTTGTTAATGGATAAAATACTTATGAATTGAGGAGTACAGGCCATGACAAAAAGCATGAAATTATGAAAACAAAATTTCTACATGTTTGGTATAAATGATATTATAATAATGCACATTTTCAATTGGTAAGCAAATATGGTGCCTAATACAGAAGATAAACACATCAAAAGATGAATAAAAGAGCTAAATAAAACAGGATGTAACTCTATAAAAACACTTGATTAAAGGGAAACTGTATAACAGGGTAAATGAGAACTTCACAAAAATTAAATTTAAAGTATATATTTCACTAATATGAAATATAAATTACGTGAAAAATAAGCAGTATACATACATAATAAAGGGAAGCAGCCCCAACTAGTATGGTCCAGTGGATTGAGTGCTGGCCTGTGAACCAAAGGGTTGTTGGTTCAATTCCCAGTCAAGGAACATGCCTTGGTTGCAGGCAGGTCCCTAGTACAGGGCGCATGAGAGGCAACCACACATTGATGTTTCTCTCTCTTTCTCCCTCCCTCCCCCTCTCTAAAAATAAATAAAATCTTAAAAAAAGAGAGAAGTAAAAAATAATATGTAAGAAAACACCCCAAATATATGCATTACATTCACAAAAAATCAAGAAAGGGTGAATAAAGAATGATGATTTAAAAGTTTCCTCCTTATCATTAACAAAGAACCTCCAATGACACTTTTTTAAATTCTGCTAAAAAAGCTGCTAAAAAGTATCCTGAGATGTTACATTAATTTTCCCTCCTTCAATATTGCATGAGTATTTCAGAGTCCTTTACTTCATAGAATTCTTACTTCACATGAGCAAAGTGGTCACATGGCCCACAAAGTTGTTGTTTTGTTGTAGCCACTGTATAGAAGCAGAATAGATCCCCACCCAAAATTTGGTTAATGTCATGTCCAGACCAATATGATGCGCACATATACCAAGAGGGTGTGAAAAGTTTTCTGCTTACACAAGGCAGCTTTGGGAAATAGAAAAGGCAGGCAGTAAGTTGTTTTGAAAATTGTTTAAGAAATCAGGAAAAGGAAATTGGCCTGCTGTTTTTATAAGGACTAGGCGGTGGGCCAAGGTGAGGGTTCCTGTGCAGGTGCACCGTCGAATGTCCAGACAGAGCTAGAGGGAGTCGCACTGGGCGTTCTCAACGGCCTGCTCGGAGGCGGGGCAACATAGACGACGGATGGGCGGGGCTTCAAAGCTGCCCGTGATCAAACATCAAAAATGGAGTCAAACTATTACGTTAATAATGAGTAAATTTGTTTGAGTAATTAACATCTTCCAGGCCTCATGATAAACTCTTCATATCTTTTTTTTTCTTATTTCAGCACCTCTAAAACCCTATTTTTTTATTTTACATATGAAAAAACTAATTTTACAATTTTTCAAAGTGACCTGAGGGAATTTAACTCAGTTTTATATGATATGGGATGTTGCTTTCTTTTGTCCCACATTTATATTGAAGTTTTCAGCAAGTACTCAATGCAAAATGACAGAAGTCTTGCTCTGGAGAAGAGTGGATATTACCATTTTAAGTGTTCATGTATGTGTAATTGTTACCGAACAAAAGGACCCGTGGCGGGTGGCCAGATGCTGTTACCGAAACAACGACATCCTCCGTCCCCGGACCCCTAGGTTGTGGGACCTTTGCCCGCCGCCCTTGGAATTATGGCTCTGAATGGCAGAGTTTGGTGAAAAGGAAAAGGAACTATTTCAAAAGTTATACAGGTTTGATTAATGGCTAAATGTCACCCTTGAACCTCAAAATCCCTTCAAAACAACCACCAGCACACACACCGTCCTGCCTTCCCCACTTTGCCCAGTTAGGCCAGTCAGGCCAGTCAGGGGTACCGTCCTTCAGAAGAAAGAATGAACAGAAGTCCCGGGCTCGGCTAGGCAGGCCTCTCGCGGGTCTCAGCACCATCCGCTGCGTCGCCAGGATCTCCAGCTCTTAATCCATAACCAGGTGGCACCTTCTCCCGGCCCACTAGCAAGAGTCCTTTCTCCCCTCTTTCTTCCCGCGTGGTCTTTACACTGTTCCCCAGAGTCTGAGTCCCTTTGTCTCTCCTGCAGGCCCCCGTCTCTCCTCTCCCAATTACCTTCCGTATAAAGTCTTTGAAACCTTTATGATTAGCTTTGGAGATATGTAAAATAACCCTCTTTGCATAAGAGGAATGAAGCTATCCTGTTATTGACAAGCAAAATGACTCTCAATGGCCCTGCTCAAGGCTCCCATCCCCTGTGGCAGCCTGCCCTGGGATGGGGAGAATACTTTTTTCTTGGACACCCCAATCTCTGGACCCCGTTACAAATATCCTTTGGGGGGGCCCTGGCTGTGCCCGGTTACATAATGATACAGCTCGTGATAGTGATATTAACTAACATTTCCTGAGTATTTGATATATATTCAGGTATTGTTCTGTTTCTTGCAGGGATTTCTGATTCAATCAACAACAAATCTATGAGGGAAATAGTTCATAATCCTCATTTTACAAATGGTAAAACTGTAGCATTGATGGTTAGGTAAGTTGGTAAGATATAGAATTAGAATTATGGAACACAGAGAGTAATATTCCAGCATACAAAATTCCAACCACATTCTTATGTTACTTCTTGGCAGGCATTTCAAAAGATTCTACGCTGCTTTCTTTTGCGGGGTGGGTGTCATACAAACAAGATTTGCTTCAGTCCATGTGCCTCTAAGTGGCAACATTATATTTCACCCCTCTCTTTAGTGCCATCTCCTTAACTTCAAACCTCAAGTACAGGTTAAATGTGCAAGAAAGATACAATCTCAGTAAAAATGACTAAAAGTTAAATTTCTGTACAATAAAACTAAAGAATATAAAGCTATAATAAAGTAACCAAAGTAAATGTCTTTCCACTTAAAAATGAGAGAACACTCTAAAGGTCAGAGTATTTTATTTCTTTGCTCTAATTCAGGGAATTCAATTTCTGATACATCCTCACAGCATAGACTTTTAACAGGTAGAAGAAAGGAAATAGTACACATGCTTTTTTTCCTGACAATGTGTAAGCAGTCAGGAAAGGTTAATTAACTCTTAGTGCTACCAATTGAATCCCTTTCCTTAGCATATTTTGCTTGGAAATAATTGCTAGATAATTCCATTATTTCATATATTAGTAAAAAGGTAAATATAAGTACATGGTGGGGCAAAAGTAGGTTTACAGTTGTTTGTATGGGAAATAATATAATAATTAATAAATGGTAATGTAAGAACAAACTCTTGTGTACTCACAACTGTAAACCTACTTTTGCCCCAGCCTGTATATCCATATTTCCTTTGTGGAACATTTATTTTTATTTTCTCTTTACATGTTTACCTGAACTATGTGTGTAAAATAGTTTTAATTTCGCAGACATCATTTTTCAGTAAAGTTTGTGAAAGTTTCTGTTCTTCTTATGCCTTTAATTCCTATGATCTGTGCATAGTCTTTCTTCCTTCCTTCGTTTTTTCGCTCCCTTCACCCCCCTCTTCTCTTCCCCCTTCTTTCCTTCATCCTCCTCTTATTTCTTGTCCATCTTCTTCTACTCTTGCTCTCCTTCTCCCCTATCTCCCTCTCTCTTTCTCTTTCTTTTGTTCTTCTTCTTTTCCCGTGAGAAAACAGTTTTTAAATAAAATATTTTGCTCACAGCTCCAATGTATCTAATGAACAAATTAACACTTCTGTTAACTAGTTGGTGGGGATGGGGCTGGTGTCTAAGGTATCGATAATCTAGTTAAAACATGTATTTTAAATGGTTTTGGTTGCTACACAAAGTTGTCATGAAGATCAAACTGTAGAATAGCAGGGGAGATGAGATATATTAGGAGTCAGTCAAGCCAATTCTCCATCCAATGATTGGATTCTATATGAACACAATTTTAGATTCAGGTCATAGCAATTTGAAAAGCTCTAATTTCAATAAAATTATTTTTATATCATCAAGAATTTTTTGAAAATCTTCAATATAAGGCTCTACATGTACAAAATATTACTTCATTATTCCAGGTATCATGGTAGATAAAAAGTGAACAAGATATAATTCCTGTGGTCTAGAAGCTTATGTTTTTTTGCGGGGGGGGGGTTGGGGAGGAAGCATACAAACATACAAACAACTAAAGGGCAAATAGGACATAATTTGTACCACAAGAGGATAAAATTTATTCTGAGTATTCAAAAACATATTTCAAATCCAAACCAGAACTGATCCTATAAAACTGAGGTGGACATTAGATACTAAAAAGGTTCTTCAAAAATTGAAATGCCTAGAGGTAAAAGACATGATTTCAGTAAAAGTATGGATACGAGGAATGGTAAGATATTTGAGTAATAATGGGCTCAATATCTGTATGCCCAAATTGGGACATGTTAGGAAATAAGATATAAGGCATTCACTTTAAGTCAGAATTAATCATTTTCAGTGCAGATGTAATACCACAGGCATTACAGAAACATAAAGGTGAGTTCAAATAACAGTCTAGCTGATTGCTATGTAACATTGACGAAATGTTACCACTACTTTGCTCTTCTAAAAATAAGGTGTAGGCTATGATTAACCCCTGAGAAACTAGGAAATTAGTATGAGCAAACTAAATATTAATTATTCCCACCAACTTTATGATTGATTAATAATGACATTAATTATTGTCAGTAATATCCTGTCTTTGAGTAGATGAAAATTGAGTGGAGTAACAGGTTTTATTTTCTGTGTTCATTTTTGTCTACATAACTAACATTAATTTTATTTTTAAAGGTTCATGAAACACTAGCAGCTAATTCCTCTTTCAATTTGTCTGAGAAGCATTTATCAGAATAATGATGAGAGTTTTAACTCAACATCTGTCAAACCAAACCATTACTGTAATAACCCTGCAAAGGCTTATAACCTAACTTTCATTTATATTCTTAATCATGTCTTCAAAAGTTAAATTTATTAATAATGTTAATTTAATGTTTTTTTAAGTAACAAAATATTTATTTTTACCAGTTTAAGTCTTTAAAAAATACATGTTTTACTGTCATTTTTTGTTTGCTTTTTCCATCACCATCTATCCCCCCATTCCGTCTTCCACTTCTGCCCCCTGTAATCACCACACTGTTATCTTTGCCTATAAGTTCTTTCTCTTTCTTTTCTTTTTTGCTCAGTTCCTCTACCTCTCAGCCCCCCACACCAGGGTTGTCAGCCTGCTCTCTTATCTATGAGTCAGTCACTATTCTGCTTGTTAGTTCAGTTTGTTCATTAAATTCCCCATATGAGTGAAATCATGTGGCGCTTGTCTTTTCTCTGACTGGCTTATTTCACCTAGCATAATTCTCTCCAAGTCCATCTGTTAAATTTATCAATAATATTAATTTTTATTTGTAATAAAGTTAAAGTTCTTTAAAGTTGCATGTAATGGCGAAAGTCATCAAAGGGTTCTATAATTGCAAGTGGCAGTGTTACAATTCAAATAAGACTATAAATTAATTTTATGAATATGTACTGAGTATAAAGAATGGACCATGAGCTGTGTGAAGTATTCGAAGTTGAGAAATAAAGGAGGTACTCTTTATCAAGGAAGATCTCAGAGACAATAAACTGGAAATCAGAATTCAGGTCTTAACAGTAGTATCAATATGTGATATAGAAAAGGCATAAACAGCTATAATTAGGTTTTCTAGGCAAGATAATGCCTGGATTTTTATCATATTACAATGTTGTGCTTTTCAGATGAGATAATGATAGTATTAAGCTTTCTAATAATTTTATTTCGATCTAGAGTAAGGAACTAAACAGATGCAGGTGATACAACTGCTCTCACCTCCCCCCATCTATCATTTTTCTCCTATTCTATAAAGATGACCCAATGAGGAAAACTATGTTCTCATGTTTAGGAAAGGAATTCATGCTTGGAAGTTGATGCACATGCAATGACCCTTTCTCCATACATACTTTTTTATTCTTTTTTAATCTTTTTTATTCAAGCTTAAGGCACTCTTAAAACATTTGTACCATTGGTTCTAATTTCAACTCACCTATTAGAAAGTATTTACAAAGGCAATTAGTTAATTGGTGTATTGATTGATGTGGGGAATTCAGAGCTGAAAAAACATGGTCCATGGTTCACAGTATAATTTATAGGAATGTCTCCAGCAAGGAACTGGAAAGAATACAATATTCTACAATGAAAAGAAGATGTTCTGTGATATGTTTAAACATAAGGGATGGTTTATTTCAAATGGGCTCTTGAAAAAATTGTCATGGAGAAGCAGATCTTGAAATAGAATTTACACAGGTAGAAATCGGCTATACACACAATATGAACAAAGATATAAATATTAAGATCTTATTAATAGAAATATAACATAAGAAAACTATAAATAGAAAAACTTTAGCAATGGTACTTTAATTTAATCATGATATGTATTTCCACCTAATATATATCTATAATTGTATAGGTAAAAGAAAAATATATAGTCACACAAATACACACACACATACGTATGGATATACACACACACACATTTATATATACACATCAATGCTTATAATATTGAGTGTTAACAAAAATATAAGCCAAAATGTAAAACACCTTCTTAAATACAATCACAACAGCAAAAACAACTTTTATTCTGTAAGTAGGAATAAGTTAAATATAGAGTAGATATTAGACATGGGACTTAATAAACAGCTATATTTGAATATATTTTATTATTTGTTTCTGATACACTAATTTTTCTTGCAGCATGCAAGTATGCAGCATACAAGATTATCTAATAACAAGGCTTTCTGTGGGTGTGGTTCTTATTAGTGATATTAAACTATCAGGGTACTAAAATACACTTGTTTCTAATATATCTATAATTATAGTTGAAGAAAAATGGCATTACAGACTGCATAGTACTCCTTCCAATCTTACAGATCTATGTTTCACTAAAAGATCAGATTTTTCAGTCATCTGCAACAAGAATGATGGGAAAATATGATTACTAAAAATATCCCCTGAAACAGTCTACTTTCTCCATGTCATGCATGTCAAACTGTTATTTAAAATAATAATGTTATGTAGAACATAAAAAAACGACTTTAAATGAATATTTTTCATTGAGAACAACTTGACTGTCTTAAGCATGTAGGTGATATAGGCTTCTTAAAAGTTTATTCTCACCAAGAAAAACAAATCATGTTTTCCTCAAGTATCATTCAGTTTATAATATTGGTTTTATGAAAGTTAATTTTATTTCTTAGTCTGAAGTACAGATAATCTGCAGGTAATTGAAAGTTTCTAGCTATTTTACAAACAAATTGCTTAGTTTCTTGATCATATATCCAAAAAGAAAAATAAAAAGTAAAATATTTGTTTTTTTCTATTTACACAATAAATAATAAAAATTGAACAACAGAAAGATTTCAGAAGTCAAAAATTCATGTTAATAATTTCAATGTATAAACAATACCCTTGATTGTCTATTTTTGAGACATCCTATTACATGGTTAGAAAGTGGAATCCAGGTCAATTCATAATGTTTAAATGTTTATTCATTGAAATAATTAGTGATAACATTTTTAAATTTAATATATAAGTACATCAAAATATCTTAGGTAAATATGGAAAATTTTGAAGAGAAAGAGGCCTCCTTTGAGATGAAGATGATATACAGAGTGAGCAAAAGTAGGTTTACAGTTGTGAGTGCATGAAACACAGGGTTTATTCTTGTATTATTATTTATTAATTATTGTTTTATCTTCTATACAAACAACTGTAAAGCTACTTTTGCCCCACTGTGCATTTTAACCACTTTCCTCAAAGATTCTCAATTATTTGTGATGAGAAAGATAATAGGTCCATGTAATTAACAAAATAAGTCACTCTGGGAGAAGAAAGAGACAACACAAACAGAAGTTCCACTGCTCTGAGTAGAAAAAAGATGGCTATTCTGGGTCAAAGACATAACCTAACCTACCTGGTGGGCAGACTTTACTCTGAAAACGTGGTAATGTGAGTAATTCCATCATTTGTTTTTAATATCAGGAATTGAAGTCAGTTTGAACATGGAGTGCCACTTGGCTAAATGTTATCCTGAAGTGGAGCAAGTCATATTATTTCATGTCCTGAAAAACTTTTGTAGTTTTGGTCTTTTTACACTAGAGGTGGAGGAAATGGCTGAACTGGAAGGACTTCCAGCTTGTATACATGATACCAGTTCTAACTGATGCTGCAATATAAGAGCATGACCGATAATGTTACATCAGATTTCTTAAGTTTGTGTGGGTCTCAACTCTCTAAAACTTGGCTGTAGTACAAAAAGTTCAATGATTCTTTAAAGAAAGGGCTCATTCTAGAACAAGCTTCTCCTAGGAAAAACTGAGGAATGCTCTTAATTTAACTGAGTTCCTTTCTCATCATGATGCAGCAAAAAAATAGCAGTAATAGCTTTGGGGACACTATTAAGCATTACATGTACTTGGACTCTTGGACATATTAGAGGAAGTGATGTGCAATTGAAAAATGGTACTGATCACTGACTGTACTTTGAGACTTCTTGGGTAGAAGTAGAGGGTGGGGGTTTATTCTTACCTCGTCTGTGAATCAGAATATACTAGTTAGCGCTAAAACATGTTTTCTACCTAACAGGTTTCAAGGTTTCATTGTATTTGATTCTCTCTCTCCCTCTCCCCCTACAACCCCACTTCTTTCCCATCAAGCTCCCATAGGTACTAGTTGATTAATGATTTACTGGTGGATGGAAATCGTTTGATTTCTAAAAATATACATCCAAATGATATGCTTATTTCTAAGGGTCAGACATGTTTTAAGTGCAGTCATGCAAGCTGTGCAAGTATCATATTTATACTCCTTACAATTGGAAAGAAAAAGAGAATGCTTCTAAACTTCCTGATAATGCACTTAGAACCAAAGTAAGCAATAAGAGAAAACTCAAACCCTTTAATAATGTAAAATAAGACACAAGCGAACTGTTTGTTTTCTTCCAAACTTATTTTTGATTATGCACAAAGGTAGTGACACCTTTTTGTTGCACTGGTGGTTAAGTGTTTTATCCTTTTGGATAAAAATACTCATCTACAACAACGGTGTCACAGTAATGTGGAAATCTTTCTAATTGTTATGATGATCACATAACCATTGGTGTCTCAGCCTTGAATATTTTACAGGAAACATTTTTTCTCTAAACTCTCTAACAGAAAAAATGACATCTGATAACACAATGTTTCTATTGTAGCCACTTCATAAAAACAGGACATAGATCATCCTAATAAAAACCTGGTTCATATTTCAAGATACCACCAGATGCTCATGTTTACTAATATAGAGTACGGGCATTTTCTGGGAAAAGCAGAGGGGGTCCAAATCTAACCCCAAAATGAGCTCAGAGAGCAGGGAAAGAAGACTGGCTCATCTTTTACTGTGATTAAGGGGATGGGCCTGAGTGAGTTTTCCTACAAATCTTTCATATCCTGAACTTACCACTGGTGCCAAAGGAGAGAGCACCCAGGTTATCTTACAAGATGGAGCAAAGGGTGAAGGGGGAGTGGTGGGGCTTGAAAGCAGTCAGCCATCAAACGTCGAAAATGGAGTTAGACTCTTTATTACAATTCACCGAAACGTTTGATGACTAAAATGTGCCAGGTTTCATTTAACTGAATTTGAACCTCTTTAAGACAGTTTATTGTCAATGAGACCTGTAGCCCCATGCTGACAGGGGAGGTAAATGCTTCTAGGCATGTCTTGTTTAAGAGCCCCACAAGCTGTATTTTGAGAAGTAAAAGGAGTGTCCTGGTCACTGTCAATAATGTTGGGGAATATATTAGGTTAGCCAAAAAGTTCACTTTTTTGTGTGTGTGTGTAAGATGACTCTAGTGGCTCTTAGTTGCCTTTAACTTTATTCAAAAAGATTTTGTTAGATTGTACTGTGACAGCTGTCATACCGGCTTATCAAAATTGGTGAACTTTTGTGTAGCCATTTTAATTCTGAAGATAAAAGAAAATACACAACATTTCAGAATGTTATGCTGCATTATTTAAAGAAAGGTAAAAAAACAATGGAAAAAACAACAACAAAAAAGGATTTATGCAGTGTATAGAGAGGGTGCTGTGACTGATTGAACATGTCAAAAGTGGTTTGTGATATTTTGTGCTGGAGATTTCTTGCTGGACAATGCTCCACAGTCAGACCAGTTGAAGTTGATAGTGATCAAATTGAGACACTAACTCGGAAAAATCAATATTATACTAAGTGGGAGGTAGCCAACATATTCAAATTATCCAATTAGGGATGTCCAACTTGTGGCCCATGGGCCACATGCAGCCCAGGATGGCTGTGAATGCAGCCCAACACAAATCATAAATTTACTTAAAACATTATAAGATTATTTTGTGATTATGTGTTGCAATGTATTTTTTTCTGTGGCCCAAGACAACTGTTCTTCTTCCAGTGTGGCCCAAAGATGCCAAAAGTTTAGACACCCTTGAAAGTTATTGGTGAAAATGAAAAATGTGTCTTTTATTTTATGGAAAAAACTAAATGGACTTTTTGGCCAACCAAATATCAATGAGGCCTTGCAGGTGGTTTTAATATGAGTAGAGATGTGTGACTTTGAAATCTATGAGGCAAGAGTTTCCAGTCTCTTTATCCCAAATGTATCATTATTGGACAAGGAACTGTTGTTGCTGTCATTGGCTGGACCAGAGAATCAGAACATTAACAATGCCAAAGGATCTATAGAACATACAATCTTATGCAAGTTCACTATCTAAAACTCAGCCGATTGTACTACTAGCCCTTGGATTTCATCATTTGTCAAAGATTTTCTGATTGAGGTATGAGGAAGAGCAGCTGTCTAGCAAACTCCATCCTGTATGAGGATGTTGCTTCCATACATAAAGTACAAGGTGGGGCAAAAATAGATTTAAAATTGTTTATATGGAAACTAATACAATAAAATAATGAATAATAATACAAGAATAAGTTCTGTGTTTTATACACTTACAACTGTAAACCTATTTTTGCCACAACCTGTATAAAAAATTATCTTTGCTATTCACTCAATTAATCCCAAGGGGCTCTTCAGGTAAGACTGTGGGGTGAAAGTGACAGTGACCTCATATAGCGCCATGCATTTGACAATGGATTGGGGACAAGGGAGGCCATTCTTCCTGCAGACAGGATATGTCAAAAGACCCAGATTTAGCTCCATGTTGTAGGTACATTTTTCATTTTATCGATGAGACCTTGGTAGTTGAACCAAGTTTGCAGGGTGCTGCTTTCGTGACCCAAGGCACAATGAACAGCTGGGTATGGAGAATCAAAGCATAGGCTTAGGGACTATGAGAGCCTAGTATGCAGTCAATTCATGGGCACTTTGTGCTCCAGACGTCCAGAAGAAGTTTATTGTCATCATGGTTGATCCAGAGACTCCAGGAGGTATGTGAGAGGTGGTTGTTAAAGCCTTTACAGTGAAGGAGTCTCTGGGAAGCATTAAGGAGAGTGCTGATTGCAATGCGATTTGTATGGATTCTAAAGTATTTGGCAGTAAGCTACACTGTTCAAAGTGGGTTGATTTGCAAATAGGGCCATAAATGGATTAAGTAAAATTTATAAACCAATAGTGGTGCCTTCACAACACACAAATGCCTAAAATATTTGGCTTATGTTAACATTGATGGTGATGAGTAGATCAGTATTTGTTTATTGATAGTGTTAGCGGCAGAACAACTCTTGACTGATCAAATAATTTTTAAGAATTTAACCAAGATGGTAGGGCCTTGTACTATGGGTGGGTCAGTGGCTCATCTCTTTGGTAGAACTCTTCTGTGAGTTTTTGTATGTCCTGAATAAGTTTTACAAATGAATCCCCTTGGAAAATGATGTCATTGATGTGATGTCATGTCTGTGCTCCTGGAGAAAGTTGAATGGGGTTAAATTATTTTCTATAAAGTTTGTGTGAGATGGCAGTGTTGTTGAAGTATTCCATACGTAGTCAGGTAAAAGGGAATTGTGTTTCTTTAAACTTCCAAGCAAGCTGTAATCAAGAGACTTTTAAAATAAGCGCTGAATAGAACATGTTAGCCAAATCTATGACTGAAAAGTGTTTACTGGTGTCTGATTGAATGGAGTTGGTAATTTCTATAACATTGGATATGAATACCTTCATGGAGGACACTACAGAATAAAGTTTGCTGTCATCTACAGTGAGCCTCAATTTGTTCTTTTCAAGTTTAAGATCGAGTCAAATTATGTTAAATGGAGAAATGGTGCGAAAACTATCTCTTATCAAAATAAGTTTATTTTTTTTAATAAATGGTTTCAATCTCTGAAGGCCTGTTTTAATTAAAACTGGATCATATTGCCTATTTTTATTGGGGGAAGGGATGGACACCAGGGTTAGGTTTATGGCAGATTCAATTTTGTAATCTGGTTAAGTGCCAAGACTTAGTGGTAATACAACTGTATTACTCATTGGGTGAGCATGGTCATGCTCACTATGGAATGTTTTAGGGTGATGGGTACTGTGACCATCAGAAATTTTAGGCACAGCAATAGTTCCAATGATTAAAGCAATACTTTAATATATGGTAACTCTCCCCAAAGAATGGGAGGTACTTTATTTAAATTTAGTAAAGCAACAGGTATGACTATAACTTGAGATATAGAAATCAATTAAAGCTATTAAGGTTTGCCAATTGGTGCATTTCAGCAAATATTAAAGTTAATTTAGAACCCAGGTTGTAGAGGCATAAAAGCCAATTGATGCTATATTATCTTTTTTGTATAAATTATTTTAGTAAGTTTTGGATTGCCCAGTGTGTCAAATTTTGGACCTTAGTTTTTGGTTCTTTCCTCTATGTGCAGATGATGATTACTATTTCCCTTTCTCCTCTCCCTCTTCTGCCTCTTCTTCCTCCTCTTCCTTGCCTTCCCCTCCTCCTCTACCTCTTCCTCTACCATGTTCTTCTTCTTCTCCATGATTATTAGATCCACTCCAGGGGGTCTCTATACTCTGTTAATATTTACAAGTTTCTTTTTCAAGAGAACTATAAACCAGTATCATCATGGTTAAAGACTCTAAGTTGAACTGATCCTATGGTTGTGCCTCAGAATGTCACGGGTATTTTTCCATAAAACCTGACAATTATGATCTCTCCTTCAGCCATAGAAATATATGCAGCAGCAACAGCAGAAGCATTTTATAGGGTCCTATCAAGCCATCTGCTTTTAAGAATGTGACCTCAGCGTGCCTTATGGTGACCATTCTTCCTCATATAAGCAGCTACCCAATGGGCCCATATATTTCAAAGAGTACTAGTTTTTCCTCTGAGTATTCTAGTGAACAGGGTCTTTGTCTGATTTAGACACATAACAGGCAGTCACAGGGTGAGAGTTGTTCTCCTGAGCCTAGCATCAGTCATGACTTATGCTGGAATTGAGATACCTAATTCAACTAAGACAACGATAATCTGGGCCAAGACACTGAACATAGGGACACTCTAAGGAAGGCCCAGGCACACATCCTTGTCCTTAAATGTCGATTATCGAAATTTCCAATTTATGTTTGTAAATCTACAAGAGGTTTAGTTGGACTCAACAAATGCAACACAGAGAAGCACAGATCAAAGAGTGTGCTTGCCAGAAGGCAGCAAATCAAAGCAAGAGAATAATGATGACTAATGGTGGCCATCACTGCCCAGACAAACTGCTAACAGTGCCAACTGTTGTAACCAGTTCATAATGATGGAACAGACACCCACTCAGCATTTGGTTTGAATATTGAGACTAGTAACGTTATACACATACATACCATAAGAGGACATGGAAAAGTTTGTAACTTATATATTGATGTTTATAGGTAAGCAAAGTCAGTTTCCAAGACTGTCCGAAAGGAGACTGGCTCAGCGTTTATGGTTAGGGAGTAGAGTTGGGTGAGGACCCCTAAACATGACTAGAAATTGCATGCTTTGAACTTTCTACAAGCACAAAAAGAGAGAGCACCCAGGCTTATTTTATCAGCTTGCTTGAATGTTCAGTAGTAGGTGAAGGAAAGTACTGATGCTTGAAAGCTACCAAGAATCAAACATCAGAAATTGAACCAGTCTTCCTTACAGCTCCAAATGATTCCTCTGATCTCTGATATTAATCAATTTCCTTGCAAAAGAACTTTATGGTAACATTAAATATATTTGGGGAATACGGTAGGTAAAATAAAAAATATCTCTATAACTAATATATGATAAAGGATCTACTTTAAATTGAGGAACATTAAAAAAATGAATGTAGGAAACATTAAGACTGAAACTAAATTAAAATATGTGAAGGACAGCATAACAATTTAGATAATAATATAAAATGATATACACACACAATTAAAGTTTCAGTTCCTTCATAAAGAATTATTTTATGGGTTGCACCAAGTTACATATGATTTTATGTTTAATGGTTGTGTAATCAGGTTTAATTCTGAGTAGTCTAATTTGTCTGCTTAAATTATCAAGCATTAAAATTGAATTTAAATAATTTAGTATTGAATATGTGTAAACATTGAAAAGAATGAGCAGCTATTTATTTCACCAAGAAATTAAAGCCTGCTGGAATTCTGAATACCCAGCATATTCTACACAGACAAAAATGACACTATTCTAGATAAAAATAAAAATATATCTCTTAACCTCATTATGATTTGGATACCAATTTCATAATCAGCATCTTAGTACCCTGAGAAATATCTCAGATGTACATGAATCATGCTTTGCACCAAACAGTGTAATAATGTGATCATTTGTAACTCTATTACCAGTAACCTTATGTTTTAAATGCCTTTTATTGCAGATAGTATTGTCTGAAAAATGCATTACAGATTTCCCTCTTTCTAAAGAGGAAAATAAGTGCTAAAGTTAACCAAATGTCTGTATGCATTCCTTTTTAGGAAATATTGAGATCAGTGGAAGGAAAAATTCATATATTACATAAATTCTGTGATATGTCTGCTGCCACTCTAACTTCCAAATATTATTTTAAAGAAATGGATTTTGGTAATATTTATTGAAATTTTTAAAAATGTTTCTCTTTTTTAGATACTCTTGAAGATAAAATCTTCTGAAGATCTAATATCTACTAGAGAAAATAAACAGTTTAATTAGACATGTGAATTTTTCCATACAATTGGTGCCCAGCATAAAATCATGGAAAATAAGCTACCATAAACAAAAATCACAGCACATTAAATATTGTGTACTCAAAAAATACTGGAAATACAGCTGTAAGGGGGAAATTTTGTCTCTTAAAAATGTCCTTGACTTTACATAAATAGGATTATCTCACTAGGCTGCCAAAAATTTATGTCAAATATTTATTCTAATAAAATAAATCAGGGGGAATACTTTTTGTTTCAATTAACAGAATTACTAATAGTGGCTTGGAATATAAAGACATTTAGTATTATTAAATTAGCAAGTATCATATAAGTTAACGGTATGTACCCAGCTATTAAATAATGTGTGCAAGTAACTGGGGTCTGTCTGTATTACTGCCCTACCATCCTTAATACCTTGTCTTTTCCTTTAAAATGCTGTTCTCCAAGTTTACAACATGGTGGCTCCATCTCCACAGGTGCAAGAAAGGCAATAATAAAAGAAAAGGAGTAACGCCAGATAGGTCATAAGGTGTTTTATCAGGAAAGCAAAAGCTTTCTTTGGTTTATTGGTTATTTCTGGTATGCATGGCCACCCCTAACTCAAGAGTAGGTAAGAAAGCCACTGTAGTTGAAATTGGCAAGAACTGGTTTGCAAATGGAAGTTGTGGTGCTCAACCAGTGAAGTCAATCACACCAAGCAATTTTTGATCACCAATTTTTTCCCAAAAAAATTGTGATGAGAGAGAACACACTGGTTCCTAGAAAGCAAAATCTTTCAGTTAATACTTTGGCATTATTTGCATATATGTGTTTTTGTCTGTGCATCTTGTATAAATTTTATTTATGTGATGTCTCTAGTAAATATAAACATATATGGAAAACAGAGAAAATCCAATTTCTCTACTGCAAGATCATCTACCACTGCATGAAACCGCAGTGCTAATCAGGAGCTGCCTCTACACATTATTCTTTGAGTTACAGCTAAGAATCTTTTGACTTCATTGTTCAGACAATAAGTGTATTGGGTTTTGAGGTGCACTAATTATTATTACTTGCACTTCATATAAGTTCTGAACAAAGTGAGAAATAGACATAGGTTTCAAATTAAGATATTTGTATAAGCTTTGCTAATGGTAAACCTGGATAAGTAATGTAATTTTGATCAGCTGAATTTTGGTCTTCCTACTATGTCTCTACTCTTTTCCAGTTATAATCCACTCCTATTCATGAAGATTCATAGCTTTATTAAAACTCATTGTAATTACAGAGGCAGAGTAAGGGTTAAAAAATCTGTGTTAATTGAGATAGTCTCTTAACATCTTGGAGATTTTGGTGCATGTGATGAAATCCCCTTTTATATTTGAGCAATTCCTCAGTATGAGAGTTGATGAGAAAAGCCTTTCTCCTACCACAATACCTGAAAAGCTCACACTTTTACTTTCCTAGATAATTTTGAAACTGAGGCAAAAGTACTATTCACAAGCCCTAAAAAACAGCTGCCTCTCTACTAGACACTACACTAGGGACAAAAGAAACATGAACTGTGTGAAATGACTGCAGTGGCTGTGGACACAGCGAATGCTGTTCTGGGACAGTCATATCAGCGGTGCCAGGACTGGGGCTCAGCGCTGAAGAGTAATGGTGGCAGCAGTTCCAGCTGTCAAACTCCTCTTTCCTTGGAGAAGCAGTGTCCTCACTAACCTGACGTTATCGCATAATTTTAGATATAATTCTCTCTGCTTCTGGGTGCTCCTCAAATTAGTCAGTTTAAGCACAAGTATGTTCTTAACTAATAACCCAAAATCTTACGTATTACAAACTATAAGCATTTAGTTGCTTTTTTGGGGGGCGACAGGGGGCCTCATTCCTTAGGAACAGTCCCTAGATCAGAAATGCAGAATTTGTGAGAGAGAGAAGACAGTAGAATCATGCAATGTCTCCTACAGTTTCTTCTCAGAAGTGGTGTAAAAGAAAATCTTATTTATATTTCATTGTCCAAAGCAAGTCACCAGACAAAGGTTGGTGTTAATGGGATGGGAATCTGTGTGCTTGTTCCTATGCCCTTTCTGTATTTTTAAAAATTTTAGTTCTTAAAAACATGTGTGAGCTCTACAATATATTTTCAGCAAAATGTTATTCTGCAATAGTTTCTGTTGCTTGCACCTTGGCTGATAAATACCCCTGATAGACGGGGGACTAAGCCCTGACTGAGGTGCTCCAATTGCCTGCAAACAGGAATAGAGAAAGAGCCTGTTATGTGCAAGAGAGAACAAGTTGGTAGAATTACAGGTGGAAAAATATTTCCCTATTTTTCAGTATAGCATAGTAGATAAGAAATTGATTTTGGGGTTTATAATGCTTTGAGAAGTATCTCAATTTTTGTGGTTATTATCTTTATGACCTGTGCAAACTATTAAACTGTGCCTCAGTTTCCTTGTCTGAAAGAAGTCAATAGGTAACTTCTTCCTAGGTCTGTTGGGGGTATTAAATGAATTCATATGGACATAGAATAGTGTGTGAAACATGATAAACATTTAATTTGAGATATTATTGCAATTATTATTATTGTTACTCCTAGAAGATGGCTGAATGTTATTATTAGCCCCTTGTTTATGAGTTGTGGTAATAACCCAGGAAAGGGCAGAAAATCACTCTCCTCACCAGAGAGAAACAAGAAGTCAGAGCCCGAGCAGGGTAAGGTCAGTGTGAGCCTGAGTAATTACTTTAAGGCACATCTTATAGAAGTTAATCTTCAGTTTATACTTCGGCTGCACTTGCTTGTCAGCCCTTCCAGTGGTTTGGAAAATCAACCAACCAAAGACACAGCATGGTACTCATGATAACTTTCCACATAAATGTTATGCTTAGAAATATCCTTTGACTGGAGTAGATTTGCTGGGTAAATTATTTCACTGGTCAAAACTTAATGCCACTCTATTCTAAAGGAATGACTGACAACAGAGTGTCTCCAATCTTGGCTGAAATATTGCCTTGTCACTGTATATATATGTGAGCTTAATGACAATACTGACAATGAAAAAATTATATTCTGAACATTTTCACAAGCCATCGTGCTACATGTAACTATGCATCAAGTATGGCACTTGCATAGGGACTTAATATTGTCATTTGGAGCTAACATAAAATGCATTCAACACAAATACTGCTCAAAGACACATAATAGAAAAAGAGGAAACATGCTATCATTAGGGACACATTTGATAGTGGGGTTTTGTGGGGTTTTTTTTAATTTTGCAATTTAATATGGAATTTGGAATGAAGAGCCTCAGGAGGTAAATGGATAGCTGTCAGGACTTAAAATTCCTAAACAGGAAAATTTCTGCTGATTGCATGTTTGTAAATTTATTTTTTTTTAATTTAAGTATAGCTGGTATACAGTCTTATATTAGTTATATTAATTTTGGGTGTACAGTATAGTAATTCTACATTTTTATACCTTACAATGTGATCACACCACTAATTCTATTAATCATCTGACACTGAGTAAACATATTACTGACTAAATCCCCCTTCCCTTTTCACCCATCTCTTACCGCTCACTTCTGACAACCATCCTTTGGTTTCTGTTTCTATGAGTTTGTCTTTGTTTTGTTTTGTTTTGTTGTTAGATTCTCCATATATGTAAAACCATATGGCATTTTTTTCTGCCTGACTTAGCTCACTTGTCATAATACCCTCTAGATCCATTTTGTCACACATGGCAAGATTTCATTCTTTTTTATTGCTGCATAACAATTCATTATGTGTGTGTGTATGTATATATTATATCTTCTTTATCCATTCATCCACTGGTAGACACCTAGGTTGCTTCCATATCTTTGTTATTGTAAATAATGCTGCAATGAACATAGAGATGCATATATCATTTCAAATTAGGGTTTGTTTTTTTTTAAATAAATATCTGGAAGTGGAATTGCTGAGTCATAAATATATTTATTTTTGGTTTTTTGAGGAGTCTCCATACTGTATTCCTCAGGGGCTGCACCAGTTTGCAGTCCCACCAACAGTGCACAAGAGTTCCTTTTTCTCCCTCATCCTTGTCAACATGTTTGTTGACTTTTTGATAATAACCATTTTAATTGGTACAAGGTGGTATCTCATTGTGATTTTGATTTGAATTTCTCTAATCATTTTATTTTAAAAAATAAAATGAATTAACTACACACAAAAAATAAATAAGTATATCTGCTTCCATTTTTCTTCATTTTTACTGGGAATAAAAAAAGTTGTATTATCTAATAAAAAGGAAAATGTTCATTAAATTAGATGGCTTCAAATTAGAAGTTGCAGAAACATGGGAAGTACAAATGTAATAACTTTATTCAAACACAGCATAGCTATTATTATAAATTATTAGCTAGACTGCTAAATGAACTGTTGATCATGCAGTGTGTATAATTTTAGAAACATAATATCATGAGAAATAACATTTTCATCTTTCTGACTGCTTATTTGGAAATTTCAGGTAGCATTCTGAATGTTTTATTGAATATTCTTAGATTTTAAGGGAAAAAAGACAAAAAAAGACATAAAGCAGAGAAATATATATGTATGTTTCAATATAGTTCACAAATCTGTAATTATATTGCACTAGTATATTTTATTCTTAAAAAACACAAATGTTTTAAAAGACAGTATTGAGATCAAACTGACTTCCTACAGGTCTACATTCTGGAACTATCCAAGATCAAATGTGTTTGATGCCAAAGAGGTAGCCATAACAACAGAACTTTGAGAAGCCAAAGAGCATATATAACATGCTATATATTGTTAATCTGGACACAGATAGAAACAAGTTCTCTGATTGGTTTGAAATATTTATAAAAATGCAAGTTTTTCAATTAAAAGTTAAGATATGTGGGGTATTTGACAGAAAATATAAATACAAAGGGGATGAAAATGTAAATTATTGAATGAATTAATGCAATGAACAAGAGACATTGTCAGGTGCTTTAAGTGTGTAATTTGAACCACACAAAATTCCTATGTGAAGGGTAAAGAACCTTATTTTTACAGTTGGGAAAATCCGTGTTTAGAGAGATGAAGTAATTTTCCCAGTGTTGCATGATTAGCAAAGGGTGGAGCAAGGCTTGAATGCATTCATCATTATACATCAGACTAGAACTTTAAAATCAATGACAAAATCTACATATGCAGACTTTGGAAGAAAAAAATGCTGTCCAAAAACTAGGTGTTTCACAGATAGATGCCCAAGTCAAAAAAGGAGAAAAAGCAAATAGTCACCGGCATGTGAAGTTCCTCCCTAAACCCTTGCATCGCACATTAGATGCCTGCAATAATGCAGTACAGTTTTGTGATAAAGGTCAATTATCACAGTTTATTCATTTGGATGGACATACAGAATCTATATCTATGGCTATACTTACAACTTAAAACAAAAATTAGGAAAGGTGAGATTATCAAAAGCATATTTTATATTTAAGATATGTTTGATTTTAGCATTTTTTAAGTGTAATTGATATAAAAAGAACTGTAAATATTTAATACGTACAATTTGATGAGTTTGGGCCTATGTAAATACCTGTGATGTTATCACTATAATCAAGATAATAGATATACCCCACACTTCCCAGAATTTCCTCACTTGTGTGGGGCTGGGACATGGTGTTAAGAACATTTAACATGAGTTCCATCCTTTTGGCAACTTTTGAATGCACAATACCATACTGGTAACTCTAGGCACCATGTGATATGGCAGATATCTAGAACTCATTTGTCTAGCATAACTTAAACTTTATTCTCTTGCATAATAACTCCCCATTCCCCATCCCTAGTCCCTGGCACCCACTATCATATTTTTTGCTTCTATGAATTTGACTATTTTAAGATACCTCATCTAAGTGGCATCATATAATATTTAAAACAAATACTGTAAATATGAATTCTTGACTACAAAGAATATTTTTCCTCAATGATTCTTGCTCAAAGAATGGCATAAAAACAACTTATTCTTATATCCAGCCCAATATTTACAACTTTCAAAGTTTATACCTGCTTAAAAATTATATTAAAATACACTTGAATTCATGGAGTATTCAATCTGCAATATTTAGGTATTTTTCAAGATTATATTATCCAGCAACCATTGTTTTAAGTTTACAAATGACACATGAAACTTTTTTGTGAAAACTCCGAATACAGGCCAAGTAGAAGTCTCCTTTACTATTACTTCAACACCATACTCCTCAAAATTAGTGATTGTTATTGACTGTTATCATTTTAGCATATTTCTCTTAGAGTATATTCATCATATGTGTGGGTAAATAAAAAACATATACATATATACAAACATAGTTCTATGTATATGAACATAGAATTATATATGTAAATACACATACTTACAGTTTTTGCTCTGAGTTTGTGAGAGTGGAAATGAAATCACATTGTATGTATTTTGCCATCAGCCTTTTACTCAGTAGAGTTTTTCCATGCCAATTATATCCTTCTTACTCTTTTACATTTATTAGATACTTTCACAGTTACAAAACACTATAGGAACATCTTTATAATAATTTTCCTATAGATTATATTTCTGAAACTGGAACTATTTGTTATTCAACTAAGGAGTTATGCTTTAAAATACAGTAGGTACACCAAGAACTAATAGTGAATGAGTAAACATTCATTCAAAAATTTATAAATGCATTATTACATTTCATTGCTCTCATTTTTTTGAAGAAAAGTATCAGAGTATTACTTTACAATACACTGTTTAATTATGAAGCTGAATATATTTTGATGTTTTATTGGCTAGATGGAATATTTTTTCTATAAAATAGTTCTTAACATTACTTTGCCATTTAAAAGTTTGAGTGTTTTTAGTGGTTTGTCACCAATATCAATATTATCAAATATTAAGTAAATTTGAATACTTTCCTCAGAATTGAAAATATTTTTATTCTGAACTGTCACTTATCATTTGACTTTGTGTATATTGTTTAAATGTTCTACCTTTTTTGAAAGATAGTAATCAATTTAGTTCACTTAGTCCTCTGTATGCAGAGCTGACAGTAAATGCAATTTTTCCTTGTCTATTTCTCATCTTCCTGGCTAGTATGAATTTACAAGTTTATCTATATTAGTAAGTGACTTATTCATTATTTATATAAGATTGGCAAATCAATCAATGTAAGTTGTATATGTAACAGTATTTTAAAATCACATAAGTGTGTTTTAAAACTTTACTTAAATCATTTGGTAGCCTTCACCCTTCTAAATCGTTCTTCTTGTGTGTGATCTCCACGCTAGTCACTGAAGGTCAGTTACATTGATAATAGGAAATTCTGAGTTTCCAGCTACTAAAGACCACCAGTTATCTTTTTAACCTCAAAATTTTCCACAATTTTCAATAACAGCCTATAAAGATAATTTTTGAACTTGACAAGCAAGTAACAGGACAGGGAAAATGCAGTCATGAAAGTATAACTTGACATAACCATATCAAATAGAGAGGATGATGAAAGAAAACTTATTTTTTAATTTTTCATAGCATTTTAGACCTTATTACTAGGTTTACTTTCATGAAGCACTGTTTTTCATGCTACTCACTACTAAAATTCTCAGAGTTCTCTGTTGCCTAATGGACACTGAAAAACATATCAAAATTTAAGCCCGCATATTCTGATTTTACTGTCTCACCTTTTCATTCTTCAAACCTGCTTGACTCATTCATGAAGCTTGCATTTCAACTAAGCTTGTCTTTGACTCTACTTAGACTAGTCATTTGCATTTCTTTTCTTTTATAAAAAAATTAATTTTATTTTATTGAATTTATTGGGGTGACATTAGTTAATAAAATTATATAGATTTCAGCAATACAATTCTATGATAAATCATCTATATATTATGTTTGTGTTTACCACCCCCTAGTCGAATTCTCTCCATAAGCGTTTATGCACTCTTTATCCTCTCTTACCTCCTCCTGTGCTCCTTCCCTCTGCTAATCACGATACTGTGCTTTTTCTTTCTTTTCTTTTCTTTTCTTTTTTTATTTCTAGAGAGAAGGGAAGGAAGGGAGAGAAACATCAATGTGTGTTTGCCTCTCACGTGTCCCCTGCTGGGGACCTGGACCAGAATCCAGGCGGTGCCCTGACTGGGAGTCCAACCAGCGGCCCTTTGGTTCACAAACTGGCACTCAATCCACTGAGCCACACCCGCTAGGGCCACTTTGCCTTTCTCACCCTGCCTCCCCACAACTCCCCTCCCCTCTGATAGCTAGCAGTCTGTTCTCTGTATCTATGAGTGTGTCTCTATTTTGTTTTTTAGTTTATTTTGTTCATTAGGTTATAGATATAGGTGAACTCATATGGTATTTGTCTTTCTCTGACCGGCGGATTTCACCTAGCATAATACCCTCCAGGTCCATCCATGCTGTCTCAAAAAGTAAAATTTGCTCTTTTCTTTTTGTTATGGTCAAATAATATTTTACTGTGTAAACATGCCACAGCTTTTTTATCCACTCATCTACTGATGGGCTTTTGGGCTCCTTCCAAATCTTGGCCGTTGTAAATAATGCTGCAATGAACATAGGGGTATATATACATACATACATACATATATGTGTGTGTGTATTTATATGCATGTATATATATTCTTTCTAATTAGTGTTTCAGGTTTCTTTAGATATATTCCCATAAGTGGAATCGCTAGGTTATAAGAAATTTCATTTTTAATTTTTTGAGATCAACTTAAGATCTAGAGCAAAGAATTTGAAGCAAAATACCATGACTGTTAAGCATCAGTCTTTATATTAAAGGCAATTGGGGGATACTGAGGATTTTACCTTCTCTTATCAAAAAGGAACATAAAACTCGAAAAGCTTTATGTGGTGCTTTCTATGTCTTTTGATTCCCTTTTAGTACTTGGTGAGTAAAAGATAAATAGCTGATTAAATAGTTTATGCTCAATAGCTAGCAATAGTAAACAATTTTATTTTTATTAAATATCTGAATTCCAAATCAGGAAAGATAAAATATAAACAGAACCTTCTGAATGTTTGTCCCACCATATTCTTCTCCTGAGCATTTGCATTTCAGTTATATAAATGAATGTCTGCTATTTATTGAATGGTAGAATAACATAGCAAAAAAAATTTGTATTGACAATAATAAAATATGAAGCTTTTTAATCCCAATTTAATATATGTGAACATACTTAGTAATTTTCTTAGTTTTTCACATTGAACATTATAACAATATAGATAGAAATAAGATACAATAACTAATTCAGATTAATTAAATTTTAATGTGCTATAATATTCATATGTGTATAATGGATTTGCTTAAGACTATCAGAATCCTGGTTTAAATTAATTATGTCAAGTAATGCCTCTGTGTGAACATTAAATTCTCTATAAATGTCTATGGAAACCTCATATTTACATTTTATTTTATTAAGAACAAAAATAAACATTTTGAATGAATGGAGCACTACTCATTATTTCCTACTTCTGCCTGTCTATTAAGCAATCATTTGGGGTTCTCAAAATTGGTTTACTCCCCATGACAACTCAAAATGGAATTTCAAGGTGAAAAAAAGAAGTTTGGATATGTGAATAATTTTTTAAATAATCTAACTCAGAGTTAAGCAAATTGAATAGAAATAAGATTTGAAGAAAAATGAAAATTAAAGCAAAGACTATGACAATAAGTTAAGTATATAAAATATTTAGATGACCAAATCGACTGAATTTTCCTTTTGATCATGTACATAAACACAAGAAAAAGATGTTAAATTATCTTTTAAATCCATTGTTAACTCCTCATAATATGGCATTAAAGATCAGTAATAAAATCAAGACACTACAAATACTGTATCTGCCTGTGTTTAAATATTTATTTCCTTTGATATTTGTGTAAGCCCATAAGCACGCCTATATTCATTGCAGCATTATTTACAATCACCAATAAATGGAAGCACCCCAAGTGTCCATCAATAGACAAGTGCATAAAACAACTATGGGACATTAACACAATGGAATTCTACCTGACCATAAAAAAGAAGAAAGTTTTACCCTTTGCAGCAGTATGGATAGACCTGGAGATCATTATGCTAAGTGAAATAAGCCAGTCAGAGAAAGACAAATACCGTGTGATTTCACTCATGTGGAATCTAATGAACAAACTGAAATAACAAGGAAAATGGGGACAGACTCATGGATGGAGAGCACATGACAGCTAGTTGCAGGGAGGGGTCAGGATTGGTGAGGGAAGGGATTGAGCAAAAGGAAAAAGGATTCATGGACATGGACATGGACAATAGTGTGGTGATTGCTCGGGGGGAGGAGGGTAAAAGGAAACTAAATGGTAATGGAAAAAATAATACGATAAAGATTAAATTTTTAAAAATTCCCTTGCTTTGATAGTTTGAAAGCGCTGCATTTGAAGATTGAACTCCCTGAACATTGGCCGTGAACCATTTCTCAGCAGTTGGGCTTTCTATTGCATGTAAGTTGACTACTCAACGTCTGACCATTCTGACTTTGAACTCTGAGTGTCTTGTACGCTGCCTTTGCTGCTTGATTCATAGCAAGCACAACAGGTATTTATATAAACTATATAACAAGTAATTGTCTCTAACATTTATATAAACTATATAACAAGTAATTTAGATGCCACATACCTATATATTTTTCTGATTGAAAACTTGAAATCACTAAATCTAACACTGTGTCTTGTTTCTTGCCATCTGAACACTAGCTCCTATATGGCCATATCTACCTATTTGTTTTTTGTTTGTTTGTTTGTTTGTTTGTTTTTAATTTTTTTATTCAGATGTGTGGTCCAATGTCAGAACCCTCTATATTTGTTCTTCATCATAAATCTCAAGATATGGGATTATATTTTCTTCAAGGCTAGATAATATATTTGTAATCACTTTCTTTAAAGCACCTACAAAAGAAAAAACTTTTGCCTTGAGGTATCAGAAAATAAATACATAGTAGTTACACGGTATTTCTATAGGCTTCAGTGAGTAAAAAGAGCATGCTCAGAATCTGAGCTGAAGCTACTACCAAATTTTCTAAATTTTTAGACATGACTGATAACTTAGCACTTAGGATGCATTTCTACATTCTATTATTTTTCTAAACTAAAAGATTATAACCATGAGAAGACATTGAGTATTTCACAAACAATACTTATTACTTGCAGTTTATTATTTGAATCATTTATTTATAATAAGACTCTAGGTTTAGGAAAAAACATAGAACACAATTTGTCAAGTGTCTTTCAGTCTAGCATGAAGAGGCAGACATATAAGTAAATATCTTTATAAAAATTGTATTCCTTTCTTTATAGCAAATAAGTAATATTATTTTATAATTAATTACAATAAAATATAATAGAACTTTAGAATATGCATATATTATAAAAGGATATATATGTTATTCCTTACTTCTCTTTAAATTTTATAAACTAATTGGAATTACACTAAACCTCTACATAAATTTGAAAAATAATACCTCTTCATAATGTCTTTTTCACCATTATCTATATCTACTTTTGGTCTCAAGCAAATATGAATACAACTTAGATATTTTTAATATTCATGCAATCAAATTTAGTTTCCATTTTCTTTCACTGAAGAAATTACATGAGGATGAGCTATAAAAAAATTAAGGTGCTGAAGGAATTTGTTGGGAACCATCCACCTGGGTTCGGGGACTGTAGCCTCGTCGACAGGCAAAAGGGCCCCAAGGCTGGAGCTGAGCAAGGAGGCCTTGGGAAAATAGACCAATGAGGAGACAAAACCTGTCCCTCTGGCAGGGGTGCAACCCCTACCTCCCCCACATCACCCTGCTTGACCCTGGAGGATGGCTGGTTAGTCAATGACAGGTAAGACCTCTTGATGCCAGGGGCAAACTATGACAAGCACAGTTACATAGGGGCCTTCAGGGAAGGACTTGGGGGACACAGAGAGGGGGCAAAAGACCCTTACTCCTCAGTTTTGCCATGGCCAGAGTCCTCATTCTATCTGAAAGAAGTCTCCTTATCTCTTGGATACTCTGCTTCACCAGCCTTACCTGGTCAGTGAAACAACACTAGAGGCAGGCACAGCCCTAATCTGGATCAGGTGGTTCCTGGGGGCAATTAGTTCTGGAAAAGGAATTCATTAAGTCTTTTGAAACCTACTTTGCTAAGAATGCCCTCGACTTAATAGGTAGCGGTGTTTGGGGTCAAGTATAGGATGAGTTTATTTTCCCTGGCTGAACAGGAGTCACCCAGTCTACCCGACCCTGACCTGAGACAAATCTCTGTGTTCCTTCAATAATTGTCTATGATATGTTTTTTGTAAATATGGCCTTTAGGCATTGATTGATAAGCTTTGAATGCATGCTGTATACCTCTGTGTATATCATTCTCAATAAAAGCCACTTCAAGAGAAGGTCTCTGGACATTCTCCACTAGAGGGAATTTCCACCCCCTTTTCTGATAGACAATTCGTGTATGGGACAGTTTATTTCTTCATCCATGGTGACCAGGGGGACTCTGTGGGATGGAGCTCCCCCTTCAGGAATTACTGTGGAAATTATGGGAGGTTTGTGGGTTAAGCAGGATTGGATATTGAAGATAAACCTTGAAAGAATGAAAGCATGAAATCTATACATTCTAGGACAAGGGATTAGTGTGTAAGAAACTGCAAGACTATAGCTTCAGCTCACACATAGTCTATGAGATGGAATCAAGGCAGATGAGGCTCTAGACACCAATTTCAGTCAAACTGTAAGAAACTTCCATGTTGTACTAAGGAATTTTAATTTTATCCTATGGATAATGAAATCAGCTAGCATATAAAGGCACACATTTGATAAGAACATGGTTATGTACTAGACATAAAGCAAGGAAATCTAAGTAGGAAGTTAGGTAGATATGTAAGTTAAACAATTCAAATGACAAGTGCCTAATTCAACAGAAAATATAGGAATCACAGAGAAATACAGATTGCTCAAAACCTGGCTTGCCACTAAATTCTAGACATTCAGAGAAATAAAAATCTACTGAGACTAGCAATGTATATTTACACAGACCTTTGAGAATCTGAATAGTATTAGTTCTCTTCCCTTGTGCAAGAAAGAAATGATAGAAGGAAAGAAATAAATGTCTTAAGGATCTAAGAAATTAAATAAATCAAATTGCATAGAACCAGAAGGCTAATGGTTATAAAAGACAGTATTATTCTCTCACAAGTTTAGTCAAACCAAGGAAATATGTATAGTTTAATTAACATGAAAATTTTCCACCTTTCATTTTGCTAAATAACATTTAAAAATCAAAATTACTTCCTCTTTTCCTAGTTGGTTATTAAAAATCATTCAGACATTACATATAAGAGCCTTAGTTAAATATTACTTAATAGCTCACTAGTCTTGAGAATGTTATTTAAATACGTAAAAGTATTTAGCTGTAGTTTCAAATTTAAATCAGAGTCAATACATAATATTTTTCCACAAAACAAATAGTTTCTCAATCATAAAGACAACTGTCTACAGAAACATGTAAAATAAGAATGACAGACAGAAGCAAGGTTATTCATCCTTATTCTGATTTTTAGCAACCCTGATGCAAATATTGTTTTGTATTCATTCACTTAGTCTCAGTATTTAGTTTATCTTTCCTTTTCAAAGCAGAAGGTTAACAAGGATGACAGCACAGATGGTGTCTTTTTCTTCTTCAGAAGTCAAAGTGATGAGCCTTATAAAAGACTGTCACATGCATCCTCTCACCTGTCTAGTCCCTCCTGTGCCCCCATCTGCACAGAGCTGAACTGATGACTTATACTTCCTTGACCTTTAGAAAATCAGGCCTTCAGGAACACTTCAGAGAGGAAATAAATTACAGCCTTAAGCTATATTTTTAATTCTATAGATATTTTATTAGCAAATCAATTTTATGATATGAGATCATAGTATGCTATATAATTTTTTAAAAAACTTAAATTTCAAATGCTTTTAACTTTCATGATTAATACCTACTTTAATGTAAAGTCTGTTTATAAAGTCTAATTATATTTTTTCTAACTTTATTGAGGTACAATAGACATAACAGTATATAAGTTTAAGGTATACAACTTGTTGATTTGATAAACGGTTACATTGCAATGTGAACACCTCGATCACATCACATAATTATCATTTCTTTTTTGTGGCAGCAATTTTCAAGTATATAATACAGTTTTGTTAACAATCACCATGCTATGTATTAGATCCCTAGAACTTATTCATATTCTAACTGCAAGTTCATACTCTTTGAATATCTTCCCATTTTTCCCACCACCCAGTCCCTGGTAATCATTAGTCAACTTTATATTTCTATGAGTTATTTTTTAAAATTCTGCATATATGTGACATTATACAGTATTTGTCATCCTCTGTCTGATTTTATTTCATGTCACATGATGCGCCCGAGTTCCATCCATGTCACAAATGGCAGAGTTTCCTTCTTCCTCAAGGTTGAACAATATTCCACATCTTCTTTATCATCAAGCTAAGAAAATAAGAACCAAATGAAACCAGTACAACTTGAACTGAAAACAATTTTCCTTTTCCCTATCCTATTGAATAAATGTAGATACTATTACATTGATGTCAATTTTATTTCTCTAGGTGAACACTGTTTAGATGTTATATTTCTTAAAAAAATTGCTATCGTATAGTATTTTTGGTGAGGTCAAAGTTTTGTATATTTTCTCACAGCTTCAATAATCTATTCTCATTTATACCTAAAATAGATAAACATTTTACTTTGTTCCTAACTGTGAAAAATCACAAATTATCTTGCTTTCCAAAAGTGCCAATTCTTTTCCCTCTATATCAATCAAGTTGTACCTTCAAATCTATGCCAGTCTTCTGTGGTCCTTTTGGTAAAAACAAACGAGAGTAAATGAGTAAACAACTTTTACTAAGATCCTAAGTACTGTTTTGTTTCTTCCACCATTTTTTAAAAAATGGATTTCAAAATGTTGCTAATAGTAGCCTTCTAATACTTCTCATCCATTTGCTTTCTTTTATCTTTCCTTTTGACTACTATATTACCATTCAGTTTAAGTCATTCACTTTAGGATATATTGGGCATATCATTCAGGGCATCTTCCAGGTCCACATTAAGGTAGATATAATTACTCACACATAGTCTCTGTTATACTGGAGTTCTAGACTACATTTTACCAACTGAAAGTTGATTGGACTGTGATTAGGAAACTTACCCAACTGAAGATTATTTTTAAACTAGGTGGTAACCTATGAGTTTGCTGGTAGCAAAGGACCGGCTGGTCCACAAATTTATCAATAGGGGTTAGGCGAATTGGTAAGACCCTCATGACGGATTCTCTCCAGAACACATAGAGATGATGGGTCCGTTTTGTGATAAAGTTTATAAAAGACACTTGTTAATAAGCAGAAAATTATATGAGTAATCTACAGACTCTGAAAAAGAAATTATGGTTGCTAGAGTTCCCTCATGTCTTGGAGATGTTCAGGTATGATCAATGTATATCCTCAGAAGCAAGGGATTATGGACAACACTAATAATTCAGTCTTTAAAAAAGAAGCAGATATGATATTGTTATAATTGTAATTGAATGTAATTGAGGTTAAAGGAAAGAACACAAAGTAGCAGGTACGGTGGAAATTGATTTTGCCTCTGTTTATCATCTAAGAAGACTTTTTTTCCACCTTGCAGCAACAACTAAAACAGTCTCTAAACTCAGAGAATGAGGAATTTTAGATAAATTCTAATAATGTTACTGTTTTTATTTTGATGATTTTTACAGTTACTTTCTATGAATGTAAGTTAAACCAGAGTTCTATTTTTAGTAAAAATGATATGTCTTTAAAACTGACCTGAGAGCCAAAATTTGAGGCTTAGGGGGGTCAGAGTCATTATAGGAATAGAAATGAGATCCTCTGGCAACGTGGAAATAGGTCAGGAAGTAGCATAACATAGTACATATGCTTCTTCCCAGCTGCAACAAATTTAACAACAGGGACGTGGCCAGGTTTTTTAGCAAGTTATGCCCAGAGCTCTGATGGATGCCAAATGATATGATACCACTGGCTGTTTCCACTTACAGATTTACTTAGAGTGAATATAACCAGCAATGGATGTTTATATATTAAGGTTCCTTTCTCCATAAGCTCAAGATTGGATTGGTTTCACCAGTTGTTTTCACCAAGACTGCTCTAAGCAAAGTAGTAACGCCATGAGTCAGTGCACATAAAAGGAGCTAGAAGCCTGGATGAGAAGTATCTATGGATTCATTCTTAAGTGCAGTTGAAACATTACTTTGGGAAACTCTAAGGTGAGAGTTTATTTATTTTTTATCATGAATGCAAGCATACAAAAGAAGAAAAAATTGTATAACAATATAGCAAAACTCTACATAACCATCACCCAGTATCAACAGTTAACATTTTGGTAATTTTCTTACATGTGACACTCCATTTTCACATTTTTAAAAAATTTTATATTATGTGAAAGGTATGAACTACCTAGCTTTGTTTTTTTTTTAATTCTGACTACTTTTTTAGAGCAGTTGTAGATTCATAATAAAATTGAGAAGATGGTACAGAAATTTCTCAGATACTTTCTGCCCACACACATATAATGGCTCCACCATTATTAACATCCCCTACCAAAGTGGCACATTTGTTACAAGTGATCAATGTACATGTACATTGACACAACATTGTCACCCAAAGCCTAGAGTTTATGCAAGAGGTCACTCACATTGCGGAGCTAAACTTTGAGACTTAGAGAGGTCAGATTCATTATAGGAATAGAAATGAGATCCTTTTGGCAAAGTAGAAATAGATTAGGAAGGAGCAAAGCTCAGTATGTATGCTTTTTCCCAGCTGCAGCAAATTTAACAACAGGGACGTGGCCAGGTTCTTTAGCAGGCTATGCCCAAGCTATTCTGTTAGTTTGGACAAATGTATAAATACCTTGTGAAGTAACTCAGGACATGGCGCCTCCATGAACTCAGAGAACAGGTGGCTGTCTGGCTAGCAGCTATAAGGAGCAAGGGAAAGAATCTCTATCTGGAGTCCAAGCCTTCTAAATGTGTCTGTTTGTCCCCATCCTGTAGCATTTTCCCACACTACCGTTGCCCCCTCCTCTCTAACACTGCTGCCTCCCTAACCCCATTAGCAGCACCAAGGCTGGAGGCTGGAGGCAGAGTGTGGGGTGCCGTCTTTCTGTCACTGATCTGCAGCCATCAGTTCACTCCCCTGTGAGTAATGTGAGTAATAAGTGGCATGTCAACAGCATGTCCACATATGCTGGTACTCCTGGTGGTATTTTTCGGAATATCACAGACACAAATATGGCTCCCTGGTTTGGAGCTCTTGCGTTACCTGTGTAGATTCATCCCCACCACCTCCAGATAGGACTGCAGCCCTGCTGATGGTTTGATTTCTGACTCAGGAAGTCTAGGTAAGACAACTGAGATGCCCTGTACTTGGACTTGTAATCTGCACACTGTTCAGATAGTAAATTTGTGTTGTTTCAAGCCACTAAATTTGTGGTAATTTATTATGACAGAAATAGAAATTGAATACTTCAGATTTATTTATTTTTTATAAATTTTCCCATCAGCCTTTCATCAAATGCTTTTAGCATTCACTATTGATCATTGCTTAGATCCATTATTTCATTAGAGTCTGCAAAGCAGTAATATATAAACTCTATCATTCCTCCTACATTCATTACCTGTGATTTTTTTTTTTAAACTGTTGGTTATCCAACAGCATAAACAGAGCAAAGAAAAGCAATGCTCTTTCCTTTCACTTTATTTGCCACTTCTCAGACTAATGAGTTAGTGTTCCAGTCTATACCTAGAATTTGAGAATCATTATGAATTCTAGATTTCTATGTATTTGATGTGATTTGGTCCTTTGCATTGAAAACTATCTCATCTTTGTCAACCTGTAAACTGTTTCTTGTTTCCTTGATATGGCTCAGATGTTTGCATATCATCCTTTTTTTTTCTGCTACAGCAAGATACTAAAATTACCTTTGCACATTTGTGTAATAAGTTATCTCATTGCAACCGAGTTGCATAAGAGGTTAATTCATTGCTTCTTGAGCTTTAAACTGAACAGAACAAAGAAATGCTATTTAATTTTAAAAACCTTGAGTTCCTACTAATATTTCCATTTCAAATGTAAGATCACAGGTGTTTTACTAAATTGAGTTTTAACTTATTTTGTCTTAATTTAAGGACATCAACATAATTATTTATTACATCTTACAGTGTACACCTTATAGTTCATATATATGAGAAATATATGTATCAACATGACTGACAAAAACATTTAACACTTGGAATAGACTTAGGCACTCTTTATATTTTTTTTGTTCTTAGGACATATTCCAGTGGAAGTAAAGTGTAAATGTTGTGTTTTAAAGTGTTTTTGAACATGTTTTTCAAATGTGCAGTTATGTTACCCATGCTGTCATATTGTAATGATCACTTTTCTCTTTGGGTTTAATAGTTTAAAAAATGTATACTGTTAAATGGTTCTAAATGTCAAATTATTGTCAAGTTATATTTACAAAAGTTAAACTTTAATTGTAACCCTTCTATCCTGTTGCCCCATTGTCTTATAGAAAATCATTTTAATAATATTTTATTTATCCTTGCTATATTTCTCTTCAATATAGGTATAAAATATGTACTGCCAAGCAGATACTAAGAACCCAGGAGTATTGTGTGCCTCGTATTTACTTTCATCTCCCAACCACCAATCTAACCTGAGAAGTAAATGAGAGTCTTCGAAGAGATAATATTTTAGCTAAAATCCTACCAAAAATAATTAACAGGTTGTGAACCCTTTTAAATATCTTTCTTCTTTTACTTAGTTTAAAGCTGAGTTTGATATACTCAATTACACCTTGGGTACTAAATTATTCTTAAACTTTCCAAGATTGGTTTTGTTTTTTTTTTTACTTAACATCCTCATAATCAGCATGTGAAAAAATACTTCAAAGTAGTAGTCACAGGGCTGTAAAGTACAACATAGGGAATATAGTCAATAATATTGTTAAGAACTATGTATGGTGCCTAGTGAGTACTAAACTTATTGTGGTGGTCACTTTGTAAGGTATATAAATATCTTATCACTATTTGTATATCTGAAACTAATGTAACACTGTATGTCAACTATGACTGAGAAATACATTTAAAAAATTAAAATATATGTACAAAAAATATTACCTTTGATTTAGCTGGTCAGAGTGAAGTGGCTTTTACATGAATTGTACTAGGGCAACAGAATTGGTTACAGTAGAGTCTCCCAAAGGGTGTAGAAAGAAGGGAAAAAAATAGGTGTCTGGAGGAGTAGCATTAAATCACATTGAGTTACTAGAGAGAAAGGCATTCTCTTTTTAAGTTTTATATGGTCATTTTCTCTTCCTCTTTCTCTCAATACCTTTGGAAAGGAAAAAAAAACCTTATTTTGGTTCTAACATATCATTAATTCCTAACGCTAAATTATCCTCCTCCTTTATATTTTTTATTGTTGTTTAGTTAGAGTTGTCGTATTTTTCCCCCATTTGCTCTCCCCTGCCCTGTTCACCCACCTCCCACTTTCAATCATCCACTCCCATTGTGCTTGTCCATGGGTCCTTTATACATGTTTCTTGACTTGACCTTTCCCCTTCTTTCCCTATTACTCTCCTCCCCACTCCCCTCTGGTCATAGTCATTGTATTCTTTATTTCATGTCTCTGGATGTTTTGCTTGCTTGTTTGTTTTGTTGACTAGGTTCCTCTTATAGGTGAGATCATTCGGTATTTGTCTTTCACCACCTGGCTTATTTCACTTAGCATTATGTTCTCCAGTCCCATCCATGCTGTCATAAAGGGTAAGAGTTCCTTCTTTCTTTCTACTGCATAGTATTCCATTGTGTAAATGTACCACAGTGTTTTGATGCACTCATTTCCTGATGCACTCAGGCTGTTTCCAGCACTTGGCTATTGTAAATAATGCTGCTATGAATATTGGGGTTCATAGGTTCTTTTAAATTGGTGTTTCAAGATTCTTAGGGTATAATCCCAGCAGTGGAATCACTGGGTCAAAAGGCACATCAATTTTTAGTTATTTGAGGAAATTCCAAACTGATTTCCATAGTAGGTATGCCAGTCTGCATTCCCACCAACACTGTCCTAGGGTTTTCTTTTCTCCACAATCTCACCAGCACTTGTTGTTTGTTGATTTGTTTGTGATGGTCATTCTGACCAATGTGACATGGTATCTCATTGTAGTTTTAATTTGCATCTCTCAGATGGCTAGTGCTGCTGAGCATCCTTTTGTATGTCTATGGACCCCTATATGTCCTCCTTGAAGAGGTGTCTGTTCAGGTCCTTTGCCCATTTTTAAATCGGATTGTTTGTTTTCCTTGTGTGGAGCTGTGAGAGTTCTTTATATATTTTGAAGATCAAATCCTTGTCTGAGGTATGGGCAATTATAATTTCCCATATGGCTTGTTTCTTTTTAATTTTGCTATTTTTTAGCTATGCAAAAGATGTTTAATATGGTGTAGTCACATTTGTTTATTCTTTACTTTGTATCCCTTGCTTTAGGGTACATAAAGGGATACCAGAAGGAAAAGAGAAGCAAGGGATAGAAAAATTGTTTGAAAAAGTAATGACAGAAAATTTCCCTAATTTGATGAGAGAAAAAATTACACAAATCCAGAAAGCTCAGTGGGTGCCAATTAAGATGAACCCAAAGAGGCCCACACCAAAACATATCACAATTAAAATGGCAAAATTCAAAGACAAAGAGAGACACTTAGTGGCAGCAAGAGAGAAACAGGCAGTAACAGACAAGGGAGCCCCAATAAGGCTAGCAGCTGATTTCTCATCAGAAACACCACAAGCCAGAAGGCAATAGCAAGAATAGCCCAAATAATGAAAAGCAAAGGTCGGCAACCAAGACTGCTCTACCCACAAGTCTCTCATTTAAAATGGAAGGTGAAATAAGGAGTTTCCCAGACATAAGGCTAAAAGAATATACCCCCACCAAACCAGCATTGCAAGACATGCTAAGGGACTGCTTTATGAAGATGAAAAAAAGAGTGAAAGAGAGGAACACAGGTACAAAGGGGAAAAATTGCAATGAATAAGTAACTGTCAATAATAACCTTAAGTGTAAATGGGTTAAATACACCAATCAAAAGACATATGGTAGTGGAATAGATAAGAAAACTTGATTCACACATATGCTATATACCAGAGACCCACCTCAGAACAAAAGACATACACAGACTGAAAGTGAAGGGTCGGAAAAAATTATTCCAAACAAATGGATAGGCAAAAAGCCATGGTTGCAATACTTACATCAGACAAAATAGAGTTCAAAGTAAAGGCCATAAAAAGAGGCAGAAAAAGACACTTTATAAAACTCAAGGGTAGAATCCACCAAGAAAACATAAACATTATAAACATATATGCACCAAACATAGGAGAACCCAAATATATAAGGAAAATATTGGAGGACCTCAAGAAAGAGATAGACAGCAACACACTTATAGTAGGGGATGTTAGCACTCCACTGTCAACAATGGATAGATCTTCCAAACAAAGAATCAGCAAGAACATAGTGGCACTGAACAACACTCAAGATCAAATGGATTTAACTGATATAACAGAAACTTTCATCCCAAAAACACAAAATACACATTCTTTTCAAATGCACATGTAATATTTTCAAAGACAGACCACATTGTAAGACACAAAATAAGCCTGAACAAATTGAAGAAAATTGAAATCATATCAAGCATTTTCTCAGACCACAAGGGCTTGAAACTAGAAATAAACCTCAAGGAAATAACTCAAAAACAGTCAAATTAATGGAGACTGAATAAGATGCTATTAAACAATGAATGGGTTAACAATAAGATCAAGGAAGAAATAAAAAAAAATTCTGGAAACAAATGGCGATGAACATACAATAGCCCAAATCCTATGGCATACAGCGGAGGCAGTCCTGAGAGGAGAGTTCATAGCAAAACAGGCCTACCTAAAGAAGACAGAAAAGTTTCAGATAAATGACCTAACTGTACATCTACAAGAACTGGAGGAACAACAATGAATAAACCCCAGAGTGAATAGAAGGAAGGAAGTAATCAAGATCAGAGCAGAATTAAATGTCATAGAGACTAAAAGAATAGTTCAAAGAATCAATAAGTCCAGGAGATGGTTCTTTGAAAAGATAAACAAAATTGACGAGCCTTTAACCAGATTCATCAAGGAAAAAAGGGAGAGGACCCAAATAAATAAAATTAGAAACAAAAGAAGAAAAATTAGAAAAATACCACAGAAATACAAATGATTGTAAGAAATTACTGTGAAAAACTATATACCAAGAAATTTGAAAACCTGTGTGAAATGAACTCATTTCTAGAGACATATAATCTGCCAAAACTGAATCAAAAAGAGGCAGAAAGCCTGGACAGACCAATAAAAGCTAGTGAAACTGAAGCAGTAATAAAAAACCTCCCTGCACACAAAAGCCCTGGACTGGATGGTTTCACAGAAGAATTTTACAAAACATTTAAGTAAGAACTAACCCCCACCCTTCTCAAACTATTCCAAAAAATCCAAAAGAAGGAAGACTCCCACACATTTTATGAAGTCAGCATCATTCTAATTCCAAAACCAGATAACGACACAACAAAGAAAGAAAACTACAGGCCAATATCACTGAAGAACATAGATGCTAAAATGCTCAATAAAATACTAGTAAACCAGATCCAGCAATACATTAAATAGATCATACACCCTGATCAAGTGGGATTCATCACAGGGATGCAAAGATGGTACAATATTTGCAAATAAATAAACATAATACAGCACATAAAGAAAAGGAAAGACAAAAATCACATGATCATATGAATAGATGCAGAAAAAGCATTTGATAAGGCACAGAACCCATTTATGATAAAAACACTCAGAGAAGTGGGAGTAGAGGGGGCATACCTCAACATAATTAGGGCAATATATAAGAAACCTACAGCCAATATCATACTCAAGAGGGAAAAACTAAAAGTTTTCCCCTAAGATTAGGCACAAGAGAAGGGTGTCTGCTTCCACCACTTCTATTCAACATAGTATTAGAAGTTCTAGCCACAACAATCAGAGGAGAAAAAGAAATAAAAGGCATCCAAATTGGAAAGGAGGAAATAAAACTGTCATCGTTTGCAGATTATGTGAACTGTACATAGAAACCCTATGGGTTCCAAAAAAAAAAAAAAAAAAAAACTCAACCAAGTGAATTTGGCAAAATAGCGGGATACAAAGTCAATATTCAGAAATCTAAGACATTTTTGTACACTAATAATGAAATATCAGAAACAGAAATTAGGGGAAAAATCTCATTTGCTATTGTAACAAAAAAAATAAAGTGTCTAGGAATAAATCTAACCAAGGAAGTAAAAGACCTGTACTCAGAAAACTACACAACACTGAAGAAAGAAATTAAGGAAGATTCAAATAAATGGAAGCATATAACATGTTCATTGATTGGAAGAATTAGTATCATTAAAATGTCCATACTACCCAAAGCAATTTATAGATTCAATGCAATCCCTATTAAAATACCAATGACATATTTTACAGATGTATAACAAACATTTCAAGAACTTATAAGGAACCAATAAACAACCCCAAATAGCAGCAGCAATTTTGAGAAAGAAGAACAAAGTAGGAGGTATTACAATACCTGATATCAAACTATCGTACTGTCTGGTACGAACCAAAACAGTCTGGTACTGGCATAAGAACAGACATTTAGATCAATGGAACAGAATAGAGAGCCCAGAAATAAACCCATGTCTTTATGGTCAATTAATATTTGACGAAGGGGGCAGGACTATAAAATGAAGTAAAAAATATCCTCTTTAGCAAATGGTGTTGAGAATTCTGGACAGGTGCATGTAAAAAAAATGAAATGCAGCCACCAACTGACACCATACACAAAAATAAACTCAAGATGGGTAACAGACTTAAATATAAGTTGTGACACCATAAAAGCCATAAAGGAGAACACAGGCAGGAAAATTTCAGATTTCCCATGTGGCAATATCCTCCTTTTCAAAAAGAGAAAACAGACCCCAGATTCAGAGGTTTTATCAGGTTACATGTATATAGATATTATGAAACTGTAAGTCCAAGAAAGTTAACCACATGTTAACATTCTTATATGTTATTAATTATAAATTCACTATCTAACAAACTTGATTTTCAATTCCTAAATTTACTCTTCAGCAGAAAAACATGGAGTTCCTATAAGAAAGTAATGAAGTGTGTCTCTTTTTTGTTAATAGATATGTGTAACATTCTCTTCATTTGCATCTCAAAATTATAGGACGATCCCAGGATAGAGATATTAGAGTAGTTAGTTAGTTATTAACAAAGAAAGGAGACAAATGGAATCATACATTAAGTCTGATTAAATATGAAAATGACAGCTTCCAGACACTTCAGGAGACAGGAATGTATTAACATTCCTCTTTCCCTCCCTGAAGTAGAGGGGAAGGAACAGCTTTCCAATCTCCCCAAGGAAAAACTGACCCCTTCCCAAGAACCACTATGGGGAAAATTCCTCTGCTGAGGTATGCACAGTAGAAGCCAGATGATGAAGCAAAACTATGAAACATGTGTAGTGAGAGCTAAAATGGCAGCCAGAAAAGAGAGGAGCCTAGCCTTAGAATCTGGGAAAATACAGGGTAGGATAAGGGCATGGAACCCCAAAAGAACTAAGGAAGAGAATGGATGGGGGAGGTCCAACACAATCCATGCAGAATTATGAAGAATATTGGTTATTTTGAAAGAAAGCTTAACCCTTCCCAAATCCAAGTAGTTATAATCAAACCTCTCTTCATAGCAGCCATGGAAGCCTGGAAGCCATGACAGCCCAAGCTCAGTGCTAACTGTGGCCCGAGGCACCATCGGGCCTTTGCAGGGGATGTACAGAGGGGTAAACGAGACAAGAGAAGTGTTGCATCTCTGGGTTTTGGCCCTCCTGGGGCTTACAGGTAGGGGTGCAGGTCTGAGGCCCCAGAGGCTGAACTTCTTTTGCAGCAAGACAGAGTTGAGCCACCTGGTCATGGGAGCTACATCAGGCACCTGGGGGCAGTTTTTTTGTGTGTGTGGAAATATATTTTGCCACTATGCCTCAAGTCTTCTTATGCATGATTCCCCAAAATGCTTATCTTGGAATTTTGTGGAAGAATGCTATTTCCGCTGACAGCTGAGAGGCTACCTAGCTATAAAACAGTAATTCATTTTCACTCAGCAGTGATCAACAAACCTAATAGGGTTTTGTAAATCAATTTTGAAGACAAATGACAACATTTCTCTACTGGTGATTGGATATTGCCTTTAGTGTATAAAGCTGTTCTCCCTGTCTTAAGTGATGAATAAAAATTGGGTGAGAGATGGTGAATGTAAAAACCATTCTCTCCCTTCTGTGGTCTGGAAGACATATTGCAATTGCCTTTTCAAACCAATTAGGAAAAAATATGAATAACTGCAGGTGGTTCCATTTGCCTAACCATAAAGTCCAAGTCTTATTACAAAGAGAAGAATGCCGAATAGGTATTATATAAAGGTCATCTACAAACACACAAGTGTAAATTATAGAATGAGCAATAGGTTGGAATTATTTTGTGGAGTAATACACATTTTGCTTCATTGAGTAACAACACACTTTCAGACTTTTCCATGGTACACATAAAACAAATAAAATTAGAAAGCCGTCTAAATGGCAAGGGAATTTGTTAGTTTTCTTTCCACATTGATTATGGAAGTCGTGATGTAAATAACCACTCTGCATCAGGACACAGACCCTCAAATACACAGGCAGTTTTTAAGATACATACAAAGCAGACTAGTTGGATTCAAAAGAGCTGGGAGTGAGAAAATTTTTCTTCAGGTGAATGCTTATAAGTATATTCAAGTATAAACTGTAAGGCAAAAGTTGAGTTATTTTAAAATATATTTCTGTTAAGTAAGTTACTCTAACTTTTTTCTTTAACTCAAGGAATTATTTTCCATTATTTTATTTTGTGTAAAGTGAAACAAATCACCTAACAACATAAAAATAAAATTATATCTTAAGACACTAAGAACAAGTTTTAGTGGTGGAAAGACTAATCTTTCCAGAAGAAGATGAAGATATTTAATAATTTTGGTTTTTTAGATAAAATTTGTATTTAAATATATAGATTAAAATGCAAACATAACAACTCAATACTAAAAATACAATCTATAGTTTTCAAAATGATAAAGAAACAAATGGTAATTATCAATATAAGTAATCAATGAAATGAAGGCAGGAAAAGAGATGAAAGGAAGAAGCAAAAAAGAGGGGCCATGAACATAAAACACAAAATAACTGAAAATGAAGATCATTTAAACATGCAAAAAAAAAAAAACAAAAGCAAAAAGAGCAAAAGCAGTTAAATAACAAATATATGGAAAATATATATAACTTAAATAATAAACAGGAAAATTGTGATTAGCAATACCAATGTTAGATAAAATAAAATTTATATAGAAGGCATTAATAGAGATGAATGTTAACATTGTGCAATAAAAAACACAATTGGAGAAAGATAAAATAATTTATTGCTGTTTTCAAGAACTATATGAAGCAAAACCTGCTGAGACTTATATGGAGATATTAACAAATTCACTAATCACAATGGAAAATCTTTATAATACTCTACCAAAAAATTGTGATCAAGTAGATCAAGAATATCAGCAAGGATATAAAAGATTTTAAAGCAAAACTAATAATCTTTCTGTATTCTGGTTACCACAAGCAACAGAGAAAATATATTATTATCGAGTAATGGTGAATACACACTAAAATGTAGAGATGATGTGTTATAGAATTTTGCACTTGAGACCTGTATAACTTTGTTACCCAGTGTCATCCCAATAAATTTAATACAAAAAGAAAAAATAACATAAAACAAAATGTAAAGAGTAGCCACTATATTTTGTATTTGTTTTGTATGTCAGAAAAAAACAGAGATGGTATTAAACTACCATTTCTGAAAGCTGAAAAAGCTTGACCTAATGCTGTTGGGAAGACAATAGAAACAATACATGGGCTGCCAAGGGAAAATCAAACATTTTCTAAAATAAACTAAGATTTAGGTTGCAAATGCCTTTGTGGTTTGCAGTATCAACACTGGATAATCACAGTGAAGAATTGAATAAAACACTTTATCCCCCAGTTGAAACTATTGCTGAGTATATGTATTTAAAGAGGGAGAAAATAAACAGTTTTCTACATTGGTTGCATTAGTCTTTCTATACTATGATTAAGAAATTAGGACCTTGTTTCAAAAGTGGATTAAAAATCCTAGGAGTATTCTTATTCTCCTTGCTATTGATGTCTTTTTATCTTTTTCTCCCCCATTGAAAATGATTTTGCTTTAGTGAAATAAGCCAATCAGAGAAACACAAGTACCATATGATTTCACTTATATGTGGAGTCTAAGGAACAAAATAAACTAACAAACAAAGTGGAAACACACTCATACATACAGAGAACAGATTGACAGCTGTCAGAGTGGAGCAAGTTTGGGGGCTAAATAAAAAAAGAAAGTTGAAGGGATTATGCAAAAAAAAAAAAATCCTCATAGACACAGACAACAGTATGGTGATTACCAGAGGGGAAGGGGTATGGAGGCAGGTAGAGGAGAGTAAAAGGGAAAATATGAATAAATGGTGATAGAAGGAGACTTGACTTTGTGTGGTGAACACATAAAACAATATATAGATGATGTAGTTTAGAATTGCACACCTGGAAGCTATGTAATTGTGTTAACCAATGTCACCACAATAAATTCAATTCAAAGTAAATAAAAATAAAATGAAAATGGTTTTGCATTTGTAGCACAAGAGAATATTTCTGCTTATATAGTACAGGGAAAATCTTGAAATTCCAGGGCATAAATGCTCTCTTTGTATTAGAAGAAAATATAAATTATCCAAAGAAATCTGAAATACTGATTCAAAAAAATATATGCACCTGTGTGTTCATTGCAGCATTATTTACAATAGCCAAGATCTGGAAACATCCCAAGTGCCCATCAGTGGATGAGTGGGCAAAAAGTTATGGTGAATTACACAAATGGAATACTACAAGGCCATAAAAAAGAAAATTTACCTTTTGTGTCAGCATGGATGGACCTGGAGATTTTTATCCTAAGGGAAATAAATTAATCAGAGAAACACAAATGCTATATGATCTCACTTACGTGTGGAATCTAATGAACAGAATAAACAAACAAAAAACAGAAGCAGACCTATAGATATAGAGAATAGACTGATGGCTGTTAGAGGGGAGAGTGGGGGAGCTGGGTGAAAAAGATGAAGGGATTAAGCAATTTAAAAAAAACTCATAGACACAGACAACAGTTTGGAGATTACCAGAGCCAAAGGCAGATAGAAGGATATGGACAGAAATAAATGGAGGACTAGATGATGACAGAAGGAGGTTTGATTTGCAATGGTGAACACCCAATACAACATATGGACGATGTCTTATAGAATTGTGTACCTGAAGCCTACACAATTTTATTAACCATTGTTGCCCAAAAAGTTCAGTGAAAATTTAATTTAAAAAAATGAAATATATGGAGGAATACATTGTCATAAAAATTGAGAAGAGAAATAAGAAAGAAATAGTAATAGGAAATGTGAGGCTCTCTTTTATAGGAAAAAGAAAAATTATGAGAGTGTATCTTCACACTCTGAACAGGTAAATGGCAATCAGAGGATGCATATTAGGAGAATTTTTTATCCTCAAGGCAGAAGTAAATCCTGAAGGTTTGAAAAGCTGAAGTCTTCCTACTGCTAATTATGTTGACGGCCTTTTCTACTTGGAAGTGACAACACCCTTCTGGGCGGCAAAGACTGGGAGCTGCTGTTCTCACTGTGAGTAGAAGAGCTCATTTTCTGTTTCGTCCAGAACCAATTATACTTTTAAAATCAGCTCCCCACAGAAACGGCTCATACACGACAACCTTTCTTGGTCAACCATGCCTTATTTAAACAGAAGTTCCTCTGGAGAGTTTAAATGGTTTTTCAGAGAAATTAATTAGCCAGTGACAGCTCTGTTTCATTTTATAGAATAGTATGAAAATATGAAAGTAGCATGTATACAGCTATGAATTTAATAGCTATTAATTTAATGGTTATCAAAAGTCATTCTAAGCTCACATTGAAAATGTAATAAAGAGTTATACTAATAAAACAATGGATGTGTAAACAATAACAATAAGAAAATTATTGTCACCTTTGGGGTAAATTAGATAGCTGCTAGCTCTTGAGAAACATAATAGCTCTTAGGCCCAAGACTATAGTTTTAGTTCTACTGAAATGATATGCTATATATTAATCTAAGAATAAAAAAGTGTTTCCCTATTTCTCATTATCAGAAGCAATTTAGGAATAATCTAGTTTAATATTTGAAAAGAAGTATGACATCATAGAATTGGAATGATTAAAATACTAACGTTATCTTAACTACTCTAAAAAGAATCTCTAATCATTTATGGGAGTATTTCCAAAATGAACCTTATAGGATATTAACAAGTATTTAGTAACAAAAAATGTTATTAGGACCAAATAAGTTTGGAAAATAATACATATTCAATTTTGCAAATAGATTCATGATGTTCATATTAGTGATCTTAAGAAATTCTGTGAAATAAAGAAAATTTGCTTAAAGAAGTCCAGGCTTGTTTGAAATAAAACAAGTAACTCTTTTTCTTTGTTTTTCAATTTAGTTTTCTTGTTTTCTTTGTTTGTTTTCTTGTTTTCTTTCCCTCCCTCTTTCTTTCCTTCTTTCTTTTTTTCTTTTTTTTCTTCCTCCCTCCTTCTCTCTGTCATTCTTTCAAGAAAAGGGCAGGTGGGTTCTTATAAATCTAATGCTTTCAGGAATGTTTAGAAAATCTGATTTAAGTTTTGGGGATTCTTGTCCAAACAGACATTTAATTAGTTACTTGAATATAGGCCACCCAGAAAACTTTATTTTCTTTTGGCCCCTGTAAATATAGCTTCAGAATTTTTTAAAAACTATTTTATTACATAATTCCCTTTCTTGATTAATTCTCAGTATGTACTTTAAAAAGTTATTTTTGTGTGACTTGACAATGAAGTAAATAATAAAACTGCCTTAGGTAGTAAGAATTTGAGTGGAACTTAGAAATTATTGGGTCCTGCCCTGACTGGTGTGGTTCAGTTGGATGTCACAAAGCGAGGGGTCACCTGTTCGATTCCCAGTCAGGCACATGTTTGTATTACAGGTTCTTTCTCTGGTTGGGGCACATGTGAGAAGCAACTGATCAAAGTTTCTCTCTCACATTGAAGTTTCTCTTACTTTCATTCTCCCTCCTTTCCTTTTTCTCTAAAAATAAATAAATAAATGAAATATTTTAAAAATAATTTTTTAGTCTTAAATTTTATTCAAAGATGGGGGTAAATAGGTTCGCATTCCACATAGCATCTAGTTATGTATGTTTATTGTCCCCACAAAGTGTTAGATATTATAATGTCTTCATCTTCAATATTCTTGTATTTTTAAAAGTTTTCTTCAGATATTACTATGAAAACATCATAACCTATTAACTGATGATAAATATTTTGAGCCTATGTTTTTAGTATGGAGAAATCAATCTGCTGTTTTGCAACAGGGGTGTCTAAGTTTTGACTAGAAGGCAGTAGCTGATTTATCCCATGTAAATCTATTAAAAAATATTTTTAATGTCCTTATGTAACTATTTCATTTTTTTCTTTATTTTTTCTTTTATTTTTTTATTACCACTTATCCCTCTTATAGGCCCTTCCCCTCAGCAATCATCACACTGTTGTCCGTGTCCATGAGCCCTTTTCCCTTCTTGTTCATCCTTCCGCCTCACAAACACCTCCCAGACCTGTCAGCCTGCTCTCCATCTATGAGTCTCTCTCTGCCTTGCTTGTTAGTTCAGTTTGTTCGTTAGATTCCACATATGAGTGAAATCATATGGTATTTATCTTTCTCTGACTAGCTTATTTCAGTTAGCATAATGCTCTCCAGATCCACCCCATAAATTTGTCATTAACATTAAAGGCAACTAAGTGCTATTAGGGCCATCTTATGGAAAAAAAACAAACTTTTTGGCCACCCCAATACAATGTCAAGAAAACAACATAGAAAAGGAATCTGGAAGAAGGTTCTTCCTTTTTAATGTAATGAAACATTAAACGAGGAATCAAATGTCCATATTTTGCTCATTTGACTTTTTTGTAGTTTTAGACAGCTGGAATAACGCCCATGGGTATTTTTGGCCCAGGACTAGAATTGGTTAACAGGTGAGTTTGGTTCTACTGGGGGCTGGCTCCCAGTAGATGTAGATCAAAGTTGTGTTGTGTCCCCAAGAGTGATATATTCCTCATATGCAATCCATATAGGACTCCTCTAATCTTACTGTACCACTCCTGAGGAGAAAACCTTGTGTCTGGATTGAAACTTTATTGAAAATGATTAAGGTTACATTTGGGGTCTACTAAAAACCACAGGAAGATTGAAGACCTGTTGAATTTTCAATTAATAAAACTCAGAAGAATTTTTCTTAATGGAAATAATTAAAAAGACACTTATAATTTGTTTGTAATAAAACCAAATAAGAGATCTTGACTATTTACTGCAGTACCGAGGTATCAATTAGTAGATATTTATTAAGATTCTATTTTATGCACAACAAAATCCTAAACATGTTAAAGCGATTGAAAAACATACAAAATTTATAAAGTTTTGTGACATCCCTCTCACTCCTCAGAAATATAATGTTGTTCTATTAAATGCTTTATTGGAATTATATTAAGCTTATAAATCAGTTTAGGGGCAAACAGTCATCTTTAAAATACTGGAAATGTTTTAACATTCAGAAATATGGTATGTTTCTTCATTTATTCATTCTCTAAAGTCACTCATGGATTTCGGGAAGCTTTTTTATAAATATTTTTATTCAGTTTACATCTAGTACCTAGTTATTTCTATTGTGAATAAAGTATTTATTTTATGCCTGTTTAAAGTTAGATATTAAAGGACAGTGTTTGTAAGGGTGATTGCATTCTCAAACCCAGCTATGCATTAAAAACTCTGACATGAAGTCAATTTGATCTCCTTCCCTACAAATTATTTGTTGCTTACTACTAAATTTGTAATTAGTTCTTTTCTAATTTTAGCATGATCTAAATACGTCATTTGTTTTCTGTTCTTTGTATACAGACTTACATCTGCCAATAAAAACCAGCACATAACATGAATTAATCCTTTATTTTCTAAAAATGTAAAGGCATAAACAAAAAAGAACCTCCATGAAACTGGACAATAAAAGTTGTCAAAAGCAGCAACATTGGTAATAAAAGCAAATATTTGTTCATTTTTATGTAAAGTTCATTCTCATATTTCATTTGGAAATATAAGCACTTTGTTCCTTTTGTTTTACTTTTTCTGATTTTTGAAAAGCTGTTTTGTCTTGCCTAATGCAAGAATATCTGACTGTTCAGGAGAGAGAGATTGTTGTAATCTCTAGATATTTCTAATATTCTGCTACGGTTATCTTTCATTCTCCCAGAATAAGGAAAATACCATTTTCTTTTTAAGCTTTCATAATAAATGTGGGCCAAACAGAATAATTAAATCAAAACTTTTAGGAGGGGGAACAGATATTGATATATTTTTTCCAAGTTCCTTATGTGATATTAACATGCAGTCAGAGATACAACTGTTGAAGGGTCACAAACTAATTCCTTATAAAATACCATGGAAGGCTTTTTTTAATTATTATTAGTTATAATATGCCATGGAACTTTTCTCATGACCTCATCTTCCCTCTTATGAGCAAATGATACTAAGCAGCCACTGTGACTCAAACATGCCTGCTTTACGATGAGGTAACGCAGTCTATCTTCTTTACGCCCAGGACGGAAGCCCCAGTGTCCAATTGCCTGATACAGAATAAGTAATCAGTATAAATTCATGTGCTTTATTACATTACCGAATGTTTTCACTTTTTCAATTCAGATACGCATTTTCTTATTTAATTGCCTTGTGACAAGAAACACATGCTTTTAAGATTATTAGGGTAAAGAATAAACTCAGTATTCATCAGGCAAAATAAAGCCAGTCAATCTCCAGAGAAGGTATTCTCTATAGCACAACTCTCACAAGCACAAAATTTTAAGATACTGACTGACTAATGGAAGCACTTATGATTCCATAATGCACATATAACGTAGCATCTTTCTACGATATGTCTTATTGAGCGAGGTGGGACTACTGCTAGGGGATGGGATAAAGTTTAGGAGTACAGTCATGCTGCACTTCTGAGACAGTATTATGTAGTTTCTCTTGCTCTTCTTGGGAAAATATTAGTAAGAACACTTTAAACATACAGAGCAGGACAAATCTTCAAGTGCCTGTAGAGCTGAACTTCTGAAGATGATCATAGCTATATTAGAGAAATCAAGAAATCGGCAAAGGGACTCTTCCAATTGCAGGACATCAGTTACTGCCCTCTAGAATAGAAAGAAGAACACTGAAACATTAGCATTAAAGAAAAATAAACATTTATTTTCTTCAACAAGCACTCAAGGAGTAATAGCTCTGTATCAGTAACTACATCCAATGTTAAAAAGAAGCTGAATAAGTTCATGATTTATATCATTTACAGCAGAGTGCTTACATTTTAATGTATGAAACAGACAGATGATGGCAATACTGCATGTAAGTGTCATAATAAGAGATATGCACCAAGGGCTGTGGGAACAGAGCAGAAGAAGCTAGTAACTGCTTTAAAAAGTTGCCGTGGGGATTAATTTGTAAATTCAATAGCCATTAAGCTCTTTTTAAAATCCCACTCATGTTTTTCCTTGCTTAGCATTTATCCCTATTGATCATTCATTTCTATGTCTTAACAATTACAGTGGTTCTTAAAAACCTGTATGAATGCAGACCCCATAATAATTTGGGGCTTATACCTTTCACTCTCACAGACTTCCTACTTTGTTTTAGACCCCTATTCTGACTTTGCATATTTTCCTCCTCTATTTCTCTCTCCCTCTACATCATCTGTATATTGCACTGTGTGTTCACCACCCCCTTCCAAGTCTCCTTCCATCACCATTTATCCTTCTTTTACCCTCTTCTACTTGCCCCCACCCCCCTTTCCTTTTGGTATCACCATAATGGTGTCTGTGTCAAATATCATATGATTTCACTTATATGTGGAATCTAATGAACAAAATAAACAAAATAGAAACACATTAGTAGATGCAGAGCTCAGTCTATTTTTTAATCTCCTTAAAGTTAAGCATGCCCCAAACTTCTGTCCTTGAATTTTTTTTTTACTCCATATTTTTCCTTGATGACCTCTTAGATATTTATGCCTTCTACCAAATATCCCAATCTACCCCTCCATGTAGTTACCAGATAATCCTTAATCTGTCTCAGGATAAGTTTTCTAAATTTTAAAGATTATTTTGAGGCTAAGCACAACACAATGCCACTGAGGCAGAATTTGTTTTTGTTGCTGTTGTTGTTATTTATAGTTCTAAAGGAGAGAAGGCTGCTAAGCATACCACACAGGGAATTCCAGCTGGGAGCAGAGTCTGCAGCCACCTGGAGTTGTAGGAGGCAGTTTATGAGTGGCAAGAAGGGTAACGTTCGCTAGGTTTCACAGGCTCCTGTGGATAGGCTCATTAGAATAAATCTTGGGCTCGGGCATAGTGGCATCTCTAGTTGTCTGACCTGGTTCCAAGGTGATTAGGAGAGATGGATGGTGGCAGAGGATAAGAAGCTGATAAGAGAGGTGGTTGAGGTGTAGTCCCAATCACCTTCTCAAGAAAGGGTACTGATCACTCTCAAGCTAGGGTTTCGAAACTGTGAGAAGAGGAAGTAGGAAAGAGTGGTGTCAGCCAGGCAGCAGAGTAGGAGATCCTAGCCCCCGACACAGTCAATGATTTAATAACTCTCATTGATGAAAGTAGACTTTCAGAGTCAACGATTACTCTGCTATCCTTCCCCTAAAATTTAAAGTTTGAGGAAACAGAGACTAGAGTGCTGTGTTCAAAAACAGAAGGGTTGAGATGTCCTCAGTCCCTTTGACAAAGGGGCCTGCATGAAAATAAATGGCTAGGTCTAACAGCTTGTAAGTGGCAAAAACCAAATTCAAAGCCAAGTCCCCATGCTCTTTATTACATCATTTCACAGTGTCTCCCCTCATCTCAAGGTCTAGTTACAAAATGTAATGTAGTAGCAACAACGACTAGTAGATTTTATTATAAATAAAGAATTCAATGTCAGATGAGATTTGAAATAATGCAAGGAAATCCAAGTAAAGTGCCTTTATTTTGCCACCTGCATCATCACAAAGCAGAGGCAGTATCACCATGTGCAGAACTAAAACACTTCTCCCCTTGGAGTCAGCACATTATTTCCAATTCTATCAGTTAGCGCCCCAGAACATAAATCTAAAATCTCTCCCATATGATGGGTCCTCGAATTTTGGATATAAGTATCATATTGCTGACAATTTTCTTGTCTTTATGGTAAATGTTCCCAGTTTCTATAATTGCTTTTTATTTTATCACTCTTTTAGTTCTTCTTTGTATGCTTTAAAGTGAATCAATAATCTTCAAGGTGTGGAGCATAGAAGTAAATGTAATATAATTATGGCCAGACTTGAGAGAAAAATAGAACAAATCTATGTGGCACTCATTCTAGATATCAAATATACATACACCAGAAAAACAAATTTATATTTACCATACAGCAGCCACATTACATTGTAGATTTATAAGGCATTTAATTTAACCAAAATTCCAAGCTTTTTTCATTTTTTAAATTAAATGTTTTGGGGTGACATTGGGTAATAAGCTTTTATAGGTTTCAAGTGTACATTTCTATGATACATGATCTGTATATCACATTGTGTTCCCACCACCCAAAGTCAAATCATCCTCCATCACCATATATTTGGACCACTTTTTCTTTTACTCCACCCCCCCTTCACCCTCTTTCCTCTGGTAACCACCATACTGTTGTCTGGGTCCATGAGTTTCAGTTTCACATCCCACATATAAGTGAAATTATATGGTTCTCAACATTTTCTGACTGACATTTTGCTTAGCATAATATTCTCAAGGTTCGTACATGTTGTCGCAAAATGGCAGTGTTTCATATTATTTTCATATTATTTCTATTCCATAGTTTTTAATGAGAGAGGTATCAGGCATCCAAAATAATTATGAGAGAGTATGAAGGATCACAATGTTTTCCATATTTTTAAAAGAATATATTTTTAACAATTGATATTACAGTTTTATTCTAGAATTTTAATTATGATTTACTTGAACTTCAAATTTTTAAGGATTTCATGTCAAACCAAGCAGGTCTAGAATTATTTAAAAGAGTAAATAACTGCTTGCTTATTGTAGTTAAATTATCTTGGAATGTGTGAATTCAAACATAATATTTGCAATATATATTTATAATATAATGAGTCTATATTTTGCACAGCTATAGTGAGTTTTAAATAATAAAACTAGAATATGTATTGTTATGTATTCTACTTTTGAGATTTGACCCATTAACAACTTCACATTTAAGTTTTAAGATAAATCAATAAAAGTACAATATCCTTTAAAAATACTGTCTGCATATTTTTGCTCATGAATTTGTCACATGCAATTATGCATTATAACTTATATGAATTCACAATATATAACCTGTGTGCTCTAAAAATTTATTAACATTCATGACATGAATGAAAAATAAATATAGAAAATGTAGCTAACTACTACACACTGATTCAATCGATAAATTTATATTATAAAATAAATTATTCAATTTGTACTTTCTGGCAAAATCAGATCTTCCTATCATATTACTTTAAGTACACTATTAAAATCAAACATACCACATCATATATTCATTCTAGCACACAGGATTGCTCACATCTTTCTTAATTTCATATGTATTTCACTATCAAAGTATTCTAATAATGGCCTTCTAAAAACAAAGAAATGGAAAAATATGAAGTCAACTTTGGTGTCAGAATTTCAGATCAAAAGACAGTTTTGTTTATTTTTTTGCCCACCATCAATTAAATTATTTGATGTGATTTGTGTGTGTGTGTATGTGAGAGAGAGAGAGAGAGAGAGAGAGACTGTATCTTGTGACTGAGTGTCTAGATAATGCCTAATTGCTTATTTGAAACTTTAGATGTTTTCAAACTTTGGAAATTCAGTTAACATTATCTTTGATATTCTTCCTTTTGATTTTAACACTGCTGCAAACCATCTTTAGCCTCTTGTTATGTGTCCTCCACAAAGATATCCTCAGCTGTGTTCTTCCCTTTTTTTTAAAATAAATACTGAATTCTCTAGATTTGAATGCTGTAATTGCTATCCAATCTGTGTATATCTAATCTGTATGTCATATTTTCAACAACATATTTAGTTTTGAACTTAGGTATATATATCATACTTAAATGTATATTTTGTTGTGATATATTTTAAAATACATAGTAAAAATATACAACATGTATATATAATATAAAATATATAATAAATGCACATTTATTAACATATATTAAGTGTGATACGTATAGATACATATCACTCTTAAAATATTCACTATAGAATTTTCAATTTCTGCCCTCAGATATGTTCTTCAGTCTTCACTCTCAGTAAATGACATAATCATTCTACCAAATGCACAGGCCAAAAATCCACTCATTATTCTTGATTTTCCTCACATCTTTTCCCTCACATCTAACCCCTAAGTGAATCTTGTAAATTTTCCAAATACACACACACACACACACATTATATACAAGGTCTGGCAGAAGTAATGCCTGCTTGAGTGTGGTTGGTAGGGTAACAATAGGGTGTAATAATTTATAGTTTTAATTTGAAGATTTCACTTAAAATGTCATATTGTATGGTTGAATGTATATTGTTATGTTACAGAATTACATGCTTATGATTTTGTAATAAAGAAGGACATTATTTTTGCTAGACCCTGCATATCCTGAACCTGTCTACTCACTTTTCCCTTGCTCTCTTCCTAACACTAGTTGCTATAAGCTCAAACTCAAAACTTTTGACATAGATTTCCTTTGTTTACTGTGGCAGCTAATTCACTTCCTACATAGCAGTCAGAGAGATATTTTCAGGCTTAATCTTTGAAAGGCTTCTCATTATACATTTATAATATAACTTAGACCATGTCCTGTCTGACAAAGTTCTCAAGAGCAGGCAAAAATAAAATAATATCTAAAAATAGAAAAATACACTAGAAGGAATTAAAAGCAGGCTAGACAAAGCAAAGGACCAAATCAGCAAGCTGGAAGAATTACTTTTAGAAGCTACTTCAGATAGTGTTCTCAAATTATCTGAGGGCATCACTGTGTTGCTAGGAATGATGGAAAGAAAATTGTTCTTGTTCTTAAAAAGAAGAGAAGAGAAAGAAAGACTATCAAATGATGTTATAAAAGTAGTAAGATAAATGTCATGGAATAATTCAAAGATGTTAACCTATGACCCCAGACTTTTTTTTTAAAGTCTTTATTCATTTATTTTTAGAGAGAAGGGGACGGAGGGAGAAAAAGTGAGAAACGTCAATGTGTGGTTACCTCTCCAGTGCCCCCTACTGGGGACCTGGCCTGCAACCCAGGCATGTGCCCTGACTAGGGATCAAACCAGTGACCCTTTGGTTCTTAGAGCTAGCACTCAAGTCTACTGAGCCACACCAGCCAGGGCAACCCCAGACTTTTAAATACTTGGTTCCTTTCTCTTTTGTTTCTAACTTCTTATGGCTGAGAACCAGCCAAATACACATTCCCTTTATACCTCAACAAAATACAGCCTGAATAACAGACCATATATCTGTCATTATTCTGATACTGAGTACATAAGATTTTCTAATTGTGATTAGTTATGTCAAGGAGTCCTTCATGTGCACAAACTTTAGGGGGATCAAATGATGTTATAAAAGTAGTAAATTAAATGTCATGGAATAATTCAAAGATGCTAACCTATAACCCCAGACTTTTTTAAAAAATATTTTATTTATTTATTTTTAGAGAGAGGAGAATGGATCCCCCTAACTGTAAGTACTAAATTTGTATCCCTGTAACGTTAAGTACTGAATTTGCATTTAATCATTATCAAATAATGTATATGATATAGTTATTTCTGAGTTCTAAAGTATTTTAATAATCTAAAGTTTTGGAAGTATGGGAGCTTATCAGTTTTAAGAAAGAAATAACTTGTCCCATATTTAAAATAAAACAATTTTTTGGAAGTTGAAGTCACTTTATCTGAGCAAGTTCAATAAGCCATATTTAATTCAGTGTCTTATTTATTTTGGTTACAGATGATTTTATGTAATAGAAATTCAATAGCGGTATTTTAAACCGGATGGAAATTTATCTCTCTGTCATGTAGAAGCCCAAGCTACTGTGGCAGCTCAGCTCTAACGTGTTGTGATGGACTAACACTCTGTCTGGTTGCTCTGCCATCTCTAGGATATTAACCTTGACAAACGGCACAAAGTGGCTCTCTCTCCCCGTGCTTTCATCTCAACCAATGGGAAGGTAAAAAGAGAGTAAAGGGAGCAGAATTAGGGTCTCCATCCTGCAACGTTTAATAGACACCATTCAAGTTACAAAGCAGTGATATCCAATAGAAATAGAATGCATGTCACAGTATGCCATTTAACTTTTCTATTAGGCACATTAAAAAAGTAAATAAAAACAAGTAAAATTAAAAACAAATAAAATTAATATAAGAATACATTTTGTGTGTCTTTATCTAAAATGTTAACATTTTGACATGCAATCAATAGAAACATTTCGATAGAATATTGCACATTTTTGTACAAATTCCTCAAAATCTGGTGTGTATTTTACATTTACAGCCTATCTCAAATTAGACAATAAATTTTCATTGAAAATGCTTGATTTATATTTAGATTTCAAAATTTTTACAATTGAAAAACTTGATTCAAAATATCCAATTTTTTCCAAACACACTTAAATATGTTTAATAACTGAATTAAATATCAATTTTTAAAACAATTAACATTAAATAAAATTAAAAATTAAGTTTTTCATGTCAAAATGTTAGGTCGCAGCTATGAATGAGGAGCCAGAGGGGAAATAAAGGCGGGGATCTCACCATTGCAAACTAACAAAAAGGAGGCTAGAAGCAAAGGAAAGGCATGTCTTGCCAATTAGCAGTCTTGAGCTTAGTTTGACAAGAGGTTTGATAAGATCGCCAGGTATCCCAAGCATTATAAGCAAAATAGTGCAGGAGAAGAGGAGTCCTTGAGACGGCCTCTGTAACAATCTAGACCCTGAGTGCCCTGAACATCACAAGCGGGAATTGAACAAGAGGAAGAAGCGGGGCTATCCTGGGAAAGGGGGCCTCTGTAACAATTTCACTAAGACAAAGAACCTTTACTAACTGAGAAAGAAAGCCTTTGTAGCTGCCTATTATCCCCAAGGAGAGGAAGGAGGGGCACCTAGAAGCCAGCTGAAGTATATAACCCCCAAACCCCAATCGTCAATGTACTTAGATTAGCTAAGTACTCACTTGTAGCCTCTGCTCAAGTGTATAAAACAAACTTACTAACTTACTAAAAAAACTGCCTAACAACTTTCTTTCCTCTATATGTAGAACATTTAGACTAGCCAGGTGCCTGCCTGCAGCTTTGTACTCATATGTTTCATAAAAAAACTTGTTATCTCATTTCCAATATACATGTTGTCTGTGGCTTGAATTTGTCTCTTGAGGCGAGACAAAAGAACTGAGGCAAGGAAAGAGGGCCTCCTCACTTGGGTCCCTGTCTCTCCCATCCGTAATAAAACTAGCCAGAGATTAAGTCTCAGAAGCCACGATTATCTAGTGGCTACTGTAATGGACCATGCAGTTACAAAACACTGATTTTCAGTGGGAGCTGTGCTGTGTACACATACTTGGATAAGCACACGATCCCTAAAAGTAACTCCTTTCTGCTTTAAATTTACAATCTAGAAACTGGCCAGAAGTTAGAACTTGGTCACAGTTAGATGCAAGCATGTTCTGGAAATTCAGCTTTATTCCCTTCAGCCATTCAGCTATGTGGCTAGATAAAGACGAACAGTGAAGAACAATGGGCATTACTGCCACAGTGTATCCCTTGAGCCACTGAAATGTCCATGTATATACCGTCTCTTACACAGGGTTACATCTTGTTTCCACATTTAGCTCAAAGTTAAGTGTGTAAGGGTCTCAGGGAATGTGCAGTCCTCTCAAGGGCCCAGATGTGGCTCTTCATACACCATCCACTACAAACTAAGCTTACAAATTAAAAAGCAGCTTATTTTTTCTATACATAATCAGTACAGAATCAAAGAATAAAAATAGAATAAATGCATCAAAGAACTCCCATTCTGAAGAGATAAATAGGGCACATGTAGCAGTCATTTCGTTTTATTGTTTGTTTTGCAGTTATTGAATTCTGCAGACAGTATCTGAATAGCATTCTCTGCCTTTACAGTAGAATAGATTCCTAGTGTAGTCCATTGAGCAACCCTTGGTTCTGGATTGTTAGAGAAATTGCCTAGCACAGTTAATTTCCTTAGTAGCTGCAGAGCCCTCCCTCTCTGCGGTTCTCCCTTTTCCATTGTTTCACAGGGCCTCCTCTGAAATAGTCCTCGGAGGTTATACACTTCTTTGGAACCACAGAGCTCTTCGTGCAGGTGCAGCTTCTGACATCAGTGCCAGGACTTAAGAATTTGAACATCCATACATCTTGGTAGAGCTGGCTCCTCATTTGTTTGGCAATATTATACCTTTAAAATTTAGTTCTGTTTGGCCTCACTCAGTCTTCTTAAGAAGTAATCACCATCGATGATCTCACCGAAGCATAAACTTCATTCCTGGAAACTCCATTATTTTATTTCCTGGTCCCTGTGCTATGACTAGCCACCATTTCCACAACTTAATGTATGCTCCCTTGAAACCATCTTCAAACAAGAGGCTTAGATGGAAGATAATAATTTCAATCACATTGTAACTTGTGGGTTACTTCCTACTGGTTCCTGAAGGAGCTGGAGAAACTTTTGAAAAAATGGACTTATTTCCTAAGGTTGTTTCTTCAAAGTTATCTTTTATAGCTTCCATTTTGGGAAATAAAAGTAGATGGCATCTTTCAATTCTTTAAGGTCATATATTACCCACGTCTTACTCAAATTATATTGCACTTTGAAATCAGAGAGAACCTCCCTTATAAAACTGCTTTACCTTCCATTTCCACCTGCTGAAGATAGCAAGAAACAGTTAACCCACACCTACTTTGGGGGGCCTTCAACTATGTCCCTGGGAACTACAAGCATAGTAAACAGAGTTAACTAAACAACGTTGCCATGCCGTTAACAAGAACAATCAACTTTTCATTGTGCAACATCAGTGTCCTGTTGCTAGAACTTGATTGTTGAGCCAATCCAACATAGTTTAGGTTTCACTTTGTGCTGAAACCATGTTTCAGAATCAAATTTCATATTATTTAATTTTTAGGTATGGGTTATACATTAATCAATTCAGGTTACCCAAAGAGAACACCACAGACTCGGTGGTTTAAACAACAAAAGTGTATTTCCTCACATTTCTGAAAGCTAGAAGTCCAAGATCCAGGTGCCAGGGATTGGTTCTTAGTGAGGCCTCTATTCCTAGCTTGCAGATGGCTGCCTTCTCACCATGTCCTCACATGGTCTTGGTCTTTCCTCTGTATGCACAGAAATAATAAGACAGAGAGAAGAAAGAGAGAGAGAGAGAGAGAGAGAGAGAGAGAGAACCATATCCAGTGAAACCTATTAAGTTGAAACCGTGTTCTAGCACTAACTAGAATGTTTTGATTCACAGATGAAGATATCAGTCCTATCAAATTAAAGCTCCATCCCTTTGACTTCACTTAACCTTTATTACATTTTTATAGGCCTTATCTCCAAATATAATCCCATTGGAGACTGGGGCTTTAACATATAAATTTGGGGAGGAAATGTTTCCATGACAAATTATAACAAAGAACAAAAATGACAGGACTAAATAAGATAGAGTATTTTATTTACCTAGCATAGTGTGTGTCTGCAAAATAATGACTAATCCATGTTCCTTTATTCCAATATCCATAGGACATATGGTATATATAGGTTGGTGATACTGTAACACCCTATGAATTTCACCCAGAATGACAAGAAAAGGAAGGAACCAGAACATTACCTCCCATTAAGATTTCTACACAGAATGTCATACATAAGTTTTGCTTATGTTCTATTGCTAAGATTGTGTTATTTAAAGTTTGGGAGCAGAATTACTACCAAACATAATCTAGTATAAAAGTTTAGAGGGCAGAATCAAAAATGTGTAAGAAGAATAAGCTTTCAGTCTTCCTGGTTAAATGGCAGTGAACTAAAAGAGTTCCCCAAATTTCCATTACAAATATCTATGAAAACACAGAATTATAAAAAAAAAATCATTAAAACTTTATAAATAATGCAGAAAAGAATATCATGAGCTAATATTCAAATTGAACTTCTACCAACTGGATCATCATTGGGAAAGAGAAAGATTCAGTTTTAGGACATGGAAACACACGCTTCAGTTTCTACTTGGAAATTATGTTCTAATAGTTCATGTAACCCTGTTCTGGCTGCGACTCAGGGACTCAGGGCCAAGTAATATGTGCTGAAGAGAATATTTGAGCAAGAAGGGAAGACTGAAGTGTGTCTGTGTGTGATTTACTCTTTCAGCTTTCCAAATCTCAAAATGCTGCTGCTGTCTTTGTCACTTCTGTTCCACTGTGTCCTTGACATTTTATGCTTTTCAAAAATCTCTTTATTTATATTTTAGTGGAGTTTCAGGAAAGAGTGGAACTAAACACCTGTGTTCAACCCTACATGTTTAAAACAGTTTGTACTAAGTTCAGAGAAATTATTTACATAAAGAAAATAAACTATCATGCAAAGATAAATATTACCTGACTGACAAACTTTGCATTGACCATTAGTTTCCAACTCTTCCTCTGTCAAATCAAACAAAAAAATACAGGTATAGACAAGAATATACTTAAGCAGGGAATTGGAACAATAACCTTCAAAAACAAATGAAAATCCAATGTTCTGATACCCTTCTTTCTACCAAAGTAGAAACAAAGTAACTTATAGCAAAACTTAACCATTTTCATATTGAATAAATAAAAATATTTATTGAGAAAAGTTGTAGAATCATATTAAAAATTTATTTACTTGAACTAGCAATTAGTATATAAGAAAATAAATCAGGAATGGAAGTACATGAAAGTAAATGTGGGTTACTTGACTTTTTGCAAACTTTAGACAAACTACACATTAAGAAACATAAAATGTGTTTTTTGAGGAGAATGCAAGTAATACATCAGTGATTTAAAAAATATTTATTGGACAGATTGAAATGGCATATATTTGTCCCAGGTAATCATTTCTCTCCAAGTAACAACATTCCAATTTTTTTTTTGTAATTTTATTGAAACAAAATAATTATATCTGGGTTGGTAGGCTTCTTTTAAACAGAGGGCCAGAACGTTGTTTTTAGAAAGAGTTGAAGTGAGCAGTTATTTCTTTCCAGATCAGAACTACTGAGCTTAAATAAATCACTAATGTTTACAATACAGCGAACATCTATTTCAGTATATCCTTGTTATAGATCAGTTGATTGTCAATCATATTATCCCTTTGACCTTACACCAGATCTTGGAGAGAAACAGCAGTAACTTCATTCTGCAAAGGTAACTTGCAAGCCAAATAAAAGTCAGTTTCCAAATCCATTTGCTCAGCATAGATACAATTTATGTTTTTTTCCTTTTGCTTAGCAAGCAGTTGTGCTACAAATTTTATCTTGAGAATTTTGGTGGTAATGAAACATTGCTATAATTTAAGATGAGCCAAGCATATATAAAAATGAAAAACAGAAATCTGTTTTTCTTGGCCCACTGAGACTTTTTTTTTCTAAATCTAGTTGAAATATGTATGCTGTCCTGAGCTCTTTGGCATAACTCACCATTTAAAAATATCAATAAAGAAGACTTTATTTTCAATTTAGTAAACATTTGTTTGCCAAGGAACTAGACTTTTTTGATATCACTATTACATTTTAGAAGATTTTATAAAACGGGAACATACAACTGTCTATATTTATATAACAATACATTAAATAAATGGCAGGCTAATACCCCTATACACATATGGGAAAAGGTGGATTTTAAGTCATCATATTAGACAAATACTGGTGCACAGTAAATGCTCTTTTATTTTTATTGTTCTTTTTTTCTAGTCAGGCTAGGAAAAAAGTACCTAACAAGGAAATATGAACCGTTTCCAGTTTAACATCAATATTTTCAGATTTTAAAGAATATAGAAAATATTTGCTGAATAAAAATAACATTACAAAGAATAAATATCTTATTTGTTGCAATACATCAATCAATATATTAACTTCAAAGAAAAGGGGTGGGAAAAATAGTAGTCAATAATACAAAACTACAAAAACTTTGGAGAGAAAACAGTATAAAGAAAATTTAAATTTTTAAATTAGTTTATTTGATTATTTTATATGAATAATAGATCATTCTCATAACTCTAATAACTCAATCAAAAGTTTACTCTATAACTTAGAAAATACATGAAAACAATTATTAACATATTTCATTAACATTCTCCTAAATACTTTGTAATTTTACATAGATATAAAGGGCCTTCTCTTTTTAAGAATGAAAACAAACAATTTTATAAAGTCATATGAGACATGTGTATAATAAATATGAAAACAAACACTAGATGATGAACATACAGGACGTCCTTATTTCTTCGAAAGCAGCTTTCTTTTTTAAAAAAATATTTTATTTATTTATTTTTAGTCTTTTTTTTTATTGTTCAAATACATTTGTCTCCATTTTTCTACCACCACTTTCCCCTGACCCACCTTCCTTCACCTCCCTCCCTCAATCCTTCCCCACTTTGGCTTTAAGACAGAGGGGGAGGGAGGGAGGGTGAGAGGGAGAGACACATCTATGTGTGGTTGCCTCTTGTGCGGCCCCTACTGGGGACCTGGCCTGCAACCCAGGCATGTGCTCGGACTCGGAATCAGACCGCAATTCTTTGGTTCCCAGGCCAGCACTCAATCCCCTGAGCTACGCCAGCCAGGGCTATTTGAGGGCAGCTTTCATAGGAGGATTTCAAAAATTCATAAAGCTCTATAAGATTGTTATGCTTTTAGAGGTTCTGAGGCAGTGTTTTCAGCAAATGTTTGTTCAAAGAAAATTAATGCCACTGGTTTTCATATAATGTCCTGTCTGTCCAAAAGGCCGTGGAATAACTCACTGCATAATCTGTCAAAATACAATGAAATGGTTTATATTCAACCCAGTCAAGGGTCACACTAGCCCTTCTTTATTATGTTCACAGCATGACAAAAAATATGTTAATGGCCATACCAGGAGCAAGGATGTGGGGAAAGAAAGCACGCTCAGGCAGGCAGTTAGAACGTGTCTCCATAAAGCTCTTTGAAAAATTACTTTTGCAGCACCTTACAGATTTTAAAACTTTGTACATTTGAGTGGGAAATTATATATCTAGAAATCTTAGCCACCAGAAATACAAGTTCACAAAGAAACATCTGAAAGAACATCCAATGTAAATTTATTTGTAATTGCTGCAAATAACCAAACTGTTGTTCAAGAGATGGATGATCACATATAATATGGTGCATCCACACTGTGGGTGGGATGCTGTGGAACCATTAGGAAAAATTAGGTAGGCCCAGGATATGAAAATATCACCGAAACTGAGCTACTGAAATACAAAAGTTGCCAAAAAGTGAACATACCATGATCTCATGTAAGTACAAAACGGTACATAAGTTTTCTATTTACATGTGAATGCATATAAATGCATAGCAAAACAACAGAAATACACCAAACACTTAAGAGTGGTAATCACTAAGGACAAAAGCAAGCCTGAGAGAGGAAACTTGGACAATCTACTCCTTATTTTTATGCACTTTGAATCTTTTAGAGTGAGAATATGTTTATATAATACTTGTATAAAAGCAAGGAGTATATATCAAGGCCAAATTTGAATAATATTTGAATTTTCCGTGGCTTTTATAGTATTACCAGGAAGAGTAATAAGTTACTATTTATTGTCAGGGATGTCCTAGGCACATAACCAGGCATTACGTATATTTTATATATATAACTAACACGATGGACTGGATCTCTACTAGCTAATTCTTACTGGATAATTGAAAATAACTTATTTTTTCTACATATTTCTGCCTTTCTGCCTGCTATTTATTCATTCATTTGAAACTAAGAACAGCCAAGGTTATGTGTATGTGACACGTGTGTCATATCTGCCTTGTTGATATATGCACATGTGTATATCTGATTCTTAAAAGTCATATATATTATACATATATATGTGTGTGACACTGACGAATTCAATACTATATGTTGACTTATCATACCTATCCTCTAAGGTAGGCATTATAATCACCTTCAAAACTCCCTTTAAACCAATAATATATATTCATCAGCAGTCAAAAATCTTTTTTAACATATTTAGTTTGATCATGTTGAAAAACTTGATGCTGAAGGGATTTATCTAAAACTATTTAGTTTTCTTTTACCTACAGACCTTTTGAACAAGCACAGTGTAAAAAATGTAGTGGTTACCGCCTGGCAGGGGTGTTATACTCTTGACCACCTCTTTTCAGTGTCTCAAGTCCTGGAACATTTCTTCCTGTTATCTAATTATGCAGCGTGAACCTTGTGATTACATACACAGTAATAATAAAAAAACAATATTCTTTCCCTGTCCACACTAATTTACCTTAAAACCAAAATCAATGGTGTCCTGTGAGGCACCTTGGAATTAATTTCCTAAACTGCCTTTGAAGTCTGCTTGAAGATCCACCCTGTCTTTGGCTCAATTAAAACAATACTCTGTTCAGCTCTAGTTTTGTTACTAATATTTACACATGATACTTAAAAAGAAATGGAAAGGCAAGTTTACCAATAAGAAGCAACAAAAGCACGCTCATAGTGAAAGAGTTGTTTATGTTTACATCCATATTATGCCACTTTGCTCCTTTGTTTTATCATAAAATGCTCTATTTAATCCATACCCTCAGAAAAGCCTCTAAACATTACCATTCTAATAATTTGAATGAGATATCCTGCACACCAGCCTGAATCCCTGCTAGCTAATTCCCACTGGAGAAGTGAAAATAGCTTGTTTTCTCTAGGTAATTCTGCCTGCTAATTATCCATTTGATTCAAATTAAGAGCAGTCAAGATCTATATAAAAAGGGGTCACTCAGAGTGACTTGTTTCTCTAAAAGGGTACTATACAAAGCTTGCTCACTATACAAGGTTGGAGTTTTCTTCATATACACATTTGGTCAGAGTCAATAAATAGTTATGGGACACATGGACAAATCACATTTTAATGTTTTTGATAAAATGTAATATTCATTGCAATATGGTTACAGTAAAACTTTGACAATTCATAGGTAATTGTTACTAGCAACGATCTCAACTCCACATTGAATATTTATATTATAATATGTGCCAGTGTTTCTTTCATCTTTATTTGGTTTATTGTCCAGAATTACCAAAGAAATCAAGTATTTAAATCAAGTATTTAGCAACACTTCAGACAGCTTTAACCCATATGTGCTTTCTCCCATTTGAAGCAATATTTGCGAGCTTAGTGGCAGAGCTAAAACTCTGTGACTATAGACTATCTCAGTTTTCCTTTATGTGCTCTTCCTCAGCTGTAAAATGATAGGGTAGAGCTTGACATTATCTAAGATTGCACTTATTTCTAACAATTATATGTTTTTCTTATTTTCTTTCCTTTTGATATCCTTTCAGACTTCCACAGAGAAGGTAATGTAATGATTGAAACAGGTTCCATATTCAAGGACTGTTGTTAAAACCAAGTGGTATATATGTTCTGTATGTGAAAATCCAAAGCCTTGACAAGATTTTATAAAAACCCCAATTATTTGTCCAACTATTACCATCCTCTATCTTGCAAATATTAGAAATATCACAATCACCAATTACTATGACAAATAATATGATTATGGCTATTTAAGATTAGAGAATATCCTATGTACTCTTTTTCTTCATAGTATTTAATGGTAATTTATAAATTGTATGCTCTGAATAACTAAATCAAGAAACATTTCTACAGATATTTTTATTATAAAAGTCTATGAAACAATGACTATCCCCTTCAAATTTTGTAACACAAGAGATACGTTGTCTTCCCTGTCAATAATTAGCATGAACCAATGCAATGAAAAAATAATAAGAAACAGCTCTCAATAAAAAACAATGTAATCTGATTCAGCTTGATCACATTTTAGGTGGGTTTCTTGCTATGTAGGCCCTTAATCTTCCTTTCCTTAGAGCATTTACTTTAGAAACATGTCAATGAAAACTTTCTCTCTTCCCCTTGACATTTATGGAAATCTTCTCCAGAGTTCTTGCCAATCTTATATTTCAGAAATATTTTTCTCAAGAACCTGAGCATCATTCATGTCTTGGAATACAAATGTGGAGGACGACACTACCCTTGTCTCTCCCAGTTTTGTTGGGGAGGCAGGAGACTGTCTTCTGTGAGAATCATGCTCCAAGTTTTAAAACTATTTCCTGGCTTGCAGATATAAGAAAGTTTACTTTTCTTTTTACTAAACAAGTGGCCTAAACAAACAAAAGGCCTAAAATTCCTCCTCTCTAGCTCTTAAAAACTCTTCAGCCTTTATTTATTTATGATTTCAATCTCTCTCTCTTATTGCAACAGCCTAAATAAAGTCTTCCTTGCCTGTTTAACTTGGTGCAGTTAGTGCTTTGACACATGAATAAAGAAAAAAGTGTATTTAGGGACTAAAAAAACAATTCCAAAAAAATGATCATGACCTTTAAATCTTATCCTCATAACGAATATTTTAAGTTATTTTAAATTCTGTTGGAGACAAATTTCACATTGTAGTTAAATTATTTTTTTATATTGATGTCTCAGGAAGTAGAATCACAATTCCAAGCTTATATTCTGTTGATTTAAAATCCACAGTAAATGGTTTCTTGCTTGTAAGAGAAAGAACAAATATTGATTTAGAGAGAATTACTAAAAGCACATATGAAAAAATTGAGACAAGTTTGTAGGTGAAGGTGAATGTTACTTACAGGCAGGCTCAGTGCATTATATATGTAACAAAGAATAGGAGAATGTGTCCATGAAACAGTGAAAGGACGTTAATAGAAAATTCATAATGTACTGATCTTAAGTACAATTCAATAAATGTAATGCTCTTTGGTGCTTTTGAGTTCGCCCCAGATTGCTTGTTCTCTAAACAATGGTTAGAGTTTTCTTTTTAACAAATAAAGATGAAATAAGCTACCACGCAAAGAGAAAAGATTGAAAGAGCAAAGAAGCAGACAATACACACTTCAGATGGGAAATGATGTAATTGGAATGTCCTTAAATGTCAGCCAGGAGACAAATGAGAATGAAAAATAGAAGTCATGGATTTCTTTTTACATTTGTTTTTAAAATTTCTCACGGTTTCACATGTATTTCATAGAGCTGGAGGGTATATTTTTATTTTTTAACTTTTTAGATCTCATTACAATTTTTCTTTAAAAGAGTGAAAGAGAGAGAGACAGAGTGATAAAGACACATTAAGTTAGTCAACAAAATATATTATTAAAGAAACTGAGACAGAGAGATAAAGATGTAAGTTAGTTAACAACATATATTTATTATTAGATCAAAATATAGTGTGCTATTTCTACACAGCATCAAAATTAGCAATATGATCTACTGAAGTATATGGGGAGGTAGTGGTTACCCAACATCAATGTACCTTTTTTCTCTCCAAATTACCTGAGTCAAATGGTTGTCTAGGTATCACTTAAATTTAACCTGAGATAAAGGTTCATTGAAACAATTAAGAAAATTGTTCTCTATTTATTTTGTGTCACTCTTTAACTTCTGTATAGTTACTTGCCTTAATTCTTTTGAACAGCACCTACTTAAAAACTGAAAAAAAATCAATAAAGCAAAAAAAGTGATTGTGATAACTAAACAAATAAAACAGTTAATAAAAGTTAACTGGCTCTAGCACAAAGCAAAATTATAAAGTTTTCTGTTTTAACAGTTTTATGCTTTTATCATTATTTAGAATTGAGCTGATTCTGTTTGGACAATTGTTTTAGCTAAGTGAGTTACCAATAGAATTTCTTTCCAAAGCAATTGGTCTATTAGAATCTGTGGAACTGTGGTTTAAAATGATGAACTAAATAGATCCAGAAAATTGACAGAGGTTATTCTTGTAATTTTGTGTGGGCGTTTCATGCAGTTTTACAGTTGAGGCAATCCAGTAAATTTAAACAAACACAGAATCTCAACATTTGAAGAGAATTTGACTCCTTTTGTCCAACAACCTCTCCAGCACCTAAATGTACTCTGTGGCATTGATGATTTTCCTGCCTTGGCTCACATCTTAGACCAGTGATTTTCAACATTTTTCATCTCATGGCACACGTAAACTAATTACTAAAATTCTGCCGCATGCCAAAAAATATATTTTTTGCCTATATGACAAAAAATACCTATAATTTTGATTCATTCATACTGGACGACTATAGCCATGTTGGCTGTCGTCATTTTTTTTTATTTGACAATCTAAGGGAAAAGAGATCAGTGCTCCTGATCAAATAGTTAGGTATCACAAAATTCTTGCGGCATGCAAGTTGAAAATCACTGTCTTAGATACTTATTTTCCGAATAGTCTCACCATCTGAGGAAGCTATCGATGGTTAAAGACCTCCTTTATATGCTGTCCCTTAAGCTATCTGATTGACATTTATACTTATTGCTTTTGGTTCTACCCACAGAAACTAAACACATATTTGGCTTAAGGAGACTTTTATACAGTGAACACATACAAGTAAAAGAGATGAATTATATACCATTTAAAAATACATCAGTTTCCTTTTCTTGGATATTTTGAGCTGTTAATAATCAATTATTCTTGGAAGAAGTATGGTCTAAGATCCCTGCGCTCCTGAGAAAGGCTGTAATATCAAAACTATTTTCATAACATTACTGAAATATCTTTTCCCCTTTGTACTAATGGTGGAGAAACAATAGCAGACAATACTGCTAACACCTAAGCAGGAATTAAGACAGTGGCACCAAACTTAATAGTAATCATTGAATTATTTTTGTCATATGTTCTCTTTTTTGCATCAAAAAATTATGGTACATATACACAATGGAATACTACGCAGCAGAAAGAAAAAAAGAAGTACTAAACTTTGCGACAGCATGGATGGAACTGGAGAGCATCATGCTAAGCGAAATAAGCCAGGGGGCGAAAGACAAATACCATATGATCTCACCTATAAGCGGAACCTAACCAACAATGCAAAGAAGCAAGGAAAATATGACCAGCAACACTGAAAGGAAAAGAAATCAACAGAGACAAGAGGGAAGGGGGCGGGCAGGGAAAGGGAAGGGAAGGGGAAAGTCAAGGAACATATAGCAAGGACTCATGGACAAAACCAAAGGGGAAGAGCTGAGGGAGGGAAGGTGGGAGGGGGCAAGGGAAAGAGGTTGGGGGAAGGCAGAGACAAATCTATTTAAAAAGTAAATAAATTAATTAAAAAAAAAAGAAAAGAAAAAATAAAAGCCACTTCCACTTAAGATGATCTTAATGAAGGAGAACTCATTAATGTCATATCGTCACTCTAATGTACATGTCTTTTTAATATTCTGTGTGATGAAATAAGAAACATGCATAATATATTTCTCTGAAGCACTTGGTAATTGTTTGATTTGCCAGCTTACTCTAGCCATTTTCTTGACCCAAAACTATTCTTACTTGAAAAAAAAAAAACTGACAAAAAAAAATGATTATTCAGAGTTGGCTATTTACTAGGAATTTTCTAAAAAATAGATGAAGTGAGCCTATTAAAATGTTTGTTGTCAATGTTGCACTATTATCTTTCAGATGAAAATTAAAAAATTGTGTTTGGCACCATAAACTTATAATCCTCTCAGTACGAAAACATTTTTCTGAAGAGACCCAAATAAGATAACACAGTGAACCAACATTTTCCAAATAACCAGTGATAAATGATGTAAAATTATACATGAGAAAAGATTCATTCACAGTGCAAAACTGGCCAATTAATCCTAGCGTAACAGTATGTGAAAATTTCACTGATATGCCATCAGATCTCACATTGTAACTAATTTTTAAGAAATGACTCCCTGTTGATTTTTGGTATACTATCAAATGGAGACTATCCAAAATTATCTGCAAAGGCTTTTAAAATACTCCTTCCATTTGTCCACTTAGTATCTGTGTGAGACTGGATTTGTATCATATATGTCAACATAAATATGACAAAAGCTTGAATTCAGAAACAGATATAAAAATCTGGCTACCTGTTATTCACGCAGACCTTAAAAAGATTTGTGAAATGTGGAGCAATGCTATTATTTCACTTTTTTATTTTAGAAAATATATTTATCAGAAAAATATGTTTTTTAATGCTAACTCATATAAACTTGTTGCTATTTTTAAAAGAATTAATAAATGAATGTTTTAAAATTTTTGTTTCAGTTTCTAATGTTGTGGATACTGGTTCATACAACCTACATAAATTAAAGCCCTTAGAAGTCCTTGGTAATTTTTAAGAGTAAGTAGAGGTTCTAGGACCAAAAATTTTGAAAGCCATTAATCTAAGTTTGCTTATGTTTCTGTGTTTGTTACTGTTTTTCCTTTTTTTATTTTTCTATTTTATTTTTAATTAAATTTATTGGGGTGACATTGGTTAATAAGATTATATAAGTTTCAAGAGTACATTTCTATGATACATGACCTGTATGTTGCATTGTGTGCCCACCACCAAAGTCAGATCATCTTCCATCACCATATATTTGGCCCTCTTTTCACTTCCCATAACCCTTCCTTCTGGAAATCACCACAGTGTTTACATCTGTGTCTATGAGTTTCAGTTTTATATCCCACATATGACTGAAAGCATATGGTTCTTAGTGTTTTCTGACTGACTTATTTTGCATAGCATACTCTTCTGAAGGTCCATCGATGTTGTTGCCAATGGCAGTAGTTCACATTTTCTTATAGTTGAGTAGTATTCCATTGTATAAATGTACCACATCTTCTTTATCCAATCATCCATTGAAGGACACTTTGGTTGTTTCCCTGAGTTTGATCCCAAAGGCAAGGGACATAAAGGCAAAAATAAATGAATATGGCTCTATCAAACTAAAAAGTTTCTAGACAGCAAAAGGAACTGCCAACAAAACAAAAAGGCAACCAACCAAATGGGAGGTGATATTTGCAAACAAGTGGTTTGCAAATATTTGCAGATATTTGACAAGTGGTTAATATCCAAAATATATAAATAACTTATACAATTCAACACCAAACAAAGGATCCAATTAAAAAATGGGTAGAGAACCTGAACATTTTTTCCAAGACATACAGATGACCAACAGATATATGAAAAGCTGCTCAACTTCACTAGCTATTAGAGAAATGCAGATCAAAACTACCATGAGATATTGCCTCATACCTTTTAGAATGACTATCATCCATGTTTTTCTCTTGCTTCAATTTTAATTATACTGTGTATTCACCTACACTTAGGTTATTTTAGTTGCTTGAAATCACTGTGTACTTTTGTTTTTCTGGCTTTTCTTTTGTTTTGTAATGCTATCCTTATTTTCTTTTTTTCCTGGTTTCTCTTCTTCTTTAGATATTAACTTAAATATTCCTCATCCAAAAGCCGGTTCTCTAGCATATGATTGCCTTTTCTATTTTGCTTAGAAGAGCACCCACCCTACTGCATTTGAACTGCATGTTTTATTGTCCTTCTCCATGCTAAATGTATCACTTATTTATCCCTAAATCCCTGGAGTCTAAGAACAACTACTAATATTTGTTGAGCACTTAGCCCTAGGTGCTGCTTGACATTGCATATGTTATTTAATCCTCACATCAAGTTTATTAGACAATTATCTATATTTTCCTTTCAATGATAAAGATATTAGCATAGAAGTTAAGAGTAAGTGTTCTAAATTGCATGGTCAACAGATATCAAAGCTGATATTTGCATTTGTTTAGCCATTACAATAAACCACCTCTGATCCTAGGAAGCATTCAATAAGTATTTGTTGAACAGAATTTTCTTTCAAAGATGTTTTCTGTCCTTTTCTTAATTTCTTGTGTAGCACAACATTATGTCATTATATATTTTTGTGCACTGTAATTATTTTTAATAAATGTTTTTGCTATTAAATAGACATATAGACTAATGTAACTTAAGACACGTGCATGTACACACATGTTCAATTTTACCATCCTTAGCGTCATCTAATACTACAAATAATATTGTGAAACACCTCATAAATTTATTTTATTCTAATTCTAAAGAACAGTTCTCAAGTAAATGAGTATGAAATCCACTGACCATAAACTATGCTAGGGAATGATAAATTCAAAAGTTTGATATTAGCTACTCTAAAAGGAATAAAGTTACCAGCCGTAAATAAAATAGCTACTCATTTGATATCCCTGGATTCAGTTTTCTTTGATGGCCCAAACATCATTTAACATTTCAAATTAAAATTGAAAGATACCTAAAGGCAGACATACATTTTTTCCACACTCCCTGGTATCAATGATTTTGTTCTACCATCTATTATTACTTTTTCAGCATCATCATGATCTGAAGATGAAAGGGATGAAATTCAGTTACATAAAAGTAACTAAATATAAAGGCACATTTATAGGACAAAAAAATGTGTCGTCTAGATATAGAGACTATACTAAAATACAGACATGTCCTGGAATGAAAAAATTGAAATTCTCTATAGAACTGAGTCATTTAGCCACTTGGACCAACATCAGCTTGAATGAAATGTGTTAAGTAAATATTCTTGTTGGACATCATTCAATTCCACATTTGCATGTAGACACTGAAATCATTATGAGTCTTTAAAAGTAACTTAGACAACTTCTCTTTAGTTCTTTTATATTGATATTGCAGCATCTCTTAAAATGTAAAGAAAGGATATAATATAAAACATGGAAGGCAGAAAATCCAATAAAGTGTGTATTAATTAACTGGTTGCCTCTGTGGAAAACACTCAGTCCCACTGGGTAAACTATGAGAAATACATAGAATACACCTCAGAATTGGTCCTTCTTTCCAAAGGATCAAGAACCAGGCTGGACTATAGACCAACTTCACTTCCTTATTTGTTCAGGAATGATCTGGGGACTTTAACTCCCTTGGAATCTCAGGTTACCACATCACTGAAAGCAACTTCCTGAAACTAAGTATAAAGCCACGAAGCAGCAAAGCAAAGAGACTGCACTATGTACGTTTGACATCGTTTTCTGGCCAAGTGAATGAACAGTATACCATAGATTTGCTGCATTCAAGGGGGCCAAGCAATTCAGCATGGAGCTCCAAACACAGACAGACCGTCAGTTGTATCATTCGAACAGACTTGTATCCCATATTAAGTTCCCTTTGTTGCTGACTCTTCTAGGTGCATTGAAATCTTTAAAAATACTATTTGTTTATGATAAAATTAAGAACACCAGCTACGGTTCTCATTTGCAGCTAGCGTACAGGTCATACTTGATACCATCATCTTTATCTACCCATTCTGGATTCCTTTTACTCTTGGCCAACACTTAACTGACATAAATTGTTTATCTAGTGGGGTCACCAGAACTTTTATCCCTGGGGCATCTGAGACCTTGGTGCCCTTTGTCTTGTCGGGTTAGGTTTCAGCAATTACCCCTGCACTAAAGTCCATAGCATAGAAGTTCTAAAAGATTCACAGTAAAACCTACAGGTTTCAAACATCTCATTTCTGTCTCCCTTATGTAGCACTAACCAAAGCACCTCTTGAAAAGTAGAGTTGATGATCTCCATTATTAAAGAAAATCCTTTTATCACCTCCTCATCCACTGGCATGAAGATATCAAAGTGACTGGGCAACAGAAATAATTTTATGCTCAGTGGAACTCTTACAATGTAGAAGCATACCATCTGGTGACCAAGACCTCAAATTCAGGAGAGCCTAGGGTTGCATGGGCACAAAGCTCAAATTCTGCAAAGTCACTGACAGTGAGAGGAACTTTCCTACTTTTGTAATGGAGTAGGTAAGTCTAGAAATCCCAGTAAAGCAGGGGAACCTCCAGATCTGGCGGAGACTGCTCCCCTTATTGCCAGGGGCGACAGGGCCAGCAGGAAGAGCTACCCAGGCTGCTGATTAAAGGCACCCAGCCTTTTCCAAGGTAGGGAGGGGCCAACATAGCAGAAGAGACACTGCTTGAGGCACACTGCATAACAAAGACGGCTATCAACTGTAAACAGGCCAGCGTGCTTATCCCTGACAGTCAGGCAAGCCCTGTGCCTTCCCAACTGGGAGGGGCAGTGGGAAGAGACTCCTCAACAGCCTCACAGGAGAAAGGGCAAAGGTAAATATGGCCAACACTGGCCCTAACTGGTTGGAAAGCTAGGCACTCCCACTGGCTTTTTGAGAGCATGGGATTCTGGGATACAGGATTTTTTTTGACATATTTATTGATTAGAGTATTACAATTGTGTCCATTTTTCTGCCTTTTCCTACCTCTACCCACTCCTACACCATTGTTCCTTTCCATGGGCCATGCTATGTTCTTTGGCTACCCCATTTCCTATACTGTACTTTTACATCCCAATGGCTATTCTGTAACTTAAGAAGTACCTACTTGTACTTCTTAATCCCCTCACCTCTTCACCCATTCCTCCGTACCCCCTTCTCACCTGGCAACCATGAAGTACTCTCTATATCCATGATGCTGTCTCTGTTCTTGTTTACTTAATTTGGCTTTTAAATTCAATGTCGATAGATACATATTTATTGCCATTTTATTGTTCATAGTTTTAATCTTCTTTTTCTTAAATAAGTCCCTTTAACATTATATATAATAATAGTTTGTTGATGATGAACTCTTGTTTGGGAAGCTCTTTACCTGCCCTTTGATTCTAAATGATAGCTTTGCTGGGTAGAGCAATCTTGAATATAGGTCCCTGCTTTTATGGCTTTGAATATTTCTTACCACCCCCTTCTAGCTGGCAAGGTTTCTTTTGAGAAATGAGCTGACAGTCTTATGGGAACTACCCTGCAGGTCACTAACTTCTTTTCTCTTGCTGCTTTTAAGATTCTCTTTCTCTTTAACCTTTGAAATTTTAATTATGATGTGTCTTGGAGTGGGCCTCTTTGCACCCATCTTGTTTGGGACTCTCTGTGCTTCCTAGACTTGAATGTTTATTTCCTTCCCCAAATTAGGAAAATTTTTATCCACTATTTTTCAAATTGATTTCCAATTTCTTGTTCTTTCTCTTCTCCTTCTGGCACCCCTATGATGCAAATCTTGGAACACGAAGTTTTCCATGGGCTGCTTACCCTATCCTCATTATTGGGGTCTTTTTTTTCTTCTTATTGTTCTGATGGCTTGCTTTTTTGCTTCCTTATGTTCCAAATAATTGATTGGATTCTTGATTTCATCCACTCTACTACTGAGTCCCTGTGTATTGTTCTTTATTTCAATTAATGTATCCTTTCTTTCTGACTGGATCTTTTTTATGCTGCTGAGGTCCTCACTAAGTTCTTGAGCATCCTTATAACGAATGTTTTGAATTCTGCATCAGATAGATTCGTTATCTCCATTTTGTTTAGTTCTTTTTCTGGAGTTGTCACCTGTTCTTTCATGGGCCATGTTTCCTTGTCTCCTCATTTTTGGCAGCCTCCCTGTGTTTGTTTCTATGTATTAGGTGGAGCTCCTATGACTCCCTGCCTTGGTATCATGACCTAATGGAGTAGGTGTCTTATAGAGTCTAGTGGCACAGCCTCCCTTATCACCCAAGCTGGGTACTTGAGGTGCACCATTCCTGTGGGATGAATACACCCCCCTCTTGTAGTTGAGCTTTGATTGCTGCTGGTCAATGGGAGGGATTAACCCAGGCCAGTGATCTTCAAGGACTAGTTGTGAATACTGCTACCCTCCACCCTCCATGGAGGATCAGCTATATGGGGCAGAGTAGTGGTGCTTTGGCATAGTCTATAGCTGTCTACTGGGTACACAGGTTCTGGGGTTTCCTGGGTGGTGGAGGCAAGGTTAGCTTCCATCTGTGTTCTGCCCAAGGCCACCCTACTTGAGCCATAAAACAGTCTGAAATGGCTGCTACTTGTGCTGAGCTTGAAGATTCCCAGGGGAAGCCAAGCTCTGAATCTAAACTGACTGCTACTAGTGCCAGGCCTGGGGTCATTTGGCTGTTGGTTGTTTGATAGGATTTAGCAAGTTGTGCAGCATGAGCCAAGACCAGCCATTCATAATAAAAAGCAGCTTATATGGGCTGGTAAGTTGGGTTAGGTAGAGTCTCTGGGGATCTCCATGGTGGAGCAAATAGTGTTAACCAGGTTGATAGATTCTGAGATTCAGAGCCTGCTGGCTCTGTGGCTCCTTAGGGGGAAGGCTCTGAAAAGTGACAATGGCCTCTGCCTGCCTTTCTGTCTGGGAGTAAGTTGTCCCCCCAGCTCCTGCCTTAATGCCAGACACTTCAGTTCCTCCCTGTATGCTACTGGTACCTTTCAAGTTGCTACCTCAGTGGTGCTGGATCTCTGATGTGTCTGTACAAGTCTTTCTGTGGGTTCTTTAAGGGGAACTGCTTGGGGCTCCACAAGTTTCTTCCACTGAATCAATCTCCACTGGTTTTTGCAGCCAGAAGTTATGGGTACTTACCTTCCTGGCACTGAATCCCTAGGCTGGGAGGACTGGTGTGGGCTGAGACTCCTTGCTCCTGAGTTATCCCTCCCAAATTTTTATTCACCATATGTGAGTGTGGTGTCAGTCTGTTCCTTATCTCTGCCCCTCCTACTCCTCTGGTTGGATGTGGCTTCTTTAACTTAACAGTTGTCAGACTTCCGTTCAACTCAATTTCTGATGGTTCTGAGTGGTGGTTCTTCTATATTTTAGTTGTAATTTTGAGTGGTTGTGCAAGGAAGTGAGACTTGTAAACAGGAGTCAAGGAGAAGCTCCCTTACTTGCTTTGGTGCTTGGCATTGGTTCTTGGCTTGTGGCAGTTGGATTTGGGGTTTTTGATTGCAAGTGCACTTGGACACTCTGGGTCTCTGTCCCTTGCTCCCTGCGCAGACAGGAGAACTCACAGGACCGGGCAGATGCCATGCCCACCAGGGTCTCAGGCCCTACATGGTTGGGAACCTGCTCCTGGAAGCAGGGTCCCACACTGGGACTCATGCCTCTCTGGGCTCCAGCCTCTGAGACACTCTGATGCAGTGCAGCATGGCATGTGGGTCTGGACTGCTACATGGAGAATGAGAACAATGCAGCCCAGATCCTGAAAGATAGACCTTCTGCAAGAAGATGGCAACTCTGAGACCCACAAGTGCGCAACTCAGGACCGAGATCAGTTTGCATGGCTGGCATAAGCTCCAAAAAGGACAGAGAAGGAAATGGGAAACATCAGGGCATGGTTTTAGCTTGTAACCTTTTTGGGAGCGAAAGAAGTTCTGAGTCTCATGGGAGAGAAGGGCTCAGAGCAGAAGTGCTCTTAGGCCCCTCGAAATTGGAACCTTGTTAATAAACACCTATTTCCTTCAACATATCTGATCAGGTATCAAGGTGACAAGAGGCTGAACCCGCTGCTGCATGGTTACACTTTCTCTCCTTGGATTTGGGAACTATTTATCTTAGCTATTGGGCAAGTGCGCCACACACATGTTTTGGTCCAATGCCTATATTTCTTCCTGAAAAACTGCATTCCAACTTTATAGGATGTCATCCCCAGACTAATTCCTTGATCCAAAGTGGTTTGTGCAGTATTCTATGTCAGTAAATTTGAAAACAATTACATAGTTATTCTGAAATAAGCAATGTAGGCAGGAAGGCAAACCCACACCCAGATAGATGAATATTTCAATAATGTCAAAACATTGTCTACTCAATAGTGAAAGGGTTCCAATGTAAGTAGTGGGATCTATGTGTCTGGCTAAATCCTTGATTTGTTACCATATGTGGGTCTCAGCATTTATCTTTCTTCTATGGTACAGGAATTTAGAAGCAGTTGGATTTGTCTTGGTGAGAGGGAGTCCATGCTGTGATGTTTGTGCTTAACTGCCATCCATGCTTCCACAGCTGCTCCATAAAATGCAACATTTAAACTCCTCTTAATACCTAAAGCAATCACAAGAATAAAACTGAAAGTGATAAGATGCCTTCCAAATGCTAACCTTTTAGTTTTAGCAATTAAAGTATATATGAGTAAAAATAACTTTATAAATAAAAGGCAGTGAAATAGGATTTACTCAAGGCTCATTTGACCTTTCAGTTGAAAAGATAACACATGAAAGCAGTATATATGTTCATAGACTTTCTAAGTATTTTAAATTAAAATTACTCTTTTTATCTCAGTGAAACTTTGCAAGAAAAACCAAGGATTTACACTCAAGAAAAGATTTGAATTTCATGTGTGTTTTTAAAAATTCAATTGCAAACTAAAATTAGAATTATTCTTAATAAAGTAATGGATATAGGAGCTTTTTAGAATGTGAAATCTAATGTTTCATTACAAATCAAGCTGTATTTATGTATATCCAATATTCTGTAATATTATAACCACAAGTTTAACATGCTGATTGTGGACTAATATTATATTCTGAAGGAATAATTTATCATGTAGAATTTTTTAATGTTTATCACAAAACATTGGAAATTTGTCAAAGATACTACCTATGAATTTTTCACCACACTCTCTTGTAAATGTGGAATAAAATGATGTTATAGAATTAAGGAATTACTATCACCAATGGACAGTAAAAATGTATATTGGAATTAAATGGATACCAGATGAAGATACAGAGGAATGTATACTTTACAGTATTGAGAGTCTTTACTTATTGTTCTATTTAATTTTTAAGACTATATTTTAAAGCTGTTTTAGATCTACAATAAAATTGAGAGGAAAGTACAGAAATTTCCCAAGTACCCCTTGCTTTCACACATGCACATCTTCCCTACTATCAAATTTACTCCCCAAAATGATGCATTTTTTACCTTGGATGAACTTATGTTGACATATAATAATCACCCAAAGTCCATAGTTTAGCTTAGCATACACTCTTGGTAAACATTCTGAAGTAAACGTTATGCTTTTGGACAAATAAATAATTGTGTGTATATATATATATTTATATGTATTTATTTATATATAAATATTATATATTTTTAAATATTTATTTATATATAAAATATTTACATATTTCATACACACACACACACACACACACACATATAGCATCATACAGAGTATTTCCACTGCCCTAAAATCCTCTGTGTTCTTCTTATATCTCCCCGCCCCCACCCCTGGCAACCACTGATCTTTTTATTGTCTCCATAGTTTGTTTTTCCCTGACCTTTATATAATTCAAGTTATTATTTATAGTATGTAGCTTTTTCAGATTGGTTCTCTAACTTAGCAATATGCATTATTAATAATTTAAGATTCCTCCATGTCTTTTCATAGTTTGATAGCAAGGGCCTCACAAAACACCATGTAGCTTCACTCAAAATAAAGAGGAATATGTACCAGCTATAAGTTACTAAAGACGAATTGATTTGGTCCATCATTGTCTATCCAGGGATCAGCAAGTCCTGACCCAGAGAAGTTTATTTCTATATACTTATATTGAATGAATGTGCCTAAATTGAAAAAATGTGATTGGCTCAGTTAACTTTGAGTTGTTTGTACAACTCAAATCCAGGATGTAAACCTAGCAGAGGCAGTCAGATTTTTAGCACACCAGTCTGAGTCTACAGGAAACTTCTGCATCTTTTTTGTCCCCTCGAAGTGCTTTCACTACCAAGAGGATACTCCCTCATCATGTGTTCAGCGTATCTTTGGACAAAAATCTAGGCATACTTTGCTAAAATCATCACAGTGGTCTTGATAAAAGTAGACCTGTATTTCTAAAATTCACAGTTCTTAACCCCATATTTTGCCATAGGTAGGAACTCAAGTGGACTAGACCTCACATTTTGACAAGATTTTTACATCTCTCTTAGGAAACTTTAGAGGACTGATAAAATTGCAATTATATTGCCTATAACACATTTTAGTCTATGAAGTGCTTTCCCATAAAGTGTTTCATTTCCTTCTCTTGAGAGTCTTTTTAATTGGGCACAAAAGAAAATATTACATATAATTTCTAATGAAATTAAAGCTTTGGAGCTAAATTCACAAGTACAAGTTTGTGTATTTGCTGATTGGCATATTATTATTTCTTTTTTCAGGGCACATCCTCTATCTACTATGCAACTTAAATAAAGATGTCTATTTATTCTTTATTAAAAAAAGAACAAATTTTATATGAAGGAAATTTCCTTGGATGGGAAGGGAGGGAAAAGAGAGGATATTTTAAAAGAACACTTAATCTAAAGGAAACAGTTGCTATTTCCACCAACCAGAGAATCTCTAAGTAAATAAAGACAACATTTTACACAGAAGAAAAACAAAAAGTATAGATTTTGATTTTTTCAATGGACAGAAGTTTATTCTTTCACAGCAATGACAGGTCGCCTTAATAAAATCATACCTTTTCACTAAGAAAGTGCATATCTATTTTCACAAAAATTTAGCATAAAAATTTTGCATGTCTCCCCAATTCTGAAAGCCACTTCAAAAATTGAGAGGTGATAGGACTAGTAAGAAATACTAGAAATAAAACTACATCCAAAGTCTGACTGATAACTGGTTTGATTACCTACTTAGTCACTAGAAGCTGTCCTTTTGTGACTTAAAACAAATCACTTCACCTCCAGGAATAAAATAAGTAGCCTTGATTAGACGATGCTGATCTTTCAACCAGTTCTTACATTCTGATTTTAACTTGTATAAATTATTGGGTCACTGAAAAAATGTAGTTTTAATATTCTTATTTGTTTTCCATTATCATTTTTTGTGTCAGTAAGTCTATGTTATAATTCTTAAGCTATTCTTATTCTAAACTTCTTCTCTATATATTTCTAAAGTCTCATTAATTCAGAGTTGATTCCTCAGTGTATATTATTTCCAGATGTCCACACTTCCTGTTTTTTGCCAATATGAAAGGCTAAAAGACAAAGCGGTGTGCCCAATTGGCTGGTTCTCTCTTAGAAGACCTGATTATAAGCATTTTTCCCATTTACATTTTTAGTGTCACCAGATTGATAGCTTGTACTCAGTCAAAGTGGAAGTATGTATAGCATAGAAATTAACAAAATCTATAAAATAAGACTTTGCTTTCTCCTGTGGGGGGAAAAATTATTAAACATTAACCAACATAGTCCTGAAAAGATCCCAGGCAGAGATTGAGACAAAAGTCTTTTTTGTTTTCCCAAATTACAGAGTAGGATACTGCCAGTCATGAGTTCCCATTTCCCCAGGCTTGTGCCCTCCTTCTGGCCCCCACCAACCCGCAGAACCCTGCCTTTTGAGCGGGAAACCCTCGTGTTCAGAGTCACCTCTTGAAGAGCTGGGGGTAGATATATAGTGTAAATGCTCAGGTTCAGCACCAGGTGTTCCTTCTCTGAACTTATTAATTATTGTGCAAAGTACTAGTTTAAGCACCAAAAGAGGTTATCAAAGAGGTTTCCATCAGGGATGTCTACTGTATCTTTCTGTGAACAGATATTTTATGGGGAACTACTTGGTGTTGGGCACTGTGCGAGGCCCAAGAAACAACGAGCAAAGGCAGATACAATCCTTGGGCTCCTGGACTTGCTTTTAATGAGAAAGAATGTTGACCAAAAATTAATAAATATATCACTCGGGTAACTATAACATTGCACCTATAGTAAGCATTACAAGTGAAAGACTCGCAATTTGAGAAAACCTATAGTGGAGTCGCTGGATTCAGAGAGGTCAGTGGAGGCTTCTCAGAGACAGTGATTCAGTGACTCTGGAGCTGAGAACAGAAGTTTGAGAAGAAAGAGCTTTCTCTGCAGGTGACATTTAAACTTTGATTTTTTTCTGCTATGAACACTTATGTTCATGGGATATTTTTTGGTTTGTTTTTTCTTTTCTCTTCTTTCCTTTTTTTTTTTTTTAATTGTGGAGGCTCCCTTTTTTCCCCTTGACTTGAAATGTTTTACATATTATGCCTGTTATTCTTTGTGAAGTCAAGTTTTACTGTAACAATTTCTTGTGAAAGTATTTTTCTTTTTAACTTCTAGAAGTCTAATTTCTAAATAATAAGGTAATTCTTATATGTGTACAAGCTGATTACTTTTAAAAATTAATTTATATTGTATGATTATTATATTACCATAGTTTTGAAGAAAGTTTGTAATGAATCTTAAATGCTTTCAACCAATGAATTTCAAGCCTGTATTTTAGAAAATTTTAGAAATCAAAGCATCTAGGTATGACTTCCTTTTATATAAACATGTGATTTTAAATAATTTGGAGTTGATTATATACTCCAAAATTTACAACTGATGAGTTTGAGCATCTGTACTATAATATTTTAGAAAGGTACACTGAGTATTTAAAAATGTAATAATGATGTTAGAAGTTTAAACTAACAAAATTTAACTTCAATTTGTCTTCTATACCATATAATCTTTTTTAAAGGGGTTAATATTAAAAAATTTTATTTATTATTTATTTATTTTTATTGCATTTTTTCCATTACTTACACACACATTCATCCTGACTCCATAGGAAACTCGGTTCTGCCTGATGGAACGCAGGCTGTCACGGAGGCGGCAGCAGGGCAACTCGCATTGAGGCCACACGCGCTCTACAGCTTCTCTTCAGCAGCTTTTTCATTATTTTGTTCTGACTTCTTCATCTGACTAGCTATACTCTCAAAACCGCAATGATTCTAGAGGTCGTAGAACTGTACAGGGGTCCTCTTAACAGCTTTATTTCATTAAAAACTGGAAACCACACATGCTCATCGGTAGAATAGATAAACAAATTGTGGTCTATCCCACAATGGCATACTACTCAGGAAAAAGAAAAAAAAAACAATCTATTCATACAGAACTTAAAGTAATTATGCTGAATAAAAAAAAAACAAGCAAAATCACATATTATATAATTTCCATGAGACTACCAAACGTAAATGAATCTATTACTTACAGAATCCCAGAGCAGTGATTATTTGCATGTAGAGGCTAGAGCAAGAGGGAGGAATTACAAGGGCAGGGGGAAGCTTTTGGGAGTAATGAATCTGTTCATTATCTTTATTTTAGTGTTGGTTTCATGGCTGTATATAAATGTCAAACTTATCAAAGTGTACACCATAAATACATGTAGTTTATTGTATGTTGAGTACATCAAAAAAAGGTTACTAAAAAAAACCTATGGCAGAATAAAATGATACAAAATAAGTCCCAAATATATTCATGTCATTAATAGTTAAGCTTATATATAAGGTTCACCCTTTTGGGGGAAAATTTAAGGAAGGTTTTTTTTTTTACTTTATTTTTATTGTTCACAGCATTACAAATGTCCACATTTTAATTTTTGCAGTCATTTTTAACATATACTTTACATAATGTGTTCAAGGTTTTAAATATATTACTATATCTAACTCCTAAATACAAATCAAAGGCTGCATATTATATGTGAATTTTATTTTAATATTTGACCTTATTTTTATTGCTTTGAGGTACATAATTCAAATTATTTTAATTGGTGCTACTGTGTAAGGATTTCAATACTACCATGTCCCATTTGGGGAGTTAAAACAGGCTGTTAGGGAGTGAGTTAGTATGTATCCTTAATTTAGCCTTTTCCACAGGATTGTATCTTGTACTCCAAATTTTACTCATTTTTATTCTATGAATAGACCCTCACTTTATTCTCAGTCCCAGAAACCAGTGTCCTATTTTTGTGTTTCATAGTAAAACTACAGCCTTCTTTTAATAACCACAGCCACATCTTAGACATCAGACTACCTGATAGTCTTAAGAAGCTAGCTTTCTTTCTCTGAACCAACTCATGCTAACCAACCACCTCCTCCCAATTTAATTGACAAAATTGTATAAACTTAAGGTATGCAACATGATATTTGATATGTGTATATTTTGTGAAATGGTTGTAACAATACAGTTAGTTAAAATAGCCATTAACTCATATAGTTACTTGATGTGCATGTGTGTGTGTTGAGAACGTTTAAGATTTACTCTCTAAACACATTTCAAGTATAAAATACAGCATTGTTAAATATAGTCATCATGCAGTATATTAGATCTTCAGAACTTATTCAACTGGTATCTAAAAGTTTATATCCTTTGGCCAACCTCTCCCTATTTCCCTGACCCTGGCCACCATCATTCTACTCTGTGTTTATGAGTTTAACTTTTTTAGCTTCCACATATAAGCAAGATCATACAGTATTTGTATTTCTCTGTCTGATTTAGTTTTATTTAGCATAACTCCCTTGACAATTATCCATGTTGTTGCAAATGACAGGATTTCCTTCCTTTCTATAGCCGAATAAAATCCCACATTTTCTTTATTCTTTAATCTGTTGATGGAAATTTTGGTCATGTCCATGTGTTGGCCATTGTTTAATAATGCTTCAATAAACACGGGGGTGCAAATAGCTCTTTGAAAGGCTGATACCATTTTCTTCAGAAGAGGCATCCCTGGATCATATGCTAACCAGCCACCTTTGAGTTCGCTGCCTCCTGGTTGTTCTGGAGTCCCACATTTGTGGTCACCCTCTGCAGGGCCACTACCTAGTTTTTGGAAAAATCATCAGTGGTTCTTCTGCAGAGCTTATTAGTCTCAGGGTTTGGTCTACCATACTGCTAACTAAGCCTCAATTTGGGCAATATAAAGAATATTAATAATATAATTTTTACTTACAAAGCAGAATTTTCTAATGAAATTCTACAACACTGTGTGAGAAAGGCAATATGTCTCTTACCAGGTATTGCCTCAATCCAAGAATAAATAACATGAAAATATCTCTTCATTTGATATTGATTCATTACCATATTTTCAGGGTATCCCATAGAGCTACAGTGAGCATTGAGTGGAACAATGTTAAAGACAGTGATGTTCTCTTTTTTAATTTTTTAAAAAATTGTATGCTTTCCATTACCATTTATTTCCCTTATACCCTCCTCACTCCCACCATCACCACACTGTTGTCCATGTCCATGAGCCTTTTTTCCATTTTGCTTGATCCCTCCACCCCCTAAACCTCCCCACAGAGCTGTCAACCATTTATGAATCTGTCTCTATTTTCCTTGTTAGTTCAGTTTGTTCATTAGATTCCACATATGAGTGAAAACCTATGGCACTTGTTTTTCTCTGACTGGCTTATTGCATTTAGCATAATATTCTCGAGGTCCATTCTGGCTGTCACAAAGGGCAAAATTTTTCTTCTTTTTCACAGCCGAGTAGCATTCCATTGTGTAAATGTCCCATAGTTGTTTTATCCACTCTTACACTGATAGAGACTTGGACTGTTTCCATATCATGGGGATTGTAAATAATGCTCCAAAGAACGTAGAAAGGCTTATTTTCTTTCAAATTAGTGTTTCAAGTTTCTTCAGATATAGTCCCAGAAGTGGGGTTGCTGGGTCAAAAGGCAGATCATTTTTATGTAATTTCTTGAGGTATATCCATATTGATTTCCACAGTGGCTGCACCAATCTGCATTCCCACCAACAGCAGAAAAGGGCTCCCCTTTCTCCTCATCCTTACCAGCACTTGTTGCTTGTTGATACATTGATAATAGCTTTTCTGACTGCTGTGAGGCAGTATCTCATTGATGAATTTAAATTTGCATTTCTCTGATGATTAGTGATGTTGGACACATTTCCATATACCTATTGGCCACCTATATTTCCTCTTTGGAGCCATGTAGACTCAGGTCCTTTGTCCATTTTAATCGGATTTTTTTTTATGTTGAATTGTATGAGTTCTTTATAAATTTTGGATATTAACCTTTATCAGATGTGTTGGTTCTTCCATTCTGTGATTTATCTTTTTATTTTGTTGATGGTTTCTATCACTATGCAAAAACTTTTTAGTTTGATGTAGTCCTATTTGTTTATTTTTCCTTGTGTTCTCCTTGCCTGAGGAGATATAGCAGATAAAATACTGTTACGAGCTAAGTACGAGATTTGGCTATGTTTTCATCTATGATTCTTATCGTTTTGGGTTTAATATTTAGGTCTTTAATACATTTTGAATTTACTTTTGTGTGTGTTTTAAGAAGGTAGTCTAGTTTCATTTTTCTGCATATATCTGTCCAATTTTCCCAACACCATTTATTGAATAGACTATCTTTAACCCCTTTGTACGTGCTTGCTACCTTATCGAATATTAATTTACTGTAGAGGTGTGGCTTTATTTATGGGCTCTCTATGTTGTTCCATTGATCTGTGTGTCTGTTTTAATGCCAGTAGTAAGTTATTTTAATTACTATGGCCTTATTGTATAGTTTGACATTAAGTAGCGTGGCTCTTCTAACTTCATTCTTCTTTTTCAGGATCACAACTGCTATGATCTTGGATAGGACCTTTAGTGGTTCTATATGTATTTTTGAAATATTTGTTTTATATCTGTGAAATACATCATTGGGATCTTGATAGGAACTGTGTTGAATCTATAGATTGTTTTGGGAAGTATCGACATTTTAATGATGTTAATTTTTCTTATCCATGAACATGGTATTTGCTCCTACTTATTTGTATCTTCTTGAATTTCTTTCTTCAGTGTCTTATAATTTTCTCTCTTTTTTCTTTTTTTGTTACTGATATCATATATTCCACTTGGCAGGATAGAAAATGCACTGCTTCCTTTGGGCATTACTCCTGGCAAGCAAAAATTATAGGAAAATTTTACTGAACTGAAACTTTGATTTAGTAAGTATTCAGATCCCAAGCTTGATGGTCTCCCAAAATTCTCCATTCCCTTCATTCACTCGTTCATATTCTCAAGGTCTTCTAGTCTTTGATCAGCCACCATGCACTTCCATCACTCTCACTGAAGCTACTATGCCATTTGACTTTCTGGTTCACCAACTACAAAATTATTAAGAAAATCACTACCTTTATTTATCTTAATATATCTTCTATTATATTCAATATATATTCCATTCCAGTTAAATGACAACCATCAAAATGATTATCCATTAAAAATAGCAGATATGAGGTTAAACATACCTCAGAGACATTTCACAAGCATCCATACTTACATAAGCTCAAATAAGAAAAGAAGTTTTGAGTCTTTAGGATCATTCTACTAATATTTTTCCAATCATGTAATCTAATCTAATCAAATACCTTTAGTGAAGTCCGATTAAATAAATTGTTTTACTGTATAATGATAAATATCTAATTGCTGTTACCAAGAGAAAATAATTCCTGTGTTCTAAGTACATCAAATAGATCATCAAATACATCAAGAATTTAGATCAATAGTACATCAAGAACTACCATCTTAGCTTCAAAATAGTGTCAAATTAAAAATAGGTTTCTCTTATTGAAATGAAAATGAAATAGCAAGTAGTAAATTACCTCTTTGTAGTTCATAGTAAAGTTGTTATTTTACCAACAAAGAAGTTGTAGGAATAGTGACTATAATTATTCCATTTTTATTATTTTAGAATATGAAATATTTTCAAAGTTTACTAAAGTCTCTACAATTTCAACATTTGAGGGATACAGTTGATTATATTTTGGATGGATTCTAAAATTTAATTTCTCTCAAGGAGAATTTTTAAAAGCAACTTATGACTTTAGATTAATTAATCCACATGAAATTGCTTGCATTTGACATTTTATGATGCATAAAACATCACCTTAATATGATATAACCTAACATGTTTATAACTAAAATATTTATCATTTATGCCAATATTTCAAAGTTGTCTTATTTCATTATTTTTTCCTATATCCTTAATTTTATCTTATGTTATATTATCTATCATTCTTTTGATTTTTTTCACACCTCTCATTATTATTCTAATAGCTAGATAGATTTTAATATAATAGCCCTTTACATGCATTAATTCAAGATTCTACATAGTCCTCCAATCAGAAATTATTATCTCCATTTAAAAAGATATTAAAACGGAGGTAAAGAGGGATTGTCTCCCTGACTCACAGAGCCAGTAAGCTGTGGAGTCATGAGGTAAACCATTAGCCCAGCTCCATAGCCGGTGCTCTTAATCATGCCACTCTGTTGGTCTCTCTCTTTAAGATGTTTCTCTGAATTATGGTATCTTATCAATTTGTCATTGAAATCAGAAGTTTATCATTTCTTTTATTGCTTTGAGCAATATATTAATTTCTGCTATGACATTTGTTTAATCATTTATTCACTGTTCTTGGAGTCAGATTTTCATATGCAGCTTTCTATCCTATCTTGCTTGCCTTGACTTTAGTCATATAATGACTGTTTGCACTGTTTATTGCTCTAGGGAAGAAATCTGTCATATTAGAGAAAATATAAATCCATAAAATTTTACATTAGTGTTCTTTTTTAGAGTTGGCAATGTCTACCTTTAGATGGCTCACCTCAGTCAGTTTCCAAATGGTTGAAAGCATCTCTCCTGCAGCTCTCCTGTATTTCTAAAACCAGTGTTTCCAAAGGTCAGTTTATACCTGAGATTCTGTGAAGATTCCTTCTGACTTTTCATAGTCTACATCATTTTCTCAGGAATGGTCATGGATACTGAACCTTTTTAATTGCTCCAGTTTGCATATCTAGTGTAACAATGACTATATTTTCAATAGTAATGCAAATACTTTTTGTTATTTTTAAAATTTCTTGTGGTTACTTTAGTTGACTTCTAGAAGTCGATGTAGTAGTTGTCATCTCTTCTAATAAATGTGGAAGGGATGTCCTAAATATGTTGTATCCCCAGGACATCTCCCCTCTATTTCCCTACATTTTGAAAAAGGTATTTGGATATACCAACTTTCCAGGTTCATTTTTTTAATTTAGCTTGATATATACCATTAAGGTCAAGGTCACGAACACCTTTTTTGTATAAATTTACCCAGACCTATTTATCCCACTTGCCCCTAATAATTTCTTAAGCATAGACTTGGGATTGTAGTATAAAAAATACTCACAGACCTTTACATTATCATATAAAGGTTTATATGTTATAACAATATGAGTAACATCTATTATGTAAGAATTCAGTTCTTAAAATATGAATATTCTATTTTCCTAAAGCTAAGAGAATTAAACAGGAATAATGACTGATTATCTAATAAAAATTTTTCTTAATAACTATATTTATAAGGTACCTACTATGTAAGTGCTTTTTTAAGAGGTATTTTATAAATTAGGTAGTTTTTCATGAAACTTTCTCAACAATGCTAAGCTACAGGTTTCATATTTTCCCCAATTTTTCAGATAAAGAAGCTGAATAAAGCTAAAAGGGGAAAGCTCTTACTAGAAACACTTTGACCCAAAGCTTTCTAATTCCAAAGTCCATGATCTTATATTCACACAACATGAATCCATTTGGTTAAGGAATAACACAAGCCTAAATTTCCTGTTTCATAATGGCTGCTTTCCTACACTGCACTTCTACTCTGTCAGCTTCTAAACAAATGTTATTTATAGAAATAATAAGTAGTGATGTTTTCCAAGGACAACAAACATAAATGTTTTAGTCATTGTATGTATATAAGGCAGAAGGCAAATGCTTTAGAGTGGTATAGGCCTGCATTCAATTTGGCCTCAGTTATGTGCTGTGAGATCTTGGGCAACTGGCCTAACCTCTTTGAGGTTCCACAACATTATCTGCATGATGAAGGGCAAGGCTGCCTCTCTAACCCTATGCTGTTTTGAAGATTAGCTGAATATGAACTTCCTAGTAAAATGCTTATCATGTAGGTGCTCAGTTTAAAACAATTTAATGCCCTCAGTTCAGTACCTATTACTTAGTAGATATGAAAGTGTTAGTTATTTTATGTGCCTAGACTGAAAATTTCCATTGGTAATAGCTCTCAGTACCCTAATTCTATTTGCATACCATTAAGAAATTATTATTTAAGTGACCATTAGTGTAAATGCAAGTAAAATTTTGCTAATGGAAATAAGTCAAGAATGGCAAAAATATTTACAACAGGAAACAATACTGTATGGAAAATAAAAACACAAGAATTCTACTTAAGCATTTTACTTATTTGCATCAATTTATGAAACATTTTTAGAAGTTGGTGAACATAGCAGATGGTTGTGATGTTATAATAAACAGGAAAAGGAAGTTTTTTGACCAGACATCCTCAATACATAACCTTCAGTGCATATACCTGACAGGAATCCACCACAGTGGTGTAGCCACTGTGGAAAGCAGTATAGAGATTCCTCAAAAAATTAAAATGGAACTGCCTTATGACCCAATGATTCTACTTCTGGGAATTTATCCAAAGACACCTAAAACACTAATTCAAATGAACATAAGCACCCCTATGTTTACTATGTTCATTGCAGCGCTATTTACAACCACCAAGATATGGGAACAGCCCAAGTGTCCTTCAGTAGATGAGTGGATAAAACAGCTATGGGACATTCACACAATGGAATACTACCCAGCTATAAAAAGAAAATTTTACCCTCTGTGACAGCATTTATAGACTTGGAGAACATTAGGCTAAGTGAAATAATCCAGTCAGAGAAAAACAGATACCATGTGATTTCACTCACATGTGGAATCTAATGAACCAACTGAACTAACTGGCAAAACAGAGACCGACTCATAGGTGGAGGGCAGGCTGACAGCTCTTGTGGTGGCTAGGAGCTGGACGGATTGAACAAAAAGGAAAAAGGACTCATGGACATGGCCAATAGTGTGGTGAGTGATGGGGCAGGGGAATATAAGGGAAATAAATGATAATAAAATACAATAAAAAGTTTAAAAGTAAGCATCTGGGAAATGCGATGGTCTTTCCTTTTTGACATTAACATGCAGAGAAATGGAGTAGAATATGCTTAGGCAATGGTTCTCAATCTTAGCTTCATGTCAAAACCAATCTGGGCAGCTTGTAAAGCATACATTTTAAGCTCCTAACCCAAACGTATTGAATCAGAATTCCCAGCTAAACCGTTTGCTCTCCTGATATCTATCTGTCACAGCACACAACTGTACCATATTGTTATGCACATGTGCTCCCATTGAAAAGTAAGCAGTGATCTGATAGTGATGAAAGGTCAAAAATAATCACAGTTACTGGGCACATTTTCAAAATTATTCCTCACCAAAAGTTGTAGAATTATCTTACAGTAGTAATTACACGATTCCTTGCCTCTGATCCCTGCCTGACTCGTTTGGTCATCAAGATCACACCAGCCAATGATGAACTAGATCATATCAGTGCCTTGTAAATTCAGAGTAAGAGTATAATATAAAACTGTGTAACTCACTGGGTAACATTACTTGAAAAGGATGAAGCTAGGATGTGGGCAGGATTAACATAAACCTTTAGATTCACGAGTAACTTTTAATGGTTTAGTTTCAGGTTTCCAGACAGCAAATTAATTCCTGTTAGATTAAGACTTGAATGGATGGAGCCATGCACTCATCTGGTTGGAGATTTTTAGAAATGGACAGATTCTATCCTTTATAGAATCAGTATTTAAATTTCTCTCTAAAGCATAAAGATTGAAACACACAAAAGCAAATATTCCAAAGAAATTTTACAATGGAAAACAATGGGGAATGAGATATTTATTACAGTATTACAGCAAAATATTAGAAAACATTTAACAATAGATGATTAATTGAATCATGGTATGACTCAATGACAACGTAACCCTTTCAATGGAAATTGCTCCTAACTTACCCCACAATGCTGACACTCTTTTCCTAGATAACTTAAGTAACACGTGACCACTCACCAGTACTCTTTGCCATACTTTATTATTGTATATTGCCAACGGTCATATCAGTCCTTTCAGGACTGAAGCACTCATTCCTTCCTCTGCTGAAAGGACCGGTAGCTGAATCTCTGACAAGTCCCACCCCAAGGATTATTTAGTAAATGTTAGATATGGTTGTAAAAGGCTGACTCCCTTGCCTTGATCCAGGACAACCCTAAGTGTTATTTTAGCTCCAGAGTTCCTCAGAAGATTGGCCGAGGCCTTTATTATAATTGATTTCCAGCTCAAGTTTTCCCTTGGTCCACTCAGTTCCCCAAAGATGATGATCTAAGAGCAATCCTTAATCAATTTTCAGAATGTAAATCTTTTACTCAGACTCTTACCCAGGGACCAGATCATCAGCCTGCCTGGAGTGGATACCTCATCAGCTGGACTAATACATCTCACTCACCTCCAGTTTCAGGATTCAGTATTTATAGCTTTACTTGTACTTTCACTTTTTAATATATCAAAATTGAATTTAAACTATATAGAGCCATTGATATAGAAAGGTCATTTAAGTAGAAACAAAACCTGGTTTATCTTACTTCTATTCTTATTCAAGTGGAGGCCCTAAAATCAGTTTCTCTAGTTTATTTTAATAAGCTCTGAATTGGTCTTTCTTCCTCAGTTATTTTCGCTCTCCAATCAACCTGATGTAGTACTGAGATAGGTATATTTTTAAATACATACCACAAGTCTAGTCATCTCAAAAACTTGCACTGGTCCCAAATTCTCCCAGGAATAAAAGAAATAAACTCTTTCTTAACAGTCTAGCCCCCATCTAACTTTTCTAACCTCAGATATATTTTGTTCTATTTCTTGTTTCTTACCAATGATCTTCCTTTGCTCCATGTCTAATTATGTACTTTTTGTTTCTCTATGTTTTTTTTCCCTCTGTCCCCAGAAGTGTAACCAATTCATTAGGATGCAGATAAAATGGCACTGATTTTTTTTTTTTTTTTTTTTTTTGCAGGCTTACTGTAATTTCCTGGCCAGAGCGAACTTTTGCTTATATCAAGTACCATATTTATATTTGCACCTCTCTTCTTAGCTCTAACATTCGGCTTTACAGCAAGGCAATAAGGGCAATGCCCACTTATATTTGTACTTGTATCTTCCAGGGTCTCTTCTTATAAAATGTATTCAAAAACGTTTTAAATAAATCAGAAAATTAGGAGACAGGACAACAGGGCTTACTTGACATAAATTTTTTTTCTATCAATGAAACTCCCTTGAAAATTTTAGAATTGTTTCACTAACTCAACACTTACTGTTTAATAAAAAGCTGCTTTTCACTTGCCAACTAAACCTTACGTATTAAGTATAATCTATTAATAATACATTTTTCTTCTGTACTCTGAATTAATCATCCATGAGAGAATAGTTCTAGCAATTTCTACTACCATTACCTTATATCGTAAAGTCAAATATAAGTTTGAGGTGTCATTTCACTGATAATAAATACTGAGCCAGATTATAAAGCGTCCAATTGCTTGACTGAGTACTTCGAAAAATTCAAGGAGATTTATATTTAACAATTTGTATATTTCATTTTCCTAAAAAAAAAGTGAATGATGGTTTCTCAGTTGCTGCTTCAGAAAACTACAGAAACAAGGAAAAAAAAACTGAACTTCAGCATTCGTTATTTTAGTTGTCAGTTTTTGTCAATCCAAATTATTATTATTATTATTATCTTCTTAGGGAATTTATGAACATTCTCCTTACATCATCTTAGATTATTTATCCATGATGAGGTAGCTGGAAGATAGGGTATAGAATGTCTAAATTTCAAAAGAGTAATAATAAATAATATTATCTTACAGACCCCTTATATTTTGCCTTTAATTTATAAATGAGAATAATTTTTTGTGACCTAAGCACAATACTAAGAATTTTTCAAGATTATCTTACTTACATTTTACAATCAACTTTTCAAATAAGTATATGATGGGGAGCCCCCTAAAACTAGAATTATCTTCTGGAGAGTGGGCCCTTTATAATACAGGCTTCCTCCGGTAGGTGAGTGTTCTAGGAACTCATCTGTACCAGTGCACCAGTGGTCATATGTTGTGAGAGGCTGTGTTGAGCTTCTGTGAATTTTTCTGAAGATGCTTTCAACGTGTTTGCCCATTTCATGGTGGGTGATTTACATGCACACCTGCCTACACTGCACTGAGTGTTCAGCACTGAGTGTTTTGACCAAAAATGGCATGTCCCCCTTATTCGACTCTCCCTATTTACCCAGTGTTGCCCAGAGCAACATTTTTTTTTGTTTCCCTGGATAAAAAAAATCCTCAAAGGGAAACGTTTTGCCAACGTGAAAGCGGTGAAACAAACAAACAAAAAATGTCAGGAGACCTAAAAGGCATCAAAATTGATGATGCAGTTTTGAGCAGTGAAAAAAAGTCTTGATAGGTGTATTGCATAAAATGGAGAATACTTTGAAGGATATTGAAGTTTAAACCTGTAAATATAAAGACACAATTTTATGTAAATAAGTTCCTTTCTTGGGGGTTCCCCCCTCAAATAAGACCAGGTTAATGCCACTAGCATTGGTGCATAGGTCAACTTTATGTTCAGTAAATTTATGCCAGGGCGTGCATAGTGAAACTTTATGTGGTACTGTTTGGGGGAGCTACACTATTCAAGGAAAATATGATTTGTACCCATAGTTTAAGAATTCTGGATAATGTAAATAATCATTGTATCATACTTTAATCATAATATTACTCTGATATATCTTTAAATATATGAACATTACATGAAGGAGCATACTTGTTTATCTCATTAATGATAAATGGGTTGATACTCAAAAGAAGAATTTATTCACTTTACATTATATGAAGAAATCAATAACAGATTTTTTTGAACAAGAAAAAGTTTTGAGTAGAAAGCAAATCATCGTTGACATTTTATCTTGCTTATATATATCACTAACATTGAAAAGGAAATATCTGTACACTCTTTTACAGAATGAAATGCACAGGAGAAAGAGGGTTAATTAAATGCTTATATTCTACATATTTAGAATGGTGCTATAGGACTTCTTAGTGTTTGTTACATCAACTCGCACATGGTGTCCAGAAAAAAGTTAAACTGAGGCCACGTAAGGTGAGGTTTAAGAGTCACCTGCCATGGTTCTTCAGTCTTACATTCTAGAATGGCCTCACATATAGGGGACATATAGAGCTGTCAGTGTGTTCATCTAGCTCATCTCTCATTTGGACTATTTTAATAGTTTCCTAATCTTTTTCCTCAATTTCACCCTTACCCTATAGTCAATTTTAAAATGTAACTCAAGTCACATAATTCTTTTCCTTTGCTCAAAATCCTCTATTGTCACTTGTAGCTATACAAGGAAAATTAACCTTGGAATAAACTTTCCACTAAAAACAAAACATTCCCAAGAAAAAGTAAATATTTTGTGGTTAGTCCTCTACCTTTATATATATATAAATTTCTATATATATAAATTTACATATATATGTAAATTTTTTTACTTACTGTCATTTGCTACTTTTATTCATTAGGTGTAAAAGTCAATCAGGAAGCAACATCCAAAGCGGTGCAGCCTGGTGGCTGAAGGGACAAACACTGGAGTTCAGAGCTAGCAAGGAAGTCAAGAGTAATGAATCAATATCTCGGACAATGGAAACTGAATAAGACTGTATCCAACATTCCATGTGCATTTTCCCATTTCTGATTCCAAAGGTGGTGGAAGACTTCTGTGTTTGTTAAAGAAATAGGTTTTATTATTTAAAAACAAAAACAAAAACCCCTGTCAGGTGGAATCTAAGCTTAGATGGCTTCATCATGGAAACCATTTCATTGTGCTGCCCTCTTTCATGGCACAGAATTGTCACTGATAATTAACCGACCAGCTAACTATATTTTCCACAAGTGTTACAGTGATGTTGCCATAATGACCATGGATTCCAACCTATGAAACAGAGATTATTGCATTTTTCCTAGTTCATTGCATAATGACTTTGCTCTCTGTCTATCACTAGTGAGATAAACAACTATGCCCTTCCTATTATGTTCATGCAGTTAAAGAGACATCCCATCAGTTGGATTTTACAGCAGAAGAGATCAATCATTTGTTCATCCAAATCTGCATCTTGGGAAACTTACCTGTATCAGAGACAGATTTTAACATATTCTAAGGGAAGGGGAATAGAGATCAAAGTGGTGGTAATCCATACATTAATGTTTCTGAAAGAGCAGCAGACACTAGGAGGGGGAAAAAATACATCTTCAGGGTCAGGAGATATAGATGGGAATCCAGGGAATATCAGGGATAGGGAAAAAGGATATGAAGGTCCACTAATTTTGTAATGAATAGGAGGCAAAGACTTTTGTTAAAGGAAGAGTGGTTTATAAGGTGGAGACTGAGAAGCCTAGTGAAGATTTGGGACAGATACTACAGTAAACCAGAAGATATGAGTTATAAATAAGTGAAAGGAATAATAAATAATGAGGAAGTAGCAGCTGAGGCTAAATGACCACACCTGCTAAAACTAAAGAACAGTGATGAACCAGGAAAATCAAGAGGAAAGAAACGGGGACACCAATGCAACGTCAGCCTAAGACTGAGTGGTTGGAGGAGAGGAAATTTCAAAGTTTCTGGACAGAGCATTAGACATATGCATTTAAAATTACAAAGCATGAAAGAAATAGAAGCCTATATCCATCCTTTGAAGGATTTAAAATCCAGTTAAGGACATAGGACTTACACACATTGCATTAAAAGAAGAGTTGAAATAAAAATATGTGAATGAGTGTTCATGTTGTAAATCTCAAACAAACAAAATACATTGGAGAACGATTAAGGTAGTTGATAAGCTTGACTACAAGTTTCTTAAAGAAGGTGAGTTTCAAGCAGAAATTTGGAAAAGATCAGAGAGTGGGCAAAGGAAAATTCCAGGCTGGCAAAACGATATAGAGGAGCCTCTGCGATCAGAAGGAGTCATCTGATATGGGAGAATGCTGTCTTCAAGCTTCTTGAAGACCCCTGTTTACCGCTCTCTGCCAGGCATGAGACTAGCCAGGGTCAAGAAGAAGAGGAAGAGAAAGGGAAAGTAAATATTTTGCTTAACTCCCTTGGGGCGGTAGAGTTAGCACCCTCATCTCCAAGAATGGAAAAGATTTATCTGTGTGAAAAATAAGTCATTCTTGAGATAAGTGCCTCAACTGCCCATACACAGTTATTTACCTTGCCAAAACTGGCTGTTGGTTTAGGGTGGCTGTGGAAACCAAATGGAGGTCAAACCAAACAACACTCTCCTTTCTGCCACCTGGCTGCCACAAACCCCCGCCCCCTAAAAAATTTCAAAATCTTATTAATATTGAAAAAGTCCTACAATCACTGTCCTTTCAGGAATCAGAGGACAGTATTCATTCACCCTTTGAGAGAGGCAATTTTAAGTTCAGTTCAGTCATTGCCTGTAATTGAAAAAAAAAAAATCCTTCAGTTGACCTACAGTCAATCTTCTACTTTTTCTTGAATACAGTTGCTCCGAAAGCAAACCAGTCCATCTGAACTGCTGGATAAGAGTAAAGCAGAAAAAAATCGGAGGCATAAACAAGCAAGAAAGTGTCAAAGCCATCTGTTTGGGGACTTTCGAAAATGATGCAGGTAAATAATTAAAACAGTGTAAGTGGCCTTTTTATCCACAAAAAGAGAAAATTTCAGGACCACATGGTATAAATGTATCACATATGGACACTAATTAAAACCCTGTCAGAGGAAGCTTGTCATCTCTTATACTTCAGTAAGTGAACTAGAAAATAGGACAACATTGCTACAGGCATGGGCAAATAGTTTGCTTTGAAATTTGTCATCATTTAGGAGAAACGCATTTCAGGAAACTGAGTTGCTTATCCTGGGAATGTTACTAGTGTTTGATCAGAAGGAAATTCATGTTTGAACTCAAATGACCCAGAATAGTTCTAAATATAGAGGAATTTGTGATCTAAAGTTCATGTCATCAAATTTATTGCATTAACTTAAAACAAAATAGAACAGGCATAAATAAAAGACAAAATCTATCATTCCGGAGCTGTATGGAAAGAGTTGAAGGGGCTCTGCACTGAGAATCAGGATCCCTGAGTTCAGTTCTTAGCTCACTTAGGGTTTCGGTTACAGGGTCAGTCAACGCTTACCACTATCACCACCCCATCCGTGACCCTCAATGGGTTACATAAATTATGCATTCCATCCCATTCATATTGTCCTTGAGATTTTGGTACACGTGGTTAAATATATTTCACTGAACTGAGTTTAGCAAGAAGCAAATTCTTTATTACTCAGCATCTCTCTATTTCATAAACTATCCTCCCAACATACACATGTACTCTCACTTCCTCCTTGGTCTTATTAAAATTAGGTATCTCTCATGGATTCTTAAAGACAAACCTGTGAAAAGTTATTCTCACCTTCTACCTGGGCATTCCGTAAATAGAGTCAAACTGAGAAAGAATACTCTTTAACCCCCAGTTGGGTGCTTTATATGTATGGTCACATGTTATCCTAAGAATAACCCTGTGAGTTACGGAACATTATTATCTTAATTTAACAGATAAAAACAATGAGGAATGAGAGAATACCTGACTTGCCAGAAATCGTACAGTTAGAAAGTGACACAACTGGTAGCAAAACCCTAGGTGTCTTTCACAGAGGCCTAGGTAGGTAAGTATTATCCCATGGTACCCGATTTGGAAAGAAAGGACTGGATATAAATGGGAGGATCCTTATTTGGGAAAAGAGTTTAATCTAAGATCAACAACCCTCATCCAGAATCTGGAGATTTATGTGCTTTTGAAAATGTATCTTTTGGTCCTAAAATTGTTTGGAAATATTTCTTATGGAAAGATTTGTAAAATAAATGAAAAGATGACTAATGAAAGATTTGTAAAATAAATGAATAAATGAATAATGAAAACATCTGGGAAGGGAATTCAGCTGCCAAGTTCATAAGTTGGAATGTTAAAAGTTGCTGATGCTGAAAAATTACAATATTGCTTTTTTAACACAATATAACAGATATTCATATAGTGATATAAAAGCAATCTTAGCTCATATGGACTCATAAAAATGGGATACAGGAAATCATCATACACATATACAGACTCATGTCTGTCACATTACGAGGATCTCCATAAAAAAATATTTTCATAGTCTCATGTGGTAAGCCAGTTCATTTGGGATTATTCCAAATTGTTTCCAAATATAAATTTATATAGATCAATAAAGTTCTTTTAAGGTTGCTTGGTCTAATTAGAGCATTATTTAGCACTGTGAGTTTTAAAAAAATTATTAGGTGAAACTATATGCAACTCCTTTCTTCCTTCCTTAAGTCTACATTCTGTAATTATCTCCCCTAAGTGGACACAGACTAAATAATGTTACAGGACAAGACACTGAGATGCCATTATATTAGATGCCATGATTTTATGTGGAGCCCAAGAGAATTGCCCCCTACATACCCCGGTGTAACTGTGAGGATTGAGATGACTTTTCGGTCCAGATGTCCAACACTGACCAGAGCAGGGTGTTAAGTATGAGCCTTAATTTGCTTTAAATCCCTTTATTTCTCTAATCATTCAGGAAATATTTATCAATTTAATGAATAAAGCAATGTATTCTGTAGGGAGAGGTGGTAGCTTTGCAAAGAGCAACAGCTCCCCACTATCCCTTAAGGAGAACATGTTGGCCCCAGGAGATTTTCTATTAAAGAAAAAACCTAGTCAAAGATAGAAGGGATGCATCCCATCTTTTGGACTCAGAGGAATATTGCTAGCAGCTTCTGATTGTAAAAGGGACTGGAAAACATATTCAATTGACTCTTAACCTCTTATCCAGACTAATCTTTATTCTTGTCAGTAAATACATCTGGCTCTTCCTATGGGCCATGATAGTTGAGTTAATCAGTCAGAAGATATTCAGGATCAGATAAGCAAGCAAAGCCATCAAGTAGAGAAGGCAGTAAGCAGTCACAAGTCAAGCACACTGGAAACTGGCGAAAGAAAATAGGCAAAAATAAGTGATCAGCAGAAAAGATAATGGCAATCATAATCAGAGTGAAAACAAAGGCTAGGAAGTTAGATATGGTTTTAATGATCTAAGTTATTAAACATCAGGATAAGAAACATATCACAACTCAGACTTTTAGGTAAAACACACAAATAAGGACAGAAAGACCAGTTAGTTACTAGGTGGAGGAGCAGACTTTGCTGCCTGTACACCTAGCAGCTGCTGGTGATGCCTCCTCCTCCTGTGCCATCTGACTTGCCTCAGTTTCTTAACATAGTGCTCAGCTTCCTTCCTGCACAAACTTTCACACTGATTTTCAAGTTGTCACTTTTAACATTTTACTATTTTTTAGCTTTATTCTTTCATTTTTTTTTGTTTTGTTTTCAGAACCACTCTCATAGACAAGATAGGTTTTCACAAAGGAAATATTAAAAAAATAAATAACTCATTGTACTTTTGGTACAAAATCTCTTGAATAGCTCTCTTCAATCTGCATGAAAACAGTTGTTACTTACCAGTGAGTTACTGTCAGTCTGTAGTCACAGTTTAAGTTGGACATGACTATCTTGCTCTTGAGCTCTTCTCTCTGACTTTTGGAACTGAATATAGTTGCTTAAATAAATGAATATGTCATTTCTCTATTCTACTTTTCATGATCACTGATGTGATAGATAAAATGAAATCCTTTTCATTTTCTACATTTTGCTGATAAAGAAGGCAAAGGGATAACATAGTCTTTAAGTGGAATCCCATGTCTCATGAGTGTTCAGGACTTATAGCCGCTGACAATGGCAAAGCCTACAGAATAAAGAGCACTGATGATGGGTCTCTAATAAAAATGTGGTTTTATCATAGGATAGTCTGCTTGCCTTGCTTCCTTTATCTGACATCTAGACAAACTGGAACCAGATTGTACCAGGAAAAATTGCACTGCAGCACTAGTTGTCATCTATTCTTATAGGCTGAAAAGTGGTTGTGATTCCTAGGTGGCCACATTTTTTTTTCTTTGCAGGATAGATTATCCCTCTCTTAATGTATCTTCTAGAAAATTAACACCATAAATAATACTTGGGTGTTCATACCACTTTTGTCCAAGTAATGATTAAGAACTACAATTTTCCATCCACTTGAAGATTATATAAAGGTCAAGAAAATAAAACAGCTTCTCTTTGTTGAGTCTTCCATGACACAAAGGGCCTAAGAAATAGATGTTCTATTTTCTATGTATTTTAAGGTGATACCTTATTTTTCAAAAGCAAACCTAGTATAAATGACAAGATAATGTACTGAGTCTTCATTAGTTACACTGCCAATGATAATAAAAATAATACTTTATATGTTTATATTTCTGAATTTGTAGAAATTTTTCCATGCCATATATAAACTCACAAAACTGTATAAAATAGGCAGCATTTTGATGGAATGAAAATTCATAAAACTTATTAAATGCTCACTTTATATTGGCATATATTAGGTATTTGTAATATATTGTCTTTAATTCTTAAAACAATCCAGCACAGTAAATTTGTAGGTTAAGAAAATGAGACTACAAAGAGATTAAGTACATTTTTTCCTGAACATATGGAGAGGAAATGAAATTCATTCATTCACATAGCCAAGTCTCTACTCACTTTTACACTTGTACTTATTTGTGTTATCTTATTATCTCAAACTTTACATGTCCAAAATTGAATTTATTATCACTATCACCTCTACCCCTCTTCATCTTCCCATTCTCAAAATGATAACAACATCCTTCCAGTTGCTCAAGACAAATATGTTAGGAACATAAATACTTTATTTTTCCCCATTATACATCAAGTTCATCAGAAAATACTATTAGTTTTATGTTATTTATCCTAAATCAAATCATTTCTCATCACTTCTACTTTGATCACCATTGATCAACAGGATCATTTTATTTTTTTAATATTTTATTGTTTATGCTATTACAGTTATCCCAATTTATCCTCCTTTGACTCCTCCATTTAACCTGCTCCCCACTTCCATGGTCAATCCCCACACCATTGTCCATGTCCACGGGCCCTTTATATATGTTCTTTGACTAGTCACTTCACCTTCTTTCAATTAGTCCTTGCCTATCTCTCCCCTCTTACAGCTGTCAGTCTGTTCCATGATTCTATGCCTCTGGTTCTATTTTGATCATTAGTGTATTTTGTTCATTAGATTCTTCTTATAAGTGAGATCACATGGTATTTGTCTTTCACCTACTGGCTTATTTCACTTAGTATAATAGCTTCCAGTTCCATCCATGCTCTCACAAAAAACAGGAGTTCCTTACTCTCCTTACTCTTTCTTTCTGCTGTGTAGTATTTCATTCTGTAGATGTACCACAGTATTTTTATCGACTCACCTACTGATGGGCACTTAGGCTGTTTCCAAATCTTGGCTATTGTAAATAGTGCTGCTATGAACATGGGGGTGCATAAATTCTTTTGAATTGTTGTTTCAGGATTCTTTGAGTATATTCCCATGGGTAGAATGGCTGGGTCAAGAGACAATTTCATTTTTAGTGTTTTGAGGAAATTCCATACTGTTTTCCACAGTGGCTGCATCAGTCTGCATTCCCACCAACAGTGCACTAGGGTTTCCATTTCTCCACACCCTCACCAGCACTTGTTGTTTGTTGACTCACTAATTAATGATAGCCATTTTGGCAGGTGTGAGGTGATATCTATGGTTTTAATTTGCATCTCTCTGATGGCTACTAATGCTGAACAATTTTTTCATATGTCTATGGACCCTCTGTATGCCCTCCTTGGAGAAAGATCTATTTAGGTCTTTTGCCTATTTTTTAGATTGTATTGTTTGTCTTCCTGGTGTTGAGTCATATAAGATCTTTATATATTTTGGAGATTAAACACTTGTCCTAGGTATTTTTAGCAAATATATTCTCCCATACATTAGGGTCCCTTTTAATTTTGATGGTGGTTTCTTTAGCTGTTCAGAAAGCCTTCTAATTTGAAGTAGTCCTATTAGTTTATTTTTTCCTTTATTTCCCTTGCCCTAAGGGATGTAACAGCAAAAGTATTGCTGAATGAAATATCTGAAATTTTACTGCCTTTGTTTTCCTTTAGGATTTTTATGTTATCATGACTTATATTTAAGTCTTTTATCCATTTTGAATTTGTGTGTGTGTGTGTATATATATATATATATATATATATATATATATATATATATATATATAACCAAGAGGATAAATGATCTGTACTCAGAAAACTTTAGGTCATGGAAGAAAGAAATTGAGGAAGATACAAACAAGTATTGTCCAACACCATGTTCATGGATTGTAAAAATTAACATCATTAAAATGTCCATACTATCCAAAGAAATATACAGATTCAACATAATTCTTGTCAAGATACTAATGGCATATTTCACAGAACTAGAACAAATATTCCAAAAATTTATATGGAACCAAAAAGACCCCAAATAACCTCAGCAATCTTGAGAAAGAAGAACAAAGTTGGAGGGATCACAATACCTGATGTCAAATATCCTACATGGCCACTGTAATCAAAGCAGCCTGGTTCCAGCATAAGAAGAGACCCATAGATCAATGGAACAAAATAGCTCAGAAATAAACTCATGCCTTTATAGTTCATTAATATTTGACAAGGCAAGAGAATACAATGGAATAAAGGCAATCTTTTCAATAAATGGTGTTGGGAGAACTGGACTGGTACAAGCAAAAAAATGAAACTAGACCACCATCTTACACCATTCACCCAGAACATTTTAAATAATCTCTCTAATTCCATAGTAACCCCCTCTGTAGACTACTCTTTGCATATCAGCCAAAGTATTCTTTTGAAAAAGTAAACAATATAACTTCTGTGGTCACAACTCTGCAATAGCATACTATTCACTCAAAGTGCAAACCATGGTCTTAAATGTCCTGCATGACCTCTTACTTGTTCCTTTCCTTTCATTCTCTCACTATCCCCATTTAGTATGTACTGGCCTTTCCCCTTAATTAAGCCGAGCACACACTGCTTTGTGCCATTTGAAAATCCCTCTTTCTGAATGACTTTTCTTGTGGATATCCACCAGGACACCTAATTTCATTCATGTGACTAATCAAACAACCTTATCAAAAAAACTTTTACTAATGCCAGTTACTCTCTCCTTTCCTGTTTTAATTTTCTTCTTAGCACATTATCAACTGATATGAATTCATTTATGTTGTCTTATTATCAATATCATCTTATTATCATGACATGTCTAAGAGTAATGACTTTGTTGTGGTTCATTCCTCTATTACTAGCACAGAAAACAGTGTGTGGAAAACAGAAGACACTCAATGAATATTTGAAATATTCACACATTCAACAAATATTTATTAAGTCTCAGAAATGTTCTAGACATTATCTTCTGAAATATTTAAATCTAATGAAAAAATAAATGTTGGTCATGTTGTTTTAAGAGCGCTGAGCGATAAGATCAAGCATGGTGTGTTGGATGGGATCAGGCAACAATGGGGGATTCCCTACATTGGGATATCTGGAAAGGTCCCCTGGATTGACCAAGAGTATGACTTAGGTAAGCATGAAAGAAGATGGCAAAGCAATAAATTCTAAGAGATGGAATAGCAAGTGTAAAAGCTGCAAGGTATAGTGAAAGCAAGCAATAATCATTGCAAAGGTTAAAAGAATTTTTAAGTGGAACAATGAAGCACATTAAGCAAAAGGAGAGGAGTGGAAAATAAAGCTAGAGAAGACTTGCTTCAGGCATTATATTTTCCTAAATACAGTGGAGTCTGTAAAAACTAAAGCTTTTTCAAAGATCAGTCTAAATATGTAGACTGAATTAAAATATAAAGTATGGATATAGAAATTCATTTAGGGAGCAGCAGCAATATATAGTATCATAGCAATGAACATGAAAAAACACAATGGATTCTAAAGCAATCTTCTTGATTAAAGCCGCAGCTTTTATTTGAGATAATAAAAAGTTCTGTATATAAAAAGTGGTTATACAGCAATGTGAATGTTCTTAATGCCACTGTATTGTACACTTAAATTTTGTTAAAACGGTAAATTTAGGTTACGTATATTTTACCACAATAAAAATTAAATTATAAGAAAAATAAAAACACAATAAGTTACTAGAAATATTTTTCTAAAAACCAGCTTTTAGTTTTTATTAGAAGTGGAGATAAGGGGCTGTGGAGTTAAGTGTGATTCATAGAGTTCTATGATTAAACTATCATTTTCATAGATTTCATATATTAAACTATTGTAAAAAATGTGTGTGTATATATGGAAATATCAATAAAGCAGTCAAATATGGAAATCTGAAGTCCTGTAAAGAGATCTGAACTGAAAATAACAAAATAACAAAATGTGGGAGTTGTTGGCATAGAGATAGTAATTGAAGCCTTTGGAATGAATAAGATTGCCAAGAAAGAGCATGTAGAAATGAGAAAAGTGGGCTCACAGAGAATCTTAACAGGAGAGTAAAGAAGGAGAAGAAATAGAAACCAAGAGAATAGTTAGCATAAGTAGTTTTTCAAGGAAGAAGAAGTAGAGCAAAACTGTGCATGTAGACCATACAGTATCTTAGATGGGTCTTTTATTTAGTGACAGAGAACATTAGCATTTTCAATGAAAATTCTCTAAGTGCAGAACTGAAGGTCTATAATGAAGTGGGTTGGAAAGTGAGTGAGAAGTAGAAAAAAAATGAAAGAAAAGCATTTTTAAATACCTCTTAAGAAACTGTTATGAAAAGGAACAAAAAATAGGCAGCACCTAGATGATGTGAGGGAGTGGAGGAGGTACATTATTTTACTGTTAGAAATTTAAGCATATGTAAATTTCATAGGAAGGTACCTGTAGAATGACAAGTTTTTCAATAAAAAGAGAGTGCTCTGGATTGAGACAAAGTTTGAAAAGAAATCAGATCCAGGATATAGCTGATCTAGGAAGGAAGATGGTCTTCTTCATTATTACCGGAGAAAAGGGTGCTCTCTTAGATCTGGGGACTAAACCAAGACGGTTTTTTTGTTCCTCATAAACTCATAGTAATTTTTATAACATAATCAGCAACTTTTATGAAAAAATCATTTAGTGATACCCAAAATAATTTTTAAAGTACTTAGAATTTTACTAAAATATTTTATTTGGATGTGTATCTAGGTGGCTTCTGTTTAACTCACCTTTCCAGATGTTTGCTGTTTTAGTTTCAGACATATAGAGCAGTTACTTGTTCTCTGAATAGGCTGTTTACTCTCATGTCTTGGTGTCTGTTTCCTTTGTCAAACCAAATCCTCATTTCCCTTGTGCCAAGCTGAGAGTTTGTTGCTAGGGTTGCAAAAGGAAGAAAATACAGTTTTGTGAATGTTTTATAAAAGAAACATAAATACAAGATTATAACCCAGAATGTAAAATGCTGGAATGATGTAAGCATTTTTAATATATTTGTAATATAACAACTCTCATGTAATTAAGCACCTGAGTCATGAACTATAGGACATGTCTCATTTATCTTTCAATCCCTTTTAGCATGAGAATAGATATGTACATCCAAAGTATTTAAAAATAATTATTGAGCTACTAAATAATTGAACAGTGGTACAAGCTCTCTCTCTATATATGAATACTGTCATTAATACAATAAAGATCCTAAAGATTTTTATCCATTTTTGGCTTTTTGAATTATCAAACATTCCTAAGTAAAGACTACTGGAAGACTAAATTTTTGCTAAGAAAGCAATTTGAATGCTCAAAATCATGAACCTTTACCAAAAACCATACTTTCGATTTTAACTCCAAATACATGGCTTCTGTTTCCATATGCTACTAATCTGCTTCCCTAAAAGAGCATTACATTTTAAAGGCTAGAAATAGAGATCAGCGTATTTTTAAATACTAATAATCATGTTGCATTTCAAAACATGTTTATTGTATACCTAATATTAATTTTGAAGCATTAATGTCCTGTGATTGTGTGCTGATGCAGTTTGTAATTCTAGAAATAGCTTGATAAAAACTTTATTTCTTGAGTTCTCTTATAAGCTCATCTGAAATTCAAATTTACCAGACATTTATATTTTCAGGCTGGTAGGAGAAGACTTGCATGAAATCTCTGTATTCAGATTACCATTTCAAAATATTTAGAGAAATAGACTCAATCATTTTTACTCTAAAGGAATGATGATATTAGATGAATGATAATATCGATTTGCTGACTTTTGATTATAATTATGATTTGAAGGTGAAAGTCCCCACATGATGGAATTTTTTTTTCCTATTAAATTCTACAAAATACACAGGGTAGAGTTTATTATATATAATTAATGAAATATACAATAAAAATATTGTTGAACATAATCTTCATAGATAAATTTATATTTATGTAGACTTTTACCACCATGAAGTTTCCCTACTTATTTTATGTTTTCTTTGAAACAAGGGCTTAACAAAACGTGTCTGCCGTATTAAGGCTAGTAGCAGCAAGAAAACAGAAATTACAGAGAATCTGACTCCAAAATTGACCTCTTAGTTATATTTTAAAATTTCTTTTGGCCTTATATTTTAGACATTGAGAAAAATGTTACATAATGGTTGGAGACATATTCTAGAAACCAGTTGCTTGGGTTTAAATGCAAAACAGAGGCACACAGAGAGCAGGCTGACAGCAATTGTGGAGGTGTGTATGTGCGGGTAAGCTGGAGAGATACAGCAGAAAAAGAGAAAAAAAAAGAGAAAGAACTCATGAACGAGGGCAACAGTGTGGTGATTGCTGGGGAGAGGGAGCACGGGGGCGGTGAAGCGGAGTAAGTGGTGATAGAGGCTAGGCTTGGGGTGACGAACACACAATGGAGTGTACAGATGATGTGTTACATGACTGTACACCTGAAACCTGTATAATTTTTTAACCAGTATTATTCCAATACATTCGATAAAAATAAAAATAATAATAATAAAGTAAAATTCAATATTAGGCTTAAATTAATACTTTTCTCTTTCATTAAAAAAAAAAAGTCCAGGTCTGCCACTTACGTGTTATTGAAAAACTTCAGTAAGTTTTTCAACCTCTTTTAGTTTCCTTATCTATAAAACAAGAATGATAATTTTCTATTTCAAGGGTAATTAGAAGAATTAAACAAATTAATGCATGAAAAACATAAGAAGGGTGTCAAGTACACAGTAAGCACTCAGCATGCATGAGGTTTATGCATTGTCAGTACGGTCTTTGAGCATATATGGTTTTGAACTATTGTGAGCACTTTACTTAAATCTTCTTGGTTCTATTGCAGCAGTTCTAGTGGATTCTAACAGAGCCTTGTTTAATTTAGAAATATAAGTAAATAAGCATACAAAAAATAAAATTGAAGAAAATATTCTGGTAAACTTTTGTCTAATAGTTGATGCAGTCACAGTCTCTGGGGCACATCTGCTGCTATAACATGATTAGAGAATAAAATTATATTTTTGCACTGCAATTTCCACTATTTCAGATTACAAATTACTTCATGTCTGACACTTGTCACATTCTATATGTTATATCTTATTAGGCCAGTATCATAAACTGCCAAGCAGAAAGAAACACTCATTTTTAAAAAAGGATCGTAGCAAAGTAAATATTTGCCATTTGCAGAGTAAAATACGTATCTTGTTAAGGGAGACTAACAAAATCTTACCATCCATCCATGTAATTAGAAATGAATTCCAGCCCTGGCTGGTGTGGCTCAGTGGATTGAGTGCCTGCCTGCAAACCAAAGGGTCACTTGTTTGATTCCCAGTTAAGGCACATGCCTGGGGTTGCAAGACAGGTCCCCTTGTAAGGGGCATGAGAGAGGCAACCACACATTGATGTTTCTGTTCCTTTTTTTCTCCCTCCCTTCCCTTCTCTAAATAAATAAATAAATAAATCTTTTTAAATAAAAAAATGAATTTCAGAAAAAAAGTAAAATGTAAATTTAGAGATTTTTTCAAAAACCTTAAACTTAGAAATTTGATGGTAGATGTTTTTCTCTTTGTGTTTCTTTTTAGTGATGATCATAACAATTTATATTTCTTTTTGAAAACTAACGCTCGTTCAGAAACAGTGCTAACCACTTTATATTAATTACCTTTTTTTTCTGAGTATAACATTATGTGGTACTGCTGTTATTCCTCACTGAATTCATGAAGCGCCCAAGCTGAGAGGCTAAGGGATTTGGCCATGATTACACTTTTAGTAAGTAGACAAGGTTAACATTTAAGTAGTCTGTTTCTAGGACTCACGTTCTGAAACTTTGTTACATTACTTTTTTATTTATTGATAGTATTCAAATTTTAAACTTTTCTTTAATATAAAAATATTTTTATTCTAATATCCTGAAAAAGAGTTTCTTCAGAGTAAAGAGTCTGCAGACAGATGAACTAAATTCAAATCCCAGCTTAGCTAGCGAGCAGCTCTTTGATCTTTCAGACAGTTTATTTAGTTTGTGAACTTCAGTTTGCTCTACTGGAAAATAAGCTTTATAGTGGTGCTTCACAGTTATTGTAAATTTTAAATGAGTCAATGTATGTAAATCATGCATACCAGGGCCTGAAAAAAGAAAACATTCAATTAATTAGCTTTAATTATCATTTGCTCATAGTAAGAGCTTGGGCTCTGAAGGTTATTGAATTAATTAAAATTGGGTTTGGTTATAAGTGGCAGAAAATTTGAAATGACAGTGGTTTAAAATATAAAAGTTTATTTCTATCTCATGTAAAAGTTTGGAGAATTATTTCAGGGCTTGTGACTTGCACACATCCAGCCATATACATATGCCTTTAAGTCAGCAAAGGCTAAAAAAGAAGGAATAGAAGATATAGACTAACTACCTCTTAAAGACTGGTCCCAGAAGCTGACACATATAATTTGATCTGACATTTCTTTAGTCAGAAGTTGAGGACAAAGGCATAACCAACAACAAAGAAAAAGGAAAATAGTCTTTATTCTAGGCATGCAAGAAGAAACAATCATTTTTCGTAACACTAGATTTCTTATGAAGTATTAGATTCATATTTATTCTCTTTTACATTTTCAATAATATCCTCTGTCCTGGTTATATAGCTCCTCCTGTTATTTCCTCTCCTGTTTTTTGTTTGTTTGTATTGTTTTGTTTTGTTTTGTTTTCATTTTTAGAGAAACTGAAAAGCAAGAGTTATCAATCTGAAGAGGGCAGCACAGCATGATGATAGCATCATTTCTTGTAGAACACCTACATAACGGAGAACCATAAATCTCTTTACTTTTTAAACCCCTTGTCTCAGAAGAAGATTCATTTGGTTAAACAACAGATTTTTGCTTCATGCAAACATTTTTGGAAAAGTATGGGAAATAAATTAATATGTTTCTGTAACCATTGCATGTCCTATTGAAAGACTTGGATACTTCACAAAATAATAGACAAAATATTAACTCTTAGATAATGTTGTTTCTTGATCGATTCAAAAAATAAAACTTTTACTTCTTATAAATACAATTGCATAAATTTTATTGTCCACAGACAATCTCTAGAATTTATATATTTTTTACATTTAAAACTTGGTCTACATTTGCAAAAGTATGAAAAGCAGAGAAAGAGTTTACAGTGGAGAAACCTAACCAATATTACCATAGCCAAGTGATTTAAGTCAAAAACAGTGATAAAAGATATTGATAGAATATTCCCTTAATATGATGTGATGAAGGTGGTACTTTGTGTCTGTGGTCTTCCTCCCTTAAAACATATAACCCTAGTCTAATCATGAGTAAATCATCAGACAAATCTTAATTAAAGGACATTTTGCAAAATACCTCACCAATACTCCTCAACTGTTAAAGCCACAAAAAGAAGGAAAATCTGGGAAAATAGATAAGAGGAGCCAAAAGAAAGACAACTAAGTGCAATGTAATATTCTGGATGAAATTCTACAACATAAAAAGAGTAGAAGGAAAAAATAATATAATCTGAATACATTATGGACTTTAGTTAATAAAAAATATATCAGTATTGGTTCATCAGTTGTGACAAATATACCACTAATATAAGATGTTAATAGTAATAGAAATTGAGTGTTAAGGTATTTAGGAGCTCTCTGTACTATCTTTGCAACTTTTCTCTAAATCTAAAACTATTCTAAAATAAAAAGTTTATTTAAAAGTCAATATTTTTGTGATTACAGCTACTTTTTATAAAAATATCAGTGGAATTTTTCCTTTTATATTGCCAGTTTTATACTTAGGTAACTCTCTAGGAAGTAGTAGAATGCCATTTTTACAAATAAAGGTATCAGTCATGCAAATGATGTAAAATCCATAAAAACAGATTAGTTTGGAGATGGCAGAAATCTCTGCAATGTTTCTGCTGTTCATCTAGAGATAATCTGAGTAGTCAAAGAAAAAACAAAATACAGAATCTTCTCAACCCTGAATTATTCTTGATCATTATTGTTGAAGGACATTCTAAAAGTCACCCAGGATAGTTTGCAGATTTATTGCCTACTGAAGTTTTTTGTTGGAAGATCTTCTGAACAAGAACTTTGATCATAAAACAACTATTTGACACCTAATAACCTGTTTAGAATCTACCTATCTAGAATTGAAAAGATTTGTTTGTTTACTTATATGTTTGTTTTACGTCCCTCAACTATTCCATAGAAAAAAGGCAAATAAATCGTATTTCAAAAAATATTAAAAGCAGTTAGGAAAAATTAAGTTAACTTCCTGTTTAATAAAAGATTATATACTATCTTTGACACTTGTCTCTCTAACCTTGTTTGGAAGCTGATTTTCTTTTGGTTGCTTATATACAGCAGAAGTATTAAATGATTCTGTCATGGCTTAATGTATACTCTGCCATGTAATAAGACTGTCATCTATGTCAAATTACATCTCTTTAAACCTCAGTTTCCTCCCTGTAAAAAGAGGAAATAAAACTTACTTCATAGGGTTGTTGTGATGCATAAATAACATGATGTCTGTAAAGCTATTTTTATAGTTGCAGGCATAAAATTGCTCTTTAGTAACTAGTCACTTGAAATAGTAAGGATTGGATAAGAGTAGTATTTAATGTTGTTATTTCCAAATAGAAGATCTTTCTAACAAATAAAAAATAAAGTATTCTATAGTTGCCTCATTCATTACCTATGAAGATAAGAGTACATATTTTACTTATGTTTGGAATTGAAAATTTTCTCAGAATGAACACCCTTCTTCAAATTGAAACCTGCAGATTGTCACATAAAAATGATTTGATGGACAGTAATCATGACAATACTTGACCATTATTTATATTTGTATAATGCTGTTAAATACATTTATAATTTAACCCAAATTATATCCTTTGTATTTTAAAAATTATAGTTTACATATATGTAAGATAATATTCCTTCAGTATAAGAAAACGATTGATGTGCATAAGGATTTTACATGTATTCCTTGCAATAACACCAAGGTCTTTATGAGTTCATGCCCCTCTGCTCTGCTCTGAAACCACTGATTTAAACCATTATCTTTCAAATAATTAAGAATATCTGATATGACTATATTGTCCTGAGACAATGCTATATCTCCTATTTAAGTGAAAAGGACTTGAGATAGTACCTTTGCTTCCCAGCTGCTGTTGTTTCCATACATGATACTGAGAGCCTATCCTACATGCCATCCTTCTAGCATCTTTGTAAACAAAAAGCATAATATGAGACTAAGCTCGATTGTCAACCTTTCAGATATTCTGCATTATAAAAAAAAAGACCCAGGAAAATCAAAATAGCAGGAAACTTCATTCTGTACTACACATGAAGCAAATCATGTGTTAACACTGGAAATATGCAATGTAAGATTAAATAAATTCTCTAATTCTAGTCACTGTTGGATACAACAGTGACAGACATTGATGATCACAGCTGTCTCTGCTATGCCTGGCCTTGAAAAACACAACATCTATATATGGTCCATACTGCCTGCCGATTCTTTTAGAGATCTGTAGACCATAAATTCAGACTCTGGTGGCTGCTGAGGTTTATAAGGCTTATGAGGTAACCATAAATTCACTACCCCACAGCAATAATGACTCTGTGATACAAATAAATATACACATGGTGCCTGTCCTGGAAGAACTTACAATTTTCTTGATCTAATAAAATGGTTAAGGAAAAGAATTGAAAAATGAATTACAGTTGTAGTGTATGTTAACTTACCACTTTTGTGTTCTCTGTCAACTCCACCAAAAAAACACTTTGAAAATGGAAATCGGTTGATCTGTTTGGAAAAGTGAGAAGAAAAGCTACATCCACTCTGAGGATAGGTCCTGGCAGAAGAAAATGTCTTTTGGAGGTAGGTTCTGCAAACTGTGAGTTGAACCACTAAGGGTGCACATACATTAATCCTTACTGTAGAAAGAGTGGCAGATTCATTGGGAAGATGACTCCTCCAGCCTTTCACAGAGACTCACAATGGGTTCGGTCGCTTATGACCAGAACCGTTACCTGGGGAAGACAAAAGAGGCCAGCGGGTGCAGGATCACTTTAGGAGCAAGTTACAATAACAGTGATACTTTCTTAGTCGATTTTCCAAAGAGTCTGGATTCTTCTGACATTCTATCCTGGAGAAGTTAGACAGGCACAGCTTCATCAATCTCTTGGCAACAAAAGAAAGTTGGCAGGTGTGAGGCATCCAGAAATTACCTTCTTTTCTCAGCCAAGGGGAAAACAAAAATGAAGATATAGATTAGCTGTTGTGCTATTAAGCTGCACCTTGAATACTGGATTACCCTAGGCAGGCGATCTGGTAAAGTAAGGAAACTTTCAGATGGAAAGAATAGGGTACTTTCAGATGGAGAGTCATGTGAGAGGCAAAGAAGGCAGAGTTAAATTCCAGGTCAAGAAGACTGAGAAGACACTGAAGAGACAGGATAGACGATGAGCCCTGGCGGACACCAAGGATTCCCAAATCATTCTTCTTGGATCCATGCCTTGTCTGCTGACATTTTCTCCTCAATAAAGCACATGATAACTTACATGATAAACCACGAGACTTATCCTTTATTTATCCCTGTCAAAGCACTAATTATATTACATTTGTTTTTTTGTTTTTTTTGTTTTAATTGTATTTTGTTTTTTTAATTGTATTTTTTCCATTACCATTTAGTCCCCTTATACCTCTCTCCCCACTGCCATCACCACAGTGTTGTCCACGTTCATGAGTCCTTTCTCTTTCTTGCTCAATCCCTCTACCACCTAACCACCCCCTCCACTAATAGTCATCCTGCTCTCCATCTATGAGTTTGTCATTGTTTTTCTTGTTAGTTCAGTTTGTTCATTAGATTCCTTGTATGAGTGAAATCATGTGGTATTTGCCTTCTTCTGATTGGCTTATTTCACTTTGCATAATGTCCATTTGAATTCTAATGGAGTGCTTATTAGGGATCCTCTCAGTTTCAGTGAGTATCCCTAAGTCTAATTGATCTCTGTCAGTGCCTAGGACTGTGTTTAATTCTTTGAAAACTTTCAGTAAGTATTTGTAGATTATGGAAAATACTGAATTAATGAAAGACAGTTAAGAAAACTCTGCTTTTTCATTTCTCAGATATGTTTTTAATCCAATTTGATACCAAAATTTATTTTATTAATTAATATTATGAACACAGATATCCTGGCACAGCAGCATGTATGAATTAAAAAATGCAAATATCCCATTCTCCAACTACAGAGACCACTAATGCCTACAGAGGCTTGAACGCTACAATGAATGGGTTTTACAATTTGCATAATAAGATTGCAAAACAAATAGCTCTTACTTCTGTCACTTTCCTTGAACTCTTTTGAGTAAGAGATATTTTGCAAAAAAAAAATTTTATACAATTTAAGCAGCATTTGGAAACCATATGCTACTTAAGGCCTTATGTTAGAAATATATAAATGTAGCAGTGGTTTTGTGCTTGCTTGTTTGCTTGTTTAATCCGTACCGTTAAGAGCATTTTTCAAATGAGAGGTTTAAATGAGCTGTGGATTTCCAGTGTTAGCTATATGTGAAACCTCTTCTTGATCGCTAATGATGGTTCCAATCCAGTTTGCATGGGTCCATGCTATCTAATAACTACATGGCCGCATTCTATGCTTACCTGCACTCCCATATCTCCACAATGACATTTCTCATGTTGTTTTAAATTCCCTTGGCTATATATTTCATTCATTTCTTCTGCCCAAGAAGTAGGCCTGATATCAATTATCTCCCATTATTTTACCACTTCAGAGAAGCTAAATTAGAATGATAAGTATTCAATGAACTTAGACTTCATAATGATACTAAAATATTTTCCTATAATTCTGTTTCACTAAAGTTTGAGAGATTAATATTTTAAAAATATGTGACCACAAAAGACAATCCAGTCTCCCTAGGTTAAAATTATGAGAATAGCAGCTAAGTGAACAATAAGGTATCGTTTATTTCCCTGTATTAGTTACTCTAAAGCACTTATACTATAATATATACTATAAAGTACTCATATTTGGAAACGTCATCCTTGGCAAAAACCATGGCCATGTACCATTCTTCTTTCTAACCCATAGATGGGACCTATGATTTGAGAAATTTTTATAATAATATATTTTAAATACCTTTTTGCTTCTTTCTTTTGTGTATTAAGCATTCCCATTTGCCATTATTGTTCACCCTTTTGATCACCTAAGCCAGACCAGAGTGCTTTGTCATATCCCAAAGAGACAGACAGGGGAACTATCACAATACAGAACATGTAGTACACAAGGAGGCACTAACTGCCATGTGAAGTATCCACCTCTTCCCTGACAAATGAACATCTTAAGCAGTTATGGAATGCAACACATACTATTTAAAATTACTAAGATTTCATTTTACTGAATAACAATATAAAAATAAATAATGTGTCATTACAACTTGGAAAGTATGTGTACTTTCCTATATAATATATAATTCATCGCAAATTCCATTGCTCAAGGTTGGAATTATGGGAACAAAGTTTAGGTGTTAAATGAAAAAATGACAAAATTATATAGGAAAGTGTATTAGTTATAGCTATTGCTTTAGACTTTTCTCAGTACTAAACACTGGATAATGCTAAAATATCTCCAGGTGAAGGACCAGTTTCAAAATACTACCAAACATTAGCCACTTGTATTCAGTTTACCAAATGTTAAACACAGAGGCAATATATAATATTCAAGAGAAACAGAACACCACTTTTTGGCAAAAAACAAAACATACATAAAATTGAATTTTATATTTTATCAATTCACATGCTTTTCAGTCATTAATGATTCTTTATAAAAATAATAAATTATGAATCAACAAGAATATCAAACATTCTTAGCAACAATAATGATGTGTTGAGTAAATAAAACTGCATTTGTTGTTTTTTTAATGGGGATATTTTCATTTCATATTGATTTCAAAATGCTGCATAAATACAGGAGCTGTCATCCTCTGCAAAGTTAACATTTTTCAAATTCATGGCCTTCTAATAAGATTGTAACCTTCAGACAACATTTAAAATAAAATCCATTTTTTTCTTGCTGGACATAATTTATTACTTTCTAGAAAATATATAGCCACAAAAAAAGGATTTTATTAGAAGCAGTCAATGCGATAGAGATGTTGTAGACTTTAGGAGAAAAAGTAAAAGACCAAGTCTGAAATAATAATAATATCCCTCAGGTCAGGTGTTTTCTCTCAGTTCATGAATAACTGGGTTAGAGAACCCGAAAGCAAAGCTTACTTCTTAAACAGCATCGTGTATAGCTGATAAGGGTTTTAATATTGACATTTTCTGTGGTTTTTTACTAGTCTCTTTTTAAAGCTATGGTTCTTATCGATCCACATGCTTGTGCTCCCTTTTAGATATTCTTCTCAAGAAATATACGTTCACAGATTGGTAAGTGTGTGCACCAAGAGAAAAACATGACCTCAGGAAAATAGCAGGGGGCAATGATAATAGATCTTAAGCAAGATGTCTGCCATTATCTGAAGAATGAGGATTGAAAATTGAGGAAGAACGGAGAGATGCAGGAGGTATGCTTTTCTAAATCAAAGGGGGAAAAAGGATATGTTTCACAAATAATGGCATTTTTAAACCTTCTTATATTATTTCTTTAAAAGAATTTGGGATTAATTGAATGTGGGGTTTTGGGTACCATGCCAGCTGTTCTGATTATCATATTTCCATATTTTTACTTAGTTGCAAAGAGTTACAAACAAGCTTCCCCCCTAAAAAATTAACCATGAAGGCTAATTTTTTTATAACAAATCATGAGGCTACTAAACAGGCTGATGATCTTGTTTAATTTAACTTTTTTCTAAACTCCTGTTCTAAAATATGAGAATTACATATGTAAAAGGAGGTTTTTAGCTTATACTAGTTCAGATTGTCATTTTGAGTAGGGCATGCTGAGGTGATAACTGGCTTGCCCCAGGTCAAAAATGCACTATCCTGAAAGATGTACACATTTAAAGGCAGAAACCCACCTTCACTTAGAATTTCCCTTCAATGGGTGATCAGAGACCAGGCTGGAGTTTTTCAAGCAATTCAGGCAAAGCCCTCAGCTGCAGTCCCTGGTATGGTCATCAATATAAAGACCTAGGACTCAAGTGGTTCCCCAGCTAATCCTAATATGGTTTATATGGGAACATAAGGCTTTGACTCATCTGCTCTGAGACATTTCATGCTGCAGGTAGCTGATGGACTCAATCTATCTTCCTTGGGAGCATCTGGGCCTAAGATTGCTCTTCTGCTGTTCTCTGCCTGGCCCTCTGGACAACCTCTCCAGCCTCCTCCTAGGGGAAGCTGCATGCCTTCTTATGAGGCTCTGGGACCCATGTTTACATATTTTTAAAAAATGCACAACTACCACACAAAGAAACTCACAGATACCAGAGTCAGTAGAGTGATCTCCTGTGCATTATTGTTAAAAGTGAAAATAATGTTCTGTCATTCAAAGATAAGATCAGGTTGGAAGGTATGTATAGGTACCAGTTACCCAAGGTCTTACTCTTTATGTCCAGAAACAAAGATAAGGAGCAAAGTTAAAGAATTAGGCAAGTCCCATAAAGGCCCCAGAGGGGACAAGAACACTGATTTATCGATTTTTAAAATGTTAAGGGATATCGTTTTTATACACCAATGTTTCGTACAATACATCTCATCCAAATCGCAAATTGTTTCCATGAGGTACCTAGCAAATAATCAATCGAATAATGCATAAGTAGATATATAAATTCATATGCACATAAACAAGTAAATAGTATTTTTATAAACCCATAGTCACATAAATATAAGAAATGCTACAAATCATCCTCCTAGAAGATTACCATTGAAATATTAATTAAAACCTCTGAGAGTTCCTGCAGTTATTTAAGACTGAATTCTAAGAAGAACCTCCCCTCTCCCTTTTTGCCCTGCACACAGAGATTTTAAACTTTTTATACTCACTGTTTCCTTTACTTTTGCTGACCTGGGAGTCCTTTTTGCTACGTCTGTTACCATGCTGTATAAATAGTGTCCCAAAGAGCATGATTGGGGAAATAATGTCTGAAGCATTATTCCGTTCCATGCACAGGACAATTTGGGCTGAAGAAATGAAGAGATAACATGTGAACAACACAACAAACGCCATGCATGCTGCTTCTTTCTTGTACATTAGCCCTTCGCAAACAGCAAGCGATTCTCTTCCAGAGTAATCCCATCAACTTGATTTGCTTCTCTATTTTTTAAATTGAAGTCTCATTGACATATAGCATTATATATATTTTAGGTAGACAATGTAATGATTCAATACTTGTGTATATTGTGAAACAATTATCACAATAAGTCTAATTAACATCCATCACCAGGCATAGTTACATTTTTTTTTCTTGTGATGAGGACTTTTAAGATTTACTTTCTTAGATATGTATCTTTTCTTGTTCTCTTAGCTTTTGCTCACTTGTTCACAGCTAAGGAGGCAGTAGAACACAGTAATTAGTTTGGACAAAGAAAAATGCCAGTTTGGCTGACTGACAGAACTGCGTGTCTAAGCCTTGACTGTCTCCTGAAGGTTAAAATATGTGGGTATGATTTTTAAAGATTGCCTAGTATATTATATAATTTAAAATAATGCTCCATAATTTATAGAAAAGATGGTTGCGAAGATTAAATGAAGTATTTCACGCAAAGTCGTCAGCACAAAACTTGCACAAAGCTGTCATTAAATACTAGTGTTAAAAATAGGAATTTCTATTTACAAACTAAAGTGTGAAATATTGCCAATTTTTTTTCCATTTTCATTTAAGCAATTTCGTTTCCCTTTGACACTCCACCCCCACTCCAATGCCAACCTGCTGGGATGACAGGGTATTTAACTTCATTTGACATCCATGGTTTAGTTTTCATTGAGTTGCTGCAGTCCAAAGTTTAACCTGATTTAAATGTTCCAGGGACAGTTCAGTAGATGGGAGCATATGTGTTTGGTTTGCCTTTTGCATGGGCTGCTACTAAAATGTCCATCATTCTAGTCCTCTATGTGACTTAGTTTTCATGATTCTGTTGCTCTTCCTACATAGTATATAGGACTTGAAAATTACTATATTGCCATCTATTGATAATTGCCCAGTATGGGACTTGGGAATTCCGTCCGGCCTGACATACCTCACACTTAAACGTGGCATCGTATTTGAGAAGCAGAAGTCAAGGAGCAAAAACTCTCATGACTTCCAATATGTCCCAAATACCCTCTTCTCTTCTGCCCCCTCTCCTTCCCCTTCTCTTCCTTTCTCTTCTCTTTTCTTCTCACTGTCTCCAGGCAGCGAAAAAAAAAAATCTTGCTAATTAATCTCTTGGAGATTGATATCTATCATTCTCAAACAGTTCGTCTATGTCTAAGACTTCACTTTAGCTTTTCAAACCAAATCAACAAAACAAGGAAACTTATAGGAAAATTTTATTTTCCACCCTGCCTCCTCCTCAAGCATTATTTTACCTAAATCATTTATAATAATCATTCTCTGAAGGGTTGAAGTATACCACTTTTGATGAAAGTGATAGCATTTCTAGACTGCTATGAGCAATAGGATGAGCAAATACAATGAACAAGTTTTATCATTTTGCTCAAGTGTGTCCTTTATTTTGGGTTGTTTTTTTTTTTTACTTAAGAAATTAGAAAAAAAAAATTGTGCCTGAGGGCTAGTCTTTGCCACATATACAACTAGTTCTTGTGGCAGAGTTTTATTTTATTGATATGATTGTGTTTAAGCATAACAAATTATTATTTGTTTTCTATTTAGTCCATCTGGGCTTTGTTTGTTAGGTTGATTTGATTTGATTTTGCCCCTCTTTTCTTAAATAATTTTGCATTAACTGAGTTTTTTTAAACATTCCATTTTTATTTTTTGTTGATTTTTAGTTCTACCCATTTGTTGTAATTTTTAATGGTTAATCTAGAAATTATACTATGCATCTTTAACTTATAACAGTGTACAACTAATTATTATGCATTCATGTATAACAAAACATGTAAAAATAGTATTTCATTTACCCTGAGCCCATATTTTCAATTAATTTTACCACACATTTTACTTTTATATATCTTATAAAAGCCACATCATTATTTTTGATTTAAGCAATTTATTAAGTTTAAATAAATTGAGAGAAGAAAAATTTATTTTATATTTATTGATATAGTTTCCATCTTTGATACACTGCATTGTTTTGAGTAGATCTAACTTTCTAGTATCATTTTCCTTTCATTTAAATTTCTTTAACATTTCTTGTAGCAGTTTTATCCATGAAAAATTCTCTCTGCTCTTGTTTTTATCTGAAAACATTTTTATTTTCCCTTTATTTATTAAGTATATGTACCTTTATAAATAATTCTAGGTTGACAGATTGTTTTCCTTCAGTGATTTAAAAATGGCATTTGTTTTGTTTTAGTTTGCAGTATGTCTGATGAGAAGTCAGTGGTGATGCTTACTCTTGATCCTCCATATATTATGTGTCTATTTCCACCCTCAGGTTGTGTTTAAGCTTTTATCTTTGCTTTTACAATATTTTCCAGCAAGGTAACTATACTATCACATGCATTCTTTATGTTGTCTTGAGGAAAATGAGCTTTTTGGGTCTTTGGGTTGAAAATTTTTCACAAATTTGAAAATTTTCTGCTATTAATTCTAATTTTTTTCCTTTTTATTAAATTTTATTAGGGTGACACTGGTTAGCAAAATTACACAGGTCTTAGGTACACAATGCTAGAACACATCACCGGTGCACTGTATTGCGTGTTCACCACCCCAAGTCAGCTCTCTGCCACAACTCATCTCACCCATACTCTCCTTCACTGCCCCCATACTCCCTTCCCCAGCAATCATCGCACTGTTGCCCGTGTCCATGATTTTTTTTCCCTTTTTTTCTTTTTTGGCCAATCCCTCCACCATCCCAGCCCCCACCCCACAACAGCTGCCAGCCTGCTCTCTATTTATGCGTCTTTATTTTGCTCATTCGTTCATTTTGTTTATTAGATTCCACATATGAATGAAATCATATGGTACTTGTCTTTCTCTATTATTAATTTTTAGAATATTTTTCCCCATGTATCTTCTTCTTCTGGGATTTCAGGTAATTAAATATGTTCACAGGTCACTGAGATTTTGTTCATTTTTTTAACCTTTTTTATTTCTGTGCTTTAGTTTGGATGCCTTCTATTGCCCTGTCTCAAATTCCCAGGATTCTTTTTTGTGTAGTGTCCAATTTACTGCTAAATTTCAAAAACTGAATTTTCTGATTCTAGAATTTCCATTAATTTGTTTAGCCGTGTGCATTTCACAATTGGTACTTCTAATCTACACACTCATTGTGTCCATGCTTTCCATTAAATTCTTAAACACTTTTAGAATAGTCATTTCAGAGTTTTTATTGGATAATTTCAACATGTTTTTCATATCTGGGTCTATTCCAATTGATTGATATTTTCCCCTTTTATAAGTACTGTTTTCTTGCTCCATACATTAAATACATTTTTTACTTTATTCTAAATACTGTAGATGTTATATTGTTGAAAATGTAAATATTACTTCTTTCCTGTAAAGATTACTGAGTTTATTCTGATAAGCAGTTAATTTACTAGCAACATAGCTTGATACTTTCAAGTCTTTCTTTTAAGCTATTTAGGTCACACGCAGAATAACTCTAACTCTGAAACTAGAGTAATCCTGTTCTTAAGATGTAGCTTTTCCAATATTTCAAATGAGTCTTGAGTATTTAGCAAGATCTCTTTGTTCTGGATCATCATAAATACAACATCTTCTAGAAATTTGTGACCTCCTAAAACCCCTATTTGGAGCACAACTCCCTGGCACCTGTTGTTTGTTAGATCTCATGGAGTTTCACCCTTCACAGGCCCAGTTTATAATTCACTGAAGACTTAAGGGACATTTATATTTCTGTAGCATATTTCTCCGAACATCTTGCTTTTCTGCGGTACTCTGCACTGGCTACCTCAGTATCCCAGCCTCTGAATTTTGCCTCCTCAGCTCAGCGAGACCACTATGCTCTGTTTGAATTATACTTCCATGGACATTAGTTAATAAACTGCCCTCAAAGAGAAATTCTGGAAGATGATGGGCCTACTTTGTATGCTTTTCTTCTCACAAGAATTATAGTCATAAGCTGACTATTGTCCAATGGCTGGAAATAATTGTTTAATAGTGGAGCAAACAATACAAACATATCATCCTAGGTTCAGTATGTCAGAAGTCCAGCACAAGTAGAGAGAAGTAAATTATCCATTCAAATACAAGGATGGGACGGAGCCAGGATAATATCTATAGACATTCTATTTAAAAACAGTGATAACGTTGAAGAAAAAAAGAATCAGTGTTCACAGGTAATACCAACATCTATCAAGCAAATTCCTTTAGATTTCAAAGGTTGGGAATAATCCTCTGCAGCTTTCAAGTCTGTCCTCTGAACTTGCAACTCTTCCCTCTAGGCTCCTGTCTCTGCCCTCTCAGATACCCTTCTTTGTCCATTGGAGATAGCTTGTGTTTGCAGCTGAGGAGTTCTATCATTTTGTTTCTTGTCTGGAGAATTTTGAAAAATCTGGATGCTTTCTTTCACCTATTACTATTTCTTTTCTTTTGGTACAAGCTGGAAGGATTTCTAGTGATATAAAATTCTCAGGAACGTTCTAGATCTCCTATGTATATCATGGGGGTTCAGTCCATTAGATAAGGGAATCACCCACAGAGCGTTCTTACATAATCCTCTCTCTATTTTTGGTTTCTTCTGAGATGGCTGAGAGGATCTGAGTTACACCATCAATCTCTTCAAAGAACTATTTGTGTGACTAATACTCTGACCATTTGGTTTTTCAGAGTTATTAGCAAAAAGTTGAGCCAAACCTTGGTTTTTATTTGAAAGAAGTCTTTCTTGATAACAAATCCTTTAATGTAGCATCTTTTGCCAATCTGGATAAAGTTAGAAATTCCCAGATCATCAAGTTCTGATCCCATGATAAGAGTTCTATCCTCAATTTATCTCATCTTGCATTTTACTATAAGCAACCAGGGGGGAAAAACAGGACTCACTTTCAACATCACTTTGCTTAGAAATCTCAGCTAAGTATTCAAATTCATTGCTTAAAAATTTTACTCTCACCTATATGCAGCTCATAATTTCACTGTTTTCTGTCATTATATAAGAAGTATCCTTTTTCTTCCAGTTTCCAATTATATGTTACTCACATCCTTCTGAAAATTCACTAGAAATTCTTTTAATGTCCAAATAACTGCTAACAGTCATTTCATGAGGACTTGGGCTTTCTCTACAGTGATTTAGGTTTTCTCTATAGTGCTCCTCATGTTCTTTTGACTTATCACTGGCAGGCATTAACATCCATGTTTCTACTAACAGTCTCTTCAAGGCCATTTTACGTTTTTTTAATCATGTTCCTCAATATTTTTTTAGCCAGTGACCACTGACCAATTCCAAAGCCACTTTACACTTTAGGTAATTATTACAGCAGTACCACTCTGCTAGAGAGCAAATTCTGTATTAACATTCTCTTGTTGCTGTAACAAATTCCACCTACTTAGTGGCTTAAAGGTGCAAATTTAGTCTTACAGTTCTGTAGGTCGGAAGTTAGACAGTGGTTTCTCTGGGCTAAATCAATATATTAGCATGATTGTGTTTCTTTCTAGAGGTCTAGGGGGCCACCCATTACCTTGTCCTTTCCAGCATTCCTAGAAGGTGCCAGCTTTTCTGGGGTCATAGCTCCTCTTTACTTTCAAAGACAGCAACAGTGTCCTTCTCTCATTACATCTCTCTTTTCTTTTACTTTTCTTTCTGTCTCATTTCTTGAGCCCAGTTTAGAAAGGCTCTACACATTTAAGGATTCATGTAATCAGATTGAGCCCACCCAGATAATTCAGAAGGGTAGTCTCTCTTCTCAAGGTGCATAGGTTTATTCACATCCGCAAGTCCCTCTTTTGTCACGTAAGGTAACACATTCTCAGGTTCTGAAGCTTAAGGTATAGACATTTGGGGGAAGCCATTATTCTACCTCTCACAATTTGTTTCCTAACAGTTTTGTAACTTTTGTAGTTATTTGCAGCAGAAAAGCAAGTCTGTTACTGTTTTCCACAATGACCAGAAATTGTAAATGAAGAATAGAAGTTTGTGGATAGTTTTATGTCATCATAGTTTTAGTTTTAAAAGGGACACTTTATTCTTATCGTTAAATATATCTTTATTTCACTTATTTATCATATAATATTACATGTTTTAATATTCTTTTGGAAATGCCATATTTTATAAATATGAAAAAATATGTTAATACATCTTATTTCATCAACAAAGATTGAATAGTAGAATCCTAAAAAGTCTTAAAAATTAGCATAATTCCATAGCCAAGGAATAAGGAATGATTGTGAACTATGTTTATGTTGATGCTATGTGTCAATATTCTGTATACTAAGGGACATAAATATTCAGCATTTTGGTCATTATCTGTCTTGAATTACATAATTTTTAAATTATCTAAAGACTTTGGCAAGAAAACTGTGCATAAATCATAACTGCCTCATATTAATAAAACATTTTGTTATCAAGATTACTGTTAAAGTTTTTATAGAAAACATGAAACATAAAAATAAAATGTATAAAATATTTTTCAAAAATATAAAAAACATTTTGCATTAAATCTGATACAAGTGTTTGATTATTTAATTGGTATAGAGGGAAATGTGACTGCAAATTCCTTAAGAAATAAGTAAGAAAGATGGTAAGCTAATATTACAAAAGTCTCATTAAAAGTTAGGGAATGTTAACACATTAATACCAAAGTATGTCTTGAAGATATAGAAACATAGCAAAGGTCAGAAAAATAAAAGCTTCAAGCTAATTAGCTTTAACTTCTAATTAAAATATTTTATTATATTGAAGAAGCTAAAGTTGGAAAATCATGATTAAATAATAAAAATAGAAAGAGAGCCTTAATTATTTTAAGCATGTACCATCCTTTCTGACCAAAAATATTCTAGATTCATTCAGTGATATATGTAAACACCAAAATGTTTTTGCTAATTTACAATATAAACATCAAACTGGATTTTTAGAAGTTGTAAAGGAAATAGAAGAAGTGACAAAAAAACAAAAGGATAAACTGTTCATTATTGCCCTTGACATGTAATTAATAATGCCTTATTTAAGTATGTAGAGTTTTATGATTTACAAAATATGTTAATGATCCTCATTTTTTTCTCACAACTCTCTGAGCAAAGTGAATAAAAGGCTTAGTAAAATGGGTGGTAGGATTTACAGTTCACAGAGAAATTTTTTTTTTTTGGTTCTAATTCCATTTTAAACTTTTAATTCTTTGCTTTCAAATTCTGATAACATGTGAAAGAATAAAAACTGAGAGCCTATAAAGGAAATGTTCCTTGTCCCACCTTCTAAAATAATGCAAGGGTAGAATCAGAAATACCCTTAACATAATTAATCCAAGTAAATAAAAGCAAAAAAATCAAAACATTCCAATATTATTGAGTAGTATATTTTATGAAATCAAGGTACAGCAGGTAAATTTATGCCAAACTTGTTTATTTATGACAAGGAAATCTCTTATCTCAATCCTTTCAATGTTATACTTGAGACCACCTAAACACTGAAGCTATTATAAAATGTAATTTCAGATTTTAATTAAGAACCCTGATGTTTTCCTTTAAATATCTGCTAGCAAGCTATGTAGCTCCTTAGAGGTTTATTGAATTATGCATTCTCAGAGAATAGGATAAAGGGTATAATATGTAAAATAAGTTGACCCAATTAGGATTACTTAGGTTAAATCTATGAAATCATGCTATATTTTAGAAGAGCTTTATTTGGTCTACTGCAATATAGGTACTTTTCTAATAAATAGATGCTCAATATTTTTAAATAAATTGAAATGTTAATATTTCTTGATAAAGAGAAGCCGAGATTTGGGGCTGGTCTAAAATTAACTGATCTGCTTTTACTCTAAAATTAATTACACAATCTTGCCTAAGTTTCAGCAACTTGTTTTTCACAATTTAATATTATTTACTGTTTCTGATTTTACTAGATAATCTTCTGTTGCACAGCACCCGAAGCTAAGAAGTAAGATAAACGGGCTTTGGAGTATCAGGTATGTCTTAGTTCTGAATCATTGAATTAGTCAGCCAGTCAATTTTTAAAAATCAATAATAAAGTAGAAAAAATAGAAGGAGAGAAAAGGTCAGGAACATTTTTTTTTTTCTTTCACAAGTGTACTTGTTTCTGCAAATGGTTTCAATGACTCATTTCAAAATTGAACAAGAAACAGATGTCAGTTAATTAGGGATTTGAATTTAATGACATGGTTGTATAGGTATGGCACACAAAACATCTGTGTTCTAGTACCTAACATTAATTTAATTTCTTTACAGGAATCATTTACATTTTTCTTCATTTTCAATAAATTGGTTTTTTCCACACAACATAACATTGCAGTTTTGAAGTTGCTGTCATCTAAACAGAGCACTGTGAGGCTGACTCTCCAGCTTTCACTTAGTAAATTCTACATTCAATAGGGAACCATATACAAGAATGACTAACTACAATAAATTAATTCTAAATTATGTAGACATTACCTTTTTGTGCCATGTGAGGTCATTTGGGATTAGTAGGATATGCAATTGTAAATGCCAGTTTAGGACTTGAGTTTTTTCAGATTCTACTTTGTTCCTACATTGTACCATTATACTTATAAAACAAAGATAATGATCAGTTTAATGCTTGATGTGTAATCAATTTATTTGAATATATAATGAAGTTTTAGTCTCACTATAATCTGACTTAAAAATATATACATACTTATTGAATATTCATGTGTAAAGCCCTGGTAAGTCACTTTAAATACAGGGACTGGTACAAGTAACACCTGTTTGAGTGTGGTTGGTAGCATAATAATATGGGTGTGGTAATTTATCATTTTAATTTGAACATTTCACCTAAAATGCCATATGGTGTGCTTGAGTTTGATATTATGTTACAGAATTACATACTTATGATTTTGTGATAAAAGATCTTGTAATGAAAAAGAGGGGCGTTATTTGTGCTGGGCCCTGTATATTATTTCATTTCGCATTTTAACAGCCCCATGAGACAATTATGACTATTCACATTTACAAATGAGGAAACTCAGGTTCAGTAAGGCTGTAGTAACTTGCCAAGAGTCACAAAGTTAGCAAGTATTAAGAACAAGGACTTTCCTAGTTTTCTCTTTGCCATCAGCATCTGGGTGCACTGCCTTTGAAAAATTTGCCTTGCTTTCTTGCAGGGCTTAGTAAATGGGACAATTTCTCTCTCTCTCTCTCTCTCTCTCTCTCTCTCTCTCTCTCTCTCTCTCTCTCTCTCTCTCTTAAATTCCACAAGTCCCTTAACTGTAGGTTCAGAATGATTCAATTTACTTTCTCAGGATATCTCAGAGTCATTGGATCCAATTTTTAGTACATGGTTCAGGAGTCAGGAGTAGTTGGGCCAACATCAGTAAGTTCAAGAGAACTGCTAAAATTCAAGGAAAATGTGTATATATGGGGCAGACATTGGAACCTAGATCAAGGTTCCCTGCAGACTAAAACACCTTCCACTCTGAGGAGGGTGTGATGATAACTTGCTAGCAGCCCCTTAAATTTTCCTAGGGAATATAGGACACTCTTCAAGGTTGAGTACTAGAGAAAGTGGCATTGGCTTTAAAACTCAGACAGATCGCTGAGAGGGGGAGAGTTAAAAGCACAGTCTTGGCCACTCTTCTGGTGATGGGGCTCCCAGTGTAGTTTCTGAAAACTGGGACTTCAGCTCCTCAAAGAGAAGGCACTTTCTAGCTGAAACAACTTTTTTCTTGCAAAGAGGTATTATACACAAAATAGAATGGGAAGTCCAGCAGAGGACAAAGGGCTGGAGGAGAGCCCAGAATGGGGAAACAAAGGATAAGGCAGAGCTTATGCAGTGGTACCGAGAAGCAAAAGGGAGATTAAAGAAGTGGAAAGGAAGAGAAAGCAGTAGGAAGCTGCAGTGTGCAGGCTAGAGCAGGGCTCATCGGAAGCAGAACAGAACTTTAAAATGGATGTAAGGGGAATTTCCTTTTTTAGTGCCACAAAGGCCTTAGGAACATTTGGTCTAACTGTGAGTGGTTCCACTAGTATTTGGAAAAGTGTCTGTACGTTTTTCTTTCTATATAATTTTTCTATGCACTTGAAATCTCAGACATTTCCACACATATGAATTCAACATAGCAGTTTTTTTGGAAAAGAGTTTAATGTTTTCTATGTTAAACATAATCATACTGTATCAACCAGAAATTTTAAGAACTCTCATTCATATGCATTCACTCAGGAACAATATTTACCCACACACAGACTTATGTCCAGATATTCAAAGCATTATAACTTATACTGGCCAAAACTGGAAGCAATTCAAATGCTGTGATCTGGAGAATTGATAAAGAAATTGTGGTATATCCATACAAGGGACTATAGTTCATCAATAAGGAGAAATTAATTATTGATATGGGTGTTAACATGGACAAGCTCAAACATCAAACTGTATGGGAAAAAACACAAAAGTTGATGTGCTGATGATTATATTTATATGAAATGCTATACTGATGATTATACAGGGTCTGGCACAAGTAATGCTCCTTTTTTATTAGAAAATATTTTATTTCAAAAGCATAAGCATATAATTCTCTAACATAAAAACATCACATTCAAGTACACCTTTGATACATTCGGTGAAATTTTCAAATTAAAACTATAGCTGGCAAATGCCTAAGGTTCTGACCCCTCCAACTTAACAGGCCTGCAGAGACAAAAAAAAAAAAAAAAAAAAAAAAAGGCCAAAATGAAAAGGACAGATCAAAGCTCCCAAAAACAGAACTAAGCAATGAACAGATAACCAACCTATCAGATACACAGTTCAAAACACTGGTAATCTGGATGTTCACTGAATTGGTTGAGTATGGTTGCAAAATGAAGGAAAAAGTTAATGTTATTAAAAGTTAAATAAGGAAAAATACAGGGAACCAACAGGAAAGGGAAGGAAATCGGGACTCAAATCAACAATTTGGAGCAGAAGGAAGAGACAAACATTCAACCAGAACAGAATGAAGAAACAAGAATTCAAAAAAATGAGGAGAGGCTTAGGAACCTCTGGGACAACTTTAAACGAGCCAACATCAGAGTCATAGGGGTGCCAGAAGAAGAAGAGGAAGAGCAAGAGAACTTCTTTGAAACTTCTTTGAAAAAATAATGAAGGAGAACTTCCCCCCTCTGGCAATGGAGATGGACTTCTAGGAGATCCAGGAAGCTCAGAGAATCTTAAAGAAGTTGGGCCCAAGGAAGCACACACCAATGCACATCATAATTAAGTTACCCAAGATGAAAGATAAGGAGAGAATCTTAAAAGCAGCAAGAGAAAAGGAGAGAGTTACCTACAAAGGAGTTCCCATAAGACTATCAGCTGATTTCTCACAAGAAACCTTGCAGGCAAGAAGGGGCTGGCAAGAACTTTTCAAAGTCATAAAAGACAAGGACCTACATCCAAGATTCCTCTATCCAGCAAAGCTATCATTTAGAATGGAAGGACAGATAAAGTTCTTCCCAGATAAGGTCAAGTTAAAGGAGTTCATCATCACCAAGCCATTAGTATATGAAATGTTAAAGGGATTTATCTAAGAAAAAGAAGATCAAAAACTATGAACAGTAAAACAGTCAGGAGGAGGAGGGGGAAGAATGTAGGAAAAGGTACAGGGAATAAGCAGCATAAATAGTAGGTACAAAATAGGCAGGGGGAGGTTAAGAACGGTATAGGAAATGGAGAAGCCAAAGAACTTATCTGTACGACCCACAGACATGAACAAGGGGTGGGGGGGTGGTGAGGGGAGGAGCAGTACAGGATGGAGGGAATAAAGGGGAAAAAACATGAGACAACTGTAACAGCATAATCAATAAAATATATAGTAAAAAAGAAACAAAATGAAATAAAGAGAACAGAAAAAATCCAAATAAATAGAATAAAGTATCTACATAATCATATATACTGGTATATAATGTAATTATATACATATTACTGCACAAGCAAATTTGAAATGTCCTGAAATTTTAGTGTTCATATATAAGAAACTTTACAGCAGTATCCCCAAATTTAACATTATAAAATTTTACATGATAATACTGATAATAAAGATACAAGCTGAAAAAACAAAAACTATAAATTATTATACCCATTTTATTACATTACCAGCCACACTCAAGCAGGCATTGCTTCTGCCAGACCCTGTATTTATATGAAATGCTATAAAAGTTGAAGTGAAAGAATTGATCAGTAGTCATCAAGATTCAGGAGTAAGAAAACAGTATTAACTCTTAGAGGATTTAAGGAAATTTTTTGACTTGGAAATAGTCTATAATTGACTATCTACAATATCTAAAACTTATCAAACTCTACATTTAAGTTTAAAATAAGTGAATTTTATTGTAGGTAAATTACACTTCAATAAAGCTGTTGAAAAGATATTATGTATTTAATATTATGTATTAAAATCATTTGAAATGTTTTTCTCTTTTGGTTATGACACCAACTTTATAATGAGGTCCATTCATTTCAGTAAGTTTTCAGCATCCTATGAGTGAGTCTTCCTCCGATTTTGGTTTATTTCTTCTGAAGCTATGAAATGCATTTTTATTTCAATTACAGTTGATATACAATATTATATTAGTTTCAGGTGTACAGCATAGTGATAATAACTTACAAAGTTATAACTTGCAAAGTGATCACCCCAATAAGTCTAGTGCCTATTGGGTGCCAGACATAGTTATTACAATATTATTGACTGAAGTGCATTTATATGACTTCAAACTGAAAACTGAAATAATAGTTGTTCACAGAAGCCTTGTTTCTATTGTGTACCTTTCACTTTGTCCCTTCTCCCACCTGAAGGTTATAACTATTATTGATTTTTTGATTTTCTCTCCCATTATTTCTTTTGAATATGTAAGAATTCTCCTCCTTATTTACTTATAGACCCTTCTTTTATTATTTAATAGGTAGACTACTATAAACAATATCAGCACTTCGTTCATTTTACCTAGTAAAACATACTGTAAATTACTCCATGTTATGTGTTTGGAAATATTTCTTACCTCTTTTACCAATGATGGTACAAAGATTTGCCTCAAGCAAGGGAAATGGAGACAGTATTCAGAAAACAGAGCAAGCTTGCTGGTTGCTACATAGGTTTCAAATGAGAACAAAATTTTATTAATTTGAATATTGGAAGAAGGAAGGGAGTAAGAAGAAGGCCATATAGCTTATTTATTATTTTTCATATTAAGTAACAAATATAACCACACAATATATTGGTGTAAAATACACAATGACAGATCTCTCTAAACAGCAGAATATAAAAACATAGGCATTTATACTTTTTTGTCCAGTAATCAAACTAGAAATGTACTCAAAATATATAATTGACAAAAATACAAAATGACTTTTCTGTGATTAATATGTGTGTCATTAATGGTGATAGCAAAAGAATGAATATAACCTAAAAGTCCATCATCAGAACAGGGCTGATTGGATAAATGATGGTACATCCAGACAATGGAGTGCCGTGTATGGTAAAATGGGATAGAAAACATATGTATACACTTATATGGAGTGATCTGCAGTATTTATTTCTCATGAAATTCTTTTTGCCAAACCTAATAGTATAGTCCATGTAATATGATGGAGAAAAACATACAAAATATTAGTTTCTATTGGAATGTCATGCAGTCTTTTGAAACCCAGAGTGCTTAGATTCAGTAACCCCTTTACTGAGCATTATGAAACGGGCCTAATCACACAATGTCATGCTGAACAGAACTAAGACTTTAGCCCTATCTGCCCATCTTACAGATGGGAAACCTGAGAACTGAGAGTTTTACCACTCTTCTATAACAATGTAATTTAAGAATCATGTCTACATGGAATCTGCTGTGTCCTATTTAACCTTTTAAAAATGTATGCACATAAAACACTAGACCCTTGAAAAGATGGAAAGTCAAACTTTAAAATTTTGCAACATAACAAATGATATTCTCTACCAGTAGTATATGTTCTATAAATAGTATTCTACTTCTCCATTTTTCACCTTTAACTATCTCCTTCTACTTATCACTTTTGTTTTAAATTCTGATGGTGTCTTTGATTAGATGAGAGTTACTGCTTTAGATTCTTCCATTTCTTTGTAACATCTGTTTTCCGCAAATTTTTCTTGGGTGCTACAATTTGTCTACTCCTTAGTTTAACTTCACTGTATCGGAAATTCTGAGGTTGTCTCTTTCATGATTCAAGTTTCAGGAGCTCCCATCTCACCAAAGGACAAAAGAGCCTGTCTATACTTTCTTAAAAGAAGGTGCGCTTTATCAGGAACAATGCATCATATCTTATTGTTCCCAGATGCCTGTAGCTAAATGCTAACTGGACCTTCTCCTTTCGACTTATGACTTTTTCTCACAAATATATATTCCTCATAGAAAGAGAACTATTCTGCCTTGACTGGTGTGGCTCAGTGGTTTGAGTGCTGGCCTGTAAATCAGAGGGTCACCAGTTTGACTCCCAGTCAGGGCACATGCCTGCGTTACAGGCCAGGTCCCCAGTAGGGAGTGTGCAAGAAACAACCACACATTGATGTTTCTCTCCTTCTCTTTCACCCTCCCTTCCCCTCTCTAAAAATAAGTAAATAAAATCTTTAAAACATATAAAAAATAAAAAAGAAAGATAACTTTTCTGGTATTATCATATTTATGAATTTATATCTAGCACATATCTACCATATATATATTTATAATTTATGAATGTGAGTGAAAAAACTGTGAAAACATGAGAAAAGGGAAAGTAATATAACATTTAGTCATAGGTGGCCATTTATTGACTACAGGAGAATCTAAACATCCTAATGTACTTTAAAATACCAATGCAAACATACAGCAGGCTAGCATTAATTCAAAGAAGACTTTAGCCAACAGGTAACATAGACTCAAACAAATATTTTGGATCAATACGCACTACCCTATTTACTGCCTTCATCTATATCTAATTTGAATCGTCTACTGTCTCCCATCTCAGGGGCAAAATAGGTGATAGAGCGGTAACCTTGCTAGCATTTTTTTGCAACCCAGTGAGCACCGAGTGACATTCTGCTATATTAAGTGTGAAGGCTTTGCAATTGGGAATGTAGTTTACTAAGGACATTTGTGACACTGTGGATTATATATGAAACATCATCTTGGTCCTCAAGATGCTATAACATTTATACTTTTTCACAAAGACAAGTGGGCACAAAGCTAGTTTGTGGGAGCACTGCATTTCTTGTATTATTCTGTTATGTTATTTTTGCCTTTGGTATAAACAGCATCACCAGTGAATGACAGTTTCATAGTCTATAAAAGTTTGATATTCTTTACACTTAAATTTATCCATGTGTATACGTCTCAAAATACGAGGAAGTGATAACCTAACTCATCTTGCTTTACCCATAATGTAAAGATATCTTTTTAGTATCTCTTAGTAATCACAGAGGGATCATCAAAAAGAAGTATAACATAATTTATAATTATTATCAAGAAGTTTAAAAGCCATTTTAGAAATTAACAGGGTTTAATTACTAAGAACTAAAATTCTATAGTATGTTTTATCAAGGCAAAGAGAATTTCAAAGGCAGTTTAATTAAAATTAAGACTTTCTTGTATGCTTTCTATCCAGGATTTTCTCTTTAAAGATTTTTATGATTACTTATTCAACTCTCTCTAACTTCCAAATATAATCACGAAGGGTTATTGTTACTTCCTAATATACCACAAATGACATTTTGATGTATTTTTTTTTTCCATTTGCTATTTGTCTTGACTCAGTTATTGCTCAAGAAGGGTTATCTGTTTATTTGCTATTAATAATTCTAAGCACTAATGATCAAATATGTCTCAGTGACTCAATAAATAGATGTCTAAATGGTATGTTGAATTCTCTGAATCTTAACTGAATGTTTGGCGGTATCTTAAAAGTAAAAGCAATATTTCCAAATCAATACAACTTGTGATCCTCATATATGAATGTTTGTTAAGTATACAGATACTTTGCACCAAGCCATCCTGATGAAAACTCAAACTATTTGACTGCTGGAAGAAGCAATTGTAAGCACACTTACCAATATCTTTTTTATACATGGACAGAGTAACTAGTAGGCTATCAAGATATGATCCGTTTAATTTATTTAAATTCTAATGATCACCACATTATTTTTAATATTATTAAACTAAATTTATTCTAACCATTTAAAACCTGATTCCAATTTTTTTTAGTAATATTATTAAATGTAGATGAGCCCTGCATAAAAGCATATTAACTTACCAGATTCTTATTTAGCACCTATTATTTGCTAGATATTGTTTGATATATAGATTATTTACAAAGAAATACTTGTGAATTTGTCTTTTCATTTTTTTTCCTGAAATAATGCTGAATTGAAAACAATACTCCAAGATTTCAGAGAAAGTATATCTCATAGTTAGAGTATTACAGATTGATTGCAGTTTGCTGGTATTGGGTAGACCCAGGCTGGCTTAGCTGGACAGGGTGGGACTACAGACCTGGGTTAAGATCCATCTTCGCATGGCTTCATTCCTAAATTCAATTTGAAAACTTAGTGGCTACCTGCTCTCCTAATAGGAAAAAGGGTAAGCTCCCTACATCTTGGTGGACACTTGTAATGCCTCTTAACGCCTTAGATTAAAACTAGCACGTGTCATTTCCACATTTCATTAGTCAATGTAAGTCATATGGCAAACCTGAAGTCAATAGTGTGGAAAAGTTTACCAACAGGCAAGCAATGGCAGTGGGGTGTAGGGATGGAGAACTGTGGTAAAATAATAGCATCCATCACACCTTAAAACAGTTCTATAAGTTCTCGGGAAAACAGAAACTTGAATATCAACCGTCTGTCCCCATGAAGATACAAATATGTCAAGGTAAAATAGATGTAGGAAATGATGCTTTTCAGGTCACTGTTTCTCAATCTTGGCTGCACATTCCAATCACTTTGATAGATTTTGTTTGTTCATTTGTTTTAATACCAAGGCTCAAGCTTATTCCCAAAGATTTGCATTTGATTATTATAAGGTGGGGTTTGGCACCAGTATTTCTTTAAAAGCCTGCAAATGATTTTAAAGTGTAGAGGGGTTTCGAAAGCCTCAAAAGTATATTTCTCAAAAATGTGCTTTTATAAATAATGTCTTCTGTCTCAGAGGTTCGAAAACTCAGCTGTTGTTTTCTCTGTTGGAGAAAGATGGTTTTGATGAACTCAGCTGTTACTTCTCTTACCGCCAATTATATCCTTTAAAATTTGGGTACTGGTTTGACTGAAATGTAAATGGTTTGGGAATAAACAGTATTCTTTGGGGCTGAGGCAGACACAAAATATGCAAATATTTTCTTCCTTGTGATATTTGGAAAGAAACAAAGTTGTTTTGCAGTCAATGACTGGACAAAGATGTTGGAAAGAAAACGTAGCACTATTGATTTTTTTTCTGTGCTTTTTTTCTCCTTTTAGTGTTGTAGTATACTGAACACACTCAGTTCACCATTGACCCAAATTTTAATCACTTCTCATGGTATCTAGATACCTTTACCCATGAGCTCACTGAGACTCAAGACTTACCTGGTGGTTTTTATTCTCAGTGTAAATTACAGAATCTTCTTGGGTATAACTGTATCACTGCAAAAGATACAGACCTGAAATAGGAAAATAAAAATTACATCATTAGTTGTTTCTCTGAATTTCTCTGACTTGATTTCTGTACCTTTGGTTTGTTATTGGTTTAATAATGAACTTTAAAAAAGTGTTCCACCCTGACTGATGTGGCTCAGTGGATTGAGTGCTGTCCTGCAAACCAAAAGGTCGCCAATTCAGTTCCCAGTCAGGGCACATGCCAGGGTTGTGGGCCAGGTCCCCAGTGGGGGCACAAGAGAGGCAACCACACATTGATGTTTCTCCCTCTCTCTCCCTCCCTTCCACTCTCTCTAGAAATAAATAAATAAAACCTTTAAAAATTTTTAAAGTGTTTCTACTTTTTAATTAAAATAAATTTCACTTGTTTCTTTTTGCAACAAATCTACTGTATTGGAATTCTGCTATCCTGTTCTCCTTGTAGTATTAATTTATTTAACCAACTCATGTGTAACCAATGATTTAGATAACATTTGTTATTTTTTTTTTAAAAACCTTCTATGACAATAAAAAATAAAGACAATGAGAATTACTGACAGTGTGACATGAGGTCTAAGATATTCCTTCAGAGGGAAATTTTTGGGTAAGATTCAGATTACATCATATATCCACTTCATGAACCCATAGCATATATAGGAATATATCTATTTTAATATTCAAATTAACTGCTTAAATACCACATGCTTAGGTGAAGAGGAAGTTCAAAATCCCTCCTGGAGATTTTTTTATTCCAGTAAACTTAGGTACTTTCTGATGTATGAGAAGCTGGTTCTGCGTGCTGAAGCTGGATTTGAATGAAAAATTCTTTGAATTAAAAAAAATTGTCTTCTATACTCAAAAAGGGTTTGGTCTCTGCTGTTTTTGTCATTATCTGTAGCTTAGTTATCCATTTTCCAGCTGTTGAGATTCTTTAAAAGAGAAAGACTCTCTCTTTCTATGTTACATTTGACTAAAGTTGTGACTAAAAGTTTACCAAGCTTCATAGCTCTCTATATTACACATTCAGGCTTAGTCTTTATTCTTGAGAGACACTGCCCAGTTCCAAGTTTTCCAGGTTTAGGGAGGCTAGACTCTCTCTCAGTCAGTTTTCCTTTTGTTGACATTCGTTGTGTTTTCTTGCTGAGAAAGTTTAGCTGAGTGTCAGAAGAGAAATGGGTGTTTTTTCATTCCTTTGCTCCCAAAAGGCAAATGGTCCCAATACTTGTTTTGTAGTTAGTTGTTTGGGGTTTTTTGTTTGGATGCTGAGTTATTCTCTCCTCCTACAGCAAATGTTCATTCAGATATCCAATCTCCTTTCTCCAGTGAAACATGGGTATATAAGCAGTTCCCTAAATAGGTATTTTTACAAGTTGTGTATGATACATCAGGTTGAATGCCTTGATGGTGTACTGTGTGCTATCTTTCAAGCTGCCCTTGGGTAGAATCAGGATTGCCCTGCAAAATGCGGTCATATACCTCACCCCACTGCCTGGGAACTGTTTTTAGCTACATCTTCAGCTCCTACCTTTTTCCATAGAATCTATTTCTTACCTGATGTTGATGTAAGAAATATCCAAACCTGTACAGAATTTTTATAAGACCTTATTTGAACAAAACTGCTGACATATGCTGGGGACCAATTTCTGTAATGCCCCCAAGAACAGCAGTCTTACCATTTATTTTATGCATTTGGAATTGAGGACACTAAAGAAGATTACATCAAGGTGGGAGAAAGCCTGGCCAAGATCAGATTACAGAATGGCAAGCAAGATTATGTGCTAACTTGAGGGTGGTCAAGTCTTTGACGGGTATTAATTCTGGAATTTCAAATGTATATTAACCTATGTACACAAGTATGATGGTCAGGGCTAACTTCTTTAAGGGACTAAATAATAATGGAGAAAAATACAATAAAAATTAAATTTAAAAAAAAAAACGACAACAACTTTTGCTACAGAAGTTATAGTCCTGGGGTGTGATGACCCACCATGACCTACCCAGTTAGTAATTATGATTTATTATAATACTCTTTTTTGTTTCATTCACATTGAGTGCTCACTATGGCTTAACTGGAGTTGGAATCCAAAAAGGATTATCCTTTATATGAGCAGGAGGATAAGAGCTTTGCAAGTGCATTTGCACTCTAGCAATCACTCAGCAGTCACAACACACACATGCACACACACAACCCACCCCCACTAGAGGTGTCCAGGACTCATCTTAGAGGGCGTTGTAATGAGCCATTCTTCTTTAACATGGCACCTGGAAACAAGGAATCAGCCCACCCATATAGGGATGAGCACACACTTTGCCCAATGAGTGTAGGTTTTGGTGGTTCTGACCAGCTCTTGACGAAAATACCTCAGGGCCCAGAGCGAGAGTATAAACATAGGCCCCCACATTTAAGTTATGAATCAAGCTAACAAACCATTATATAAGATGACTATCCTGCACTGACAAATGTATCTTTATAATAACTTGGAAGTCCAGATTTGAACCTAGAAGTTTCCAGACTGTGTAGATTACCCTGATTGTAATGGAGAGTCAGCACTGGGTCACAAGCCCTTGAATCCAGCTCAGGATTCACTTAGACAAAGACTTCTACGGTTGCCTGTACTCAGAACTAGTCTAGAAGTGGAAAGAGCATGGACTCAAGGTAGTTCCACCCCTTTGTCCCTTGGCTGCTTTACTTCTCTGGAGAGGTATAGCCAGAACAGGGCCAGGATAAGGACTCTAAATTGCTGGGCCAATGGCCGTTATTTCTTGTCTGAGGCCCACAGATAGGTAGAACTGAAGAAGATTAGAAGATTTTTTTCTGCATAAAAAAAGAGAAGAGATGGGGGCCTCTATAGAAATTGGGGAAAGAGAGAGCAAAGCAGATTTTTTTTTAAAAAAGAAAAGTTTAAGAGAGGAATCAGAAGATGACTAGGTGAGGACCGGGAAAGGCTCTCTCCTAGATGAAATTTGAGTCCGGCTCCCCCAAGTTTACCCTGTGTCTAGGGCTCTGTCTTTGTCTCCCAAAAGTGCAGTTTTAACAAGAATCTTGTTAAGTCAGTAAAAATCCTCCATTCTCAATATCTGATCAAATTCTTCATGTCTATCCTTAATATCTTTTCACCTTGCCCTGTCTCCAGCAGGCATCCTGTTGAGCATGTTCAGTGAAAATCCCCATGGACTTGGTAATTCTGCTTAATAATTTTGCATCTGCTGACCCATCCCCTCTTCCTTGGCAATAAATCTCATCTTGTTTTTGTTGTATTAGGAGTGGAACCTAACCTCTTTCTACTACTGCAAAATTTCTATTGTAATAAGTCCCTCTTAAATAAAATCTCTCCTTACCACCTTTTGCAAGTATCTGATTTTTTTTTAAACAGGTCCCTGAAATGCAACAGCAATTGAATAAATGAAGTCTTTTAAGAATGGCAATGCTAATAGTGGTTGTGAATTATTTTTAAAAATCAATGAAAGGGGGTTTAGGAACCTAAAGAACAAGGCAAAGCACCCTTTTGTAAGGGACAGTCGGAAAGACACAAACTGAGCAGTAGAAAGAAGCATAGTAAATCCAAAGAGGACCAAGTAGGATAAAGTCACTTTGGGCGCAGAACCAGGTTTCCCTAAGGCAATGGGTTAGACAGGGAGTTGAATTTTTCTACAGCACCTGTACCCTCACCTCAGGGAGAGAGAGGGACATACAGGTCAGACACTCAGAAAGTGCTGGACTATCAACAACTCCAGAAAAATGAGAATAATTCTATATTTCTAACTTGTAGTTTGCTCTAGCATTTTTTTAAGTGAATGAAAATGTGCTTTACCCAAATTCAGTAGGAATAAAACAGCATACAGGGGGGAAAAACCTCTACTCCTCTCTCCAGCTACTAATTTTCCCTCACTGGAGAAATTATTGTTGCCAGGTTTTAATAACTTCTTCCAGAGACAGTACACATATATATTTAGGTATATTTATATTTTCCTCCATAATTATAGTAACTCTATATACTCCTCTGTACCTTTGTTTTACACCTAACAGTATATCTTGGTGATTTTTTTCACAAGTGAATATATAGTGTCTTCTCATTATTTTTAATGGGATGCATAGATTTATTGAGTTGAGGTAACATAATTTACTTTACAAATATCCATTGATAGAATTTCATATTTCTGCCACATACTTGTAGGATAAAATCTTAGGAGTGGTATTTCTGAGACTGTGTTGATAGGTATTACTAATTTATATTTCATAGAAGCTATGATATATTGGATTTTTTTGTCTTTTTAAAAATATTTTACTTATTTAATTTTAGAGAGAGGAGAAGGGAGGGAGAAGGAGAAGGAGAGAAACATCAAGATGCAAGAGATACATTGACCAGTTGCCTCTCCCATGTCCCCCATCTGGGAACCTGAACTGCACCCTAGGCATGTGCCCTGACTGGGAATCGAACCAGCAATGTTTCAGTTTTCAGGCCTGTGCTCAATCCACTAAGCCACACGAGTCAAGGCTTTTTAATTATCATTCTTGTTTATTCTGTTACAGTTGTCCCAACTTTTCCCCTTTGCCCTCCTCTGTCCAGCCCTATCTCCCACTCCCACAGTTCATCCCTACCCCATTGTCCATGTCCATGAGTCATTCATACATGTTCTTTGACTACTCCCTTCCCCTTCTTCCCACCTTTTCCCCCCACACCCTTTCCTCTGACAGCTGTCAGACTGTGCCCTGTTTTCATGTCTCTGGTTCTGTTTTGCTCATAGTTTATTCTGTTCATTAGATTCCTCTTATAAGTGAGATCATATGGTATTTGTCTTTCACCTACTGGCTTATTTCACTTAGCATAATAGTCTCCAGATCAATCCTTGCTGTCACAAAGGGTAAGAACTCATTCTTTCTTTCTGCTGCATAGCATTTCATTGTGTAGATGAATGAGTTTTTTTAATTCACTCATTTACTGATGGGCATTTAGGTTGTTTCCAAATCTTGGCTATAGTAAACAGTATTGCAATAAACATCAAGGTGCATAAGCTCTTTTGAATTGGTGTTTCAGGATTCAAAACACCAAGCAGTGGAATCGCTGGGAGAAAAGGCAGTTCCATTTTTAATTTTTTAAGGGAATTCCATACTGTTTTCAACAGTGGCAGCACATGTCTGCATTCTCACCAACAGTGCATTAAGGTTCCTTTTTTTCCACATCCCTGACAGCACTTCTTGTTTGTGGATTTATTAATGATGGCCATTCTGACAGGCATGAGGTGATATCTCATTGTGGTTATAATTTGCATCTCTCTGATAGCTGGTGATGCTGAGCATTTTTTCCTATGCTTAAGGGCCATCTGTATGTTCTCCTTTGAGAGGTGTCTATTCAGGTCCTCTGCCTATTTTTTGATAGGATTGTTTGTCTTCCTGGCTGAGTCGTATGAGTTCTTTATGTATTTTGGAGATCAAACCCTTGCCTGATTTATCATTGGCAGATATGTTCTCCCATACAGTTGGTTCACTTTTTGTTTTGTTGATGGTTTCTTTAGCTGTGTAGAAGTTTTTTCTTTTTTTTTTTAAATTTAATGTAGTCCCATTTATTTATTTTTTCATTTATTTCTCTTGCCCTAGGAGATATATTGATGAAAATATTGCAGCATGGGATATCTGAAATTTTACTGCCTATGTTTCCCTCTCAGACTTTTATGGTGTCACAACTTATATTGAAACCTTTCATCCATTTTTAGTTTATTCTGGTGTATAGTGTAAGTTGGTGGTCTAGTTTCATTTTTTTACATGTACCATTCCAGTTCTCCCCGCACCATTTATTGAAGAGGCTATTTTTACTCATTTTATTTTTGTGCCCCCTTTGTCAAATATTAATTACCAGAGAGAGATGGGTTTATTTCTGGGCTCTCTATTTTGTCCTATTGATCTATGTGTTGTTTTTATTTCAGTACCAGACTGTTTTGATCACAGTGGACTTGTAGTATAGTTTGATATCAAGTATTATGATCCCTTCAACTTTGTTCTTTTTCAAGATTGCTGTTGCTATTCGGTGTCTTTTGGGGTTCCATATAAATTTTTGAAGTATTGACGTAGATCTGTGAAATATGTCATTGGTATTTTAACAGAAATTGTATTAAATCTATAGATTGCTTTGGGTAGTATGCACATTTTAATGATGTTAATTCTTCTAATACATGAACAGGGTATATGTTTCCATCTATTTGTATCTTCCACAATTTCTTTCTTCAGTGTTCTATAGTTTTCTGAGTACAGTTCTTTTGCCTCCTTGGTTAAGTTTATTCCTACATATTTCATTTTGTTGCTGTTTTTGTTGCTATAGTAAACAGGGTTTTTTCCCTTAGTTTCTGTTTCTGATAGTTTGTGGTTGGTGTACAAAAATGCCATCTGTTTCTGAATATTGACTTTATATTCTGCTATTTTGCCAAATTCACTTATTAGGTCCAGTAGGGGTTTTTTTTTTTTTGTTTTGTTTTTTGAGGGGAGAGCCTCTAGGGTTTTCCGTGTCCAGGGTGTCCAACCTTAGGGTGTCCCTGCTCCACACTGGAAAAAGAGTTGTCTTGGGCCACACATTAAATATACTGTGACACATAAACACACACTCACAAAAAAATCTTATAATGTTTTAAGTAAATTTACGATTTGTGTTGGGCCACATTCACAGCCACCCTAGGCTGCATGTGGCCTGGGAACAGTAGGTTGGACACCCCTGATAGACTCTCATGTCATCTGCAAATATTCAGCAAATGTTTACTCCTCTTTCCAAGTGCTGTGGTCCAGACTATGTGACTTGCTTCAACTATTGGATATGATTGAAAGTTACAGTGTTTTATTTCTAAATTGAGGCTTTACAAGGTATCACATAATTCTTTTGCACTCTTCTAATCTGCTATAGAAAACCTGTTTCTCTATTCACAATATTTCTGATGCCAAATGTGTGTGTGTTGCATGCCAAGAAATTTTTCTCTGCAGACACCAACTGGGTGTCCTACAACTTAATTCGATTCTACACTAATGCACAGAATTAGGGCAGACTGCACAGATAAAAGGCTCAGTTCAAAAAGGCTGTCCCTCACCTTGGATGCCAGTCTCAAGCAGTGGGTCCTCAGGTTATCCACACTTCTGCCTACTTGGCTAAAAATCCGAGGTTCCCACAGTTGCTCCTTCTTCAAGTTGGATAATTTGCTCAAATGGCTAGCAGAACTCAGGGAAATGTTTTATTTACATTTACCCATTTATTATAAAGGGTATTATAAAGAATACAAATGAACAATCAGATGAAGAGGTACACAGCTGGAAGACCAGCGGGTCTGAGCGAAGGAGCTTTGTCCCTATGGAGCTGGACTGTGCCATCCTTCTGGAATGTGCATGGATTTGCCAATCCAGAGACTCCATGCCCTGTGGTTAAGAAATTGCATGGTGGTTCATTACACAGGCACGATGGGTTGAATCATTGCCATAAACCAATTTCTAGCCCCTCTCCCTTGTCTCAAGGTCAGGGAGTAGAAAGGGTTGAAAGTTCCAATCTTCTAATCATGACTTGGTCATTCGGGCAACAGCCTCCTGTCCTGAAGTTAGCAAGGGGGCCCCAGTTACCAACCAATGCTCTAGCATGCAAAACAAGTCTCTGCATGCTCTGGAGATCCCAAGGATCTTAGCAGCTCTTGTGCAAAAAACAAGGGACTAAGACCAAATATAAAAATAAAAGGTGTTCTCATTTCTATCCAGTAGTAAATTGCAAGCATTTCAGGAGCTGACAACCAGGAAAAAATCCACATATATATTTCTTAATCTATCCCAATATCAAATCTTCCCTAAGGAGAACATACCTCAAGGAGCTGCTGGCTCTTCAACATGGAACATAGAATGAAGACACTGATCTGAAACTGCCCCCAAACCTGCCACCCATCCTGGCTCATAAGACCCCTGAGAAATTTAGCCAATTTTAGCCCAACCACAACTGACCCACATATCTATGAGCATGAAATAAATGCTTGCTGTTGTAAACTACTAAGATTGGAGGGAGGGAAAATACTTATTATGCAGTTATAGTATGAATATCCTGCTAATACAGACGTTATATAAATACTTGTTCCCATTTGCAGTATATGAATGTGTGGTTCCCTACCTATACCCCTGGTCAGACAGTATATTATCAAAATGCTTGATCTCATCAATATGAAAATTTTCTTATTTTAATCTTTATATTACACTAAAATGCTTGAGATCATCTTTTCATAATTTTTTAAAATTAGGCTAGATCATTTTCCTATCAATGAAGTATAATTGACATATATATGTGTGTCTACATATTTAAGGCATATAATGCGATGATTTAATATACACATACACTGTGAAATGTTTACATAGTTAATTAACACATCCATCTCCTCGCATAGGTTATCTTGAGTGGGAGGAGTGAGGTAAGAACCTTTAGCATTTACTCTTTTAGCAAAGTTCAAGTATATGAAACAGCACTATTAACTACAGTCAGCATTCTGTACATTAGAGCCCCAGAACATATTCATCTTATAACTTTAATTAACATTTACCAGTTTCCCTCACTCCCCAGCACCTGGCAACTACCGTTCCACTTTCTGGTTCTACAATATCACTCATGCCTTTTAGATTTACTCAAGCTCAAACTTCAATATGCCACTTCTATCCAATGGTGGATAACTACTGTGCTGGCTCAACTTCATAACTTTCTGGATTTGATACTCAGTTCATGGTGGACGTATCAAGGCACTTAATCATTGTGTTTCTCATGATCATGTGCTCAGTCTCAGTCTTCATCACTGCTCAGCAGAACTCAAGTAGTTGCTGAAAGCATGATCTATGTTGGGACTCTTTGTGAAAGACCAAACAGTATATCATCGACAAAGAATTCTAACACCATCGGACCTGCTTATCACAGTGGCACTGCATCCTGGATCCACAATAAAACAACACCTTTCTGTATGCACGAGTGGAAACTGTGAGACTTTTGTGACACTGACCAATAGGTTGAAGTGCTTTGCTCAATTTTATTTTATACTTCCTTAAAAACCTAAAAAGCCCCAATATAAGCTGGAACTTTTTATTGTAGAAAAAAGTGGCAAAGTACAAACAGCTTATCCTGTACCTGAGAGGGACTGTCTTAGCAACTAAACTACTGGACCTTAAGTTTTCCCTGATAAAAGATCTTTGAATCTTTATGGACTTAAATCACACCTTCTGGGTATATATTTTATTGGGACATTTAGATTACTTGTCCCTTCCTTCTCATGAGGTTTAGTTAGTATGCTGCCATCAATATAGTGAACTAGTACAATGTGTATGGAACATCAAAACATCAGATAATCAATATCCCAGTGAACTGTATCATAACTGAGAGTAAGAGAGTTAGCATATCCTCAGGGCAAGGCTGCTCTCTCTGTGTGAAGGCAAAATGATTCTGATTTTTCCTATTGATGGATATCAAGAGGAAAACTTTTGCCAAATCAATGACCACATACCAAATGTCAAAAGTCCTTAATGGTCTGCTTAAATAAAAATATAAACATCTAACATGGCAGCTGAAATTGGGGCTATCCACTGGTTAATTAATAGTTGTCAATCTTCATTAACCCTTATCTATCTCATTTTTGGAAGGACTATAAAGGTTAATTAAATAACAATACGAAAACTCCTGGCATTTCTTCCCAGAAGACTTTATTGTTTCTGATTTATCATTTTGGCAAGAGAAGGATGGTTTCCAGTAGTTTCTGGGACTTTAACTTGGCATTTCATACAATAACCTCTCTTATTTCTCTAGTCAGGGAACAAATGTGATCTTTCTGCCAGCTTCTGAGTATATCAATTCCAAATACACATTCCAGGACTTGGGTAATAATTACCAAATGTGTTGGTGGAAGCTATTAGAATATTACAGGACAGATTTACCCAACATTTTATTTCTACCTGACCTCCATAATCTCTTATTGTAATTGGTGTTTGGTTTCCTAGATATCAATGTTAGATCAAAAAGATCTGCAAATGGCCACAGGTCTTTTAGGGGAAGGATGTTTATTGTATGTTTCCAGAAGGATAGTAGGGTCCTTCCTCAAAGCTTTCAGGCTTCTCTTTCAATTAGTGAGCTCTGGGTATATTAATTTAATTTGAACTGACCTGGGCAAGAGACCACAGCTTTTCATTGCAGCAGCTTGCATGGTCTTCTGTTCAACAGTTCTTGATATTTTATTATCTAATGAAACTCATGCCAATGATCCATCTTTTTGAACCCAAGGACCATCATACCTCATGAGTTTATACCAAAGATCCTAAAAGTTAAACATCTTTATTGCCCCTCTAGCCTTGCTTCTCATTAAGGTAATTATATCTACTTTGCCTCCCACATTTAAGTGCTTCAGTTTGGTCTCCACCACTTTGTAATTTGATCATTCCACTGATACTAGGTAGCCCAGTTCCACAGCGAAAAAAATCCTACCATTAACTCTAGGCTGTAAAGGACAGCCACCAATTGTCTGGTGCCTCCCCTTACCAGTGCGTTTTTTTATGCCTCAGTGAAAGAAGTGTCTTGTGGGCTCCCTAGGAGAACATAATAAGATTGTGGGTTTTCAGGCCTTACATTGTCAATGTATTCTAACATTTCTACTTCCCTGACCTTCTGCCCCTTTCTCGATACCATGTCGAGAATGCCCTGTCATTTCTTCAAGGTTCAGTAAAGGCCATCATCATCATACCCAAGCTTTAAGGAGCAATCACAGCATACTCTGCCCGCATGACCTTATCAGAACATTGAACTTTAAATGGTGATGAACTGCCACATCAACAAATTCTCACCAACTAGTCTTATATTTTGTTCCCAGTTTCAAATTCTTGAAGATTCATTCTAATATTGGTTCCATTGGTTCTTAACAGAATTTATTAACCAAGTTTGCAATTTCTTCAGCATTAAGCCATTTACCCCAGGAGCAGATGCTGTGTCAACCCATTTACGTGTGCTGAGACCTGACTGATTATCACTCTGGAGTCAATGAGACTTGGTAGGGTAAAATCTAGAGTAAGAAAGTATTATCTTTAAAGTCAACTGACACCAAGAATAAAGAGATTTCTCTCTTTTCAAAATGAGGAGGAGGCAGTTTCTGACAACCAACTCAGTTCAGGAAAAACTAGGGTTTAGGATTTTTAGACTTATGCACACACGCCCTAGGTATTTGGGTCCTACTGTTTTTCTACCAGGGTCCTGACTTTGACATTAAAAATAAATGAGATTGGACAAACCATGTGCTTTGCAGTTTGACATTCTTGCACCTATATCTTGGGTGTGATTTTTGCAACCAGCTCCTCTAGGACTCCTACAACTGAGTATCTCCTTAAAACTGTGATAGAATCCTTCTTGTTTTTACAGAATACCTTGAGTTAATAGTTGGCTGCCCCTCACTTATTATTTTCTTCTTGCAATATTTCTAAAACATTTAAAATGAAGTTAAACACACCATAATTTTAAAAGACATTATTAACCATAGCCATTCCAATAATTTCTTACATCTAACCCTGATCCCAATAAACCACTTATTTGATAGACCACCAGATTATTGTGTATATTTTAGTCAATTTTTATAGTTCCATTATGACCCATAAATGTGATAGGCCCTCACTGCTTTAATTGCCCAGTAGTCTAATACTTTTCACTTGTCTTCTTTTTTGGATTTTTTAAGCTATTATTTATTTTCAGACATGTAAACTATATTATAGAGTCAGGGCAAAGATACATTTTTGACATTTTTGCTGGGAACACAGAAAATTTATTGTAAAAAAGATCTTTTTTTCTTACTGCTTTCAATGTATTAATTTTGGTCTAACCATATTATCTTTTAATTTTTAATCATTTTCTTGAGTTTTCAATTTTACAAGCATATCATATGCAAATAATGTTTTATCATCTTTTTATACTTTCTTTTCTCTCTATTTGATCTGGTATCTTCAGAACAATGTAAAATAATATAAGTACTCTTGTCTGAACTTTGCTGAGAATATTTTGGTGCTTCTTTATAACATATGATAGTGGTTTTGACGTACATACTGATGATAGGCATACTACTTTTGAAGAACACATCACAGAAACACACAGGTAATATGCTGTTACATCTGTCTTTCTATACCTTTTTACAAAAGCTCCAGACTAGATATCTTATTTTCAGATTCTTAATTTTTACAGTTGACACTTTTTTTTCACATAACTCTTTAGGCCAAATGGGTGCAGAAGACCGACTTTAAAACCTCAACAGGGAAAAACCCTGGCTGGTGTGGCTCAGTGGACTGAGGGCCAGTCTGCAAACCAAAGAGTCCCCATTCCATTCCCAGTCAGAATACATGCCTGGGTTGCAGTCCAGGTCCCCAGGAGGGGTGCTTGAGATGCAACCACACAGTGATGTTTCTCTCCCTCTCTTTCTTCCTCCTCTCCCCACTCTAAAAATAAATAAATTAAATCTTAAAAAAAAAGAAAAGCCTTGGAAAGAAATGACAAAAGAAATGTAAGAAGGCTCAAGGCTTTCTAGAAATGATGGAGATGCCGCACTCCTCCCTCTTGGCGGTCGCGAAATCATTTCGCCCCTACAGCCCAGGGCAGCCCAACCAGGTCTGGCTCCTGTTCTCTAGCAGAGCTGGGGTAATTGCCCCTGAGCCTAGCCTCGTAAGCCTTGGCCAGGGCACCCTGATCTGGGGAGTACACTCAGGTCACTTTGACTGGATGCGGGCGCCAGGCTGTCGCCGAGATCTGTTGAAAAGGGAAAAGGATTTCCCAGCAGACCAGCTCCCTTTTGTCACTTCGCCCTCGGTGTAGATAGCTTTCTGAGAAGCCTGCCTCTAAATCTGTGATGGCCCTTTGGCGGCTTGTGGGGACTGAGTTCTCCCCAGAGTCATTACGTAAAAGTTGTACATATAATAATACTTGTTTACTGAAATCACACAAAGTAAGCGCAATGTTCATGAGGTAACTTATTGAGAAGGTGCAGGGCCAGCAACATGCGAATGGCATTGTGGCCTTATGGTTTAAAAATAGTTCCTGAAACTACTAAGAGGGTAGAATCTGGCTCCTTCAGCTTTTGTCTTCCTTGCAAATATTTCTCCCTGAATTTGCTCTGCCGGACCAGGCCGAGGGAAGAAACCAGGTTGGGCTTGAAGTGTCAACAGATCAAAAGAAAATCACGGTTCACCAAAACAATGCCTTAAAAAGCTCACCTGCAGACGCAGTTTTTCATTTTGAAGCTGCGTAGTCCCGCTAGGATACAATGAATGAATATGAACTGAGTGAATGTATGTGTACGATTATTCTTATTTTTCTATTTTGAAAATTAGGTGTACACTAGATATTAAGTCTAAAAGCAAAACAATTAGTAATCCACTGACATCTCACACTGATGCCTGCCTCTTAAGGAGTAACTGGATTTTGATACTCAGGTGACACATACGTAAACACTATACATCATAAAGTAATTATGTATCAACTGCAAGAAAAAAAAGAAATGTAAGAGTTCTTAAAATTTTCAAGGCCAGCTAAAGATGGTTTAAATGAAATAATTTAAATGACAAGTGACATTGGTGAGGAAAAATTAGAAAAAATACAAATATAGAAAGAATGATAAAAATCATTTATAATTAGTAATCGTATTGTTGTTCAAAATACCTATTAATAAAATATGTACAGGCACCGTGCCTAGAGAAAATAAATTTTTGAAAAATTTAAAAGTTTTATAACAAATGAAGAAAAATAAGAAGATTGAACCTATCACTGAAAAAATATATATCATATTTGGTAGCAGAATAGTAGAGGGACAAGCAGGAGAAGATTGCAATGTGAATGGTGAGGATCAGACGATCAAAAATGGCAAATGGTTTTGAAAGAAAATGGCAAATATTTTTGGAAGATAGGATGAAGAGCATCATCTAATTTTAGGGAAAATGAGAAAAAAAAAGAAAAACAAATATGGCTTCACCAGGTCATAAGCTTGACAGAGGAAAATAATGCTGTGTTTTTATATTGAGGGAATGGGAAAGGGAGGGGAAAAAAAGTGAATCATATCATTGAAATTCAGTTAGAGTAAATTGATGATGTCATTGAGGTAGTAAGATTGACTTTTAAAGAAAAAGGAGGATATTTGCCAGCAACACAGCAAAACTTTGGCTGAGGAATTTGGCCGAAGAGGATTCTTAATTATTAACACAGAAGAAGGGGACTGGTGCCAGGAGACAGCAGTAGAGACCAGTAATAAAAAATAAGGTGTGAAGTGTTTTAGCTGATACAGAAGCATGTTGGTATGAAGGCTTGAAAGAAAGCTTACTAGCTTGAAATTGGACTAAATGAGTAACTTCAAGTGATGAAGAAGAAAAAGAGTTGAAGAAACTGGCTAACTTGTAGGCATCTTGAACAAAAAGGAAGCAGTGAAAGCTTCATACAGAAAAAAAAAAAAGAGGGATGAGAGTGGTATTCAGAAGTGGAAGGAAAAACATTAAGAAGATGAAAAACAGGTTTCAATAGAGAGACTGAGTGACAGTTTCAAAAGAAGGGTTTTTTTAATATTAGAAAGAGGGTTTCAGAAAAATACATATAATAAAAAGATAGAAATAGAAATATAATTGAATATGGAGAAATAAAAATACTGATATGCAAACTAATTCTGTGAGAGCAGTAGAGAAATAAAAGCAAGAGTGAAATCGGAGAGTAGACTGGAATAAAATCCCTGACAGGTACTGAGTAGGAAAGGGAGTGTGATGGCTTATTGTATATATCAACTTGGCCAGGCTCTGGTGCCCAGTTTTATGGTTAAACACCAGTCTAGAAATCTCCACCAGTTGCTGTGGAGATTTTTTTTTATATTTGATCAACATTTAAACCAGCAACTTTGAATAAAGCAGGTTACCATCTATAATGTAAGGGCCTCATCTAATTAGTAGAAAACCTTAGGAGATGCACACATACACTATGGTTACATCTTATTGGTTCTGTTCCTCTAGAGACTCTGACTAAAGGGGAATATTAACAATACATGACACATTGATAGTACTTTTATTCATTTGTGTATCCTTAAATTTTTCAGCATTTGAAAGATAAAGCAAATTTAAAACTTGAATACATTCACTCTGCTCATTCCTAAAAGTGAGATACACCTGAAGAATTCCCACAGCTATTGTTTTAGTATGATCCTCCTCCCTTTTGGCCTCCTTTTCACATTTTTAGCTTACTATCAACAGCAAGCCTTTACTGAGCAAACCTTTAAGAGCAGAATAGGAGTTTTTTACTGTCTCACCCCAACCCAAAGAACACCTATTTTGACATTCATCCACAAAGGAGTGCCTTTGTGGAAGTCCGGGAGTCCAACAAAGTAGTTCCTGTGCAACACTGGAGCAAAAAATGCAAGGTTAGATGTGGGAAAGAGTGTAAGAGGAAGAGTCTCCCTTTACCTCTGCCGTCTCACCCCTCCTCCAAAATGACACAGCTCACTAGCAAGAAAAATCTTCTTAGCATTCGATTTCTTGCAGGGGAGCAAGTGAAAACATGTGACTGCGTGTTCAGTTTCTCTACCTGTACAGGACACTGCCAAAGAAGCCCACATCTTTCTAGTTCCATCTGGAATAATGAGGTGTGCTTCATGACTAGGGGCCAGAAGGGACTGGGAGAAAACCAGGAAGGGCTCTTGGATGGCACTAAAAGTACAAAGGTCCCACTCAGCGCTTTATTACAATTCCACAGGATGCCCATGCATGTGCCCCTGGAGGGGCCATGTCAGTGTGTCCTCCCGACTGGCCAAGGGCACCCCCGATGCTCTGTGCAGCTCACCCTCCGCACTCACACCCTGTGTTCGATACCTGTGCCCATTCTGGAGAGAAGGAAGTACAAGTCTTTCACGGCAGCTAGTGAATACTTCAAGAAATGTGGACAGGCTACAGGACTAGAAGAAAGCACACAAATTAGAGCATTACACTTTCCTAAAAAAAGCAAGCAGAGGGCTGAGAGCTAAACAGATGAAAGAGTGCATACGGACTATACTTATAAATTTCACATATCATTGAAGTGAATAGCCTGGTAGAATTGGATGGCATTAAAAAAATTAAAACATCATGAGAGTATCTTGAAGCAGTATGCAATATACATGGATTAAATACATAGGAATGAACACAGTGTACAAAGAATAAACAGGAAATTTATTTGCATATTTTTAAAATATTGATTAGCATATCATTAAGAAAGGTAAATTATAAAGTTTTATTTTAATATTACACAAAAATCGATTATTGTATAGAAATCATATTTTATATAATTCTCCAAATTCAAAGATAATTATATGCTCATCTTGAACATAATTAATAACAAACATCTTTTCTTTACAAGACTAAATAATGGGTATTTTTATAGTTGAAACTAAGATCTAAACTTACTAATACTTGTCTGCTGCTCCTTAAGTAATTTACATGTGTTATTCATTTACTCTTCATAAAGCAAGTCATATGAAGTATATACTAACATTGTTTCCATTAAAACTGAGGAAACTGAGAAATAGAAAAATGAAATGCCTTGCACAAGGCCACAATCTTAGGAAATGAGAAAGCCATATTTGAACCCAAATTTTCTGGTTTTCTTCAACTCCAAATATTAATTTTACATAAACTTCCATGCCAGCAACCATGGAAAGCAAAATGCAGAAATCATGTGTACTGAGTACACAGTATGTGTGTACATCAATTTGCTAAACACTCTTATGAGACTTACGAAGCAAGTACAGATGAGGAAATAAAAGATCAACAAACTGAGATAACTTACCCAAGATCACAGAGCTAAAAAAATAGTAAATCCTCTACTCAAGTCCATGATTTTTGTAATTTCCCCTAACTGAAGAGGAAATTGATTAGAGGTCTAATATTGCTGAGCCTCAGTTGTGTACAAAGCTTTGTGCCACTGGTTGGGGATGGAAGGTTTTGTTCTGAAGAGTTCTCTTTTATGTAAAGAAACTACACACATAAAAAAATGAAATATTTTATTTCCAGAGTAGAAAAAAATCTAAGTAGTCACTTAGTACAAAATTGTTCTGCAGATGAGAAAACTCAGATTAAATGGTTTAATGAGGTCACAATAATAGTAGCAACAGAACAAGGATGACCAATAGACCAGAATTTTTGACTTCGCACTCAGCCACTTCCCCCTGATTACACACTTCCCTCTGCCAACTGAATGGTGTAAAACAGTTAAGTTCTAGTTCAAATGAGGCAAAAAGTACTGTACGCTGGAATGATTGACTCAATATTGATTTAAGGTCTTTTTCAGAGCATAGTTTTTTTTGGATATCAGCCAGTTCATCAGAGGAAGCAGGATTGGATTTATTTCAAAGCAAATGTGAAAATACAAACATGTTTTATAATTGTGCAGGTGCTATTGATTTTTACTGCACTGCAGTGTCCATACCAATTGACATCCAATATATTTGTAATAGGTATAAAGACATAATAACTATATATTATTTATACAAATTAAGAAAGTGGGGGCATTAGACATTAGAAGTGGTGGCAACTGAACATGACAACTTGAAAATACTTGTTTGTTAAGATTCCACAAAAATAACATTTCAGAATTCCTACAACCTCCCTGATAAATAATGGCTCGGACAGCTCAACAACAGAACTTTATTCCATTTAGCTAAAAATTTTCTCCCTAAACCATCTGGGCTGGCAGGTGTTCATCATCAGATCTGAGTTGCTATGAGACTGGAACTTGCTAATGCTAATGAGGTACAGAGACAGAAACCTAAATTCTGCTCATTTGAAACAACTTTATATTTGCCGTTACTGGAAGTATGAACACTGTATGCCTTTCCAAAATGCAAAATTTGTAATTAAGGTTTCCCAAGGAGGATGTTGTAGCAATCAAATATGATAGAGTTAATTGATGGCATGTGTGTTTGTTTTCATTTTAAACATTACATGAATCTCAATACTTCTTTCTTGGTAAAGAGCAAGTCCCTCGCCTGTATGTACGTGTGTGTGTATGTATATATATATTATACACATACGTGTGTGTGTGTGTGTGTGTGTGTGTAATTTTAAGGTGAATGGGCAGGACGAGAAGCATATTTTCTCTGATGTAAACATTATATTCCTATCCTGATTGGAAGAACAGCCTTAAGTCATTTGCTTAAAATTGTTGTACTAAAATTTAAAGTGTGTAGGAAACACAATAAACAAGAATTATAGAAAAATATGATGAACCTGGTGATTTTAGTAGGTTTATTGGTCAACTGGCATCACATCAAATTTATCCTGATGGTCACAAAAAGGCAAACAGTCTGTATGTAGGGCAGGGTTATAAAAATGGAGAACGGATACACAACAAGACCTTCAGAAAACAAAAAAAATGGCTTTATAGAAATACGATGAAGATTAACCAAAAAAAGTTCAAATTGCACTTTTGGAGGCCAGGATTATTATTCAGGTATAAGAGAGCAGACAAATAACTGAACAGAAAGATATGTGGATCATTGTGATGAACATGGTTAGATAAAAAACACTGGCACATTCAATGAACTAGAAAAGTGATACTTGCTTTTATTTTCTCAACATTGTATTGCCACATGAGGTAGAGTTTGTGTCTCTATGTTAGCATGATACAGGGGAAGGGAACCCAATGGGTTGATGAAAATGGCAGTTTTCAAACTCCCTTTTGTTGTGCCCAGTTTGTCAGAGTGACAGGGATTTGCTGGGGGCAGGGTTGCAGGCAGGAAGGCAGGAGGAGTGAAGAACCCCTGGATCCATTATTTCAGCTTTACTAAAAGCAGGACTTGCAACAGTTTTATGTATTGAAATTCTATGTAATGTTTTGCTTAAAAGGGGATGCAGAAGCCCTCGATTGCTAAAAAGGAAGAGAAGAACTTTGAAAGCCACCAAATGAAAGCATATGAAATAAGAGAAAGATTTGCTTAAAATAAATTATGTTAAAAGCTGATGGTGTAGGGCATAATGACATAGATTCTGCTCTGGGCAGGAAGCACTACTGTGTTGTGCTTTGTGAAATATGCTTGAAATTAAAGAAAAAGATAATATAGGGGTGTGTGTGTGTGTGTGTGTGTGTGTGTTGTGTGTGTGTGTGTTTGCAGAACTAAACTGAGCATATGAGAAATTTCCACTGTGTTAACAGACTTAACAATGCTAAAATAATGGAAGTACATATTGATTAATAAATTATTATGTATATTTCAATTTGATCGTGATCATAATACTATAATTGTAAGGTTATTTTACATGACTACTGAGCAACAAGTGCTTTGAATTCATTATCTAAATTATTCTTCATGGTGGTCCCATAATTTAACCACTTAATCCCCATTTCAGAGATGCGGAAAGCAAGGCCTATATTGAGTTAGTAATTATCCTCAGGCTGCAAAATTAGTTACTGACAGATAGAAAAGCCTATAAGCTTCAAAGCTGAGAAAACCTGCCAGAACATAAGTTGAGAAGTTTAAAAATTTCAGATAAAATGTTTCTAGAAATCTAACAAAATGCATTATAAAAGAAAGAGCGGTGTGTTTCTTCTGGGTGTTTCTCTCTAAACACATAACCCAATCACTGTTTTAAGAAGTATGGTGTGACCAAAGTAAATACTATTTGCATTTTTCAATAGTTAATTCAAATTCCCATCTAAGAGTGAGAATTGTTTTTATTCATTTTAAAGTTTCATCTGGAGAGTTGAGTTTCTGAAGCAGCAGAAGTATTATTAGAGTAATTCCAAACAGAGTAGTGAAATTACTTGAAATTCTGGTACAATTCAACTCTTCCACTGATGTTTGAAAATATATGTCAGAACAAGTGGTTTCTTGAGTTCTTAATAAAAATAAAGTAGATTGAGCTCTATGGGTTCAATATAGTTAAGAAGCATGTAAGCAATTTATGTGTTACTCTAAAAAGGAAACTTGTTCTACTGAAAGAAGAATCGAGATAACACGATGTATTCAATTGGAAAACATGGTTTGTGCTAAGAATGTCTTGTTCTCCTAGGCAACTTGAGAATAATCTGTTAATTCCTTGAGAGTTCTTTGCCTTGTTAGCGTTCCTTTATTGACTCTCAGATGTATGAGGATGCTAAATTGGTTATAAACTACAGTTAACCACTAAAAAATTTCCCTGTAAAATAAGATTAATAACCAGAATCTATGAACAATCTAGGTAGAATAATAACATACTCCCATCACTTGCAACCCCCTGTTCAATCCTAATGTCAGTTTTCAAGACCATTCATTTGAAAGGGCTGCAAAAACAAGCATGTAAGTACATCTCACTTTATCCTCCAGGGTTAACAACTCAAAGGTCCATATGTTTTACATTAATTCACAAAGACAAATCAAAAATCTCTGTGGTGTTTGTTATTGGTCCCTCTACCATATACACCTGAAGCTTACAGTCACTGTATGTTGAAAAGAGGACTTCAGACCCTTTCTTCCAATCATATCACCCAAGCTGCTAATGTTCGTCTGCCTGGCTGACCTGGCTCTGTGACTGGAAGTTATGAGCAATTCTCAAAGGTGTATCCCTTACATGCCATATCATTGTGTCACCTATTCCAAGGAGTACTAGTCTAAAACATTGCAGGACATTCGTACTGCTGGCTCTCCCTTCAGCCTCATTCTCCCTTTTCTCTTGGACACTTCCAGTTTTCCAGAGCATGGCAGGTGCCTGGCTGCCTACACAGGCAGCAGAAGTGGGTATACCCTATGTACCGCTTTGAGGACTATTAAGTAAACTAAATGTCTGGGTTGTAAAGTTGAAAATCAGCAACATAATCATATTTTTCATGGTTTGGGTTATCCTCTAATTAAAACTGAATATTATAGAGATAGAAAATTCCACACATGATCAGAAAAATCTTAGAGAATACTTGGTTGAAAGAGATTTTTATAATTTTTTATTTTTCAAAGTCATAAATCAATAAACCCAAAGTAAACAGTTTGGGTGGAAAATTAGACAAACAATTAATAAATAAAACCTCTTTTTTTTCAGAAAATGAGCCTTTTTAACAATATGTTAGTGTTTATTGAGAAACATGCTCAGATTATTGGATTTGCTCATTGTTTTATAGACACGGACTTTTTTATACATTTAATATAGTTTAAATTTCTAGTTACCACTTCCACCTTCTTATTTGCAGAAGATACCTACCCATATTAGGCTATCTCTATTATTAAATCCACCTCAAACTTTAAAACAGACTTTTAAGAGGAAGCTATCTGCTGCCCTAGGTTTGCAACTATGACTCATTTTGCTTTAATGTATTGGAAAGACTGTGTTGCAGAACTAATTAGGCAACTGGCTATCATTAGTGTTTTATAGTCTCTTGCCAGTTTGAATTTTATAAATGAAATTAGTGTGATGATTTCAGCTCACTCTCTCACAGACATTTTACATTATTAAGCTTTGTTTGGCTCCGCCCCAGCAATTAACTTACTGTCTAAATATACTGTTTTCATCCAGTTTCTCCAAAAGAAGATAAAAATAAGATTGGAAAGCCAACCAAACCCAAATCATGACATAAATCACTAACTAAGCTATGCTGCAAGCCATATGGTATTCTGAGTTTTAATGAGAAGCATCTCACATCATCCCCAACTTCTTGATGGATTTTAAATGTTCCATGGTGTCACCCATTCAATCATTAGCAGCAACTGCTGTATTTACCAGAAAGAGCCATAAAGATCAGGGGTCTCTGGCTGAAGATAAAACAGAAATCAACTATATTGTACAAGGTAAAACTTTTTTAGAGTTTATAAAACAAAACAAAAATATACACATATACACACATAGGTGCAAAAAATAATAATAAAACAAATAGAAAAAGACTATCTGGAAAAAGCAAGTTGACTAGAAAATGATTCTCCCACATGATGATTCTAAGCATGGTGCTTTCCAGTTTAATGCCTTCACTTTTTCCTTATTTCCTAAGACAGGGGTCAATACACTTTTTCTTAAAATGTCAGATAACAATGCCTTTCTGGGCCATGAATTCTCCATTGCAAGCATTCAATTTGTCTGCCGTAGTGGAAAGGAACCAGAGATAATGCCTAAACAAATGGGCATGATTGTGTTCCAACAAAATTTTACTCAGAAAAAAGAATAAAGTGTGGCCTGAATTTGGCCCACAAGCCATAATTTTCTGACCATTAACCTAGGATAAGAGGCAGATTTGCATATCTCCATAAACTATTTACCAGCCTCTTTTTTGTTCAGACAACTTTCTCTCCTGAGAGTTTCTTTCCTTGTAAATGACTACCAAAGAGCTACTGATAGCACCAGTCTAAATACCATGAGTCATTAATTTGGACTAGCTTTTCTTAATCTCCACCTTACCTGTCTCTCTGGTAGAATAAACCTCTTACTTTTCATTATTTCATTCAAAAACATTTTTATCAAGCGCCTACTCTATATAATCCATGTTGAGGATACTTCAGTGAAAAAAATAGAGATGCCCTTTTCTTTGAAGCTTCCATTCGGGGAATGAAATACAAACAAAAACATTATCAATCAAAAATAAGTAAATACATTATTCTGCATGTTAAATGGAAAACATTTATTATGGGAAAATAAAAAATTGAATGGCATAAGGGAAAAAGGGAATATGTGTAGAAAGGAGCAATTTGCCATATTAAATTGAGTTCTCAGTGTAGCCTCATTAGAAAGTGGGATTTGACAAAATATCTGAAAAGAGAATGAAAAAGCTAAGCAGATATATCTTCTAACAGAGGGAGCTGTTAGAGCAAAGGCCATAAGCCAAGACTGTGCAGGGTGGATGGATGCAGTGAGCAAGAAGGAGAACAGGAGGAGAGAGAGAGAAGTTGACACCATAGCCTGTGGGGCCTCACAAACCATTCATACAGGGATCACAGTTTTCCTTTGAGTGAAAGCAGGAGCCATCAATGAGCACAAGAGTGACATATGCTGGCTTATGTTTCAGATGGATTGATCTGACTGTTCTCATGAGAATGGATTGCAGCCTAGCAAAAGGTAGATACAGTAATATTAGTGAGGAGGCTCCTACAACAATCCCAGCAAGGGGATGTGGATCTGACCAAGGAGGTAGCAGTGGAGGGGTTGAGAAGCATCAAGATTCTGGACTTGAATAACATTCTCCCTTTGCATCTTGCATAAATCTCTTTCAAAATACCCGTAAAGGCATTTCTGATTCTTCTTCTGAATTTCCGCATGGCCTCCCCAATCTGGCCATCAGGAAAGTGGCTTATGTCTAGCTGTATTTCTAAGACCTAACTACTTCCATTAAAATAATATAATAACAAATCTGGATGAATAAATGAAGAATGAATGAGTCAGGCAGTCAAGCAATAAATGACTTAACGAGCAAGCATTTTTCCAAATGGTAACAACAAAAAAAGGATTAAAAGATGGATTCCATTAACAGGGATATAAGACAGAAGGGCAAGAATGAATTGTCACTAGAAATAAATTAATCATAATGTGACTAATTAGCATATAACAATGCAAAAATGTGATTTTTTTGCTTATTGCTGTGCTTCTTCTTTTTCAGAACTTTATCCACATTCCTCTTTCCCCTTTTTCTCTTAATTCATCACTTTACTTCATCCCAGTTGTCTGTCTTGCTCATTCATATGTTCCAGCGTTTTCTCCTCATTTTCCCATTAGTTTGGGAATTACTGGGTAATGGAGGTTGCACCATGTCATGGTTCAGACTGTTGTGTTTGAACTCTACTTATTAAGTTGAACCATATTCTAAAACCACAAAATGATCTTGACATCTATAAGGAAAAAAATATTTTTTCTTCTTCAATATTTCTACTCATTAAAAAGGTTGTTCTCTGAAGAAAACATGAAATTGCCCCATAACCTCTTGATATCTATTGTATAATGAGCTTTCTTGGCTTGTATTTGGTAAACTGTGTTACAAAAATAACTTCTATCAAATTTTTGGGCATGCTATATATGTTTTCCCTAATCCAGCCAAAAGGAATAAATCTATAGGAAAACCAAATAGAATCCAAGAATATTTTTTCACATTATCTGAAACCATAAATTTCTTAATAAATACAAACCTGCCAAGTATAAATCACAGTAAGGGCCTATTTATTTCGGAATATTTGTTGTCTCTGGATTTACCCTCAGCTTATTGATGTATTTGTGAGGTAAAATATGGGATATTCATAGGTGTGGGTTACTTCATTGAACTGTTTATTATTGCATTTGTTTCAAAAACATTTAATACCTTTTATTCATTATAAAAGGACAATCCCAAAATAAATTACCAGAATAAATGAAAAAAAAATAAAGCTTTTATTATTATTTTATTTATTTATGTATTTTAATTGGTATTGAATTTATTGGGCTGACATTGGTTAATAAAATCATATAGGCTTCAGGTATACAATTCTATAACGCGTCATCTGTATATTGTATCCTGTGTTCACCTCCCAGAATCAAGTCTCCTTCTGTCACAATTTACCCCCCTTTACTCTCTTCTCCCTCCCCCGACCCACCTTTCCCTCTTGTAATCGCCATGTTGTTTTGTGTGTCTATGAGTTTTTGTTTGTTTTTTTTTTGCTTAATCCCTTCACTTAATCATCCAGCTCCCCTTTCACACCCCTACCCCTACAAAACCACCACCCCTCTAACAGCTGCCAGTCTGCTCTTTGTATCTATGAGTCTGTTTCTATTTTGTTTGTTTATTTTGTTCATTAGATTCCACACATGAGGGAGGTCACATGGTATATGTCTTTCTCTGGCTGGCTTATCCCCTTAGCATAATACTCTCTAGGTCCATTTATCCTTTCTCAAAAGGTACAATTTCCATGTTTTTTTAATAGTGGAATAGTATTCCATTGTAGAAATGTACCACAGCTTTTTTATCTACTCATCTACTTGGGCTGCTTCCAAATCTTGATTATTATAAATAATGCTGCAAAGAACATAGGGCGACATATATTTTTTCAAATTAGTGTTTGGAGTTTCTTTGAATATATTTGCAGAAGTGAGATCACTGGGTCAGAAGGCAGTTCTATTTTTTACTTTTTTGAGGAAACTTCATACTGCATTCCACACTGGCCTCACCAATCTGCATTCCCACCAACGATGCGAAAGTGTTCCCCATTCTCCACATCTTTGCTAAACTTGGTTATTGATTTATTGATGACAGCCATTCTGACAGGTGTGAGGTAATATCTCATTGTGGTTTTAATTTGAATCTCTCTGATGATTAGTAAAATTGAACACTTTTTCATATGTCTATTGGCCATCTGTATGTCCTCTTTGGAGAAGTGTATATTCAGGTTCTTTGCCTATTTTATAAATGAATTGTTTGTTTTCTTGGTGTTGAATCTTATAAGTTATTTATAAATTTTGGATATTAACCCTTACCAGATATATCATTGGTGAGTGTGTTCTCCCATTCAGTGGCCTGTCTTTTCATTTTATTGATGTTCTTCTTTGCTGTGCAATATCTTTTCAGTTTGATATAGTTCCATTTGCTTATTTATTTTTTTCTTTTCCTTGTCCAGGCTGATATATAAGAAAAAAATATTGCTCTGAGAAACATCCAAGGTTATATATATTGCCTATGTTTTCTTCTAGGATTTTTATGGTTTTGAATCTTACATTTAAATCTTTAATACATTTTGAGTTTGTTCTTGTGTATGGTGTAAGGAGGTGGTCTAGTTCGATTTTTTTTTTTTGCATATATTTGTCCAATTTTCCCAACACCATTTACTGAATAGATTTTCTTGACCCCATTGTAAGTTCTTGCCTCCTTTGTCAAATACTAATTGACCATAAAGGCATAGAGTTATTTCTGGGCTCCCTATTATTTTCAACTGATCTATATGCTTGTTTTTATATTAGTACCAAGCTGTTCTGATTACTATGGACTTGTGTATATAGTTATATCAGATAGCATGATACCTCTAACTTTGTTCTTTTTCAAGATTGTTGATGCTATTCAGGGTCTTATAGTTCTATATACATTTTTGGAATATTTTTCTAGTTTTGTGAAATAGGCCGTTGGTATCTTGGTAGGAATTATGTTGGATCTGTAGATTCCTTTGGATAGTGTGGATATTTTAATAATGTTAAATCTTCCTGTTCATGAACACGTTATATGCTTCCACTTGTTTGTATCTTCTTCCATTGCTTTCTTTGGTGTCTTCTAATTTTCCAAGTACCAAGAAAACAATGGTATTGTTTTTTTAGTTTCACTCTCTGATAGTTGATATATAAAAATATCAATGATTTCTAAATAAAAATTTTGTATCCTGCTTCTTTACTGCATTCATTGATCAATTCTAGTAGTATTTTGGTTGAATCTTTATCGTTGTCTATATGCAGTTTAATGTCATCTGCAAATAATGAGAGTTATATTTCTTCAATTTCATTTTGGAAACCTTTTATTTCTTCTTCTTGTCTGCTTGCTGTAGCAAGGACTTCCAGTACTATGTTGACAAAGAGTGGTGAAAGAAGACATCCTTGTCTTGTTCCTGATCTTAGGGGAACAATTTTAGTTTCTGCTGACTGAGTATGATTTTGGTTGTGAGTTTGTCATATATGTCCTTTATTATGTTACAGTATATTCCCTCTATTTTGACATTGCTGAGAATTTTTATCACAAATAGATACTGGATATTATCAAGTGCTTTTTCTTCATCTATTAATATGATTATGTGATTTTATTCCTCATTTTGTTTATTTTGCATATCATGTTCATTGATTTGCAGATATTGTACCAATCTTGCATCCCTGGAATAAATCCTGCTTGATCATGGTATATGATCTTTTCATGTATGTTGGAAGCAGTTTACTAAAATTTTTTGAGGATTTTAGCATCTATGCTCATCAAGGATATTTGCTTATAATTTTCTTTCTTTGTAGGGTCCTTGTCTGGCTTTAAAATTTAGATGACACTGGCCTTGTAAAATGAGATTGGGAGTCTCTCTCCTCTTAAATTTGTTGAAATAGTTTAAGGATAAGTATTAGTTCTTCTGTAAATGTTTGGTAAAATTAACCTATGAAGCCATGTGACCCAGGACTTTTATTTGTGGGGAGTTATTTGATTACTACTTCAATTTCACTAGGTATGATCAGTCTATTCTGATTTTATGATTCTTTCTGATTCAGTTTTGAAAGGTTGTATTTTCTAGGAATTTATTTACTTTTTACAGATTGTCTTATTTGTTGACACATAGTTGCTCATGATATTTTCTTACAAATTTTCTTTATATTTCCATGGAGTCAGTTGTTACTTCTCCTCTTTTATTTCTTGTTTTATTTATTTGGGTCCTCTTTCTGTTTTCTTGATAAGCCTGGTTAAATGTTCATCAATCTTGCTTATCTTTTCTAAGAACAAGCTCTTGGTTTCATTGATCTTTTGTATTTTTTTAGACACTATTTCATTTATTTCTACTGAGTATTATTTCTTTCCTTCTACTTTGGGCTTTGTTTGTTTTTCTTTTTCTAGTTTCTTTAAGTGTAAAGTTAGATTGTTTACTTGAGATTTTTGTTTATTGAGTACACCTGAGATGCTATGAATGTCCTTTCTTAGGACTGCTTTTGCTACGTACCACAGATTTTGGGTTGTTGTGTTTCCATTTTTATTTGTTTCAAGGTATCTTTTTATTTCTTCCTCAGCCTTGTTGTTGACCCATTCATTATTTAATAACATGTTATTTAGCTTCCATGTCTTTGTGTGTTTTTAAGTGTTCTTCTTGTGACTGATTTCTAGTTTCATAGCATTGCAGTCAGAGAAGATGCTTGGTATGATTTCAATGATCTTAAATTTACTAAGACTTGTTTTGTGTCATAACTTGTGGTTTACCTTAGAAAATGTTCCATGTGCCCTTGAAAAGATCTGATGTTTTGGGGAGAAATAATCTGAAGATATCAATTAAATCCATCTGAATCTGGTGTGTCATCTAAGGTCACCATTTCTTTGTGGATTTTTTGACTGGGATATCTATCCATTAAGTCAAAGGAATGTTAAAATCCCCTACTATGACTATATTACCATTGCTCTCTCTTTATGTCCATCAAGATTTGTTTTATGTGCTCCTTTGTTGGGTACATTTATGTTTACGAAGATTACATCCTCTTGTTGAATTGTTCCCTTGATTATTATGTCATTATATAGTATCCTTCTTTGTCTTTTTCTACAGCCTTTGTTTTAAAGTCTATGTTGTCAGGTGTAAATATTGCTTTCTCAGGCTTTGTGTTCTTTTTTTAAATTTTGATTTGCATGAAATATCTTTTTCCATTCCTTTACTTTTAGTCTGTGTGTATTCTTTTGTTCTGAGGTAGATCTTTTATAGACAGCATATATATGAACCTTGTTTTCTTATCCTTTCAGCCACCCTCTGTCTTTTGATTGGATCATTTAAGCCATTTACATTTAAAGTGATTATTGATTGGTATGTATTAAGTTTCTGTTAATTTTTAAAGGCCATTTGAAGATACATTATACTTTATTCCTCTCTATAGAAATGAACAGACTTCTAAAAAGGCTAATTAGCCCATTTAAGGATTTACGTCATTGGATGGAGGTATAAACTATTCATTCTGTTGCATTTCAGCCAAGCAGCCATAAACTGGATGGGCTTCCTCTTTGCAAGACATGAATTCCCAGCAGAGAGTATGACTCTATGGCAGAGTCTCAATGGAAAGAAATGGTAAAACTAGAGCTATAATGGTTCTATTACAGCATTCTCTAGCTCCTTTTAGAAACTATTTTGTTTTAGATTTCTAACCACAATAAACAGATTTACTGCAGCCAGGGTATAGGGGTTGCTGTAGCAAGGCAGTTCTCGGGGCGGGGGGTGACTGTGTAAATTCCCTTCTGTAAAGAACATGGAGAAAGCCTGGGTGAGAATGTTTTCTTTAGTGTATTGCCAGCCCCTAGTTTGAAAGAAAAGAGAAAACCAGCATCATTTGTCATCTAGTTTCTTTGATGCAAAGCCATTTTTTTTTAACTTGCAACATGACCCAAGCAGAGGTTCTGAGACAAAGAATCAAAGAGCTTAGTTTAGGCCTCAGCTCTGCCATTATAAGTTTTGTTGCTTTAGATAAAGTCCCTTTACCTCTCTGTGTTTCCGTTTTCTCATGTATAAGCCTGTAATCAGAACATGGCCCTGTCTTTGTCTGGGGATTAATATGTAAACCAAATCAATATTTGTATAAAAGAGTTTTGAGAAGATACAGGAGACTAAAAAAAATTCACTTATCACATTTAGGATAACTTTATGTTCACATATATTTTGTCTTTCACCAAATGCCTTGAGCAGCTGCATATATAAGAAATGATTTTGACTACAAGTATTAATATCCAAATAGCAGCTATCTAAATCAGAAGGGCATTTCTTGTGCACTTAAAATGAAGTCTGGAAGCAGGAAACAACTCAGTGGTTTAGTAAAGGTCATGGCTTTCTCTGCATTCTGAATTATTTGTAGGGTATGTGGTTTGTCATCCATATGCATGTCATCGCCTCCTCTTTTTCAGAAACAAAATGACTGTCTAAGATCCAAAAATCATCATGTACATATATAAGGCTGGTAAGAAGAATAACTGGAAACTCCTTGTTTTTCCAGAAACCCCCTTATTAAACTTCCTTTCACACATCAATGTCAAGGACTAAGCTATGTAGCCTCCTCTGCAGTGAAAGGGACCTAAGCTTACAGCCTGTAAGAGTGGGAGGCTGCAAGGGATAAGGGGCTGAGGGATGGCTTTAGGGTAAGCAACCAATAATACCTGCTAAATCCTAACCACAGAAAAGTCAATACATCTTCTGGAGAACATAACCCCACATCCTACAGTTGCTGCCGTTCCTTCACATTCTTACTTGATTCTATTTTTTGTTTAAGTAATCATAGCAAGGTAACCTCAGTGGTCCAGGTCTCCTCTTATTTCACTTGGAACACAAAGATTATAAGTTGTTTTATAGTTGTATCCCCTGGTCTTAGTCATTTTTCCTAAAAATATAAACATTCTGTGATAATCAAAATATCAGTTTCATGTTAATTAAGTAATTCTTTTCAACAAAATCTTTGATCCTATTTTTAAAGCCAGGTCACTAACCTGATGTCTAACCTTTGGAATTATTTTATTGTTACACCTTCACTCGCCTGCATTTGCTAAACTAGTCAGAGTGCAAACTGTTACATTATAAAATTACCTCTTGTATTCCTTCATCTGTAAATATAAACATAAAGGTGACTTTCTACTCATTCTTCTCTGAAGATACATGGTCTGAATCAAGGTGAATTTCTATATCTGCTCTCAAGGCAAAGCAGGCAGTAATAATTTTCCCCTTATCCCTCACCCCTTTTAAATAAAATCCTTCCTACATTTGGCATTCTATTGCACATGATGTGCTTACTAAACCACTGCATTTTTACATTATCAACAAAACTTGGAATAAAAGAAAACTCAGATCTGATCAGTCATTGAAACCAAGCGGGCTGCTTCCTCTCCTCATCTTACCTTTCAGAATCTAACAAAAAGCAGAAGGACTCTATCCATATGTGGGTGGCTGTCAACTTGTTCACCACCTCTCAGAAGGAATTCTAAAAGTAGAGCTGAGGAAGCTGGTATGGTAACCACAAAGAATAATAATTAGATTCTGCTACCCCATAGAAGGTTCCAGTGGACTTGATTAACCTTGAGAGGCTCTAGGACATGTTTCTAGAATAATAAAACAAAAACATATTGGCCAGGCTAAACCTTGCATACTGAATCCAAGAAGCTTGTTTTCTCCTAGACCAGGTAGGCAACATTTGGAGGGAGAAATCAGGAAAGCTGTTTTCCATTTTCTTACACAAACAATATATTTCTTTTTCCTTAGAGGTGCTGGACTCAAATCCTCAGTGATAGTGAGAAGCAGTCTCTACATGTGTCATGAGGAAACCCCCACTGGTTTTATTTTAAAAAGAACATCACTGGGCCTGGGTTCTGTGTGTACGCAGAAACCCCTCTGCCCTCCTCCTGGCCTTGTTCCCCTGCCTCAGCAAAGGCAGCGAGAGCAAGTCTATCTCCCTGACTCCTTCATCCCCTGTCTCTTTCTCATTGTGGGAAATCAGTAAGTCATAATTTAATAAAATGCCAATTTACAAACTTAAAAATGTAATCTTTATGTAACATAAAAATATTTGCTTGGATAAACAGATGAATAAGAGCATCCAGTTGACCACGCAATGGGAAATGCTGGGTGGAGCTAAAGAGGGCAAGCGAAAAGGCCTCGAATTTAAAATGAAGCTCGTCTGGAAGGAAAAATGTAGCTTCTAAACCTATAAGGAAGCAGAATGCCAAAGAAAGGTGACCTACCTTAAAGGCACAGATAGCCTGACAGGAAAAGGTGAAGGAAGATGACAGGTGCATTCAATGACATTAGAGCTGAGTTTCCTGAGGCAGAGAAAGTCTGTGTCTAAAATAAATGTGATGCTTGATAGGTTTTACATTCCTAGGAAACCTCTGGGAAAACGTTTCCAGTAGTTTGCTTTCCAAACCTTTTTCTTGGTAAAAGTAAAGAGAGGGAATGTGTCACCTAAAACCCAAGCAACTGGCTTCCCTTGGCAGCAAAGTCAATCTCTATTCATAGAATGGGCATGTTCCTGAGCCTTAGCAATTTGTTTCTTTTATTCTCAGAACGCATATCAGCCCAGTGAGTCGCAGTTCATGTGCTTGACATATTGCAATGTTATATTGCAAAATAAAACATTCTTTTTCTCCAAGTACTCTGAGTTTTCAGATGGGAGTTCTCCCATTGCAAGCATATTGGTCAAATCTAGCTACTGCGCCTGCAGACCCGAGTCTCCATTTATGCACTACACATTTACAGTGAAACATGTAGTCCCCTCACAGAGGTAGCAAGCCCCTTCCTGAGGAATTCACAGAGCAGAAATAAGAGTGCTAGTAGACAGTTCTGAATATTTACTGTCAGTATGTACATTTTCTATGGTTATCTACGGGAAATTCCAGATAAGCTATCACCAGTTTTACTTATAAAACTTCGGCTTATTAAAAATAATACTACTCATATCATCTGTACCTGACAAAAAGGAAAACTATTTCAAATGGAAACATTCTTATTAAGTATATGATGAAATGTTATTGCAAACTTACATTACAAATTTTCCAATGAAATAACGGAAAAATAAACATAATAAGAATCCAAAATATTTATCTAATTTCACATACAATCATTTCTTTCATTTTTACATATGAAATTTAAAAATCATTGTCTATCCTATACATTTTGGAAGATTTCTCTCAATTGCATCAAGTTAATTCCTATGCATTGTTTCAGGTGAGACATTATTTTTCCTACGCTTCTTTGTATTTTTAAATTCTGTTCAGATTAATTGTTAAAGTATTGTGACATCTAGATTATCTAAAATATTAAGATACAATTACAATTTTTATTCTTATAAGCAGAAAGACTTTTCTCCTACTTGAGCTTCAGTTTCTTCAAAGGTGCATGGGATATTTTTAATAGAGGATACTTAAGATAATTTCCTGTTCCAAAGAATCAATGACTAATTTACATCACAATGGAAAAATATATGAGTTTTCTGTGAAATTTTCTTGTTCTTGACTCTGAGAAGCACTGTTAATTACTATGATGGCTAGTCTCCATAGATGGTCCCTCCCATGAACTATACCTTCTTATAAACTCTTAATTAGTGAAATATGGTAAGAATCATAATATGTGATTCCCAGTGCTAGAGGGCAAAAAACAAAGGCTTCTATCTGTGTGTACTAAAATACTTTCTCTGGAGAAGCCAGCAACCATGTAAGTAATTCAACTACAATGAGGCTGCCATGCTGTGAGGAGGCCCAAGCTTGTCATGTTGAGAAGTCACACAGAAAGCAAAAGACTTCAAGCCTGTTCCTGTATCATCTGAGGACCAACCTTGCAAGTAAAGGCTACATCTTGGATATCCATCTTAATTGGGCCTTCCAGATAACACTTGCTGCTGCAGCAATCTTCCTGCAACTATATGAGAGATCTGAACCCAATTAACCGACTGTGAGAAATATTAAATTGTAGTAAGCAACTAAGATTTAGGGGCGGTTTGTTAGATAAAAAATGTTATCCAACTACACTTTGATCTATTTTCTCCATTAAAGTCTTCATCTATCATATTGATACAGTTTTACTCACATATGTTTATCTTCTTCCTTAAAAATAAACTAAAAAAATGTTTATTTTTATTCCACTAAGGATGGGCTCACATTTTGAAAGAGGCATAAAAATGTGGCTTGTTGGGTAGTAAATACCTTTTACCAAAATAGCAAAAAGGTTGGCTTCTAATCTTCATTTTATATAGTAGTTGACTTTTTTATGACCTGAAGCAAGTTATTGCATTCTTCTCCCAAATCTCACTGTACATAGTTCATGTAATTATCACAAAATGTATTGTATTGAAATATTTAATAATGCCAAGAAATAGCAACATAAATAAGAATGGAAAAACTATAGATTCCACCATAAAAGATAGTTTTCCATAACAGATAATTTTTAGTTCTCTGTTCCACCCCAGATCTCTTTTTAAGATCTATCTTAACTATGAGCCATGAGGCTCTTATTTATATCAGCCATCTCTTCATTTAAAAAATGATAAGAAAAAATGACCTTATGTTGATTTTAAATGTTAATGTCACATTTTAATTACACAGATAAGAAGTTGTATCTGATTCTATGCTTAATATTAAAAATTCTTATCTAAGTAATAGTGATAAGAAAAAAGAGCATATTTTTCCAGTTATTGTATTGTACACATTTAATTAAGACCAACTTTTCTAGGTCCTGCCCTCTCTTGCTTACTCCATACTCCTATGGAAACATAGGAAAAGTCTAAAGTCTGTGAAGGGGGGGTCACATTGATGTTTAGAGAGAATGGATAATTCCAATATTTGTAAACAAATGAGCAAACATAGTACCAAGAAGAGGGATAGAGCTGGTTGCTGAAGCTAAAGAAAATGCCTAAAATATGCCCTGGGGCTTTGGTGCTTACATTTTGACTTCCCTTAGTTGGTCATTGATTTTTTGAGAAAATAATAAAAGCATCTAGAACCCAAAATATAAGCTATTTTGTTATGATGATGCAAGTATGAGTTTGAATTTTGAGGGGCATTATTAATGGATGGGTTGAAGTGCTGCTGATGGCTGATAAAATCCAGAAGCATGACTTCTGCCTCCTGGAAAGAGAAAGGCTGAAGCTTCCTTGAGGCATAGCCCATCTTAGCAGCACAGGATCTCTGATAATGCTGACTGCTGCTGACCACTCCTAAAAACAATGTTTTCTTGACTCAAGCTGGAGTAGCACAGTACTACCTACTGCAGAGACCAGTCTTTCCCTTTTCTTCCTATTAGAATGTCCAGGCTGCTATGGGGAAGATTGTAGTGGCACACTTTTTGCTTCCTGCTCTGGAGTAATGAATGGATGGACGTGGCAATGCATGCTCGTGTGTGTCCAATCTGAAAGAGCATGGCCCTTGTCACCAGTCACCACCAAAAATAAAATAACCTAAAATGCTTTTTACTAGACATCTGGATGACTTCCCTGTCATCTTCTGAATATAAAAACTCAAGGAATTAGCCTCTCCAAGTAGGATTCATCCCTGTATGGAGTTCCCACATGATGTTCACTATGTTCAGCATAGTGGAAAATATCAGCTTCTCTCCACATTGTCCCATCCTTAAGGGGAAATGCTCACCACCATCACGCCTTTAAGAATAAGTTACAGAATGTAGGTAGACAGCTACATTATAAGTAAAAGGAGAAATATACGTGGAAGAAAAAATTACCAAATTCACATAAATATTGAATTGTTTTATTTTGACGTGGGAAAAAAAATAGCCTTTAAAAATCAAAACTAACATATGTTGCAAAACATAAAATGTCATGGAACAGTTTTTCTCATGATTTTTGTGGAAAGAAAGAGGGAAGAAATTGTCTGAAATATATGGCTGGTGATACATATATTTAAGTCTATTTGCTAGCATTTCTATTTTTACCTTCTCAAAGTAGGTTAAAGCTGTATATTTTCTCACACTTAAATAGCTGTTAAAGAAGTCTGTTCTCGAACACCAAAAATAAAAATTTTAGGGTATATAACAAAAGTGTTCTTGCCAGTTTCTCTCTGAATATTAATATACTAAGCTTATTACTGGATTGCATAATTAAAGCAACATATTTTAATAACAACTCAAAGCATAAAAGTTATATTCATATACCTGAAGGTATAAATTTATGCTTCTTCAACATGGAAGCACATTTCTATACTGACAGCTGGACAGTGAAAATAACAAAAAACTTTCTGCTCATCCAGCATCAATTGTTTGCAAAAGTACTTGAAATAAACATAAAAGAAACAGATCTTTATAATATTTTACAAGTAAGATACTTCATAATATTTGAGTGGAATGGCTGTAGTTTTACTTTACAAAAATAAAAAAAATCAAACACACAGAGGCTTAAAAGATTTGAGAAGTATCAGATCTTTATAGGCTCTCAGAGTCTTTACTACACTAATGCAAACTGGGACTTTCCAAAAGAAGCATGTAATATACAGAGTTTGCCAAATATATTTTACTGCAAAACCCTTGTGCACACATAAATACCTGTATTTGTATGTGTAGTCAACATTTGTTAACCCATAAAAGAAGTATTTTTCTGGCTTCACAGCTTATAGGAAAATGTTGATACAGAATATGATTTATAGAACCACATATTTCATACACACACACATGCATACACAATTCTCAATATCAAAAGGCTACCTATATAAAAATAATAGCTCTTAAATTATAGAATTAATAAGAATCATTGGAATATTTGTCTTTAAAATCATGGTTTTGGAGTCCCCTATAAATAGAAATTCAAATTCAGTAAGTTTCGTGAGGTCAGAAATTTATATTTTTAGTAAGCACTCCAGGTAATTCCAAAACAGAATCACATGTGTCTTACTTAGAGAAACACTGATCTAATATTATATTTCTAATAGAATTTTTTTGTATATATTGGTATTCATTCCATAGCCCCGTATTATCAAGTGAATAAAAATGAAAATGTACTATTAAATTTAGAAAAAGGAACTATTCTCCTCATTTATTGTCCCGCTTCTCTCCATGGCCATTGAGGGACAGTCGTGACCTTATATGTCTTTATGTTTTATTGGTCCCTGAGCCTGATTAAATATCTAATGCATTTAGTTTTGGCCTTTTAACACAGCCTAGGATGCCTCTGCTCAATACCAGCAGCGCCAGACAGCCATCATAAGGTCTGAAGTTGGCCCTCTTCTTGTAAGTCCTCATCTTTGGAATTGGGTGGTGAAGAAGAGAAGAGGGAGAAAAAAGTAAAATGTGAACCTTTTTTTGCTTTTTAACTTCTGATAATCCCTCAATTTGTTCCCCTTCTTTTTTTTCTCACTCACTGAGTGTCAGAGATACCCAATAAGCATTTAAGAAGTTTCCATTGTGGTTGTAGAATTCAAATACCCATGGTGTGCTCACCTACACAAGAGGAGAAGATTTTATCAACCACAGAAGCAACAGAGGAAAGCTGGCCTTCATCATGTGGGGAGTGGTTCATTTTTCTGGACTGAAGAAAAAAATCTAAATAAATCTATCACATATTTTAAAGCCACAAATATCATCAAAGATATGTGCACCTTGGATGGAGGAACTAGGTTTTCCCAGAAATTGTGGAGGAACATCAGGAGGTTGAACTATTATCAGATGTTTAAACTAAACAATGGCCTCTTCAGAGATCAGTTGGTGCACTGGAAATTTCAAAAGGCAAACTGGAGGGTAGAGGGGCATATTCTTAAAAGAAGGGCTGAGATCTTAAACAGCAGGTTAGGGGTACATAGAAGATAAAAGAGTAGTATCTAAATGAATTTGATACTATTAAATATCCAGAGATATTTGATAGAAGAAGCTAGTGAATAGACCATTCATGCGTTTTCAGTGAATTTTGAAGAGACATGAGGTTTTGTTCTGTTTTGCTGTTTTAGAAACTTATAATGGCCCAAGCTGTGAAGAATATTTTAAACATGCTCTTTTGGATCCAGGGGAAAATAACTAAGGATACTCCTAGAATAAACCTTTCTGATTGTGTTTGATTTAATGAAGAAGAAATGAAAAAGGAGATTTGGTGACTTCAGCTTTTCTAGGAAAAGAGAATTAGGAGGGATTATATTTTTGATTCATTTTGTTTAGGCTTCACTATTAACATTTTTATGATTATTTGTAGGGGAACAATTAATAGAAGAAATCCACTTGGAAAGCTCTATTCTATGGATCTTTAAATTATTTGCAGCAACAAGGAATTGATTTAATAATGGGAGGGGATTTACAGTATTGCCTATATACTATGGTGTGTAGATAGAAATAATTTTGATATGCTTATTATATAACTTTCTCTTACAAATTAAATTGGATAATATATTGGGTTGGCCAAAAAGTTTGTTTGGTTTTTTTCCATAAGATGGATCTAGTAGCGCATAGTTGTCTTTAACGTCATTCGAAACAATGTTAGATTGTGTTGTAACACGTGTCCTATCAGTGTGTGTTTAAAAAAATAAACTTATCAAAATTGGTGAATTTTGTGTAGTCATTTTAATGGTGAAGATGGAAGATTTTGCTCAACATTTTCAGCATATTATGCTTTATTATTTCAAGAAAGGTAAAGACGCAACGGAAATGCAAAAAAAAATAAATAAAAAGATTTGTGCGGTGTATGGTGAGGGTGCTGTGACTGACTGAATGTGTCAAAAGTGCTTTGTGAAATTTTGTGCTGGAGATTTCTCACTGGATGATGCTCCATGTTCAGGGAGATCAGATGAAGCTGATAGCGACCAAATCTAGACACTAATTGAGAACAATCAATATTCTACCATGCAGGAGATAGCCGACACACTCAAAATATCCAAATCAATAAAGTAATTGGTGAGAATGAAAAATGTGTCTTTTATACTATGGAAAAAATCATATGGCCAACCATATAGTTGACCATAATTTGAAATGGGAAAGGGTATGGCAAGATTATAAAGCCAGTGGTAACTCGTTTTGGCCTATCAAGAGTGTGGCCTTAATGTAAACTTATTTAATATCATGCCTTTCCCTGTTCTAGTAGCCTTAGGTGACCTTAACTTGATAAAATGTCCATATTGCTGGACCCAAAGCCATGCACAGAAGATACAAGCTGGATATACATGATGTGTGTGTGTGTGTGTGTGTGTATAATCTCATAGTTCACATATATATATATATATATATGTAGTTTATATATATAAACTACTGTCTGCTTATTCCTCTGCCATCCATGTCTGTTTGTGTACCTGTCTATCTGTGGATCTGTCTGTCTATGTACCTGTCTGTCTGTGGATCCATGTCTGTTTGTGTACCAGTCTATTTCCAGTTCCTAGAGCATTGCCTGCCATATAAGAAGATTTCAATAAATATGTGTTTATTGAACACAGGCTTGCTAGCAATCAATGTTTTTCAAGCTTATATAATAATGAATATATCCCTATAGCCTAGTAATGTGTAAAAGTCTGGTATGCAGAACACTTTGTCGTGAATTATACAATTCAACCCTGAAATTTCTTTCTGTGCAATTCTATGCAAGCAACAAGAATAATTATTTGAGAATTTAAAGCTCTTGGAGCCCTGCAGTGAGTTTGTTTTGCAATATCATTTTCACTTAAAAACGATTTTGGTTTTCCCTTTCCAAATTTTTCAACACCATGTGCTAGTGAATTACCAAAAAAAAATAATGTTGCATTATTCAAAGACACATTATGTTACTGTTGACCAAATTTGCCCTTTCTATGTTATTTTTCACTGACTTTAGCTTGATTTATTGTAGCTCAACATAATACTTACCAATTCTGTGATCCAGTTTGTACAATTTTCATAGTGGTTTGAAATAAAGTCATGTTTCCAAGGAGTCTAATCAGTGACTAAAATATAACTGGCTAAACTACTACCGTCATCCTTAGCCCAGGGATGTTTGCCCCGTCTGCGGAGAATAAACCATGAGAATGGACGAATTCCTCAGTGGTCAACTTTATTTGAAAAATGCTAACATCATGCTTCTCTCCATTTGCATCATTAAAAAAAGAAAGACTATAACTTGTTTCATTTAAAAAGGAAAGGACATAACTATATGTGAACATGGTTTAATATCTGCAGCCTGCAGACTTGAAAAGTATTCTGAGAAGCTCTCTGAAGTAGAAAGAGAATGCAGACTATAAATGCATATCACCTTCACACCATCATAAAGTCAAAAATTTATTAAGTTGAACCATAGTAAATTGGGGACCATCTCTGTATACATATGGTCTCTGTCAAGGCTACTCTAACAGAATACCATAAACTGGATGATTTAAACAACAGACATTTATTTCTCACAGTTCTGGAGGTCTGAAGTCTTAGGTATGCATGGAAGTCTTGAGCCTTGGGTCCTTAAACTTCTCACTCACTTTTGCAAACTCTAGGTATAGACACTATGAAAAAAAGAGAGGGAAATGTGGGAGGGGGAATTTGGCTGGGTTTACAAATAATTATCAATTGCAAGATATTCACCAAGAAAAAAAAAGAACAACAAGGGAGGCCTAAAGAGTGTTTTCATAAAACTCACTCTAACATGAAAAATTGGGGCAAGGGGGAGTTTAAACATTTATATAAAGTTCAGAGTGATTGGGTATGACAGCTGTCCTCAGAATTTGATTCTTCAGACTCCTCAATGAATTTTTGATTTGTCAGCTCTAACTTCTTTTTTCTAGGCAGAATCTGGTCAAAAGGTTAGGGAGGAGGGGAAGGGGAATTATAGAATCTGAAAAGAAAATGACATCTTGACTTTGTGGTCTGTCTTCATATAATCAGACCTGGTACACTGTAAGAATAATGGGGAAAAATACAACCTGCCATTCATTAGAATATAATAAAAAGCCTTTGATCAATTAACAACCTTAGATGTTACAATTCTGGTGTTTATTGTCTATAATATACTTTAATATATTTCAAGTTTAATAATGTAATATATTTGTATATGTTTACTTGCATCTAGTCTCTGGAATAGGTGTTAACATCTAAAGTACTATAATCAGGATTCTACATGCCAAATGAGGTTAAGTTAGCATTTGGAAAAATTGTAATCATGTATCTATATTTTATAAACAACTCTGGACAAATCTTAAATATTCATATTTAAATTTGTACTAGAAGACATTAATTATCGTAAGCAATTCTAGATAATTTTTAATGATTGAAAAAAGTGTTGTTAAAGATTAATGAATAGAAAATGTATAAAGGTGAACCTGTATCTTCATAAACAGGGCATAACAAATTGATGAACCAAGAAGCCTAACCTCTTCAAAGTCATTTTCTAAATGAATATTCTGCTGAGACACTTTAGCAAATCCTGCAGTCAGTATTTATTGCATTACTGTTTTGTAGTGACTTCTTCATATAAAATATAATAATATATAGTGTTATATATATACACACACACAGTGTATGTATATATAATATAATTCATATATATGTGTATTAGAATAATAAGAGGTATGTCTATGGCAGGATTCAGTCTGAGAAAATTTGAAAACTTCCAGGTAATACAATTTGGGGGAAGGAACCAGAAGGTTGAGACAGCTATATCTGCCGGGGCTGGCTATTGCTGTTAATCAAAATAACTTGAACAGCCAAACTGAATTAACTTGTCTTGCAATAATGTGAAAGGAAAATTATTTTTGTCATTCATTTCTAACTCATTCATCCTTACCCATGAATTTCCACCAGATTACTACACAAGATATACAATTAAAAAGCACATGATGTTGACTTTACATATTTATGCAAAAGTAGAATTTACTAAATAACCATCATATTGATGCATGTCACTTACTAACAAATGATTGATAAATTTTAATGCATATTTTTGTTATTTTTTCATTCTGGCCTTTAGTGTGTAAGATTATTTATTAATTAAAAATTTAAAAAAAAGAGTGAGCTCTAGAGCCAAATTGCCTTGTTACATACTCTGGCTCTACTGCTTATCAAATGTTTTAAAATCTCCCAGGGCTTCAGTTTCTTTATCTGTAAACCATTGAAAATAAACTTGCCCATTTCATAAGGTCGTTGGAAGAATTAAATAAAATAATCCATGTGAAGAACGTAGTACAGAGACTGGCATATCAAACATGCTTGATACATATTAATTATAGGGATCAGGTGAACCATTATTTGAAATTAATAAGGTGAAAATAAAAGGAAGAAGAAAAACTAAAATTAAAATATAATTTTTAACCAACTTATTAATCTTTGTCTAATGAACAATATATAAACAACCATTTTAGGTAATTTTCCAATTTCATTAGATAAGATGCTATTTCCCTCAGATTTCATATTTTCTCTCTATTTTTCTCCAAGATGATGGCTGAATACATGGAGAAGAGAAGAAGTTTCTGAAAAACGTGATAGAAAAAGAAGACTGGATCTAGAAACCCATAGAATGTTTTCTGATCATTCAGGCTCTGTTGCCAAGCTTGAATTTCCCTTTCTTTTCTGAAATATATATGTACATGTCAAACTTCATTCTTGACATCTACACTGGTATGTCTCAAAAATATCACCAAGCAACACAGACCAAAGAGAATCATTAATTGTTTTCCTACACCCACTCAAACCCACTCCTCACCAAATCTTTGTTATCTACTTCATCCACCATCCACTTCATTGTCCCTACCCCAAAGAAAAATTTGTCATATCTTCCTTTTTCTGTCACATTCCATTTTGGCAAGTCTAGTTGTTTCTTGTCTAATATACTCCTGATACATTCTTTTATCTTTAGTTCCTTTATTACTGCTCTATTCCAAACCATCATCATCTCTCAATGGCATCTACTATAATAGCTTTATCACCATTTTCCATGCTTTCAATTTAGCAACTCATAACATGTTTTCAACACAGCAGTCTGAGTGATCTCTTAAAACTGAAGTCATGTCACTACAATGCTTGAAACTGTTCCATGGTTTCCCATTACATTTAGATTATACTCACATTAGGTAATATAGCTTTTAAAGTAGTAGGCCCATAGCTACTTCCCCAACTCAGGTGGTATCACTCTTCTGTGGTATAAACTCAATGATCTTCTCTTGATGTCTTCAGTAGTTTAAGGTTATTTCCATCCTAGACTTCCGAATTTGCTCTCACATTACTTGGAGTTCACATACCCTTGACATTCACATATCTGTCTTTTTCTTATCCTGCAGATGCTCAATGATTTACCTTAAATGTTACCTCCTCAGAGAACTTTCCTCAATATCAAATATCTCATCTAAAAAACCTCATCTAGACACACTCTATCAACTTACAATTGAAATTTTATCATTCATTTATTCAACCCATTATTTTCTCTTTCTATACACTGCACTGTAATTTAAGCTACTTGAAAAAAGAGAATACAACAGTGTCTGAAACAGTAGATTGAATGACTTAAACACAGGATTGAAATCATCAAAAGATAAATTGACTGAATCAATGCTATCAATGCTGAAAGTAATATGCTCCCAGAACTGATGATCAATCACTGTTTAATCTGGTCCCCGCTGGCTATTTGTGCTAGTGCTCACTGCTAGGTTGGGTCTTTACCTGTGATGGCTTTAGTTTCAAATCTAGAACTCTGTGCAATGTTATTAAATCAGCCCTTGAGTTCCTGAAGCTTGAATCACACCTTACTGCCCAAATATATGTATAGCCAATAAACTGACTCCCTTGAATTCATACCATGAATGCTCCTGTAACATCATCCCATGCTGTGTTAGAAATGGACATATTTGGAGCTTCTTCCAAGAGATTTAATAAGCTAGAAAAAGTGTACCACTAATTTTTGTGTTCTGGAACACCCTCATATCTATCTGAGTATTTCTGAAAAGCACTCCCCTAATACTTCCCACTTAACAGACAGCCTCTAAGAAGGGGAGATGAAGAATGAGAATTTTGGTATCTTACCAATATAATCCTTAACTTCTCACCTCTTTCTTTTTTTAAAGAGTCTCAGATTCAGAAGAAAGGAATATATTCCAATCGTAGGTACATTTTTTGTGTGTGTGCTATAGAACACCCTCCATTCTAGATATGCCTGTTTGTATCCTTGTGGTATAATTTTACATGTTCCTCTACACCACACATTTCTGTTAGCAGCTGGTAGTTACATTGAGAGACTTTATTTGATTCTGTTTTTTATAGTTTTTATTTTATGGGTTTTTTTTTCTGTTTCTTTTCCCCTAATATATCAGGAGCCATATAATGTGACTTTACACAATTGACTCTTCCCATTAGAGGGCAGCATTTCTTGCTCTGTGTTATTTTTAAGCATCTATTACCATGTATGTTGTGAAATATTTTACATTTTGCCTTTCATTATCTAGATTTTCTTTTGTAATTCTCTTTCATGCAGGAAAAAAAAATATGTAATCAGACAAACTATTAACCAGAGAGTAGCCCATGCTTAATTTGAGAGACACACAAAAATTCAAGTGAAAGCAAGCTTACAGAATGATTTCAACTAGTGGAAATCTACTGAGAAAATAAAATATGATGACATGATGAAGATTAATTGGGGGGTACGTAGGGTAATCACAGAGCTCTAGGTGAGGGGGCAAAAACTGAGGTGAGACCTGAATTGAGGAGGCACTGGGCAAGCAAAGAGCACCAGTAAACGATATTAGGCAGAAAAAGAGCCATTGTGAAGAGCCTAAAGAAGAATGAGTTTGGTTTCTTTGAAAACCTGTGAAAACCTCAGTGTGGCTACAGCATCTTAGTGATGGCTAAAATTCTACAAATAAGATCACATAAACAGGTAATACTCACATCATTCAGATCTTTCAGTGGAGGCCATGATAAGAAATCTGAAATTCTTTAAACCATCATGAAAAGTAATTGCGAAGTTTGAGGATGGTGGTCACATGATCTTATTTAGGTTGTTGAAAGACTAACTTAAAATGGTGAAATGTACAGAAAGGATCTGGGAGTGTTGAAGGGTGAGAGTAGAATTAGAATGACCAAAGGAGATGACAGTTGCAGTATTGCAAGGAAGAGATGGTGGCCTAATTTAGGTGGTAGCAGTTGATATAGAAAAACAAAGACAGGATCAACAAGTATTTTGGAAGTACAACTGATAGAGGTTCACGAGAGACTGGATGGGGCCAATGCTGAGGAAAAGGGAAGAATCAGGGTAAAAGTCTTTGCATAAGCAGGTGATGTATGTTTATGTTATTAACTGTGATCAAGAAAACTTGAGGACAAGTAGTTTCATAGTTTCCCAGTTTGACCTTGGATTTCTATTGACTTAAAACTGGAGTTTTCTAAATAAGCAGTTAGATATATGGTTTTGAAATGCTGGAAATCTAAATTCAAGACACTCAAGCTTGAGTCTATCAGCAGGAAAAATAAAAAAAGGAATACATAAAAAGACATAGAAAAAGAGTATACAAAGTCTGTCCAGAAAAAGCTCAGCCATTGTTAATGTAATGAGAACAGTTTGTATAACATCGATGTAACCTGGCAGTCAAGGAGAGTGGACTGGAATGTGCATGTGTGAACAATGACAATTTCACTGTACTAGTCAGTGGGAGCAGTAGTCACCATTGAGTGAGCATTTGTACTGTGTAGCTATCACTTCAAAATGATTGAGCCAGTAAAGCAACGAATCTACATCAAATTTTACATGAAGCTTGAACATTCCTCCACAAAAGCTATTCAGATGATTCAGAAGGCCACAGCTATGGGCAACTGGTGATTGGCAGCTTCATTACAACAATGCACCTACTCATGCATCACATCTTGTGCAGGGTTTTTTGGTGAAACATCAAATCACCCAGGTGATTTAGCCCCACTACAGCCCAGAGTTAGTGTTCTGCAACTTATGACTTTTCCAAAAACTAAAATCACCTTTGAAAGGGAAGAAATTTCAGGCCGTCAATGAGATTCAGGAAAATATGATGGGGCAGCTCATGGAAACTGGGAGAACTGTGTGAGGTCCCAAGGTGTCTACTTTGAAGGGGACTGAAGCGTCATTGTCCTATGTACAATGTTTCTTGTACCTTGTATCTTCTTCAGTAAATGTCTCTGTTTTTCATATTATATGGCTGGATACCTTCTGGGCAGACTTTGTAGGTACAAAATAGTAAGTGACACAGTCTCAAGAGTAGACTCTTCCAACATTTAGGATTCAGTTAGGAAAAAGAAAGAGCATAGCACCTGTGAAGGGCCCGTCAGTGAGACAGAAAATTTAGAGATTTTAATGTGAATGAAGCTAAGAGAGGAAGCTAAAGGCAGAGAATGATGAGAGATGAAAATGTAACTATTGGCTATGAAATGTGAAAGTTCCTCTGGGACTTTGACAAACAGGCACTTCACTGAAGGCATACACATAAGATGATATGATTTATAGTGAAGGAGTGATTTTAAAAAGTAAAGAAGGGACTATAAGGATCTGTTTGGGCAAATAATGATGTAAAAAGGAACACAGCACTGGGTCTTGAAAGGAGGTGGAGAAGTGGTCAAAGGAGACATTATTTTTACAGGAACTGACTGTGCATTTTTTATACTGAAAGAAATAATCTGTGTGTAGAAATAGATGTTGTAGTAGAAAGGAGAAGTGAAAATAGCCTCATAAAATTCTTGAGAAACAAACCAATAACACATATATGAAGAGAAAGAAAGAGACCAACTTATTATGAGAAGTGAGAACAAACAATTCTGGAGCCTGAGAATTCCCATCTGAAAACCAGAGACCCAGGAAAGCTGGTGCTGTAAATCCAGTCTGGTCTGAAGGCCTGAGAACAAGACAAGACAATGGGGAGGCATTTGCAAGGGAGCAGTTGTGACAATCGAAACTATGGGTGCGAAGGAGTCAAAAAACTGAAAAAGTTATGTGTTGAGTGAATGGAAGGTCTCATTGAAGATGACAAATTTTGTAGTGCTGCTTAGAATAAGTGAGATGGATGAATAGAAGGTAGTTTGAAAACGTGTACTTGAAATTGAAATTTCAATTGGGCTGTCTTTTGGGCTTTTTTTGTGTTGAGTTTTGTTAAGTTCTTTAAATTTTGGATATTAAAACTTTATTACATGTATCAATGAATATGTTCTCCCATTCTGCGTGTTGTCATTTATTTTGTTGATGATTTCCTTTGCTGTGCAAAATCTTTTTAGTTTGATGTAGTCCCATTTATTTATTTTTTTTATTTTGTTTCCCTTGTCTGGGGAGATATATCTGATAAAATACTACTAAGAGCAATGTCCAAGATTTTGCTGCCTATATTTTCTTCTATGATTCTTATGGTTTTTGATTAATTTTGAATTTATTCTTGTGTGTGGTGTAAGAAAGTGGTCTAATTTCATATTTCTGCATGTCTCTGTATAAATTTCCCAACACCGTTTATTGAATAAACTATTTTTAGCCCACTTAATGTGCTTACTTTCTTTGTCAAATATTAATTGACTATAAAGATATGAGTTATTTCCTGGGCTTTCCACTCTGTTATGTTGATATATGTATCCTTTTAAAATGGGCAGCGTACCTGAAGAGACACTTCTCCAAAGAGGGCATACAGATGGCCAACAGACATGAAAAGATGGTCAATGTTACTAATCATCAGAGAAATTCAAATTAAAACCAAAATGAGGTATCATCTCACACCTGTCTCAATGGCTATTATCAATAAATCAACAAACAACAAATGTTGGTGAGGATGTGGAAAAAGGGGAACCCTCTTGCACTGTTGATGGGAATGCAGACTGGTACAAAAGCTATGAAAGGCATTACGTAGACACCTCAAAAAATTAAAAATTGAGCTGTCTTTAAACCCAGCAATCCCACTCCTGGGAATATATCTGAAGAAACCCAAACATTAATTCAAAAGTACATAAGCACTCTTATGTTCATTGCAGCATTATTTACAATTGCCAAGTGCCAAGAGATGAAAGCAGCCTTAGTGTCCGTCAGTAAATAAATGGCTAAAACAACTATAGAACATTTACACAATAGAATACTACTCAGCTGTAAAAGAGAAGAAAATTTTACCATGTGCAACAATATAGATGGACCTGGAGAACATTGTGCTAAGTGAAATAAGCCAGTCAAAGAAAGACAAATATCATGTGATTTCATTCATATGTGGAATCTAATGAACAAACTGAACTAACAAGGAAAATATGGCAGACTCATAGATGGAGAGCAGGGCATGGTGGAGGGGGAGTAAAAGGGTAAAAGGATTGAGCAAAAAAGGAAAAAGGTCTCATGGACATAGACAATAATGTGGTGATTGCTGAAGGTTGGTGGGTCTAATGGGATTAAGTAGAAATGGAAAAAAATACAAGATTAAATAAAAAAAACAATATTTTCTAATTTGAAAAAAGAAAGAAATTGACATTGTAAAGGAAAAACAGCACAGACAAAATAAGAATTTCAGAGGTTTCATACACTGCAAAGGTTCGGGAGAGGTCTTTATGAAGTACAAAATAAAAATAAGTTCTAATTTTTTTAATAAATGGAAGAAATTTTAAAAGTCATTATTTTTCTCAGGATGCTTATTTTAATACTGCTTAGTCATCTGCAAAGTGGGAATAATGATACCTAACTGGAGGGATTGTATGACAAATGCAGAAATGTGTGTGTATCTATACCTTCTTGCATTTGATTGTGGGTTGTACTGGAGGTGCTCAATAACCTTACCACTGTTTACTTCCCAGTTTTATTTACAAACATAAACTCTATCAATGTTTTCTAAAGTAGTATTTGTTATAACATTTTTCTAAAGTGGTATCTTTAATATGATGATAAAAACGAGATTTATGCTTAAATACATGTAAAGAATCTCAGATTAAACAACCCTACATATATGGTTTTGATTTTAAGATATTATATTTTTTTCCTGAAGGACCTCCTGAGGACTTTATTTTGTTTGTGTGTATTAGGACTCTGAGGTGAGTGGGAAGAGGTTGGTTACATGTTTTTTTCTGAATTTTCCAAAATTCTTTGATGATAGAAACTATTTCTAAGACACTAAATTTTCAAGGATCACACTTTGGAAAATGAAAAGATAAGTTATCACTAAGGATTTCCTTTCCTCAAACTTATGTCAATATCATTTGTTTAATGATATTATTTAATGAATTAAATAAATTAAAAAATTATTTAATGGGTTAAATAAACTAAAATACAATGAATTAAATAAGATAGAGGTGTAGATAAACATGGCTCACCTTCTCGCACAGCCACATCAAAATTATGACTAAATTACAGTGCCCTCAGCCCTCCCACCTTTGGCTAAGCAGCTCTAGGTCTGGCAATAGCAGCAGCCAGCTTTGCATCACAGTTTGGCTCTGTTTGGGCACCTCCAAGCCCAGCATAAATAGCAGCCATCTGAAGATTGTTTCATAGCTCATGCTGGGTGACCCTGGGTGGAACACAGGTGGTGGCTCACCCTGACCTGCACCACCTGGAAACTCCAAAGCCTGCATACCCAATGGACAGCAACACACCATGTCAGAGCACCACTACCCTGCCCCTGAACAACTCATCCTCCATGGAGGGTGGAGGTTGGTGGTCAGTGGTCACAGCCAGTCCTTGAAGTCACTGGCCTGGGTAAATACCTCCCATTGACCTGTCAACAGCAATCAAAGCTCTACTATAAGAAGAGGGTATACTTAGCCCACATGAAGGGCATACCTCAAGTACCCAGTTGGGTGATAGGGAAGGCTGTGCCACTGTAACCTATAGGACACCTACTATATTAGGCCACACTACCAGACATGGAATCATAGCAGCTCCATCAAATACACAGAAACAAACACAGGGAGGCTGACCAAATGAGGAGACAAAGAAACATGGCCTAAATGAAAGAATAGATCAAAACTGCAGGAAAAGAACCAAACAAAATGGAGACGAGCCATCTATCAGATGCAGAATTCAAAACACTGGTTATAAGGATGATCAAGGACCTCAGTGAGTACTTCAACAGCATAAAAAAGAGCCAGGCAGAAGGATATATTAATGCAATCGATCAATTTACAAGGAATCAACAGTGCAGTAGATGAAGCCAAGAATCACATCAATGATATGGAACCTAAAGAAACAAAATAAACAACCAAGCAGGACCACAAGAAGAATGAATCCAAAAAAGGGAGGATAGCGTATGGAGTCTCAGACAACTACAAGTGTTCCAAAAGTCACATCATAGGGGTGCCAGAAGGAGATGAGAAAGAGGAAGAAATTGGAAACTTATTTGAAAAAATGATAAAAGAAAACTTCCCTAATTTGGTGAAGGAAATAGAAATGTATGTCCAGGAAGCACAGAGTGCCAAACAAGATGGACACAAACAGGTCCACATCAATACACATCATAATTAAAATGCCAAAGGTTAAAAATAAGGAGAAGATCTTAAAAGTAGCAAGAGATAAGCAGTTAGTTACCTACCAGGGAGTTCTCATAAGGCTTTCAGCTGATTTCTCAAAAGAAATTTTGCATGCTGGAAGAGATTGGTAAGAAATATTCAAAGTCATGAAAAGCAGAGACTGAAGCCAAGATTGAAGGGAAGATAAAGAGTTTCCCAGACAAGAAAAAACTAAAGGAGCTCATCATCACCATACAATTATTATATGAAATATTAAAAGGACCTTTTTAAGAAAAAGGAGAAGATCAGAACTATGAATAATAAAATGGCAATAAATACAGACCTATGAACAATTGAATCTAAAAAACAAACTAAGCAAACAAGAAGAACAGAGACAGAACCATGGATACAGAGAGCATTTCAATGCTTATCAAATGGGTGGGGAGTTTGAGAGAATGGGTGAAGAGGTCAGGGGATTAAGAGCACAAATTGGTAGTTACAGAATAGCCATGGGAATGTAAAGTACATACAGCACAGGAAATGGAGTAGCCAAAGAACTTATACACATGACTCAAGGACATGGACAAATGTAGGGGGATGGCCTGAGGGGAAAAATTAGGACAACTGTAATAGCACAATCAATAAAATATTTTTAAATGGATTAAATAAATAATTATATGTATTTAAGGGATTAAGCCTGGGTATAGAAGGCAAAACGTCATCAGTTTGTGGATGTAATCCTTATGAGGGAAAAAACTGTTCTGTCGTTCTTGCCCTCAAGGAACTTGAAATCTAGTTACTTTTGACCCTTCAAAGTTTTGCCTGTAAAATTCTTCAAGGGTTACTTTTTTTATCCATTCTGGTGTTGTGACCATAATGCTCTGTGAATAACACAGAGCCAGTAATTAATAATTTTAACAAAATGACAAAGGCCTGGAGTACAACTCAAAATTGTTAAATACCAACATTCCCAGATAGATCATACTCATTGCAAAAATCCTCATCAACAGCTTCAAAGTAAAAGAAGTGACTTTATTAGACCTTTTCAAGACTAGACAGGGAGATAAAAAAAATATTAAGAAAAGCAATACATCATTTTTACACACAGGCCTACAGTCAGACAACATAGACTTTAAGCACCAAGCCCAACTTGAAATCAGAATCTCTAGTTCACCTAACCTTCTCAATGTTCAAACCAAGATAATCAACACACAGGTCCTGTTTACTCCAATGATGTGATTAGTCCTTTCTGTGTGCCTGGTTCAGTATTCATAAAATACAACATCACTAAGAAGTTCTTATATAGCCCAGTCCATTTTCAAAGGTCATAATTGTTTTCCTCCAAGAGACAAGTCATACACAGCATATTGTCTGAAGAAAATAAATCAGTGTAACATCCCCAAAATGCCAGAAAAATGGGAGGATGAGAATAGATTATGAACTTATAAAGTCAGCCTGAAACATGCCCTCCAGTTATAAAATAATGCTCAGGAGGCCTGATGAGCAATGGCAAGATCTTGAGTATTTATAATTGCTACAAACCAAATATACAATAGACCATGCATGCGGTATACCTGTTGGGGAGAAGGCATCTGTGGGATAATCCACTCATCTATGCCAGGCATCCTCCAAGTGTGGTCCTGGACCAGCAGCCCCAGCCTCTCCTGGAAATGTGTTAGAAGGGCAAATTCTTGACCTCCCAGTGCAGACCAGTTGAATCAGAAACTCCATGGTCATGGATATGGACAACAGTGTGGTGACTGAGAGAGGTAGAGGGGTGAGTGGAAGTGAAAGAAAATTTAAGGGGTAGGTGGTAATGGAAAAAATACAATAAAAATAAAAATAAACTTGTGGGTGGTGCCCAATAATCTATATTTGAAAAGCCCTCCAGGTAATTCTCAGATACTCTCAGAATGGGAACTCTTGATCTATCCAAATCATTGCAGCAATTTGCCTGGTAACATAGTCTCTTCTCAGAAAATCCTCTCATCGAAAAAATCCTATACCTTTTCATATGCCTTGTCTGCATATAGCAATAACCTAATCCTGTGAGGAACATGAAAGAACATTACTGAAATGCAGCCAGAAAAGAGGCACTGGTCTCAGTGGTCAGGCTAACTTATGTATGCAAACAGTGGTATGACCTAGAAGGTCACTGATTAGCAGATTTGGCTACAACTGCACACAGCTGCAAGGTCAGAAGCATCATCTTTATTGGCAAAGAGCTACACAAATAATTCCTCAATTAAAACGCCTGTTTTTGTACCTAAACAAAATGTACCACTAGCATTTAACTAATTATTATGAAAAGTCTTATGGACTATGAAAATGTTGAAAATATATCAAATAAAATTCGGAACCATTTTTCAGTAAAGAATGGTAATAAAGAATTGCTGCTAATAGAGAGGGTATTTTAGGAGGAGCTGCTGAGGACAATACGTGTTTTCAAAATCCAGGTACATGAGAGAGCACGTGCTTAGCTGCCATTCTAAATCCATTAGGAATATACTGAATAGCAGCCAAAAAGAGAAACCTATGATCAAATGGTTAACTCAAGCAAAACATATTTAGGTTAAAACTCTCTAAAATGTTTGTCTTACCCCCAAACATTCCCTACAATCCGCCTTGGCTGTGCCTCCCTGCTCTGTCCACAGACGGCTCTGTCCCGCTCCTTGAGGTTGTCCAGGAGAGACCACAGCCCTCCCTGTCCTATCCAATCAACAGCTGCCTGCTTATCTGACCGGAACAGCATTATAGGGCAAAGTTCCTCTCCCTGAGATAAGCAGGCCCTTCCATTCTGGGAAACAAATTGGCCCTGGAAAAGTAGTGTGTGTGGAGCAGATTGCAAGGAAAAGAGAACCAGAAGCCAGAGTGGGACATAGTTTAAAAAGAAAAAAAAAAGAAAAGAAAGAAAGATGGTATGAGAAAATGAAATGGTGAGGAAGAGTAATTAGGGAGGTAAAGCAGAGCAGCAATCAGAGAAGCAAAACTGTTCTTAGCACTCAATCTTAGAAAAATTACACAGTATTTAAAAATTTGTAAATCAAGTATCTCTCCTGCAAACAAACAACAAAATGGAAGAGCCAATAATCTACAGCTATATAATGTTTCACTCATATGGAAAACAGTTTTCCTATCTACTTCAATACAAATTATCTCTTTGTACTGTTTTTCTATCAGTCTTTTAACATTTTTTATAATAAAAGTCTAACAAATCAGGCCTGTGTTTAAGTGCAGTTTAGCGGTGTTGCCCAATTTTGGCAGTTAATTTTTAAGCACCTATTTTACAAAAAAATGCAGCTATAACTAAGACCTGATTTTATTCTCTGTAATAACTAGAATTAAATGAGTTTATTCTTCAACATCTATTTTTTAGTGAAGGATAAGACAGCAATTTCCAACCAGTGTGCTGCAAAAATTTTTAAGACATCCAATACCTGACTGTTTAGTCATCACCACTGACCTCGTTTTCTTTAGATTGTCAAATTAAAAAAAAAAAAAAATGATAACAGCCAACACAACAGTAGCTCTCCAATGTAAATGAATCAAAATTATAGTTAGTTTTTGTCATATTGACAAAAAAATATAACATATTCTTGGATGTGCCACAAAATTTTAGTAACTCGTTTATGTGTGCCATGAAATGAAAATGGTTGAAGATTACTGGAATAAGGCGACTGTTGGTGAGTCTTACCTATAGCCCTGGAGGGCCATTCTCTTTCAATTTTGTGATCTGTTAAATGGATCCCAGTCCATCACTTTCATTGACTGCATACAACACCGCTTTTGGATGGGTTCATGGGACTTGAGTTGTGGAAAATAATCACATATTTGTTCAAGGGATTATTTCCAAATCCCCACTTAGTTTTTAAAAGAGGTCACTGAACACGTATCTAGATGATCTCAAAGAGTACAATTATGCAAAACATTTTAAATCTCTAAAGAGATTCTCTAAAGAGATTCTTCTAAAGAAGAATTTGCCTGATTACACACTTTATTTGTTTTGTTTTACTATAAGAATCTGGGTTTGGCAGAGATCTTTATCACAATCTTATTTTTTTGTTGTTATAGTTAAATTACCAAAACTAAATTACCAAAACTGCAGCCAAAACTCATAATTGTGATTGATTCTAATTAAGAGGTAAAAATTTTTAAAGCTTTTTACTTAGTTAATGTATATTTACTGCATCATCTTCGTTATTTACAAATGCTCTCTATGTGAAAATACACTATTCTCATGTTGTATGCTAATGGTAACATTACAGAAGAAGCCAAAAAGCCCTTTCCCGCCAGCTCCGAGCTATGGGCATCTCTTGGGACAACTGACACAAACACTGCAAGACTGGGTGCACGAGAAAGTCCTGCCACAAAAAGCAAAAATATGAGCTGGGATGCCCTGCTGCCAACATGAAGACTGGTGCCCCCACTGCATACACACACAGTCTGCATGCGGGGAGGCAACGGAAGTACGCGCTTTGAAGCTGGATATGAGCAACTTTTTCTGGGGCTCTGAGTGTTGCGTACACAACACCAGGATTATTGATGTGGTCCATAATGCACCCAACAGTGAACTGGTCTGCACCAATACCCTAATAAAGGACTACATTGTGCTCATTGACAGTACATCTTACCAACAGTGGTATGAATCCCATTAGGCACTGTCCCTGAGCCACAAGATGGGGGCCAAGCTGACTCCTGAGAAAGAAGAAATTTTAAACAAAAACAATCTAAGAAAATTCAGAAGAAATATAATGAAAGGAAAAAGAATGCCATAATCAGCAGTCTCCTAGAGAGCAGTTCCAGCAGGCGAGCTTCCTGCATGCACTGCTTCAAGACCAGGCCAATGTGGCCTCAAAGATGACTACATGCTCGAGGGCAAGGAGCTGGAGTTCTAGCTAAGGGAAACCAAGTCCCAGAAAGGCCAATGTACGCCCCCTCCATAACATAAAAAAGGCAAACAATCAAATAAAATATACATACAGCGTTCTTGAATGTGATTTTAATCAGAACGACAAGATAGGAAGATAGGTATGCAAATAGTGACTTTTACCATTTCATCTCACTCATTTTATTTTTGCAAGTTACTAAATCATATTTATTGTCTGATAAACACCTCCATGCTTTAATTCACATAAAACAAGTGTAAAAATATTTTAGGCAATATTTCTAAGCAGCATTTACCAACCATTTTCAACAATCATCTGGTACAATGGGACCTATGTGTGCATCAGGAAGAAAAAAATTAGTATGTATATTATTAGCATGAGGAACACTGTGGTCTTTCCCAACCAAGAAATCAAGAATTTCAAGAGTAAATATTTAGTTTTATATTCAAGAGTCTGACTCCATTTCTGATGTTCAAATACTGACAAATTGAAGCCTCATTACTTTTTCCCATTCTGTCAATCTGGGCAGAGCAAGCTGATAATAAAGCCTGAATGCTCCTTTCCTTGGTATTATTTGTAAATTCCCACCACAACCTAGTACCTCCACCCCAACCCCACTCAGTATCCAACATAACACAGGCCAGTCTCCATTCCCTATTCTCTCTAGCCATTTTTGGAACAAATTGAGAAGGCTACCCTGTTCTATCCAGAAACCCTCATTGTATAATAAACATTCTCCTAACATTTTAGTGTATGGAGTCATCAGTCTTGACATCCAAACTAAACTTTGAGTAGGGTCCCGTCATGTTCCAGTAGTTATCTCACCCATCTTGGCATGCAAATGCGCACAAGGAAGTTCAGCTACTTCAATGCTTGTTAATACAAATAATCACTGTGATCTATAAATTCAAAGCAATTATGCAATTTTCTACCAATTGCAATTTATATCTCAACCTTTGATAAAAAAAATTTGTCATGTGTTTTAAATGCTCTACAGAGAAATTCATTATCATCTCTTGATTTGCAATTGAAAGATTGAGTAGCCAGATTTTAGTCAGTAATTTTTTGATACTGTCAGCCACCTAAAAGGAAAAGGAAAAGGAAAACTTTAAATTTCACTTAGCTCTTGCCAACTTATGTATGAAATATTTTCATTTCAATAAACTGGGAATGCATATTATGTATCAGTAATATTAAAATAAAATAAGCATCTTGATTGATGTCTCTGAATGAATTGTAAGTGATTTTAAGTATTAATATAAATGTTCTGTTTCAATAGCTTTTGGACCACAATCAGTTCAGTCATTCATTTATATTTATGCTTAGACCATACACCTTGCCTGGGCCCTGACAATGTATTGAGCATTGTACTAAATCTTGGGAAAGTTCAGAATGGCATCTTAGAAACTCTCCTCAAGGAATCTAATGGGAAAGGCAGTCAATAAAATAAAGATTTGAACTGAATATGTTCATGAACTTGATTCAAAGTATGTACCCAGTACATTTAAATTAAATTGTAAGCCCAGACTTCTTAGAGCTTACAGGAGGTGGTGTTTTTCTAAATAATAAGAAGCCACCAAAGGGTTTGAAGGTACATGACAGTGTGTGCTGAAGCACAGAGGGCTAAAACCAAGCCAGTCATTGAAAGAGGAATTGAATGTGGTAGATGGTTCTGAGGAGGAGCATTATAGATGCCTGGAAGTAGCAGAGGATGAAAGTAGGGAAAAGTAAAAGATCACAAGGTACTGAGGATAAATTAAGGAGAATGAACTTTGTCTTGAACATGATGGAGAGGCATTGAAAGAATGACACAAATTGCTTTTAAGAAACTTTTCTGAATCCTTATTCATATGGAACTGAAAAGGTTCCAAAGAGCCAAAGATATCTTAAGAAAGAAGAACAAAACCGGGGGCATTACACTTTATGATTTCAAACTCTATTACAAAATTATAGTAAATAGAACTGTATAGTAATAGCGAAAAAACCAACTCATTGACTAATGAAACAAAATAGAGTGTCCAGAAATAAAACCTATACATAATGGTTAAGTAATCTACAACAAAAACTTTTCATTAAAAAAAAATTGTCCATGAATTGCTGTTAATTCCGTGTGTTTGTAGGGGGAAGGAGGATCTGAAGCTTCCTGCTCTGCCACCTTGCTGACCTCTCAGGCAAATGGTATTTTGAATGAGAATACATCTTTTTGAATCTCCTTCATCCTCTAGTCACCTTGCTTCAAAGATTTATTTCATACCTAGTGCCATATTTTTTTATCAGATGTCAAAATTAGTACAGTACTGTATGCCCTCTCAAAATAAGCAGGAAACTAACCATCAACAAAATTGGGAAGACTCCAGCCCTAATTTTCAAGGGACATACACAAAATTAAAGAGAAATATGTGAAACACTAAAATTTTAAAGAGAGTAAAGGTGAATAAATTCATTGTAGTCACATATAGCAGGGTATATTAACTAAAGTCATTTTCAAATTGAGTTTATGAATGAAAATGCTACACTAGAAAGTGCTTAATATTTTTGCTGAATTTATGTCAGTTCTCTATTGCAGCTTTTCAGGTTTGTATTTATATTTATATAAATATACTCAGACTTACATTTAAACTGTGTGACTGTTTAATTTGGGAGGTTTCAGGCTATCGACAACAGGACATAATTCAAATTCTGTAACTAGCCATATAGCTTGATGGTCTGGCTTCTACCAATCACTCTCTAATTATATTTTTCAACCATTCCCAGTCTTTTATGACTTAATCCAACAACATCAAATGGTTTGCAATTCTTCTTTCTTGCTTTTGCTCATGCCTAAAATCTCTGTCTTCCTTTAAATTACCTGATTCAATACTTACCTGGCAGGGGAGATACCATGATCACGAAGGTGGTTTTCCCAGGGCGAGGCTTATCCATTGCATTCCGGATGTGCTGACCCCTGCGATTTCCCCAAATATGGGAAACTCAACTGCATAATTTGTCGTAGTGGGGGACTGCGTTTGCGCTCTCCCCTGGTTAAAAAAATAATAAAAATAAATAAATAAATAAATAAATAAATAAATAAATAAATTACCTGATTCACTTTAAGACTCGGTTTTGTCATCAATTGCAGAAAGCCTTACTTGACCTTCTCAAGCTGAGTTGTACATCTCATTTTTAGTATTTCAATAATGATGGAGCAAATCTCCATGACAAAATTACCAACCTTATTTGTAAAAATATACCTATATTTTCCTTTTTCCCTGCAAGACTCCAAATGTCTTTTAAAAATGTCTTGTCTTTGTCTGCTAAACCAATGATCTTTGCAAAATTAGATGCTTAGTCAACTTTTATGAAAATAATCCAGTTATTGAAAATGAACATGCTGAAACATTCTGAATATTGAAAATGAACCCAGTTCTACTATGCTTTAAATATCTGGGGATCAGCCCTGACCAGCGTGGCTCAGTTCATTGGGCATCGTGCTGTAAAGTGAAGTGTCACCAGTTTGATTCCTGGTTGGGACGCATGTCTGGGTTGCAGTTTCAGTCCCCTGTTGAAGTGCACATGAGAGGCAACCAACTGATGTTTCTCACACTCTCTCTCCCTTACCTTCTCAGTGAAAATAAATAAATAAAATCTGAGGATCAATCAATACCATCAAGAAACTGAAAAATACCCACAAAACTGGAAATTTTCAAATCACATAAGTTGTATCTAGAAGCCTGTATCCAGAATACATAAATAATTTTTCAACTCAATAATAAAAAGATAAGTAACCCATTTTGGGTAAAGGATCTGGATAGATATTTCTCCAAAGAAAAATAATGCAAATGGCCAATAAGCACAAACCACAAAAGGTACCACCCCACAACTCTAGGATAGCTATGATAGAAAAGACAGACATTTACGACAAAGGAGAAATAAAAATCACACTTTAATAAGTGTTGACAGGGATGTGGAGAAATGGAAATCCTCATATACCTTTATACGTGTCTCATGGGAACATAAAATGATGTAATCACTTTGAAAAATAGTTGACATTTCCTCAAAATGTTAAACATAGAATTACCATATATCCTAGAAATTCCACTGCTAGGTATATACTACAAAGGATTAAAAATATATTACACCAAAACTTTTATATGAATATTCATATAATTATTACTCATAATAGCAAAAGGTGAAAACAACCTATTGTATATCAACTGATGAATGGGGAAAATGGAGAAAGGGGGAGATGTTAGTCAAAGGTACAAACTGTCAGTTATAAGATGAATACGTTCTGGGAATCTAGAGTATAGTATAGTCATTATAGTTAATATTATTGTATACTTGAAAGTTGCTAGGAAACTGTGAGTCTTAAATGTTCTTATAACAAGAACAAAAATGGTAATCATGTGAAGTGAAGGATGTGTTGACTTTTCGTGCTAAACACATTGCAATATATATGTAACAAATCATCACACTGCACACTTTAAACATATATAATATCATATGCCAATTTTATCCCCGTAAAACTAAAAAATTCTAAAAAATAGGAAGTAACTGCTAATGGCTATGTGGTTTCTTTTAGGGGTAATAAAAGTAGTAGAAAATATAAGGTCACTCAACCACATCTGTTGGGAAATTCCCCATGTGGTTTCAGGGACTGTAGCCCCACCAACAGGCGAGAGGGCCCCAAGACTGGAAATAATCAAGGTGGCCTTCAGAAAACAGGCCACTGAGGAGACAAAACCTGTCTGCCTGGGAAGGGCATAGTTCCTGCCTCCCTCACATCACCCTGCTTGGCCCTGGGAGATGGTTGGTAGTCAATGATGGATAAGATGCCTCAATGGAAAAGAAAACCTAAACCAAGCACAAGCAAAATGGGCATCAGGGAAGAACTTGGAGGACTCGGAGAAAGGGCAAAAGACCCTCACACCCAGCTTTGATATAGCTGGAGTCCTCATTCTACCTGAAAGAAGTCTCTTTATCTCTTGGAGGCTCTGCCCCACCCACCTGGCTCAGGATTGAAACAATACTAAAAGCAGATACAGCCCTAAACTGGATCTGGTGGCTCCTGTGGGGAAATCAGGCCTAGAAGTAAGTTCCTTGAAACATGCTTTGTTCTTCTCTCAAAAGCTATGATAACCGGCTCATACTGGGAAGGAGATTTACATTATTCATAGACTCTGACCTGAGGCAGAGCTCTTGTATTCCGTCAATTGTTATCTATGATCTCTATCTGTTTTCTGTAATCTTAGCCTTTTGACATTGATGAGCTTTGTTGTATACCCCTGGCATATGGTTCTCAATAAAAGCCTTTGGACACCGGGGCTCAGACCCTTCTCCATTAGAGGGAAGTGCCGTCCCTCCTTTGGGATACTAAAAGAAAAGTGTCTGGAATGACTCTTTTTGTTTGCCCTCATCCGTGACAACCCCGGAACAGGCTCTGCAGGATCAGAGCCGACGCTTCCTGGCTCCACGGTCCTGGGACAGTGACCCTCAGATCCAGGAACCCTGCGCTCCCCACAACAACATCTACCATCTACCACCCCCACTGACTAGAGAGTGAACATGAGCACTGTGTGGCTGTCACGTTCAAAATGACTGAGCAAACAGAGTAACATAAATGCATCAAATTTTGCTTTAAGCTTGAACATTCCGTCATGGGAACTATTCGGATGATTACCAGAAACTAAGCGCAACTGGTAATTGGTAGCTTCATCACAACAATGCACCCACTTTTGTATCAGGTCGTGTGCAGTGTTTTTTGGTGAAACATCAAATCACGCAGGTGACCCAACCCCCCTTATAACCCTCAGATTTGGCAACCTGTGACATCTGGCTTTTCTGAAAACTAAAATCATCTTTGAAGACATTTTAGACTCTCATTGAGATTCAGGAAAATACAACAGAGCAGCTGATGGTGATTGGAAGAAGTATGAGAGGTCCTAAGGTGCCTGCTTTGAAGGGAACTAAGACATGGATGTCCTATGCAGAATGTTTCTTGTATCTTGTATCTTCTTCAGTAAATGTCTCTGTTCTTCATATTATATGGCTGGATACCTTCTGTACAGACCTCATACTTTACAAAGTGTTCCCCCTAATATTTCCAGTACCCATTTAGCATCATCCATAGTTTTTGCAATATTATTGACTATATTCCTTATGCCCTACTTTACATTCCCATGGCTGTTATAATTGCCAATTTGTACTTCTTAATCCCCTGACCTTAGAAGTAGCTTCTTAAATCACCCAGTTGTCAGAATGCTATGTGGTGCTGGACTTTTAAGGGAATAACAACTTTTTCCTTGTTGACTCAAGTCCAGTGCTATATTTGATACAGAACATTGCCTCTCAAAAGATAACTTTGAGGCCCATTTATATGTGCTGCTAAAAAAAGGTACATATTTGGTTTCTCTGGAGTGGCCTTGACACTTTCCTACTACCCCAAGCACCGTCCAGCCAATTTCACATTGGAGGGGTTCAGTAAGAGGACATGACCGCTAGTTGACCCACAGCTGGACCGGGTGATTGGAAGCTCCTCACTCCCACTCTGTTCTTGGAATGTATGCTCCACCCACCATTCCCAGAGTGGGAGCTGTTCTGAGGAGACATCCTTGAGAGATGAAGGTGTCATTGAGACTATCTGGACTGTCTATGTGATCAAACCCTGTGAAAACCTATACATGAACTTAAGATTCTGGCATCCTGCCCAAGACAAACCTCATAGGTAAGTTTCCTTCCTCAGTAAGTCTGCCACCTACCTATCTGGAGTAGCCTGACTCTTCCTTTGACCTCTCCTTGCTCCCTGTGTACAGGTGTTAGTTTCAGATTTCATTCAAGGAACTCTCAAGTTTGCAAATCAACATCTTAGTTCCAACTTCATCTCCTTTGACTGTGTGTCTGTCTCATCCACCTTATTCAGATGTGTATTGTGATTTCACTCTTGTTGATGGAATTGAACCAGTTCCTTACCATGGAATGGATATTTCATACATATGAGAGGCTGCAGTAGAAACAAAATTTTTGCTTCTCTTGAGCTTTTTCTTAGATTCAATCTCAAAAAAAGGAGTATTCTTAAAATGCTCCAGTGTTTCCAAAAATGTGTCCAGTCACTAGGAAATTCTGGTTTCTGCACAATGTGCTGATGACGTGAGAGTGGAGAGATCAGGAATGACATGGCTAGAGAAGCCTGCAGTGAGTTATAAAACAATCTGTATTTGCTTCCTTGTAGTTGGTAAATGCCATGCTTTAAATAAATTATCTACAGCTACAGTTAATAATCCAGGGAAAGCCTAAATGACACAAGGATACATTCACCTTTGTGGAAATCACGGGTTTTGGCTTTTCTCCTCAAGGCACTTGCCTGCAGGAGATCATGGTAACTGTTCTCTATTATTTTCTATAACAGCTTTATGATTCTGCAGACTATACTTATAAAAGTAAAACATAGTTCCTGAAAATGTGCTCAGTAGTTGTTTGCCCTGTTATCTCATTTTATCTTTGTTTTTTAATTTAAAAAAATTATAAAGACCAGTTACTTCCTTTTTTTTAAGGATTTTGTTTATATATTTTTAAAGAGAGGAAAAGGGAGGGAGAAAGAAGGAGAAAAACATGAATGTGGTAGAGAAACATTGGTCAGTTGCCTCTCACACACCCCCAGCTGAGGGCCTGGGCTGCAACCCAGGCATGTATGTGACCAGGAATCAAACCAGCAGCCTTTTGGTTGCTGTGAAGATGCCCAGTCCACTGAGCCACATCAGTCAGGACATTTCCCATTTTTTAATAGAAGTGTTCCTTTCAGAGGCTGTAGGATGAGGTGAAAACTAGATGAGCTAACATTTCAAGGTTAGCTGGAATGTGGAGTCTTTACAAACATACCATATAAGGCAGAAATTAGGGGCAGTAACCCCAGAATAGGAACAGAGATTTAAGTCTCTGAATTCGCTTGCATTAAAACAAAAAATGTGCCTATAGAGAAATTCAACACTAGTTGAAAGACCAGGCCAACTAGCGGTAAGGCAACCAAGTCATGTGTATCATTAACCCTAGATCCTGAGTTCAAAACCAGGGGAGACTTTTAAAGTGGTAAGAGAATTTCAGATGACAAGGTTCTTATAGGTGGAAAAACCCTAAGGGATTATAGAGTAACAAGTATGAAAATAATGAGAAGTCAAAGTCTTAGAGACCAGTAAATATAACACTAAAATTAAGGTTCAGAAATGAAGCTGCCACGTACACACTTGACACTCACCTTTGATTTTTTTATTTTCCATTTCTTCATACCATAACTAATAATGAATCAAGTTCTACCAATTAGAACATCTTAAAAAGCCCCTGTGTGATCGCTGTGCCATTTGTTCCTCTCAGTTAATACAAAAGCCTCCCAACAGGTTTCCCTGTTTTATCTTCTTCCGATCTGTTCTTCACACTGCTGTGAAAGTGATCCTTCTATCGTCTGTTAGGAATCCCTTATCTTATATCCATCAATGGCTTCTCATTGCCTTTAGAATGATATCAAACACTTTGTATGGATTTCAGGAGCAAGCTCTGCCTTGACCCTCATAAATCCCTTACAACTACTTGTCACCAGCCATGTATGAGTGTACTGAGGTTTTCCAGAGGTGCCATGGTCTCTCAGGTCTAATTAGCTTCACACATTTTACTGCCTGTGCACCCGATGGAGTGCCCTTTACCAGTCTCCATTTTACCTGGTCCATTCCCACCTGTTCCTCTAAACTAAATTCAGGTTTTACCTCCTCTGGGAAGAGACTTTGTTACTCTCCCATCTTCTTTCCCAAGTCTGACTTTCTTATGTTTTCCTTTTTGTGCTCAAATCTGGATTAGGTATTAGATACTGTATTGTATCTAATGGTTTATTGGTCTGTCTTCTCCACTATTCTGTGTGGTCAGTCAAGGTGTTTTTCATTTATCACTTGTCATATCCAGCACAAGGGTCTGAAGTAGGTTTCAACCCGCAGTCCAGCTCCTGGGCAGCCGCTCTCTAGGCCAGCATGGAGATAATCATATCAGCAAATGTGGCACGATTGATCAGTGGTGTCTGTCTGGGGCACAGGTTGTAGAAATAGCAACAAGCATATCATATATTTGCTTTATCACAGTTTTTGGTGAATGATTTAATGGAAAATGCAGGCTTTGAGAAAGAAACAGTAAAGTTATATAGGACTAAAAACAAAACTAAGTTAATGTTGGCCCAGGAGCATTAAGCTTCTTCATGCCTGTGAACAGTATTTGTATTAGAACCTGAAGAAGGCTGAATCAATGTATTATGACCCTGCAGTTACACAAGTTAAGGACGGGGCACGGAGAGTCTGCTCCTGGCACGCGCTCCCCGCGAGGAGCACTCCCACATCTTTCTCCCCGCTCAGGGTTGCTTCTTTACTTTTCTCTCCGAAACTGTAAGGGTCCCCATGAGAGACACAATCAAGGGAGCAATGGAAGGTAGGAGCTCATTTCGGGCTAAGCCCCCAAGCCTGTCTCCAAGGCCCCCTTTTCTCTGATTCTTCAGTGAGCCCATAGCAGCTCAGCTTCAGCTTACTTCTGTCGCTGTGGCTTTTATTCCTCAGTGAGACAAAGCAGCCCCACCTAGGCTCTCTCCTGTTGCTTCTTCTGTTCTAAAGTCCTTCCTTGTTTCACTGTCCCCAGCTTTAATAAACATACTCTCAAAATAAAAAATAATAATAATAAAAGATAATAAAAAAAGATCTGTTTCAAGTATGCTGACTCCAGATAAAAACAAGGAATTATCATAGCTGGTGGGTAATATACACTAAACTGAATTTTTCGATGGAAAGATAACAGATTTTTAGAATAATCACAATTTAGTTTGTCTCTATAAAGTTAAACTATTAGAACTGTCACTACATGAGTACTAGGGATGATTACAATAACCTTAAGTGACACGGTGCAATACTAAGACAGGTTTCACCAATCTTAACATATATTACGCTTATGCAACAAGTAGTATCAAGGATCATGGTTTAAGTTAGAATTCAAAGGAACTTTGTTGTTATACTTTTGTCCCTAGGAAAGATGTTACCTTATAAGTGGGAGTGCTTCAGAAGGCAATTTGGGCCTTTCAATAACTAAATAGCCCTTGGATGAGATTCTCATTTGCTTCAACTTTTCCCCACAGGTATTTTTTTTTAAGACATTTGATTTTTTTTTTTTTAAATAAAGGTTTAATGCTAAGCTTCATGTCTAAAATCACATCTTTCAATGTTCTGTGAAATATCTGGAAAGTTTATAGCCTATAGCAATGGTTGTGATTAGTAAAATATTCAAAGGAGATACACACACACACTTATTTTGTTTAGCAAGATGCTATAGATGGTAGCCCTCTTCTTATTTTGTTTCTGTTTCCATGGAAACTGTGTTCAGCTATATAGTCCAAAAATGTAATATGTTATGGAAAGTGATTAAGGGTTACCTATGTAAGTTCAAAAGTTTGATAACATATGCGACTGGCTTAATTGATCGGGTACTCTCAATATGGACTTTTATTATGCCACCTCAGTTTATGTTGCTAGATGACAGGAGCATAAAAATTGAGAAAATGACCCAAAGGACTATACCATTCATGATGGAAAGATCAGAGAACATGAAAACTTGGCTCAAGTCAGTTTAATTCAAAAAGACCGACTGTGTTAGGCATAAGGTTAAATACAAAGATAAATAAGCACGTTTTATTCTATCTAACTATAAGAGTTAGAAAAAAGTCACTCCACATTTCTGGGATTTTTTTTCCTTCGTATTTTAAAGATGACGGTGTTGGGATAGGATGGCCAGCTTTTTAAAAATTTGTTCTTATACTCTTAGAATTTCTTGAGTCACTTAGCTGACTAATACATAAGATAATTGCCTAGTAAATATTACTCATCAGGATTTGGGGATTAGTGATTATTGAGTCACAAGATTTTTCAAATTCTCTGGTTATATAAAAAGAAAAACAAAGCATAATGTACATGAAGTCAATTAAAAATGTAGCTACAGAGTGATTCTGTACATTCATTATTAACTTGGGCTTTAAAAAAACTCAAGACAGATATACAGGATAGGCCAAAAGTAGGTTAACAGTTGTGAGTACGCAAAATAGAATTTATTCTTGTATCATTATTTATTATTATATTATTTTTCATACAAACAATTGTATACTTAATTTTATCCCATCCTGCATTAGAAAAGGCCTGATGAGCCTTGGCCAGGTGGCTCATTTGGTTGGAGCATAGTCACCAAAAGTCTGCAGGTTCAATTTCTTGTCAAGGCACATACCTAGGTTGCACGTTCAGGGGGCAACAGATCGATGTTCCTCTCTCACACTGATGTTTCTCTCCCTCTTCCTTCCTCTCTGTTGAAAGTCAATAACATATCCTCAGGCAAGGATAAAACAAAAGAAAAGGAAAAAGAAAAAAGAAAAGTCTTGATAAGCACAAATTGAAAATTAAGAAGTTGTATTACCTGATCATTTTTGCTTTTACTGTGGAGTAGATATTTGTCTTTTATTGGGGGTGGGGGGTATTTCTCAGAATCTTAACTGTTTTCCTTTGTTTGAGGATGGAGGGGAGCTGAGATCACTTCAAACATTAAAATTTGAAATCACCTGATACTTGCTTTGACAGTGTCTCTTCAAGCTGGCCAGAAGCTCATGGAGAACGAATTTGGAGGCCAGCAAGGGCAACTCAGAGTCCGTGTACGTTTTTCTGGGGGTTAGGGAGAGGGCGTTGCAGCAGCTGCCCGTGTGCAGTGCAGGAGGTGGCCAAGGCCTCACCTGTGCAAGGCGGGGCTCAGTGCCCACAGCAGCCGTGTCCTCCCGGAGCTGGTTTGGTGGTGTTTGACTGGGGATGTTGCTCTGTCTGCTATATTATTGATGATTTTACATGTCTTCAGCTTTCTCAGTGAGACTGTAAATTACTCAGTACTCTTTCCATAAATTTCTTTTGCTGCTTTAATGGGCTGAAACCAGTTTATGATGCATGCAGATAATCTTCTGGACAGACCCAAGTATATATGGCCACAGACACTTGTGTAGCAATTTTCAACTTTAATTTTATAATTCTTTAGGGTATTTACAGATCTTAAACATGAATTGTCAAAATAGATTGATCACAGAAGATATGTATTTTAAACCATGTACCTATTTAATTGTGCGTTTAGAATGCTGAATTGCCCACTGTTCTCTTAATGCGTGACCTTAGGCAGGTTCATTAACTTCTCTAAAAATCAGTTTTCTTATCTATAAAAAAGGGACAAAAAACCTACTCACCTCAAAAATTTGCTTTTAGAATTTAAATAAAAATATATACATAAAATTTTAAGCAAAAAAAAAAAAGAATCTTGGTTCAATAAAGACTAAATAGATCTATTTTTAATAAATATATTCTAATTTATATTATAGTAAAAAATGTGTATTTTTGGATTCAATTTGAAATTTAATTTTGTTCCTCCTTTATTTTAACAATATAATATTGACATTTTTGTTTAATTTTTCAGCCTATTATCTCAATGTTTAAATTTTTAAAAATTTACCTCATTGAATTATTTTGTAGACTTGTATATGTGAAATAGCTCAGGCACATGGTTAAAGAAATAATATTAGAAGCTGCCTATTTATGTAATATTTCTGGAACAGAAATATTTCATAAAACTCAATTTTATAGAAATGAGCCTGCAGCTCCAATTGGTTAAGTGATTGCTTAGTGCCACACAGGAGTACCTGGCGCCAAACCCAAGTCCACATGACTTCAAACCTTTGCTACTTCTGTTTCCTAACTCATGTGTGAGGCGCATGGTAAGCACTGAATACACTGTGGCTCCTATCCCAATTGCCCCTTACTAAATAGTGTATTCATATGAAAAATACAGAAGGTGACTGATGAATGATAGAAAATACAGACAGACTAGAGATAAGTGATCTCTTTATTCTTTCTGCCCAAATATTAGAACAATCAAGGTAATTAGAAGCGGTGTTGTAAGGACTTACTGTGGAAAGACTTTGGTTCAATTCCCTTTCCTTTATTTCTTGCTGTATGACACCTCTGACTTCCATTTACCTATCTGTATAATGAGGTTACAATTGTCATTTTTAAAAGAAAGGAAGGAAATAACTTCCTACTATGACTGGACTAGATTAAAAATAAAGGCTATTAGTTTTATTTCATCAGAGGATAGAAGGTATAGTTGGAATCTAAACCCAGCTAAATTAGTATATACAAGGTCTGTCAGAAGGTATCTAGCCATGTAAGATAAGAGACATTCATTGAAGAAAGTACAAGACACAAGAAATATTGTACATAGGACAATGACACATCAGTCCCCTTCAAAGTAGGCACCTTGAGACTTCTCACAGTTCTTCCAATTGCCATCAGCTGCCCTGTTGTTTTTTCCTAAATCTCAACAGTCTGAAATCTCTTCCTTTTCAAAGGTGATTTGGGTTTTGGGAAAAGCCAGAAGTCACAGGGTGCCAAACCTGAGTGGTAGGGGGGCTGAGTTACCTGGGTTATTTGACGTTTCACCAAAAAACTCTATAGACATGATGCATGAGTGGGCATGTTGTAATGAAGCTGTCATCATCAGTTGCCCATAGCTGTGGCCTTCTGAATCACCCGAATAGTTTCCACAGAGGGACATTCAAACTTAAAGCAAAATTCGATGCAGATTTGTTGCTGTACTTGCTCAGTCATTTTGAATGTGACAGCCACACAGTACATACACATGCTAACTCAACAGTGTCTTTCACCTTCACTCACTAGGACAGTGAGGTCGTCATTATTCAGATATGCACATTCTAGTCCATTTTTCTTGGCTGCCAGGTTACATCAATGTCATCAAATCATTCTCATTATATTAACAGTGACTTGACCTTTTCAGGACAGACCTCATAACTTAGCCAGACTTGAGGTATTAACAGAAATTGTGAGCATCAACAACAGTAAACAAACCCTTAGGCTAGGTTTCTGCCCCATCATGAAATTGGATCAAAACTGTGTGTTTTGTAGTTTTCTACGGTTTGTCAGTGTAGTAGAAATATAAAACCAAGACTTCACTGCCAACATGTGATTAAGGCAACAGTTGGCAGGATAAATCCACCTAATGCATATCTTGGTTTCAATTATCCAAGGATACATTTACATATAATTGTTGTGAAATGTCTAATTTTTCTGCAATTTCAGTTTTTTATATAGTAAGTGTTCAGTTTGCCTGTTGTTTCTTATTTTAGAGCCAAGAATAAAAACCATTTTGCTCTTGTGGTCTGCTTATTATGACATATATGTTTTGTTTTCTTTAGACAGGGTTTAGAAATATGCTCTGCATACGCAACTTAAAAATTAATTTAAAACATTTTCTTCTCTTTTTATTATCCATTTAACGATTTACACAATAACTTGGATTTCTCCTTGATTTATCACCCCCCAGATGCAAGCAAGCATTGAGTTCTGTTGATTTCACATACTATATAACTTTCTAATTTATACCCACACCCCTGCTCCAGCTTTACTACTAGGGGAATCAGACGGTTTTGTTTTTTGTTTTTTCAATCCTTTTTGGGATAATGGTTATTGTTAAGAAATGAAAGGCTCAAGAAAGAGTTTTAACTCTCCCTTACCTTCTTAAGGAATTCAGATAGAAAAACCTGGTTTAAGGAAGAGAGCATCACCTTAGCATCACAATAGTAATCTAAGTGTGGTGGAGGAGAGAAAGCTAGCAGTGTTAGCTGGACTCCTATGACACACTGTTTCTGGATTACCCAGCAGGAATTTGTCTACCAACTGTTTGCTCTTTCTCACCTGCCTGTGAAATGTTTTCTTTCCCTTTGAACTCCAGACTCCTGTCTCCTTCTTAGTTCAGAATGGCAAATGAGCCTCAACTGACCAATTTGTCCTTGGTTCCACTTTCCTTAGGGATCCTCTTCATACAGGGGTTGGCAAAGGTAAACCTACCTGTATGTGAGTATGTGAAACACAAAATGTATTCTTATATTACTGCATATTAATTATTTTATTAATTTCCATACATAATAAATTTGATCATTTTCTCTTGTTAATCTGACTCATCTCGATGTTATTAGACCAGCCAGAAGATCTTAGAAGGTCAGAAGGAAATTATTTTCTCCTTACTTACACTACACAGTCTGATTTCTAGCTCTTACCATCTATTAGCACTACAGCTTCTTATAGGATTCTGTACATCCAATCTTGTGATTCTAAAATCCAGTCTTCACACAATTCATGGTATGATCTATCTAAATGCAAATCTATCACATAATTTCCAGGTTTAAAGACTATAACCAGCTCTACATAGGCCTGAGGCTAAAGCTCAGTCTCCTAAACAGACAAAATCCAAAACCAAGCCCCCATATTTTAACATCTCCCTGCTATCCAGCTTCACCTCATGCCACTTATATTTTATAATCAAGAAACACAAAAGAACTCGCAATTCTGCAGACATGCTACACTAGTTCTCACTCACATGTCTTTGTTCATATTACATCTTATCTAGCTAGATCTTTGTCATTTTATAATTTTAGCTTTGACATTACCTCCTCCAAGAAGTCTCCCTGACCTGTCTCTCACCACCAGGCTGATTAGGTGTATCTATAATATCTTGTGCATGTCTCTATCACTACCATTTCTTCAATATAAAGAAAAACAATTTGCAAATCTGCTTCCCCAAACTATTCTGAGGCCTCCTTTAGAGGGGAGGATATACGATATCATCATTGATCTCAGCACTTTGCACAATGCCTGGCATGATTCCTAGGAGATATTCAATCAATGTTCGACTAAATGAATATATTCATGGCATAATCTGCCAGAAAATTTGTTTTCTGGTTGGTTATAAATAGTTTCCTGAAATTTCTCACATTTATCAACTGATTTATATTTTGCTCCAAGTCCAATGTAAAACCATCACAGTCAGAGAAGACTTAATAGCATTACACATAAATGCAGATGGACCCCTTGAGAGCTTGCCTTGCAATGAACATTCCTAGAGGAAATTTGGATGGAATTTTTATAGTAAGTTCTTTCAACTTTGGGGAATTTGTACAATTAATTAATTTAAGTCAAGTTTAAATATGTCCCCACCAAATTCTCTGACAAGGACAATGTGATCTTGCTAAGAGCAAAAACAGGAGTCTGAAACTGTGTTGTTTCTGGCATTAGGAAAAAAGCATTCTTTCTCAAACAGAATGAGTAATGAATAAGAGATGGATAATGGTTTGTTTAAAAAAAAAAGAAAAAAAATAAAAATTTAAAACCTATTCAGAAAACACAGACTTAATACCAAAGGCATAATGGTCCATCCTCATAGAAATAGGTTTATTACAATGGAAAAAAGAATAACCTTTTTCCCTTTTGAATTTAAGTCTCTCCAGCAATGGCTGAAACCTTTATTCATTAACTGTCTAATGATGAAAGCTTATTTTTTACTAATAGTCTATAGAGGCCAAAGGCAGACCTTTGCATACATAAAAACTGTTCTTAGCATTATGTGTTAAAGAAAATAAAAAATCAAAGCAAATTAGTCAAGCAGAAAGAACTTTCAAAGAATAGCAGTATCTTTAGCTGACTGGGGGGGAGTAGTTCTTTTTTGTTTCCAGCTAGTCAACAAATAACTGAAAGGAGGATATATAAAAAGCACTTGCAGGGGGTTGGGGGAACAGGGAGGATGAACAGGGAGTGTAACACTTAATAGATGTTAGTTGTGGTTTTAATGATCCTCACAACCTTGAGAGTTAGACCCTATAATTCTCCAATTACTTATCATGTTTTGCCATGTATAATGTGCATTTTTTCCCCACATTTTTTCAGGGAAAAATAAGGATGTACATTATCCATGGGTATAATGATTACATACCAGGGCTATTATAATGAGTATAATAATCGCAAGTATAATGTGCAGAAAAACATGGGTGCACATTATACACAACAAAATACAGTATATAGAAACTAAGAACTTACAACACTTACCTCTTTTTCAGACACCTTGTACTCGGACCGCAGTGTCTGTGCTGTGGATAAAATGCTAAGAGGGAATTAGACATCATCCCACAAGCACCATTCATGAGAATAAAAATATTACAAGCATGATATAATCAAGACAAGTTAGTAAGGCAGAGCAAATGGAATAGGAAAACAGACAAATAGTTAAATGGCCAAGCAGTGTACAGCTATCTAGTAACAGTTTACAACTATGTAGTAAATCACAAAATCCAATCTTCCCTAACCAAGGACACTTAAAAGGAAATGGTTTACACTTCTCCCTAACCAGAGAGTAAATAGCCCACATCATCCTACTCAGGGAGATGAATAATAGAAATCCAGTTAGTACCATTTGAGCCAATCACACCCAAAGACAGATGAAGTCAGAGGAATAAATCTCATTTTGACACATCAGCATAAAGCTGATAAATATTCTACTGAGATCTTCCCCTAAGACCTCCCCTAATATTCCCACCCTCAGAAAACAGACAAGGACCTTCAAGACAGAGACCCAGAGTGGATCTGGAGCACACCCAGGCCTTCTTCCCTCTCAGGGGTGCATCTTTACCTTTCTCTTCTGAACTCTAAGGATCCCCGGGAGCCTTGCAACCAGTGGAGTAACAGGCAGCTACAGCTCTTCCTGGGCTAAAGCCCTGAACCTGTCTCCAAGGCCCCTTTTTCTCTGACTTTTCAGTGAGCTAATGGCTGCCTCGCTGGGGCTCACTTTTTTGCTATCACATTCCTAGGGAGCCAAAGCTGAGCGCTGCTTAGGTGCTCTCCTGTTGCTTCTCTTTCCTTTGTTTCACTGCCCCCAGCTTTAATAAACATACAGTGAAAATCACCGGGACTTGTACTGTGAAATCTTTCCTACATGAAGTCAAGAATCCACACATTACAGGCCGGCCTGAGGCAGATACATTTGAAGCCAGGTTTCTTTCCAGTGACATAATGAGTGATAGTCACGTGTTTGCGCTTAGTCACCTCATTATCCCTAGAGTGGAAAAAAGTGCTTGGTATATAGGAGACACTCAAAATATTCATGGTTTGAGTTAGTTGAATGATAACATTGTTTTTAAAGCTTCTAAGAGAGGAAAGAAAATGGGAAGAGAGCTAATATATATTGACTGGCCTTCCATAGAATAGACACTGTCACTACTCAATTGCTAGCTTGGTTTGGTGCTTATAAGCAATAATTTGGGTGCCAGACTAGCTGGATTTAAATCCTAGCTCCATCATGGATTGTGTAGATTTGGAGAATTTCCTTTTTCTATGCCACATTGTTCTCATGTATAAAATGGGGAAAATAATAGGAGCTACTCAATGGATTAATATGCATAAAGGAATGAATTAGGTAAAATGCTTATTAGAATAGTACTTTTGCAGTGTTGGTTACTATTGCTATGAGTTGCATTTAATCATTAGTACATGCAATACCCAAATTTAGTGACTAGAGAATATCCAAATCAGCTTTATCTTGGATATTTATACTCTGTAATAAATGCTAAAGGAATGCAGAAACAAGAAAGAAGCTTTTGGGGAGATCAGCAGAAAGAAGAAAAAAGAGTTGGGAACACAGGGATAACTCAGGTAGAAGAAAGATTATGGAAAAAAAAAATTATGGATGCCAGAGGACAAAGACTATTTTAAGAAACAATAGTAACAAGGTTTGCTTGAGAGGATTTTAGCCCAGTTGTTAATCATTTTAATTTTATTTAAGTCTATTGATCTCTTCAGTGGAAATCAAGCCAAAGAAAATGTACAAAAGTAATACCTTTACTTATGTGATACCATTACTTATATAACTCTAACTTCTCATGTGTTAAAGAGCCTTTTCATCTCCACTGACTATTAGACTTCCAAAACTCATCAAAACTCAGTAATATAAATTTTCTGTGACAAGTGACACAGGTCTTGCACTCCCAAAGTCTTTGTATTTGGCTTAAATCTGTCTGAGAGAAATAGTGTCCTAAAACCATATTAGCAGATTTCTGTTTAATGGCTTGTTGAAAGAAACAGGCCTTAAGGCAAGGCCCTGTGAACTGAAGCGTGCCTTCTAGTTGACATTGCAATGTTCCCCCACAACAGAGCAGGGAAGTAATCAACAGTCACTGAAAATGGGCAGCCCTTTAATTCTCGGCCATGGTCTCTCTGGATCAGGGCTCAAGCATGCTGGCCCAGTAGTGCCAGGCAGCCTGCCTTCCTGACTTCAGGGCAGTGTGCTTATTCTAAAGACAGGCAGGCCAAATGACAGTTCAGTTGGCATTTCTTCCCAGCCTTTCAGGGTTTTTTTTTTAATTTCAAAATGTTAGTTTTTACAGAAAGCATCTATTTGAGCTTTTTTGTTTTTGTCTGGGGAGAGGTGTAGAATAGAGATGTTCTGGCCATCTGTAGTTGGTTCTGAAAGTAAACATATTGAGGCCTCAAGATCTTAGCAAACTATTTGTTCCATATGGTAAAACAAAATATTCTTGTATCTTATCTCCAAACTAGGATTATTTCATACATGAATGAGAGAAAAACAGGCACATTAAATAGTAATCATGTGCTCAATTTCAAGATGTTAGACTCTCACTGTTGACCTTTATATGGTGGCCTGTTTATGAAAACAAATTATGGGAATTAAGTCAGAAAATTAGGCCACTATGAAAGGAGGAGGAAAGCTCCAGACTTAAGCAAGAGGCTGCATTAAAGGCAGCTTGCTGCATAAGTATATTTAGTCAGTAAGACAGTGAACTGGAAAACCAAATTAGGATCTTTAATATAAAAATCAGGAGCTCAGTGAGGAATGCTTAAAGAGAAAACTCACTGAGCCAGTAGAGTGATTAGTTATGGAGGACAATCCAATTGAATATGGTGGAGCTTTTTTCCCCTAGTTTTAAAAAATATAGAAGAGAGTTACAAGGCCAAATAAAGCTTTCACAACTGTTAAATAAGAATCATTGGGAGATGAACAGTCTATAAGAATACATTTAAATTGGACGAATGTCAGTTCTCCTCTTTTTATCCAAAACAGAGAGAGAGGGTAATGTCAAGACAATGTATGCATTTAAATATAAAATATTAAAGTGCTATACTTATTATGTGAAAACCTAAAGATGAGATAAAATAAATAGCACATATATATCCAGTTACTTGCCTGACAAGTTCTTAGAATGTATTTTTTTTAGCCAAAAAGGGAAGAGAGAGATTATTAAATTGAAAGCTAGAAATGGATGACAGACTATCTAGAATGTTGAAGAAAAAAGGAAATTATGCATCACAAATCAAGCTTAAACAATCATAGTAGAAAGACAATTCCAGTATTACTGATCCTGGCGTGGCGCCAGATGTGGGAGAGGGGCCACACGAGGCTGCCCCAGGCAGCATTGTGTCACCCTGGTAACTAACCTAGTTCAGTATTTGATGACAGATTCCCTGCCCCTGAGCAGAGACATGGCAGGAGGAAGCCTTGCATGGGAGTCTGCGTGAGGCTGGCGAAAGTAATTGATAGAGAAAAAAGCCCTCCTGCCCACTTCTGCCTCCTGATTGAAGGGGGAACCAGAGCACACAGAGGCATGTGTACCTAAATCTTAACATGGAAGCAGGGGGAGGTGCAGACCTGCAGTCTAGCCTGGAAAAGGATGGGATTGGCAAGGGAGCTGAACCCTCTGGAGGGGAAAGAAATGTCTACTGGGAGATTTGAATGAAGGGAGGGCAGAGGCTTAACCTTTCTCTTCCTCAGATCCACGGCCTGCGAAGGAGCCCCTGCAACACCGGCTGCAGCAGCTGACAGGTGCCAGGTGGGCACAGAAAGCAGCCACGGAGCGAGGATGGCAGTGTGGGCCTCCACCACAGGCTCCAGGGAGTCTGAAGGCAGAGAGCAGTCCACCCGGCAGCCTTGGGCTCTGAAGTACAAATAAGGATGGAGTGGGATTTCTGGGCATGGTTTTGCATTTCAGCTTTTTTGGCTTTTCCGTGTTTCACAGAAGAGAGCAGCCTGGAGCCTGGAAGTCCCCCATTCTCCCAGTGGTGCAACATTTTAATAAAGACCTTTTTCCTTTCCTACCACCCTTTGTCTTATACCTGTGTTCAGCAGTGGGGAGCCAAACCCCATTTTTGTCCAGGAACATTACCATCTATTATATAAGTGAAAAGTGCCTTTTATAAGTTTATAAATTCTTGTTAAGGGATAGCATTTGACCAGCTAAGGAAGCCTGGAGTTTTCTGTGGGCTTAACAACAGGAATCTAGAAAGGGTGATAAACTGAGTGGATATTACTTCTGGGGAAAGAAAGAGAGGGTCTGTAGCAAAAATACATTAGAATCAGAGAGGTATTTATGGATACTGAAATTTTGAAACATGACGATAAAAATAAAAGAGGTTATAAGACTCTGCTACATACAAAGGCAATCAATTCTAAAAATAAGGCATGTGGTCAAATGTAGAGAATCAAGAGCTGGAAAAAAAATGTCAGAGAAAAGTGAGAAATGGGAGTAGGTATGTAAGGGGAACATCAGAAGATTCTGTTATTGAAGGTTCTGAGGCCCTTCCTCCTTGGATAGACCTCCCAGTTGCATTCTGTCTCTAAAATATACCAGGATATTACTACAGAAGGGTCGCAAATGCAACTGAGTACCACCACGGAGGCCAAAAGAAAGCTTCCCCAGGGCCAGGGTGCTAGAGTAATTGTGAAATCTAGTAGAGGGATAGGATTGAATAGACCAAGTACAAATGGTGTCTTATAGTGGTGAAACTATAATATCATATTATATTATCATAATAGTGAGTCCATGAAATTATGCATTTGTCAAAATGTATAGAACTTTACAGCAAAGAAATAAACCTTAATATATACAAATTAAAACAATCAATTAGCAGGTAAGAGATGGAACACAAAATGCAAAAAAATATATCTAATTGTATTACAAAGGTATGAAACAACCTAACTTAAAGAGAAAATAGGTGACAACCTAAGTAGTAAATGAATGAAGTGTGTAAGTCTGAAGGGGAAAGAAACTGTACATAGAAATGTATTTGAGCTGATTAAGTTGGTTTCCATAGGGGGCAGATGAACAGTTCTGAAACCAATATGCATATATACTGGAAAGCAAGTAAATAGATGGCAGATGGTTGGAGGCAGCTCTCCCATTGATGGAATGGGAGCTCTCAGGTATGTGAGGGGAGAGTCTGGTATGATCCACGTGACAATCTCTATGAACTCATTTTTAGCAACATAAATGCAGATGGTTACATGTATAAATAGTATAGATAAATATACACACACAGTTCAGCATATATAAATACATTTTCTTGACCTGTTAGCTGAGAGGACCTAGAAGTGACACCTCAGTAACAAGAACTACCTAGATCTTTATTTTATTCCATTCTCCAATAAAGGGAGCAAAGTCTCCTTAGCAAAATGGTTGATTCTAAGACTAAGGCAACAAATATACTAGATGATCAGGTGATCATGGAGTATCTTGTGTAGAAAGTAAGGAAGCACACAAAACAAACAAACAAATAACAAACCACCAACAACATCAAATTCCACAATGAAGAAGATATACTAAAACCCCGACAGGAACCAACTGGAAGAGCTCCTTATGGCCAAAACTAGAACAATTTGAGCAACCAAATAAAGTAGTATTGCGTTTTAACCCAAAGTATAAAGTCAATATACTTTTAAGTATATTTATACTTACTTAATTTATGTTACATATATACTTTATACTTTTTCCTTGAGTTGCTGTTACCAAAACAAAGTTTATGTGCCCAATGCTTAAAAAGGCCAAACCTCAAAAAGTCAGAGTTTGGGGTAAGAAAACGCCTGCTGAAAACACCTGTCTCAAATCCATCTTCCTCACTGTACTAGGTTAAATTTTTTTAAAGGGCTAGCGGAACACGTATGTGGAAGTGCTGGTGAGACAAGGTTTGATTGGAGAACCTTGGAACTTGGTCATTTTTGTTAAAGGGGCATTGACATCACATCCTCCAGCACAGCAGACCCTTGGCTTTTGAAAGGGTTCCAATGTTTAGGTAGAGTTACGCCCTGGGCCTTTGGTTGTGAGTGTGTGTGTGTGTATGTGTGTGTGTTTGTGTGGTGGTGGTTGGGGGTAGAGATTTTGATTCCAGATGCAGCTGGAGGTCAAAGGTCTTCCCTCTGCACATGCTTTGACTGCATAACTAATGGTTTTGATCTGTTATTTCTGAAAAGCAACTCCGTATTTTGTTAAACAGGATAGGACCATTTGAAGCTTCTTCTGCAGTTACATCTTTACTGATATAAGTGAACTAATGAATGAATGAATGAATGAATAAATAAATAAGAGAATAGACAAATCTCTGGAGCAGAAGAATTCTGATAATTTTTGCAGATACCCTGAAGATATGGGAATCATAACCCTTGAAATTAATTGGTGAAGATGGCGCTTTATTTCTTTCCAAAGTCCATTAATTCTAGTTTAATAATGAGAAAAATAATCAAACCAATTTCAGCTGAAAAGCATTCTACAAAATGCCCAACCAGTATTCTTTTAAATTGTTAAGGTCATCAAAAACAAAGGAATCTGAGAAACGGTCATAGCCAAGGGAGCATACAGAGACATGTCCACTAAATGTAATGTGTACCAATTATAGGACACTAGTTAAGGAAAAAGACATTAGGTAAAAATTAAGGATATCCAAATATAGTATGGAATTTAGTTAATAATAATGTATCATTATTGCCTCATTAGCTGTAATAAATATACCAAACTAATGTGAGATATAAACAGGGAAAACTGAGCAAAATATTTAGATACTCCCTGGACTATCTTCTCAATTTTTCTATTAATCTAAAACTATTTTAAAAAATAAAATTTATTAAAGAATTTCAAAAACAAAGTATAAAAATCTTATTTGTACAAGATATATAATATTACTTATGGAGTAATAAGTAATATTGTTTACTTATTAATTAATAAGTAATATTATTTTTAAAATTTATAACATGCATAAATTTAAAAAGTAAAGCAAGAGAAGGGGATTAAGACTGAAACTAACTGGGGTGATTTGGGTATGCTTCATTTAAAAACTAACATTTGAATAAAAGTCTAAAGAAGGCAACAAAAAAATATCTTTGTTGTAAATGGCTGAGGATGGATATCTGATGGACAGATGTTCCCAGGAGAGAAAACACACACTGGATGAGAATTCAAAGAAATGGGAGAATACTTGACATGTTCAAAAAGAAGTGAGAAGGTTAGTTGTGGCTCTCCTGGATGAGAGAGCAGTAGATTTGAAGCCAAAACTCACAGAAAATCATGTGTGTATATGTAAGGAGGGGGAGAGGAGAGAAAAGAGAAGAGAGAGAGAGATTTAGCTCATACTGTTGCTGGTGAAAATGGGATCTTGCAGTGTTGTGAAAAAGGAATTTTACAGAGTACATGCGTAGAAGTTTAAACATAGTGGCAAGATTTACTGAAGTGAAGGGAAATAATGCGCCCTTGAAGAAATAGAGGGTAGGCATGATCTAGCAGCAAATGCTCTGAGATCCTTGATAATCGTCCATATATTTTCTTGGTTTGAGGGAATGAGCAGGTTTACTTCAAACTATCCAACTTACTTCCTGGGTTCTTCCTGGGCTTGTGCTGGGCCTTCTTCTCAACGAATGTCTTTCCTAGTCCTTTCAGGGTTCTGTGCCCTTATCAAATTTGATTATTTTCCCAGACTTGGCTCCACCTCTTTATGTCACCATTTAGATTCCTACTGCTCATGCCCCAAAGTTTTGCTCCATCATCTGGTTTATCCTGCATGAGCTTACTGCTCCCTGTTCCATCATGGTTTCTATGGTGCATGAACCTAGCAAAGAAATTTCCCCTACATTTCTTATCCCTCCCTCAATAATGCCAGTTAATAACCAGTAAACCATTTTTTTACCCATTTCAGGCATTATATCCCCTAGCAGATGATGTATCTGCCCCCTGGGGAGACCTTGAATGTTGTGGCTTCCTAGTGAATGAAGCTTAATGCCCTATTCAACTCCCTAGTAGATTAGGCTTAATATCTAATTCAACTCCCTAGTTTATTACATTTAGTGTGTCATTCCATTTGCTCCCTTCCTTTATTATAACTAGCTAACTCCCAATGCTAACAATACTATAAGAGATGTGTTCCTGAAGTACTATGGCACTTGGATATTGGTCCATTTGTGACGTAGAACCATTAGATTCAAGTAGCCAGTGTGAGTCATCTATGTTCAGGGAACGCCTGAGTTCCAGCCTCAGTGGGAAGAAGAGTTTTTTAAACCTTACTCATAGTGATAATGTCCTCCAGTCAATGATGAACAGAGTGAGCTCCGCAGAACTTCTGGGATACAGCAGTGATACTAGCATCAGGGTTAGCAACCACAGGAACATCTGATAGGCTACTAGCCTGCAGTAGCAGTTTTGGAGTCTTCCATTCTAGGGGAACAAAAAAAACTTTCCTCTCCAGCAGACAGTCTAAGAATTTGCTCATGAAATAAGGATGTCCCTAGAAGGTACTTTTAATTATCTTGAGGAAAAGGATTTTTAGGAGGGAAGAAAGACATTCTCACTAGAAGGGAGAGGAGAATTTGGTGAACTAGTTTCAATGTTAAAATTAATAAAATGTTATTTTTATTGCAAACAAATGACACAGGTTGTATAATACAAAATATTTTCTAAGAGTGCTGTAAGTGTGCCAAGTTGATAAAAGTGTTATTTCAGGAAATGAATATGTTGACCATTTTGTGATGCATGTAGTGCAGTGTTTAAAGACATGTAAAAATTTAATTTCAAGGTAAGTTTCCCATTTATATGGAATCTTTCCATCTTAAAAAATTCCTCCCCTCCTTATCTATTTTTATATTTGAGGATAAGGTAAAGACAGTAAAAATTGATATGTACAATGGTAGTTTCCCAAATCTGAGCTGTTGTCTTTATATCCTGCTGAATTTCAACCAGGAATCTTCATGAGGCAGAATTTTTTGTTTGCACAATAGTTTATGCTATACAATTCTTTTATAATGGAAAATGCTCTTCTCAGGAAGTCTAGAATTACAGTAATTAAAGAATTAGAATGGAGAATGTCAAATAACATGTATGCATGTATGTATGTATAGATAGGTCACTTCTATGATAATTTTTGAAATGAGAAAAAATGTACACAATAAGAACTTTATAAAATATTTATGGAATCAAAAATTCTAAATGGACCTTATAGGTACATGTCAGAAATATTTTCCTTTTTTTATGTAACTAAAGGAGCCCAAATTCTCCACAGTGAGGCTGTTTTTTCTGGAATATTGATTTTAAGCTGTTTATTAAGAAACAAAAGACTCAGAAAGAACTTTTGACCCTACCCCACTTTCCTGTCCAAGAGATTCAGACAGAGAAACATTTTCAAGGTAGGAAATTTTAGGATGCCACCTTAGCTTAATTAAAAAAAAATAGTATGATAAACCAGAGGGCTTCAGGCAGGTGGCTATTATTAGCTTGATTCCCACTGAGTCCCATTGTCTCTGAGATATCTAAGGAGAAATTTCCTGCCATGTGAGTTCTGCTCTTTTTCACTACCTATAAGTTTCCCATTCTCGTTTCTGAAATCTAATACCCCACCCTTCTCTTCCTCTGTTGTCTAAAAATGTCATATACATCCAATGTTGCCTCACTGTCTTTGGGATTTTCATGGATTTATCATGTTTGTGTGAATTCCCCATGCACATGTTTTAAGCTTTGATTTTCTCCTGCTAATCTTACTCTGTTAATTTGATTATTAGTCTTGCCAGAAGAATTTAGAAAGAGAAAAAGTCTTAATATTTTTTTAGCCCACACGTAACTTATAGCGAGGAAGAGAAGGTGGGGAAGAAAAGATGGGGGAAAGAAGGCAGTAAGATGAAGAGGAGACTAAGAAGAAATTTGTAATATCTTTAATGTTGATACGAATAAAAATTATGAAACTGTGTTTCTTTGAAGCAGGTTTGCTCTAGGATTTTGTGTCAGAAAGTATATAATCAAATAACTTCCCCTAAATAAGAAAGATTCTGACTCTCTAACATTAAATGACTGGTACAAACTCAGACATGGGGAAGAAAAAGCTTACATCATTGGCTGCAATTAAAGATTAGAGAAAAATAACAGTTTATGCTTTAAATGCCAATCAATTAAAAATAAGATGAAAGATGTCCTTATTTCAGTGCTGGAGAGAGAGAAACAAGGCCTATAAATTGCCCAGGAGGTTCCTCTCTGAATTTGCAACAACTAGTCCCCTTCAGATTGGCACATCCTTCATCAGGACATAAGTCTTGGTTAGTGGAGTGTGGAACAGGTTTTGACAGGCATGTCCCCTCTGCTAGGCACTCATGAACACAGCCCTGAACACTACAAAACCAAAAAGTGGATGGGGAAAAAAATGTTCCTCCATCTTTGCTAACAATAGTGATTAGGTGGAAGTCCCATTAGCCACCACAGTAGCCTGCACCCTGGCCATCAACATTTAAGAAATAAATGTGCAACTCATGAAAAAAAAAAAACCAACTTTTATCTATGAAGAGTGAGTGCTAACTATGATACACAAGAAAGAGTGAAAAGGAGATATTGGCTACAAGTTAGCTTTTGTATTCAATTACCATTGTGGAGGTTAAAAAGAAATTAAAACTTTTTGCCTACCTTCTAAATTCTTCTAGCTGGGTTACCAATCCAATTAAAAGACACAGATTAATAGGAGAAAATCAAATTTTTAATATATGTGCATGAGAAATTCATGTAAGCATGGAAATTCCAAAGACAGTGAGACAACACTGGGTATATAAGAAACTTTGGACAAAGGAGCATAGTAGGTAACAAGATACTAGACTTCAGAAGTGAGGATGGGAGATACTCAGGTAGCTGAGGAAGCGTGAACACACACCACAGGAAAATCTTTGCTGGGTGACTCAGAAACAGTGGGGTGCAGCTAACAATGGGGTATCTAGCTCACGGGAGCCTGCCTGACACCCTCTTCTGTGCCCATTATTTCAAATCAGGCTAAAGTGAACATCCTAAGATTTCCTTCCTGAAGTAGCTTCTCTGTCTGATTCTCACAGGCAGGAAAGAAGGGAGGGTCAATGGCTCTGGCTGAGTGTTTTTTTCTTAATAACCAACTTAAAATCAATATCCCAAAAAGCAGCCTCAGGGTGGCAAAACTTTCATCCCTTCATGATTCAGGCCGACACCCAAGCTCCTTTGTGTCAGAGGTGGGGCGGAGTGCTGCTGCTAGGTGTATTTTTCAGAGCAGTAACAAAGTACTGCACTGGATGTCCGTAGTTCACAATCAAGGACACATTCAAAAGGACAAGTATTAAAGCTGTACAGATGGGAGAAGTGAGATTTTGTTTTGTCCTGAATAGCACAGGTTTCTGAGTATTGTTTCTTATGTTTGGTTCTTCAAGAAAGTGAATCCAGAAACTGTTAGAGACCAACTGCTGGGCTACATTCTCTAGAATGTCCTTGATTAGAAAAATAAGTGTTAGCATCTTTTTAATGTTTATTTGTTTCTTCATTTTCTAATAAACAGAAACAGGCCTCAGTTGAAGGAAAAAAGTTCAAGAAAGCATGGTAGCAGAAAGAGTTTTTATTTTTAGAGTATAGTATGTTGGTGGCACCAGGGCATAGAAAAAGAAAAGTGTGTTGAAAAACATAATAGGAGAATACCCACTATGTGCCAAACATAACATTATCCAATGAGAAACAACAGTAGCAAGATACTGACCCTACTCTACAGAGCCCAGCAATGGACCAGTAGATAAAAGCGACTTCCATAGATGCACACTCTATGTACAAGGCCGTGTGCTCACTTCTTTAGATACACATGTGATTCAATTCACGGACCACCCAATGAGAGGTGATTACCCTTTTACAAAGAAGAAATTGAAGATGAGAGAACTAAGAATAACTTGTTCAACAAGTAGGAGATGAAGCTGGGATTCAAACCCAGTGTATCTGATGATGAGGTTTTTCTTCGTTGTTATCATTCTATAAATTTGAGCCTTCTTCTGTATTAACCTTCTTATACGTGAGCTCATATCACAACAATTATTGGTGTGAATTTTATTATAAGATTGGCTTTGAATAAAGGTTCCATTCACCAATTAACACATTGTTATAAAAATATACAGGATGTTACACTTATTATTGCCTGACCTCTATATAGGAAATTGTCAGAATATCATTCAAGTTCAACTATTAAATTCTTAATTTTAAGTTAGACATCATTTTAGAGCTAGAGAGGGATATATGAGGTGACATTCTAGCTTTTATTCATATCAATGACTTTAAATAATTCAGTGTTTTTAAAGGGCAAATCTTAGTGAATTGGTGCTCAAAAAGTAATTTTATAACATGAAGTTTAACTTTGAAGTTCCTACTTTTTGGGATAGTACACCTTGGAGAGATTCAAAAGTAATCAGCACTTATTTGTTTTTTACCATGTAGCATAGCCTTTAAAGATCTCTAAGCGCCACGTGATTTTATTTTTTAATTAACTTTCATACTTAACGTTCTTCATAATGGCATTATTTAAAATCTGAGTGCCAGTCCTTTACTTTCTGCTGTGTGAAGAGAGGAAGGCATGATTGTTCTGGCTTCTGACCAACAGCAAAGTGTGGGGGAGTATAACAGATGCTGAACATATAGTCGTGCAGTCTGAGGTGTTGCGGGATGACTGAGCCACAATATGACTGTCCTAGATAAACAGGCTGAGCACTTATGTGCAAGGCACATTTCCGATGATATTTTCCCCACATCCTCTCCAGGATCTGAAACCTAAGGCAAAAGAGTAGTGGAAGAAACAATACCAAGTATTTTATGACCATAGTTATTCTTAATTTTCCGTGAGGTTGCCTCTACCCTTTTTTCCTCTATGCTACTTCGAAGTATTCATTATTTCAGACTGCATACCACAGTGGAGAAAGACATGCCTCCTTGTTTACAAAGAACATACAGATAGGGTGAAATTCTCTAATATAGCATTAGGTGGGATGTTTCACAAAATATGAACTTATGATAAAGGGAGAAATGTGTTCCCTTTAATGCATTTATGCATCTTGTTGACACAAAGGAGTAAAAGTATACGATCTCAGAGCTTGAATTAGTCTCATTATTTAACCTACTAGATTTACGAATGAGAAAACTAAAGTCTAGATAGTAAAAGGGCCAATAGTAGAATCTACTTTTTCCAGCTTCCAGTATAGTTTTCCTGAATATTCCAATAGGGCTTTTTGTACATTCCATGTCCGTGTTATTGAAAGCAATGGAAAAAGAAACATTTGCTAGCACAGCAGAAAATTTTATATCCAGCTCTAGAGTAGTCTCTCCTTAAACAATGTATGTAATACATGGGATTTTCTTTATGAGATTCTAGTCTTCCTTCATTCTTCATGTTTATCAATGTATAGGGAAGATCTAACTAACACCGATATGTTTGATTTCAGCTTAGTAAGAGAGAGTTTGTGGGAGTAGAGCCCAGACAGAACGTTTTACTCTAAAAAAGGAATTCTTCAGTGCCACATATCAGCTGCACTCCCTCTCAAATCTTCCTCTACTTTTTTTATCGTTAACTCAAATATTATAAAATGTGGATAGTGTAAGTTAGAAGAAGTAAATTGTATTTTGATGATTTTGGGTTTTTTTTAATTTTTAAATTTAGTTATTTTAGTCCTTTTATGTTTGCACACATATTATAATCATATCTGAGGTCCAATGTGTCAAATTTTGAAGATAGGCTGCGAGATAGATGAGGGTTTTAGGCATATGCCTGTGGGAAATTTTTAATGGGGTTAATGGTGAAGAATTAAAATATTATGTCTTGTCCTGGTTAGTGTGGCTCAGTGGATTGATTGCCAGCCTGAGAACAAAAGGGTCTCTGGTTCGATTCCCAGTCAGGGCACATGCCTGGTTTGCAGGCCAGGTCCCCAGTAAGGGGTGCGCAAGAGGCAAACAACATTGTTTCTCTCCCTCTCTCCCTCCCTTCCCCTCTCTCTAAAAATAAATAAATAAAATCTTTAACAAAAAATAAAATATTATGTCCTTCCACTGCAATGGTAGAACAGCGGACGGACACAAAATCACCTGTTTTTACTTATTAACGCATTTTACTAGGTTGGTAATTCAAGTCTCCCTATTCTATTGTTCATTATGTATGGAAAACACCTTTCAAATACACCAGTGGTTTCACCAAATTTATAGCCCTTTGATAAGTAATGGTGCTGAATATTTTCAATAATTTGGAATTATTGGAATTCCAAAACAACCAGAATAAAAGTCTAGTTCTGAAAGCCTGGGAAGCAATTAACTTAGTAGCAACAAAACTTATTGCCCAGAAAAAGACTAATACTGCTAGCATGTAAAATTTGCATGAGGAAAATGCTAAGATACAATATGATAAAATGAAATGGTTCCACTTTTGAATAATAAATAAGTTGATGTATTGATGGTGTGTTACATCATGCTGAAAGGGTTGGATATAATAAACTGAAAAACAACCACTTCTCTCTGCAGGTTGATAAGTCAACAGATTTCACCAATAAATGTCATGCCATAGCATTTGTAGGATTTGTAAATGATGTTGAAATTCAAGAACATTTTTTCTGCTACAAATGTGATAGATAGTTAGACAGGCATGAACAGAGCAAGGGTGATAGATCAGGTCAGTAACGTCACCAGGGCAGAAAGCCCCAGGTACCTAGCAATGGGAAAAAGTGGGAAAATAAGGACCTTGCCCCCACAGTGACCTTTCCTCCCTTTCATATCACTGGCGATGCATTTCAGACCCTCCCCTGATCTTTCCTTCCTTGGTGTATTGCTAGTCATGTGATTTTAGACTATCTTAGAGGAAGATCAAGGGGCCAGAGCATAGCCTCATATAACCCCATACAAACCCTTGCATGACCACTTCTTTAGGTGCTGGGCCCTCAGGACAATGAAGTTCTGATCCACATCAAATAATTATAGGAACCAAGTCTGTTGACCATATAGACAGAGTTTTGATAAAACTAGAAGTGGCACTTAGGTCTCAGTTATGTTTCAACTCCAGGCCCAGAAAAGCAGCAAAGTCAGACAGAGCAACAACATCGCTGACATCAGGAGCAAATGCAATTACTAATGAATCCCTTCCCCCAGCACTGACCAATCAGTGAAAACCATGACCTGAAAGGACACACCTGGAAAACTGATAAGTATTCTATTGAGACCCTCCCTTGAGATCTCCCCTAAAATGCCTGTCTTTAGAAAACAGATGAAACCTCTCAAGATACTAAAAGCCAACATGGGCTCCTTCTGGAACAAGCCCATGTGTTTCCTTCCTCCCCTTTCTCAAGTGGTGTATTTCTGCTTTTTTTCTCCTAAACTTAAGGGTCCTGGCGATATTTGCCACCAGGGAAGAGTAGACAGTGGCAATTCACCGCAGGCTGACCCTCGAACCCTATCTCCAAAAACCCCTTTTCTTTGAATTTTCAGTGAGCTAACAAGCAGGCCTGCCTAGGTTCACTTCTGTGACTTTACCTTTTACTTAGTGAGTCCATGCAGCCCAGCATGGCTCAGTTCTTTCTTATAAAGTTTCTAGATTGCCAAAGCAGAGCGCCATGTAGGGTCTCTCCTGTTGCTTGTTCTTTCCTAGGCTCTTTCTTTGTTTCACTGTCTCCAGCTTTAATAAAGATACTCTCAGAACTACCTGGACTCATGTTGTGAAACCATTCTTGAGTGAAGTCAAGAACCCACACTCTACAGCCCAGCTTAAGGAAGACCTGTTCTGGGCCTGATCCCCATCCAGTGACAGAAAGGACTGCATTAAAAAAGCAAAGACAAGATAATGTTTTAAAACAAAAGATTTGTCTTGAAGGAAAGCTGGCACCTGTAGTGACAGGGCCCTTTCAATGATTGGCTTCATGGAATATTTCACCTATTGTAAAAAAATGTCACAACGCTGCTCCCTTCACAGGCAGATGCTGCTGTCAAAAAGTTTTTAGAAATACAATTTTTAAAAAATTCAGGATGATGGTACAAAAATGGCTAATTTTATTAAATGACAATGACAATTTAATTGTGAATGCTTTAAAAACCCTGTAAAACCTGTAAAATTGCTCACAACTTTCCCACTTCAATCAGAAATCTGGTGGCTTAGCAGAGGAATTCTTAATGGAGCATTTAAGTTGAAAGATAAGTTGCAGATGCTGTTGAATGTTTTGAAGATGAATGACTGCAGGAACCTGTCTATTTAGCTCACAATTTTTTTTGTTTCATCACATAAACCAGCTAAATAAATGTCCTTCAGAAAATGTTTTGACTTCAAATGATTAGCATTATATTTAAAACAGAACAGAATCTTTTGAAAAGTTATCTTGAAATCGTTCCACAGCCACATGGTGCTGAGAATGAGGAAAGATATTGGTAGATATCGAGTCGTATTGAAAGCCAGGGGAGCCATAGTACAAACCAGACAGCATCATCCCCACAACCCCTTCCACCATAAGTGCATAATAGGGTGATGACCCTTTCTTTGAATCTTCTCAGCCTGAGAACTTGACTTGGAGAAAGGAAGAACTTTGTAAACTGCAGACTGATCATACATTTAAGATGAAATGTACCAATCTGTCCAAAAACAAGTTCTCAATTTCTGTGAAAGGAGAATAATTTGACATTCATAGAAAAGCACTAAATGACATGTATAAGCAGTTTCTTTTTTCTTTTCTTCTTCTTGTCTTTAATTGAATTTATTGGGGTGACATTGGTTAATAAAATTATATAGGTTTCAGGTGGACAATTCTATACTACATCATCTGTATATTGTATCGTGTGTTTACCACCCCAAGTTTCCTTTTATCACCATCTGTCTCCCCTTTACCTTTTTCTATCTTTCCCCACTCCCCTTTCTCTCTGGTAATCACCATACTGTTGTCTGTGTCTATGAGGTTTTTGTTGTTGTTGTTGCTGTTCTTTGCTTAATCCCTTTACCTTTTCCTTCCACCCCACAACCACTTTCCCCTCTGACAGCTGCCAACCTGTTCTCTGCCTGTGCATCTGTTTCTATTTTGTTAATTTATTTTGTTCATTAAATTCCACACTTAAGTGAAATCACATGATAATTGCCTTTCTTTGGCTGGCTTATTTCACTTAACACAATACTCATCAGGCCCATCCAAGCTGTTGGAAAAGGTAAGACTTCTTTCTCATTCATGGCCACTAGTATTTTATTGTGTAAATGTACCATAACTTTTTTGTTCACTCATCTACTAAATGGGAACTTGGGCTGCTTCCAAACCTTAGCTGTTGTAAATAACACCACAATGAACATAAGCGTGCAAGTTTAGAAAACTAATTTATGCACCTTAGCAGTGCTAACAAGAATATATATTATTTAATTTTTATTGGGATGTTTCTTGGTAAGCAACACTGTACTTTATTGTTGTGAGTCATTAATTGTTCATTAGCTTTACTTACAAAAAGCATTTGGATTTACAGTTAATAAATAAGGATGGATTTGTCACTTATTTTTTGCAAGGTTCTCTTCTAAGTACAGTAAATAATGTGAACAATTTGTAACCTATGTTTCCTGCATTCCCATAACTTGTTATCTGCAGGGATCACATATAAATTTAACTAACTGAAATAAAAGACAATATATAAATTGTTGCTCATGGTTGGTGCATAAAACAAGTTCTCCAAGAGTTCAGAAGAGGTGTAGATGACTCCTAAAAGAGGAGATGAAGGGGGCTTAATAAGAGAGGTTGACCTTAAGCTGGGGTTTGGGTCATAAGTAAAATTAAAGTAGATAAAGTGAGACCAGAAGTACAAATGGATTGATCAAAATTAACATAACTGTCTTAACAAGAATGCAGGTTTTGCACAGAAGAATGGGAGAAAGATAAATTAGGGATGGATGACTTGAATGAAAAGGACATTGGACTTTAAATAGTTATCTGTTGCATCATATTAAAGATATTTGGGGAGACATTGTTGTGGCACTATACGAAGAGTGATTTGGAGAAGGAAGGGATTAAAAGCAGAAAACAATTAACAACCTTTTGGCAGTGGACTGATTGTGAATTAATAAAGTCTTTCACTAAATATATTGATAAAGTTAATGGAAAAGAATATTTTATTTTTTTCTCTTGATTTTATAACTTTTTTCTGGGTGGAATTTATCAAAGTATTCCTGGAATTTAAAATCCATGTTTGTCTCCCTGAATGCAATTCCGCAAGGCTGAATAAATGCAATGAGTTTCATAAACTTGATATGAACTCATTAACTTCAGTGAAGGTGTGAAAGGCTGCAGTCTTACTCTTCTAAGCCAAGTGGGATGTCTATAATAAAACACCTATCACTTCAGGGATTTTAAATTAGCAAGCCATCTGGCAGAAAACAAATTAATGAGGACAGCATTACTCATGAGGGAGGGCTTGGGTTTGACTCAGTGGGCTAAACAGCATTGGGGATGATCTGATTATTTCTTTCTAAGTTAAAATTTCAATTGTTATTAAAATATAATAGCTCTAAGTGTCACATTTTAAAATAGATTTCTATGTTGTAAAACCAAGACTATGCATTCAAAGGTCAGTACATAATTATGAATTAGATGTAGACAACATTGATTCATGTAGATCTAGCTAGTACTGCCATGTGGAGGTCTCATCAGGTATTCACACTCATTCTTACCATAAGGCACCTGTTAAGGTCCAGTAGTATGTTATTAAATTTACTTGATGGTAACATCTTCTTAATTTGGCTCCTCTGATGGTGCAGGACTATAACTGAGAAAAATGAAACAAAACCTAGTGATGAGAGTTGGAGGGTCCATTCACTGTTACCAAGTAGAAAGGTGATTGATTTAGCCTTCAGAAAAGCAATTTAGCAATACTGTTAAAAACAGTAACTGTTCCTAACTTTTTACCTATTAGTTTCATATATTTGATCATATAATAATTATAAAAATACAATGAAAAAAAATCCTAATTGTCTAAGAGTAGGTCCATAAACCATGGAAACCATAGCATATTCATGTGCTGAAATATTATCAAGCTTATGACAATTGGAAGGTTTTGAAGAGATATTTTGCAAGGAGTGAAGACGTAGGAGACTAGTTTATTTGAACTTCATAGTCACAGAATCTGAAAAACATATACATGTATACACACACACACACACACACATACACACACACTTTAAACTTGCTCCATACTTCCTAATGGAAATAATCGGATGTAGGCTTCCAAGTAATATTTCTGTATATCTTGTAAAACCCAAATTTTCTATGATGAGTGTACCTCACTTTATAAATAGAAAATCAAGCAATAAATTCTGCATTTAAAAAGCAACATGAGAAGATCAGCAATTCATACAGTTCTCCTCAATCAGTTTTAATTTGGTGTATGAAGCACAACAATGTAGGATGGCTAATAACAAGTCTTTTAACACAAAACACAGAAGGACTTTTCACCAGCACCAAAATCCCTTGTTATCCAAGTTATGTAATGTAAAACTCTTTACATTGCTGCTAAATAATTGTACTTTGCTATTCTTTGTCCTATTTTGGCTTCCTAGACACCTGAATTAGTTGTTACGTGCACTTTATTATACATACAGATCCTTATTTTTCCATGGTACTTCATAATTGTCTTACTTTGAGTTCTACCATAAACATAACCTGAGTTGCAAATTTTGGTACAGTTAGTTTATTTGGCAGTCCATTCCAGAAAACTGGAATGAACAGACAAAATGTGGTATGAATTGGAGAAATGTGACATGAGGTGACACCTGTAGGCAACAGGGACTTCTCAACTCAACAAGGTCCTCTGATAAATACATAGAAAGCCTCCAGTGTCTGCACAGAGGAGGCGAGGGTATTTATTTATTTACTTTCCCCCATACAATAGAAATTTTTAAATTTTCTTTTTCTTTTGGATTATGATTTTTTAATTGATTATGATCAATTATGATATTTTTATTTATTAATTATATTTTTAAATCATGTTTATCCTATTACAGTTGTCTCAATATTCCCTCTACCCTCCTCCACCCATCCCACCCCTCCCCCCTCTCCCACAGTCAATTCCCACTCTGTTGTCCCTGTCCATGGGTTATTTATGCATTAGATCGCAGCCCCTCAAGTATTAACACTCCTGCACTGCTGGGAAATGCCTACAAATGATTTAAGTGGGCTTCTGCATCTTCAGTGAAAATGACGAGTTAGAAAGGCAGGAGGATGGGCAGCTCATGCTGGAGGAGGGGAGCTGTCAGCACACACGGAAGTGTCTACCACCACTGCGGCTGAAAGCAGGGATGCAGTAAGGTGATGTGTATCAGGCCAGCAAAAGCATCTGCTCCAACCCATCCTACACCACTCAGATCTACTTGTAACTCAGTTGCTCTTCAATGTGGTAACCAACCACATTCTCTTAATAAGACTCAGTAATTAGGGTCATTGCTGCATCTGCCCCTGAGGCCATAAGTAACATTTGTTATCTTTATCATCCAGCACCCATTGTAGATTGTCCTTACTTTTGCCCAGCACTGTAGCTGGTCTAGGTATTTCTCCAGTCAGATGATGAAGGTCTCTGAGGAATCTAAAGCTTTGGTTGCCTTCTAACCAATGCTTGGTTGCTGAGAAATGTTCTATTAAGTCTCCATATTTTAGGTGAGCTCATTTAGATCTTTGTTCATGAGGGATCTGAATATTAGGCTGATTTTGGTTTTGCCCAGCTGTGGAAAATGTAATCTTCTTTTCACTCTTCAGGCATGGGAATTCCAATAGGTGTTTCAATAGCTTCAAGTTCGGGATATACTCCCTTAAGAGGAAGTCTAGCCATTGACAATCAGTTAATTTTTTCCCTCAGCAATATAGTAACTATTTTCTTGGTCTGCTGGTCTGCAGACATATGATGCCCCAAATGACCATGCATCTGTCATAGCCTCAGTTTCAGTGAAAATGTTATTATGGCCAGTGGTAGAAATGTTCCTCTCCTGAGAAATAAGGACTTCTAATTTAGCAGAGACTAAAGTTGTAGGGCTGGGAAAGGCATATTTCCAAGTGGGTCTCTGGGGCTAATAGCAAGAAGCCTAGTTCTACATCTACCCCTTTATTCTAGACCCAAGTATTATAACTATTTGGAATCCAACAGTATTATGTCAGTGGTTTGCCACACATCTTTCAAAGACTGGTAAAATGCTGTCTTACCCACAACTCCTTCTTTTTATCTCTGCAATACCACCTATTACTGTTATTTGTGTATCCTAACTGACAATGAGGACCTTTGGTTCAGTCTTTGAGCATTGTCATATTTAAAGAGGCACTCTTTTTTTATGCCTCCTCTTTTTCTCTGATTTTGTATTGTAAACACCCAATGAAGAATAGATACGTCCTCCAAGGGGAATGTAGTCGGCAGAGAAACAAAAGCTAACTTTTTAAATGTTGTCCTATCATGATGACTTGTCCTATACCTTCCCTACTAGAATATTAACTTCTTGAGGACAGGAACCATGTCTGATTGATACATGTTACTCTCCGAACTGTGTCTGACACAAACTAGGGACTCAGTAAATGAATGAATGAATGAATGAATGAATTATGCACACCCTATTTATCTCACAATGGTTATTAGAGGAGAGAGGAATAAAAAAATTAAAAATACATGTTACAAAGTATTAAAATTATCGTATTATTATTATTTACTATGACTAACCGGTTTGTAGAAGAGGGATAAGTAAATAATGGGGGCAGAGTTGCTGGGACCTGAAATTAGGAAGAACACTCTCCTTTCTACACATTTATCTTCTGAAAAAACAAAATTAATCATCATTGGCTGTAAGAAGAAAAAGGCATCAGTGCAAGAATACAGCAATGAAGAGGCCGTGTGTGTGCTGGGGTGGCCATGAACAAACAGCTGTCGCTCTTCCATACAGATATAGGGAAATATAACCATATATTATTATCTCTTTTACTCTTTCTGTACTTTCTTCCAGTCTGCTTGCTCCTATCATCCAAAGATGATAGTAAATATAAGAGGTCTAGATATGTCATCTCTAAAATTCAACTAAATCCATGTACACTGAATTTGGATATTTTGAACTATTACAAGATACATATATTTGCTTTTTACCTGGGATCTTTCTACAAGTATTCCAGGTAAAGTTGCATTATTGGGTTCTTAATTATCTGCTTACCATCTAAGTCATGATTCATCACTTCACATCTTCAGTGTTGTTGGGTCAAATGTAATAGTACAGAATATAATGCTGGTACCTGTCTGCTCTTTCCTTATAACTGGAGTCCTTTCTAGAGGCTTCCGAGTCATCCTTTATAACATTAGCAGATATCTCCAAGTGTAATTGTGGAGGATCAGCTCTAACTATACACTGTTTTGGGGGGTTTTTTTTTGGTACTACTTATATTTGGTGCTTTATATCATTTATTAATCCTCTTTCATATACCAGGCTAGTCTAAGAAGGTATAATTATTTTCTTTGTAATAAGACATTAATTCTAGTTACATAAAATTTATTATAGTTTTTAATTAAACTATCAGATATTTATATAACAACATATGGTATATTATAGACACAGTTCTTAGGGCTTAGAATGATTAAACAAAATAGACATTGTCTTCTGTAATATGGAAACTTCATAGGGAAAAGAAAATAAGAAAACTATCAAATGTATGAAATAATTATATATAATAATTGATGCTGTTAAAGAAGTAAATAATTGGCAAAATAAAAAATAGCAGGGAAAGTGTGACGTTGTATAGGGGTTCTACCTTTGAGTAATTGAGGTAGCATTTAAACTGAGAACAAATAAAAGAAAAAATGAGCCATTTGAATAGTCAAGGAGAAAGAATTTGGTCTGTATTAAGTGTCTAGAAGAAGAGAGAGCGAGCACAGAAGGAGAACACAGAAAGGAAAGCAGGAAAGAGATCATGCAGGGCATTGTTCATCATAAGGAATTTTAGTCTTGTTATGAGTAAAAGAAAAAAAGATCTTAGAGTTTTAGAAACTAACATAATTATATTCATATTTAAAGCAGGGCAAGGAAAGAAGAGCGGAAACCAGCTAGGAAGGCGTTATCACGGTTAAAGAAAAGATCACGCGCTGAACAAGGACCGTGGCGGCGGTGCCCACAACAGGGCCCTAGGGAGCATCGCAGGGAGAAACGGTAGACTTTCCTAACCGCGCAGAAATGAAAAGGAACTAAGCGTTGACTTGTTACAAGAAAGAATTTTGTCTTCATGTGACAAATTGTATTATTGTTCAAAATTATGTCCTTTAGAACATTTTGCTTTCCTGTTCCATTAACGTCAACCCTGATCATATCATTTGCTTTGAAAAATGAAATGTGAAGGGAAGGGGTATATGCTGCTTCTGAGCAAAAACCTAATGCATTAGCTTCTGGCTCCATCACTGCTCCTTCCCACTGCCAGGGGAAGAGTACATCCCGCAGAGGAACTCTCCTCTTGCCTGAATCCTGAAATGAAAATGAGTGTGAGGAGGAGCCACGGCTGATCTACAAAATCTATGTCATGTAAGTAGGAACTGAGCTACAGGGATCTGAGGCTTATTTGTTACTCCAGCCTAATTAGTGACCCACACAGTGGGCAATTTTTCAAAACTCACATTTTAAGTGTTTTGTCACATTCAGTTATATCTATAACCTGATGTTTTCCCATTCTTATTAATTATTGAATATGCCCAAGAAAAGTTTGGAAGATCAATAGAACTAACCTCTTTCAAATATTTTCCAGTATTCAACTAGTATCTGGATCTCTAATTCACCATAATTCCCACCATTCTCTCTTTGCCTTGCAATATGGCACTGAAAAGAAAACATGCAGACTATTCTGATTTATATTAGCATAAAAATAAATTTATTTGTTCTGGCAACATAAGCCACTTAGAAGAATTCATTAGCGCCATGTTACTTTCAATGTCACATAATTTAACCGTCACATCTGTCACCTCTCCTCATTCACTTCTTTTAAAAGGTATAGAGAACTGGATTGGAAAAGGATCAAAATATTCTGTCCAAAAGTATGCCACTTTTGCATAAATATTATTTTGAGCCGAAGGAGATTAAGAAGCAGCCATTGCAGACAAAGCTCTTTGTTTCTTCCTTGCTGACTACAAGCAGGGCACCCATTTTCCTTTGTGAGCGCCCTGCTTCCCTCGGCGCACGCCAGGAGCAGGGAAACAACCAAGCGGGTGCCGCGATGGTCTGCCCGAACAAGCCTTACTAAATAACCCCTCTTTCATTTGTTTCCCCCTGTACAGGGTGGGGGAAAGGAGGTTTCTAGTAGTTTGATTGGAAAAAAATATAATAAATAATAATACAAAAACAAACTGTGTTTCATGTACTCACAACTGTGAACCTACTTTTGTCCCGCCCTGAATTGACAGCCCCTTTCCAGCCCAGATTTGGTGTCCTGTGGCTTCTGGCTTTTCCCAAAACTGAAATCACCTTTGCAACAAAAGAGATTTCAGGCTGTTGAGATTCAGGAAAATACAAAGGGGCAGCCGATGGCGATTGGGAGGGCTGTGTGAGGTCCCAAGGTGCCTACTTAGAAGGGGACTGAGGCATCATTGTCCTATGTACGTTTCCTGTATCTTCTTTAATAAATGTCTCTATTTTTCATATTGCGTGGCTGGATATCTTCTAGACAGACCTCATAGGTCTAAAAAATTATTCATGTAGAATATCTAATGTATTTCTTTCAAATATTTCCTGTATTTTCTTTTTGATCATCTTCGTTTCTTTCTACTTTCTTTTAGCACTAAAGAACATAAACATTTTCTTTCATTTCCTTCAGACAGCAAAGCAAATAGTCTGTTTCTATCAATTTTGAATTAATTAGGGTCAGTTTTTATGTTATTTCTCTGTCCCCCCTTTCTGATATGCAACTAAGGGCGAAACCGTGCCATTTTTGTGTACTGGGAGGAAGTTGGATATTTAAATTCTCTTTTTTCCATTATTTGCAAATATTGGCATGTTGTGTAATTTCTCTCTGTTCCATTTACTTCATCTATAAGAGAAATATTCTAAAAGCAAGATGAAGAAACTTTGTGAGATTACATCTTTTTAGCATCTTAAAGGCATCAAGCTAAAAACCGTGATTTTTTTTAATGAACTAGATGATTATTTCTAACTTACCAAAAGAATTCACTCATGTGGATTTTCTACATGTCTTGTACATGAGCAATTCCACAAGGTATTTAATTGTCCCCTTTCAAATCCAGTTACAGTGAAAGGTAAAAAGTATTTAAAATATCAATTTTAAATAGAAACATTACATTAGAGGGCTACCACTATGGTTAGTGTTCTCTCTAATTTAATTTTAAATCAAGAGATGATTGATCTTCCTTTCCAAATTAAAATAAGGACAAAACATTTGCCTCTTTTTTTCCAAGTTCCATAATAAGAATTAGGACAAGTTGTTAAGGATATTTAGCAGATGTTTAATAAAATGTAACCTTAATTTTCTGGATCTTTAAATCTTTGACTTTAATACTGACAGTACTTCACTATGTCCCAGAGTTACGCCTCCCTAACCTCCTTTCTTATCTTCACAGGGTAAATTTCAAAAATTTTGTTTTCCCTCATCCTAGTAAAACTTTAAATCAGACACCTAAAAGTTGATACAGGAACCTCATGCCCACTTTATTCCTCTCTGGCTCTTGCCCCTTGACAGTTTACAACTATTTAGCAGGTAAAACGTGATCCTTAAACTTGTTCCATAGATTTTTTTTTTCTACCTGTGTTTCTTGTGCCTTTGGCCAGGGGATGCCCTGGGTCCATGACATTATTCAAGTATCTCTACTCCCATCATTGCCTGCAGGGGATTTTGATATTGAAGCTGTGATATTTCTATTCAGATGCTTTATAAACTTATAACAAACCAGAGTGATGATTTTCATAGGACATGTTTCAGTGCCCAACCATATTACTGCAAGGCACAAGTCGAATTTTGGAAAAACTTCTTGAGGTTTTGAAGTGATGTGACTTCATTTCTTTCGAAGGATGTACAGAAAATGACCTCTAATTTTTTTCACTTGCTTTCCAGCAATGACTCCTACAATTGCTCACATAACTTTAAAAAGTGACAAAATCTTGCCCTGGCCAGTGTGGCTTAGTTGGCTAGAGTGTTTTCCTGTAAATGAAAAGGTCACGGGGTCAATTCCAAGTCAGGGCATATGCCTAGGTTGTGAGTTTGGCCCTCTGTCAGGGCACATAAGAGAAGCAACCTATCACTGTTTCTCTCTCACTTTAATGTTTACCTCCTTCTCTTTTTCCCTCCATTTCCCTCTCTCAAAAATCAATAAACATGTCCTCACATGAGGGTAAAATAACAATTTTAAAAAGTGACAAAGTCTTATGATCCCCAGTAGTCTGTGTCTCTCACTGGGTATAGCAGGGATTTCAATGAAATAATCATAGGTGATGTCCTTCTCCACAGTTCCCTCTCTCATCAGCAGTTCAAGGCATATATCACCTGCAGGTTTAGAGTGATAACGATTTTCTCCCACAGCGTGTTCCTTTCTCCTCCTCCTCCTCCTTTTTTGGTCCTCAGCAAGAAAAAATGAAATCTCTTGTTTTATGGCTTATTCTACCAGGTGAAGAAGTTTGATCATTCTCTTGCTTATGATGGCAAATGAAAAGGTGTTATCTAAATAACTACTTATTAATTTCATTAAGTAGCTACAAGATGAAAAAAGATAGTAATTATAATTTCTCCCTTTCCAAAGTTGCATTTATATTTGATTTGCATTGATTTATAAATCCTATAATTTTGCCTTTAAAAAGGAAGGAATATGAATATCATGAATGGAGCAATCAGCATCTCAAATAGGTTAGCATTAAATTGAATTGAATCTAATATTTCAAATATGTCACAGAAATAAACGTAAAATACGATAATCGTATCTAAAACCCTATGATAAGTATATAGATGAAAGAGATGTAGTTTTACATAATCCCATATGAAAATGAGTTAGGTGTCCTTGATTGTAATTAACAATGTGATATGTATGACTAAGAGTTTAATGTAACCTTATGATAAAAGCAGGGTGCCCAGAAGAAGGAATGTGATAGTTCAGCTATTTTGTTCACTTCTAAGGAATTCTACCTCACTATAAAGATACATTTTGTCTAAATAATCAAAATGATGAGATGACTTTAAATAAAATCAGTATTACATTTTTTTTAAATTATTAGAAAAATAATTTTTATGGGATGAGGATAAAATGGAAGGAACATTAAGTTTATTTATTTGAAAGGCAGTTTAATCAGAGATGAATATGTTCCATACTTACCCTAACACACATTTCTCATGTCAAAATTTTAATTTAACTTAATTCATGTTTTGAGTGTTTACCTTATTTCTAGCATGATAATGGGATTGAGAACCAAAAATACATTTTAATTCTGGCTGTTTCATTCACTGTTACTTGACCCTAGGAAAGTGTTTCACTTTTATAAGTTACAGTGTTTTCAGCTTTAATGTGGGGAATGATCATACCTATTTCACAGGGTGGGGCCAAGTGTTAAATTATATGGTGTATAGAATATAACAGAGGTCAACTCACAGTAAGCATTAGACCTGTCTTTGTGAGTACTGCTAGTATTAATATTAAATATATTTATTAGGTACCCAGTGGAGTGAACTAAGACCAAAATATTAAAATTGCTGATATACCATGTCTCTCCAGAAAGTATCCAGCATACACTCTGAAAAACAGAGACATTTAATGAAGAAGATACAAGAAACATTGTACATAGGACAATGAGGTCTCAGTTCCCTTTGAAATAAGCACCATGGGACTTCACCCAGTTTTCCCAATTGCCATCAGCTGCCCCATCATATTTTCCTGAATCTCATCAATGGTCTCTGTCCTTTCAAAGGGGATTTTAGTTTTGGGAAAAGCCAGAAGTTGCAGGGCACCAAATCTGGGCTGTAGGGGGACTGAATCACCTGGGTGATTTGATGTTTTGCACAAGACATCATGCAAGAGTTGGGTGCGTTGTCATGGTGAAGCTGCCAATCACCAGTTATCTGGGGCCTTCTAAATCATCCAAATAGTTTCTGCGGAGGGACGTTCAAGCTTAAAGCAAAATTTGATGCAGATTCATTGCTCCTTTTGCTCAGTCATTTTGGATACGATGGCCACACAGTACACGTGCTCCCTCAAAGACATCTACTGCCCCCATTGACTAGTACAGTGAAGTTGTCGTTGTTCATGCATGCACATTCTAGTCCACTCTCTTTGGCTGCCAGGTTACATCAATGTTGCACAAACCAATCTCTTTATATTAATAATGGTTGGGGTTTTCCAAAAAAGATCTCATATACCTATTGAAATAAACAATAACTTTTTGTTTTTACATTCTTTACTGGCCCTTTCCAAGCACTTCTTGGTTCACAAATACCTTGGAAATTTTGATTAAAGCTGCAAGTCCTCTCTCTAAATATGTATGTGTGCATAAGCAAGCACAAATACAAACACAAAATTTTTTAATTATTTCAGGAGTCAGATGGGCTCACTAAAACCCTTCCTTAGTATGTGTCTTCAATAAATAAAAAATAATAATAAATTAGTAAAATTAAAAATTTCACAGAGAAGGACAAGGAATATCCTACCACTGAAAAAACATATTTGAGAATTCTATCTATTGAGAATGCTGTTAATATTGCGCTTTCTATCTGTCTTAGTAATGATGCAATAAGGACAAGAGATTGAAGATGTTATTTCAAGTCCAATAAAAAATTAGAGTTCATTGAGCCATAGACAAAGGATTTACTAAACATTCCCTAGGTATAGGATGGCAAATGAGTTGAAAATTAATCGTGGTTCATTTGCTGGCTTATAGCCAATTTTTTCCAACAATTACATTGAAATCAGTTTCAGAGTTTATGTTTTGTCAACAAAACAAGTCCCATTACACCAATTTTCTAAATATTTGCAAGCCATGGTCTCTTTTGATAAACATAAAAATTCTAGTTTCTCATTTAATGTGATTTGAAATTGCAAATAGCTAAATATTTAAATAAACATCAAGGTACTGACAATTTTGAAAACATTTTTTTTTAAATTAAATTGGCTCCGAAAAATTCCAACATGCTTTTCTTTATGTTCACTTCCCTTGTGCCTTGTCCTCATTAATTCCAAAGTTTCTTATGCACTTAAATTATATTTTTATATTTCTGGTTCATAGGGAACAAAAATAATAGAGAATTAAAGCAGTTATTCAAATGATTCTAACCAACCTTTTTTCTTTGGTTATTATGGTACCTAACTTCTTTGTCTGCCCAGGAGTCCTCTTCCCTCCTTGTGCTAGAAAAACCTGGTCCCTGACCCAGAGGCGGCCATGTGACCCAAGTTGAGAGAATCATAACCCATAAATTGGATTCAAAAGATTGATCTGGGTGCAAGCAAAAATCTTAGAAAGAACAGTTAGACTCATTCTCCTACATTTTAAACTGGAACAAACAAATTCATTTGTTAGAGTTGCAGAAATTTTGTGTATGTGCATGCGTAGGTGGTCAGAGATATCTATTTTCTGTGGTCATAGAGTTTTATGAATAGAACATCAGAGGACTCCCCCATCACACAAACAGAATGAAGATGCACACAAAGAACAGCAGAGATGTGTGACAGCAAGACTCTCCTGAGAGTGTGAAGTTTCAATACGCCAAAGATGTCCTAATGCCTATAGGTCTTCTTCAATTTCATAAATTATTCTGTTTTGTCAATAAATTTTGTTTCAGTCAAGCTAGATTAAGTTCTAATTGCTTGCAATTGAAATAATTAATATAATAACTAAGGATTTCAGGTTTTTATTTTCTTTGACTTTCAAACTTTTATTTAAAACTGTGGAATCTTTTTCAAATGAAAAGGAGAATTCCCCTCACCTCCCCTCTATGACAAAAATCTGTGTTTTGATTCAAACAAGTAATAAGAGCCTTGGAAACTTCCTGGACTTCCCTTTGCCCCAAAGGTGACATCACCTGCAAAAAGGCTTGTTCTGTGCAAAACATTGTGTAACAGTCACTGCAAAAGTATTATTGGGGACAAAGATGAGAATTATAATACCATGCTGAGAACATTGGTCTTTTACCTTCACAAAACCGTCCACCCAACATTCGGGAGGGTGGTGGTGACTCGATTGAAATCTAGCTGGAATATGAATGAATCGTCGTGAGAGAAAACAGACTGCAGAATTAGGTATCGTCACTGGAGACAAAAGATTGGGGGATGATGTATAACAATAAACTGTTAAAGACCTATGTGAACTAGAACATAGAACACGGAGTGTGGGATTATACAATGAGAAGATAGAACACTATAGATCTGGTTGTAGAGTTCTTCTACCATTTGCATTATTTTTCTTGTTTTTTGTCTTTTATCATGGTGAAAAGTAATTGTACAAAAATTCTACTTTCAGTGTACAAATATAAGTTTTTTATTTGACCATTAAGGCTCTAAAAACTAATTCCTAATCCTTTCTCAGATCTCATCTCCTTCTCTCCTTCACTCTCTCTCAGTCCAGTTGGACTCACATCTTGCCCTTTCTTGAATTGCCAGACATGGTTCTGAGCTTTCACACTTACCTGTTTCTTTTGCTTGAAATGTTCTTTCTTCAGAAATCTGCTTGTCTTGTTCCTTTGCCTCCTTTTGATTTTTATGTAAATGCTGCCTTATCTTATTTTCCTTATTTTCTATAAATGTTACCTTATTTTCCACCTTATCTAAAAGAGCAGCCCCCTTATTATCCTTCTCTGCTTTATTATTTTCCTTCCACTTGGTGTCTGACATAATAAATGATTTATTTTGTCTTGTTTATTGTTTTCTCCACTAGAATACAAGTTCCATGAGGTCTGAATGTTTTACTACTTTGTTTACTGCAAACTGAGCATTTAGAACAATATTTTTACAATTGTAGTGCTCAAATATATTTGTCAAATGCATAAAGTGGTAGGCTTTACAATGGATGTAGCTGCTTATGTGCTTTTTATATTTTTGTTCATTTCAGTTATTTATACCCTGTATTTCTACCACCTTGTGATTTTGGACAAATCGGTGTACAGAAAACCTCTGGATAACAAAGGCAACTCATGCATCCCCACTTGACCAGGTCCCCGCTCCCCCCACAGCCTCTCCATTCACCCCCTCAACACTTGGTCTCTCTCTCTTTCTCTCAGAGAAAGTGTACAGAATAGAGACTTTTTATTCTGACATCATCAGTGTTGAATAGAGGATGAGATCCATCTTAAAGTCAACTAATAAAGATCATATATATGTATTTTATATATATATATATATATATAATATATTTTGTAGAAACAGACAAGAGTGTGGTGATAACCAGCGGTAAATGGGGTGGGGGCAGGTAGAAGAGGGTAAAGGGAAGATAAATGGTGATGGAAGGAGGCTTGACTTAGGGCGGTGAATGCACAATACAATATACAGATGATGTGTTATAAAATCATGTGCCTGAAAATTATATAAATTTATTAACCAATATTGCCCCAATAAATTCAATTAAAAAGTTAAAAAAAACTCTATATTAGAAAGTAAACTGTCTCCCCTAACAAACAGAATTGCAGGCTATAAAAATAAGTTAAAATAGAAAACTTTGTAATTAATTGCTATTTATGTGTTTCAATTATGTCTAAGTTTTTAAAATATAAAAGTTTAAATATCGCATAAGAACTTCATGAAGATTTTTGTCTCAGAAGAAAAATATTGTCACTGTTTATTACATTGCATGTGTATCAACAGAAAATTAAATATATAATACTGCCTGAGAAGTGACCAAATACTAAAATACTAATATTGGTTGATGGTATTATGGGTTATACTCATTTTTTCTTTATTTGTTATATTTAAAATTTTTATAGTATGTTTAAATTTTAGAAATTAAATAAACATTATCATAATTAATGTTAAGAAGAGAATAAAAAGATAAGCCACTGATCGGGAGAAGCTATTTCTCAAAATATGTGATAAAATACTGTTATTCAAAATATACAAAGAACTCTTTTTTTCAGCTTTACTTATTTTCTTGTATTTTTCCATTACCATTTATCCTCCTGATACTCTATTCCACCTCCACCAAACCCCACCTCCTGCTGCAATCACCACAATGTTGTGTGTCCATAAGTTCTTTCTCTTTCTTACAATTAGGAAAAAAATATATAAAAAAATGAGTCAAACAGCTTAACGGACACATCACCAAAAAAAGATACACAGATGGCAAATAAGCATATGGAAAGATACTGCACATCATACGTCGTTAGGAAAATGCAAACTAAAACAGCAGGATACCACTCTGCACCTATTAGAATGGCCAAAATCCAGAACATTGAAAACAAGAGCTGGTGAGAAAGTAAAGCACCAGAAACAATCATGCATTGCTGGTACAGCCGCTTCAGAACAGAATTTGGTAGTTTTTTACAAAACCAAATCTACTCTTATCATATGACTCAATTTCAGTCTTACACTTGGTATTTAAAACCAAGAAGTTGAAAACTTATGTCCAGACTATAGCCTAAAAGTGGATGATTTTAGCAACTTTTTCATAATTGCTAAAACATGGAAGCAACCAAGATGTCCTTCAGTAGGTGAATGGATAAACAGTACTTCCATACAATGGAATACCATTCAGCGTTAAAGAAAATAGATCTACCAAATCTTGAAAAGATATAGAGGAAACTTATGTGCATATCACTAAGTGAAAGAAGCTATATTAAAAAGTCTACATACTGTATGATTCCAATATACGGCGTTCTGGAAAAGGTAAAGTTATGGAAACAGTAAAATCAGTGGTTGTAAGGGTGGATACATGTCATTATAAGTTTGTCCAAACCCATAGAAGGCACAACACCAAGAGTGAACCCTAATGTGAACTATGGGCTTTGGGTGATAACAGTGTTTCAAATGTGTCCATGGGACAGAGCATATGCATATAAAACTGCTCTAAAAAATAAAATCTGTTAAAAAAACTTAAAGGAAGGAAAATAGACTGAGGAGTGGATTGTGGAGAACTTCCATGATACACATTATGTTCTCTTTTTGAACTGCATTCCTTCTGTGTAAATCCATTAAACCGTATACATATTAAAAAGCAAACAGTAAAAGAAGAACTACTAAACTTCGCGACAACATGGATGGAACTGGAGAGCATTATGCTAAGCGAACTAAGCCAGGGGGCGAAAGACAAATACCATATGATCTCACCTATAAGTGGAACCTAACCAACAATACAAAGATGCAAGGAAAATAAGACCAGCAACACTGAAAGGAAAAGAAACCAACAGAGACAAGAGGGAAGGAGGGAGGGGGGATGGGGGAAAAGGAAGGGAAGGGGAAAGTCAAGGAACATATAGCAAGGACTCATGGACAAAACCAAAGGGGAAGAGTTGAGGGAGGGAGGGAGGAGGCAAGGGAAAGTGGTGGGGGGTAGGCAGAGACAAATGTATTTGAAAAAATAAATTAATTAATGAAAAAAAAAGCAAATAGTAGACATTCATTTCAGCCCTTAGAAGTGGCTTGTATTTTGACTATATCTGACTTCCATTGCCATAAATTGATTATGTGCATTTAGAAAAAAGTAGTGCCCTCATATTTAAGCTGATGTTGAAAATTACCTTTTGATTAGCATACTATTTAATGGTCCTTGAAAAAAGGCAGTGAACCAGGTACAAAAATAGACAAGGGGAGGTTACGAATAGTATAGGAAATGGAGAAACCAAAGAACTTATATGTACTAGCCATGGATGTGAATTAAGTTGGGAGAGAAGCTGGAGGGAAGGGGTGTACAGAGCAGAGGGGGGTAAAAGGGAGACAAAATGGGACTATAATAACATAATCAATAAAATATACTTAGAAAAGGCAGTGTACATTTTATTTTAAAAATTTAACATGAACATTTGTCATTTTAATGTTAATTTAATAAGCTATACAGCCTTCTCTGATATATTATGTAAATATATATGCAGGTATTTTCTAAGAAACAACATAGGTCTGCAATAAAAATTAGTGAGCAGTAAGAAATAATAATTCAAATACAATAATAATAGAGTACAAAGAAAGATATACAGTGACAAGTAGCATAATTCAGGCAAAAGCAAATGTCTGAAGTTTTTGCACTCCTCCCCCTGCTCCCTGAAAAAAAGAAGAAATAAATCTCTGCAGACAAGAGCACTTATGATCAAGGTAAATATTGGAAAATAAGTAGCACCTTTGGTCAATAAAATGATTGTCAACATTTATCTTCAGGAAGCCTAAAGAGCATTTCTCATTTTGTAGAGAAAATCAAACTAGTTAATATGTACCATGTATTTAGCTGCTGCATAATTCAGCATTTGTATGAAATACTTACTGACAAAATGAAAATGAAATCTTCAAAATAAACTACCAATTTAAAGATAAAATGTTATAAATGTTTCTTTTCTATATCTTACTTTGAAAATTAGCCAGATAATTTTTCTAATAATCATTCAGCCTGCACCATAGAATAGCATAGTATTAATTTAATAATCTAACTCCATCAGTTTATCTCAATAAAGAAATTATTCTGTGGCTGGCTTTTTGCTAGGCACTCTAACTGTTGTTGCAACTAAGGTTATATCCATGTCCACAAGGAGCTCACAATCTAATAAGAAAGAGATAAACTTGAAAATATACTAAAAACTTCTGGCAAAATATATAACCCCATGAAAGAATTCAACATTTGGTTTCAAATTAATTATGTAGTGAAACTTTGAAGCTAAAACACAGATTCTTCTAAAATAGTATGTCAATATAACACTGTAGTGTAAATGAAAATTGTGTCATTTGTTTAAAAGTAAAGAAGGAGGGACATATTAAAGGGAATATAATCTTGAAATGATCAACAACAATATATCCTTGATTTAAATAAATCTACACTGTTTTTAGTTAAAGACAAAAATATGTATTGTATGAAAATGCCAGTTCTTGCCAAGTTTAGAACCTTATATATAAAATAACAGAAATATGTATTCCAAGATCAAATCACAATCATTTTAAGTACACTCAGCTGTAAGAAGGCAAAAAGTAGATTATATTTTTTGCCTATCTTATATTTTTAAATTTTAAAATGCATTTAAATTAATTATATTGATTTTTTTTCATTATTATTGATTTTTTAAAAAATAAATATGTATAGCCATGATTTGTATTATGTAAAAACAACTGACTGGATTACCTTAGGTTTTAGGCAAAGCTATCGATTTCACTGCTATAGCAACTGTAAAATGATAGACCATGTGCTAGTACAATCACTTGTTTAGTGATCAATAGAGTGGTTAGGATACCTACAGAACCAAAAAATTAACTCCATTTAAATTTTTTTCATTTAAAAATCATAAAAATACAGCTTAAGATATAATTATACTTTTAAAAATTCTACAGCTTAACCCCTAAATCCAACCCCTAAAGAATTCTAACAAATGTTAGCTAGGTGTGGCTACTGCCAAGGCATGTCTTATATCTATATTAGCAACATGTCATCATCTATAACTTTTACTCCAATAATCTTACTTTAAATACCTGCCCAAATGTAATAATGGGATGAGAAAAAATATATTTGTTAAAGTAATACAAGTAGTAAATAAAATGTTTTTTAAAGTTCCTCAAAAAATGGAGAATCATTCACTCTAGAAAATATTAATACACTAATTTAAAACATCTGGAGAGAAGTGCTTGTAAATAAAAGGTTTCGAATCAAATGTAAATTTTAGCCAATAAATGGATAGATCCTGCACTTTCATCCTCACAACAGAATGTGGGTTTTTATACCTGATCTCATTTTTATCATCATTACAAAGAAGGAACCCCGTGTCTCCCTGACATCCTCGCGGTTGCCCCGTCCCAGTGACAACACAGACTTAGGCTCTGAAGGGCAGTTTGGTTGAAACCGATGAAACGCATCACTGACTGCAAATGCATTTAGGGCCCTATTTGTGAAAGATTTTACTGTGACATATCTGTTTACCAATACTTTTATTAAAGTATGTAATTAGAGTAAAATATTCTCGATAAACTAAGCAACAAATGCTGAGTACAGATTACTGCTTTTATATTTTCAGAGAGCAAATTCCTAATAGCAACTATTCTTCCCCTTTATCAGGGATCTTTTATTTAGTAGCGATTTTTTTTTCCTGGAATGGAATCAAAAGGGAAAAATCTAGAAAGAATATGTATCTAGATAAAATGAGAAAGGAGGTAGACAGGATCCCTAAGATAAAAAACTCTGGTTTAAAGGCTGCGCGCGCACACACACACATGCACGCGCGCGCGCGCGCGCGCGCGCACACACACACACACACACTCGCGCGCCAAAAAAGAAGAAAACTCTGGTTTTACTGTTGCCAGACACCTCTTATACATTTTAGTGTTATTTAACTAGGTGAAATGGTCATTTAAAAAGCAAGCATTTTTGAGATAGATCCTATACTAATTATTTTATTAACCCATCCTCAGATACTTAGGTCAAAAAATATTGTTGGGGTATTCTTCTCAAGGTTATACAATGACAATAATTTCTTGCATATGATTTAGTAATTCAGCAAGTTTGTTTTGTGTGTTCTGTTTTGTGGCATTATACTTTTAGGAGACAAATAAGTGACTGATGTTTCTAAAACAAAATATGAACATAAGCTACGAAAAGGAATTAATGGAATATTGACACATAAATTCTATAAACATGTTATCAATGGGTATTTTTAATGATTTACATGTCGCTATAACAAGTATTGGACAAAAACATTCATCCCCCTAGTTATTATGACTAATTTACTCAGAATTATCTGTTGTGAGAATCAGTAAATATTCTTCAGCCAAATTTAAAATCAGTTTTGTAAAGTGTGATTCAGTTAAGAGAAATATATGCATTTTGGAAATAAAGGATTCCAGGTAAGTTAGGCTGTATTTCCAGTAACGTATGTATTCACTAGACAAAGTTCACCACTACAAATGGAATGGCTTATGCAGTCATTTATTCATAGGACAGAAATGTGTTTATACAAAGCCCTTAACCTGCTCTACTATTATTTTGCAAAACTGTGAATATCTACCAAACCTAACTTAGAGGGCTGAAAAGATGAAACTAATTAAATATATCTTTGATACATAAATATTTTTAATATTTAAATATATTATTTAAATATATTTTAAATAAATATATTTAAGAGAAAATACAAAACAAATCAAAATTACATATAAGGCTTAGAAAATAAACAGTTTGGCTCACATGTCCTTTCTTACTAAATCCAGAAATATTTTATACTTTACTTACAATAGCATGTTGTAGAAAAGTAAAATCAGAAATTTGTACTCTACTTTAGTGAACAGATATATAAACTGGGTCACACTTAAAACCCTTTCTTTAGATGTATATAAAAGTAAAATAACAACAAGCCTAGAATAAAAGTCTTAGAAGAATGTTTTAAAGTTTAACCCTGACATTCATGTAAGGTAAAAATTCCATTCTTCTGTTCCTCTGACCAGAACTTTTTACCAATCTATACCTAAATAGAATATTGAGTACCAGTGTTTTCATGCAAAGATTCTCTAGCTTATTTTGCCATATTTGAACTTAAAACAAAAAGGACAAAAACTTAAAAAGGACAAAGAGCTTGTCAGATGGTATGAGGAAAAATATTTGCTGAAAAGACAATGAATTTATGATCACTGAATAATCACCTGCTGAAATACTGAATATTGCACACTTTACTAATAAGTACCTATGAAGACTGAAAACCATGGAGATGATGCAAAAAATCCAGTACTAAAAATGTCCATAATTAGATAAAAAAATTCTAAAGAATTTGACCTAGACACTATGAAAAACTATTAAAAGAAATAATTTTTTTAAATTATTATACAAAAAACAAAAAAGAAAGGGGAAGGTAAAGTAGCACGGAACTGGGATGAGAGAAATAATGTGGTCTAAAAATTCCCTAAGTTCCACTAAAGTTAAAAATTCTTTTTGCAATTTTACTTTTCCTCTTAAGGCAGAGGTGTAAAATTATGACTCTCAACACTATCCCAATAATTGTCTCCTGGATTGAACATAAGTCAAATAAAATGAAAGAAAAGCAGTGGGGGACAGAAGACTGAAACTAGATCAAAGGACCATGTAGAGTAAAAACCTACAATGTACAAACTGTTGACAGAAAAATGGGAATATCAGAACAAAAAAACTGATGAGCTCAGTAAATTATTCAATTTTTAATTATCAATAGAGATTGTTTATGATTTTGATTATATAAACATTATAATTACTGATAATCGGGTCTCTCAGTTTTCTCAAACATAAGGTCATATACATGGATACGTAGAAATCAAATCTAAAAAAATGACATGAATAAAGACGATTTTTAATTTTTATCTCGATAATTTTGATGCCCTGTGGTGTTGTGAACTGCTTTGGTGAGGAATCTACTTGGTATGCTGTATCACTACAGGATGGAGGTTATGGTGTTATGCTTGATAGTAAGTTTGGTTTCTCCAAGTTGTCAGGCACTTTAAGAAAATTAGGAACATCCAGGGTAGCAAGGGCTTAGGACAGAAAGACTGGTATTTATAGATTTTTAAAAATCACATTCAAGTATATACATATCATGCATAAGGAAGACGTATGTTAATAAGAAATAGAGAATATGCACACCTTCCTTATCCAGGAAACCTTGAATCTACAGTCACACAAGTTCCTTTATTTGTAAAGATGAATGGTAACTGCCAAAAGTATATACTGTTGGCTCCAGAAATATGGTCATTGCTGTGAATCACAAATAAGACCAGCTGCAGCATGGGTGACTTTGTGAAGGATATAAGGCATTAGAAGTGCACAGTCTGAAATAAAGCTAAGGAGAACAATATTCTAAGGATGCCACAAGCCTAGGATTAGAGGGAAAAAGCAATGGCACTTGTTCATACAAATGCACAGAAGGAATGGCAATACAGATGTTCAGGGAAACTTGAAAAATGAGTAAGGATGTAGGGCCATTGCATAAAATGATGGGAACAAATATGTATTGAATAGATGCACCAAATCATTTGTATATCATAAACTTTTTAAAGTTATTTTTTTGGCAGTTAGGATAACCCTGTAAATGGGTATCATGATTCTGAAAACAATGTTTCACATTAAATACTCTTAATTCTTGAGTCATAATGAATAGCAACCAATATGGGAATTACTTATCCATAAAGAAAATAACATTTTTCTTCTAAATCCAACCTCAGGGAAAATACGTTATGCTTGAGTCATATAAATATGTCATTATTTTTATGAATAAAGCACATTAAAACAATTATGGATATTATATAATCATTAACATAATTTGGGATAATGTGCATTAACTAGAAAACCAACCAACTTGAAATTATGCATTCAGGTTATAGCAAATGCAGTCTCTAATAAAACACTATATAAATCATAATACAAACTGAAGGTAAACTTAATTGGTTTACCATGTAAGATTTAAATTTTTTGAACCTACAGTGTGTCATAGCTTTGCTTCTACAACTTCTATTAGGAGGCAGCATGGCAGTGAGCACCCTATGGGTTCTTTCTGCTTTTAGATAAACCTGAGCTTTATCTAAAACTCTGTTTGAATTCCACCACATATTACTTTTTAACTTTGGTAATTTGCTAAATTTCCTTGCATGTCTATTTTTGGTTTTGTTTCAGACATATATTATATTGGTCCAATATCAACTTCTACCTATAATTTGACTTGAATAAAAGGTATTATGTAAGCAAGATGCATAATACATAAATATTAATTCCCTTCCCTCTTTTCATTCTTTCTCCCAATTAAATTGAACCTCACAGTCATATTTTTATTTTTTTATTAAAAGTCTGAAATATTATACAAATGAGAGGTGTTATTTTAGAAAAGGTATTTTTTGGATGAAAAATAATTCCCAATTATGATTCAGGGTAACTCTACATTATATAACATCAACTTATACAAAGAGTAGACCAAAAGAAAACTCCAAAATTTATTCATAAAAATTGTGTATTTATTCTTACATGTTTAAACTTCAGTCACTTTCAAAGTACTCTCCATTTGATGCAATACACCTATCAAGATTATTTTTTCTACTGCTCAAAATGGTTTTTTGAACTTGTTGATTTTTATGCCTTTTAGTGTTTCCGCCATTTCTTTTATTTCACCTCTTCCATATCTGCAAAACGTTTCCATTTAAGGACTCTTTTCTCTGGGGAAACCAAAAAAAAGTCGCTCTCAGAAAGGTCAGGTAAATAAGGAGGGTGGAACTTAGGTGTCACACTGTTTGTGGTCAAAATCCGCTGAAGACTCAGTGCAGTGTGGACAGGTGCTCTTGTAAATCAGCCATTACATAGTGGGCAAACATGTTGCATCTTCAAAAAAATTTACTCAAGCGTAACACAGCCTCTCACAACAACATCATCTGGTAGATACACTGCTCCAGATGGGTTCCTAGAACACTTACCTAGCGGGGGAAGCCTGTACTAAAAGAGGCCCACCCTCCCAAAGATAATTATGTTTTTTGGGATCCCCCTTCGTACATCTCATGGTCTTTTCTTTTTGTTTGCTCAATATTCATGTGCAGCCAGAGGATGAGTAAAAACTACCTAGTTTTCTAAAGTCACATTCATATGTATCAAATCTAGTGATTTTATTTATTTCCTAGTGTCTGGGGAAGGGAGTAGAGATAAAGTGGTTGGAACTTGGTACTAAGGAAGTGAAAGTTATGAGCCATGTGAAGTTATATTGAGACAACATCACGTCTTCCAACATGAGGTACATAAGAACCTGACCCACTGCCTCTTAAATTTGTGCTGATTGGACCTAAAAAGGATCAGGAAAGAGGATGGGGATAACACAGGACAAGTCTACACCCAATATTCTATTCATAAATTAGTAAAGGTATATTTAAGGTTAAATGGTAAAAATATGGTGTGCTCAGTTATCACAAATGGAAAAATAAAGTAGCCATTGTTTGTGAATTATGTTGTACCCTGGTTTACAATAACCTTCCTTCCGTACAATTCCATAATGGGGGAATGGGACTTAAGAGTGTTCATAAGGTTCTATAATTTTGCTTCATGATATCTTAAACATCTAAAACCTATTGATTCTTAGGGGAAGAAATATATTCTGCACTAATACTTGCAGACACAGAAGCCAGCTATATTTCTTTCTCCTTTACATGACTACATAATAATGTTGTAGGTTGATATTCTTTGAAAGATTCTGTTAAAAAAGTTAATATTGGATATTTCAACAAGTTCAACATAGTGGGAAGAGTGAGCCAGTAGAAAAATTTATTTTACCATGGAACAGTTCTGAGTCCTGTATGTGACTTTATGTCACTGTTTCAAGAATGTTCTGATTGACTTTTCAATATTCACAGATGGGAATCTGTGTGTGTGCATATTTGTAACTTTGTGCATTGTTACGACCAGGCACAACTGTATACATCATATCATGTGCTTTTGCACAATTTCCCTCTCCTTTCTATTTTTAACAGTTTGTTATAATCAGTGTTAGAAATGAAAAGAAAATAGCCAAGGAAAATTGGAAATATTTTTTTACAAGACATTTATTGATATGTAAATAAACCTCCTTCTGTGGAGAAAGCCACTGGAATGCACCCATCACCATGTCTCTACCAGCAGGTAATAAAAAGAGCTATAGCCTAAGACCTAAAACCCTACGATCATTATTTTGCTGTTTATTCCCCTCCCCTGAGGTCTGATATCTATATTAATTTAAATGGTCATCTTCAGAGAATTTAAGACACTTTTGGAAATATTTAAGACTGGAGAGCTATTAATTTGTGGTGTTGCATTTCTTATGACAAATCAGAGTTACATATAAAAATAGCTCAGTCAAGAGTCAAGATTAGGTAAAATTAAATTTAAAAAATCAGCTGTACACTGCCACATTTCTCTGATTAATTTACCTATGGTATTGGCACATATTGTTTTGCTTAATATTTGAAAAATATAAATAACTCTTTCATATGCAAAATGTGAATGTTAAATGAAATACAGAATTTTATATAACTGCTTAAATAGTGAATAAGTTTTACAAAGCAAATCCTTAACGTTAAATATCACAAAAGCTTGGTATCCAGATACAATGTTGTAAGAAATAAGAAGAGCACCTGCCTCTATTGCAATAAAAAAGAAAGAAAAACAGCAAATTCCTTTTGCTATCTTAAGAGTGACAACATTTCAATAATCAAGCACTGAATGCTTTTTATTAATCATGATCTTAAACTTCAGATCTGTAGATGTATTTTAATATTTATAACTTTAGTCTCACTGCAAAAATTCTTTCTTGTTTAAAAGCAGAACTATCATATGCCACTGCATTCAGAAGTGACTCAGATTCCCAGATGTTTTCACATAGTTATGAAAATGAGAAACTGCTATATTAACCTGGACTGCAGCACTGCAAGCTACTTGCTATTGTGTTATATATGATCCCTACACTTCCACCAAGTCACACACAGACTCAAACCTAGAAGTTTTTTCTTTTTTTTCTTTTTAACAGTCTCCTGGTTTTGTTACATTCAAAGGCAGTAGGAAGTCAATCGGTAGTGGGCAGAATTTTCGAGTGCTGCCATTCCTATAATGAGGCATTTTCAGTGGCTAAGTAAAAACCTGTTTGTGATTTTTGGTTTTTTGCGTTTGCATTTTGGGGAAGAGAGGGGAATGAGAGACTTCGGAGGGTCCATTATAAGCATCCCCCCAGTCTTAGCTTTACTCAGATGGCTTACTCATTACAGTCAGCCTCTGATCATTCCTATGTGTTGGGAAAAACTACAGTTAGGCTTATCTGTAAGCCTGTCTACCAGGTTTCTAGTTGATTCCACTTGATGTCTCAGTATGTAAATAAATCTGATGAGTTCTGGTTAAAATTAATTCCAGGTTATTACTTTCTGGATTACTAACAAAAATCCCTTCTAAAATCAATGGACATAGCTTATTGCTTAGAGTAATTTAAGCTTTTAATATAATTTATATATTAGGTAAAAATTCTCAAAATTATTTGAGGATTCTATTCTCTAGCACCAGGCACTAATGGCCCCTCAAAGACATCATGTGCATGGATTAATCAAATCCAACAATGCTCAGAAATAATGGTTTAAAATGGAATATTTTTAAATTTTATTTTGTGCATGCAAATGCTTTTCTTTTTTTCAATAGCTAGTTGTACTTTCAAAATAAGAGCACCTCATTTTCACCCATGTTCTTATCTTTAAGATCCGCGTTGCACAGTAGTATGCAGGTATAATACACTTCACTTCTTGTTTCTCCATGATATTCCTTTTGAATGTATTTGTGTTTTGTTCTCCAGATACTGCAAGTGGAAACTCATTTTCCTTTAATTCCATTTCACACTTTAAAATCAAATAAAATGAAATGTGGAGAGGGTATTCTTACAGGATTAAACGTACTCCTAATTACTTAAACCATGGGTTCGGAATTCAAATCTCTATGATCAAGGATGTAAGTCCCTGGAAGAGTTTAAAATTATTTTAATCACCACAACCAGAGTAATGTATGGAAATAAAGCCCTTGCATTGATTCTTTAAATGCATAATCTCAAATATAACTGCCTAAATAAATTTTAAAAAGTGAACACCTGAGGAAAGTTTCATCTCCATTGTTAATTATGGAGTATTATTTCAACTAAAATCATTTCCAATATTTTGGAAAAAATACTCCTAAAAAGTCATAAACACTGAAATCAGAGATGTGATTCTTGCTATATATTAGTTTCTCTTTCTGAGGGATTACTCCCTGTTCTTGTACTTTTGACATTAACATCATGTTTGTTAGACTTGTTCAAGGGTTCAGATTCTTTGGACACAGGCTCATGCATTTTCTTCTTTGCATTTTCCAAATTCTTTTCCTTTGCAAGCAGTCTATAGTTTATAGCATTGCCAATGAGCAGCCACACACTTGATAAGAACACAATAGCTCCACAGGCAATATACATGTATTTATATTCTCCAGTTTTATCCACCAATATACCTAAGAGACAAAAAACATCTTTTAGGATAAAATAATAAAAGAGCCATGAATAATAAAATTTTTAAATAAATTCTTCTGCAATATAGTATGCACTTATTTCTTAAGTTAATATTACATGAGTTTTAATAAAAAAGTATCCCAGATTATACTTTTATATGTGTAAGTAAAGGCACATATGGGCACATGCAGTATTATATTACCAATATATTAAAGTTATTGAACATTATTTCCCTTAATAAAATTTCACAATTAAGGCAAAGTAAGTATATATGCTTTTGGGTGCAATTTCATACATACATACAGGTGTAAAGTAAGTTTTTTATATCTACACATGCAGAAATAGATATATTTATCTACTTATTTACAGCATGCCCATTGAGATTGCTTCATTCCTCTCCATGCTTCCTATCTTTTCAATAAAGAGGGAAACATTACATTCTTTAGGAAAGATCTAAAGGCTTTTATAAAGTTGATAACAGCATGTAATGTTTACTAAATTCTTTTTCTATGCCTAGCACAAGGCTAAACATTTTTATTTGCAATATCTCATTTAATCCTATGAGATCTCTCTGAAGAAATTTGACCATGGTTATGCAGCCAGGGAGGGGCAGAATCTGGTTAGTCAAGTTCTGTGTGAACCTCATATTGGTAACTGTTCTGTAAAATGGCTTCACCAAAACTTTTGGTTAAGTGTTATGTCACTTCTGTGGCTAATCACAATTTTTTAAATCTGAATCTAAATGATTAAAACACTAATCAGAAAGAAAACATTTATTCCATTTGATTTTTAAAAACATTTAAATACTGGCCTAGTGCCCTACAATCTGAAGGTATATTAACTTGTAAAAATGTTTCAGTTCATAGTTTTGCTTCTTCCTTTTGCAGGAACTTAATTCTTAACAGTAATTATCACCAAAATTGAGTGTACATAAATTCATGTTGTTTATTATATGCTAATCCTTGGTGATTCTGATATAGACCTACTTGTTTAGTCAGAATCTCTATCATTCTAACTAAAATATAGTCAGTAGCTAATATTAAATTTAGCTGTTTGTAAAATTATCTATGTGAACAAGTTTCTTTGTTTTAATTAGGTAAATAATGAAATAGGTTTATTTGAATAAATATGACACATACAAGCATAAGAAAAATAGCATAATTTTCCATTCTAAATTTAAGTCAAATATTTCTATTCACATAATGATTGTAAGACTTCAAAATACATAAAAATTAGCTCTATGGCTCTATCAGAGTTAATAGCATTTTGGGCTACCATCGCTACATACTTTCTAAATGTTTTGGAAATTTTTTATCCTCGCCAAAGAGAAATATATGATTTCCAGAACTAAAGTTTCAGTTCTTTGTGAGCACAGCAGTGAAAGGTTGGGCTGAAAAAAATTAAAATCATGCTCACCCTACCCTTTACTGCTCTACTAACAAGAGTAGCAGAAACAGCAGCAACGGTGTGAGAAGTAACTACAGTAATTCATTCAAAAGCATTCCCGGAGTGCCTACCATGTGCCAGACTCAATTTGCGGGGTGTCAGGGGCAGCAGGAGGCAGAAACAGGGTAAAAATGGAAGTACTGTCGCTAGAGGATGGGCGCTTGAAGAAGGCTCACAAATCAACTCTGTCATGCCACCACTAGTACAATGGTTTGGCAATATTAATACAATAATAAAAAAGTGACATTTTTATGAGATATTTTTAAAAGCATAAAACAACTGATGTGGGTAAAAAGGTGAAATCTATGCTAATTATCAGTTTAACTTAAATTCTTAAGTTCATATGTTCAAATTCTGAAACAAGTCTAGATCTAAATTCAACTAATTACAAAGTTTAAAAACACATAATAAAGCCTAAAATTAACACAACTACAATCTTTCAGGCTATTAGTATTTTTTTCTTACAAGGCACATTATATACTATAAAGAAAGTCTCAGTTAATGACTATTGATTTTATGCTTTTTGTTTTCCTTGATGGGAAATATTCTTACCAGCAAGAGGAGGCCCAAGAAGAACTGGGCAACACTCAACAATTGTGACGAGTCCCACGGCACTGGAAAATCTTTGAGCACCAACAAGGTCCATGAGACTTTCAAAGAGGACACTGCTAACACTTCCAAATCCAAGGCCAAAAAATACAGCATAAAGCACCAGGCTTGTGTAGTCCTCTGCCAATGGGCACAAGAGATGACACACTCCGTTGAACATAATTGCAAAACTGAAGAAGTACTGGATTCGAGGTCGAATAAGTTTGGAGTTTGCAATAAATCCTACGGAAGGCCTCGCAAACATATCAACAAAAGCCATGATAGACAACAAGAAGGCTGCAGAATACTCATCAATTCCCTTATCTTTAGCATATGGAGCCAAAAATATAACAGGGGCAAAAAATCCTAGGAACATAATGACATTTCCAGATAGGTATATCAAAAATCCCCTATGCTTGAAGAGGGAGAAATCAAAATATTTATCAATATTTTTCCATACTGATTTCTTCTGATGGCTTTTCTTCACATTTGACTCATATTCTGTTGTCCCGCTCCTATTTTTAGAGTTAGCAGGTTGTTTGGGTCCAATGGGTCTCATGAGGGACCCAGCGACACAGGCATTCAACAACATACCTCCCAAAATCATGAAACTTCCTTTCCAACCAAAAGTATTAAAAAGGAACTGATTGAAAGGAGCTAATGTACTTAAGAAAACAGGACTTCCTGTCATGGCGAGTCCATTTGCCAGGGGCCGTCTTTTATAGAAGTATTTGCCAATGATTGTTAAGGCAGGTTGAAGGTTGAAGGCTAGACCTAAACCTGCAAAGAACAAAACAAAAGGAAGAAAAAACACAAACGCATTATGCCACCCACAAAAGAAATGACTCTTCAAAATGTACATTCAGGGGTAAGGCAGAACTCAAAATGCAACAACATGTAGCAATTTTTGTTACTTATAAAATCAATAGAATGGCACATAAAAATGTTATCATAATTGGACACTTGATATGTACAACAGTTTCATATTCCTTTCACTTTAAACCACAAAAGTAAAACCAAAAACTTTACTGAATTTTAACTAATCATAGAATAATTGAAACTAAGTCAAAAATATTAGTTCTTATAATTACAGTCACTCACTCAATTCCACAAGTTTTCATCTCTTTTTATATTGATATACATATACATGGGATAGATCTTTTTTTTCTTTGTGGAAAAGACTGCATTTAAAACATGAATGCTTTCTTTTCAGAGTTGAACAGACTAAAAATTGTGTCACTTACAATCTTAGCTTTCCCCAAAGATATATCTTCAAAACCATGCAAACAATAAAAATAATAATAAATTAATGCCATTAGTTTCATGTTCTACATCCCTTACATTATATGTCTTATGAATATAGATGCACATGTGTTAGTTAAAAAATAAATATTTGGGCTTGAAACATATTCCTATTTCAGGGAGTAAAGGTTATTGTTTATATAAGTCAAAAGCTCCTGCTGTCTAGGGAACTCCTTGGCAGTGCTAAATATTGCCTTTGAAAATGAAATATTTCTTATAGTTTGCCAAGGTACTATTTAGCAATAGTAATGAATGTCTGTTTTAAAAATACATAAAATTGATTTGTATAAATTACCTCTCTTTCATCGTTAGCCTAGGTATTACTCCATATTATTTTAAGGGCTATAGAAGAATTCTCCATTTATCAGTTTATGTAAATTGAGACAGTACTGCAAAGTGGTTCAGTATTTAGATTCTGGGATGCTCAGTTATGAGTACAAATAAATATTGCAAACATTTAATACAAATTATTTTTAAAAATATTTTATTTTATTTTTTAGAGAGAGAGAAAATGGGAGAGAAAGAGGAGAGATATACTGATGTGTGAAAGAAACATCAATTAGTTGCCTCTTGCATGTGCCCCAACCAGAGACCGGGTTCGAAACCCAGGCATGAATCCTGACCGGTAATCGAACTGGAGACATTTTGCTTTTTGGGACGAAACTCAACCAACTGAGCCATGCTGGTCAGGGCAATATTTTTTATGAGTAGGAAGGTCCCTTAAAGCTGACTGGAAGAAACCAAGAATATGCTCTGGACATCAACAGGGCAGTGTGCTCTCTGATTCTACATCTGTCATACCTGTTAGATACGTATAATAAGTGTAATTACACCTAACGTACAAATAATAAAATGAGCCAGGCTATGGTCAGCAGATTGTAAGGAGAAGAACAAAAATTAAAAATCCAGAAATTGTTTTGAATTGTGCTTTGAAAGTGTGTTCTAAGTTTCTTTTTCATATGCCGTCTCCTTCCAACAACTCCATTCTGTCACCTGGAATTTTGTCTTTAGATGTTAATGAAAGGTCTCCTTGGGAGAGAGTCGATATCTACTTATTCTGGCATGGCAAAACAAACATGAGATTTGAAATTTAAAAAAAAATCTAAATCTGCCTCAACTACTTACCTATGTGTACTGCTTGGGAAAACATTTTGACTTCTTAAGCTTTAATTCCCTTGACAACAAAATTAAGAATTTGTCAAAATCACCTAAGTTCTAGAACTGTAAGGCAGTATATAATGACATTATGATTATTATTATTTGGTAATGTTTTTGAAAAGTAACACAATGTTGGACGCTCTGCAAAGTATTATATGTTAATCTTTTCATTTAATCATTCCAAGAACTCCCAAAGAATAGAGATATCATGTTCCCAATTTTAAAGACAAAGAAAATGAGGTATAAGGAAGTTAATTTACCCATGATCACACAGCTATTATGTGCTGAATCAGGTTTATAAAAAGACCTGTCTGATTTCAGATACCAAAATCTATTGGCTGATAATGACTTAAGATAAATTTCTTATAGGTGTATTTAATGGTTGACTCTAGAAGCACCAAAGGCTTCGTGACCTACAAGAATAGAAGTGAAGTTAGAATGATATTCAGGGTTGGGATAGGTTTATAATCATTTGTATGGAAAATATTTTAATTTTTAATAAAAAATAATACAATAATAAACTTTTACATGCTCATAACTGTAAATCTACTTTTGCCCCATCTGGTGTAATGCTGTTGATATTTGTAAGACAGTAATGCCAAAACCATCTTTTTCCTAATATACCTATTTGAGGGCTCAGCTTTATTTCCATGGTCAAACGTAGTATCTAGTATTCCAGCACAAAGGAAAGGGCATTCTCTCCACTGTGACAATTTGTAGATATAGTAAGATTCTCATTTACAGAAAGTGTTTTAACATATCAAAAAAAAAGAGAGTTGTCAATAGGTAGTAAAGAGAAAGATTTTACCACCAATATGTTGTAGGCTTTTTTTTTATCACATGATATATAAATGAAAGGTTAGACTGATCAAAAATCACTATAAAAGGAGAATATATTTATCTTTGTGGGGCTTAGAAAAAAGATTTCATTTCTTTATATATTGAAGTCTGATTTTTCTTAAAACTGAGTATAGATTTTCTTGATTCACTTTATTATTGAGGTTAATAAAAATAGTGTTTTCTAAATGTACATATTCAGGTCAGTTTGAGTCCAGAGATATTATACATGAGAAACAATTATAATCAAATGATAGTATATCATTCGAAAATATTCGTGTTTAGTGGCAAATAGACCTCATAGGGCTTTTAAACAGAACCCTTTAGTAAGGAAAAGAGGGATATAAATATCGAGCTCTATGTAAACAGAGCACAGAAACCAATAATTCTATTTTTAAAGCTTAGTGCATCCAGAAAATATTCTTCTGGCACCATTTTTAACCTATTATACATGATACATGAGATTATCTAAATAGTATAAGTAATGAAAAATACATTTTTTAAAAAATGAAGCTATTTATATGCCAGAAAGCCTCTGTCCATTATCTTAATTGGTTGAAAAGTAGAGGGTAAAACAGTAAAAACAGGTCAAAGCTGTATTGTTTTTGACATTTATATTATAGCACATTACGTATCTGATAAATCCTTTTTTTTCCATTACTTAAAATGATTTTGGTTGGACATTCCATAGCTAGTATTTCTATGTACTAGATAAAAATAATTTAAGATTGCATCTGATATAAAAATAAATTTCAAGGAAAAGAATAAGAATATTCTGTTGTTCGTGCTTTTTTAGAGGGCTTTCTAAGCAACATGAACGTTAAAATAATAAGCTGAAAACAAAACTTACCTCCAAGGAATCCGACAGTGAGGTAGAGCTCTATTACACTAGAACTAAAGGAGGCTGCGACCATTCCCACACAGCATAACAAACCGCCCATCATCACCACGGGCCTGCTACCATATTTATTTACCAAAATACTGCTTAAGGGACCTGAGTAGAGATGAAAGTAAGAAATATTCAGTTACCGGGTCATTTATTTTTAACATTCTTAATTTTGAAAGCTGAGAAAGCACATTTTAATGATCAAAGAAAAATAGTAGTTCACATGGAATATAAGGAAGATTTTTCAACTCTTTCCAACTAGTTTGACTGGTTATCTTTAACTAGACATATGAAAGTGCATAAAGTAATACATTAGAACTGTTTCATATATAGTTTATGACCATAATCACTCAAATTTCGATGGAAAAATTTTAAACAAGACATAGCTAAACTGTCTAAATATCTTAATAAGTGCAGGTAAATTTATGTAACAAAAATCTAGGCGTTATCTAAATGACTTGTGTGTGTTAGAATTTTATTTGTTAGCATACTGTGTACACACATACACATTGTTAAAGTTCAAAATTTTTATTAGACTTCCCTTTGATTTTTCTTTAATACCATATTTCTTTGGTTCTAAGACACTGATTGTTTCCATACCCTATTATACTCTCAACATTAGAAATAAGGGTGTCTTACGCTGATCGCTTAACAATTCGTTTTCATCAGGGTGCGGTCACAGGCCTATGAATGCTTGAACTGGATTGTTATTTCTGTGGTTTGGTTGGACCATGGCAATAACTCACATTTCAATCAAACCATTTAAGGACAATTTAAAAAGGAATATGCAATCTTCATTGTTTGAAAAATCTTCTGTTGATACATTCTGGTAGGGTCACGAAAGTACCAGCAGCAAATGTACAGAATGGATGCAGTGGTGTAGGTGGAATTACTAGAGAAAATGGTGGCTCTCTTAATTAAAATATGCTTTCTCAAGGGTGAAGAGAACAATTTCCTGTGTGAAACATGAACATCGGGGACTCAAAAACTAATTTCGAAGAGACAGATACTGACTGGAAAGAAGGTTTTGAAATGCCTTACTCAATCTATTTAATGTACATTTTCTAAATATATGTGTGTATGCATAAAATATTCAGGAGTAATTAAAATGATTAAAATAATCTGTTTAAGTATGTCTAAAAAGCTTTTTTGGTAATTATAAAATTAAAGTTATAAATATTAATAAAGTGTTGCATCTTATTTTAATGTACAGCATTTTTTTTTCTTTAATGGTGCTTTATAAAATAGTGGTACAACTTACCAACTGAAGCTTAGAATCAATGAAAAGTCCATGCTATTTTATGAAACCTGTTGAAGTGTAAATGATTTGATTTGACATTCCCTTTTTAACTTGAAATACTCCGTCTGAAACTTGGGACACTATTTTTCTTAAAATGACTTAACTAAATTTAATTCAATTTAACTCAAATCAGTTTAATGCAGCATTTCTTGAGCTCCTAGTATAAAACCAGTTGACACATGCCAAAGATAAAATAATACAAAATAATTACCAATTACTTGGATTAATAACAATGATCTTTTCTCAGTATCACTGATATTACCTATAGTATTTTCTATGTGGTGCCTCAATAATTAACAAGTTATCTGATTACAACATTTTATAACTGTTTGCCAAAAATGTATAAATTTAAATTGGAACATAGGCTATGATTCACAACTAAATTTGCAATGAATATGAAATAATTATATATAAGCATACACACACATACACATATAGATAAAACACATCAAGGCTCTTTTTTATCACTGTGATTAATTAAGGGTAGTGACTAAAGCATTCAGAGGTGTTGGCATTTGTTTTTTTGTTTGTTTTATTCTGTTTTGAGGTAGCTTGGATAATTTCTACATAGGGATTAGTCAAAATGCAGTAAGAGTTATAATTTTAACAAATTATTTTATTTTAAGTTACATATTTTAGTTAAATAATATCCTCTATGGGACATATTTACATTTCATCTATAATCTTTTTTCTGGGAAAAAAAGAGATGCTTTATAAGGGATGATTTAGAAGTAATCAAAGCCCCTTATTCCTTAATATCAAATACTTATAAAATATGCTTACTTGCTAATAGTTTTGGGTTAAAATTTAAATTGTGATATAAAATAAAATATAGTAATTTTGTAAAAAGTTACTAAATGCTTAATATGAGCTTGAGGAGGCATCTAACACAGACTTAAAACAACATCATCCATTACCTCTCTCCATCCCACAAGCAACTTAGTTTATTATTATTAACAAGAAAGATAAAATTTAAAAAAATCTCATCACAAATGATTTTTATTAAACATAAGCTAGCTTCCCAGGTGTTCCTTTTGATGAAGCACAGGTCTAATTGTATTCTGAGCTCATTCATTCATTTATTTATTCATTCAATCATTCTGGAAGTTTGTTCTCAGCAAGTGTTTTCTGAGTAATCATAATATTTAATCATGAGTTATGTCAAAAAAGAAAATTCTGTACCTGCTTATAGTTATATCTGAATCTATAAGTACAGCAGTTATTCATCAAGTTATCAAGTAGTTATAAAAAATATCATGCAAGAATAATAATGGCTTATTTCCCAAAAAATTTGCAAAAATATTATGCAATACCTAACTCAGACTTTCTACCCATTAATTTCTTCAGATCCTGCTTTCCAACCTTAGAATTTTTAGTGTCAAGTATAATGGCATATTCATGCTAACTATGAAGCTGCACAGGAGAGTTTTCTCAGAGAGCAGGGTCAGAATCTCAATACTGGCAACCATATTTCAGCTACTTCTTTGTTTTCTGAAAGCTACCTCTCTCAACTACTCTGTCTTTTATGGTTGTGGCTCTATAACGCTTAGCAAAAGAATATTTACTCAGGCTAGGAAGAACTTTTTGCAAGTTCTTGTATATTGCAGAGTTACCCACTCTCAGAACTCTTAGAGTCGGTAACACATATGCACACAACACACACAAAACATTCACCCTCCATTTCATTTGTTTGAATAGTATTTATCCATTCTATTCTAAGCCCTGTGAAGACAGCTGCCAAACATACTATTATTATTCATCAATATGTATTGTTATTACTCTTTGCAGTCAGTGTGCTAAGAATTGTATGTGCATTATTGCATATGATTTTTGTGGCAATCTGATGATATAACTGCCTAATTAGAGTTATGTAACAGTTGATAAAACTGAGGTGTGCAAAGTATTTTGATAACTTGTTCAAGATCACTTCAGTATATGTAGCAGAATATGGACATGAGCCCAGGGTCATCTGATTTTAAAACTGTGCTATTAATTACTATGTAGAAAAGAGGCAACAATAGCAGGGCTAAAACACCATCCTTACTAAGGCCTGATTGCAAGGTTGGCTTCTGGCTGGCATCTGGGAACTTGGATTTCAGAAGTATTCCCATCATCCTCCAACTGATAAGACTGGCTCAGTGTGCCTAAACTGTTTTATAAACAAAGTGTTTTATGCTGTATGTCTGCTTTCATTCTGGGAGTCTGGAATTTGGGTGTATGCCAGACAGAGAATGTCTATGTAACCAGTAATCCGACAGAAACTTGAAGCACTGAGTCTCTAATGAGCTTCCTTGTTAGACAACACTTCACACATGTCAAAATTAGTTGTTGAAGGAATTAAGCTCATTCTTTGTGATTCCCTTAAGTGAAGACCCTTGGAAGTTTACAACTGGTTTCCTCTAGACAGTGAATCATCAAACCTGGTGTAATCTTGGGGACTGTGAAAATAACTACTGTATTATATCCTACTGCTAATTTTAAGTTTGGTATATAGTACTTGTAAACAGATATTAATATATTTTTATTTTTTTCATTTATTGATGTTAGAGAGAGGGGAAGGAAGGAAAAAAAGGAGAGAAACATAGATGTGAGGGAGAAACATCAACAGTTGCCTCCTGCACCCACTCTGACTGGGGACCAAATACGCAATCCAGACATGTGCCCTGACCAGGAATGGAACTGGTGGCCTTTCAGTTTGTCGGAAGACACCCAATTGGGTCACGCCAGCAAAGGATTTGTTAATATTTTTAAAAAGATTGACATATGTATGTATGTATGTATGTATGTATGCAGACTGTTCTATTGTTTTGTATATTGTTATTCTGTTCAGTAGACACAAACTCATAGTGTTTGTTTTTATTTCTTTTGTATATTGCATGAGTACATAATAAATGCTGTGAGCAAATTTGGAGAGTATGTTATGCAATGAACATTTCATAAAATATATTTGATCAAACTAAAACCATGAATTGAAATTGACTATCAATTTTAGCTATATAAAATTTTTATGCATAGTATAAACACTAACAGAAGAAATGATAAACTGCTATAATTTATTTTTCATTTGCTTTATTTCCAATTTGTATATGTAGTATCCTGTCAAATCAAATGATAAAAAGCACTAATGCAGAACTGAGAGAAAGTTGCTTGCAATTTCAGAAATTTATCTGTGTTTACTACCATAGTATTTTTCTTACTAACAGAGACTTTCTAAATTTGAAATATATTTCAAAGAGATTGTTTTGGATTAAAAATCTGTTGCTCTTTTAAGTTGAGCAGACTATAGGCTCCTCTTCATTAACTGCTTGCTTGCCTGAGGTCTATCTGTGCACTGAAGTTGTGGTTGAAATCCACCTGGTTTCTCTCTCCCTGTGATTTCCTTCCATTTAAATTTAGCAAAAAACATGAGGGGAGAGACCCTGATAATTTGACAGCAATTACTACATTTGCTTTTTGAATGGATGAAGACATAAATGTTACCCAGGTAAATCATCAGTTAGCACATTGCTCGATGATAAGCTAATTCCAGCTCCTCAAAAGATAAATCTTTATGTCAGCTGAAGATCTCATAATGCTTTCACTCAGCATTTATACAGTATTTTAAGTATATAAATGTTTTGACTAAGTGTTTTGAGTAGCTGCAGAAATCAAGAAAGGGACTGATTTATATGGTAGGTGTACTTGGTGCATAGCAGGGACAGAGGGCGACAGGGTCCACAAACTCATATTTGCATTTGCTGTTCCTTCTGTTGAGAATGTTTTCCTCTTAATTTGTAAGTAGTTTATTTTGCACATACTCAGGTGTCTGCAGATATGTCAGCTTATTAGAGAGACTCCTCACCATTCCAATAGATGAAGCCATCAAACATTAATGAGGTGCTAAGTACTATTGTAATATATACCTATCTATCTACAGTTCATTTTCCGTATCTTCTATATTAACTGTTTTTCTTTCTTTGCATATTTTTCATTTTCATTTTAAAATAAGGAAACTGAGGTTCCAAGTAATAACTTTCAAGGATTGCTCAAACAATCTATTGTAACTCCCTATGTGAAGAGTCATTTTTTCCTCTGGGAAGAATGATTCAATATTGTTTACTTGCATGATGCTCATTCTTTAAAATAAAAATTAACATTTAATACTAAATTATAAAAAAATTATATTGGAACATCTCTGTTCTTTGTAATAATGTTTAAGAAATAAGACTGCATTTGTAGAAAGTGTTTGTTGCCTACCCAAGAGCCATGCTCTCTTCTTGTAGCTGAATCCTGACTTTTACACCTCACCTCTTTGGGGTGGGGGGCGTGGTTTGGGGGGAATCATAAGTACTACAAGCAAATCATGATAGAACCATTCCTAATACCAAATACTGGTATGAACATAAGCATTTTGTGGCAATTAAATAGGAAGGAGTTTTCTGGGGACTTCTAAGAAAGAATGTCCTCAGTCTTATAAAGCAATAAAATGCCTCAGTATGTTCTCATGACAATGTGATGATTAGAAGCGCCGTAGTCATCTATGGACAAGGAAGAGTGCTTGAAGCTTAGGCAGATATTTAAGCCCTTAACAGATCCAAGAGCCAATAAATCAACCAAGCCAAAAGTTGCCTTACAGACTTCTTGCAATCTAATATCATAACATTTCCTTATTACTTTACCAATGGACACAGGGCTTTTCCTTACTTCCAGTCTAAAATATCTCAACTAATAGAATAATAAAAATTCAATTTCTATTAAAATTTTCATAAAATGTGTTGACTATCTCACACCAAGAAGTAGTTAACACCTACTAAATACCTTTTTTCCCTTTTAAAAGTGGAAAGCCTACTTAGTTTCAAATAATTATTTCAATGTGATCTCATTAAAGAACACATAGTGATTTTGTCATTTTCCGATTTGTTATACTTAATTAAATGTTGAAATAGTTCAATCCCAATAGGATTTTTGAAATGTGGATATGTAATTCAAAATGTATCTAAATATATATATATATTTTTTCCATTAACTTCCATGGAAATATATTTTTATACATATATAAATATAAATAAAATATATAATATATAATACATATTTATATATAAATGTGTGTGTATATATATACACACATATACATACATAATGGAGAAAATATATATATATCTCCATTAACCAGTAAAGAAAATTCAGTTTGTAAATTGAAGATGTATATCTGTGTTAGGCAACTAATAAAGACTACAGCCATTTCCAAAGGATGCTAGAAATACATTTCTAATCATGAGTAGTTTTCCCTTATAAATCTTAATGTACATAGAATACTGCATGAAGTCTTATAAAATTTTATATTCTTTCCCTCCCTCTATTCCTCAAAATTAGTTTTAAGTAACACAGCCATATGCATCCCCTGAACCCATCTGTCTAATGTAATCCCCTAAGCTTTTAACTGATGCGTTATTTTGTTCCTATATCTCTTCACATAGTAATAACATTTTACCTTGTGGTATATTTGTTTTCATATTTGCATTAATCACTATAGTTTAAATTCGTGAAGGGAAGAGGTATAACATTCATATTTATAATTTACTTAGGCATAAGAGAAATAATTTATTTCACATAATAGATAGTGATTATCTTAAATTTAATTAGATTAAATTGTTTAGCAAGTTAATTTAGGATTGTCATTTAATTCTACAATTACTTAACGTGACATCGGTATTTATCATAAAAAAAGTTTTAAGAGGATACTTAAACCACTAAGTTCTTTTCTCTTCTCATCTAAACCATAATACCAAAAAATTCAATTCACATTCTGGGATAGAGGTCATTTTAGGGATGTGTATATGATCTCCATTCATCTTATTTCTTCTCTTTAAAAATACCTTGGTTTATGAATAAAGATGTTTTAAGTAAACAAAATTCCCAACTAGAGTTATGAAGTCCTCCTAACCCAACATCCTTGCTACTATTTACTACAATATATACAGTATATATAATGTAGAGAGAGATGTATTTGTGAGTATATGTGTGTGTGTGTGTGTGAGATGAATACAAAGGACCTAACACCAAGAAAATGTGTTCCTAGCATTCTCTGTGCACCATTTACACAAGTTCTAGTGTTATAAAGTACTACAGAGTAATAATAATTACTACTCTCTACTTATTCTAGGAAATAAATAACAACTAATATTTAAGAGAGTCTCTCCTTGACTAATATTTTTGGTTATCAACTGTGCATCCGTTTTCTCCTGCTTCCTCTTTTGGGAGAACACAAATTCCTTGCAGGTATCTGCTTCTCACCATGCAGCCATATGCTCAGAGAATTACACTCTCTACTGAGGTGGTAATCAATCCTGTTTTACTAAGAAAGCCAATCACTAAAATCTCATTCCACTTTCCATTGAATGATTTAGGGCTGGTCTTATGTTACAATTCTGGCCAATGATACATCAGTGAAAATCTACTAGCAATTTCTGGGAAAAGTTTTCCTTTCCTTCCAAAGAGACACAGAGAAATCACTAAGTATCTTGTACACAGATGTTACCTTGAACCACAACAGTCATCCTGAGACTATAAAGAGAAAAGCCTGAGATAAAAGCAGAAATTGATTTTTTTAGATTCAGATGTGGGGGGTTTGTTTGTTTATTTGTTTGTTTGTTTTTTGCATTCTATGGCAAGCAGTGCAATTTTTGGCAAAGAATTGCATTATTATCGAAATATAACCTCCTGAATTACATAGTCTTTGATGGTCTGGTGGTTCACAAAAAAAAAAAGCAAGAGAGGGAAAGAGAGAGAGAGAAAGAGAGAGAGTTGGCCTGAAGAAAAGGCTGAAACACAGAAGTTAACAGTTCTAAGAACTCCTCAGTAAAATAGACTTGGAACCTTAATGATGCCATTCCATAGTCACTCTGTACTTAAAATACATATTAAATGGGATAGTGTGTTTACTTAGTATGTAAGCCTATTGGATGTTTAAGCTAATATCCCCGCAGATGAGCCTGCAGTAAAATAAATTATTTTTCATTAAATGTTGTGCTATAATGAAGGATAGATTTGGAAATACCAAGAATAATTATGACAAAAATGTTTGGTTAAAACACATGTCTAATTGGGAACTTGTTATTTAATTTTATTTTGAAGAACTGGGTATTTTTGTTTAATAGCTTGTTTTACAGGTTTCCTAAAATATACATAAAAATTTATTGCATTACATGCATTTATGAATTTAATGATAAATTTAAGTTGACAAAGTCTTATTGGTTTTCTGAACTTCATGAGGGTTTAGATAAAATATGTGACATTGTCTAGATATGTCTTTGTGTTTGCCTTATATTTAACCTCTTCATAACAAACTGTCTTTACACATACATACATACATCAATTCACAAAATTTTAAGAAAGGTTAAGAATGGTCTCTAAAGTCTCTGTTTTTATTCTTAATTGTGGGACATATATGTTCTAATCTACATAACATCGCTATTAATCCAGGAGACAATATTATAAAAAAAATCACAATAAATGATTTTATATCTTTGGCCTCTCTATGAGCAGATCCAGCTATATTAGTGTTCATAAAGCAAATCTAAAATGAATGAATGAATGAATGAATGAATGAATGAATGAATGAAACCCATTGTTTAATAATAAATGAAGCATACTCCATTTACTCTAATCTTTTTGAATAAGGAATCAACAAGTTCCAATGACTATCACACACTATTTGTAGCACCAGTCCCTGCAACGAAGGCCACAGAAAGAGGAGTAACTGGACATATGAGCAAGAAACATTAGTTTTCAGAAGCAAGTTTGTAACAATACTTAAGAAAAGCAGGAGAGTATTTGCAGTGTATTTTGATTTTAAATATCTTAGATACAATGTGATAAATAAATAATTTTAAAAGGGAAGGAATAACTATAAGCATCTGGAAATGTAAGTTCTAACCAAAACCAAAAAGAAATTGGGAATTATATATTTGATAGACAAAAGTAAAAATGACTTTTAGTAAGTTTAAGATCACTAGGAAAAGGCCAGTGGGGGTTTTGGGGAAGAGGTGGGAACCCCAGAAAAGAGTGATAATATACAGTTTAGGGAATTAAAACTAGAGTCATGAAGAGTCAAAGAAGGAAGAGGACAAGCAAACGTGTAACACCTGAGATACTTAATAGGTATGTGATTCAAATCTCAGCAAATTAAAATTTCTATGGAGAAAAATATGTGGAAAAGTAAGGAATATGTATTTCTACTCCTTACTTAACCAAGACTATAAGACATGTTTTAGCGGTCCACCAACTAAAATATCAATTCCCACTCAAGTTAACATTTTTATGCTGACTTCAAGTAATAGAGAACTTGTGAATACTAAAAAAAAAAAAGAATCCCCCAACTACATCATCAGAGCTTATTTTTTAATTATGTATATTTAGGATATACACTATAATGTTTTAATAAATGTATACATTATGAAATAATTACCAGAGCTGAGCTAGTTAACCTATCACCTCACATGGTTATCTTTGTGTGTATGCGTGTATGTGGTGAGAACACTTCAGATTCTCTCTCTTAGCAAATATCAAGTATAGAATACAATTGTTATTAACTACAGTCTCCATATGGTACATTAGGTCTCCAGAATTATTCACCTTATGACAGAAAGTTTGACCATCATCTCATGTTCTCCATTCTCTCCAGCCCCCGGCAGTTCCTGTTCTACTTTCTGGTTCTGAGTTCAACTTTTTTAGATTCCATGTGTAAGTGATATAATGCAGTATTGTTTTTCTGTATTAGGCTTATTTTACTTAGCATAATATCTTCCAGGTTATTCATGTTGTTGCAAATGACAGGATCTTTCTTTCTTTCTTTCTTTTTCTTTCTTTCTTTTTCTTTCTTTTCTTTCTTTCTTTCTTTCTTTCTTTCTTTCTTTCTTTCTTTCTTTCTTTCTTTCTTTCCTTTCTTTTTTTCTTTCTTTCTTTTTCTTTCTTTCTTTCTTTCTTTCTTTCTTTCTTTCTTTCTTTCTTTCTTTCTTTCTTTCTTTCTTTCTTTCTTTCTTTCTTTTCTTTCTTTCCTTCCTTCCTTCTTTCCTTCCTTCCTTCCTCCCTCCCTCCCTCCCTCCCTCCCTCCCTCTCTTCTTTCCTTCCTTTCATTCTTTTTTTCTTCTTTCTTTTTTCCTCCCTCCTTCCTTCCTTCATTCCTTTCTTCTTTTGGGTTGGATAATATACATACACACTCTATATGGACACTTAGATGTTTCCAGATTTTGGATACTGTGAATAATACCACAATGAACTTGGGGGTGCAGATACTTTTTTGAGATAGTAATTTTAATTCCTTTGGATATATTCCCAGCAGTGAAATTTCTGATCATATGGTAGTACTATTTTTAATCTGTTAGAAACTTCTATATTGTTTTCTGTACTGGCTGTAAAAATTAAAATTCCCTCCAACAGTGTATGAGGATTCCCATTTTACTTCATCATCACCAGCATTTGTAATCCCTTGTCTTTTTAATTGCAGACTTTCTTAAAAGTGTAAGATAATATTTCATTTTGATTTTCATTTCCTTGATGAGTAATAATGTTGAGTACCTTTTCATATACCTGTTGGCTAATTTTATGTCTTCTTTGGAAAAATGTCTTTTCAAGTCCTTTGCTCTTCAGAGATTCTTAACTGAAGTAAAAGTCTATTCTTATAGGGGACATTTGGAAATGTTAAAGAATGCATCTATTTTCATGAGAATTTGAAGCACTGTTAGTGTTTGCTGGATGGAATCAGAGCTGTCAAACCTTCTGCAATGTGTTAAAACGTACAACACAAAGATTTGTCTAATCCTAAATTCCATTCAGCTCCTATTGAAATACTCTAGGCTAGATAAATAGAAGTGGATTATCTAAAGAGGAGAGTTCTTTCACGCATGAACACTTGATATAATGTCATATGAGAAATGGTTGGAAAAATATGATTTAGAAAAAAAAACAATAGCTTCCTTTCATTATTTGAAAACTTTCAATTGAGAGTTATTAGATTGAACAGACAGAAGATATAGAAGGTTGATCTTGTATAGAAAAGATAGTCTTAATTCTTTAAAAGGTAGTAATTGGCCATTATACTGTCAAGTAAAAGTTATGTGACCACATATTAAGAATATTGTAGAACAACTTAAGACTCAAGGTAGGTCAAACATAATTTTTTATCCTAAGATTTTCAAATAAAATCTTATATATTTCATGTAGCTTACAAATAAAAGCTACAATTTAAAATACATTAAATTATAAAGTCTTTATATGACTAATTCTGGTCCAGTTTTGACATTATTTTTTAAATTAAATTTACTGGAGATTATTTTTAAGTTTCATTGCTATGATACCTACTGGAAAGGCTTACATTCTTTAAAAGCAATATATTTTACTTATCAAAAATTGCTTCCTAAAATAAACATGCAGTCTGTAGATTCACTATTAGGTAAAGAGCTAAATCAGCTTTTCTACCTTGTTGGTTTTGCTATATTTTAGTATTAACAGTCTTTATTTATGACGTTTATTTTAATTTTACTTACAGCATTTTGAAAATGACATGATTAGAAAAAAATGCTAGAAAAGCACAGAATTTTTAAAAGATGCAAGTAAATTTCAGCATTGTGGAAAATGCATAGCTAATTCCTGTTCAAATTATTAAGAATTAACTATATTAATTAATTGTTCATCAAAAATTAGATGTTTAACAATAGAATACTACTCAGCCATAAGAAGATAAAATATTGCATCATGGCCAGGAGGCTCAATTGGTTGGAATGCCATCCTATGCACCAAAAATTTGGGGAATGATTCCCAGTCAGGGCACATAGTTAAGTTGTGGGTCAATCCCCTTTGGGATATATATGGGGTGCAACCAGTGGATGTTTCTCTCTCACATGGATATTTCTATCTCTCTCAAATCAATAAAAATATATATTTTTTTAATTTTTAAAAAAGAAGATGAAATATTGCCATTTGCGACATAGACGGATGTTGAGACTATCATGCTAAGTGAAATAAGTCAGACAAAAGGACAAGATCATGTGATTTTACTCTCATTTCGATGTTTCCCTCTTACCCTTTCTCCTTTCCTCTCTCTCTAAAAGCAATGAAAAAGAACTGTCCTCAAGGGTAAAAAGATTAAAAATGTCCTCAGAAAAAGTAGATGTTTTTATTTCTGTCAACGAAAAGTTCAGTTTCCTTGACTGAATTTTTGTTGGAAATCACAAAGCTAAGTGATTTTTAGGCTTTCATTACAAAGGTTGGCAATCCAACGCTTTGGTAACTTGTTTTGTAATCCATTTACTCTATCAACAAATATATAGACAGTACTTTTTATATGTTAGACATTTGAAGTGATTTCTTAGTCACTGGGGATTGAAAAGACCTTACCTTACCTTACAAAGAGGTGAGCAGATTACAGTCTAAGGGGACTCAGAGTTTACTAAATGAGAGTGGTTCAGATACAGAAGAAAAATGTAGTCTGATACTGTTATTATGAAGGTCTTAAGACCATTATAGAAAAGGAGCACTTAAGATTGCCTACAGGAGTCAGAGAAACTTAACCATGGATAAGAGGGAAGGTATTGTAACAGAGGAAAGAGTGGTATGACTCAATAAACTGAAACTTCTCTAGATAAGTGGTTTTCAAATTGACCTGTACTTACTCCTATAGGTAATGGAAACTTTCCAAAGGATGTATGGATGTTGGTATTTTAAGGTATCCAATTATTTCAATCCACAATTTTCACATGTGCCAAATCCAAGTATCGTGTACCTTTTTCTTCCCTATGTTTTCACAAGCATTTACTGCTTAGAGATGTTAAAACCCCTAAGGCACCAAAGAGAAAATTGGATAGAGAATTTCTCTAGATGCTTTTTAATAATTAATAAAGCCCCTCCCTGCAAACCCTCTATGAAGCTTCCTGACTGTCTTACACGTACTGTGTTTGAAAGTATGCAGGCTTTATACATGGGGGATTTGGTGGCCTATTTTTAAGTGTTCAGAAGCCATGTACATTGCAGTGTGGGTAGCAGAAATGACAAGCATTTTTGTTCAATGACTTCATTCTTCTAACTATAGTCAAAGAATGCATGGCTCTTGAGGGAGAATCTGATGAGAACAAACTAAAGAGAGCATTGAAAAAAGCTAATGTTTGTTAAGGATGGTTGTTTCAAAATTTAAATGAACTATTTTCAGCTATTCTCTTTACTCACTCTTAGAACACGTCATTAGTTGGAATGAAAATCACATTTGACAACCAGAAGTTCAAATCATTGAAATTTATTCTATTAATTGTAACTGAAATGTTTGCTAGGGCTACATTAAAATTGGTTATCATTATGATTCATTAAAAATATATAATAATTTATGTTAGTCAAACAAAGGTAAAAGAATTAAAAGGGTCGAATACACAGACTCAGGCGCAGCAAAGTTTAGCTGAGTCACTATTTTCTACATCTTTGTAACATCAATTAGGAGTAAGAGAATCACATGTGCAATGAGATTTTATGTTCCATTATAAATAATAAAATAAGCATTTGTATATCAATCAAGTTTAATGTAAGTAGTTAATGTATCCTCACCACCAAATATTCAAAAGACTTAGAAACCTATTATCATACATTGAGAAAAAAACTAAATCCTATCGACTTATTATTGAATAATGAGTAGTTCTGGGTCCCTGGGACTCACTGGAAGTTGCACTGAGTGAAGGCTGTAGAAACCAAGAAAAACTCTACGTGCAAACACAGTAATCCTTGAAATTAAAAATTATATTGTCAAAATATATGTTAACTTTTTGTAAATGGAATTAAATATTGGTGGTATTGAGAACTAGCTGGTTAAAAACACACTTGGTTTAAAATTTAACAGGGAAATGTGTGTACAATGTTACCAAATATTTAATTAATGATAACAAAGCCATTAGCCAAGCCATTGCTGCTTCATGTCTTTTCACTGTACCCTAATGTAGGTTTACAATGAAGCTACAGCGGCTGAGAAGCAGCTGAGATCCAGAACCCTGCACTGGCCTGGGACTCTATCGAGGTCCTATGTTTAGTAAAATATCTGAAAAGATGCTTTTATTTTTTTTCTCAAAAAGTTTTCTTCAAATGTTATGATATTTCAGGGACTATAAAATCTATTACTAGTAGAAAAGCCAGTATGTTTTGGCTGCAACATAACTAAAAGTCTCCGTTTAGACTTAATTTCACAAACCCTAACTCTGTATTGTTTTCCTCTTGGAATAATAGAGTTATCACGTGCAATGCTTCTTAGCAACTATGACCTTTGACTTTTAAACTAATGGGATCCATAGAACTGCAAAAATTCTAACAAATACATAATTTTCATTACTCTATAACCACTGAGAACACAAGCCATCTATTTCAATTCAACAAATAACTCATTAGAAAAACATAATGACTAGGTTTAATGTCATGCTAACACTACTAAAGCACAACTGAAGAAACAAAGAGTTTTTTATACGAACTGACAAAATACTTATTCTGAAAAGACAGTTTTCAATATTTGCATAATTTACCCCTAAATGTACCACTGCACTGTTTTATCATTCAGAAACAGAACAAAGCATTCTGAATTCTAATATTTTCCTCATTTTTACCCAAAATTTATATAACAAAATATTTCTTTTGTATCTTAAACCTATAAGTCTCTAGACATATGTCTATTTATATTTATTTTAAAAAATTATAATAGAATAAACAATAAAAAATAAAGCAGAAATAAAGAGAATTACTTTAAAAAAACTGTATCCTTTTCTGAAGTCTTGGTAATTTTTTCTTAGTCTAATATTTGTAGAGAAACAGAGGATATAAGTAGAATTTATAATTTCATAATTCCCTAATTATGGCCCAGAAGTATTACGAAAGATGACCATAAGTATGCAGTACATTGTTTTAATGACTTTTAAATATTTTTAAGAACATAATCTCCCATGAAAAATGGATCTTTAAAGATGGATGGTACGTAGGTAGATAGATGATAGATAGACAGATAGATGATACATAGATAGAGATAGATAAATAGATACTTCTTTACATAAGTACTATGATGGGATGTTTGCTTAGTTTTATGATTCTAAAGAAGAACAAGAGTTCCAAGTTTTATGCTTGCCATTATATTCGTAAGTAGTAGTTATTGTACAGTAGCTTAAAATACCTATTTTCAGAATACACATAATTCATTCTTTAAGTAGAAAAAAAATAGAAGAGTCATGATAAATTTGTGATTGACCAGTCTGGAAAATGACAATGTGTTTATTTTTCGTAACTTAATGCCCAAGAATCAGTTAACTGGCACGTGCAGTCTCACTTTAAGAGAGTGAAACAGAAATATGTATATGGAATTACAACAATGATAATTATCACAGTTGACTAATGTGTTCAATTTAAGATCTAAAAATGCTACAAAAACCTTGCATTGGTTGGGTTGGTTTACACATATTTTCAAATATATTTTATGTACAAATAAACAGCATAATCATTAGTGACTCAACTCATATTCAATTGGGCATGTCTATTATTAATTTGCTAAGTATAAAGGGTTTAAAAAGAATTTATACAAACAAAAAAAATTCTCTTAATCCCAACAAATTCACCCACTTATCAGAAAAAGCATGATATAATAGTTATTAAAAATATTGGCTTTAAATGTTTATCTGTAGGTTGTATGTATCAAATGTACAGATTCAACACAAAGGATGGGTATGAAATGTGTGGTAGATGGTGAAGTCTATATATATTACAGGGCACAATTACTCTGATATAATGTTTAAAAAAATTCAGAAAACATTTATAGTCAAATCTCGGGAAGTCTTAGTAAATTGGTGATTTGGAGTAATTATATCGCCTATGTAATTGTTTTTTTTTTAATTTAATCTTTATTGTATTTTTTCCATTACGATTTAGTTCCCTTATATTCTCCTCCCCCCAGCAATTACCATACTGTTGTCCAAGTGCATGAGTCCTTTTTCTTTTTGCTTAATCCCTCTACCCTGCTAATTTCTAACCACCCTAAGCTGTCATCTTACTCTCTATGAGTCTGCCCAATTTTCCTTATTAGTTCAGTTTGTTCATTAGATCCACATATGAGTAAAATTGTATGGTATTCGTCTTTCTCTGACTGGCTTATTTTACTTATCATAATGTTCTCAAGGTCTGTCCATACTGTTGCAAATGGTAAAACTTTCTTCTTTTTTATGGACAAGTAGTATTCCATTGTGTAAATGCCCCATTTTTTTTTAATACACTCACTTGGTGATGGACACTTGGGCTCCTTCCATATCTTGGCCATTGTAAATAATGCTCCAATGAACATAGAGGTGCTTATGTTCTTTCAAATTAGTGTTTTGGGTTCCTTCAGATATATTTCCAGAAGTAGGATCACAGGGTCAAAAGGCAGATCCATTTTTAATTTTTAAAAAATTTTTTTGTTTATTTATTTTTAGAGGGGAAGGGAGAGAGAAAGAAAGGGAAAGAAACATCAATGTGTGGTTGCCTCTTAAGCACCCCTTCCCGGAGACCTGCCCCACAACCCAGGCATGTGCCCTAACTAGGAATTCAACCAGCAACCCTTGGTTCTGAGGGCTGTTTTTAATTTTTTGTGGCTGGCCCAATCTGCATTCCCACCAATAGTACAAAGCATTCCCCTTTCTCTACATCCTCACCAGCACTTGCTGTTTGTTGACTTATTGATGATAGCCATTCTGACAGGTGTGTGATGATATTTCATTGTGGTTTTAATTTGCATTTCCTGATGATTACTGACTTTGAGCATCTTTTCATATATCTATTGGCCATTTGTATGTCCTTTTTAGATAAGAGTCCATTAAGGTCTTTCATCCATTTTTTAATTGGATTATTTGTATTTTTGGTGTTGAGTTTTATAAGTTCTTTATAAATTTTGGATATTAACACCTTATCAGATGAATTGGCAAATACATTCTCCCATTCCATAGGTTGTTTTTTTTTATTGTATTGATATCTTTTACTGTGCAAACATTTATTTGTTTGATAATTCCATTTGTTTATCTTTTCTTTTGTTTCTCTTGCCTGGGGAGATATAGCTGATAAAATATTGTTACAAGGCAATGTCCAAGACTTTGCTGCCTAAGTTTTCTTTCATGATTTTTGTGGTTTTGGGTCTAAGATTTAAATCTTTGATTAATTTTGAATTTATTCTTGTGTGTGGTGTAAGAAGGTGGTCTACTTTCATTTTTCTGCATGTATATGTCCAATTTTCCCAACACCATTTATTGAATAAACTATCTTTAGCCCATTGTATGTGCTTGTTTTATCTGTTGAATATTAACTGACTATAAAGATGTGGGTTCATTTCTGGGGTCTCTATTCTGTTCCATTGATCCTCTTGAATTTTTGAAATAGTTTAAGAAGGAGAGGTATTAGTTCTTCTTGGAATGTTTGGTAAAATTCACCTGTCAAGCCATCCAATCCAGGACTTTTGTTTGTTGGGAGTTTTTATATTACTGCTTCAAGTTTACTTGGTGTAATTTGACTATTTAAATTCTCTGATTGTTCCTGATTTAGTTTTGGAAGATTGTATGTTTCAGGAATTTATCCATATGGTCCAGGTTGTCCAGCTCATTGGCATGTCATTGTTCATAATATTTTCTTACAATCCTTTATATTTTTTTGTTGTCAGTTGTTACTTCTCCTCTTTCATTTCTGATTTCATTTATTTAGGTCCTCTCTCTTTTTTCCTTGATGAGTTTGGTTAATGGTTTGTCAATCTTGTTTATCATTTCAAAAAAGTAGCTGTTGGAAACACTGATCTCTTATACCATTTTTTAATAGACTGTATTTCATTTATCTCTGCTCTGATCTTTATTACTTCCTTCCTTCTACTCACTTTGGGCTTTGTTTGTTGTTCTTTTTCAAGTTCCTTTAAATTTGACATTCAATAGTTTACTTGACCTATTTCATATTTTTTGAGATAGACCTATAATACTATGAATTTCCTTCTGAGAATTGTTTTCCACAGATTCCACAGTGTTCCACAGAGTTTGCATTGTTGTGTTTCATTTTCATTTGTTTTAAGGTATCTTTTGATTTCTTTTTGATATCATGGTTGACTCATTTATTTGTTATAACCTGTTATTTAGCGCCATGTCTTTACATGCTTTTCAATGTCCTTCTTGTGATTGATTCTATAGCACTGTAGTCAGAGAAGTGGCTTGATATGATTTTAATCCTTTTAAATTTATTAAGATTTGTTTTGTGTCCAAATATGTGGTCTATCCTGGAAAATGGTCCATGCGTGTTTGAAAAGTGTGTGTATTCTGCTTTTGGGGTGAAATGCTCTGAAAATAGCAATTAAATCCTTTCGACCTAGTGTCATTTAAGGCTGCTGTCTCCTTTTGACTTTCTGTCTAAAAGATCTGTCCATTGAAGTCAATGTGATGTTAAAATCCCATACTATGACTGTATTTATGTCGATCTCTCCTTTTAGTTCATCAGGATTTGCTTCACATATTTAGGTGATCCTATGTTGGGTGTATAAATGTTTACCAGGGTTATATCCTCTTGTTGGATTGTTCCTTTTATCATTATGTAGTGTCCTTCTTTATCTCTTACTATAGTCTTGGTTTTTGTTGGACATAAGTACTAGTATCCCAGCTTTTTTTTCCCCTTTCCATTTGCATGAAATATCTTTTTCCATTTCTCTATTTTTAGTCCATGTGTATCTTTTGATCTGAGACTGGTCTCTTGTAGATAACATATATATGAGTCTTGTTTTCTTATCCATTCAGCTATCCTGTGCCTTTTGGTTGGAGCATTTAAGCCATTTACACTTAAAGTGATTACAGACAGATACATATTTAGTGCCATTTTATAGTTAGACTGTTTTCTTCTGGGTTTTTTTTTCTTCTTCTTAAAGTAAGCCCTTTAACATTTGTTGCAATACTGGTTTGGTGTTAACAAACTCCTTTAGCTTTTTCTTGTCTGGAAAACTCCTTATCTCTCTTTCAATTTTAAATGATAACCTTGCTGAGTAAAGTAGCCTTGGTTGTACGTCCTTGTTTTTCATCACCTTGAATGTTTCATGCCACTCCCTCTGGTTTCTGTTGAGAAATCAGATGGCAGTCTAATTGGTGCTCCCTTGTATATACCTACCTGCTTTTCTCTTGTGGCTTTTAGGATTCTTTCCTAGTCTTTAAGCCTTGTCATTTTAATTATGTCTCAGTGTAAGACTTTTTGGGTCTGAGACCTGCACTGAGACACATCATAATTAAGAGCTTCCTGGATTTGTGCCTTTTTCTTTCATTAAATTAGGGAAGTTTTCATCATTATTTCTTCAAATAATTTCTTGATCCCTTGTTTGCTCTGTTCTCATGATGTAGATGTTGTTATGCTTCATGTTGTCCAAAATGTTCTTAAGCTCTCCTCATTTTTAAAAATTCTTTTGTCTTTTTGTTGTTCTATTTGGGTGTTTTTTTTTTCTACCTTGTCTTCCAAATCACTGATTTGATCCTCTCTTTCAATTAACCAATTGTTTATTCTTTATTTCAGATATTATATTCTTTATTTCTGTCTGGTCCATTTTTATGGTTTTTATGTCTTTTTTCATGCTGTTGCATATCCTTATAAAATCACTCTAAATGCGCTATATGACAAATTGCTTACCTCCATTTCATCTAGTTCTTCTGGAGAATTCTCTTGTTCCCTCATCTGGGATCTGTTTCCTTGTCTTCACACTTGGGCTGCTTCTTTGTATTTCCCCCCTTAGTTAAATTAATCAGTGATATAGCCTTAAGCTATAATCAGCTGCTTAGCTTAAGCCCCACATGATAATGCAGAGTAATTCCTGTGGGTGGGGCTATTGCTACCCCTCAGACTCATGCCACTTGGAGAGGAGTGCTCTGTCTGAGAAAGATGGCTTCTGCAATATGGCGAATGACTCAGCACAGTCATCCTTATGGTTGTTCATTCAGTTTTCTCCTCAGAGCTGCCAACCCTAGGCTTTCCTCATGTGTCTCTAGTCTACTCTGCCCTCCCTCTGTTGAAACCCTACATAAGTGGTTGCAAACGAAATTTTGTGCTTTAGCCTTTTAAGAATTCTCTGCATCTCCAGCTGTCTCTCCTTGGCAGACAGAAACTCTGCTGCTTTTCATAGCTAGATGTTTTCTGAATTACTTTCCAGCTCTGGTAATGAGGCTGGGAGTCCAGCTTGGAATTTAGACCCCACATTTCTCAGGAGGGATCTCCCAGCCACTGAAATATCCCTCTAGAACTCCAGCTCCTGCCTCTGGGAGTCCCACTAGCCCTCTCGTATCTCCTCCACAGCCCCTACCAGTCTCATTGCGGTGAAGTTGTTTCTTCTGTCTGTCCTTGGTTATAAGGCTTCTCTCCAGCTAGTGTTCCGTGGGTTATGCGTGATGTTTTCTCTATAATTTAGTTGTAATTCCAGACTAGCCCTGGGAGGAGGTTAGTCCACCATCTTGGATCTCTGTAATTAAGTTTTAAGTCTACTGACTATAGACTGTATGACAGGATCTTTGGAGAATCAAATGAGATAATGTACATATAAGAGTTTTGCAACTGTTAAAGAGGTAAACTCCACTTCTTCTTCCCAAACCAAGATTGCATCTGCTTATACTCTTTTCCACTGGAGTTATACAGTTATACAACTCCATTTATCCATTACCTACACCAGGCCTTGAGAGTAAGAATTACTAATCTGATTGGTCACAATATGAGAATGAGTTGAACCTATGTGTTGATGTCATCTGCTTTAAAATATGCCAGGCACCTTGCCCCCTCTCACTCTTCATGTTTTAGTTTTATGCTCTTCTTCTCTTACTGGGTTTTGGCCTCCATTTAGCTGCTAGAACAGATAACATCACATGGTTTAGATGTGTTTAGGGGGTTAGGGAATAGGAAGATACAATCTAGTGTTAATTCCTTAGAAAGAAATAGTTAGAAAACAATTAAAAAGAAACTTCTATAATTTTTATAATAAGAAAAATTTATTAAAATATATTATTTTTGTACAAATATAATTTGAACCCTTGAACTAAATAGTTATCTCATTGTTATATGTCTTTAGCAGTATTTACTTATTATTTTTTAAATATATAGCAGAATAAATTTATTATGAGTCTAATAATGGCAGTACTTTCTGCTTAATTTTTAGAGACTTTCATATTACTATGTCATCATATGTAATATGTGTATTTCTTGGTAGTGAACTATCATCATTTTAAAGAAAAAGAACACAAAATATTGCCTGCCTGATTTGGGGGGAAAATCAGATAGCAAGGGCATCATGATCCATAAAATCCCTAATCATTCTGTTGTCTACTTTATCAATATTCTTTGAAGGAAAGCTAAAATAATTTTCTGCTACAGTCAGGTGCATAGATAGGGTACAGCTTATAAGGAGTGGCAACATGGCTGGAAATAACTTGTAATATTCTTAAGGATGCACTTGAAGGTAACAATAGTAATGATACATTAACTTAATCTACTTTTCCTTGGTTCAACATTAAATGTGAAACCATCTTCTCATTTTACTTTCTAAACTTTCCTTAGGCTTTAACTACTAGGGGCACTTCAAGTTTGCTAGAAAACCCACCATTCAATGAACCTTAGTGAGTACTATAGTTTTTAATTTGCATATTTTGTTTGAAATTACTTATAAACATTTGAAAAATTTTGTTTTTGTGTGTGTGTGCACACTTTAAGCCACTCCACCATGTCTACTTTAACTTCTATTAATTCATATTTATGAAATTTCTGCTCCCAGGTAAACTAGTTGATATAACATCCAGTCTCTAGCAATTCCTCGTATTCTTTTGCCTTCACCATGTATTATATACATGTTGGTCCTACTCATATATAGCTTTTCCTTTAACACCAGATTAAACTTCACAACATCCATGATGGTCCGTCCCTGGAGCCTTGTGCTCAAGTTTCCAACCACTGGCTCCACCTATTGTCAGACGTGGGAATAAATCACTTACTCTACTGGGAATAAATCTTACCACCTGTTACTTGCATTCTTATTAAAATCATGCATGAAAATATTTGGAGAATCAAATAATGTTTTCCTACCATAATCTTGTTACCTCAGATAGAAGACAGTCTCTTGAAGGGTAAGTGAATGCATGTGGTTTCCCTTTATTTCTACAGTACCAACCATGGCCTACCATTTATACCAAATGAATGGCATTCAGAGTTTAATTTTACTCTAATTCTGGTATGTATTTAAATCTATGGCAATCTCCATTACATTGACATTATAATATTTTACTTTTTTGAAATATTTCATGATACACATATTTAGAAACAGTGCTTCAAAAAATGATAGAAATTGCACATTAAATTTATGTTTGCATATAATGCAAAACCAACAGGGCCGTAGTTTTTCTTTCAAAAAGACCCTCATTGTTACCTATGATCAGACACAAGGTATTACAGCAAGATATATGAGAACCGTTACATAGAATTGTCAAACTTCTAACTTAATCCCATTTTACTGCAGAATTTTCCTTTTATTTCTTTTGAAATGGGTATATTTTCCTACCTGACATCAAGAAATAAAATTGACCACAAGAAGAACTCTTATTTCCTCATGAACTGTTATAAAGCAGCTTAGTTCTTTCTCATGGCTGTAATGCATCATAAATTCAGAATAAATTATTGGCCATTAAGCCACAGACTCCCTGCCATTCATATTAAAAATGATGCTTAGACATCAGGCATATTGGAACCACCTTTCATCTGAAGAGTAATATTGATAATCTTAAGCTAGAGCATATTAAAATGATCCAACGAAATACACTGACTTCAGGAAGGATATAGCATGTGATGCGTATGATGACAATATTATTTAGGTGTCCTAGTAGCAAAAAAAAAAAATTCTTCTTATATAAAAGTTATGTTTTTGAAGTGGAAATTAAAAATGTCTCAAATCAAAATGACTTTTCAGAAATCTCATAATGGTATACTAATTGTAACTCAGCTATTTGCTATCTCAAGCACACAGGGAGCTCAAAACATATTCATGAGCCATAAAAGACAACTTTGCATTTATTTTTGTGTCATGTTTTAAACTCTTTTCAAGATGATTTAATTATACAGGAAATGCACAGGGCTTTATTGTTGGTGTCATAGAAAAGGAAACTTCAAGTTGAATTTTAAGAAACTAGAGACTAATGCATGAATGTATAAATTTGTAGAAGTATGTGAATATTTTTAAAAATTTGATTATAAACCCAATAAATAACTTTTCTTAATTTATTCATAACTTTTCTTTAAAATATAACAGTTTAAGAATATCTAATTACAGAAATAAAATTAAAAATTATAATTATCTAACTCATGGAAGTCCTTGAATCCACATCATCAACTATAATCTTAAGAGAATTTTAGGAATATATATGATTCTAACCTAAATCTCCCAGATTACACTGAACATTTCCCTGTATAGCCAAAAAGTCAGAATTGAAGTAAGATAACTCACAGTATTTGCATAGTGATGGTGAATAGTTACCATTTAAATATGGTTGTTCACCTCTCAGAGTCCATCTTGGGTCTTTCTTGCAATGGGAACTTCAGGGATTTGTTTTCACATACCAGTGGGAAGGAACTGCATACTTTTTCAACAAAGATGTTCTAAAGTGATCTCCTATGTCAATTCTAACAGAAATCAACCCCTTTTCTAACATCCTTCTATTTTGCAAAACTGGTGTTGGCAGGGAAGGGTAAGAAGGCTAAAGATGACTAAGCTAGAAGTCTCACAGAATCTAGCTCAAGCATGCAGTCACTTTAATGGAGTGCAAAGGGTGATGGATTATACACGAAGAGAGGAGTCAGTACAGAAAGTCAGTTCAACTTCTACAAAGTCCAATATAAAGCAGCACAAAAATAAGAATTTTGAGTATTTGAGAATAATAAGAAATAGAGGAATGGAGAATGGAGGTGAAACTTTCTGTGAAAGGCATAAAAAAAAAGTATGGAGATAAGCCAATTTTTGTCACATATGGTCTTTTTGTGCATAGTACCCTTTCATATACCTGCTTTGGCTTATTTCCTTTAGACCCCATTAAGATTCAGGAACCATTATGATTTTTTATATAGGGCTAAAACACATAACATTTTTTTAAGTATACTACACACTAATGAGACTTTTCTCCATATATATGTATATTTGCATAGCACATTTTCAGCATATAAAGACTTTCACACTTTTGTTTATCCCATCTGATTTCTCATAACGATCTGAAATATATAAATACCATTCCTTTAAGGATACAAACACCACTCAAAAATCATTATTTTACAATGGTCAAAGAGATTCTCACATTGGTTCAAGGACTTCCCTGGGATCATGTAGTTTTCAATGGTAGAATTAAGGTTTGATCCTCTGTCTTTACCTGTAGGTGAAATCCTTATGACAAAAAGCCACAGTGTTATGAAATAATATTTCTTTATAGTTTATAGCAATACTCATCACTTGTTCTGGGCATGGGTCACATGACCTCTGTGGTCTGAGCCAAGAGCTGCATTATAACCGCACTGCAGAGAAAGAAGTCAGACTCAGAGAATTTAGGTGACTTGCAGGAGGGTCACATGGCTAACAAAGAGTAGAGCAAAGAATAGCATGTGGTCTTTTCATTTTAAATCAAAGTGTTTAGATAGACAATGAACTCAAGGATTTGAAAAAGTACTGATAAAAATTAACAGGATTTGTATCTGGGACTCCTATCTTGCTGTCAAACACTTCAAAGCACTGAGCTTGAGGCCACAGGCTTGCTTTCCTACAGACTAGTCCTGTGATCTTCTGCTAGTCATTTAACCTTTATGAACGTCAGCTCTATAATCTAGAAAGTGATGACCATGTCCTTCCTCCAACTCACAAGATGTTTAAAATTCAAGTGAGGTATTACACATTAAAGAACATTAAAAATTTTAAGGTGCTGTATAAATATAAAATGTTACTGGTTTTGTCACTTAAGATTTTCTGAACAAGTCTTAAGGTAAAAGTCGTTCTTCCATAAGCTTTGCACATACATAAGAATAAAATCTTAAAATATAAAAATCTAAACATGTTTGTGCTTCCATATTTTATGTTTAATTTAATGTGCAATATGCATTATTAACTATTTATTATATAAAAGAAATTAGATAAGGCAAAACAATGGCACTTGGCATAAAGATATTTAAGACCTGTCCTGGCAGAGATTTAATATATGTATTTGCTTTAAACACTCATGATTATTTGTTTTGTGGAGTGATATATTTTCCTTTCCTTTTGTTTCTAATTTATTAATAAGACTTTTATGGGTCTCGGGATATGCATGGCAAAGCAGGGAAAAACACTGCAATAGATAACCATGGATGATAAAAAGACTTCAGAGTTTAAAAGTTTCTTAGATCTATTAACAAAACCATATTTTAGTAGAATAAAAAAGTACTAAACCACTTCATTCTGAAAAGTTTGTATTTCAAGAGAGAGTTGCTGAGTACAAACATGCTACCTAGAATCTGAATACATCTTAAAATAAATTAAGAAAATAAAAGTAGCATAGATAGACTTTGCCCAGATACTCAGTCTCTGTAATATGGCCACCAATCCCGTCTTCCTTGGCTGAGTCATTCCCTGTTACTTCTAAGTCATTCCTTTTAGTTACTTCTTTTTTTATTAGATAAAATTGCTTTTTGCTTTACAAACATTATACTCAGCTGCAACAATGTGACAGTAAGTTTTATATATACTTATAAATATACTTATATACTTATATATATATACTTATATTCTAACATATCTAATTCCCACACTTAAAATATGTTAAAATAGATTTGTATACTAAGACAGGATATAAGGGAATCCTTGGAAACTCCAGTAGTTTATCATTTTAGGAGCTGTGTTTTCTAGTTATTTATGTTAGAGAGCCAATTTTTTAGAACACATATAACACTATTCATGTGGATGGGACTAGAGCTTAAAAGTTCTATTTGGTAAATGGTGCTGACAGAGATGTGTCTAAATTAATGTCAGATAATCTTTCTATTTTGGATTTGGAATTCCAAAGAACACTAACAGTGATGAGGAACGGTGGTAGCAATAAGTGGTATGGACCCCTGCAAGGCAAGGTTTCAATAATTTCTGGTAGATTGTGAAATATTGGTGAGAATCACTGTCTTGAAAATATAATCTAGATCCACAAGCCACTGGATCATAATTGAGGTACATGTAGATACTGAAGATTCTTTTTGCAAATGTGAAAGCTTATAGGTCACCTACTTACTATAGCAAAAGTAGATTCTCAATAATTATCAATAATTTGAAAGAATGAGTCTCTTCCAAGAACTACTTTCAACTACCACTGAAGCAATTGGATAGCACTATTCAGATATCAAAATCATCTAAATTGTCAGCAAGACTAATTGTGCTATTTGAAAGTTGTGTTTAGGTTGTCCTAAACTATTGTTGTGTCTTCAGATGCCTACTTTAACAGGCCAAGTTTTAAGTGACATATAGTAACTTGGTCTAGATTAAAAAATTAATGAAACTAATCTGTTTGCAAGGTAAAGATCCATTTCCTTGTTATATAATCATCTTAAACCACAAAAGCATGTAATTAGTAAAAACTTCTATACAGCTCTCCAACTACAACAACAAAATAGTGGGCTTCATCTTTCTCAGAAAGAGCACTAATCTCCATGCAGCATCAGCCTGAAGCAAAGCAACAGCCCCACCCACAGAAACCACTCTTGCCCCACACTGTGGAGTTTAAGCCTGGCTGCTAAAGAGTACAGCTGGAGGTTATTTCAGAGACAAAGCTTAACAGAAAGCCTTCAGACAAAGGCAGATCTCTGGAAGCTCTGAGACATTAGGTGACCCTACACAAGGCTTCATGTAGGTAAAAGCCAGCCTTCATGGGCAGCATAGTTCTTTCTGCACACACCCAGGCCCAAAAGAGGGAGCTGCAAGCTGTGGATCACTAAATGCTCCAAAAAGGTTGCCTAGGGCCAGTCACAGGCAGCATCTGACAAAAGCTACATCAGAGTCTTTGCAGAACTACCTAATATAGAAACAAATACAAAGAAGTAGTCAAAATGAGAGGCAAAGAAATAAGCCCCAAATTAAAAAACAAGAAAATTCTCTAGAAGAACTAAATGAAGTCAAGCAATTTATCAGATATAGAGTTTAGAGTGATGGTTGTCAAGAAAATGAAAGACATAGAAACAATGAAAAAGGACCAGTCAGGAATGAAGAACACAATATCTAAAATAAATAATACACTGGATGGAATAAAGGGTAGTTTAGATGAAGCAGAGGACTGAATGAATGATTTGGAAGACAAGATAGAAAAAAAACACCCAAGCAGAGTAGCAAAAAGATAAAATGAAATTAAAAAATGAGGACAGCTTAAGAAAATTTTGGGACAACATGAAGTGTAACAACATATACATCATGGGGATACTAGAAGGAGAAGAGAGTGAGCAAAGGATTGAGAATATATTTGAAAAAATAATGACCCAAAACTTCCCTTATTGGGTGAAGGAAAAACACGGACAAGTCCAAGAAGTTCAGAGTCTCCCAAAAAAGATGGACTAAAAGAGGGCCACAACAAGATACATGACAAAATGCAGGCTTAGAGATAAGGAGAGGATCCTAAAAGCCACAAGAGAATATCAAGTAGTTGTATACAAGGGAGTTCCAATTAAATTGTCACCTGATTTTTCAACAGAAACATTTCAGACCAGAAGGAAGTGGCATGAAGTATTCAAGGTGATAAAAAAAAAAGCAAGGACTTACAACCAGGGGTTTCTTACCCAGGTAGCCTTTCATTTAAAATTGAAGGAGAAATTAAGAACTTCTCAGTCAAAAAAAAAAAAAAAAAAAAAGCTAAAGGAGTTTGTTAACATCAAAAGCACTACAACAAATGTTAAAGGGCTTGCTAGAGGAAGGAGGACAAAGAAGAGGAGGAGGAAGAGGAAAAAGACAGAAGGTTTAAAATAAAATGGCATTGAATATGTATCTGTCAATAATCACTTTAAATGTAAATGACTTAACTGCTCCAACAAAAACACATAGGGTAGCTAAATGGATAAGAAAACAAGACTCATATATATGTTACCTCCAAGAGACCCACCTCAGATTGAAAGATACACACAGACTAAAAGTAGAGGCATGGAAAAAGATATTTCATGCAATCGGAAAAAGAAAAAAAAAAACAAGGGTAGCAATAATTATATACAATAAAATAGACTTTAAAACCAAGGCTATAGTAAGAGACAAAGACATTACATAATGATAAAGGGAACAATCCAACAAGAGGATATTACCTTAGTAAATATTTACTCACCCTACATAAGAGAACCTAACTACGTAAAGCAAACCTTGGACATAAAGGGAGATATTGACAGAAATACAATCATAGTTGATGATCTTAACACCATATTGACTTCAGTGAATATATCTTCTAGGCAGATCAACAAGGAGTCAGCAGACTTAAACAACATACTGGATCAAATGGATTTAATTGATATCTTCAGAGCTTTCATCCCAAAACAGCAGAATATACATACTTTTTAAGTGCGTATGGAATGTTTTGCTAGACCACATGTTTGGACACAAAATAAAACTCAATAAATTTAAGAAGACTGAAATCATATCAAGCATCTTCTCTGACCACAATGCTATGAACCTAGAAATCACAAGAGGAGCACTGAAAAATATGCAAAGACATGGAAGCTAAATAACATGTTATTAAACAATAAATAGGTCAACAATGAAATCAAAGAATAAATCAAAATATATCCTGAAACAAAAGTAAATAAGAACACAACAATCCAATATCTATGGAACACCAGAAAAGCAATCTTATTTACACTTACAAGAACTTAAAAAGGAAAAATAAATAAAACCCAAAGTGAGTAGAAGGAAGGAAATAATAAACATCAGAGCAGAAATAAATGAAATAGAGTATAAGAAAATGATACAAAAGATCAATGAATCCAAGAGCTGTTTTTTTGAAATGAGAAACAAGAGTGACAAAGGTTTAACTAGACTCATCAAGAAAAAGAGAGGACCCAAATAAATAAAATGAGAAATTAAAGAGAAGAAATAACAACTGACACCAAAGAAATACGAAGGATTGTAAGAAAATATTATAAACAATTATATGCCAACTTCTGGGCAACATGGATGAAATGGATAAATTCTAGAAATGTACAATCTTCCAAATCAGGAAGAATAAAGAATCTAACTAGACAGATTACACCTAGTGAAATTGAAGCACTAACCAAAAAACTCCTAAGAAACAAAAGCCATGGACTGTATGGCTTCACAGGTGAATTTTACCAAATATTCCAAGAAGAACTAACACCCATCCTTCTTAAACTATTTCAAAAAATCCAACAGGAAGGAAGCCTCCCAAGCTCATTTTATGAGGCCACGATTATCCTAATTCCAAAACCAGATTAAAAAAAAACTACAAAAAATTATAGGCCAATATCCTTAATGAATATAGATGCTAAAATATCCAACAAAATATTAGCAAACACAATACAGCAATACCTCAAAAAATCATACACCATCAGTGGGATTTATTCTAGGAATTCAAGTTTGATACAACATTCACAAATCAATAAATATGATTCACCACATAATCAAAATGAAGGGGAAAAAACCACATGATCATAACAATAGGTACAGAAAAATCATTTGATAAAATCCAGCATCCATTTATAATAAAAAAACTCTTAAGAAGATGGGAATAGAGGGAACATATCTAAACATAATAAAGGTCATATAGGACAAACCAACTGCCAGTATCATACTCAATGGAAAAAAACAACAAGCATTCTTCTTAAGATTCAGAACAAGACAGGGATGTCCACTTTTACCTTTCTTATTCAGCGTAGTACTGGAAGTCCTAGCCATAGCAATCAGGCAAAAAGAGGATATAAATGGCATCCAAATTGGAAAATGAAATTGTCATTATTTGCAGATGATATGATACTGTACATAAAATACCTCAAAGATTCCAACAAGAAACTACTAGAATTGGTGAATGAATTCAGGATACAAAATTAAAATCCAGATATCAGTTGCATTTTTTATATACCAACAATCAACTAATAGAATGGGAAATTAAGAAACAATCCCATTCACAATTGCTTCAAAAAGAATAAAATACTTAGGAATAAATCAAACAAGGATATAAAAAATCTGTACTTGGAAAATTATAAGACACTGAAGAAAGGAACTTAAGAAGATACAAATATGTAGAGTCACATACTGTGTTCATATATAGGAAGAATTAATATCATTAAAATGTCCATGCTACCCCAAGCAATCTATAGATTCAACACAATTCCTGTCAAGATTCCAATGATTCGCTTCACAGAACTAGAACAAATATATCAAAAATTTATATGGGACTGCAAAAGGCCAGCATAGCAACAGCAATCCTGAGAAAATAAGAACAAAGTAAGATAAATTATGATACTTAATATCAAATTCTAGTATAAGGCCTTAACAATCAAAACAGCATGGTACTGGCATAAAAACAGACACAACAATCAGTGGAACAGAATAGAGAACCCACAAATGAACCCACACCTTTATAATCAATTAACATTTGACAGAGAAAGAAACACATAAAATGGGCTAAAGAGTTTATTCAATAAATGGTAATGGGAAAACTGGACAGATACATACAGAAAAATGAAACTAGACCACTTTCTTACACCACACACAAGAATAAATTCAAAATGGAAAATGGATTAAAGACTTAAATGTTAGACCCAAAACTATAAAAATTCTAGGAGAAAACATAGGAAGTAAAATCTTGGACATTGCTTGCCACAATGGTCTATCTGATATATCTCCCTAGGCAAGGGAAACAAAAAGATAAGTAAATAGACAATTGGGACTATATCAGACTAAAAAGTGTTTGCACGAGAAAGGAAAACATCAACAAAATAAAAAGACAAATCACAGAATGGGAGAACTCATTTGCAATACATCTAATAAGGGGTTAATATCCAAAATTTATAAAGAAATTGTAAAATTCAACACCAAAAAACAAGCAATCTAATTAAAAAATAGACAAAAGACATGAATAGACACTTCTCCAAAGAGGATATACAAATGACCCTTAGACATGAAAAGATACTCAATGTCATTAATCATGAGAAATCTACAAATTACAACCACAATGAGATAGCACCTCAGGATGTGGAGAAAGGGAAATCTTTTTGCACTGTTGATGGAAGTGCAGATTGGTGCAGCTGCTATGGAAAGCAGTATGGAGATACCTCAAAAAATTAAAAATGGAACTGCCTTTTGACCTACCAATCCCACTTCTGGGAGTGTATCCAAAGGAACCCAAAACACTAATTCAAAATAATATAAGCACCTTTATGTTCATTGCAGCATTATTTACAATCGCCAAGATATGGAAGCAGCCCAAGTCTCCATCAGCAGATGAGTGAATAAAACAACCATGGGACATTTACACAATGGAATACTATTCACTTGTAAAAAAGAAAAAAGAAAGAAAATTTTACCCTTTGAGTAAAATGAGAAAATTTTACTCATACTTTGAGACAGTATGAATGGACCTGGAAAACATTATGTTTAGGGAAATAAGTGTCAGAGAAAGACAAATACCACATGATTTCATTCATATGTGGAATCTAATGAACAAACTGAACAAGGAAAACAGAGACAGACTTATAGATGGAGAGTGGATGACAGCTAGTGGGGGAGCGAGGTCGGGGGGTGGAGAGATTGAGCAAAAGGGAAAAAGGTCGCATGGACATGGACAACAGTGTTGTGGTTGCTGGGGGGAGGGGGGTATAAGGAGACTAAATGGTAATGGAGAAAAACACAATAAAGATTAATTTAAGAATAGAAAAAAGAACTTGGGCATGACAACAGTGTGGTGATTGTGGTGGTGGGGAGTATAAGGGGACTAAATGAAAACAGAAAAATACACAATTAAAAAAATTGAGCCCTACCTAGTGTGGCTCAGTGGATTGAGCACCAGTCTGTGAACCCGAAAGTCATAGGTTCGATTCCTTGTCAGGGCATATGCCTGAGTTGTGGGTTAGTTCCCCAATTAGTGGCATGCAAGAGACAACCAATCAATGTTTCTCTTCCTCCCTTCCCCTAACTCTAAATATTAACAAACAAAATCTTAATTTTTTTAAAGTAGGCTTCTGTAAAGAAAGGTAAGTCATAAAAGTTTTAGTGTTCACAGGTAATTAAAGAATTAAGGTTATAAAATTATAATCAAGTGAAAGAAATGAAAATAATGATGTAGGAATTAAATAATGACATTTAATAACATGAACAATGAGAGACAGTGAACCTGAGAGAAGGCACCATTTTCCCAAGGTTTGTTTGTTTTTGTTTGTTTGTTTTTGTTACAAAAGACTTACATGAAGTAAGAAATCATAAAATTAGGATGGGAAAAGAAAAGGAGATAACCACCTGACCTGCCTGGTAATCAACAGGGTGAGTTATACTACAAACAGATGGCCTCACTTCTATAGATTCTATGAATTTTGAAGATTTTGAGCCTTGGCCAGATAAATCAGTTGGTTGAAAGTGTTATCCTGATGCACCAAGATTGTGGGTTTAATCCCTGGTCAAAGCACATGTAGGAGGCAACCAATGAGTACATGAATAGGTGGAACAACAAATTGATGTTTTTGTCTCTCTTTCCCCTCTTCCTCTGTCTCTCTCAAATCAATAGAAAAGAAAATAAAGTCATAGCAGTAAAAATTTTTAGACTTTAATGGTAAGTTCAATATTAAAAAAGAATGACTTTAAGGGGAAAATGGATAATTATGGACTTAACCACACAGACCACACATATATGTTATTAATGAGAATATGTTGAGTATCCGGGGATGATACATATGAGGCATGACTTTCACCCAACTAATAATCTGAAGTGAAAAATATTTCACAATTTTTAATTGACAAAGCAATTAAAGTGTAGACATATTGGAAAAACAATCTCAGAAAAATCCCTACATAGAACATCTACCCATTAGACATTTCTCTATTTCAGAAGTTAGTAAACTTTCATAATTTCTAGTTTTCTACATTACTTTATTATTAAAAAAATGTATGCCACAGTGCATAGAAGTATGTGTCCTTTCAGGGAGAACTATACCTGAACATCGTCCCACAGGTCTCACAGAGTGGCATTCATTATCTAGAACATTGGATGTTCTAGAATGTTGTTCCGGAACGTTGGATGACAGATTCTTAGTCTTGAAAACTCAAATATTATTTTTGTCAGTACACCAAGAGCATATCCATATTCTTGGGGGAAAATTCATATTAACCATTTGCCACCCCAGTTCAAGCCACTATCATTTATTGACAGATTGTTAAATGCTGCTTAAGGAGCTGCTTACAGCCATCAGGGCCTTACTCTTCCCTGCAGCTAAGAGAAGAATACGCAGGGGATGCCACCACGTCACTACAGGAAATATCTAGGAGCAGAGAGTTAGAACTACGTGAATGCCCACACTCTTCTATCTGGCCTGGTCCCATTGTGTTTCAGATTCCTGTTCATCCTAACCACCCTCAAAGTAATCTTATGTATCCATGCTGGTCTATCAGATCCTTCACCCAATACTCTCTGCTTTCTACCTTTCCAGTATATCCTGTAGAGCTACAGTGTTTTTTTGTTTTTTTGTTTGTTTTGTTTTTTGCTTTTTTGAGTGTTGTGGCCATTCCACTACAAAACTACTTCTTTTGACACCCTGTCAGTTGGGAACTATTTTATCTCCCATACAAGTAATTCCGGGCCAGGCAGTGGCATGAGTGCTCTCCCTGTTCTGTCAACCACTAAACATTCTTTCCACCATTGCTGTTTCTTTTATAAGTCTGTATGCTTCTCTGAAGTTATTTCCATGATATTATAGCATCCTCTCCAGCCTCCTTCTTCTTGCTATTATCTTTTGGCACCTGGCTTTTTCACCCCCTCACACTTTCATGGCTGGCTCAGGAGTAACTGTCTATTTCTACTTTGCTGCCAATCTTCTTTCTATGAAACATCAATATAATATATATGTGGTTTCTTGATCTTTTATTTTCCCTTATCTTTGCCTTTCTTTCTCTTTGTGTTGCATTTTACTTCAATGATGCACTGAATAGCGATAGTTAAAATCAACCAATATGGCACTATCTTTGCCCTGCCCATTCAAATGTAAATATCCTCTTCACTAACTTGAACCATTCATTTCACTTACCCTCACTCTCATTATTAACATTTGTCATTCTCATCAAGGTTTCCGATCCATAGACATTATTGCTGCCCCTCCAACTTCTAACATACATCAAGTTTTCCTACATTTCTTTCTCTTGTAGAACCCAAACTGGATGGTAATTCTTACCACAACCCCTTTGAAAGCATCCTTGACTCGCTTACTCCTCCCACTGGAAATGTTCATCTGGAAAATAACAAACCTAGGATGACCTCAGGCATTTTCCCTTTCCTTCACGCAAAAAACCTAAAAATTGCCTTAGAAAAATCGTAGGACTGTACTGACTGGTGCCTTTAAAAAGCTTCAAATGTCATCTTAACAGTGTCCCAAAACTGCTCTATGCTTTTCAAATATTCTAGCTTTCCCACTGTCTGAGGACTCACACAACACTCCCTCCATCCTCAGGATACCTAGCTTCTCTCTTCCAGGAACCACCTTTCCACAGTTAGCCCGTAGAGACTCCGCAGAAGTTATCACCAGGGACTAGCTCATCTTTCTGCAGCTAAACACACCACTCTACCTGAATATGCGCTCTTATTCCTTCTCAGTACAATATTTATTCCCACTTTACATTTTGAATGATCTTGCTAACAGAACTATAATACTCAATATCAGTTGGTGAAAGTTCATTCGCTACTAGATATTATTTGGAGAGATACTGATAATTGTGCCTATGGCCAATCCTTTTGAATATCACTATTATTTGGATAAGTAAATGCATTTATTATGATTACTGTTACAGCCTGGAGTTCTTTTCTTATTTTAAAGATAACTTTGCATATCTCTATTTTGACACACATGCATTGCCATAAAGTATAAATCTCTGCATAATTTTATTTCCAAATATTGTATCACGCAAAGTTCTTAAACTTCTTTCAGTGACTTAAGTAATGATTACTCAGTGGTGAGCCCTTGGAAGAGTTGGAGAGCAGGTGCTAGATGTGGGACAGGAAGGTGACACAAGGCATTACCTGTACCATCACAGCCAGCATCCCTGACCTAAAGACGGGGGAGCCAACACAAAAAGTCAGACTTTCTGCCTGGTTCTGGATCCTTTTAATTCTCAACATTATTTATTATCACAGTCACTATTAACAGAATCATTAAAATCCAGTGAAACAGAAATGAGCCAGTAGTGTTTTACGCCATATATTTCAATATCAGTGAGAACAGTGATAAGATGGTTTATTAATCTATACCTTAAAACTGTAAATATTCTTTTTTCAAAACAGTTTAAAATGTTTATTAAAACACACACACTTTGGCCAATTGAAAATAGCCACTCTTTATATTCCCAAGGCTTTTCCCGAAAGAGTTTCAGGTTGCTTTTATTTCCTACACGAATGCCAACAGAGTTCTAGGAAACGCATAGGTCGAGGACAGCCCAAATTAGCCCCCTGGACTCTTTTCTCATTATAACTGAGATAACTTTAAACATGGTAAGGGGAACACAAAATTGAGGTGAAACAATGCTTCTAAACTCTACTCACTAACTCATAGTTTTGATATCTTCTTCATATCCTGAAATGGATTGAAATGGTTTAGTCCACATTCTTCCTGTGGTCTGCTGAGACCATACTAAATGCAGCGTGATGATTTGAGTCACCTCTCTAAAAAAAAGGATGTTATATTTTGAACAGTGCCAAGTAAACTGTCAACACTCAAAAAATAAATTACAATAATAAGAACAGGTAGGAGGCAGTTCAGGGAGAAAAAAGTGGAATGTCTAAACGGCTCAGACTGATTTATGAAGGATGATTAAGAGAAAAAAAATGAGTTGCTTGGTCAAATAGTACTAAGGAAGGTGATGGAATAACTGTTCGTACTTTTTGAAGGCTTAAACATGTTGATAAGTAAAAGCATTATTACTCACCAAATAGGATAGTAATAATAATCACTATATAGTTGGGTCAATTGGGTTGTTTGAAAATTTAGTACAATTTTCAAAATACATTTCACATAAGACAGTTATTTATAATACAAGAGTGCTGTGTTTTACTTTTTACTAGGAGAGATGAAGAAGTCTGGCCTAACGAGGAGAAATAATCTTGAAAGACAGCACCACAAAAGCCCTTAAGTCAGAAGCAGATGCCCCTGATCCTGCACTGCTGCTCTCTGTGTGGCTTTTGAAAAATTCATAATTTCCTCACTTTGCTTTATCTATAAAGTAAAGCAGTAATTGAGTGAAGGAGGTTTTCCTTCACTTTGTAAATGAATATGAATTTAGATCATTATGATTCAAAGTATGAAATGTTTCTTTATACATTAAATTATGTGAAGTTGGAAGTGGATTCTAGCTGTTTAATGATAAACTATCACAATAACATGACACAAAGTACTCATCAGCAGCATTCTGTCTCTTCAGGAATGAAGATGAGCAAAAATTATTTCTGTATCTCTTTGATTAAATATAGATGGTTCTTAAAAGAAAGCATTTATTCAAACAATATCTGTGGAGATAGACTATTATTTTGGGCACTTGAATATCAAAGCTATCATTTTAAGTGATTTATTACATAGTAGAAAGCATACTATACTTTGCATATCTTATCTACTTTACTGGTATTTTCCTAAACTAAAAATTTTCTATTTTCACTTTTATTTCAGAGGCAAAAAACTTATCTGAGACTGTATTTTCTCTTTTTTCTTTTTCTAATTATGTTTTTTCCATTATAATTTAGTCCCCTTCCACCCCCTCACCCCCTGCAACTACCACACTCTTGTCCATGTCCATGAGTCTTTTTTCCTTTTTTCTCAATCTCTTCACCCCTTAACTCCCCCACCTGACTTGGCTGTCATCCTGCTTTCAATCTATGACTCTATGTTGCTTGTTAGTTCAGTTTGTTCATTAGAGTCCACATGTGAGTGAAATCACATGGTACTTGTCTTTCTCTGACAGGCTTATTTTACTTAGCATAGTGTTTTACACATCCATCGATACTGTTATAAAGGATAAATCTTTCTTCTTTTTTATGGCTGAGTAGTATTCCATTGTGTACATTGGACTACTTATCCACTCATCAACTGATGGACACTTGGACTGTTTCCATATCTTGGTGATTGTTAACTAATGCTGTAATGTACATAGTGGTGCATATGTTCTTTTGAATTAGTGTTTTGGGTTCCTTCAGATATATTCCCAGAAATGGGACTGCTGGGTCAAAAGGCAGATCCATTTTTAATTTTTTGAGGTATCTCCATACTGCTTTCCACAGGGGCTGTACCAGCCTGCATTCCCGCCAACAGTGCAAAAGAGTTCCCCTTTCTCCACATCCTCACCAGGACTTGTTTGTTGATTTATTGATGATAATCATTCTGATGGGTGTGAGATGATATCTCATTGTGGCTTTAATTTGCATTTTTTTAATGATTAGTGACATTGAGCTTCTTTTCATATATCTATTGGCCATCTCTATGTCCTCTTTGGAGAAATGTCTATTCAGGTCCTTTATCCATATTTTAATTGGGTTGTTCTTTTTCTGTTGTTGTTGAGTTTTGCAAGTTCTTTATAAGTTTGGATATTAACACTTATCAGATGTATTAGCAAATTTGTTCTCTTATTCTGTGGGTTGCCTTTTTATTTTGTTTTTTCCCTTGGTGTGCGAAAACTTCTTAGTTTGATGTAGTGCCAATTGTTCATTTATTTTTCTGTTTCCCTTGCTTGGGGATACATATCTGAAAAAGTATTGCTACAAGCAATTTTTGAGATTTTGCTACTTATATATTTTCTTCTATGATTTTTATGATTTTGGATCTAATATTTAAGTCTTGTATCCATTTTGAATTTATTCTTGTGTGAGTTGTAAGAAAGTGGGCTAGTTTCGTTTTTGTGCATGTATCTATCCAATTTTCCCATTACCATTTACTGAATAAACTATCTTTATCCCATTGTATGCCTTTGCTTCTCTGTCTAATATTAATTGACTATAAAGGTATGGGTCTATTTCTGAGCTCTCTATTCTGTTTCACTGATCTATGTGTCTGTTTTTATGTCAGTACCATGCTGCTTTGATTACTATGGCCTTATAGTATAGTATTGGTATTAGGTAGCATCATTCATCCAACTTTGTGCTTCTTTCTCATAATCACTGTTGCTGTGCCGTTCCTTTGGTGGTTCTATATAAATTTTTGAAGTATTTGTTCTAGTTCTGTGAAATATGTCATTGGAATCTTGATAGGAATTGTGTCGAATCTATAATTGCTTTGGGTAGTATATATATTTCAATGAAATTCATATTTCCTATCCATGAACACTATATGTGCTTCCATTTATTTGTATATTTTTCAATTTATTTCTTCAGTGTCTTATGATTTTTCAAATACAGGTTTCTTACATCCTTGGTTTGGTTTATTACTAAGTATTTTATTCTTTTTGAAGCAATGTGAATGGGATTGTTTTCTTAATTTTCCTTTCTGTTAGTTCATTATTGGCATATAAAAATGCTACTGATTTCTGGATATACATTTTTGTATCCTGTTACTTTGCTGAATTCATTTACCGGCTCTAGCAGCTTCTTGGTAGAATCCTTGGGGTTCTTTATGTAGAGTATCATGTCTTGCAGAGAAAGACTGTTCTTACTTCTCCCTTTCTAACCTGGATGCCTTTTATTTCTTCTTCTTGCCTGATTGTTGTGACTAAGACTCCCATTATTATGGTGAATAAGAGAGGTGAAAGCAGCCATCAGGTCTTGTTTCCTGTTGTTTTATTATTAAATGACGAAATTCCAGATACCTCTCTATTTTAAAGAATTATTTCTAAAATACAAAAATACTCCTACCATTCCTTGAAATATAGTGTTATATGAAAATATTCTCATGACATCATTAACTAGTTAACAATACTCCATACAATTAAAGTGCAGAGTTACATTTCTGTCTTAAATTCTAGCCCTATTCTGCTTTGCAGCTTGGCAAACATCTCAGATATAAACACCAAACTAGTTCCAGAAAGTTTACTATAAGTTCTATCACATAAAATACAACACATATTTACTATTAGATTAGCAAGTTTATTATAATTCTTTTAAGTTCTCTCTAATTGATACAAAACCCTGAAAACTAACCTCAAGAAAAATTTGAGACGTAGTTGTTTAAACATATTGTTAATATTAGTTTTTATTCTTATTTAATACTTTTATTTTCTTCTCTCCTTATTAACATATGTACCTGAAAACTGATACTGAACTATGTGACAACAGCTAAGGTTTCACGGGAGATACCTGATATGTTCTTTGGCTGGTGTGAAAGGTGAAACAGCACCCTGCTCCGCCACATGAACAATACTCTTTCTTCCACTGTCACCTAATCCTCAGAACCAGAATGAGAGACGGACACCAAGCTGCATTCCACTGATGGGCCTCCAGAAGCCACTCTGTATTTCTACGGCCTTTCAGGCTTCTCTGCTCTAAACTTTTCTTGGAAAGTATGTATGTCTCCTGAGGAGCTGATGAAGTATCTATAATATTAAAGCCATATGCAGACAGATATACATTATATATTATATATAATATTAGACATTCTATAAATATATATTTTTATATCCACAATTCATTTTTTCATTGTCAAGATTTTATAGCCTGAATGCCTGTTTAGGAATGAAAAAAAGATTTGTAAAATATCTACTAACTATAAAAAGAATAGTTCTTATATACATGAAAAAAAGGCACTAGAAATTAAAAAGCAATACAAACACGGGAACAATAGCTTGAAAAACTATTGTCTTGGAAATTCGTAATAGAAAGTAGTTGAAGAATTTCAGAATTTATATGAGAATTTTCTGTATATTTACACTGTGACCTTATAGTAACACATAAAGGCATATTACAGAATGCCTTGCACTCCTATATCCTACATTTCCACATTTTATGTTCTAGGGAGGAATAAGTTTCAAATATAGTCTCTCTTACCCTTATATTAAAAGACTGACTCTAAACATTTCATATCCTCTCTGTCCTCCAGGAGGTCTTGCCATTCCTATTCCCATCAACTTTGGCCTTGACAGTTAAGTCTGCCCTTCATTCTTTTCTCTCTTCCAAAAGCAGTTCATATCCTTGTCTTTAGAATTATCACACAGGTTTAATAATTTTTATTTGTCTTTCTCCCTACATGAACAAAACTCCCTGATCAGGGACCATGTTTTTTTTATCATCTTTGTACATCCATTCTAGCAAAATTCCTGGCACAAAAGGGTAGTTGAATACATATTTATAAAATGAAAAAAAAAATGAATGAAGTAATTTGGGTTCTGAGATAAGAAATGACTCCTGAAAAATCACATAATTATAGAGTAGCATATCGAAGAATAAAAACCAACTTTCACAGCTTATTTTATGATTATTACAATAATTTTGATAATTCATTTGTTCACTCCTTCAAAAAATATTAAGCACCTACAATGTGCCAGAGCATATCTACCCACTACAAACACAGAAGTGAACAAAAGGGGAAAAAAAAATCCCTACTTTCATTGTTTATATTCCAGAGAGGGGCTATAAACTTACCTTCTATATTTGTGTTATTTAATATGATAGCATTAGCCAACAGGGGGTTTTTAGAATTTAAATTAGATAAGATAAAATACAATTAAAAATCAGTTCCTTTCTTAAACTAACTTGAACATTTCAAGTGTTCAATAGTCACATGTGGGTAGTAGATAGCATATATTAGGCAATCATATTTAAAGAACATTTCTAAAATCACAGGAAGCTCTACAGGACATTACTACTCCAATAAAAACTAAACAGCAATAAAAAATAAAATATAAAAAAAAATTTAGACATGCTTAATAGGTATGTAGTGGTATCTAGCTGTGGTTTTGCTTAGCATTTCCATAATGAATAATGAAGCTAACCATCGTTTAATATGCTTAAAAATAAAACAAAGTGAATAAAAAAGTTCTCAGTAAGCAAAAAGAAGAAGAAGAAGAAGAAGAAGAAGAAGGAGAAGAAGAAGAAGGAAGAGGAGGAGGAGGAGGAGGAGAAGGAGAAGGAAAAGAAATAATACACTAAACAGCAGTGATAAGTGCTACACAGGGGAAAATAATGCAAGAAAAGAAGATAGAGTTTTATGAATGAAATGTTAAAATTTTAGATAAGATAGCTCTGGGAGACCTCTCTGGAAAAGTGAATTTTTAGTAAAGACCTGAGAGAGGTATAAGCAGAGAGGTAAGCATTTACAAGTTTAAGGGAATATCATTTCAGATGAATAAAAGAATAGGTACAAATCTGTGAGATGAAAACACAGCTGACGTATTCTAAGAACAGTAGATGAACAGTGAAACTAGGGCAGCATGAGAAAAAGTGAGAATAGCAGTCAGAAAGTAATAGGGGAGAAGAGATATTCACAGTAGGATGGGAATCCTTGAGTAGGAGACAAGACTGGACATAGGTTACAAAAGAATCTCACTGGCAGCTATATCCAGAAACAGGGAAACCAAATTGTAGGTAGGCTACAACACTATTCTGGACTATAAATAATAGTGCCTTAAACAAGGTAATGGTAACAGAGGTTTTGAGAAGTGATAAAATGTTGGATTTATTTAGAAAATAGAACCAAAAGATGTACTAATAGGGATTAAGGGGAAAAAAAGTGAGAAATCAACTATAGCCTCAACCTTTCTTGGCTTAATCAAAAAGTTTGGGGAGAGTATCAGAAGATCAATTATATTTCATTTTTTAAATATTTATTATACTTTTACATTAATTTTTAGTCTCCTTATACCCTTTCCCCCCAACAATCACCCCATTGCTGTCCATGTCCATGAGTCCTTTTCCTTTAGGAGGTCAATTTTAGACAGGTTAAGTTAGAGATGCTTATTACGCATTTGAGTAGAAACAGAGAAAGGAGATTTACATATAGCTCTAGAGCTCAGGAGAGACTGAGACTGGAGATAGAAATTTGAGGGGCATCCACTTACAAATAATAGCTTAAGTCATGAGAAAGTATGAGTCACCTATGGAGCAAGTACATGTGGAGAAAAAAATCCAAGAGCACTCCTTGATAGTCTAAGGAAACAAAGAAAGATGAGAAATAAATATTAAAATGGTACAGCTAATAACATAAAAAACACACATGTGTTCTTTTGCAAGTAAAATTAAGAAAATATTAATAAGAGATAGAATGATCTACTACTACATCAAATGCTGCTGAAAGGTCCAGTATGATGAAGTCTGAGAAATGACAACTAAACTGATAACAAGAGTCAGGAGAGATCTTAAGATCTTAAAAACAGCAGTATCAGATGAGTGGTGGTGGGGGGGGAACACTCAATTGGAATGGGAGCAAAGGAATTGGAAAGAGAGACCTTAGACATAATACATATAGCAACACTTTTGAGAAGTTTTGCTTAAAAAGATGGAAATAGAGTTGTGACTGACAGGAAATATGGCTCTGGAGAATGTTTTCTTTGTCTGCTCCCAGGTTGGAAGCTATTATGTTTATGTGTTATGAGAATGATCCTGTTGTAATGGAAACTATTGCTTCTGAAGGAAAGAGAAGAAAGAATTTCATCTGTAATAATCTTCTTCAATAGGTGAGCAGTAAAATAAAGCACATGAGCAAAGGGGGTTGGCCTTAGCTAGAAAGAAGCCAATACAAGAGAGGAGGTAAAGTATATAGGCCAAGATGTAAACAGGTGAGAAAGTGTGGCAGTAGAAGCCACACTGCCACACAGGGCAGTTCTTTGGGTTATTTCAATTTTCTGAATGAAGTAAGAATCTGAAATTATCACTTGGGATGAAAGAAGGAGGAAAGAGTAGTGGATTTTTGTGAGGGATGATTCAGTGAAAAATAACCATCTCACAAAAAAAAAAAAAAAAAAAAAAAGAGCGACTGGGGTAGGGCAACAGAATATATAGCATGGTTACCAGGCAGCATAAGGGCCTACTTGAGATTATTGATCATTAATTTAAAAAACTCAGTTAATCCTGCAGCACATAGCCTTTCAGTTATGCTTAGCTGTGCAGAGGCAGGCTCTGAGCAGGTGGAGAGCTAGTTTTAATCAGTTTTGATTTCATGAAGGGATACAGGAACATGAGTGGTAGGTATGTGAGTTGCAACAGTATGAAAAGAAGTGATGATTATTGAATCTGACACTTAGCTAGGTGAGGAGGGTTAAAGATGTCATGAGGGAAGCAGTGATAAGTGTGGCAGGATCAGTAGATGCATAGGACCAGTGAAGCTGAAGGATTAGTAGAGTTGGGATCCTGAAGGAAATGGGCTGGAAGATAGGACCTGGTGGTGAAGGGCAAGATGTTAGAAAATTGAGATTATGAAGGGTTTGAGGATATTGGTAATGATAAGTTTGAAGATGTAAAAGTGAGAATTAGGGTCTCCCTGAAGAGGAATTGGATGGTGATGATGACGATGATAATGATACTTCATGCAATACCTTTGTTATTACAACAGAATATCTGGGTTAGAGTCCATAATTCCCTCCCATTTTGTAAAGAAATCAATAAGGCTTAGAGGTAAGAGATAACATGCTTAAGGAAATATTGGAAACAAGAAATTCCTAGGACTACCTGACTTCAAAATTGTAATTTTTCTCTATTTTCTTTTAGTAACATAAGTTCACACTGTCATGACTGGTTCATTTCAATAATAAAAAGATATATTTTTATTAGCATGAGAACTAATTATGTGTTCACAAGACTACATTCTATTAAAAATAAAGACCAAATTCATGATTGTGTGCTACAAGAAAAAGAAAACATGGCTTAATAAGAAATTTTAGTCAACTATGAGTACATAAATAACAGTAACAAGAAAATTCCAAACTAGGAAAAAGCTACTGTCCTTCCAATTCTGTGTTCTTTTGACAGGGATGCCATAAATGGATTTGATGAAATACATGGCTGTGGCACATTATCACAACCTGGAGATTAGGAAAGAAAAGAATAAGGGATAGTGGTAAGAAATTATTATATATTTAAAATATAAGACTGAGCAGAAATATGAGGCTTATTTATAATATTTCCTTGAAAGATTAACATGTCATCTTATTGTTAGTAAATTCATAATTCAACAATCTTTGATAAGGGTGGATTGATAAGGAATGCATATTAAATGCCTTTGTTTCTATTTATATCAAGATCTAGCATGCATAAATTTATCAAAACTAATTGTTTCTGTTAAAAATTTCATCTACCTCATTTTTATTGGGATAATAAATTCTATTGGATTATCATTCTCCTATATCATAGATTTTATGTTTTCAGGTTTCTCTTAGGCCCTACTTTTCCTTCTCCTCTCTCACTGCAATTCCAATATTATGGAATTAAATTAACACATCCCTTCATATAACCCATACCTTTCAGGACTTCATGGTATTTTATTATACCTTTTCTTAGACTTGGTATTTCTACTCTGTAAAGAAAAAAAATCTGATTTGTGTTTCTTAATAGAAGAGGTATTCTCTATTTCAAAAACAAACACAAACTCACAAATTGTGTTTGTAATCAGTTTCACTTCTCTGTTTTGAGTTTCTCTGGTTGCATTATGTTACTGCATTTGGTGTTCATTTTGTACACATATTGCATTAAAATCTTTTCAAAAAATGCACAGCTATTCTCAGCTAAAAGAAATAAAACAAATGGTTTCTCTGCAATTACAGTGGAATTTGCAAGTCATTTAACCCCATATCAGATAGCTTTTCTCAGCCTAATGCATTGAAAAGACAAGAAATGAGGGAAAAAATCTAAAACATTAAACATGGACTAAAAGTTAAAACACCTAATTTAGAAATTTCTAGAAGAAAAACAGGCAAAATGTCATCTAAGTAATAGAGGGATCCTTCCTTTTTATTTCTGTAAGTCTTTCAGGTTGAAATATAAGGCAAAGTTGGCATTATCAACTGATATTTTCTTTCTTAATCCATTTATCCTCATTTCCAGACTGGAGATACTGTTCAGGTCTTGGATAATTTTGAGTTTCCAAAACAGCTCACTTAAATTCAATGCTGGAATATTACCTTAGCATACATAGAGGTGGATGATAAGTATATTTGCCCAGATAACTACACTGTTCTTTCTTACTGTTTTTAATAAAAAGAGATGAAAAGAACAAACAGAGAGTTCATATGTATACATTAAAAGAAGCCTAGACATTTTATTTGTAAAAAATTAAAGCAGAGGTGTATTAAGTAGCTTGAGAGAACGACTCAGCTAGTAAGTGGCAATGCTGGAGTCTCAACACAGTCAAATCCAAGTCCATAACTTAAATCACTAGTCCACTAGGTTATGCCACCTCTAAAAAGGGGGAGAAGGCAAAAAAGACTACTTTTGTTTAGGAATTTAGTAAAAAAAAAAAAATCAGGTTTTCATCTTTCCAAGAATTTTCAGTAAAAAAACAGTGAGTTGCACTATAAAGAAATAAGGGAAACAGACCGCCAGTAGCAAAAGAAACACCCCTAGAAAAAATGTAACAAATAAACAGTTACAGTTGGAAAGTCATGAATATTATGTATTATTGAAGGTAAAATAGTTAGGTAATTTAATTTCAGCCTTATTCAAGTCATTCTATGGTAAGTAAATATTTATTTAGCCACAGCAGCAAAAATCATTGTCTGAAATCAAACAGAAATTCAGATTCTTTGTGAGATACTTTTCTGCCACTATTATTGACTCCTCAAGGGAGAATGGATGCCAAAAATATAGGAAACTAAAAAGCATTTCTATTTTCAAGTTTGTTTCTTTGCCAGTAGATAAATTTCTTAAAATATATATATAATAACTATTCATTATACATGTATTATATATAACATATTAACAGCTGTTTCATTCATTTTATCTAAGAGAATAAAATTAGTCAAAGAGACAAAGGACGAGGTCACAAATATGACTTTAAAATAAGGCAATGGGTTGGGGGAGGATTGAATGTGGGAGGTAGGCGTATGTAGGGCAGGGGAGAGTTAAGAGGGGGAAGTGGGGACAATTGTAATTGCACAACAATAAAGAAAAAGGAAAAAAATGCAGAGTTAATAAAAATGTTTTCCTTTTCTCTCCCACAAGCAGATTTTGGAATGATAATAGCACACATGGACCAGGATATTTGCCAGTGAAAGCAATTTCACAAGCACTCTTGAATTGCCTCAAACATCTAGTTCAGTTGTGTTTGAAATGACATGGGAGCCAACTTTAAGGAACAGAAGCTATGCTCTCCTTGGACCATTTTATCCAGCTCTAAGACATAGCATGTTTTATTTAAGGAACGACTCTAAGTAATATTTTTGCCACACTATAAGTTATTTAATATCATTTCTTGATAGGAGCAGTGTCCATGAGAAAGGCTTTAGTTTATGGTATCTGAGTCATCTCATTAAACTTGTTTTTCTTTGTCTGAAAAGGCAAAAGTAACTCTGCGTAGATGTTTTCCATATATTCTGAAGTCATCGTCAAATAATCCTTGTAACCAAGAAGCATTTGGAAGGTAAATAACAACCTCAAAGAGTTCAAGGGCGCTCTAAATGAGTTTACTAAATTTTAACTCTTTACATATTTCTGATAAAAGAAAAAAACATAACAAAGTTTGTCTCAGACAACAAGGGTCAAAGAATATCTGGAGGCTTTGAAAAGTTTCTCAATCTCTAGATGTATGTCTACTCTTTGAAAATGATAGAAGTCTGCAACACTGAGACAGACCTCTGTTCCAAAATCAGTCTCCATAGCCCAGTTCTTGCCCAAAAGTCAAATAAGCAGCCATCTGTTACTTGTGCCACATGGGTTTCGAATGTCATCTCTACAGCACACATCGTTTCATTTTCCCACTAGTATTACAACAGCTTACGCCAGCTGAGGTAAAATCTCAAATATCTTTTAACTTACTATACAATTTCTTTTTTCTTAATTAAAAGGACTAAAATGATGCTTTTGTGATCTTCACCTATAGCTGATTTTTATGTTTATACATCCATGTAAGTCACAGACATGAATATTGGTTTACCTGGCAGATGTCTGGAAAATTTAAAAGAAACTCCAAATCACTTATGCATGCATAATATTTTTTCCTTTTGTGCCCCTTTGTTCTTTATCAGGATTTCACTCACAGTCTCATTTACAGATACGTTTTACTTATCACCTGAAGAAAACAGATGAGTCTAAAGTACTTCAGCGTTCTAGTTACTGGATTTATTCCTTTTCAGCCTTCCAGGAATGCACATTAATTCCTGGGGTGCTGAAAAAATACAAAGGTTGCTTCCATATGGTCTCTCATATGAGTTTCTAATCTAGTCATTAATTGAATAAGAGGTGAGGCCAAAACAACGCAACATGATACTATAGTTATAAGACATTTCCATACTGCGCAGATCACATTTTAATCAGAACAGTGCACAGCTCTGGAGCATCACTGCAGCAGCATTAGTCTTCAAAAACCTATTAAGGCTGCCAAGAAGCTTTCCAAAGCCTTGTACTTAATGCCCTCCTAGTGACCAGAAAGATTCTAAGTGTAACTATTAATACTTCAGCAGTGTGAGAAAGTTGTGTTCCTTTAGTAAGAGCTTCAGAAAATCCAGGGAGATAATCAATTTCTACCTACATAAATGCTAATGTAAATTAATTCTCTGGTTGTGCCGACTCATTCCACTCTCAGAAACAGCAGATAAAACAACTCTAATAAAAACACTGAGTTAACTCCAAATCTTTGTATACAGTACAGGAAACTAATTCTACCAGAGAAAAAGTCTACAGGTATGAACGATTCTTATTATCTTTGGATTACATATGTTTTATTTATTTTTCTATTTTTAAATCATGTTTATTCTATTACAGCTGTCTCAATTTCCCCCCCTTTGCCTCCCTCCACCCACCCCACCCTGCCTCCCACTCCCACAGTCAATTCCCACTCTGTTGTCCATGTTCATGGGTCATTCATCAATGTTCTTTGTCCAGTCCCTTCTCCTTCTTCCCACCATTGTCCTTCTTCCCCACCCCTTTTGGTCACTTTAGTCTGCTCCTAGTTTCTATGCCTGTGGTTTGTTTTGTTCATGAGTTTATTTTGTTGAATAGATTCCACTTATAGGTGAGATCATATGGTATTTGTCTTTCATCGACTGGCTTATTTCATTTAGCATACTGTTCTCCAGTTCCGTCCATGTGGATTACATATGTTTTAAGTTGCTTACTCTCTAAAATGTATTCATAACCTCTGAATCAATACTTGCAGTGATTTTTCAGTCATTTATGGAGATGTGCAGAGTGGGAATAACTGGAACCACCTGACATGTATGTCTCCACCTAAGGTCAAACAAGGTGACACTCTACCTTCTCGTTTCAGTTCTCATACTGTAAACAAGTGCCCTTTTCTCTATTCAGTGCCTTGTTTTCCACATTTTTGTATTTTTTTTTGTTGTGTTGGTGATTTTTCTTTTTAAAATGTCCTTAGAGCCTAGTGCTGAAGTGCTGACTGGTGTTAGCATAAGAAGGCTGTGATGTGCCTTATAGAGAAAATGCACCATATACGTTACATAAGTTTTGTTCAGGCACGAGTTACAGTGCTGTTCACCATTAGTCTGATGTAAATAGATCAAAAACATATATTAGATAAGGTGTCTTTAAATAGACACATAGAACAAGGTTATGTATTGATCAGTTGAAAAATGTGACCAGAGATTTATAGTAAACTAACCTTGTATTTCCCCTAAGAGCAAGAGTTGTGTTCATTTATTCAATCCATCAATACCACACACATAATGCAAGTAATGAGAATTAACTATATTTTAATACATTTTCAAGTATGAATAGGCCGCTAAAATAGAACAAAATGCGGGAGGGCACTCAGAGTTGTGGTCTTGGTACTCTAGTTGCTCCCCTCTTGTGTCTGTATGGACCCAAAACATGTTCCCCAGGGTCATTCCAGGGCCGATGCCTCCCTTCATCCTGTCACGTGCTCACATTCCCCTGCTTTGGGCCACTAGAATGCTCTACAGCTCTCCCCTTTTAGGGCTTTCACTTACTCCATTTCTTCTGCTTCAGATTTTTTCCTTCCTTTGACTAATGCTGCACACTCATCCTTTAGGTTCAGTTCAGAGAAACATTTCCTGGTCACTCAGCTATGAGATGTTTCATTTTTAAATAGTTTCATGGCAACCACTGTGTTTCTTTACTCATATGTATCATTATCTATAATTAAATAAAGAAAGGTGAAAATATCTACTTCATATCTTGTAAGCACAGCCTGTATCTGATGGCCCGGCGTGGCTTTCCCAGTGCCATGCCAGTACTAGGCACACTGTAGATGCTCAATGCATGTCTGTAGGATAAACAAATGAATGGATGGAATTATATGAGGCCTTCTTCCTCATTAGGACACTGGATAACCGGTGCATCCCTATCTCTTATCATCACAACAGATATTTGAGCAATAATTGGGCAGAGCTAGAGTTTTTGCCACAGCCAGAATCCTCATCTTCAGGTTAGTTCTATGAATGCCACATCTGCATATGTAATTCTAACTAGATGAGTGAATAGTCCAATCACTCAGCCAAAGTCACTACTGTTACAATAAAGACATATTCAAAGGTATTTCCAATTCTGACATAATCCATCAAACAAGTCACTCGCAGCATATGAAACATCAATTTCTATTTTTATAAAGTCCCTTTTAAACAATTATTGGAAAAAAAAACTATTACATGTTCTCAATCCTAATATTAATGCTGTTTGAGGGAGTGCCGAATGGCTCCTTCTTCTGAATATAACATCAGTATAAATGGTTTTCAAATCAACCAATATACTTCAGGGAGGTATTTCATGCTAGACCTCATGAGGACCTCTTAGGAACTTAACCCCATATATATCTATCATACCTCTACACTACTTAAAGAAGAAAGCATTCAATGAGGACTAACAGGGATTCAAAGAGAATGAAGGAAGATCAAATAAAACAAGCTTGATGCTGCCTGTGTTTGTCAGCTGGGGCTACCACAATAAAACCCAATAATACACAGAATGTCTTAAACAACAGAAATTTATCTGTCACAGTTATGGAGGCTGGAAGTCCAAGACCAAGGTGCCAGCCAATTTGATTCCTGGTGATAGCTCTCTTCCTGGCTTGAAAAATAGCTGCCTTCTTGATGTTTCCATTATGGCCCTTCTTTGGTGTATGGCATGGAGAGAAAGAGATCTCTCTCTCTTCCCCTTTTTGTAAGGCTACAGGTCTTATTGGAGTAGGACTTTACTCTTATGATCTCACATTTAACCTTAATCACCTCCGAAAAGCCTACCTCCAAAAAACAGTGATACTAGGAGCTAAGGGTTTAACATATGAATTCAGGGAGAGGTAAGTTCAATTCAGCCTGCAACATTATCCTAATCACATTATAGAACTCATTGTATCATCATTTTTCTCCCCTATACTCTATATGGCAATGGAAAAAAATAAAATTAAGTTTTTTAAATGACAAAAGGAACACACACGTAAATAAATAAATAAATACATACATACATACATATCCATCGCTCCAGTGGGCACATCCTCACTGCCACCTGTGACCACATTCCCTGCAGCCTATTTCACAGATCCCATGACTTCAAGCACTGACACCACTTTTGTGTTGCTTTAGGGTCATAGGTTATCTCTAAGCACCTCATCTGACTGTGCTTCTTGTGGCATCTTGTGTACATCAGAAGTTTCTGAATCAAATCTGGCCTTGCTTCCCTGGGTTAATGGGTCATGGAGGCCGGGTTCAAGGAATTCTGAGAAAGTGAATGTCTGACTTTTTACCTTGGAAGTCAGGAAATCATAAAGTTGGGAATCCCCTAAACGTAGCAAGAGTTTTTAAAGATATACAGTGGCGCCAAAAGAATGACCAAAGTTCACTCTACCACCTGAATAGTAGGAAGCATAGGGAAATGTCATAGCAAATATGAGTAAAGGCTATGGATTTTCTTTTAGAACTAATTATTGACCTATTTATTTCTTGTGTTACCCTCCGGTTTCCAAACTTAACTGGCACAGTCTGCTCTAGTCAGACTTACTATCCTCCCTGTACCCAAGCTGTGGTTGTATTCCATGATCGTTAATATGAAGATCAACAAAAGCAACAGAAATTTCCTAAGCATGAAACCCAGGACTTTATATACAGGGTCTGGCAGAAGTAATGCCATTGAATGTGGTTGGTAAGGTATGTGAATGGCTTGCATGAAATGGACAGCAATTTGAACATTTCACCTAAAATGTCATATGGTGTGCTTGAGTGTGATATTGTTATGTTACAGAATTACAGGTTTGTTATTTTGTAATAAAACTTTTTTTTGTATTAAAAGGGGCATTATTTGTGCTGGACCCTGTGCATATTGAAATCCTGACATTATAATTCCTGGCAATAACCCTGAGCAATAGATACCACATGTACATATACATATCTATGTTTTTCTTTTTTCCACAGATGGGGAAACTGAGGATCTAAGGTCAACCAGGTGGCCCTACCAACAGAGTGGCAAACTCCACCTATGTTATTCCAGAGCTCATTATTTTAATGACAATGCTCTTCTGCCTCTCACTGGGCTATTAAACCCTTAATAAAGCCTTCTGAGACTTCAGGAATTTCCACATCTAAGCTCCACTTAAGAGGCCAACTCTTGCAAAGTTCAACTGAGTCCTCTGGATGGCTACTAAGTACTGTAATTCATGAAGCAGTTCAGTTTCTAAATACAGTATTTGCATTTTGATGTATATCTAGCTAGGTATTTGGCTACAGAGAAATTAACTAAATGCAAAGTTACCCTGGAGTGATTAGTTAAAAAGTAACACATCATTTTACTTTTGGGAAATCATATATTACCCTATTTTTTTAAAGGTAGAGTAGGGAGGACTTGTTTTGTCTCTTCAAAACTGTCCTTCCTCTGGGAACAGTCATTCTTCTCTTGGGAACTGCTCCTTTTCTAAGCCAAATACATAGTTCCACTGAGGTGCCCCTCCATCAGCCACCACCTGCAAGGGAAGGTGCAAAGCAGGCCAGATCCCAGCAGCATTTACAATTTGCCAAATTATAACTTAGAGAAGAGGGCTAGTCTTTCTCATGTCAAATTTGAGACTGAATCACAATACTGAGATGCTTGTAATTGTCTCCCCTGTGTCAGGGGGAAGATAGCAAAATAAATAAAATTACCCCCTTGAACAAAGCAGAGAGGAGGGGAGCAAGAGCAACATGATAATAGACAAATAGAAATCATTGGTGCAGGCTGACCTGAAAGACAGGATACCTATGCTGCTCCTCTGATTTGTCTGCAGGAACATCTATGTTTCGACCTTAGGAATTTTGAATAAGATCTCTGTCATTTCCAACTAAAACACATCTGCATAAAATATGTAATGATATAATAACAAATTTTAGAGGAATTTTAATCCAAAAACCAGAAAGATAACCTTGCCAGGTCATATAACAAGTAGAGGTTTTTTTCACGTTAGCGAGTGAAATGTTCTCTATCTAGAACACACATATAAGAAAGAATTTCAATAAAGTTTCTAAATTTTTTCCTGCTGAAATTAACATTTAGTAGTACTTCAGTATTATTTGGACTTGATTTTCAGCCCTCCATAGGGAAAAATTTCCTGGAAAGGTTTCACAGGCCTCAGCATACTTGACCTCTGTCTCCTTCCATCCCTCATGAGAGGGACAAAAAAGAACTTTAATCATAGAAAATGGCATGGGCATGATTTGATCCCAACTTCTGTGCCTTGAAGTACCTGCTTCTTATTCTTACTCCCATTAAAGCTGTCAATGATGATTTCTACTTACAACTCCTCTACTATTTGAGTTACTGAAGGCTTTCTCTTCTCAAAGAGAGATCTGAAGAAGTTAGTACATCTACAGATCTTCTCATGACAAAATATACACTAAATGACTAAGGGCATATTATAGTCTGTACTAATCCCCACTTATAATTTGTATAATTTATGTTGTAGCTACAAGACAATCTAAGAAGCCTGCATGTTTGTATTGATCAGTATACCTTAGGTTGTTCTAAAGTAACACACTGCAGAAGATTAATAAAATTTTTTTCTTATTCATTCACAGCATAAATTGGGCCAAGGATCTTCTCTTGAGCCATGCCATATGATATTAGGCTGCTACAGCAGGTAAGAGGAAAAAGGAAAATGCAAAACAGCTGGAACTGCCTTGTCCAGGTGTCCAGGGGGTGACCTATCTCCCTCCACTCACAGTCATTGGCTAGAACTGGTCAATATGGCCTCAACCTAAGTGTAAAGAAGCTGCAAAATATATAGAAGGTCATGGATGAATGGTGAGCATAGTGATTTCTGCCACAATGTACTGTATTTCCTAGGGCAACTTCAGCAATATCTGTGTTCATGAATGAAAAAAAAAAATCTCCCATGGCATAGGTATTAGAAGAACCCAGCCTGCTTGCACAGAATTGTCCCAGTGTACTGGATACCCTCTGGTTTTTAGAAAGCTAAGATGAAAGCCTTAGGTATCTCAAACACAGAATGGAATGAACCTTTAAAATTGTATATGACTTACTTTAATTTGTATTCTGCAAAATATTTAGAGCCTAAAGCAAAATAATACAATGTGTTTAGACTTAAGAAAGAATAAAAAATACACATTGTATATTAGAGTCACAAACCTCCTATGCCTAAAACCTCTTGCTTCTTGGCCTCCGATAAAACAAGACTACTCGTCCAATGCTTGACCGCTTGTAGCAAAACTGGCAGTCACTGCTCACAGAAAACAGAAGAGTAAGTTACCAAGGAGACAAAGCCAACTCCCCTCTCCAAAATGGCTGATTCTTCCAAGTCATAACAAATATTACCAGAAAAGTAACAGGAGATACTCACGGACCTGTGTTCAGTAATTATATAGCTAACCACATGCATATTACCTTTAGATAGAGTAACAAAGATAAAGACTGCACTAAAAGATAATCCTATGTAATCACTGTTTACAAAGTAAACAAAATCCTCCTGTCCATCTAAAATGATATAGCAAGTTTAAATTCCAGTATGTTTTCTACTTCTACTTAGGGCTTTATTAATGGGCGACCACTCTGTTTGACCTATTGCTTAAATTCATCAGAACTCGAGGAGACCATATGGACAAGCAGATGGGTTGTGTAATTTAAGGCCATTATTCTAAGGATGAAGTAAGGGATAAACATAATTTGCATTCTTTCCCATATTTCCTGTATACCTTTTATTACTTTCATTTTTAATTCAGACATCAGAAGGGAAGATACTACCTTGCTACGAAGGTCCATATGCCAACTAATTACTACAAGAGACTCAGGCCCTGACATCACAGGCCAGGCCTCTGAACACACTTCATCTTACCCAGTGACCTCACCGTGGTGATTAATAGGTCGAGTGCTCAGCCCTAATGAGTGTGTCAGATCTTAGATGTTCTGTAAGCTAATGTAATTAGCATTATATTGAACAGAGTATTTCAGTCACTTGGTAGAAAGATTCATACTTGAGTAAACTATATGCTTTTTCACTTTATGGTCTTTGAATTTATTTTATAATGATCCAACTAACAGGCCTCTATAAATAGAGATATCTCAAATATTAAAGGAAAATTTAAATATTTTTAAATCAAATATTTATTTTCCTCTGCAACAGTGAATCTCTATGCTCTACATAAAGTGAAGTAGTTTTCAGAGATGCTTGTTGAAATGTAAGTTTCTGGATTCTATCAAAAGAAATTCTGACAAAAGGGGGTTTGGGGTAAGATGCAGGACTATGCGTTTTCAGCAAGCAACCTATGATTCAAAAGCAGAAAATCTGTGGACCACACTTGAAAAAACACTGCCACTTTAATAACAGGACTAATGTCTGTGTCCCAGATTAATGGAATCTATTGGACTTTTTTTCTCGATAGTTATGTTTCTGAAAAAAATGGTCTGCACCCACAGAGGAGGAATTGTTTTCATATTGAGATTACAGTTTTAAATGTGACAATCATTTCTTGTTAAAAGATTAAAAATGAATTATCAAGAGAAGATATGGATATTATTTCCAATAAGCCATGTAAGTATACGCGGTCTCCATTCAACAGTAGACACAACAGGTAGTAACATTTGATCCAGTAGACAGGGGGCCTGGAATTGCTTTTCCACTTTTAAGGGAAAAACCAAAGAGTAGCAGAATTTCCGGAATTTCTGACTTTTTTTCCATGGCCAGAGGTGACATGCAAAATGTCTCAGCCCTGATGACTAAGGACTGTAAGCCAAATTCCAACTATTTACCTGGATCTCACCTAAATATTACCATCAATTACTACATACTAACAATTACTACATACTAAGTAATTTCATGTGTCTAGCCTAGCATTGCTTTCTTAAAACAACCAGATACAAAATGCCTGTTGATCTTTAATAACATGTTTTATTCATCTATTAACATAAACATTTTACGTAGTTTTTTTTTCCAAATTAATAACTATTTAACCAAACTACCATTTTTTCGATGAACTTGAAAGGAGTTCTCCTCTGTACTTTTGAACATTTATACTGAATGTATGAAAAATAGAAAAGAGCCTGAATAAAATTAAAAATATATTTAATGATAAATATATTATAACTATTTAATTATAAATTGATACTGAGATTTAATGTTTTGAGAAATCCATGTCTCCTTTTAGATCTAGCCAGGCGATAGAAGGCTGTCACATGACCGTGGTAAGTCTCTAAACACATTCTGTTTTCACTGACAGGAGAATGATTGTTGGGGTATCAAACTCTGTCCAAGACTCACTGAATACTATCTTATTTTTTGTCTCTTTCTCTAGGAAGCCTGAGTTTCCCGCAACCCCAGGCCCTGCTTCCGGGCAGGGAAGTATAAGAGTTCTAACCAGTAGAATGTGTGCAGAAATGCCTTTTTTTTTTCCTTCCTGACCTCGCCTCTAAAATATCCTATAGATCTCCCATGCTGTCTGAATTCATTCTTGTCCAGATGGATGGAACAGATTTGGAAACACTACAAAGTCTTAAGTGATGGCATAGTCACTGGATGAAACACTGCTTGAGCATGTACTGCTTGAGCAAGATAAACTTGTATTGCATTTAGGCTCTGGGACATTGAGGTTGTTTGCTTAAAACTAATAAAGTCAATTAAGACTTGACTAATTTTGAAAGTTATATAAAATTTTGCCCTGACTGGTGTGGCTCAGTGAGTTGGGCATCTTTCTGCAAACTGAAAGGTTGCTGTTTGATTCCGAGTCAGGGCACATGCCTGGGTTACAGACCAGGTACCCTGGTTGGGGGGCGTGCGAGAGGCAACTGATTGGTGTTCCTCTAGCATATCAATGTTTCTCTCTGTTTCTCCCTCCTGCCCCCTCTCACTAAATATAAATAAATAAAATCTTTTTCAAAAATTAAAAAAATAAAAAGTTACATGAATTTGTCTTGCTCTCTACCCAGGTTTGAGTTTGTCAACTATCTACCCAATAGAAAATGATGAATATATAGGACCTGAATTCCAAATTCAATACACATATTAATCCACTAGAGGAATTGTTTCAAGTGTATTTAAGAAGGGAGAAAAACTATGTTATCTTAACATTAGCACACTTTGGAACTCAGGACAAGGTGACTTTGTCATCTTGCAAATCATTATTAAAGAACACCTGACCTATGGGATAGAAGAATAAAACCCGAAACACAATATCTACTACTTCCATAGTCATCATGAATAAACACAGTTAACAGTCTTAAAGCAACTGTTCAAAGGAGAATCTCGGAAAGTGTTTTGGGAGAATTTTTTTCTACTTACTAGGAGTAGAGTGAAGACTTTTTTTTCATTATTTTTTTAGAAAGAGAGGAAACAGGGAGAGAGAGAGACATTGAAACACCGATGTGAGAGAGAAACATTGATTGACTGCCTCTAATAGGTTCCCCAGCTGGGGATGGAACCCGCAGCCTAGGTATGTGTCCTGACTGAGAATCGAACCCACAGCCTTTCAGTGTACTGGACAACATTCCAACTAACTGAGCCACACTGGCTAGGGCTAGAAGTAGTGTATGTCATAACATACCCAAATAGCAGTTTAAAGATACCATTTGTTACTGGAATAAAAATGCATCGATTAACGTACAAAAAGGGTAAAAGAGACATATATTGAATGAAGGTAAAATTGCTGACATAAAGTGGAAAACACATACACACACAGGATTATTGGAGAATCAAATTTTTACGTTGGTGTACAATAGACAATAGCCTGAATTATAACTATTTTGTGACTAAACAAATGATTGGTGGGTGAAGCACCTGAATAGGTATGCAGGAAGCCTAACCTAGATTGGGCTCTGTCATTTTTCTGCAGGTAAAGAGAGAGCTATGAGAAAGGCAGGAGAGCACAGGGATGAAATGTTTGGGGTCTCAACTTCTACCTGCCACTAATGAGCTGTCTGACTTGGAAAAACTATTTTTTCTCTCTCTGTCCTCAGCTATAGAATGGAGAGAAGATTATACTTATTTTGTAAATTATTAAGAGGATTATATCATATGACACATAGCAAACATTTAGAGAGGCTATAGTTAAAAGTTACTACTGACAAATATTGGGATATTTTTACTAATGATATAGCTCCATCCCTATGAGCCATATTTTCCTCACCTGGAAACTGAGAAATTGAAGTAGATGATTTGTATGTGTTCTTTAAGCATTTATGTTCTGAGTTTATACTTGTCTCTTAAAGTCACATGTACAGTTGAAAAATAAAAACTCAAATATAAATATTTTAATTAATAACTTTAAAAAAATCTGGGAGACAGTTTGATGTGCTGTTGATACTGATTTAAAGAAGAGAAACAAGGTAAAATGCACTAATTAATTTATATATGTATATATTTTTTAACATTCAGAAGTGATATGGTACTTTGATTTATTTATTATCCCTCCTGAATCATACCCTCATTTAAACATGACATGTAACAAAATAATTGTCAGGCAACCATTAAAATTTTAAAATGTCATATTTAATGAGAACTACAAAGATAAAGAATTATTTCAATTGCACAAAACTGAATGGACCCAACAGGTACATGATAACACTCTTCTTTTACAGTTTAAGGTGAAGTACTTCCTTGGCTTAGAGATTGTCAGCAGCTTGAGTTTCTTCCTTATTCACAAGAAAGCATTTCTACTAACTGTAGCAATAGTAAGAGATGATACTAACACTCTAGTATAGACTTTATTCCAAAATAAATGCAAAGGTGCCTAGAGGTTCCATAATTTAATAAATCTTTTTTTTAAGCTTTTCCTCTCCCTTTATTTTTTTTAATTAATTAATTTATTTTTTTCAAATACATTTGTCTCTGCCTACCCCCCACCACTTTCCCTTGTCCCCTCCCTTCCTCCCTCCCTCCCTCAGCTCTTCCCCTTTGGTTTTGTCCATGAGTCCTTGCTATATGTTCCTTGACTTTCCCATCCCCTTCCTTTTCCCCCGCGCCCCCCTCCCTCCTTCCCTCTTGTCTCTGTTGATTCCTTTTCCTTTCAGTGTTGCTGGTCTTATTTTCCTTGCATCTTTGTATTGTTGGTTAGGTTCCACTTATAGGTGAGATCATATGGTATTTGTCTTTCGCCCCCTGGTTTATTTTGCTTAGCATAATGTTCTCTAGTTCCATCCATGCTGTCGCAAAGTTTAGTACTTCTTTTTTTCTTTCTGCTGTGTAGTATTCCATTGTGTAAATGTACCATAGTTTTTTGATCCAGTCATCTACTGATGGGCATTTAGGTTGCTTCCAACACTTGGCTATTGTAAATTGTGCTGCTATGAACATTGGGGTGCATAGGTTCTTTTGAATTGGCATTTTGGGATTCTTAGGGTATAGTCCCAGCAGGGGAATCACTGGATCAAAAGGCAGTTCCATTAATAAATCTTAATGTGTGCAAAGAAATCTTCATTCAAGCAAACACCCTGGTGAGACTCAGAAGGATGCAAATAGTTTAAGATATTGAATCACTGAAATTTTTAAAAACTCAGTCCTAATAATTCTTCTAGTTGTTTTGAAGAGACAATAACATGAAAATAAGGCTTCGATATACCAAAACACTACATGTAAAACATTGTGGCATGGAGAAATTGTTTTCTTAATCCAGAATTCTATTTATTCCAAAGAACCTTACCTCCTGCATACATAACAGCCAGCATAATGGATGATATCCATGCTATTTCACTGTAGGTAGTGTTGAATATATGTTGAATTTCTTTGAAGAACACTGTGATGGCTTTGGGAATCGCATATGAAAATCCAATGCAGATAAAAGACGCTCCAACCACTACCCAGCCCCATCCTCCATCAGGAGGTGGATGCAGGGGTGGGCCACCTGTGGGTGGTGGCATTTCTGCTGCTCTGTTTGAAATTCAGGTAACCTATATTAAAATAATGAAATAAAGCTTTAAACCATGTTCTCATTTTTATATCTCACTCTTAGAGTCACTAAAATAACATTTTCCAGTTATAACTACGACTAATTTTTCATGAATATTTGTAATACACTTATATTCAGAAAGTTATCAGAAAATTTACCAAAAATGTTAAGTGAGGTATGTAACTTTGTTATGCACTGGGACTTGAAAGCCTTTAATTTGTTTATGGAAGCAGAAAGTACTCTGAGAAGTTAAGATTTCAGATCTGTATTGAAGAACAGCCTAAAAAGGAAAAGCTATCTCTATCTGATTTCTAAGTATGATGAAAATGGAGCTATCATCACTTAAAACAGAATGTTTTTTAGTCCAAGGTGTTTGAGTTTTTATACAAATGTTAAAAGGGACCATTTATTAAGCCTGATGAATTACAAATAATTAAAGAGTACGTTTATTTTAGAATTTCACTTTTAATAACTGAGAGTACTTCAAAATATTTCAGCACAGATCTGTTTTCTAAAACTATAAGATTAAAAATTGTGTGACTCTAATGAACTAAGTTCATTTTAACGCACTTCCAGAACTGGTGCTATCTCCTATCATTTTACTTTTTTTTTTGTAGCAATAAAATTTTCTCAGTCAAATGGATGGTATGTAATTGTTTATTTAAAAAAAAAAGGTACTATCTGTTTGGAAATGCCTAGGAACACTTAACTGCCAGCTTTATGGTATAGAACAACCACTCTCTAATGGAAATAAAATAATGAAATAAATGGAAACAACGGAAACAATGATCACACATAATTTCATACTATTGGTATTAAGCTAAAAATATCTTTATTTCCTAAGGTCAATGTTTCTTTTTATTCTGTAACTTTACCGAATTCATTGATTAGTTCCAATAGTTTTTTGGTGAAGTCTTTAGGGTTTCTACAGTATAAGGTCATGTCATCTGCAAACAGAGACAATTTTACTTCTCTCACTCCAATTTGGATGCTTTTATATTCTTGTGTAGTTGCTCTGACTAGGAGTTCCAATACTTAATCAGCATTTATTTGTCCTGATCTATTAATTGATACATGTTGATAACATGTAAAGATTTGTGTCTTCAGCATATTTACAGTCTGCATTTCCTATTGCTGTTTTCTTATAAATAACAAAAATGATCTACTTAATGTGAAGTTAGGTTTCTCCTTGGCTATCAGTTAACCTAGTATGGTGGGTTTCCAGCACATGAGCATTGGAAATATCTTTTAAAAAGTTTAATATTTAAGAAAGAAAAAAAGAAACATTGTACGTATTGGCCAAACCAGCTGAAAAACAGCAGTCTGAATCTGAATTTATATATTATTTAAGTTTGTAAGTACATTTTAAAGTAGTCGACTTTCTTATTTCTTGAAAATATCTTTTTTAAAACCTAGAACACTGAGGAAATACCAAAAGGCATTTGAGTGGGTATCTACTTTTTGTTTTATTACCAGAGTATAAAAACAATTTTGAGATTTAAAGTCCTCGTTCTGCAATTTTTCTGCTTATATAAAGGAAAAAAAATTGTTCATTACTTATTCATGAGTGTAAACTATTGCAGCAGTTTTTATGACAGTTGCTATAGTAAACACTTAAAAATACAACTGGATAATCTAGTCTTCAGTCATTTCAAAAGTCAAAATAACATTTCTAAATAATTTTCAATATGTATTTTTAAATAGTTATATCAATATGAATACTGAAATTTACTAATATACACTTGTGCTATAAATATTAATGTTAACATTTACTACTGATGTAGGCTGACATTGAGATTTCCATTTTACAGACAGAAATCTACACTCACGGAGAAGTGAAGAGACCTTGAAAAAAAAGCATTACACAACTGAGCTATTTTTTTCTTTAATCCTCTTTCTATTTTTGTAGGGTTGTTTTTCCATAATTCACTAGTTTCTTAACATATGATCTTTTTTTTCCTCTGTTTCCAGCATATTTCCTTAATTTTAATTGTAACTGCATCCTCCAGATTGCAAGTCACTGCTCTTAAACCTCTTCATCCTTCCTTGTCTCCTACCTGTTTTGTTTCTTCCACATAAATTGAAATCTTATGACATCTTAACTAAATCATTGCAAAGTGAACCCCAAACCACTTAACTGCTGGAAATTTCTACTTTCCAGATTGTCTCCTGTTCATTATTAACAACTCTTGAATTAACTAATAGTTAAGTTCCAAATCATATAAACTCATTGGCTTCATGTTATTTTCCTGTGCACAATTATGTAGTATTTTATACAGTTTACGGCTTTTATTTGTGGGCATAATCAAGAAAAACAGTTAAAAGTATTATATTACCTGTTGACAGATTCCCACTTAAACAAGCTTCTTTAGTTTATACTTGGAATTGTTAAGCCCAGTCACTGTTCCTCCAAGTGTGATATCTGATGGCAATGCAGACGAAGAGAGGTAGAACAGACTCTGGATTATCTAAAGAAATAGACAAACAAGGGTTACATGCATAATTGAGTTTCACAAGCCTTACTGGAGTCACTAGCTATGAGTCACCATCATTTAATAATTAGCAAAATTCAATATACAAGGTTAGACAAAAGTAGGTTTATAATTGTGAGTATGCAAAACACAGTTTATTTTTGCCCTATCCTGTCTATATACATATATAAACATATGCATACATATATCTATATTTCTTTGTTAATCTATTAATTGAACTACTAAGGTATAAAAAATGATTAAACATGTGCATGAGAAAAGATAAAAAATATAAAGCAAAGAGTTCATTTTTTCAATAAATAACAAGAGATTACATATTTACCTACAGGAGAAGAAAATTTATTGGAATTCATTGAGTATGATTCAGTTAAATAAAATAGCCACTGTCAAAGGAAATGAGTAGAATGGTTAAAAGAAAATTATTAGAAATACTATCAATAATATACATGTCTTACAATGGGACAGACTGGGTGATGAGGGAAAAAAAGCATTTTAGGAATCTTCTGATTTAGAATTCACACTTTCTAATCAAGGCTGGGTGATAGATGAACCTGTTCAATCTCCCTAATAGATAAAACACCTTTATTTCATCTTAAATCTGGCAATGAATATATAGCAACTAGTATCTAAAAGTTTATTTGGTTTGGGCCAAGCATCCCTGGTGAGATTTAGAACTACCAAAAAATCAACTCTTTCAACTAAATAACCAGTTGCCTGCCTTGCTCCCAGGGCCACGCATCCTAAAGTGCTGAGCACGAGCAACAGAGCCGCCACGCCAGATGAGGTTGTATGGGAGGATGAGCAAAGCCTGTGTTCTCGTTGCCAAATCACTGAGAAACTGAGGATAGGGACTACAATGAAGGTTGGTAACAATGAGAAATCCATGGATAAAATCTGAGAAATAATGCTCGGATTAAATTTTTAAGTTGTGATAAGTACGAATTCTCCTTAACAGGTGTCTGAGTCTGCGGTAGCAGTAGTGGGTAGAGGCTCATCCTTGGGAGCCTCTGTGACTATTTTAAGCCGGGTAATTCAAGAGCAGCTCCATCCTACCACAAGTCACCAGCCCATCCAAAAGTACAAAAACCTTTATTTATTTATTTATTTTACTATTTTGAGGAAATACATGTTCTCTCAGTTTCCTCTGGCAGGGAGAGCTGCCCTGAGTTCAGGGCAAAGCCTCCGAGGAAGGCCTGAGGGATTCCTGAAAACTGGACCCTGTCCCTCTGGTCTGTGCTTCATTATCATCCGGAGGCCCACAAAATAACAGCAATCTTGACAATCCACATTCTAAGTGCTCACCAACATCTCTACAAAATTTTCACAGCATCTTAATCTAACTGGCCTATGTTCTTCTAGAAAGACCAACCCAAACGCAGAACTTTTTTTCAACACATTGGCCGATAACCCAGAAACTCTGTTTGTGATAGATGTGGCAATAATAAACTATTTTACTTCCCTTTCTTTACATTGATTAATATAATACATTTTTATACACACTTATGCAGATATAGTTATACAATGCATATATTGGCCCTTAGTTTTAAAAATGAAAGGCAGTATTTTAGAATTTGTGTGTCTAAGAAAAAAACAAGTAGGAGACCAACAATTCTTAAAGCAAGTGGAAAGACTGTCTTTTAAGTTGGGAAAGCAACTATTTTAGAAACTGCTTCTTGCATAAAGTAGGCATAAAACTTTTTTTATTCTCCCTTACAAAAGCAGTGTTAATTACTGTAGCTACAAGCTGGGCAGTGATATCAGCAAATTTGGTTTACTTGCAATTCACTTATATCCCATGGGTTTTACTTATAACAGGGCGCATTTTTAAAAATGCTTTAGAGTGTTCAATTATTTTCTAAAGATTCGATTAATTATCATAATTCCCAAAGTAAGAGGAAGTGGTATTTTATAAATCACATTTATAAATGAGGGCCTAAAAAGTCAGAGATGCAAAGTGATTTTTCCAAAGTGATCAGATTGGTACCGTGACTAGTATCTTTTTTTCAGGCCAATTGTTACTGATTCTACTCTAACACATCAACTTGAGGCTGCTCTTTCTGCTTACAAATATACTCTTTCAGTTTTACCTCCATGGTGAATTTCCAAATTCAAGTGTTGCACATAACCTTGCCTGTGTTTTCCACTGGAATTCAAATACTTGTTCTTTGGAATTCCAAATCCCAGCTATCTTTCAAAGTCTCTAGGCATTTATCATTGTTCCAGCTTACTTATATCTTTTTTATAATGTTTTGAGTATATAGACTACATTATATCATTGCTGTTAAGGAAAAGGTTACATGATGGCTACTAAAAATATTTGGCTATTTCAAGTAGTTGGGGAGGAAGAAATTTTCCTCTTCCCTCAAGGTTCTTCTGGCTGGTCTAATCATCAAATTGACATGAGACAAATTAGCAGGAGAAAATAACCAAATTTAATACTTGCTTATTAACATACATGAGAGAGTCAGAGACCCCATATATGAGCTTCAGAGATACAAAGGGGGACTGAGGTATTTAAGACATTCTGAGCTAGGGATGAGGTAATGCACCTTGAGGACTTCAAAGGGTCACTGCAGGATAAGAGCAGACTTTCAGTAAATAGAAGTTTGCCCTGCACTACAGGTAGGTCAAAAGAAGTTATCTCTGATAATCTCATATTAGTTAGCAAGACACCCTAATTCAAGTTCTTCTAGGTAATTAAAGGGAGGGGCAGAAGTAGCTCTTGAGCCTGCAACTAAGAATGCCTTTAGCTCATTAAGTAATCTACATCAGAGACACATGTTCCCTTGGCTCGTTCTAAATTCCCACAAAGTGTTTTTCAAAAACTGATGTGGTAGGATATGTTGATACTCTAGAACTTTGCCTTATCTTCTAGAAATCAGTGTGGGTTGATTACTTTATGGAGATGAAGATGTAGGATAAAGAAGTAATGAAACTATTAGCGATGGTCAATAGTTAGACTCTAGTGTTGTATTCAAGGGCCTTTCTCATTCAGTTGTACAGAATAACAGAATATTTCTTTACATGTTTTGTGAATAATTATTTCTTTACTTTCCCAAATCTAAATCAGGGTGCATCAATTTCCTGAATGCTTATCAACACTCTATGCCACCCAGAAGTTTATGTTTCAAAATATAATCCAGAAATAATATACTCAGCAAACTAGTCCCAGAATAAATCAATATTAAATCAAGTTGTTAGGAGACTTTTGGCCTCACTATAAATTCTTCTACATAGCCTATAGATAAAGCATGTGTTGTTCTTTACAGCCTACCTATAAAATGGCCTATATTTTCACCTGAAAGACTTAGCCCTGGCTGGTGTGGCTCAATGGTTTGAGTGCTGGCTGGTGACCCAAGGGTGCTGGTTTGATTCCCAGTCAGGGCACAGGCCTGGGTTGTGGGCCAGGTCCGCAGTAGGGGGCATGTGAGAGGCAACCACACATTGATGTTTCTCTCCCTCTCTTTCTCCCTCCCTTCCCTTCTGTAAAAAAATAAAATAAATAAAGTCATTTTTATAAAAAGAATTAATATGTTCCTTAAAGAATAACAAACTAGACTTCTGGCTATTTCCTGTTTCTTATATAAAAGGAAATAGTGATGTCAAATTAATGCACAATGTTTAAGTGACAAATCACCTTAATTTTACAACAGGAGTTAAACTGAACCAAATCTTTTCTTTTCTAACACATAACTGAATTAAAATTGGAATCTAATCCTGGGAGTTGTTTTTTTTTTTTTCCTTAAAGCAAATCATCTTTTAAATTCTCTTGACTGATTTACTTTGACAGCTAGACAAGAGAAATATCAATAAGGCATGGCCCACAGAATGTCAGTAACACAAACATATTTTTAGATGTAAATTACTGCTGTATTTAAAAGGACTCTGAAAATGTTAATTGTGATAAGGTCAAACTAACTAAGGATTTTTTTTAATGGGCAAATTAGAAAAATAATATGAACCAGCACATAATTATTTATGAAAAGGTAGAAATTGACATTCCAAACCAAAAAATTCCCCTGATTTCTAATACACTACATTTAGAATGGTGTAAAAAGAGTTGTAGAAGGTTGAATAGTGGCTGTCAAAAAAATACACCTATGTCTAGTCCTAATCCCCACAACCTGAAATACGCTTTATATGGCCTTATAGATCACATGTTTGTGTTCCCCCAAAATTCTTATGTTGATACCTCATCCCCAGTGTGATGGTATTAGGAAGTGGGGCCTTTGGGAGGTGACTAGGTCATGAGGATGGAGCCCTCAAGAATAAGATTAGTGCCCTTATGAAGGAGGTCCATAGGAGCTCCCTTGCCCCTTCTGCTGTGTGAGAGGGCACAAGAAGGTGGCCATCTATGAACCAGGAAGCTGGTTTTCACCAGACATTGAATCTGATAGCACTTGTCTCTAACTTTTCAGGCTCTAGGCAGCCACCCAGTCTGTGGTATTTTGTTATAGCAGCTCCAACAGACTTAAGGATCTTGAAAGAGGAGCTTATCTTGTATTATCCAGGGAGTCCCCAAAAGCAATCACATGCATTCTTATGTTAAGAACAAGGAAACAGAAGTTGAGGCGCAGACACGCAAAACAGAAGACATACAAAAAGCTGTGATATGGAAAAGGAGGCTAAGCAGAAAGTGATGTGGCAACAAGCCAAGGAACTCCAACTGCCACCAATAACTAGAAGAGGCATGGAGAAAATCCTTCCCTGGATTCTCTTTAAGGAGACACCTTGGCCTTCAAAAGTGTGAGAATAAATTCCTATTGTTTTTAGCCACCAAATGTATAGTAATTTGTTATAGCTGCCTTAAGGAACTAATACAGCAGTGGTGGTGACATCATTTATAAAAGCCATAAACCCAGGAATTCCACTGCAAGATATTCTCCTTATGGCACACATGCAGGAGTATGCAAAGGAACATGTACAGGATGTCTAAGGCAGCATCACTGATAACTGTAGCAAAGTGACAGTCACTAGAAAAGTGGGTAAACTGCGGCACAATTGTAATATACTATACCACTATAAAAATAATGAGGTAGATCTATAGGCACTGATATGGAATGCTGTTAAAAGTAATAAATGCAATAAAAGTAAACTGTAAAACCAGAAAATATGATTCTGTTTATCTTAAATCATGTATACAAAAAGAACTATCATATATTTGGATATACATAGAAATTATTTTAGAATAAGACATATAGTTAAAAAGCAGGTGCCCTCTGAAGTAGTTACATATAATTTAAAGATTTTTGAAATGTTTGAATATTACATAATTAGCATATCTTATTTTTCTATTAAAACTTTACAAAAATGCAAAACACAAAAGTTTAGTATGCAAACAATAATATATTCCCTTATATGTTAGCTTGGTTGTGAGTTGTAGTAGGTAATTCTGTTTGTATTACATATAGAATTCTTATCTTTCTTTTTTGATGCTTCACCCTATTAGCTAAATTTCCATACAAAGGTAAGTCCCTGTTTATAAGTCTTATCTAGTGGTTCTCAAAATGTCTTTCTTGTTCAGCAGCATGAGCGTTACCTGGTAAGTTGTTACAAATGTAAATTCTAGGGCACCACCTCGGATCTACTGGGTGGAACTCTGGGAGAGGCCTAGCAACCTGCAGTTCCACAAGTACTCCAGGCGATTCTGATGTAAATTAATGTTGAACAGTACAGGTCTAGGCTCCTCCTCTAACACTCCTGCAAATGCTGGCTTTAATGATTGTATTAACCTTTTTGTAGTTTTGAGCCAACATGATGTTGCACAACCTCTTATCCCATTCATTACTTCATCCAGCTGAAGTGTCCCTCATCACTATCTTCCTCCATCAACCACAAGTTTATAAATGAAGATACAGAGAGACACCAGCTCCTCTGTTTGGGAGGGCTGACTTTGATATCGATCCTAACTCCCCACACACTGTGCATACTTTTACTATAACATGTATATCACATAACTTAAAGACACATTACATGGCACTCCACCCTTTTCCTGAGGGCAGGATCTATATCTTATTTGACTTTATTCTCAGAACATAGGAGGTGCTCATTAAATATTCTCAAATGAACAGAAGTGAAAGAGAAATTTATTTCTTGAAAATAAAAATTTGTATCATTTTTTTCTTTTTATTGAATTTATAGATGTGACACTGGGTAAGAAAATTATGTGTATAATATGCATCCATGTTTTTGGCCCAAACTTTCAGGAAAAGAAACTTTTGTTTTTATTTTTAATTCAATTATTTATTTATTTATATTTAGAAACAAAACCAATTATAATATTCCAGGGTGTTAATTTGCATATGGATATTATTATTGCTTTCTAAAGTTACACTTTTAATGCATAAACATAAATAAAAGAATCAAATACATTTATATAGATACAAAATTAGTACTATCTATGTATAATGCACATCATTATTTTTCTCTCAGAAATTTGGGCAAAAAAGTGCACATTATACATGGCAAAATACAGTAGTTGCAAAGCCATTTCTAATTAATTTTCTCATATTTAAGTGACACCACCTGGTCAACCTGAAGAAAAATGGAATTATATTTAAGAGATTTAAAATCTTCCATTTTGCATTTAGTCATCAAAGAATATTTGGTGTTTTGTTTTTTCCCCAATTTGAAAAGAAAGTGATTAACTGACACTAGAGAAGGGGAGTTAGAAAAAAAGTCCTGGATGTTTCTAGGAAGATTGCAGGGCCAGAACATACCTTTCTCGCTCTTCCACTTAAAAAATAGAATAAAAACAATTCATAAGATCTCCTGTTACAAATGATGAGATTCAGGAATATGCTAGAATTCCCTCAAAATTTCTAAAAAATATACCATTTGGGGCAGGAATAAGAAATAGCACCACAGGAAAGTGAATCATCCTGGTCAGAGGCATCAAGCACCATGGTCTCCCATTTCGCCGCCATAAACCTCCTGGGTCTATTGACTCCTTTGCTCAGGAGACGGCTAAATCTTCCTGTGAACCATTGCTCTTTTCAGGATTCTGAACATAATTAGTTCTGTGATGTATCTCTGTGTCGCCTACCATTCTGTCAGCTGTCCCCTGCCCCTTATTTGCCTTGAGTAATCATGTTTAGAGTATGAAAAAAACTAAAAAACAACAATAAAAAAACAAACAAATAAAAAGACTAAATGCCCAACCTTGAGAAGTGGTTAATATATTATTGTAATCCACTTGATAGACTGTTATACAGACATTAAATGATTATAAAAATTATGTAACAACATGGGAAATATATATAAAGTTGAGTGAAAAAAAGGTTTGATATAAATTATATGATAGCAACATTTAAAATATTATATGTGACAAAAGAGATGCATAAAAATACATAGGCAATAGTGTTAGGATGAGGCTTGTAAAAAATTATATTTCCTGAATTATAATAGTTTTATCTTAACATATAAATATTATCTTAACATGTAAATAATATTATCTTAACATGTAAAATACTTTAGGTTAATATTACACATTTAACTATCTGCCCTAATTTTGGCTTTTATATCTGCTTTGAAAAATGACTTAATTTTAACTTGTCTACAACTAATTCAGATATAGTTATTTAACTAGTTGTATAGTTATACAGTGAAGTTAAAAGCTGTATTTTACCTAGAGATCTCACCTCCATTTTTAAGTTTCTTTTTTTAATTTGTTTTATATTGTTTTGTTTTTAGTTATACCTAAATAAAATTATGAGGTTCTATATAAGTTGTAAGGAAGATACCCAGCACTGGTTCCCTTGCATAAAATCAGATATAAATTACATTTGCCAGTTACTGATTACCTATGTAAATAACAATTACTGTTATATCTTATGGTATAAGTAAACATCACTGATTAAGACACTTGATACTTTAACAAGAATTTTTTTCAAAATCCTATTTAGTAACTATTGCCTCCATTTTGCAAACAATGAAAAAGAAATTGAACCTTGTCAAATATCTTTCTTAAAGTCTACCTCTAGCATTTGTTTCACTCTAGGACCAGGTTCTTAAAAGAGTTAAGAGCCATACACTTCCTACTATCTTCAATCATGGACTTTTCAATCATGGACTACTTGAAGTGTTCAGATTGCCACCCTTTCTCCACCCTACTTTAGTTTCCTTGGTCTAATACTTGCTTTGCATAGGCCAGGTGCCTAGGCTTTCCGCTCTCCACCCATTCCCACTGCGTGCTACCCCAAGCACTTCAGGTGGCACTCAATTAGTTGGTAATTGTCAGAATGGGAAGAGGAAATTAAAGCCTAAGCCCACAAAAATGAACCATCCAGTAGCAGAGAAATGCTATCAATCAGGATTATGTAATTTCAAAGGAAAGGGCTGTGGAATCTTAAGAACCTAATCAAGTTATCAGTTGTCTTCTGCTATATACTTGCGAGTGAATTAAACTGGTGTTTTTTCTGTTGTTCATAATTATTTGTCTCCTATCCAAGCTTGTTGTGTGTCCCTACTCACTGACTTCGGGCCAAGCCATATCACAATGAAATATAAGCTAATGACGTCAGGCCATGTACAAGAGTAAGCTTAATATGCATTTGCATATTTTCACTCTACATCTGTAGTCTTTATATTTCAATATGAGAATATGTCTTTTTAGTCTATACCCATGAAAATAAGAACCTGTTTGAAGATCAGTTAAATTCACCAGAGCCAACCAAAGCTATAGCTGACCCATAGCCTTCAGGCAGGATGAGAAAGAAACAAGTATCTGTTGTTGTAAATCCTATGTTATTGGAATTGTTTGACAGAACAACAAAATTTCAGGTTGGGTGTATAAAACAAAATCCTAACATATATGGCATTGGCTTTAGGGATGGGTAGCTGGTGATGAGGACCTTATTAGAAGAGGTTAGGAGAGTGACAACTTGTGTTAGGCACCAGCAAAATATTTGGTAATACTTTTGTTGCGATATCTTGAAAGGCAGAAAATACACACAGTACAGTTGGAGTTGTAGGATAAGAGATCTGGAGAAGAGATGTTGTTAACATGGCTTGGTGATTATTAGCTATGTTTAACAGATGCTAGGAGAGGCAACAAGATCATGATAGACTTGCAAACAGGAATGAAAAGGGCGAAGTCTCGGAGAAAACATGTATTACAGGACTTGAAGGGTTGAAATATACTTTCCCTTCCCCTCCCAGTCTTCAGTCTGGTAAAAGATCCTCAAGTATGGTCTTAGCACCCTCTCAAACCCTCTTCCAAACCTAAGTCAGACACCAGTAAATTCTTCTAGTTTGCAAAATAGTTATAAGTGTGGGTGGTGAAGAGATCAGTGGTATGGTCCTGGGAGATCTAATAATTTTTCTATTATTAAGTATAGTTAGAAAAGCATGTGTTACAAAGAACTGAGAGAGTTACAATTTGCACTAACTAGAACCAAGTAATTTTAAACTACTGTTCAAAGGGTTATACTATAAAATGTGATATTCGCTTGAATGAAAAAAAGAATAGTGACTATTAGAAATGTAAAATGATCAAATTGTTTTATGTAACATACAGAGATGTTACATAGTGAAAAATTTAAATACATGTATCACAATAAATGTCACAGTATTATAATAAACTGTTGTAAACCTTTGAGCTAGTAACATTCACACTGGCTCTTAGTTTCCTTTTTTGTAAACAAAATTAGAGTAGGATTAAGTGTTCTCTGAGGTCCCTTTGCAGCTCATATTTGATTCTATGACACTAACATAGGTCTATTTATAAACTTTCTTAGCATGTGAAAAACATATCTCTTCCTTTCTCTGGGAAAATACTACTGCCATTCAAAAATAACTAATGAACAAAAGACATTATTTGAGCAAGCTTTCTAAGATTCTAAAATCTATAGGCTGAATGAAAGAAGTTCTTTTGAAAGAACCAAGTGAGGGAATTCTATTATGTAAGCAGAAGGGGCCACGTGGTTAATTAAACATGAGAGGCTACTAAAGGTCAAGTATTAGTTCCTTAAGAATGAGATTAGATTTTTATTTAATTCCCAAATCACAATTTAGTTTCCATAAAAGATATTGTATGATATCCTCAGAGGATGTGGTATACATTCAAATAATTTTTCATTTATCAAGATTAAAATATTGAAATATACTGTCAAGTTCTTTTAAAAAATATGTTCCTATAAAAGTGGGACAATTGGTTCAATATTGCAAATAAATCACATTAAGATATTTTTCAAAAACTGAATACAAACAACACTTCACATATTATATACTCAAAATGCTTTAAAGACCTATGTAATATTTTAATTCATACATTGTACACTTTTATTTCACACTTGTCCAATTGATATACCCTGAAGTTAAAAGTATACTATTCAACTACCAGATAAGAATCATGTCAATCATAGTCATTCAATAAAAATCATGTTCAATAAAAAATCATGTTCGATAACATTTAAATAAGATATTAATAATGAATAAAAGTTGACTATTTGCAAACATTCCAAAAGATACTTCTCTTGTCAAATCTATATAAATTTACGATGCCAGCATCAGTGGGTACTGTCATTCCTTGTAAAAGAACAATAGAATCTAGTTGAACCAGGAGGCCGAGCTGAAACTGATCACTTTCACCATATTTTATTATGTTCTGAACATTCACTAGGAAGATGTTCTCTAAGGAAGCCTCCCTGTGAAGTTCCACAGAATCCACAATTTCAAGCACTTGCACTTAGAATTTGATGTTACTGTTCTGTAATATTCACTGAACATTGATAATAAAGTTAGTGCTGACTGGGAGCAAAATGAATTCAAAGTTAAATACAACCCAGATGAGAGCTACATGAGTTGTTGAAAATAAATCAATAGGTTCGATCGTGCTTGTCACTTCTGGAAGGTCAGAAAGAAGCATCATCACAAATGCAGAGTGAAGAAAAACGTTTCATTCTCTCTCCCCTTTTCTTACTGGACTAGTCAAGCCTGTGAACTCCACAAAGATACATAAATAAACAAACAAACACGGTCCTCTGGGAATTGATGACATACTTGTACCATAGCAAATTACAAGTAATGGAACTACTAGAAACCTTTCCCCGTAGCACATTGCATTCATTTTTCTCCCCCTTAGCTTGCTCTCAAAGGCTGCCCTCTTTCAGATCTGGCTGCCACCTGGGCAGAGAAGACATCCAAAATTCCAAGCTTTATCTTGACCCTAATTTAATTTTTCTACCTTTTAACACTCTTAATTAATTAAATTTTATTTCTACCTTGTCTTTTTCTCATACATTGTGGCATCAACCCATCATTCCGGACTAGAGATTCTCCTGCCTGACTGGTTGCCATTCAGCTACAAGCAATTCACTCATGTTTGTCCTGACTTTGCTTCAGCTTGGATGGAAAGCTCTCACTTCTTTGTCCTAATGCTTCCTTTACATTTCTTCAGGCTCCACAAGAGAATGTTATGCTTTTTCTGATGCCTTATTTGCCTACACCATACACTTTAGCCTGACAGCATGACAGGCCGCTGAAACAAGAACAAGCTGCCCTCCCTCCCACCTTGCTCAGTAGGATGACAATATTTTAACCTGGGAACAACAGCACAAAGGGAATTCCAGTGGGCAAAGATTTTTTTTAAGGTTGTAATTGTTTTTGAAAGAAAGAAGAGAGGGAGAAAGATGGGGAGAGAAACATCAACGTGAAAGGGAAACATCAATCGGTTGCCTCTTGCATGTGCCCCAACCTGACTGGGAACCAAATCCACAACCCTGGAATTTGCCCTGACCAGAATCAAACTAAGGACTTTTTGCTTTGGGGAACGATGCCCAACCAACTGAGCCACACCAGTCAGAGATGGACGAAGACGTTTTTAAAGACCGAAGGTAAAGAAACTGTTTCCCTCAAAGACTCTGAGGTTTTGTAGGCAGTGATGCTTTAAGATTCAAAAGATAAAGTTTGGTGTAAATCTGGGCAAGGGACGTTTTTACCATTGCTCTTTGCACCTCAGCTTTGGCCCTTGAGAATCGGTTATTTTGGGACTGTCAGGAGCAATGGCCCTTTACATAAGCAATAATGTTACTGTTGTTTCCACTGAGGACGTTAACAATAGTGAGAAACAATAGTGGAAAAACTCATTTGATCTCTCTCTCTCTGATCTCATGAGAGAGAAACACTCATATGATCACCAGAAACACTTGGTGGGAAACTCTTTTAGAGAATTCAAGGGTTTTGTTGGTTTTTTTAAAAATTTTTATTCTGTTTTTTGAACAAGAGTATGTTTAGTTAGTTTGCATTTTAGAAAATAATCCTAAAGATAAGGTAAAGAAAATGGTTGAAAGGAGATAGGGGATATATCAACAAAATAGGAAAATTCTATTGCAGTAGGCTAGATAAGCCACGACAGAGTAGGAGGAAAGAGTTATTAAAAATAAAAATAACTATAATAATTTGTTAATGAATACACAATATTTAAAAAGAGTACATTGTTATGCCAAAAACATTAAAGGAAGGGGGAGAAGGAGTAAAAGTAGAGTTTTTATATGCAATTGAACTTGTTATCAGCATAAACCAGACTTATATCTGTAACATATTTTATGTTATCTTCATGGTAATCACAAAGCAAAAACCCACAGAAGATACACAAAAGATAAAGAAATTAAAACATACTCATAAGGAAAATTATCAATTCATAAAAGAAGTCAGCAAGAGAGGAAAAAAAGAATAAGGGAGCTGTAAAATAATAAAAAAAAAAAACAATAAGAGGACATTTAATTAGTTCTCACCTATCAGCAATTAGTCTAAATGTAAATACATTAAATTCTTAATCAAAAGGCGTAGAGTGGCTAACCAGACCACCACCAACAATAAAAAAAAAGAAAGCCAACTATGTACTGCCTAGAAGAGACTCAGGTTAGCTTTAAGGATACACGTAGGTACAGAATAAAGGTGTGGAAAAGATTTTCATACAAATAATAATCAAAAGAAATTGAGGTAGCTCTACTTACATAGGACAAAATAGACTTTAAGTCAAAAACTCTAACAAGAAACAAAAGCCATCATATAATAATAAAGTGATCAATTCATCAAGAAAATATAGCAAATAGAGTGTTTAATTATTGATATATTGAGCAAATATTAATAAACCTAAAGGGGATAAAGAGACAGCAATACAGTAAGAATAAGGAATTTTAATACCCAACTTTTAACAATAGATGGCTCATCCAAACAGAAATTCAATATAGAAACATTGGAATATATATATATATATATATATACACACACATATATATATATATACACATATATACATATATTCATTCCTTGGTCTGTTCAGAAGGTATCCAGCCATGTAACATATGCAAAATAGACACAGTTATTGAAGAAGATGCAAGGTACAAGAAACATTTTACATAGGACAATGATGTCTCAGTCCCATTCAAATCAGGTATCTTGGGACCTCACACAGTTCTCCCAATCACTATCAGCTATCTCGTCATAGTTTCCTGAATCCCTTTAACAATCTGAAGTGTCTTCCCTTTCAAAGGTGATTTTAGTTTTGGAAAAAGGCAGACATCACAGGCCATCAGATATGGGCTGCAGGGGGCTGAGTCACTTGGATGATATGACGTTTCACCAAAAAACTGCACGAGAAAATGATGCATGAGCAGGCATGTCATTGTGATGAAGTGCCAATCACCAGCTGCCCATAGCTACTGCCTTCTGAATAATCCAAATAGTTTCCACAGAGTAATGTTCAAGCTTAATGCAAAATCTGATGCAGATTCATTGTTCTACTTGCTCAGTCATTTTAAATGTGACAGCCACGCAGCACACTTGCTCACTCAATGGCTTCTACCACTGCCGCTGACTAGTACAGTGAAGTAGTAGTCATTGTTCAAGTATGCACATTCCAGTCTACTCTCCTTGGCTACCAGATTACACTGAGACTGAGCAAATAGTTCTCATTATATTACTAATGGCTGTACTTTTTCTGGACAGACCTTATATACTTGGTATTATATATATATATGTATATATATATATATCCAGACATATATAGAACATTCCATCCAAAAGCAACAGAATACACATTCTTCTCAACTGCACAGAGAACATTCTCTAAAACAGATCATATGTTATTTCATTTAAAAAATCCTGAAAAATTTATAAAGACTAAAATCATACCAAGTATCTTTTGTGACCACAGTGAAATTAAAGTGGAAAGCAATAACAGGAGGAAAATGAAAAAATTTATAAATATGTGAAAATTAAATAAATAACATGCTCCAGAACAACCAAAGAGTCAAAGAATAAATCAAAAGAGGCATCACAATATATCTTGAAACAAATGAAATTTAATATACACATACAACATGCCAAAACTTATGGGAAGTAGCAAAACTAAGTCTAAGAGGGAAATTTACAGTGATAATAAACACATGCATTGAGAAAGGATCGCAAATAAACAAATTAACTTCATACCTCAAGGAAATAGAAAAAAAAGAAAAAAGAACCTCAAGGATAGCAGATGGAAAGAAATAAAGATCAGCAAAAATAAATAGAAACCAGAAAAAAATTAGGAAAGATCAATAAAACTAAGAGCTGGTTTGTTTGAAAATATACATAAAACTGACAAACCCTTTGCTAGACTAAGGAAAAAAAGAAAAAGCAAATACTCAAATAAATGAAATCAGAAATGAAAGAGGAGACATTACCATTGATACCACAAAAGTACAAAGGATCATAAGAGTCCTGTATGAAAAATCATATACTAACAAATTGCAAATCCTAAAAGAAATGAATACATTCTTGGCAAAATACAACCTACCAATATATGAAAAAATAAAAAATCTAGACAGATCAATAATAAGTAAGGTAACTGAGTCAGTAGTCAACTCTACTCCCTCCCCACAAAAAAGACCATGACCAGATGACTTGAGTGCTGAGTTATACCAAAAATTTAAAGAAGAATTAATGCCAATCCTTCTTAAACTCTTGAAAAATATTGAGGAAGAGGAAATACTCCCAAACTCATTCTGTGAGACCAGCATTATTCTGGTACCAAAATCAGATAAGGATACTACAAGAAAATAAAATCACAGGCCAAATTCCCTCATCAACATTAGTGCAAATATAGGAAGCTGAATTCAACACCCCATAAAAAGGACCAGGTGGCATGATCAAGTGGGCTACATCACTCATTTGCAATGGTGGTTCAACAAAAATCAATAAATGCAATACACCATGTTAACAGAATGAAAGATAAAAGTCACATTTTTATCTCAATTGACAAAATTCAACATAATTTCATAATAAAAACTTTTCAAAGGTTAGGTATAGAAGGAATGAAACTCAACATACAAAAGACCATATATGACAAGCTCACAACTAACATCAGACTTAACAGAGGCGAACTGAAAGATTTTCCTCTAAAATCAGGAACAAAACAAGGGTACTCACTCTCCCATTTGTATTCAACATAGTACTAAAATTCTTAACCAGAGCAAATAAGCAAGAAAAAGAAATAAAACGCAAGCATATCAGAAAAGTAAAGCTGTCTTTGTGAATAATGTCAACCTACCCACAGAAAATCCTAAATAATCCAACACAAACTAGAACTGGTCAATGAATTCAATAAAGTTGCAGGATACAAAATTATATACCTAAATCAGTTGCTCTTTTACACACTACCAATGAACTATTTAAAAATAATTAAAAACAAAATCCTATTTATAATATGGGATTTATAAAATGAAAACAATAAAATACTTGAGTACATTTAACTAAGGAGGTGAAAGATCTGTCCAGTGAAAACTCTAAGATACCGATTAAATAAATTGGGAATAGAAATAAATGGAAAATTATCTGAGGTTCATGAATTACAAGAGTTAATAATGTTAAGATGTCCTCACTAACCAAAACAATTTACAGACTTAATACAATAACTATCAAGACACTAATGACATATTTTTACAGAAATAGAAAAAAAATGGTTCCTAAAATTCATATGGAACCACAAAACACCCCAAACAGCTAAAACAATCTTGAGAAAGAACAAAGCTGGAGGCATCATGCTTCCTAACTGCAAACTCTATTACAAAGTTTTAGTAATCAAAGCAGTATGGTTTGGACATAAAAATAGACACATAGACCAATGTAACAGATTCAAGAGCCAGAAATAAATACATGTGAATACAGTCAACTAATAATTGACAATGAAGCCAAGAATACTAAATGAATAAAGGATAGTTTTTTTTAAATAAAAAAGCATTGAAAATATTGGATAATCACATGCAAAAGAAAGTTGTATCTCTATCTTACACCAGTCATAAAAATTGACTTAAAATCAATTAAAATTTAAATGTAAGAATAAAACCTTAAAACTCATAGAAAAAAATTGTAGAAGTTCCTTGACATTAATCTTTAGGATGTTTTTAATATGATGCCAAAATTACAAGAAAAAAAAAGTAAAAACAAAAAAATAAATGGAGCTACACCAAACCAAAAAGCTTTAGCACAGAAAAAAGAAAAAAAGAAAGGAACTTAAATGAATAAAAGGAAAAGACAACCTATAAAATGGGAGACAATATTCATAAAATATTTGTCTTATAAGGGGTTAATATCTAGACTATATTAGAAACTCATACCACTCAATAGCAATAAAAACCAAACAATCCAATTTTAAAATGGGCAGAAGACTTACTTAGACATTTTTCTAAATGGTTAACAGATATATAAAAAGGAGAGCAATATCACTAAATAATTAGAGAAATGCAAATCACAACTACAATAAGATATCACTTCACAACAGTTAGAAGGGCTATTACGAAAAAGACAAGAGATAACAAGCATTAGCTAGTACGTGGAGTAAAGGGAAACTTGGTGTATTATTGGGAGAAATATAAATTAGAAAAGCCACTTTGGAAAACAGCATGGAAGTTCCTAAAAATAGCAAAAATAGAACTATGTTATGATCCAACAATACCATTTTGGGTATACATCTGAAAGAAAATGAAATCACTATCGTGAAGAGGTGCCTGCACACCATGTTCACTATAGTATTGATTCACAAGCCAGGACATATAAACAATCTAAGTGCCGATTCACAGGTGAATGTACAAAGAAAATATATGTGTGTAATAGAATATTATTCAGCCATAAACAAAAGGAAATTCTGCCACTTATGACAACATGGATGGACCTTTCAGGCATTATGCTAAGTGAAACAAGACAAAGACAAATTCTTTATGAACTCACTCATATGCAAACCCTAAAAACATGAAACTCATAGAAATAGAGAGTAGAATGGTGGTTGCTAAGGACAGTGGGGTAGGGGAATGGGGGTGATGTACAATAAAGGGTACTAACATCCAGTAACAAGATGAATAAATTCTGAGGATCTAATATGTAGCATTGTGACTATAGTTAACCAAACTTTATTATATACTTAAAAGTTTTTAAGACAGTAGATCTTAAATGTTCTCACTATAAAATAAAAGTTATAATTATATAAGGTGATGAAGATGTTCACTACCTATTTCGGGGTAATCATTTTGCTACATATATGTGTATAAAATCATCATGTTTTACATCTTAAATTTACAAAATGTTTTATCTTGGTAAACCTGGGAAACAGAGAAACCTCCTCACCTAACCCTCCACAAACATACACAAAAAAGCAATGAGTCAATACTAAGTTTAAAAAAGTGCTTATATCTTTGAAGGGTAGGTTGGGGATGAAACAGAAGAATGAAATAATTTCAAGTGAAGTTTTTAGTAAATCCTTCAGTTGAATGGTAGGCTGTAGAATACTCATCATACTAATCTGTTTTATATTTTATGCCCATGTTATTTAAAATTTTTTGTATTTATTAACTATATGTGCTGTAAAAGCATATAATAAATGGTAATGTTTGTATCTACTTAGTAATGAAAATACTGTAGGAAGGAATTGTATAGCATTATTCTCCTTGCCTCCATTTATTGCACTTTGTTTCCATTTTTATGTGACATACTTTAATTCTTTAAAAAAATAAATTTAAAACATCATAATTGTTCAAAGTACTCTGAAGAGTAAGAGAAAAATCATTTCTTATTTTTCTATTTCTCAGAAATCACAAGCTCAGTTAGTGGGGGCTGCACATAATTATCTATGATTGTTCTTCAAGAACATTTGCTGTGCTTGACTAGACAATGGTAATAAAATCCAATAATTAGTACATAGATTTTTATATAAGTATTAGAGTTACTGTTAGGTGCAATTTCTTTAAAAAACCAGAAGCAACTTAACATGAAAAGAAGAACAGAATTATGTCAGCATACTAAATAAACACATTAAAATTGTGTGTTTTTAAAAAAAATAAAAGTAATTTAAAATTAGTTTATTCTAAATGTGCAGGTCCTCAGTATAAAAGAAATTAAATTTTTCATCCAATTAGTGAAAGAACATAGTAGAAATACTAAAAAATGATGTAAATTGTTTTTACCTAGAAGCATAATAAATCAGAAGCAAACTCTGTCAAACGTTAGTCATTAAGAACATCAATCTGTACAATGACTCTGCTGTCAAGTTCAGGTTTGATGCTTAATCATTTTAGGGACAAGAAATCCATGAGTCGTATTTTTCCCAAGAGACAGGGAACACATATTCATGCTGGTACCCTCATAAATTTCTTGACAATTTGCCTAAAGGTCAATTGACAATGAAATAATAGAGATTTTAAGTTTTGAACAGATTTCATGAAGGCGGATTTAATGAATATTTAGCCTGCATTGTCATTTGGACTCATGACTATATCCACTGGAAAATATGAGGTAGTCTGCAAAACTAGTAGAACATGTAATAGTCCTGGAGTACATTCAATAATTAAATGCATGATGTGTAAACACGGAACAACATCAGAATATCTGAGTCCAGGCCATTTTTCTTAAAAGGTTAGCTTTCCTTTTTAATGTTTTATATCCAAAGAAGCATAATTCATTAATTTATAACTACACAATTATTATTGGTATATGTTGTCTTTATTCAAAGACTATAACACAATTATGGTAGACTGCAAAACTGACCACAAATTATTCCCCTCCCTGTGCTCACTTCGTTAAATAGTTCCTTTTCACATTTATTCTGGGCTTGACCTGTGACTTGTTATGTGTATTAGTCTCTGTGGACTGTCAGAACAAAATACTACAGACAGCTTGGCTTAAACAACAGAAATCTATTTTTACACACATCTAGAGGCTAGAAGTCCAAAATCAGGGTGCCACACGATTGGGTTCTAGTAGGAGTCTTCTTCCTGGCTCACAGAAAGCCACCTTCTCACTCAGTGTTCAAAGGGACTTTTCTTGGTGCACGTGTGGAGGGAAAGAGAGAGAGAGAGAGAGAGAGAGAGAGATTGAGATCCAGCTCTCTGCTCACTGTTCTTAAAAGGGAAATAATCAGACCAGGTCCCCCTCATACCATAATTACCTTGCAAAGGCCCCATCTCCAAATACCACTACATTGAAGGTTAGGACTTCAACACATGAATTTTGTGGAGACATAAACAGTCAGTCTGTAACACTGTGGCCAGTGAAACAGCAAGTAGATACTTGAAAACTATATGTGTATTTGAGCCTCTCCTCTCTTGCTATACTTGGGACTCTTGTCATTACTACCCTATAAAGGGACCCAAGCTAGCCTGCTGGATAACGAGACACATGCCTTTGTCCCATCTTAATCCTTGCTAACCTAGACTCGTTCAGTTATGATTAGAATGACCTGAGAGCTGAGGATTAGTGCCATCACTCTCTGAGACAATTACACTTACAGGTTAGCACCTGTAAAAGGCCACTCTCCCCAACTGACTGGCCTTTTCAAATGTTAACACTCATTCACATATCACCTAGGCTCACATATCCCTCCTTGGACACTGTGATAAGAATTATCAGTTTCCTAAAACAGGTTTACCATCAAAGTTCTCACAGAATCAGCATCTTTTATTTTATCACTTATTACTCAAACAGCCCCAAAATGGAAGGAGTTCAATGTGCTAGAATTGGGAGTACAATGATGAAATGAGACAATCCATGACTTCACAGAGTATACAATTTGGGAGGAGAATAACAACATATACAGAGTCGGGGAGGGGAGCAGATTATAATGCTCTGTGGCAGCTTTTCTTAAGTAGAGTTATCTGAACTATCAAACATAGAAAAAGACTGGACTGATTATTCTCAGTTCTCCCAATTATGTTACATAGATATTATGCAACTCAATGCACAGAAGATGATTAAATCCATTCTAAGACTTAGGGCATTAAGGCATAATTTTCTCATCAAACTCTATATGAGGAAAAATTGGTCTATGGTAATCACTAATGTATTAAGAAGTATAATTAAACCAGACAGAGGAGATCATAAACATATTTTGGTTAAGTTTTGAATGAAGAGCACAATTTAATCAAGTGAAAAGACAAAAATGACCCAAGAAGAATACATTTTGCAAGGGTTCCTCGTAAGAGAGATTCTGATTTACTTGGAGAACTAACAAATAAAGTCGACTCTCTCTCTATTAGACAACCAATGATGCCCCGGAAAATATCACAGCAAAATCCAATAGAGACTGATGTCACTTGGAAGATCTAATACACAGAATGAAACATAGTTTTATCTTCATAAAATATGTCCAATATTAAATTCAGTGCTATGGGTAAAAAAATGTGATGTTTTATTCACTGTTGCCTATGTCCTCTTAGATTATATGAGACAGTTATTTACTATTTCTATGATTATAACCTACAGTAACAACAACACACATTAAATGTTAATGTAAAATGTTTATTGCTAAAAATTAAATATGCTAAGGATTACCAATGGACAAAGAAGCCTATATTCACTGACAACTTGTCTAGTCTAAGTAACATAGTATGTCACCTTACTGAGTTAGAATTAATTTTGTTCAACATCATGAGATTCTTATCTTCAGTATTTATTCTATTGATGTTGACAGCATGGTCATATGAGCATATTTCAGATCTAGCCTCAAGTAACAACTGAATCTATTGGCCAATTACAGTCAGAAAGAATAGCTCAATGTTAATTATGCCAAAACTAACTCATCTTTTCTGATAGATGTTCTACACCCAGATATAAAATCTAAAAATTCTATCCAACAGGTTAACTTCGTTATAGGAGAAGTATTATGTAGCAAAATCATCCTGACATGCACATTATACTGCTCAAAATTTTAAATTTTATAAAGCCTTGTAAGTTATTTTATGATGGAAGTGATATAAATGGAAACTTCCTGCCTATAAAGTATCCCAAGTCACAATCAATATGGCTTTGTTAAAGCTTTGGTTCAAATAACCGACTAAATCTAAAATTGCGTTTGAATTGAAGTCCTCATACTATAGAGTACTCTTGCAGAATTGTATTGGTACATAGATGGCAAAGCCTTCCACTTAGGCAAGAATACAAATAAAGCTCTTTAATTTTTATATAATAATGCCACTTTTGCAATTCACCCAGTTGGAATACAAAGAAGATCTCTCATTGCAACAGGCAGTATGGAACTGCCAACCACTTCAGTCTTGATTATTTGCTTTCCAACTTCAGGCAAAAGTCAGTTAACAGATCAAGATAATTCTGTAAATTTGCATTTAGATATAACTCCTCTGCTGCAAGCGCATGGTAATGAAAACAAAATCTGAAAAGCAAAAGCCAAATTAAGTAACTACATAAATAAATAAAAGCAAAAACCAAAATAACAACAGCAACAACGAACATCTCCGTTGACCAGAAGTATAGCATGGTGAAGCAATGTGTTGGCGTGAATCTGGAACCAGAAGCAGTCAGCAAGGAAGAAGTACATGTTCTACACAATAGAGGGGACTGAAGTGAGAGTTTGGCTAATTGATGCCAGCCAGGTGTGAGGTGGGCTTACCTTCCACATCTTTAATCCTTCCTGACTGGAGAAGAAAAAAATAAAACTGTTTCCCATCACCACCTGGGACAATTTTTTATTTTATCCTGGAGCCAATGGAACACAGGCAGAAACGGCAACAAAAATGAAATGAAGCTACTCCATGGCTTAAATCCTAAGTTTCTTTAGCTTCCACAGAAACATAGGATGGGCAACAGTGGTAACTGTCTTACTCTTCAAAACCTGCCCATTGAAGTTGTACATATATTACAGTCATCAATTTCTCTCCTGGGTGTGTGCAGAAAACATGTAAAAAATGTTTATAGGAGCAAGGAAACAAGACTTCACAAAAATTTGAAATAATTCAACTATGTATCTATAGAAAATAGGTAATTACAGTTCATATATTCATAGAATGGAATACACAGAGTTAAAATAAATGAGCTAAAGGTCTGTTTTAGGCATCTCAAAAAAAAGTATATCGCACAAGGAAGCAGAACTTGATGGTTTAGAAAATCCTCAGCCTAGCCAGATAATGAGCTTTAAAAACAGTCTAGAACAACCTGAATCCAATCAATTATCTCAGCAGAAGTCAAGAACAGAGGTTCAAGCATTCAGAAAAGATCTATGCAGAACCCTCTATCTGAAGACTTGGACACTCTGAATTACAAAAGAGATAAAGTTGTTTTAAAAAGTTGTACCAGCATAAACACTATCGGCCTGGACTGAAAAGAACAGAGACAAGATGAGACAAAGAAGAATGACCCACAAGAGGAGACCCACAGATGCAGAGGACTCAGCTAAGGACCCGCTCGGTTCTAGAGGGAGGAGCCACCTGCTCAGCCCTAGCGGTAGGGCTGCGGGTAGGACGCCACCCCGGCAGGAGGACAGGGAGAATTGTTCTCAAGCCCTAAAACCTAATGGAATTTGCTTTGCTAAGTTACAAACTTGCTTTAGGCTAGTGAGCCCTTTTCCCTTCCGATTTTTACCTTTTGTTAAGAGAACGTCTATTTCATATCTGTCCTATTGTATCTTGGAAGCATATACTTGTCCGGGTTTCACAAGTCCACAGATGGAGAAGAATTTTGTCCCGGATGAGCCATACCCCATGTCTCACCCATACTAATTCGCATACAAGTTGTTGCTGCAATGGTTAAGACTTTGGGGATGTCGGAATTGGGTGAACATATTTTTACATTGGAAGGACTTGAGTTTGGGGTAAGTTAGGAGGCAGACTATTACGGGCTGACTTGGGTCTCTCAAAAAATGTTTAAATCCTAACCTCCAATACTTCAGAATGTGACCTTATTTGAAAATAGGTAATATAATTAGTTAAGATAAGATAAGGCCACACTAGAGTAGGAGTGGACTCCTCATCCAATATGACCGTTGTCCTTATAAGAAGATAGTCATGTGAAGACAGAGAAGCACAAGGAGAATGGCACATGGAGATGGAGACATAGATTGAAGTAAAGCTGCCACTGACAGGGGCCAGCAGAAGGTAGAAAAGGAAAGGAAGGATCCTCTCCCTAGAAGCTTCCAAGAAAGCACAGCTTGGCTGACACTTAAATTTCAAACTTCTAGTCTCTAGAACTGAGAGAGAGTAAATTTCTGTTGTTTTAAGCCACCTCATCTGTGTTTTGTTTTTGTTTTTGTTTTCTTTTTTTGTTATGGCAACCCTAAGAAGTGCTTTGTAATAATTTATAGTCTACAAGGTAAAGTTTTAAATAAATTCTCATGGTTCTTATATTAAATAAGTGATGGAAGCACTACTATTATCGTTATAAGCCTCATTTATGACTTAACAGAGGTTATTTCAAGTTATGTGACTTACCGAGGATTTGCAAAGCAAATTAACTGCAATTCTGGGATTTTGAGCTAGGTTTTTTGACACCTACTCCTTTTACAATATTGAAAACATTGATACCCTCTGTCTCTCTTTTTGTGTTTTTGATAGAATTTGTTTGTGTGCATGTGTGTGTATTAACTATCTATGAGTAACTGCCAAAGGGTCTTGGTGAACTTTTTAACAATTAATGGAATATACCACATAACGGGCTAAAGAAGCAGAGAGAAACTGTTTGACAATAACCTGATTTGCATATTCTCAATAAAAAAACCCTGAGAAGTAGCTGAATATCTAGTGGACATAGCAAAAAACCTACATATTAAATATGTGCAAACCAGGTTCTGAACACAAATATCTAATATTAAAAGATAACTTGAAGAGTCTACTAAAAACATGATAAGCAATCTGTACATACTCAATTTAAAAAGACCGTCTTAACTGTTAAAATCTCAAACTTAGTTTCTTAATCATCATAAGTCAAATAACTGTTTTATACTGAGATTGCCTGCAGATTGACTCAAACTTTAAATGAAGATACTTCATTATTTATCCATGTATTTTGATTTTACATATATTTTAAATTTTCTTAAGAGTGAAACTTCGGCCACCTGACATTTAACTTATACATTATGAACCAATCAGCATGACTTTACTATCAGAATGAGAACTGGCAGTAGTCTCTTCTTTTACCTTGAGAATAGAAATATACATAAGAAAATCCATACTCAGACAAGAAGGGCTGGATTATATAAATTATAATAAATTGATACACAAATTTTAGCAATGCCAATGGTGAATCTAGAATATATCACTTCACAACTATACTTTAAATACCAGTGTTTATTTAGCTATACCTCCAAATGGAAATATATTAAGGAATAAAATATGAGTTCCCTTCCAAAAACATCATAAACATTGACTAATAAACCATTAACTCTATTTGTCAGCTGGTAAATAGAGACTTTGACTTTAGTCCCAGCATTCCCAATAGCTGTTGTTACTTTGACTCTCTGGACTCAGTTCCTCATCTATAAAAGGTGATGTTCTTCAAGGTTCCTACTAGCTCCACATTTCCATTGCATAATCATTCATCACTGTCTGACATTTAATTTCATTTCAAGACAAATATAAATGGAAAATTGCATATGTAGCACCATAATAATGTTTAGCTTTTGATGCTTGTTGGTCTGTATCACTTGGGTATACATACAAACAAAATAAGTTTTCTTGGCCTGGAATACTTGCTGAATAAAGAACAATGGCCAGGAACTTTAGGAAAAACAGGAACTTCCTAATAAATTCATCTAATTAGTGGCTTTAATGGTTTAAGCACTGTATCTTTTTTATGTGGAGAACTCAGTGCAGAATATGATTATTCAGTAAATGTACAGAACAGATATTTTTATTTTTTAGAAATTAGCTTTGAAAACTATAAAATTTATAAATCAATGTCTTTAATTTATCTAAATTATACAGATGGCATCACCTGAATTATAACTACACAGTAGTTTCATTTCTTGCCATAATACAATCACAAAGGTTTAGGGAAAAAATTGTTTAAGCCATATAATAAAACCTAATTTATTTTTACAATTTGTTCATTCAGCAAAGTATGCATAGACATTTATAAATCATTATGATTTAAAAAAATAAGATTGCTGTTTATATTTTTATATTAAGTAAAATAAACTTTGAGTGATTAAAGATTCAAAAATTTCAGTATTAGGCAAACTTTAAAATTTTCCTGACTAATGAAGACTTTGCAGGCTATATAATGTACTATACTACTTTAAGTAGTTACGATTAGTACATCTGTCAATGAAGAGGTTTAAGAATAACAATTGTTTCATTAAAACATTTAAAATTCTAATTTCCTCATACAAGCACGGAATCCTTCATTAGCTTGAACTCAGTACAACTCAAAAGCAAAATCTTTTTTCTATCAGCCAACATTTATAGAGTTTTTCATTGTTCTTTCATTATGCTCAGAGCATGAAATCATTCTATATTAAGGGAATTTTTTAAAAACCCACACATCTATAATCTATAGTATGGTTAAACATGGGTACAATGGAAAAGTTAACTGAATAGAGAACATGAGTTTGACGCTTTTCTCAGGGCTCAGAGACAACTGATCATTAATTTTTAGCCAGAGGTAACCTTACACACAAATCTCAAGACTCTTGTTTCTCAAATAGGGGAAAGGTAGCTTCTCTCTTTCTTCTTGAACTGGCTTTGACACGCACATTGAGTTTATACTTTTCAAAGTTAAAGTTAGCTTGGCTTAAATTTTAGTACATCCTGATCAAAGAAGGTGACCAAGCAAGAAATTTGAACTGCTAAATTTAAATTTCTGATTCTCTTTCTCTGATGTTAATATAGCCACATTTTCAAGTGGCTGTATCAACATCAAACCAGCACATGGTTTAATATTATGTATAGCACATATTGTAAAAGCACTATATATATCCTGTGTCAGTGAATCTTCACTGAGTCTGAGACCACTAGATAGCTCCGTAAGTATGGAACTGTAATAAAGAAGCCCAGGTCATGTGCTGAATCCCTTGAGAGCCAGTTAGTTTAATTTTGTTTCCTAATCACACGCTGAACTCCTTACTCAGCCAGTCACTCTGTACATGTTTGCCATCTCTCACAAAAGTATCCCCTAAGAGTGGTGGTGAATCTGATGGTGAGTCATTGTTGCCATATTTGTTTTTGAAGAAATTACAAGAATCTTTGAAGAAATAAAGAGCTATTGCTTATTGGGTATTTCTCATATTAAGTAAGCATTTTGCCAAACAATTTAAATCCATGATTATTCTATAAGCCATATAAGATAAACATTATAATACATAATTTAAGTATGAAAACACTAAAGCTCAGAGTTTCAATTGCTTATGTAAGGTTATGTAGCTGATAAATATTAGGTCCTGGATCCCAGTTCTAGTTTGTCTGTATCCAAGTTCCATTTTCCTCTCCATTTAACAGCAGTCCAATCTTTTCATAGTCAGTGGGTGAGGGAAACTGATTTCCCATGCGGAAGATGCCATTATTTAGACGTAGGCATTAAGCAATAGCCTGTTGTAAAATGTGCTTCCCAAAGATTTTAATAACTGCTCTTCTAAATACATATAATGGTTACAATAATATCATAAATAATCTCTGGACATTTCCTGTAATTTAATCTAATAAAGCCAGTACCTTTAGGAAATATAATACAGTATTTTTTCCTGTCTCCTTTAGTAAAAACTTTAGTTCAAAAAATAAAATAAAACCATCAGGAAATTTTGTGTAGTTCACAACTACACATATACTAAGATTGTAATACACTGAACAAATTGTAGCATGGGTAGCATAATTATGTAGTACATCTGACAATCAAAAACAGACAACATCCTTACTGAGAACTCTCCAGATACCTTTGTCCCAACACAACAAGATCCTTCGTAGCTAGTAAGTGTTCAATACATTTATTTGGGGTAAAATTACCTGATGTAATATAGGTGATTAATTGAATAAATATAACTTCATTTTGCATTCTGTAGAGACACCTCAAAGGACATTCTTTTTCAAAAAATGTGGAGGAATAAAAATGTCAAGAAGGTGGTTTTCCTTATCAACTACTTTTATATAATGTAAGTATGACAGTAATACATAATTTCATGCAAATAAATGACTATTGACTTTATTATGTAAATGTGTTTTAATTAGAAGAATGGTAAATTTAAAAAGGTTGTGTATATAAATGAAACATTTATTTATTGTTATTACAAAAAGTTCTACAGTTAAAAAAGAAATACAAAGATATGTCCAGTTTATATGTAACATTATGTCATCAAAAAAGGAATTTCACAACATAAGATCTATAAAAATTAGAATTGGCTGGAATGTGAACAATATATTTTGTATGATTTTACTTATTGTTATGATAATATTAAATCCTTAAAAAATTACTATCTAAGTGATAGACTGTGGTCTGTTAACTTCCTAGAGCCCTTTAGAAAAGTTTAAAGAGCTTTAATTATAAATTATATATTTGTTTTTTATATGTACAATTCATTTTTCTTACATATTTGTCTTACTAAATTATTTTAACATCTTAAGTATTCATTTTTAGCAAATGTACCAAAAATTCAAAATTACCTAACTTATACTTAGTGTTTCCTGAAGTAGAAAAAAATAGCAAATATAACTTAGTGACTTTAATATGCAACTTTTAACACCTATATAATCACAGTAAAACTTCAACAATTTGACTCATTTTATTTACAAGAAATATCTCTGAGTTAAACCACAGAAAATCATATTATTAAAGTCGAACAATTGAATTCTGTGGGTTGAGAAATAAATGCAGTCATGGTTGCTACATAAACCTTTGAGAAAAGAAAAGCCAAATGCAGAAAGAACTTGTTTACCATGGGCCTCAGGGGAGAAAATAGCTAAAGGTGACTAACCTATGCCAAGGTTATACACTCTCAAAAGTAATTCCAAAAGTATGATAATGTGTGCTTTTATTTTTAATTCCAGTTTCCAAAATTTTACAACAATGCAGGTACAGGAAAGAGAGGAAATATAGCCTCAAGGGGAAACCTTGATGAAGAGCATGTGTGCTCTTGGAACAGGTTATTAATTCTGAGTTTGAAACATAACAGTAAGTTCTTGGCAATGACTTTGTTTGTAGTAATATTCCCTAGTTGCAGGCAGCATTTGCACATTTCCCTTGTGAGATTTTGATGTTTTTTGCACTACGACTTAGGAGTGAAAACTGAGTTAATGTGGGAAGCCCAAATTTTTCATCTGAATAAAAAGTGTAAGAAAGTCTACAGGACGGAAAGCTCAGAAATATATTTCAGGTTAGAAAAGGCAGTAAACAGATGACACAAAAATCAAATTTTTCACAAATACTGGGACTTTTCTATGGATTCCTTTCTCATTTGGATACATTTTGTCCCATATTCTTTTCCTAAAAGAAAAGTACCATAATCTTAATATTCATTTAAGCAAAATTCCAAAATTTTATCTTGTTATTATGACTCTGATCTTATTATGTTCTGAATCTCTGATCTTATTATGTTCTGAATTCTAGAATTATAGTGTAGCTAAAATTCAGCATACACAGAAGAAAACAATCCAAATTTATTCCCTGATTATTCCTCAGAGTTATAGTGCAAAAATGAATTTTTAACATTGAGAAGCACAAAATGAAAAAGTCCTTAGCTCAATTTGTTTTCATAGACTAATTCCTTAGAAACGACAGGAAAAATATAATGGGGAAAAGGTGGACCTAGACACAAAATATACAAGAATTCTATCATTTCAATAGATTTTACCATTTTTGTTGATGACGGTGGCTCACTACTAATAGAAAAGAATTACTGAGAGTGATTTAAGACCTGGCCTTCTTTGAGTGTTATACAGTCATTATAAGATCTTACTATATTCAGCCAAAACAAGAAGAATGTTCATAAAGAAAGTGCTTTAAACATATCCTCTAGTCCAGAAATTCTGATTTCACTTAGCCCCCTGACATCACCTTCAGCATGCACTGTGGTCTCCGAACTTCTTATTACATACACCAGCATTTGGCCAGTGACTTGGCTCAAAGTCTCAAAATCAGCAACACCATCTCCCCTTCTCTAACATTAAATCAAAGCTGCCACTCCTAGCTGATTCTACCTGCACAAGTGTTAGCATAGATAGCTAATTAGGTATTAACAAAAGAGAAGGGAACAAAATGGGCTAAGCCTGATCAAGTTGGGAAGCTTGTTTTTTCACAGACACCCCAGAGGACAACTACATCCTCTGCCAAAGGGACATTAATCAGTTGCCAAGCAGGTGGGGAAAATCTGGTTTTCCAATCTGCCTGGGGAACAATCAGTCCATTTGCCTGGATTCTGGGGGCCAGGGGAGAGTTAAATAGCCAGGGAGAAGTCCTTCTACTGAGTGCATGCACAACAGAAGCCAGAAGATGAGGCAAAACTATGAAGCATGTACAGTAGGAGCCAAAATGGCATCTATAAAGGAGAAGAGTGCAGCCTAGGAAAACCTGAGAAAAAATCTGACAGGATAAGGGCACAAAACCCAAGATCCAGGAAAGGAATTGAATAAGGGGAGGCACCAGCCTATATCTGGAAAGATGCAAGAAGGAGGTTGGATAATTTGAAAGAAAGCTAACCCCTACCCAAACTCAAGAAAATATAATCAAAGCTTAACAGAGGCCAGAGGCATTCACACTGTCTCTCTTTAGTAGTTGTGGGGGCCACAGGTGGTGCTGATGGCAGGCTGGGTGGGAACAAACACTGTGCTGATCTGCTGGAGCCTCAGATGCTGGGCTAATGGCACAGCAGCTCTGGGTCTTGGCCTTACTCCTGGGCTTGATGGGCACAAGTACTGCCCTGTTATCGCAGAGGCTCGATTTCCTCACAGTGAGACAGAGCTGGGCCACCTGGTCTTGGATGCAACATGGCGCATGGTGTACCAGGGGGTAAGCCTTTGTTTTCACTCCAGTAAATCTTGCCACTACACCTCAAATCCTCCCATGCATGTATCCTTGAAATGCATTCCTGCGATGCTGTGGAAGACTCTTATTCCCTCCAGCAAAACAGACTCAAATCTATTTATTTTTCTTCTTTCCCACAAGCACCACTTAATTTCAATTGGTTTTTTAACTTTCCAACTGTTATCACAGCCTCCAATCTCTCTACCTGGGAACAGCCTCAATATCTTTGACTAAATTTTACAGTTAGTACAAGCTCAGGCCATAACACACTGCTAGTTAGAACAGGTCAATGAGTCTTCACCTCCCCTTTCCAGCACCCACATACCACGATCATCTGTGCAGGTGCATGCTCATACACACCCAAATACCAGGGTGTATGTTATCAAATAATATGATCATGCCTGCAGTTTCTATCTGTTGTTATAGCCAATAATACTAACATGTAGAATGGCTACTGTCAAAAAGACCAGAGATAAAAAATGATGGCAAGGATGTGGACAAAAGGGAAGCCTGGTGCACCATTGGTGGGAATGTAAATTGGTACAGCCACTGTGGAAACAGTATGGAGATTCCTCAGAAAAATTAAAAATAGAACTACTGTATGATTAAGCAGTCCCACCTCTGGGTATATATTGTAGATAAAGAAGATACAATCACTATCTTAAAGAGATACCTACAGTCTCCATATTCACAATAGTCAAAGCTTTATTCACAATAGCTAATATATGGAAACAACCTAAGTGTCCACAGGTGGATAAATGGATAAAGACATATATACACATGAGGGGGACCCCAAAAATCAGAATTATCTTCTGGAGGGCAGGGCCCTTGTAGTACAGGCTTCCTCTGCTAAGTGAGCGCTCTAGGAACCCATCTGTATCTGTGTATCAGGTGGTGGTGTTGTGACAGGCTGTGTTCAACTTCTGTGAATGTTTCTGAAGACTCTTTCAATACATTTGCCCACTTCATGATGGGTGATTCACCAGTGCACCCACGTTGTGTTGAGTGTTCTGTAGTTCTGACAAAAAATGACATGACCCCCATGCCTCACCCTCCTTATTCACCCGATCTTGCCCCAAGAGACTTTTTTTCTTTCCCCAATGAAAAAAGTCTTCAAAAGGAAATGTTTTGCTGATGTAGAAGAGGTGAAAGAAAAACAGCAGAAACACTAAAAGCCATCAAAATCTACAAGTTCAAAAACTTTTTCAACAGTGGAAAAAACATCTTGTGTACTGCATCAAATGGGGAGCACTTTGAAGGAGACTGAAGTTTAAACATGTAAGAATACACAATTTTTTAAAAAGAAATTTTGGGTTTTTTGGTCTCCCCGCAAATATATATACAGTAGAGTATATGTATATAGTATATCATATATAGTATACTATACTTATATATAATAAAGATAAAGATATATGCATTATATATAAACAATTCAGACATAAAAATAGAAATTCTGCCTCTTGTGACAGCAAGGATGGACTTTAGGGCATCATGCTAAGTAAAATAAGTCAGACAGAAGAAGGCAAGTACTATATTTACATATGGAATCTAAAAACATCAAACTCGCAGAAACAGAGCATAGAATGGTGACTGCCAAAAACTGAGGGGTGGGAAAAGAAATGGGATATACTGGTCAAAAGGTACAAGCTTCCAGTTGTAAGACAAGTTCCAGGGATCTAAAGTACAGCATGCTGACTATAGTTAGCACTACTGAATTGTTTGCTTCAAAGTTGCTAGGAGAGTACAGCTTTAGTGTCCTCATCATAACAACGCCAACAACAATGTGGCAATCATGTGAGGTGGTAGATATGTTAACTAAACTTATTATGGTAAACATTTTGCAGTATATACTTGTTTAAAGTCATCTCACTGTACATCTTAAACTTACACATGCCATGTGTAAACTATATCTCAATGAAGCTGGAGAAAATAATCTAAAATCACATGCCAAAGGCAGTTATAGGAGTCAGAACAATGCCCTAGGACTTGATAAAAGTGCTATGCATTCCATTTTTTATTCCTCTCTGCTTTCCTGCATAAACTAGACTTTCTTGGTATCCTCCTCAGCAGAAAACAAAGCCCATGGACCTTTTTCACTTTTGCCTGGCCTTCTGACAGGACCCAGGCTCCTCACTAGGCTTGATCCCTGGGGAATAAGCTATTTCCTATTAATGTGCAGCATAACTTCTTGCAATCCTTCTTCACACTAAAGGATTCTTTTTTAAATAGTATTTGATTTAACTTGGGTTCAAACCTACACTCTACTTCTTACCTTGAACAGATTAGCTAACCTCTCTGAGTTCCAGACCTCTCACCTCCTAGATTCATACTTCCTAATGGAGACAATTCTGGTAAAACACTTTGGTCTGTTCCACACCTCATTACTGAATTTGGAAGAAAAATACTAAGCAAGCTTAGTACAGACATTTCTTTTTCATATGTGCCTTCCTGCAGGGGAGGGTGCATTCTGGTTTGATCTATACCATGTGATAATTTTGCTAGCGCAGGTTCTGCTCATACAAAGGAAAGCCTAAGCTGGGTAGGTAAATTGAAATTGGGAACTCCATTTGAACATATATCTAAACCACATTCTCTAGGTCAGTATCAGTTTTAAAAAGCAAATGGGTGAGAGAAAGGGACTAGCTGGCTCTATGTTTTTTTGCCTGTGTTAATGAATCAATTTAACCAACATTTAGTGATTAGCTAGCATACAAAAGTCATGGTGTTATGAATATTAGAGATGCCAGAATAAGATAGGTTCTCTTTTCTCTAATAGTCACTCTTTCATGATGTAAGATAGATTCATGTACAGTTAACAAGCCAGAATTATTATACCTAAAATAGAGGTATAAACTATTATTAGAGTTCTCATATACTATAATACATTATATAATTTAACTCCACCTCACACATTCACATATTCTGCAGGTAATAAACAAAATCATAAAACCTACTCAAGACATCTGCCATAACACCGTAAAGCTGTTCAGCATTGCTAGGATTTCATTATCAGGATAATATCATAGAAAAGCTCCCCTGTATCTGAAACCAATATACTTATTAATCAGATTTTTCATGAACACATTAGAAAATGTGACTGATTTGCTCATAACAGGAAGTCTCAAGCCATTATTTCTGGACCATAACATGGAGAAAACTAAGTTATATAATTTAAAATTTTTCTAGGTTTCACATTTTGCCAAAAGTATATAAATCTGGCCAATGTAGACTGGAGAAAAAGCCTAATCGTTCGGTAATCAACATTGACATCTACCCACAACATCCCCAATCTATGTAAAAGAAATGACAACACAGAGAGTGGGTCAGTGAAATTTTTAATAGGCAGAATACTGTTGGGTGTGCCCTGCTTACTCCTGTAGTGACTTTTTGTTATAGTTTCAAGGTAGAAAAGTGCATGGTAGTAGAGAAGATGTGACAATGTATTTGATATATAATTTATTTGAAATCTTCCACTAACTCAATACAGTGACTTTTATTGCTGAAATAATTCTCTCTCTCTCTCTCTTCTACTTTTCTGCCAAGTGCTGGGTTAATAGTTAAAACAGAAGCAAGAAAGAGGGATATGTTTCAGTCCCTCTTCAAAAGTTCAAAAGTTTTTCTGAGGCCACATAAAGATCTTATGTTTATATCGACACACAGTTAAGTGCCCTGGAGAAAGCCCTTCTTAATTTTCTGTGATTTTTTAGTTGTATTCAGGCAAATGGGATGCTTATTAATGAAGTATAGGGGGTGTAAAATAGATGTTGAAGGAATTGACTAAAGGGCAACAGTAAGATGCCAAATATATTTGAGGAAAAACAGAAATCTCATTTAACTAAAGCATACAATATAATTATGTGTCTGTTCCTTAATCATATATTCAACAAGCCTGTGATTACAGTTAATACTCAGGGTATATAGTCTGTGTTCTCAACTCATAAGAAATAGACAGGGACAAATTAATTCCCTTAGTAAACCATGTATCCAAAGGAACTGCATGCAGTGTTATGAGGAATCTCATGAATCATCCACTTAGAACGGGACAAAAAATAACAAATCAAAGAGGCCAACTGCCCCATGATTGACCTGTCACCCAGGCATCGACAACTCTTCCCTCAAACTTTTAATTTCAGTGTGGGGCTGTTTTAGTTTTCCATTGCTACTATAATAAACTACCACAAATTTAGTGGCTTAAAACAATACAAATGTATTATTTTATAGTTCTGGAGGTCAAAATCTCCCTGAGTTAAGATCAAGGTTATCAGTGGGAGGCTTGGAGGAGAATCTGTTTCCCTGCCTTTTCCAGCTTCTAAAAGTCACCCACATTCCTTGGCAAGCTGAATCCTTTCCCTGCTATCACCTTTCTTTTGTTTATCAGGCTCCTAGGGATTATACTGCTCCCTGAATATAGTCAAAGGTAATCTCAAGGTTGTCTAATATAGCAACTAATTCTCCCTCCCCATGTAACATAACATTTCCATTGGGTGTAGGGATTAGGATGTAGGGAGCTCTTATTCTGCCTTCCTCATGGACATACCAAGATTTAGCCTGAACTTGGGGGAGAAGACAGATTACAATCATAAACTTGATCTAGGACCTTTTCATGACAAACAGGTAATACCATTTGGTAAATTTATAACACTACTCTTGTGAAATAGTTAAAATATGTAACAATCCAAATGCAAAAAAAAAAAAAAAAGAGCACGGTTATGAGAGTATCTGATTCTAAATTCTGTCTCACACAAGTCTTCACCCAGTCTTCACCATGTATCCAAAGGAACTGCATGCAGTGTTATGAGGAATCTAATCAGTCTTCTCTCTCACACAGTCCTCAACCAGACACTCACAGTGCTGAGCATTAGTTTTATCATCTGCACAGTGGAGGTGATAACTCCTGATTTGCTTTACACCAAGATCAAATAACATTAAATCATTAGTGTGCAGACTCTTTCAGTATTCAAGGCCTATAGAAATAAAACATAAATATAAGAAATCCAAATATGGTCATTTTTGGTAAAATATAGTTATTCTTTAACAGGGTACCAAGAACAAAGGTAAATAACCTAAGTATATACATATAGCCTCTATATTTATTTTAAACCCAGCATTCACATTAGTAATAATAACATTATTTTATTAATTGTGGAAATTTATTACCTTTATAATAACCTTTTGATGAAAGGTTTACACAAAACTTAGCTCTACTTTTTTATACAGGGAGACTGGGGCTTAATTTCTTGACTAAGATTACATAGAATATGGAGTCATAGAAGGACTAAAGGCTAAATACTCAAACTTTAAAATCTATTCTTTTATGAAAATGATTTTAAATACCAGATAAGCCAAAATTCCCATTCACATTATGATCCACCAATGCTACAAAGGGCATTACACACCAACCACATAGCATACATAATTACTAAAATTCTGCAGCACACCAAAAACAGCTCTATTTATACAGAGTCATAAAGTCCTTGGTTTCCAAGATTCCCACGTATAAGGTTTCAGAGGAAAGTATCACATATTAAGATTGACTCCTGAAAGAATTGGAGATTAGAATAACCATCTAAATGTTGAGATGCAAGTTTTAAAAAAATGAAAAGGGTACCCAACTCGATTTCTGCAAGACCTAATAACTACTTTTCCATTTTACTGGCTGAAAATGCTGTTTGCCCTCTCTAAATCTTCAAGTGTTTATTTATAGGTCCCTTTCAAAAGGAAGAGATTATTTAATTCAATTACTTCACATCACCACTAACCCTGTATCATAAGTTTATGTGTGTCTACCTTTACATTATGTGTCCCAAGCCATCTTTTCCAAAGTGCAGAGAACTTCAAAGAGATTAACTTCATTTCCATGTATTTGGGATTTCAGATTTCTCCTTCTACTTTTAGTAGGAAAATGCAGTGATTTCAATCTCTCCCACCTACAGCACAAATTAATTACTAAAATTCTGCCACACACCAAAAACTATATTTTTGACAATATGACAAAAAATATTGGGATAATTTTTAATCATTCACACTGTTGTTGTGAATGGCAGCTACTGTTGTGTTGGCTGTTGTGATTTTTTTTATTGGACAACCTAAAAGAAAAGATTTCAGTATAGCTGACTAAATAGGCAAGTATTGCATGTTTAAAAAATTGTTGTGGCACACTGATTAAAAATCTCTGGGCTAATGTTTAAATGCTTGCGTATGTGTGTTACAAAGCAATAACTTGAATTTTAAAAAGATTTAATTTATGTGTTTTTAGAAAGAAAAGAAGGGAGGAAGAAAGAGAGGGAGAGAAACATTGATGTGCTAGAGAAACAATCAGTTGCATCTAGCATGTCCCTAACGAGGGACCTGGCCCACAACCCAGTCATGTGCCCTGATCGGGAATCAAACCAGGGAACTTTCAGTTTGCTGGCCAGCACTCAATCCACTGAGTCAAACCAGCCATGGCAATAACTTGAACTTTTAACACAAATACATTAAAACCCTATTACATTAAATGTATTAATTAAAATTTTTGAAATAACATTTCAGTAAGATTTCTAAGGTCTAATAATAAATCAGAATTCCTTTTAAAAGATCACCAAAGTTTGACCATCAATTCTGGTATGTTCCTTGATTATAGAAACCTTAAAACAAGCTTTTTACTTCTCTAATTTTCTTACCTGGAAAAAAGAGAGTATATAATAGTATTTAACTCAAAATTGTAAATAATAAGTTAGTTCATATTTGCATCTTTCATATTTTATCTCAGGTGAGATAAAATGTTACTAATATTTGAGAATAAGAAAGTTTTTTATTTTCTTTTTATCTCAGCTATAAATATGTTTAAAATGTGAGTTTGGAAATTCTCTAATTTTACTTTAGAATATTAGAATATCAGAGTTAATTTTCATTTACAGTAATTTGTCATGCAATTGCATTTTACAATATTTTGTTACGCAAAATAAGACAGCAAAAGTTTTCTCATTTGCTTTAATGCATACTTTTTTTATAACAAAACAAAAAAAAAGACTTTAAAAGGTAGGTATTTGTGAGCTGATATGTAAAAAAAAAATAAAGGCTAATTTTACAGTTATATGATCATATCTATTAAATATTTTAATTATATTTTATTGATTATGCATATGTAGTTGTCCCAATTTTCCCATTTTGCCCCCCTCCACCCACCATCCCCACTCCTTCAGGCAATCCCCCCACCATTGTTCATGTCCATGGGTCATGCACAGGTTCTTTGGCTACTCCATTTCCTACATTGTACTTTACATCCCCATGGCTATTCTGCAACTACCTATTTGTACTTCTTAATCCCCTCACCTCTTCACACATGGCCCCCACACCCCTCCTATCTGGCAATCATCAAAATGCTCTCTATATCCATGATTCCGTCTCTGTTCTTGTTTGTTTTTTAGATTCAACTGTTGATATATACATGGGAATATATATATATTCTCATTTTATTGTTCATAATTTTGATCTTCTTTTTCTTAAAACAATCCCCTTAACATTTCATGAAGTAATGGTCTGGTGATGAGGAACTCCTTAAGCTTTTGCTTGGCTGTGAAGCTCTTTATCTGCCCTTTAATTCTAAATGATGATCTTTGCTGGGTAAAGCAATTTGGCTGTAGGTCCCCACTTTTCATGACTTTGAATATTTCTTGCCAATCCCTTCTAGCCTGCAAAGTTTCTTGTGAGAAATCATTTGATGGTTTTATGAGAACTCCTCTGTAGGCAACTAAGTGCTTTTCTCTTGCTGCTTTTAAGATTCTCTCTTTATCTTTAACCTTTGGTATTTTAATTATGATGTGTCTTGGAGTGGGCCTCTTTGCAGCCATCTTGTTTGGGACTCTGTGCTTCCTGGACTTCCATGTCTATTTCTTTCACCAAATTAGGGGAGTTTTCTTTCATTATTTTTTCAAATAAATTCCCAATACCTTGTTCTTTCTCTTCTCCTTCTGGCACCCCTGTGATGCAAATGTTGGACTGAAGTTGTCTAGGAGGATGCATAAACTATCCTTATTTTTTTGGATTCTTTTTTCTTCTTGTTCTGTGTGGTTGTTTTTTTAGCTTCGTAACGTTCCAAATCATTGATTCGATTCTCGGCTTCATTCACTCTACTGGTGTTTTCCTGTAAACTGTTCTTTGTTTTAATTAATGTACCTTCCTTTCTGATTTGATTTTTTTATTCTATAGAAGTCCTCACTAAGTTTCTTAAGCATCCTTATAACAAGTGTTTTGAACTCTCCATCTGATAGATTACTTATCTCCATTTTGTTTAGTTCTTTTTTGGGGAGTTTTGACCTGTTCTTTCATTTGGCCCATGTTCCTTTGTCTGCTTCTTTTGGCAGCCTCACTGTGTTCGTTTCTACGTATTAGGTAGAGCTGCTATCTCCTTGACTTGATAGTGTGGCCTTTAGGGTCCAGTGGCACAGCTTCCCCTATCACTCAAGCTGGGTACTCAAGGTGTGCCCTTCATGTGGACTGAATACACCTTCCTCTTGCATTTTAGACTTGATTGCTGTTTGCAGGTTGATGGGAAGACTGGCTACAAAGACTGGCTGTGAACACTGACCACCAACCTCCAGCCTCCGTGAAGAATTAGCTGAAGAGAGGCAGAGCAGTATGGTCTGACGTGGTCTGTAAATGTCCACTGGATGTGCAGGTCCTGAGCTTTCCTGGGTGGTATAGGCCAAGGTCAGCCCCGACCTGTGTTTTTCCCAGGGCCACACTGCCTGAGCTATAAAGCAATCAGCAGATGGCTGCTACTTGTGCTGGGCTTATAGATTCCCAGGAAAAACCAAGCTGTGAATTTAAGCTGGTTGCTGCTAATGCAAGGCCCGCAGCCACTTAGCACAAAGTATAGGGGTTGGGTGCTCACTGAGGCCAGCTGTTGCTTGTTTGAGAGGACTTAGAAAGTTGTGAAGTATGAGCCAAGACCAGCCATTTATATGGAATAGCAGCTTGGGAGGGCCCATAAGTTGGGTGGGATGGAGTCTCTGGAGATCTCTTGGTCAGGAAAAAAGTGTCAGCCAAGTTGATGGAGACCCAGGTATGGCACCAGCCTGCTGGCTGTGTGGCTTTGCCGGGGAAGGATTCAGAAAAGGGACAACAGACTCTGCCTACCTTTCTGTCCCCCCAGCTCTCGCCTTGATGTCAGACAGTTCATTTTCTCTCTCTATGCTACTGGTGCCCTTCAAACTGTTACCCCAGTGCTGGAGCTCAGAATGAATGAGTTTGAGTAAGTTCTTATGTGGGTTCTTTAAGAGGACTGCTTAGGACTACAGAAGTTTCTTCTACTGAATCCCCATTGCTTTTTGCAGCCAGAAATTATGGGGACTATCTTTCTGGCACTGGAACCCTGAGCTGTGGGGCCTGATGTGGGTCTGGGAATCCTCACTCCAGAAATATTCCTCCCCAATTTTTGTCTACCGCATGTGGATGTGGGACCAGCCTATTCTGAGTCTCTGCCCCTCTTACCAGTCTGGGTAGATGTGGTTTCTTTAAATATATACTTGCCAAACTTCCATTCAGCTAGATTTCTGACAATTCTGAGTGATGACTGTTCTATATTTTAGTCATAATTTTGATATGGTTGTGCAAGGAGGCAAACCATATTTACTATCTGCTACCATTTTGACCGGAAGTCCCTAAATATTTTTTAATGAGAGGTAGTTAAAAAAGAAATAAAATGTTTTCAATTTGTTTTGTCATGCCTTTTGAACTTCTGAGTAACTTTCAACTTGTACAAAAGTTAGTATATATGATCTTTTGAATCATGCATGTCAAAATCATGGATGTTTTACAAAGACTTTACTTATTGAAAAAATAAAAAGACTTGCTTTATAATTCCCTTAATATAAGCCTAATAGTAAAAGCTTGCATTGTATCTTTAGAAAAGTCCAAAAGCTGAGAGAAATTCCTTGATCCATTATGCTGAAAATTAGCACAAATAACAAGAGGAGGCAAAAATACAAGAATGCCGCAGCCTCTGGATAGCTATGTTAATATCCAATCTCTTATCCAATTATCAGGTAGGAAAAATATGACATTTTTAATTCTGTAATTTGAGAGGCCATTATTTAGGTGATTTAAATGGTCATACTTTCGAAAAAGAACCAGCAGCTATTTCAATATTGCTTTTTTAATACTCTGTGGTGCCATAAAGCTCTGTCTGGTACATAGTCATCTCATAATTAATTGACAGGAATTTTAGTTGCAGCTAAAATACATTACTCAGGTTCATGATCTCTTCTAACATGAACAAATTTTAATTAAGACATAAATAAAACATTTTTACGAAGGTGTTTATTAAATAAGCTAAATATGTATGATGTAGAGGAGGAAAATATATTATTCATGTTTACACGTGGTTGGTTATTACCTACAGAGTAATAAAAACAAAAAATTTTATCAGCTGAAATAGGTAATTTTATTGATATATTTGACAAAATAGACCAAAAAAAATCCTCTTAAAATAAGGAACTGATTTTAGAAACCAAAGTAAAGTTACAAAGATTATTTAATTCTATGTAAATCCACACTCAGATTTTCAGGAGAAACAGCAGATAATCCTACTCTCTTATGAGAGAGAATTTTTCCCTTTAACTTAACAGCAGCAACCAATCATGTTTGTAAATATTCAGTGTTCATTGGGGCTTAAGAAAAAGTTTCTTGAATGAAATATTTATTAACACCTCAATCATAATTTCATATTTTGTGAAAATAGTTAGCATTACTAGCAATAAAGCTAAAATAACTGAGAACCCATCTAATATTTTCTATTAAATCTCCTTCTTCTTTCCTGCCCGTGAACCTAGAAAACATGTTTGTTTTGGAAACAAATGGCAAACACTCCAAAAGAACTTAGAGTGAGTGATAAATGACGAAGGCAAAAATGTAAAATCACTATCAGCTGATCAGTGGCTGACTGACCCAAGGTCCAAGCATGTGATGGCATTATGACAAGCTGAAGAATTTCTTTTGTTGTTAAATGACAGGCACCTCACACTCTTAGATACCAAAAACAAATCCATTGCTTTAAGTTTACATAACCAATTAAGGTTATCTTTGAAAGTCACAAGAGAGATTCTCTAAAGCTTTGCTACATACAAGCACAAAAATGCTATTTACAACTACTGTATATAGCCATTTTCATGACCAAGATATTGTACCCCTTAGTAAGTGCTATAACCTAAAATTTCTAAACAAGTGCAATGAAATTACATGAGTGGAATTGAAAGAAGTGATTTACACCATCTGAAAATGAAAATAGAATGAGAACACTAAGACAAATAGTTTTGATCGCAGAACTTAAGCAAAAATATTGAATGCACTGATCTTCTTCACATATCTTTGTTATGGAGAAATAAATTATCTGCCCTTCTAACTGAGGAAGTCAAAGATGAGAGAAGATCAACTGATATTGAAAACAAATAGAATTTCTTTAGTACCACACTGAAAATTCACAGTGAAGAAGGACAAAGCCAAAACACATTTTGAAAGCATATGTTAATGAGTTTGTCTGGCTGCTAAGTCCCTACGCTTAGTTCATCATAGCTCTATGAAGCAGGTGGGGTGGCCTGTATGGGAAATTGTGAAATGAGCCAAAGAGAGAGCGGCTTCTATTAGCTACCATCACCCTACACCCAAAGTGACATTTATCTTTTATTCTATGAAGCCAACTGTACACCAGAGCCTTTAGCAATATTATTTTATATATGATTAGAATGGGCATACATAGTGTGGTGCTCTTAAGGATGTGCCTCAAAGACCTCTGAATAGAGAAGTGTAATTGACCAAGGACCACAGATGCTGAGCCCTGAAATCCATGGCTGGGCTTATACAGAATCCTCACTTCCCACCAGCAGCTCCCAGGCTACCCCTAAGTAAACGGGGACACTAAAGCAGGTCATTGCTAGGGTGCATGCGGCTCCTCTGATGACTGATTTTGGCCAGGGATTCTTTCATAGCCTTACGTGGCATTTGCTGGATATTCATTAGTTTTCTTTAGGAAAAATAAACTATTGTTATTACTGAGTTGTAAAAGCCCAGTTGTTGCATAAACATCAAAAATTGAACTCAGTGTGAAAGTTAAAGATAATTTCCAGCCTCTTAATGGAGTTTCACGAAGCTGAACTACAGCAAATGGGTTAGAAAACTAAAGAGAAATAGATTTTTGTTCCATGTGAATATAGCTTCTGATAGAGCTATCTAAAACTTAAATGGGCTACTTCAATCCTCTCAAACACTCTTTAGTGATACTAACACCCCATTTTACAGCACAGGAAACACTTGGCTTGGAGAAACAAGTTCTCAAGGTTACAGAATTTTAAGGAGAGGAGGCAATGTTTCAACCTCGATTTTGCTCACCTTTTCTACAATACCCATGCAGTGAGAAAATGTCTCTTTCATGAAAAACACCCTGAATACAGGCATCAACCATCAATGGGTGGTTCGACTCTGTGATGTATAAAAACACTTCCAGCACTGAACTTTGATGAATTTATAAGAAAATACACCTGGAAATGTTGTATTTTCATATAAGCCTTTATTTCATACAAGCCACCTTTCCTTTTCATACATGATGAACAGATAAATCTACAGACCCAATTTAAATTTCTTAGTTTATGTTATAGTTATCAAAGTGCTCAGGTAAGACTATGTTGTTTTTAAATATAACAATGTTCCATTGACACATTTAAAATATCATTATGCAGAAATCTCTTAATAATCAAATGATATATAAACCCTGAAGACCAAATGCTAAATCATTACAGTATAATGCTTTGAATAAGTGAAACATTAGAAAAACATGTCTGTGAAATATGTGCTAACATCAAGGTTAGAATTTTTTAAATAAAATATTATCAAACAAGGTCATAAAACCAAAGGTGTAAATCCAGTTAATTTCATCCAAATCTTACACTGAACTGACCAACAGGTATGTGTACCAGCCCAATACCTACAGAGCTTTGAACAGCGCCCCCCTCACTTAGCTCAAAAATTACTGTGGTTAAGTCAGGTCATGGCACTATGTGGAATCAAAATAGCAAAACGCCTATAAACCAAAGTTCTGTTTACAAATTTGAGACCATTGAATTCCACTGATGACTTGTTTGTATCACTGTCAATCACTGAATAAACTGTGTCCTCTGATCACTAATCCTCTTTCTCAAACGCATCCTCCTACAACTATGTATTTTTTCCCATTTGGATTATATCCCCCTCACTACCGTGCTCCTTTTCACGTCCTTCCCAACATTTACTATTGTATCTTTTACAGCTCCCTTTTTGGGGGGGAAATAAACCTACTTTCTCATTCCTAACCTAGAAATTGTGTAGTCTCTACATCCTTTCCTCCTTGGGGACATGATTTAAATGAAATTCTCTTGAATGCACGCTAATTCCGTACCTTCGGTCCAGAACAGAGGCTCAGCATAATCCCAGTTCCACTTGGTGCCTTTTGTGTCATTATTGTTTCAACTCATAACAATAAAAAAAATCTTTCTTCAAGTTCATTTAACCAAGCTGTATCACTGTGAATACTGAGACGCATCAACTTTCAGGTAATTTCTTCAAAATCCATTTCCCTTCACTCCAAAGTCCCACAGCAATCAACGTTCATAATCAATACCCAGGCACTGCAATGAATGACCTAGCCAGAGAATTCATGACCTCTACTTCCACTCTCATTTCAATAACCCACTTCCAACTTGAACCTCATGGCCATTCTAAATGGCTCTAGCATTGGACCCTTAAACGCTGATATTCTGTTTCCCAATTACAGTTTCTTATCTCTCATGCAACCTTAAAAATATTATTATATCAATGCTGTTCTGGAATTTCCTTGAAATTTTTTACTTCCTTGACACATATCTTTTAGCCCTTTTATAACCTCAATTTCTTCTCTGCTCAGCTGCAGCATTCATCTTCATTCATTCAAATCCTAGTTCTGCTACTTACTTACTGGTAAAATATCTTTAAAAAATATTTAACTGGATCCTCAATTGTTTAAAATTAAGAAAAAGATACATATATCTCATAAGAAAGAAGGGGGTATGAAAATGTGCCTACTCTACTAAGTTCTTAGCACGTTCTAAGCACATAATAAATATTAATGTCACCTATAATCTCCAACATTCTCAAGTCACACACATCTTCGTCTTCCTACAAAAAAGAACCTGAAACTTTCAAACTCGAATGAACCCTACAACCATAGTACTGAGCAAAAATGGATTAACTTCACAGATAGATGCCATTGCACACTTATAGATTCTAGTTTTAGCATGACTCTCAAGGCCTCTCTGGTAAGCTTTTCTCAGACCTCTAATTATCTTCCTATCCTTTCCATTATAGTTCTAAACATCTTCCTCTATCCTCAAGTTCCCTAATTACCTTCAGGCATCACCAGTAGTTGACCTGACTTCTTGTACACAAAGGAACATAAAACCATCAAAACAGGCATGAAGTCTCACAATGTCTTTTTATTACCTGCACACATTTCTATGTCTCTACTAATCTTTCATTCCTTTCCTCCTGCCTTGGTAGTGGATGTAAGCTCCTTCCTAGTCACCAAATGTGCCCTCACTTGCTTTGTGAGCATTTCTCCTGGACCTTTGATGTTTTTTCTATCTCACCTGACCTCTTTCCCCCTTCATCCTCCTCTAATAATAATTCTCTCCCTTGTACTATATTCTCACAACACTGAATTAATGTGTTTCTAGCTCATCACATGCTATTTCTTACCTTCATGTCTTTACTGCCTCAGTAGGTGTCCATATCTGTCAAGAAATCCTTTTCTCTCTTTTCTTTTAAAGCTCCTAGTTGTTCCTCAAGATCCAGCTTAAGAGTTCCTCCTTTCTGAGAGTAGTACACAAAGAAGACATAAGGGAGAGTATGATGCGAGGTACTGACCCAATGAGGAATTTCCAAGAAAGGTGATAAAGGGGAAGCCTCACATTATCTTGACTTGACAGAAAATAATGACTTTCAATTATAATGTTGGATCTCTTGATTAATTTCTATCTTCCATAAACACTTATGCTTATTTCATAAAAAGTATTTCAACTGCTCCTTGACAGCTAAGCAATAGAGCCTTAAACCTTTCAGATTTGCAGATAATTACAAAAATATCTCCAACTCAACAATTACCAGTTTTCCATCTGTTTATGAAGAGGTTTTGAAAGGCAAGAGGGAAAAGGAAGTTAAGCTTCAACATACACTTCTTGGCAAGATGATCAAAATTAAATAAACAGAGATCATTGACTTTGATTTTTCTGCAATTTTCACAAATTCCTTTAGTACCAGTTACTTATAATATCATTATAATACAAACCTAAGTCAACCTCTGAAACTGAAATTTAGGATTTTATAACCTTTGAGCTACAATAAAGCCAGAGACTTGATTGTAATTAACATCTGATAAGGTTTCATATTGTTTTGCGTTGCTGTATTCACTAATTTTTGTTTGTTTTATTTTGATCCTCTAGGTTTATTAAGACATAAAGGACACAAATTCTCCTGTTTGACTGCTATTTAGACTTTATGCCAAATGTTAGCAATATAAGAAGTCAAATATTCAAATTTATCAAATACTCAATATTTCTAGTTCAAAATCACCCACATGCTCAGTTGCAATAGGAGAAATACAGCTCTCTAAAAGGCAATGTCGTCATCATCTCCATGGATATTTATGGCATTTTTTTAATAGATGTAGGTTATTGCTGAGATAATTCCAAAGTCACCTCCCAAAGTTGAAATAAAGACATGGCATTTGGCCACAATTTTCTTCAGTTCACCAAAATTTCTTCTGCTCTGTGGAAAGGGAGCTGGAAGACCAATGTTTTCAAAGGGTTCAGCTTGATTACAATGGTGTGGTAGCACTTATCTAAAGCTATTTTAAACATCTTCTTAGGTTACAGTTAGCTATATTACAAATCTAGTTATACTTTCCAACAGAAAAGTATACGCAAACCCTGCTCTGTAATCTATTTAATGAAAGGCATTATATTTTTCTTCATATCATTCATCAGAATTGTTATTACACAGTTCTTTCTATTTCTAATGCCTGTCTCTTGCAGGATAAATTCCACAAGGTCATGTGCTATCTATGCAGTAACCAGTACAGTGCCTAGAGGGCCAACAAATATTTGATGAATGAGTGAATGAATGAATGGGTGACCATATAAGCTATAACAAAATGTATATACATTTATTCTAATCACTTTACACTCGTGCTGAAAATATACATGTATTTCAGAGACTCAATGGGACATATAACAGTGCAGAATAACAAAGCACTGACTTTCAATTCAAATAAAATGAATCTAATCCCAGATCTGGTATTTAACAGTCTGGTGATCAAAGACAAGCAAATGAACTCTCTAGCACTCTATTTTCTGATCTGTCAAATGTAAACAATTGGATTGAAGTTAAGCATTATAGATAATGCATACTAAAGTATGGAGCACAGTCCAACAACAGGGCAAAGCTTTGGTGTGCTAGGTAACACTTGCTAATATTTTAGATAGATTTTGAGTGTATTATGTTAATTCCACTTATCTCAGAGCTTTTAAAAATTAACCAAATGTCTATTTTGAGCATATGTGTACAGTAAAATTCATCAATAACTTATGGCATTAAAATGAATTTCCCCACAACTTTGTGCCTATTTTCTCAATTATTATAAGCTGTTTCAACAAGTTACTTTCAAATAATTTCATCACTCTACTCTGTACACTATGTCTACGTTCTTCACAACCATTCTGGAATCTGTCAGTGGGTCCGCATAACCATAATCTGAATGCATGGTTAGAGTGATTCTCTGGCCTAGATTGTATGCTCTTCCTCAATCAACTTTCATTTCATTACTACCCTTATATGGAAAAAGCAATCATCTCTGAAATATATCTCCCTTTTGAACCATACCTTCAAAAAATCAGGTCCAATTTCCATCTTTAACATTTTATTCATCCATTTATTCAATGGACTTACACTGAGCACCATTTATGTTCTGATTTGAATGTTTGTGTCTCCTGAAATTCATGTCATTGTAAAAACCCAATGTCTAAGGTGATGGTATTAGGTGGGGCATGGTGCTTAAGAATGGGATTAATGCCTTATAAAAGAGACTCTAGAAAGCTAGCCTGCCTCTTCCACGACGTGAGGACACAATGAGAAATCTGTGACTTATGAGAAGACCCTCACCTCACCATGCCGACACTCCTTTTGAAGTCTAGCCTCCAGAACTGTGAGAACTGTTCTTTATAAGCTTCCCAGTCGGTAATATTCTGTTAGAGCAGCCTGAATGCACTAAGACAGTCTGTGTACCAGACAGTTGTGTTAGGTTATAGAGTTACAAAGATGAACACAATGAAGTCACTAGTATCAAAGAGCTCACAATATAATTAGGAGATACAAACCTGGAAATAGGTAATTATGAAAATGTAGTAAAGTAAGTGAAATAATTATGCATGTGGCTTTTAGAAAATACAAAGAAAGGATATCTAACCAGCTTGGGGTAAGTAAAAGACAGTGACAGAATTCTAGAATAAGCAATGTATCTTAAATATAAGGAGAAACCAATGGACTAAAAGAACAAAGGGAAGGGCATTCCAGGCCTGAGGGTCAATATGAACCAGAGAAAAATATAATAGTGTATTCATATAGGAAATGTTAAGACAGCAAATTTACTTTTTATTAAATTTATTGGGGTAACATTAATTAATAAAATTATACATGTTTCAGGTGCCCCACTCTATAATACATCACCTATACACTGCGTTGTGCTCACCACTCCAAGTCAAGTCTCTTTCCATCACCATTTATTCCCCCCGCCCCATTTCTACTTCTCCCACCACCTTTTCCTCTGATAAAAATTTATTTCTGAAACTCCTGTTATACCAGTTCACAAAGTATGTCTACAGCATACAAATATATAAGAAAGGGCTTATTTTAGATTATAATTAAATTAAAATATATACTTCTTAAAAATCCGTAAACACTTTTTTCTTAACACCATGTAAAACAATATTAGTAAATATCTGCTTTGTTAGATTTTATTCAGTGTTTCAAGTCATATAGAGTATTGATAGTCCAAAAATGGTGGAGAATTAGCTTTACTGTACATCTTCCCATCAAAGAAGCTCAAAGCTGCCTTATTAATAATATCTAGGAGAGGTTACAAACTGACACACATTGAAAAGCACAATCGATAATGGTTCATTAAGCCCTGGGTTGTAGACAAGCATGGAAAATGAATCCCTCTTTTCACAAATGGAGAGAGTAAAAATCAGCGATACCTGATAATTTCAGTGGCTCTCCCTAAGTCAAAAATACCCATGCTAAAATGATTTCCTTGAAGGTAAAAGTAAAAAAGTCATAAAGACATATTTAAAAAACAACATGACAAAGGTTAACTTTATTTCTATTCTGATACATGTATAAATAATAGTCCTAGAAATAATTGCACAATTAGAGAACAAATTTGGATCCATTAAAAAAAATTCCCTTATTAATGCAACAACTAGTTTTGTGTTCCATGAGGGAAGTGATTTCATTTTTGTTCATCCCACTTTTCTGTGTCTGAAGCAAAGTAAGTTCTAAGAAATATTTTTGAATGAGTGCATGAATGAATGAATAAATGAATGAATGCTATGCATAAAACTAGATTCAGGACAATTTGGTAGCAAATAAATACACAATGTCTCTGACCTAACAGGAGATATGAGTCAAATTAAAATACAAATTGAGAGAATAAAAAAAGGATCATAAGAATAAAGGGTGGAGGAAATGGCTCCTTTAGCTAATGTGTTTAAGGATCGTCTCTGCAATGGAAGAGGTGGGGGAAGGGCAGAGACCTAGATAAGTACCATGTATGTGCTATATCAGATAGTTCGCACCATCATACCTCCAATTTATAGACTGAGAAGTTAAAACTTAATGAGTTTATATAAGACAAATACATATTCATTATGTATTTTTTAAAAATTCTATACAAATTTTGTCTTCAATATTTTGTTCAACTAGAAACCTTTTTAGACTTCTCAGTTTACCCACAGAAGTCATTTTTCATACATTTGGTTCCTCTCAAAATACCTATATAACATTAGTGTATAGGTTCCTGAGGGAACTTTGCCCAAGCACCAAAATATTCCCTTTAATATATTTTTTTTTAATTTTTGAAAAAGACATTTAGAAATCAGCCTCTTTATTAGGTTGCCAAGCAGAAAAGTGAGTATTTTCCGTTGTTAATACATGGCAGCAGTTGTTTTTTTATAGGGGTTGCCAATGACTTTCATTATATGTCAATCAAATGGTAAAAAGGAAAAAAAAAATCATTGAAAAACATCCTACACAAACACTTGGCACGATAAACAGTTTTAGTAGCCAAGGGTGGTATGAATCCTTCTGTTATTTGGGTAGATAAAATCCAAAATTATTTTAGAAAAAGTGCTACATTATTTTTTGCAGAACCTCAGTCACTTAATTTCACAAAACAAAAATAGTAATCACATGGAAAAATAACATTCTAAAGTAATTTTTTCTGGCATAGTGCAGAGTTAAAGTTATCATAAGATTCATTTCAAATGAGAAAAAAGGGAGATTTACCAAAACTTAAAAAGAATGTATAAGTTGAAATCATAAGATCCCCCAACTCTGAAAAAAATCTATTATGAACAGCAAAGAGCAAATTTCCTTTGGGTCTGCTTACTAATTATATAAAACCAATGTCTCCTTTGTTCCTAACAATTTTCCCCAGTTTTCTTATAACGATTTAAACGAGTCACAAGGCTGAAAAATAGGTCAACATCCGTTAATGTTGCTCCAAGTAAGGATATGAATTGTAAACCCATGATTAGAATAATACAGTGAAAATGACTGTCATTCTTTATTGGTAATACTGCCTTTTGCAACATAATTTTGGTTATAGAGAATCGTTTCAACTCCCTCATTATCACAAGACTTTTGTGTTGTAGTTTCAGGTTTCTTTTACCTTTGTTTTTTTATTTGTTTTGCTTATAAACAAAGCTTATAGTATTATCTGTAAGAACATTATAAGGACAGGAATAAAACAAGAGCAAAACAATGCACTGCTCTGTATCAAACAAATATTGGCAGAGCAAACTAAAAACTAATCTCAGAATACAGAACGAAAAAAACAAAAAAGGATGATAACAATTACTAGAACATTTTGAAAAATTAACAGTGTGGTGATTGCAGTGGAGAGAAGGGTATAAGACTAAACGGTAATAAAAAATACATTAAAATTATTTTTTAAAAAGAAAAGAGAAGTTACCTTTCAACTCCCAAATGAAGTCTTGAAATTGCTAAGAATCTTTAGAAAACAAAAATCATATGTTTTTAAGGCTTCAAGGTCAAAACCCATGAGCCAAAAAGATTATAACATTTATTCATGTATGTATTACTGAGTTGATACTTCCTAATGATAGATAAAACCTGGGTAGGATTGCAAGCTATTTAATCCATAATTGATACTAAAATAAGAATTAACTATTCTAATTCAGATCATGTTGAACAACCAAGGTATAAGGAGCCTCGAGTGTTAATAGAAAAGGTACAAAAATATATAATAACTCATTAGAACACATGAAAATACCTATGGTGGTCTTATAATTTGATATTCATTAAGTACTAAGTATTATATGTCCTATGTTAACTATAACCAAACAAAGCTTTCAGAGATTCTAGTATACTTTTATTTTAGAAAAATGTAAAACTTTTTTTTCTTGCAGATTATCAAGGAAGAGGTTTTAGTATTTATACTTAATGACTGGAGAAAATCTTCAGGAAATGTTTAATTCTAAGATATCTAAGAATTAAGAGTCAGGCTCTGTCTCTTAGGTCAATCACTTAATGAGCTTTGTGAATCTGGAAAATTTAGTTAACCTCTGAAATTCAAAGTTTCTTCATTTCTAAAATAAGAATATCTCCTAAGTTACTAAAAGAATAAAATAATATACTGTACTGCTCAAAGACAGCTTAGCATTTGCATGACACATAGCATTATTCTATTTTTTTCAGAAATAAAAGATAATCTTGTTAAAGCCTGGAAAATAATAGCAACATTTAAAAAAAAAGGCAATGACCAGGACCACAGGACACATTTGTATTTATAGGGGACTGCTAAGACAGAAAGGAGGTAAGAAACAGGAAGAGGATGATAAAAGAGCAGAGGGGACACAAGGAGACAGAGGTAGAAATGGCTAATCACCATAAAATATCATAGTATTATATTCCAAATATTTGGGGGAAAAATTCTCTTGTCTTGAAGTACATTCTGTTAGTGTCCTTTGAGCCCTAGGCATGTGTGCAAGATGCTACAGATTTGAGATTAATATTTGGTTGTATCCTAAATTTACGTGCTTTTTTAAAAATGTAAGTATTTTTGACACATTCCTTTCTTTGTCTTCCAATGTGCACACATAAACAGCAAAGCAGGAGCTGCTTCTTTTATAAAAGGCAATCTGAGGTTGAAATAAAAATAACCTTTCTACTAAACCAGGGAAGACTAGATTTACAATCGAACAGTGTAACTCATCAGTTTCTTCTGTAATCCTGAACAGATGAAAGCTGACCATTCTTAACCATTAGTAGGTCTCCATTTTCTAAAAAGAAATAAGCAAAAACATCAGTGGTACTTACTGGTATAGACAGCTATTGGAAATAGGAACAGCATTTTCTAAGTTATTCAAAATCAGGAATTATTTTCTCATAATCTATACACTATCTGAAATCTAGTGTGTTAAGTCTATATGCTGAGAGAGTAACATTTGATTAACACAATGCATCTGGCGATACAACAAAGCTGAACTCTCTGATCTTAAATTTATATAATCAAATGCATAATATACATCCAAAAGGATGTACTACCTGTTAAATTCACTAAACACGGAGGCCATCAGTGTGATGTGGCTTTAATGCCATGGTGGCCTACCTAAGCAAACCAAAATCTAACCCTATAAATGCCTCAAAGTTACAACATCAAAATGTTAAGAGCAGCCAATCACAAAGAGCCAACTAGGCTTTAAGTCACAGCCAATTAAATAATTTCTTTACTTTCGATTTTTGTTCAAATAAACTTAATATTCTTAATATGCCTCATTTTACCTTTCCCATGTCTCTCCCGCTGAATTTGTTCATCACCTCTATAATTATATAACAATATAATTATAAATATAAATATATATACAATATCCAATATTAAATTACTATTTGGTGCACATACTTTTTATCACCAAATAAAGAGGGACGACCTGAAGATTCTGTAGAATAACTTAATCAGAAAAGACCTGAAAAACTTTTGTTCCACACTTAGAGAAAAGAGGATAATTTAATCTCAAATTTCAATGTTGAAAATCTGAGGGCAAAAAAGAAGTGTTCATGTTTAATTTCTTGGGGCTATCATAGATCTTAATTTAAACCTATGTAGTTTTGATCATTTTAATGACCTCATGAATTCCAGCTTAGTTATTTAAAGGCTGTTTAATCATTTTTAATAGAAATAAATACATAAAAATCTAAGGGGAACAAACTCACATTCTGCTTACCCTACCTAATTGTTTCAAAGTAAGAGTTATTTAATTGAAATTTGTAAAGTAACTTTATTTAAATATGTGCTGAAAATAAAAAAATACTTCTAAGATTCATTTATGATTTTTCTGAGTAATATTGATTTCTAGTATGTCATTATTAATATATGTAAAGAACTTAGAACAGGGATGTTCGAGTGGTGAAGAGTTTCTAAGTACATGCAGAAAGGTTTCCTACCTTTTAAAGGGGGGGTGGGGTATGGTAATAGGCCAGTTGGAAATCCACCTGTTTAAACACATGGAAAATTTGAAGGATTTTCTCAGGCAAATTTTTTTTCTGATGGACAGATGAATCAGGTCACAAATATCCCCTCTGCCGCCTTTGGGTTGCACGATTGTTGCCAAATTAGGATCCATCTGAAGTGTAGGTAGGTTTCAGCAAATTGAGACAAAACTTGCAAACCCTTCATGGAATTTACTATTGTAAAGTTGATGCTTGGATTTTCAAACTGTACAATGAATTTCAAAATACTGAAGAATGCATGAATTTACTTCTAGATTGTCAAGTGGAAGAATGATGTGTAAGTAACTAATTAGTAAAGGAGACTTTAATATTCTTTACTGATAAAAGTATTATTAAAATGTACTTTTGTTTACTGCACTGCATGATTTGTAATGTGCTCTACCATAAGCTCACTTTGTATATAAAACTGAGGAATTTGTTTCAGCCAGATTCCCAATGGGAAGAGAATTGAAGAAATAAGTTACAAAGGCAATGTTAATAAGGGGCAGAAATTCAAGCTCTGATAGTACATTTTGTACCTGGACATAGGAAAGAACTTTCCAATTAGGACCAGCAAGTAGAAAGCTGATAACTCCATGCTGAAATTTATAAGGGGAGGTCAGCAGCATGTAATGAGAATTTGGAGCACATACATCTGGCTGAATACCTTTAGTATAAGTATAGTTTCTAATGCCAAAAGCTAATGGCTCCAAGACAATAATAAATAATGGTGAGAGAATATTCTAGCCTCGGGTCTCAGAAAAAGAACTCTGGTGGCATTAGACATTTTTCATTAACAGTAGCTGAAAAAGTAGTTCTAAAGGGGCAGTTGCATGCTTCTAAGCACCTCAGCTTCGCTAGAATATGCAAAGTCACAATAGGCAAGGAACAACCTTTTAGTTGAAAGCCATTCTTTCCTCCATGGAATTTACATCTAGGCATGTCCTTGAAGAAGAGAGAGACAGAGAGAGACAGAGAGAGACAGAGAAAATCAATCACTGCCCACATTTCCATCACTTACTGTATATCATTCGATACACATTTTAAAGTAAATTACACTTAAAAGCATTGGAATTCACATGGCACTTCTAGTGTACCTACCAGAATAATCTCAGAGCACTCATGTGTAAGGGGCCACCTGGAGTTGCATCCTGCGCCACCGACAAGGCCATTTTCAACCAGCTCTGAACTAATATTTAAGAACACAGATTCCGGAGTTGGCAGATCTGGAATCAAGTGACCCTAACCATGTGACTGTGAGCAAGTTAATGAACCTGGCTAAGTTTAGTTTCCATGCACATAAAATGAGAATAATATTAACCACTACCAAAGGTTACTGAGCAATAAAAGGAAATAAAACACATAAGACACCCCAAGTTAGTGAGCTATGAAACTCAACCATTTAATTTGTTCTTATTACCTTGTACCAATCTTTACAGTAAGTGCCGTGAAAAAATGAGCAACATGCTGGTTGACACATTCAATGTGAGACACCTGGAATTTTAGAGCTGAAACTCTGTTGTTAAATGTTAAGTAACTATATCATTCTTATTTAACTCTTACCATGAAAATGGACATCATGCAATATGATGACGTGACTTTGTGATCTCACACTAACTGGTGTGATCCACTGGGATCTGACATATCTGCACTCTTCTTGTCAGCCACGCTGTTCACATCGCAGTTCCCCAAGCGCCACACTTTCCCCAACGCCCAAGAAAACAGAATAGAGTAGGGAAGAGGTAGAACTGATAATAGCAAATATAAATAGGGCACTCAAACATTTACCAAGAGGACTGCCTAATGATGTAAAAGGAAAGGAAAGTGCAAGGGCATTGTAGTTTTTTCAGCATTTGTACACAGATCAGGATAATGCATTTCGAAATCTTGTCATATCCGCCCCAAGACTGGCAGCAGAATTATTATGCTTCTTTGCAGCCAAGGCCCAGAAGTCAGGTGTATTTTTAACAGTAGAATGGATTTTCATCTTTTGGAAACTTGTACAAACTGCTGTATCTGCAAACCCTCGTCTCTTCCTAACGCCCATCAGCCTATTAATTACAACAGATTCTTTGCATAGCTCCCTCTTCAAACTCTTATTCCCCAAGTGTGTCTCAGCCATGCATATACTGCCCAAAATATACCTGTATTTAATTACTACCTCGAGTGAATACAAAATAGGTCCCAAAGTACACCTGCAGTTAGTTGCCACCTTGAGTACAAAACAAGGTTACACTGAGGACTGCTCTTCCTGGCATTTTATGAATAAAAAAAGAAATATGCTGACTTATTCTAGTTAGAATGGCTTTGTTGGGGGTTGTACCCCAGGGGATATTTGGAATTGTTTGGAGATTTATTTGGCTGTCACACTGGGAGGGCATGACTATGTTCTGGTGGATAAAGGCAGCGCCTGGACTGCGGTGAAGCAAGGTAGGTGCTTAGGGCTCTTAATTTAGGGTGACTTCACTCACCCTTAGGGTCATGCCCATGCAAGATTAAACTTCACATGACTCTGAGAATGAGTGCCTCCTGGAATGCTGTGCCCTAGCTGCCTCCCTGGCCTCACCTAGTCCCCGGCCTGGATGGAGGCCGAGGATGCAGATAAAGGCCCCCTGCAGAAGGAGTTATCCAGTTCAAGATACCAGTAATGCTGACACTGAGAAACCGAGACTGGTTGAAAGAATCTTAAAAACAAACAAAAAACTAGGATAGAAACTTTTGATTCCCTCCTTTTTTTTTTACTTAAAGTTACAAATTTAATATCACACATATGTTAAATGCGCCTTAAAGTGAAATTATACCAAATTCTAGCATTTAGGTTAAATCTACTCTAGTCCTGTTCCAAAAATCTACCATAAAGTTAAATTAATCTAACTCTTTACTTCCTGGCCTTTATCCTCAGGTCCCAGTGTCCCTCTGCTGCTGTGGCATTCACTCATCTCAGCTATATTTAAGGTCCAAGTGCAAAGGTACCTTCTAGTTAATACCTTCCCTTCAAAATGTTATCTCTTCTTTCTGAGACTTTTTTCTTTCCCTATGGTCCTTATTACACAAGTCATGAATTTACTTAACTTTCTCCATCCCCACTCCCTCCAACACAAACATGCACACAAATACACACATATTAATTTAACTTCCTTATGAGCATGGGCCAGATGTTCTTTATATTTACTTTCCCAACCACCTGAATGTGGAACAGTGACTTGAACTTGTAAAGTACTCAATGTACATTTTAAATGGGTCAATGGAGCAGGTATACGTAGTATTGAATAATAGACAGCATGAACCTGGTGGCCATCTAAATCTAAATTTAACCCTGCCTTATTAGGCCTTGTTAAGCCAGTGCCAATCTTCTTTTCCTGTCAGATGTTTCCATCTATTTCAAGTTTGAAATCCCAGAATTCTTTTTCTTTTTAATTTATTGATTTTAAAGAGAAAAAGGAATAGGGATAGAGAAAGACAGAGAGAGAGAGAGATTGATTGACTCATTTGTTGTTCCACTTTTTTACAGATACATTGGTTGATTCTTGCATGTGCCCTGACCAGGGATCAAACCTGCAACTCTGTAATATCAGGACGATGCTTTAACCAACTGAGCTACTTGGCCGGGGCTTCCAGGATGCTCCAGGTTTATTTTCCTTAGGTAACTGACTTGACGTTTTGCTACAAATAAAAGTACAAAATGGAATGTATTTTCTTCCGAATGGCCTACTCTAACCACAGAAGAGTTCATGTCTTTGAGACCAAATTCAAGAAGTTATGAGCTTAAAATCAAGAAGAAAATAAATCTAGTTCTTAAAAACAGTTGAAGAAATAGCCTTGTAATAGCCTTGTCAAACTCTTCAGGAAGTTAAATAAATGCAGCTGGAAAGCACATTTCCATTAATCTCTCCCTCACCCTTGACCTTAAAACTACCCTGAAATATTTCTAATTTTGAATTTTAACGAAGAATAAACTAAGACAGTCTAAGTCATTAATACCTAGCTACAAAAACTCATTTTAAAAACAATATAATGTATATAGTCAAATTTTCCAGATAACTTTTCCTTGAAACAAATGTGATATATTTTATGTTTCTAATATGTGACTTGAAGAAGGAAACTGAAGGCTCTCTCCCATGGATACCATGAAATTACGGATTTTAATCATTTCATTTTATCAGAGAATAAGGTTAACCTTTACCTAGTACTTGGAAAGATAAAAACTAATCTTACAAGTTTATTATGAAACAGTTACTGTGAGAAAATAACTCTACTGAAAGTTAAATGCATATATATAACCTCAAAATTCAAATGAAGCCCTAATCCCCAATGTGATATACTATTAGGAGGTGAGGTCTTTGGGAGGTAATTGGATTTAAATGAAGACATGGCGCGTTCTCACGATGCAATCAATGCCCTTCTAAGAAGTGACCAGAGAACTTCGTCTCTTGCTCTGTAGCTCTCGCATGCCTACCCCCTCTCGTCCTGTGAGGACACTAAAAGAAAGTGGCTGTCTACAAGCCAGGAAGAGGGGCTCTCACCAAGAACCAAATTAGCCGCACCTGGATCTGGAACTTTTCACTCTCCAAAATTGTGAGAAGTAAATGTGTGTTGTTTGAGGCTCACAGACCCAGAATATGATGTGTTTTCCTCTCCCTACATAGTAGGGGAGGTAGATATATAAGCATATAATCATAGTCAAATGTGCTAATGGCTACAACGGGGGTAAAGTTCTGATGAGAGCAATAAATGCTTCCATGGGACTCTGGCATAATTTCATAGAGAAAGTGACAGTGACCTGAGTTATGAAAGACAGGCAGTTAAATGAAAAAGTTCGATAGGTCATTTCAGATATAAAGAACAGATATAAAGACACAGTTCTTGATTGGAGCCTTAGCACAGGATGACCCGAACCAGTGCAGGATCAGAAGGGGCAGAAGCCACGATTAGAAATGTATGATAGTGCTTGACAGCAAAGGAAAGCTAAGGATTCCAACAGTAAAGAGAGGTCAATATAGGCTTTTAAGCACAGAAGAGACATGACTGGATTTGCCTTTTAGTAAAAGTGCTTTAAGGGTAATGTGGAGAACTACCAAAAGGAACAGAGAGAAGCTGCAGAACCATTCAGGTGTGAGATATAAAAGATCTCAGCGAAACCATGGCAACAGAAAGAAGCAAACAAACAAAAAACAAGAGTTGTTGGATTCCAAGGGTATATCTTGAGCCTTAAGGGTCTGATGAAAATGTGGATGTATTGAACAGAGGGTAGGAAATGTCAAACATCACCCAAAGATGGGGTGCATATCGATGGACGTGTGACACTGGTGCTCCGTGACTGGAGGGAGGTCACATGGGCCAAGGCCATGCAGGACAGCAGCGAAAGAGGCCAGTTAGGGCAACAGTTGTAGACCTGGAACCATCAGCTTGGAAGGGCTGACTTGCAACTCTGAAGACAGATGTGGCAGTGAAAAAGAGTCAGGAAAGAGAAAACACAGAGGTTTCAGAAATGGTATTAGGTGACAGAAAAAGAAGAGTCTGTGGAACAGATAAAAGTAGGAAGATTGCCCAATGTATAAAAAAGAATGGGAACTGAGTAAAGATGATAGATTTATCCAGAGGAAGTCCTCATATTTAACCATACTTCCTCTGAAACTTTATGAGCAAAATATGTCACTACTTAAAAGTAAAAAAAAAAAATCTATCCTCAGGAAGCTGTTTCTCTTTAGCAAAATTAATGGCAAACATCATCTATAGGATGATGTATAAATAAAAATCAAAAGATTGGTATAGATACATACACGTATAGATAAGTTTATGTAAGAAATGGATATGTACTTTATACAGCATAAGAAATCTTAAAATAGTGGTCTAACAAATTTTATATCTTTCTGAAAGAAATTTATTTAAATTTTTCTAATTAAATGCAAAAGGAATTAATGGTCTTTTTCATCACTAAGGTTGTGACATAATGCCACAGGAAATTACTTACGGTTTAATTCACCAGTTGTGCCTAAACTCTCTTGGGTTCCAGGTCAATGTGTGAAGCACGGCCTGGTGCCAGTGATAGGAGACCTATGGGGAACTGCAAGATTGGCTTCATTTCTAATGAGGGAAAGTTTTATTTACAGGACAACTCAACTGTGAAACTGAAGTAATAACATGAATTAATTTATACACTCTGCATTGAAAGGTGCATCAAGCACTTTTAACAACTTCTCTCCATGTTCTTGAGAGTAGGAAAAACACTATATTAAATAATATTTATAAATGTTTTAAGGACAAGGTCTCTTAATGGTACACTTTAACTCCTACATGATAAACGTTCAGATGGAAAGTTTAAATCGATTTCACTCAGTGGCAAAGAAATTAAACTGTCCTGGTTACCTTTTTGTTTTCACCATACAAAATTTAATTTCCTTGTTACTCAATCTGACCAAGATGTCATGCGCTGCGAGACTGAAAGTGCAGAGGCAAAATAATCAAAGGAAAACTTAGCAGAAGCTTGTATTTTAGAGTTCCTCTGAGTTCAGGAGTGTCTCCTAACACATTAGTTAATAGTAGTATACTCATTTCTGTGACAGGATTGGTTGCTGACAAGCAGTGAGAAGAACCTAGAACCTGAAGTCAGGACTCCTCTAAGTCTGGCTCTATTCTGCATTAATGTGACAATGAGTGAGTCACTTAATGTCTCTGACCCTCGTTAAGTACATCTGCAAAATACAGAGGATTATTGCATTGGTCCACCTCGCTGAATTGATGAGATGAATCAGTGAAAGCACTGTGTTCATTGTAAAAGACTGTACAGGTGAAAAACATTGTTACTTTTATTTAGTCATTTTTAAGTTACAAAAGGCTTCGAAATAACTGAGAGCTTAACTGGATGTACTAATTCTTGGGAGTTTGGCTAAGTCCTGACCTTTACTTCTAAGTCACATGTTCTTCTCTTAAAAACAAAACAAACCAAAAACAACTAGAAAATACAAAATAAAACCTTCAGGAACTTAAAAGGAGAATGGAGAAAACTAGTTCTTGAAATGTTTAAGGTTTTCCTAGAATTATTTAGGTAAAATATGAAACTTTTCTGTAAAATGCTCAAGATTCTACTTTTATAATCTTTAAATGTACCTACGAATATATTCTGCTTTTATCTCCTTAATGCTCTGCCCACAGAATACAATGTTTCATACACAATAGACTGTCAATAAATGTAGGATAAATTGAAATAGAAAAATTTTCAGCTGTGAAATGTTATACATAATACAGCTCAGTCAGTATAATTTTTCTAAAACTCTGCCTCTTTTGGTAACAATTCTATTACTAAAGTATATTTTTATATAAAAAACCTATTAAATGTTTCAGCAAATTGACAAATTGTTTTGTTTCTATTTCACCAGTTTACATTAGTCTTACCCAAGAAAATATGTTTGTACCACATCATCCTAACCCCAGGCCACAGACAATTAGATCAGGCATTACATCAATTAAGGGGGAAGAAATAATTAATATTTACTGATTAGTCACTATATCCAAAGCATTACTCTTACTTTGTATATTCCGTGTGTAACAACTTATTTATGCTCATCACAACTATGATGTAGTACTATAATTATCATCCTCATTTACAGATGAAGAAACTGACTCGAGAATCCTGAAGAAATTTCCCAAGATTTAAAATGTCAGCAAGATTTGCAGTTCCAATCCAAATCCAGACAATTCGGCAGAAGAACCTGAGCTCTGACCATTACCGATACTGCCCTAAATCTTGTGCACCACCTTAATATCATTTTTAGTTGAGGCTAAGACAATTTTATTTTCTCTCTCAAGAATTTGAAGTGGCATAAATAGACTGAGTCAGCTGGGCTGTGTTGGACATTTGAGGTAAGAGGTCATTTAGCACTGCAACAAAATGGAAAATTGGCACAGGCCCTGGGGAAAACCAGGCCTGGAACCCCATTCCAGCAAGATCTGACTATACTTCCCGGCTCCAAGAAAACCCCCTGCATTTCCAATTAATGAATGTATTACTTGAGTTCATTTGTGCAATCCCTGTCCTTGGTAGTATAAAAATCCCTCCACTGGGAACAACTAAGAATTATACATAAAATACAAAAAACAGAAAAGAATATCCAGGGAATAAAATGAACTGAAAGGGGAAATTGGATGGTTAAGAAGGGTGCTTTATTCAGGTGTCATCTTGGAACATTTGATGAACTTGGTAGACTTGACCTTGATGGTTCACAGCCCAAAGGGTACTTGCAAGAGATCACAAGGCTCAAGGCCAGCTGGAGATGGAAAGTCTAAAAGGTGATAGGCCCTCCTACTGTGACTCAATAAAACTGTATCATCACTGTACCAGAAACATACACACACAACACACTATACAGAGCTGGTGGTTGCAAAGAAACTAGTCTGTCTCTAAACTTGGCATTAGTGAAGGGGAACAAAAAATATCATGTGAGGACTCAAGATCAAGCAATCCCTCTCATGGTTTTGCAGCCAAATTTTATACTATCAAGGATTCAGACCTCTAAAACAGTTTACAGAGCTGGTTAACGTATCAAGCTGTGACAGAAGGAAATGCAAATTCTCTCAACTAGTTATTCCAGTTTAGCCCAAACTTCAAATAATTCCCACATGATGAAGATCCAGATGATGCTCACATGTAAAGTAGTACCAAGCAAGAGGCAGGAGAAACTAAAGAGAGTATAATCAGGTGGGTAAAGACATTATATACAAAAGTAACAATCAGAAAATATAAACTGAATATGCTTTAAATAGAAAGGAATTAAAATATGATTAAAAATAAGAGATCATGAGAATTACAAGAACTAAACAAATAAAAAAATTTTGTCCACATGAAACTTACTATTGGAACCAAAAAACTCCCCACCCTCGAAAAAGCAAATGAATGATAAATACAAAAGTGACTGTATTCCAAGAGTGATTAGCTCTGTGAAAAAGGTATGGGGGACATGGAGCTTATAAAGCTATAGTGCCTGACAGTGAGAGATGCTAGTTGACAAGATAGATGAATTCACCAAGTAACATAAAGAAAAAAAAAAAAAAACAACCAAGAAACACACACATCATTTATTTTTTATTTCAAAACTAGCACTGTCATCAGTAGGGAAAAGCTGTTGCTCTAGGGCAGCTGGTCATCTGTAAGGCTAAATATGACACCATGCAGAACATTGTTACCAAATGAATCACCATTCATGACAAAACAAAGCTGTTGCTGAGCTTTTCAACCCAATAGTCAATAGACACATGAGACTATTTAAATTTAAACTTAAATTAATTTAAATTAAGTTAAAAAATTTAGCTCCCCAGACACACTTGAAATTTCAAGTGCTCAACAGCGACATCTGGCTAGTCGCTATCATATTGAACAGTGCCAAATAATATTTTCATTAGCGTAGAAAATGCTATTGGATTGTGCTGAGAGACATTTAGGTTAGTAATTCTATGACCTGGGAGTTGAGAAGGATGTATTAAGGAGAAATAACAAAGTAAACAAACAAAAAAATGGAAATAACTGATAAATTCAGTTATTAAAATTCAAAACCATTTATCAAAAGATACTATATAAAAAGAAACAAAAAAGCCTTAATCTGAAGGCGGGTGCTTGTAATATGCATATACACAATATATGGGATACATGAATAATCTATATAAGCAATAAAAAGATAAACAATTATACAGAAAAACAGACTAAAGACTTAAGCATTTCATTCTATTTGATGACAGAAAAAGATAATTAGAGTCTGACTTATTTCTATCAATATCCATGTTCTATTTTAAATCACCAAGAGTAAGAGAAGAACAACTTATTTTTCAGCCTGGAAGGTGGATTATGCTGGTTTAGACAGCCACACAGCAACAAATAAGCAGGTTGATAATAATGTTTGAACATGTAATTAAATAAATAATTATAATGTTAACTTATCCTTCATTAAAAGACAGATTTCTAGTTCACCTAACAATTTATCTCTACCTTATTTTGAGCACACAATAGAGTACTTGGGAAAAACATAGTACTTTTATGGAAATTTTTCACTCTGAGTGTAGAATTGACTAAGGTATTAATTTCATATTTATTTCAGAAGAATCAGGGAACACAAAGGTGTGTGTGATTGGAGGGTGAAACAGGAAAAGTACATAAAGTTATAAACATATGAGGAAATACTGAAAATAAAATTGAAAGGCATAATTCCCTCAAAGCAAAGAAAATTTGCATCCCTGAATTAGTGGGTATTACTCCGTGTGCCACCCTCTTCTTTTCCAAAACAAGCATGGACAGGATAAAAAAACAAACCATCTTCTTAGCTTCCACATAAAAAGAAGTTTTCATACTTAAAAAAGCACTTGTTCATATACCTTAAAGTTTGAAACAAAACTACATTAACAAATGATCTAATTTATACTGTTTTAGTTTTAACAAAAAATGTAAAAAAGGCATTAAAGGGATTTTGACCTTTTATTTTAGCATATTATAAAAATTAATGATATTAAATAACTTCAAAATAATTTAAACTATAAATTAGTATCATTAGATATCAAAGACTAACAGGTGCTAGTTTGGGCAGTGTGAGTATAGGCCAATGGTTTGAAAAGTAGACTCAGTTTGTCAAACAGAAATACACAATGGGGAACACTCTATGTGAATTCCAAGAGAGAATGACATGATTTCACCTCTCAAGGTCCTTGTAATCTGAGAATGAGGGGGAAATTATTAGTACCTTGGCAATTCTGGTACAAGGTAAATAATGTTAGATAATTGCACAAAGTGTGAGATATTCAAGTTAGATTAAATATTTTAGTACATATGACAATCACTAGCAATTGGAAAGTCTATACCACAAATCAGAATTCTAACCCAATCCACTCTAGGATAGCAGGACTTCAGTTAGTCAGCATGGATTCAAGGATTCTTCTCCCCAGAAGAGACGGTAAAGAACATGGCAGCACCCTGGTACTCAGAGGACTGGGGAGCCTGAGATTTCCACAACCAATAATAGTATGTGGAACCTCCCTAACTGATGTGGCTCATTTGGTTGAGGGTAGTCCTGTGAAGCCTGAAAGGTCACCGGTTTGATTTCCCAGTCAGGGCATATAACTGGGTTGTGCACAGGTCCCCAGTTGGGGATGTGAGAGAGGCAATCAATTGATGTTTCTCTCACACAACGATGGTTTCCTCCCTTTCTCCCTGGCTTACACTTTCTCTAAAAATAAAATAAACAAAAGCTTCTTTAAAAAAACAGCATGTGGAACCAAGCTTAAGGTTGCCCTAATAACAGAAGAAAATGGGGGTGGGAAAGTCAAGCTCATGAATACAGGAATGTAACTCCTATTACAAGAAATAAGGGGTCACTCTGGCTGGTGTGTCTCAGGGGATTGAGCATTGGCCTGCAGACAGAAGCTTGCTAGTTCAATTCCTAGTCAGAGCACATCTGGGTTGCAGGCCGGGTCTCCAACTGGGGGTATGCAAGAGGTAAGGATTGATGTTTCTCTCTTACCTTGATGTTTCTCTCCCTCTTCCTCCCTCCTTTCCCCTCTCTCTAAAAATAAATAAAATATTGTTTTACAAAAGGGATCTAGATTTGACAGAACAACCATGGAGATCAATCACAGTGCACCAAGTCTTTAGTTAGTTTTGTTGTTGGGAAACACTGCTAAAAATTAATCCTTCCAATTGTCAGTATGGGGAACTCCATACCAGCTTAGCCTCACTACTTCCTAGATACTGCCTCTGTTCAGGATGGCTGCCAGACCACATTACACTTGGGCTGAGTTTGTAAGTACAACTTTGCACAGGTAAGTAAAGCAGACAGATTCTGGTGTGAAGAGCAATTTTTAAAAAAATAAAATTATAAATAGTAAAAACTATAAATATTTCTCCCAGTTTGGAGGAGTGAACTTTCATGCATAATTTTATGTTTCTGATTAATAATCCCATATGGTTCCCTTTGGAGGTATATGCCCATTGTGCATTTGATTTCTCTTCCTCACAAATGTGTGCCTCCTACTTCCTCCAATTTCCTATTTCCTATCCCTACCAAAGAGGAAACGCACATCCCTAATTTTTCTCATGTGGTCACAGGGGTAAAAGTGGAGCAGTCTTTTTTTTTTTCCAAAACCAAGAACAGAAAGTGATTAGAAGGACCTTAGTCATTAACTTTCCAGGCTAATAAAAGTGCCAAGAGGAATGTTATAATTTTGTGAGCATCACATGGCAAAAACTGTGTTCTAAATGCATAGATAGGACCTTTTGGTTGATGCTTGCCTTCTTAATATTAACTTTAATGCAGGCCATGTCATGCTATCTTATATATAATATTTCATAAACAAAGCTTATTATAAATTCAATAATTACTTGTACTTTTTCAGAGAAAAGGGTTATGTGCAGGTAATTTCCAAGTTGATCTCTTTTGCTTTGCACATAAAATCCCAACAATTAATTTGTAACATGATTAATCAAAAGTTTTTCATAGGTAAGGGCCTATAGTTGCAAGAAATCAAAATCCACTCAACATCACTTAAGGAAACGAGGAGGAAAAACAAAACCAATATCAACGCATCAACACAGAACTCAACTGCAGAGCTAAAGAGGAAGTTACCCTGTCTCCATAGGATCCTGAACAGTTCAGATGCTGGGCATTGTCTGTTACAGTGTGGAATCTGCGTGTCTACCTTCAGGCATTATTATTTACTTGGGTGAGTCACTTAAAATCTCAGAGCCTTGGTTCTTATTTCTGTTACCTAGAAATACTGGCACCTAACTAATATCCATGGATTATACAAGATGACACATGTAAAGTGTTTAGAATACTTCCTGAGACAGTGGGCACTCAATAAATGCAAGTCATTGTACAAACATCATTATAATTGTTTGTTTTGACCATATGCTCCACTCTTCCCTTAGCCTGACAGCTGTCTCCATTTGCACTTACGTCAATATAGCCACCAGCTTAGAGTTAACAATATCATACAACTTCAGTGCCCGCCACTTCTGATCTACTCACACTATGTCATGTGATATACACAAAGCTATCTTCTCTAGAGCAGTGGATTAAGGATAGAGTTCTTAGAGTCTGTCCACAGGGAGCCAAAGACCTGTCTTTCTGGTATGAATGCTGGCAACATACAATTTCATAAAAATGTAAAAAACATAATTCATAGATAATTTCTCTTTTAGGCTAATACTAAAATAAATTTACTAACAAATGACAGTGGCTAAGAAAAATATGAGCTGCTTGTTTACTGTATGCCTGTAAATCTTTTAATAGAAGCTGGTTAATAACTTTTCATAGATTCAGTAGGCTTAACACGCTGGGCAAAAATACTGGGCTAAACAACCTCTGCGTTCCTTTGAGTGCATGATTTGACTTACACAGACAGACTGTGTAAAATTCATGATATTAAGTCTTCGGTGCAAATCTCGAAATTAAATTTTACTTTGTTTGAATACTACAAATCTGAAAAGGAAAAGGGTATACCTTGTAAATTAGATTTGGTAAAAGTTAAATGTCTATTTCAACAGAAAGTATTTGATAAAATCTTCATGTTAAGTTGAGAAGTCACTCAAAAAGTTTAAGTACTCACTTTCAATACACTCTAACATGTAGAGTTTTTAGGGTAGATAAGAAATAAAATGGATCCACTGAATAGTTCTTCATAATCATAAAAATGGGAAAATATAAGGATAGAAAAATCAGAAAATTTTATCAGCATAAAATTCTACACAGAAAGCGTAGCCAGCTTCCCAGTAAAACACCATTTCTGCTATTGATGATATTGCTTATATACTAAAATTTCACTGTATATAGGTGATTCCCACAAAATGAAGAGAAAACTGAGTTGTGAGCAAGGAGATGGGGATGACGGTGTCAGCAAAAGTCACATGCATTTCTCTTAGGAAGTGCTTGACCTTCATATCCACATGCATGTTATCTCCAAAACCACTATTGAGAAGAGAAGATCACACAGAATAAGTGTGTATGGAACAATGAAGACTGCTAACAGTCATGCATTTTGGAATTGAAAGAGAACATTCTACTTGAGGAAAATTAGTTTTGCCTGATCTTTATTTTCATTTCCTTGGAATATGTAGGAAGTGTGAAAGGAAAAGTCCAGTGTGGTGTTGAATGCAGGTGACTTTTAATTATCTTTTAGCCCTACCATTATGAGTACAACAATATTTTTAATTTTATTGGTTTCAGTCATGTTAGAAAGAATGGAATAAGATTACATGGAAACACGTTAGCAATAAAAAAATACTAAGCATCTATGTTTTAAAATGTATATTAATTAGCCATGTAGTTTAATAAGCATTTGATCATGGGGTATATAAAATAAAGCTTTAGAATACAGTGAGAAAAAATGATTTAGAGATGCTGAGTTGTCTTTAAGGAAATCTTTGAAGTCATGAAGTCTTTATCAGATAAACATATAAACAATATTAATAACAAAATAATCATAGTAACCTCACAAGGGAAGTGTTCATTTAGTCTCTAGTAATGAAGTTAGATTTAAATAGTTTCGAGTCTTTTAGGCCAGACCTCAGGTCTCAGCAATTAACTCCTCACTTTAATCATTCCATTTGTCATTTTACTTTTTATTACTGTTATAACAATATTAAAATGTTATTACCTTATATGATCTTAATGTTTGTCATTTTATTATGAAAATGGAGACAGTGACTACCTACTCTGAATACCTGAGAATGTCACAGGTTCACAACTCTGAAAATGTAATCCAGAGTTAGTTATCCTCCAGGCACATTCAGTGCTTTATAAATAATACTTTCAAAAATCTATCTTGTCTTAAATACAAAAATCTTTCCTCAAGGCTATATTTCCTAAATAGTATTTCATAAAATTTCAGTGCTTTAAAGTTATGTTCAAAAATGGCATCTGTAATCAAATAAGTTGGAAAAATTTTGAACCTAACGCATCACCTGAAAAACTGTAGATTGGAGGCTACTGCTTGTCCAAAGCCAACTAGAATTTTATGAGTATATCAATGATGATGGATGAGAAAGGTGTATATATTTAATAAGAAACCATTTGCCTTTATAAATCTTATGAATGTACACTAATTTAAGTAATATATTCACATGACTAAAGACTTGAAGGATAGAGGAAAAATATACGCAGATTAAATTTTTTATTCCATACTTTATGGAGAAATGAACCTAAAGTAATGTTAGAAAAAGAAGTGATTTTGTCTTCACACTACATACTAATACACAATATCATACATTATAAAAAATATAGATTATGTAATAAAGTTAGCCAGCCATCTCTCCAAAAACTGTATTTATTACACAACATGTAACAACTAAAATCTATAAAACCTCACCCATTTAAGTAAATTATCAGACAGAATATGACTTTTAACTGGGTAATGATGAGAGACAATATGTTATTAAGTATAACATATTAAGTGGAAATGAGTTCTAGATACCTTTTAAATAATAAATGTTAGGAGAACTGTGAGAATATGTTACATGTATTTTAGCTCTCCTCATAATATGGGCTTATTCCATAAATTCTGAAATTCTTTTCATTTCCTTGGATAATACTTTTCTCCAGAATAAAAGTTACTCAGTTCACCTACCTCATTCTATTTACCTTTCTTTATTTTTTGTCCTTACAAACAGCTGACTTGAAACAATTGAATAACTAAGGAACAGAATCATGCAGCCTCAAGAAGATGATAGGGTTATTTTCACAGTAAAATCGAAATAATGTAACTTAAACTGGGTTTTTTTTTGTATTTATAAAAAAAATCTGACATAGTATTTTTTCATTAAAAAACTAAAATAACTATCAAAATTTAAAATAAATTCAGGAAAAGCTGAGAGCTTACTTGTATAGGATAAATGCAAATTTAGACACTCTTAGTCATCTACCTGAATATCTGGATTGCATGACAAATGATTTTTGTTGTCTAACTTTTTACTTTTCTTCAAAGTAAACAATAAAATGCTTTAGTCAGGAGCAAAGAGAATTTCCATAAAATGATGTTTTTAAGTACAATCTGGTGTTTCCCACCTTCAGTAAATATATTAGTAAGTGCCTCCAGTTCTTCTCTTATTTGACAAGTGAAATGCTGTACAACAAAATCCCTACCCTATGTATTTATATCTAAAGGTCAACAGGCCCAGGGTGGTCAAGCTACAAGCGAGTCACTTTAGACATCATGTTGTTGCTTGTCCTTTATGCTCTTCTTTATCAGTCTGGCTTTTGGCAACTGTTAGGTTCCCATGACTATTATTTGTAGTTTCCCCTTCCAGTAAAACTGAAGGGCATTTCAGGGAACAGTCACTCGGTCCTGGCCAGAGTCAATGCTAAGATTCAGCAGTCAAGTGATGGAACAAGAACCAGGCCAGGGTCCAAGATAAGGCAATAAGCTGGCTCCAGCAGTCTTCCATCTCTTTTAGACTCTGGCACTTTAGAGTTCACAGGGTAAGTCCACATCTCATAAACAAAGTGAAGTAGAGAAAAAACAAGTGTCAGCTACCCAGGAGTCTTTATGCTGATTAGGATACTTTTTCAGCAACAAGTCAAGGGCAGATTTCTGGGACATTGGAAATGCCGTCCATGACACTTCAAGAACAGGAGCGGATAGCAAAGGTAAGAATGTCTGGCAACTGTGTTCTTATCATTATTTGTACAATCGGGTGACACACAGTATACTTGTTTCACAGAGGCAGCGAACTTAGCCTCTGAATGTTTGTAAATATTGGCACATATTTTTCTCTGCATTCCTGTTTTTAACCTTGCCAGGAAATCCCTCTTACAAGAGATTGTAAAGGAAACAAACAAAAAAAAGGTAAAAGTCAATGTCAAATTAAGGTAGAGAAAGTTTTATTAGTAACCACAGGCATATTTGAAACAAAAATTATACTGAAAAATTAAGAAATTGTATGGTTGTGTCTTTTTATTTTCAGATTTCTAGGGATTTGAGAAACTTTTCAGAAATGTAAAAGGGGATGGCTGTATAGGACAAAAAATGTATGATTTTAAAAAAAGTTTAATTCTTTTATGAAATAAAGTTAAAAAATCATGGCACTTCAACCACCTCATATTATTCTGATGACTTTTAATAACATGTAGAGGACATGAGAACCACTCCCTTTGAAATCATTAATGATTTAATTACAAAAGATGGTCCTTTTAAGGAACCAAAATATTCATGTAAAAATTTTCTAACCCTGATAATCAATCTCGCAATAACATATTTGTTTAATTCAGGAAAATTAATAATCTTCAGTAAGATTATTGGTCATAATCCTAGTAAGTTTTCAACTTGGGTCTCTAGTTCCAGTTTCGTGAAAGAAACCCAATGATACAAGAAAGCCTGAATTTCTGATTTGCACAACTCATCTTTGTTTGGATTATTGGATTTAGAATCTTGGTTTCAATATACTACAATCTATATGCAATACACTGTCTTAAAAACAGAGAGATAGTCTGTGCTCTTAATCTGTCCCTAAAAGTATTCAGTTAAGAATGGAGCATTCGGTAAAGGTTTAAGAGGGTCAAATATATGGTGTGGGAAGGAGACTGACTTTGGGTAGTAAACATACAAAGCAATATACAGAAATGTATTATAGAAATGTACACTTGAATCTATGTAATTTTATTAACCAATATAATCCCAACAAATTTAATAAAAATTGTTTACATGGAGATTTCTTGTTTTCCCCATCAGCTCTTATAAAATACCGTTCAGTAGGTAGTAATAATAATTGATTATATTCCTACACTTCAATGTTTGGATATCTTATTGAAGTCAAGTAAGATGATATTTCAAATGCACAAATTATATTTTATTGTCAACTGCAAAGAAAAGTCCCACTCTATTTTAAGAGTATTGACACAATAAAGCTTTGATAAATAAAACATAATGTTCAACTCAGCTGCCTCACATTTTGAAACATACAGTATCTCAGTCACATATTTTGAGGTTATGTGTTACTATGAAAAAAACAGATTTTTAAACATATATGCTGGAATTTCATGATAGCACCATCTTCAAAGTTCCTATCATTAAGTTATGGCTAGTAGCTTAAATTGCTTATAATGAGGGCCTTCCCAAGTCCCTTTGAAATGGAATTTAAGATGGGTTTTTACATTGAATTTCAAATCATAATGAAGTTCTACTATTTTAATGAAACAATTATTAATAAGATTTTATTTTGTAGATTCCTTCCTTATTAAGGTATAAATGGAGCTGAATGTACTTGCTTAATCAAGTATTCAAAAATAAAATAAAACAAAATATAACAATATTTAAATCTCAATTATTTAGACATAGGCCTAATGCACTAGTGTTAACTACGTATGTTTGATTTCTTGGCCTTACATCAGTCCCAACATAGACAGTTCATAGGGTTAACATTTTTGAAAAAAGGATTATGTATGTGTACTAAATCAGAATGTTTGAGGCCCCCAAATTCATATGTTAAAATCCTAATGTCCAAAGTGACGGTTTTGGGGAAGTGGGGTCTTTAGGAGGTATTTAGGTCATGAGGGTGAAGCCCTTGTGGAAGGGATAAGTGCCTTATTAAAAAAAAAAAAAAAAAAAAAAAAGGCCCCGCAGAGCTCCCTGATCCCTTCTGCCAAGCAGGAATACAATGAGAAGTCTGCAACCCAGAAGAAAGCCTTCATCCAACCACACTGGCACCCTGGCCTCAAACTTCCAGACTCCAGAAGGATGAAAAACAAATTGCGGCTGTTATAGCTACCCAGGCCATGATATTTTGTTATAGCAGCATGAACAGATTAAAACAATTTGGTAAAAGAGCTACATAAAATTTTGCCAACATTTTTTTCCAAATTCTTTGAATTGTCTTTTTTTTTTTTTTTAAGAAAACTTTCCAGGAGTGGATTTTGGTATTTACAGACATGATTTATTTAATTAACACATTAAAAAAGAATAGAATGTTAAGAATTTCTCTTTTATATTTCCCATAATTTCTCTTTTCTATAAAATGTGTGTGCAAAGAAGGAGAATTCAACTCTATCTGGAAAGACTACATGAAGTGGAGGGAAAAAAATGTAGATTTTGGAAATAGAGCTTTGTTACTTAACCCATCTGAGACATCAGGCGCTTCATTTCCATCCTAAATTAGTTATAGGGCTGTTGAGACTTTCAGGAGCTGATGCAGCACAGTCCCCACAGCCGTATCCCTGGCACAGAGTTAACCCTGAATATGTCACCGGTCTTCTCGTTCCCCTTTTCCAACTCCAAACACATGAGTCGGTAAATCCTTTTGAAAATCCTTAAGACTCCAAGATAATACAAAAATTACCTTTTCAAATTTAGATTTTGTAGACCTCAATATCAGAAGGTATAGCTGAGGGGACATTAAGCATTACTGCTTCAAGACAAAAGCTAGTAAAATAAGAGGTCCAATAAAATGTGAAATAATTTAAAATATCTTATAGACTAAAGAAGTTGGATGGGATATTCACACTTAAATGAACGTGAAAGACCAAATATACATAAAAATGTTGATCATAAATACTAGAGTATCCTAATGAACAGTAATATTAGGTTTCTAAGCATTTAAAGTCATTTTTTTCATTGATGCTAGGTCTATAGAAGTGTCTTTTCCCTTTTTCTGGAAACATTTGAAAATAAATGTAGGTAGCGTGCCCACATATCTCACTGAGATCGAGTAACAAATCTGTTATTGATAAAAATAAAATTTAAAGAAATGTGCATGTCTCTGCACTGCAGTATTTTTTTTTCTTAAATGAAAACATATGTTGTTTAGAAATTAACGATAAAAAAGGAAAAAATATTTAGATGAGCTTCAGATCTGTAAATCCTCCTAGAACAGGCCATTACCATTACCATGTGTAATTAACATTCTCCCTGCGGCACAAGTGGCCAGATTACTCTCCACTGAGATGCTAATGTGGCCCAAGGGAGAGGGACTTATATTTTCTCACACTCCCTGAGGTGTCTTCTGAAACATTCACCTTTTCCTATCTGCTTATTATTCTGTCATATCAATTAGGGATATGCAAATATTTCTGCAGTACCTGCTGCTTTTTAAGTTCAGGAAAAGAAACAGGTATTAACTTGCACTGATTCTTTTTTCTGTTGAGAGAGGCCATCCCTTTAGGAAAATGCATTCAAGCACTTTACTGCCACATTGAAAAGACTTTGCAATAAGAAACCGGGACCTATATAAATATTAGAAAAAGGAAGGGGAAAGTGAACAATACAAACAACTGAATGTTTATAAGCAAGGAAAAGAAAGAAAAGTTGTGGATAGAATGTGACAGAAACAGAAAGGAAGCAGAGAAAAAAGATACACTTCTGGTCAAATAAAGCATCAGTATTTGTAACAAAAATTTGCAGAAGCATTTGTAGTGAAAAGCAGACTCAACTTTCATAAAAATATGGCACAATGTTTTTAATAGAAAAGTATTAAGTTACACTAGAACAAATTGGCAAATTCTTCTTTTATTTATTTTTTTGTGGTGGTTGTTTTCAGAGTACGTTTATTAAAGCTGGAGACTGTGAAACAAGGGAGGCTTTAGGTAGAAGCCACAGGAGAGAGCCTGGGTGGGCTGCTTTGGCTCTCTAGAGATGCTACAGGAAGGAAGCGAGGCAAGGCATGGTGCTGTCAGCTCAATGGAGAGCCAGAGAGAGGGGCCTTGGAAGCAGATTCAGGGGATTTGCCTGAGGTTAGCTGCTGCTGCTGCCCATTGGCCCTTCTGGTTGCAAGCCTTGCGGGGTCTCTTAGAGTTTAGGAGACGCACGCCTGTGGGGGAAGAAAGGCGGGGACACACTCCCCAAAGGGACAGTACAAATTTTTTTATTAAATTTTTGGAAGTCCATTCCTATCTGTATCTTACGGCCAGAAGTTTCTCTTTTTCAGAGTCAATTTCTTGGTCATATTGAATAAAAAGAATCTATTCATTCGTATTGTAGTCTTAAGTCAATCATTTTTCCATCTGATCCTAGTATTCTCTTCTATAAATAATAATATTTACGTCATTGGGCTACTTTTTAAATTTTTTTAATGAGATAAAGCACAAAAGCTCTTGGAAGAGTGTTGTCACTTAGTTGTGTGCTCAATACTAGTATTTTATTGTAACTAGTTATCAGCAAAAATTATTAGTGTATGTCCAGCATGTATGCATTTTTATCAAGGTAGTAACAACACTGGAGACAAAAATATATATTCTCTGTCCTCAACAGAAAATACTTAATCATTTTATCAAATTAGTAAATATTCTAGGTCAGTTATTTTCCACATGGACTATAACTTTAGTATCACAGATTATAGAATAAAACAAAAATTTTATTTTTAAGCAGTTCACCAATTGATTCAAATGTCTCAAGTTGAGGAACCACTGTTCTAGATAAACACTGACAAGAATATTCTCATAGGCAAATGGCTATAATGTTATATGACTCATACATGGTGATATGATTCTTATGCTTCAGTAGGCTTTCATATTTGTCATTGTGTTTGCTTCTGCTTCTGAGTTTCTGGCACTTACAATGGCCATCTCTTCATCTCACTTTAAATATTACTTATACTTCAGCTCCAAAATATTTCCACTTCTTTCATTAAAGTCTCCTTTGATTCCTCTATCATATAGTAAATCTCCTCTTCCAAAATCGTAGAGCCGAAATCAACAAATATCATTCTCCAAAATGCCAGAGAGTAATATTTTAGGCTTTCCAGGCTTAGTCATAGCTACTCTGGCAAAGTTGGAAAGCAGCCACAGAATATATTGGTAACTATATTCCAGGAAAACCTCATTTGTAAAAACAGACAGCTGGCTGAATATGGCCCAGAGGCTATATTTCATCAGCCTCTATTGTAGAAGATTGCTGATCTCTACTATTTATTTTGACAAAATCCTTTTCTGAATTGACCTTTAAATAGTACATGCACAGAGTGTATCTCTGAAGGTACAGTCTCTTCAGAAGGTCAGAAAAGATGTTTTATACATATTTTTTCAGGACTCTGTGCAGCATATTTCACATAACAATGCTTAATTATTTACTGACTTAAATTGATTTAAGATACGAGAGTAAGATCTAGTTGCCATTAGCATCTTACCTGCATCAAAACACCTACTGAAGCAGTGACTCAGGGTCCTCTACTGGGCAGCCTCACCTTGCTGAGCCCTTACTCTCTCTGTAATGAATATAGTATATCTTGCCTGGCAATAACAAGGATTAGAAACATTTTATATTAAAGATCAAGCACATAAGAAATATGTGAATTGTACCAGTAATTATGTTGGCATACATTTTGGTCTTAATATGAACAAACATCTCTAAGTCAAGATAATAGAATGATTGTTGTCTTTTTCTTAGTGATAGCTTTTAAATGTGCTTCTGTGCACCACTACAACTAAGTAAGGAATGTTCACCTTAAAATTCCTTTGGGATGTAGTCCCAATTAACATTACTAACTTTGTGGCTAAATGAAAAATTCAGCACAGCCCTAGCTGGAGTGGCTCAGTGGATTGAGCATCGGTCCACAAACCAAAAGGTCACTGGTTCAATTCCTAGTCAGGGCATATGCCAGAGTTGCAGGCCAGGCCCCCCGTTGGGGGAATGCAAGAGGAAACCAATCAATGTTTCTCTCACACATTAATGTCTCTTTACCTCTCTTTCTCCTCCTTTTCTTCTCTCTAAAAATAAATAAATAAAACCTTTCTTTTAAAAAAAAATCAGCACTTAAATATTTTGGCAACATTAATACCAGTGACTGAATGTGCCAAAAACGAGGGTTTTTTCCATATTGGGAAGAGACACATTATTGTAAAGTCAATGAGTTTCTGTTGATGTTGCTTTATAAATCTAATTAGTTCAGGCTGTGAACAGCAACATTATAAACACTTGTGCACAAAATAAAATTCCTCAAGAATAAAAAGGCTTTGTCAAAAACACAGATAGTAAAAATGAGCAAAACAATTACAATTACCATTCATCAGTACTGACATTATTTATTTGCTCTCCAACAACAACCCCATGATATAGGTTTTATTGTTTACATTTTTCAAAATGAAGACATTGGGACCTACATGTTTTACATATTTTGATTTTGGTTAAACAATTTATACATTAATAAGTCAAAATTCCTATGAGTTCTATCTGTCTACAGAGTCTCTGGTCCAACATGTAATGGAGATGGAGAAAAAAGAAAAAAAGGGAACTAAGAAATGGAACAAGCTGCAGGGAAAAGATGACACTGGATATCTCCAAGAAGTTAACTCAAGAACAGAGATTGCTTAACCTTGCTTGGCGAATATGTGCAATTATTTGTGTGACTGAAGACTGGAAGGAATTTGCCCATGCTATTCCCAGGCATCCCTCCAACACCTAAAATGGTGCCTGGACACTAGTTTGAAAGAATACACACATCCCTCTGTTCACTGCAGCAACATTTATGATAGCCCAGATACGGAAGCAACTCAACTGCCCATCAATAAATGACAAAAAGTTGTGGTACATATATACAACGGGATATTACTCAGTCATTAAAAAGGAATGAAATCTTACTATTTGTGATAGCATGGATGAACCTAGATGGTATTATGCTAAGTGAACTAAGTCAGGCAAAGAAAGACAAATGCCACATGATTTCACTAATATGTGGAATCTAAACAGCAAAATAAATGAACAAATAAAATTTAAACAGGCTCCTAGATACAGAGAACAGACGGATGGTTGCCAGAGGTGAAGAGAATTGGGGGGCTGGGTGAAAAAAGTAAAGGGATTAAGTACAAACTCATAGTTACAGAATAGCCGCAGGGATGTGAAGAATAGCATAGGAGCTACAGTCTGTACTATTGTAACAACTAGGTATGGTGCCAGGTGGGTACTAGAAACACTGGGAGAAACACTTTGTAAAGTATACGATTGTCTAACCACTATGCTATAAACCTAAAACTACTATAAAATAATATTGAATGTAAACTATAATTGAAAAATAAAATAAAATAAAATGGTGTCTGGAGCACAGTGGGTGAATAAACAGTTATTAAAGAAGAACTGTACTCTCTGGATTGAAATATATGAGAGACTATTTAAAATCCCCGTTCCTTACAGATATGGCATACAGACATCCATGAGAATTCACCAGACCCTGCCCTGTTCATCCCCCCACACCCACAGGCTGGGGCTTCCACGGGAGTCCCACTGCACCGTGCACGCTCTGCCCCTACCACCTTTCAACCAGCACTGGAGGGATCATTTTCTGGACTTATTATTCAAGCCCTACTGGTTCTTCAGCCTAAATTCACAAGAGGTCATTAGTTTCTCTAAGCTTCTTTGTTTGGTTCCGGATATATCTTCTAAACAACAAGGAAGCCTTATCATTCTGCTGACTCTATGCTTTAACAGTAACTCATTATAGCTGACTAGTTTTTTTGTTTGTTTGTTTGTTTTTAACATTTCTCAAACTTCCTCCCTCTGGAATCTCTTAAAATCTACTGTGTCAATGAATATTTTAAAATACTAATATTGAAAATGTATTTTGTGGTTAATAGGTTCAAATCAAGATCCATCCACTGATGCATAACCTTGGGCATGATACTTAAACCTCTGTGCCTTAATCCACTCATCTGTAAAATGAGAGTCATAAGGTTTAAAGATTAGATTAATTACAACATTTAAAATAAACACATAAAAGGATGCTTTGCATATCTAAGTGTTCAATAAAGGCAAGGTATTTTTACTCAAAGGTTATCTCTATAGCTTAACCTAATAGCCTCTTCTTTGGTCTAGTATTTCTAACTTCGTGTATCATACACATATGTACACATGGCACGTTTGTCATCTTACTGGTTATGACAGTCGTCTACAAAGTTGGATAAGTTTACCAAGTGGCTAATTTCTAACTATAACCAAAATTTAGAGTGAGCCTTCCTGCCTGCCTTGTTCCCTCCCTCCCTTCCTTCCTTCCTTCCTTCCTTCCTTCCTTCCTTCCTTCCTTCCTTCCTTCCTTCCTTCCTTCCAGTGGTTTATTCATTTATTCATTCATTACACTGAGGGCCACAGAGGGAAAATGTTCAGCCATGAAATAACAGTGGGTTCTTCCACAGGCAGATCACCCTATACATCTTGACGGCTAGTTCCGTTATGAATGAGTTCAAACACTTTTATTCATAAACAATCATTTTCATCCTGGCTTATTCTGTGTAATTCTCCACTTTCTTAACCTTGAATACCTCTAAAAACACAGCCACCTTAAAAAAAAAAAAAAAGGCTTACCCAGGTCATGTAAAGAACAAGTAGAAAAAGAGAGTATGTTAGATTAATAGAGGAAACACAGACATGTGAACTGTCATCACATATGTACAGGCTGTCAATAAACCCAGAAGGGGATTTTGTGTGGCCCTGGAAAGCTGAGTAAGGACCCTAGGTAGAAGCAATAAGAACTGAGTCACAGTTGTAACTGGCTTAAAAAGAAGAGGCTTCCTCAGTGTTCATGCTTAAAGTAAATAATAGATGATTATTTATTGAAGATGCGGAAGAAACAATATATAAAAGTGAGAACAGATGTCCTCTAAGTTCCTTGAAACTCCACAATCCACCAATATGAATATATTAACTTTGACATCCAGAAATGTGGAGTATATGAAGAAACTGAAGACTTATACAAATGCAATTATAATATTTAAAACAAATAAAACAGGTTACAAATGCAATGTTACTGAAACTTTAGAAAAGTTTCTTCATCTTATCTGGGGGCTTCAGAGAAAAGTTGGAGGTGGTGTTTAAGCTCAGCTTGAAGATGACATAAAAGTTAGATATGGAAATAGCAAGAAGTTAGACCACTTTAAGAGGAAAGAACAGTATGACCAAAGGTATAGTGGTGTGGATATGAATGAGGCCAAGGGGAGAGTTCAGTTTGACTTGAGTACAATGGCAGTGGGAGATGAGCCTGAAAAAAGCTTTTTGGAATAACAAGGACTGAAATGTTGGTCCTTCGACCTCGGTAACAGGAGTCACTAGTGTTATTTACATGTAGGTAAGGGAGAACTACTTCAGTTAGAGTATCCGGTGGCACATTCAGAATTCACGTGTACTAAGGGACTAGAAGTGAGAAGACCCTCTAAGAAACTACACAGCATGACTCTAGAAAATACATCAAAAGTGCCTGACTCTGTGGCAAAATCAGAAAAGGGGAAACGTTGGACATGCCAATGTCAAGCCTTAGCAACTGACTGTGAGGGGATCCTCAAAATCTTGTAGGCTAGAATGCAGTAAAATATTAAAACTAATAAAAGTAGAGGGACAGCAGAAAGAAGGAAGACACAGAAAGTCCAGAAGAGACCACAGGATGTTGGCAGTGTTAGCCACAGTAAAGGGGAGCTGTCCAGCAAGGCATTTTGAAAGGTCAGCCTGGAGTTTATGTGAAGGTCAGGGCTGAAGAGAATGACTTGGGAGTTTTTCCTACTGAGGTGAAAGCCAAGGCCAAGAAAGGATGAGTTTTGCCAACTGATAGAATATACACAGAAGCAAAATTCAAAACAGAAATTGAGGAACACATACTTTAGAGAGTAAGAGGTGAAAGGAGAGCCAAGCAAGCTGCAAATGAGCAGTCAGAACAGAAAGAGGAGAACACAGAGGGCAGAGAAGCCAAAAGTGGAGTCTGAGAAGTAGCAGGGGCTAATATTTTCCAAAGGCTGTTAAGAGTTTAAAACAAATGAAGATTTGGTCCCTAGGAGATTCATGATAACCTGATTATTAAATGTTAATACTTATATATACCTTCCAAGAAAGACCTTCCTGCTTCAAATCAAAGTATTTTCGCATGAGATTATTTTTATTACCCTTCGAAGGAAAAGCAAAACAATTTATTATTTGAAGATACTTTGATCTCGAGGATAATTTTCTTAAACATTCTTCATATGATGCTATTGGACAATAGTTCTCAACCACAACTAGTTCTATTCTCCCAAGGGTTAAATGGAAATGAGGAGGCATTGTAGGTAATTACAATGACTGAGGGAAAGCTGCCAGCATGAGGGGTACAGAGGGCTAGGGACACCACAGGTCCCATAATGAAAGAGGTGCGCAGTCCCCCACAATGAAATGACATCTGCCGAAAATACGAAAAGTGTCACCTGCTGAGAAACACTGTCACATAAAGCCACTTATTACTAAATGGACTTTGGTATATTTGAGAAAAATTGATAGAACTTCAGATTCAGAAATCTTGAAGAACTGATTTTAAAATAAGGTAAATATCATTAATGTAGTTCATCCCTTAGAAGCTTTTAAAGTACCTGCGTATCTTTTACTTTTACTGTTTATCTCTACCTCATGTAGTTTCAAATGAAATAGGTCTTCAAGTAAATTACTTTGTAGGGTGGCTTTTTAAAACAAATTATAATTATTCTACATATTAACTCTAATCAGAATCTGAGTAGTGGTATAGATAATTAAGAATACATTTCATTGTATTATTAGGAGAGGAAACAGCCAATTTTTGAAATAAAATGCTTTTTTAAAAAAAACCAACATTTTATACAGATCTTTATTTATTTAAACAATTGCCTCCTTTTGCATTTACCACTCATATTAAACATTTTCAATAGAAAATTGACATCTTAATGCCTAATATTACAAAAAATGCATCACCAGTTTAGACAATTGAAGCACACAGATATTTTTGTTGTAATATTCTAACTACCCAAAAGTTTTAACAAAAATATCTTATACAAACATCTTGTAGCTGTCACTCTAATGTCCTGTAAGAGTTTTATGAACACATTTGGGATTCAAAAGATATTAATTAGAACATTTGTAAGACAGTTTTGGAATTAGGACAGGAAAATTATTTTCAAAAAATATATGCCTTACTTATTAAAACTGATACTTATGTTTATGAATAGGTCTGGAGCACCCAAGCACCCATTAGCACTGTCAAGTTGGACTAGTTTCATTATAGTTAAGTTAAACTTATTTAACTTGTTTTTCCCCCAATGTTCTTGATTATTAGAGTTTATGCTTAAATGCACATAACTTCTCATTTACTAACAGCCTAATATGTGTGGGAAAGAGTGTTTCTTCCTCTAGACAATGATACGTAGTCAGCTATTCTCTCATGTTATGATTGTAGGTGCCAAGTAGACAGGGCACCGGGGTTCACCATTTAGGGGGCCAACTGAGAAAATGAAGCTTTCTCTAAAATTTCTCTAAAAGTTAAAAAAGTTCTTTTAGTTACCAAGACTTTGTGCAGTTGTTTTTTAACATGTTTCTTGACAGCTTTGATCCAAACCGTGTTGAGAAAGTCTACGGCAAACTAGGATGACCTCTCAGACAAGGGGAATCTGTTTGAAGGTTTATTATGCAATCTAACACTGTTGTGCTATCTAACAGGAAACTTACATTTTAAAAGGTTCCGCAAAAATCTGTTAACAAGAATGAGCCAGTGATCCTTGTGACAATCTAACAGACATAAGGTCAAATATTTAATACCTAACACTAGCTATCATGTACTGAGTTATTTCAATTTATGTGTTCTGCACAGTGCTAAATATTTCACGGCATTGTCTTGTTTGATATCTACAACCAACACATGAAACTGACTATGATCTTATTTTTACACATGAAGAAACACAAACTCATATTTACTCATGTTCTTGCAGATGAAATAACCAAAGTTTATAGAGGTTTAGCAACTTGCCCTCGCTAGCAGTTGGCAGAGCCATGACCTGGCTTCAGAGCTGTCTGCCCTGTCCTGCTCCAGCGACCTTTCCCCCGCCAGCACCCGAGGCCCAGATGAACCATACTTGGTCTCTGCTCTCAAGGACCACGTCACCTGGGAAGAGGTAGAACACTAACCCAGATAACTGTATATCCAGCTTAAATATAATAATTGGCCTAAGATTAGTCCTGATCAAGTTAGATGAAGTTCAGGTGAACACAGATTACTTCAAAATAAAGGCACTGAGAGGTTTGGGGGTTTTTTTTTTTTTGGTTTGTTTTTGTTTTTGTATGTGAGGCATGGCTTTTAGGAGAAGAAGGGAGATAAAGGACATAAAAGAACGTAACTGTTATTTTTACCATAGTTAGCTAGATATTAATAAAAGAAAGAGAGTAACGAGAATCAGACACTGAGCCTGTTTGTTTAATCAGGAAGCTATAGCTTTGCACTCCTACGCAGGGAACCAGCAATCTGTTTCTCTGACCCAAGCCCCACAGATCACTAGGAGAAGTGTTAGGACGAAAAAGGGGGAGGTAGGAACATGCCCAGTAGAAGTCAAAATGGTACAGGGGAAGGTGTTTGACCATAGAAGTCTGTCAATCTAACCTGGGAAAGGGATTATTGGTAAAGGGGTGGACCTATCAGAAGCCTGCAAAAGCTTGGGAAGTTGAGTGTTTTTTTAAAAGATTTTATTTATTTATTTTTAAAGAGAGGGGCAGGGAGGGAGAGAGGAAGAGAAACATCATTGTGTGGTTGCCTCTCGAGTGCCCGCTACTGGGGATCTGGCCAGCAGCTCAGGTATGTGCCTTCACAGGGAATTGAACGGCCAACCCTCTGGGTCATGGGCCAGCCCTTAATCCACTGAGCCACACCAGCCAGGGTTGATAGATTATTTTGAAAAAGCTCCTTGTTATAGCCCCAGGGTAACAAAGAAGCTGCCTCTCTCTCTCTCTCTCTCTATCTCTCTCTCTCTCTCTCTCTCTCTCTCTCTCAGTGACCCACATTCATCCTCTGCTCTCATGTGTTTTCTCTCCATAACCGTGTGGCCCTGGATACTGCAGCACTGTACTAAGCTTTAATATGGCACTGGATCTCTGGACATTGGTCCTTTTCTTGGCCCTGATTTTCAATGGCAAGATGGGCAGAGATGGGACACTGGAAACCCAGGAGGTTCACTCTATTGATTGTGCATTGATCACCCACATAAATTTACCACCAGACCTCATCTTCCCTTGTGAGTCCTTGCAAGAGCTTTTCCTTATGACACCACAAGGATCCCACTTCCACCAGTAACAGTATTGTTTCATGCCATTTTATTTGTCAGAGTAGAAGACACCTTACATTTGTTATCTTCTTTGTTGTTCAGAAAAACCACACATGTATTACTCCATGTGGCATAAAATTAATTCAACTAGTCGGTCAATTTAAATTTGAACCCAGAACCCCTGAAGATAACCTGTCCTTGTTTGTTTGTTTGTTTCTTCCACATTAAGTACATTTCTTTTTAGTATTTACTGGGTATATGCAACTTTTGCTAATTTGTCATCCCAAAGAAAGAATAAGTTTCTAATTTCTACAAAGTGACTAGATGCAGGACAAGGCAAAGGAATCCTCAAAAGAATCCCAACTATTCTATCACCAGGAAAGACCCCTGTGGGACTTCTTGACAGATTTACAGTAGTAGACAAGAAAGCAGATTCATTCTCATTGTCCCTCCTTCTTTCCTCCACCTCTGTTTCCCTCCCTCTTCCTTCCTTTGTTTTTTCTACAATCATTTCAGAACTATTATGTGGCAGGTACTGCACTGGGAATAGAGAACCTGACAAAGTCCTCATCCTCATTCAAAGTCATCCAAGGCAGAAACTGTACTATTTAGTGATTCAAGCAACACTGCCAGAGTGCTTGTCCCAGCTCGGCCACTTAACTAGCTGTGCTATTTGACCAAGTTACTTAACTCTCTGTGTCTAAATTCCTCTCTTTGGCAGACCACATCAAAGGGTGATTAAGGGGATAAAAGGAGTTAAAATATACAGAAAAGAGTAACACTAAGCCTGAAACATGGTGAGCATTGTACAGATGTTGTTATAATTACTATACTCTTCAGCTTCTTAGAGGGAGTGCACTAGGCTGTCTTTAGTCTTTTTAGCCTTTTGTCTTTTTGTCCAAAGTCTGGGAGATATTACAGCTCAGCTTTTTCTCTCAAAAAGTAGAAATCAATTTATTGGCAAAGATAATCTTCAGGGACGGAGTGTCCTCTTCTCATAGCTAAGAGAAAAATCCTCCATATCTATTTTATGAGGTTGCTCTCAATGGGCAAAAGAATGCGGCTAAATATACAGGTTTCTAAGTCAAGATACCCTTCTCAGATTTGCCTGTTAGCAGATGTGACAAGCATTTCTTCAACACCTAAGTCCCTTTCATGTTGTTTGGAATAAATATCTGTTCCACTGAGAAGGAAACTGGTTGAAAGCAAATAGTGTGGGAGTTAGAAAAATTGGATGACTAGATGTACATTTTTTGACAGCAGAATTCCAACCTCATTCATCTTGGTAAGTACAGTTTATTGTATGGAATGGGTTTAGGGGTTTTAAAATAGCTCATCTCTATTTTAGGTGTTTTCCGTACAATTTATTTCTCACAATAGCACTTCATGGTTGGTACCACCAACCCAGTTGCATAGATAAGAAAATCTAAGGATGAGATTGTAAAGTGATTACAACCTTACAAAATGCAGAACTATGCCTGAAATCTAGGTCTAACTCTAAAGTTAGTTACCTTTTTCCATGTGAATGTCTCAAAAAAATGTTCAGTGAACAAATACATAACTAAAAGAAAATGCAGGAACCCTTTTTCACTGTTGGTGGGAATGCAGACTAGTGCAGCCACTGTGGAAAGCAGTATGGAGATACCTCAGAAAATTAAAAATGGATCTGCCTTTTGACCCAGCAAACCCACTTCTGGGAGTATATCTGAAGAAACCCAAACTACTAATTTGAAAGAACATAAGCACCTCTATGTTTATTGCAGCATTATTTACAACTGCCAAGATATGGAAGCAACCCATGCCTATCCACATATCAGTGGATAAAACAACTATAGGACATGTACACAATGGTTTAAATAATACTCCACTGTAAAAAAAAAAAGAAGAAAATTATATCCTTTGCAACAGCATGGATGGACCTGGAGAACATTATGCTAAGTGAAATGAGCCAGTCAGAGGAAGACAAATACCATATGATTTCACTTATATGTGGAATCTAATGAACTAACTGAACTAACAAGCAAAATAGAGACAGACTCATAGAGAGCAGGATGATGCTATGGGAGGTGGAGGGGAGGGTGCGGACGAATCGAGCAGAGAGGAAAACGGACTCATGGACACTGACAACAGTGTGGTGATTGCAGGGGGAGAGGGTATAATGGGGTAATGGACAAAATACAATAAAATTTTTTTAATACTTCCTGTTATTTCAGATCCATGATCCAAAAATATGACTCTGGATAAAGGGTATTTTTTTAGGTTACTTTGCTATCCTTTCTTACAGGAGAGCTCAAGGCCAAAAATATAAGTCACATAATATAAAAGAGTAAATGCATGTCTAGAAATAAACTCAGCATTTATGTGAAGACTCACTGACTGGACATTGGGAAAAGAGGCATTTAAATTTCACATAACTTACCACAATTAAAACACTCCCTGAAAGAAAAAAGCACTACCTAAAATTCCAGACGGTTGATGTGAATTTCACAAATATCAGTCTTTACTTGATGAGTTATCATACAAGACACTGAGTTGCTTAAGGTAACAATGTCTCCCTTTCACTGAGATCAATCAAATGCCAGCTCACTTAGTTTGCTTTAGATGTGATGTCAGAAGCACAAAGTGGAGCTAGGATTGCTTCGCCTAGGTTAAATAAGAGAGTCACTTTGCTCAAGCCTCATCTACTCCCTGCAAGCCACCACCCAGCTCAGATTTTTCGGCCATACTCCCTCAAACGGATATTTAAATACTTGTGGTTCCAATGACAGAGCACTTTGCAGCCCTCTCAAGCTCACAGTTTTGGTAGAGCCATAAAGCGCCCAATGCCAGGAGAGGACATCTGGCGTCCACTGCTTTCTCCTGCCCAGCTTTCTTTCATATAACTCTAATCATTGTACTCGACTTTATTCCTCTGATGCATCTTTTATTAGATCTAGGAACAGAAGAGGAGACGAAATACTACCTTTTCTACTAGTCCAACCCACTCTCACTCAACCCAGCCCACTCAGCACTGCCTCTGCAAAAATGGAGGCAGACACTTGTAGAGAAACCCCTCTTCATTTCCTCTCGAGTGGTGCGTGTGTGTGGGTGTGCGATTTTAATATCCTTGGGCTAGACCACAAAACGTCCTTGTTAGCCCTACCAGGAAACCGGCCCTTGGTCACAACTGTCCTTGCCAAACCAGTCTGTGCTCGCTTTCGCGAGAAATGAAGATGAAAAGCAGATGGACAGAGCAGCTCCGGAAGAGCATCCGCTGAGGGACTGCGGGGGACACCTGAACTGCCGCCGCCTCCCTCGCTACCCGCCTGGCCTGGCACCCCCGGCTTGGCGCAACAGACTAGGAAACCCAGTGTGAGACCCGGACGCAGGCCCTCGGGAAGTCTCACTCTACTTCTGCCCGTCCGCATACCTCGCATACCTCGCACACCTCGCCAGCACACACCTTTCCTTCCGCCTCCTACCCTACCATGCTACCCGGTCCGAAAAAGAAGGAAAACGGCCCCCCCAGGTACTTCGTCCCCTCCTAGCCTCTCGGAGCCCCGATCGTCTGCTAAAAGACAAGACACTCTTTACGCCCTACTCTCGCCCCCACTTCGTGCGACAGCCCGGCCACCGGATGCTCACGGGCCCGGGGCGGGATGCTAGTGAGAAGTGCACTGGGGACACGCCGGTCAGGAAGTAGCTCCGAGAGACTGTGGGCCAAAGAGAGGTTGAAACACCGCGCCAAAAGAGCCTCGGTGCAAAATGCCCAGATCGTGGCCACCTCCTGGCCGAAAGCACGCAGGCACAGGGGGCGCTCCCTGCCGGGAACTCCTTGCCCGCCTTTCCAACGGGCGCGCCCCGGGCCCGAGCCCGAGCCGGAGCCCCGAGCCCGAGCCCCGAGCCCCGAGCCCGGCGCGCCCCCCGCAGCTCTTGCGCCTCTCTCCACGCACAGGTGACGCTAGCTTTCTTCGGGTGGCAGCTTTGAATTTTTATTTTTTATTATTTTGTCTATATAAGGGCTCACTGGCGAACTGCGTTTGGGGTGTTTGTCACAGGCGTGCTAGTAATTTTCACACATCTTGCGGTTCCCGGGGCGGCAGGGTGCGGACGCACTTTCGCCTTCCTTTCTGAGGGCGCCTCCCCTTCTCTTCCTCCTCCCATCCTCCCGGTGAGTCCTTTACCTGGTCTCTGGCACCGGGTGAGCGCCGCAGCTCTCCGTTCCCTCCTAGCCGTAGCCGGTTTGCCTCGCTGCCACTGGGTGAATGGAATTATTTATTTATTTTTTGTCCCCTGAAGCGTCCTGGCCGGCTACAGCCAGAGGTGAAGGAAAAGGAGGCGGCGGCGGGGACCGGGGGAGGCGCGGCCGCTGAGAGCCAACGCGGGGGCCGAGGAGCGCGCCTTGGGAGGGGCAGGGGTGGATGCGCTGGTGAAGAACAGGGCTTTGCCGGACTGGACGATCGGGGCGGGGGGGACAAACTGCCACCCTGTGACTCAAGGAGGAATGAGCATGCTCCAAATGTCTGTCAACACTGTAGTCACTTTCTCCTTGGCTCGGGTGACTCCACTTCAGGTTTTAGTTTTCACCAAGCAAGAAAGCCAAAAGTCTGGTAGAAAGAAAAGTTGTCCAAGATTGGTCCGCACACCCCGTCTCCGAAGTACTTCGGCACTTAGCTTAGAAGCCAGGCGTGCAGTAGCTCCGTGTAGATACCCCCGGGAGTTATGCGACCTGTAAAAACCTGAAAAAGGAACAAGCCTGGTAGATTTGAGGGCGACTGGAAGATTCTCTTTGTGAGCTTGAAGGGCAAATGTTGGATTATTTTTCAATTGAGGTCTTTTGCGGGGAGGGGTAGAGCGGGAATGGCAGTGTTGGAGATTTGGCTCACCAACCAAATCACTCTAAGGGAAAAAATAAAATTTTCACCGTGGGAGGAAGAGTATAGAAAATAGCACAAGAGCGCTGGCTGGGGTGGCTAAGTGGACTGAGCGCTGGCCTGAGAACCAGAGGGTCCCCCTTCCTCCCGCGTTGGATCCCCAGTCAGGGCACATGCCTGGGTTGCAGGCCATGTCTCCAGTAGGGGGCGATCAAGAGGCAACCACACATTGATGTTTCCCTGAATTGGTATTTCTCTCCCTCTCTCCCTCCCTCCCTTGCCCTCTCTCAAAGTAAATAAATAAATTTGAAAATAGATAAGAATAGAAAGTCGTTTGTAAATAATCCCTTTCACTTCTAGTTTCTCACATCATTTAATTCTTTAGAGTAGGATTTAGTTATTTGACAATGAACAATGCTAGGGATAATGTTAATTCCGCAGTCATTGGTTTGGCTTCTTCTACCTTTCATTCGTCCCTCCCCCGCACCTCTTGAGAGTGTTTCTGGGGAATTAGAAAGAGGAAGGGCTAGAAATGAACTCTTAGCTTGGTTTCCTTTAGTGTCTTGAAGGTTGAATTACTGTTTAGAGAAAAAGAAACTGTCCAGAAGAATAAACACAGACTTGGATTTGAGAACTCATATTCCAGTTTTTCTGTCATTTTAACTGACACCGCACCCTATTCCTGCCTCTAAAAAGTGAAAATGATAAAATATTACATTGATCCTGATAATAATATAACTTCCTAGAAGGCTACCTTCTTTAAAGATAAGTTTGCTAAAATAGAGCCCAAAAGACAAAGAAACAAAATAATAGTGAAAAAAATTACACTTACTTAAGTGAGCAGAGGTTCAGACTGAGTCATCCCAAGATGTGTGTCTGTCTTGTACAAAGTGTTTTGAGCTAAAAGCAACTTTAGCCACAGGCTCCAGAGAAACTTCTGCCCCTAGCTTTACTTATGACAATATGATTAGGGCCTTTTCCCATGGTGATTATCAAAGATAGCCCCTTTTGACCTATCTTTAGGGCAGAGTAAATTTCTATTTACTAAACTTTTGTCTTTCTCATCAGCCTGCAATGACCCTTCAAACCCCAAGGTGCTTTATCCCATCCCTAGCTCAGGATGTCCTGTATACATGGACCTGCCTTTGTGTCTCTGAACCCCTTGTGCATGTGGGGTTTCTGACTCTTTTATGTATGCGGGGTCCCATATATATGTATATATTAAATTTAATTACTTTCTTTTGCTAATCTGTCTCATGTCTATTTGATTGTTATAACAGCCAGAAAAGCCATGAGGGTAGAGGAAGGTTTCTTTCTCTACATAAGGGCTTATCATTGTTAGGCAGTGTTCTAAGTACTTATATGGATTACTTCAATTAATACAATAACCCTATGACATTATTTACCTTTATGAATTTGAAGACAAATTAAGTCACTTGGTTAAATTCACATTGCCTTACTTCTGCCATAGCTAGTAAGCTAGGACAAAATTTGAATTTTACTGCCTGAAGCCACAAAGTAGAAATAATATCCACTTTTTATCTCTATCATAAGATTTAAGTGAGATGATATATATGAAGTGAAATGTAGAAAATATGAGATAAACAAATGGTAGATATTATTAGTAACTTCAAAAGATTTGGAAGACAGTTTCACAGAGAGAGTGATAGTTTGGAAACTAAGGAACTCAAGTGGAAAATTCTGGAAAGAACTTAAGATTTTTTAAAGCTAAAATGTGCAAATTGACAAATGCATAAGATTATAGACATTTGAGAATGACAGAAAATCTAGCAGTGACAATAAACATTTCATTTTCATTACAAAAGAATATTATATTAAAAAATTAAGACTCATATTTCAAGGTCATCCTCTTGTGTGTTTGCTAATGACATTTTTCCTGCTCATTCATTACCATTATTTCAAAGATAATAAAAAGAAGAAGAAAGACCATGTATTTTTCTGAATTTTGAGCCTATTCTTCCTTTTCCATCTCTTTGATTTTTATTTTTTGTCCTGTATTTTTTACAACTTAATGGCCTTGGCCTATTTAACTCATTGCCAAATTTGTAAACCTCACTATCCATAGCATTATACCATAACTGTAGCATGATTTCTTTTTAAGTCTTGTTTTTCCAACAGTTATAACTCTGGATCCAATGTACCTACTGTCCCAATGTTAGTATTTGGAGCTTCACTGCTGTATCACCTTGTTGCTGTGACTGAGCATGCTATGTAAATATCTGGTTGGATTAGAAAAGAATCTGAAAAGAGAATTAGATAACAGACAATAAAGCCAGTCAATTTATCCTGTAACTGTTGTCTTAATATTGTTCAGATATTGAGAAAATATATATGATTTAAGGAAAAAGCAAACCATATGATCAGAACTTGAAATGCTTTTGATAAAAATGTCTGTCTTGATTTCTTTTTACAAGACGTAGGAACAATGAGAGAAACAAAGTATAGCAATATACTCAATATTCTAGCAACTCATCTTCCACAAATAAGCAAGCTAGGGAATACATGCATACATAACAAAAACTAATTAAGCACAAACATCTTGCATTATATACCTGCAGCCTCATATTCAAGGTTTTCTGACTCTTCATTTCTCAGCCATGCCATGTCTTCTCACATTTTTCTCTGTTCTCATTCCCTACATTTTTCTCCACATCAAATTTGTGTAAACTATTTTTTTTTTCTTTTAAGCCCAGCAAATATGTGATTACATCTGTATTATATTTCAAGGATTCCTTCAGTGAGAATGAATTCTATCTTCCTCTGTGTTCTTCTCTATAGGACATTCTGTATGCTTCTATCTGGGGCATTTTCTTTCTGCTTCACAGTATGACTATGTTTTTCTGTGAATTTATTAGGCTGTTGGAGTATAGAGCTGACATTTTATTCATTTCTGTAATCTTCCAGCATTCAGCACAAATTCTTGCCAACTGAAGATCAATAATGTCTGCCAAATGAAGGAAAGAGATGATAGTGTGTCGTTAAGCAGCAGATTTGTGAGAGAGGCTATTGGTACTCACGTTATCCATGATCTGCATGACACTATTTTTCTCTGCTTTTCTTAGTTATTTTGAGGCCATCTGACTAGTTTTAATTAATGGAATATGAATGAAGCAACGTAGGAGTCCAGAACGAGTCCCCAAAACATGTGCCTCAGTGGTATATAGATTGCTTTGAGCTAAAGGCAACTCTAGTCACAGGTGCAGGTGACACTTCTGCCAACTCCCCTGCCCCTTATCAGCCCAGAAAAATTTGAATTAGAGGCCTGGCCTGTAAGAGATTACCTGCAATAGCCTTTCAACCCACCGACATGGCAAGGCAAATTTTTACTTTCAAAACGTCTGTTCTTATTACCCTGCAAAGGCCCTTTGAAACTCCCAAGGTGCATTACCTCATCCCTAACTCAGAATGTCTATGCCCTTCGATCTCCTTATGTATCTCTGAACCTCTTTTACATGTGAGATCTCTGGATTTCTTGTGTCACATTTGCAGTTTCCATACGTATGTATGTATTAAATTTGGTTATTTTCTCTTGCTAATCTGTCTCATGTCTATTTGATTATTAAACCAGCCAGAAGAACCTTGAGGGGAATGGAAAGTTTGTGCCTCTCCCACAGCGGCATGTTATGTCTGGGTAACAGGAATTAAGAGTCAGTACGCTTCCTTATTTCTTGCTTGTCTCTGCTCTAATAGCCTTGTGTTTTCAGATGGAGTAGCTACAATATGGAGTTACTGAAAGATTTTTAAAAAGCTGCTTGACTTGCACTGGACTTTATGGGAGCAAGAAACAATTACTGTGTTAAGCCACTGAGATTTCAGGTTTTATTTGTCTGAAGAACATAACCTAGCTTATTCTGACCAATACAAGATCTTACTTAATAAGATTATAAATCATAATGGCATAAAGACCCAATGAAACATTGAGCTTATGAAAATGCTCTAATGTGTGCTAAAAATATGTATATTCTAACCCAAAATTGATATATAACAGTCTTTTCAAAACAAAACTCTGAGAAACCTAAGTTGCCGGGGGGTTGGAGGGGGGCGGGTGTGTGTCTGTGTGTGAAAACCACACAATAGATTCATTTTAACTGAAGGCAAAAGACTCAATGTCCCAATATTATTCCCCTTGGCCTGAGTAAAAAAGAACATGTACTCGCCATGCAGTGGCAGCATACTGTGTCTGAGATTGTAGCTGGCTAGCAGCTGTGAATATGATGGCTCTGACCCGGCTTCATAGAGAGGACAAAATATGAAAGACTTCTCTCCACTGCTTCTAACTTTATATGTTGAGGACACCCATACAGGCTACTTTGAAAAATCTTGTATGGAAGTATGGGGGTTCAGAATGATTAACCCCAAGATGTATCTCTGTAGCATGTAGGTTGTTTTGAATTAAAGTCAACTTTAGCTATGGGGTTAAGGTTTTCTGTCCCTCTCTTAACTACTTAGAACTTGACTAGGAGCCTTGCTCATAAGGAGAGATTATCAGAGAAAGCCTGTTTTTCTGATAAGACCCATTTGTAGTCTGTAGGGCAGGACAAACTTCTGTTCAATAAACATCTGCTCTTCCTATCAACTTGCAATGACACTTTGAAACCCTCAAGGCATCTCACCTTATTCCTAGCTCAGGATGTCTTCTGTATCCACATTCCTTTTTGTCTCTGAATCTCTTGTGCATGTGAAGTTCCTATATGTATTAAATTTGGTTATTCTTTCTTTTTAATCTGTCTCACGTCCACTTGATTATTAGATCAGCCAGACAAACCTTGAAGGTTAAAAATAAAGCTTCCCCTCTGCCCCTTCCTACAGTTGCAGCTGTAAGCAGGATAACTCACTGGCTAGAATCCCACACTTAACCACTCCAGATGAGGAGGTCCTGGGACAACTGACCCAGGCCTGCTGAATGCAAGGATTCTTACCTTGTCAGCATACGCCCACTTCCTTGTCTGCAAGCTCTGGTGGAAGCCAGAATCTTTTTCCCTCTTCTAAATTTAGATTGAGAGCATGTGATTTCCTCTGTTTTTGAACAGCTGTTTAAGTGTGGACAACAAAAATTTGCTGTAACAAATCACAAATCCCTAATTGGGCAGGTTGTGGTAAGTTGTAAGGCCCCAGGCCTATAACTTCTCTAGCGAAATGTTTTTCAGCCAGCTCTGTCTTTATTCTTTTGCATCTAGGTTAACACACCTTTGAAATTTCAGAAATTTCAAGGTAATACCCCTTGAAGGTATTACCACCCTCAAGAGAGCACAGGATATTGTCAACTATCCTATAATCTCCTCTCCGCTGTACTTTCTCCCTTACTCCTATAACTTCCTCAGTTCCCTCAATTCCAAATGTATAAAAGAGACTTCAAAACTGTTATTTTCCTGAGCATTTGTGATTTTGTTCCTCAGCATATGTCTTCAGTTCTAACTGAAATAAACTTTTCTAAAAAATTCTCTACAGGTTTAGACATTTAACAGCCACAAAAGATAGGGCCACCACCTCCCCCAGGCTGACTCTGGAAGCAAACCTCACCTTGTGAAGGCTGCATCTGTTTGCACTCTTTTGGGAGGGATGACTCTTGCATCCACAGTGTCACTATTAAGATTCTACTCACCCAGACCACACAAAGGATCCTTTTAATTGGAAAAACTTCTATATTTAAAAAAAAAAAAAAAAACTTCTTAAAGACCACTCATATTGTTATAAAAGCTAGTCATTAAGATTCCTTTAATATAATGGAAAGGCAGAAATTAGAACAAAAGTCAATATGTACTCAGATCTTTTCCTATTTCCCTTCAGATATTGTAAAAATCAGGACATTGGAAATTGAATTGTCTTGCACTTAAGGAGAAAAATGAAAGAAAAAGATAGGCAAAATCTTACTTAAATACAGAGTAACGTATTTTGTCCTAAGAACTGTGCTTGCTAATTGTCAAGTTTAAAGCTCTACAATATGACCATACAGGAATGGAGGTTATATTCCACTTATGTCTAGGGTCCTGCAAATCGGATGCCAGCTCTCAAGGAAAATGTAAAGTTACAATTGCTATTATGAGAAATAATAGCAAAAAACAAAAAGGAGGGCTAAATAAAATAGACATTGATGGGTTAAACAAAAGTTTAGTACAGCATTATCAAAGGCTGAGCGGGGGGGAAAAAAGGCTGAGTGGACCTGTGCGTAGAGGAAAGTTTTTCCTCTACCCTTAGGGTTCTTAAGCTGTGCTAATGCTAAAATAGGAGGCAGACTAGAAAAAGAAAATAACCAAATTTAACACATACATTATGTATGGGAACATCACATACACAAGAGAGTAAAGGACCCCACATGCATGAGGGATTCAGAGACAGAAGAATCAAAGTATATTATATATTTTAAGTAAAAATGAAGTACTGTACCTTGGAGGCTTCCATTGTAGGATGTTTAGTGAATAGGAGTTTGTCTTGCCCTGTAGACAGATTAAAAAAAAAAAAAATTCTCTTGCAATCTCTTATTATGGGTAAGACCCCTATTCAAGCTCTTCTAAGTAGATAGAGAGGGACAGAAGACTTTGTTGTTTTGAGCTAAAGTTGCCTCTAGCGCAAAACAATCTGCACATTACAATGGTACATGCTGGGGTGTTTAGTTCTGAACCCCTACAGCCAAATTGATCCTCTCTTCTCCCACTTTAAAGGGCCTCAAACTCTCTGGTCTATTTATCCCAGCATGGATAAATTAAGAGAAGTGAATACAATGAGAAACCTGACTAGCAATCATTTGGGACAATAGTCAGTCTGGTTACATCAAGAAGATTGATAAAAGAGCCAGGCTTGACCGTCACTTGGGACCCAAATTCTTTTTACATAAGATTGGGTAAAATGGTGAGGAGATAGAAGAGAGAAATGTCCAGAACCACTTGATATGGGAATTCATGAACTGCGGTGCCAAAACCTATTGTTGAAGGCTTGACTCAGTCTGCAATTAGATTAAAAGAATATGGAAATGTAAAGACTGATAAGATTATAACAATTGGAATGCTTGTGTCAATTTTAATTGCTTGCATATCTTTTACCTGATTTAATTGCAGAAATAGATATTGTGTCTCAGTGGGGGGAACTGGGACATAAAAACTGTCAGTTCTTTCTTTTGACTCTCAGAGTGAAAAACTCTAGAAGGTAGTAGCCTCTGCAGTCTCTTGGGTCCATGGAATTGTTTAATTATGCCAGAAGTATTTACTGTGTCTCCCAGATAAAACATGAGAAGTTATTTGAAGGGGTTTAATAACTTTTGATCAGAAATTTGGCCAAATTGAAAACAAATCTCAGAGCCCAATAGCATTTTTTTTTCAGTCCCCTCACCATATCCAGAGGGAAAGAGCAAATTAGAGATCATGTAGTTAAATGGGTAGTTCAATCTATTATGCCAATTGAGTTTTAACCCATAGTTTGAGAGCAATTCTCCATATTTTACAAATTTTTGTAAAACCAGAAATGCAGCTATAAAAGCATTTTACACCCATTTATCTTTATCATGCCCAATGCCTAAGACTGAAGAAAAAAATTATGAAACTAAGGTGTTTTTAAAAACACAAACTGCTTCTATGTCTCGAAGGGGCCCTTGCCAAGGACAAATAAAAATCTTAAGTGCTTTCTCCACAAATATTAGTACAAAAAAGCTTTAGCCATCTACCTAGGTAATCATTTGTTTGTTTTGTTCATTAGATTCCATGTATAAGTGAGATCAAATGTCTTTCTCTGACTGGCTTATTTCATTTACCATAATACCCTCCAAGTCTACTCCTGCTGTAGCAAAAAGAGATTTCCTTCTCTTTTAAGCCTAAATAGTAATCCATTGTGTAAATAACCACAGCTTTTTTGTCTACTTGTCTTCTGATGGGCACTTGTACTGCTTCCAGATTTTGGCTATTGTAAGTAACGCTGCAATGAACATAGGAGTGCATATATTCTTTCAAATTAGTGTTTTCAGGTTTCTTCTGATATATTCTCAGAAGAGGAATCTCTAGGTCATAAAGAATTTCCATTTTTAACTTTTGGAGGAAACTCCATACTACATTCCACAATAACTGTATTAGTCTGCATTCCCACCAACAATTCAAGAAGTTTCTCTTTTTTCCATGTCCTTGCCAAAATTTGTTGTTTACTGATTTACTGATGATAGCCATTCTGACAATTGTTAGGTGCTACTTCATTGTGTATTCTAATTTGCATTTCTCTGATGCTTAGTAACATTAAGAATCTTTTCATATGTCTGTTGGCCATCTGTATGTCCTCTTTGGAGAAGTGTCTATTCAGGTCCTTGGTCCATTTTTTTAAATTGTATTGTTTGGTTTTTTGTGTTCAGTTGTATAAGTTCTTTAAGTATTAACCCCTCATTAGATGTGTTACTGGCAAATATATTCTCCCATTCTGTGGGTTGTCTTTTTATTTTATTGATGTTGCCCTTTGCTGTGCAAACTTTTTAGTTTGACGTAGTCCCATTTGTTTATTTTTCTTTTGTTTTCCTTGCCTGAGGAGATATAGGAGGAAAAAATATTGCTACAAGCAATGTCCCAGATTTTGCTGCCTGTTTTCTTCTAGTATTTTTATGGTTTCAAATCTTAAATTTAAGTCATTAATCCATTTTGAGTTTATTCTTATGCATAGTATAAGAAGGCAGTCTATTTTTATTTTTTGCACATATCTGTCCAATTTTCTCAACACCGTTTATTGAATGTACTGTCTTTATACCATTATATATTCTTGTCATTTTTTGTCAAATATTAAGTGACCATAAAGGAGTGCGTTTATTTCTGGGCTCCCTGTTCTGTTCCATTGATCTATATGTCTGTCGTTATGCCTGTACGATGCTGTTTTGATTAGTATGGCCTTGTAGTATATCTGATATCAGGTAGCATAAACCCTTTAATTTTGTTCTTCTTCCTCTAGATTCCTGTGGCTATTCGGGGTCTTTTGTGGTTCTATATAGATTTTTAGAATACCTATTCTAGTTCTTTGAAATATACTACTGGTATCTTGATAGGAATAGGAATTGCATTCAATCTATAGTTTGCTTTGGGTGGTATGGACATTTTAATGATATTAATTCTTCTTATTCATGAACAGAGTATATGCTTCCACTTATGTGTCTTCTTCATTTTCTTTTATTAGTGTCTTACAAATTTATTAGTATAGGTCTTTAATATTTTTTGGTCAAATTTATTCCTAGTTATTTTTTTAATGTGGTTGTAAATGGGATTTTTTTATTAGTTTCCCCTTCTGGAAGCTCATTATTGGTATATAAATATAAAACCAATTTCTCAATATTTATTTTTTATCCTGCTACATGACTGAATTCATTTATAATTTCTAGTATTTTTTGTGGAATCTCTATATACAGTAATATGTCATCTGCAAATATTGACAGTTTTATATCTTTTTTCCCAGTTGGGATGTCTTTTATTTGCTTCTTCATCCCTGCTTGCCACAGCTAAGCCTTTCTGCACTGTGCTGGATAAGAGAGGTGAAAGTGGCCCCCCTGTCTTGTTCCTGATTTTAATTGGAAAGGCTTTTAGTTTTTGACCATTGAGTGTGATGTTGACTGTAGGTTTGTCATATAAAACCTTTCCTATGTTGAGATATTTTTCTCTATTCCAACTATGCTGAGTATTTCTTTTATTTTAAAAGGATCCTGGATTTTATGAAATGCCTTTTCTGATTCTATTGACATGGTCATGTGATCTTGGTCCTTCATTTTGTTTCTGTGGTATAACAAGGTTATTGATTTGAGGATATTGTACCGACCTTGCCTATAATCTTAATTTATTCCAACAGAAATGCAGTTTGGGCTCAAATGTTTCTGTATATTATCTTATCTATCCTATGACAATAATTTAAAAATAAATGCTAGGAGGTTTTTATTAGTGTCTGTTCATATTTATGTGTGTTATGCGACGTTTTCTACCTCTGAATAATGTTGTGACTTTATAAAAATGAAACTCAGTTAAATTGGTTTACACAAACTTGTGCTTTTATGATGATTCTCAAAAATATAACAGAAATTAACCTAAATACTTTTTAGAATCATGTAATTGGGAAATAATTTGATATTAAAACTGGTTTTAGTTTGGTTTGCTTAAATAGACATATTTATATAATAATTAGCATTAAATGATACTTAATTTTTACCTGGATTTATTAGTTAAATAACTTCATGGTATCTCTGTTTCAGAAGTTCAGCAGCAATAAAATTTTTGTAAGTAACCTATACCTAATTGTAGGAAAAAGTAAATTAAATGAATATAGTAAGTAAAATAAAAGTTATTTCTTAGGTGAGCTTTTTCGTAATAATTGTAACTGTTAAAAAATAATTTCTTTTGTCTATTTGGTAACTTGAATCTTTAAAGTTGCTAGATAAATTAAATGATGGACATTCACTGAATGTCTAGAAGATCTCCAAATAAGATAAAAACAACAAAATATGAATTACCGAACATCAGTTTATTTGCTTTTTGCTTATTATAGAAAAACTAAAGATATTTGTGGTTATTGGTAAACATCTTGTGTCACATTAAAAAGATTTTGTTGTATGGGTGGAGGTATCGAACAAAAAGAAAAGAACTCATGGTCATGAACAACAGCGTGGTGACTGCGAGGCGGAGGGGTTGGTTGCAGGTGGGCGGGGGGGGTGGCGCATAAATGGTGGTGGGGAGAAAACCAAAAATGAACTGGTAAAAATGTGTGTGTTCTGTGAGGGAATAGATTTATTTTTAGAAATTATGTGTTTATAAATGTATCAGTTTAAAAAATACTGGTATAACAGTTTACAATTCTTCATTTCACTAATTAATGTTTTTAAAGTTTAAAAACTCTAATATATTGTAATTAAAACTACAAAAATCAATAATATTAAAGAAAGCAGCTGTGTAAACAACAACAGTATGATATGTTTTGGCTTAAAACAGGTATGAAATATGGAGATGTATTTTTGAGGGGAAAAGTTAATATTTAAAGTAAAGCTGGTGGTTTCAGAATGAAAAAAATAAGAGAGAAACAACAGAATAAAAATCTGAATGTAAAAAAAGTGGTAGGAAGTTTGTGGAAAAGAAATCTTGAGAAAGGATATTTTAATCATTAAGTAAATTTAAATATCAAAGGTAAGATGAGGTAAATTAGAGTTTGGTTTTCTCTCTCTCTGCTAAAAGGACTATTGGTCTGCTCATGATGCTGTGAAAAAGTTTTTGGCCTAGAAAGCAAAAGTCCTGGGTTTTATCAAAGTAATTTCTTTTGTATGTTGTCTTAATCAGGTCCTTAATTACCTAAGGGAATTGAGTTTCCTCAATAGTAAGAAATAAGTTTTACTAACAATTTTTAAACTTCTGTATTTGTGTTTGGAATCTTCCATTGGCACTCTAGTTAAATGAGTAATTAAAAATTGCTTCATAATGACCCATGTTCCTATTTAGTCAAATGTCCAAACCTTTTGATATAATTTTACAAATGTCTCCACATTTAAATTACAATATAGTCTGGATCTGGGGATAACTTACAGGTATCCCAGACAGGCCATTGAAACACTCAAAATTTGTTTTTTCTTCTTACCAAAAAAATTATTAAACCAAATACCTGTACTAGAATTACATGAAAGCTTTGTCAAATAAGAAAATAATAATTACATTAGATTTGCGTAAGTATATGTTATAAATGTTTCAGACATATATGGAAAATGGCCGGAAATTTGAGATCAAAGTAGAGGGACACACTAAAATTAGTGAACCTGAGTATCAGATTGTGGCACATGTTAAGGAAGTTAACTCTTTTTGCAAGAATGACCTTTCATTGCTTTACTTTTACTAATCTGATGTCCTTGTAACTTGGTAACAGTCTGTTCCTGAATCATAGAAATTGAGGTGAGTAAACAATGACTGTAAATTACATAAATAGGCAGGGCCATGAGAAGCCCCAAATAGCTGTTGTTTCTGGCACTTTTTCAGTTTTTGCATTTTTTCATTCATCATAGTGCATTTGGGCTGGACCTCATTCAACTGCCATTTAGTATGGATTATCATGTTCTTGCTGTTGTGCACGTGTTTTCCTGAATGAGTTGAAGCTTTAGCCTGCCACAAGGTGGATGCCTTCACAGTGAAAAAGAAGTTATCAGAAGATGTGTTTCCCATTTGGGGTATACTGTCCACAATCTCTAGTGATTGGGGAACTTACTTAACTGAGCAAATCATCTGAGTCGTGATGGACAGCCTTGCAAACTTCTTGGAATTATGACTGATTCTATTGTCCTCAAATATAAGGCAATGTCAACAGAACTAACAGAAAAACTGGATTCCAGCAGAACAAGTTTAATTACATAGGACTGAATGAACAGATGAAAGTGATTAAATATTTATGATTTTTTGTTTAAAATTCCTATTTTTTAAATATTTGGTTTTCCAGATATAAGAAAAAACATTTATCTTAAACTACCTGTGACTTAGAGCAATTTGGTAAATATACCTTTGTGAACAGAATTGAAACATTTACTTTTTTCTCTCTATTTAATTCCTCCAGAATTTTGAAATTCTCAATGAATGAGAGTTTTTATTTTCAAGCAATATGTTTGCATAAGTTCAATAAGAATCTATTTTCTTTATAACAGGACATAAAGCTTTGACTGTAATGTCATATTTGAGAGAGACATGCATACACTCTCGGATATGACCATAAAACTTTAAGGAATTAAGATTGACTTTGAAGGCAATAAAACCTCTGTGAAAAAACCACCCGGTACCTTGCTTACATGATTCACAGTAGTTATTCCAGGTAAAGAACAAAGGTTGCTGACTGGGAGATGCAAAAAAAAAAGGGGAGCTCAAGAAGAGCGGAATTAACCCATCAAAGGTATTACAGGGTAAGTTTGATGGCAAGTATCTTGCCTGGCTTTTTCTGACCTCAAGAAAACTTTTTAAGTTCAATTTGAAGATTCCTCATGAAAAATTCCAGCAAAGCAAGTTTAAAAGAGCCTATGTGGTTAATTTTCAGACTGATTATTATCCTAATGCTATGATTATACCCATTTCATAATTATGCTTGCACATATTGGCATATTAGGTTTCTTGTATGATGTTCTTGTAAGTTTTTTCATTCAAACTGGAATAGATCATTTTAGTTATTGAGTTGAAGGGTTATCCAGAGACTTAGAGACAAGTTTCAAAAAAGACATGAGTCTTCAGGTAGAAGCCAAAGCTTTTTTTCATGGTGCTAAAGACTCAAACAGAAATTGTGTATTTCTTTGCCAATATGCCAGCTTTATTTTACTTTAAAACTTATTGACATATAAGTTTCATATATTAAAACACAAATATTTTAAGTGTATAGTTTGATAAGTTTTGACAAACTTATATGCCCACTTAAACACCCTTCCAATCAAAATATAAAATGTTTGCATTATCCCTGAAGGTTTCCTATACTATTTTTATTCAATACTTCCCACAATGCAGGCAATCACTAATCTGTTTTTTACCATTACAGACTAATTGATTTTCCTTACTCTAAAATGTTATATAAATTGAACAATATAATATGTACTCTTTTGTGTTTATTTTCACTCTGCATATTTATCTCTAATTCATCCATGCAGTTGTGTGTATGCATCAGCAACTCGCTCCTTTCTTTGCTAGGTGGTGTTCTGTTGTGTGGACATACCACAAATCATTTATCAGTTCACATGTTGATGGATATTTGGATTATTTTTATTACTTGTTCCTATGAATATTTAAACACAAATATACCTGTAGATATGTGTTGTATCAAATTTGATTTTTAGTACATAAAAACCATGTTAAAATATCAATAAAATGTTTGAAATTAGTATTTCAGATTCTAGGATTTGCGTAACTGTATATACACCTGTTTGGGCATGTTACTACTGTACTGGTTTGGCAAAGACATAAATAGGTGTACACTTTAATCTTTTTTTCATAAGTAATAAAAGCTAGATTTGGTTACTGAGAAGGGTCAATTGCACAAAGCTTAGGGAAGTGTGTATGCAAGAATGTGTATATTACATACAACCAAGACACTTCCTGCATGATCATTTTCTGGAAGAAGGCTCTTATAGCACAGCATTTAATGAGGCCATAGGAATATGGGGATGAGAAGGGCCCTCACATCACTAGAATATTCACTGATCACTCTCCTCTGTAGTTCAGCCAAGGCTGTTACAAAACTAAGCTCACTAACAATGAGGCTGATTAGACCTCAAAACAACACAATTCAGCCTCCCTGTGTTTGTTTCTGCATATTAGATAGAGCTACTTTGACTCCCTTAGTAGCACCGCCTAATGTAGAAAAGTGCACCCGTAAGTCAGATGGCGCAGAGCCTTAGGGAATCACCAGGGCGGTGCAGCCCATGTGAACCATGTTGATGGAGTCTCCAATATGGTGTCTCTGTTCCTTGGCTTGTGTGGGGGTAGGCTCAGAAAGGGGACAATACTTCTGCCTGGACTCTGGAGTTTTGCCATGGAGGAAGCTGTCCTCAGGTACTCACCCTGATACCAGACACTGGTTTATTTCCATGTGCCACTGTTGTCCTTCCAGTTGCCGCTCTGGTGCTGGAGCACAGAGGAAGTGAGTCTGCATAAGTCCTAAGTCTGCTGCAGACCCTTTAAGAGGTTATGCCTGAGAATCCCACAGTTTCTTTGGCTTCCCCAACCCCAACTGGTTTTTACGGCAGAATTTATGGAGACATCTTCCTGGCACTGGAACCCTGAGCTGAGTGATCTGGTATAGGGTTGGGATCCCTTGCTCTCAAGGTATCCCTCCTGATTTTTACCCACCACACATAGGTGAGATACTACTGATTCTGCTTCTCTGTGTCTCCATCCCTCCTACCCTTCTAGATAAATGTGACTTCTTTAATTCCTTGGTTATCAGATTTCCACACAGCTCGATTTCCTGATGATTCTGGGTGATAATTGTTTTGTAGTTTAGTTGTAATTTTTGCTGTGGTTGTGTGAGGAGGCAAGCCATATTGACCTACACCTCCATCTTGACCAGAAGTCAAAAGCCCAGGACTTACTTAAGAAAAAGAATATCAAAACTATGAACATTAAAGTAGCAATAAATTCACAACTAGTAACAGTGGAATCTAAAAAACAAACTAAGCAAACAAGCAGAACAGAAACAGAGTCATAGATATGGAGATCTTTTGGAGGGTTATCAGTTGGGAGAGGGGAGGGGGAATTTGGGGGGAAAGGTACAGGGATTAAGAAGTACAAATTGGTAGGTACAGAATAGACAGGAGGATGTTAAAAACAGTATAGGAAATGGAGTAGCCAAAGAACTTATATGCATGACCCATGGACATGACCTAAGGGGGGGTAGAATTGCTGGAAGGAATGGGGGGGATCAGGTGGAGGGGGCAAAGGGGGAAAAATTGGGACAGCTGTAATAACAGAATCAATACATTAAAAACAAAAAATAAGTAAAAATTAATGCAACTTAAAAAAACCACCAAAAAAAAAGCATAATTCAGATCCCAGGTCAGGTGTCTCAGTATGTTGGAACATCATCCTATACACCCAAAAGGTCTCAGATTTGATTCCTAGTCAAGGCACATACCCAGGTTGTGGGCTTGATTCCCAGCAGAGGAGCATATGAGAATGCAACCAATCAATGTTTCTCTTTCATATTGATGTCTCTCTCTCTCTCTCCTGCCTCTCTAAAAGCAATGAAAAGGATGTCTTTGGATGAGGATTTAAAAAAAAACCAAAATGTAATTCAGATGATGATACTTAACTAGCAGAAATCAGGATACAGCAATTATTACAATGACTAATATGCTTGCTGCAGCATCCTATAGGGTTTCATCCACAGAATGTTATGAAGTTGGTTACTAGAACGTGATATACCAAGTGGCATAATAGATGAACCACTGTTAAGGACACTACTCATCTTGAACCAGCAAAAGAAATCAAAGTTGTATCACTGGGATGCGAAGCACTCACACTGTAAAATAAACTTTTTAAAAAATCAAAATTCCCCTGATTTTAGATCTGAGGCAGTTTTTAGAATTTAACACTTTGATTATATAGGTGGCTGGTTTCTAGGAGAAACAGCTCTGTAATATCATGACGTGATTCCCTGATCTTTCTGCAAAGGAATCTATAACCATCTTACTGGGAAATGAGAAAACCCAGATATAAGAGGACTAAACAATAGAGTAAATGGGTGGACATTGACACCTAAAGACCCAAAGTATCATTACTCCTCTTCTTAGTGTCTGGGCATATGGGCCCCAGATAATAAATGGAGTTCATTCTGTCAGTGGACCCATTCAGTGGCCATTACCTATCTAGCATTCAAACATTGGGAAGTTGAACCAATTCCAACATTGCATCTTTGATCTTTAAAGTAAAAGTTATTACAGTGGGAAAGGCCAAATGGAGGCCTTAGAATAGGTTTATTTCTATCCCAATCCAAAAAGACAATGAGAAACAACTCACATTTATATGGAACAGAAAACACAATATACATTCAGAGTTTTGCTCTATGGCTCTACTAACTCTCCTGCCCTCTCTCATAATATAGTAGGAAGAGATTTGACCATCTGGACATTCCACAGAACATCATATTGATCCATTACATTGATAGCATTAGATTTAGCAGGCTGAATAAGCGAGAGGTTGCAAACATGCTGTTCTTGGCAAGACACACGGCTCCAAGAAAAGGAAGGTAAACACAGTGTTGTTCAGAAACCATGCTCTTCTGCAAAATGTATAAGGGTCTAATGTTCCATGGTGTGCCAGGATATCCTGTCTCAAGTAAAGATAAATTATTATACCTTGCACTTCCTCGTATAAAAAGGGAAGCATGCCATATCTTATCCTCTTCTGGTTTTGGAGGCAACATATTTTATACCTGTAGATAATGGTCTGGCTGGCCCACAGACTGAAGGATTAAAAAGCTGCCATCTCTGAGTGCTACAGGAAGAAAAATCCTTGCCTCTGAGAAGCCCAACCAATGTTCTTTATTGTGTTGGTGGTATTAGTGGTAGGGAAAAAATAACATAATGGAGTTTGTTGCAATCCCCAGTGAGAGAATCCCATTGAAGATCCCTGGGGTTCAGAACAAGATCATGCCATCTGCACAAAAAACAGTGGTTATGAGGCAGAAATGGAGATTTTGTTCTTCCTTTCCCACAACAGTTAGTATTAGAGGTACTGGTTTCCAAAAAGGAAACACTTTTCCCAGGGTCCACAGCAAGGTCCCATTGAATGGTAATCTCTGGCGGTTGCCTGGTCACTTTGGGTTCCTTATGTCCAGAAACCAACAGGAAAAAAGAGAAACCACTATCACTTTCTCGGAAAGAATAGTTGACTGATCATCAGAGGGTCACGAGGCTGCTGCCTCGCATAGGGGGAAGGAGGGAATACATGTAGAATTCAGGTGATTCACATCAGCATCTATTGGTAACCCCTTACCCAACTGTTACATAAAGAGGTACATCAAACCCAGGCTGAGAAGGGCATGGTGTCCAGGAACTGAGGCCTGCTGGTGACGAGGGTCTGGTTCACACCATCAGGTAAGTCAATGTCAGCAGAGAGGTAAAAGCTGAGAGCGAGGGAAATCTAGAATGTATAGTGGAGCCATACAATTGGAGGCGGTGGCTCCAAGCACAGCTCTTGTGGCAGGAGTTGTGATTTGTCCCACAAACATCCTACTTCTAAGAGTCTCCTCTGGAAGAGAGGCCCAGCAGACTCCTGCTCCATCAGAAGTTACTTCTTCAACATATATAGAGAAGTAGATGCCAGTGATGCAAAGAATGAAGCATGATAGATACAAAGATGCACCACCAGATACCCTTCAAAGAACGATTTCCTGCAGGAACGTCCTCCGCAGACAGCCTCGAGTGTCCCTCCTTCACCTGCACTAGTAACCGAGCAAGGCAAGGGTGGCAGGCCTGACCACTTACTCCACCACTGGGCACTTTAGGAGACCTAGGGTTGATGTCCCTGCCTGTTTACAGTCAAGATTAGTTAAGGAGACTCCATTGATGCCATGGGGATCACCTGATCTCTCTCTGGAGCTCCTTGCCAAATTGGCCAAGGATTTGTTGCATCCACATCACAGGTGTATTTGTTTCTTTGCTCTGCCTTGTCCACTCCCTTTCTAATAAACACCTTGCCCACTGAATGCAGTGGCATTGTTTGCTTCTGGAGAACCCAACCTGAGACATACCAGTTTAGAAATGCATACCAGGCACTGTCTCTCTCTGCTGTTAGGGTCCACCTTCAAAGCACAGAACTATGTGGAATTCCTGCACATAAAGATTACACGGTATTACTAAACCAGCAATAAAATGAGTAGGGTAAATGTACAAGTTCCCATTGCCTTCCTCTTTTTATTTATGTTTATTTATTTTACTTTTTTATTGAACTTAATGGGGTGACATTAGTTAATAAAATTATGTATGTTTTGTATATATATGTATATGCATAATATGTAGATATGTTTTTGGTTTACAATTCTAATACATCATCTGTATATTATATTGTGTGTTCACCACCCCAAGTCAAGTCTCCTTCTGTCATTATTTATCTCCCCTCACCCTTTCTCTTTTTAAACTCTGGTTGTCTCTTAAACCACATGCTGTAATTTAAAGTTGTCATGGATTAAATGACTCGCATATATGGTATTTTTAAACTTTTATTAGTATGCTCACATTTCTAAGTGAATCACGTTTGTTTTTAACATTTTTACTCAAGTTCAATGAGGTATAATTTACCCCATCCTTTTTAGGTAAATAGGCTAATGAGTTTTGACAAATGCATCCAGTCCTTTAACTCCCATCACAATAAAGTAATCAAACCACTCCTCTTCCTAGTCCTTGGCAACCAGCCATTTGGCTTTCCGGTTACACTTCTTTACCTTTTTGTTTGGTTTTGTTTTACTCTGCAACTTTTTTCTTTCTCATGACATTATATCCTCCTTCACAATCATGACTGGCATTTTAGGCTGACTGCAACTGAATGACACCAAGCAGCCCCTCCGGAAATGACTCCCTTGCTTCTTCTGGAACATCTTATATTCACCTGAGAATTTCCGGGGCTGTGTGACATGATGTGTTAATCCAGCTTCCGCATTACCTGGCTCTGGGGCTTTACCTTCTGCCTTTTCCAATCAGTCAAGCTAGCCCCTTCTTTCTCAGAGTTCATTGCTTTAAGGTTCAGATTCCCCACTTGAACTGAGTAATCACACAGAGGCTCCGGGACTCACGGAATCAAATGAATTCATGTTTCAACTCTAGTAACTCAGAGTATATCACCTACTTTCTCCCTATAAGTTTTAGATTTAAATGGCTTACAGCCTCATTAAATTGTAAGTCCATTTAATAAGAAACACCTTTACTGCTAGAACTCGAAGTAAAAAAATCACAAAGGATAAAAGGCTTATTTTTAGGTAACAGAAACTAATCCTAATTCAAGCCTTCATCAAGCTATACTTGGATGATTAAAATATTCTTCTAAATGATTCTGACCTCTAATTTTATTCCACCTTCAGCATTTAATTCTTTGCAAGAATATCCTTGTTATCTTTCTTCCTCTTTAAATCTTCCAATAAAAGTGAAGGGTTATTAGAAAATGAAAGCTAAAGAGAACCATGTATGGTATGTGTGGAATTTAAAATGGTATGCAAATTCATTTAAAATAATACCTCTGTTTCCCACACAATGTATTGATAATATAATAGCTTTTCTTTGGGGAAGCCCCTTCAAGAAAGAATTATGGGCATATAATACTTACATTTCCTCTATAGTAACAATTTGTAGTTCATATAATATTTTTCCATCCAGCCAGACATAAATATAATAGGGGAGTATGATTTGGAGTTTAAGGGAGTCATATGTCCTTATAGCCTTCTATAGTCTGAGAAAAGAAATGCAAGAATGCAGTATTACTTGCTTTTGTGGATGTGAGGACGGTGATCTGATCATTAATTCCTAACTGGGCAGGCCATGCTGAGCAGTTCCTCTCCAGCCATATAACTTAATTTAGTAAAAAGCTTACCTTTGCTTTAAGCAAACCATGTTCATTGTTTCTGTGCATTGAGGTTAACACGCATTTGAAGTGCCCCCTTTCAGACACCTTCTTCTAAAGTGGACCACCCTCAAGAGAATACATAACCTTACCTATTTTATAATCTGATTCCTGCCTTTCTTTCACCCACTTTCATGTAATCTTCCTTAATTTCAAATGCATAAAAGAAACTGCAAGACGGTTATTCCCCAGAGCACTTGAGATCTTGCTTCCCTGGCTTATGTCCTCAGTTTTGGCTCAAGTAAACTCATAAAAATTCTCTACAGGTTTGGACATTTCTTACATTGATACCGTATTGAGTCATAACATCCCTCATTAATTGTTTTTATATAAGAACCTAAGGAGGGAAACCTACAAAGTGTTTAAATCAGGGTTGAATGAAAAATAATTATCTGCTACTATTTATTAGAAAACATCTAGTTTTCTTGTTTCTATTGAGAATAATAAGCAGCTCACAAACCCATTAATTCTCAGTCAATTGATTTAATCAGAACAATTATGTTTATTTATTTTCATTTCCTAAATTACAAATATTATCTTTAATCTTGGGTTTTGATTTATGCTTTATTTTACAGATGGAAATATTAGAATATTCTGGATAAACTTTCAAACCAAACTGTCTCCTTGTCTTGTCTCTCTGATATTATCTCATGAATGTAATTTTTATATGCACAAGAACAAACTACTGGGTAATAATTGATAGCTGTTCCCTACAAGTTAAAATTTGAATGGATGATTAGTCAATGTACCTGAAAGTAGAAATATTTGATTATATTTTAAGGTATTTCTCCTGTGACTTTAAACAGGTGAGCCCTCTTCTTTGCTTTTTACTAGCCAGATCCATATGTAATCTCAAAAAGGGAATCAATAATTTAACAAATATCTGTTGAGGATTTTATGTGCAAAAAATGGAAATAATAGATATTTCATGAGTGCTGACTACATTTCAGGAACTATGTTAATATTTTATATACATGACCTATTTAACCTTCATAACAAACACGAGAGAAAGGTTTTTACTCTATTTTGCAAATAAGGAGAGTGAAGCACATAAATCTTAGGGACTGTGTTCAAGTCACACAACAAATCAGTAACATCCGGTCTACTCAAGTCTGTCTGATTCTAGGGTTTGTGCTATTACTCAATAAGCTATAGTGCTTTTCTCTTTTTGGTTGGAGGTACAAAGATAAATGAGAAATAGCCCTTGCCTTAGAGAACTTTATTACCTCATAGATAACCTAGTTAGAATATTTATATAGGTAATTATGAATCAAGGGGGAAAGAAATAATCAGCCTAAGAGTTCAGGTGAAGTGGTATAGCAATTCTAACTAGAATGAATGAAATGACTATTTGTGGTTGAAGGAATTAAGGATGGTTTCCTATAGGAAAGAAAGAGCAGAGTATAGTAATAGCATGAACGACTTGGATTCAAATTGGAGCTCTGCTACTCAATAGCTGCATGATCATGGGCAGCTCTTTGGGGCTCAATTTCTTCATCTATAAAATAGTGGATAATAATAATTGTTTTATAGGGTTATTATAAAAATTGAAAAAGCCAGTCTCTATAAAGCAGGTGGAATCATGCCCATACTCAGTACTATTTGTCTGTTTGTTCAAAAAAACATTTCGAACAGGACCTTAAAACAGGATTAAAATCACCTTTGAACATGGAGAATAATCAGAAGAAGTAAGGATTGGCATTTTTTTGTGGACTTAGATCCTCCAAGTCACTATGGAAGCCATGATGATTTAAATTTTAAAGTAAAGATTCTGTGACTCCGTGAGGTAATATTTGAACCCCAATTCATAGCTCATGAGACAAAACCAGCTCTAATTCATAATATTTAGCAATTCACAGAACTAACTCTGAAGTTTCCCATATCTACATGTCCTTTAACTGCGTTTATTTTTTTCTTTATATTCGATCAGTCACTAGGTCCTGCCATTTGTACTTCCACAATCTTTCCTGAATCCACCTTCTCTTCTTATTTCCAACCATCTTTGCCTTCTTAAGGATTACCACCACTCTCTACTCCCTTTAAATTATTTCCCTAACCTTCTTTCTCTCTCTCTTTTCTCCCATCCTTCCCTCTTTCTCCCCCTCTCCTTCTGAATACCCCAAACTCATTTTCATTTCAAAAGACAGATTTGAATCTGTCACTTCACAGATTATGTATTCAAAAGCCTCACAATCCCAACAGAATGCAATCCACATTAGAAAAAAACAATCAAAAGCCAAAACATCTGTGTCTAATTCCTCACAGAATGACTCTGGCTGTCTAAGGCAAACCATTCCACTTCGCACATTTTGGCAGTTCCATATATCTGCATGCTCCCTCTGCTTTGTCAACCACTCCTCTGGACTCATTTTATAACATGATATGATCAACTTTTCTAACACTTTCAGAATTCTGGGACTAATTACATCCATGAAGAACTTATTACAGAATGAACACAGCGACCAGAGCCCCAACGGCTTAGATGAAAGAATAGAAACTTAAAAGGAAGTTTCTTAAAACTTTTAAAATGAAACTTATGTCACCCTTCTCTGACATTTTAATTGAACATGATGATAATTCTGGGGAGTAGTTTTGGGAGAGTTTGATATGCATTCTCAAGTATTTGGAAATGTATGTGAACTTAGGAACAGACATCTATGCCTGTTTTTTGCCTGCAGGAGTCTGAAGGCTGGAGCTAATGAAGAAACTTGGGTGACAGGGAAGAGAGAGAGAGTTAATTTCTGAGGGAATACATCAGCCATTTGATAAACCAAAGATGCATAAGATCCCCCACAAGGCAATCAGATGTCAATTAATGTACCTGGGCTTGAGTTGTCTCAAAGGGTTCCTACTTAAGGAACTCTGTGATGTACCTCCAGGAGATAGAATCTGAAGAAACATAAATAGCAAGAGGTTAGCCTCCGTATTTGCCTACATCTGGGAGCTGAGAAGGTTTATTTAGGGCTGGTGAAATACCTCTATCAGTAAGATGTTTGCCTACCTAACTCCAAAACCTGCTCTGCCCATGAGAGTACAACTGGAGAGAGGAGTAAATGAAGGAAGACCAGATCAATTACTTCTTCAAAATTGAAGGTCCCCAGGAAAACAGACAGACCTAAATTGGAAGAAGAGAAGAAACTTTAACTTGAATATGATAGAAGTTTAATGTAAGGTAGAATGAGATATCTTAATTAAGAGTTGTCTCAAAGTTTTGTAATCTTTCTCACGTGTCATTAGTAGAGTAAGTAGCTCTTAAATAAAATTAAAAATAAAATGAAAACTAGAAAACAATGTATTATTTGTCCCATCAGGTTTTGTTCATATAACAAATCATTTGATTGTAGAATCCTTACCAGTAGAATATTAACTTGCTCAAAACTCTATCATTTTTTAAAAAGGAACTAATAAAAAGAAAACACTCATTAAATTCTACATCTTCTCCTACATACTTCTTAATTATTTTGCAGTGCAAATCTTTGAAGTAGTTATTTGTACTATTCACCTCTACTGCCTTCATCACCTCACCTTCAATATTTCTCAACTCTATGCACTCTGCTCATCCAACCTCTCCTTAGCTGAAGCAACACTTGATGTCCTTTATTTTCTACTCCTGATAGATATTGTTCAGTTGTTTTATTTGATATCTTATTAGTATATAATGCTTGAAAATTCTATCCTTGAAACTCTGTCTTCTGCTGGCTTCCATTACATTACATTGCATTGCACTCTCCCGTTTTCCCTCCAATGTTTTGCCCAGACATTTTCAATCTTCTTGTAAGATCATCATCCTCTTCTACAAATGATTATTTGTTGGAGTTTCTTAGGGCTTATGCTAGATCATCTTTTCATATAACTTTGTATGGTCTCCTTTAATAATCTTATTAATGTTTGCCACCACAGTTATCGTCTATATGTTTATCATTTTCCAATTTAAGTCCATATAGTTGAAAGCTTACTTGATTTTTCCATTTAAAAAATCTCAAACTTCACACACTCGGAACTAATCTTTCCTCCACTCTTCTGTCTTCTTCTTCGTAGTAAGAGATGTAGGGAAAGATTCAAGAATGCTTCGCCATTGTTAACTGGTAAATGGGGTAAATACTATATGCTTACTGTAGTTGTTTGATATTTCAAGTGCAAATAAAACCTAATTAAGAGTTAAGCAGGAAATTTTAAAATAACTCTGTAACATATTGACAGTAAAATTAAAAGTTAAATTTGCTAAGAAGTTCACTTAAATGCATAAAACTAAAAACAGTTTTATTTAAGAAAATTATATATAATTATGATTGGGTTTTGACAATCAATTTCTTTTCTATGGGGAATTTATAACAGTTCACTAACTTCTAAGTTCTGTGTTTATTTTTTTATTTGTCTTGTTTTCAGTTTTGTTTGTTTCTTGGTTTTTATCTGTTATTTATTCTGTTAAGTGCCTCATTTTAAAAATATTTTTATTACAGCAGGCCTTATCTTTGATAATGTTTCTGCTTTTGCTATGTATTGTCCAGGAGACTGGAAAGAGTGCAATGTCCATTCATTTCCATTATCTAAATGTATTTCAGTTCTCACTATAAACTCTTCTGTTTTAACTAATTCTATGTTTTACCTTTATTCCTACTCATGCTTCTGTTTGTCTCCTTGATAAGTCACTGTTATTAATTTCTTCTCCACTTTTGCTGCCTGCTTCTATTCTCTTTAATTTTTTCCCCTCAATTAATGGGTTGGTCCATCCTCAATGATTTCTTGCATAGCAGGAAAAGCTGCTTATCTAATGGAAGAATCAAAATACATACCAGTGGTATTTCTGTTCATTTCATCTTTAAAACAGGAATTCCTAATATTTTTGGTATAATGAATTATATGTTGATCTGTTGAGACCAAGAAGCCTTTTTTCCTCAGATTTAAATGAATAAAATCAAATGAACAGGATTATTAAGGGAAATGTATTATTTTAGAATGGGTTTAACAAAATATTTAAAGTTACCATACAATAATATATGCATGTACTTATAAATATTACATAAAATGGATAGCATGGGTCTAATAATTGCCATGTTCCAAAGTAGGTATTGGTCTAAGGATTTTTTCTTTTTTATTGAATTTATTGGAGTTATGTTGGTTAATCAAATTATATAGGCTTTTGGTGTACAACTCTATAACACATCATCTGTATAGTGTATTGTGTGTTCACCACCCCAAGTCAAATCTTCTTCCATCATAGCCATTTTCCCACTATACATGTTTCTACCTCCCCCTAATCCCCTTTAGGATATTCTTTTTAATTAATTGATTTTAGAGAGAAAGAGAAAAAGAGAGATAGAGAGATAGAAACATTGATTTGTTGTTCCACTTATTTATATATTTATTAGTTTCTTGTATGTGCTCTGACTGGGGATCAAACCTGCAATCTTGGCATATCACAATGATGCTCTAACCAGCTGAGCAACCTGACCATGGCTAAGATATTTTAAAATATCTGCAACAATTCCTATTTACTATAAATAAATCTATGTGTTAAAGTTGTAGTTACTACTGTGGTTTATGGTTTAAAGACAACACTTACTTTAACCAGAGGTCAGTGAAAATTAAGTATATAATTTTAATCCAGATTTGCTGAACCATGAATTCTCTCCATGGATACTGTGGGGATCTAAGGACCCTCAGTTAATAATGGCTGCTTTAAAGCATGCTCAACCTATAGCAAGCAGTCATGCAAAAATGCATTAATTTAATAAATATTTATGTATTTGATATTGATCATCCTGAAGATTAAAGCCAATAACTGGTTCTTAAAGAATTTGCATTCTGATGGAGATAGGCATATACAAAAGTATAAAACTAGATTGTTATATGCTGTATTAAAAATTATCTAAATGTCAATAGGAAGACTTACAGCGTAGTAGAGAATATTAAGCAGGCAACTATATCATATACTCATGCTTGCTTTTTAAGAAAGGAACTTTGGTAGCATTATAGAGAACAATATTATTTGAGGCTGATGATAATCACAACGATGATGATGATGATGATGATGATGATGATTTGTGTGTATAGACAAGGACAAGGTTGAAAATGTAGGAGAATTAAGAGCTGAAAAAATCTCAAGATTTCTATTTGAATTACTACATAGTTATGCTGTTTGCAAAATCAAGTTTGTGAGATATTCTAATTTAATGGAAAAGTTATATATTCCTTTTTGGAAATAGAAAATTGAGTCTATGGCCATAGCACCCAGAAAGAACCCAATCTCGTCTGATCTCGTAAGTTAAGCAAAGTTGGGCCTGGTCAGTACTTGGATGGGAGAAAATTGAGGCATTGGGTAGAAATGTCCAGCAGGCAACTCAAACAACAGAAAAATATAATTTTGTGTTGGAGAATCAGTGATATGTAAGTGATTTCATATGAGGTTAACAAGGAAAGCTGATAGAGAAAAAACAGGAGGCTTAAGAATAAAACCATGAAAAAAATTTAAATTTAAGGGGTAGTGGAGGTGCAGAAGCCCCTTAAATAAGGAATTCTCATGGAGGTAGGAGAATATAGAGATTGCTGCCTTGGAGAACAAAGAAAAATTTCACTTTAGCCATTGGAAAAAATCAATTAGTAAATTTTAGAGATCTTATTGGCTTTATTCAATGATTCATGTATCAAGTAACATCCAATCCAATTGACAGAAAGGAACTCCAAAGAACACTCAAAATAAAATACTTTTGTAGACAGATGGAAGTAAGAATAAGAAGGTTATACTAGGCGAAAAAGCAATATGGTTACTGTAATGTCACTTCCCTATAGGAAATAACAGGGGTCTCCCAGACAGATTAACTAACTTGTATTGATTAAATGATTACTGATTGACTGGTTTAATAGTCCATTGCTAGGAAAGTTGAAACAGTAATTATGCCTCAGTTTGGTGATGTTGGGCTTAGCAAAAATGACTACTTTTGAGGACCTGTTGTCTTGTTTTTAATAGCCATTTACTGTTCTCTCTACTCTATAATTTCTTCTTTCATTATCATTCAATAATTATACTTTTTATTGTAAAAGAAGATTTAATATCATGCTAATTTACAATATTTTTTAATTCTTGAAGAAATGGGCAGAAAATCCACATACAATTTGTATTACTTCCATATCTCTATCTCTTAAAGGTGTGATATGCAGATTTTCATTGTTCTCTTACAGTATAGTCTCTGCTTGTTTTAATTTAATGTATTTTATTTTTTCTGGTCAATATTAGACATTTATGGATAAAAATTTTCACTAAAGACACTACTTAATTACAAAATCATGATTCTTTATTACTCTTCATTTGCATTTACCATAAACCCTTTTTTCTAGTTGTAGCTTCTTTATATTTTCCCCTCTCATTCTACTTCCCAATAATCCTTTTTCAAATGAATGACAAATTGATTTGCTTGGGTGCACCAAAAAAATAAGGGTTGCAGGGTTTTCTTCCCACATGCTTCTTATCATAAGGAAGTTAATATTAACATAAATCAGATAATTGAGTTTTGAAATACAAACACAACAAAAGCCATTTAAAAATTTCCAATGACATCTTAAACATCTTCAGGGTGTTTTAAATGTCCTACTGGAATAGGTATTAATTTATCTTTTTAGATCTTATAATTTTGGAATATATGTCATAATTTTTTTATTTTCCTTATTTTCTTAATCTATATCATTTTTTGTCTATTTTATTTCTAGAGTTTAACTATTTTCATTATAATTTTTATCTTTTTAAAATGTGATAAAGTTACACACAAAAATACATAAAACACAAATGTATACAGTTTCAAATTATTAAGACATGAACAACAATTAAGCTACCAAGGTCAAATACAGTGGCTGAATGGATAAGAAAATAAGACCCTTATGTATCTTGTTGGCAAGAGACACACTTCAGACTGAAAATAAAGGATGGAAAAAATATTTCATGAAAATGAAAATGAAAAAATCTGGTGTAGTAATACTTATACTAGACAAAATAAACTTAAAACAAAGGCTATAACAAGAAACAATGAAGGACCCAACAATTCCACTTCTGGGTATTTTTTTTAAAAAACCTAAAATACTAGATCATTGCAGCATTATTTACAGTAGCCAAGATATAGAAGCAGCCTAAGTGTCCATGAATAGATGAATGGGTAAGGAAGTAATGGTGGATATATACAATGAAATATGACTCAACTGTAAAGAAAAAAATGAATTCTTGCCATCTACAACAACATGGATGGACTTAGAGGATATTGTGCTGAATGAAATAAGTCAGATAGAAAACAACAAATGCCAGATGATTTCACTTATCTAAAAAACCAATCCAAATGAACAAGCAGAAAAGAAATAGACTTATAGGTAAAGAGAACACTTTAACAGTTGCCAGATGGAAGGGAAGTTGGGGGAGTAGGTGAAAATGGTAGCAGGATTAAAAATTATGAATTGGTAGTTACAGAATAGTCATAGAGAGGTATAGCATTGGAAATATAGTAAACAGTGTTGTAACTATGTATGGTGTCAGATGGGTACTAGGTTAATCAAGGTGATCACTTCATAGGTTAAATGAATGTCTAATCACTGGGTTGTACATATGAAACTCATATAATATTGTATATGAACTATAACTGAAAAATAAAACATTAAAATAAAATATATTTTAAAAAATACCCAGGTCAAGGGACTATTTAGAGATTCCCAAAAGTTCCCCACTTGCCACTTGCCATTCTTCGCCCATGTTTCTTGATTTTTATGTAAATGCTTCTATGTTTTACTGTATAATATCTATATTCCAAAAATGCATTCATAAGCACTATAATTTGGTTTTTATTATTTTAAAACTTTATGTAAATTAAGTGATACAGTATGCATTTCTTCTGCATTTGACTCCTCTTGTTCAGCGTTGCTTTTACACTTTCATCAGTGATGTAGTTCCATTCACTTTTTTTCATTTGATTCCACTGTATAAATAAATCAAAATATGTTTTTCTGTTTTGCTATTGAGGGATTTTTGTTCACTCTTATACTGCAGCTATTATTATTCCTGGGCCTTTTTTCCTAGTATATCATATGCTTTCAGTTTTCATGGCTAAATACAGAGGAATAGATTTGCTTGCCTTAGGCATTGCATATTTTCAACATTAGTAGATAAAAATTTAAGGGTTTTTGTTCAAAAGTGGTTGTACCAGTTTACATTTCTAGGAGCATTCTATAAATTTCTGTTGCTCCAAATTCTTTCTAACACTTTGTATTATCAGACATTTTCATTTTACTCATTATGATGCTTGCATATTCATATTTAATTACGGATTTAATTTGAATTTTTCTTATTTTTTTAATGAGGTTGTATCTTGTCCTGTGTATATTGACCAGTTATATATTCTCTTTTGTGATATTTCAGTTCCTCATCTTCCCTATTTTTCCACTGTGTTGCCCTTTTGTTATTAATTTTTAGGCATTTTTAATAAAAGCCCTTTGTCAATGTCAATTGTTAACATGCTGTTAACTTTGTTCTCCCATTATGAGATTTTCATTTTACACTCCTAATAGTGTCTTTGGTAAACAGAATTTCTTAATTTTAATGTAGTCCAATTTATAAATCTTTATTATTTTTTAATATTGTGTCTGATATTGGAAATAATCCCCTGTCCTGATATCATGAACACATTTCACTTTATTGTCCTCTAAGGACTCTATTTTCTATTGTCTTTTCTTTCACATTTAGTTCTATGAATATTAGTATTGTGAAATAGGGTTAAATTTCATTTTCCTACATGGATATTCAATTGTTGAAGGGCTATTTAATTGTTGGAGGGCTACTTAATATGGCAAAGCCATCTGTCCCTGTCATATCCCAGGTGTACACACATCACTGGGTCTGTTACTGCTCTATCCCTCTATCCTAGTGATCCCCATGATTTCTATATCCCTGTGTCAATACCACACTATATAATTTTTAATGGTATGAAATGTTGTTATTGTTAAATCTACTATTAGTTTATAAGCCAGTGTTAACTAGGGTTTTCACATAGTTACTAATTTTTGTGATTTTTTTTTCTTGCATTAATAATTTGTTATCTGGTATTATTTCCTTTAGTATCAGTCAGCTAGTAGGGAATTCTTTCATTTTAAGTTTATTTGAGAATGTTTTTTATTTCAGATGATCTTTTAAAAAGAAATTCTTTTTTAATTAAATGTATTGGGGTGACATTGCTTAATTTCCTTAAACAAGCTAGGGGCTCACCTAATACATTGTTTATCAGTCTATAGTAATCAGTGTTTAATTATTTGGTAGAAAGTCAAAAGAAATACCCTTTAGGAATTTGAATTTTTAAAAATAACTCCAGTTATTAAGGTTTACTAATTTTTATGAAAATTAAATTAATGCAAACTTTAGTTAAAAGTTAAATTAATAGTTATTAAACATATATAGCTATAACTTTTATTAATCCATATCTCCTAGGATTAATTTCTCAAATGTAAATATGATAAATATAATATTACAAACATGGATTTAAGAGAAGTTGCTATAAATTTGCTTTCTCTAAAAATGTATCTCATGTTTCTCATGCAGCTTACTGACACAAATTGACAAGTTTATGAACATTTATATAAGCAGCTGTAGTTTGGGTGGAATTTTTAAATTAAGGAAACTGAATTTTTAAAGTAACTTCTTGTATTGCATAAAATTTTCATGGATAATTTCATTTTTATTTTTTAAAATAAAGAAACCTGATCTCCTGAGTTTCAACATGAAACACTTTATAAATGTCAAATAACATCTAGTATAATGTTCAAAGTGATCTATATGGATTTTTTAATTGCTTAGGCTCTGTTAATATCTATGTATTTTCCAGTAAAATTCTTCAGTCTCTCATGTGAAGGCAACAATAAAACCCCGCATTAAAAACCTGTTGAATTTGCAGTGGCCAGGTAGCTAAGTTGATTAGAGAGCTATATTGACACACCAAGGTTGCGGGTTAGATTCCAAGTCAGGGCACACACAAGAATCAACCAATGAGTGTGTGAATAAGTGAAGCAACAAATTCAGGTCTCTCTCTCTCTTTCTCCTTCTCTCTCTCTCTCACTGAAACTAATAAAAAAAAAGGAAAGAAAACCTATTAAACTTGAAACAATATCCTATTTGTAGAAACTTATGAAAAATTTTAAACCACTAACATATATAATTCATGTTTTCTGGAATTACCTAGATCTATTCATTTTTCAAAATAAAATATATAGCAATGATTTCTCTTATTTTGAGAAAACCAAATATATAAAACACAATTTTATGAAAATATTAGTGGAAAATTTTACCATAGTTTTCTTTACAGAGAAATTGTTTATTTCACTTAACAAAAATATTTAAGCAAGGTATGTTTAAATAGAAGCACCAACAACATATTTAAATATTTTTATGCATTTAACTTTTTGACAAGGTTTTGGGAAAAACCTTATCTATTAGTAATTAAAACTTACTGTTAAAGATTAACCATAAATTAAAACAGTATTACTTTATACTATTAATCAATAGGAAACTAAGTAAATCGACAAACATTTAACAGCAACCATTTGCAGGAAATAGTTTATTGTTACATCATGTGAAATTGTATATGGAAAAGATGTTTAAGTAATGGATACCATATAACCAAGTAAATAACTATTAGAAGTTACCCATCACTTTTAATATAGATCAATGTATTTCTGACACTACAATGTTACAATTATTATCCCTTCTTTTTTAATAAAATGTAATAAATCTTTGTTAATGTTTAAAATCTGATTTAGCCAATTCTCTTTCAGAAATACCTACTTTCATTTTTCTCTAGCCTTTCTACAAATATTTATCTAACACCTACTATTGATTGTTCTGATTTTGGTGGTCTAGTGTTGAACAAGATAGACTGGATTCCTTTGTCCTTGGAGTTTATATCCTAGCAGTGGAATACGAAACTTCACTAGTTTATAGATGACATGATAGTGTACATAGGAAACCCTATAGACTCCACAAAAAAACTACTCAACCTAATAAGTGAATTTGGCAAAGCACTGGGATACAAAGTCAATATTCAGAAATTGAAGGCATTTTTGTACACCAACAATGGAATATCAGAAACAGAAGTCAGGAAAAAAATATCCCATTTGCTATAGCAACAAGAAAAATAAAGTATCTAGGAATAAATCTAACCAAGGAGGTAAAAGCCCTATACTCAGAAAACTACACAACACTGAAGAAAGAAATCAAGGAAGATACAAATAAATGGAAGCATATACCGTGCTCATGGATTGGAAGAATTAACATCATCAAAATGTCCATACTACCAAAAGCAATTTATAGATTCAATGCAATCCCTATAAAAATACCAATGATGTATTTCACAGATATAGAACAAACTTTTAAAAAATTTATATAGAAACATAAATTGCCCTGAAGAGCTGCAGTAATTTTGAGAAGGAAGAACAAAGTAGGAAGGATCACAATACCTGATATCAAACTATATTACAAGGCCACTGTAATTAAAACAGTCTGTTACTAGCATACGAACAGACCCCTAGAGCAGTGGAAAAGAATAGAGAGACTAGAAATAAATCCATGTTCCTATGGTCAATTAATATTTGACAAAAGGGGCAGAAGCATAAAATAGAGTGAAAATAGCCTCTTCAACAAATGGTGTTGTGAATTATGGACAGCTGCATGCAAAAAAATGAAACGACCAACTTACACCATACAACATAATAAACTGAAGATGGATAAAAGACTTAAATATAAGTAGTGACACCATGAAAGTCCTAGAGGAGAACATAGGTGGGAAAACCTCAGATATTCCACGCAGCAATATTTTCTCTGATATGTCCCCTAGAGCAAGGGACATAAAGGAAAGAATGAACAAATAGGATTTCATCAAAATAAGAAGCTTCTACACGGCTAAAGAAAATATCGGCAAAGTGAAAAGGGAATCAACCATATAGGAAAATATATTTGTCAATGGTACCTCAGACAAGAATTTGATCTCTAAAATACATAAATAACTCACACGACTCCACTCCAGGAAGACAAACATTCCAATTAAAAAATGTGCAAAGGACCCGAACAGACACTTCTCCAAGGAGGACATACACAGGGCCCAGAGACATATGAAAGGATGTTCAGCAGCAGTAGCCATCAGAGAGATGCAAATTAAAACACAATGAGATATCACTTCACACAGGTCAGAAAGGCCATCATAAACAGGTCAACAAAGAAGTGCTGGTGAGGTTGTAGAGAAAAGGGAACCCTAGTACACTGTCAGTGGGAAACCAGACTGGTGCAGCCATTGTGGAAAACAGTGTGGAATTTCCTCAAAAAATTAAAAATGGAACTGCTTTTTGACCTGGCATTCCACTCCTGGGATTACACCCTAAAAATCCTGAATCACCAGTTTAAAAGGACCTATGAACCCCAGTGTTCATATCAGCACAATTTACAATAGCCAAGTCCTGGAAGCAACCTAAATGTCCATCAGTAAATGAGTGATTAAAAAACTATGGTATATCTACACAATGGAATACTATGCAGCAGAAAGAGAGAAAGAGCTACTATCCTTCTCGACAGCATGGATGGAGCCATAGAGCATTATGCTAAGTGAAATAAGGCAGGGGGTGAAATACAAATACCATATGCTCTCACCTATAAGTGGAACCTAATCAATAAAACAAACAAGCAAGCACAAATATAACCAGAGACATTGAAATAAAGAACTGACAGTAACCAGATTGGTGGGGAGGAAGGGGATAATGAGGAGAAGAAGGGGAAGGGTCAAGTCAAGGAACATGTATAAAGGACCCATGGACAAAGCCAAAGGCGAGTAGGATTGAGGGTGAGAGATGGGGGAGGGTGGGAGAGGGGAAAGTGGTGGCGGGAAAATGGAGACAACTGCACTTAAACAACAATAAAAAATAAAAATACAAGAAACAAAACTTCACTAGTCAACACAAAAGTAAATAACAGTTCAGGTGAACAAAAGGCCATATGACAGAAAATGCAAGAATGAGTATTAGATGTGGGAGAGAAAATAGTACAAATTAGGTAGAGAACATATTCTGTGATAGAGGTGATATGAAATGAACTGAAAGAACAAGGCAGAAAGTTCTTCAAAAAGTAAAGGAAGATCAGGCAGATAAAACAGCCCATGGAAAGGAATTAAGTCAGGAATGTTCCTGGCATTTTAAAAATCTGAGAAGAGTCCACATCTAGTTTGAGCCAGACATGTAATGTGTCTGGAATGTAATTGACAGGGTGGGAGGAAAGAATAGACAGTGGTTCACAATGACATCAGAACCTGAAGTAGAATCCAGCTCATGTAATACTGAGGAAACTATGTAATGTAATACTTCATTCATTTTAAGTTCAATGGGATGGCACTCAAGTATGTCAAATGATGGCTGCAAGGTGCAGGTGGGGTTCAACATCACACCCCAATCTCACTCAAGTAAATACATAATTTGAGTGAAAATGTGAACTTGCAATGCCAGTGCTTCTAAAACATTTTTCCCAAACACTCTAGCCAATCTTTCCTTTCCAAGGGGTGCCTGAGTATAAATTCTGCAGCTGTCGCGGATGGAAAGCCATAGGGTGCTTTATATTGAGGAGGAAAAAAATGCTCTTATTTGAATTAATATATGGATGGATATTGGGAGTACTAGACATGTTGAGTTGGACATATATATTAAATAGCCAAGGGGAAAGGAGATTCTGGAGTTAAGAGGGCATGTAAGGCTTTGAGACACATTGCAATGAGTCATAAACACAGCTATTTAAATCACGGAACTAGATGAGCTCATCGAGAGTGCATTAAAACAGGTAAAAATTCTGGGCTCGTTCCTAGATCCACTGCTGTTCCTGACTCTGAAGGTTTAACCTATTAACACTCTTTGACTTAAGCATGTAATAATAAAACTTAGTTTTAAATTTCTTGCCCTCTCACAAAATTGATTTTTCACATTCCCAGATGACAGAATCCAGGTCACAGATCTTAGTGCCGATATTTGGGGCCCCACGTTTCTCCTTTATGGACAAGCAGATCCCAGCATATCAGTGAGATTCTGTTTTTGTTTGTTTTGAGTAACTTTATTTTTATTATTATTGTTGTTCAGTTACAGTTGTCCCACCTCTTCCCTGTTGCTCTCCCTTGCCCTGCCACCCCGCCTCCCCGCCCCGCCCCCCACAGTCAATCCCCTGTCCATTGTCCATGCCCATGAGTCCTCTGTTCAGGTCCCTAAACTTGCCCCTTCCTGTTCTTTCCCCCATTAATCCCTCCCCTCTCCTCTCTGGTCATTGTTGGTTTGTTCTTTATTTCCATGTCCCTGGTTCTATTTTGCTCCTTTGTTTTGTAGATTAGGTTCCATTTATTGGTGAGATCATACGGTATTTGTCTTTTACCACCTGGCTTATTCACTTACCATAATGCTCTCCAGTTCCATCCATGCTGTTGCAAAGGGCAGGAGTTTTTTCTTTCTATCTGCTCTGTGGTATTCCATTGTGTAAATGAACGACAATTCTTTTGTTTGTTTGTTTGTTTTTTCTTAATGAGTGCTGCTGGCTTCCTATCAGTCCCCCTGTGTTTTGCACTTCCCACTTTCACTTTTCTGATTTGTGAGTCAGCCAACCATATTCTTTCAAATGTCCTCTCCATTGGTTGGAGGCCTACTACTCTTAAGTCCTGCCCATCACTTTATATATAATGATGCAGTTTCCTCCAGTGAAATCTCATGTACAATATTATAGACCTTCCATAACTAAACTCCACATGACTATTTCAGAATCCCTCTACTCTTCCTGAAAACTTTAGCACAATCTGTGTGGACTGAACTTGTTACTTTGTGGTGACAACAGATGGTGAAACATTTCTCCTAGATTCAGCACCAGTATGGTAGGAAGAATTTATAAATTTATATTTCATTCTGTGTTGTGGCAGGAGTCTCTGAGTAAAAAATATGATGTAATATCTGATGATTTTCATTGTATTTCAATGTAAACTAGACAAAGGCAATGGACAAAACTACGTTTGGGTTTCATAGAGCAAATTTCATTGTATGGAAGCAGATGTCCTTCGAGCATGCTGAGAAGTTGTCATTAGGCCACTACTGAATGCTATTATTTCTCTTTATGTAACTTTAATTGTTAAGTAAGCCTCACTATGAAATGATATCCTGTGAAAATCTTGACCATTGTATCAGTGTACATTTCTAATTTTTTCCACACCAAAAATAATCTTTGGATTATTGAAAGGTGGTGTTCTTTCAACAGATCTTGTCTTTTTACAGGCAAATATCTGTTGGCAGTTCATATGGTATGATCTTCAAGCCTTCCTCTGAAAACACATTTATAATGTTTTTTTCTAAAATGCCGGGGCCCTGCCCTGGCTGATGTGGCTCAGTGGATTGAGTGCCGGCCTGTAGACCAGGGGTCACTAGTTTGGTTCCCAGACAGGGTACGTGTCTGGGTTGCAGGCTGGTCCCGAATGGGGGCGTGAGGGATGTAACCACATATTGATGTTTTTCTCCCAGTCTTTCTCCCTCCCTTCCCCTCTCTCTAAATAGGTGAAATCTAAAAAAAAATTAAAAATAAATATAAAAAAATAAATGTGGGGCCCAGATCTGACAACTGCGCACCAAATAGCATGAGCCAGTGCAGAGCTGTAAAATCAGGATCATTGTTTTTCCCCTTGTGCCAGTCTCTGCCCTTTCAATGCTGCTTCCCTTCCCAAGTTTGTATGGGTATTTGGGGGAAAGCACATAGCAATGTGTGATTTATGCTGTATCTGTTTGTTTTTCTTTCCACAAGCTGCTATTAAGCCTTATTTCTCCCTTGTGACTTTTCAATTGATTTTTTAAATCTAAACTCACATGGATTAGTCAGATTTTTTGCAAATAATATTAAAAAAGTAGGACCAATCATTCATAATTTTTAAGCAGAAAACAGGAGTATATTAATAAGATATTAGGTACCTCACAGCCTGTCTCATTGGGCCAGAAAACCGGACTCAGAGGTTACCCCGTTTGCAGTTCCTCCGTTTTGAGTCCCTGCATGTAAGTAGAGATTGGTTACAGCTCTAAGTAATGTTTTGAAAAGAGTATATCTAGCTTCTGTATTGAAAAGTAGTTTCTACTTCTCAACAAAACTAGCAAAGTGAAGATTTTCCCAAACATAGAGATGAGGTTCTGAGGATGAACAGTTACAAAAATTAACAATGTCTACTCCTCTACTTTAAAAGTTTAAAATTTATTCTATAATTGGTTATTATCTTCTCATCATTTATTACATAACTTTATTAGTTAATGTTAAATATAAAGAAAGATTTGGACTAGCAAATATTAACTTTTAGAATTAGCTAATGAATGCAATAAAATCATATGAAATTTGAAAAAAATTCTTGTTAGGAAATTACTGTTTTAAGATATTAAAGCAATACTTTATTTACTGTATTTGAGTAATCAGCTAATGTTGCAATAGAATAACAGTTTTAAGATATTATAGCTTCAATGCATTCTGCATGACAATTAGGGTTCTTAAAATGCAAATGCTTAACCCCACTTCAAACCTATTAATTTATATCTGGGTTAGGTTCCAAGAATATGGATTTTTAGCAAAGCATCAAGGAGATTGTACGCACAATAAAATTTGAGAACCACTATACTAAATACAGGTTAATTTTACCTAACATTTTTGAGAATTTCTTTCCTGAACTCCTGCTATAGTTAAAAACCAGGCTTCTTTGCAACAACTGTACTCTGATATTGAAACCAATAAAATGGCAAATTGGTGCCTATTCATATCTTTTTAATGTTTAATTTAATTTTTGATAGGTAGCACATTCACATGGTTCAAAAATCAAAACAATATAAAAAGATATATATAGTTATTATTCTTGCTCTGGCTCCTGCTTTTATCCATTTTATCACTTTTATTAGCTTGTTGTATATGCTGCTAGTGTTTTTATAGAGATATTTTTATTTTTTCTTCTTTCTTACACACACACACAAAATAGCAAACCATAAACTCTTTGCCATGCTGTTGATATTTAATATATCCTGAGGATCTTTAAATATTAGTCCTATATGCATTACCACTCATTAAATATTTTTAATAATATTGCTTAGCCTAAATGGTTTTCTCTGTTTTTAAATTAAATAAAATTACCTTCCTGATAATTTTTTCATACTTCACATTATATTACAGCATTAAGGAAAAGATTGTTCAGGGGTGGATGATCTAGTTAAAAAAGATGAAGTTCCAAAGAGACTAGTCAATTTTATTGTTAATGAACAGAAGTCTTTATTTTGTGAAGGAGGGAGCATTAAATTATTAGACAACTGAAAACAGGACTGAGAAATTGAGAACATGTCTTAATATATTCTATTTCTAGTAATAAAAATTTGCAAATGGAAACATTTGAAATTGCATTATACAAAAATAAATTGACTGCTTCTATTTCAATATACTGTTTAAAACAGTGGTGTTAAATTTACCTTAATTTTGTTTTAGCTAAACAAATCAATTTTGATTTAATCTCTTTTCTTTTTTATTGTTGTTCAAGTACAATTGTCTTCATTTTCCCAGCACCACTTTCCCCTGCCTCACCCACCCCCACCTCCCACCCTCCATCCTTCCCCACTTTGGCTCTGTCCATGGGTCCTTTATCCATGTTCCTTGATGATCCTTCCCCTTCTTTCCCTCATTATCCCCCTCCCACCTCCCTTCTGATTACTGTCAGTTTGTTCTTTATTTCAGTGTCTTTGCTCTAAGAATCCTGAAACACCAATTCAAATTACCTTATTTTTATAATAGTTATTATTATTAAAGTAAGATTCTTTGAATCACACTTACCAATACTAAAAGTTGGAACATTTAAAATTGCTATATTTGTAGGAAAAGAATGAGATTGAATATTGGCAATTAGGAAGAGTTCAACCTAATAATAACAGAAGTCTTTGAATTGAGACCTTAGGCAAAGTTTCATTGGCAGAGATAATTAGGCAGAAGGCTCACTAAAAGGCATTACAGTCACAACATTACCTTGGCTCCTTGTGCTTCAGGTGGGAAAACAAAACAAAAGACAAAGATATAAAGGAACAATAACAATTCATCCTATTTTTCACTTAAATTATTGTCAGTTCCCATTAATATTTCACTATTTCTGGTTTAGGTAAAAGGCAGATTATAGGAAGATAAATTATGGAGGATAAACTGTATCATAGGCATTTGTACTTATGCAGAAAGATATGTGCATTTGCGGCTTTAAAAGGCCCAGGATTCTAAATTTGCCAATGAAGCATGGAAGAAGAGTTTAATCTGCAACATATATAAAGAACTCATGTGACTCAACACCAGGGAGACAAATAATCCAATTAAAAATTGGACGAAGGACCTGAACAGACATTTCTCCAAGGAGGACATACTGAGGGCCCATAGACATATGAAAAAATGCTCAGCATCACTAGCCATCAGAGAGATGCAAATTAAAATCACAATGAAATATCACCTCACACCAGTCAGATTAACCATCATTAATAAATCAACAAACAAGGGCTGGCAAGGATGTGAAGAAACGGAAACCCTAGTACAGTGTTGGTGGGAACACAGACTGGTGCAGCCACTGTGGAAAGCAGTATGGAGATACCTCAAAATTTTTAAAATAGAACTGTCTTTTGACCTAGTGATTCTACTGCTGAAAATAAATCGTAAGAACTCTGAATCACCAATTGAAAAGAACTGAAGCACCCCAATGCTCACAGCAGTGCTATTTACAATAGCCAGGTGCTGGAAACAGCCTAAGTGCCCATCGGTAAAAGAGTGAATCAAAAACCTGTGGTACACTTATACAGTGGAATACTACACAGCTGGAAGAAAGAAGGAACTCCTACCTTTTGTGACAGCATGGATAGAAATGGAGAATATTATGCTATGTGAAATAAGCCAGTCAGTGAAAAACAAATACCATATGATCTCACCTATAAGAGGAATCTAAGGAACAAAATAAACTAATAAGCAAAACAGAACCAGAGGCATGGAAACATGGAACGAACTGATAGCAGCCAGACAGGAAGGAGGAGGGGGATAATGGTGAAAAGAAGGAGAAAGGACTAGACAAGGAACATGTATGAATGACCCGTGGACATGGACAAATGTGTGAAGATTGACTGTGGGAGCAAGGAGTGGGCCGTGTGGAGGAGGGAAGGGAGAAAAACTGGGACAGCTGTAGTAGACTAACAACAAAAAATTAAAAAACAAAAGGCGCAGGGTTCTCTGGAACACTCCATTTCTTATATTTCAAGCACTCAGCTGTGTCTCCTACTAGTACACCTTATCATGCTCTTATTTTTTAAAATATTTATTTATTTAGATGACTTTAGTTAACAAAATTAAATAGGTTTTATGTATAAACCTATAGAATAGGTTTATTCTATTTATAGAGTATTCTATTCAATATTCAATTTATACAATTTATACAATTGTATATTCAATAGAGTAAATTGTATTCTATTTATACAATTCTATAATATCTCATTGGTATATTGTATTGTGTATTCACCACCCTAAGTCTCCTTCTATCACCATTTACCCCTCTTTACCCTCTTCTACCCCCCTCACACACTTTCTCCCTTGTAATCACCATACTATTGTCTGTGTTTGAGTTTTTTTTCCCTTTGCTTAATCCCTTCCCATTAGTCACCCAGCCCCCAACACCCTTCCCCTATGACAGCTGTCAATCCATTTTCTGTATTTATGAATCTGTTTCTATTTTGTTTGTTAGTTTATTTTGTTCAATAGGTTTCACTTATAAATGCAATCATATGGCACTTGTCTTTTTCTGACTGGCTTATTTCACTTAGCATAATACTTTTCAGGTCCATCCACATTGTCTCAAAAAGTAAGATTTCCATTTTTTTAATGGATGAATAATATTCTATTTTTTATCCATTCATCTAGAGATGGGAACTTGGGTTGCTTCCAAATCTTAACAATTGTAAATAATGCTTCAATAAACATATTTTGCACAGCAAAGGAAATCATCATCAAAATGAAAAGACAACCCACTGAATAAGAGAACATATTCACTGATACATCTGATAGGGGCTTAATATCCAATATTTATAAAGAACTTATACAACTCAACACCAAAACACAAACGAACAAACAATCCAATTAAGAAATGGGCAAAAAACCTAAATAGAGACTTCTCCAAAGGGGACCTACAGATGGTCAAAGCACCTGTGGACAAAGCCAAAGTGGGGAAGGATTGAGGGTGGGAGGTGGAGGGGTGGAGCAAGGATGAATAATGGGGGAGGGGACTGGGGACAACTGTAATTGAACAATAATAAAAAACAAACAAATAAGATGCTTAATGTTACTAATCACCAGAGAAATGCAAGTTAAAACCACCATGAACCATCACCTCACACCTGTAAAAATGACTATCCTTAATAAATCAACAAACAAGTGTTGGGGAGGATGTGGAGAAAAGGGAACTCTCATGCGCTGTTGGTGGGAATGTAGACTGGTGACGCCACTGTGATAAACAGTATGAAGTTTTCTCCAAGAACTAAAAATTAAACTGCTTTATGAGCCAGCAATTGCACTTCTGGGAATATATTGAAAGAAACCTGAAACACTAATTCAAAAGAATATGCGCACCCCTATGTTTATCACATTCTTATTTTTGCTACTTTGTTTTAGAAGTTCATCAAACATTTGACACATGTGTATTTTGTCTTGCTAACTAGATTATAACTATTTGGAATTAATGCTCCATATCTTCTAGTTGTTGTTGTTGTTGCATGTGTGTATATGTATATGTGTGTGTTTTGGCAATTTTCACCACTAACTGGTACAAAGGTCTACATATAATAAAAACCAAAGAGCTGTTGCCTAAATAAGGATATCAGTTTCTAGTAAAATTGAAGTCCTGTAGACCTTGAAGAACATAAGAAATACAGGAGAATTTCTCAAGGTTTTAGGTGGGCAATTTATAAATTTGGGATGGTTTAAACCATTATTTAACCATACTTTCTTAATAGATTCAGAACAAGGCAAGAATCAGCAGGTTCTAGTTCACAAAATCTAGTTACTTTTCCCCCCAAATATGCAAGTATGTAAATATTAATATCTCATATCTCAAAAGTTTTTATATTTGCTTTTGCTCTTAAATGGATAACTCTTCTTATAAAATGGATAACTTCTTATAAAATGTTCTTAAAACTACATAAATGTGAGTATATAGCAAAATGCTTACATTTAGACATGGATATTTAACTTAAACTACTCTTTTGACTAATTTTAGTTTCAATTTTGAACCACTCTAAAGCATTGTGTTTATGCCTTTAACTTAAAACAAAATACTATATTTAATGAAGTGCCAGAAATGTATTTCAGATGTTTTCATTTAATTATCATTTTTTCAATGGCTTCATTTCATATAACTTTAATAAATTATCTCTCTTTGTCTGTAATGAAGGTACAAGATGACAAAGATGACTCCTGTTAGTTTGGCTTTTTTGCCTCTTAAAATTTGGGGAGATCCTTTTGACCATTTGGCCTTACAATTTCAGGCTTTGCACAGAAAAAAATGTTACTTTAAAATTGCATTAAAGTAGGAAACAACATTTTGAAAATGGTTGTAAACCATCCTTACCAAGACAGTATTTTTCCAGGGTAAAAAGACAGTTAAAACACCTACAAACTTTCCTGGATCTTCAAGTATGGGTGCAGCCCTATTTTTCCATGCTAGTGTAGATAATTACAGACAGTTTTGTGTTCAATCTTGTGGCAAGAGTATTTCCTAAATATAATTGTGCTATGTAGAAATTATGCAAGCATATACATCAGATATTTTCATCTTTAAGAAACTCTTCCCAATTTACAAAATAAGAATGTCTAGGGCAACATGATGAGAGCCAAGTCACTTGTATGCAAGTAGCCAGACACTCCATAGATGGAAATAAAGAAAAATGATTTTTTTTTTGCTTATATAGGTAAAGGAAGTAGTTGCGTCCTTTCTCCCTAAAAGGGCCTTCTCCTTGTTCTAGCCATTTTGCATGTAAATAGAATCTCCCCAGGAACCTAGTAACTGCATGTGTTCTTTTAAAAGACTAGAGTTATCTATAAGTTCCAGGACTTATTCCGTTTGGAAATATGTACACCTGGGGAGATAGTGAATATCATTGGCCCACTCAGAGAGAAAAGAGGGAGTTTATTATCCTTCTGTATCAGAGAAATTATCTAAAGAAATGAATGAAATTATCAAGGTATATGAAGAGTACAATATTTCTGGAGGAGGTTAAAGCAAACATTTCTTGTCCTATCATATACATGTACATGTCATAGGAGACTGGCGCTTTTTGCAGGGGCACTGATAAATCCTGTGAAGTTTTATTTTCCAGCAACTTGAACATATAAATAACTTCTACAAATCAATAAGAAAAACTTTACTTAGTAGAAAAAAATGGTTAAAAGATATTACAGGCAAATCATTGAAGCAGGAAAACAGATGTCCAATAAACTTATGAAAAATTGCTTCATTTCAAAAGTATTATGAAATAAAAATAAAACCAGGAGATCCTATTTTACATATTAAAAGATTTTTCTGATTTTATTTATTTATTTGTAGGGGTAAGGGAAAGAAAGAAGAAAGAAAGAGAGAGAAACATTGATGTGAGAGAGAAACACTGATCAATTGGTTGCCTCTTGCCCATGCCCCAACTGGGGAACAAACCCACAACCCAGGCACACCCTTTGACCGGGAATCCAACCAGTGACCCTTTGCTTTGTGGGACAATGCCCAACCAATTAAGCCAGACCTGTCAGGGCTACGCACATCAAATGTGCAAGTATTAATGTCCAATAATGTTGGTAAGGAGAGAAAGTAACATCTCTAATTAAGATCTATTTAGCTGTGGCTATTGTGATTGCTGATTTCCTAATCCCAGCAATTGTATTACTAAAAAAAACTTCACTGTATGTGCATGTAGTAGCCAGAATAATGCCCTAATCCAATGTTTGTGTTCTACTTCTTGATACCTATGAATAAGTTAGGTTACATGGAACAGGAACTGAAGATGCAATTAAGATTGATAAAAAATTAACCTTAAATAGAGATTATCCTGGATTATCCAGTTGGGCTCAATGTAATCTTTAAAATTGGAAGTGCCTTTTATAATGAAAAGACCTGAAGGCAGAAATAGATGGTGATACAATAATAATAGTAGGCTTTAATACTCCATTTTCAATCATGAATAGATCTAGGCAGAAATTCAATATGGAAACATTGAACTTTAACAACACATTAAACCAGATGGATTTAACAGACATATACAGAACATTTTGTCCAACAGCAGCAGTAGATAAATTTGTCTCAAGCATATGTGAAACATACTCCAAGGTGTATTTTAGGCCACAAAAAAAATCTTAATAAAGTTAGAAAGATTGAAATCATATCAAGCAATTTTGTATAAAATTAAAAATTAATTATAATTGGAAAATTGAAAAATTCACAAATATATGGAAATTAAACAACATACTACTTGACAACAAATGGGTCAAAGAAGGAATCAAAGGAGAAATAAAAATATCTTGAGACAAGTGAAAATAGATATACAATATACCAAAGGTTATGGAATACAGCAAAAGCAGTTCTAAGAGGCAGTGTGTACAACAGGTACTCAAATGACATTGTTACACAGATTCAGGAATAGGTTTGACATTTTATCACCTCATATTGTCACAAGAAGAAAGGTGATTAAGTATAAGATATTTTGAGAGAGAGAGACCACATTCACATAACCTTTAATAAAGTATATTGTTATAATTGTTCTATTTCATTATGTCATTGTTGTTAATCTCTCACTGTACCTAACTTATAAATTAAATTTTATCATATTTATGTATGTCTGGGGAAAGAGCATAGTATAGATAGGTAGATGATAGATAGATAAGGCTTGGTACTATCTGCAGTTTCAGGCCTCCACTGGATCTTGGAACATATCCCTTGTAGATAAGTGAAGAAAATGTAACAATAAAAATCAGTATTAAGAAAAAAAAAAAACCTTAAATAAACAACCTACCTTCATACCTCAAGGAACTAGAAAAAAAAGAACAAATTAAGCCCAAAAGTAGAAGGAAGGAAATAAAGAGTAGAATAGAAAAAAAATGATATAGAGACTGAAAAGACAATAGCAAAAATCAATGAAACTAAGAATTGTTTTTTGAAAAGATAAACAAAACAGATAAAACTTTAGCTAGACTTACCAAGAAAAAAGAGACAAAGGACTCAAATAAATAGAACTAGAAAAGAAAGTGGAGACTTGAAAATGGATACTACACAAATACAAAGGATCATAAGAGACTACTACGAACAAATTGAAATATGTCAACAAATTGAAAAACCTAGAAGAAATGGATAAATTACTATAATATGCAACTTACCAGGACTAAATCATGAAGAAATAGAAAATCTGAACAGATGAATTACTAGTAAGATGATTGAATCAATACTTTAAAAAAAAAGCCTCTCACAAACAAAACTCCAGATGGCTTTACTGGTAAATTCAACCAAACATTTGAAGAAAAATTAATACCAATCCTTCTCAAATTCTTTCAAAAAAGAGAACAGGAGAGAGTACTTCCAAACTCATTTTACAAGACCTTGTAAATAATAGCAAAACCAGGCAAGGACACTGTAAGAAAAGAAAATTACAGGCCAATATTTCTGCTGAACATGGATACAAAACCATCAGCAAATTATTAGCAAACTAAATGTAACATTACATTAAATGGATCACATAGTATGGTCAAGGGAGATTTAATCCAATGATGCAAATATAGTTCAAAATACATAAATATAGTGAACATGCAGACATACAAGAATATTCATATGCTTATTGATCATAATATTAATGAAAAAAGAAATTAATAATATCTAGCCATAGAAAAACATATAGCAGCAAAAAAGTGAACCAGAACTACTCAAATCTACATGGAAGTTTGTTGAGTAAATAGAGCAAGTACAGGCATACCTCAAAGATATTGCAGTTGCATTTCCAGTTGACCACAATAAAACAGGTATCACAATTAAACAAGACACAATCTCTTTGCTGGTGTAAGATCTTGCCTTCAGTTTATATTAAAAAAAAATCTGTGAAGTACAACAAAATGATGTATGCCTGTATTAATAACATGGATACTACAATACCACATAAATAAATATTTAATATGTCTTAAAAGTAGAAAAAATGGAAATTACAAACACCAAATTCAGAATAAGTTACCTATATGTGAGAAGAATGGGATAAGAGGTTGATAAAATCGAGAAAAAGTACATAGGGACTTCAACTATATTGGTCAAGTTTATTCCTTAAACAAATGTGGGAAATAAGTATTGCATCAATTTTTGTTCCTAAATCTTTGTGTGTATTATTTTATAGTAACAATCTTAAGTGCTCTCCTCAAAACAAAATATGAAAGCACATTATGCTCAAAGCACTAAATTGAAATTCAAACTGTTTCCCAGTCTGTACAAATATGGCTCATGCATTTTTCTCCAAAATATTCTCCTACAAACATCCTTTGGCTCACTTTGCTTCAACAACAGTGAACTTACTGTCACAAAATTTACCAAGCTTATTCCAAAATCAGGGCCTTTATCTTGTTTTACAACTGTTTATACTTCTGTCACAAGAATGTTATAATATTATTATATATTAATTATATATTAATTCATTGTTTGAGTATCTAAGGACAGTGGTGGACATGGGAAAAAAAATACCACTCCTCAGAAAGACCCTTGTTCCCAACATAAATTGCGCTTCCCTTATTTTAAGCTCTGAGTTTTTCTTAGTATCAGAAAGGGTTAACATCTCTTATGAATAATTTATTTAAAAGGAGAAAAAGGATCAGAACGGACTCTCTGTATTTCAGAGGTTGGAAAGAAAGCTAGCAGGTCCTTGGATGATATCCCAGGGTAAGGGGAGCAGTGATTAAAGTTTTTATTAGGCTCAACTCTTTATAAGCAGAGAATTTCTTTGGCATTGAGACTTACTTCAGAGAAAAATGGCTAGTGGGGGTGAGCACTTATAGATGAAGTACTAAGAGTTAGAGTAGCTTTTCAGTTCTAGCTGGTGGAGAAATGGCTATCGTACAGGGACCTGAGGTGAGTGTGGATGGTGGCAAGCCAAAACTGAGCAAAAATGACCTAAAGAGAAGCTGGAGAGTTGAGAAGAAATAGTGGAGAAAGAGGCCAAGCAGAAGGAAGTCAGCAAGAAACAACTAAGCTAGGCCAGTGTTGCTGCCACCAACCACACCACTGACAATGATGTGTGTGCTGAGGAAGAGAGCCTGGACCCAAACCAGTGCTGCAAGGTCCTCAGCCAAGCAGTCCACCAACTGAAGATCAATGGGGAAAACTCATCCATGTCCAACACGAGTTTCATGTAGAGGTCTTACTTACTTACTTACTTTATCCAAGAACAGTCACTTGTAGCCTGGGGACCACCTGAGTGACATTGCCTTAAAGGTGGCAGGTAGAATCTATGCCAAAAGAACTTCTGGAGGAGAGCTCATCTTTTATGACCTTAGAGGAGAGGGGGCCAATTGCAAGTTATGGTCAATTCCAGGAATTATAAGTCAGAAAAATTTATTTGTATCAATAATAAACTGTATTGAGGAGACATAATTGGAGTTCAGGGGGAATCCTGGGAAAACCAGGAAGGGTGAACTGAGAATCATTCTGCTGTCTCCTTGCTTGCAAATGTTATCTCATCTTCACTTTCTCCTCAAAGACAAGGAAATACAATATTATCAGAGATATTTGGCCTTGATCCTAAATGACTTTGTGAGACAGAAATTTATCATCCATTCTAAGATCATGACATATGTGAGAAGCTTCCTGTATGAGTTGGGATTCGTAGAGATTGAAATTCCCATGATGAACATTATCCCAGGGGGAGTTGTGGCCAAGCCTTTTATCACCTATAACAATTAGTTGGACATAAATTTATATATGATCATTTTTCCAGAAATCTACCATAACATGCTGGTGGTTGGTGGCACTGACTGGGTTTATGAAATTGGATGCCAGTTCTGAAATGAAGGAATTGACTTGACTCACTATCCTGAGTTCCTCACCTGTGAGTTCTATATGGCCTATGCAGACTGTCACGATCTTATGGAAATCCAGGAGAAGATGATTTCAGGATAGTGAAGCATACTACAGGCAGCTACAAGGTCATTTACAATCCAGAGGGCCAACTCTACAACATTAACTTTACCCCACCCTTCCAGGAAAAATCAGCCTGAGAAAGCTTTGTGGATGAAGCTTCCATAAACTAACCACTTAGAAACTGAAGAAACTCAAAAAATTCTTGATGATATCCATGTGGCAAAAGCATTTGAATGCCCTCCACCGCAGAGCACAGTGTCTTTGGTAACAACTGTTGTGCGGAGTTACCGGAAGTAACATGCATCAATCCTACATTCTTCTGTACTCACCTGCAGATAACAAGCCCTTTGGCAAAATGGCATTGCTATTAAAAGGGCCTGACTGAGCACTTTGAGATTTTTGGCATGAAGAAGGAAATATGCAAAGCCTACACCAAACTGAATGACTCCATGAGGTGGCAGCAGCTTTTCTAAGAACAGGCCAAGGTCGAGGCCAGTGAAGATGATGAGGCCATGTTCACGGATGAAAACTTCTGCACCACCCTGGAATACAGGCTGCCCTCCACAGCTGGCTGTGGCAGGAGCATGGGCATCTTCTCACAGACTCCAATAACATCAAGGCAGTATGTTTGTTTCCTATGATAAAACCTGAAGACAAGAAGAAAACTGCAGCAACTGCTGATACACTGGAAAGCGCAACAGCTGGTACTTCTGTCTAGAAAATAATAATTGCAAGTCACGTAACTCAGACATCTTTGCACTTCTGTATAACATCAAGGACTGCAAAGAAATTCTTATGTGTTGCTATCCATTTGATTACTGCAGTTCATTCACCAGAGAGAGGAAAGAAATTAAGAATTCCTCTTTTACTCCTTGTTATGGAATAAACTATTTATCTCTAGCATTTTAAAAAATCTTTTCATTCAGTGAATGAATGAGAGAGAGAGGGAGAGAGAGAAACATTGATTAGTTGTGCCACTTATTTATATATTCATTTGTTGATTCTTATATGTGCTCTGACCAAGGATTGAACCCACAACTTTAGAGTATTATGATGATGATCTAACCAACTAAGCTACCCAGCTAGGACCTTAAACTGTTTGTCTCTTTAAAAAAAAAAATTATGGTAGAGGTCAGCCTGAGTTGAACAGAAAAGAGGAAAAAAGAGGGTTCATTTTTTTCAAGTGTCCTCCAGGTGTTCCCCTTCGATCACTTCCCCTTAGAGGAAAGCTGAGGAAAGTATGACTTCACTGAAGTGCAAACAGCGTCGCTGGAGAGGTGGCAGAAGACCAGTTTTCTACTCCAGGGTTGTGTGGCAGCAAGGAGCAAAGGCAGGTTTGGCAGATGTGGGCTGAGAAACATTCCTCACTTCCCAGCAAGGAAGTCTATTGAGTGTCCCTTTTGTATTAGACAACCCCTGAGCTACTTGGAGGACCAAGATGCTAGCTCCTCATATTTGCTACTGGCTTTTCTTCCAGAAACGAGTGTGGTATTCAAGCTGGTTCTAATCAAATGTAGACAATAAGTTATGAGAGTTTCTGTATCCCATGTGAGGAGTGCCTATAAATAACCAATTGGTTGAAACTGTTTGTTAAAGGAAGTCACTGAGAGGACATGATCACTGGTTGACCGGCAAGCTGGACCCAGGCGACCTCAGAGTCTTTACCCCCTTCCCTGTCCTTGGAATGTACTTGTATGTTTTATCCACCATTCCTACAGTGGGAGCTGTTTTCAAGGATGCAAACTCAAAAGAGTAAGATGAGATCATCTGGACAATACACATGGCTGAACCCAGTAAAGGCCTCTATATAAACTTTTAAGATCTTGGCAGGTGGGTGCAGAGATACTACTCCCTTTGTGACCTCCGAAGAGAAGCCGAATAAGTAAGTGCCCTTGCTTATGAAAACTGCTATGCACCAATCTGGAGTGGGCTGCCCCTTTCTTCCCACACTTCTTGCCCTTCATGTGTAGGGACCATTTTCACATTTCACTCAGGAAGCTCCTGAGGTTTTGAACTGGCACTATAGTCAGGCAAGGCCAGAGATCCCACTGTTGTTAGTATATACTGTAAGCAATTTTCCTTTTTGCCTTTGTTATCATGTATGTGTCATATTACTAAATTTACATTGGGTGAAGAGATCATTTCTTAAATAAGGGAATGATCTTTAATCATCGTTATGAATTTGTGCTGTACTTAGTTTGGAAGTCACACAGAAGAACCTTTACTTCTTTTAATGAAAACATAAATACCTACTACGTTCACTGTCTGGTGTCAGTAAATGATAATCTTCTCCTGCTGAGGAACAGTAATACCGTTTTGAAGGACTATTATTATCTCATCAAATGTCAAAGATTCATGAATGAATCAATGAACTATTAAAAGCATTGTTATATAACTTGTTAAACTTGATCATCTTTGCTAATATATAAGTATGTGGTGGTCTACTAGTTAATAAACATTGTCAAATTTATATGAAAAGCATGTATAAGATTTTTGGAACAATTTACATTTGAATTAAAACATGTGCACTTTAACAGCTGGAAAAATGGACAAAAGTCATTTTTCTCTAAGGGTAAAAAAATAAATAAAAGAAAATTGCTCACCAAGAAGATATCAGCATGAACAGATGATGGTTAAAGATCTAGTTTACTGATTATAAGTGCTATTTTAGAAGTCTCACTTCTGCACATACCCTGTAGCATTATCGGTACTCAAGCTTTTTCACAGACTACACATATGTGGCTACAAGAAGGGAAAATTATTTGATGTCTTGCTGTTCCATATTCAAACGTGAAATTAATGGGGTATGGAAATTTTATAGCAGTAAAAACAATTTGCTGATTCTATCACACTTATCCTGGTCAGTATGAGTCTTGATATTAACACTTTAATCTTATTTTAAGATATAGATATAAATGTTCACTAGAAGATAGGACCTAAAAGAATAAATCTTTGTTATAAGTAATAGTAGAGAGATGACAGTTTGGCTCCCCAATTCACTCTTTCTAAAGGACCATGTGGCTCCATCTTAGTTTCTCCACACATATATTTTGTTTTGCATTGTTCTTGCTTTTTTCGCTTTTTTGGAAAATTTTTTCCTCTTTATTAATCTTTTTTTAATTTATTGATTTTAGAGAGAAAGAGAGAGAGAAACATCAATTTGCTGTTCCATTTATTTATGCATTCATTGGTTGATTCTTGTATGTGCCCTGACTGGGGATCAAACCCACAGCCTTAGCTTATTGGGATGACACTCTAACCAACTGAGCTACCTGGCCATAGTTGGTTTTTGTTTTTGTTGTTGTTTTTTGAAACAGAGTGTTTAATTCAGAAATTTGTCAAAGATTCCAATTGAATGGCCCCAAGTGAAGCTGGGCTAGGGCCCCTTGCCCACAGCTGGACAGGTGAAATAATAAGAGTATATCAGGACCAAGAGCCTCAGATTTGCAAGATGATGTCAAGGCCTGTGCAATTTGGCTCCATGTTAAGAACTTCGCATACCATCCTCAATCATCATAACATTGATTTTCAAAGAGTGTCACCAATGAATCATTAATAACAACTCTGTCATTTTCCCAAAGACCCCCTGGGGCCAGCCAGGTGATGAAGCTTGCCTTCTGTGTTGCAGGCTTCTCCTCACTCTTCAGTCACAAAGATGCACCGCCTACCTATTTCCACCACTTCTATCACCCACCACCTACTTGACTAATAGACTTGAACACATATAGCCAGCCAGCCCTAAAGATAGGGAAGGAAACCTCAATGTCCTTGGATTTCATTTTATAACATTTATTTTTTTAAAGAAGTAATGTTATGTTATAATATTTATCAGGTGCATAATAATGTTATCGCAGCAGCAATAAATAAAGTAGAAGTCAATTTGCAACATATAATCAACAACATGATATAGAGATTGTGGTGATGAAACATGATTTATTACATACAGTACAGGAAAAAAGGACCAGAGTAATGTTATGACTTGCAACTCCTCTTCTGCACCTAGGAAAAATTATGCTTCTGAGCTGCCATTTTAAATTAAGGTTGGTACCAGTCAAATTGGAAGCACATGAATTATACATTACCATTTCTGAGCAATAGGTGAGTATTCAGTTTCCACTTTGCTCAAATGAGTTGTTTAATTCTTTGTCCCTTTCTACTGATATCTCCAATCTCCTAGTTTGTATTTGCATCTGCTAAAGGAAAAAAGGGGGGCAGGTAAGGTTACATTAGCATCTATGATCCCCAGAATAGCATGGTCTCTCTCATGTTCACACTTTTTCCTCTTTTTGTAGGTTTAACTGTCAGTTTTTTAAATTGTGGGATTCTCTCTACTTTATAGTAAATAATAACTTCTCAATTTTGTCAACACTTCTTCCAGAAGAGGCTGGTATATTTATAATAAGATATGGGACCAACGAGATAGAAGTATCAATTTTTAGCTGAGTGTTGAGCCCTATTCAATAAATTGCCTCACTCAGTAATCGTCACTATAATACAGAGTTACCGCAAAGCTGGTCTAGGAAAGCCCTATACTTATGTTTGTGGATGCTGGACATCTGGAACTGATCTTTGGCCAAAGTAAGGATGAGGATAAACTGTATTTGTTACTGATTTGTAGTATACGATGTTAAAAGTTGTATCTTCCTTTGAGGCACTTGGTGCAGGCTTATCCACATTGTTTAGAAATGTTAATTTTGATGTTTGAAACCTGTTTTACCTTTTTACACATTCTGGCTTTACTAACATGAATTGTTGATTATGAAAGACCCCACTCTAAACTTTTGGCTGAGCTCCCTTCAAATAAAGATGCTTAGTCCATATCTGGGTGTGCACACTCTGGAAACGAAGTGCATTCTGTGTGCCTGAGAAGGGACCCTGGAGCTTGAACCCTTTGATGATCAATTGTCTTTCTTTCCCATCTCCTCTTGTCTGTGGATACTGGAAATCTCCCCTTAAGATATATCCTTTATTTTAAATAAAGACTAATGTGCATCTTTATTGCACAATAGTATTGAGGATATGTGTATCTTTCAATTATCAGATCCTGTATAATCAATGCAAGCACAACCTTTACAAGATTCTTTCAAGAAAAGGAAAAAAAAGTCATAAAACTACTTCTCCAATCACTGACCTTTGAAATAGTCACTTGTATATAAAAAGACTCTAGCGTCAAAAGACTCTATCTTCTAAGAAAATGATGATACTGTTTGGAGACTATATTTACCTCTCACTTTGTTTTTTTCACTACTTGCAGTGTAATAATTGCATCATAATTTTTTAAATTAAACATGCAAACACACACATATGAATGACTTAGAATATAGATTGAAATAGAGTGTGTGGATATCTCTCTCTCTCTATATATAGCATATGTGACATAGTGGTTTCTGGGGTCAGAATCCTAGGTCTAACATTTACAGTTTGTGAAATCTTAGCCACTTATTGTGGGTTATATGCTTCAGTTTCTTCATCTGTAAAATGTGGATAGTAATAGTACTAAATTAAATCAGTTGTGCATGTCTCATAGTGAGTGGTACATTAGTGTTAGCTATTATTATTATTATTATTGATTCCACTATGTTTATGTAAGACATTAAATTGACAAAAAATAACATTGAAAAAGAATTGGAACTATTCTCCATAATTTGGAGATTTTTCACATTGGGACTAAGGTTTAGAACAGCATAACTCATACTTTTAATATTTGTACAATAATTTTATCATTGGACTAATAGTAGTACAAATTAAGCATGTGAATTATTCTTTAGTTGTGAACATCCTTATTCCTAAATCTTGTGGAATTCTATTTGATAAAGAATGTGTGAACTCTAAAGTATTATACAAAGATTAGTATTACTATTAATTTGAATTAGTTTTGGTTTCAGTGCAAAATGATGCTCTTGTAAAAACTAGTTATTGTCATTTGAGTAGAACAGCAATTTTCAACAGGTGTGCCACAAGAATTTTTAAAGCATGCAATCCTTGACTGTTTAGTCAGAGGCACTGGCCTCTTTTCCCTTAGATTGTCAAATAAAAAAAAATGAGAACAGCCAACACAACAATAGCTGCTGGTATGAATGAATCAAAATTTTATCCATTTATTTTGTCAGATAAGCAAAATAATATATATTGGGTGTGCCACAGAGTTTTAGTAATTAGTTTATGTGTGCCACGAGATGAAAAAGTTGAAAAGTGCTGGAGTAAAGTGAAAGACATGTGACTGGTACTGAGACAAGTGCAACGTGATCATCACTGATACTGGACTGGTACAACATCATGATGTTTCGATTTTTTGATAAATCATTCTCCAAGGTTCAGTTCATTCATAGTGTGATGCTACTTACCTGGTCAAAGTACATCACTTTTGTCCTCCAGTTTTCATATTGGCTTCCTGTCAGGGTTTGCATTGATTTTAAAGTTTTATCGTTGACGTTTAAAGCACTTAATGGCGTGATACCTGCTTATATTAATGATTTGCTTATCCCCATGGGGCAAGAATAAATTTTGAGATATTCTTCTGCTAGTTGGATGTCAGTTTAAATGTCACCTTGAGACCGAGAGTGCAAAGACCTTTTGTCTTTTGTTAGGTTCTTTTTAAGATCAGTTAAGACATTAGAAAATAACACATCTTTTTTAAAGGTCAGTGGGGCATCATGAGGAAATAGAGCAAGACCTTTGATTTATCAAATTAATGTAAGTTTTTAAATTTTAAATAAGATTTTTAATAGACCAAATCCTCTAGAAATGTTACAATAAAATACTACATCAGTGAAATGTGAAAATTATTAATATAATGTTCTTATGCTATTTTTAAACTTAGAACATAACTGTTATTACTAAGTGAAAGAATATTTTTCTAGTTCTCATCTATGACAGTAAAAATGGTAAATTTTATTTATTTACTTAATTTGTAATTTTATTTTCAAAGCTAATCTCTCAAGATGTATTTTTTAATATTCTAAAATATTTAGCATGAATTTCATGAGTGCAAAATTGTTGTAATTTATTTTATAATAATTCATAAATACTTTTATATTTAGTGTTTGATTATGAAGACTGAGTTATGTGTTTGTGTTTGATAAATTTGGTTAATGATATATGATTAATGCCAATCAATTACCTTTGTGGGAAGGAAATGACTGTTTTATGTGAATGTAAAGTGTTAAAACATATTATAGAAAATTAACTGTTTATGATTGTATATAGTTTTTAAAGTTAAAGAGTATTAATTCATAATATAGGTGAGCGCATTTTTATATCCTAGGATATTCTATTTAAAAAATCTCTTGTACCTATCTACCTATTTATTAGTTTGTTTTGTGTCTCAGTTCACTGTCTTGCCTGCACTGGCTATATTGACATTTGATATTTGATCATTTACTATATTTCTAACACTATTTACAAAAGATAAAGTACAAGAAAGTATCTTGAAAACTGAGTGCTAAAGAAATGTGACATATTACCATAATTTTGCTATTATTATTTTATATGAAGAAAAGTTTTGCCTATGAAAATGACCTGTCTTCAGAAGGTGTTCTTCTTATTCTGCCATCTCTCTTACATCTGATCTTCTTTTTCTATAGTTATGTAATGGTATTCCTTCATATATATGTATATATAAATTTTAATCTTCTATAATATGGTGAAGATAAAACAAATTATTCTTCCTAGGACTTTTAAATGAGGTTCTTTGCTGATAGTTCAAATAATAACATGAAAGGTGAAAGATGAATTATTTTTTAAAAGAGATTCTAAAACTGTATATAATAATAAGCTCCCAAATATAAACTTTTTATTATTTGGGATTCAATTTTTATTTTTCATAATATGAATGACTGGATTTGTAAAAGGATGTTAGCCATTTTTACACAATTCATTGTATAATTTTCTTATATTTGGAAATAAATTCCTCTATAGTATATGAGGAAACATATGTTAAATATATCTGATACTTTGGAATTCATTATCACTGACAAATTTATAATGAAGCAACTTCATGACATCAATGGGAAATACAAATGTATCAAGTTGTTGATATTGACTTAATGATGATATTGACAGTTTCATTACTAAATCTTTAAGCAGAAGAAATACTGAAAATTAGATTTTTTTAATCAAGTTTTTTCCTACTTTAAAATGCAAACCATGGGCTCAGCTCTACAATTAAGTTTTAAAAAATATTGTTAAATATAATACTTAAATAATAAAAAATATGATACATATTAATGAATATATTTTAAGTATTGGCTTTCTGTAATTATTCAGTTTAACCACCTCCGCATTCTTATTTGGTCTGAGCTTAAAGGCATCTTCCTTTTAGACATCCTAAAAATCTTTTCATTGTGTTGCAATTGGATTCATTTGTATATTGAGTGTGTAATCATGTTCATTAGATTATTTTTATTAGGTTAAACCATGTAAAATTGTACATATTTAATGGTTTTTGACCTATAGATACATTAGCTTGAGATTTAAAAAAAATTTAATTGTGTACCAGAAGGACAAATGAAAAGAAAGTCTTTAATTCACAATGGGTGACCAACCTTTAAAAAGTTTTTTTTTCTTATATTAAACTAATGCATTATATAATACAAATAAAGAAAATTTTTATTTATAAAGAAACACACTAAAATATAGTATCAAATTAATTTATATTACATTATTATTTATACTATAAAATTTATTCTCTATAAATGTGCAATGTTCCTCTCTAAGGTTCACATTTTGTCCAAAGGCTTTTCGTGAGAGCTTACAATTATGACTTAATACTTTTTAGAGGAATTTGAATAAATTCCTCTTTTAAAGCACACTTTAAGATCCTGCAGTAGAAGCAGATTTCATTGTTTCCCGTCTTAATTTCTGACCTACCAACTGAACTTATGTGCTTCCTGTTTATGAAATGTGTCATTTTAGCTCATACCATTAGTTCACAAAACTCTTCAGTAATAATTTCTTTCTTATGAAATGCAAGTGTTCTGGGAATTTTCTATATATATGGCTTCTTTGGGAAAATTCTTCAGGTTTCCATAACTGCACCTGATCAACTTTTAAGCCTTCTATAATTATCAACCAAATATGAGCAATTCTCTTTTTCTGAGGTATTATTGTAATGATTAGGTTGGGTCTTATACATTTAAGTGTTAAGAGACTGAAACCTACTTGGTTCTTAAATAGAAACTCTAAATTGAAACAGATAATAAGTTTATTATAAAAATAAATATATAACTTGTTTTTACTGTAGATTTGTGTTAAACTGCACACTCATTTATTGCTATTTCTAAAGCAAAGTATACAACTCTGAGAGCAGTGTGTCAGCCCAGAGACTGGTAAGGTGGTACAAGAGTGGAAAGTGTTACTTCTGTTAATTTTATATACTGACTTTTGTCTTCTTGTTATTTCATATTTTGTCTTCATTGATACCTGTGCTAATTGAAAATAATGGCTATTTTTTGTCCTAACAATTATACCAACTATTCTTCTTTCAATACTCTAAAGTCCAGTTATTAATATCATAGGCTTAGTTCTTGACTCACCTATTCTCTGGAAGATCAGAAGAGGCAAATTTGCCTGTGCTTTTCAACCATGTTCCTGCTCTCCTGCTCTGTTCCTTCCTCAGCCTCATTTTCACATCCAGGTTTCTTCTAGGCAGATTTTTAATCTTAGAAGAGTTTTCTGTGTTTTACAGCAGTTTGTCAACACTGATGATAAAGCTCCGGATTGGCTACAGCTTTTTATAAGACTTTTAAAAAGTAGATGTTTATGTTAATAAAATCATTCTAAGAATTAGTTTGTAGGCAATGTGAATGATTTCACCCTGCAGAATACTCAAAGACAAATCCTTTCTGTGCCTCCCTCTCATCTTGTCTCCTCCTTCTGCTTCTCCTTCTCCTCCTTTTTCTTTTTCTTTTCTTTCTCCCTCATTCATCAATTGTCTTAGCCTGTTTGGGATTCTTTGGCAAAAATGCCATAGACTGAGTGGCTTCAACAATTTATTTCTCACAGTTCTGTAGGCTGGGAAGTAAAAGATCAAAAAGTCAACAGATTTAGTATCTGGGGAGAGTCCATTTCTTGGATCACAGATCTTCTCACTATGTCCTCAAGTGGTGGAAGGAGAAAGAGAGCTCTGTGGGATTTTTTTATAAGAGCACCAATCCTATTCATGAGGGATCTACTCTCATGACCTAATCACCATCCAAAAGCCTCACCTTATAATACAATCATATTGAGAATTAGAATTTTAACATATGAATTTTGAAGGAGATATAAAGTCAGTTTGTTACACCAATTAAATTCAATTTAAAGTCATTGAGTTTTATTCAGCTCCAAGCACCAGTCTCAATCTGGACACATGATGTTTGCAAGAATTTGGTCATAGGCCTTACTGAGTATATAGTACTAGAATACTGAGCATATCATGCTATAATTCTGAGTGATGAAAACTTCCTGAAGATAATAAGGGAAAATAACTAAATCAATATGAAGAATTGGGGAGTAATTAAAGTAGTACATTTCAGGTGAACTCTGAAAGTAAGTCATATTTTAACCACATGGAGTGGAGGGAGCAGGGAAGTGGTTTCTAGGAATGGAGATGCTATATGTGCAAAGACACAGAAGCACAAAAAATGATGACCTATTAAAGGGACAAAAGGCACCACATTGAAGAGGCAAAGAAGAATAAATCTGAAATTAGAGGTGGTCCATCTTGGGTCATATGCGTGTTGTTTAATCTCCATCTTGAGGTGTTTAGGGTTTTCTGACTGACGAGAGGCTCATTATCATTATGCCAATGGGATTTGTCGCTTATCTTGTTATATAAGTATTACTAAAATCAGAATATTGTTGTGCATAGGCCACAATGGAAACTAATGACTGGATTATTACTTGTAACTCTATTTATGGAGTATAATGCTTGGATGTTACTTAAATGTCCCAAGTTAGGGAAATGGTGGTTAATTATTGTATATCCATAAAACAAATTATGAAATAATTTTAAAATGATGATGTTAAATTGATAAAAACAACAATAGCATATTGCATTGCTTACTCACATAACTCATAAATCAATGGTACACATGCACACACTTTGAAATCAAGCCTCTATTGAAATCCTGGCTTTACCATTTACTAACAATAGTACAGATGACGCCATTAAAAAAGTATTCTGCCTTGTGGATCTTACATTCTAGCAGTAAACAATGAATAAATGAATTAGCATGTGTATATATAACATATATAACATACCATATGTTAAGAGTTTCTATGAAAAAAATAAAACTGGGTAAGAGCAATAGGAAGTAAGAAAGGTTAAAGTGCATGTTAAGCACTCCATTATAGATTTTTTAGAAAAGAAATTGTAATTATGTAATTTGAGCAGTGCCTAAGTTGAAGTAAAAGAGTCAATAGATATTTGGAAATGGTGTTGGAAAAATTAGACAGATATGAGCAAAAAAATAAAACTGGACCACCTTCTTATACCATACAGAAGAATAAACTCAAAATGGATTAAAGATTTAAATGTTATACTCAAAACCATAAAAATCCTGAAGGAAAGATAGACAGTAGAATCTTGGACATTTCTCATAGGACTATTTTTTTATGATATATCTCCTTAAGCCAGGGAAACAAAAGAAAAAATAAACAAGTGGGACTACTTCAACTAAAAAGTTTTTGTACAGCAAGGGAAACCATCAACAAAATGAGAAAAAAACCTCTCCGAGTAGAAGGTCATATTTGCTAATGATACATCTGATAAGAGGTTATTATCCAAAATTTATTAAAAATTATATGACTCCAAAAAAACCAAACAATCTAATTAAGAAATGGGCAAAGGACCTGAAAAGACACTTCCCTAAAGAGGACATACAGATGGCCAATAAACATATGAAAAGAGGCTCAACATCACTAATCATCAGAGAAATGTAAATTAAAATCACAGTGAGATATCCCCTAACACCTGTCAGAATGGGTATAATCAATAAATCAACAAATGACAAGTGTTGGTGGGGATGTGGAGAAAGGGGAACCCTTTCACACTGTTGGTGGGAATGCAGACTGGTGCAGCCACTGTCGAAAGCAGTATGGAGTTACCTCAAAATATTAAAAAATGAAACTGCCTTATGACCCAGTGATTACATTTTTGAGAATATATCCAAAGAAACCTGAAACACTAATTTGAAAGAATATGTGCACCCTTATGTTCCATGCAGTGTTATCTACAATAGCCAAAATTTGGAAACAGGCTATGTCCATCAGTAGATGAGTGGATAAAAAAGCATAGTATGTTTACACTGTGGATTACTACTTGGTCATAAAAAAGAAAAAAATCTTACCTTATTCAACAACATGGATAGACACAGAGAGCATTCTGCCAAGAGATATAAGCCAGAAAAAGACAAATACCACATGATTTCACTTATATGTGGAATCTAATCAACAAAATAAACTAACAAAGTAGAGACAGACTCATGGATACAAGCGAACTGACAGCTGTCAGAGGGTAGGGATTCTAGGGCAAGATGAGAAAGGTAAAGGGATTAAGCAAAGGGAAAAAAAGAAAGAATGAGTCATGGACACAGACAACAGTATAGTGATTGCCAAAGATGTTGGGGAGACCTAGAGGATGGTAAAGTAGGGATAAATGGTGATGAAAAGAGACTTGACTTGGGGTGGTGAACACACAATACAATATACAGATGAAATATTATAGAATTGTACACCTGAAATCTATATAATTTTATTAGTGATGTAACCCTAATAAATTCAATAAAATAGTAAAAAAAAATTAGGTACTTGGGTGAAGAGAGTTCCAGGAGAAAGACACAGCAAATACAAAGACTCTAAGGTAGTGGAAAGTCTGGTGTATTTGAGATAAAAAAGGAGTGGTTGAAGTAAAGGAGGAAGAGAGTAGGAAATAAGGTCAAAAAGTTCATCTAAGAATTTATAGACTATTTTATGGACTTTTTATTTGCGCTAAATGTTGGGCAGGCATTTTGACAGATAGAGAAGATATAGTGATATATAAGACTTACATTGTTCCTAATGTCAGAGAGTTTAAAGCCAGTCAAAGAACTGTAAATCCTCCCCTCCCCACAACATTATGTAAAAGGTTTAAAGCTTTTAATTAAATTTAAAGTAAATTAAGTCAATTTATTAATACCATATGCCTACTAAAAACAAAAGTTTTATTTGAATGCAGCATTTCATTGAAAAACCCTTATTACCGTGAATTTATTTCACTCTAAACTGGTAACACTCATAGATGATTACCTACTGTCTATCACTCTTCAATTATTATCAGCAATAATTATCTTCCTTTGATATCTAACATAAGAAAGCATCTACTAAGATTTGCCTAACCCCCACAGATCTTGGAATATATATTGATCTTAACTATTATAGAATACAGAAGCATTCAGAGATAATTTGAGAAAAAGAAAAAGTCCAAGAAAACCATATTAAAAATTAAAGAGTTAAGAACTTTGAAGTAAGTAAGACAGGATTCATCCTTCAACTTTGAAAAATGTAAGAATGGATAGAATATATAAAATAGTTGTTTTTGTGTATTGACTATAAGACAGCACAGGACTATAACCCCTGAAAACACAAATACTTTCCCAATGACAACTCAATGAGGAGAAACACAAGATACCTCAAAGGACTTGCTGAGTTGAAGGGACAAAATGTTTGAAGAGGTAAAGGTGCCTAAAGTTTGTGGACCAGAAAACCAGAGAAGAAGAAACTATGCATATCCGTTTTGTTGAATATATAATCATTTAATCTTTTCTTTACCTGTTTGTTGCATAGTATTCTATTTTATAAATGTATCACAATTTTTAATAAATTCTTCTATTAATGAACATGTCAGATGTCAACAGGACTATCCATGTGGTTAAATTATACAGGTATTAAATTAAAATGCTATGAACATTATCATGAAAGTCTGTGAAGACAGGAATACATTTCTCATGGATACATAACTAGGAGTAGAATTCCTGATTAAGTGTAGGCTTAATTTTATTAGAAACTGCAAGACAGCTTTCTAAAGGGATGGTATTATTTTTTACACCCACACATTTTATGAAAGCCCTGTCACTCCACAACAACATCAATATTCAGTATTGTCTGTCACTCCTATCTCACTAGGGTTTTAATTTGCAATTACTGTTGCATAATTTCTTTGAGCACCACTTTATATATTTATGGTTCAATTATCTTTCTTCTCATTATGTTTTGCATGTTAAGGTCAAGGTTTTGTATGTATTTAAAAAAAATTATTCACTTATTTTTAGAGAGGGGAAGGGAGGAAGAAAGAGAGAGAAATATCATTGTGTGGTTGCCTCTTGCACGTCCCACACTGGGGGCTGGGCCCAGCAACGCAGGCGTGTGCCCTAGACCGGAATTGAACCAGCAACCCTTTGGTTTGCAAGCTGGCATTCAATCCACTGAGCCACACAGCTGGGGCAGGTTTTTGCACATATTTTTAAAATGAGCTCTAAAACTCTCCAATAAATTCTTAATTTAAATATTGTATTTTTACTCTTTTGGAAAATTCTATTTGCTTATTTTATTATTCTTGTTTATTCTATTACAGCTGGTCCAATTATCTTCCCCTTTGTCCTCCTCTACCCAGCCCACCCCTGTCACCTACAACTGATCCTCTCTCCATTGTCCATGTCCATGGGTCGTTCATGCATGTCCTTTGACTAATCCCTTCCCCTTCTTTCCATCACTTCCCTCTTCCTCCCACACCTCTGGCAGCTATCAGTCTGTTCCATGTTTTCATGTCTCTTGTTCTGTCTTGCCTGTTAGCTTATTTTGTTCATTTAGAGTCTTCTTATAAGTGAGATCATATGGTATTTGTCTTTCACAGACCAGCTTATTTCACTTAGCATAAGAGTCTTCAGCTCCAACCATGCTGTCACAAATTTTTTCTTTGTGCTGCATAGGGTTCCACTGTGTAAATGTACCACAGTTTTTTAATCCATTCATCTACAGATAAACAAGTAGGCTCTTTCCAAGACTTGGCTATTATTAATAGCACTGCTATGAACATAGGGGTGCATAAGTTCTTTTGAATTGGTGTTTTGGGGTTCATAGGGTGTATTTTCAGCAATGGAATTGCAGGGTCAAAAGGCAGATCCATTTTTAATTTTTTGAGGAAATTCCATATTGTTTTCCACAGTGGCTGCACTAGTCTGCATTCCCACCAACAGTGCACTAGGTTTCCCATTTCTCCACATCCTGGCCAGCACTTCCTGTTTGTTGATTTTTTAATGATAGCCATTCTGACAGATGTGAGGTGATATCTTATTATGGCTTTAATTTGCATCTCTCTGATGGCTAGTGATGTTGAGGATTTTTTCACATGCCTGTGGGAAATCTCTATGTCCTCCTTGGAGAAGTGTCTATTCAGGTCCTTTGCCAATTTTTTAATTGGATTGCTTGTCTTCCTGGTGTTGAGTCACATGAGTTCTTTATATATTTGGAGATTAAACCCTTGTCCAATGTATCATTGGCAAATATGTTCTCCCATACAGTTAGTTACCTTTCATTTTGATGATGTTTCTTTTAGCCATGAAAAAGCGTTTTTATTTGATGTAGTCCAATTTCATTTTTTCTTTTATTTCCCTTGCCCTAGGAGATATATCAGCAAAAATATTGCTACATAGGATATCTGAAATTTTACTGCCTATGTTTTCCACTAGGACTTTCATAGTATCATAACATATTTAAATCTTTTATCCATTTTGAGTTTATTCTGATGTATGGTATAAGTTGATGGTCTAGTTTCATTTTTTGCATGTGTCATTTCTGTTAGTTCTCCCAACACCATTTAGTGAAGAGGCTGTCTTTACTCCATTGTATGCTCATGCCCCCTTTGTTGAATATTAATTGTCCATAGAGATGTGGGTTCTCTATTTTGTTCTATTGATCTATGTGTCTGTTCTTATGCCAGTACAAGACTATTTTGATTGCAGTGATCTTGTAGTATAATTTTATATCAGGTATCATGATACCTCCAACTTTGTTCTTCTTCCTCAAGATTGTTGAGGCTATTTGGAATATATTTTGGTTCCCTATAAATTTTTGAAATATTTGTTCTAGATCTGTGAAATATGCCACTGGTATTTTAACAGGGATTGCATTGAATCTATAGATTGCTTTGGGTAGCATGGATGTTTTAGTGATGTTAATTCTTCCTATCCATGAACATGGTTTATGCTTACATTTATTTGTATCTTCCTCAATTTCTTTCTTCAGTGTCCTATAGTTTTCTGAGTACAGGTCTTTTACCTCATCAGTTAAATTTATTTCTAGGTATTTTATTTTTCTTGTCTCTATAGTAATTGCAATTTTTTTTCTTAGTTTCTCTTTCTGATAGTTCATTGTTGGTGTACAGAAATGTAATCAATTTCTGAATATTGACTTTGTATCCCACTCTTTTGCCTACTTCACTTATTGGGTTAAATAGGTTTTTTGTGGAGACTATAGGTTTTCCTAAGTACACTATCATGTCATCTGCAAAGAATGACAGTTTTACTTCCTCCTTTCCAATTTGGATGTCTTTTATTTGTTTTTCTTGCCTGATCACTGTGGCTAGAACTTCCAGTATTATCTTGAATAAGAGTGGTGAAAGTGGGTACCCTTGTCTTGTTCCTTATCTTAAGGGAAAAGATTTTGGTTTTTACCCATTGAGTATGATGTTGATAGTAGGTTTCTCATATATGACCCTTATTATGTTAAGGTATACTCCCTCTATTCCTTCTTTGATGAGTGTTTTTATCATAAATGGGTGGTGGATTTTATCAGCTGCTCTTTCAACATCTATTGATATGCTCATGTAATTTATGTCCTTCATTTTTCTTATGTGATATATTACATTTATTGATTTGTGCATATTATACCAACTTTACATCCCTGGGATAAATCCCACTTGATAATGGTGTATGATCTTTTTAATGTGTTGTTGGATCTGGATTGTCAATATTTTGTTGAGGATTTTAACATCTATGTTCATTAGAGATATTTGTTTATAATTTCTTTTCTTTGTTGTGTCTTTACCTGGTTTTGGGATTAGAATAATACTGAACTTGTAAAAAGAATTTGGGAGTCATCTCTCTTAATTTTTTTGTAATGGTTAAAGAAGAATAGGAATTAGTTCTTATTTGAGTGTTGGATAAAATTCACCTGTGAACCTATCCAGTCCAGGGCTTTTGTGTGCCAGGAGTTTTTGGATTCCTGCTTCAGTTTCGCTTCTTCCTGATTCAGTTTTGGAAGATTGTATGTTCTTAGAAATTTATCCATTTTGCCCAGGTTGTCCAATTTCTTGGCATCTAGTTGTTCAAATTAATTTCTTACAACCCTTTGTATTTCTGTGATATCAGTTGTTACTTCTCCTCTTTCACTTTTAATGTTATTTATTTGGGTTCTCTTTTTTCCTTGATGAATCTGATTAAAGGTTTGTCCATTTTGTTTATCTTTTCAAAGAACCAACTCCTGGATTCATTGATCTTTTGAATATTTTTTAGTCTCTATGTCATTTAATTCTGCTCTGATCTTGATTATTTCCTTCCTTCTATTTGCTCTGGGCTTTGTTTGTTGTTGTATCTCTAGTTCTTTGGGATATATGGTTAGGTTGTATATTTGACATTTTTCTGTCTTCTTTAGGTAGATGTGCATTGCTATGAACTTCCCTCTCAGGACTGCCTTCGCTGTGTCTCCTAAGTTTTGGGTTGTTGTGTGTTAGTCTTCATTTTTTCAGGTAGTTTTTTATTTCTTCCTTGATCTCATTGTTAACCCATTCATTATTTAATAACATGTTATTCAGTCTACATGCATTTGAATGTTTTTCAGTTTTTTCCTTGAGATTGGTTTCTACTTTAAAGCCATTGTGATCAGAGAAGATGCTTGGTATGATTTTAATTTTCTTGAATTTGTTGAGGTTTGTTTTGTGTTCTGCCATGTGGTCTGTCTTTGAAAACATTCCATGTACATTTGAAAGGAACGTATATGTATATTTTACTTCTTGGGGGGTGAAATGCTCTATAAATATCAATTAAGTCCATTTGATCTAGAATGTCATTTGATGCTACAATATCCTTGCTCATTTTCTGTTTGGATGATCTGAACATTGTTGACAGTGAGGTATTGCTGTGGATCTGTCTCTGAATGTCCTCCAAGATTTTTCTAATGTATTTCGGTGCTCCTATGTTGGATGCATATATGCTTACACGGGTTATATACTCTTGCTGGTCTACTACCTTCAGTATTATGAAGCGACCTTCTTTTTTCTCTTGTATGGCCTTTGTTTTGAAGTCTGTTTTGTCTGATATAAGTATCATTGCCTCAGTTTTTTGTTTTCTTTTTCATGTCCATTTGCTTTGAATATTTTTTTCCCATCTGTCCACTTTAAGCCTGTGTAGATCTCATGTTCTGAGATGGGTTTCTTGTAATTTTTATTTCTATAACATCTATTTTTGTTAGAAGTTTTATCTATTTGTTAAATTTCTCCTTTCATTCATGTTGTCCACATATTTCTATAATTTCTATTTTCTTTAATATACTTACAGTATTGCTTTTACAATTTTTGCTAATTCTGAGTCATGCGTGCATCTTCTATTAACTAATTTTCCTTCCTATTTGTTACATTTTTCTCTTTAAATGTTATGCTAGATATGGTACTTAAAATAACCATAAGGATTTCAATTAATATAATCTTCCTTTAATGAAGGCATGCTCTTTCTGTCAGGAAGCTGGCACTTCGTTTCAATCAGGAACTAAAATGGATTGAAGCTGATGCTGAGTTGTAACTTTAGTTTCTGTCCCCTTCTAATTTAAAATACCTTGAGCTCTGTATGTGCGTGTACCACAGGCTCATTCTTTTAGAATGAATCTGGAAGCTAAGCATCAGGAGACAGTGCAAGTCTCTTTCTGCTTTCCAGTTTAGTCACCATATTCAACACTGCTCCCGACACACTCTCAGCTCTTAGTAAAAGTCCCATGGCAGCGGGGGACAGTGGGGAGGGGCGGGGGGTGGGCGCTGGGTGTGGAATCACTGGTTGGGCGAAATAAATTAGATATGAATTTTGTCTTCTTCTTTCCAGCTTATCATTGAAGCTGAAGAGATATAAGCCCCAATTCTTCTTTCCGCAGACATAGATTCCTGCACTTACAACATCCCTATCTTGTGTGCATTACACTAGATTTACCAAACGCCCCCTTGTGGTCACAGATATATGCTCACCTAGGAAGGTCTTTCTGTTACTTGTTATCTAGCTTCTACAGACTCCTTGTGTGAACGTCTATCTATCTTTGATTTTATATATAATCATCTATATATGAGTTTTAGTTTACAATTTTTCTACTATTTACAATGGAAATAAAAATGTTTTGACCCTTTATATCCTAACTAAAAATAGAGCTATTAGTATATTGTCAGTAGTTTTTTATGTTATAAATTTTCATGCAAATTCCTTAAAGACAATGATGTTAGTTTCTTTGGCATTGATTTTTATGGAGGTATTTGAAGTGATTATACAAAGTCTAGTTCTAGAAATGATGGAGGACCCTGAAAGAAAATCACACTAGGAGACTGCATGTTGCTCATATAACAGAATTTGTGCTTACATTCTTCTGTTAAAAATCCATTTCCTTGGAAAAATCCATTTCCTCTGTGCAATCAAACATACATTTTTTTCACGTTTTAAATTTGATAGACACAATTTTTCTGTTGTAGTCTTAATTGTTTTATCTCATGATAGTATGTGTTACTAGTTAATATTTACAGCGATTCAAGAATCTAAAATTACCAGTGTTATCTATACCCTGACCTTTCTATTATATATCCATATAAGTATATGATTTTAACTCTATATACATCATCAGTAACTGTTATTTTTCACTATTTATTAATTAAGATAGGTCTTTGAGTTTCACTTTGGGACGAGTAGAGTCTGATTTTACCAAAGTCAAGAACTGGAAGATGAAGAGGAATTTAAATAGTTATCATTTATTGAGCAAGTCAGCATACTTTATTCATCAAGAAAGTAGGAGTATGAACAGCGAATTCAGACTAACTGGATTCAATTCCTAGTTCTTCAACTTACTAGCTATGTAACTTTAAAGAAACTACTTAACCACCTGTGCCTCAGTTTACCCTTTGTAAAATTGGCAAAAATAAATTATCTACACCACAGGGTTGTTGTAATTTTAATTAACTTTATGGAAATTAAGTGGTAAGTGGAACTGTTTTAGACAAAGTGTTATAAAAGTATTATTACTAATTTTATTAACATTAAGAGTCCCTACTACCTAGGTCCTTTGGCTTCTTCAAAAGTCAAGTGACTAATTCTGAGATTTGTATTGAAATATTAGTTGGAAGTTCCCAAAATAGTCAGGTGTCAGATGATAAATTAAATATAATATTCAAACTCATTCATAAAAAATATAAAAGCAAAAATTGTGAGTGTTCTGGGAGGCAAAAAACATTATGAGATGAGAAAGTACAACGGTGTATGTGAGCACATTAGAAGGTTGGTGAAGCATGGGTTGATTATAAAGACTATATATTTTGGCAATTTTTACATTTCAACACAGGTGACTCTGGAGTGTGAAAGACAGAATAGACAATATGAGAGACCAGAAGCCTGCCGATTGTGGTGCAGTATTTCAGGAGGTCAATGGAAATGTTGGTGCAAATGTCACACCAGTGAGAATGGTAAGTGGAGAAATGGATAGATGAGATCTTTTTGAGATTTGAGACTTGAAGACCAATTTGATATGATATGTTATGAAAACAGGGTAATTTAGGATATTTAAGACAATGCATTGATATTTGTGTGAAAAACAAATCATCAGAGATGATCAGAGATACTTTGATTGGATTAATCTTGTAGAAAGAGATGTACAGTGGATCCTAAAGGGCAGGTAGGTTTCAAAAGCCAGAGATCATGAAAAGAATCAGGGACTGAGATTCTTTTTAGCCTTAGTTTTCAATTCCTCTAAATTACATAAGACAAAATTTACCTTAGTTTCAGCAGCAAAAAGCAATATCTATCATAGCCTCTCAAAGTTCCAGTATTTATTGAGACTTCAGGAATCAAAGACAGCATGTCTTTGAGTTATCTTAGTTATAAATGCAGGATTCAGAATACTATTTTCACCCATCTGGAGGAAAATATACCTATATAGCAAGATAGCAGGATATAAATTTCATCTTTCATGTCTTACAAGCTAAATTTATACTTATCAATGTAAGTATTATACATTTATATATTTTAATCATCTTTTAAAAATATTTTATGGAGTGAGTCAAAATTAATCATATTTTTATTAAAAATTGGAAACAACTCTGGAATATTTGTTGCATGTATATGGCACTTGGGAGTTATTTCTTACAGTCTTTATACACTTTCATGCCTTGAATGTCTTAGTAAATTGACATTCAATTTTCTTTTACATTTTGCCTTTAAAAAGATACTACTAAATGTCTCTTACATATAAAGCCATTGAGATTTAAAATGTTTAATGTCAATAATTTTAAAAGAAAAATAAGGATGTATTTGGCACTGATTCATAAAGAAATATGACCTGGAATTTGTTTTGAAAAGTTACATAAAATGTTTATTTATATCACTCTGGCATTATTTGTTCTTGATCTTTTCATATTCCATGAGTACTACTATATAGTAATACTTATTTTAGTACATGTCTTTTATAAAATGTAAGCCTACACATCAGACTTGTGAAAAATGGTGAATTTTGTTTAGGAAATGAATTATTTCTGAAACATATGTAGATCTATAATATTGGTAGATAAGCTCCTTAGAGAATAAGCACAGGTTCATGTATAGCTTAGAAGGCTTATCTACAGACTGGTAAACAGTGTCTCTGTGAAAGAAATTACTTTGTATTTCCTAAATTCAATATTAAGTTCATTTCATGAAATGGCATGCGTAAAACTTCAACTCTTAATGAAATACATATGCCCTTCGAGGAGATGTCGATCCGTTTGTCACTTGTTCTTCACTCAAACACTGGGAGAGCTAAAAATATTTCTGTCCCAACCAATACATTAAAAACTGGTCTCCGAAATAAAGTTAATGGTACATTTCATTCGTCCTTTGTTGGCTTTATCAAAATGCAAATTCCTAGGTTCATTCTGGATCTAGCGAGTCAAATGTTAGTGAGTGGAGGCCCAGGAATTTGCATTTTGATTAAGGTCCTCAGGTTCTTCATATGCATCCTAAAGATGGAGATTTGACACACTCTGTTTTGTTTTCTTTCTTTTTTTTTTTTTGCCCTCTAAAATAACATTTTAGCTTATAAGTATGAAAAAAAAAAGATGTGATTTTGAATGAAAATGATGGGAAATTGCACTATATATAGTATCCTGGGTATTTAGGAACTAGGAACTTACATATATGGAATGCCTAGATGCTGCATGCTTTATGCATGTTATTTAATGTAATCTTAACCACAGTCTTATGGGGATAAGTATTATTATATCAGTTTATGGATGAGAGAACAGGCTCATAGATGTTAAATAGCTTTAACAGAGTTACCCAGCTAATAACTGGAAAAAATTAAATCTAGTTTCATCAAAACTTAAAGCTCTTTTTACTATATCAGGTTACTGGCTTGGTGGGGTGGGAACAGTAGTTAGAGCAAACAATGCTCTTGCGGGGGGAAAACATGCTGTAGTGATTCATAGAACAAGCTGGTAAGAAATAAATTCTTTTTTTAAAAGATTTAATTTATTTATTTTTAGATAGAGGGGAAGGGAGGAAGAAAGGGAGAGAAAGGTTACTGTGTGCTTGCCTCTCACATGCCCCCTACTGGGGACCTTCCCCTGCAACTCAGGCATCTGTCTTGACTGGGAATCAAACCGGCAACCCTTTAGTTTCCAGACTGGCACTCAATCCACTGAACCACACCAGCCAGATCAGAAAGAAATTCTTATACCAACTTCACAATTGAGACACAAAGAGGTTAGGTAACTTGGTGATAAATACACACTTATTCATATATTTATTTATTTACTTTTTTTTAATATATTAAGTGGCTACAAGGATTAAATATAAGGTTGAACAAAGCATGTCTCATGGCTGTCCTCATAGAGTTCACAGACCAGTGTAAGAGACAAATAGATAAATTGACTTATAATTTGTGATAAATGCTTTGAGTGAAAAAGCAGGAGAGATCTCATTTAGATTTGGGACCCAAGGAGGGCATATGCAAAGAAGTGACATTTAAGCTAAGATATAAAGCACAAATAAAATTAATAAAGTAAAGAGTAAGAGGAAAAGCATTTCAGATAGACGGAATATCATGTGAAATGTCTATGATGCAGAGAAAAATCTTGATTTTTTTTAGGAATTGAAAGGAGGATGGTGTGGTCAGCATAGACAACAAAGAGTGAGAATTACAATTTGATGTTGGAATCAATGACCAAGACACTGAGGCCTCTGATGGCAAAATTAAAAATTCTTGGCAATTCTTCTATGTTAAAACATAGATGGAGAAAGAGAAAGTTCAATTTACATTTTAAAATATCATTCTGGCTGTGCTTTAGATAGATCAGCATGGTTATGGAGCAGTTAAAATAAGAAATATAGATAAGACTAATTGAGAATGGCAACAGAGATGTAGATATGGAGAGTAATTTAAAAAATAAATTTGGATTTAAAATCATCTGAGCTTCATACTGGATGAGGAGAAGACATAAAAATATAGCTATATTGAAAATAATTTATAATTTTCTGTTGTTTTAAATATTTTATTTACTTATTTTTAGACAGGGGAAGGGAAGGAGAAAGGGGGAAAAGAAACATCAATGTTTAGTTGCCTCTCGCATGCCCCCTACTGGGGACCTGGCCTGCAACTTAGACATGTGCCCTGACAGGGAACTGAATTGGTGACCCTTTGGTTCACAGACCAGTGTTCAATCCACTGAGCCACGCCAGCCAGGGCTCTACTTTCTTGTCTTTAGCAACTGGGTAAAGAGAAAATCAAGGCCATATGCTGAGGGGAAACAAAACAAAACAAAACAACACATTACAAATTAGTAGGTTGAAATACAGAAGCAAGAACTTGAATGAAAATATTTATATATAGGCATTTTGAGCACAAAAATGGCATTTTAATCCATGGCAATAAAGGAGCTCACCTAAGGATACAGTGAAGAATTAGCACCAAAAAAATACAAGAGGTGAAGCAGGAAAGGAGTGAGGAAGTGACAATAAGCAGAAGAAATCAGAGAGATGCAAAGGAAGTTGGAAGTGATAGTGTCATGAAAACTAAGAAAAGAGAATTTCAAGGGCAGGATGGTTAGTGCACTGAATGTTTCAGAAAGGGCTAACAAGAAGGGAAGTGAAAAGTGTTCTCCTTCTGACCAAACCTGATGGACACTTTTAGGCCCATATTACTTTTGAAAATTGTGACACTAAAAGTATGTCAAGAATCAGGGTAAAATTTGGAGATTTAGAGTCAGGGGAAGATACTTTTTAGAGATAGACTGTAGTAGAGCAAGTCATATAATAATAGGAAAAGTACAAAAAGTGGGAAGATTGATAATCTGGCAAAAAAGGAAAGACTAATTTTTTTGAGAAAATAGGGATATGTGGAGGACCTTTGACAGAATAAGGGACACTTTTTCTGTTTAATAGGAGAGAAAAATAAATGATGATGGTGAGGATGATAGAGCTGATACTATTTTTGCTGTGTACATATACTAAACTCTTTTCTGATATATATATGTGTATATATATGCTATTAATTATATAGTGTGAATATATTGTTAATTAAATTAATGTAGTAATCTTCATAATATCTTAGTAAGATTTGTATTGTCATCACCATTTTATAGCTAAACAGAAAAATATTATAAGCAACTTTCCTAGGTCCCACAGCCAGTAAATCATGACATGAGAGTTGACTCAAGGGCCTAAGCTCGGAACTGCAGATTTGCTTGTAGAAAGACGTGCCCCTTCCTGTCTGATTACATCTTCCAACATGATACATAAGGAAAACTCATCCACTGAAGGGTGCAAGGATGGTGGTGGTGAAAGAGACAAGGGGAGGTTTTAAAATGCATGAAATAGTGCATAGGGACAATGAGAAAGCAAATTTGCAGTAGCACGGTGGGGTTTTCATGTAGTGGAAAATACTCACTTGAGTTTTATGTGAAAAAATTTATAGTGATACCAGTTTGCCTAGTTTTGTGGTTGAAGCTCTTCCATAATTTGCTGTATGAATCTAAGTAAGAGAGAGCAAGTAACTGAATTCCTTCAAGGTTAGAGTGTTTTTATGATGTTTTGGTAAGGAAGTTGTGTCTATCTACAAAGGTATAGCAGATCCAGAGTGTAAGCTTAAATCTATCTACATTTAATCTACTTCTTCTAGATTGCCACCAGGAATTACTGCAGTTAGTATGAGTAAGCAAAAAATGAATAATGGTACATCAAACTGTGATTACGTAAGATTAAAACTGGAAGAAAGTATTTAAAAGAAGAGAACAAAAACAAATGCTACCTAGCTAGTTACATAACAATATGTCCTGACTGGGGAAGTAGGAGAGTCTCCTAATTTACAGTAGTATGTTCTGTCTGTGCCTCCATTTGGAGAATTGTCCAGGATTGCTAGTAATATAATGCACCATGCACATTGCTGAGATTTCCTTTTATCCCCCAAAACATAACTTTTGAAGAAAAGTGCATTTTCCCCATAATTTTCTGTATTTTTGCTTAATCTTTGTTTTCTTAAAACCATTTCCCATATCTAGTTTATTCTTTTTAATGACACTAGCAAAGTTACAATTTCATGGAAATTGATGTTGATTAAAATAGATTTTCTATCATTTATTTAGTAAAGACATGATGCATAATTGCTCATAAAATTTAAACAGCAATGGTTTGTATGTTGACTCCTTTAAGAGGAATGTGCTGTTTTAAGGTCACTATTTCATGCATGCATCATTCATTACCCATGGTGACACTCTATTGCCTAGTCAAAGTTATCTCAAAGCCAGAAACAAATAAAAAGCTGGGCCTAAGCTGGTGAAAAATGTGGTTTATTAGCATTTTTACAGATTCTTGCAAGTAAAGTTTCGCTAAATGAATCCACATGAGAATGGTCTTGAATAGATAATCTTCTCTGCAAATCTTTCATTGTAGGAGCAAGGCTTATGAATTTCACAGCCTCAGACACTTAAATTTATTTTATTCCAATCTCAGATACAAATATTTATTTCTGAGATTCATGCAAAAACAACTACCATTTATTGCATGCAAACGTTGGTTCATGCCTATATTTTAATTACAAAGTAGAATCAGAATCAGAAATCAATATTTTGAAGAGAACCTACTAGTAAGTACTAGAATATACTCACATATCAAAATTCATTGTGATGAAAAATAGTAGTTTTACTGACATTTACATGAATCTCTCAAAAGCAGTGGCTATAATTTATAAACCCTAAAATAAATTGACAGCATAAGTGTTTTGAAAAATTAAGAACATTCTCATGTCACTTGATTTTGACAAAGACTTATCAGGTGAGGGCAGGAACTCGGTCAGTACTAGATGGACAAAAACAAGGGACTCTACAGCTGACACCCAGACAGGTCTGGTGGGATCAAGTGGGAACTTAAAGAATGGACTGTTTTAAGATGCTTTGTGAAAGGCCCAAAGTAGAGCAGAGTAAAAACCAAAAAATTAGATGCCAGTAAGTCAAAATGGTATGTGATAGCTCTGGTAGTGAATAAAAGTCAGTATTTAGTAATTCATTTACTCACTAAATATGCTGTACATGCCGCCATGTGCCAGCCAATCTTTTAGATGTTCGAGGCTGAGCAACAACAAATTCCATGGCCACATGGACCTCTCATTCTAGTGAAGAAAGGAGACAATACACAATAAACATCATATATAATTAACTGTTGAAAAGTGATAAACGCTCTAGGAAAAAAATTTAAAAAAACAAGGCAAGAGAGATTGGAACTGTGGAATGTGGAGCAAGTTACAATTATAAGTACATGATCAGCACAGGTGTAAAAGAGAAGGTGGTATTAAGGTGGTATCAACTCCTTCATTGCAAAAGCTTGAAGGAGGTGACAGAATTAGCTATATGGTTACTTGAGGGAAGAGAAGGATCTCAATGTGAAGACTCAAGCGGGACCATGGCTGACTTGCTTAAAAGACTCAATGTGTCTGGAGTAAAGTCAGTCAGGGAGAAAATACCTGGATACAGTGCCAGGGAGGTTCTGGAAGGGTTGACTATTTTCTTCATACTTTTCATGTCCTTTTATGTATTTTTCCCTTTCTTTAGTTCTAAAAGAAAGACTTGCATAAGAGGATGCATCACCAAATAAATGAAAGGGTAAGGGAAAGAGTAGTAATCTGATTCTGTAGGACAGATAGATGGTGGAAGGACTGTGAGTAAATGGCCCCATGTTCCCTGAGAGAGTGCAAAGAGGAAGGCAGCATCACATAGATTTGGACTGAATCCTGCCTCTATCATTCACTGGCCATTGGGCCTAAAAAAAAAAAGTGACTTAACTCTCTTGAACCTTAACCTCAATGATAAAATGAGCATTATGACACCTTTTCCTTAAAATTATCATGAAGATCAGATAATGTGTGTAAACTGTTGGGCACAGGGCCTGGCATAAGGTAGGTATTTGTGACAAGTTGTCTTCTTCAATTTTCTGTTTCAGCTGCCTAGAACTAGCATCACTGATTTCAGCTGAGAGGTTACTATCTTCTTCTAGAAATAACTTTTGGATTTGAGTATAAGAACTGTAAGCTTGGCACTATATCAATGGAAAGATGATTGAAACAGTTATATAGAATAAGCTGAACTCACAGAGATAATAAAAAAACGTATTTTAAACTTCTTTCCACTGCACGTTTAAAACTGTTCCATGGAACTCTTTTTTTTTTTTTTGCCACTCTTCATTGAATAAAACCTAGAGAAAGTTCCAGGCCTTTTCCGGTCATTTTTACCACACACCTGTGTCAAGTGGGCTAACTGAAATGGAAAAGAGGCAGCCTGGTGTTATTATTTTCCTGTCTCCGGTGCCCCTCCCCCACCAGCTGGCTGCCTCTGAGAGACAGGGGAAGTGAGTGGCAGGTAAGTTCTCCCTTGACTGAAATTGTCCAACCTGCCATTAGTCTTCTCTGGGTCTGGCAGAGGTTTAATACTGACACTATGTCTTATGGGGTGATTTTGGAGTTCCCCTGCTTCCCTTCAATACTGGGGCTCTCCTTCTTTCAGATCCTTTGACATAAATTATCTGTTTCAACAAGCTTTTTTATTTTCTGCTGAGTCCCAAGGCACCCAGTAGTAGTACACTGCCAGTTAATTACTGCTAAGGTTACTTCACACTCCACATGACCTTCTTGGACAAAATCTAAGAAGCCCGAGTTTGCCTTGCTTGCTTAAGGAGCCCCCTGCTATTCCACAGGAAATAGTCATGCATCCTTTGTTCCAGCAAACTCTGGGAATGCAAGCAATCTTCAATGTCTTACTCAGCTCTCAGCATCTAGAATTCTCAAGGTTTAGGTTTTTCAGACTTGAATCTGACTCTAATGAGCACATTACTCTAGGTCTAAGAGACACATGATCTCTTGAAGCACCTTTTTCTAGGCTTAAAATGATGTTCAGTTGCCTCTACTGTCCTTTAAGAGGATTGGAAGGAACTCACACTCCACAGAGAACTTCCTCTGGACAAATCTTTTAATATCCAATATTGTAATTTACATGTTTCAAAACCTGAGTAAATGAGGAACCAAAGATAAATTAGTGTTCTGAGTTCTGTATAGATAGCCTTATTGTGGAGTAAATAGAAATTCTAACTTTGTGACTTAGCCAATCTGAGGCTGAAATCATTCCATTTTGCATCTTGCCACACTGTCTTCTCAAGAAACAAAATAGTATTTTATTTTAGAATAAGAACTCTTTGTTTTATTTGCTACAAATATAAACACATATCAAAAAAAAAAACCAAAAAACAACAAAACAAAAACCAAAAGCAAGAACAAACCTCTCAGAGCCTTGAAAGATTAGGACTGTCCAAGAAGACATCAAGTGAGAGAATTGTAAATTCATTGTTCTTGCCAGATGTGTTTAGTATTTGTTTCAAATACAAAATCATACCTAATCCTCCTTATCAGCATAATTTCTGCTCATAAGAATAATATACATATGATTTTTTTAATTTGATCACATGCTTGGCTCTTTGAGCACAAGTCTTTTTCCAACAACCTTCAATATTATTAGATTCAAATGAGTATTTTCTCTTCAAAATAATAACCAAAATAAGCAAATCCTTCGTCTACTGAGGATAGATTTCATCTATTTATTTGCTGAATGACTGAATGTCACTGGATCCAGATCTAATGATTATGTGGTGGCCAAATTGGAAAATAACATTTGTGGAAGAGAATAAAAAATAAGACTTCAAACGATTAAACTGGGTTTTCATATACACCAAAAGGATGAAAGGATTAATAGTAATGTGGAAAGGAGCAGCATCATTGAAGGAGGCTGTTTCCCTCCAAAGTGACCACTTGATAGAACACAACACTAACATAGACAAAAATTTCTGATAAGACTAATGTCATTACTTATTTCCTTAGCTCATGTGTAATGCATAAAGATTTAAAACAAAGATAGCTGAATATTACTGGTATTGAAGACTTGATACTTAACAGTATTCTCAATTTGTTTTTCAACTTGTCATTTGACTTCATGTGAATCAACTCCTTAGAACTCATTTGCTATCTCTAGCTTTTGCTTATTTATAAGTTCTCAAAAGGCATAATTTAAACTCAGAAATATTCTTTACTCTGCTTATTTTCTTAAAATCTTAAATATGTATATTATTTAGAGTTAAGACTATTAGCATATTTTATAAATGTAAAATCCATAAGTAAAGGTGACTGACATCTAATAAATGTTAAATATCTCTACTAGATACTCTTTTTAAAATTATTTATTTATTGAATTTATTGGGGTAACATTGATCAATACAATTATATAGGTTTCAGTATAAAATTTTACATCATCTGCAAATAGCATAGTGCTTTCACCATCCAAAGTCCAGTTTCCTTCCATCATCATTTACTCCCCATTTACCCTCTACCAGCTGCCCCCACTGCCCTTCCTTCTGATATGCACTATACTGTTGTTCAGAGGTGTCTTGCTTAATTCCTTCATCAATTTCACCCAACTCCCCCAGCCTCCCTTCCCTCTGACAGCTGTCAATCTGTTCTCTGTGTCTAGCCTGTTTCCACTTTGTTTATTTTGTTCTTTAGATTCCATACATAAGTGAAATCATATGGTATTTGTCTTTCTCTAACTGGCTTATTTCAATTAACACAATGCTCTCCAAGTTCATTATGCTGTCACAAAAGGCAAGATTTCCTTCTTTTTTATAGCTGACTAGTATCCCATTGCGTAAATATACCACAGCTTTTATATTCACTCAGCTGTTAATGGACACTTAGGCTGCTTTCAAATTTTGGCTATTGTAAATAATGCTGCATTGAACATGAGAGTGCATGTATTCTTTCCAATTAGTGTTATGGATTTCTTCAGATATGTTCCCAGAAGTGGGATTGCTGGGTCATAAGGCAGTTCCATTTTTAATTTTTTGAAGAAACTCAATTTCCTCCATGGCTGTACCAAGCTGCATTCCAACCAACAGGGCACAAAGATTCTCTTTTCTCCACATCCTTGCCAGCACTTGTCATTTGTTGATATATTGATGATAGCCATTCTGACAGGTGTGAGGTGATATTTGATTGTGATTTTAATTTGTATTTCTCAGATGATTTGTGACTTTCTACATCTTTTCATATGTCTATTGGCCATCTGCATGTTTTGTTTGGAGAATTGTCTATTCATGTCCTTTGCCCATTTTTTAATTGGATAGTTCTTTTGGTGTTATTTCATAGAACTAGAAAAAATATTCCAGAAGAGTATATGGAACCACAAAAGACCTTGAATAGCCTCAACAATCTTGAGAAAGAGCGAAGTGGACATATCACACTACCTGATATCAAACTTGAGAAAGGCCACAGTAATCAGTGCAGCATGGTACTGACATAAAAACAGACATATTAATCAGTGAATCACAAGAGAGAACCCAGAAATAAATCCATGCCTTTATGATCAATTAATGTTTGACCAAGGAGGCAAGAACATACAACGGATTAAAGACAATATATTCAATAAATAATGTTGGGAGCATTGGACAGATGTACGCAAAAAAAAAAAAAAGAAAGAAAGAAACTAGACAACCTCTTTACACCGTACACAAGAATAAACTCAAAATTTATTAAAGATGTAAATGTAAAACTTGAAACCATAACAATCCTAAAAGAAAGCATAGGCAGTAAAATTTCAGACATTTCTCACAGTGATATTTTTTTCTGATATATCTCTTCAGGCAAGGAAAACAAAAGGAAAAATAAACAAATGGTACTACATCAAACTACAATGTTTGCACATCAAAGAAACCACCAACAAAATGAAAGGACAACCCACCGAATGAGAAAACATATTTGTCAATGATACATCTGATAAAAGGGTAATATCCAAAATTTATCTAGAAATAAATACTCTCTTTTAATGAGTGGAAATTTAATTAATTTGCTTTTAGACATTATCAATGTTTCCTTTGTTTCCCCCCAAAATGAACAGTAGTGTAGCATTGCTTAGATATAAACAATATAATGTTACTTTAAAATACTATTATTAGTAATGAATATATTTCCTAAAAAACAAACCATAATAGTTTTGTTTTTTGTTTTTGATTATTTTTTATTGAAGTTATTGGGGTAATACTGGTTAACAAAATTATATGGGTTTCAGGTGCACAATTCTATACCACATCATTTTTACACTGTTGTGTGTTCACCACCCCAAGTCAAGTGTCTGCCCATCCCCATTTATCCCCCTACGCCCCTTTTCACCTGCCCTACTACCTCCTCCCGCCAATCACCACACTGCTGTCTGTGTCAATGAGTTTTTTCTTACTGCTCAGTCCCTCAAACCCTCCCACTTACCCATAATATTTATGAAGTATGGGCTCAAGGAAAACAAGTGAAGTTTTTAACTATTTCAATTGGCATAGACTCTAATAAACAAACACAAAACAAATCATGTATTCTCAGCAACAAATACACAAAATTAACTCATTCCTACTATAAAACATCTATAATTCAGGTTAATCAGACTGAATTGAATTGTTTTGCCTTATACTCTACATGGTAGAAATTAAATGACTTCCCTTGTATTTTCTACATAATTCTGATATTTGAAATATATTTAAAAAGTTGAATCTATGACTTTTCCCTGTAATAAATTTACGAGTAGATTGCTTTCAAATTAATTGAAATTGGAAGGGAAAATTATCCAAGAAGGTTGTAATAAAATTAGATACAAATAAGCTAGCTCCTCAAACAGAGCACTATTTGATGTTTGCTTATTATGGAAAAAAAAAAAAGAGGATAATGAAATTCTCTGAGTCTTTTTTTTCCTTGTTATTTTCTATCCAGAGAATTCTAAAATAAAGAAAATATAATAATAAAACCATTCACTGAACACAAACCATCTTTACATTTAAAATTAATTTATTACTCATCTATTACTGTAAAGCCATTTTAGTGAGCATTGCAGTTGACTTACCAACATTCATTCCTTCTTAGATTATTTTTATGAGTAAATCATGATACTTTATTTATTTTTGCTAATAATTAGTACAGAAATGAATGTGCAACCCACATTTTATGAAAGAAAAACCCACTAAAGGATGTGGAAAAAGTTTTCTCTCTTTTAAATGAGAACAACAAGAAGGAATGGTTGACCTTTTTCTCTGGAAGAATAGGTATCAGGTACTTCTACATCCTTCTCACTCTCTACTTGAATATGAAGTCAATGTCAGAAAAACAGGGCACATCAAGGGAGGTGGAGGCATAGTTGACAACTCAAATATCAACTCTGGAGCACCTCCCTACAATGGACTTCTTATCACAAAATATAGCATTATATTCTTTTGTTTATTTATGTATTGTTTCCAACCCCACTAGAACATAAGCTCTATAAAGCAGGGAATGGTTTTGGTCACAGATGTGTCTCCAAAGCCTCTATCAGTAGCTGGTAGGTACTCAATATTTCTCAAATAAATAAGTGAATAACAAACTTTGTTACTTTAAAGAAAGCTTGAATCAGGGTTTTCTCCTACTCGTAAGCTGAAAACACACTAATTGATAAAATCACTTCTTACTGTCCTGAAAAAAAAAAACTATGTTAGTTTTGAAGTTTGTCTTACAACAAATAAAAATAATGTTTATGAAGCTATGTATGGGTGAAGCAATTTGGATTCTATTTTAGATATATTATAGGAGGATGAACAAAATAAATATAGATATTGATGCTGTTAGGAGCCAGGTTCTCACTGTAGAAGAGGAAGATATAAATGGGGAAGGAAGAAGACAAGGAAAACCCTGTGACAATGAATTAGAATTGAAGGTATCATTAAAATATAAATGTGTAATTGCATGTGTATTTTCACATATTTATGTATATGTGTATGTGTCCACACACAAACAGATTTATGTGGATATATTTGATGGTATGCAGTATGTATGTATAGCTTCTAGCTATTTCCACTCAAAGGGAGTTATAACCAAAGCTACACCAGTGACAATGAGCACACAGTGCTGAGAACTTGGCTTTTAGTACTAATCCTTGATTTAAAAAAAAATCTAGGACTCCTCAGATAAATGACAGATGCGAGGGCTGGGACAGGAAAGGAGGAAAAAGGAACTGGGAATAGCATGTTATGTAAGAAATTAAAAAACTGCCTAATGAGACGACAGGGTCATGTCACAGTAACACAAGTTATTGGCCAAAGTGTATGCAACTGGCAAAATCTGGGATAATTTGTACATTAAACAACTAAAGAGTATAATCATAAATCATTGAAGACATAGGAATATGCTCATGTTGATATTAAATAGATATATAACTAAATAAATAAATTGGGAAAGAGTATCAAATGGTAAATATGGAGGAAGTTCTGGAGTTGTAAAAACATCATTTCAAACCACGATTATTTGGATTGGTTCATCAAGGAGAATCAATGGATGCTAATATGGATGGAGGGTTTTGATGTGGAGTGGGATATGTGTATCATCTTAAAAATGTCTCCTAAGAGGTTGCTTATGCATTACAGGGAAAAATAGTAACTATTAAGTGGAGAAATTGGATAATATCTTTAACAGGTGATAAAAATAGCCTCCAGATTTGATACCCTGAGAAAAATACTACATAATTTTTGTACTTTTCCAGGTCAAGAAAGGATACCAAAACCTAATAATGAGGAAACATCAGACGAAAAATGAGGAGTGTTCTATTATAAATAGAAGGAAAGTGTTCTCTTACAATGTTAATTTTATAAAAGATAAAAAAATTAAGAAATTTTATTAAAGAAGCCTGGTAATTAAATGTAATGCATTACCCTGGACTGAATCTGGCGCTGGTGAATTGAAAAAAAAAAAAAGCTAGATGTGACATTATTTGTCAATTATCAAAATTGGCATATAAACATCAGATTTAAAGTATTACATCAATGTTATTATTTAAAATATTTTATTTATTTTTAGAAAGAAGGGAAGGGAGGAAGAAGGAGGGGGAGAAACATCAATCAGTTGCCTCTCACACACTCCCAATCTGGGACCCTGCCCACAACCCAGGTGTGTGCCCTGACCAAGAATCAAATAGGTGACCTTCAGGTTTGTGGGATAAAGCCTAGCCCACTGAGCCGTGCCAGTCAGAGAAATATTGCGTCAATTTTAAATAACTGAAGCTGATATCTCTACTATGGTTATATAAGAGAGTATCTTTTTATTTGAAAATACATAAAAGTATTTTGGGATAAAAGGCTATAATGTATGAAAGTTTCTCTCAAAAGTTTTAAACAAAAACAACATGTATAAAGAGAGATAAAAACAAATGAGGTAAAATGTTAGCAACAGGTGAATCTGGGGAAATTGTAAAAGTTGTTTTGTATACTATTTTTGTAACTTCTATGTAATTTGGAAATTTTTATCAAATAAAAGTGGTTTTGTGAGACTTTGATATGTAAATGATATTATTTAAGCTTTTTTAGAACATCACTCTGTAGTAATATTAAAATAAATGTTTCTATAAAGACATTAATATATAAGGAGATATACTAAAAAAGAAAGAACTTTAAGCTGAAATCAGATAGTCTTTACAATAGTAGAACTGAATTAATTTGACATTCATATAACAATGTTTGTGTGGGGGTGAAAGTAGAGATCATTGAAAAAGATATTTTGGTTTGCATGTGAGAGCTTATTAAAGGAGCTATTAAAGAAGGAATGAGTAGGCATTCTAAGTAAACCACAAACAACGGTGACCCTTGGTAACGTCTTCTTTCTCTTACGACCAGGCGAATAATATTTTTTTATTTTACATTTAAAAAAGTGAGAAAAGAACAAATGAGAAAATTTGAACACAATTTTGAAGCTAAGAAAAGTGAATGTCTCAGCTAAGTGTGTAAATCATACCTTCAGATCCATAAGATACTTAGAAGAGCTGAAACCCCCGTAGAATCCCTGGAGAAACATGACAAACTTTGCACTTGGAAAACAGAAATAAGATCTGAGATGAAAAGAGGGAAATCTCTGTACAGGTGATTCTTGTGCATGTGTCAATGTGGCTGGGCTGTCATACCATGTTGTTTTAGTCGAACACCAGTCTAGATGTTGCTGTGAAGGTATTTTTTAAATATGATCAATATTGAAATCAATAGCCTTTAAGTAAATTACCTTCCATCATGAAGGTGGGCTTCATCCATTCAGTTGAAGGCTTTCAGAAAAAGGACAGATCTTTTTTTTCTGCATCCAAACTGCCTTCACACTCAAGACACAATATCAAATTCTGCCAGAATTTCCAGCCTGCGAGCTGATTGGCCTGATGTGTGAATTTTATACTTAACATGTGCCACAATTATATGAACCAATGTCTTCCCTTCTAGGGAACATAGAGTTAAGGCAATCACCCTAAGGAAGACACAAGGCCAAAGAGATGGAAAATAGATCAGAAAAGATAAGAAATGAGTACTTGGGTTCCAGTCAAGATGGCAGCATAAGTAAACAGTACTCAAATCCTCTTGCAACCACATCAAAATTACAACTAAACTACAGAACAGCCATTATTGGGAACTGCCTGAAATCTGAATGAGCAGAAGTCCTACAACTAAGGATATAAAGAAGGTACATTGAGACTGGTAGGAGAGGTGGAAACTCAACTAGGCTGCCCCTACACTCACATGTGCTGGATAAAAATCAAGAGAAATATCTCAGATGCAGAGAGCACTCTAAGGAGTGAGGCATCATCCCAGCTTTACACCAGAACCCCCAACCCAGGTTTCCAGTGTCAAGAAGAGAAGTCTCCATAACTTATGTCTGTAAAATCCAGCTCAGATTGTTGCTAAGTGAGATGGAAGGCTACTTAAGGCCCAGGTGTTCCTCTTAAAGGGCCCACCCACAAATTTACTTGAATTCATTTGCTCTGAGTTTCAGCACTGGGGCACCAGAGACATATAGGGAGGAATGGAAGAGTCTGGCATCAAGGTGAGAGCTGGAAGGGCAGCTTTCTCCCAGACGGAAGTGCTGGCGGGGGCCACTGTTCCTTTACAAAGCCCTGCCTCCATAGAGTCAGCAGCCTGGTGCCATATCTGAGTCTCCAAAACTCTACTCACACTGTTTGCCCTGCCCTGGTGATTCCCTGAGATCCTGGCCCACATAACTACAGGGCTCACTCAAGCCATTTCTTGTGGCTTTTACATTTAAACAACTGCCTTGGCTTATGCTTTGGACTTTCCTGAAATACCTCAAACAATGAATAGCTGGCCTCAGCATGCCCTGTACCACTCACTAAGTGGCCCCAGACCCAGCTCTAATAGCAGCAAACTTTGGTTTACAGCTTGGTCTATCCTGGGCACCTCCAAGCCCAACAGAAGTAGTAGCCATCTCCAGATCATTTTGTAACTCATACTGGATGGCCCTAGGTAAGGCACAAGTGGCGGCTAATCTTGGCCTGCACCTCCCAATAGATCCCAGAGCCAACACACCTGAGACAGCTTCAGACCATATCTAAGCATTACTCAACCTTCTCCATAAGGAACACACTCAAGGAGTGGACCCAGCAGGTATGAGAGCTCCAGTGAAGTAAGCCTTGCCCTGTGGGATGGGACCCTGCACAGCTGGTCATCCACAGTGGTCACAATCAGCCCCCACAGACAATCTTCCTTGGGGTAAGTTCTTTCTATCAACTTGCCACAGAAATCAAGGCTCACATATAACAGAAGGGTGTACACAGACTAAATGGGGTAGCAGGTATATAGCCAGAGTGCCCAACTCAGGCTCAGGTGATCTGGGAAGCCATACCACTGGACCCCACAGGACACCTACTACATAAGGCCACACTACCAAGCCCAGGAGATATAGCAGCTCTATCTAATATATAGAAACAAACGCAGGGAGGCAGCCAAAATAAGAAAACAAAGAAACATGTGGAAAATCAAAGAGCAAAACTCCAGAAAAAGAACTAAGCAGAATGGAGACAAGCAATCTACTAGACGCCGAGTTCAAAACCCTGGTTTTACGGATGCTTAATTAGCTTAGGGGAAAACTTGATGAATTTAGTGGAAACTTCAACAAAGAACTAGGAAACAAAAATGGAGATAGAAAACATAAATAATAATCAGTCAAAAATGAAGGATACACTAACTTCAATGAAGCCTACATAACAGGGAATTAACAATGGAGTTGAAGAAGCAGAGGATCAAATCAGAAATTTGGAGAATAAAGAAGCAGAAAACATCCAATAAAATAGTAAAAAGGAAAAAAGACCCAAAGAAATGAGGATAGTGTTAGGAGACTCTGGACAATTTCAAACATACCAACATTTGCCACATGAGCTGACAAAAGGTAAATGAAGAGAACAAGAAATTGAAAACCCATGTGAAAAATAATGACAAAACTTCCATAACCTGGTGAAGGAAATATCCATACTGGTACAGGGAGTGCAGAGAGTCACAATGAAGACAAACCCAAAGAGGCCCATACCAAGAAACATCATAGTTAAAATTTCAAAGGTTAAAGACAAAAAGAGAATCTTATAAGCAGCAAGAGAAAAGTAGGTACTTACCTACAAGGGAGTCCCCATATGACTGTAAGCTACTTTCTCAACAGAAACTTTGCAGGCCGGAAGGGATTATAAAGAAATACCTCAAAACAAGGACTTACAACCAGGATCAGTCTCTTCAGAAAAGCTGTCATTTAGAATCAAAGGACAAATAAAGAGTTTCCCAGACAAGAAAACACTAAAGGAGTTCATTACCACCAAATCAATATTATGAAAAAATGTTCAAGGGTCTTCTTTAAGAAGAAAGAAAAAAAAGATAACAAACATGAATAATAAAGTAGCAATAAATACATATTTATCAACATTTAAAATCCAATATTTTAAATACAATTGAATTACATGCCCCAAGACATAGGTAGACTGAATGGATAGCAAAACAATACCGTTTAATATGCTATTTATAGGAGACTCACTTCTGATCAAAAGACATATACAGTGTGAAAGTAAACAGATGATAGAAGATATTTCTTGAAAATGGAAATAGATGAACAAGGACCCAGTAATTCAACTTCTGGACATTTATCCAAAGAAACCTGAAACACAAAATCAGAATGATATACAAGGTCTGTCCAGAAAGTATACATCCATGTACTATGAAAAATAGAAACATTTATTGAAGAAGATACCAGACACAAGAAACATTGTACATAGAACAATAATACCTCAGTCTCCTTCAAAGCAGGCACCTTGGGGCCTCACACAGATCTTCCAGTCTCCATGAGCTGCCCTATCATATGTCCTTGAATCCCATTGACAGCTGGAAATCTCTTCCCTTTTGAATTTGATTTTGGTTTGAGAAAAGCCAGAAGTCACAGGGTACCAAGGATAGGCTGTAGGATTGCTGAGTCACCTGGGTGATTTGATGTTTCACCAAAAATCTCTGCATGAGACATGATGTTTGAGTGGTCAAGTTGTTGTGGTGAAGCTGCCAGTCACCAGTTGGCCATAGCTGTGGCTTTCTGGATCATCCAAATACTTTCCACAGGAGAACATTCAAGCTTAACATAAAATTTGATGCAGAGTCTTTGCTCTACTCACTCAATCATTTTGAATCAATGGCCACACAGTGCACATGCTCACTCAATGGTATCTACCACCCCCACTAATGAGTACAGTGAAGTCATCATTGTTCTCACATTCACATGCCAGTCCACTCTCCTTGGCTACCAGGTTACGTCAATGTTGTGCAAACCATTCTCGTTATATTAACAATGGCTGGACTTTCTCCAGACAGATCATATGCATCCATATGTTCATTGCAGCACTACTTACATTATCCAAGATATGGAAGCAATCTAAGTGTCCATCAATAGATGAATGCTTAAAGAAAAAGTGGAGCATATATATGATAAGTATGATTCAGCCATAAAAGAGTTAAAGAATGAAATATTAACCACCTGCAACAACATAGATGAACCTAGAGGGTATTATGCTGAGTAAAATAACTCAGACAGAGAAAGAGAAATGCCAGATGATTTCATTCATATGTGGAATCTAAAAAACAAAATAAATGAACAAGCAGAACAGAAACAGACTTAGAGATACAGAGATCAGACTGATGGTTGCTAGAGGGGAGGAGGATTGGAGGCAGGGTGAAAATGGTGAAGGGATTAAGAAGTACAAATTGGTGGTTACAGAGTAGTCATTGGGATAAAGTACAGAATGGAGATATAGTCAATAGAATTTTAGTAACTATGTATGGTGTCAGAGGGCTACTAGGTTATCAGAATGATCATTTAGTAAGCTATATAATGTTTAATCATTGGATTGTACACCTTAAACTAATATAATATTGCATGTCAACTGTAACTGAAAAATAAAAAAAAATTATTTAAAGTAAAAAATATATAGACACTAAAAAAAATGAGTCCTCTGTTTTTAGAGGTTTCATATTTAACTAAGAGTATGTGTAAGTCCAGAAAAAGAACAGAGAAAAGAGAATGGACACAATTATAAAAATATATATATATATCAAGGAAAGCACATCATTGTTAAGGTAGTCTTGATAGTTGCAGGAAAAGTAATGGAAAAGACCTCCACAAGGACACATCACCAAGATAAACACCACAGTAAAGAGAAGTCACTAAGACGTTTCGAAGTTAAAAACACATCAAGTAACAAAACATGGGATTTAATATGTCATTGTACTTTTTTTTTGTTCATTGATTTTTAGAGAGAGAGTAAGGAAGAGAGAAGATAGAGAAATATCAGTAAGAGAAACTTCAATTGGTTAACTCCCAACTGAGCCCTGACCTCGGGTTGAACATCCAACCTTTTGGTATACGGAACGATGCTCCAACCAAATGAGCCACACCAGTTGGGGCTCATCATACTTTTAATTAATACTAGATATTAGAAGTAAAAGCCCTCAGAGTTGGAGGAAAAAAACATTTTTTTTTTTACCTAGAACTCATACTCATGAAAAAAATTAATCATGTATCAGGGTAAAATAAAATGTGTTTAGATATCCAAGAATAACAACAAGCCAAGTATGGTTTCTTAAAAAGTCACTGGAGGATGATCTTCATTCACTAAAATAAGGGATTGCATTTTTTAAAAAGTAAGGCTTCAGGTCTGGAAAAGAAGGGTCCAAGAGAGGGAATCAGCAAAAGGAAGTTCCTGGAAAGCCTCTGGGCACTAAGTCAAGGGCACAACCTCTGCAAATCGGAGCTGAAAGCAGCCTGAGGAAGGAAGGGAGGTCTCCAGGAAGTGAACACAGATGATAGATTATTTGATATGATTGAATATTTGGAGAAAAGTATTGATGAATGTTTGAAAAATTTACAGCAGCATAAAACAATTGTAACAATTGCATAGAAAGCTAAGCCAATGAGAAAATTAATTAATTATAGGAAAAACAAAAGAAGCTGAACAAAGAGTGATCAGATTATACATTGTCTTAATAAAGTAAATTCTGGCTATTGCTTTAACCAAAAGAAAAAGAAACATAATAATACAAATATTTTGAGGAAATTAGGAAGGTAAAGTTAGAGAAAATAAAGTACAGACATATCTTCTAAACTTTTGTTTTTAAACTTGAGTAGATATATTTTAATTTAATTTTTAAGAAGAACGCGAAAGACAAGTACCATATGATCTCACCTACAAGTGGAACCTAACCAACAAAACAAACAAGCAAGGAAAATATAACCAGCAGCATTGAAAGAAAAAAGAAACCAACAGAATCACAAGGGAAGGAGTGGGGAACGGGGAAAGGGAAGGGAAGAGAAGGGTTAAGTGAAGGAACATGTATAAAGGACCCATGGACAAAGCCAAAGTGGGAAAGGATTCAGGGAGGGGGGGGGGGCAGAGGAAAGTGGTGGCAGAAAGGTGGAGACAAATGCATTTGAACAATTAAAAAAAAAAAACGATACTCATCTCATTCATTTACCAGGAAAATTATTTCAATTTTTACTTATAGAGGTTGATAATTTTAATATGATTTTCCCTTTATAAGGCATTTTCATTCATAGGATTACATATGTATGTACAATTGTATCCAAATAAAAGACATTATATTAAGACAATTAAGGATTTCAAGACTGTGAAGCTAGCCTCAGATAAAAACCACTTGCTTTTGCTTTACATAGTATTTGTGCTTTAACTGAATTTAAGACAACCTACTCTGGAGCTAAATATTCACCTTTATATCCTTTGGACAGAAATATGAGAAAATAGGCAGAGTATTTGAATGACTATCATATAAACAACAGGAAAGGACTTATTATATATCTATTTATCTATATATACAGAGATAGATGATGATAGATGATGATGATGATGATAGATAGATAGATGATTGATAGATAGATAGATAGATAGATAGATAGATAGATAGATAGATAGATGATAGATAGATATGAGACTGTTCATTAACTCCAATATTCCTTTCCCATTTTTTAGAAGAAGAAATACTCCCTTTGGTCTTTTTACCAAAGGAAAGGGGCTGATGTTATAAACTTCAGCATCCCTTTACTCTCTATATAAAGTATTTAATGTTGGCTAGTGAGATATAAGTGAAAGTGTTTCTGTAATTTCTTTTTTTATCCTGCTCCTTAGAATGGAAGAGAAAAATATGATTGCTGTTGTTTATGCCAGCATCTTGGACTAAGATAAGAACCTTGTCAGGGATGGAATGTAGGAAACTGAAAGTGTACATCCTGAGGTTACTTTCCAGTCACACATTTCTGTTAGGTAAGAGAAGAATATAATTATTTTTTGCTTAATCTGGGTTTCTTAATCTTACCTGATAAATACTATGAAATAGTTTTTTTTTTCCCCTAAAATTTAGAGGACTTAAATTTGAATGTAGAGTTAAAATAGAAACAGAGTAGGAATACAGTAATATAGTATAAGACTTGCATCTTGCATTTTTCTCCCAAATAAACTACAACTAACCTTCTGATGAAAACACTATAAACAAAAGTTAGTTATGAATATGTTATTAGTCTTAAAAACAATGAAATTATTATCATGTGTTGATAAGTAGGATGAAAAAGATTGATAGGAATGTGATTCTATTTTTTAGAAGCACTACTACCTGAGGTTATAATTACTTATAAAGTAGGCAATGAAACTAGCTATATGCAGGAATATAGTTAACTAAAATTAAGCAGAATTGGTTAAAAGATTTAGTTAAAACATTGCTGATGTCAACTCCTATTGGCACTGCAGGCCAAACAACAAATTTAAGATCATTTTACTAATAGGAAGCACAGATGGAGCTTGTAGTTAGTTTTTTTTTAACTTGATAATCATATTTTTTTCTTTTTCTGTCTAACAATTGTTTTATTTTGCCTTTACTTTTTAATTTTATTTTTTATTTTTAATTTATTTTTATTGTTTATTCTATTACAGTTGGCCCAATTTCTTTTTTTCCCTTTTGTCCCCCTCTACCAGCCCACCCCTCTCATCTACAACCAATTCTTTCTCCATTGTCCATGTCCATGAGTCATTAATACATGTTCTTTGACTAGTTCCTTCCCATTCCTTCCATAATTTCCCACTCTCATCTCCCCTTCTACAGCTATCAATCTGTTCCATGCTTCCATGTCTCTGGTTCTATTTTTCACATTAGTTATTTTGTTCATTATATTCTAGTTATGGGTGAGGTCATATGATACTTGTCTTTTGTTGACTGGCTTATTTCACTCAGCATAATAGTCTCCAGTTCCATCCATGCTACCACCAAAGGTAAGACTTCGTTCTTTCTTTCTGCAGGGTAGCATTCCATTGTAGTATTCCACAGTTTTTTAATCCACTCATCTACTGATGGACACTTAGGCTGTTTCCAACACTTAACTATTATAAATAGCACTGTTATGAACATAGGTGAGTATAAGTTCTTCTGACTTGGTATTTCAGGATTCTTAGGGTATATTCCCAGCAGTGGAATTACTGGGTCAAAAGGCAGTTCCATTTTTAATTTTTTTATTGAATTTATTGGGATGACACTGGCTAACAAAATTATACAGGTTTCAGGTGCACATTTCTGTATACTGTACTGTGTGTTCACCACCCAAAGTCCCACAAACTACTTTTTCTAAGTATGTATTTGCTTGTGGCCTTTGTGTCTGAGCTCTTTCATTTACCATACTTTTTTCAAGATTCATCTATGTTGCAACATGTATCAGTACTTTATTGCTTTTTATAGCTAAGTAATATTACACTGTATGGATCTACCACATTTTATATTTCTATTAATCAGTTGAAGAACACTTTGGGTTATTTCTACTTTTCGACTATTATAAATAATGCTGCAATAAACATTTGCATACATGCTTTTATGTAGGTGTGTTTTCAGTTCTCTTGGGTATATATCTAGGAGTGGAATTACTAAATTATATGGTAATTCTATGTTTACTATTTTGAGTCATGCTGTTTCCCACAGTTGCTGCACCATTTAAATCCCAACCAGTTACATATGAGGGTTTCAGTGTGTCTGCATCTTTGTCAATATTTGCAATTGGTTGTTTCTTTTATTTTGGTCATCTTATTGAGGGTGAAGTAAAATATACTGTAGCTATGATTGACATTTCCTTAATAGTTAATGATGTTGAGCATCTTTTTATATGTTTATCAGACATTTAAGTATCTTCTTTGGAGAAATGTCTATTCAAATTTTTTACTGATTTTTAATTGTGTTATTTTTTTATTGTTGAGTTGTGTTCTTTATATATTCTGGATATAAGATACTTTCCATATGTTTTGAAAAAGTTATTCCTTTTTTTAGGTTGTCTTCATCACTTTCTTTGCGGTGTCTTGAAACACACAAAAACATTTAATTATAGTCCAATTCATCTATTTTTTTTTTATTTCTTGTACTTTGGTATTATGTTTAAGGAAACATTGGAAACATAATCAAAAGTCATAAAGGTTATACTTATGATTTCTTATAAGAGTTTTTATAGTTTTAGCCTTTATATTTAGGTCTATGATCTATATTGAGTTAATTCCCCTACGTGGTTTGAAGTATGGCTCAATCTCATCTTTTTGCTTGTGAAAATCCAGTTGTCCCAGCAGCATTAGTTGAAAAGACTATTCTTTCCTCTGTATATTGTCTTGTCATTTTTGTCAAAAAATAATCGACAATAAATGTAAGTTTATTTCTTGACTTCCAATTCTATTCCACTGATTTATGTCAGTGATTTTCAACCAGTGTGCTGCAAAAATTTTTACTACTTGCAATATCTGATTATTTAGTCAGAGGCATTAACTTCTTTCCCTTAGATTGTCAGATTAAAAATTGACAACAGCGAACACAATAGCCATCCAATAATGATTCAAAATTATACCTATTTTTTGTCACAGCAGCAAAAAAAAATATTTTTGATGTGCCACAGAATTTTGGTGATTAATTTATGGGTGCCATGAGATAAAAAAAGGTTGAAAATCGCTGATCTAGTGTTTATCCTTATGCCAGTACCACACCATTTTGATTACTATATTATTTTTTTTAAAAGATTTGAAACCCAGAGGTACAAATCCTCCAATTTTATTGTTCTTTCCAAGGATATTTTTGCTACTCTAAGTTCTTTGAATTTTAAGATCAGCTTGTCGATGTCTGCAGAATAAGTACAGCAGCAGTTTTAATAGATGTTTTGCAATCTGGTGTTTAAGTTTTGCATTTATTTTGTTAGGTTTATTGTAAGTATTTTATTTTTGATACAACTGTGAAGAAAATTGTTTTCTTCATTTCATTCCCAGATTGTTCATGATAGTGTTTAAAACTACAGTTGGTTTTTGTATACTGAACTAGTGCCCTACAACTTTGTGGAACTAATCTACTAACTCTAATAGTGTCTTCATATTACTGTAGAGTTTCTAAATTCAAGATTATGTCATTTTCAAATAGTTTTAGTTTAATTTCTTTCTTTCTGATCTGTATTCTTTTTATTTCTTTTCCTTGACCTATTGAATTGGTTAGAACCCCTAATTGAATAAAAGTGATGAAAGCAATTATCCTTATCTCAATCTTGATCTTCAGGGAAAAATGCTTTCACCATTAAGCATGATGCCAACTGTGGCTTTTTTGTAGATAACCTCTATCTAGTTGAGAACATTCCATTCTGTTCCATAGTGTAAGTATTTTTGTCATAAAAATTGTTTTTTTATTTTATTTTGTTGTTTATTATTATTATTATTTTGTAATGTTTTGGTCTGCTTTGCCATCAGGGTAATTCTGGACTGAGAGAGAGTTGCTATTCTATTTTAGAAGAGATTGTTAAGGATTGCTGCTAAATTTCTTTTAAATATTTGGTAGAATTCACCATGAAGGCATCAAGGACTGGGCTTTATGGGAAATTCCTAATTACTGCTTCTATTTCTTTAGTTATTATTGACTTATTCAGAATTTCTATTTTTCTCTTGAGTCAATTTTGGTATTTATTTTTCTAGAAATTTTTTAATTTTATCTAGTTTATTTAAGTGGTTATTTAAGATCATGTTGCTTAATATCCACATGAAGTGACTTTCCCATGTTTATTTCTAATACAAGTACTAATATGTTAAAATTGTCTGCCATTTTATTTTTATCACCTTTTCTTTCCATTTTTTTAATTTCACTGTTTCCTTTTCCCTTCCTTCTGTATATTATCTGAATATCTTTTAGAATTCCATTTTGATTTGTCTCTAGTATTTTTGAGTGTTTTTACATAGCTTTTTAGTGGTTTCTTCACTGATTACATTAGTTTGAGTGAGTTACAATTATTCCATTTTATGTTTAATTATTTTCCCATGTTTATATAGTTGTCTTAAATATTTCACAGATTTAGAACTATAATAATACTATAAGTTTCTTTAAGTTGACAAGCATAATTTAGAAAACAGAAGAAAAGCCCATTTACTTACCTATATTTTCCTTTACCACATTCTTGCTTCCATCCCAATGTTCCCATGTTTCTTATATTTTTTTTCTCTCTGTTGTAAAGGACATTCTTTGGCCATTCATTTAAGTTAGGTCTGTTGATGACAAATTCTGTTAGTTTCCTTCATCTGAAAGTGTCTTGATTTCCCCTTTTTCCTGAAGGATATTTTCACTGATATAGAATTCTGGGTTGGTAGTTTTTTATTTTCATTACTTAAAATGTGTTGTATCCCTATTTTTTTGGTCTTTATCATTTCTCATAAGAGTTCTGCTGTCATTCTAATTGTTTTTTTCCGTATAGGTAAGATGTCAATTTTTGGTAACTGCTTTCAAAGTTTTTTAAATTTCAGTTTTTAGAAATTTAACTGAGATCGTCTTAGCATGCAGTTCTTTGGGTTCATCCTGCATGGGGTTGCTCAGCTTATTGAATCTGAACATTTATGCTTTTCCCACCCAAATTTGGGAAAGTTTCAGGAATTACTGTTTTGAGTTCTTTAGCTCTGCCCTCTTTTATTTTTTTAATTATACGTGTGAGGTAAGTCAGTCAGAGAAAGACAAATATCATATGATTTCACTTATATGTGAAACAATAAACAAAACAAACAAAATAGAAACAGACTCATAGATAACAGAGAGTAGATTGACAGCTGTTACGAGGTTCTGGGGGTTGGAGGATGGTCTGGAGAAGTAAAGGGGCTAAGCAGTAGAAACTCGTAGTTACAGAATAACTACAGAGATGCAGTTTGCAATGGGGGAATATAGCCAATAATGTCGAGAAAAGTGAGAATGGGGCCAAGTGGATGATCGGGGCAGCAAAGTGACCAATCTGTGGAGTGCATGGTTTTCAGCCCTGCCCTCTTTCTCCTCTACTTCCAGTAATATGTTATTTCTATTTTTTTATGGTCCCATATATCTCTTAGGCTTTGTTTATTCTTTTTCTTTTTTTAAATTTAGTTTCTCTCTGTTTTTTAGATTGGGTAACGTCTGTGGTTCTTTCTTTAGTTTATGATTGTTTTTCTCTGCTCTCCATTTTGCCATTGAGCACATCAACTAAGTTATTTCACTAAGGTTATAGTGTTTTTCTTTTACATGGTATCTATATTGTTCTTTCTTATACATCAGTGCTTTCAAGGTTCTTTTTGGATTTGGCTGTCAACAGCCTGACTTTGTTGTTTGTGATTATTCTACTAGAGTTTGTTGAGCTGCTAAGATGTGCAGATCAATATTTTTCATCAAATTTGAAAAGTTTTTGGTCATTATTTAATAAAGTATTCTTTTTTGCCCTTTTTTTCTAAGACTTCTATTATGCATACATTGGTAAAATTGATGCTGTCCTATAGGTCTCTGAGACCTTCATTCATTTATCTTTCAGTTTCTCTGACTGGGCAATTACAATAGACTTATCTTGAAGTTTATTGATCTTTATTTCCTCTCAGTTCAAAGCTGATTTTCAATGCCTCTAGTGAAAAATTTCATTTCAGTTATTCAGAGTTTCTACTTAGTCCTTTTTTTTTCCTTTTTAATAAGCTCTATATTTTATTGGTATTCTTCATTTGGTAAGATGTCATTCTCTCACTTTCCTGTAATTCTTTAGACATGCTTTTCTTTCATTCTTTGAAATACTTAAATGATTTGAAGTATTTGTCTAGCAAACTCAGTATCTGGATTTCTTTATGAACAATTTCTTTAAAGCTTTTTATCGTATTAATGGGCCATACATTGTGTGTTTTATATTTTTGTTAAATATTTGACATTTTAAATAAAATAAAGTAGAAAATGTAGTAGTAAGATATTGCCTGAGGTGTTCTGTGCATTTTATTGTTGTTGCTGTTTGTTTAGTGAGTTTTGTGGGCTAATTATATAGAGTCTGTGTTCTTTGTCATGTGTAGAACACTGAAGTCTCTGCTCAGTGAGATAAACTACCTTTATAATTCTTCCTTTTATAAAATAAATCTTTGAATAGAAAGAGTACTCAAGAGAAAGAGAAGGACATGGACCCACACCACATTGCTCAGGCCCCCATAATAATGCTTGTACACTGGGCCAAATTTATAGAAGAAAGGTATGGGACTCTTGCCTGCCAAAGTCAGTGGATGGCTGCTGAATTCCTCAGTTTACTTGCTCCAAATGTGGAGAAATTTTCTTTCTTTACTGTTACAGTGAAAAAGTACTTAGTAAAATATAGTTACATATATAAGTAATTTTTGGTTAGCCTCATTTTTTAAAGATAAGGAAAATGATATTAAGAGGAGTTAGGCAATTGTTCCCAGGTCACCAAATTCTTAAGGGCAAAGAGGAGTTGTAAAGTCCAGGCTCTTTTCCATTCATTGTGTTGTATTGTATTCTATTATGTCAATAGATAAAGCATGTTTTCAGCTTATTTTTACTCAATTCAATGTACTCTGTCATGACTTTATTGCACACAATGTGCATCACTGAACTCAGACTAAAGAGTTTCCATAAGGAATAGTCCTATAGATCTGTATCATATAATGTACTTTGCAGATAGAGGGCCTGTGGTTTTTATGTGTGGTGCCAAATCACTTAGTATGTGAGTATTAGGATAAGTGTGTAAGTAAATTCTGTTCCCTTTGCTTTGTAATCATGGTATGCCATTCATCTAAATATAATGTAAGCTTCTTACAATTATTTTCTTTTCTTCAATTTTTTTCTTTTAACATTGGAATGTATTTTTTTCCAAAAATTCTAAAAAGTGAGTTAGAAAATTAATTTAATTGCTCCTAATAACCATAAACATTATAAAGATGCCTATGTTAAGGTCTTCTTATCATGTTCTTTTAAAAACTTAATAGATTATTAAAGGACCAATGCATGTCTGAAATATGAATCTTAATTACATCTTAATATTTTCCATAATAAATAAATAAATACCAAAAGGGAATATTATATTCAGAAACAATATTGCTATCTAGCCACATTATTATTCATAACAGCTTTCACTGATATTAGCATTTTAGATGTAAAATTAGTCTCAGTATCTAATTCAACTTTAACAATCAAGCCTGGATACAATATATCGATTCAGAATTTTGGAACATCACTTTTCATCATATCCCATTGCAACAAAATGCATCATGGCATGATGAGCCTGGCTCAGAGCCTTGCTCTGAATAATTACAAGGCAAAAAAGATGGTTTGTGATGTTTAGCATTTTTTTCATATGTCTGTGTCCTCCTTGGAGAAGTGTCTGTGCAGGTCCTTTGCTCATTTACAATTGGATTGTTTGTCTTCTTGGTGTTGAGTCATATGAGTTCTTTATATATTTTGGAGATTAACCCCTTGTCTGATGTATCATTGGCAAACTAGCCATCAGAGAGATTCAAATTAAAACCACAATGAGATATCATCTCACATCTGTCAGAATGGCCATCATTAATAAATCAACAAACAAGTGTTGACATGGATGTGGAGAAAAACAAACCCTAGTGCACTATTCATGGGAATGCAGACTGGTACAACCACTGTGGAAAACAATATAGAATTTCCTGAAAAATTTAAAAATGGAACTGCCTTTTCACCCAGTGATTCCATTGCTGGGAATATACCCTATGAATCCCAACACACCAATTCAAAAGAACTTATGCACCCCTGTGTTCATAGCAGTGCTATTTACAATAGCCAAGTATTGGAAACAGCTTAAGTGCCCATCAGAAGATGAGTGGATTAAAAAACTGTGGTATATTTACACAATGGAATCTTATGCAGCACGAAAAAAGAAGAAAGAATCCCTACCCTTTGCAATAGCATGGATTGAATCAGAGACTCTTATGCTAAGTGAAATAAGCCACTCAGTGAAAGACAAATATAATATGATCTCATTTATAAGAGGAATCTAATGAACAAAATGAACTGATGAGTAAAATGGAGCCAGAGACATGGAAACAGGGAACAGACTGACAGCTGCCAGAGGAAAGGGGTGAGAGGAGGAAATTGTAGAAAGATGGGGAAGGAATTAGTTGAATAACATGTTTGAATGACCCAGGGATGTGAACAACAATGTGGGGATAAACTGCAGGAGTGGGGGGTGGGGGGTGGGCTCGATGGAGGAGGGCAAAAGGGAAAAACTGGAAAAACTGAAATATAATAAATAAAAATAAAAAAGTTGACATATTGAGAATAGTATGGAATAAAGGGAAATTTCTATTAAAAAAAAAAGATATGGCATAGATCAAGATAATCAAAAGGGAGTCCAAAAAAGAAAGAATATATTTAATGACATCTACAGAAAAGGTAGCAACTAATAGACTCCCTTGTGGAAGTGTCAGGATTACTGCTTCCTGATGATGGAAGCAACAAGTCTGATGATAAGGAGCTTTAGTTATAAGAGAATGGCTCCCCCAATGCCATGACCTCCCCAAATCCCCAAGAGTCAAACTGTCTCTGAAATTGAGTGTGCATTCAGGGACAATAGAGTGATTATGTTTCCCTGATATAGAAGCGATCCAAGTTATATAGACATTTCCAAATGATCCAGAGTCCTTTAATATTAGCTGACTGCTATTCCTGGGCTGTGAAGCAGAAGAAAGATCTATTTGATAATATGTGGCTGTGAATTACCACTGCAGTTAATGGTGTTCTGAACCAGCCTGTTCTTGTTAATATGAAATCCAGAAGCCATATAAAAAGGCAGGAGTTGCCAATGTTAGAGGCAAGCTAATTCCAGCTATTTCTCTAACTGGGAGTCATTCATTAGTTTGTTGATTAAAAAATCACTCTAGCCTTAACACTTCCTTGATAATTTCTGCTACAATTTTCAATTTTCTGTATAACAGTATGGAGGGGGTGGAAGAGTAAAAAGGTGGGCAGGCGAGGGGGAGGGAAGGAGAGAGAATCTGGCCCTAGTTAAAGGCATACTGTTTCCCTCGCATTTTTTAAATATACACCATACTCAGCATTTAACGAATAGAAATCAGGAGTCATGGTCATGAACACTAGGCTGTATCTCTGCCTTGCTTTGTAACTTAGATGCCACCAAGAAACTCTTTGGTTCTCACTGTTCTTTAATAAAAAAATAATTTTAAAAAAATTAGAGAGTTTAACCAGAATGTGCCTAAAGTTATTTCTCAATTACAATAATGATAGCATCAATTACTTACCAGGTTTTCTATATACCCTATCTCTTTTAATGATCCCAACAGTTAAGATTCATAATCTCTGTTTTGCAAATGAGATTATGGAGGCCTGGGAGAGTTAAACAATTTATCTCAGTTGACCTTATAAAAGAAAGATTGGATCTTAAGTCTGTCTAGTTCCAAAGACTATAAAAATTTTACTACACTAAGCCACAGTGCTTTGCAAAATAATGTTTATTTAAGTATTGAGATGAATATTTCTCCATTTTTACCTGAAAGCATGATATTTTATTTTAATAAGTTTATGGGAGTCTTTTGATGAGACAACTTATGTTAGATTATCAACATTCTTCCATGGCATAGTGTCTGGTCACAGTTGGCACTGACTATCCAGGATGAATGGAAAAACTGGCCATGCTGGTAACAGAATAATCCACACTCTCCTCCCCAATCTATTGGATATAGTTGTGTGTTACTTTTTTTTCGTGAAAGAAAATTCCTGTTCTTAATATTTCCTAGTATGATTATTAAAATAAAGAGACATACTAAAATATAGCTTTACAGCATAAAAAGAGAACACATGTTGATTTTCAGGAAAAAAAACCAAACCCAAATCCTTGACATAAAGCTCATCATCATCAGAAGGCATTCATCAGCAGATCTCTTAGATGAGCTCAAAGGAGACCTTAGTTTTGAAAAAACTCACATACTAATTATAAGCTATTCAATCCACATTTAAGTGAATGTTAAATAGAGCATATTTATGACAAACCAGGCTTCCAAAACCGGTAATGTGACCTTTGGCAAATCCCTTAGCTTCCTCTTAGGAATAGCCAAAATTATTGCTATTTGTATGTTTGTAATGAGGATTAGAATTAACATTACAAAGTCATGGCCAAATAGTGGGAAACAAAGATGTCTTGTCCTTTGTCTTGCTGCATGAAGGAAGTTTTCTTTTACATTTTTTTTTAACTGGATGAATTTGAATTACATTATCACACTTGAAGTTTGTCAAGATGTTTCCACAGATAATTACATAAATAATATGAATTACATATTCTAGTTTTGTCAATGCTTATTTTCCTCCCACATATGCTTTTCAGGGCCTGCATTCCTTTGCAAAACTAACATGGATGATTTCTTGAATCTCTTTGCTACAGAACCTATTCTAAATAAACATGTGTATAGTATCAGCTGTCAGGAAGCTGCACACAACAATTGCATATATTGGGTTGGCCAAAAAGTCCATTTGGTTTTTCTGCAAAATAAAAGACATATTTTTCATTTTCACCAATAACTTCACTGATTTGGATATTTTTGAGTATGTTGGCTATTTCCTGGGTGGTATAATGTTGATTGTTTTCAGTTACCGTCTTGATTTGATCTCAATCAACTTCAACCTGTCTATCCATGGAGCATTGTCCAGTAAGAAACCTCCAACACAAAAATTCACAAACCACTTTTGACACATTCAATCTGTCACAGTACCTTCTCCGTACACTGCACAATTTTTTTTTTGAGATTCAGTTGCATTCTTCCTTTCTTGAAATAATAAAGCATAATGTGATAAATATGTTGCTTATTTTCTTTCATCTTCAATATTAAAATGGGTACATAAAAATTCACAAATTTTGATCATTTTTTAAATACACGCTGATATGACAGCTGTCACAATACAATCTAACAAAATTGTTTCAAACGAGGTTAGAGAAAACTAAGTGCTACTAGAGCCATCTTACAGAAAACAAACAGATGAACTTTTTGGCCAATTAAATATGGCCAGTAGTAGAACATAGCTAATTATGATTGTAAAATGCCATCCTAGAAAACAGGGATGGGGAGATATCTATACGGACATTAACGACTGTAGAACAAACTCATTCTAAACAGCCACATAGTTTGAATCTAACCAAACAAAATTACTTTTGCCTTTGATTTCTTTGGAATGTCACCAAGACCCTGTTGCTATAACACTACTGTGTCCTCTACTTATTAACTTAGCTCTGTAACGTGACTGTTTCATAACTGGCATTAAAATTACAGAACCAAATCCCTGAGTGTGTACTTGCAAATTATTCAGGTTTTAAAAAATCCAGCTGGGAAGTATAGAGACTCAAATGCCCTTACTAATTTTAACTTCAGATTTGGAAATAATAGAAAGATCTCAGGAGTAATAATGACATACAGCAGCCAACAAGTTTAGAGAAATAGCAAAGGTCTCTTTGTTCTTTGGTTTAAATTAAACTCATTTGTAAATATGTAAAGGGATATTTTTTTTTTAATTTCAGGTTTCCCTTCTGTGTTTAAACCCTTACACTCTGATTTAAACAATGATACCAATAGTTAAGTGTAATTCTATCTTGTAAAAGCCAGGACTACGGCTCTATAATGGGGAACCATCCACCTTCCCCCATACAATTAGCCAGAGAAACCTAAGGAAGGCACTGTTACTTGATCACCCTTGGTCAATGGGGCAAGGGTGTTCAGTGAGACTCTTTCATGAGTTTACACACCACAACTGACTACTTGAACTCATATGCAACTTGCTAATTAATTTATTTATTCAGTAACTATTTATAGGTCAGACACAATTGTGGACATTGGAGATTTGTTTTTTTTTACTATTTTCGTGGAAGGACACAGAAAATAAGTAATTATAAGGTAAGAGCAGACACGGTGACTATCGTGATATGAAGAAACTATTGTTTGCCATCTTTCCAGAGTAATTTGCTAGCTCTGTTGTCTTTGGAAAGTGGTTGAACATCTCTAAATAACTGTAAAAAGTAAATAATATTACCAAAATTATAGGTTTGAAGTAAAACAGTATTGAACTCCGTGGCTTGTAAATAGTAAGTGCTCAAAAAACTCTTAAGTAAAATAGAGGGAAACTTTCTCAACTTCATATATACCATCTACAAAAAACTTAAAAGCATACAGTTAAATTACACTTAAAGGTGAGGTTCTCATAGCTTTTCAGGGGCAAGACAAGAATGTCCCCTTTTACCACTCCTTTAAGATATATTAGAAGTCTTTTCTAATGCAATAATGTTTTAAAAAATGAAATAAAAGGCAGACAGATTAGAAAGGAAGACATAAAACTGTCTTTGTTCATAGGTAACAGGATTGTGTATATAGGGAATTTTTTTAAAAATGACCAAAAACTCCTGGAAATTATAAGCAATTATACCAAGGTTGAAGAATACAAGGTTTGAATACAAAAATGAATTGATATATCATATACCAACAATGAACAAGCGGAATTTGAAATTAAAGACACAATATCATTTACATTAGCAACCCCCAAAATGAAATATTTATGTCTAAGTCTAACAAAACATATACAAAATCTATATGAGGAAAATTATAAATGTGAATACAAAATCAAAGAAAAACTAAATAAAAGAATAGATATTCCACATTCATGTGTAGAAAGACTCAATGTTGTCAAAATGTTTGTTCTTCCCAACTCAATCTATAGATTCAATAAAATCCCAATCAAAAACCCAGAAAATTATTTCAAGGAAACTGAAAAATTGCTTCTAAAGTTCATATGCAAAGATAGAAGACAGATAATAGCCATCGCAATATTAAAGAACAAAGTTGGAGCACTAATGCTACCTGACTTCAAAAATACTCTAGTAATCAAGATAGGTATTGGCCAAAGAAAAAACAAGATGGTGAATGGAATAGAATAGATATTCCAAAAAATGAACCCCCATAAATATAGCCAACTGATATTTGCCAAAGGACCAAAGGCAATACAATGAAGCAAATATAGTTTGTTCAATAAATGGTGCTGGAACAACCAAACAGCCACCTGCAAAACGTGAATCTAGACACAGACATTACATCCTTCACAAAACTTAACTCAAAATGATTATAGATCAGAATGCAAAAGCTAGAACTATAAAACTCCTAAAAAATAACATAGAAGAGTATGGATGACCTTGGGAATGGTGCTGACTTGTTGGATATAACACTAAAAACACAATGTGAGAAGACATGGGAGAAGTGACTGATTACATGCAATTAAAATTAAACACTTATGCTTTGTAAACAAATATATATACCAAGAGAATTAAAAGCCAAGGCACAGTCTGGGAGAAAATGTTTGCAAAAGACACATCTGTTAAAAAAAAAACAACTGTTATCCAACATATACAAAGATCTCTAAAAACTCAACAATAAGAAAACAATGAGATTCAAAAATGGGCCAAAAAATTTAACAGAAACCTCAACAAAGAAGATTGACAAATAAATATATTAAGAGATGTTCCACATCATATGTAATAGAGACAAAAAACTTAAGTCCACATTAATAAACAAACAAAAAAACCCAATCTACTAGTGTATGATTCCAACTGTATAACATTCAGAAAAATGCAAATGAAAATAATGAGATACTGCTACAGATCTATTAGAATGTTCAAAATCTGGATCACTGACACCACTAAATGTTATAGGATATAGAACAGTATTCATTGGTGGTGGGAATGCAAAACAGTAGTCACTTTAGAAGACACTTTGGTGATTTTTCACAAAACCAAGCATACTTTTACCATATGTTCCACCAATATGCTCCTTAGTATTTACCATAAAAAGCTGAGAACTTATATTCACACAGTAACCTGCACATATATGTCTGTAGCAGCTTTATTCATAATTGCCAAAACTTGGAAGCAATCAGGTGTCCTTTTGAAGGTGAATGGATAAACAAGCTCTAGTATATCCAAACATTGGAATAATGATTATTGCTAAAGATAAATGAGCTATCGAGCTATGGGAGACAAAAAACTTAAGTCCACATTAATAAACAAACAAAAAAGCCAATCTACTAGTATATGATTCCAACTGTATAACATTCTGAAAAAGGATAAAACTATGGAGACAGTAAAAAGATCAGTGGTTGCCAGGAGTTTGGGATGGGTGTTGGGGGTAGGAGGAGATGAATAGGAAGAGCACAAAGAATTTTTAGGGCAGTGAAAATACTCTATGGTGCTATTGTTGCAGGAGACAGCATAGGAAGAACCATGAGACTGAGCTTCTGTTGCTGGCCAGCAGCTAGTGTCCTGGTTGCCAGGCAATACCTTTCAGCACTTAGGTAGCAGTCAGAGGGGAAATAAAGGCAAGGCCCTCACCATTGCAGTCTAACAAAGAACTTACTTAATACAGGAGGCTAAAAGCAAAGGCTCACCTGTTGACCCAGTAATCCTGAGCCTCCTCAGATAAGGCTGCCAGGTATTCTGAACAACACAAGCAAACTATGACAGTATAAGAAGGGGGAAGCCATGGAAAATCTGTGTGTATCATCTCCACTAGCTGGGAAAAGGAAAACCTTGAGACGGTATTCATCCCAAAGCTTGGAAGGGAAAAGGGGAGGGGTCTACAGTGTTGAAGAAAACCCATAAACAACTTTGATTAAGTGTCTGCCTCCTGTCAAACATGCAAAATGAACAAATAAAGTCTGCAGCAAGATAAGGATTCAGGCTAACAGGACCCCAACCCATACCTAGGTTTGGGTAGTCATGTCTCCCCGGGAAATCTGGCACCACCTTTACCCATCAATCAATATGTAACTCCCTCACCCTCATTCCACCAACTATATAAGTCCTCTCATATAAGTCAGAACAAAGGTCTCTCTCTCTTGGCTCTTTTGCCACATGGGAGGAGGTGGGGATGCTAGCCACCCAGCTTCTGGATAGGGGGCATTTGGTCACCATATCCCTGGCCACTCCTTTTTAGCCACCTAGCATCTGGCCATCCAGGTTCTTGTCACCCTGCCTCTGGCCACCCTTGCTTTTGCTCTCCCATTAGAACTTAGCTCTAATTAACTTTGCTTGCACATTGATAGGCTTGCTGACCTGTAATTCTCTAGTGCATCAGCAAGAAGAATCAGGTTTCCTCCAGTAACACTATAATGTTGAATATGTTTCATTATACATTTGTTCAAACCTATAAAATGTGAAAAAGTAAGAGTGAACCTTAATGTAAACTCTGAGTTTTAGGTGATTGTGATGTGTCAATGTAGGTTCATCAGTTGTAGCAAACGCACCAATCTAGTGGGAAGATGGTAGTGGGGAGATTATGCATGCAGTGGGGCAGGGGGTATGAAGTAAATCTCTCTGTCTTCTCAATTTTATTGATCTAAAAAAGCCTTTTAAAAACTAAGTCATTGTTTTCATTACTAATTAAATTTGTTAATTAAACTTGATTTTCATTTTCTTTTTCCACTCAAATTAAGGAAATAATTGTTATTTACTATCTCAAAAGACTGTTTTAGGTGTTTCTGAGTATGTAATAGAAAATAAAACAAAAACAACAACAAAGCACTCTGCCCAGAGGGACGTCACATGTTAGGACACATGAGTTTATTAGGTCGAACCGTATGATTACTGTTTTATAGATTACGGACAAGTAAATGCAGAAGTTATTCAAATTGTAGTTTCTCACATTTCTGAAGTACAGGAGTAGATCCCCAATTCATATTTGTAAAATATATTTTTAAAAAATTAATTTAAGGGGTGATATTGGTGAATAAATTATACAGGTTTCAAGTGTCCAATTCTATAATACATTATCTGTATACTGAATTGTGTTTATCACTAAAAGTCAAATCTCCTTTCATCACTACATATTTGACCCTCTTTACTACTCCTCAACTCACTTTCCCTCTGGTAACCACCATATTGTTGCCTATGTCTATTAGTTTTTGTTTCTCTTGCTCATTTGTTGCTAGATTATTAGTTAAAGAGTAAATCAGAGATCTGACTGTTGAGCTACATGCACTGGCCTTTCAATGTTTTTGAGTAGAGTCATATCATTTACACTACAAAACAATGTTGGACTCCCACATGATAAAATTTGTAATTATTTATTCAACCCATGGGCACCCATACTTGAAGATCACCTAATAAAAAATTATCTTTTCTCAACATTAATTTTAGATTTTTAAGTATGGCTTTGAAATAATTTCTGGGCATATGTATAATATAGCATTATAGCCAAATAATGGCAGGTCAAGTGCAAAACTCAGTTATAGTCAAAGGAAGCAAAATGATTAAAATGAAATTAACAAAAGACAAAATATGGCTTCCTTAAAGTAAAATAGTGTTCTGGGACCCTGTTATATAGCGTCCTGGGGTAAGAAACTCATTTCTCGTATTCCTGGCTAAGAGCAGCATGTGCTGTGGAGTTGACTAGCTTTGGTTAGAAGACTGATTCTGCCATTTTCTGTCTGTGTGAGAAAGGAAAAGTCAGCTGGCTTTTCTGTGCCTCAGTTTCTTCACAGTAAAATTGAGATAATGCTGGTTTTGTGTTAGAGGTTTTTTATGAAGATTAAACAAATGATATGTGAAGTGCTTAGAACAGTGCTTCACACATGGTGCTATATATGCATATGTTTAACTTGTTATTATTGTTCATTAATACAAGATGAAACTTTGTTATTGCTATAGACTAAATTTTTGTGTCTCTTCCAAAACACATATGTTGAAACCTAATCCCCAACTGGATGTACTTGGAAGTGACACCTTGGGGAGGTAATTGGCTCTTGAGGGAGGAACCTACATGAATGGGATTAGTGCTCTTACAAAAGAAATGCCAGAGAGCTCCCTTGCCCCTTCCACTCTGTGAGGACACAATGAGCAGGTGACTGTCTATGAACTAAGACGTGATGTTACCAGGTACTGAATATGAGGGCACCTTGATCTTGGACATTCAACCTCCAGAACTGTGAGAAATAAATTTCTGTTGTTTATAAGCCACCAAGTCTATGTTTCTGTTGTTGTTGTTTGTTTTAGCAGCCTAAATGTACTAAGATAGTCATTTTGCAAAGAATAATTTATATTAAATGTGTTGTCCTCTCTTTTTTGATTTTCTCTTTATCTAGCTGTCAGGGGAAGAAAAGAAAAAACTATTTTTAAATGAGAATAAATTCCCTAGAAACAACTCCTTAAATACCTGTTGTACACTAATAATAAAAGACTAGGTGGCAAAGAATCTTGATTTTTAGTCTCAACACCCCCAGATTTATTAGTTTTGTCAATCAAATCAGGTAACCTGGTTGAGCCCCAGTTTGCATATCTCTAAAATAAGGACAATTAAGATCTTAGCTATCCATAGGTGTTTGATAGCTTATCATGAACTACTAATGCGAATACATGAATCTAAGATGGTCTAGTATTATTTGTATGGATATTATATGTAATTTTTCTCAAAAAGCCATTAAAGTGGCCTCTGAAAGAGTTAACACACCATAGAGAACATCTTCCAGTATTTGATAGGGTGATTGCATAGGTGGAAAAATCAAGTTCAGTTTTTCTAAATTTTGAAATTTAGTGCACCTTTACTATCTGAGTAAGGGTCCCAAGAATTAGCTAATTCTGCCAAAGTAGTCAAGTTGTCCTTCTATACGCCACCAATCAAGGTCAAATCTAGCTCCTTTCAGAGAGACCATATTTTCCACTGGAGAACGTTACTTTTTTCCCAAATCAAGAGAGAAATACTATTAATACTAATAACAATAAAAATAGTTATAATATTAATCACCAATACTTACATGGAATTTTCTGTGTCAGGCAGTATTAGCATTTTATATTATTTTACTTACAATGTGTTTGGGCCACTGGTCAAAAGTTGTGGTCTGTCACTATCTGGGTTGATGATAAAATTGAGTTGTCATTATTTATTTATGAAATGAATATTTATAGAAGCCTGTACGTGACAGACATCTATTTGGGAATTTGAAGATATGCGTTCCCACTATGCCTCATGCCTCTGTCGTTTTTGGTTCTGTGAAATTATAAGCTGCTTTATTCCTCAATCTTTAACAAATTCTTATCAACTAATTTGTTCTATTTCTCTGCTTCCCTTTATTTCAATTCTGTCTGCTGTATATCTGAGACTTCTTTTACACAGTAAATAAACTACCTTACATTCTCGAACTCTTCAGAAAGGACTCTCATCTTTTCAAAGCTTAACTAACCTTGATTCACCTTCAGGTAATCTTGCCTGTAACCACCCAGAGTATAGGATGTTTATGCAGGGATAGGTCTCAAATCACAGGGACAGGTTCGTGGGTGCAGGATCATTCTTCCTGGCATCCTATAAGCTGCCTATAACTTTGCTTTTTAAAAACTCATCATAATTTGGAGATTATATCATTTGAGGTAATTTAATGTAACTGAATTTCTTTTTATAAAAATAAATAACTTAATAGACATAAATTGATATGACCTAATTTTACATTTATATATAAATAAAAATTACAAAGGGCAGTTACTTATTTTTTTTTACTTTTAAAAATATATTAGACCTTAGTGAAATATAAAGCAGTATAATCAGAAGACCCTATCTATCAATAAACTCATTCCAAAGACAAAGTAATTCACATACCTCACAGATAAAATCGCTATCCTGCAATTATTTTTCTATTCATGAAAGTTGCTTGCATAATCAAAATTAATTTGTTTTAAAATGCAGTCAATAAATGTTCAAAGATTAACAAGCCCAAAGTCAGATTAAGGGTCATTTGGAGAGTAAATTATGGGTACTTGGACTGTGCTATCAGATACATGCAGCAAGCAGCAGAAATAATGAGACTATTTCATCCTCATAATAAATTAATAACTGCTAATCATGCTCACTTCTGTGTGGCTTTTCCTCTCTGAGCCCAGAGTCAGCACATGAAGAGCAGCGCTGACATCCTGGTGCAGAACAGACGACCACCTCCTGAAGAGTTTTCCGGCAGCCACAGCAGTTTTCAAGCTTCAAAGAATTTTTTTTTAATTTTATTTATTTATTTTTAGAGAGAGGGGAAGGGAGAAAGAGAGGGAGAGAAGAATTAACCTGTGGTTGCCTCTTGCGCGCCCCCTCCTAGGGACCCACCCTGCAACCCAGGCATGTGCCCAAACTGGGAATTGAACCAGTGACACTTGGTTCTCAGGCCGGCACTCAATCCATTGAACCACACCAGCCAAGGCAGAGAATGATTTAAAATAAAGGAGAGGAGGGACAGGGAGGGGGAGGGAGAAACATTTGTTTCAGAATAATAATTTAAACTTTCTTCCGATGACTTTAATTTCTGAGCTCCAGAGGTCCTTTCAACCTCTTATTTTAGTTTCCTTGTTGAACACATATTTATTGAAAAGTTTATTGTTTCCAAAGTAGTGATAAGTGTTATGGGATATACTATTACTATTGAAGAGAATTAGAGAGGAGGAAGCTACAGGAACTAACTGTCCCAAAACTATTAATTTTATAAAATAATGGAGAATATCTATTTTATTCATCAACATAACTAATATCCAACATAGTGCCTAGCACATCGGTGGTTGTGTAATAAAAATTAGGTGAGTAAATGATTGAGGAAGAAACAAGGTCATAAGGGACTGAGAATGTTTGGATAACTCAGACAAAAATCTGGTATTTAGTCACATGCTACTCACCAATCTGAAAACTCTAAGAAATAAGTAACAAAGAAAGCCATTACATATTTAAATGAGTTTCAAACATGCCCTTGCCAGTAAACTGAGCGCAATGTCACCAGCAGTCTGATATTAATACTAGCGTGTGAGAAGGATGTTTGCAGAGTTCCTTTCTTCCATTTCACTGGTGAGGTCCTAGTATTTGCCTCAAGCAGGGTTGCTATTTGCCTCAAAGGTAATCTGAACGTGCTCCAGGAGAGGTCAGGCTGGCTGACAAGCATTCGCACCAGCAAATTGTTACCACCAAATTTGTCATACCTTTATCCTCCCACAGAATTTAATTCCAAAATATTCACCTTAATTTCTACAACTTGGTTCCTGATTTCACAATTTTCACAGTGGTTCCTTTCCCCCGGGTGATCCTGGGAATGACTAGGGAGGCTTACGTTATGTACTTTGAGACATGTGGCTCTAAGATGTTGCTATGGGCACAGTGGAAAGGACTTAAAATTGGTGGTCCCTATTCAACTTCCTATCTGTATTTCTTCTGGATAGATTATAGATAATATTTTTATATCTTTACCTCCTCTGGTTATTATTTGCACTGCTATGGCTTAGAATGTCCATCTTTCTATGTAATTCTTAGGGGCTTTTATGAAGCTGCACTAAATTTCACTGTAAATGGGATGCTTCTAAGAAGGCTGTAAAGCTATTATGTGAGTACACGTTTAACTGGCATGTCTTTGTCTTAGATATCAGTCTAAGAACTGCTTTGCATGAATTACACGTTCATTTTACCTGGAATCAGAATGTGTAGAAAGCAGAATAACTATGAAATGAAATCACAACATCTGTTTATTATTAGTCTTTTATTGTGGTGTTCAGAGGAGTTGAAGTTTTGATTTTTGTCATTTTGTTTTAATGTTTAGGAAGATCAAAATCACATGAGGAGTAAACACTAGTGATGTCCTGCTTACACAGAGTATGCTTATTTTATGCTTATTTTAGAACACTACAGCTAAAGAGGTATTTTACAAAATATTGGCAATTAAACAATTTGCTATGTGCTATTTTATAGTTTTTATTTTAATATTCTTTGAACTGATGTTATGGTTGACTGAAGAAGACCATATATAGAATGTATACTTGTCTAACACATACCTTCAGAAGCTGTATCTCAGACAGGAGACAGTCGGGAAGGAGGAAACTCCAGAAGTGCCCCAGGGCTAAGATATAGAACATCAATAAAAGATGAACATTGTTCTAAGACTGGTAGTTTCTGCTTTCTGGAAAAGCACTGAATCCTAGTGAATCAGGAATGCACCTGCGCAGTATATGCTACATGACCCCTACTTCATTATAATAAATTAGTATTGTGGGACCCCCTTCCCGGTGGCCAGACAAGAAAATCATAGGGGACCACATGCGCAGTAACTTTAAAGTAATATAACTACTTGTACATGCGCAATAAAAGCCTGCCAAAAATAGCCAGGAGAGACCCACCCTTCAGGACTGAAAGTCCTCTAACCCCTGAGGTCAAGCCTGTTAGTCTCTGATCTGCTCTGCTCTGCTCTCCTCTGCTCTGCTCTGCTCAGTGTTGGCCTGCTCCCATGTTCTGTGTGGCTTAATAAATCTGCTTTCTTTCACTTTCTGCTATAAACTCTGCATGTTCAGTCCAATTTTTTGTCCACACTCACCAAGAATCTGGTTACCTGTGCCCAGCTGTGACATATCTAGCCTACTCCTAAATTTATTGCTGACATACATACGTTAAAATATATCATTCATATACATGTGTCTCATTTGCCCCTTTTCCAATGTTGTACAAATCAGGGTCAAAAGAGAAAACCTAAATTTCAATAGCACATAAGCTCAGGGAGCTTTCTGAGGAAAAGTCCACCCTAATTACAGAAGAGGAATTTAATAAAAGTAAAAACAAAAAGTAATAGCTGATATTTAGTGAACACTTACAATATCCCACACACTATTTTTAGTGTTTTATATGAATTATTTCATTTAAACCATACAATGATTCTCAGTGTTAGGTGCTTTTGTTATCCTCATTCTACAACTCAAAAATGGTGCCTACAGCATAGATTCTATACTCCCAACTGCTCAGACTTCTCATTGCTGATAAGTCTTTCTTCCACCACCTTTCAACTACCTATGCCTCTGGTTATACCTCTGACCTTTTTCTCACCGATCACCTCTAAAAGCTCAAATTCCAGTAGTCCACTTTTTTTATTACCATCTCTAATTCTAACTTATCTAGTTGGATTCTTTAATTTCAACAAGACTGTTACAGGAAATGCAGAGATTAGGATGGCCCTGTGCAAAGTTAATACACAAATTCACACAGCGTTTCACATTCTTATGTTCTTGGGTTAAACAATTCAGTATTAGAATTGTATCAGGTCTCTCCAAATTGACATAATAGAGTTATTGCAATCATAACCAAAATACCAAATAGTTACTTTATTAGTTTTTTAGAAACTTGAAAGCAAATACAAAGAGCCAAAAATATCTGAGACCAGAGACAGCTTGAAGAAAAAGATTGAGGTTATAGGACTTGCTCTACAAATTTTAAAAATAACTGTAAATACACGATGATTTAGAGCAGGTAGTATTAGTTAAAGGACAGGCAAAGATATAGACAGAATAGACGCAGCAATAGACCAAACATATGTGAACATTTAATTTTTAACTATGGTAGTTTTGTAATACTTTGAGGGGAAATAGTCTTTTAATTAATGTTGTTGCACAAACATGCTATCTATAAGTAAAACAAAATTAAATGAACTTCTATCTCACCTAATACACACACTCACATATATGATCAATTCCAGAGGAATCGTAGACCTAATGTGAAGAGAATCAAATAAGATTTAGAATATAATACAGGAGTCTCTCAATATAATGTTTAGGAATCTGGGAATAGGGAGTGGTTTATTAAGTAAGACAAAAAGAATTAGAAAAAACAGAAAGACTAACAAATGCGCTACATTAAAATTAAGAATTCATGCTCATCAATGGATTGTATATAGAGTAAAAAGGGCAACCTATAAATTAGAAAAAATGTTTGCAACACATGTAACCAATAAAATCTCAAATTTTCATGTTAAAAATTCCTAAAATCCAACAAGAAAAAGGCAAAAAAATAGAAAAATGGACAAAAGTATAAAAAAGCACTTCAAGAAATGCTTAGTCTTACTAACAATCAAGGAAATAAATGTAGCCTGAAATCACAATACAACACAACACATCGGTGAATAAAATGGCAAAAATCCAATAATGTGTGATAATACCAAGTGTTGAGAAAAATATAGACAACAAGGATTTTCACAATTTTCTGGTGGGAGAGTAAACTGTTAAGCTCACTTTGGAAAACAATTGGCCATATCTAGTAAATATGAAAGGCAGACATGATATGACACAGCCTATTTCATGCCTTGGCATAGACTTCATAGAAATGCTTTCTTATGTTCTCTAGGATACATGTACTTGAAAGTTCATAGTGCGTAGTTCAAACTACTAACAATCCAAATGTTCAACAACTGTAAAGTAAATAAATGATAGTATATTCATATGATGGAATCCAAACAATAATGAAAATATGAAATATTCATAAATGTTGGATGAAAATGCATACAAAAACACTTATGAATCTTAAAAGCATAATGTTAAGGAAAAGAAGTCACTGCAGTAAAAAAACTTAATGTTATGATTTCATATATAAAATTCAAAAACAACAAAATGAACCTTTTTTACTGATGCATATGTAAGTAGAAACACTCTAAGGATGGATAGTTATTAATGCAGGAAGTAGGGAGGGTGTATGATCTGGAGGGTCTGTGTAGAAAGCTTCTGGGGAACTGCTGGGTTCTAGGGGTTTACAGGGTGTTTGTCCTCAATTAATTTGTTAAGTATTTGTTTTTTTTAATTTGTTCCATATTCGTACAAAATAAGATGTAATTCTATTATGACAGTTACAGAAGCAGATACCACATTTTAATATTCGTAGAGAACTCTGAAGGAAGAGTTGCAAGAATACCACAGGACGACACTTTAAAAGGGTAAGAAGGATAAGAGAGAGGGTGTCCCAATACTGAGAAGATTTGAACATATTTACAGACCAGCGAAAGCACAAAAATGTAAAATTGTGAGCAAGGTAAAAAGAGACGGTTGCAGATTGGAACTAAAGATGGTGAAAGAAGCTTGCATCAGCCACCTGGTGCAGATGGCATGTTCAAAAAGGGTGACTTAAAAGAGGCGGATTAGCTGTCCGAGGTGTGAACAGGATTAAAGAAGCAGGAAGAACTGGTGAGGCACCCAGGGGCTGATAACAGCAGAAAGTCCGGAGGGGGCAGGGGAAGAAATGAAAGATTTAGTGAAGTCCAAATGAGAGCTGAAGCAGAAGAAGAGGGGTTTCCCACAGAGCCCAGAACCCACATGGCAGCCTTTCTTAAAACTGCAGTGAAGCAGGAAAGGGAGATGGAGCAAAGGACAGAGGTGGGGAAATGAATTGTGTGATATTTTCTTCCTCCCACCCCCTGAATTCCTTCCACTGCTTGCTGTTGTTCAAGCCAAATGAAAACCAGGACATGTGAGTGGCAAAGAGACATAGTCGGAAGAGGCTTGTCCTCTGCAACTCAGATCAGGGCAGAGAAAGGCAGAGAAACCACAAAGGGACAGGGAGGAGCAAATGTATAGTAATTAGTACATGTTATTAACAGAGCAAGCTTCTCCCTATGAAAGAGGAACTGTAGACATGCATGGGTGATAATCCAGAGACAATTTTGGTGGAAGGGAAACATAGTTAAGGGAGCTCTTATCGATGATATTAATCTGAATAAAGTCAGTTGCAGGGGCCGTCTGCTTGGAGGGAAGGAAAACAAGGGTGGATCAGTTCATTTGAGAAGATGAAAGGAAATCCGAAATTGGTAGGAAATTCATTAGGAAGAAAATTAGATATAGATAAAAGAACTGCTGAGTTGCATTGAAGGCAACTGAATTTTTCATATGATGACAGTTTCTCTATTTCAGCATTTAGGCAAATATTAATCAAAACACTTACATAGAAGTGAAAATAAGTTTTCTTTATTTAACTGCTTCTAAGGCAAAAAAGAGTGTGTAAGGCTAGGAACTGTGTCTGATTCATACCTATTCCCAAGCTTCATTTCCTCCCTCACCTACATGATAGACACCAAATGCATGCCTGTGCATTGCATGCGCACACGCAGACAATCTAATGCAAGATACTTACGTAAGTTGGCATTTCCTAATCAGGATAGGCATCTTGTACTTTCATCTATTGTAATTAACTTAATACAGAAATACATACAAAAGTTATTGGTTGGTTAAGTCTTGGGTTTTAGTCCTGGTTTCACTATATAATTTTGGTTAAGTGCTATGATCTGAATGTTTGTGTCCCTCTGAAAATGTATATATTGAAATACTAATCTCAATGTGATAGTGTTAGTATGTGGGGCCTTTGGGAGGTGCTTAACCCATGAGAATGGAACTATCAAAAATGGGTTTAGCACCTTATGAAAGTGGCTCTAGAGAAATCCCTAGGTCCTTGCACTATGCGGGGACACAAAAAGAAGACACTGGCTAGTGAACCAGTCAGAGAACCCTTGCTAGAAGGTAATCATGCTGGTGCCTTGATCTTGGACTTCCCAGTCTTCAGACAGTGAGCAATGAATTTCTGTTGTTTAAAAGCCACCTAGTCAGTGGAATTTTGTTACAGCAAGCGGACTAAGCCAGTCTGAGGTAGCAAGTCAGGCATACTTTTTTTAAAGCTTGAATTCAAAATAAACATTTACTTTGTGGAGCCATTCCAGGTAAGACTATATGAAAGATGGTTTCTGCAGTCAATTGTTTATATGAAAACCAGAAGTGTATATGCCAAAAATATGTCAAAGAGGAATATTTGCTTGGTATATGCACATGTGTTTTTCCTTATCTTTGCCTATCTGTTTTCTAAATTTAACTGTAAATGGCGGTGCTAAATTAAAACAAGAAAATAATGATCTACTAATCATAGAGTGTTATCAAACTTTTCTAACCTGTTCTTCAGAAGGTTTAGATTTTATTTTAGAGCCAAATAATTTAGAAAAGACATTCATGATCGTAGCTTCTGAAATAACAGGTGATCATTTCCCAAGCTATCAACCAGTGTCTCCCTGAAGTGCGCTTACCCTAGCCTCTATTAGGTTACAGTGAATTCATCAAGTCAAATTAGGCTAACAGTTTTTATTCAGAAGAATAAGATGAGCAAGAATTTTTTTCAAGGTTCAGATATATCAACACCAAGACTATGGCAGTACTTGAAATGGGTATTAGTTACATATTATTATTAAAGCTGTATCTAAGGAATATTTTTAAAGATAGAGGGAGAAGAGTGCAGTTATGAGCACTACATACTCACTGGAAACTGGGATATGACTTGGAGATGAGAAATATGATCACAGGCTATGCTCTTACACAGTATATTATTCATGTTTTCATTATGCAAACCTTTACTGAGGGTCAGCTATGTACAAGGCAAGCTACCAAGCGCTAAGGAGAGTGCCAGTAGAAGAGGCAGAGGTGGGGGTGCAGGAGTACCCCTACTCCATGACCTGTATTATTCAGAAATGATTTATCGCCTTTGGTAATGACAAAGGCAGAATCCATACTTCTCTTTGAATCATCCAATTACTACTGCCTGCCCACTAGGGAGTAGATCATAATCAGTAATTAGACATTTCTATGGATGGCCCCAAAGTTACAACCCTGGGATGTCCTCAAGGAATGATACAAAGCAAGAGGATTCCTCTAGATGAACCCACTCTGAGACAAGGACTCCGTGTTCCACTTAAACACAGGATTAGTGGTAAGGTTACCAGGGGACAGGCACCAGGCAGAAGGGTAGATAGCACACTCTGATTATTAGGCTATGTTTATACCAGTTTTTAGAATATGAGAAAGTCACTTAATCAGGAGACATATTTCTTTTATCCAATCTGCCACTAATTAGCAGTGCAAAATGTGATGCTTTTGGCATCTAAGTACAAAAATATCAGAATATTTTTCCAAGTAATGTGTAACAGACCTCTCCAACCAACTTTATCTGCAAGCCTGATTGAATGAAGAGGTAGGCAGGGACCAGGAATAGGCAGGAAGATATCTGTTAGTTGACAATATTTTTGAGAATAAAAAGTGTTAAGTAGCACACAAATGTCACATATCCCCATTTACTAACTTTAATGAGTTATTTGATCATTCTGAGTCTTGGTTTCCTAATCTAAAAATTGAAGTATTGGGGTTAAATTATCTCTCAGTTATCTTTAGCAGGCTGTGGAACAATAATTGCTTAAGGTAAGCAAAACGTAACTGGACCCAGACATGGTCCTTAAAGTCCATTTTTATATGACCTACCATGACAGACAAAATGTCTGTTCTGACACAAGATGTTTATTATTATCATTAGAAATATTATCAAACTTCTGCCAGACTAGAGCTTGAACTCTCTATAATGCAGCTTTGATTAATTAGTTGATGTACATATAAGGTTCAAAGCTATAACGCCATTGTATTATAGTTTTGACAAGGCTAGAGTATTTTATTGCTATTTGTTTTAGTGATTCCTTTTCTAAAATTTTTATTGTTCAAATACCTTTCTCTCCATTTACCTGCCACCACTTCCCCCTGCCCCTCACTTATGCAGCAAATCACAAAGAATCATGCAAGTTCAAAACGGTGTCCGTTGGTGATAGTTAAGAGCTCAGAACTTTTAGCACATACATTTTTTCTTGTTAGTTTTTATTTTTATAGTTATAATAAAACACACATAACATAAAATTTACTTTAGCCATTCCAAAAGGTACAGTTCAGAAGCATTAAGTACATTCATAATGTTGTGCAACTATCATTATTATCTACTTCCAGAATTCATTACACAAATGGAAACCCTGTACCCATTGGCAATCACTCTCTATTTCCTCCTCCTCCCCGCCCCTGTCAACCACTAATCTTCTTCCTGTCTCTATGGGTTTACCTACAATGAGTATTTCCCATAAATGAGATAATATAATATGTGACCTTTTTTGCTTGGCTCCTTTCACTTAGCAAGTTTTCAAGGTTCATCTTTTACATCAGTTGTCAATATATTAATCTTTTTCATGCCCCAATAATATTCCATTATATGTGTATACCACGTTTAGGTTATCTACTCATGGATGGACAGCTGGATTGTTTCTATTCTTATGACTATTGTGAATAATGCTGCTATGAACACTCATACGCAAGTTTGTATTTGAATACCCGTTTTCAGTTATTTTGGGAAAATAAGAGTAGAATTGTGGAGCCACATATCTAATCATGTTTAACATACTGAGATATTACAAAACTGTTAATCAATAGTAGTTGCATCATTTTACCTCTTGTACATGTATTTTAAGATATAATCCTCTGCAGACCCCTATGGTATAGATAAAATTATTATACTAATAAGATGGCCAAAGGCTTGAGAAGTTAGGTAACTTACCCAAGGTCACTATCTATTACTTGTTGGTTTCCTGACTAAACTTGGAGCTCATCACTCATAAAGCTGAGTCCATAAAAATGCAGACAGGAAAACATCTCTGATGTGTATGGCCCCCCACCCCCAGGAATTGAAGATGATTTATAGTTGTACTTTGGCATTTATTTTGCAGTCGTTGTAAACCGAATGAAACATTCCCAATCAAATTTCCTATTTCATATTAGTTGAAATATTTCCTGTTACAAAATTTGGCCCAGCTTAAAGTTATTTGTATTATATAGTGTGCTTGTTCATTCATTCATATGCAACAAACATTGATTTGACAATCTTGCAACATAATAGCTGAATGAATATATGTTGCTAGACTTTAACGTAATTCTATACTCTTTGCTCTAAAAATTTTACCTAATTTTTGAGATGAGACTACTTGTGGGCTGTTTGTTACTTTATTGAAAAGGAGAATCTAACGATTTTTGAAGGGAGATAATATCATGAATCCTAGACCCACAAGCATCAAAGTCACACTATTGTATTAAAGATGAAAATATCTGCAGATCACAGTGCAGGAGTCCATAGAAATTTCCTCTTATAGAATTCCAGAAGTCTCTGAGCATCACTGGTGGACACTCTTTTATATGTCTCCTTGCTTTATGGATAAAGCCCAACCATCTTTAGCCACATTAGGGAATTGTCTTAGTGTGATTATAGATGTCACAGAGCTCACAGATATACATCTAATCTTGTTTGGTGGAATTCAGAAATTGTCCATCTCTTTATATGATACATAGAACTAGTGTGGTAATAGGAAGTTAGGGGAATATAATCACATATACACAATAATTTCTAAGACATTGAGTATTCCTATGAGAAATAATATGTAGAAAATTTCTTAAAGCCAGATATTAGAGAATGATTTAGTAAAGTGAGGTGTGCGTGTGGCAGGAGAGGTTGTACAAATATTGTTGATAAAAATACATATTAACTATTTGAATAGGCAATATATTATTTCAGGTGATTGTCCTACAATCTATTTTATAGGTACTCAAAAAATAACCAGGCACTATATTAGGCCCTCCAGATACATTGCTGTATTTCATATGTACATACATGAAAGACATCATCATGAAATAAGCATGTGAATATAAATAAATATACATGTGTATTTATTTAATGGTGATGTTCCATGTAAAAGAAAATTAGCAAAATATGAACACATTTACAACTTAAATGTTTTATTATTTTATACATAAGCAAATAGATCGAAATGCCACCTTCTCTAGTTATGTTTAAGTTCACTCAGTGCTGTATTTTTAAAAAGCAATGATTTATACTTGTTTTTGATAAAAACAAGTGTTTCTTCAATAGTTTTAAGATGCAACTTTGTAAAAGTAGTGGGTTGTATGTAATTGAAGATGGAATATCTGTAATGTTTGATGCTGCATCATGCTGATAACACTTTTCTGAAAATATCACCTGGCTGTGTGACACTTGATGTAACTGCAAAACAAAAAATATAGAGATAGATAGATATTAGATATAGATATATAGATAGATGCAGATATAGATGACATAGATATAGATAAATAGATATGCAAAGATTTGGACTTAGACACTGCATCTCACTTAACAAACAGATACAGTGCTAGTTCAGCTTCCTATGTTGGTGGCATTCCCATAGAACTCCACATGGAATCTTTTTGTACTAAATCTACATAATCAAGCCCACTGTTAGCCAATTTTAGAGGAGAATTAGTCCCCTCTTATAAATGGATTAGTCTGCTCACTGCAGTCTATGCTGAAGTACTATCAAGCATTTTCTCTTTTACTCTGCATGATTCATTGAACATTTTATGGGCTTGTTTACTACAGAGAATAAAAAGATTACTTGTGAAGTTGGCTTTAGAAAAATTCAGTTGAGGACAAGTAATGAAAAGACATAATTACATTTCTCAATAATCCTCACTCCACGTAAGCTGGAAAGTAGTACCAAAAAATGAAATCTCTGCAGACATCATATTTACCAAGTAAGCTTACATACTTACCTTGCAATCCTAACAGGTGGTAGTAAAATATCTTTAAATGACATACTAAGTTACAAAATGGTAGAGGGAAAAAAACAAAACACTGTTTCACATTGTTAGGGGACTAAAATTTTCAACAGGAATGCAACAATTAAATAGAGTTTCTTCAACATGAACATTCTGAATATGTCTTTGTTTCTAATTTAATTATATGAATTGTCATTTACTTTCAGAAATGATCATATTTATGGAATGAAAAAAATAAATATGTTTTGAATACTTCCACTGCCATCTATTGGCTGCTAGATTTGTTGCTTCAATGCTAAGCCAAGACATACCAAGTACTATTAGGCAAGGAGGAAGACATTTCACACATTCAAAATGAGAACATGCACCTGGACATTTGAAAGGTTAGCAATATCATAGTGTATCTTAGGATTCTTATATATAGTATTTCAAGTCAGATATACTTGACATATAATAGTAAATGGAGATACAAATATTTTAAGTACAAATTCTAGACTCACAGGATCCAGTCAATTATATTTAATACCAACCATAAAATATTTTACTTATGTCACAAACAAAATAAAACTAATGACTCTTCTTCATATAATGAATAGTTTTCTAAAAAACCCTGTATCTTTTACAAACACAGTGTTATTTTGTCATTGTGAGCACAAAGAAAGCTATTTCATGTCATAAAAATGGCTCAGTTGATAGCATGCTCTCTTTGTGCAAAAATCAGAAATGAATTGGGAAAAGATTGTGAAGTAGATTTCTAAAGATGTCTTTTCTAAAGCTTCCTTTTTAGGTATGTATTATAATTGTTAAAATAGATCATTTGATCATTCAAATTAAAAGACATACAATTAATTAGTTTCAGGTAAAACTATTTTCTTACTCAATTTTGCAACTAAGCTAATTGAATACTGAAGAAAAAAGAAAAGTACTTTTTTAAAATTTGTCTCTCTGTGTTTCTCATATGAGTACTTTTATACATTTATGACCTATGAAGTCCTCATTGAGAGAGTTGAGAGAGAAGGAGATGGGGGGAGAGAGAGATGGAAAGGGAGAAAGAGAAATATTGGGTATAAATGTACTGCACAATAATACAATTCTTATCTTTTTTTTTAAGATCTTATTTATAGAGAGAAGGGAAGGAAGGAATAAAGAGAGGGAGAGAAACATTGATGTGTGAGAGAAACATCCATTAGTTGCCTCTCACATGCGCCTTAAAAGGGACCAGGCCTGCAATGCAGGCATGTGCCCTGACTGGGAATTGAACCAGAGACCTTTTGGTTCACAGGCCAGCACTCAATCCACTGAGCCACACCAGCCAGGGCAAGGGCAAAAATACAATTTTCAAGTGGTAGACTGAGTTGTTAAAATTGTCCCTTTTTGAAGTCTAACACACATCACTTTTTGTGTATAAATTTGTATGTGGTTCTTAATGTTATATTTCAATGTAATACACATTTTTCACTTGTTTCTGCCATATTAATTAATTTTTGACTACTTATAAAACTTTATAAGGTTTGACAGCGAGGTGAAATATACATGTAAAGTAATACATAAAAAAGAAATTTAACGTTTGATTTCCCAAAATGTAGCTATTTTTAGTTTTCTCAGTCACTTTTTTTTTATTTCTAAGGTAATACTTGTTTTCACCAAGGAAATAACAAATTTACCCCAGCATCTGGATTTCATGGGTGATATGACTTCTGTACCTCTAAGGCTATGTGGAAATGGAGACCCATTTTCCAATATTTGTCTATTTAAATGGATTATTTTCACACAAGAAAGAAAAACCATACTTCCTTTCTCAGTGCACCAATGCATTCAGGAGGGCTGGCTAGGCAATGAAACACAAAAATGACTATGACAGTGTCAGTAGATATTTGACTCTTGTCTATAAGAAAGTTGTGTTACTCTGTGCTTGAAAATAAACAGAACACTTAAAACCCAACCCCAAAACAAACAAACAAGAGAAGAGGCCCTTCCTCTTCTAAAATGAAGCTTTCTTTTTCTGTAATGACTTTATTAGTCATAGCTTACACTGGCCCTCAAAAGTGGTTATTCCCCAGGGAGCTGGTTTACTACGTGGTAAGATCATGACATCCTGGAAGATGAATCTCAGGACTTGAGATGACTCAGCAATGTCCAGGAACTTCCCTGCATTCAACGCATTAAAAATTAATACAGTCCAGAACATAATGAGAGTTCTCATCAATGGATTATTTCAGTTGCTATTTGTATACACATTCTGACAAGAAACTAAGTACATACGCTAGGATCAATCCAGATGACGTAACTAAGAAAGATTAAAATGGAGAATCTAGTTGAATTAATTATTTGTACAAATGAGAAAGAAGATCCATGTGGAAATATATATACATTTCTCAGTTATGGTATAGCTCTACTTAGCATTTTACATCAATATCTCTGTATTTTACAGCGAAATAGAAATCTTATTAAAGATCCAGCTCTGAGTTTCCTGCAGGGAACCAAGTAGCTGCAGCCACACTGTCTTGGTTTCCTCTATCAATCTAAAATTATTAAGAATCTGAGCTCTGGAAGTGGGCTGCTTGGGTTTAAATCCCTACTCTGACACTTATCTCTTGTACACACTTGGGCAAATTACATAAATCCTCTGAGCCTCCATTTCTTTATGTATATAATAAAAGTAATACCTCCTGGTACTATGGAAAGATCACATATGATGGCACCTTTAAAGCGCTTGTTATAGGGCCTGGTACACAAAGTACATGTTGAACGCATTTTAGCCATAATATTATTATGTTAAGATTCAAACTTATTCAGTTAAAAAGAAAACGTGATTTAATTTAAAAAGAAAAAAAAAAGAGTGGAACACAATCAAACCCTTGGATCCCAGCCTGCCTAAAGCTTTCAATTCAGTGGTGTGGCTCAGCTGAAACAGACACGAACTCATTCATGTTTTGGCTCCTCACCGTACCTCACCATAGCATGATCAATAGTGCAATATTGAACACAGTCTTCTGACCAGAACCCCATGCTGTCAGGATAAAGATACATATTAAATTCGCAGGTGTCCTATGTCATAGGAACCTAAGGAATCAGCGTTTTCCTCCTGGGGAAGCTGTGATGGCACCACTGTGACCCCATTACACACAACACTGAAGGGTACCCCTTGCTACACTGAGGGCAACCCTCTGGAAGACATTCTTCTGTCAACACTCATACTCCAACGTCAACTCCTCCGTCAACCATCAGATTCCATTTCATGTAGAATGTGGATCATGAAAAATTCATTTTTAAAAATCTTTGAATAGCAACAATGGAGGTTCAAGAACTGAAAGAGATTGAGAGAGAGAGAGAGAGAGAGAGAGAGAGAGAGAATGAGTGTCTAGGAATTCAGTAAAGACAGTCTAAAATTCTGAGTCAGAAAGTGAAAGAAAAATACACGGTCATAGCCACAGGATAGCCAGGGTGTATGAGGAGAGGAAATAAGAGAAGAAAGAGAAGAAAAAAGAGGGTGGAGTGAGGGTGCTGTAAAGAAGCTTAGTCTGAAAACCCTATGAAGCCATCAATCCGCACATTTATTTCTGCCTGGCAACATTCTCCCTGTGACTGCTGTTCCTTGCTTTTATGCCAGGCATCGTTTTAAGTGTTTTTTCTTTTTTTAACGTAATCTTTACAGCAACTCTATGAGGTAGGTAGATACTAGTATGATCACCATTTTTAAAAATGAGAAAACTTAGACACCAAAATAATAAGCAACTGGAAGGAAACACACTGGTGTTTCCCTTTTCCTTATAAGTAGTAATCGAGTAATCACCTTCAATTCCCATGAACAGGTTTTATCTTATTGAAGGAACCCCAACGTCTCTCATTTAAACCCTCAGTTCTGGTATTTTGAGGCATGATCTATTTGCTCAATCTCAATTAGTTAATAGGTAAATTAGTTAATTAGTAAATAAGGGGAATAGGTCTCCCCTTATTTGTGAAAATGCAGTCTTTGGATATTTACAAAGTTTTTTAAAGTAGTACTAAGATTAACTTCACCTAGTCTATATCAATGAAGAATGAAATGTAGCCCTGGCTGGTGTGGTTCAGTGGATTGAGTGCTGGCCTGTGAACTGAAAATTCAGTGGTTTGATTCCTGGTCAGAGCACATGCCTGGGTTGCAGGCCAGGTCCCCGGTTAGGGGTGTGCGAGAGGCAACCAATGGATATATCTCTTGCACATCGATGTTTGTCTCCCTCTCTTTCTCCCTTCCTTCCCCTCTCTCTAAAAATAAATAAATAAAATCTAAAAGAAAAAGAATGAAATGTATGTATATGAGTAGAAATTTTTAAAAATATTGTTTTTATAAGGAATATTTAAAATTTTAACTCCTTATTTTAGGTAAGGCTTATCTTTTCTTTATCCTTTTAGTAGTCATTATATATGGCTAAATGAAGCATTAAACCTACATTAATGATCAACTGAAAACCATTGCAAAAACTAAAAAATAAGTAAAAGTCACAAACTTGAAAATAAAACTGTTTTGGAATTAGAATTTTGAAGAGAATATTTTTCATGCATTTCCATTATGTATTTCAGTGTCATTTAGAATTTAAAATGTTTTGCAATTTTTTTCTAGTTAATCTTCACAGTACTGCTGTGAAGAAAGTAGGTGTTATGCATTGTGTGATTACAATTAGGTACCAGTTGAATATCTTAAACCACCTTTTATGCACAAGAGTTTCAAATTGGTTATTATTAAAAAATAAATAAATTCAAGTTCATGTGCTAAGCTCTCAACTAGGAGATTATATTGTCAACTTTATGCTATATTTTTACAATTAGTATACAGATATTTTGGATAAACAATCTCATGATATGAAAAGAGAATAAACTAGAATCTAAAACTTTAGCATAGTAAGAATTTCCTTGAATTCAGCTTTAGTTCTATGTTGCTGAAGCAAGCTTACAAAATATAAATAACTCAGGGTATATATTATGGATATTTGACTTGGTGAGATTATGGTTAATTAATAGTAGAATAAGGAAAAAATAAGTAAAAGGTAGAAGAGAAGAAGAAAGGGGAGGAAGCAGATGAGAAAGAGGAGAAAACGGGAGAAGGATTACGTCTAGGATACAGAGCATTGTTAGGACATGTTACATCATAAAATCCTACGAAATAGATATAATTTTTGTTTTACAGATAAGGAAACAGAGGCCCAATTTTTAATTCACATAAATGTAATTGGAGAAACATAAAATAAGTATCATAGGATACCCTTATTTTCAATATCTCTACAATACTCTGTATATGCCTGTTTGCTAAATCACTTAAGCATCAATGAATAATCATTTTGCCATATGCTCATAAAGTAAAGTGAAAATAATATCTGTTTCCAACTGCTCATGCTTTATAACCAGTTTATAACATTTAGAAAATTTAACTAGAAACAATTTCTCTTGGGCTGTATTCAAATGATTTATGATAATGTCCTTAGCAGAAAGACATATCATTATTGTGATTAATCTCATCTGGTGACAGTACCATTGCACAACTGAATCATTACTCTAGAAAGAAACAAAATCAGTATCTCCATTTAGCAGATTTGGTGATGATACTTGTTCAGGTATTGCAAAATCCTATTAAATGTACCTCCGTATGGCATTAAGCACTGTTCATTGCCTGCTGAAGACCTCAGTCTAAAAAATCCATTATTTTCCATTTCTATTGCATACAGGTGTTTAGGCTTGTCAGCTACTTGAGATCAAACTGGTATTTGAGGGAAAACCACTCTCATAAGTGTTTTTCCCAAAACCATTCTTTGCCTAAGATTTTTCAGATGACTAATTCTTCTCATATGTTGAAAACATATTTTTCAGTAAACATGGTCTCATAATAGTCTCCATAACTCCTGACCTTGGTTCCTAGAGAAGAAGATGCCAAATTTCGACTTTCCTATTTCTATTCTTAATCTAATACATACCGATACGATTGGTTCAATTTACTAATTTTATCTACTCTGATTTAAAACTCAAGTAGGAGTTCTGTAAAACATTTAACTCTTCTCCTTCAAGAGGACCAAAAAGCTATCTCATTTCAAATAAGCAGACTTACACTCTAGTGTTCCCATCTTATCTGTTCTGCCCAACAGACATTATTCCTTTCTCTCCATAGCACAGTCGGTATATCTCTGGAATCCACTTAGTGTGAAGTACAGCTGTTTGTACACTTTGCTGACACAATGGCCTTGTCTTGTTTACCTTTGACATCTCACAACCTGGCTCATTATTTCTGCTCAGTAAATGACTCTGAAATGAATAATAATATTTATAACAGCTAATAACTAAAACATGAACACTTACTTTGCTATGTACTTTACTTGTATTACCTTATTTAATCCTTGCAGCAATCCATGAAATAGAGTCTATCATTATCCTCATATTATCTAAGGAAACTAAAACATCTGACAAAGATTAAGTCACACAGTCTTTCATACAATTAGTAGAGTGGTGACACTGGGAATAATTAGAACAAGGCCCTGGAGGGGGCTGAAGGGGATGGGATTAAAAACATGAGTGGAGGGTTTTTAATGAAAAAGAGAATGCTACCACTTCCTCTGAGATTTGTGGGAAGAAGATAAATATGAATATTAATTTGAAAGGGTTTTTTTTTATGTCAAAGGTGATAAATGTAAGGAATTCTAACTATTGATGTGAGAAAATCTATGGCCATATGAGATTACCAGCCTAGGATTAGCACCTTTGGCTTTAGACTGGTACCAGTTACCATCAAAGCACAGAAGTCATATTACCCCACTGCATTCTCAGCAGGTGCTTTAAATTTCCATTTCATTTCAGTTTCTGACAATTGTTCCTCACTTCATTTCCACCCTCACCTGTACATCTCCAAGATTCAAGACTGGGCAGGAAAGGCATACCCCCCATAGAACATCTCAAACAATGGCTTCCCAGTGTCAGACCAATACCTTACTCTGCTACTTTGGCAGCTCAAATTAATATTGTGTTTTATTCTGATTTATTTCTCTCAGTATTATCAACACAAGGTGCTTTATATTAATGTACTAAAGTGACAGGATCTCTATGATCATTTGCTTGGAATCTTTAAAATATGAAGAAATCATCAAGCTTGGAATTAAATACCCATTTACTGCATCTGGTACAAAAGAAGCATCAATTTACTTTCCCATCAAGTTGTAGACATTGAGGAAATCCAGAACTTCCCCCAAAGGAAGTAATTTTCTCAGGTTTAGAAGATGGAATAACAAACCACATGAATTGTCATATTGCAAATCCCCAGGACTTGGCTTAGTAAAAGGTCAGGGGACATCTGTATGAGAGGAACACCAGCGATACTGCCTTAGCTTTTCAGAAAAGACAAATAGCCCCCATTTCTTAGAGAATTCTTTGGAGAAAGAATTTAAAAAATAAATCAGTCTTAACATGTTTTTGTCCTCTAATTCACAATGCCTTGTCAAAATCTAGAGACAAGAAGTATAATTATATGAATAGCCCGAATCTGGTCCAGATACAAAGTATTTCTTCCCTAGATTTAGCAATACAGAGTGGTAGTTTAACTCATAGCTACTCACCTAAGATAAGGGTCAAATTCTGTATATAAAGTAACAAATGTAGACAAGAGATCTATCATCTATCTATTATCTATCATCTATTTTCTATCTATCTATTTATCTATCTATCATCATCTATCATCTATATAAGAAGTTTACAGTCAGCATTACAGCATTACCCACTTGTAAAGTTTTGAAGGGCATTCTCTCTATCTTAAAAATACTTCAGTTTCTAAACAGTGAGGACTTTTTTCTCTGGCAATGCTGATAATATGTGCTCTGATCCCTCTCATTAGTACAGCCAAGGTTCAGATTCCCTCTAACATTTGCTCCTTAAGTGGATCTTTCAAACCCTTATGGAACTACTAAGGAAGCTATTTCTGAAAGCTCCTAAAGTAAGAAATGGGAAGTATTACTGTAATAAATCATGATTCAGAGGCCCAGAGACAATTGGGTCAATTGGGTGGCACAAAAGCCCTTCAAAAAGCTTGATCAGATTGTAGCAACAATGGATGTCTGTCTCCCAGCTGCCAGGAAATACATTTGTAGAAACAATTTTTCCTGGAGAATAACTGGGTTTTACTCATCTGTATGGAATTTGAAACTTCACCTCTGACATTTCAGAAAAATAGAGCTTAATACTAAAACTGCCTCCGTACGTTTTTGCTGAAAACACCACAAAGCAACTCTAGGTGAAAGAGTAAGGATAAAGATTGTGCTCAAAGATAATGACCTAAGGTTAAATAAAGTATCCAGAAGTAGTGACTGTACCAAGTCAGCACCAACATCAAACAACAAAGAACCCTGTTCGAGGACGCCCGGGGCTTTTATCTTTACAATAGCTCCTTACATCTGTACACCTCTCTGCAGATTACACAACACTTCAAACACATTATAACAACCACTGGCCTCCATTCCCCAAAATCTTGCATCAGGAAAACCAAGGAGGAAAGTAAATGGGAAACATCACTGTGGTTATATCAGTCCTATTTCTAGAAAGGCATCTTGCAATTTCTGTCAGTCTCATTTTGTTTTGAAAAGAAAGAACATTTCTCCATGTTTCTTGAAATGTTGTGATTACTTAGTTATGAATAACCTTGTTTCCCTGATTACCCATATTTTTATACACCTAATTCAGGGTTTCTCAACTTTGCCATCATTGCTATTTTGTGTGGGATGATGCTTTGTTGTAGGAGGGCGTCCTGTGTGTTAAGGACAGTTAGCAGCACCCCTGTTCTCTACCCACTGGATGCCAGCAGTCCTCACCATACCCAGCTGTAAAAGCCACCAATGTGGCTGAACAATTTGGGGGCTGGAGGGAATGGGGGAGCTTAAAAGGCAAGAGAACGTAACAGCTGCTTTGATTCAAATTAATTCTTGTAAGAAAATATCCACATTATGTATAAAAAACTTGAAAGAATTGTTATATACCAAATCTGCTTACCAGACACTAAACAGAATATTGGTTGATTCTTTTGCAGAGCAAATAAGCAGATACATTCCAATATTTATTGCTTTGTCTGGTTAAATGACCCTCTTCATTACATTTTTGGAAACAATTGTCTAACCTTTTAACCTTGGCACATCTCTGCATTAGGGAGCTCCTCCTAACACAGGACTTTCCAAAGATCAGATTTGGGTCTTTTATTCTTTCTAACTTCTTTTTCCTGTAGTAGACTAAGAAGACACACCATCTGACTGTAGTTGTGTTATACTGGATTTGCGCTGAAACTTTTGATCCACATGCATTATTTTTCCTTTTAGTGTAAACAGAAGCTGTATTTGCAAAATTCCTTTTAAACTAATGATACAATGCAGATGTTCTCTCCTCAAATCAATATATCTCAAGGGATAACCTGAAAAAATTTTAAATAATCTCAAGTGAAAATAGAAATATCAGACAAATTGGGGAAAAAAATCCAGAATTAAAATATTTGATAGAATTTTTAGAGGGAATTAATGGAAGTAGGTGTAAACAAATGTCAATTAATCTAGTTTCAATCTTTTGTTAGTATCTGAACTTGGAAGTCAAATAAAATTTTGGCTTGACCCTACCAAAAATTTGGCAAAACACATGTGATCACCTGGGTGGATAAGTTTTCAAGAATTCAGGGATAATCATAATTCTAAATTAGAAGAAACTGAAATTTTGTCAGGAACTAGCTAAATGAAAATGAGGTTGTAAAATGAAAAAAATGTTTTGGAGATTTCTGTTTGATAAAGTTTTAAAAAGGCATGTGAATCGCAGAAACATTGAAAATAACTTTCTTGAATAAAGCGGATGTATCTGATATACTGAAGAGTACAGATAATCTTTCAACTTGGAATGCAGTATCTTATTCATTTGCAGGGAATTTACAGACCTGTTGCCCTGGCTTTCAGGTTTTCTTGAAGAAAATACCCTACGAAGCGTCCAGCTTGATTGTTGTCCATAAAATTTATAGCAAATGCAAAGTCCTTGTAGTTTTATGTTAATTAGAGCCTATATTCTACAAACTTTCATTTTATTTGCTTTCATTGACAAATTTGGGGCTTTCTGAAAGTATGACTTGAAGAGACAGAGGGAGAAGCAGCTGTCCATGGTTCTCGTTTGGAAGATGACAGAGCCAAAGCAGAAAATGTCTAGCCTTAGGACCTACGGCCTTCTGTTAAAAACCAGAAACACAGACATATACAGTGTGTTTCCCACCCTGTAGGAGTCAGGCTGGGCTAATGGACTATTTTATTTTATTTGCTTACAAGAAGGTTTTCACAACTATCATACATCAACCACCATCCTAGGATTTTTACTTGTATTAACTTATTTCCTCCTTGAAATAAGCCAATAAAGCTCATGTTATTATAATCTTCATTCTCCATATAAGGAAACTGGAGAGGTAAATTTACATACCCAGGATGCTCAGCTGACTTAATGTGAAGCCAGCTTTCAAATGCAGACATTGTGGCTCTGTAGTCTCTGTCATTATGCACTATCCCCTGCTGCCTGAATCAGAAATAAAAATTTAACTGAAAGAGTTCGGCCAGAGGATGAGGATATCCCGAATGCTTAGACAGCTTGAGTGATCAAAACCTGGGAAATCAATTTTACTGTGAGAGCCAAGAGTGTGTGACCAGAACCTACAAGGAGAGGGGAAGGTCAGAAATCAGGCAGAACTGGGAAATGAAATAGTAGTAAAGTTAGGGAGTCCAGGGGAATGGCTATGAGAAAAATTGCATATTATGTTGAGACTATTAGCCATCGTGTCATGGGTAGATCAAGCTAATTTAAAGTAACAAAATAGAATGTGAGGAAATTTCCCCTTCTCATTTTCTTTCTTTTCCTTCTCCCTCAACCTTTTAGAATACAGTCAGGATGTAGGACAAAAGGAAAGCAGCTTAACACGTTTCATCTAATATTTTAAAAAGTATCACTTATTCTTTATACCCTCTTCTGACTGGTGATTGTTTCCTTTTTTCCTAGAATTATGCATTTGATAAATTCCAATCCTGGCTCTGGTATATTGTTACTTTCAGGATAGAAACTGAGAAACAAATCAAGATCCAGGTAATATGTCATTTTGATCACAAACAAGGTATAGGAAAATGAATCTAAAAATACGGGTCTTGTATCAACAGTGTGTTAAGTGAACAAAAATACCATCACTAGCTAAGTTATGTATGATACATAAACTAATTTGGCAGTGAGTATCCAGGGCTAATTATACTATTCTCTTTACTTTTATATAACAATAAAAATTAAGAGATTAGGTGACTAACTTTCAGTAACAATGGTGACTTGAATGTACTGTTTAATTGGCATTTCTTCACATTCTCCCTGAATTAGGGAAAGGTATATAAATATATAGGAAAGTCTATTTTAGTCTGTAAACCAGGAAAGTGAAAAGCATATACAAGAAACTCCTGCAGTATCCAGGACAGACCCTGGTGGTAGACTCTCAGTCAGAGAAGTTCAGGAACATGTGGTAAAAATGGTCCACATGGTAGGTAGGTATGTTACTGTATTTTATGAGGACAATTTTATTTTACCAGAATCCTTGGGAAAGCTATGGGTAAAAGAGCAAGAACTTTAAAAGGGTACTTACTCCATTTGGCATAGTCATGGGGCAATAGTCTCGCTGAGGGTGGCACAGATGGTTTCTATAACAGACTTACCAGGACCTTCTTCAGCAAAGAGATGCTGTTTTTTACTGAGAAAGCTTCTAGAAGGAACACTTCCTCCTTCCAATATTCTATCCCATATGATATCTTGATTCCAAACTGGTAAAATAAAATCACCATAAATAAAAAATTATCTGTCTCCCTTTAACTCCCTCTGACAGATTCTACTAGATACAGTCTCTTTGGCTAACCCCTCTCAGTTCACAGGCGTGCATGGGCACACAGCTGCCTCTGAAAGATGTACAAAGAGAAGGAAATCTCTGGGATAAGAAATTCTTCAGCAATTCAAAACAAGAGAATCAGTGTGAAGAATGAGGAACAACCATCTTCTTTGGAAATACGCTCTGTAACAGGGCACAGCCATCGCCTCCCCCAAAGGGTATTTGTAATGGGGTCCAGAGATTGGGGTGTCCAAGAAAAATATATTCTCCCCACCCCAGGGCGGGCCGCCATGGGGGATGGGAGCCTTGAGCAGGGCCATTGAGAGTTAGCTTGCATGTCAATAACAGGATAGCTTCATTCCTCATTTGCAAAGAGGATTATTTTGCTTATCACCGAAGCTAATCAGGAAGGTTTAAAAGACTTAATACAGACTGTGACTAGAGGAGGACTGTGACTGATAAGCTTTGTTGTATACTTCTGAGCATAAGGTCCTCAATAAAAGCCTTTGGACTTGGGGGCTCAGAGATTCTCCACTAGAGAGAAGAGCCATGTCCCCTCTCCTGGCAAACAGAAATTTTTGCCAGGAGAGGGGAGAGACAGGAGGGGAGACAGGGGCCTGCAGGAGAGAACAAGTCTCTGGGAAACAGTGTGAAGACCATGTGGGAAGAAAGAGGGGAGAAAGGACTCTGGCTAGTGGGCCAGGAGAAGGTGCCACATGGTTATGGATTAAGAGCTGGAGATCGCGGCGACGCAGCGGATGGTGCTGAGACCCGCGGGAGGCCTGCCCAGCCGAGCCCCGGACTTCTGTTCTTCTTCTTCTGAAGGACGGTACCCCTGACAGGCCTGACTGGGCAAAGCGGGGAAGGCAGGACGGTGTGTGTGCTGGTGGTTGTTTTAAAGGGATTTTGAGGTTTAAGGGTGACATTGAGCCATTAATCAAACCTGTATAACTTTTGAATAAATAGTTCCTTTCCTTTTCACCAAACTCTGCCATTCAGAGCCATAATTCCAAGGGGGGTGGGCAAAGGACCTACAACTGAGGGACCCCAGGGAAGAGGGTGTCGTTTCGGTAATAGCATCTGGGCATACCCCCTCCCCCACGGGTCCTTTTGTTTGGTAACACTTCCATAAAAAGAGAAGTTAAGATATTAGAAAATCTTTATTTTCAACAGACACAAGATGCTGCTAGAGGACATCAAGCACAAAACGGAAAATTATGACATCAGGAAAAAAATGCATGAAAAGAGAAAACATGATTGTAAAATCTTAAAAGGCAATGAAAGCAGCAAAAATTAACTATAGACACCTGGAATAATGAAGTAGAAAATATAGTTCTTTAAAAAGTATAACATAAAAAAAGACAGGGGCATGAGATTAATAAGGAAAAAATGAGAGAATTGAAGGAAATATTGATTCTTTAATTTATCAATCTAACAAATACAAGGTGGAGCAAAGTAAGTTTACAGCTGAGTACACAAAACAAAATTTATTCCTGTATTATTATTTATTAATTATTTCATTATTTTCCATACAAAGAACCATAAACCTACTTATGCTCCATCCTATATTTCTTGAGCACTCACTTGTTGCGGGGAACAAGGGGTTCCTGGATCCGAGGGTCACAGTCTGGGGCCAGCTGAGGTGGGAGCAAAGGCTCTGAATCTCCCAGTGTTTCCAGGGTTGTCATGGATGGGGACAAACAAAATGAGTCATTGCAGAAAATTTCTGTTTGCCAGGAGAGGGGACATGGCTCTTCTCTCTAGTGGAGAATCTCTGAGCCCCCAAGTCCAAAGGCTTTTATTGAGGACCTTATGCTCAGGAGTATACAACAAAGCTTATCAATCAATGTCAAAGGGCTATGTTTAACAGAAAACAAATAGAGATCATAGATAACAATTGGTGGAACACAAGAAATCTGCCTCAGGTCAGGGCCCATGAATAATGTAAATCTCCTTCCCAGTAGGAGCCAGTTATAGCTTTTGAGGGAAGAACAAAACATGCTTAGAGGAACTTACTTTTAGACCTAATTGTCCCCAGGAACCACCCGATCCACTTTAGGGCTGTACCTGCCTTTAGTATTGTTTCAAGCTTGAGACAGGTTGGGGGGGCAGAGCCACCAAGTGATAGGAGACTTTTTTCAGATAGAATGAGGACTCTGGCCCTGTCCTAGCCGAGCCGAGAGGTGTGAGCCTTTTTGCCTCTTCTTGTCCCCCAAGTCCTTGTCCCACTGCCCATACCGGCTGATGTCTATCTTAGGTCGTCTCTCCTCACAAGAGAACTTACCCGTCATCAACAACCAACCATCACAGGGCCAACACGGTGATGTGAGGGTGGCATGGGCTGCGCCCCTGGGAGGGGGACAGGTTTTGTCTCCTCAGTGGTCTGTTTTCCCAAAGCCTCCTTGATTATTTCCAGCCTTGGGCCCTCTTGCCTGTCAGTGAGGCTACTGTCCCTGAAACCAGATGGGACGGTTCCCAACACCTGCTATTTAAAGTCACTGTTATGAGCACAGATGATAGAATGGTGAGCAAGACAATGTGCTTGCCTCGTAGAGATTAAATTATAGTGACTGGTAGTGACAGCAATCAATTAGCAAATACATGTATAATATAATGTAAGATGGTGTGAAATGCTATGAAAACAACCAAAGGAAGCAAGAGTACAGAGAACAATAGTAGCATTGTCAGAAATGACCTAAGAAGGTGAGCTTTGACCAGATAATACAATAATGTAAGATGGTGAAGTGTGTGAAGAGCATTCCAGGCAGAGTTTAGCAAGTTCAAAAATCTTGAGGCAAAGTTGTGTCCAAGCATTTCCTTCAACTACTACATTCAAGTACATGGAATGGAATGACCACACATTCAAAGAATGTTAGATGGTAAAGTCAGAAAGTTAGTCAGGGGTGGATAATTAGATGCAAGAAGAGCATATAAGGAGGTTTGCTTTATATGAGAGATATAAGAAACATTAGATGGTTTTAAACAGGTGAGTGACACAATTTGTATTTTTAAATGATAATGTTTGAAATAAGAAAATATATATGTGCCTGTTTTATCTTTTGCTAAAAAAAGAGAACTGAAATTATAAATCAGAACTAAGAAAATTTGCTTTCCTACAGCAAGTGAGCAGAAGGAAACAGGGTAGAAAGAGGGAGAGGAATAACAATTCTCTGTGAGATTTTTACATATTTAGAATAAATATAAACAAATAAAGAAGCCAAGCAATATTGAAGTAAATGACATAACTATTTTGAAATAAGGGGTGTGGGGAGTAATAATCTAAGTAACTTTTGAATGTATTTTGAATCCATGCTTTGAATTTAAAAACAAAATAATGACAAATCTCTAATTCTTCTTAAGAGATTTGTTGGTGCCCAGAAATGACCACGATGCCTTCCTCCTGGCTCTGTAAGCTTTCCACACCATTCATTCAATCAACGGGGTTAATGCTCAGAGCTATCGGTATATAGCTTTAAGCTAGTCTCTTGAAACTTAATTCGAATGATGATAGAGCAGAAAGATCATGGACTTTTGAACCCTCAGATAAGATTTTCAATTCTAAATTTGCTCTTTGTTAGTTCTTGACATTGGACAGATCACTTAATCTCTTTGAGTATGGTTTTCCCCATTAGTAAAGTGAACATGATAAAATCTAATTTATTGGATCATAGTGAAAATTAAGTGGCACCATTAAACAAAAGTGGCAGACATTCACTACTTATTTATCTTAAATAAAAAGCAATCAAGTTCCCACCTCATTAGAGGATTTAGTATACCCAGTGTTCAACTATGAATGACTACATTTTATATGTATGATTGAAGGCTAATCCAAGAGCCAAGCAGCAGTAACGAAGCTTGAAGTAGACCCAGTATCAATACGTCAGTTAACATAGAATTTATTTGGAGGATTTCATATGACGAGATTTAAGAGTTAGAGGTTATCTTTTTGGTGACAATGAAACCCCTGTAATCCATAATTATAGTAAGAATTCAAAATTTTCCTCACTTAAAATTGCGAAGTCAGTTACATGGATTCCAGTAGTATTTGGTCTTGATGCAAAAATAAAGCAAATTGACCAAAAAAGAGGATATAGGTCCTTGGTTACCTTTAGCCTTGCTCACATCTTGGTAGTAAGTAAGGATGAATATAGGAGAAGGAAGCAATCGTTTTCCTTACTGAAAAGATGATCCTCATTATCAGAATGCTTAAAGACTAAATCTCTTTTTACTATCACTCATATAGTTGCTTATAAAAACTAAATTTTATTCTATGTTCCAAAATGTAATGTAAATTCTATTAATAATTGTTCTTGTAACAAAATAAATAAAATGAAAAACTTGCATTTTTAAGGATGACTTTAGGAATGCAATGACATTGTGAGCATAAAGCAATATCTTTAAATATTATTTATTTCAAAATAATATCACACAATTACTTTCTTGTCCTGCCAAAATTATTCTGTGAATATTCTAGACTCAGAGAGATAGTCCAGGATATTTACAATTTTTGTAAGCAAAAAGGAGGCATTTTAAATCGGTGGGAGAATGGAAGAATAATATAATAAATGCTGTTAAGATATTGACTATTTATTTAGAAGAAAATAAATTCATACTAATTCTAATATATAGAAAGGAACTCTAGATGGATTAAAGATTTAAATATTGTAATATTGTGAGGAAAACATAAAGAAATATTTAAGAATATCAGAGTAGAAAAGTACCTTCAAGGTAATGCACCAAACCCAGAAGGGATATAGGTACAACATGACAGATTTGACTATATATAAATTACAAATTTTAGTATAGTGAAAGATGCCATAGATGACAGGCAATGAAAGACTAGAAGACATAATTTTAAAACAAATTCAAGAAAGCAACACCGGCATGACAACTGAATAAAAAAGTGGGCAAATGATGCAGACAGTTCACAGAAAATAAATAAAAATAATAATAAACACATAAAAAAATGTCCAGGCTCATTAACAAGAAGGGAACCCAACAAGCCTCACTAGTTGAATGGGAGTGGTAAAGTCAAGAGCAGAGCTGAACAGGCAAAGGCAGCATTTTGTTTTTACATCAGAAACAAGAAGGTATATGATTGGAGAAAACATCAAATCCACTTCCTTCATAAAGCAACACTGCTGATTCAGTATCCTTGATTCATAGGAGTTGTAAATTTCCAGGTCTGATTTACTGATGGCTCAGCTAAATTAAAAGTTAATGGTGTTCACTGGACTATCACTGATGATCAGTCTTAGTGCCAGCTATTTGTAAACAAAAATAGATATGGTTACTTCACTCAGTGGGCAGATTTCAAAACAGTCTTAAGAGCCTTGGTCAATACTATACTTGAAGAATTACTTTACATTTTTTTCCTAATACTTGGGCTGTTGCCAATGTCCCAGTTGTCTGGTCTACCACCTGGAATACTATAGAATGGCAGATTAAATACACACTTTTTTGGAGTTATAAACTATTGAAACAAAGCTTGCAGTCAGATAGACTGAGTCAGTCATGTAGATGTCTATGGAAGGGCCCATTCTCTGATGAGACCAACTGGAATTGAGTTGCTGTCAAGCCTGCTCAGGTGGCCACGGTCCCTGCCTAAATTCATCATGCACTGGACATAGAAACACACCCACTTTTGTAGAGTGGGCATAAAAAATTCTATGTTTCTGGTGCAGAAGTCCCCACTTCATGTCAAACTGCGACTCTCACCAAAAGCTGACTCATTTTATTCACAGTGGGAGGACACACTGCAGGAGTCATTGCCACAAACACCTTCTGCTAAGTGGACCACACAGAATATTTGATCCCTCTCCAAAGGCTATCGGTGGTGCTTCATGACTGTCAACGCTTTTTCTGGTTATGGTGTTGCTATTCCATTTTAATCATATAACTCTGGCTGCCCAACTATGACTTAAATCTAAACCGTGCCGTGTCCCACTTTTCAAGTCATCTATAGTCTGACAATGGTTTACCTGTTTTATTAACAATCACCAAAAAAAAAAAAAAAAGCCTGATGATCATAGAACTTAATGGACATTCATGACCCTTAACATCTTCAGGCTGCTGGCATCGGTGAGAGGTGGAATGGATTTTTTTTTTTAAGTCATCTAAAAATTATTTCTGACTCAATCTACCTTATGTCTTCCTGGTCTATATCCTTTATAAGACAATTTGGTCAGTAAAGGTGGCCATTCCAGAGTGAGTTGATCTCCTCGTGGCTGTCTTCTGGGTAATGATCAGAGGGAAAAGGAAGGAAAATACATAAAACTAGTTTGAAAATTCAGGATTCTGCTCTGATCATTGCTGGGTATGATGTGTGTCTTTTTTCTACTAATAAGGTCAGATAGGCATGATTGGTAAACTCTCTGGCTGGCAGTCTGGCCAAAAGGGAAGCTAGGAGTTTTAAACAATTATGGTTCAGCCACCTTGATCCTAGTAACATGTTTGCCCTTGTAGGCATCCATGGGCACTCTGAATCACCCGTGGAGAACATGGGGGTAAGGGAATAAAGCATCTATTTATGTTCATTTTCTGCTTTCTCTGTTGTAACTACTAAAGTCCTTTGTCTCTGACCTTAGAGGCTTGTGCCTTCTACTATTCAAAAAAAAAGTAACAGGCTAATTTAATAGCTTGTAACAAAGATAAAATTGAATTCCAGACTTGGATACCTATGAATCTGATACTCACCAAAATCTGAAAAGCACTGAATTTGATTGTGAAACAAAAAAAGATTGTATATCCCCGGAATATATAAAGCATAACTGTTTTTTCTCTGATCACTCGATGCTACTTGGTTTGTTCAACAAAGCTGGTGCTTAAATTTCAATTAACTGAGGAATACAAGGAAGGTATTATTATGAGGCGTACCTGCATTACAGAAATAGGCTCTCAGGCACAGGTATAATTTTTTATTTATTCAATATAAAATATATGCATATCCAAGAAAAATATTTTCCTGTTTTTGTCATTATAATTATAGATGGGACAGTGTTAGTTTTAATTTTCATTAAAAAGTTGTTAAATTATTTTTAAATATATCATTTTCTTTGATTCAAGAAAATAGTACCCTTAGTTTAAAAATTAGCTTTTAGGTATTACAAGTTAGTTTTGTGTATTATATAACCATTTTATTAAATAATAAGCTCTATTGAAATAAATCTAGTTAATTTTTTTATTTATTGAATTTATTTGAATGACTGGTTAATAAAGTTTTAGGTTTCAAGTGTACAATTTTATCATACATTCTCTGTATATTGTATTGTGTGTTCACACCCCCAAGTCAAATCTCCTTCCACAGAAATCTAGTTAAATTAAAAGAACTAAGGAAATTAATTTTTTAGTAAACTGACAACTTAAGGACAACTTTCTGAACTTTTGTATTTTACTTATTATTTTTTACATTTTTTTAACTAGCTGGTTATGTGTAAACCAGTGAGACTCCAAAATGTCAACTTATCACTCAACCTTCATAGGAGCAAATATCTTTTTCCAAATATTGTAACGAATTCCATCACTAATAATGAAATTTCATCATAGTGTCTATGTAAAAGACAAAGAGATCACAAAACAGTACAAACTGTAGGTCTTTTGTGTGTGATGGTGAGGTAACATTTGACAATGTTTACCAGTGCTGTCTTTGTTTGCAGCTATGTAAGTAGAATAAAAGATTATTATGAAATATGATATGTGTGTGTATACATGAGATGAATGGAAGCTTTCTGTGTAGAAAATGTGAGGCTACCATGATCAATATAGCATTTTATTTTGTTTTAAATACTCACCTGAGGACAGTTTTCCATTGCTTGTAGAGGGAGAGGAATTTGAGAGGGAAGCATCGACTGGTTACTTCCCACATGTGCCTAGACCGGGGATTTGATGAGGCAGGAACTCGCAACTTATGCCCTGACCAGGATTTGAACCCACAACCCTTCAGTTATGGGACAATGCTTCAACCAACTTAGCCATACCAGCCAGGGCTTTACAGTATTTTTTTTTAATTAATTGATTGGGGTGACATTGGTTAATAAGACTATATAGGTTTCAAGTGTATAATTCTACAACACATTATCTCTCCATTAAATTGTTAAATCCAGAGTTTTGCATGCACTGCACTTACATTTTATCTCCAAATTAATTCAAAACAGATTAGAATATAATAAGGCTTATGCTGGCTAGACTGTAAATTAAGTATTTTAAGGAAGAAGTTTTTATACTTTCAATATAATCTAGTTTAAATGATGGGAAAATCTGATTTCATAGAGATATTCTGTATGTAATTTTCATGATATTCTACTTCATATCAATGCAACCTCAATTCACTTTTTTCTCATGAAATCTAGAATCAGAATCTTAAACTAAGGCATACCGACAGTCTAGTGTTAAGAAGTTATTTAAACTTCTGTTTTCCAGATACGCCTCTACCAGTGTTCCTATTTAGTTACTAGTTGTAATATGCTTGTTGTCAATTTCAGGGTTTTTTAAAGTCATCACTTGAAAGTGCTGGGAAGGTCAAATTTCATGATTCAGTTTCATATCCCACCATTGTAAATGGAATCCCATACTGAATCTCTTACATACAAAAAAGGTCAGTTTCATTGTAAATATCATGTCTGTCATTGAAACAAGACATTGCTTAGCTGCTGACAGATGTAGTTATTCACCTATAGGCTTCCCTAGAGTAGTTTTCCAGTCTTCAAGTCTTGTGCTTTCCAGTATGAATTTGTGCCCATTAACAAGAGGTCTATGTGGATGAGTTTCGGAAACGATGATTAAGGTAGGAGAGCTCTGAGGAATGTATTAAGCTTCTGTTTACCTAGGAGCTGTGTGACCTTCAGCAAATTGCTCCATATTTCTGAATCTGAATTTCCTTATTTACAGAGTGGTGATGTGAGGTGTTTGTGAGAATGACATGAGATAATGTATATAAATTACCTGATACATGGTAAGCACTACATAACTGTTATCAGTATGTAAATTTCCACTTTAGTTTTTTTACACCCTCCAACCAACACACTCTTCTTTTATTGCTACCTAAAGAAATCTTACCTGTTTTCTAACTTTCATCTCAAATTCAACTTTTCTTTTGAAATTTTTGAAAATGTCCTAAGGTAGAAGTGATTTCTTGTTCTCTGAAGCGTTCTAATGCCTCTTAAGGGGAAAAGTAAAATGAAAAAGAAGCATTATCATCTTATTTTAAAGTTATATGTAACATGGTTATTTTCTTAGCGATGTATTTACTTGCCAAAACAATAACCCATACTTTGGCCACAGGAACACTGAGGACGATGCATAGCTCTTAGAACCGAGGTTCAGATAATTTATTTAATAAGCGTGTTAAAACAATGAATGTGTGAGAGAATACATGAATCCTACATCTCTGCTCCCAATTGTGTTAACATGATTTGCTCTTCAATGGTGAAATATATCATTTTTTTCCTGTATACAGAATTTTAATATTTAGCCCATGTGGTTCATTTAAGTGAAAATAAGGGGTAAGGGTGAAAATATATATGAATAAAAAGGAAATAAAACAAAAGAAAGTTCTTGTTTTGTTAAGCCTAACATTTTTTTAGTCTTTAAATGTATTAGAATTTTTTAAAGTTTATAAAGAAAATATAGAGAACAAGCTTTTTTCTTAAATGTAAGTTATCTTCATGCTAACTTTATTAAGTGGCATAAAAATTGGATCCATTGCTGGCAACTCTCCCAAAGTATGTATTAGAATTTTTTAGACAGCTTCTTTGGCCAGAAAAGGGAAAACAACTAATTGATATAAATCCATTTTTCATCATATGCCAAAGAGATTTTTAGAAATTTGCAACTTGAACAACTACCTGGTGAATTTCATTTTGATAATTGGATGGTACAGACATCTGTTCTTTTGAATTTACTACTTGCTTCCCTCAAATAATAAATCCAAGAAAATACTTCATTTTCTTAAAGTAAATCCAAATTTTATGCAATAGTTAAATTTATTTGGCAATCACATCAGGCCACTCAGTTGAACAAGGGACTGATAGGTGCAAAAAACAGTCCAGTTCACTATGGTAAATTCTAGAATTGGAATATGATTTCATTGTCTCACATAGTACCACTGTTATAAATGTTAATATTTTAAAACAAAAAATAAATGTTAGTAAGAATAAAAATATATGTCTTTCTTTATTCAAGAATATTTTCTATTCAAGAATGTCATTCAAAGTATACACAAACCATATGAAAGACTTACTAGCTGATGGATTGATTTGTCCTTTTGGCCCTAGAGTGACACAAAAAAATTCACTTACTTTTAACCTTAGTCTCAAGCATTGGTCTCAGAGAGTTCCCATTTGATTCCTGAAATGTATACAGAGCATGGCAAAAGTAGGTTTACAGTTATTCATATGAAAAATAATACAATAATTAATAAATAATAATAAAGCAATTGATTTTGTTTTGTGTACTTGTGACGAGCAAGCTCACCAAAACTGTAAACGAGCATCCCAGAGCCTGTCCATGTAGCACCTTGGTGAATGACCCCACAATTGATGCTGCAAAGAGCAAACCTTTATTTATAACATACCATCCTTTGGGGAGGTTCTGAGCACCTCAGCTCAGAGCCCTCCTTTCCCATCAGACTCAGCACTTCCCATGCTCCCCACCAGGCTAGGAGCCAAAAGCATCCCCAAAAGTTTCCCATGTTCTATCTGTGCAGGATCTGGAATATGTTGCCATCAGCCTTTGTAAAATTGTCCAGAAAGCACGTACCATGGTCACTCTGGATCATGGTGAAACTTAGGAAAAGCACAGGTCTTAATAGTCCAGGTAAAATCCAGGTGTAATAGATAAGGATCTTGCAGGGAAGCCCTTTGCATCTCCTGGGTCAGCTAGAGTCCTTTACTCCTCTTTTCTAAGCCGCGTGGTAGAGAGAGAGAGCACACACCTCTCATGGTTCTCCTACTCTCTTCCAAACATGGTCAAGAGAGCAAAATGGCTCTCAGGCTTAAATATTCAGTATAAACTCCCTATGTCTTTCAGGGACTCCAGCCTCTCGTGGTGCTTTCTGCTTTTCACGCAGGTGCAGTAAGCTTTCCCATCCCCCAAGCCAGGTTAGTGGGAGACTTCTCTGTTTGGGGGGACCTCTAGCTCAACACCCTGTTTTGAACCTTGTTTCACACCTGTTACATACAACTGTAAAGCTACTTTTGCCCAACACTTTAAGATAATTATCAAAAATGTGTAAAAATGCTTTCTTCTTTCCCCCTTTTTTTCTTGCCCCAGGAATACTCTTTTTCCCTCCACGTCCTTCGTTTTCCATGAATGTTTATTCATCATTAGTTGAACATGGGGGAGGTGAGATTAGGGAAGAAGTCGTGAAGTCTCCCTCATAGACATATGAAATATGAAAGACAAACACTGTCTACCTGGGTAGAGAAGTAGGTGAACTAGAGCTTGTGGGATCATTGAAACAGATCTTGATTTTTAGAAGAACCTGACACACGAGGTATCAAAATTGTCAAGAGAGAAAACTTTAACTTCTCGAGTTTCACTTATCCTTCTGTACATTTAAAGATTATCTTCTCAGAAAAATTTTCTCAAGCATACCTTTCAAGTTCCTGTTGAATAATTTCCATGGGAATTTCTAGGAGAATTTTATCTTAATTATTGCACCAGTGTTTTTTTTATTAAAGATCTACGACTATCTTGTTGGCATTTGGCATTAAGCAATGCTGCCCTCTAACAGACTTTATCATGTATGCCTACTGAGCCCTCCAAAAATGGTTATGCACTGAGCAGCTGAATTTTAATTGTATTTGTTTTGATTGATTTCAATTTATTTTTTAAAATTATACTTTATTGATATACTATTACAGTTTTTCTCCCTTTGCCCTCTTACACTGAGCACCTCTGACTCCCTCAGGCAATCCCCCCATCATCGTTCATGGCCATGGGTCATGCATGTAAGTTCTTTGGCTGCTCCACTTCCTATACTGTACTTTACATCACATGGCCATTTTGTAACTACCTATTTGTACCTTTTAATCCCCTCACCTCTTCACCCATTCCCCCACAGTGCCTCCCATCTGGCAACCATCAAAAACACTCTTCATATTCATGAATCTGTCTCAGTTCTTCTTGTTTGCTTAGTTTGTTTTTTAGTTTTAACTGTTGATAGATATGTATTTATTGTCATTTTATTGTTCATAGTTTTGATCTTTTCCTTAATTAAGTCCCTTTAACATTTCATATAATAATGGTTTGGTGATAATGACTCCTTTAGTTTTTTGTTGTCTGGGAAGATCTTTCTCCATCCTTCAAATATAAATGTTATCCTTTGCTGGGTAGAACAATCTTGGCTGCAGGTCCTTGCTTTTCATGACTTTGAATATTTCTTGTTAATCCCTTATAGCCTGCAAAGTTCTGTTTTGAAAACTCAGCTGACAGTCTAATGGGAACTACCCTGGAGGTAACTAACTGCTTTTCTCTTGCTGCTTTTAAGATTCTCTCTTTATCTTTAACCTCTGGCATTTTAGTTATGATGTGTCTTGGAGTGGACTTCTTTGTATCCATCTTGTGTGGGACTCTCTGTGTTTTGTGTGCTTGCATATCTATTTCCTTCACTAAATTAAAGAAGTTTTATTTCATTATTTTTTCAAGTAGATTTTTAATTATTTACATTTTCTCTTCTCCTTCTGTCACCCCTATAAATGAATGTTAGAACGCTTGAAGTTGTCCCAATACTGCTTACACTATTCTCATTATTTTTATTCCTTTTTCTTCTTATTCCTCTGATCGTTTGTGTTTTGCTTCCTTATGTTTCAAATCATTGATTTGATTCTCAGCTTCATCCACTCTGCTGTTGTTTCCCTGTAAATTGCTCTTTATTTCAGTTAGCAAATCCTTCATTTCTGAATGGATCTTTTTTATGTTGTTGAGGTCCTCACTAAGTTTCTTGAGCATCCTTATAACCAGTGTTTTGAACTGTGCTTCTAATAGATTGCTAATCTCTATTTTGTTTAGCTTTTTTTCTGGAGTTTTGATCTGTTCTTTAATTTGGGCCATATTTATTTGTCTTCCCATTTTGGCAGCCTCCCTGTATTTGTTTATATGTATTAAGTAGAGCTGATATTACTCCGTCTTGGTAGTGTAGCTTAATGTAGTAGGGGTCCTGTAGGTTCCAGTGGCATAGCTCCCCTATCACCAAAGCTGGGTACTCAAGATTCACCTTTTGTGTGAACTAAATACACTTCCTCTTATAGTTGAGACTTGATGGCTGTTGGCATATGAATGGGAAGGCTTTACACTAGCCAGTCTGCTGCTGGGACTGGCTGTGACCACTGACCACTAACCACTGCACTCTGTGGAGGATCAGCTGTGCAAGGGCAGGGTGGTAGTACTCTGACAAGGTCTATAGCTGTCCACTGAGTGTGCAGGTTCTGGGGTTTCTTAGGTGGTACAGGCCAAGGTCAATCCTCATCTGTGCTTTGCCCAGGGCCATCTTGCCTGAGCTATAAAGCAATCTGAGATGGATGCCAATTGTGCTGGGCTTGAAGACTCCCAGGCAAAACTAACCTGTGAATCTAGGCTGGCTTCTGCTAGTGCTGGGCCTGGAGTCACTTAGGAAGAGGTACAGGGGTTTGGAGTCTCACTGAAGCTGGCTGTTGTTCATTTGAGAGAATTTAGGAAGTTGTGAAGCATGAGCCAGAACTAGCTATTCATGTGGAAAAGCAGACTGGGTGGGCCCATAACTTGGGTAGGATGAAGTCTCTGGGAAATTCCAGAGTGGGACAAACAATATTAGCCAGCGTGATGGAGTCTCAGAAATGGAAACAGCTTGCTGGCTCTGTGATTCTGTTGGGGAAGGGTTCAGAAAAATGACAATGGCACCTGTGCACCTTTCTGTCTGGCCGAAAGCTGTTTCCAACTCTCGCCTTGATGCCAGACACTTCAGTTCCTCCCTGTATGCCACTGGTGCCTTTCAAGCTGCTATCCCAGTGCTGGAGCTCAGACGGAGTGAGGCTGAGTAAATCAGTGTGTGGGTTCTTTAAGAGGAACTGCTTGGGACTCGAGAAGTTTCTTCCACCAACTGAATCCCTGCTGGTTTTTGTACCTAGAAGTTATGGGGACTTATCTTCCTGGCACTGCAACCATGGACTGGGGGGTCAGGTGTCTGGCTTGGACTCCTTGCTCCTGAGATATCCTTCCCAAATTTTCATCCACCACATGTGGATGTGGGGCCAGCCTGTTCTACATCTCCACCCCTCCTACAAGTATAGATAGATGTGGTTCTTCAATTCCATAATTGTCAGACTTCCACTCAAGTCAATTTCTGACATTTCTGAGTTATGGTTGGTCACTATTTTAGTTGCAATTCTGAATAGTTGTGCAAGGAGGCAAGTTGTGTTTGCCTACGCTGCCATCATGACCAGATACCCTGATTTCAACTTAAATAGACACATGTACTTAGTGGCTACAATATTAGATAGGGCAGTATTGGCTTGCAAAAAAATTTTCAAATTCCATATTTAAGGAATTTATTCAGTAAAAAACATTTCTGAAAATTAACGGTGCTGTCTCCATAACTTTTACCCTGTAGAATAAAAACAGAACAGCAGTTTCAATTATCCTCTTTGTATCAAGTGATATAACATAAAAGAACACTAAGGACTGACTGGCAAAAGACAAATGTTTCAGAACGAAAAAAAAAAAGTGTTTGAGATACAAAGTCTGTATTCTTTCTTCTTTGTGATTTCATCAAAACTTTAGTTCTATAATCTATGATCCCGATTTGTAATGTATCAGTTTACTTTCAAAACAACGTCTTTCACATGTAATCTCACTTTCAGGTTGGTATTTTTGAAAGCTTTACAGATTTGTTCCCTAGAATAAGCCAGTTTCCTTGCATAAACCCCAAATGTTAAGGCTATAACTTGAGCTTGGAGTATAAATGGACAGGGATTAGTTCTGTATTAGAGGAGACAAGACTAGAAAATCCTGTCTTGAGGGAGGTAGAGGGTATAGGTAACACATGTATCCTCACCTGCTTTCTCTGTGCTAAAAACCCAAGAAGGGGAGAGCATATTAGGAAAGGGAAAGGAGGGGAACCCTTGCTGTTATCCCCATTTGAAACCCCCAAGAGCTCACCTTGTAAAATGCCCCTTACTAAAGGCTGCAGTTCAGCAAAGCTGAGCAAAAAGAGAGACTTTAGACTCAGTGTCATAAAAAATTGTGTTGAAAAAGAGTCTATGGGTTGATTTATGTTTCAAGAAATTTAAATGCTTGCCTCACTGATTTCAGAAAGAGTTCAACTAATTTATTAGAGTGTGTCAGGACTTCTGGTCAAGAATTAGGCATAGGTAGATACACTTCACTTCCTCATATGACCACAAAGAGAATTACAACTAAACCTCAAAACAAATAACACCCAGAACTGTCAGAAAATAAAACTATATGGAAGTCTGACAAGCAAGGATTTAAAGAAGTCACATTCATTAAGAGGGTAGGAGGGGCAGAGACATGGAGAAAGGTGGATAAGCAAGGATATGCAGTGTGACACAGAGAGGTGGCAGTGGTGGCCATGGAAAGGGAGGTCCTACTTCCAAGTGTGGTGGATAAAAATCAGAAGGAATACCTTGGGAGTGAATAATCCCAGCCCCAAGCCAAACTGCACAGCTCAAGGTTCCAATGCCAGGAAGATAAATTTCATAACTTCTGGCTATAAAAAGCAGTGGGGATTGGGGCTGAAGAAGAAACTGCTGGATTTTCAAGAGATTCCACTTAAAGGGCCCACCCAGTCTTAGAACATACACAATCCTACCCACTCTGGGATCCAGTACCAGGCAACAACTGGAAGGGCACCAGTTGCATATGGGGAGTGGCTGAAGTGACTAGAAACAGGGCAAGTGCCATGCAAACCTCCAGGAGCCAGGCGGCAACACTGTCCCCTTTCTGAGCCCTCCACCAATAGAGAGCTACAAAGTGATGAAGCGAGTTGCCCCACCCTGGCAATGATCTAAGGCTCTGCTCCACACAATTTATAGGCACCTTTTCTACAATCAGCCATGCTACTAAGACAGGGAGTCAAAAGAGCTCTTCTTAGTACACAGAAACAAACACAAGGAGTCTGCCAAATTGAGGAGACAAAGAGATATGTCCCAAATGAAAGAACAGAAAAAGAACTAAACAAAACAGAGATAACTTACCAATCAGATGCAGAGTTCAAAACACTGGTGATCAGGATGCTGAAAGAACTCACTGAGTAGAGCAATAACATAAAGGAAAAAGTGAAGGTTACACCAAGTAAAATAAACAAAAATCTACAGGAACTCAACAGTGAAGGGGAGGAAGCCAGGATTAAAATCAAGGATCTGGAACATAAGGAATAAATAAACATTCAACCAGAACAGCAAGAAGAAACAAGAATTCAAAAAACGGGATGGTATGACTCTGGGACATCTCCAAAAATACCAACAGCCAAATCATAGGTGCAAAAAGGAGAAGAGGAAGAGCAAGAAATTGAAAAATTATTTGAAAAAATAATCAAAGAAAACTTCCCTAATCTGGTGAAGGAAATAAACATGCATGTCTAAGAAGCACAGAGAATCCCAAACAAGTTGGACCCAAAGAGGACCACACCAAAACACATCATAATTAAAATGTCCAAGGTTAAAGATAAAGAGAGAATCTTAAAAACAGCAAAAGTACAAGCAGAGAGTTACCTACAAAGGAGTTCCATAAGACTACCAGCTGATTTCTCATAAGAAACTTTGCAGACAAGAAGGGACTGGCAAGAAGTATTCAGTGATGAAAAGCAAGGACCTACAACTGAGATTACTCTATCCAGCAAATCTATCATTTAGAATGGAAGGGTAGAGAAAGTGTTTCCTAAACCAGGTAAAGCTAAAGGAGTTCATCATCACCAAGGGAATATATTTAAGAAAAAGTAGAAAATCAAAGCTATGAATATTAAAATGGCAATAAATTCACAACTATCAACAAATGAATAAAACAAAAACAAAAAACTAAGCAAACAACCAGAACAGGAACAGAATTATAGATATGGAGATCATTTGGAGAGTTAACAGTGGGAGGGGGAAACGGGAGTTTGGGAGAATAGGTGCAGGGATTAAGAAGCATAATTCGTAGGTACAAAATATACAAGAGGATGTTAAGAATAATAGTGGGAATAGAGAAGCCAATGAACTTACATGCATGACTCATGAACATAAACTAAGAGGGGGTGGGTTTCTATGGTACTGGCCAGAGGAGGGTCAAGGGGGAAAATTAAAATGACTGTAATAGCATAAACAATAGAATATAATTTGGGTATATCAAAAAGAATTTGTATTAATAAGATTTACTAAATTACCATATAAAATGTACATAAATTTCACTCCTGGTCAGGATGTAGATGTATATGAAAGATTCCCATTGACTGGTAATAAGAAATGTAAGTCAAAATAAAAATCACATAGTTCTATGGGGATAGTAAAAAGTGATGAATACAGACAAGAAACCATGATAGATCAAATTCTCAATGAGAAACAGGTTCTCCTATGGGAATAGATTGTCTGTGAGCAACTTCTATACAGGAGGGTAGAGGCCTTATCTGGATAGATTTATGACTGACATTACAAAGAGTCATTTTAGAAACAAAGGTCTTAGATTATAGGGTAGGCTAATGAAATGAACAAAAATCTAGAAAAGTTCCAAATATATGAACAAATTGTTCAAAAACTGCTTGCAGTAATAATTAACTAGGACTATACTTGCTTTCCCATCAAAAACAACTAGAAACTGGAAAAAATAGATGAAAAGATTATTTTCAGGCACTAAATAGTTGAAAGTGATCCAAAGAGAAGAAAAACATGAACTAAGCTTTAAGCCAGTGAACCTCTGTGTAGTCTAAAATTACTTCTTATCTAACTCATTTCTTGAGAATATCATTTGGCAAATGACTTATGGAGTTAGATCTGGCAAAGTCAACACAATTTATGTCAGTTGATAGACTTCTTTCACCTGGCAGTCTTTTGGATATATGCTGATAAAAACAGTGAGCTATACGACTATGGACCACCCTGTTTAACTAAAACCACAGAACCTGTGTTCTGATCATCATCTCAATAGGGAATATAAAATATTGTAAAAAGAATGCTCTATTTTTTTAATTTAAAATTTTCTTGGTAAAACATAATCTGAACTATTTCAAAAATAATGAGTGTGAACTTGCTACATTCAGATTATGCCATGTTATTTGTTTCAGGAAAAAAAGAATAGCTATCAATTTATCCAAGTTTTGCTTCACAATATTAAAAAGGTATGTCAGGGAGTTAAGGGTAGATGATGACAATTGACATTACTTCCACTTAAATTTTATCCTCTCTTTTAAACCAGTTCATCTATTTCCACAGTGTAGGAGTTTATCAAAGTATCTGTGGTCCTTCCAGGTTTGTTTTGCTTAGGAGTGAGGCAAAAACTTTAAAAGATTCTTCAAAGTCTGGCTTTTGTGTCGATACAAACCCATGATTTAGTAACCCACCAATCATTGATAAACAAGCCTTTTCTTTTATTAAAGGCCCTTATTCTCCATTGCATTCTCAGGATGCAGAAATATTAAGTGCTCTACCAGGCAGGTTTGAATGTTGAAAACAGAAAACATTTTGGATATTTCAAGGAGAATAAATTTAATACAGGGAAATAGGTGTTTAAAAATCATCGAAAGAAGGTGGAAGAGTAAAATTCAGGTGGCTAATTTACACTTCACATGTACACTTTTACACTTCAAATAATATTATGCAGCTGTGACACAGGGGATGGAAAACTTTAGTCATCATCCGTCTCCCCACTGCACTCGTGACGGCTGCCCCAGGCTCCTAAGGTGTTGACTAGGCTGTGGAATGTGTCAGCCTGTGTCACCACAAGAAAAAGCGTCTACCTGCTTCCTTCTTCCAATTATCACATGAGTACAGGCCATTGGCAAAACATCAATTTCACCCAGAACCCTAGCTCTGAAGTGGAAAAATAGACGAGGATGATGAAGGATGCCAACTGCCATTAGCAGTATGTGGCACAGGTGTCTCTTTATATTGTGTTTCTATTAGTAAGAATCTTTCCATACTTGCGACTTATATGCAATGATGAAAATAAAGTCAATGGATATGGAAGCTTCCATTCTTTATCTTTTCAACTCAAGCTTGACTCAATGAAGAATAATATATAGATATCCAGAAATGAAGTATTTATTCTAACTACTACTAAAGTCAGACCACTTTAAATGATAACATGTGGAAATAATAATAATTGTATATATAATAGTTTGTTACCATTTCCTTCTTTTGGAGTAAAAAAAAACACTTTACATCCTAAGTTCAGTATAATTTCACACTACAAAATAATTTTCAAAGTAACATAAATTTTTAAAAAAAATTCTGTTTGAGTAGGGGGTGATGTGAACTAGGTAAACTGGCGAAAACCTATCTACATGCATCACAAATACGGAGTAAAAAATGAGTGGTTTCAGTGGAAACTAGCTCTATACATCTAGAAGCCAGTAGGAACAACTTCCTACTTCCCAGGGAAGTTGAAGAAATTCAAATTCACCTTATACACAGAAAGGAACTTTATGGTTAAAAAGTCATGGACACCATTCCCCATTTTCATCCCATCCCTCATCCTCTCATGCACTCTTTATTGATAAGATAAGGAAAGCCCAAAATGTAATGGATTTAAAGCTTACCAGATGTCATATACCACTCCCAGCCACCGAGGAAGGGCTAACAACATAAGGAGAGAACAAGGATGGGAGAATGGAGACTTGCCCTGCAGATCTTAGCGAGGGAGACTGGGCCATCTCTCTCAACCATTTTTAAGACCGAAAACATTTCCATTTCAATCTTCATTCATGCCACTATTCAGCAAATAAATATTTATGCTCTCCCCCTAAAAAAAGTCATGGACAGAGAGTTTCTAAGGTTTTAGCCAAGTTTAAACCAATGTTAGACGGCTAAGGCTTATGCAGTTTAAGGGTATGCAGATAAACAGGTTTTAGCTGGATAGTACAAAATTTTCTTCTTAGAGAATTAACCTGATCCAGACCAACAACATACATCAAAACCACACACACATCTAGGTCTAATTTCACTCCATCCTGATTTGTTTCATGGAAGAGAGACTGGATTTGAACAAATTATCTTGAAATTATTCAAGAGCAATGAACATTTACTAATCAAAAAAAAACCACACTTCAATCCTTTCTAAGAAGTAAGATTTTTTTTTTAGGTTTTATTATAGGTTAAATTTGTTGAACAAAGTAGTTACATGTAGGTTAGAGTTATATGACTCTCAATGTTTATTACTAAGCAAGTTGTTTCTAATCTATTGCAGGGTTTTTATTTTAGGAACACATTAGCATTTTAACAGATAACTTTTGGAATTTTTTAGTACAGATTGTAAATAATTGCTCTCTGTTAATTAATAGGTAGACGATAGGAAGCGTAAAGGTTTTAGCTGGGGCTTAGATTAGCTAAGTCAGAGAATAATTCTTTCAGAGAATGACAGTTAAGTAGAAATAAACAGAAAGTAAAGAAGTGGGCCACAAAAAGATCTGAAAAAGATTGTTCCTGGCAGAGAAGGAAAGAAATGACAAAACCAGGGCTTGGCCATCTCAAGGACAATAAGAAGCAATATGGCTGAAGGGGAGTGAGTGAGGGAATGATGACTTTGCAGAGGCAGCCACGCACCAGAAAAGTGTGAACCTTGACGGATACGAGGACAACTTGGATTGTAAGTGTGATGGCAAACCGCTGGAGGATATTGAACAATACATATGACCAAATTTGTATTACACAAATAGACCAATACACAAAACTGTCTGGCTAATACCAAGACAGAATTATAGGGCATATGTGGAAGTAGCAAAACTACCTATCTAAAGTCATTGCATCCCTGTGAAGTCTAAAGTGTTATAGGAGTGAACAGGAAGGAATGATTAATTCAGTCTGTGTGGACTTAACATTCATTAAAAGAATGAGCTGAGCTTTTGAGATAAGTGGAAGCATATAGATGTACATTGGGCCTGGGGAAAATGTATCCACAATTAAGGGAAGAACTGAGAAAACCAGAGAAACGGAGTGAGGAAAGATGTGATTAGTGAAAGGCTGGGGGTTAAATGATTACAGAGCTCACACAGAGAGGATAAGGAGATGGGATTGTTTAAGTAGATGGGAGCCTGGCTCTGTTCTAGAGTTTGTGATTTATTCCTCTAACAATGGACACAGATTTTGAAAAATTAATAATTTAGAAGTTATTTAATGAAAAAAAAAATCTATTTCCCAACTTTTTCCAAAGTTTCCCACAAGGTAGAGTGTTCTGCAGGGTATTTATCTCTATGATAAGACCAAAGTAATCCCTTTGAAATTTCAGTTTGTCACATTTTTGTTAAAATAAAGTAGCTTCCTATAACAAGTCATGACACCTTTTCTATAGCCTTTGGAGATGGAATTTCCCCCCAGTTTTGTTGTTATTGTGGCTTCATTTTAGACCAGTGGTTTCTGCTTCCAAGGAGTTCAGATTCAAGATGACAAAAACTCTTGCCCTTCTCTTAATATTGACCCAATGCTTCCTATTTATTACCTTCCACATTACAACAGATCCTGGCCTCATGATAGTGGGGGAAATTAGTTTATATTTTCATTAAGCCTTCCAATTAAATTTGACACCAAATCCCCTTACACATGATCCTCCAGTTATTTCTGAGTGCTCTCCAAGGGGCTGTTTTACAAGGACTCAGGAATAAGTTCCTCAAATTTTCCACTTCAGCTTATTCATTAATTCATTAGCTTTCATATTGGCAATAATACATCATATAGAGAACCACTCTGCAGGGTACAGTCAGTTCTCCTGGTGATCGTTACTTATTGCAGCGCTTGGAAGAATAGCCTTTCCATCCTCTTCAGTGTCATCCCACGCTTCACAGGGAGCAGGCATTGCTCATAATTCACGACTGTGCCACTCTCATGACGCTGACCATTATACTAACATTTCCCTGAAGATGTGAGGACAAGAATACAGAACTATAACACCAAGCATAACGTATTGTAAAACCAGCTCTGAACTTTGTTTATTCTCAGGGTCCATGTGTCCCAGGGTCATCCCCAAAATCTCTCATTTCCCTGCCTAGCTTGTGAGAAGATGCTAACTTCTGTTCAACACACGCACACACAAATCTGAGAAACTGCTGGGAGGACTCTATACACAGGATGACATACGTATACTCTATGATTCCAAATTGAAAGTTAAATTACCGTGAGGTGCAGAGGGTCTCAGTTTCAGGCTTATATCTCATATTTTATTTTGCTTCCAACAAAGATCTTCTTGGGATACTTCTAAATTCCTCACCATTAAGAGAAAATCTTATATGCTCTCCCAGAGGGTCTTGGAACCGCACTCCGGGCACCACAGAACTATCATTTGGAGAATAATAGTTCAAGAATGGCAAACCTGAGTCATTCATCTGAATAATAACATGTACATTATTAAAAATACTAATCAAACCCTAATTCACAGTCTGTCCTGTATGGCATGAAGGTCATACCTATAGATTTTTCTTATAGTATCAGTGCAAAACACCGAAAATGTTTTCCTTCTTCCCTTTAGGTCCTTTGGCTGATCTAATAATTAAGTTGACATAAGACAGACAAGCAAGAGAAAAACTTTTACCTATTGGAGCCCCATAAAAATATGAGATTCTCTGACAGTCAAGTAATTGAGGCTTGTGTTCTGTACTGAGCTAAGGAGAAGGAGGTGGGTCTGGGACTTCAAAGAGCAGGAATACAATTCACAGGAAAATGAGAAGAGCAAATGTTTGATAAACAAATATTTGCCATGTTATACAAAGAAGTCTTTCTAATATAAAAAGTTATGTTTGGCATTAGCTCTTTACTTGGTACAGGCCTCCTATCTAAATTCTTTTAAGCGGTTCAGGGGAAGATAAAACACTCTTTTCAATCTTCTGGGCCCCCCATTGTCTTTAGTTCAGAATAATCCACATGCCAAAGTGGCACATTCTGGGGTGGCGTATTCTGCTTCTCCTCACCACTTTTGTCCATAAATATTTGACAAGCAATGTACACAAGGCTACAAACATAAGATCAGTTTATAGTTCAGTGAACTCTAAATTCTTCCAAGGCCAAGAAACATTTCTTCCAAAAGGGCAACAAGTTTGCAGGCATAGCTTTAGTTAAAAACTACACATAGCATTGTGCTTTACCTGTAAGAATAGTGTTATTCATAAGATAAACATTTACATTCCAATATTTGTTTTATTTTCTAGAAATTTGGGTGGTACCTATATAAAAAGGTACATTCAAAGGTACTTTTCTTAAAAGTACAATTATTTTTAAAAGTCAGAGGAAGATTTTTATATTCAGGAAAAAAATGGCTTTTTTTTCTTACATATGTCAAGTTCTTAAAACGTTCAAGATCTCAGTATCTCTCTCTCTTTCTCTCTGTTTCTCTCATCCAGGGAATCCTCATAGCCAACTCCAATTGTCCCTGTGGTCACACAGTAGACTCCTGCTCACCATTCACATCTGAGGAAATTATATATTATGTATTGTTTGTCTCCCTCACTAGGATGCCAACTCCCTAACAGCAAAGATGCTTCTCACCTCTGCACTAGCTCCTAACGTTGTGCCTGGCATATAGTAGGGATGCCTGGCACAAGGTGAACTCGGTACTCACTTACTGAATCACTACATTCAGAGGATCACAAAATTTCCAAAAATAACTAGCAAGTACAAATGAAGAAGGGATCTGATTATACTCTGAACTTTATGCTTCACAATATGTTTCTTTAAAAGATCTTATTTATTTATTTTTAGAGAGAGAGGGGAAGGGAAGGAGAAAGAGAGTGAGAGAAACATCAATGTGTGGTTCCCTCCCACACATCCCCTAACTGGGGATCTGGTCTGAAACCCAGTCATTTGTCCTAACTGGGAATCGAACCAGCAACCCTTTGGTTCACAGGCCAGCACTCAATCCACTTAGCCACACCAGCCAGGGCTATGCCTCATACTATGTTATAGTTAATTTTGATTGCCACCATTTCTTATCCCATATTTTTAATTGAATAGATATCTTCTATTCTAATAAAATAACCTTCAAAAATATTATTACCTTATAGCAAAAATAAACTATTTACCCATTTGTTCTTTTCTACAACGATGTCCAAGTCAAGAGCTACTTCAATTTGTATTCTTCCCTTACCTCACTGGAAAAATAATTTTTTTTTTGTTTTCTCATTTGTGCTCGTAGTACTTTATAATGCTGTATTTTTATTAAACCATTTGCCACGGTATAATTATTTGTTAATGTATTATGTTTTTCGTTAACCTTTGGAAACTCCAGAAAGCATTAAAAAAAATTTTTTAAAGAAAACCCCAGGGTTCTCTGGGTTGGTGACCACATGGAGATTCAGGGTGAATGGCCTGTTCAGAGATTATGAAAACCCCTTGCCCCTTCTCCCCTTGCTCTGTGCATCTCTTCTATTTTGCTGTTCCTGAGTTACAGCCTGTATAACAAACTGGCAGTCTAAGAGTTTTCTCCAACTGGCCATAGTAGATGAAGTCAGATATGTTCAAAGCACAAGAAAAATCAATGTCACATTGCTGGTCTGAAGATGAAAGAACTGTGTGCAAGGACCGTAGAATGACCTCTAGGATTTGTGAGCGATCCCTGGCTGACAGCCAGCAAGAGAGAGGAGAACTTGGTTTTACAAACGCAAGGAACCAAAAGACCATAGGTGTTAATTCTTCTCCAAAGCTTCTGGAGAGGAGGCCAGTGTGACCAACACTTGACATTGGTCTTGTGTGACCTTAGAGAATCCATCAGAGATTGTTCTACGGAAGTGTGATATAATAAGTAAGTATTGTTTTTGGAAAAAACAACTATGTATGGTGTCAGATGGGTAGGAGATTTGTTGGGATGATCACTGAGTAAGTTATATAATGTCTAATCAGGAGTGTACACCTGAAACTAATACTCGTATAATAGTGGATGTCAACTGCAATTGAAAGTAAAAAAAAAAAAAAAAAAAAAAAAAAAAGATTATAACAAAGAACAGAAGAAAAAAAAGAAAAACAAATATAGCACCAACGCATAAAATATCCTAGTACTTGTAGTTATTTAAGAATGTTTTCTGAGATATCATTAGAACACAGAATAATATCCTTACATTATACATTTTGACAGGTGAGTCATATTTTTTTAAAGAAAAAATATAGTAAATTTGAAATTACCAAACAGTTACCAGTTTTGGTTAAACTCCTCTTGCAATGTTACTTTGGAAAACACAGTGATGGTTCATTTTAACCTGTCTATTCTTATTACCATATATAACTTCATTTACATGATTCACTTTGAATTGGTTGTTTTGGTCATGTCAGTGAATCACTCTTTCCTTTTAACAGTTAACAGAACTTTATTTTCCAAAAGTATTTAATACGACGTCTAATTCACTTTTTCCTGTTTTCAAAAAAATTCTTCAGACAGTTAATATCTTGATTTTACTCAAGTCTTTTAGTTAATGTAAAAGTAATTATGACATTTTTTGGAACTGGACTTTATAGGTATAAACACTACATTTCTGTCTTCTCAAATTTCATGCTCATAAGCTAAGCTATTTAACATAACACAATATAGGACTTAAAGCTGATATGTTTTTAAGATGCCAAAATCTCTGCCTACCATGAAAATTTATCATCAAAATAACAGTCATTTAGCAACACCTGCTCTTTGTCAGGTGTTTCACTGTTTCTATTTATGACAGCTGAACTCCTATATCAAGTCTATTTTCATGCTGTCCATTACCAATCATTCCTTTTGGTTCAGTTGAGCACAGATCTTTAACTCTTTATTGAAATATTACTATTGCTGATATAAAGATGAACAAAATTTTCTCTGCTTTCAAATACTATATATGTGAAAATGACCACAATGCTTTTTAATTCAAACAATAAAATATTTGTCTGCAGGGTTCAAAAAAGAAAAAGCTGACCTGTTGCAAACATCTACTGAATGTTAAATGTGTTCTCCGGAGAGATATGTTAGTTTACAAAGAGATGATCATCATCCCTCAAAGATCTCTGAAACAATGAAAATTGAGTAGTTTTAGATATCAAGTGATCTTTCATGAACGGAGATCTGAAAAAATAAACAATGACTTCCTTTTTCTGTTAATAAAACTAATTGGCTTGCCCAATAGGCCCTTAACCATCTGATTGATAGTAATTTACCAACCCTGTTTCTAGGTTTCCTGTAGTGAAGTAACTTCCACACATGGAAATTTTATACTTTGGTCATACAAAACGGCTTACACAATGACAATACTTTCATAATTTTGACTTTTGCAAAAGATGTTCCCCATGCCATGAAGTCCCTTTCTGACCAAGGTTTTCTACCTTGGTTTTCCAACCCACCCAATAAGTCCCTGAAACCAGAGCTTGGGAACTCCCTCCTCTGGGACCCCATTGCACTTTAAGTCATTATACATATGTGAACATTTTGAAACACTGACATGAGATAAATTTGTCTATATATGTAACAATCATGTCTTGAACCCTTTTTGCCTACACCGGTTAGTAGAGATACTGAGGTGAATAAAATGTTTAGTCCTTTATATAATGTTTAATCAGTAGGGTGTACACCTGAAATTAATATAATATGGTATTTTTTAAAAACGCTAGGTCCTTTAAAAAGTAAGACAGAAAGTAGTAATTATTATAAAGGGTTACGAAAAGTAGGCTTACAGTTGTTTATGTGGAAAGTAATACAATAATTAATAAATAAAAATACAAGAATAAACTCTGTGTCTCTTGTACTCACAACTATAAACCTATTTTTGCATACCCCTGTATACAATATTCGATATTATATAGATTACACACATTTGGGTTTCAGAAAATACCTGAATATTACACTAAATTTTTCAAAGTTTTCTTGGATATTGGATGTGATATAGCAATAGAATTTTGAATACTTGCTCTTTTTGACCATGCCTAATGTGTTCACTATTCATTTTTTTCCTATCACTAACAGAATAAGATTAAAGATTTGTTTTTATTTTTTACCATTTTCTCTGTTTGATTTCTATCCATGTCACAAGGCTGTGGCAACTCTACGATTAGTGTTTCACTAGCAACGTCCCTTGAAAATAATTATTGTGAAAATAACCTTTGAGGCTAATGATTCCAGAATATAGACAGCCTTAAAATTAGGCCCACCTACTTTCATAGACTAAAAATTAATTGAGAGTAAGAGGGAAAAAGTAGTGTTCTTATCTGTGACCTACAGAAGATATTGGGAATCTAAATGTTAATTCTGCTTTTGTGTTAACAAGAAAACATCTATTTTCTTTTATTGCATCTTTCTTGCACACAAAAAACAATGCTTTCTTGATTTACACCAACTTTAAAGTGTGTTTGCCCCTGGTAACTTGTAAACTAAAAGACTGTTATTACATATTGGCATTGTCACTTACTCAATGTGTCTCTTGTTTTCAGTTACTTCTGGTGGAGCAGTTTTGTCATAATACCAGTTGAAAAGCTTATAAAATGCCTGACCAGATGGTCCCTTGATGCACAGCATTGAATACAATACTCAAAATAAATATTTCAAAGTATTTTTGGAATCATTACCAAGTATTGATGCTATTTAATAAAGGCTATATAACAAAACTCCAAATGTTAAGCATTCTTAAATTGAGTAGCATTTTCTTAACAGAAAAAAATAAGACTACAAAAAGGAAAAATACTTAGGCATTAGACTTCGCTTGAGTCAACTCAAATAGGTGAGACCACTTTAAGTTGAAAATGCCTTGTCCTTAAGCCTCATGGTCATAGGAAAAGATTGTTTTAAGAATAATAGTATCATTATCATTAAATTATAAATCTTATTTAAAAAATTTTGGTTGTGACAAAAGGTTTATTCCTTAACATTATATTTGTTCAAAACTATAAGTTGCCTCAATACTTCTTAGTTCCTAAATTTCTCCTGGACTTTTAATTGGTAATTGAATTTTTCCTTTAGTGGTTGAACTATGATACAATAGCTAATGTGATGTGCATAGAGAGCATGTCATCAAAAAGTAATGCACCTTAAACTGTTAGGGAAGAATATCATGGAATTTTCTCAACTTTGATTATATTCAGAGATCTCCAAGATGTTTGTAGTTTTGTACATTTTTGTCAGCTTGTTTAAGTTGTAATTTATGTAGAATAAAATCTAGCAATTACAAATGTGCAATTGCAGGAATTTTGACAAATATATTTAATTATATAATCACCATCACAATCATGTTATAACTTCTATCACTTTAAAAAGCTTCTTAATGTGCATTTGAAACAAATTCTCTCCCTGCCACTTCGGCTCCAGACAACTACTAATCTATTTTCTGTTATTATAGTTTTGCCTTTTTTAGCATTTCAGGTAAGTAGTATTAAAAAATATACATAATATTGTCTTTTGTGTTTGGTTTCTTTTACTTGGCATACTGGTTTTGAGATCCATCCATATTGTTGCATGTGTCAATAGTTTGTTATTTATTTTGGCTGGGTACTATTTCATTTATGATTATATCACTATATGTCTATACACTCACTAGCTGATAAACTGTGGACTTGTTTCCATTTTATGGCTTTTGAGAATAAAGTTGATATGAACATTCAAGTAAAAGTATTGGTTTGAACAGATACTTCCACTCTCTCCACTAAACACTCAAGGCTGGGTGGCCACGTCATAGAGTAAGTGTACATTTAACTTTATAAAATACAGCTAAATTGTTTCCAAAGTGACTCTCATTTTGTATTTTTACTAGAATATGTGAATCTTCTAGTTGTTTATTATCTTCATCAATACTTTTCAAATATATCTATAAATCCAATATAATCTTAATCAAAATTGGAGCAGAATTTTTTTTTAAAAATTGACACGCTGACTCTAAAATTTATAGAAAAATGCAGAAGAACTAGAATAGCCAAAACAACTTTGAAAACATTAAATAAAGTTGGAAGACACACACTAATTGATTTTAAGAATTATAAAGCTTTGGTAAACAAGACATTTTGGTACAGATGTAAAGATGGAATAACAGGTCAAATGAACTAGATCAGAAATCAAGAAATAGACCCACAGATACATGGTCACTTGATTTTTGACAAACGTTACCTAGCAATTCAGTAGAAGAAAAATAAACTTTACAACAAATGATTCTAGAATATATGGGTAGTCATGCAAAAACAAATGAATCTCAATCCTAATTTCATTCCATATACAAAAACATAACTCACAACATATTATACACTTAAATATAACAGCTAAAACTCTGCAACCTTGAACAAAACAGAATAAAATCATTAATGACCTTGGATAAGACAAAGATTTCTTAACTTGGACAACAGAAGAGAGAATTATATTTTAAAAATCAATAATTCGATGTCATCAAAACTTAAAACATAGAGAAAAAGACACCATAACAAAAATAAAAAGTCGAGTCACATTTTTGTAAAGAAATATTTGCTAAACATATATCTGACAAAAGGACATGTATGCAGAATATACAAATAACTTGTACCATTCAGTAGAAAGAAGATAAATAACTGCATTTTAAAGTAGACAAAGTATTTAAATACATATGCCACCAGTGGAGATATATGCATGGCAAAAAACACATTAAAATTGTTCAACATCACTGATTACAGTGAAGTGCACATTAAAATCACAAAGAGATACCACCCAATTAATACAATATATAAAATTAAAGACTGACCCTGCCAAGGGCTGGTGAGGATTTGGAGCAACTTAAAACTATCATTCATTGCTGGAAGATATGAAAAATGGTACATTACTTTGGAAAAATAACAATTTGGTACTTTCTGAAATAATTAGACATATCATTACTCTATAACCCAACCATGTTATCCAAGGGATTTACCCAAAAGAAATGAAAGCCATCATTCATAACAAAAACTTGTCCACAATTTTTTTCCTAGCAGTACTAGTCAAAAACTAAATAACACAAATGTCTCAAAACAGGTGAATGCATAAAAATGGTGGTATAATCAGACATTGAAATATTATTAAACAAAATGAGAAGAAACTTTTCTCTTTGATCAGTCCCCAAATGATTATTCTGTATAACAAAGGCCAGGCAAAAAAAGGGCCAGCTCTAGGGATACATTTATATACAATTCTAGAGGGGGAAAAAAACCCTAAAATACAGAGTCAGAAAGCAAATTAGTGATTGCTTGGGGCGGTGCTGGGGATGGGCAGGAAGGGGGAATTTCCAATGGGCATAAGGAAACTTTTCAGATTAGTAAATGCATTCATTTACTAATGAATAGTGATTGTACATAGTTTTTGTGTTAATGTCCATATTTATCAAATAGTATACTCTTTAAATATGTACAGTTTATTATATGTCCTTTATGCCTCAATAAATATGTAAAAACATTTCTCATGTTTTTAGACGATTTTCTTAATTATTAGTTATGTGGGAAAGTATAATGCAATAATGTGCACTGTTGTAAGCTTCCTGCTAAATTTTATCAAGATTCTGAAATTTCCTCATAGTTGTTTTTGTTTTGTTGTTTTTACTTGTTTTGTCTTTTCTGCTTGTTTTGTTTTAAAGAAAGAGTTATAGGTGGTTTGATTAAATGTCTCCTTTCTGTTATTTATTTTAAATTTTATAATTGAGATTAATTATTTGGGCAGTAATTTTTCATGACTTTGAACTACCTTTAGTATGTAAACATGAATTTAAACCCAATTAATTAAACACTCAAGTACATTTGATTGTTCTGCTGATTTAACTTGAATTTGTACTTGAATAGAAGTCTTTCAAAGAGCAGATCTGAGTCTTCTCGTGAATCCAAAATTGGTGAGAACTAGAAGACAGAACACACCACCTCTCTTACCAGACAGTAGACTATCCATTTGGCACCTTGCCTGGAAAGTTGCAAACTCAATTAAATGCACATATGGCCCATAGCAGTAAGCATTTATCTTTGCCAAGACTCATTCCTCTATGGTATTTCTAAACCATGGCTCTGCTATAAACCTTTTCCTTGATTAAACTGTATTTTTTGCTTAATAATTTCAGATTGTACAATGTTTTCTGTATCAACAACTAATAATGGAAATATATCCAAAAGAATGTCAGTACAAATTCTACAAGTGTGCTTTTCTGACTGAGGGGGCACTTTATTTAGGAAATCAGGTTTGGAGATATCTAGTCTTAATGAGAGATAGTGGTAGAATTAATAAAATCTCCCAATATTCCCTGAAGCAGCTGCTCTCCTTTGAAATAATGAACATATGGTTTTATCATATTTTATTGATTTGATGCCCTTCAGCTAGAGAAATATTTTAGTGGGATGCAAAAAACTTTCACAATTTTTGCATATTTCTTAAGCCCCCTATTTTCTTGACAAATAAAAAGACAAAGGTAGTAATTAGATTTCTTAACTGAAGAAAGACCAAAGGGAAGATGAGATCTGTGTAAGATTTTTATTTCCAAGGTGCCTACCTAAATATTTACAAGATTTAAAATCAAAATGGGACATACCAAAATAAGTTAATGGTAAAAAGAGGCCCCTTGTTTTGCACAGATAAAAGAGTTTTCAGGGTTTGTATCAATAATGTATGTATACTAGAAGGGAGAAAAAACCCCAAAACTTTCTAGCAAGGTGTGACTGGGGTTCATTCCATTAATTAGTATCAAGATTATGTAACTACTAAGGAAAGGCTGGGCTGAGGTTCAATTAGATAGATATGAGTAGGAGTCCGTTAGAAAACATATAAAATCCTGAAAGGATGAAAAGAGGTTATAAAACATTTTAAAAAAAGAATGTTCTATTCAATCCAAGATTGGATGGGAAGCAGAGAGTGAATGGAGAAAAAATTAGGTCAGTATCAGAGGCAACAAACATAATTTCCAAAGGAAGCAGATTGAGCTATTTGAAACTTTCTGAGCAAATCTGTATTTTAATGAGTCTTATCCAGCATGCTATTAATATTAATGGTCTCTTTTAGGAAAGCCTACTCTCCTATAATTATGTAATTTTATGGAACAAAGTTATTCTTTCAGTTAAAATTTCTCTTTCTACTATGGTAGGGCATGGTACTTCAGGAACAGTCTTTGGCTGGTGTGCTCCAACTAAAGACTGATCTAACATGTAGATTATTGGGCCCCATTCTCAGAGGACAGATTCATTAAACATGGTGTTGGGCTAAGATTCGCATTCTAATGAGCTCTCCAAAAAACTCTGGATCCAGAATTCTTCCTTTTGGTTTCCTGCTACATATGGCCCTCGAGGCTCTGAGCTCTGTAGGAGGCCATTTGTGAATCTAATCTTGATTAATTACCAGAAAAAGAGCTACTTCAATGCATATTGTGCCAGAAGAAGCAAAGAGTTCAGTGTAATTTATTTGTTGTCTTTGGGTTATGTACACAAAGGAAAATAGTAGGAATATATTTTAATGCAGAGCTAAAAGAGGGTACTGTTAAATTTATTTTGTTCTTTAACCATAGTCTTCTATTGGTTAGAGTTAATCAGGCATGTTTGCTGCAAGACTTCTCTAAGTCTTTCTTTGATATTTCAAGGTATTCTGTGAATCTCCAAGAAGAATGATTACACTGATCACACTCTAACATTTATGAAACAATGTGACCACAAGAGTCCCTTTAGAAAGAGGAATACTGGTTAATATTCTTCTGGAGCTAATGTTCAGTAACATACAATATGGAAAACACTAGTTTACAGACTTAAATCACTATAGATTTTTACAAATATATAGCAATACTGAAGAAAAGATTGCTGAAAAGCCAATGCCTGAACATTATTGCTAATTTACAATTAGAAGTCGGGCTCTAGAAGTTGGACTCAAGAAGTTGTCAATTTCAATCAGACCAGGCTATGGCTGAATGGAACCTCCACTAAAATTTCTAAACTGTGATATTATATGCCACCATGTTAGGGAAAGAGTTGGTTTTGGTTGTGTAAATATTAATGGTTATTAATGGTCTGAGAAAGAAAGGTAACGGCCAAAGTATTTCAGCTGCCTAGGAAGAGCTGCACAAATAGGGCTGGATTGTAAATGTAAGAAGTCATTAAGGAAAAAAAAAGGCTATTATACACGTTGGGGCAAAAACGCTAAGGTGTACAGCCTCACTCAATTCAAGAAACGGAAACAAGTGTGAAAGGCGTATGTGGCCTGAATCAAGCAACATCATAGAATGAACATGATTAAAGTTTCTTTGGTCAGACATTTTACTCCTAGGTAATGTTTCTGTAGTGTACTTGTCCTTTATTTAATTTTTTGAGCTCATTTCTTCCCCAGCTCTTTAAGGGAAAAACACATGTAGATTTTAAAAATTATAGACAACTGTTTATTGAGTGCTCATTATACTGTAAATTCATGTTAGTCACTTTACTATATTATCTATTATAAAATATTCCTCAAAATAATCCTCATATAATCTTTACAACATAACATATTAGGTAATTTATTAGATAATAGATCATCTAATACAATGTTCACAAAATGCTTTACAAATTGAAGGAGAGTACTTTGTCCAAAGACAGATCCTCCAAGCTAGGAAAGTAGAATAAACTTGGGATTATTTATTTATGATAATTGCATTTAGTTAATATTGTTTTTATTTTTAGGTTTATTTCTGTTAGTTGTGACTTAGGTAAGTGTGGCTTCCCCAACTTTAAATTATACCATTGTCCCTTATGCTTTTAAAAAGTAATCTTACAAATTATAATAGTGACAAAAAATGTTTATCAAATAGTTTGTTCTACTATTAGATAGTAATGATCCCCACAATATCTTAATTGTCATTGTTCATTGTTGTCTCTATACCTCACAAATTAACCGATTATTAATAATATAAAATAAATCAGTTTTGATATTGGCCTGAAAAGAAAGATTGGTCAATGAAATGCGACAGATACAAGACCCTTCTACTTTTCAGTGTTACAGTTAAAAGAGGATATATACATCACATGAGGGGCATGGGTTGATAATTAGATCTGAATGAAAGGTGTGGCCAGGCTTAGTAAAATTTTCTTGTAATACAAAATGTCATCATCATTTCTTGTACTTGTATAGGTTGTTTAAGCGGGTCATAGCTTCTCCACAGTTCATGGTAGAATTCTGTTTCCTATTAGGTTAGAAAAATTTTTGATTATAACCATGGTTGACTGGCATTAACACATCATCCAGATCAACCCCCAGATGTTCTAGTCTTAAACACTTTAAAACAAGACATTTTCTTGCCACTAAAATTAAGAATAACTACTACTTTCATTGGCTTTTTATTCTTGGAACTCCACAAGGTCAATATCATTTTCCCTGTTTTTTCAAGTGAAGAGACTTAAAGAAAGAAACTTGCTCAAGTATCACAATCAAAGCAAGTCATTTCCAAAATTAAATTTTGAATCTAAAGCATCTGAGGTATTGGTTTACCAATTATTGAATAAAGTGCATTTCTTATGCTCTAGAAATCCTTGCTTCTTTTTAAAATAAAGTATTATAAATAAGAATCCACACTATTTTTTTTTCAAAAAATGAATTTATACTTATGAATCTACAATGGCACTAGAAATTACAATAAATAGGGTATCAAAATAAAAATAATGCAGGGCCATAAAGCAACTTTTTAAAATATTAAATACCTTAGGTTTCAGGACTTTTAATAACCAAGAAAATAAAAACTTATTTACTTAAATATTTCTATATTAATATGTGGAACACAACTTTTGTCTGATTTTAATGAACCAGTTTAAGATTATAAGCAGGATTTCTCTCAGTGATATTCAAAAGGCAATAAAGGGGATAAAGGCATCACTTCTGCATTGTAATGTAATTTTCATATAACTATTATATGTTTATACACATTTACAAATGCACATATGTATAGATAATATAGATATGTATTTATAACACTTGGGTACATATAGTGTACTTAACCAAAATATTTAATTTTTATACATTATCAGTCTCATAAATATGTGCTGAATTAATAAATGCTAATCTAATGTAACTTAATAAAAATAATAATTTTGAAATTATTCATCTTACTTTTTCTTCATAAATTAATAAAAATCATTTGTGTCCTGTGAATGCCTGGTTTTATGTGTATATATAATAGACTTAGGCAGTTAGCTTACATCTAGGGAATACACAGATACAGCGTGACAATGAAATTTAAAAAAAAAAGAAAAGAAAAAGTGAAAGCCATTTTCCCATATTAAATATTTGCCAAAGACTGAAAAATTATTTTTTTAAATCAACTATTTAAATTGTGCACATCATAAGGAAGATTAGTTGAAACAATAGAGACCCATGAAAACATAGGAAAAAGGGAAGATCCATTTATCTTCAGTATATCAAAAATGAAAGATGATTTGTAATACTTTGATCACCTTTTTATAGGCAGAAAAATTTACTCCCATCAGTGTATGTGATTTTGGTTTAAAAGGATAGGTAAAGTCTAATTGAGAACAAAATTATGAAGAAAGTGTTTTGTTTATAAAGCATTTTAAAATAAAATTTCTAATTCTTACTATAAATTCTTGAGCCCTACAAAACCCAGAATTTAATGCAAAACCCAGTTTTCTTCACTTTTCTATCCCGCCATAACACTGCAGTCTTTCAAAATCACTTTGAAAGGAGAAAATAATTTGGGAACCTATAAACACACAAGACTCAATGAAGTGACAAAAGAGGAAGCTTTTATATCTTTTAGACAATGCAACAATAAATTTGTGAAAAATTTGCAAGACAAAGGGGTTGGAGCTTGGGGTGGCAAACTAGCAAAATGTGACAAGGCTTGTTTTTATAGCTTTCTTGGCCACAAGTACCCCATCTGGTGAAAGGATGCCTCCTGCTCTCCTGGTACAGGGGAGGTAACTTTCATACGGGTGCCTCATTCCCTGCTTTCGGGGGACAGAGGAGGACAGTGTATCCTTCTTGCACAACTTATTTCTTAAGTAACTTTAATTCAAAATAATGAACATGTTAAAGTGACCCATTTTAGGGTGGCATTTTTCTACTCTTCCGCAAAGATTAGGAATAATATATGTAGAACATCTAGCATACAGAAGGAAAGTAAGAGATGCCAAGTATTATATGTAAATGAACAAAAGGTCAACATTTGAAGGAAGCCTTTAAATAATACAAGCTTTGGGGTTATTCATGGCTCTGGAAACATGCTTACTTTGACATTTAAAATAGTATCATCAGGTGGTTGATTGTTTTCCCTATTCAAAATAAAAATGTCAAACAATGCTGTAAACAGAATTAGCAAACAATGGAATCAAGAGAAATTGAAAGAAACTAACCTGGCAATCAGGTGCTTTAAAATATTTGAACCACATAGTGAAGAATCCAGAATAATAATGAGATTTTTACCTTTAAAAGAACAAAATTTGATCAACTTTAAATTTTATGCACATCATCTTATCATATGCTCTTTTGCATTATTACTAGTAACTCTAGCAGCCGTGGGAATAATGTGTATAGCTTTAGAAAAGAAAACGGTATTATGACTGATATCTAAATTGTTTTATTAAATTTGATCCAGATATTTAATTTTTAGTTCCCCTTTCTCCACATCCTCGCTAACACTTCCTTGTTGTTTTATTGATGGTAGCCATTCTGATGGGTGTGAGGTGACATCTCATTGTGGTTTTAATTTGCACTTCTTTGATGGTTAGTGATGTTGAACATCTTTTCACAGGTCTGTTGGTCATCTATATGTCCTCTTTGGAGAAGTGTCTATTCAGACCCTTTTCCATTTTTAAATTAGATTGTTTTTTGGGTTTTTTTGATGTTGAGTTGTGTGAGTTCTTTAAAAACTTTGGATATTAACTTCTCATCAGATGTATCAATGATGAATATATCCTCCCATTCAATGGGTTGCCTTTTCATTTTGTTGATGCTTTCTTTTGCTGTGCAAAAACTTTTTAGTTTGCTGTAGTCCCATTTGTTTATTTTTTCTTTTGTTTCTGTTTGCATAAATAATTTTGTTTAATCCTCTCAATTACCTTATGAAGATTCATCAGCTGAGCTGATAAATGTTTATGTAGCTGCTATATGCAGGATATTCTTCTTAAAGTAACTGTTGAGACCAAATCCATCCTGCCCACATTCCAGCTTTTATCAGTCATCACCTGAACTATAAGCTACCTCCTCTGCCCCTGACAGTTTCCACTTGCCCATTGAGCCTTTCCTGCACTGTAGTTCCTAAACTCTCATACTTCATGACCTGACACAGGTCTCCCAAATCAGAATCCTCAAACTGTGACCTATAAAAATGCCATAATTCAGGGAGAAGATTCGTATGTTTCATTAAGATGCTTCTTCACCTCCTTTGACTTAAGTGAAACTGGTTCTACCCAACACACACCATTTGCTTTCAAGTCTTCTCAAGCTGCTGATAGTCTTCAGTAATCTTGGGGCTGAGGTGTCTGATCTTTGCCCCTTCTATCATCACCAATGCTCCTGCGAAAGGTTACTTCACTAAAAGTAACCTTAATGCAAGTAACCTTAATGCAAAACCCTTTGCTTAAGTTTATCTTCTAAAGCAAACAAAGTCTCTTTGGGATTTGTATTATTCAGCTACAGTACCCTCTTTCCCTCTTCATTGTTATTAAACAGCTTTCTTGTCATCCCTTCTCATTTGTTTGCAATTTTTTTGCTTGGCTTACATATTTTTTTTTCTGTATCCTTTTATATCTCATATCTAGCCATTGCTCTGGTGACTTAAGCGTCTAATGAATGGCATGTTCCACCCAATGGCCTCCCAGTGGCTCAAGTCATTCATTGTCAATGACAGGCTCCTCCTCTATTTACCTTGGCTCTTGTCAACATGTGTAACAACTATAAAACTAATAATCAAACCTTTCATCTTGAATACTACCTAATCTCTTTTCACCTTGCACATATTCTTATGTTCTTTAACAAAACAACCTATTTTGGTGGTCCCTTTGCTCCTTTTCTCTATAGATTTTATGGTACATCCTTGCAGTAACCCTCTCGCAAAACTAAACTACTTCGCCTTACTTTCTAATTGAACACATCTGCCCAAATCCCTACTCTGAATTAACCTAACCATCTGTTTTCTCTAAGGCTGCACTGATTATTCTAAAACCACTGGAAAAGGTCTCATTAGACAATATATTAATTCCAATGTAATTTGAGAAGCAACAATTTCAAATGGGCCCTTAGTTTTGCCACATTTTCTGATTCTCTTATAACTCACTTTTTCATTCCCCACAATTATCACATACTTCTCTACTATTTTTTCAAATATTGTACGATGCTTATCTTGCTTGCTCTCAGCAAATAACCTTGACTTCTATTTTAAATAAAAAATAAAAATCATTAGATGAAAATTTCCTAATTTCCTTTATATAAAGCATTCCATCCTACCCACATCTGTATGTCTATTTCTTCACTTTATACTGTTAAATAGAAGAGAGAATCTGCCCCTCCTCTTTCCAAAGGCTGATGATTCTACACTATTTGGGGCTCTTTTTTTTTTCCAGCCTTCTTTTGTCTGGGAAACTCCTTATTTCACCTTCCATTTTAATTGAGAGCCTTGCTGGGTACAGCAGTCTTGATTGCAGGCCTCTGCTTTTCATGACTTGGAATATTTCTTGCCATTCCCTTCTGGCTTGTAGTGTTTCTGTTGAGAAGTCAGCTGCTAGACATATTGGGGCTCCCTTATATGTTACTACCTATTTCTCCCTTGCTTCCATTAGGATTCTCTGTTTATCCTTGATATTTGCCATTTTAATGATGTGTCTTGGAGCAGGCCTCATTGGGTTCCTCTTGAATGGGACTCTCTGTGCTTCCTGGATTTGTGTGACTTTTTCTCTCCTCCAATTGGGGAAGTTTTCCATCATTACTTTTTCAGACAGGTTCTCTATCCCTTCCTCATCCTCTTCTCCTTCTGGTATCCCTATTATACGGATATTATTACATTTCATGTTGTCCTGCATTTCCCTCAATGCCTTTTCATTCTTTTTTAGTCTTTTTTTTGTTTTCTTGCTCTTTCTGGGAGCTTTTTTCTAATTTATCCTCCAGCTTGCTGATTCTGTCCTCAGCTTTATCTAGCCTGCTTTGGATTCCTTCTACTGTGTTCTTCAATTCGAAAACTGTATTCTTTATTTCCTCTTGTCTCTTATTGATAGTTTCTGTGTCCTTTTTCATGCTGATATAGTTTGCAGTAAGTTCCTCGTAGTTTCCCTATAGTTTTTGGTAATTTTCTCTGAGCTCACTGAGCTCATTGAGCTTCCTTAGAACCGTTGTTTGGATCTCAGTATCTGATAGTTTACTTTCCTCTATTTCATTTTGTTCTCTTTCTGGGGATTCCTCCTTTCCCTTTGAGTAGGGCATATTTCTTTGTCTTCCCATTATTTGAGAGAGTCTTCTTTCTTGCTTCTGCTTCTTAAGTTGATCTGTCTTGAAGTCCTGACTTCGTGGTGTGAACTTCTATGGTAGGAGACCACTATTTTTTTTCTTTCTGGATCTGCCTCCGATGATGTCAGCTGTTGACCCTGTCTGACCTTAGGCAGTCTGTTCAAGACTTCCAGTGATCTACTCTCTGTGGCTGTCTCCTTCAGCTGTTAGTCTATGGGGGCTCTATCTTCTCTCATCTTTTAAAACAGTAAATAAGTCTCCTGTTTTTATTATTTAACTTTTCTCTCTTGCTGTATTACTCTTATCGTTTTTTTAAATTGCAAAGAGTAGGAAGAATAAAGAGAAATCTTTGTGGTTTTCTTTTTTGTTTTTTTAAAAGACTATTCTCTTTTAAAAGATTTTATTTATTTATTTATTTTTAGAGAGAAGGGAAGGAAGGGAGTGAGAGAAACAGTAATGTGTAGTTACTTCTCATACCCCCCCTACTGGGGACCTGCCAGCAACCCAGGCATGTGCCCTGACTGGGAATTGAGCCAGCAACTTTTTGGTTTGTAGGCCAGCACTGAATCCACTGAGCCACCAGCCAGGGACATCTTTGTTTTGTTTTGTTTTGTTTTGTTTTACTGAAAAGAATAGGAAAAAAATCTTGTTGTTAAATTGCACAATGTTGACTAAAAATACCTGACTTAGTCCCTCATTCCCTGCCACCTACTGTGCCATGATTGTCCTTTAGAAAACAGAAGTTCTCAGAGGACTTGTTTCTAGCTCTTCATACCCCATACACATACCAGACTGCTCATATCTGGCTTCATTTCTCTTCTCTCAACCACAGTAAATCTAAGAATTCCAATGAATTTAATGTCACTAAGTCTAATTGACATTTCTTGGTCCTCACCTTGATTCTAATAAACACCTGTCTTTATCTTTAAATTTTTTAACTTTAATTTTTTTAAGTTTTTAAAAATAATTGTTTATTTATTAATTACAGTTTACATACAATGTTATATTAGCTTCAAGTGTCCAACACAGTGATTAGACATTTATATAATTTATGAAGTGATCACCCCAATGAATCTAGCACCCATCTGACACCATACATAGTTATTACAAAACTTTTGACTATATTCTCTATGTTGTGCTTTATACTCCAATGACTATTCTGTAACAACCAATTTGTACTTCTTAATTCTATCACCTTTTTACCCATCTCTCAATCCCTCTCTCAGCCGGCAACCATTAAAATGTTCTCTGTATTTATGAGTTTGTTTTTGGTCTGATTGTTTGTTTATTTTGATATTTGGATTCCACATATAAGTGAAATCATATGGTATTTGTCTTTCTCTGTCTGACTTAACTCACTCAGCACAATACCCTCTAGGTCTATCCATGTTGTTGCAGATGATAAAATTTTATTTATTTTTTTACAAGTGAGTATATTATGTTGTATATAAACACCATTTTATCTTTATCCATTCAGTCCTTGATGGACACTTGGGTTGCTTCCATGTCTTGGCTATTATAAATAATGCTGCAATGAACATAGTAGTGCACATGTCTTTCGATTTAGTGTTTTGAGTTTCTTCAGATAAGTACCCAGAAGTAAAATTGCTGAGTCCTTTTTTGTCTCTTGTTATAGCCATTTTATATAGACACCATGGGCTTAGAAACTAGTCAAGTTCTTTCCAGAGGACTTTCTATGAATAATATTAAGATTTCCCTCAGAAAGAAACCCTGGGTCTGTTCTAGCACATACTGTATGACAAAGTACAAGTTATTGTAAGTTAAAACATTGTTGAGAATATGAGTCCATTAAAAAAATTAAAATCTCAATAAGGTATCCACAGAGCTTCTAAGCAGTGTAATGCCCTATTAAACACGGTTATGTTTCCTTAAATTATTAAATACTTTATGTTTTATATTGTATGTTTAGACATAAGTCCATTAAATTATACATATCTGCAAATTTTTATTTTTAAAGTAATGGATATGTTTTTGAGTTAAGATTCTATTTTTTTGTATAAACATATACTATACATTTTTATATTAGCCTAGATAGGACAGCCAAAAAGAACTTGTACATTAAAAAGGAAAATTATAACATTACTAAAATAAGCATAAACAAATCAGCATACAGTTTTACCTATTTGCAGTATTGTAGTAACAATATATGTGTTTATTATAATTTTACAGTGCAATTTATATTAAAGAACTTGTTAATATATAAATGACACTTAAGATAGTATACCCCAAAATTCCAAATATAATAGTCCTGTTATTTAGAGACCAGAGGAAAGATTAAAATTATACAAAAATATCCTGTATATTAAATGAGTATTTTTAGTTCTTATAAAAGCTCTTGGGGAAAAAAGCAAAAGAGATAAAAACATAAATGCAGAGCTGTACACAGAAAAAGAAAAAATGTAGTAGAAAGAACACTAAAGACTTTGATGTATCTCCTGGCTTTGTAAAAGTATCCATTATATTACTCTGTAGAATTAAAAAAGTATACAATTGGATTAGATGTTTTGCTAATGGTCATATTAATATTCAATATGCTAACATTTGCAGCACTGGATTTTAAAACAATAAAAATAGGCTGTCTTTACATGATTTACAGATACTAAAGTGTCAAATAACAAAGATATATTTAAAACAGATTTTTTGTTAGTTTTAATCTTGAAAGTAGCTATGTACTGTGGTTTGGAGCACTTAACAATATTTAACTGTAAAAACATGGCAAATAGTAAACCTTGCATAGCTTGGAAGGAAACATATGCTCTATAAGAGATAAGTGTAAATACATGTATTCTGAGTTATATTTCATTTTTAATCTCAAGTTCTTTAGGATGAATTGTATTTTAAGCATTTTGTCCATCTTATTGCAGTAAATTCTCGTGTTTCCACAATTATTACTTCTTATAGCCTTTTTTCTTTTTTCTTTTTTTTTTGCAAGAAAAGAATACCAATTCTTGTTATCACATTAAATTGCTTAGCGAAGAATTAGCTTTTGTTGCTTCACTTCTTTCCTTCATATTAGCTTCATTTGAAAGAACTCTTTGAAGTTTGCTTCAGTTCAGTCTGTTTTATGCCAAGCTGTTATTTGTTAATATTTGCCATATAAATTGGAATGTGGTGTATTCAGTGCATGGGATACCTATGTTGCAAGCTTAGATAATGTCAAAATGTGAATAAACTATTGGTGATTCCATTCATATTAAGAGATTTCTGTCTCTCTACAGCAATCTTTCAGATATATATAAAATCATGATAAATATACATGGTTTTCTCCATAAACATCTTACCATACTACATTGAGAAATTTTGCATTTTTATTTATAACATTTTCTTTTCTCTTGAGGCGTCTGAGTGTCAGCTATTCAATATTGAAACTGAGTCTTCAGTAGCAACCTATAATTTGCCAGAAAATACATGTAAATATTAACCTAAGAGTATGGTGTGAGTCTATTAATAGTAAATAATCCTATTTGTAGTTTCAAATTTAGAACTTTTACTCTTGAGATTAAACTAAAAAATAAACATCTTTTTGTAGGAAAAAACCTTTTTTTGTTGGAAAAAGTACATTTCTTTTATAGACTGAAGCAAAATTCTGTTAACCTTTCTCAATTTCACCCAAATAGAAACTTTCTTATCAACTCTTTTAAACATTATACATAGATTTTTTTGAAAGTGTGTTAGATTCAAGCGTCTGATCTGGAGATTAAAACATAGTAACCAGCATAAAGTCACCTTGACTTTTGAATGGAAAAAAAATCTATGATGTTTTTCCTGAGATAACTGAGGTAATGTAAAATACAGGCTGGAACAATTGCCTGACCCTCCCCCTGTTGCTGTCATATTTGTGTAAACTTCATACACTTTATTTAATTTTGCCCACCAAAGTTCAGTGTGTACTTGGGCATAGGAGGCAAACTATAACACAAACTCCCTTGATGGAAAAAATTTGTTCACAAGGTGGGAAATTTCACATAACATTGGTCAAGAAAATATAAACTTTCTGTCTATGTCCCCATTTATCTGATGACTCATCATGGAATATTCAGTACAGTAGATTGTTATAGTGTGTTTGGCATCATCTAAGAGACACAAAATTTGTTTTGTGGGACTCCAGTGGAGAGAGAACTCAAAGAGATAAACGACAATTCTGGAGAGGTTTTGAGGAACTGAGAGGCTTACATGCTGCTTGGAAAGAGACACGCTCTCTTAAAAGTTCTTGGACGGAGAAAATACCACAGGCTAAGCATTAACACCAACTTTGCCTAGATAGTCTCTGGGCTTTGGGACTATGGCAGTAGAAAAAAAAAATCAGTATTTTTAATAATTTTCAAGAGCACATTTAAGATAGCATAGAAGTAAAATGGACAGTTCTCTATCCAAGCACTAATGGCCTGATCATTCGATCAAGGTACATATTCATAACGTAACTGCACAGCTAGGTTTCGAAATCTTTAGATTCTGGAATTTCACCCAGCACTACAATCACCCAAGTACCACATTCTCCCATCAAGGTGATTTGGTAAGAGTTAGAGAGTCATTGCATTATTTCTTCAAAGGAGCCTGGCATGGCATCAGCTTGTAAGAAGACACAAGCTGCTCTGGCCTAGGAGATTTACCTTGATGCTGAGCATTGTCTCTCTCATCACTTTTATCTCCTCTTCCAGGTAAGGCAGAATAGTTCGTGGTTGAAAGTACTACATCAGGAAACAGTTCAGTCCAGACAAAGATATCACCCTGACCTGTATGCTAAGCGTTACCCCTGCATTTCTGTCTTTGGTACCCAAGGTTCTAAATGTTCAAGCAGTATTTCATACTCAAAAATTCACAATTTATTAGATAGCTAACAGATATTTAGCATGTACTATATGCCAAGCACTATTCTTAGCACTTTTATAAGATTAAATACTTTAATCCTTAGAGTATCAAAAATCTTTATGATTGCTCACTCTCCTTCAAAGATGAAAAAAAATGAGGCACAGAATAAAAATAATAACTTGCATAAGGTCACATACCCAGTAGATAGCAGAATAAGAATCAAAGACTGGCTCCCGAATCTTCAGAAAGTTATCTTATGATTCTGTGCTTTATACCACCTTTAACAAAAATAAGCTTCTCTTCCAGGTAACAATAGTAACAACAACAATAGTCATAGTAGTATATAAGTAGTAGAAATAGTAATAAAAATAAAACCTGCCACTTAGGCTCAAAATCTTATGTATTTATTTATTTAATCATCACAACTCAGTGAGTTATAAGAATAATACAGATGAGTACATTACTCATAGAATAAAATAAACTGCCCAAGTTTAGGCAGGAAGTAAGTGGTAGAGTTAGGGTTTGAACTCAGTTTTACTGGTCCCAAAGCACCTATTTCTCAGTGACTAGGATACCTGCCTATTTACACTTAGGGAAACACTGCAATATTTTAAATTTTTACTATATGTAGTTGTTAAAGAGAATGATTTGAACCTAAAATAGATTTGTAATTTAAGCAAATATTTTTAAGGGAAGCAGGAAGAATTAGTACAATTGACCCTTGAACAATGTGGGACTTGGGGACTCTGACCCCCATGCAGTTAAAAATTCATGAATAACTTAGTTTCCCCAAAACTTAACTGCTAATAGCCTACAGTTGACTGGAAGCCTTGCTGATAAACAGTTTATTAACACATATTCTGTATATGTATAATATACCATATTCTTATAACACGGAATACAATAAATAATACTGAGCAATGGTTAATTTCATCTCTGAGCTAAGGTGACTGAGTGACTGGGTGAAGATCATGTTTGGGGAAGAGGGAGTGGAAATGAATTCTTTCTGGGGTCTCTTAAGTGTAAGGCATCTATCAGAAATTCAGGTGTTGACATTGAAGAGGTAGATAAGTATATGAGCTGGAGATCAGGACACGGGCTCAGGCCAATGGATAAGGTCACCCACAGATGAATTTAAAGAGCAGAAGACAAATGTGCAGGAGTCCTGAGTCCTTCCAATATTCGGATGTAGGGAATATGAAGCATATCAAGCAAAGGAGACAGAGGAAGTCAATAAAGTCAGAAGAAGAGCCAGCATGCAGCTGTCTGGGAGCCAAGTCAAGGTTTAGAAAATTTGGTAAAAAAATAAGAACACATGAGAGGAATAAATGATACAAAACTTAATCTAACTAGTGATGGTTTGCCAAACTTACTATAGACAACATCAGTTTTAGGAAACCATCAGTTCCTGGTCTTATTCTGTGGGGTTCTTTTATGCATAAGCAATAACTCCAAGCTCAGTTGTGCCTCACAACCCCCATTCCTACATACCTGGGGTAACATAGTGTTTAAACAGTGTATAACTTAATTTTAAAGTATTTATTTTCATTAATAGTTTTCATTCCAGTACATGTTACAGTCCGTTTACCATTCCAACTTTTGATATAACTTGGAAAAGCACAGTTCTCTTGGCAGACTCGTAAGAGTTGTCTACAATGATTAAACACATTAACGTGAGCCATCAGTAAAGAAAAGTCCCGCTCACGGCAGTCACCTGACAGATTATGCCATCAGTATTTGGTGTTCTGATTCAAGGAGTAATATAAAGGTAACATTGGGAAACAGAAACAAATTTACTTCTAGTATATATTCAAGTGAAGGGCTCAGTAACTGGTCTTTTATTCAAATAACTGCTTATACTGCTGACTTTTATTTCCTTAATTTCATGAAGCCATCATTAAATATGGAGCAAAGGCACCGATTGTTCATAATTAGATACATTTGTCCACGTTATTGTCTGGAGAAAAGAAAAAAATGTTTGTGGAATTGTATTTAAAACTGAGTATTTTCTAATTTAATCCAGGGTTTTAGTATATATTAATGAAATATTTCTTTTTCTCATTATCCTGAATGTGAGATTCACAAATGGAAGTTTTTCTTTATTTTCTATTTGTAAAACTTGGAACCCCAGTTCCTGGCACAAAAGAGACACAGTTGTAAGAATAAACTTATAGCATAGTATATATAAAATTTGATTGATGCTTGTGGCTAATAGGTTTGAAGGAGGACCAGTAGCAGCAGTGAAAGGAATCTGTTAGGGTTGATAAAAACATTTATTCCTCAGATTTACAAGAATGAGTTTAAAATCCTTAATATCCTAGAATATATATATATGTATACATATAGATATAATATCTATACCATCAATATGCCTCTTTAGGGATATCCTGTCTAAATGTTTGTTTTTATTAAGCAACATAAAAATGAACTATTTTTAAAAGAATTACTTATTTCCTGACTCAACTGCGTCGTCTTTCTTTATGTTAGTTCTCTATTGTTATTTTCAAGATTTTTTTTCCCATTTGAATAAAAAGACTACAAAGTTATTGGTAACGTTTCATGATATAAAACTGTTAATGATTTAGTTCAAGTATTGCCTTCTGTACTATGAGAATTAAGGTTGGGCAACTACCTGCAAGTCTTTTAAGAAAGCAGCATAAAGTCCTTGTAAATAGACTGAGCTTGTTACAGCACAATGTCCAGTTCTAGCAGGCCCTCAGTCAGGGATAATTCTAATTTGTTCTTTCCCATTAGTACCAATAATTCACATTCTAGTGATCTAAATATGAAAAGTAGATATGCAAATGATAACATTTGACCACATGAGAAAGGCAACCAATTACTGTGTCATGGTAGACTAGTATTTAACAGACTGACCAAATACTTATTGTGTTATGCTGTAAGACAGATTACATTTCCTTGAGCCTATGAAAATGTCATTAAAAATGTTACCAATAGTTTCTCTACCATTAATAGTAGACGGACAAAATGAGACAATCCAAAAATTGTTATGGGAACAAGTAAAATATTATTGGTATCATAATAAGTATAATGATGCATGGAGATTAAGAGAGAAAATAAATCATATTTTATTTTGGTCACTAGGGAAAGAGGATGCTGCATTTAGTTGGGTCTTAAAAATTAAGTAGAATCTAGAGATAAAATTTAGAATGGTGTATTTTATGGAAGTAACTTGTGCCTCATATATAGAAGTACTGATTAAATGGCTGAATTTTTTTTTCTCTCTGGATAAAGAGGGAATATGGTTTTACTGTATTTCACAACACATTTCTATACATTTGAGGAAATTATGAAATTCATTGGCAATATTATTGATTTCCTGGGTGGTTCAGTTAAGAACCTTTAATACTCCAAACCAGTTAATTGTCTAGTGGCTTTCCAAACCAAGTCTGATCTTTCCTTCTTTTTTTCTTTTTCTTTTTTCTTTTTTGCTGCCCATATTTAGACTAGTTAATTGTTCAAACCAAGAAGGTTAAGAGAGGAACAGAAGGATAATTTCAATTTAGTCAATTTTGCTGTTTGTTAGCTCTGGTAAATGTTCTGGTGCAGAAGGTGATCGGAAATAATGAATTTTGGTAATTGTCTATGGATAACAGTAAGTGGCAGAAAGCTGCATCTGACAGCAGAATGCTGCATCTGTTGCTGTTTCCAGGACTCCAAGATATTTCTATATCAAAAATAGCTTTATATGAGCTGCATAGGTTAAAGAGTCCACACGCACATCTGTCTATTTTAATTACCCATGCTGCAACTGTCCTGCAGAAGGCTATTTTTAAATCTCTATTTATGTCCCTTAAACCGGCACTCCTTGAAATAAAACAATTAACAGTGCTCCTAAACATTCTTAGGAAGTTTACTTAGGATCTCCATGTAAAACGTTAATGTTTCTCTGATGTTTCCAGTTTAATTTCTCTGTAATTTTATCATAGGGTCACACTGTTTTCCAAGTGCACATGTTCTTCTATACTAATTAACTGAATATTCAGAATCTTTTACTGCCAAAAGCCAAACTGAAATTTCTTACTGAAGGACATTAAATACATGGAGATGTAGCCTACATTTCTAGATAAAAAGAGAATATTTTAAAGATGCTATTTTCTCAAAAGTTATCTATTAAATTGATAAAATATTAATCTATATTCTAGTAGGATTATTAATAAATTGATTTTAAAATTTATATTCACGACCAAGTTGCTAAAATTAGCCAAGACTTTTACAAAGAAAGATGGGGAGGAGATAAAAAAGAGAAAGGGTTTATTCTACAAAATATAAAGACATGTAGATAGTTCGTAAAAGCATGTTTATTGGCAAAGTGATAGGAAAATGGACAAAAGCAACAGAAGAAAAAAACCTGAAGCAGATCATGATCATTTGGAATTTTGTCAGATGACAGAAGGGATGTAACAATGTAAATTTTAGGAGTGAGATTATTCTACAAGTGAGCTTGAATAAATAGCTATTCATAGGGAAAAAATTAAAATAAATCTCTGCTTCACACCATTACAAAAATAAATTCTAAATGGATTAGTAGCTTATATTTCAAAGTCAGAAATTTAAAACTTTTAGAGGAAAGTATATTAGTATATTTTTCAACTTGTAGAATGGAATGATTTCTTAAACAAGATATGTAAATGTCAACAACAAAATAAAAATTACTACAATTTTCTTCACTAAAATTAAAAACTTTTAAATATTAAAGTCACTTTAAACAAACTTATAAAAAGCAGTGATAAAAAGAAACTCCCCCTCCACACACACACTAAAAAAAAAATAAACCACAAAAAAAACCCCACAACCAAGAAACTGGGCAAAAGATGAACAAACACTTCTCAGAAGAGTGAAATATATGATAAATATATGACCAATAAACATAAAAAGGTATTTGACACCTTATTAATACGAACCAAGAATATGCATATTAGATCCCTGATGTATTTATTTTATAAGATTGATTATAAAATAAATCTAAGTCTCAAGATTTAAAATAAATATATATCAGTGACAAACTCATACATTTCTAATGCACTATCAGTTAGTCCAACCACAGTAGAAAACAGTTTGAAATTATCTTGTACAGTTTATCTTTGTCCATATTTTATAAGCCATCAGTTCCATGACGATACATGTATTTAACAGAAACTTCTGTATGTGTTCCAGGAAACTTAAATAAGAATGTTTCTGGTACCACAGTTCATAGTAACAAACAAGTGTAAATAATCCAAATATTTATTAACAACAAAATAAATAATGTGTTATATTTATAAACTGGAATATTTAAGAAGTATCAAAGTAAATCACAACAAAAATAAATAGCATATATCACTATGCATATAATAAAAATATTTTTGATAAATTATTTCTAAGACATACAAAAGTATAATTCTAAAAGAAAGTATATGATAAATACAACATTCAAAATATTGGTTACCTGGTTTGGGGAGAGGGGTGAACAAGATTCAGAGGATCTAAATAGAAAAAAAATGTGGGGATATAAGTTATTTGAATTATTTATATATTGGGATGGATTATACTTTCATAGTTGATCATTACATTATTAAATACATAAATAAATAGGAAGGCCATGAATGGGCAAATGATCATGTTGTGTCATGGGTCCAGACTACAATTATTAAGTCATGAGCCTGAGGTCCAAGAGAAAAAGAAACTGCACTTACCGTTCATAGAATTCAAAAAAAACAATAAAAAATCTCAGGTGGAAAGAATCCTTAGAATATGAAATTGGAGAGATGTGGAAAAACTCACACTTAGATACACAAACTTTAGATTTAAGAATATCAAAGCAAGATGACTTTTAAAACTTTACAGGAAGTAAGAAGAGATTGCTTATGAAAAAGGAACATGTAGTTTGATTGCACATTGCTTAACAGCAATACAGAATACAGGAAGAGGGTAAAATAATTTTTTAACTGATAAAAATTAAAAACTTTAAACAGAATGTTTATCATGTCAAATAGTCATCTAATTATGAGGGCATAACTAAAACACTCTCATACATACATTACAAGGAAATGTGTCATTTAAGAATCTACATTGGTAATAATTTTGGAGAATGTACTCACATAAAACATATTAATGGAATGCTGTAAGAGATAAGTGAACTAATTGTGATTAGTTTTCAGAGGGAAGTTTACTATTGCTTAAAAAATGTAAAGTCAAGAAAAAGGAAAAGAAAATAGACAACAGGTGATTAAAAAAACATGAAAGTGTATTAAAGTAATTGTCTTTCTGGGGAAGATTAAATCTGGATGAAGGTTAAAAATTCAATTAAAAATACCATATTAAAAATATAAAATAAGAAAGCATAAATTAGCCAATAATTTCCAATATAATAGCCATCACAATATGAAATATTAGAGAGTGGTGGGGAAAAAATGGAGACAACTGTGCTTGAACAACAATAAAATAAAACAGAAAAGAAAAGTGTATAAAACAGAGAGAGAGGAGCTTGACGTGATTATGGAGTCAAGGGAGGATTTTGAGTTTGTCAATTTTTTTTTATAATATACATAACTCAAGAAAGTTGGTTTATGAGTACAAGAAAGGAAGCAGCCCTGACTAAAGTGAGTCGGTTTGGCATCAACCCGCAAATCATAAGGTCATTGGTTTAATGCCTGGGTTGCGGGTTCATCTCTGGTTAGGGCCTGTATGAGAATGGATCACTGTTTCTCTTCCTCTCTTTTTTCCCTCCCTTGCCCCTCTCTAAAAATAAATAAAGTATTTTAAGAATATAGTTTAAAAAAAGGAAGCAGTAGGGAAATATTTAATGTTCAAGAGGGAGGGTGTCAAATAAGCAAAATTTGAGAGGCGATAAGAAATGAAGTAACAAAAGACCATTGAAAAGATAAGTCCTAGGAAGGGGGACAGAATACTTTCTTTTGTATTGCAAAGAGGAAAGTGGAAAAAGTATAGGAAAATGAAATTATTTTGAGGAGGTAAAGGTTTTTATCTCATAGATCTGTGAATTCTGTTTATTAAAAAGTCAAAATTGTGTTACAGGCCAAAGAGTATGATTTGAAAAATTGTGGAAATATTATAAAGATTTAATAAAAGGTGAATAAATTGCAACTGAGTTGAGATAGGATGAGTTTATAGAGAACTAACGGAAGCTCATGATTTTCTCAGGTGCTGTTTCAGAATCTAAGAGCTGGGCCTGTCCATGCGGGAGTTTTTAAGTGATGGTTGCTTAAAGCTGGGGGTGGAACAAGGCAGATACAGTACAGGGTTCTTGAAGAAGATCCTGCTGAAGTTGATTATGAGGTCTAGACAAGAGAGAATAGCAAATAAACCCCAAAGGGGCTGACCTCTGAGGAACAGGTATGAGCTGTGGTAAAGAAAAATTAATGAGGCTGAAGAGTAGGCTTAAAAGTAGTAATGAAATCAGAGAAGGAAGAAAAGAAGTTGCGAAGAGATGGTAGTTTCACAGAGATCTTCCAATGTGTAAATGTGCCTGTTAACCTGAGTGAAGGCGAAGAATTTTGGAATTTAGGAATTAAAAATTTACAAGACAAAGAGTTGGAAGAGTTACCTATGACATCAGAGGATTATGGAGAAGATGCCTTTTAGTGTCACTAAAAGTGGAGTTTTAAAAATTACCTCTGGACAAATATGAAAAAACTCATATTTTCAGGGCCTCTTTCTTTTATTTGCTATGTTTTTAATGAATCATTTTTCAAATGTCAGATTGACTCGTTGCCCAAACTTCACAATGCAGTTCCTTTGTGAAGGTAACTCATTACACTTACAATTGCTCAATAAGCTCGATTTAAATTCCCAGAATTAAAATGAAGATGTTGGTTCTTGAAGGTGGCATTTGAAAGCAGCATGAACTGTGAAGGGGTGTGCATTCAGTGTGAAAGCAGGTCTGCGTGTCTCTTATCTTGAAGGTAATTAGAGTTCCCCAAAGACAGAAAAATCAATGCATTCTAAATGAGAATAATTTAGTTGTTATTGCATTGAGTAAGCATAAAACTACTGAAAGAATCTCTAGAACTGTATACATTCTCCTCATCTTGCTTAAAATAATGTTTATAGCAATGTCAAATTACAAGTGTTGAGTTATGTTAAAAATGCTAACAAGACAGATGATGACACATAATATGCGCAAAGCTTCTGTCAGTACCTTAATGCTCCGTGCACGATGATTATTTTCGAGGAACAATTCTATTTAAAGTAAATTAACGTCTTTTACAGGGAGAACTTTTTCCTCATAACTTTTCTTATTATTCCTCAAGATCCATGTTAGGAGGGATGCTACAAAATTTTCTTACAACCTATACCTTTGTAAAGGTTGCTAGACACAATTGTTGAAGAGCATGAACTAATGTTATGGAAGAGTGTCTTTAAGAGCCTACACATCCAGTAGAGAACCAGTACAGCACATTCTGATTGGGATGTAGGAGTAAATATCTTTGCAGCCAGAAATGAGCTAAGCTTTTATATATTCTAAAATAATGGATAATTATCTCACCTTTTAACAAGACTTCTCTAATATATATAGTTTAACTACTGAAATCAATCTCCTCTGGACAAATATAATGTGTTTCTTAAGAACCACACAAGGCTTAAGCAACAATATACAAATACTGCGTATTTTTTAAGTACAGCAAATGCATGTGATTATTTGTAGTTTGTTCCTGTATTTTTCTTTTTTCATTTTCTGTTCACTTACTCAATAATTTATTTATACAGGCAACTAATTGTGTTAAGGTCTGTGGCAACAATGGTAATAATGGTCTCCACCTCCATGGATCATAGCATCTAGTGAGAAAGACAGCATTAATCAAGAAAACAAATGAATTAATACAGAATTTCAAAATGTACCAAGCCATATAAAGAAAACAAACAGGATTTTCTAAAAAAAAAAAAAAAAAAAAGCAAGATGGTAAACCTAATTCAGATAGAAAGTCAGGAATAGATCTCTGATTAAGAGATAATTAAAGTGAGAGTTTAAAAAAATAAATCATTGGAAATGCTGGGTGAAGTGTTGGAGGAGGGTAAGTGAGGCATTAAAAAGATCAGCATATGCAAATGTCCTGTGGGGAGAGTAATAGAACAAGCTTGAGGAAAGGAAGATGAACAGAAGGAACATAAGACATAGTAGGTGATGAAGTGAGGTCATTAAGCTAGACAATAAAGTTTATTAAGCTAATGCATGATATTTTCTACATATTAAACCCATTTTCTTTCCTTCCATATGATACACTAATATGATGTTCAACAAGTTCCTTCTGGTTTTGTTTGTTCCCCTATAAAATCCACATTATATCACTAGAAATATGTATGTGTATGAGTGTAGCAGTCTCCTTCGCTATTAGTAAATATCCTACTGAAAACAAATGGCATTAATTGATAATCTTAATGACAAATCACATTAATATTTTTCCTTTTTAGAATAGTTTAAAAGCCCTCTAGATTTTACTGATTTTGTGTGTGTGTGTGTGTGTGTGTGTGAATGAGTGTGTAAAGTGTTTCAGGAAGAGAAAACCTGCAATTCTCAGAACAAGAGTCACTAATGCTGCTCAATACGCTACACCCCTATGATTGCTTTATTATTCACTATTTAACTTAATGGAAGATATTTTGGAATAAGTTTCACGTACAATAAAGCTTATAAATGATGAAAAAGTTTGGCAGTGATTATGGATAGCAAATTGGATAAATATTCAAATATTTAGGTAATATAAGAAATTATTATTTAAAGATCACAGTGATTATTATTACTTAGCCCCTCTAATGGATATTTCACATTAAAAGAAAAACAAATCTCTATATTATTCCTTATTATTCAGAGACTGAGAGGGATTAGAGAAAAGAAAAAAGTGAAATGTGGAAGCCTCTGCCAGCTTTTCCATGCTAGTAAAAGAGGAGGATGGGCATCAATAGCCCATTGTTTTAGCAAAGGTATTGAGTCTTTGGATGTGCAAAATTATTCCTGGAGTCTGGCCAAGCATATTTGAGAGAACCGAATTGTTCTTTACGATAAAATGATATGAGTATCTGTGAGGGAACCTAAAAGAGAGGGTTAACAAAAAAGGTAGGTTCTTACCAGACTTTTGAAAAAAAAAGGAATGAGCAATTCTATGATAGAAAATCAATTTGTTTTACTCAAACCTTTAGTAAAATACGTTCTTCCCACAAGCGCTTTGTGGAGTGCATTTTAATGTATGTGTGTGTAGGGAACCTTATAAAGAGATTGACTTTTATGTTCATGTAAGTATAGAGGGAAAACGATAGCCAAGGACTGTGAGATGCAAGTAAAATAAGTAAAATGAATAGTGAAAGAGTGGCAAAAAACAAAAGAAAAAAGAAAAAAACAGGAGAAGAATTAATTCTAAAAATGGAAGTCCCCTGCAAATTAACGGAAATTGTGGGTAAGGCCCTTAACAGCAGAAAATAGGTTGGGATAATCAAATGTCTTTTACTTCCTTAATTTCAAAGGAAAGAGTGACAATTGAATTTCATTAATTGATAAACAATACAAACTCTGAAGTTAGAATTAAATTACCCCTTCGATCAAAGATAGAGCTATCTTAAGGACAAAGCATGCCTAATAATCACAGCGTTACTTTATTGCCCTCAAAAATATTCTGATTCCTTATGAAACACTCCTCTCAGAGATAATAGCTTAGATACACCTTTACAGAGCTAAATATAGTCTTACATTTTGATCCAGCAATTGTGTTCTTAGGTATTTATGCAAATTAATTGTAAACTTACATTTATACAAAAAAACCTGCAAGTATGGATTCATGGCAGCTTTATTTCTAACAGCCATAACTTGGCAGGTGTAGGTGGTTGGTATTGAGGAGGGAGACCATTCCCCTCACCCCCACCCCTGCCTACCATTCTTAAATATTTATGACTGGACTAATAATAACATTGACATAAGACCAGCTTGACAGGAGGAAAAACAATTTAACATGTGCACATGGGAGAATCATGAATGATGCTCAGAGAATTGATAAGCCAAATATTGTTTTATACTTTTTAAGCAATGAAACGATAAGTACTCTTTAGAAAGAAATCTAAGCAAGGTTTGAGCGCTCATTAGTGAGGTACCTAAACCATGTTCGGGCTTGAATAGTAGATTAGAAAAGTGACAACAAGGTTTGCATAGAATCTTTGGCCTTGGACTCCTTAACGTGAGTCATAGGGCGTCTCCTGGGGCAGGAAGGCATCTTTTCCATGGGAGATGTAACTCCTTTTAGAGAGAGGTCAGAGTGTTCTTTATGAATTCGTGTTTCTTACGTAACTTTAATTTTTAAAAAATCAGTATGCTAGTATAGGGCAGCTGGCCTTGGCCTGACTGTATTGTCTCTGCTCTTACTTAAATTCCTTCTTGTTATAAATAGATCATGAAAACAAAAAGAATTAAGTGAAGGCATGTAGAATAATGAGACTAAGGAATGATATGCACATTCAAAACACAGAAGAGGAAATGAGGTCTCAAATAGTAAAATTTTTTAAAAAGTTGAATCTGTTGGCTAGTAGCTATTATCTTTTTGCTTCAATCTTTTCCACCTTTCACAATGAGTAGGTGACTAGTTGACTGTAAATTATGGGAGGTTATTTTCAATTGAGCATTCCTTTTCCCTTCCCAGGGGAAATGAATAATTATGAGAAGAAAAAATAGGGATCCAATTATCAGTTCTTTAAAAGTATAATATAAAAAGTATAAACAATGAATTAGAAAAAACATTAGACTTAAGTCAAAATGAAGAAACTTCTTCCTCTCTTGCCCCTAAATACAGACAACCCTCCTCCACTCAGTGTGTGCATTATGCACTCAGATGCACATAAACAAGCTGGAACACAGAAAGCAAAGAGTTGGCTTCACATGCCATTGGTTGGATGTGCAAGACTGATCCTCTATGTGTTATGTTAATTGAAAGATACAACAAAACAAGAGAGCAAGACTTGAGACAAAATGTGTAAGCATCAATAAAAATCTCATTCCAGGGAAATAATAGCAATGTGGTTTAAGTGACTTCTGTTTAATTATCTTTCTGGTCTGCATTAGTTTACTAACCATTGATAATGTAATTGTCCAATTTTTGTCCAGAAAAATAATTAATTCTCTTTGCTTGGATAGAGAGTTTGTATCAGTCATGTGAAATGAGGGTACCAAAAATTCTCACTATACTTTAAAACTGTTTTTTCCTTGTTGATTTTTAAATAAAAATCAGAATGGAAGGATTTCCCTGCTTAAGTTAATTGAAACTTACTTACTAGGCTAAAATCTATACACATAATATCCTCTGTGATTTGCTCTTTTATTTAATTGGACATTAATAAGAGGGCCAGTGTCTAGCAATCAGTACATATTGAAATCTCACAAATATTTGGTGTGCATATACTTAATTATCCTATTCAAGTGAATTGAAACATATGTTGAAGTAAAGCAAAGAGTACTCCCCAGTGTGTAGGTAGGTAGCAGTTTAAGTAAGTGGCTGTCTAACTTAAACTTGTCATTTTGTCACTTATAAAAATAGACACCAGCCAGTTATTTAAACAACAGTCCACCAAATCAAACATGTTACTTCCAATTCACCTACTACAAGGAATTTATTCCTTAATGTTAATTAAGTTAAAGTCCTTAGGTGTTTTTAACACTGCATGTTTCACCATTTATATTATATTGCATACTGTATGTCATTATCCATGATATCTTATTACTGTGGCCATTCCAAATGTCTTTCTTGGTTTCATCAGTTATTTTTTGAAACTTATTAGGAGTTAGAATTTTTTTAGTTTGTATAAAGCAAAAAATATGAACATTTAAGTGACATTTACTTCAGTATTCTGATAGAACTGTATTTGAGGTACTCTAAGAGTGCAGCCTAGTCACCATTCTCTAGTGATTATAAATTTAATATCAAATCCATTTGGACAAGATCAGACTAAAAATCAGGCCATGATAAAACAATATTAATTTTTGATGGCAACATATTAGCAGAGAAAATTAAAATGTGGATTTAAATATTTTCAAGATTTTGATAGTCAATATACAGGTTAAAAGCATCATGAAAAACAAAATGAAGCATTTGGCAATCCGATGTCCCATATGGTTACTACGGGACTGACGGATGTGTAGTGTACCCGTTATAAATGGGCTGGAGAGAGGGATGATTCATGTCCCAGATGGAACGAAGCAGGGCGGCCTGAGATTTTATGCTACCCAGAACTGCAGAAAATTTAAAACTGATGAAATGTTTATTTCCAGAATTTTCCATTTAATATTTTCCGAGTGGTTGACTGCAGGTAACTGAAACCAGGGAAGGAGAGTGAAAGTACAGATCGGAGGGGACTACTGTACACAGTGTGTGCGAGGGTATCAACAGCTTCATTGCTGCTCAATATATTCATCAGTGTAAGTACACAGATTTATCATGGTTTTAATTCTAACTAGTTTATTTTTTTAATTTCTTGGAATGTGGAGGATATTTTATGAATCTGTCAATAGCAACTACTGTTTAAAGTAGAAAGTTTTGAATAATATTCCTATATATGATATTTTGATTAAAGTTGTATCTATTGTCCTATTTTATTGACTTTTGAAAACCATATTTTTCTTGAAGAGCCTTCTTATAAAATATGGATTTACTACCTTTCTAAAATAGCCATAGGTATTAATTCAATAATTTAATAAAGTGCTTTCTTGGACACCGCTAAATGTCTCCTTTGCGTCTGTATCATTGCATTCTTTTAGGTAGATGCACTTTCAGCAGGTTGTTTATTTTTAAAACATTAGCCAGAAATATCTGAATATCCTTTTTTAATATCCCTGAAACAAAAAGAGAGAAAACTAAATGGCTGTTTTTGAAGCTACATACACAAAAATAAAAATGTCATATGTAAACCAAGGTTGCCAGAATTTTTTGGTTTTTAAAAGCTATTCTAATAGTTCACAGTCAATAAAATTGTGGCAGAAAATGTGAAATATTTTCCCATAAATATTCACATTTATAAACCTAAAAGATTAACTGTTGATAAATTAACTTTAGCATTTCCAAAATAATGTTTATTAAAATTCATGAGTATTCACAGTATCTTCCCAACATCCAAGTTATCATCATACCTGCCTTCCCTAAGTTTTAATACATTAAATCTATTGTAATTTTCTCACCCCACCTATTCAGAACATTATTATGGATTTTTTATTTGTTGAATTTTGAAATAATTTCTTTATTTCTTTTCTGTTTCCCCAGTTATTGTTGATAATAATGATTGTTTGAGAAAATAGTTTTTCTTTTAAATACTTCTATTTAGTTATCAAACTGTAACAGTGATTGGTATATGATATGCTGGAGAAATGCCAAAACCATTTCATTATATAAACATTTGACAAATATTGATAGACAGCTAGGTAAAGGGCAAGCTCATATGAATTTTAATTTAACTTACCAATTATCATTTTTAAAGGGCAAATCAGTGCCTGAAAAAAAGGGGGTATATTATTCTAGCTTGTAACTGCTTCCTTAGTGATGCTTGTTAAGTAACATCCATATTTCCAGGGAGGAAAAATGATGTAACTTTTTCTTTACCTTTTCAAGATTCTAAGGCACATATTTAACTAAATTTCATGGCCAATGAAGAATGACAGGTTTTAAATATTATTGTATTAAATCATATAATTAACCGTGATGGTAAAATTAAAGATCTAACTTTAAAAATGTCTTGTCATTTTTAGTTATATAATGTTTTAGTATTTTAGTCATTCACTTGCTAATTTATTTGCTAAAAAAGTACATTTTTAGTGAACATAAAGCTCTACATTTAAGTCCAATAAGTATAAGAAAACAGAATCACTTGTTGGTTTTCTAAAGTTCACACTCTCTTTTGAAGTTTCTTGATAATTATCATGGCTTCAGGAATTTTGCTCGATCTCAGGGAATCCTTTATAATAATGACTCGTGCCACCTCAATTCCAGTCCCTCAGTTTCTTTATTTCAATTCTTCAGAAAACTCTAATGAACTGATCTCACCTTTCTTGATCCAAGCTTCACAAATTGTAATCAACTAGAGTCTATGGCTGGTTACCACTGGGTCAGGGGCCTTTCCTGACCCAACCGGCCATCAGTGCAGGGTCCTGTGATAAAAAGCGCACCCGCTGCCCTTCACAGGGCTGATAAGGGCAGTTTTCTCTGAGGGGCTTTGTTCAGGTAAACATTTCAACAAAATCTTTTGCATTTCTTTGCAAGGTAAGGGTCATGTAGTGAAACAGATTGTGTTGGTGATTATAGTAACCCTATATTTGATACTGAGCGTTGTGGCTTTGAGCAAGTTACTTAACCTCTGAGCCTTAGTTTGTTTATTTATAATAAACTGACTTTAAGCAAGTTACTTAACTTTTAACTACCACAGTTTCCTCATGAGTAAGTGAACACAATATCTGTATCTGCTACAATTTTATGAGCTAATTAATTTACATAGAGTGGTTACCATAGGCTTTGGCATTATAAGGAAGGTACCAGCAAATACAGTTACACACGTTCATAGTAGGAGGGAACATTTCTTATCCAATTCTCTGTGCTCTAAGAGCTCTCCTACAAGAAGGCCTGAAGTGCACAGCACTGCTTGTGGCTGGTGAGAAAAGTCTAACACTGAGGTTCATTTTTAGGAAGTATAAGGGTACCTCACATGTGAGCCTCCCCCACCAACATCCTCTGCTTAAATGTTATGGAGATGGTGGTTTGTTTTTTATTTGCTTCACTTCTATCTCTTATCAGGTGAGCTAGGAAAGCGGAGTGCATTTGCTAGCACTTCTTAAATATACACAAAAGCATTTCTTTGATTACAAGTAATAGTTTGGTATATTTTAGCACAGCAAACATTTTTAAAGATATGCAAATTTCCAGTCTCCAATCTCTCTGTTGTGTGTTTATTTCAGAAAAGTTCTCATTTCATTTTATCTGTCTGTATCTATCTAGTGTATACATATGCTTATACATGTCTATATATACAGTGTGTGGGGGGATGTGTGTTTTCCTAGCCTAGTCTATATATTTAGACAGCATGGAAAGATTTCCATAAAATTCCTACAAGCTTGGTTACTGTTAAGGTTTTAGAACTCTTAAGGTTGGACTAAGCTGGTTAGATTACTCACACTTTCCAGTGAAAACCACTCTACTGGTATTCAATAAACATAGAACAAAAATGATGACCAGTCAGTATCTATATGGCCCTTTCAGAGACAGAACAGACTTTCCAATGCATCCAGTTTAGAGGAGCAGCTAACAAACCCTGCAGGAATAATGCAAGTGGAAAGACCTCACAGAGATGTGCAGAGAGAGTTGAATTCAAACTGCAAATCGAATCTTTATTCATTAATTTTATTGCTTTAGAGATGTTTTATCTTCATTTTTGATCTTCAGTAGACAGAATCTGCTAATGCTCTCTGTAGGACCAAGAGGAGAGCCTGTGCCACGGAGAAGAGAAGTTCGCCGAGAGAAGCATGACTCTCATGATAATGGTTGAAAATGACAAAGCTGGTTGGCAGCATGTTTCCAGATGCAATTATTTCATTTTCGGTGCGTCACCTACTTCGTTCTCCTTTTTTTCTGCCCTATGTGGTGAACACTTGAACTACCCAAGGAGGATTTATTACATTTAAAAAGTATATACACATTTTTGTCATGTGAATTAGTGTCCTTGGTAAATATTCCCTTGGTGAGTAGAAGAGGTAGTTTTCTCATAATATGTGTTTTGGGGATACAAGACTCAAGTCACAGTTCATACAACTCAGGACATTTACCTACCCTATTAACAGCATCTGCAGAAAAAAAAATTAAATTTTATCAATATAGTAAAATAGTCTAAACTTACCCTAACAACAGAAAATCACAAAAGAATCTTTTTTCTCCCCAAACTACACATCTCTCAAAGGGCTTTTCTATCTTTCTTTATCTTTCTAAGGCTCCCTTTTAAAACAACAGAGCCATGTAATAACTTTTTAAGAAAAAGTAATCTATCTCTTTCTGGACACCTCAGCCAGCAGAGGGATAGGAGGAGTCACAAAACCATTATTTTGCTAGATTTTCCCTACCTTCTATTATTAAAACCAGTTTTCTTCAAATTATTGCCAATAGTTGGGATTTCCCAGTGGTGCATAATGAATATGCCCTGTGGCTACTATTTTGGCTCCTCTTCTTCTTCAGCTAATTTGGATGTTGTGATGGTTAATTTTACGTGTCAACTTGACTGGCCACTGGATGTCCAGATTAAACATTATTTCTGAGTGTGTCTATAAGGGTGTTTATAAATCAGATTAACATTTAAATTGGTGCACTCAGTAAAATAGATTCTCTCCCTGATGTGAGTGGACATCATACAATCCACCGAAGGACTGATAGATTTCTCAGCCTCCACAATTGTGTGAGTCAATTGCTTGAAATAAAAACCTCTCCCTCTCTCTCCCTCTACATATATAAAGGGGAGGGAGAGAGAAATAAGATTTTATATCTATATATATATAACATTTTCTCTGTATGTGAGTGGAAGAGCTTGTGCCTCAATGGTTCTGTTTCTCTGGAGAACCCTAATAGTACAGATAGTCTCTCTGTTACTCTCCAGAAAAAGAGTTTGAGCTACAAAGCCGAAGCACACAGAATGCGCTGCTGCAGCTGCTGTCTCCAGGGGCATGAAACAAGGCTACTTTTCCCCTAAGCCCTTGACTCTTGAACACACGGCACTGGTGCTGCTCCCAGGTGTGACTATCATGGCCCCCACTGGGACCAGTGTCTCCAGTCTCCCCTGCAGCAGCCACTGAGACATGGAAAGGTCTCTGCTGCAGCCTGTACTTCCGGCCTCATCTCTCATCCTTGCCCGTGTGATTGCACCATCACTCTTGCCTTCATAAATGCTGACAGCGACATTTCTGATGCTTCGTGCTCTCAATACTTTGTGGAGGCTTTGAAAAGAGATTTTTCTTTTTTATTTTTCACCTGCTCATTTATTACAGGTTTTTTACCCAAGAATCAAGATATAAATTTGTAAGTGTTGGAATGAGAACAACTTGAGTGACAGGCATCAAGCTGTATTCAAATTTGCCCTCTAGCAGAAACTAGCACTTTACTTGTTCTTGTAGAACATAAGGTTTCTTGGTTTCCACATAAACACAGTCCTTAAATGGCCAACCTAAGAGAATGTCAAACATACCTGAGTATTCTTCAAAACAAGGCTGAACACAGAAAAGATTCAAATTGGGACTTTGGATAAACAGCACTCAGATCATTGCTACTGTGTAACACACATCACACCAGAGCAATTTGGAGATAAGACTGGAATGGTAAATATTTTTAGAGTATTTAATATGGAGGACAAAAAGTACATATAAAAAACAAACTCAAAGTGTTCCTTATTTAGATTAGGAGCTAAGATTCTATTTGTGATTACCTGATATTAGAAAATAAAAAGGAGGGAAATAAGTTAGTTTTACTAGAATATTGTTTTGATTTTTCTTTTCTCTTAAAAAACAGAATTGAAAGTCCTACTAATATCTGAGTTCCAGTAGGATATTTTACCTCAAATATGGATCATGAATCAAAGTTAAATTTTGTTGGTCAAATTAACCTAAGAAAAAAATATGATTTACTAAAGGTAACTATGAGAACATATAGAAATTAGATTTGTTTTTCATCTGCCTGGATCTTAGGAGGACATGACCCAATAGGAAACAATTCTCTCATAAATGAAGTGACAACTTTGGGGAATAGGGACTAGGAAGACACTGGATTGAATTGAATTAACAGAAAAGGACTTGTCGAAGGTTGGAGGGTGCTGTCAAGTCAGAGACCTGGAAACAGCAGGGACTGGCTGATCCATGTGGTCAACTAGCCACTGTGTAAAAATTACCCACTAAGCTTTGTCTCCAGCATCTTGCAGTTTCAGGGTAAGAGCTAGCTACCAAAACTGAGTAGTCTTCTAGGAGAAAGCATTAGCACAATGCTAGTCAAAGGCTACACACATCCTGATAAGAAAAGTATTTACAAATGGAGAATGTCTATTCCCAGGACATGAGTGAAAGAATGAACAGAAAGAATAGCATGTGTGGACCCCTTTCCTCTTTACCTAGAATAAAACAAACAGATCTCATTTGTATGTTGCTGTTGTTGCTATTTGTTTAAAGCACCCGATAAGGTATGAGCTAGTAAAAGTTGAAACAGCCTTTCCATAAAGTTTCAAGCTAGTCCAGAACACATGCTGCAAAAATCTGTCTCCAAGTTCTCCCAAAGTCTTAAGGATGCCTTCCAACACTCCATAGCTAGTAATATGTTTGTAAATAGATATCCAATGAAATAATTTTTGCATCTTTGCTATAAAGACATCTGTCTTCAGATATAAAATGTAGTTAAACATCCGTAGGTGGCTTTTTAGAACGACTCGAATCATCTACATCACCCCCAGGAGCTCTAGTGTTCTAAAGCAAGAAGAGTTTTTATTTTTAGTTAAATGTTTAATGTTGCAATCAGCATGTCAGTTAATGATATTAGTTTATGATGCAGTACAGTTGTAGTTTCTATGCTATGAGCACATTTAAGAGTATGATGGGAACTGTTGTACAGATCAAAGAGTGTAATATATTTTATTTTAGAGTATTTACATACAGGATGTTTGTGCCATGGTGTTATGATCTACTGATTAGGGAATCGGAGTTCTGGTCCCAGATTTGCTCCTGGACACATGAAATACTCCGAATAAGTCACTTAATCCTCTTGAGCATTAGATTTGCTCTTTGTAAAGTGAGGAGTGGCATTAGAGAGTCCCATTTGATTTGAAATAATTTCCTGGCTTAGATCATAACTTTTACTTTTAATTTTATATTGCTACCAAACATGATAGTCATTTTCTGCTTTTTGTGTTTATTAGAGAAGTAAATGGACAATCATTGCATCAGAACGTGCCCCGATGGCCTCTCTGTTAAATGTTAACTAGGCCTCACACCCTTTCATTGCTGTGATCATCTCCCATCCTAAATGAGGAAACAAGCTCTATCAGGAGGTAGCAGCCTTCCACAAATTCATACAGCAGAGCCAGGATGTGAAAACAACGCTGCTTAGCTTCTAAATCCTTGTTGCTGCTATTAAATCTTTTATTAATCACATCTGTGACTTTTGTGTTCAAATACTAAATATAAATGAAAATCCTCAATTGCATCATTGTTACTGTGTAAAGATACTAAAACTTTATGACCATACACTTCATAATACAGCTCCAGAGAAAGCATTAGAGTTAAAAGCAGCAAGTAAGCATTAGAGCAAACACCTAGGAGTATATGTCAACAGTAATATAAACAGACAGCCAATGCTGAGCATAGTAATTAAAACATACATTGTATACATTTTCATACCTACTAGGAAATCTACATCAAGCATGGTCTATAGGAATATAACAAAATTTTATAATGTTAACCTGTATGTTCTCTTACTTATGCATATTGAGCCTGCCTTTAAGTGGTCCGAAGCATCAGTGTGGCTTTGGGGAAAAAGAACTGTTAGAGAGAAACCATTGGTATTTGGTGTTTTTTTTTTTTTTTTTTTTTTTTTTTAGAAAGTTTGATTTAAAAAAAATTAAAGATGTTTTCCTCCCTCTCCTTCATTTTCTTTCTTTTTTTTTTTTTAATTAATTTATTTACTTTTTAAATACATTTGTCTCTGCCTTCCCCCCACCTCTTTCCCTTGCCCCCTCCCACCTTCCCTCCCTCAGCTCTTCCCCTTTGGTTTTGTCCATGAGTCCTTGCTATATGTTCCTTGACTTTCCCCTTCCCTTCCCTTTCCCTGCCCCCCCCCCCCCTTCCCTCTTGTCTCTGTTGATTTCTTTTCCTTTCAGTGTTGCTGGTCATATTTTCCTTGCTTCTTTGCATTGTTGGTTAGGTTCCGCTTATAGGTGAGATCATATGGTATTTGTCGAAATAAGCCAGGGGGCGAAAGACAAATACCATATGGTATTTGGTGTTTTGACGCACAAAGTAAGCTGTTTAGAATCACAAGGGAAATCCTTGGAGATAACGGAACGGGGGACTATGGGGTGAATCCCTGTTGACGACCCCCGCCCTGCGCTAAGCAAGTGACGGCAGAGACTTGGAGTCCCTTCCTTCTTCAGCTAAAGTGCAAGGAAGGATTACAGAAAGAAGGGACATAGAGAAAGAAGTCCTTTAAATTTGCGTAGGAAGCTGAGATTCATCCCCAAGTGGCCCATTCATAAAACCCAACATAATCAAAATAGCAAACGTTTTGAGAAGAGGATTATGGTATGGAATACCACCCAGGTTTCAAACTGGACTTTCTGGTCTTACAGGCAAGACAGACCAGAATAAAAGTTCAAAGGCTTTGGAATATAAATTGGCATTTGAACCACAGTCCACAAATGTGGGATATGGATGTACATTCTGAACCTAAATACTGCCAACTGACATGAAAGATTTAAATAGCAGCCAGAGGCAGAGAGTATAATATTCAAAACATTCAAAATACAATCCTAAATTGCCAAGCACCAGGGAAATCTCAAGTCAAATGAAAAAAGACAAGAGATGACAATGCCAAGAGAACAAAAGTAGAATTACCTGCCAACACCTTTAAAGCAGAAATTATAAAAATGCTCTAGTAAGCTATCATAGTTACCCTGAAAACCAATAGGAAAAAAATTAGTCTCAGCAAAGAGACAGAAGGTTAAAAGAAGAGCCAAATAGATATTTTAGAAGTAAAAAATAACTGAAATTTTAAAATTCATTGGATGGGTTCAATAGACCATATATCTAGAATATATAAAGGATTCTCAAAACTTAAGAGTAAGAACACAAGCAACCTTATCAAAACAAAACAAAACAGGCAAACACTTAATCAGGGACTTCCCTACATACAGATAAGTATTTGAAAGGATGTCCAACATCATTAACCATTGATTAGATGTAACTGAAAACCCCAGTTGGATGTCAGTTTACAGCTACTAGGATTGCTAAAATAGCAACTGCTGACTGCCAGGAGTGCTGGTAAGAATGAGGAGAACTGGATCTCTCATGCGTTGCTAGTGGATAGTAAAATGGTGTAAACACTCTGGAAAACGTTTTGGCAGTCTTTTATAAAGTTAACCATATACTTGTCAAACCTCCACAAATCCTACTCCTGAGGATTTAACCTAGAGAAATAAGAATTTATATTCATAAAATACCTGCACATGAATACATGAATATAACAGCCTTATTTATAGTAACAGTTAAAAACTGGAAACAACCAAAATACACTTCAGTGAGTAAATGGATAAACAAATCATTGTATAGTATTTGGGCAGAATACTACTCAACAATAAAATGAACCATACTATTGGTGCCTGCTACAGCCTGGGTAAATTTCAAGGGAATTATGTTCAGTGAAAAAAGCCAATCTCAAAACAATACATATGAAATGATTCTGTCTTTATAACATTCTGAAAAGAACAAAATTGCAGTGATAGAGAATAGATCAGTGTTACTATGAGGGAGTTCCTTTGTGGTGATGAAACATTTTTTTATTCTAAATAGAGTAGTGGTTACATAAATATGTATGTAGGATAAAATTTTGTAGAACACACACAGAAGGCTGCATGTAAAAAAACTGATGAAATATGAATATGGTCTATAGTTAAAAGCATTTATACACTAGTGTTAATGTCTTGGTTTTGACTATTGTACTATGGTTATATTTAATATTATCACTGGAGGAATCTAGATGAAGGGCAAATGGGAACTCTCTGGAGTTTCTTTTTTTTTAACTTCTCTCTGAGCCTAAAAACATTTCAAAATATAATTTTAAGAAATACCTAATTATCATAGAAATATAGATGTTAATTCTCATAGTGATCTTATGTCAGAGAATTATTTAATTTATTAGTGTTGGGACTAGCAAGATGACAAAGCAAGAAGCCATGAGAGAGATATTTATATAGTCAACTAAAGAATTATGCTGAAATGAGATTATTAAATTTGATGCAAAACTCTTTAAAAGGCAATGAAGCTATAACATTTGAGTATATAGACACCTTTACATTTGCATCTCTGCTGGGCAAAAATCAATTGTAATTTCTCACTTTCCCAAGATAACATCTAATTTTTCAGGCTTTGGGTCCTAATCAGTATGCAATAAGAGAAAATCAAAAGTAAAAGTCCCTAAATAGTCAGATGACTCCTAGGCAGACTTATCAGACAGTGCTCCAATATGATGCTGAAAGGGCATAGTTAATTTTTGGTCTTATTTCCAAGTTTTGAAAAAATTACCTTAGTACTTCCGGTGTTTTTTGTCTTCTGGGGAAGATATGTCAGCTCCTTTCTACTACTGTTTACAGGAAGCCATCTATGAATTGTTGCTTGCTCTTTACTCTGACAAGGTTGATCACCTTTGTTTGTCCCAAGAACACTGAGTGTCCCTGCCTATTGACCCTAATGGCACAACCATATCACATGATTCCAGACCACTCACTCGTTAACTCCCTCCTCTAAATAGGGATGTGTTGTTTGATCTCCAAAGGAACAGTGGTGGTGTGAAAGAAAAAAAAACCTAACATTAGTACTTGCGTGGATTAGTACTAATTGGATTAGTACTTGGAAAAGCCACCTATATTAACCTATGTAGAACAGTCCCCATTCTGATGGCCACCACTGATATGACCCAACTGTGTTTAATAAATCATTGAAATATCATTTCTAATCTCATGTTTTGTGATAAAAAATATCCTCGTCAGGGTAAATTTTCAAAAAGGTGAAGGGATTAAGCAAAATGAGAAAACAAAAAGCTCATAAACAGACAACAGCATGATAATTGCCAGAGTGGGAAAGGGAGGTGGGGGAAGGTAGGAATGGGTATAGGGGGAATAAACGGTGATGGAAGGAAACTTGACTTGAGATGGTGAATGTACAATGCAGTGTACAGATGATGATTTTGGGCTGTACACCTACAACTTATATAATTGTATTAACCAATGTCATCCTAATAAATTCAATTAAAAGTAAATAAATTATTCAAATGTCAATTGTTTTAGTAAAAAGAAGGTACTGGAAAGCATCATGTACATCAGATTCTAGAGCTAAATGAAAATAAATCCACAATTTTCCAGTAGTAAATTTGCTTTTTTTCTGTAACTTTTAGAATAAAGAACATCAGAATGCTGATTGAAGATTGCCTGCCCCTCCCCCACCCCTCACCATTTGTTCCTGATCCAGACGAAGAGATGCTGATGAAGGTGAAAGGATGCTGCAAAATGTACTTGGCTGAAAGATAATTCTGGAATATCAGCAGAATTAGACAATAAAAAAAAGCTCCAGCACTGGGTATTTTAGATGTGGTACATTTCTAATTAAACCACAGACCAAACATTTCATTATTTTCCGGTTAATTGTACAGTGTTTGATTTCTCTAGAGAAATTTAGTCCTGGTAAACAGTTTTCCCGAATGCTTTGCAGGCAGGTTCTAATGTATTGACATTGAAGGAATGATCCAATTATTATGTGATTAATTGTGGACTGTTGTTGGTCTTAGACTGATTACATTGACGATTTATGGAGCAGGATCAGTATTTGGCTAAAATCTCTTCACCTAAATCATGAACTTCTACCTAGGGATCAGGCTACACTGAGAAAATATTGCAAACAGAAGCACATGTAATAATTATTTAGCTAATTCCATTGTCACTCAGAGGCATGCTGCTACTAAACAATGGTAATTACAATTACAGCATGAGTGCTGCTGTTGTGCATTTACAATTAAGGAACATTTTAATTTCTACAAACACATATAGAAATATCCTGCCTTTGTTGTGCACACAAATCTTTTGTGTTTCAGCAACAGAGACAAAACTTACTCCTATGCAGATTTAATTACAACATGATACATGAGAAAATGAGTGACATTTTACAAATTAGAAAGAGAATTAGAAATTCAAAATGCTAATTTTTAATAAACCCAATTAACACACACTAAAATTAAGTGCAATCTTTAGCTTCATCAAGTGATTTTTTTCCATTATTCTTTAGTGTGCCATTGAAATTCAAGACATAAAGAAAACACATTCAGGCGTTACTAATTATGACAAGAAAAGAGCATGAATTCAGGTTTCCCTTCAGGGCTTACTTTTAAATAGGTGACTGATAACTAGAAAAAATTCTCTTCATGTTACTTCTGAGATGCCTAGCTGTGTTTTGTCAGTGCTCTGTTCTATTTTATTTGTAATATCTTGGCTGGTTAGGGATCCTCCAAATCCATCCTTTGATTCCTTGTGTTATGTGTTTCATTTAATCCTGGTAGAGACCAGGTAGAGATAGGGACCAATTAAAGAACATAAAGGGTCTAATATCAAGGTCACAGAATAAGGAATGTTTTTACTACTATTTAACAAATGAACTTTTTGATGGGTCTTTAAAAAAATATTGTTGAAGTTTATTCACTGCATGGAGTAGAAAATAGTTATCCTTTGCTAAATTTGAATTAGGATCTTTTGTTATCCTATGTAGGGTACAGACAGATTTTTGTTTGCTCTTGCTTTTGAGGAAGAATAAAGGTAAAATTATGAAATTTATTAAATGAGTTGAATATATAATAGAATTTATTTTGATTTGAAAAGAGTACTAAATTACATATAAACTAAAACTTCCACTACATTTTGTGTTATTATTGTTAGAAATAATATAAATCACATTTTTACCCTTCCCACTTGCCCAACAGTGGAAACAATATCCAATATTTCACATTTGTCATTGCCATGTATATTTCTATTTTAAAGTATACATACATATATGTTTACATGCACACACATATGTAGATTTATTACTGCTTTTTAATGAATAATCACATGCTCTATATACATTTCTGCAAATTGCCTTTTTTGACCAAACTTATGTTTGTGAGATTTATCTACACATCTTTTATAAGTTTCTTTTTTTATTTTATTATTTTTATTTTTAAATTACATTTATCCTATTACAGCTGTCTTGATTTTTCCCCCTTTGCCCTCCTCCACCCATCCCACCCCGACCCCCTCTCCCACAGTCAATTCCCACTCTGTGGTCCATGTCCATGGGTCATCCATACATATAAATATATTTTAAAAAGTTAAAATACAAGTAATAGAATAGGAAAGTATTTGAAACACATCTAAAAAAGGGTAAATAGTTTTGGGGGAGTTTTTTTAGGGAAAAAATTCTACAAACATTTAATCAAAAAATGGATAAAGAATACCAAAAAGTCATTTAAAGCATTTTAAAATAATAGAAATAGTTGAGAAAAAGATGAAAACGGGTTTAGTTTCAACAAATAATAAAGTAACAATTAAAATAACATATCATTGTCACAATCAGATTAATAAGTATTAAAAATGTTGGTAATATCAAGTATTGGTGACTGTGAAAGGAACTGGGTATTCATAGACTCCTTTTCTTCATATTTTTAAAGCAGTCCCTTTAGCATATTTTCCAATGCTGGTTTAGTGGAGGTGTATTCCTTTAGCCTTCTTTTATCTGGGAAACTCCTTATTTTGCCTTCCATTTTAATTGAGTGCCTTGCTGGGTAGAGTAGTCTTGGTTGCAAGCCTCTGCTTTTCATGACTTGGAATACTTCTTGCCATTCCCTTCTGGCTTGCAGTGTTTTTGTTGAGAAGTCAGCTGCTAGCCGTATCGGAGCTCCCTTGTATTTTACTACCTCTTTCTCCCTTGCTTCCTTTAGGATTCTCTGTTTGTCTTTGATATTTGCCATTTTTATTATGATGTGTCTTGGAGTGGGCCTCATTAGGTTCCTCTTGAATGGGACTCTGTGCTTCCTGGATTTGTGTGACTTTTTCTCTCCTCCAATTGGGGAAGTTTTCCATCATTACTTTTTCAAACAGGTTCTCTATCCCTTGCTCCTCTTCTTCTCCTTCTGGTATCCCTATTATATGGATATGATTACCTTTCAGGTTGTCCTGCATTTGCATCAATGCCTCTTCATTCTTCTTAAGTCTTTTTTCATTTTCTTGCTCTTTCTGGGAGCTTTTTTCTACCTTATCTTCCAGCTTGCTGATTTGATCCTCTGCTTCATCGAGCCTGCTTTTGATTTCTTCTACTGTGTTCTTCAATTCAGAAACTGTATTCTTTATTTCCTCTTGTGTCTTAATGATAGTTTCTATGTCCTTTTTCATGCTAATATAGTTTGCAGTAAGTTCCTCCTAGTTTCCCTGTAGTTTTTGGTAATTCTCTCTGAGCTCACTGAGCTCATTGAGCTTCCTTAGAACTGTTGTTTTGAACTCAATATCTGATAGTTTACTTGCCTCTACTTCATTTAGTTCTCTTTCTGGGGATTCCTCCTTTCCCTTTGACCTGGGGGATGTTTCTTTGTCTTCCCATTATTTGTGAAACTCTTCTTTTTTGCTTCTGCCTCTTAAATTCATCTGTCTTGAATTCCTGACTTTGTGATGTGAACTTCTATGGTAGGAGACCACTATTTTTTTTTTCTTTCTGGATCTGCCTCTGATGATGTCAGATGTTGGCCCTGTCTGACCTTAGGCAGTCTGTTCAAGACTTCCAGTGATCTACTCTCTGTGGCTGTCTCCTTCAGCTGTTAATCTAGTCACTTTGCACTCAGCAGTCAGATTTAGAGACACCAGAGGGTGGGGCAGTCCCTTCTGGGGGCTGGGTTTGGGGTCCTCTCTCACTGATACCATTCAGGGGAGTGGTCTGCCTGAGCCAAATGGCTGCTGCTGTATGGGGAAGGAGTCAGCACCGGGATCCCACTGGCTACTCTCTCCATTCTCTCCCAAAAGCCTCCTTCCCAACTCTACTATCTGTGGCTGCCACTCTATACTCAGCCATCAGTTTTTAGCACTACTGGGCTTAGGCTGAGCCTCCTGGGGATGGGGATATTGGGCCCTCTCGGCTGTTGCCACTCAGGGGAGTGGTCTGCCTGAGCAAGATGGCTGCTGCTGTATGGGGAAGGGGTCAGCACCGGGATCCTGCTGTCTACTCTCTGCATTCTCTCCCCAAAGTCTCTTTCCTCAGTCTCTCCTCAGACGTCTCTAGCCCACTCTGCCCCTGCCTTTGCCGAAGCCCAGGGTAAGTGGCAGTGAGGTTGTGCTAAAACCGATCTTTCTGTCTGTCCGAGGTTATAGGGCTCCTCTCTCATTACTGTTCAGTTGTTTGTTCCAGGTGATTTCTCCACAACTTAGTTGTAATTCCAGGTTGGTCCTGGGAGAAGTCAGTGTGACTTCCACTCACTCCTCTGCCATCTTGATTCCCAGATTTATGTACTCATTGAAACATGTTTACTCTAGTTAGTTCATTTTTATTGGCAAATAGTATTCCACTTTATATGTATAACATTTATTTTACTATTGTTTAATGCTTAGTTATTTCCACTTTTTTTTTTTACTACTAAGGATACTGCTATAAGAATTCTGGAAAAAGTATTCTTTTCTACAGATATAAGAATTTCTTTAAGGCAGCTGTGTTGAAACAAGAATGTGTAAACCCTTAGTGGCATACAAAAATTTTCCAATAAAACACTAATATGGATAATTTTAAGATATAATGTTCTACATCATAAGCTTCCATGTACACTCATTCATAATTGTCCTCATATTTTACAAAATAATTGACATCTTTATTCTTTATAACAGCAACTCTCTAATACATGAGTCTGACGTCTTTCTCCAGTTAGTTACATCCTCTTTAATATATTTTTTAAAAATCTGTAAATATCTTCATGAGGTACTTCCATACATTTTGATAGATTTATTTCTATCCACATTAAGTCTCTCTTCTTAAATTATATCTTTAACTATTTGTGCCCTTATATATAAATGTGACTGATTTCTGAATATTGCTAGGCTTAGAAATTCTTATCATTTTTCTACACATTCTCTGCAATTTCCTATGTAAAATAGAAAATGATCATTTTTCTAACTTTAAATTCTCAAAGACTTTATTTCTTTTTCTGCTCTTACAGATTCAATTGTTAGAATCTCCATTAAAAATTTTGAAACCAAAAATGAACTATAGGTATTTTTCTACTTTGTTTTCTGGTTGTTTTGTTTTTGAAGGAATAGGTTAAATTTGTGCATACTCATTTAGTTCTTTGATGATTAGGTCTAATCAGTATTTATACTTTCTTTTAGTTTCTTTAGTAAGCTATATTTTTGTTCAAAAAATTCTATTTTTTCAAAGTTTTCAATTAATTGGCATACAGTTACTTGTGATATAGCGGTCTGTTAGAATGGGACAACACAACAGCTATCAAGCACCTCACTTCTTAAAGCCAGTTACCACTTATTGAGATTGCTGGCATTTTTTCATCCCTTACTGTTACACTATAAAGAATAAGGATTGGAGGGAGTATGCCAATGAGAGCTTCATGTCCTCCTCCCTCTGTGTGGCACAGAAGCAACTTCCTTTCCTCTTGTCTTAGTAAGTTGAGTGAAGAGGACTTAAAGAAAACCATATGTGCCTTCTAGATTTGAGACCATGTTAGGAATAGTGCTTAATTTTCTTTTTTATTAAATTATTGTTCAGTTGCAGTTGTCCTACCTTTTTCCCCATTTGCTCTCCCCTGCCTCATCACCCCTCACTCCCATAGTCACTCTCCTTAGCATGGTACATGCCCAGAAGTGCTCTGTACATGATCCTTGGCTTCCCCCTTCCCCAGTGACCAGAGTCACTTTTTCATTTATTATAATTTTGTCATTTTTAATGACAAAAATGTCATTTTTTGCCATTTTTAATATCTCTGCTGCATCTATAATTATGTCCCGATTTGTTATGCATTTTATTATTTATTTGTTTATACTCTGTGGAAATACAAAATAACTGTAAATTTTGTCAAATTCCACAATTATGTTTTATGCAAAAAGTAGTTCAGTTATATTTCCTTATTTCTTAGATTAATATACCAAGTACCAGGATAACATCTTCTCTCAAGCTATTAAAAAAAATCAAAATTTTAATCACAGCTCTATGGGCCGGGCTTCTTACCAGTATGTGGAACATGATAAATGTTAAAAAAATAAGTATTAATAAATGAAAAAGTATATATACTTTCCCCTGTTACCCCACTCCCCGCTTGCCTCTGGTTACTGTCAGTTTGTTCTTTATTTCCATGTCTCTGGTTCTGTTTTGCTCTTTTGTTTGTTTTGTTGATTAGGTTGCACTTATAGGTGGGATCACATGGTATTTGTCTTTCACCCCCTGGCTTATTTCACTTAGCATAATAGTCTCCAGTTCCATCCATGCTGTCGTGAAGGGTAGGAGTTCCTTCTTTCTACTGTGTAGTATTCCACTGTGTAATTGTGCCACAGTTTTTTGATCCACTCATTTACTGATGGGAATTTAAGCTGTTTCTAGCACTTGGCTATTGTAAATAACACTGCTATGAACATTGGGGTGCATAGGTTCTTTTGAATTGGTGATTAAGGATTCTTAGGGTATAATCCCAGCAGTGGGATTGCTGGATTGAAAGGCAGGATTGAAAGGCAGTTCCATCTTTAGTTTTTTGAGGAAATTCCATACTGTTTTCCACAGTGGCTGCACCAGTCTAAATTCCCACTAATAGTGCACTAGGGTTCCTTTTTATCCACAACCTCGCCAGCACTTGTTGTTTATTGTTTGTTATTGATGGCCATTCTGACCTGTGTGAAATGATATCTCATTATGGTTTTAATTTGCATCTTTCTGACAGCTAGTGGCGTTGAGCACTTTTTCTTGTGTCTATGGGCCCTCTGTATGTCTTCCTTGGAGAAGGGTCTGTTCAGGTCCTTTGCCCATTTTTTAATCAGATTGTTTGTCTTCCTGGTGTGCAGGCATGTCAGTTCTTTATAATTTTCATAGGGACAAACTAAACACAAGATATGGTTTGGAGTCAGCCAAGCATCATCTTAAAAGGGATCATCTTGGGGAACAGTGCGACCCAGCTGGGAACTCAAGGGCTGGGGGTAGTTCTGACTAGCCAGACACCTGGGATATCTTCAATCAGGAGATACCCAGTGGGAATGTCTGAAGAAAACATACCAGTGCTGATGAAATAAACACCAAATAAGAGTATCTGTCATAGCCAGAGTTAAACATGTTAGTCACAAAAACGTGTATTTTAGTCACAAAATGTCTGTATTTTTTTATAGTACATGGCTGGATACCTTCTGGACAAAACTCATATATATACACACTGATTTTATTAACATTAAGAATATAAAGTCCTTATAATCAGAACAGTGAATTGATTGTTTTCTGAAAAATTGAGTACTAATGTAATAAAATTTAATTGTGCCGACATGCCAAGAACTTGTCAAGCCAAATTCAATAATTTATAGGCTGTGAGAATGTTAATGGAGCCTAATTGGTGGCTTGCTGGGTTCAGCTTCAATTTGGTAGGTGGCACCAAAACATGGGTACCTATTTTGGTTGGATTACACTGTTGGAGTAACTCTGTGGGTGTCTCTGTCTCCCTCAGTGAATTCATTTAGCATGTCAACAGTCTTAAAACACTGTCTGTCAAAAGCATCTAAGTTTCTCTCTGCCTCCTAGCCTGGCTACTTACTGAGCTGGAATGAAAAATGTATATAGAATTTATAGTTTTCATTGTTCTTTCAATGCACTATCTCATTTAATCCTCCTAACACCCTCGGCAGGTAGGTCTTATCCTCTATTACTAATTAGGAAAGGAAATTTAATTAGTTTCAGGAGGTACAATTTGTTCCCCAAGGCTAGATGATTTCTCCAATGTCACAATTAGTAATGGACAGTGTTAGGATTCAAATTGGTTTCTCCTGACTCCACCATTACGCACTCTTTCCACAATACATTCCATCCTGTCCAGAATTCTTTGATTCAGAAAATACAGAAATATCTCTATTTTATAGGAGAGAGTTTATTATAATTAAAAATGAGCCACTGCAAGAGTGGGTAGATACAGGACTCCTGCTGACAAAACCTTGTATCTGGGGTCCTGACTCTGCCTCCTCGGGGGTGTACGGACAGCTCCTTGCAATGCCGTTTGGTTTTTGTAGTTCTCAGGGACAGGATCCCACCCCTTCCAAATAGCTTTTCAAAGCATGTGTTACCAGTAGAGTGTTTAGTCCTCAGCACTCAGGTGAAGCCAACACCCCACCTACTTATTTGAAACTTTTCATTAAAAAATTCTAGTGATAAACATGTATAGCTGTCAGCCTGGACTTCACACCTAGCCAGGTGGAGATTATAAAAATAATTTATCTCAGCAAAAAGTGAGAAAACATTTTCCCTGTTCTCTTCACAAGAGTTTAATCTAAAATGATCTCTTAAAGAACAGAAATTGCTTGAAACAATATCCCATTTATTTAGAAGTAAATTAAAGATGTCTGTGCTTGTTTGTATATGCATTACTTCTGTCCCAAAAAGAATACAGGTAGTTTACAATGATATATAAGTGAAATAAGAAAGCAGAGATTAATTTTAGAAGCAAAATCATAAGGTTATAAAATTGGCCAGAGAATAAATAACTTTGCTATGTATGAACAACAAATTTGGTCTAAATTTTTAATTGGGGAGATGGTCATCACACTTTTTTTCCTGGTCCAACATCCTGTAGTTTTGTGAGAAATCCCCAAAGGAAATGCAATTTTAGCGGTTACAATACAGTTTATAGTGGAACAATACCTTTTATTGGATGACTAAAAATATTCCCCTGCAATGTTAGATTTATGTGGAATAGGTGCTGAGGTTGGAGAGGGTTAAACTATGAATAAGCCACAACTCTGAACTGTAAATTATACAAACAATTTACTCAAGCACCAGCCAGAATAAAAACAAATAAAACATAGATGTAATTATTGTGAAGGGAAAGGGGAAAAAAAACAAAACAATGACAAATGTTGTATTTTACAGACTGACTGAAATTATTTTATTATACCTTTTGGGACATACCTATGGGGAATACATACTGAATTTCAATGAAAAACCAAAAATCTTACATATATATTTGTGGAGTCTCCATGCAGGACTGTCATTAATATATATACCACATAATTATAATTCCAATGGGTATTTGGATGATCTATTGTTTTTGTGAAGTACTTCCAGACTTGATTCCGAGGACAAGCAAGAAGTTATGACTTTTTTTTCTTTGCTCAGATTTCTGATTGATTTCCCCATGTGGCTATATTAATTGTAACAGTCAACCTTTAATTTGTTCGATTAAGCTTTTGTATCATTGCATCCTTACCATTATACAAGTATCAGAATTTGCTTGTGTCTAGCAAACTATGAAAAAGAATATAAATTTAGAGAAAGAATAAAAAGGAAAAACTGTAAAAACAATACGTAAACATAATTAGGTTATCTAAAAGTGCTGACAGCCTGGTTCTCTGGGGAAAGTTAAGTCCTCTGACAGCTCACAGGTCCCAGGAGAAAAGCTGTGATGAACTGTCCAATCCTAAAGGGAGGTGGGCAGACGGTGCAGTCACTGAGGTTTTAACCTCTGACTTGAATAATGCTTCAAATGGCATTATCTTGCCATGTGTGTTTTTATAAACCACTGAATTCATAAGTAACCTGGCACTTGCAGGTGCTCTGTGCTTGTCCACTGAGCCACACCACTGCCCCCATCCCTGTAGGGTTCTACTTATATGAAATTCCAAAGGTAGAAGAGAAGGAGACACCATTACTAACCTCTGGAGGCCATTGCAGGTAGATACCTGGGCAGAAGACAAGATTTTTTGTTTGTTTGCTTGCTTGCTTGTTTTGTTTTTAGAGAGAAATGAAAGGAGAAGAAGGGTGAGAGGAAGAGAAACATGGATCAGTTGCCTCTCGCATGCTCCCTGACCAGGGACCAAACCCACAACCTAGGAACGTGCACTGGCCAGAAAAGAACCGGCAACCTTTTGCTTTGGGGGATGATATCCAATTAACTGAGCCACACCAGTCAGGACAGAAAACAAAGTTTTGAGAATTATCTGCTTTAGAAGCCAGTGAAGATTAGAAGCTGCACAGATGACTGAGATTTAGCAAGATTTCCAGATGAGCTTCCCTATTTCACCTACCTCTTTGTGTCTTATAACTACAGCTTTGTGTCCCAGGCCTGCCAGCAGCTGTGTAAACCACTAATTCTCTGTATTAAAATCTTTACTCTGTGGAATAGCTGGAATGGCTTTTGTTTTTCTTGCCAATCTCAGACACTTCAACAAATGCTTACCAAAAACAACTTCCTTTCCTAGCAGCTATGATGTCAATGATGTTATGAAAAATTCATATCTGTTATATGATTCTCAGTGTCCATTAAAAGAGAACCATTTATTCATAAGACATACAACTATTATTAGTGTAGGAGAGATTTCCCTCAACAACATCCTCCAAGTAAATGCAAGTTTCAGAAGACTCTTTTGCTAAACAGCCTTCCACAGAGTCGTAGGTGCTTGTGAAGGAGGCGTGAGGTGGAGACAGGCAGTACAACGCCATAGTGGCATCATGCCCCTCAGCAACCTGTCCATACAGCTTCTTTCAAGAATACACTTTAGAAGATCTGATGAAATGGGTAGGCTATATTTTAAAACATCCTTTTCTTAGCTCAGTCTTGATAAATATCTGTTGGTAGAGAGCAAGATTATATTGAAGAACACATTAATCTAGAATGTGTCTGTTTTGAGTTACCAGTGAAACACAGGTTCATAGGCTTTAAAGACAGCCAATCTAGATATAATACTACCTATCTCGGAGGAAAGCTAAGAAGTCTGACAAGGCTGAATTTCTGATTAGAGATCCCCCCTTTTTCTTGGAAGTTACAGAGGTAGAACCAGAATGCAAAAATCAAGATTCTCCTTAGAAAACTGTGCACAAATTTTCTAGCACAAAGATACTTGATTAATTAAGGCCTACTGACAAAGTTCCTTTAATGAAAGTTCTAATGAATTTATTTATGCAGATTTTATTAAAAATGTAAATGCTCTTAAAAAGCATGATGCATATTACAGTATTTTATAACAGAAATACTTTCTAACCTACATCCTGAAAGTAGACACTACTTTGGGGCTACCTCTATAAATTAAAATTTTTAAAAAGACACCTGTCTAGAAATGAGAATACTATTGATCAGAATTCTTCCAGACACACCCTCCTTTATTGGAATTTAGACTGTTGCTAAATAAAGCTTCTAAAACGAAGAGTCATGGTTGCATTTTTGGCACTAGCAATGCAAATTCATTCAATCATCAAAAAATATTTACTGGATACCTACTATATGTTAGACATTTGGTGAGGTGCAAGAATGTAGCAATGAACAAAACAGATAAAATTATCTGCTCCTATAGTCTAGTGGAGGAGCTAGAAAAGTTGTGTGTTAGAGGGCAGTGGGTGGTCCTGAAAACAATTTAGAGGAAAATGGAACAGGGAATGGCAGGGAGAGAAGCCACAGTTTTAAACAGGTTTGTAAGGGAAAGCCTCGGTGATATGAGATTTGAAAGATGAGACTAGGAACCATGTGGACATCAGTGAGGGAAACATACCGCTCAGAGAGAATAGCCAGTGAAAAGGCCTGGCAATGGGAATGTGCATATGTATTTGACAATCAGCAAGGCCAGTGAATATGGTAGGAAAGGAAGAAGAGATAACATGCAAGAAGCAATCAGAAGCTAGATAATGGCAGGTCCTGTAGAAAATTATAAGGGTAATTTATTCTGAATGACTTGGGTAGCTGCTAGAGAACTTAGTGTAGCCAAATGGTATGGCCTTAATCACATTTTAACTAGGTCACTCTGCTAGGGTGAGAAATTAGAAGCAATTATTTCAAGGTGCCTCACTTTACATTTGTCTCACTGAAATTCTCTCACTTTTTCTTCTTGGCTCTTATATATTTGAAATTTACTAATGTATTACATCTATTTGAAGAAGAGTTCTATTAAATAGCTTTATATTTCACGTTGTATTTTTTCCTCCAGATTATAACGTGTTAAATAAGCTTGAATTTGGCACCCCAAAACTTTCACAATTAATTAACACTTTTAAATCTAAGTGTGTAATAAATGTGTTAAACATTTATGTTATGACGTTAGGTGATAAATGAGGATATTTAATCATATATGCATGCATGTATCCAATATAATCTCAAATACATAAACAATATACAAAGGAAAAAGGTCAAGCAGAAATATCCCTTGTCCAAAAGATTATTTTCTTCTTTTTCTAATTTTGAGTGTATTTTCATTCATGTGAGGAAACCAAAATTATTAGAGGGTGCAAGAAGTCACCCTCTACACATACTCAGCGTTTTTTTGTAAGAAGACACTGAGGAGTTTGGAGTGAAAGATGTTTCTTAGGGATCAAGATAACACATCTTGAGAAAGGGAAGTGGGGTATGGAGAAGCAAGAATGGGAAGAGAGGTAAGTTAGACTGCAGTGCATGTGACAACCTCAACCAAACCAGTGAGAAGCTCTAAAATAAAATAGGCCTTATAAGTGTTGTATCTGCTTTAGACCAAAATAACCTGGCCTTTCTGTCCCCACTTCAATCTGTCATTGGCTGGAGGCACAGTCTCTGACGAGTCACTTCTGTGTAGCGAGGCATACCCTAAGGGCATGACAGCCAGAGTTGTCTACTGACTCAACTTCCCCCTGCTGAGTGAGTCCCTTCTTGAAGGGTGGAATATTTCTGTGTTTCCCATACACACATGCCTTGTGACAGAGCATGCATGTGTATTTCCTGTGATAGAGCATTTTATCCTTAGCCTTTTGCTTCTCATCCTATCTCTGAGGAGAAATATAATTAAAACTGAGCAAACAGAATATTGCAACAAAAGTAAACAGAAGAAAAGGATTCTAATTTCAGACATCCGTAAGTGGGGTGAGGAGGATAGGGATCGCTTCATATATTGCAATGACAGACAGGAAGGAAAAGAGGTTTGAGGGAATAAGACATGGAGAACAGAAAAGTTATTAGAAGCAGAAGTGAATAGTCTGATATCTGTTATTTCCTATCTTTATCTACCATAATAGGGTTTTTTCCCCCTATAAATCCATTGTAACATACCTGACCAAAAACAACCATTGTTTTGAAAAACCTAATGTATACTTTTTGTGCTTCCCTCCTTTTTTTTGACACATTTCATTATCTACTTTTTTCTTAACCACATGTTACGACACTCTGCCAGCTTGTGACTCTCTTTTTGTGTTCCCTTTCTTGGCTTCTTCCGTTCATTTCTCATTTTCCTTCTAAGACTAAAATCTTTGACTTACCCACCTATTTGCTACATCCCTCCACTTTTCTTTCTGTGTCAAAGCTTGCACAGTGTCATCACTTTACGCTGAGTATCACAGCACCTCCATGAGATGACTCCCAAATTTACATCTCTGTCCAATGTCTTACTTGAGTTCCAAGCTTGTATATCAAATTTGCCTTCAAAATTTCCACATGGATGTCCCCAAGGCATCACATATATAACATGTGCAAAACTGAACATTTAATCATTAATACCCCCTCCAACACACAATAGCTCTTCTCCAATCTTTCCAAATATTCTTACAGAAAAAACAGCCAATTTTTTTAAACATCCAATTCTTTAAGTGAGAAAACTCATAGTGTATCAAGTATAGTTTTTTAATTGCAAAATATGTGCTTCCTCCTGGATGTCACTACCATGACGCTAGTGCATATCAGCATCAGATCTTTTCCAGACCCCTTCTAGAACTTGTCCACTTTTCTCCTGCAAAAATGTATTCACTAAAGAGTAACCAGAGTAATATTTTTTAAATGTAAATAGGATTACATTCACCCTTGTAATGAGTTTTCATTGCACGTGACAATCCAAATTCCTTACTAGAGCCTACAAGGACCTGCATAATTCAGGTCTAGGTTGGACTCTCCATTTTCGCTTGCTCCTTGCTCTCCTTTGGATTCACTATGCCCCAGACACCCTGACATTCTTTTTCTTTCCTGATGCACTGACTCCCCCCCATCCTTTAACCTTTGCATATGTCGTGCCCTTTCTGGACTGTTCCTTCTTACTTTCTATGTTTATATCAAATATTTATTTAAATAGGCCTTTGTGAAAAGTTAATTCTTGAATAGACTCCTTATGTTACTTTATATGTTCTTTTCCTATAAAACTCTATACTATGACTACAGATTTTACATCTATTAGTTTAATTGTCTAATATCTGTAACCCCCTTAAAATGCAAGCTTCATGAGGACCAGGAAAGTATCTGTTTTATTCATTACTGTATCCTCAGCAATAAGCAAAGCACCCAGTAAGTCCCCAACAAACGTTTGCTATATGAGTTGATAAATTAAAGTCTTCCAACTATATAAACATTAAGAAATGACATTTTAATCCTTTTAGAAGATAAAATGACTTGCTAATGTGCTCACATTTTGTAAAAGATGAGCATGCAAAGGCGGATGACCTTCGCTGGTCCAGGGCAAGCCTCCATCATGTCTCATCCAGGTAACCTTCGGCACCCCCTCCCTGCTCTCCGCCCTTCCTCCTTGTCCCTGCTAAAAGTCACTCTCCACAGAGGAGCCACGTCTGGGACTCGGGCAAAATTTGAACTTAGTCTTTGGCCATGTTTCAAAGGAAAGGAGAAAAGGCAATTAGAAATACAAAGTACAGCTTAAGCTGGATCCTTCAAAGACAACTTAGGCCCACTTAGTTTTTTCCCTCCAAACCTCTTGAGTTTCTTAGTTATTGAGAGACAAATCACTATGGACAGACCATCTAAGAAAGCATTGGTGGCTTCCTTGAACATCAGGATAACTCAGTAATGAAATGGCAGTGGGGAGCAGCATCAATACAGTCTCCAAAGGGAACTCATCAGTATATTTCCTTTAGTATCAAAGACACACAGACAAGCTCAATTGACTTTAATTAAGGTCTCCCTAGGCTCGCCACCAGGGGAACTTTCCTAGCATTCCTGGCACAATAGATAAGTAATTTGCCAAACAGGATAAGTGTGAGAGATAGTGCAGCCCCAGGGTAGCTTTATAATCCTGAGACATAATTAGTAAGAGATTATAACTTGTTATTCTGCATTCACAGCAAAACACCCTGTTATCATAGCAGTGGCTGAAAGATACGTGTTAATTTGGCACCCATTGTACAAGTATCTTAAAATCAAAACACCAGAAAACATAGAAACCGGCTTGTGTTTTAATTTCATCATAATGTTTTCTGTGATGATGATATTTAAATGCAGTGCTCCTTAACACATCTGTTTGTCTTGCTCCATAATGGTAAAATTATAAGAAAGCAACATTTCCTTTGAAAGAAATTCAGACATTTTTTTAATCCAAAATCATGTAGACCACAGCAATACCAGGCAAAGAATAAGAAACTTCAGTAAGTAGCTAGAGTTTAGAATTTATATTGTAGGCCATGTTTTCAGAGCCCTTTCAGGGATTCTCATCCATTGCCCCTTGCAGCAATCCTATAAGGAAGCTCAGCATTTATTAGCATCCTAATATTACATATGAGAAAATGGGATGCAGAGAGGTTAAGCGGGCTGCACAGGCTCTCTTAGGAAGTCAGTGGGGCAGGGTAAGGTGGGGTAGGGGGCTTAGAATTACAGCCTGAAGCCCTTCTCCTTTTCAGGCTAGTAAGTGGGCTTGCTTGGCACGGCTCCTTTCCCGAGCAATACATTACATATGCAAGCATCTATGAACATTTATAGTGTATAAGGACATTAAAAAAGCAGCTCTCATAATGTGAAAACGTTCTTCCAAAGAATGACTTTCTAATAAGGGATAATAAAAGTCACAGTAAATTTTTTACCCCAAAAAAAAATTCTCTTTAATTCTATAGTCCTCCAATTATTAGTTATCTGTCCTTGAGCAAAACAACATTTCTATGACTCAGTTTCTTTACTTCTAAAATTAGTACAGGAACAGAAGCAACTCCTAAAAGAGTGTGGGAAGACAAAGAAATAATTCACTGAAAGGTCAACAAGTAACTCCTTGAGTGCCTATTACATGGCAAGCACTCCAAATACTATGTAAGATTTGGGAGTTGTTTTCCTTCCAGGAATGCAGCATTACTGAAAAGTTTAAGGTTATAAATTTTATATTTGGGCAATCAAGGGTCCTGTGAAAATGTGGAGATCGAAATTGTCTCATCTCGGTCATTTGCTTCTAAGGATGTCAAACTTTATTTGTAAACTAGGGATTAAGATGCGTCCCTTCAGGGGTAGAGTGCAAGGCAGCTGGAAAGGTGATTCAAAGTTTGTTCGGTGCTTTATTTCCTAAAAGAGAGATATGATGTAAATAACAGCAAGCAAGCAGTTCCCAATAGAATATCCCATAAAAACATATGTAAGTGAATATTAACTCTACAAATAAAATATTAAGCTAGACACCTACCATCTAGATTGTTATAAATTAATATACAAAATTTCCATCCTAGTAGAGTTACATGTGACTGAGAAACATAAAACAGCAACTCATTCTTTTTCAAAAAAATTAAAATCCACATAGAAACAAGTTAAAAAGATTAAAAATGAAATATATAATAATCTGTAAAAATATTTTATTCAGTAATTTTGATGAAGTGGTTTAGTCAAATAAGATTTATCATGCCTCTTTCTATAACATGTATTCCTGAATTTTCAGACATTATGAAAATTATTTTGTAAGTAAAATGTCTGAATTCACAGATTTTTAAGTTATAACAGGTAGCATTTAATTCATTTCATTATAAACTTTTTAACTATGACTTTAAGATACTTTTTCATAAATACTTATTAGTTGTCAGTTGCATGGCAATTTATCACAAAACCTCATGGTTAAAAACCATAAGCATTCATTAGTTCCCAGTTTCTGGTGTTCAGGGATTCAAAAGCAGAGTTACAAGGTGGTGTTTCATTGAGCTGCAGTCAGGGTGTTGGTGTGGGCTTTGGTCATCTAAGGGATTAGTCAAGACTCTGGAAACTGCTTCCAAGATGATTTATTCACATACTTGTTGGCAGGAGGTCTCAGTTGTCCTCACACATGAGCCTCTTGATAGCCTGTTTGTCCTCAAAACATTTCATCTGGCTTTATCCAGAGAGAGAAAGATCCAAGAGAGACGACGGCAGAGCCACACTATCTTTTACAACCTAGTCTCCAAAGTCTCACATGGTCACTTCCTCTTTTTGTATCTTTTCATAAGAAGCAGATGACTAAAGCCAGCCCACACATTAAAGGATTAGGCTCCACCTCTTGAAAGAAGGAAAATTAAAGAATTTGTAAACATATTTTAAATTACCATATTTATTTTAGAGCTATTTCTGGTATTTGGCTATTATCAGGAAACGAGTGTATGTTGGCAACACCTAATTCTCTCTTAGTTACCTGTAAGGTAGTGGATCCATCCAATGTAGTGAATCAGAGCTCCGATCCTGGATCCAGACTGCCTAGGTCAAAACTTTTGCTCTAATATGTACGAGCTATGTGACCTTGATGTAAATTACTTAACTAACATGTGCCTCAGTGTTTCCTCTTCAAACAGGAGTTAATTATAGTTCTTATCTTTTAAGCGTTTTGTAAGGACTAAGTTAATGGATGTGAATGGAGTTCTTAGAATATTTCTTGTCACATTCATTATAATACTCAATAAGCTTAATGACTAGTATAAGTTGGTGATAATTGTAATAGCTCAGCTATATACAAATGGCTATTTTCATATTCAGAAATATATTTTTTGTCAAAAGTAGAAGATTTTCAATTGAACCATTAGACAACAAATGTATCAGACCTAAAGCAGCATAGTTGAATATTCATGTTAAAAAAATGTACTTTAAGATATTTCACCACTTATATTTCCAGTGAAAAATTTACCTTCTCATCTCCAATTTGGGAGTGATTTTTAGGGGGTATTTTGACCCCAAGAAATAGCTTTATTTTTACCTCTCTAAGATAGAATATTTATTCATCTCAAATAGTTGAATCAAGCAAAACCAATGCTGTCTGAAATTAGTTTGGTTAATTGCTTTTCTCTGTCCGAAATCTCATGTCTCAGCTCTCCCCGAATGTATACTTGGTTTTTATTCCTTTGACAGGCTTATTCCCCACCATGCTGTTTCTATATGGTCTGATTGCAGTGTGTCAGAACTGCTGGGCTCTAATCATGAACCTCTTTTCAAGAATTCAGTTGCTTCCCAGTAGCTGAATACTTACATCCATCCACCGACTGTTACTGTCAGTAGCCTGCTGGCTCCACAAGTGAGGAGTTCCCAAGTTCTTTTTACTTTAGCAGCTAATGAGCACTCCGAGTTGTGAATACTATACTCTCTCTGAGGCCGGAGCCATACATTTCTCCAAGTGTCTTTCCCACCACCATCCCATGTTAGAGAGAGAGAGAAGGAGAGGAAATAAGCTCTACCCTCCCACTGTTCTTTCTCCTGGCAGATCAAAAAAATTTCTCAGCCCTCCTAAACTAGCCATTACCAATCCTGCAGTCTCAATGTCTCTCTCTGCCTCCTGTTGAGAACCAAATGTAATTTTTCTAGAAGCAATTTATGACAGCAGATCTGTCAGGTACCAAGGTGATCGGATTGGGGAAGCTCTTCCCGGACTGTGAAGTGGAAAAGTGTGCTGTGCACAAATAAACTGTTTACCTGCAGATTTGTATCTCCAAGCTCTCCTTTCACTTCTTCCTTAGAGTATCTGTTTGTTTTTTTATTTCCTTATAAGAAGAAAAGAATATTAAGTTATATCTCTATCTTATAATTAGTAAAATCTCAGCATTTTTGGTTCTCTCCATTTCTACCTCCTGTGCTATTTATACTTCCACCTTTTAACACACGCACACACACACACACTCTTTTCCCCAAAGTGGGCTTAAAATATACAGAGTTTTCCTTAATTTACTGTTTTCTTAAATTATTATAGGGTGTTGCATCTAGCCAGTCAGTGCCAGCAAAGTACATGTTATTTTTTAACTGAACTATCTGGATACACATACCATCTCCTCTACACAGCACTGTGTTATATTGGGTAAATTATTCAACTTTTCTAACCCTTGCCTATCTGTGAAATGGAAATTTTATCTACCATATAGAGTTATTAAGAGGATTAAATATAATATGGTAAGAACTTCTTACGTTGCTTAGCAATTAGAAGACAATCAGTGTACTTTAGCTGTTAATATAACTATTATTGTTACATCACTATTATTTAACAAATGTACTCCATTTATTAAAATGACCAAAAAGAACATTCCATCATAGAAATTTATGAATCTTATTGTGTCTAATCAATTCCCTATGAATGTCTTTTTTGATGGCTTCTAATTTTTTGATACTACAAAATGTGATGATGGACAAACTTATATAACCATCTCTGAACACTTACAGCTATGTTCCTGTTTGCAATATTCCTAATTCACAGCAATCCTGGAGATAGTGAGCACTCAGAGATTAAGAATTTCTTTCCCATGCTAGAGTGTTTCTCTTGCACATCCTATGGCTGGCCTGGGTTAGGGAGCAAAACTGCAGCTCTGCCCTAGATAGCCTTCAGGCCTTCCCCAGCAAGAAGTCTGCCCAGAGAACCCATCCTACATCCCAGGCAGGTCTGCACAACTCTTTAGCATATCCTCTGGGCCCACATGACCAGGGAGCCTGATAAGAAACCCTGGGCAGCCTCCAAGCCCCGACAACGGTACTTCCCACTGCAGAGCCCAGCCTATGGCCCTGCCTGATTGCTGAACCCAGCCTCCTGCTCCATCCAGGCAGGGCGCCGGGCAGTGCTCCACTCAGTGGTGGAACGTAGCCTGCAGCTTCACGTGACCAGGGAGCTCAGGTGGCAACCTCACAGGACCACCCAGCTACACAATTGAAAGCCCAGGAACCTGGCGTAACAGCCAAAAACAGCCAACATCTCACCGAATGGTGAAGCCCAGGCTGAGACCCCATCCTGTGACTCTGCCTGAGCTCAGAGTCAGCCAGCAGCACTAAGTCCGAAAGCATAATGTCTCACTGTGCCTGGCACACGATAGACTAGACATTCAAAAACGTTCGTTAAGTAAACTCCTTCAAAGACTTAGAACTAGTTTTACAGACAGGGATTATCCATAAAAGATAATACATACAAACTGGACTTGATATCTAAGTGTTCAAATAAAGACACAAGCCAAGACAAGCTACGGCAGTGAAGAAAAGGGCATAGTCCCGAAGGATGGGGGGGCTTGAAGCTACCCAAGAGGCTCTGAGAATGGAGCCAAGAGCTGAAGAAATAATGAAGTTAGGTCATCGGAAGCGGGGAGGAGGATCTCCTCTGATGAAACATGCTAGGGTTCCTGTTTTGTTTTGTTTTTTTCCTCTTTGGTCATGAACCAGAAACCTGTGTTTTTCCTATGAATGATGTTATCTTAATGTAGTTTTTTATTCTGGTAATTTTCAACCTACCACTGTGATATGATTTATTTACTTGGCTAGTGTGAAAACAACAGACATTCATAATAAATATGTCATAAACCAATTGTAAATAATAACTTTATGTACCACTACTACCCCATATCACATATAATTCCATTTGCATAACAACTTTCATGTTATATAATCATAGAAACACTAACAGTAATGATATAATTCAGAAGTTATATTATTTAAAGAAACTCATACTAGAGACACAGTTGGAACAATATTATGCTTAGACAGCCACGCATATGAGTTGTTTTTAATGATTGTTGATATTTTGTTTAGGAAGTTGTATATTTCAAATAATATATTGGAAAAATTATTTTGTTATATACAGTTAATCTTCAGGGTAAAATTTCTCAATAAATTATGATGCCTATTTAAAAAACAGTGCATTTTGGTATTTCAAATTGTAATTTACTAGAAAATTAAAATGTGTCATATTATGTAATAAGGACCTATAAAGCCATGTAGAGACCATGAGTTCCTCACTTGTTCTGCATCAAATTCTCTCTTCAATGTTAACATCTGAACTTTCCTATAGTCTTAGTTTTCCCAATTTATCCCTTCCTTAATCACGCCTTCACCTATTCTTTTGAAAATACATGAATCTTCCCAGATAAAAATTTTATATCCCAGATATAAAATTTATTCCTCTGTCATGCTTTCTCTTTTGATATGGCAGTGAACCAGCAACTTAAGAAGTATCTTCCACTTTGCAGGTCACAAAACCATCCTACTTAAAATAGGATACTGTCTTCATGGGTGTCACACACACCTGCAAAACATCAATGTGGCATTGCCTTTAGAACTGGAAGGCAAGCAAAAGCGATAAAAGAGCTAAGGAAATTGTTACCAAAATTTATGCTAGAAAGAAAAAATCTATTAGTAGAGGCCAGAAAAGGAGTGAGAGAACCGCTACTGGAATCTAGAAAAATGCTAAGCCATGAAAGCTAGTAGTAAAAAATTGACAAAACATCCATCCATGAAATTAAAAAAATATATAAATTTATCAAATTATACAAATTTATAAAATACATAAAACCATGGATCTGCTAAGGAGATTTCTAGGCAAGATGTTTGAAATGTTGATTGTCTTCTTTTAATGACATGTGATAAAAAATAGGATGTGAGAGATGAGCTAAAGGGAGAACTGCTGGGTTTTCAAGTGGAATTAGAAGAAATACAGAGAAGCCAGGATTTCCAAGTTGGAAATGAAAACCATTTCACATATCCAGCCTCTCTAAGCAGAAAAAGATTCTTAGGAAAAAGTCCCAGAGTAAATATCCCATCAAGGCTATAAGACCCTTTGCTAAGACCTCTGAAATAGTCAAGGCAGTGCCTATTGGTCCTCTCCTCTTGACAGAAAACCTCTCAAATCTTACAGTTATGCTCACAAATAGATGACTTGTTTTAAGCAACTAGGTTTTGGGGGAAGTTTACTTTTCCCCAACAGATAACAGATATACCTCCTATCTTAGCCTCTCAGGAAGACCCTGCAGAGAATTCTATTCTTCCTTATGTCTTCTTAAAGAAAAAAATTTCTCAGTCCTTTTACTACTTAACCTATATATTTCATCTATAACTCTATTGTGTCTCTCCATAAGACTGTGAGCCTAACTTAAAGCAAAACCTATACCTTATTTTATTTTATATTCTTAGCATTCAGCATAGTATCAGAGTATCACAGAGTAAGAAGATTCTGAATTTGCATATGAATGAATGACAGTAATTTCTTCATATGCTCAATACCATGCTTTAACTTGGTACCCAGTACTACTATCACAGGGAATATTGGGGTCCAGTACTAGTGTAGCAGGGAATACTGGGGTCCACTAACATGGCTGAGGGAAGGGGAAGCAAAGCAGGGTCATTGAGAGTTACTTTGCACATCTAAAGAACCTGACCGTTGTTTTAGCAAGGTTAAGTAGCTGTGTCCGTGCACTTGAAGCCAGGGAGACGGGCATGACTCTAACTTGTGATGTAGCCAGAGGGTCTTGCTGTGCTTGCAAGACAGACTTAGAGGCGGTTCCCGTATGTCACGCAGCCATGTCTGCCTGGACTAACAATGGCAGCTGAGAAAGGCAGAAGAGACCAGACTACTGGCAGGTGTAACCCGGTGTGGGAGGAGTCGGAGATGGGGTTATGGAGGAAGATCCACATGGGATTTAAACATCTGGCTTGGGAAGGAGAAGCCTCTTGACCATGTAGCAGCCATGCGGGTTCTTGGCCATATGGTTTGAAAGGATACAGAAAGACCCCTACTAGCTCACTATGAAGATGTGGTTTTGGATTAAGAGCAGGAGCCTAGCCCAGCATGGATGACTGGAAGAAGACAAAATACAAATGGGAATCTTCCCAGCTAAGCTACAGACTCCTATTTTTTTTCCTGAATGATGGTACCTCTGAGTGGCCTGGTTTGGCAAGGGGAGGCAGGACTGTGTATTTGTGGATGTTTTTGTTTCTAAAGGGTGTGGGATTTAACAGCAGAATTCCACCATTATTCTGAACCTATATAACTTTTGGATAAACAGTTCCTTTTCATAAGACTGTGGCGTTGGGAGTCACAGTTCTTATCTGCAGCAGACAATACAACCTAAAGCAATAGAACCCAGTGGTTCTGTTACACTATTGGTAACACTTAAAATAGTTTATTTCAGAAAGACAAACAGCTTTTAATTACAGTGTACAATTTATATTAAATGATTTCACTTTACACAGGATCTTACTAATATTTTATATATTTGAATGCCAACTGTGGAAAATGCAAGTCTATAGATACTTTGTTCTAAATTCCAGATCTCATCCAGTGATATCACTGTTTTAAGCCGAAAAGTGAAGGCTGTCTCCAGGGGACACTTTGACTAAACACAGCACCATGAGAGTTTTTTGAGACCCATCTATTAGGCAATTAAAAACATTTTGGAATAAGCAAGGGGTGCTCTTATTAGAGTCCTGTACGATAAAATGCACATGAACCGGTAAGAAATTACCTATCCAGCTCCCAGGATTCAAGAGTCTTTCCAGACTCCATATCTTCCATTCCTCACCTCTGGATCCAAATCTTCCCAGTTTCCATCAGAAGGTTCATTACTGGGAGATAAATAGCAGAGCAGGCCAGCCAGTGGCTTATGAAATCCAATTGTTCATGTTTAACCCATGGCTCTGACATTTCCTGATGCATTACTTAGAATACTTTATTTAATCTGTCAGGATATCAATTTCCTCCTCTGCTAAATGGGTATAGAAATTGCACTTACCTAAATATGTGAAGATTTTAATCACATTTACAAATGGTGGAAAGCACTTAGTAGAGAATCTAGCTCACTGCCAACATTCCATAAATGTTAGCTCTTGCTATTGCATAGATTATGCTTTTTAGCTTAGCCTTTCCAGTAAGTGCTTTTGTTTGACTGTCTCTCATTGATTTTGGATTCAGTCCCTAAACATTTTTATTCATAGACAACCTCACTATATCTTTACAATAGGAATAGTGTCCTTTGATTTCTTGAAAGGTTTAGTATTTGGGAGTTTATATAACAGATAGTTGAAATATATCTTAATTTATCCCTGCAGGTACCAGGAAAAATAATGAGTATATTTTTTAGAAGGAGGACTGTATATTGGCAATGTTTGCCAGACTACGGGCCATATGTTATGGTTGGGGGGGTCTTTCTAACTGCACATCAATAATGAGGAGTGGATCTAGAACAGAAAACTGTCTCTTTTCTGATACCATTTCATTTCTTTATGTTTATGGCATAATCAATTTGAGCATACTTGTTTCTGCTTCAAACAGAGATGCTTTAAGGTAGTTTAGAAGAGAGTGCATAGATTATTAGAAAGTGACATGTGTTTGTTATAATGTCATACCAACCTCATCTCAATCATTTTGATTTTTTGAGATTTCTCTTTTTCATTTTTATGTCATAGTAGCACTGTTAGTTGCCTACCTAATCAGCATTTTCTCTTATCTCCCTGACAGAGTCCTGATTTTGTTCACAGAACTATGCTTAATATAGGCTGATGCCATGTATAAACACAAAAACTGAACCATAATTTGTTGAAGCCAATCACAATGGTGTCAATTTTCTTGTTAGTGATTGGTTTTGGAACTGAAACAATACAGTTAAGCCAATAAATAGAAGAGAAATTCTATTGAGAGGTTATTCAGTGAAAAATATTCCTCAGAAATAATAAGCGAAACATTCTTCTTACACTGAATGTTGTATTATCTGACTATTATGATTGGTACTGAGATACTGTATTGTTACATTGAAAGATCAGTGACACACTGAGGGTGGGAGGGCAGGTAAAAAAGACCAAGAACCTTGATGACATTATGAAGGAGCTGAATTCATCAACACTGGGGGTGTTTATTCCCACGGAAACATGAATTAATATATTGTTTTATTCTTGAAAATGATTGAGTATATATTTTATCTGTCCTTTGCAGCTTACAAAATTCTTGAAAGGTACAAATTTTTTTTAAAGATAACACTAAGTATTATTTCACAGTTTTTTAATTTTATTCATAAAGGGAATATAAGGCCATTTAGGTAATTTTATGAAACATTAAAAAATAATTCCCAAGAGAGCTGATTTATGGACCATCATCAAACAGGAGAGAAATCTTTAAAGGCATATTATAGCATCTGTGCTGTTCAATATTTATATCTATTTTTGTCATGCATATAAAGGAAAAAGTAAGTTTATACTACTTAGAGGCTGAAGTGTAGACTTTGTTCATTGTTAAAGGCCATTGGTGATATTTGGCCATTGCTCACCCACATTTCTCATTATACACACACACACACACACACACACATATATATATGTATTATATTTTATACATTTGTGTATATATTATATAGCACCTGTCTTATATATGTATATATTATATATTTATACAGGGTGAGGCAAAAGTGGGTTTACAGTTGTTTGTATGGAAAATAATACAATAATTAATAAATAATAATACAAGAATAAATTCTGTGTTTCATACACTCGCAATGTAAACCTATTTTTGCTCCACCCTGTATATGTGTGATAAATATATGTATATATTATATGTATAACATATATGCATGTATAATATACATATACATGTATAACATATGATAAAATATATAAGTATATGGTATATATTATATATGTATATGTGTGCTATACATATACATATGGTAAAATGCTAATGGAACCCTAAATATGTATCTTGCTGTACACTTTTATTCTTTTATTTACATGCTGTTTTCTTTCCCATTTTTATCCACATAGATGAGGCTATTAGTGTTCTATGCATATTGAGATCCTTTTTTAACGAGTAAATGGACAGAACTTCGATATTCTACACCATTGGTTCACAGTTATCACTTCCTCCAGAGAATTCCTTGGCTAAAAAATGCTGCCTTGGCTAGGAAATTAACTCCACTTCGAAATGGGTCCTTGTGGTGTCATATGAAAAGGCTGTCCAGGGACATGCATGGGAGAAGTTTAAGCATAGTAGCAAGATTTATTGCAGTGAAGGGAAATAATATGCCCTTGGGGATATAGAGGGCAGGCTCCAAGATTCTTCATAATCCTGCATATGTTTCCTTGGTTTTCAGGAACAAGCAGGATTGTCATTCAAACTTCCCAACTTCCTGGGTTTTCCCAAGATTTGTGCCAAACCCACCCCCTATACAATTCCTTTCCTATATCTCCTGGGGTTTCATGCCCTTATCCAACCTGATTTTTTTCCCATGCTCCACCACTTTATGTCACCATTTTGGCTCCTACAGCACATGTCCTGAAGTTTTGGTTCCTTATCTGGTTTCTACTGAACATGAACCTAACAAAGGAATTTTCCCCACTGTTTTATTTCTCCCCCTCATAATCCTGGCTACCAGGCCAGTTGTCTCCCAAAGATATTGGAAAGCCTAGTTTTCCTGCCTGTTCAGAGAAATGGATGGATGTTAATCGCTTTGGCAGGAAATGCAGCTTCCTAGTGAATGGAGGTTAATGTCTGATTCAGGCCCCTAGTTTATTAGGCTTCATGTCTGACTCCATTTTTTCCCTTCCTTTATTAATAACTAGCTAACAACCTATGCTAACAAGGTGACAATCTGAACTACCTGAAATGATAACCAATTAGAGATCGATGTAGAGGTACAAAAGATGTCCCTTTTTCTTCAAGGTTGGACCAAATACTGCAATTCATGGGACCATACTGATGTTAATTTCCAGTGGAAACTAGTGACCTTGCTAAGTTTTCTTCCCTTACTCTATCCTGTTTCCTCCTTTCCCCGTCACCTGAGAGCCCTCCTGCAATAAATTATTTCCCAAGAATACTGACCTAAGGTAGTATACCTGGATAATTTTGGAGTATCCTTCAAGATTCAGGTCTAGTGACACTTACTCTATAAACTCAAAATTGTCTTAAGCTAGTTTTAGACACTCCCCCCTTGATGTTCACATAGTATAGATGTCAGCATTTACAACATTACTTAGAACACATTAAAATCTCTTGGAAATTCTCTCCTTATCTTGTAGGTTCTAAGAAGGAAAAAATTTTATCTCCTAAATATGTGCATTCTCCATAACATAATGTATGGCATTAATAGAATCTTAATAAAAATTTGAATAAGAAAAAATTATTTTGATAGTAATTATAGTTGTTTCACATTGACCATGAAAATATTTTATACAAAGTATTATAAGATATAATAAAATTTGTGATCAAAGATAAATATTAAACCCAAATAGTTTTATTATTTAAAAAAATGAAAAATTAATTCAATACATAGTTATCATCTACTATATTCCAGTATTAATTTAGATGCCAAGGACATACTTTAAATAATATAGACATGAGTCAAATTCTAATGAAATAGTCAACATAAGAATATATAAAAATATTCAAAGGAAACAAAACCAAAAATAGAAGAATAAATGGGATTATAACCATTGATACAGAGATTTATAACAATGTTGTTCATGACTTTGTGGTAATAAATTGGCAAATCTAAATTTTAATGGAAATTTTTCTGCTTAAGTAGAATTTATGAATAATACATCTGAGAATGATTAGAGGATCTAAATAGACCAAGCAACATAAATAAACCAGATGAGTTATCAAAGATTTATATCCAATGATGAATCTAGGGCCAGGGTTTTTTTCCAGATAATTATTTTCAAACTTTCAGAAGAACATATGTGTCCACTACTATCTACTACAGAGTTTAAGAAAGTCTAAAAAAATCTTAATTTATTTTGTAGAGCTAGTATATTCTTCTAACAAAATACAAATACTACTGTACTAAAAGAAAAAAAAGAAACAGTGAACATTTTTACTTGTGAAAATACACACATGGAGCCTGATGTTCACTGGTTACAACCAGTCCTAGCAGCAAATTGGCCTGGGTAAATCCCTCCCATTAACTTTACAACAGCAATCAAGTCTCAGCTACAAGAGGAGGGTGTACATAGCCCACAGGGTGGGCAGGCACACCTTGAATACTCAGTTCGGGTGATAGGGAAGGCTGTGCCACTGGACCCTATAATACACCTATTACATTTTTCTTCTCTACCACACCAGAGAGTCATAGCAACTCTACTTAATACATAGAAATAAACACAAGGAGGCTGCCAAAATGAGGAGACAAAGAAACATATCCCAAGTGAAAGAACAGAATAAAACTCCATAAAAAAAAAAACTAAACAAAATGAAGACAAACAACCTACTAGATGCAGAGTTCAAAACACAGGTTATAAAGATTATCAATGAACTTAAAGGAAGCAGATGAACTCAGAGAGAACTTCAACAGCATAAAAAAATAAGACATAAGAATATACAAAAATATTCAAAGCCAACAAAATCAAAAATAGAATAATAAATGGGATTAAAACGATTGATACAGAGATTTATAAGAACATTGTTTATGGCTAAAATCCATAGTCAGAAATGAATGACACACTAACTGAAATGAAGAACAATTTACAGGGAATCAACAATAGAGTGGATGAAACTGAGAATCAAATCAGAGATTTGGTACATTAGAAAGCAAAAAACACCCAATCAAAAGAGCAAAAAGAGAAAATAATCCAAAAAATTAAGATAGTTTAAGGAACCTCTGGGACAACTTCAAGCATACCAACATTTGTATCATAGGGGTGTTGGAAGGAGAAGAGAGAAAGCAAGAAATGAAAAACCTATTTGAAAAAATAATGACAGAAAACTTCCCTAACTTGATGAAAGAAATAGTCATACAAGTCCAGGAAGTGCAGAATCCCAAACAAAATGAACCCAAAGAGGCCCAGTCCAAAACACATCATAATTAAAATGCTAAAGGTTAAAGACAAAGAGAGAATCTTAAAAGCAGCAAGAGAAAAACTGTTAGTTACCTACAAAGAAGTTCCTGTCAGACTGTCAGCTGATTTCTCAAGAGGAATTTTGCAGGCTAGAAGAGATTGGCAAGAAATATTCAAAGTCATGAAAAGCAAGGGTCTACAACCAAGATTATTCTACCCAACAAAGCTATCATTTAGAATCAACGGGCAGATAAAGAGCTTCCCAGACAAGAAACAGCTAAAGAAATTCATTATCACCAAACCACTATTATATTAAATCTTAAAGGAGCTTATTTAAGAAAAAGAAAATAAAAATTGAACAATAAAATAGCAATAAATACATATCTATCAAAAATTGAATCTAAAAAACAAACAACAAAAAAAAACCAAGCAGAACAGAAACAGAGTCATAGATACAGAGAACATTGTGATGGTTGCCAGATGGGAGAGGGGTTGGGGTGATGGGCAAAGAAGGTGATAGGATTAAGAAGTACAAACTGGTAGTTGCAGAATAGTCATGAGGATGTAAAGTACAGTACAGAAAATAGAATAGCCAAAGAACATACATGCATGACCCATGGACATGGACAACGGTGTGGGGATTGTGTGAAGGACTAGAAGGAAGCATATAGAGAGGGGGCAAAGGAGGAAAAATTGGGACAACTGTAATAGCATAATTAATAAAATATAATGTAAAAATAAAGCAAGATTGTAGTATTACATGTTAAAACAAAAAGAATATATACATGTAAATGTGGATCCTAAAATAAGAAACAAACACACAAACAAACAAAAAGCTAACAAATCTACATATGTATACACACATAATCTCACAATCAATTTTATCCAAAACTGTAAAGATATTTTATTAGGAAATATTTCACTCTAACAGAGATTATCAATTAATAGCCTCAAGTGTTACTTAGCACCCATTCAATTATACTCAAAACCACTTTAGTTTTAAATATTTAGAAAACATGATAGGATGCATATCTCAATAGTATAAAGATTATTATAGTGTTAATAGTGATGTGAATATTTGTCTTTCCCTCAGCCATTTTTCCATAAACTGCTCCACTAATCATGCTCTGGTACTGTGAATTCAGGGCTAAGGTCCATCAGCATGGTGAGTTCATGGCCACAACAGTGATAGGACAATGGAGCTGCTATCTAGGGCCCATAATTCTTGGACAGCAGCTAAGCAAAAGGCTGAGTGATCAAGGCTACATGTAGCTTACAGAATGATGGAAGTTTGAGTAAAAAAAACTCAGAGAAAATTTTTTTAAGAAAGAAGAGGAGTATAAGGAAAAATGAAAAAGGAAAAGGAAAAGATAAAGTAGGAAGATCAAGCAGAGATAAGAGAAAAAGAAGAGATAAGTATATGAAGAAGAGAGAAGAGGACAAAGAGAAAGGAACAAATGAAAGATCTTTTAAGATAGTTATTAATATCTTTACCTCAGTGATTTTTAACCAGTTTCATCTCAGGGTACATTTAAACTAATTACTAACATTCAGTGGTACATCAAAAAATATATTGTATTTTTTGCTGATCTGACAAAGGTATAATTTTGATTCCTTCACACTGGGTAGCTGTTGCTGTGTTGGCTGTTGTAATTTTTTTTTTAATTTGGCAATCTAAGGGAATATAGGTCAGTGGCCCTGACTAAATAGTCAGGTATTGCGTATTTTAAAAACTCTTGCAGCATACTAGTTGAAAGTCGTCGTTCTGCTTTAAAGATAAGGGAAGAACTTGCTCAAGAGCAAATAACCAGTAAGTAATTTGAACATACAATATAAACCCTAAACTCTTGATTCAGAAGCCTTCCCATTTTCACTTAACACTCATCATCCTTAAAAAGAAAAATAAAAAGAGAAAGAAAAAGAACTTACGGACATGAACAGCAGTGTGGTGATTGTGGAGGGGGAGATGGGTAGGGACAGGTTGACGAGGGTGTGGGGGGATAAATGGTATTGAAAAATACAATTAATAACAGCTTAGAGTATAATTCATTAAATTACTTGTATTATACTTTTGTACTTGACCTTAAGACTGTTGCATATGTTTTCCCATTCTGTACTTACAGAATCTGTGTTCAGTTTCTTTGTTTCCTTTACTTTCTACTCATTATTTGAACTTTACATTTATCCCTGTTGAATTTTATGATGTTAGATTTAAAACACTGACAGACCACAGCCTGTCGAAATATTTTTAAACCCACATTCTGATTTCTAATTCACAGTTTCTTTGAGCTTTGTGCCATTAGCAATTTTTATAATCGTCCCTTTTATATATTCTTCTTGGTTACTGATAAAAGCACTGAATAAGATAGGATCAAGAAAAGAGTATTAAAAAAACCCTCCCTGAGTTATCCTCAATTCTTTAATTAGCAGTATGTGAGTAGAATATTTTAGCTAATTACTAATTTACCAAATTATACAACCATCCTAGTAGAAGTCTCTCTTTTTATACACATAAAATAAAGTCTCTGCCAAATACTTTATTGAAATATAGCACATTATTTGCACTATACTTAACTTGTCCTCCCATCTAGAACTCAATTGCAAGTTACTTACCACAGCCAAACTGAAAATGTTCCATAAATCTCATATGGCACATTTGGTCATACAAGTGTATTACTCTGCTATGCTTCCTACCTATCAATAAAAAATACTGATATATTTTAAAGTCATTAAATGTGATATTAAACATAAGCTTAAATCAAAACCCAGCTGAGGAGGTGACCTTGGCTGATTCTTCAAGGATAAATAGTGTTACAAGCACAGAAATGGTATTTTTAACAGATGCAACAGAGTATGCAATGGGCAAGAAGGGAAAGATAACAGGTCAGAGAAAAGAAACAAAAATGACTGAAGAATTACTTGAAGAATGAAGATCTCCTTCAGGACAAATCTCCTTGCTCTTGTCACTTCTGAGAGTAAAAATTTCTCAATATTGTATAAAATTAGTGTTATTTGAGCAGTACTGTCCAAGTAGTCCATAAAAGAGATGCTCCTCATAAAACTCAACATTCCAGTCTTTTCAAAATAAGTTTACATTATGGCTTAGTCAAAAAAAAAAAAAAGGGTGACTTTGTCTCTTAGTCAAGCGAAACATAAAAACTTCTTTGCATGACCATGTACCACCTCCCTTATTTTTCCCTATTTATTATTAATTAATAAATTCTTAGTTGAGTATGCAGCATTTTGATTTCATGTTCTCGAACAGACTTCCAGTAGAAGAAAGCTTTTGCACATACAAATATTAGAAAATGAGTTTAATGACTGTGAGCAAGAAAAAAAAGATTCTGGATATTAAGAAAAAAACCCATCTTTATGGAAAGTCAATAATTCACATTTTTAAAAAAGAGAGAATTTGAAGTATATGGGGATAGCAAGGGAATCTCTCTCAACTTAACCAAGCAGTTGGGTGAATGACTCTAAGATCTGAAAGTATTTTACAAGAGGGGAAGAGGCTAGAATTGAAAGATGTGTACATCAGAATGACAGTAAGGTGGCTATGGGACTCATTTCACTATTATCATGAAGGAACTGACATTTATACCAGTAATGTCATGGTATTAAAGAGTATAGGCAGAAGAAAAGGGAGATAACTACATGGAACTTGAGACCTAAATACAGAGTCAAGTAAAACAAACATGTGGGCATGTATCTACAAAATTGTCCATAAAATCCTAGGCAGAAAAATGAACATATGAAAATGAAAATTGAAAACTGGTAAAGTTCTCATCTTTTTTCTTTTTAAAAATATTTTATTTTTAGACAAACACCATATGATCTCACCTATAAGTGGAACCTAATGAACAAAATAAACAAACGAGCAAAATAGAACCAGAGACTTGGAAATAAGGAACAAACTGACGATGACCAGAAGAGAGGTGGCAGGTAGGTAATAGAGGAAAGAAGGGGAAGGGTCTAGTCAAGGAACACTTATAAAGGACCCATGGGCATGGGCAACAGGGTGGGGACTGACGTTGGGAATGGAAGGTGCGCAGGGCAGACGAGAGCAACAGGGGAAACGTGGAAACCACTGTAATTAAACAACAATAAAAAAATTTATTTTTCATTACACTTGACATTTAACATTGTTTTATGTCAGTGTCAGGTGTATAGCACAGTAGTTAGACAATTATATAATTTAAGAAGTGAATTATATAATTTGAATACCCCCTCGGCATCCTCCATAACCACTACACTACTGACCAGATTCCCTATGCTGTACTTTACATCACCATGACTGTTCTGTAGCTACCAATTTGTACTTTTTAATCCCTTCACCTTTTTTCACCAGCCTTCCAACCTCATTTCATTCTGGCAACCATCAGCGTTTTTTCTGCATCTATGAGTCTGTTTCTGTTTTGTTTGTTTATTTTGTTCTTCAGAACTTTAAGGATGACTGTGTATATTAAAAGAATAAAAGAAATCCAAGTTCCTCTGTAAGTAAAAGAAAAACCTACATGTTATTTTGTTGTTTATGTATCAGTAGGCTTTTTTACAGTGACAAGTTGGTATAGAGAAGTCAGGTAGGATTTGTTGATACCTGAAGTGGTTTGTGGCATGTAAACCACTTCACAATTTAAAATATACAAAAAGATGGCGGAGGAGTGAATGGGAGTCACACTTACCTCCTCCCAAGACCAAACTGGAATTGCAACTAAATAGTGGAGTAATCACCTGGAAAACAATGGAACGATAGTGGGAGAGGAGCCTTGGAGCTACAGACAGACAGTGGATTTGACTCTCACACATCCCAACGGGTGAGAAGTGCGGTGGAGGCTTGAGAAGGTGGGCTGGGTGCCCACAGGCACTAGCACCAGAGGGACATTGAAACGGCCAGTTAGCTCCCCCCCAAGAAGAACGGGGTCTGAATCATAAACAGAGACCCCTAGACTACAGCAGCTAAAACCAGGAAAATACAGACAAAACCCAACCCCGAAAAGCTTAGGGGTGCTCTCTGCCAGAGACAGGTGTCTGGGGATGCAAAGAGACATTTAAAGGGCCAACGCAAAAATTGCAGTGGCAGCCGCCCTCCTTGATCTCCGGGTAGAGGCGGCAGCAGGGTGGGCTGGTGCCTGGGAAAAGACGGGTGAGGAAATCGTTGTGAAGAGAACTGACACGGCAGCTGGTGGACCCCCGTGATAATGCACCTCCCACTCTGCAACTACCATCTAGCTCAGGCGTAAGGGAATCAATTAACCTGCCTTTTGTGTGCTCCGTGCACAGCTTGTGCATGTGAGCTCGAGGGCTAAGTGCACTGAGGAGAGCCCTGAGGAGAGACTGGAGACAGAGGCGTTGCGGAAAGAACGGGAGGAGGAACCGGGGAGTCCCGACTCCCTCCCTGTTCCATAGTCTCCATTGTGCAGGAAAAGGACACACACCCAAAGAGCCAAAAGCCGAAAAGCACACAATAGAGAGCCCAAAACCACCCAGTGCAGGCGCGCACACTTGCGCTGAGTGGCCGGCGAAGGTTGGCGAGTGTGTGTGTGGACCCGCGCGGGCTGGCGAGGCCTCCCACAAGTTGGCACTGATGGGGCCTGCGAGGGAGTGCAGAGATCAGCGAGCGGAGGTGTAAATTGACCCGCGCAGGCTGTGAGTGCAGAGCAGGCCACAGAAATAGTGGATCCCGGGCCAAGGGGTCACAGAGCTGCCCAGAGTCCCTGGAGGAGAGACTGGAGACAGGATTAACTGGAGAGTCCTGGAGCTGACTTCCTCCCATTTCCGTAGTCTCCATTTGGTGAGGGCAAGCAATGCATCCACAGAGCCAAAAGCAGGGAAAGCACACAATAGAAGACCCTAAACAGACCAGTGCCAAGGTGCCTGCCGGCTTGGGGGGCCACAGGAGTACGCAAGGTCACAAAGAAGCCCCCCCCCGGGCTGGGGGAAGCATGCGCGAGCCCAGGCTAGTGGGGGATCCTGGCGGGCCGGGGAGCGCGATCAAGGAGCCAGCAGGAGAGTGCTGAGCGATCCACAGAAATAGTGGATCCCTGGCCTAAGGGGTCACACAGCTGCCCAAAGCAGGAGTCAGGCACGGACAGTAGACACCTGGCAGGCTCAAACAAATGACCCAAGGCCATATAGGGTCAACAACTGACATCATCAGAGGCAGGCCTAGAAAGAAAAGTAAAGAAAAAATAAATAAATAAATAAATAAAAAGACCTGCCTACTACCATAGAAGTTTATCCACAAAGTCAGGAAATCTAGACGGCCCAACTGAAGCAGAAGCAAAAATAAGTAAATAAATAAGTAAATTACTTAACAGACTCTTACAAAAATGGGAAGAAAAAGAAGTTCCCCCCAAATGAGTGGAAAAGGGGACTCCCCACAGAGAGAGCTAAATGAAATAGAGGCAAGGGAACTATCAGATATTGAGTTCAAAACGATGCTTCTAAAGAAGCTCAGTGAGCTCAGCCAGCTCAAAGATAACTTTGAGAAACTGCAGAGAAACTATCAGGATCTTACAACAAGCTATATCAACCTAGAAAAGGACATAGAAACTATCAAGAAGACACAAGAGGATATGAAGAATACCATTTCTGAATTGAAGAACACAGCAGAAGGAATCCGAAGCAGGCTGGATGAAGCTGAGGATCGAATCAGTGAGATGGAGGATAAGGTAGAAAGAAGCTCCCAGAAAGAACAAGAAATGTAAAAAAGACTCAAAAAGAATAAAGAGGCATTTCGGGAAATGCAGGACAACCTGAAACGCAATAATATCCATATAATAGGGATACCAGAAGGAGAAGAAGAGGAGCAAGGGATAGAGAAACTCCTCAAAAAAGTAATTATGGAAAATTTCCCTAATTAGAGGAGAGAAAGAGTCTCATGGATCCAGGAGGCACAGAGGACCCCACTCAAGAGGGACCCAAGGAGGTCCACTCCAAGACACATCATCATTAAAATGGCAACTATCAAAGACAAAGAGAGAATCCTCAAGGCAGCAAGGGAGAAGGAGAAAGTAACATACAAGGAGGGCCCGATACACCTAGGAGCTGACTTCTCAACAAAAACACTACAAGCCAGAAGGGAATGGCAACAAATATTCCAAGTCATGAAAAGCAAGGGCCTACAGCCAAGGCTGCTCTACTCAGCAAGGCTCTCAATTAAAATAGAAGGGGAAATAAAAAGTTTCCCAGACAAAAGAAGGCTAAAAGAATACATCTCTACCAAACCAGCACTCCAAAATATGCTAAAGGGACTGGTTTAAGAAGATGAAGGAAAAGACTGAGAAAGAGAAAAACACAGGTCCAAAGAGAAAGAATGAATAGGTTTCTATCAGTAATAACTCTCAATGTAAATGGACTAAATGCCCCAAATCAAAAGACACAGGATAGCCAAATGGATAAGAAAACATGACCCACCCATATGCTGCCTACAAGAGACCCACCTCAGAACAAAAGACCTACACAGATTGAAAGTAAAGGGATGGAAAAAAATATTCCAAGCAAATGGGCAAGAGAAGAAAGCAGGGGTTGCAATACTTATATCAGACAAAATAGATTTCAAAACAAAGGCCATAGAAAGAGACCCAGAGGGACACTTTATAATATTTAAAGGAAGAATCTATCAAGAAAACATAAACATTGTAAACTTATATGCTCCCAATATAGGAGCACCCAAATATATAAGGAAAATCTTTGATGACTTCAAAAAAGATATAGACAGCAGCACACTGATAGTAGGGGATTTTAACACCCCACTGTCAAAAATGGACAGGTCTTCGAAACAAAACATCCACAAGGATATTGTGGAGCTGAATGATGCACGGAATCAAATAGACTTAACTGACATATATAGAAACTTACATCCCAAAGAAGAAAAATACACATTCTTTTCAAATGCTCATGGCAGTTTTTCAAAGAGATCACATGATAGGACACAAAGCAAACCTCGGCATATTCAGGAAAATTGAAATAATACCAAACTTTTTCTCAGATCGCAAGAGCTTGAAACTAGAAATCAACCTCAAAGTGAAACTTCAAAAACTTGCAAACTCATGGAGACTGAACAGTAGACTATTAAACAATGAATGGGTCAATAATGAGATAAGAGAAGAAATCAAAAAATTTCTGGAAAAAAATGAAAATGAACAGACAACAGTCCAAAACCTATGGGACACAGCAAAGGCAGTTCTGAGAGGGAAGTTCAGAGCAATACAGGCTTACCTAAAAAAGATAGAAACCTTTCAAATAAAAGACCTAACACTACAACTTCAAGAACTGGAGAAACAACAACAAATAAATCCCAGAGCAAGGAGAAGGAAGGAAATAGTCAAGATCAGAGCAGAACTGAATGACATAGAGACGAAAAGAACAATTCAGAGGATCAACCAATCCAGAAGCTGGTCCTTTGAAAAGATAAATAAAATTGACAAGCCTTTAAGCAGACTCATCAAGAAAAACAGAGAGAGAACCCAAATTAATAATATCAGAAACGAAAGAGGAGAAATAATAACTGATACCGCAGAAATACAAAGGATTGTCAGAAACTACTATGAACAATTATAGGCCAAGAAATTTGAAAACCTTGATGAAATGGACAAATTTCTAGAAAAGTATAATCTCCCAACACTAAAAGAGGAAGAAACAGAAAGCTTGAACAGACCGATAACAGCTGGGGAAATGGAAGCAGTGATCAAGAAACTCCCAGCACACAAAAGCCCAGGGCCGGATGGTTTCCCAGGAGAATTTTACAAAACATTTAAGGAAGAGCTAACCCCTGTCCTTCTCAGACTATTCCAAAAAATCCAAGAGGAGGGAAGACTCCCAGACTCTTTTTATGAGGCCAGCATCACCCTAATCCCAAAATCAGATAAAGACCCTACAAAAAAAGAAAACTACAGGCCAATTTCGCTGATGAACATAGATGCTAAAATCCTTAACAAAATATTGGCAAACCGCATCCAGCAATACATTAAAAAGATTATCCACCATGATCAAGTGGGATTCATCCCAGGGATGCAGGGATGGTTCAATATATGCAAGTCAAAAAATGTAATACATCACATAAAAAAAGACAAGACAAAAACCACATGATCATCTCAATAGGTGCAGAAAAAGCATTCGATAAGGTACAGCACCCATTTATGATCAAAACACTCAGCAAAATGGGAATAAATGGGGCATTCCTCAACGTAATAAAGGCCATATATGAAAAACCTACAGCCAACATTATACTCAACGGGCAAAAACTGAAAGCTTTCCCACTAAGATCGGGAACACGACAAGGATGTCCGCTCTCACCGCTTCTTTTCAACATCGTATTGGAAGTCCTAGCCACAGCGGTCAGACAAGAGAAAGAGATAAAAGGCATCCAAATAGGAAAGGAGGAAGTAAAACTAGCATTGTTTGCAGATGACATGATAGTGTACAGAGAGAACCGTGTAGACTCTACTAAAAAACTCCTCAACCTAATAAGTGAATTTGGCAAAACAGCAGGATACAAAGTCAATATTCAGAAATCAAAGGCATTTTTGTACACCAGCAATGCAATAGAAGAAGAAGAAATGAGGGAAAAAACTACCATTCGATATAGCAAGAAGAAAAATAAAGTACCTAGGCATAAATTTAACCAAAAACGTAAAAGACCTGTATGCAGAAAACTATACAACATTGAAAAAAGAAATTAAGGAAGACACAAATAAATGGAAGCATATACCGTGCTCATGGATTGGAAGAATTAATATCATCAAAATGTCCATACTACCCAAAGCAATTTATAGATTCAATGCAGTCCCTATTAGGATACCAATGACATATTTCACAGAAATAGAACAGACATTTCAAAATTTATATGGAACCATAAACGACCCTGAATAGCCACAGCAATTTTGAGAAAGAAAAACCAAGTAGGAGGGATCACAATACCGGACATCAAACTCTACTACAAAGCCACTATACTCAAAACAATCTGGTACTGGCACAAGAACAGACTCATAGACCAGTGGAACAGAATAGAAAGCCCAGAAATAAGCCCAGGCCTATATGGGCATCTAATATTTGACAAAGGGGGCAGAAGCATAAAATGGAGCAATAATAGCCTCTTCAACAAATGGTGTTGGGAGAGCTGGATGGCTACATGCAAAAAATTGAAATTGGATCATCAGCTGACACCATACACAAAATTAAACTCAAGATGGATAAAAGACTTAAATATAAGTTGCAACACCATCAAAGTCCTAGAGGAAAACATTGGCAGGAAACTCTCAGATATCCCACGCAGCAATTTTTTCACCGATATGTCTCCTAAAGCAAGGGGCATAAAGGAAAGAATAAACAAGTAGGACCTCATCAAAATAAGAAACTTCTGCACAGCTAAAGAAAACATCAGCAAAATGAAAAGGGAGCCAACTCTATGGGAAAATATATTTGCTAATGATACATCAGATAGAGGTTTGATCTCTAAGATATATAAAGAACTCACTCAACTCCATTCCAAGAAGACAAATGATCCAATCAAAAGATGGGCAAAGGACCTGAGCAGATGCTTTTCCAAGGAGGATATACAGAGGGCCCAGAGGCATTTGAAAGGATGCTCAGCATCACTAGCCATCAGAGAAATGCAGATCAAAACCACCATGAGGTACCACCTCACACCGGTCAGAATGGCCATCATAAACAGAAAAACAAACAACAGGTGCTGGCGAGGCTGTGGAGAAAAGGGAACCCTAGTACACTGTTGGTGGGAATGCAGACTGGTGCAGCCACAGTGGAAAGCAGTGTGGAATTTCCTCAAAAAGCTGAAAATGGAACTGCCTTTTGATCCAGCGATTCCACTGCTGGGACTATACCCTGAGAACACCAAAACCCCAATACAAAAGAACCTATGCACCCCAATGTTCATAGCAGCACAATTTACAATAGCCAACTGTTGGAAGCAACCTAAATGCCCATCAGTACATGATTGGATCAAAAAGTCATGGTACATTTATACAATGGAACACTATGCAGCAGAAAGAAAAAAAGAACTACTAAACTTCACGACAGCATGGATGGAACTCGAGAGCATTATGCTAAGCGAAATAAGCCAGGGGATGAAAGACAAATACCATATGATCTCACCTATAAGTGGAACCTAACCAACAATACAAAGATGCAAGGAAAATAAGACCAGCAATGCTGAAAGGAAAAGAAACCAAGAGAGACAAGAGGGAAGGGGAGGGGCGGGGGAAAAGGAAGGGAAGGGGAAAGTCAAGGAACATATAGCAAGGACTCATGGACAAAACCAAAGGGGAAGAGTTGAGGGGGGGTAAGGGAAAGTGGTGGGGGGTAGGCAGAGTCAAATGTATTTGAAAGAATTAATTAATTAATTAAAAAATAAAATAAAATATATTTTACAGCTGCACTTTTCACTTGTTTGATTAATTATTTTACTCTGACACTGATTTTCTATGTAATATCCTAGTGGCAAAATCTGACTTTTGAGTTGTTTACTTATTTTGGTGTCCTTTCTAAACTGTATGACAACTTGAGAATAATTTATATAAATGAATTTATCATCTAAATTCAGGGAACATATCATTGCAAAAGGCCAAATATAAATGTCCACTTTCTTCTGAACTAAAGAAACACTTGAACTCAAGATACTATGAAAATTTAAGTTGCATCTTAATGCAGTAAGTCATTACATTTGGAAATAATATTTTTTATACAACTTAAGAAAACAGTCTTCAGGGCTTTCAAAACCTTTTCTTATCTCTTCTCTATTTCTATAATTTACTGTTCTATAATGCATAGGCAACTGCTTTCTGTGTACCTCCATCAAAGCAAATGTCTAAGCTCTTGTACCTCTAGTTAAGTAATGTGTGATATTTCTGATGATTACTTTTATTTTTTTCTTGATACCTATGTAAAAATTGATATGAAGGTAAAGTTTATCATGAATATTGATAAGCAATTAATTTTGTCTAGTAGACAAAAATCTACTAGATTCCAATAGTTCATAAATAAGTCTATTGGAAATATTTTCTAATTTAAAAAAATCCACTTTTATTGGCAACAGACATGATCTGCTTTCCTTCAGTAGAGTCAACATGCTTCTTATTAAAGGAGCTTCATTTGCATATCTAGTTAGTCTCTTTACATAAACTTTCATTGTTTTTACATAAACATTTTAAAAAAGCAAATGTGTATATTGAAAACCTAGTTAAATAACTATTTAAATTCAAAACTTGGTTTGTTTTGTCCTTGGTGCACAGTCCAATTTATGTCGATGACTTTATGTTTCAGGCCTTATGATAGACTTTGAGAGAGATGAAAGGGCCTTTATGCATTTATTCATTTAATCAAGACGTTTTTTGAGTACCTGTTTTATTTCAGAAGTAGGTGCAATCCATGCCCTCATGGAACTCAAATCTAGAGGAATAGGATACACCCACAGAGAAATTCAATTGATAATAAATTGATAAATTGAGAGTCTGAAGACTCAGAAAGTGTGATAGCCAGTGATGGTAGAGGAGCTACATAAAGATTCGAGAAAGACTCTTTGGAGGGCTTACGCTGTTTGAGCTTAAAAGATCAGAGGAAGCTAGATGTTCTAGAAGCAACAAATTTGAATGTGAAAATACACTATGTAAAACTTCTGAGATAGGGAAACTATTAGTAGAAAGATAACATATGAGAGGTACATAATAAGGGAGATTAGATGAAATGAGACTGGAGGAGGAAAAGGGGACCCTGATAAGAGAATCAGAGATGAGAAAAGAGACAAGTAGACAGTCATAACGACTGGTTTCCGCATCACCCTCTGGAGCACTTTATATTTCTCTCATTTATCCTTTATCACAATGACCTTATGGGAAATCTGTTATTACCCTTAATTTATAGATGAGGAAAATAAGGTTTACTTGCTGTACAGTTAGTATTTGGAACAGTTAACATTCAGAACTAAGTGTGTTTGCCTGCAAATAGATGATTCTGTTTTACTGTAGCCCACAACCTAAGAGAAAATATGAAAATAAAACTGAGCCATGAAAGGCAACAATGTTTTTACCACCATCTCAAAGCATGATGGAGTTGTAGTTATTTTTATTATGGCTATTTATTTCATTATATTTAGTTATCTGTATGTGTGTGTATCTCACTAACTTCTGAGATACTGAATTTACAAATCCCAGTTTACTCACTTCTGTATTCTTCACAAGTAGATCAGGTTCTTGAAAACTTTTGGTGATTAACAAATATTAGTTAAATGAAGAAATTAATAAATGGATTAGCTGATAAAGGAAAAGTATGGTATTCTCAAGGTAATTAGCATAATACTAATTAACAAAAGTTTCTCATAATGTCATTTTCTTTACTGCATTTAATGCTCTTTGGGGACCCTACTCAAAGTAATTTGTTACTGTGATATTATGCTCCTAGGTTTTTATACCACTTATAACAGCAGATTACATCATGGAGTACTCATTCTGAATGATTCATACCCAGAAGAGCCGTTTTTTTTTTCAGAGTTCTTCAGTGATTTTTATTTGTTTGTATATCAGAAATAATTTTGAAAAACTTCCTTTCACAAACTTTTACCTGTTATCTAAACATTTCCATTATAATTTTAAAGAGGAAATTCTTTTTTTAAAGATTGTATTTATTTTTATTTACTTATTTTTAGACAGAGAAGAAGGGAGGAAAAAAGAGAGGGAGAAAAACATCAATGTGTGGTTGCTTCTCACATGTTCCCTACTGGGGACCTGGCCTGCAACCCAGACAAGTGCCTGACTGGGAATCCAACCAGCAACTGCTCAGTTTGCAGGCCAGCACTCAATCCACTGAGCCACACCAGCCAGGGCATTGATCATAATTTTAAATAGTTGTAAGGGGTGCGACCTCTGGAATATTGTAAATATAAGAATTTTAAGAAAGTATGTTTAATCATTGTTTTTAATACACCAAGAAAATAAAAATATGCCTGTGACTTGATAGTCAACATTTAAAATATGAAAAACTTATATTCTGTAGTCGAAAAATTAATAGTATTCATTTTTCTCTTTTAACTCACCTGTTCATTTCATTTTTACCAGAAAATGTAATCTTAATTCAAGTATCTTATGAACAGTTTAAGTGATTAAATTATCATTAAAAATTATATAAATTAAAACTTATAAGATTAAATTAATATTAAAAATAGCCTTTAGCCCTGACTGGTGTGGCTCAGTGGGTTGGCCATCATCCTGCATACCAAAACATCACTGGTTAGATTCCCAATGAGGGCACATACCTGGGTTACAGGCCAGGTCCCCTGTGGGGGACATGTAAGAGGCAACCAATCAATGTTTCTCTGGCACATGAATGTTCCTCTCCTTCTCTTTCTTCTTCCCTTTCCCTTTTTCTAATAAATAAATTAATTAATCTTAAAAAAATAGCCTGTGACCATACAGTTCTATGTCTTAATTTTTTCTTCTGTAGGGAGTTATCATGATTATTAAGAGAATATTTTTAACCAAAAAATGCAAATGCAGTTCAAATTTGTATAACAAAAATAACATAAAAATAAAATTTTAACTTTATTCTTTAATGAGATGATAAATATCCCCTCTTGATTTAGATTATGTACCCAAGGTAAATATTATTTTTGACCAGAATGAGAAAGATTTTAACACCAATATATTCATAATTTAAAGAAAATCACTGAGAAACTTTGTTCACATAAAGAACTAGATGGGATTAGAAGGAGTTTTTAAATAACAATATAACATGACCCTTTGAATTCCTTTTGTGTTACATGTCAAAAATTCCTGTAATCCATTGTCAAAAGTTATGTTTAATGGTCAACTAGTTGACAACCAATTGGATTATCTCAATTTTGTTGGAGAGAAATAATTAGAAACCACTGTTCTTGCAGAAAGGTTTATTTAGTCATTAGTGACATTTACCTTCTCGACGTCAACATCAATATTTTACGTTATCTGGCATCCTATAGGATTTTATGTACCAGAGATGCTGTGCCATTGTTACAGGAAGTCTAGTTTTGGATACTAGAAGAGGGTCCAGTATAATAAGAGATATGATAAATAAAAATCAGGATACCAAGTACATTCCCAGACCTATCCATTTTAGAAATAATACATTTGGAAACTCAAAATTTAGAAACCGATTCTCTTAGAATTATTTGAGCTCTCACACTTCTTTGAAAAATCTTTATGTGCCCCAAAGATACTTATACCTTTTCTTAAAAAATACATTGCATTTAAAAAGTATATAACATTAGATAGTAGCTAAAAATCAAGATTTTAAAACGCAGAGACTATGATTCTATAGATCTATAAGGGGTCAGAAATCTGCTTCTCCTTTACAAAAAGAAAAAAGAAAAAACTTCAGCTAAATGTTTCTGCTGAAGGTTATCCATATACTGCTTTCCAAAAAACATTCGTGTACAGAAATGTTTAAATAATAACACGAGGTAACATTTTTTTATTGCTGTGCCTCAAAAACTTACATGTTACCTGTTACAAATGTTTATTCATTGAATCCTTTTAACTCTATGTTGTAGATATTACTATTATTTTCAAGTCATAGTTGGATAAATTGAGTTAATGAGAAATTAAATCTCTTGTGTAAAATACCCAGCATAGAGAAATGAGAAGGAACATGAGAAAACATGAAGCTGGATAAGAGCCAAGGCATGGGTAACTGGCTATCGTAGAATACCAGGCTGAGAAATCAGGATGCTCTTGGGAAGGCTATGGAAATGGATGGGAGAATTTTGTACAGGACGAGGTGAAGAAATGGTTCAATTGAATTAAGCCTTTTTAAACTTGAATATGCCTACGAGTCATGTGGTGACCTTGTAAAAATGCAGATTATAATTCAGTCCTGAAGTGGGACTTACCACTCTTCATTTCTAGCAAGTTCTGAAGTAATACTGGTTTTGCTGCTCCATGGACCACAGTTTAAATGGTAAGGGATCAGAACTGTGAGGTTCAACATGGCAGCCACTAGCCACATGTGAGTTTTCAAAATTAAATTTGAAATAGTTAAAATTAAATAAGAGTAAAACTTCAGTTTCTCAAGTACATTAGCCACATTTCCAGAGTAAAAAAAAAAGCCACATTAAAAAAAATATATATTTGCATCATTGTAGAAAGTAATATTGGACAGTGTTAGGTAAGAAGAATATTGAAACAGTTCAGGAGAAAACAGTAATGCTTTAATCAAAGACAACATGGATGGGAACTGTGGAAAGTAAACAGACCTCAAGCCTGATCAGATCTGGGAGACAAGGAGGAGATAAGATAGACCTATAAGAAACAACTAAATTAAAAAGTATACTTTGAGTCCACTATTTAACAAGTCCTTTGGTGCTTACTCTTTACTGGGAACTGTGCTAAGGACTCAGATTATAATAAGGATCATTCAGTAGTTTACAATCTGTGACACTAGTCAAGGGAAGAATGTCCATCACCACATGACCATAAGAAAAGAGGAGATACGGCCTGCCTTTTGCAGCAACATGGGTGGACCTTGAGAATATCATACTAAGTGAACTAAATCAGACAGATGAGTTAAGAACCATGTAATTTCACTGATATGTAGGATATAAAACTGAAAGCAACAAATGAACAAACAAGAAAAATGAAATAAAACTCATAGACACAGACGACAGTATGGTGATTACCAGAGGACAGGAGGGTAGGAAGGTAGTAAAGGGTAAAAGGGACCAAATATATGGTGATGAAAGGTGACTTGACTTTCGGTGGTGGGTACAACGTACAGACCATGTATCATACAAATGTGCAGTTAAAACCTATGTAATCTTGCTAACCAGTGTCACCCCAATAAATTTAACTTTTTTAAATCGCTGAAGGATTCACAAATGGCCTACAGGCATATTTTAGTCCTTTCTAGGGAAATAAAAAGAAAATTTAAAGCAGTTTTTATTGTTTTTGTTTTGATAGTACCAGATTTCTTAGAGTGATTAGTGGTAATTAGATATGGAAGGTTTGAATAAAGCACAATCTGTCTTCCACATGGACAAGATGCCACATCATAAAATCACTACAAAGAAATAAAAATCTCTAATGGAAATATGTGAAAATGCTACAAAAACTGACAGTGAGTGTTCACTATACCTAAATGTAGAGAAAACAGGAAAGTTACATGGAGTAGGAACCATTTATATTGAGTCTCATCCAATGTTTTTTTCTGGTTTATAAAAGGGTAGCAGCATGTGGAGATGACTGTGAGAATCACTTGGTCAGAAAAACAGCCTGAAGTCCTATTTTGAAGGACCTTGTATAGGTACTTTTCCTACATGAAATTCTGGAGGTTAGGGTGGAGAAGGGGAGATGCTAAACAAAGACGCAAATGAAATAAAGCAGTTTATCTTTGGATGTAACCTCTACAGCAGTGTGCAGAATTGGTTTCGGTGGGGAAACTGGACTGAAGACCAAGTGTTAAAAGGTTAATGAAATTATTTAGACTAGAGCAGAGAAAGCAAAGTCGAGCAGAGGCTACGGGAATGGACAAGATTCAGGAAACACTTGGGATATACAGTACAGGTGTTTTGAGTAGGCAGAAAAGTCAAGAATGACAACATATTCTTTTATAAACCTGAACGAATAGGTGGGGGTGACGCTGACCCAGGTAAGAGATGCCAGAGAAAAAACAAATCCCTCAAGACCATATGCCAAATCAAATCGCATGTATAAAGTAACCAAATGCCAACATAAGAAATTCTACAGTTTCTTTTTTGCTAATATTCAAACAATTGATCATTCCACATAAAAGTTACAGCCATATGCCTGACTTGTTGACAGCTCAAGCTTCTGTAGTTTTCGTTTTCAAAGAAGTTAAGCTGCAAATGAAGTGAGCCATTCTCTAGCTCACTTTCCACACAACATAAATCACAAAGGGCACAGGCTGTCAGCAGAGTTCAGGAAAATATGGATATAAAGAAGCTCCTCCTCTTCCTCCTTCCTCCTCCCCATCTGTCAGCCAAAGGCATGAAGATGGATCAGACATTCACAGCAGCTCCTGCCAAGGCCTTATTTACCGTGGTGTGCAGGCAATTGCTGTGCTCCTCCAACAAAAGCAGAATGGCAGCATTTAAATGAACTGACACATCAGATCTCCTCGGCTGTTCTTTAAAAGTAGTACATTAATCAGGGGATAAACAAGGTATTGTCACCCTGACAAAATGTTAGAAGTCTACAGCAGTGAATTCTGCTGAAATGACTCCTCTTGAATACAAACGAGGGCCTGACATTTTCCACAAAGGACAATATATTTCAGAAATCTTTGGTTGTTTCTTTCCTAATCTTTCTAAAGAAGAGCACTTTCTTGATTAGTATCCTGATGCTGTAGAATATTTTAGTACCTGAGACTCCCTTGAAATAGGTGTGTTAAGTAAGACCTGACAGCACTTCCTCCCCTTCCCAGAGCCAACTTTTATGCTGACAAAAATTTTAGAGCTTTCTCTAAACACATTCTCTTCTTCTAATTTAACTGATATTTTACTTTGGATGCTTTTGTTTCCTGACTAAGTTATAATTTGCTAAATAGTTTCCTCAATTCCAATTCTTTCTTTCCCTCATTTTTTTCTGTACAGCATGCCCAGATTTAATTTTGTATGTGTCACTTTACCATCCAAAAATCTTAAAGAACTTTACCCTTCTCTTGCACACACCCTTACTTCTTTGCTTGACCTCAACATTCTCTAAAATCTATTACTAAGTTGATTCCCAGGCTTTGTCATCTGCTGATATCTATACATATCCTCTCCTCTGGCTAATGGAATACCTTGTGCCTCCCCAAGCCTATATTTTGAAATCTTACCTTTTTTGAAATTCATTTCAGTATCTCTTTGATGATTTCATTTCTGTTATTCTCCTGAAATCACATCTACCTTTAGATACCATTCATTAAGTATACATTATACCCCAAAGATGTTATTTTTGCAAAAGAAAGGTATTTCTTGTTTGAACGATTTTTTTAGTAAATGTAGTCCATATTGTCATGTGGAAGAGAAAGCACAATTGAGGGTGGATTTTTTTTTTTTTAACAGCAGAGTTAGTAGTTAGTTAGGGGGAAAAGAAGGGTTTGATAGATTAGGTGGAGTATATATTTGACCTGGAAGACAAAGGAGAACTTCGAAAAGAACTCCTTGTGAGCTTGGAGTATGGAAAGAATTCTGATATTCATTCTGTTAAGTACATCCATACCTGTGTCATCTACAAGTGTCTCCTTATTTCTCTGTTCTTCAATTTTTCTCTTTCTCCTAATGGAGGCAGCTCCTCTAACATGGATACTTCTAGTTATACTTTGCTGCCCTAGAGATAAATTTAATGCAAATTAAAAACACAATGAGATATCACCTCATTCCTGTCAGAATGCCTACTATCAATAAATCAACGAAGAGCAAGTGAAGACGAAGATGTGGAGAAAAGGGAACCCTCATGCACTGTTGGTGAGAATGCAGATTGCTGTGGCTGCTATGGAAAACAGTATGACAGTTTCTCAAAAAAATTAAAAATGGAACTGCCTCATGACCCAGCAATTCCACCTCAGGGTATATATCTAAAGAGATACAAGACATAAATTTAGAAGAATTTATGTACTTCTATGTTCAATGAAGTATTATTTACAGGAGCTAAGCTATGGAAGCAACCCAAGTGCCTATTAATAAATGAATGGATAAAAAAAGCAGTGGTACATATAGAGAATGAAATATTACTAAGCCATAAAAAAGATTAAAATCTTACCATTGTTGACAGCATGGATGGACCTAAAAGGTGTTATGCTAAGTGAAATAAACCAGTCAGAGAAAGACAAATACCATATATATGTGGAATCTGAAGAGCAATATAAACAAACAAACAAAACAGAAACAGATTCATAAATACAGAGAACAGACTGATGATTGCCAGAGGGGAGAGTGGATGGAGGATTCAGTGAAAAAGGTTAAGGGATTGAGAAGTACCAACTGGTGGTTACAAAATAGCCATGGGTTTGTAAAGTACAGCATAGGAAATACAGTCAATAATATTGTAATAACTACGTATGGTGCCAGGTGGGTACTGGAAATATCAGAGGGACCACTTCATGAAGTATATGAATGTCTAACCACTATGCTGTTCACCTGAAACTGATACAAAATTATATTGAATGTAAATTATAATTGAATAAATTAAAAATTATATATACATATATGTTCGGGAGATTTTTGTAAAACATACAATCAACAAAAGACTAATATTTATAATTTGTATTGAATTTTTTTAAGTCTGTAAGAAAAACAAAAAAAAAACCCTAAAGCAAAAATGGGCAAAATATTTGAATAAGCATATTGGAAAAAATGGAAATCTAAATAGTTAATAAACATAAGAAAATGTGATCAATTCCATTGCTGATCAAAGAAATGTTTTTATACAGCACAGTATAATAACATTTTGTACCTAGGGCATTGGCAAAATTGAAAAAGTGGGTAATAAGCAGTGTTGGTGAGCACATGGAACAAGAAATACCACCAACTGTGGGGAGAGGATTGAAGCTGTTAAACTTCTAATAAAGAAATATACTCTATATGACTGAATTTCCATACATTCAATAGAGAAAGTAATGTACTTGTCCATTTAAGAGTCACACAAGAATGTCATAGCAACATCAATCCTAAAATCACAAAGAAAAGAAAAAGAAAGACTGGAAACAACTTGGGTTTCCACAAAGAGTAAAAAAGTATGAATGAATCATGATAAAACTAAAAAGAAAATTAGAAGAATTTTTGCCACAAATGTCAAGGGGGATAGTGTAGGAGGGAGAGGTGATAGCAATGACACACACAAAAGGATGACTTCTAAGGTCTGAGAACATTAAATTTCTTAAATTGGGTGGTAGTTACTTAGCAATTGCTTTACAGTTATTAACTTCACAGCTATGTCATGTATGGTTTATGCACTTTTCTGACATGTAGAATATTTCACAATTGGGAAGAATATCATTTAGTCACCTTTAAACCCAAGACCTATCAATGTAGAATAAAAATGTTTGTTAAGTTTAATAATCAAAGATTTTTGTCTGACTTCCAAGTTTAGTGTTCCTTTCCCCAGCTCTGAACCCTTTTGCTATTAGACTCCAGCAAGCTTAGTATAGGGAAGAGGGATCTGCTTACGTTCTCTCCACCCCAGGCTTGCGCAACTCCTTCTGCTCCCTCCCAGCAGCCACTTGCCCTTTGTTCTTGATTCCTCCCAGTTGGGGATGATAGAATTAAAAATGAGGGGCAGAGGGGAAAGGTCTTACTTAATAGGAATGGCCACTAGGCTTTTACGTTCTTTGGGCTTGGAGCATGCTTCAAGTTAACTCTTTCTGTCTTGAGGTTAGTTCTTGTGAGGTTCCCCCGTAGGAACTCCAGACTACAGCTGCCTGAATGAGACAGCACATTTCCACTGGATGGACATTTGAAAATACAAACAAAGGAAAGATTACAAAAGCAAACAAAATCTTCAGCTTCTACATCTGTGGGTACAGATCCATCCTCTTTGTACTGAGGTTCTAGTCTCCATAGCAAGAAACAATCTTGACTGAGGTTCCCTGAAAATGACCCAGGTCAGATCCTGCTCACCCCGTAAGCCACATCTAGACCACAGGAAAGAAACTCCACTCTACCATTGCTCCCAGTGCAGTGTTTTAAATTCCTCTGGAACGGGCCAAATCCTAGTGCACATGCACCTGGGACCAAATTTGAGTTCTCAGTTCAAATTCAGCCTCAAGAACAGCTAAAGAAGAAAAACATTATAAAATTCTCTCTCTGAAGTTCTTATAGTTTTTTTTTTTTTTAACAAAAAGTTGTGTCCTGATCTCTTCATACTTAATACTTTTGTGCCTATTAGATGGGGGCTTTGCTAAACCATTTTTGTCATCATTGTTATTGTTCACTTTATCTCTGGGAATGCGAGATTTCTTTCCACCTTATGATTTTTCTCGGTCTGTTGAGACCGTAGCAGGAAACGAGCCCCACTCTAACAGCTCGTCACAACACTTGCATCCAGTCCACTTCCCACCTCTGCGCAGGGGGCCTTTCCTTCCTGAAGCACCTTCCCATCCCTTTCCAGAGTTCTGCATGTTGTTTTTTGTTGGGTTTTCCTTTCTGCACGCTCTTGACAGAGCAAAATAGAAGAAAACCAAGGCAGTGGCCATCTAGCCTTCTGTTTTATTTGCGTTTATGGGACTATATATTTTTATATCTATTTACCATATATTGTAAGAATTCAAAAGACTTAGCTTTATAAATAGGTTAATCAGGAGACTGGGAACTGATTCTTACCCTGCCGTATATACCCAGTAAAGTACTTTGTTCCAGGCTATATTATAGATGAATTAAATAACAAATGAAACAAAAAACACTCTTCTAAACAGTTAATTTAAGAATAAAACATGCTTCTTGAATTATATATTGTGTACCATTGAAATGATATACCCCACCAAATATTTATGTGACAGTTAAGTAATTATGTATGCAATAAAGATAAACCTCAATAAATTTTTCTTACCTAGCTTTTATTATTGCCAGTGAATATGTATTTCATGAATTCTTAGTATTATCAGAAATTTTCCATTATTGTAAAGCTTCAGCTAGTGCATCTTATTGAATCAGTTTCTCTCAACATTCAGTTCTGTCTGAGGAAAGACTTTAAACATCTATGGCTTGCTTTGTTTCTGTTTGATTTTATTCTTTTATCTTGACAATTGTATAAATTTCATTATAATCATTGTGTTCATAAGAATATAACTGCTCATTTACTTCACCAGTTATACATTAAATTACTTCCCAAATGAGCATGGTAGAAAGAAAGAAAATAATTTTTTGAAAAAACCTCAGTTTATTATTTCATACCTTGAAAAGAATAAAAATTTGTCATCAGAGACAAAAAATACCATTTTTGCTTGAAAACAACCAGCTGCACTTTTAGATAAGCTCATGACGTATTTCATCACAGGAAATGGTTGTTTTGCGTGTGTGTGGGTGTTTTCACATACTAAGTGGAATGTAAATCTAAAATAATTTTTGTAAAGTATAAAAAACACAAAACACTATTAGGATATATATAGATTATATACAAACAAATCAACAATTTTTTCCAACAATTTTCTCCCCTTCTTTTTTGACTTGACCCTATTTTTTACTTAATAAAAAAGTGAAGTTTTCATTTATTTCCCTGATCTCTGTCAAAGTGCTGTCAGAAGACTTTCTGTAAGATACAGTTTGATGTTAATATAAAGTAGTGACTTATTCATGACGTTTAATACCTAAGGGATTAAAATCCATAAATTTGTAATTACCTGGATAAAGAAGACAAATAGATTATCTTAAATGTTCTCACCACAAAAAAAGAAAAGGTACTTACGTGACATGATGGAGTCATTAGCTTACTCTGTGGTGATAATTATTCTGCAATATATAAATATATCAAATTAACACATACATTTCAAATTTACACAATGTTGCATGTTAATTGTATCTCAATAGAGATGGAGGGAATGCATAAAACAAAAAACAAATGAAAATTTTGTGTAGCAAAAATATTGTTGACTCTATTTCAAAGCAGATAATTTTTTAAGGCAATTATGGTAACCTCATCACCTTTGCCAGAAACTGCTTCAAGCATGGCTTTGTTGCCCAGTATTTGCTAATGAGAAATGGAAACTGCTGAGGGGTCTGAAAAAAAAATGTTATCGTGTTCTTAAGAGAGATGTATTAAGAAAAGATCATCTCTCACCCTTATCTCATTTGATATGTAAAAAGAAGCCATCTTCCTACCAGCCTAATGATGAAGACACCAACAAGGATAGTGGATGAGAAAAAGGGGAAAGGGGGAAGGAGAAAATCTGAGTCTTTGGTATTATTCTTGAATAGCTAAATTAACCAACACTGGAATCCATCCTACCTCCTACTCTTATGTGAGATGATAATTTTTCATATTGTTTTATCTGAGAGCATACTAACCAATATATGAAGAAATATGGGGAATTATTAAAGAAACTAGAAAAGACAAATGTGAATACAAAAGCTGTTTCAAGAGGTTAGCTGTAGAGGATGATATCATTGTTACTGAAGTCAAAAGGAGATGAATTTCAGCTTAATATAAAATTTACTGTTAGAGCTGCCTGAATAAGCATCTACACCCTGAAGTGGTAAATTCCCTCTCACTAGAGATTGGCCAACCGCTTCTGACTTATGCTGCAAATTAGATAAATTAGACTGTATAAACCTATGACATTTCCAACATGGGGATTTGTTTCTACGAAAATTGGGAGAAAGATTTCTCAAGATGATACAAAAATAAATATTAAAGCTTAGTATAAAACAATCTTCTTTTTGATGCCTGTTGAAGGGGGAACTGCCTTTATATTTTCTGTTGTCTAAATGAAGTATTTGCTGAGTTTCCAAATTGTGACAGTAATTGTGAGAATAAAAATGCTATGTGATTACTAAAGAGATTAATTCCAAATTGATTGTGTTTTCAATCAATAAAAAATAAACCCTGACATATAATTGAGTATCAAAATTTACAATACAGCTAATAAAGGGTTTGGCACAACAAAAAATAATAAAATCAATATGAGCTAAAATAGTTGACTTTGACCATGACTTCCAGAGTGGGTAGAATCTTATCAAGTGCTGATCTTGACAACATATGCATAAATGTTATATAATAGTGTCTTTAAAAAGAGAATCCACATATAGGTGAGATCATATGGTATTTGTCTTTCCCCGCCTGACTTATTTTACTTAGCATTATACTCTCCAGTTCCATCCATGCTCTTACCCAGGATAGGAACTCCCTCTTTCTTTCTGCTGTGTACTATTCCACTGTGTAAATGTACCATAGTTTTTTGATCCGCTCATTTATTGATGGGCACTTAGGTTGTTTCCAAGATTTAATCATTGTAAATAATGCTGCTATGAACATTGGGGTGCATTAGAAATAAAGAACAAACTGACAGTGACCAGAGGGGAGGACGGGGAGGGGAAAAAGGGGGAAAGGGGTAAACAAAGAGCCCTAACTGGGGACTCGGGCACAGCCAACAGGAGGCAGGGACTGACTGTGGGAACAGGGAGGGACTAGGGTTGGGGTGAGCAAGGGGACAAAAGGTGGGACACTGTAACTGAACAACAGTAGAAAAAAGAGAAAAAACAATAGAATCCAATGGATACAATGTCAGTTTGAGTTAGTAGTATGTAATTGCCAATAACAGATCCTACTATATGGAGATATTAAATGAAATGTTAGGATTAGGCCACGGTTAAGATTAAAATACAAATTTAATTTTGTCTCTGTCACTTTAGAAAAAGTTACATTTTTTAAGAGCCAGTGAAACTGAAAACACTTAAAGTTATTTCAAAAGAAATGTCTTCCCTGCTGGTACTATTTGGGAGAAATAGAATATCTAGCAATGTTCTCCTTCCTGACCATTTCTACTGTTTCATTTGTGCTTTATAAAGATTTTGATTGTTTACTGCAACCATTTTAAAATGTCCATTTCTCTATCTGACCTTACCATTTTTACACAAGACATAAAGAAGTGGATATTTAAAAAGCTTTTACAAACAACAATGGCAACAATAGTGGGCTTTAGAATTGTTGGAGAATATATCAAAAGTAACCAGCTGATTACAGCACAGTTACTCAATAAATTAAAACAAAAATGAGAGAAGTACTTGAATACTTCAGTGGGAGTGTTTATCTAGCTTCAAATCTAATAATTCACATTAAATAAAAAAAGAAATACTCATTTTATGTTGATATATGCTCTTTAATTTTCCTGGTACTAGGTACATCAGTCCACTTTTCCTGTGTGGAGTTTTTAAAAAAGAGTCACTGGAGAGAGCACAGCATAAAAAGGCAGTAAGAAAAAAGGTAGGGCCAACCCTAATCATGTAGGGTTACTAGCAATTCCATAAATCATCTGATCCAACATGACCTGCTGCTGTTTCAGCAGATATATCACTCTCATTTGCATTTTTAAATATTTCCTCTCTTAAAAATAGTGAGAGAGAGACAGAGACGAGTTCAGCTAAGAGTTCATCATCTCCCTTCCCCCGGCCCTACTGCTTTGCATAGGCTTTGGTGAAAGAAAGCATTTGCAAAATACATTCTTAGTATTCTGTGTTCCTTTCACCTTTGATACAGTAAAATTAATCTCTAATGATCTCATTAACATAAAATCACTTCCCATGAGAATGGACCTGCTGTCATAAAATCAAATAACCTGTTATTTCTCCAGTACTTCTGCTAACTGGCCTGTTTCAAGTCCACTGCTTCAAGCACAGGGCAAGAAATATAAAACAATCATGTGTTTTCTTTGAAACTCAGGCATGTGTAGCTTATTTGTAATAAAGAAATAAAGAGGTTACCTACTCTTCTTTTGGGGGGAAGGCTTTACTGAGCAAGGATTTGTTGCTTGATAAATTTAGTTTACCTTTTAAATTTTCAAGAAAATTATAAACTCACTAAAACTTTGCCCTGCAATTTAGATATCTTTCTCAAATTACACTATGATGTTCAATGTTTCTGTTATGAAAATATGTGTCTTATTAGACACATTATTGTGAATTTTCCATTTATTATTTTTTAATCTCTAAAAATGGGCAACAGTTCCAATGTGTTATACAAATCTATAAAACATCTTCAAACTGCTATACACTGCACAGTTGCATAGGATTCTCATATATAATATCTTAGCCATTTCTCTATGAATAGAAGCTCAAATGGCTTGTACTGGCTTCTGTTACTGGATTCAATATCTTGCTGCACATAATTTTGGGGTATTTCTGTGAATAAAACTCTAATTCCTTTTTATTTCAACTTTAAGTATAATTAACAAATAAAATTATATATATTTAATATGGAAAATGTGATGATTTTATATATGTATACATTGTGAAATGATTACTACAAGTTAATTTACACATCCAACAGGTCACATTCTTAACTTTTTTAAAGAACACTTAAGATCTACTCTCTTAGCAAATTTCAGGCATACAATACAGTAGCATCAGCTATGCCATAATTTGTAGATTACATCTCCAGAAAGTATTCATCTTATAACTGAAAGTTTGTACCTTTGAGCAACATCTCCCCATTTCTGCCACCCTCCATCCCTTGGGCAACCACCATTTTACTCTCTGATTTTATGAGTTTGATATTTTTAGATTCCACCTGTAAGTAAAAGCATACAGTATTTCTCTTCACATAACATCCTCATGGTTCACTCACATTTTTACAAATGAATTTCCCTCTTTCGTATGGCTGAATAATATTGCATTATAGATGATAGATAGATGATGATGATAGATAGATAGATAGATAGATAAATGATAGATAGAAGATAGATGATAGATAGATACATACATACATACCACATCTTCTTTATCATTCATCTGTTGATGAACACTTAGGTTTTCTCCATATCACAGCTATTGTATGTAATGCTGTAATGAATGAAAATAGATGTGCAGATGTCTCTTTGGGATACTTGTTTAGTTTCCTGTGGATATAAACCCAGAATTGGAATTATTAGATATAGGTAGTTCTATTCTTACTTTTTCCAAGGAACTTCCATACTATTTTCTAATTTGCATTCAACAAATAAAGAATGCAAAAGCTGTGCCAATTTGCATTCTCACCAATAGTTTACAAGGGTTCCCTTCTTCCACAACCTCACCAACAGTTGCTATCTCCTGTTTTCTTTTTTTATACTAGCCATCCTAAAAAAGTATGAGGTGATATCTCATTGTGGTGTCAATTTGCTTTTCCCTGATAATTACGGATGTTGAACTCTTTTCATATATTTGTCAGCCATTTGTATGCCTTTTTTGACAAAAGAAGTCTATCCAGATCTTTTTTCCATTTTTTAAGTATTTAAAACTCTTAGCACCATGCCTAAGATATATGTTTATTACCTGAAAAAGTCTGTCAAATGAAAACACCTGCATAAACTAAAATACTACATAACAGAGAAGCTCACAGTTCTGAATACAGATATTTAAATAAATTTTTGTGGCCTAGTTCCTATTTTTACATGTATTTTAATGACTTCTTAGCTCTTTCTTAGTGTTTTCATTATGTATGCTATTCAAATGTGGTATCCTGTGATGAGATAGCATAATAGAAGTAGATTAAAAAAGTGTTGAAGTCTATGCTACATTTTGCTTAGTGAGAGAATTTAACAAATATTAAATATACAGGTAGTAACATATCTATCTCACTTCTGTGATTCTCCATCCTATAGAATATTTCAATTTTACCACTTTTATCTGCTGTGCTAGTCAATTTAATGTTGAATCCTGATTTTTAGCTGCAAAAGTAAATATATTTCTAGAAGTGTAGAGCAAGCTTCTATGAGAAAGTAAGAGTCTTTTACTAATATTTACATTTTTTCAGTTAAAAAACTTTTTTATTGAGATAAAACTGGTATATAAAACATTGCATAAGTTTCAGGTATATAACATTATAATTCAATATTTGTATATACAGCATTATCATCAGTCTAGTAACCATCTATTACCATACAATTGACTCCCTTCTCCTATTTTGCCTACATTTTCAATTCTCGTCTCCATTAGTAACCACCAATTGGTCCTCTGCATCTATGGGGTTTAAAAATGGGCAGTGTATCTGAATAGATATTTTTCTAAAGAAGACATACACATGGTCAACAGACAAATGAAAAGATGTTCAATATTCTTAATTATTAGAAAAATGCAATTTAAAACAGCAATGAGATATCACCTCACACACATTAGAATAGCTATCATCAAAAAGACAAGACACATTGCCGGGGCTGTGCAAAAAAGAACACTTGTACAATGTTGGTGAGAATGTAAATTTGTACAGCCACTATGAAGAAGAATATGAGGATTCCCCAAAAAATTAAAAACAGAAGTGCCATATGATCCAGCCATTCTATTCTGGATATTTATCTGAAGAATACACTAAAAAACCTCTAACTTAAATCAATATACACACTGATGTTCACTGCAGCATTATTTACAATAGCCAAGATATAGAAACAACATAAGGGTCATTTGGATGAATTGATAAAGAAATAGTAGCGCATATATATGCTACATATATACACACACACAGATATGTGTATATGTAGCATGTATACACACACACAAGAATTATGAAATCTTGCCATTTGCAGCATGGGTGGATTCTGGGAGTATTATGCTAAATGAAATAAGTCAGATGAAGAAAGAGAAATACCATTTAATTTCATTTATATGTAGACTCTATAAAATAGAACAAATGAACAAACAAAACATACAATCTTCCAAGATTGAATCAAGAAGAAATGGAAAATCTGACTAGGTCAATTACTAGTAAGGAGATTAAATCAGTAATTAAAAAAAAAAAAAAAAGCCTTTCAAAAAACAAAAGTTCAAGACCAGACAGTTTCAATGGTGAATTCTACCAAATGTTCAAAGAATACTTGAAACATATCCTCAAACTCTTCCAAAAACTTGAGGAGAGACTTCTTCCAAACTTACTATACAAAGATAGCATTACTCTGATGTCAATACCAGAAAATGATACCAGAAAAAAAGATACTTACAGGTCAATACACCTAATGAACATAGATGCAAAAATCCAACAAAATATTAGCAAACCTAATTTAATAATACATTAAAAGAATCATACACCATGATTAAGAGGAATTTATCCCAGGATGGAAAGATGGTTCAACATCTGCCAATCAATCAAGTGATAAACCATATTAACAAAGTGTAGGGTAAAAATCATATGATCATCTCAGGAGAGGCAGAAAAAGTATTTGAGAAAATTTAACTTCAATTTATGTTTAAAGATTGTAATTTTAATAGCTAGCTATTGGTCCCAAAAATATAGTATTAATTTACATTCCCACTAAAATTACATGGACATTTCTCTTTAGTAATTTTTTAAAAAATTTTGCTAATAAGACATGGAAAGAAAGATGCCTTATTTTAGTTTATATTTCTTTAATATTAAAGAAGATTGAGTTACAAGGTATTTACTGTCAATTAGCAGCATTTATTATTCTGGAAATTAATTATTGATATCACTTTTTAATTTCCCTTAGTTATGTTAAGAGATATTTATATATGTAGGTTAAAATCAAATTATTAACTATATAGATAAAAGAAAAAGAGTTTTGAGCACCAATTCTAAAATAATCTTAAAAAAGTCAGATTTAAAATAGTTTCAGTATTCAAAGGAATTAATATTCTGTTTAATTTTTAAAACAAAGTTAAATTTATTGTTGCAATATTAAGTTGGGCAAAAAATACAAAAGTGCTTTCCAATTGTAAGATAGTCTATGACATAAAAATGACTCTTCTGATTGTACAAAATTGGGGCAAAAGTAACATTTAAGTCTGAAACTTGAAAAAGTAGCAATACATCCTTGTGGCGTAATCTCTGCAGCAGGCTTTGGTAAAAGAGTGTTAAACTGAATGAAGTATGTGACAGACTTAGCAAGAAATGAAAAAAAATGGCCGACTGCAGCCCACAAAAACAGAATTATGAGCAAAGGGTCAGAAAACAGAAGCTAGCCAATGCATAGAAATTACGCATAATGCTTCCTATATAAATAACTCTTTTAAAATGTATTATTTTAACAGCATCTTTTAAAATAGTATAAGAATTCATTATACCTTAGAAAGCTCAGTATAGCAACAAAATATATAAACTTTAACTTTTCCGATGTTTCTTAACATCAGAAAATATAAATAGAATATAATATAAGAAGAATAACTTCTTATATGAAACCTTATACCATTTACCATAAAGACAAATGGGAACAAAATGCAGACATTGGATTTATTTTAACCTATTGTTCATAGAGTTCATGGTCTATAATTTTTTCTAGATATTATCCTATGCTTACTAGAAGTGTTCTAAGAGTAAATAATATTATTATATATTTATAGAAATTTTGGCTTCATATTTTTTAAGAAGTCTGCATCTATGCCTTTAAGATAAGCTGCAGAAATTTAGATTTGTATCTCTAACACTCAATATTTAAATGCACCTATAAGGAATCAGGCCACTAAATAGTTCTCATTACTTTTCTGTTCTAACTTTTTTTAAACAGTAATGAAAAGCTTTATAATTATATTTAGGTTCTTATTCTAATGATTTATTGGCTTTTTTCCTTTTTCTTTCTCCACAACATAAAAAAAGTAATGATGAATTATCATCTGACAGAAATGTACTTTTGTACAGGAGAGCCAGAATTGATAAACTACAGAAATCTCTTAATGATTTGGAAAATTTAAACAAAATGTGTGTTCAGGGAATCAGGTTAAAGCTAACCAAATACTTTACCAAACCTGAGCCCATCTGCTATGCTAGAAACCACACATTGTTAACTTCCAATACCTCTCACATTTCTTAATTTATGATGGATTGAAGAAATAAAATCTGTTCAATTTTTCTCATCTATTATTTCAGTTCTGCTTTAGGACAAAGGAAAAAATATGTATAGGCTGGGAAGAAAGTTCATCAGTATATCGTCAAAACAGCAAAGCATGTGGGTAAAATATAAACACTTCTACCAGTCATCTGGGAGTTTCCCAGTGTCCAGATGTTTGGTGTTGTTACAGAACCCCACCTATAGTGTTCTGGGACAGCTGTGGGGTTCAATTGCCCACGACCAAGAAGCATGACTCCCAGGGCAAGAGTTTGGTGAAAAAGGAAAGGGGTTGTTTATTTACAGGTTTTACAAATTCAGTATAATGGCAAATCTCTGCCATTAAGCTCCACTCCCTTTAAAACACCCCAAAATGCATAATCCTGCCTCCCTCTGCCAACCCAGGCCAGCCTCAGAATATACCAGTCAGAGGTACAGAAAAACAGAAGTCCACGGCTCAGCATCCCTAGTCACAGTTCAGCATTCCAGCCATCTCCTGCTAGTCCACACTTGGTTAGACAGGTACCCACACAACTCCAACTGCTCTGCTGCCATATTCTCCAGTCAGGTTTCCCAGTGAGTCTCCTCTTTCTTACTCCAGTTCTTAATTCAAAACCTCATGACATCTTCTTACTCCAAGCTATATGACACCTCCTTCCCCACCAGACTTCATGACTGAATCCCCCTACTTTATGGATCCTTCCTCATGGCTGCCATCCTCATGGTTAACAGGGTGGCCTTTCCATACCCTTTCAAACCATATGGATGCTCCCCATGGCTGTCCATCCTTATTTTAAATCCTGACTCAGAGCTTCCTACAGGACCTCATATCCAGTCCTTCCTACAATGTGCTGCTTTTGCCAGTTACCGCCATATCTTTTACCTTCTTTCAGCTGCCATCTTTAGTCATGGCAAGAGTTTTTCATTGCACACAAACAGCTAGGGTGAGCTACCTCCTCTGGCTATGTCAAGAGTCACTGATTGCTCTGAAAGTTGAAGGCCTTTTGCCTGGGGCAGCGGCACAGCCCTCAACTAGCTATCAACTAGCCATAATTATGCAAAGTATCTCAAGCACAGCATCATTCACTTCTCCCATCACCCAACCATGGGCTGTGGGGAATATTTTCAGGGATCCCCACTTTGTACCATTTCAACTGAATATTTGAATTACTTATTGTTAACTAAATATTTGAATTGCTAATTGAAAGTTTTACCAGTTTTGGTGTCATATAGAACTTTTCCAACTTGACTGTTATATCTTGATGTTGATGTGGTAGAAAAATGATAGTTTAGCCCTTGCTGGTGTGGCTCAGTGGATTGAGTGCTGGCTTGTGAACCAAAGGGTCATCTGTTCGATTCCCAGTGTAGGGCCCATGCCTGGGTTGCAGGCCAGGTTCCCAGCAGGGGGCACGCAAGATGCAACCACACATTGATGTTTCCTTCTCTTTCTTCCTCTCTTCCCCTCTCTGAAAATAAATGAATAAACTTTTTTTTAAAAAAAGATAGTTTATTGTGAAAAAACCTTTATTATAATTGGCTTGAAGGAGGCATGTTAAGATATATCAGACACCAAAATGATGGTTGATAAAGTGAAGATAATTGACATATCAATTGTGCACATTTAGTAGGTACAGCTCATTTCTTAATTTTGCTTGAATTATTTATCAAATCAAAACTTTATTCAGTAGGAATTTTGGGGGGTTTTTTGTGAGATAATGTAAATTGTAAAACACCAAAAGAGCCTTCTAGCTGACACAAGCTAATGTCAGATAACCTGAGGGCATTTCTTTCTGGCACATTGAGGGTTTTGGTCTTTAAGGCTCATGGTTCTTTTCTCTGCTGTGATAATATGCTCAGGAACTGCATGGCTCTAATTAGTGAATAGAGGTCTTCACTAATTGACAAAATCAGGCATGGTGCCTCATACTCAGCTGACATGTCTTACTTAAGCATGAAAACCAGTAGTAACTGATTATCTACAGTGCACACTTATAGAATAAAATAGAAATAAAAATTTCAGACAACTAGTTATACTGAGATATCCAAGTTTCCATATTTTGCCACAAGATATAGATACATAAATCTCATTTGGTAGAAAATACTTGAAAACACAAATGTGAAATGCTGTAGGCTGCAGAATTCTTAGAGAAGACATACTTGATAAAAGACAAATAAAAGGAAACAGGGAACTGCGTATGTGTGTACGTGTATCTGAAAGAAAAATAAACATGAGAATAAAAATTATAAAATTAAAGCTTACATAGTTTTAAATAAGCAATAGATATGTATACAGATATTGGACATGTCGGAGAATTTCCCAGGACAGAGAACTGATGGCAGCCTCTGGCCAATGGCCAGGAAAAAGGGGAGCTCCTCAATCTGGCAATTGTCACAGAACTCAATGTTACCAACATGGTGTGAGTTTGAAGAAGGTTCTTCTTCAATTGACTCTTCAGATAAGAACCCAGCCCAGTCTGATTACCTGGATTTTCACCTGTGAAGGCTCTAAACTGAGGGCCCACCTAAGTCATGTCCAAACTCAGTTTAGGGATTATAAATGGTGGTTGTTTTAAGCAACTAAGCATATGTAAACTGTTAAGCATAGATAACAAATTCAAATTCCAAACTCTTTAAATGCAAAGACTATGAAAACAATGTTTTCCCAGCTCTTAACAGTGTTCCTGGTCATAATCACGTTCAGTAAATATTGGAACAAAACAAATGTCAATTTCACACAAATACAATTAAGGGTTTAAATCCTTGCCATGGGCACAAATGGAATTTTAGGCTATCTTTTGATGCTCAATTTCTAAAAGTACATTCTTTTCACAGAAGACTTGCAACCCTATTTGCTACTTTCAAAGCAAAATAGGAATCAGGTAGATTTGATGAATAATAAAGGTTGTGATGAAAACTTATCTTGAATTCTGAGTCATTCTGCAGAAGTTTTGTTACTTTCAGGTTTTTTACATACAATCATACTCCATTTGTTTATGTATTGCTACCAAGTCAGGCAGAATTGCTACTGACTGAGATGCATTTTCAAGATGACTTTTAAAGACAGTATTCAGTGAACAAGAAAATCTCTTCCTCTGTAGCCTGTGAAACCAAAAACTGCTTCCTACTGCACTTACTTTCCTTTTAAAAATGTATTTATTTCCTGTAAAAGTGAAACATGCTTTTAAGAAAAGAGCATTTACCTTAGCAGATGAAAGAAAGGGATAAACCTGCAAGCAGTTGCAGGTAGGGGAAGTGTTTACTTATCCAAAGAGATTTCAGCAGAGCAAAAATGAACAGGAGGAAAAGGACTTGATGATAATCAACTTTCACATAGTGTTTGCATTTCAAAAACATCATATAATTGTTAATCTGAAGACTCACTCAATATTTAAAAGGCGGTTTCACACTGTGTACAGTTTTACCAAATGACCTAATGGGATAAAATTTTTTGACTGGTCTAACACGAATGTCAATGCTTGCCTTGACTTCAAAATTGTGCGTTAAGCCAGCAGGTATTGAGACCAGTCTTTAATGGCTCTTGCTCCACATTTGCCAAACCTGAGGTCAGGACACTAACACAAATGTCACTATCATCTGAAAGAAATAGTTTTGTAATTGATGTCAAAGATTTTAAGAAAAACTTTAAGATTTTTTTTAACCCTCAGTGTTTACTTTCAAATATAGAAAAATTATTGCAGAGCCTAAAACTCCACTTTAAGTACAGGTAAATGCAAAATTTTGTTGAAAGTGTTACAACATTACATAATACTAGCTCCTTTTTGAAAACCATTTTCTAAAAAATTATCTTAAAATATTCAGAAAACAGCCCTGGCTGGTGTGGCTCAGTGGATCGAACACCAACCTGCAAACCAAAGGGTCATTGGTTTGATTCCCAATCAGGACGCATGCCTGGGTTGCAGACCAGATCCCCAGTAGGGAGTGCATGAGAAGCAATCACACACTGATATTTCTCTCCCTCACTCCCTCCCTTCCGCTCTGTCTAAAAATAAATAAATTTAAAAATTTAAAAATATTCAGAAAACAGTTTGCATCTTATGCTTAATTTTGTTGACATCTCAAAGAGAGGTCCTTTTATTTGACACAGAGAAATTTTTCCATTGTCAATCATGAATCTATAAATTAGATTTCAAATATTTATCCCCCTGGAATTTCAATGGTTACAAGGAGAAAAAATTAAATTACACATTTATGTTGCAATTAAAACACAAAAGTTTGAAAAAAATACTCCAAGGCATTCTCCCATTTATTCAACTCTTTAAAAGGGAAGAATTTAAGTGGTGGAACCATCATCAGTTTAATTAACATAGGAAATGTCTAAGGCAAATTAAGCAATCTGGGACCCAATAAAAATGCCACATCTGAATGAAATGAAAACCATCCCTCAATTTACTTTGGCATAATCAGGTATGGATTTTCCAACTATATAATGTGCACAATGAAGGCTTGATTAGAACTATCTAGCAGAACTCTCCAATATTCTTAGAGTAGAAAACAAACAAAAGAGCTTCAGGGAAAGTATGGAAATAAATAAAACTCTAAAATGATAAGCTATTATATCTTCCATTTTAGAAGACAGATGGAAAGATCTAGTTCATTTAAGGAGAATGTTTAGCTAAAAGTCACATGTGTTCAATACCATGATTAAAATTAAAAAGATTAATCTGTATCCTTAAAATTAAATTTATGTACTTAGCAGAAACATATTCTCACCAATGATTCATTTTAGATTGCCTTATCAAAGGCTTCTTAAAATTAGCCCTGAATAAACTGTGAAATAGCCTTCAATAATTATTTGTTGATTGATCTGTCATAACCATGAATAAATGAAGTGGCTATCACCTACAAAATAAGTCCATGAAGTCTTGCATGACCTGTAATATCTGCCACATCCAGCCTAGCTTATAGGTAAAATGAGGAGACGTACACATGCCTATTTCATGGGGTCAGAGTAATGAATATCTGAGTTAATATATATTAAATGTGTAAACTGCCCTGTAACAATCTACACTCAGTGAATGTGAAACTTCAGAAGTGTTGAAGAACATAGAAAGAAGTCATTGAGTTAGCTGTGGGGGGGTAACAAAAAGCTTTACAAAAAACCGCATTTAAAACATGAATAGGCTATCCTTATCAGGGAAAGGAGGTGAGAAAATTCTAACTACATCACTCTAGCCACACAGCATCCCAAACATGTGTGTGTGTGCGCGCGTGTGTGTAATGTAGGTGACATCACACACATATATAAATGATAATATGTAAGTGCAATAATGTGATTTAAAAGTCCCATCCTGGCCTGGTTGGTGAGATATTGCTAATTATGCAAGCTTATCTGTCACTTTTCTCACCCTGATAGTCTATGATAATTATTTCCATTCCAAGTATATTTATTTTTCTCATCTTAAGTCCTTTGTATATCACTCAGCCTGAGTTCCTCTTCCCACTGTTTTCTCCTTGCTAACTCTTCCTCACCATTTCAGGTCTCAGCTTCACATTATTGCCTCTAGGAAGCCTTGAGAATCTTTCTAGACTAAGTTGGATGAGCCTGCTATATACTTCCATCGAGCTCTGTATGATTTTACTTTTCTATTGACATGTAACCAGTTATCACAAACTTAGTAACTTTGTTACTAGATAAGGGCCTGGTCCTGAATGGGTCTGCCTAGGACCAGTTGCAGCGCATGGGTTCTTGACTTTGTATAAGAAAGATTTCACAACATGAGTCCGGGTGACTACGAAGGTAGCAAGGTACGTTTACGAAAGCTGGGGACAGTAAAACAAGTGACGGCTTAGCATAGAAGAAGCAACAGCAGAGCCTACGCTGGGCTGCCTTAGCTCACTGGGAGGTCAGAGAAAAAGGGGCCTTAGGCACAGGTTCAAGGAATTAGCCTGGAGTAAGCTGCCAGCTGCCCACTGCGTTAGGGTTTAGGAGACATGTGCCTGTGAGGAAAGAAGTGGGGGAAGAAAAACAGGTAGATGGCACCGGCTGCTCTCCTGAAAGAGAGCTTGTGCTGCGTTCTTTGTTTTGAGGCTTTTATGTCTTTCTCGTAGGCAGAAACCTTAGGAGAGGTCTCAGGGGAGGGTTTCAGCAGAATACACATCAGTTCTCCAAGTGCGCCCTTTCGAGGTCATGGTCTCCTCTGACTGGTCGGTGCCAGAGCAGGGGACTTTTAGTCATTGCAGTTAGTCCTGAAGTTGCCCACCTGGTTTTGCTGCTCTTCTGGGCCTGGAGCTGAAATACAACTAAGGCCTGGATGTTATCTCCAGGGAGGAAAGGCCAGGAGAGGAAAGGTTGCCCTGGGGCTGAAGTTTTCGTTTTCCCAGTTTTGCCCCCTGCCAGCACTGGGGGCCTTCCGCCCTGGTGACCATCTGCACCTGGCTGTACCTTGCTTGGCCTTTGTGTTCAGCTATTTGTCTCACTTTCCTTATTCCACTTGCCAAGGAATTTTCCTAGCTTCTCACTCTCCTGTCTCAATATAACATCTATTTATTGTCTTACACTCTGTGGGGCAGAAATCTCAGCGGTTTGACTGCATTCCCAGTTTAGGGACTCCCGCGGCTGAGCCATGGTGGCGGGCCAACCTGGCTTGGTATTTCCCTGGAGACTCTGGGGTAAAATCAGCTTCCAAGTTCATTCAGGTTATTGGCAGAATTCAGTATTGTGCTTTTGAGACTAAATCCCTATTTTCTTGATGGCTGTCAACCAGGGGCCACTCTCACCTGCCAGAGGCCTCCCACCTGTGGCCTTCTCCATCTTTAAATCAACAGTGGTACGTCAAATCCTTTAATGTTTCAGTCTCTCTGACTTCCTCTGTTGCTACCTCCAGAGAAAACTCTATTTTTAAAGAGTCTGTGATTAGATTGAGACTGCTAGATAGTCTCTCTTTTAATTAACCCAAAAGCAACTGATTAGAAACCTTAATTAAAGATGCAAGAATTCCTTTTACCATAACATAATCACAAGGAGACTGATATCATATTCACAGGCTCCATTCATACTTAAGGGGAGGAGATTATACAAGAATTAGGATCATTGAAGGTCATTCTTAGAATTCTGTCTACTACAGACTTCATACAGTTTCTATTACCCATAGTTAATTGTAATTGCTTGCTTTTTTCTTATATTTAGTAGGCCCTATTTAGCATTTATTATGTACTAGCTACTGTCCTACCTTTTTAGAAGGATACTATCCTTCTGTTCATTTTTCAAATGAGAAAAATAGAGGCACATAGAAGTTGGGCAACCTGACCAAGATCATATTGCTGTAAAACAGGAGAAGTGGGTTTCAAATCTAAACAGGCAGGCTCTGGAGTCTATGCTATTAACATTATACTGTTCTTCCCGCACAGCTACAATGCAATCTTTATGACAGTAAATCTCTCCTATCGTATTCTCTATGCTTGCTTCAGTACATGACACTTAACTGTTTGTGGTATGAATCAATAGCAAATAAAACTTTAAGTATTTTTCCAACCCTCTACTTTCAGTCTATGTAGGTCTTTTCTCCTTAGGTGGGTCTCTTATAGGCAGCATATGTGCAGGTCATATTTTCTTGTCCATTCAGGTACCCTATGTCTTTTCATTGAAGCATTTAATCCATTTACATTTAAAGTTATTATTGATAGATACTTATTCATTTTTTCCCTTTGTTCCTATGTTCTTCTCTTTCTCACTCTTTTACTTCATGTTCTTAAAGCAGTCCCTTTAGCATATCTTGCAAAGCTGGTTTGGTGGAGATGTAGTCTTTTAGCCTTCTTTTGTCTGGAAAACTCTTTATTTCACCTTCCATTTTAATTGGGAGCCTTGCAGGGTAAAGCAGTCTTGGTTGCAGGCCTTTCCTTTTCATGACTTGGAATATTTCTTGCCATTTCTTCCTGGCTTGTAGTATTTCTGTTGAGAAGTCAGATGATAGCCATATTGGGGCTCCTTTATATGTTACTTTGTGTTTCTCCCTTGCTACCTTCAAGATTCTCTCTTTGTCTTTGATATTCACCATTTTAATTATGATATGTCTTAGAGTGGACCTCACTGAGTTCCTCTTGAATGGGATCCTCTGTGCTTCCTGGACTTGTGTGACTTTTTCTCTCCTCCATTTAGGGAAGTTTTCCATCATCATTTTTTCAAAGAGGTTTTCTGTCCCTTGCTCATCTTCTCCTCCTTTTGGTATTCTTATTATATGGATATTATTACATTTTGGGTTGTCCTGCATTTCCCTAAATGCCCCTTCATTCTTTTTGAGTCTTCTTTCATTTCTTGCTCTTTCTGGGAGTTTTTTTCTACCTTGTCATCCAGCTCACTGATTCAAACCTCTGCTTCATCTAGTCTGCTTTTGATTCCTTCTACTGTGTTCTTCAATTCAGAAATTGTATTCTTCATTTCCTCTTGCCTCTTCTTGATAGTTTCTATGTCCTTTTTCATGCTGATATAATTTGCAGTAAGTTCCTCATAGCTTCCCTGTAGTTTTTAATAATTCTTACTGAGCTCATTGAGCTTCTTTAGAACCATTGTTTTGAACTCAATATCTGATAGTTTACTTGCCTCTATTTCATTTAGTGCTCTTTTAGAGGATTCCTCCTTCTCTTTTGAGTGGGGGTTATTCCTTTGTCTTCCCAAGAAAACCACAAGCCAATATCTCTGATGAACATAGATACTAAAATCTTCAACGAAATGTTGGCAAATCATGTCCAGCAATACATTAAAAAGATCATCCACCATGATCAAGTGAGATTGATCCCAGGGATGCAAGGATGGTTCAATATTTGCAAATCAATAAATGTAATACATTACATAAACAAAAGGAAACACAAAAATCACATGATCATATCAATAAGTGTGGAAAAAGCATTTCATAAGATACAGCACCCATTTATAATAAAAACACTCAGCAAAGTGGGCGTAAAGGAGGCATACCTCAACATAATAAAGGCCATATATGAAAAACCTAATGCCAACATCATACCCAACGGGCAAAAACTAAAAGCTTTCCCACTAAAATCAGGAACAAGACAAGGTTGTCCACTTTCACCACTTCTATTTAACATAGTATTGGAAGTCCTAAACAAAGTGATCAGACAATAAAAAGAAAAAGAAGGCATCACAATTGTAAAGGAGGAAGTAAAACTGTCATTGTTTGCAGATGACATGATAGCATACATAGAAAATCCTATAGATGCCACCAAAAAACTGCTTGACCTAATAAGTGAATTTGGCAAAACAGCAAGAAACAAAGTCAATATTCAGGAACCAAAGGCATTTTTGTACACCAACAATGAAATATCAGAATCATAAATCAGAAAAAAAATCCCATTTGCTATAGCAACAAGTAAAATAAAGTACCTAGGAATAAACTTAACCAAGGAGGTAATAGACCTGTACTCAGAAAACTACACAACACTGAAGAAATAACTTAAGGAAGACACAAATAAATGGGAGCATATACTGTGTTTGTGGATTAGAAGAATTAATATAATCAAAATGTCCATATGCCCAAAACAATTTATAGATTTAAGACAATCCCTATCAGAATATTGATGACATATTTCACAAATGTAGAACAAATATTTCAAAAATGTATATGGAACCATAAATGACCCTGAATAATCACAGCAATTTTGAGAAAGAAGATCAAACTAGGAGGGATCGTAATACCTGGCATCAAACTATATTATAAGGCCACTGTAATCAAAACAGTCTGATACTGGCATAAGAACAGACATATAGATCAATGGAACAGAAATAAAGAGCCCAGAAATAAACCCATGTCTCTGTGGTCAATCAATATTCAATAAATGGGGCAGAAGCATAAACTGGAGGAAAAAGAGCCTCTTCAATAAATGGTGTTGGGAGACATGGACAGCTACACACACACACAAAAAAGAAATTCAAGAACCATACACAAAACTAAACTCAAGATGAATAAAAGACTTAAATATGAGTCGGGACACCATAAAAGTACTAGAGGAGAACATAGGCAGGGAAATCTCAGATATTCCAAACAGCAATACTTTCACCAATATGTCCCCTAGGGCAAGGGACATGAAAGAATAAACAAATCAGACTTCATCAAAATAAGAAGCTTCTGCATGGCTAGAGAAAGCATCAGCAAAATGAAAAGGAGCCAGCCGTATGGGAAAATATAGGTGGCAATGACACCTCAGACAAGGGTTTGATCTTCAAAATACATGAAGAACTCACATGACTCCACTCCCGGAAGACAAACAATCCAGTTAAAAAACGGGCAAAGGACCTGAACAGACACTTCTCCAAGGTGGAAAAACACAGGGCCCAGAGACATATGAAAGGTTGCTCAGCAGCAGTAGCCACCTGAGAGATGCAAATTAAAACCACAATGAGATACCACTTAACACCAGTCAGAATAGCCATCATAAACAAATCAACAAACAACTGCTGGTGAAGTTTTGGAGAAAAGGGAACCCTGGTGCACTGTTGGTGGGAATGCAGACTGGTGCAGCCACTGTGGAAAACAGTTTGGAAATTCCTCAAAAAGCTAGAAATGGAACTGCTTTTTGACCCAGCAATTACACTGTCAAAATAGTACCCTAAGAATCCCAAAACACCAATTCAAAAGAACCTGTCCACCCCACTGTTCATAGCAGCACAATTTACAATAGCCAAGTGTGGGAAGCAACCTAAGTGTCCATCAGTAAATGAGTAGATCAAAAACTGTGGTACATTTACACAATGGAATACTACACAGCAGAAAGAGAAAAAGAGCTCCTACCCTTTGCGACAGCATGGATGGAACTGGAGAGCATTATGCTAAATGAAATAAGCCTGGCAGTGAAAGACAAACACCATATGATCTCACCTATAAGTGGAACTTAATCAACAAAAAGAAACAAGAAAAATATAACCAGCAACATAGAAAGCAAAACAAACCGACAGTGACCAGAGGGGAGGAGAGAGGGGAGTAACAGGAAAAGCAGGGGAAAGGTCAAGGCAAGGAACACATAAAGGACCCATGGACAAAGCCAAAGTGGGAGAGGATGGAGGGTGGGAGGTGAGGGTGGGTAGGACAGGGGGAAGTGGTGGTGGGTAAATGGAGACAACTGTACTTGAAGAATACAAAAATAAATTTTAAAAAAACACTAAGTATTTTTCCAAACAATCTCATGGAGCAACTGTGGTTCAATTTGTGTTGTATTAAACAACTACAGCTCCACATATGCCACCCACATGTGCCAGGCATGATTCTAGACAATGGGGAAACTGTACTGAGCAATTTAAGCAGATTGCCTCCTCTTGCAATGTTTGGATATCAAGACATACAAGTAACTATCAAAATGCAATAGGCATTGTAATAAAATAGGTAAGTGTTGTAATATTTAAAACTAAGTTTTATTATCACATGGATTAATAGACTATGTGCTAAAAATATGATGTCTATCTGCTTTCCTGTATTTGAGTGTTCTATATCAGCTCATATAAACTGTAATTTGGGATATTACTTGATAAATAAAGTAATATCCCAAAAGCTGAAACATTAACTAATCAAGAAATTAAATTTCAAGTTCTCTCAGTATCCTATTCACTTTGTTACACTTTGAAATTAATCATATTCCCATAGGCAGAAAGCTAATATAAGTAAGATCAGCAATAGGGATTTGTCACAATTGCTACTATTTGTGCATAGATTGCTTTCTCTAGGTGCAGTTTGAGTGGAAACACTTCAGATCACATCAGCATCAAAACTAGTCTTCTGGATTAGTGTTGTGTTTTATAACAAGCATTTGTAAAGCAGTCAGCCCTTGCCATCATAAAATAGGGCGCTTGTTAATGTGTGTTTATATGTGCTCATTGATGAAACTTAATTATCCTTCCTGTGGTTTTCAACCAGCGATGATCTGTATGTAAACATGTGGCTCCTTTTGAGATTAGTGGAAAATCTGCATAAAGAATAAAAAAGAAAACAAATGAAATTAACATTTATTAAACAACTATTATATGCCAGCTACTTTTGATATATTATCCCATGTAAATCTCACAGTAACTGCATGACATGTCTAGTATAATCCCTAGTTTACAAATAAAAACCCTGAGGCTTGGTGAGATGAAGAAAAGTCTCTAAGATCATGCAGTTCACACCTAGCTCTTTTATGCCTAGCATTAACCACCTGTGGGCATCTGAAAAGAGAGCACATGATTAGATTTTGGAATAAAAAATAATTCCAGTTTGCTACTTCCAGGGCATGTTTTTAATTTTGTTTTATTTTTAATTTGTGGCACAAAGCACAGTATGAACATAGTTCTCTGGCTGGTACATCCAGTCCATAAAAGCAAATGTTCCCACGATCTTTATTTCTGACATCAGCACTGTGTCTACCATATCCCTTTGTTCTGATGATACACTGATAACCTTCTGGCTGCACCTTCACAATCTTCTGCTCTTTTGCACTCTAGTTCTTACCCGTTGATAAAAATAGACAAAAATAAACAAATGATTAAAGTCTAGAGGGGGGTTTTTTCTGGGATTCAGCTAAGGGCCAAATCTTATGTTCCTCCAAATTATAAATATATTGAAGCCATGATCCAAATGGTCCAGTAATCATTAAAGAAACAGTTTCACAACCAAAATAAAACTTGAAAATAAGCAATTTTATTATTGAATTTCTCAAGTAATATGAAAATGATACTTAGATCACAGCATAACTTAGTAATAGCTCTTTTCCATCCATTTCCTATAGTAAGATAAATGCCTCTTCAAATTATCAGAAAAAAAATCCCAGTGAAACATTAGAACATGCATGCCTTATTTTTATAGCACTCCCATTTATTTTTTAAATGTGCCTGAGAGATAAAAGAGGAAGAATTTTTTTCTAACAGTTTAACCCACAGAGGAAGAGGCTGAAGGAATATAATTTCGAGCAAACAAGGGCCTGTTTTACTGATGGAAGGAGGAAAGATTAGAAATATTCTCATATTAATAATTTTAAAAATTCCAGATTCTACAAGTCTATACTTACCCAGAAATCTGAACAAGAAAACATCCAATGAAGCTCATCACAAAATACTTAACAGCTTTATTAATTTGGAATTCACGTATTTTACAGTAAACCCATTAGAGTGTTTGATTCAATGTATTTTTTGTATATTCACAGATGTTCGACCATCACCACAATCTAATTGTCAACACTTTTCTCATCCTAGGAAAAAATCCAGTAGGCAGAGCACAAAGTGTTTTTAGGGCCATGAAACTACTCTGTTTTGATACTATAATGGTTGTCAGACCAATATAATATAGAACACAAAGAGTTAACTCTAATGCAAACTATGGACTTTGGGTGATAATAATGTATGAAAACTCAGCAGTTGTAACGAATGTACCATTCCATTCTGGTGAAGGAGGTCCACAGTGTCCATAGTGCAGCAGGAGGTAACATAGTGTAGTATGCATGTGGCGGTAGGGAGTGTATGGGGAGTCTCTGTATCTTATGCTCAATTTTGCTGTGAAGCTGACAGTGATTTAAAAAATAAAGTCTATTTCAAAAGAAAAGAAATCCTATATCCATCAGTAGAAAGTCCTGATCCTTCTGCCCCTTGGGTCTTGACAAAAGCAAATCTGCTTTCTGTCTCTATAGATTTTGCCTTTTCCAGCAATTTCATACATGATTATCTCAACTAGGTAACAATCACACCAATATAAGTAATAGAAAATTATTTGCTGTCTATGGGATGTACATTGGATTGCTCTAGGATAATGTCAGCTTCTTACATTAAAATTGTTAGTACTTCCTCCAAAAAGCAAACAAGAAGAGAAAATAAAACCACACAAAACTGCCTTCATTGGCATAACTTCAACACAGAGAGTTCCACAATCTTCAAACTAAATATAAGGAAAGAAATTAACAGCAAGCTCCAGCAGACATAACTGTGACCTCACACCATGGCCTTTGTGGAAATAAGGTGGTGTCTGAAGAGACTGGGTAGAAAGAGGATAACAGGGCTCAGACAAAAGACCTTTCCAGAATGCCAAGGCCCAATACAACTAGAGAAATTCTAGAAGTAATCTGAGACCTGGTAGTCCTAGACCCTGGCTACAATAAAGGTACTTGAAAGTGTTAGAATGGGGAGAATTTCAACCCCCTTATCCTTCCTGAGTTCTTATTGTTACTGAGCAAACTGGGCCTTGGCCACTTGGTGCCTTGACATATAACCCAACTTAGTGTTATAGGAAACAGGTTACTATTATCAGGGTTCCAACTTTAGGGGGCCAAGAGCATTCCTGCTCTACGTGCCCTCTTTTCCCACAAGACCCAGGGCCTCTCAGGCTTCACAAAAGGCTACAAGCCAAAACCATGCCCAGAAGTCCCCCATTTCCTTATCTGTCCTTAGGCCATTGCTGTAAACAGATATCCATCGCCTCTGGAATGTGCACTCATGGATTTCAGAGCCGCCATCCTCTCACGGCAGCTCCCTCTTTCAGGATCTGGTGCACTGTTCTCAGCCTCTATGTAGTGGTTCAGGAAAACATGTGCCGTGTTACGCTGGGTCATGGTAGACTCCAGGGAGGCGCACATCCCAAGAGAGTGCCTTTTCCATATGTCCTTCAGAGAAACGGAAGTACCTCTTCTCTCATTCCAGACCAAATGACTTCTCTCTTCTTTTACTCCACACTTCATGGTGGACCCCCCCTTCTACATCCCACCCTTATTTAAATGCTTAGCCTGGAACTTCCTGTGTGACCTCGTATCCAGCTCCTCCTGTGGTATTTAGTATCCACCCTTTTTGCCAGCTCCCCCATATCTTTTACCTTCTTTTGGCTGCCATTTTTAATCAGGGCAGCAATGACAGGCATCCAGGGTGGGCATCTGCCACCTGACTCTTATGCAGGTGCTGTGTCCTGGCTACGTGAAAAGTCCCTGAACATTTTCCAGACACATACACAATTTGCCCTGAGTGGCAGCCCCTTTCCCTTCAGGAAGGCATGGCTATTAACTTGCCATTTTTATGTAACGTATCTTAAATGCCGTATCATCCTCTCTTCCCTTCCCCTAATCAAGGACTGTGGGAGCTGTTCTCCTACTTTCAGGGGACCCTTGCTCTGCACTCTGTTACATTATGATTGGACTACTAACAACAAAATTTACACAAGGTTAACAGAAGAAAAATCAATTTAATATGTATACACATGAGATCATAGATGATGCTCAAGATCATGATCTAATGAGAAATGTTAAACCAGCCAGCTTTTTATACATTTTAGATAAAGAAACAATGAATTTGTGAAGAATGGCCAGGACAAAAAACAAAAAAACAAAAAAACAAAAAACAAAAAACAATAACGTTTGTAAGGACTCAAAGCAAGGTTTGGGCTCAAGGAGTAAATTAGTAAAGAGTTAACAAGGTGTGTTTATGTAAGCTTTCAGTTCTGGATTCCTTAACTATTTCGCCCTTGGAGCAAGAAGAGTTACTTTCAGAGGTAAGAATTCTTTTCTGCATTGAAAAAGGCAAGGAAGAGTCAATGCACCCTTCGTGCACCAATTTTTTATCAACTAACTTTAATTCAAAGTACTAATCAACATGCCACTGTAGGATATTTTGATGTGGCCTATCCCAGGCCCTGACAGAAGTAGACACGATCTGGAAATGAATGAAGTGAACAGGGCTGGTGGGGAGCATCTCCTGCAGATCTGGTGATAAAGGCGAGAATAAAGTAAGGGGAGAATTTAAGAATTTCAACAAAACAAAAGAGAATAACAAAATCCAAAGACATGGAAGTCCATATCCCTCAAAATAAACTTTGATTCCTATGTGTCCCCCAGCCCGTTATTCCTGTGCACAGAATCTAATGTGGATCCAAGTAAAAACAGAAAAAAATCCAGTCTTCTTGCCTGAAAAAAAAACAACAAAAAACCTCTAAAAAACCCCAGAAAACTAAAATCAAAGTAATCCAGTAGATAAAAAATCTCCCCCAACAAAGATAAACAAGGACAAAGCAAAAGAAAATTAAATTTTAAAATAGCACTCCAGCCTGAACTACAGATACCTATAAAGCATTTGCAGATATTCAGTGAAACACCTAAAACTGAGAAATTTAAAAACTCAGAATATAAATAGGTTAAAAAAAAAGCCCAGAAAGGTATAAAAAGATTTTGATCAAACTCAGAAAGAAATTGAAGGAAAAGACAAAATGATCTTATAGAAACTAAATTACAAATGCCCAGTTGCATGTTATATGAGATTCAACTAAAATTTTTATAATTTAATAAGAGAAGTTGAAGAAAGGCCTGAAATCAACCAAATAAACAAAAATAGGATACAGAATGAGGTAAAAATGCTCAGAAGAAAAAAAAGATGAAAAGGAAAGACAGGCACAGAAGATCCAAATAGCATGATTTGACTACCCAGATTAAAAACCAAATAACAAACATATTCAAAACAATCACAAGACAAATTTTCCAGACTGTGAAAAAGCAAGCTTTCATGTCTGTCTTTCTCTTTTTCTTTACTGCCATACTACACTGTGCAGTACATCAAGAATAATGCTGAAGGAAAGTGGTAAGAGCAGACACCTTGCCTCATTCCCAATCTCATGCAAAAGCATTTAGCATAATGGTAGTCCTTGGGTTCCTGTCGGTGCCCTTAATAATTTTGAGATATTCTGTTATTCCCTGTTTTATAGAGGTTTTACCATAAATGGGTTTGAATATAATCAAATATACTTTTTTAAGATCTATTGACATATTATATATATTTCTCTTTTATTCTGTGAATATGGTGAATACACTGATTGCTTTCCCAATGTTAACCAGCCTTGCTACCCTGCAATAAATGGCACTATGTCATGACAAATTATTTGTTTGGTAATTGGAAATAAATATATATATGTGTATATATACATAAAACATATATTTGTTTTAATTAATTAAGTATATATTATTTAAGTATATCTATACATATATATGTTTAATTCTTTGATATTTATATAAATATTTTTGTACCTATGTTTTTTAAGAGTATTTTTTGTACCTATTATTTTGGCAGTTTTCTTTCCTTATAATGTTGTATAATTTTACTATCAGTATAATGTTAGCTTCACAAAATGTTTTGGCAAATGTTCTCTGCTATACTACTTTTTCCAGGATTTTGAGTAGGGTTGGAATTGTTTTGTTCTCAAATATTTGGTGGAATTTACCAGGAAAGCCATCTGGATCTAGATACCCTCTGTGGAGATGAATTAGTTAGGAATGTAATATCTGTAATAAGTATAGACCTATTCAGTTTTCTAATTATTCTTCTGCCATATTTGGTGTTTTGTATCATTTAAAACTTTAAGTTGTCACATCTATGGGTATATAGCCCCTGGGATTGTGTCCAATAAAATATCTCTGTATTTGATAACCTATAGCAACACTGCCTTTACTCACAGGTACAGTAGTAGGTAGAAGAACATAGGGCTAGCTCTCTGTTGTATTCTGTATGGGCCAGCAGATGGATGTAAAAGATTAGTATGTATTAAGAGAGGAGATGTGTGTGTGTGTGTGTGTGTGTGTGTTTAAAAATTTGATTCTAAATATAATTTTGTATTGACAGCCTATTGCAGGTCAGGTTCCCCCAAAAGCAGAAATTGATATAGACATTAGCACAAGGAAGAAGGGTTGGGCAAAAAGAAGATGACCTGTGATTCAACCCTAATCAAGTTCTCAGTTGAGCCTTTTGGGAGTTGTAGATCTAAATGGCCCTTAAAAATCATCCTGACCTGGGGACCAGGGGCTCAGTCTTCATATCCCTACATTAATCAGCCATCAGATGCAGGCTGCTTCTGGAAGGAGATGTCACATGGGTAAGGCAACTTTCTCCTTTAAAGGTCATCATGTCAAAGAGCTGACAGCTAAGGATGGAATTCCAGCATCACTGTCAGCAGCTGTGGGAATTAGTCCTTCTTTCCTGAAAGGGAGTCTGGGCAGTGCATCCCAGCATCCAGCACCCAGCCACTATCTTCAATTACTACCATTGACAGATAAATTGATTTCATTCTAAAAAGTGTCCTGCCACCAGACCAGGTAGGAGCCCAGGTAAGTCCTGCTATGACATGGTTCATGACAACCAGGCTCTTGACAACAAGGTTCTTGACTCTTGCAGGAGAGAATTTAGGAAGGAGTCTGGGTGAAAGTAAAAGTTAACTGAAGCTCAGGACAGTGAGACAAAGGAAGAGTCCTTCGTGACAGGAGCAGGAAGGTAGGCCCTGGATGAGCTGCCGCTGCTCATTGCTTCCCTGGTTTCCGGCCTTGTTGGAACCCTTTGAGCTTAGGATAGAGAAAGCAGAGGAAGCAAAGATACATGCCTGAGGAACAAGCACAGGTATACCCAAATAAGAGCATGCATTATTTTTCCTGATATTCTCTTTCTATTTTTCTATAGGCAGGGTTTTTAGGGGAGATCCCAGGGGACCATCTTAACAGAATGTTAATTCAGTTTCCAAGAAAGGGGTGGAGAATTCTTGGAAAACATTGGTCAGCCTTCTTGTGACCTTAAATGGATCTTCAGCTTCCAATCATGGCAGGGAGGGTGTTGTTTAGTATGCTGATGTATTAAAATGGGTGTATAATGGAGTTTGGGGTCCTTTTCTGCTCAGTTTCATCTCTATTTTGGATTAGTGCAGTTCTGACTAATTTCTGTTATCTGCCTCCTTGACTATGGTGATTTAAACCATCGGCTCTTAGGCAACTGTGCTTAGGGAAGGTAGGGTCTTGTGATTTACTAGCTGTCTTTTTGTTGCTTAGCCTTTATGGCTAATTGTTAGCCATTTGTTTCAGTTTCCTCATTTCATTTGCCAGGGAAGTTTTCCTAGTTCCTCACTAGCCTGCCTCAGCTCTATCTTATATTCCACACCCCTTTTAGAGTGTCTGCTTATTGACATGATCACGTGTGAAAAAGAATCATTGATAAACTGTGGAGAAAAGGGGCCACATGTAAAACCTAAGAAGTTCAGGGGAGGCCTGCGTGGTATCCTTACCAACTCAGGGACCTAAAGTAACCACACAGAATGGTGTGAAATTAAAACTTTCTAACCAAAAGCAACTTATAGCAGGTAGTCACGTTGCAGGCCAGTAGTTTCCCTAAAAGGCCAGCCTTTAACTTATCTGAGCCTGTCTGCCATCTTTTTGCATCTATGGTAACAGACCTCTGGACTGTCTGATCTCCTTTTTCCCTACCACGCGAAGCACAGGAGCCCCACCAGGGGGAGACCGCAAATCCCCTCATTGTTATTGTTAACATGTCCATTGCTGACTATTAACTATTCTGTACTCACCTGTATAAAAGTGTCTATTAGTTTACTTTTTATCCAATCCTAGAGTTTTCTCCCTTTTGCTTTCTCCCACTTCCCTAATCTATCACCAATGGATTTCCTGTAAACCCCTTATGCCTCCTCTTTTGATTGTAAAGTAGAGAAAAAGATGCTAAGCTGCCATTCTCTGAAGCATTTCTAATCCGCTGATATTTTGCTTCCCAGCAATTGTCATCAGTTTGGTTAAATAAACTCGCCAAAAATTTTCTTCAGGTTTGAATGTTTCTTATGTTGACAAAACTCAGTCGGCTAAAATTGTAAAGATGCACAGCCAAAAGATACTAATATCATGCAAACCAGGTAGTCTGTTCCCCAGATAAAAGTATAATTGTAGGATGTTGGCCAGCCATTATTTTTCAATATGCTATCTAATTTAGGCAGTATATCAAGAGTCCTTGTTGAGTTACAAAGTAATATCTCTCCCCGAAACTTGTTAGAGCTTGCTAAATATTGCGCTTTGAGGCTGGTAAAGTGATTTGGTATAAATCCCTAAAGAACAGTTTGAATAAATGTATTACTTATTCCTTTATCATTATTTGCTCTCCTACTCCCCAGTGCTGATAATTCCAGCATGTTCCTTTTCTTTCACAATAAGGAAGAAAACTTCTGGGGCCTAAATCATAATCAACAGGCATAGTCAAATAAGAATTGCATACCCAGTTCTGACGTATTTCTCATGATTTCTTTCTCTGCTAAGAAACAGAGAAGAAGAAAGGTTCAAAATAGCTTATTCCCAGCTACAATTATAATCATCATGCTCCACCAAGTGTCATGAACCATTTAAATAAATAATGTCATTTCAGCATAAAGATTAAAGTTCCACTCATTGAGAATAACACATAATTCTCAAATGTGTTAAGAATGTGTCTCTTCCAGAGGAAAGGAGAGGGAATTAACATGCACTGCACTTCAATTGTATGGCAGTGGTTTCACATAAATGGTCTCTCACGGACTTTGTTTCCTATTCTAATTCCAGAGGCTGTGGCAAGGAAAACAGGATAATGTCATTGGTCACTGTGGGCTCCATTAATACCTTGGCACTCTGGAGCTAACCTAAAGGCGCTTTGCCATAGGACAGTTTAATTTTGTCTAATTTCACCACCACTTTAGTGGTGTCAGCTGAGACTTATGACAGGACAAGTTTTGCCAGACCTGTAGATAGTTTTCAGGTAGACCAGAAAAAAGTAGAGGTAACAGTTTGTTTAAAGATAACTGCGTGTGTGTGTGTGTGTGTGTGTGTGTGTGTGTGTGAGAGAGAGAGAGAGAGATAAGCATCTGAACAATAGCACAAAAGGGCCTTTTACCAGTAGGAAAAGGTAGGAAAACAGGTGCTGTCTGATAGAAAGGAGAGTCACAAGTTTTCAGATCTGTTTAGAGCGGCAGGGAAGGGGGTGGGATGTTTCTCTCAGGTGCATCTTTTGGCACAGAGTTCATGAGCATTAACTCCCCATCCACTCCCCGGCTCATGCCTGGGGAGGGGGAAAGACTTACACAATGGATAAGTTTGTAAACAATAAGTTGGGTATTGTCAGCTGAGCTTTGCTCTTCTTCCTCTCAGTCACTCTAACACCTGTAGTAAGAGGCCCACTGGTCCCGCGCTACCTGTAACCACATGACAAGTTCTAACTCTGAGATGCAGTAATAGGACACTTACCTGCTCATATGGGTAAGATATATACTTCAACTTGATGTTTGCCAAAAAGAAGCTGATATATATTTAACACCCTGATATCTGTGTTTTATTTTTGAGTTTGAACAATGGAGGTATCGCTCCCTCTTGCCCAAAGATTCCCAACATTTCACACATGGGCCAGAAACTATAAGAAATGAGACAGAATAGTGAAATGGAAAACTAAAAGTATTCGTGGAGAGGCTTTGGGAAGGGCCCGGACATGTGATATGAGGCTAGGGCTTTACCATTTGGGTGGGCATTTTGAACTTGTATTTTCTTTTTATTTTTCTTTTTTTTTTACTTTTTTGACATACATATGAGGCTAGATTTGACTACTGGGACATGAGAAAGAGATGTTAAACCTTAAGGAACATTATATTTCAACCTTGGTGGATTTAAATAGGTTATAACAGCTTTGTCCATAGGCAAATGAGTGTTGTGTTGTTTCGGTTTTACAAAGACTGGGCCTTCAGCCCACACCTGGCCTTGTTGAGGATCTGCCCTCAGTGAAATCTCTGGCGGCGCGGGCCCTAGCAACAGAGGCCCTGTATGAGGCTCCCGGCAAGTTGTAGGAGGCCCCAGCTCACTGTAAAAAGCAGGCACAATTTTTCTAAAGTACTGGCTGAGGCAACATTCCATTGTTAAAGGTCTTACAGGTCTTATAAAAATTGTTGGACAGAATATTTGCTGCTTTAGAGTCAAAGGAGCTGAATTCTTCCAATGTTGCCAAGGGCAGTCATGAGAGTCTGGCTTTACATTTTTAGTGCCAGGCCTGGGAAGTCTTCCCAAATTATCCTTTTTTGGTTGTTTTCAATTGTCATCAGGGTCCCAAAAAGGAAACATTGAGATTAGCCTTGGATTTATAAGGCTTGTATAGAAATTCATTTCTATTCTAGACTGGCTGATTATAATTAAAATGACAAATATTCTCAGGGGTACAATTTTGGGGGACCCAAACATGACTAAAGAAAAAGGCATAACAGCAATAATGGTGGCCAGGAACTAATGCCTGCTTACAAAAGAAAGATGCTATGGCACTTGATAGAGCCCACGCTCAGTACTGGAATTGGCAGAGATTAAGGTTTTGAATATGCCATTAAGAGTCTGTACCCACTGTGCTAAATCCTGATGTTTGAGACTGTCAACAATGCAAATTTCTCAACGTGTACAAAGATAGCAATGGCTCTTATGTTACTTTCTGAGAAAGCAGTATTCACAGGATAATCAATCCTCCCTATGGCCAGATATGCAAATTTTAGTGCCTAAATTAGACTCTCACTGGAACATGTATCTCAATGGAGTTTAAATTTATAGGTAGAAGATTGCAGACAACTGGAATAAACTGATTCATCTACCCCTTTTTCCAGAACACTGAGTCTCTGCCATGGTCTTGGTAACACTGACTTCTGGCAACATAATTCTGCATGGGATAATACCTCTAAGGACTAGAGATCAGTGTGTTTTCTAAATTTAGTGGACATGAAGCCAATGCTGTAATAATCTCTTGTTTCTCATTAATCTTTTGGATTCTTTAAGGTGTTGTGTATCAGAGACATGACATGACAAATTCTGAAAGCCTACGTGAAGGTGAGGCAAGAAAATTAGACTTGGGAACAAAGGCCTCAAGCTGGATCCCTCCCCTTCTCCATCTTGTCTGGAACACCGTAGGTATGACCTTCACTGATCACCCGTTCCCTAGCTTCCTCCTACCTGATTTCCTGTAATTGGGAGGAACAAAAAGAAATCGCTCTTCGGCGAGGGCATACAAGGATGAGCTGTATCCAGTGTCAGAAGGAGAAGACCACCCTATCTCTCCCTTGCCCACGTTTAATAAAAACCTTCCACCCAGACCCTTTCAGCGTAGCTCATTCTCTGAGGTTGTCCCCCTGTCCCCACCTCTCAAGTGTGTACTATAGCTTTAATAAATTTATTGTACTTTGCTAAAGCTTTCTGTCATGCTCTTGAATTCCTTCTTGTTTTGTGACAAAGGCCTGGACTAGGTTGAGTCCTCCCGTAGTCTCCCCCAGTGCTGCCCAACATCAAATGAACTGGACCTAGTCCTCTGAGTGTATCTCAGGAGACAGCTACTGAAAGAGCAACCCTACCCAGGCATCCCTCTGTTGTGACTGAGCTGAATGATAAATTTGGGTGGATAGTTTGAGTCTTAATTACAACTTAGACATTTTAAACTTCAAATACTTAATTCCACAGGGGGAAATAATATGATATCAGACTTTAATTCATTTGGACTTTAATATATTTGGACTTGAACTTGAAAGAAGATTTAATCTTTGAACTTCAGTTTTGCCCTGGGACTTTAATAATAGCAGGGATCTTAATGTTCAGATTTGGGGTATTTTTATAGGGTTGGCATCTCTTTGCTAGAGAAATTTTATGGTTTCTATGTTTTTGTTGTCATTAAATATCATTGAAGAACCTCTGACATGCTGTGGGAAAATGCAGCTGGACATGACTTGGAAATGGAAATAGAATGGAGAATGAATTTTCAACTTTGGAATGAAACTGGCCTTAAAGTTGACCAACTTAAATCCATTTCAGAGCATTCTGGAGGAAATTTTTATAGTGGTCCAGGGGACCCAGAAGAAGCCAAAAGACAGGCAGGAATAATTTGGAGAACAATGTCATGAAGAGGAGAATGAAATTGTCCTGATAGTTTGTACATTTTCTCCTCTGAGGGCTAGGCATGGCAATATTATTTCAATGCATTATGTTAAGAGAAAAATTAACCTGGGGAATTTGGGGATAAATGATTATCCTCTGCTCAGGATGTTTCCTACCATGTGGATAGAAAACTGTTAGTTATCCTATAGCTGCTCTCTGACTTTCACTCATTCCACCCCAAGGGAAACTAGGTAATTTATCTGATTGGCAAACTGGTATAGACTAAACTTAGCGTGTTCATCTCCTCTCTGAGATCCTAACTGTGAGAGTTAGCCACTTGTAGGGAGCAAGTATTCTCCTTACTTTTTCTAGAATCTAGTTTAATTAATAGGCTCTATCCTTGCTGAGGGAGTGGGGGAGCGGGGAGAAGGAAAGAAAGGGAGAAGGAACGAAGGTGAAGAGGAACGAAGAGGAGTGGGGGTAGGAGATCTGTTTCAGTCCTATGTAGGAAAATCTGCCTTATTTTGAGATTTGCTATTAGCAAGCAAATGAGTTCCAACTTAATATAAATATAGTTGATCATTGTCCTCTAACTTCCACTTCTTGATTTATTTCTTAATTTCTCAGACCTGGGCTCAGGAAAAGGGGTATGATATTCTTTAATTGACTCCCTTGAAGACTTCCAAAAGGATGGGGACTAGCTTCTATAATTTGCTAATAATGTGATCTGGTCATGTCTCAGAAACATAGTTTGTTCATCTGTAAAATTAACACTAGAAAATCTATTTCACAGAGTGGGTAGTAAGTATTAAACAAAATATAAGGGATCACTAGTCATGGCATGATTGTAGATCTGTGGGCAAATGCGCTTGCTAACGTATCACCACAAAAACAAAATCACAGATTAATCCAGTCTCAGGCAGATTTGGTCATTTTCAGGTCTCCCCATAAAGGATGAAAGAGACTCAGAATTGACTCTGTAGCCAAGCTGGCTGACCATAGGGAAGAGGATAAAGGGTCAACCAAGCCAGGCCCATCTTCTTGTAAACCCACCAGCCAAGGAAGAGCTTCATTCCTTCCTGGAGGAGTGAGGGGGGGGTCATGAGCAGTACAAGGGGCCAGAGTGTTATTCTAATGGAATTCTTTCAGATGGAAAGAGGAAAAGAGGTTAAACATCACCCTCGACAATATATAGACACAGTATGCATATATTAACTACAATAAAATGCTTTCTAAAGACTACTCCATACAAATGTTTGAAACATTTCTGCTAGAAAGATTCAGAATTATATTCATCCTGTGAAAATTTCCTGGCTGTCATATGAAAAGATTAGAACTTTTCAGTCACACTAAATAAAAGAAAATACGGGAGGAGAGGGGGTGCAAAAATAGGTTTACAGTTGTCTGTATGGAAAATAAGATAATAATTAATAAATAATATAAGAATAAACTCTGTTTCACATGCTCACAACTGTAAACCTACGTTTATCCCATCCTGTATAGTGTCAATGTGAATTTCCTTTAAATTCTTATATTTTTTCATAAAATACTGTTGCATTACTTCATGTCTAATCTAATTACAGAGGAGGATATTTAAATATAATGAAATAGCTCTTAGCCTAATTGTTGACATAGTAAATGAGATTTTTATTTAGAAAAAGAATCTCTTTCCTATTCCTGCCAGCAAACATCATTTCTAAGCAAGAAAGATTCATCTGTTTATTGTGATTTGTATTTTTAAACAAATAGTTTGTAGAAGAAAATAGAATATAGCAGAACTGAACTGCACAGAACTTGAGTAAGATTGGACTGGGTTAGATTCCAGGGAAATGATATCACATGATGGTCTACCTGAACAGATAATAAAAAGTCCCTCCCCTTATTGGTAAAGACCTGGAGAAGGAATACTGATTCACTGACTTCAGCAACATTCTTCCCTCTATTCTGCTTCTGATAATTTGCTGAGTTTTGAAGCAATGTTTTCCTTTGTTTGTTGCTAGTTTTAGTTTGTTTTTATGTCTAGAGTCTTCATCTTCACTTAGTTTTATGATAGAAATTAGGAAAGAAAGAAAAACTGTAAGATTAAGAGTCTTTTTCCTGAAAATAAAAATTTGATTTTCCTCACTCCACGTAGAAAATCTGGTTAGGAATTTGTATAGCCATATTCAGCTGCTCTGGTTCACCAATAGGGGGCGCCACAATATGAGGAAAGAAGATACTGCTCAAGAGCTAAGAGATCCAAGGACTAGCACTCAGCAGTTCAGAGGCATTTTGTAAAGATTTTACATAATGGAAAAGTTTAAACATATACAATCTGATCTTATTTCATCGATGTCCCTGCTCCAGGTTGCTTTCAATCAAATCTTGGCTATCAAAGCAATTTAGTACATATCTCTAAATAACAAAAATAAAAAAGGACTTCGTTTTTGAAAACACAATCACAATGTATTATCACACTTATAATATTAATAATAATTGTTTTAAATAATTTTTTATTGTCTCATAGATTTTTAATGGTTTGTTTAGTTCAATCAAGATCAAAATAAGATCTATAGCAATTGGTTCTCTCTCTTCTAAACCACGGGTCCCAACCTCTCCCCCATCCCGTTGAAATACGTTTATTTGAAAGGTCAGATCATTTGTTCTGTAGCATTTATTATAGTCTGGAATTTGCAGAATGTATCCCATAATTAATAAGCGCAGCTCAAAAACAGCAGAAATAAACTTGCACAGAGTATGATGAGGCTGAAAATGTCACAACACACCTATCCCAGAGGTTATCATGGTGGCAGGAGAAGGCGCAGAGTCCCTACACAGGCTGACCAGCATGATGGATGCTAACCTGGACTGGATATGAATTTAGACACTTCCACTGCAAATGAAATTTTGCGCCCAGACTTTTACGCATAGGTGTGCCAAAACGCGCTCTTTTTTTCCTTCTTCCCCCTTACTTGCCCAGTTAGAGCGCCAGAGTGCTGGCAGGACTGGTGGTTACCAGGCCCTGCTCACCCCATTTTCCCTTTCTGTGCCCACCACACAGCTGGTCAGGAGCTGGCTCACAGAGACCAAGTCCCATGGGGCGCCAGGCCGCGCCCTGCGGATAGTGCCTCACTGGGGGCGGCCCGTGAGACACTGCGGCTCCATACCATGTGGGTCCGGGACTGTACCCCTTCTTTCCTCTGAGATCAGCACACGAAGTGCGGTCCAGAGTGCTCATTGGCCCCAGGAGCATGAGCAGCCTTGGGCGCCGGTGGCCGCGTGTTGGAGCCCCCATGCACAACCAGCGGAATGGTCTGGCTGCAGACCTGGGCTCCAGCAGAGGAAAGAAGCTGCAACGAGGCACTGGCAACTTTGGCCCCACAAGTCATACTCTAAAGAGACAGCTTGAAGCTGGAGACCCATTCACGTAATAATAGCCTTGAGCCCCAGAGCAGATTCGAATGGAGCGGAGCTTCTGGACAAAGGCTCTGGTTCTGAGGGTGGCTGGATTCTTTCTGTGTTTTGTAGAACAGATTGGCCTGGAGTTAGGGAGTCTCCGGAACCCCAAAACTGGGCAATATTTTAAGAGAGACCTTTACTCTTCTCCATCAATCTTGGTGTTATGCCTGTGTTCGGCGGCAGGTGGCCAAATCCCACTCTGTTCAGCAACACACCTACGTAAGTCCACTCCACATGGCGTAGGCAGGGGTGTCCAACCTTTTGGCATCTCTGGGCCACACTGGAAGAAGAGTGGTCTCGGGCCACACATTAAATACACAAACACTAACGAAAACTGATGAGCAAAAAAGAGGTTTTAAATAAATTTACGATTTTGTGTTGGGCCTCATTCGCAGACATCCCGGGCCACATGCAGCCCCAGAGTGCAGCGGCGTGGACACCCCTGCTACAGCTTCCCTAGCACAGCAGTTGATTTCTAAAATCAAGAGCTGTATCGTGTCTATCAGTTAGCCTTGGAAATCGTAGACCACAGTCACAGGCGCATCAGGATGAGGGGAGGGAATACGGATCCCACATTTCAATGGGAGGAATGTCCCTGTCATTGTAAGAAGATCACATGGGATGATAGGTGCTGTTGCCATCATCTTGGAAAATACAACTTGCTACACTTTATTTATCCTTTTTGCTATTACTAATTGTTACAGCATCCACCAAAGTTAATCCAGTTATTACTATTATTCTTATGAATTTATGGAAGTAAATACATTTGATGTGTTCTAATTCATTGCAGTTTTGTTTTCATTTGTATATAAATTCATTAATCTTTAGCAACTGAGAGCTTCTTTAAATGCACTCTCTAATGCTTTTCCCTAGTTCTTTTGACACAATTCCACTAATTTTTTTAAAGTCTCTTTGTTTTCAGGTATAGAATGATATTCCAGGCTTATCTCAAATATTTCTCATCCCAGAATTAGAATCAGCCATTTATCAGAAACTTCTGGTTATTCTAGGTTCAGAACTACAAAGTTTTTATTAATCTCTTTTATCTTCTATCTCAATCTTCTCTCTCCCATGCCAAAAATCCTAATTCCCAATAATACCAACATAATTAGGTATATGTTGTATTCCAAAATGCATCAATTTCAGAATAAATACCAAGAAAAAAATTACTGGAAATAATTTAAATACCCAAATTTTTTATATTCAAAATTTTATTTGGGAGATATGTCTCATAATAGATGTATAATCAAATTCTTGTGTTTTAAAGTCACTTGAATGACTCTTTTTTGTGTGATTATGTCAGCGCCTCAGTACAGACTTAGGGCCATGTACTTTCTCCTTTTAGGGATTGCATTTTTAAAGTTTAATTTAATCAGGTGTATAAAACATTCACATAGTAACATTATCAAGTCTGCAAAAGATGTTGTATTGAGGAAAAACTAACTTTTATTCCTGTTCCTTCTGCTGACAACTTTTGAAATGCACATGTATTTTTATTACATCCTCCTCTTTCTTAAATAGATGCACAGAATACACACTTTCTCCTTTTTTTTTTAACTTAATTCACAGATCATTACACAGCAATATGTGAAAATATTCCTTTCCGCCCTGAGTAGCCCAGTTGATTGAAACATCATTCCATACACCAAAAGGCTGCAGATTTGATCCCTGGCCAGGGACCTACAAGAGACAACTGATCAATGTTTCTCTCTCACATCAATGTTTCTTTCTCTTTCCCTCTAAAATCAATAAAGATACCCTCGCATGAGGATATATGGTTATATGGAGATTATATATATCTATCTCCTTTTTTTTCCATCTGCATACCCCTTTGCTTAACTGCACTATTTATTCAACTGGAAATCCACTGAGGACATTTAGGTTATTTCTAGTCTTTTGCTGTTACAAATAAAACTGCAGTGAATAGTCTATTAATTATGGCATTTTTTTGGCATTTTTGTCAGTGTTTTTAAGGATAGATCTCTAAAAGTGAAAGCTAACATTCATATGTAATTTTTCCAAATTCACCACCATAGGTGATGAAAATTTTGCCCAGCTACCAGTAATACATGAGACTGCTTATTTCTCACCACCTTACCAACAAATTATGTTGTCAAACTTGTGCATTTTTGCAAATCTGATAGGTTTTATTTAAACTGCCCCGTGTTTCAAAGAAGCACCTTTAAATATCAAACATGAAAATAAGTTACCATATTAACTAAGGGAATTCAATATTGTGTATTTTAAAAAAGAAATAATCTGTTTCTGCTTCCCATAACCATTCCTCAGCAAGTATTTTCTTGTGGTTCATTGATTGTTATCTAGTTAAATACGTGCCCATGGTCTTCTGCAGTTAATAGAACAGGAAAATAAAACCATACTTGTTTTTGGGGTACATTGAACAAGAATTTATCCTCCTACGCATACCTTGTCAGACATCTCCAAGTCTGAGATATTACTTAGTAAAACTAGGTTGGCCCTGGGCTGGTGGCTAAATCAGTGATTGTCATCCAGCCTCCAGGGTGTGACCTCCTCCTGGCCTGGCACCCTCAGAGGCAGGTGCCACAGCCACACAGAGGGACCTAACAACTTGTGCCTGCCAGCCTCACAATCTTATCGTGACAAGTTAATTTTCTCCCATTTTACTACTTAACCTTCCCATAACCCCAATCTGTGCCAGGTTAGATGATCAGAACTTTGACGACTCGTGTTGCAGCTTCTCTACCTAGTTTGTCTTCCATTTTCAGTGAGTGAGGTGAGAGGGAAGAACAAGGAGCTGGAGGAAACAAATATTTCTATTGCATATATTTCTATTGCATATATTTCTAATTGCTTAGAGAGGCAGGTACCTTTTGTACAGTGATATCAGAGAGTCCTGATTTGAACTATAGTTTTCTATTTGTAATTAATCTTAAAGTAGAAAAATAAAATGTTTTTCCTTCCTATTCTTCACCCTCGCTTTTTTGTCCAGGATTGATTATCCACCCTTTCTCCACTCTTCTGTTCCCAATTAAATTCAGGTGACAATCTTCTTTTTTTATTTCCTATTTTATTTTTTAAAACTATTGAATAATATACTAACTGAATGAGGGTAAGCTGAGTCATGTCTTTATTTAACTGTGTGTTTAAAACAATAGAGGGTATTTGTTCAGGTAAAAGCTGCTTCAGGTTCCTCTTTTAAAATAGGGATTACCTTTAAAACTACGTTCAGGAGATATAATAGGAAATTGGAATTGGGCATGGGAAGTGCATTAGCAAGGTTTACAACCCACTCCTAACTTGCATTGGATTCTAGACTTAGAGTTGAATGCTAGTTGTCCTGGAAGTGCAGTCTCTTTATATCGCATGATATGCAACTTTCTCTTTCAATCATACCAATTCTAAATGAATCCAAACACAGAAATATAAACGAAAGTATCCCAAGCCTTTTTTTTTTTTTTTACAGAATTTTGTTTATATGGGAAAGAGTTGGCTAAAGTCTTGCAAACTTGCCTTCCTGTGAATCTTTTTAAATATTAAAAAAAAAAATCTCTGTTCCGAAAATCTCAAATTAAACAAAAAAAGTCATCTTCCCTAGGGTTTCATTGCCAAACGTTGCTCAACTAGTCACTTTCAAAAATTACCATCATTTTGTTAAGAGGAAACTGAAACTTTAGTGTGCCTTTGAGGATATGGCATAAAATTGAGAGTTGGGTTTTACTGTTGGTTTACCGGGATTTGAAAAAAATATTTACAGCCTGACTGAGGAGAATAAACTTTATTTAGCCAGATAAAAGGCATGGAGAGCTGTATCAGTCAGATGTTGGCTGTATGCCCTACAGTTTCTTGCTTTACTAGATTCAGGATGAGCCTTTTATCTGTTCAAATCCCTTCCCTCATGTGTTCATATGAAAGATATTGTGTGGATTAAACAGGTCACTTAGTTTGTAAGTTATTTATTTTCCCACACATCCGACAACACTGGTGAATTATAACTCATCTCAGAATAAACTACATAATTCTACTCCTTCTCCACCCTGGAAAATTAACATACATGCACAGGCAAAATACCAGTGAGGCTAGAAGCAAAGTCCTTGAAGTAAATTGCAATGTAAGAGTTTTATGCTGTAATGAGAGTGAGGGAAGCAAAAGATAAAAAAAAAAGTCACTTTGGTTTCTGAAGAAATAGAGTATTTTCACAAAGATAAAAAACAATGAAGAACGGGAACACTCAAGTTCTTGAACTGAGGTTATATCAGCCCATCATTTTGAGGATTTGTCTAACAACACTTAAGCAAATGCAAAAATCTATCTTGCATATCAGTCAGTTATGACAAGTTAAAGAACTGGAGCAGCCACACTTGCAAAATGATCTTCCCCAAACACTGACAATCTCTACTTGACATTGTTACCACCTGAGTAGCTGAAAATGTGAAAACAATCTCTTTCAGGAAATTTGTATCTCAAAAACTTTACCTTTTTCCTATCTACTTTTCTGTATACTAAAGATAACAGACATTTAGAATGAATTTACCACTTAAATTTTTAAAATGTATTTTTTAAAGGAGAGAGTGAAATTCTGTTATACTAACTCCAGTAGAGGTTAACAAAACACATGTTACACTTAGGTAAATTTTATTTTGTGTGTATTTTATCATAGCAGTTTGCATGTAGAGACAAGGAATGACTACAGTACTTGTGTATTTGCTTGGTCTGCTGATGAGACGACAGCCTCCCTTTTATTTTCCGTGTTATGACGACTGCAATCACACTTCTTAACCCTCCCCACACCCGCCGTGGGGTACTCTCCATGCCCACATTGCTCTGCTGGGGCATACATATACATATACATATACATATACATATACATATACATATATATATATATACTTCCTCACTGGCTTCCATTTAATTTTTGTTACTGTTATTCTTTAGTGGCTTACAGATAGATTTTCTTCTCTTTCACTCACATAGGCTCTGACTTTGGCATGTATACATTTATGAAAATCAGTAGAAGCCACTCTGATTTCCTTACTAATAATTTTGTGTGTGTGTGTGTATGTGTGTGTGGTGGTTTTTGTTTATTTGCTTTAGGCATTTTAAGCTTGTGATTTAAAAGAAAAAAACAGCATAGCAATATTTTTTCTATGAGTGGATGTGTAAAATGTAATCCCTCAGGAGGAGTGGAGGTATTTGGAGCAGTACTTTTGTGGAGGACTCTTAGTTGATGGCATAAAAATAAAAGTGATTTACTGAAAGTACTTTAAGTCAAACATGTATATTCAAATGTAAATTCCTCTAATAAATATTCATACGATTTAATTTAATATTATTTCAATGGCTTCTTAGAACATATGTTAATGAAGTTCCTAGGTATGAATTCTTTAATCTAATCTGAATAATAATAATTATGTTTCTGAGAAATCCAATGTGTTATGTAAAGAGCTCATTTTTTTTTTATGTGCATTATTTCAATCAATGTTATTCACTTGCTTTTTTATTCTTCCTCTTACCCTCTCTCCCTCCTAAAATCACATTATGTGTTTGTTCTCCTGGAGAAATATTACTCTCTGTACAGGTCAGGGGAAATTTGAGAGATTTTCAGATCATAAAAAGACCGCATCACTTATACTCAAAGAGGACTTAAAGCCTAGTATGCTCCAGGGTATTGAATGGAAGAAGTCAGGGGGTGGGAAAAGAGGTAGACATGTCTCAAGCAACAACATAAGGATCACCTTAACCCAAAAAGTCATTATTGTAACTTTTATTTGGATCAACTAATCTTGTTATTTTTTATTCCAAATTCTTGGTTGATTGCATAATCTGTTTCTATAGTGTTGATCTTTTGCTTTATATAATAATCATGTTATATTGTCTTTGTAAATTGTGATTATTTGTTATACTGCATGTCTAAAGATTTTTTCACATGAAAATTTATGTTAAATGCCATCTATACATTTGATATGGTAACTTTCCGTTCACTTCCATGCAAAACATTACTTTTTCTCAAATGTTGAAGAATTTTTTGTGACAGATTTCTTTAATTTGTCTAACTATGCTTTTCGATTATCTAGCAGATTATAAAAGGCAATTCTCTAACCTCAGAGGATAAATTATTAATTTATATTAAAAATAATTTTTGTTTTTAAATTACTAATAAAACTAGTCTTACAATAAATGTTAAAATTTGACTCACTATTATGTTTCTATACTCACAGAGTTAGAAGTTTTCATTATGGAAATATCCGCCATGGAAATTGTTGGAATCATCTATTCTTCATGATCTCATCTAACACTATTATGTGTGAGAGAGAAAAATGTCTTTTTTCACCTCACAGTCTCTGCTTTTAATAAAATCCTGAGGATAGAATTCAATCGAGTATCTGCTATAGGTGACAATTTCTGTAAAGTAATGATTCTCTTTGTCCCTCTTTTGTTATAAAAAGGTCATGTTGATTTGCAGAGGGAATTATTTTATATTTATTATATCACTAAACATGTTTGAAAAATGAGACCATTAGTGTTTCTAAGTGCTTCCAAAATTCAATGGAATAACCATCATGTTCAGTACATTTTCTATTAGGCATGATACAAGCAGTTAAATAGAGTACTTCACTCTAAAATGGGAAGTCTAAATCTAATGAACAATAAAGTAACGAACAAAATAGAACCACAGGCACAGAAACATGGAACAGACTGAAAGTGACCAGAGGGAAGTGGGGAGGGGGATTATGTGGAAAGAACAGGAAGGGACTAGACAAAGAACATGGACAAATTACCCACGGACATGGACAACAGTGTGGGATCGGCTGTGGGAGTGGGTGGTGGGCTGGGTGGTGGAGGGCAAAGGGGGAAAAATTGGGACAACTGTAATAGAATAACAATAAATAATGATTTAAAAATATATAAATAGAGCTATTAAGAAACTAACTAATAAATAAAACAATAACAAAAAATAAAACGGGTGGTCTGTATCCTGAGAACGTCATATGCCAATGCAGACAAGCATAATTTATACTGCTCAAGAAAGCATTTATTTGGTTTGATTAAGTTGAAATCTCATTTGTACAATTTAATCAAATCTTGTTTTAAAGGATTAATTTTTTACAAGTCATCAGTTATGTCACCAAGCTGGCCCTCAGATGATTGGCTTATTGACTTTCCAATAATGATCCCACCAAGCAGCCTTTATTTTCCTCTGTCTTTCAATTTAATGTATCTTTATCTCTTTCAGGGGGAGACTATGTGTTAATAGCAAATGTTTTCAAATGGTAAATCTTCACTTTTAATATATTTGCTAATCAGCTCTATTTATTTATTTTCCAATCTCTATGTATACTACTTTTCACAGTCAGAATGAACATAATTTTTTTTTTCTTTTTAACTGCAGTATACTTTCTTTTGTTCTCTGGATAACAAACAAAATGAAAAAATAAACTATTTAAAAATTTCAACAACCCTAAAAAAAAAAAAAACACCCTTCTTCTAAATATGTTTTCTATTCAGGAAGGTAAAGGCAAGTTTATCTTGGTCTAACTCCAAATTAAATTCTTCACCTATTTTAATGTACCCTAATGTAATGGTCTGCTTGTCAATCCATCACTTGGTGCATCTGCTTAGAAATGGGCAGGTGGTCTCTTTCAGAAATACCATTAGGTAATGATAATGATTGCAATTAGATGATAATGATCTTGGTCATTTACAACATGCAGAGTCATTCGCATAAATGACTTTTTGTAAGTATGGCTTGGAGTTGATAGGGGATCCAAAGATACTTTTTTCCTAGGTTACAATCTTCTGAGTAGATGAGATTCGTTCTATGGCTCTGGAAAAGTTTCTTGCATTTTCCTATTTAATAAAGCAAGTTATGTAATTCTTTTTGGAGTCTTGGGGGCGGGGAAGACTTACCCCAAATCGGCATATACGCCCCCCTCGCCTTCAGGGCTCTGCCGTAGGCCTCGGGTCTCCTGCTTGGCTGGAGGGCCCCAGTGACTGCTCCACCTGTTCTCGCCGTCGTGGTACAGCCCTGGCGACCACAGCCACTTCATCAACTGACAACACTGCAGCCTCAGCTTCTTTAGAGGTGAGGTCTGATCATCTCCACCACTGTCTCTGGTTTCCCCAACAGCTGCCCTGAGAGTCCATGTAAAATAACCTAAATCTGCAGAGGTGTGAACACTCAGTGGGTCAGACTTGGCTTGGTGAGAAACAAGAGACAGGAAGCTAGGAGGAATCAGCTAGTAAATTTCACTCCTTTTTCTTCTGAGAGGTCACGTGTGAGCCATGTGTTTTCTTGAGAAGCTGTGGTCAGCTTGACAATGTCCCACTGTGTCTTTGATGTTCCTTCTTTCTTGCCTCATTTCCCTTTCCTTCACTTCTGCTTTCCTAGGATAGCAGCCCCCAGTATAATTTAGCATATTATGAACTCTATTTCTAAGGAACTGAGGATAAAATAGAGCTCTTTAAGTAACTGTTCCCTTGGGTTTCCATTCGCTCATCCTGAAAATTGTGACATTTCCTGTTTTCCTAAAGTGACCAACCCCAATGTCCAGCACTTCCCATCAGAAATAAAACTAATTAATTGACGTGGTTTTATAATTGGCTATTGTCTAGTCTTCATATTTTCCAAAATGAACTCCTGGGAAAATAGTGCCAGACCAGAGGGTCGTTTTTAATGTATCATATATTATGATTTATGCAACAGCTAGGTCACCCAGGTAATACTGATTTTTAAAAATACAATAAAATTTTAAGATGTGCTACAATGTTCTCATGTGAAATAAGTAAGATACTGACTAAAATAACCATGCTCTTTTGGCTCATGTGAACCAATTCTATAGCATGCACTTTAAAAATATATTGATATTTTTTGTTAAATATAGTTAAATAAAATGTTTTGTATTTTCCAAAGGATTTTCACATACAAGGTCCATGTAATTATCATCAGACACACACATGCAGATATACATGTGTGTATATATATCTGTGTGATATATATATATATATACACACACACATATAAATATTATTGCTATTATAATTTACATAAGAATAAATTGAGGCTCAGAGTGGTTAGTTGAGTTTCCAGAACTGGCAAAGTTGAAATATAAAATTAGTTTTTATTGTTGACTCTTTATTCTTTATACCCTGTCATGATGTTTTTAGCCAACTAAATAGGGAGGGAGGGTCAATTGTTCTAAAGAATAACTTGGATATAACAAGATACCTGAATAGATATTTATTATATATCTGCAAAAAAATGAGATTTTCTCACAAACCACATAACAATAGATAACATCATTTAAGACTCATATGACTGTAAGCAAATTAAGTTTCTACGCTTTTCCCATATTGTAGGAAAAAAATTAACTAAAGAAAATCTATGGCTAACTCTTTGGTAAAGTCTCCTTTGGTAATACCAGCTAGCAGATAATACTGTCCAAAATGGCCTGCCTTGGAGAGAAGGCTTTAAGGTTTCCTTATATTTCAGTTGAATTCAACCATTGATCAGGTGCTGAAACAAATGAATTCTAAGATCCTAAGATCAACTGGCCCCATTTTGGGAAAAATGTGTATTCTTGGAGAAACATTTGTTTACATCTGAAAAAATGACAAGAAATGAGAACAAATGGGTACTTTTCTGAACAGTGAAAAAGGCAATGATGGGAGACCTCAACCAATAAATTTACTTAAACTTATTATTATCTACAAAGAAATTACACAGAGAAATCTATGTTTTCAGATTCATATCAAGCCCTTCCATAGGTAAAATGTGAAGCAGCAAGGAAATGCAGGAAGCCAGGAGAGCAGGAGAATTCTGCTTTGGGCAAAACTAAAATAATACCTTTTTGGAAATTGACCCAAAGAATTGGAGGATTGGTTTTGTACCATCAGTTACATTCCATAGTAAAAAATTCATTGTAAACTATTCTCTGAAGCCATGAGATGCATGTGCTGCTAAAGTTCAAACGCTAGGTTTTATCAAGACAAAAAAACAAAACAAAGCTGCAGGAAATTCTAGCTCTTTAGAGGCAAACCCCCTGGGGACACCTGTGCTGACTATTTGAAATTTTGTTCCCCTTTCTTAGCAAAGTAAACAGTCTACATCTGTTTGGAATATTAACTTTAAGTTATCAGAGGAATAGATGGATTTTAAATGCAAGCAACGAAAACTGAATGATAAGATGCCATTTATTAAATCACAAGTGTATTGCTTTGCAGAAGGTAAACTTTTTAACCAAGTCCCAGATCTTAGAAGTAAAAAGTATCCAATAGAGAAGCAGTTTTACTATTAATGTATAGTGATTGGACTTTAAATGGTTGTAATCACCAAAAATGATGTAAGCCAGAAATTCAAAAATAAATGATAAAGATTATCATCAGGCTCTAGGGATTGTCAGAATCTTTCTCACATAACTGCAAGGATCACCTAGTCTTCATAACAATTACAATATGTCAGGTACAACAAATGTTTCCCCCCAAAAATGGCCACATGGCTTTCTGATGTAGACAAGTAGATACATGCAGAAATTATGTAGCAGAAATTTTACTCACCCACAGTGACTACTGGCTGCTCAGAGGCAGAGTTCTTTTGAAGATGACCTAAATTCATATAATGAATAGATATAGAAATGAAATAAAAAAATTAGTGCATCATTAAGTGTAGTTATTCCTCCTGGGAATGGTTAATATACAAACACGTTGGGGAATAAACTTTAAATTTAAAATATCTCAATAATCCTCTACATGCACCATGACTTTAATAAACACAAATGTCAATTTCTATATCGCTTCAAAACGTAGATTGAAAAAATTCTCAAACACTAGCACAAGCTCAAGAGATGAAAGCTACAAATTTTGACACAAGCTTACAGAACGAGATCCTCAGGTTTTCACTTGAACACCCTCTCACAAATACCCTCCTGCATGCTGTATATGCCTGCGAAGCAAGTGTAAGGTCGCCAGCAGAACACAACTGTATCAATGCCAAGGCTGGCAATAGGTTTCCTTCGCCCTTATAGAATCAGCTCACTTCTGAAGAACTGTTTCCTGTCTGGAATGCTGTGTGTGTGTGTGTGTGTGTGTGTGTGTGTGTGTGTGAGAGAGAGAGAGAGAGAGAGAGAGAGAGAGAGAGAGAGAATTCACATTTATTCTTTTTTAATTGAATTAAGTATATTGGGGTAACATTAGCTAATATATAAGTTTCAAATGTACAATTCTAAAATACATCATCTGTATATTGCATTTCATGCTCATCACCCAAAGTCTAGTCTGGGATACTATATTTTAAGTAGGACTTTTATTAACTGTAATATATCCCAAGAAATGTAATGCTAGTCTTGAGAAGCCTGGGAAGGAATGAGACTATTTTTAAAAGCAGCCCTCCACTCTAACGAATAACCTTCCCTCAACAATGAGGGGCCTGGGGCTGGATGGGGGCTCCACCTCCTGTCCACACAGGACGCTGAGGAGGGCTACTTAACTTCTCTGTACTTACTTCTTCCACTGTAAAATTAGGGCATGAATAGACTGTGTGAAACATGGAGGATCACTTGAAGATTATGTGAAGTAAACCACCTATGCTATGTAAGGCAGTATTTCTAGTGAGCTCTTGGAAGATATTAAATATTACAAATACACAAAGAAAAGACAGCTTTTGAAAGGAGAGATTGACAAAACAGCTCTCATCTCCTACTTGTCAAACTCTTGTGCAGGGCGTTTAGTTCGCATTATATGTGAAAGAAAAGAATTAGAATCACATGATGGCTTTTTGAGACAGTTTGAATACAACATAAGAAGTGATAACATTCTAAAAACTAGGTCTATTCAGATATGAAAAAGCAGGACAGGGTTATTGAGCCAGAGTTACATCGGAATGTGTCCAAGCACAGGCTAACTGACTCTTGCTTGGTCAGAGAGATTACAGAAGCTATGTCTGCTTGAGAAACCTGACCTACTTAAAGACTAATACACATTTGCCTCTCCAAATACATTATAAATTCTTTTGAAGAAAGGAGCATGTCTCCTTATTTTTATATATTCCCATATAAATGTAGTGTTTAAGAAAATAAATACCTCTTAAGGACTCAATTCAAATGACAAATATAACTTAAAATGGTTACATTTTTTGGATAGAACAACAGCTTGATAAAAGAGACCATCACTGTATTTCATCTCTTCTAAATCACATATTTCTCATGTATTAGCATTTCTGAAATGGAGATGCCTCTCAGTGGTATCATAATTTGCAGTCTTTTTCTTTACCTGTGGTGCATAAAATGATTTTACAATGATGGTGCCTTAAAGCTGATGGAATGCATTATTTTTGTGCATCTATTACATATCAGGTACTAAGTGTTTTACATGCAATGTCTCATGTAATTATCATGATAACATTTATGTAGGTATTGTTATCACCATTTTACAGGTCTAGCTGGAAGAGCTAGAGGAAAATGTCTGATCCAGCAGCTCATAGAGATGGAGTCTGAATTCAACTGAGATTTGTCTGATTGCAAAGTTTATGTTGTTAGTTCACCAACATGCTCTTCTAAAAAGGTTTGGATAAAGATTTTTTTTAAGAAAGAAAAGACTTAAAGTCTCAAAGATGCTTCTATTTATTTACTAATGCTTCTCACGCTCCTTGTGTATCCTCGCTGCCGGATCAGATACTGGAGCCTCAGAGCAGCGCTGCACTGGGAGCAGCTGTGTCTTTTTGGGTTGATTCCAAAGCTAATTCAACATTAAAACACAGTGTAATTTGGAGGTGAAGCTAAGAAGCCAGAGCAGTGCTGAGGAAGATTGTCTTCTTTTTGGAAAAGAAATATGATAGCTTTTGGATCTCTTTTTTGACAATATTTTAGTAGAAGCAAAAATTCTTCTTATGTAAATAACATTGCTCCCAAATGTAAATACTTTTATATTTTAACAAAATAACTTTGCCACAGCCTTAAAATGTGCAAATTGACAAGATTATTTTACAACAGAATTTTTTAATTAATTAGAAATGGCTTTTTTAAAAAATAAATATATTCATTTCATAATTTTTTAAACTATTAAACCTCAATATTTTGAGTTTGAGAAATATTTGAAATAATAGCAAAAGCAACAAGATAATAGAATTCTTCTCTAAACTGCCTCAATACTTGTCTTCTTAAGGACAAGTAAGTAAGGACATGATATAATCTAATTTTTACAGTTATTTCAATATCAGGACCAAATGTAAAGCTTTTATTTATGTGTTTTCTTGTACATTTTTTAACAAGAATATCTTCCCTCCCTTAATGTCACAGAGTGTTTTCCTCTTTTTTTATATTTGCAGACTTTTCATTTTTTATATTTGCGTACTTTTCATTTTTGTTGTTTTTTCGTATTGGTCCTAGGTCCATCTTGAACACATTTTTGTGAATATTCAAAAGGAGGAATTCCAGTTTTGTTCACCTAGGTAGAGAGAATATTATCCCAACTCCATTCTATTAACTTATCTGAAAAGTCCTAGAGGTGATCATAGGCAGGAAACTCTCAGATATTCCACACAGCAAAATTTTCACCAATATGTCCCCTAGAGCAAGGGACATAAAAGAAAGAATAAACAAGTAGGACTTCATCAAAATAAGAAGCTTCTGCACGGCTAAAGAAAACATCAGCAAAATTAAAAGGGAACCAACTGTATGGGAAAATAAAGTTGGCAATGATACCTCCGGCATGGATTTGATCTCCAAAATACATGAAGAACTCATATGACTCTACTCTAGGAAGACAAACAATCCAATTAAAAAAATGGGCAAAGGACCTGAACAGACACTTCTCCAAGGTGGGCATACACAGGACCCACAGACATCTAAAAGGATGCTCAGCATCACTAGCTATCAGAGAAATGCAAATTAAAACCACAATGAGATACAACTGCACACCAGTCAGAATGGCCACCATAAACAAATCAACAAACAACAAGTGCTAGCAAGGTTATGGAGAAAAGGGAACCCTACTACACTGTTGGTGGGAATGCAGACTGGTGCAGCCACTGTGGAAAACAGTTTAGAAGTTCCTCAAAAAGCTAAAAATGGAACTGCCTTTTGACCCAGCAATTCCACTGCTGGGATTATACCTTAAGAATCCCAAAACACCAATTCAAAAGAACCTATGCACCCCAATGTTCATAGCAGCGCAATTTACAGTAGCCAAGTGCTGGAAGCAACCTAAGTGCCCATCAATAAATGAGTGGATCAAAAAACTATGGTATATTTACACAATGGAATACTATACAGTAGAAAGAAAAGAGCTACTACTCTTCACAACAACATGAATGGAACTGGAGAGCATTATGCTAAGTGAAATAAGCCAGGGGGTAAAAGACAAATACCATATGATCTCACCTATAATGGAACCTAATCAACAAAATAAACAAGTAAGGAAAATATAACCAGCAACATTGAAAGAAAAAACAAACCAACATAACAAGAGGAAGGAGAGAGGGGTATAACGAGGAAACGAAGGTGAAGGGTCAAATCAAGGAACATGTATAAAGGATCCATGAACAAAGCCAAAATGGGGAAGGATTGAGGGTGGAAGGTGGGAGTGGGTGGGGTAGAGGAAAGTGGTGGCAGGAAAATGGAGACAAATGTATTTGAACAATAAAAAATAAAATAAAATAAATAAATATAAAAAAGAGCAAAAAAGACATTTTTGGCATATTAAACTTCTATTAGTCCATTTCTTGATACTCTTTTATGTTCCATTAAATATCTCAATGTATTATTTACTACATTTTTTCAATTATATTTTGATATCTGATAAGACAGTTACTATTGTTTTTCAAAACTGTTTTTACTCTTTTTCTGTATGTTTTTCCCATATAAATTTTAGAGTTGATTCTCAGGTTTCACTAAAAATCCTGTTGAAAATTCTCTGACAATTGTATCAACTTTAAGTATTATTTTGAAAATTAAAATTTTAGACTATTGAGATTTTACATCCATGAACATGATATATTTCTTCATTTTTTTAGATTTTTTTTAAGTCTAGCTTTAGAATTTTATATTTTTAGCATAAAGCTTACAAGATTTATCCTTATCACTTTATAATTTATATTCTTATTTTGAATAGAAGTAATTTTATATTTTAATTGCTATTTATTAAAAATGATCTGTACTTTGATTTTTGTACAAGGTCACTTTACTGATCTATTTTACTATTACTCACAATTTGTCAATTGATCATTTGGAATTTCTCTATAGATGATAATATTGTTCTCATAGAAAAATGCTTTTTTTTTCTCTTCAATATTTAATTTCATTTTTTCTTGTTTATATTGCAGAGTTAGGACCATGAGTCAAATATTGTAAAATGCGCTGCTTTTCTTGTTCCTGACTATGAGACTTCTCTAACTTGAGGCATAGTGCTTGTATACATTTACTTTGTGACAAATGCTGAGTTTAAATATCGACTTCTCCAATCACTAACTGTGTGACCTTGAGCAAGCTTTTACCTCCTTGTGGCAAAAAAAAAAAAATAGTAATATTTATTTCCTAGGGTTGTTGTGAGGATTAAGTGAATGAATATATGAACAGTGTTTAAAACAGTGTCTGGTGTACAGTAAGTGCTATGTAAATGTTAGCTATTATTATTCCTATTTTCACATTAAATATGATGTTTGATGTAAAAGTTGATGCCCTCAGGTATAGACACATATCTGGAATTTGAACCATCCATTACTAATTATTAACAAAAAGAACTGCATAGTATTATGAGCATTAGGCTTTAAATAGTACCTTAAATAAAATGCATTGAATTATGTGCATTGAAGTAGAGTGCATTGAAGTAGAGTGCATTGGGGTAGAAATCTAAAAAGAAAGAGAAAAATAATCATTCTGTTTATTAAATATCAAATGTGTTCCAGGCACTATACTAGACTAATGCCATTATTCTTCATAACAACTCTTTAAGATAATGAATTCCAATCTCTTTAAAGTGAAGATAAAGAAACGACCAAGGTCATACATGAAGTTGACACAATATTTAAATTCTGGTTGCAGTTCTACTGACAGTAAACCCTGGAGGGTTCTAGTAACCTGACAGATGACCCCAGAGGTCTGTGGATATTTTTTCTCCTTTCCTGGGTGTACTGCAGAGAAAACAAAGCTGAAAAGACAGAGCTGTTCATCCTGTTAAAACATGGGCTCCCTGCAAACACAACTGGAGTTGGTTTCCAAATGCAGTGTCCAGAATAGTACAAAATGTAAAGTATCAAAGATATTTTTACATTGATTGATACGGACGCATATGTTTGTGCCACTAAAATGGAAGATGCTCCCATACTGAGTTACCAAAATATCCATATAGTTTCCTTTCTGAAAGAATATCTGTGTAATTCTCATGTTGTATAACAGTTTCCTATTTTAAGTTCTTCATCTCTGTGTAGACAAGAAAGCTGTCAAAAACACAGGCACCAGGCAAGGAACTTTTCCAAGATTAGAACTTGAGACTTGTAGTCATATACAGATCTGCCTCGCATGTTAGGGAGTTCACTTCCACTTATTTTTGTCTTTTACAGAAAACCTATAGTTGCCTCCTCTCGAAACTAAAGACTTCCTAAAGTTGTTTTTGTTAAGAGAAAAAAAATTAAGTAAATACAAAATATTAGGATGACATTAAATAAAATTCTGGTGATGACATTCTATTTATTTAGTAATAAAATTTCAATAATATCTGTTGAGCACAAGGAGCCCCTGAGATGAGCATTTTCAGTCGTCCCAACTTAACATAGGAAGACCCTGAAGCCCCGAGTTCTTAGGTAACTTCCCCAGGGCCACTCACCAGGCAAATGGCAGATATGATTCAAACCCAGAGGGACTGACTCCAGAATCCTCATTCTTAATCACTACATTTGTTGCCTCATATGATAGTTAAAATGTCTTATGTTTCCTTCCTAAATATATATTTAATGCATAGAGGGATATATCTCTAATCACTACAGCCCCCATCCCCCCCCAAAAAAAATCATGACATGTGGTGCTGCATTTGCTTCCAGAAGAATGGCTAAAAATTCAGAAAGAAAAAAACATATTATTCAACACATTTGCTGTACACCCCACAGCAGGCCCACAGCAGATATGGTTAGCATATTAAATGGTACTTTGATGGGCTTCCATCTGACCCTCAACTCCTGCCTCCAACAATGCTCATCAAAAAAAAAAGATTATGTTATTTGTACATTTTTAGCTTTAGTATTTTCAATGTATGCTCCAGCTACTGTGTCAGTTGTCCTGCATAACGAAGTTTGCTCAGAATGGTATGTGCTGCTGCTCCGTTTTGCATGGAGGAAATTGAGTTCTCCTCTTGGAGTGAGCAGTCACTTGGCAGCAGAAGTTATTTTAATGGACATCTCTTTACACTGAGCCTTTGCCATCTGTTTCACCCTCTAATTACAAATGTAGGAAGAACACAATTCACAATTGTGTCTATAAAGACAAATATAAGGGACTTAAATGCAGGTTTATATTACTGCATCTGTTCGCTGATTTTAAATCCAGGAAGAACAAAAGGGCAGGAAACTTTTCTTTCCCTTCTCGATACAATTAGCATAGATAAGTAAGAATTCATAGAGCAAAGTTACCGAGGTTGGTTCATCCAGTAAAAACCAGAAAATTTGAATCACATTTTACTTTACATTCCATTTTTTCTCTGATTCAAATAATAGTACAGAAATTAACATTTTTTAGAGGATAGGTAGAAAATTCACATGATTTTAACTGCACAATGACAAATGTGACTCAGAAGAAGGGCCTCTGTCATTTCATTAATTTAGATAAGAGACAAAGCAAAAGTGTTTCTTTACCTATGCATAATGTTCTGCTTGATAAAACTCACAAACCTAGGAGTGGAAGAGAACCATATACCCTTGCCATTTGGCAATGGAGTAATGCTTCCTCAGCCCAGTGCCTAAGGCCAGAGTCACATTCTAACAAGGAAGAGATATTAAATAAAATAAGATTGCATATGCATAACTGAGCCACTCCACATTTTGTAGGTTCAATTTATTACAGCAGTAGCTTGTGTCTATGGTGGCTTAAATGACCTTACTTCCTAATTATGACAACTGCACTCTCTTGATATATCAATTAGTCCCTGAAATGCAGAATTTGCTCATATCCCTAACCAGCCCAGCTATTATCAATGTCAAATCAGTTCAAAATATACTGAGCTATATAGAAAAAATTGATATTACCCAAGTCTGCAGACGCTAATCACTAAGGCACTAGCATAGCCTAAATTCTTCGGGACCACTGGAGAAATGTTACGGCGCACCATGGCACATTCAGTTGCATCCCGCTCACCAGGAGATGGGTTAAGCGCATTCTGGGAGACTCTCTCTAAGTAAAACAGAGAAGTACAACAATTATACTGTTTTTCACTACTATACTAAAATTAAAACTCATAAAACCACCAAAGATTAGGGAAATAAGCAAAATTGAACAATAACTTGTGCCTGTAAACACTAGTTCTAATTTGCCACTCAATTAATGCCCTGACTGAACAGAGAAAATAGAGAAAATGTAAGATTGTTTTTATCTCAATTTTTTTTCTTTTTTTCTCATGCCCATAAATGCACCTTCCTTCTAAATCCCTCACACATAAGGGGGTCACTCTTATGAGCCAATAATGCGGTGATTATTACCCTACCCTGTGTTCCTCAGCTATTTCTAGACTCCTAATGCAGTAAAATGGAGATGGGAGCAGCACCTTCATTCACCCTATTAAAGTTAATAACCCAGTGATTTACAAGACACGACGCATTTTAAGTCTACTGAATTCATTGTCTCGTTAAACAAAGCAGACAGGGTTGAAAATATTATCCTCCAGTGCTTTGAACTTACATATGCCCCATTATAGTTGCATTAATGGGGCTTCAAAAGAGTCATATGCAGGTAGCTAGTTGATATTCTTTTTTTTTCTTTTATTGAATGTATTGGGGCAACATTGGTTAATAAAATTATACAGGTTTCAGCTGTACAATTCTATAATACTTCATTCGTACACTGTACTGTGTGTTCACCATCCCAAGTCAGGTTTCCTTCCATCACCATTTATCCCTCCTATACCCTCTTCTACCCCCCCAACCCCCTTTCCCTCTGGCGATCATCATTATATTGTCTGTGTCTATGAGTTGTTTTACTTTGTTTGCTTAATCCCTTCACCTTTTTTACCCAGCCCCCAAACCCCTCTCCCCTCTGACAGCTGTCTTTCCTCTATCTATGAGTTTCTTTCTATTTTGTTTTGTTTAGTTTATTTTGTTCATTAGATTCCACATTATGAGTGGAATAATATGGTACTTGTTTTTCCCTGACTGGCTTATTTCACTTAGCACAATACTCTCCAGTTCCATCCATGCTGTTGTGAAGGGTAGGGGTTCCTTTTTTTATTTCTGCTGCATTGTATTCCGTTGTGTAAATGTACCATAGTTTTTTGATCTACTTATCTGCTTGGGCTGCTTCCAAATCTTGGCTATTGTAAATAACGCTGCAATGAACATAAGGGTGCATATATTCTTTTGAGTCAGTGTTTTGGTTTCTTTGGATATATTCCCAGAAGTGGAATAGCTAGGTCATAAGGCAGTTTCATTTTTAATTTTTGAGAAAACTCCATTCTGCTTTCCACAGTGGCTGCATCAGTCTGCATTCCCACCAACAATGTGCAACAGTTCCCTTTTCTCCACATCCTTGCCAACCTGTTGTTTGCTGATTTATTGATGATTGCAATGCTGACAGGCATGAGGTGATATCTCGTTGTGGCTAACTGATATCCTTAAAAGAAGATATCAATCCTTAGTTTTCATTGTATTAGTGAGATAAGATGAGGAATAAATGAGGCACATTTAATTTACTTGCAAAAAATTTTTACATGCAATAATTTATATTTTCTTTTTCTAACTTTGGTTAAATTGGCATCATACATGACTCCTTTCCAATAAATGCAGCCTGCTCCTCCACCCTAAGTTACTACCAGATTCCATCCTCCTCCCCCCACAAATCTATTCCTTCCATAAATCAAGATCCCTGCCCCCCAAAAGTCCACTAAGTGAACTGTAGGGCAGGGAAGTCTATCAGTGAAGACTATAAGGAGAGCTTCCTTTTCTCATACCCTGGAAATGTGCATAATAATAGATGACGAAGAAGTAACAATGATTTCAAAACTTAGAGTCACTTCTGTTAAATTTGTTCTGCTGTCTCTCATTTTATTCATTGTTTTTACTATGTACTAGATTATGTTATTATTTTATTTGAAATTCCTAGTGACTTTTCACTAAAGCCAGAAGAAAATCCAAACTATTAGGCTAACTTCTCTGGTTTCATCTCCCTCCATTCTTAACGTTTTCACTAATCTTCAGTCACATTGGCCTTTGTCTGCACCTGATACATGTCAAGTTTCTTTTGCTTGGGCTTTTGCACTTACTGCTTTATCGGCTCATGCACTCTTAAAATTTGTTGTGCTTTTTCATCTTGTTACCATTCAACAGATAACTTAGAAAGCCTTTGCTAATCAATCTACACGTAAAGCAGCCTCTAGTCACTATAATATTAACCTATTTTATCTTTGTCATTGCATGCCAATACCTAAAATGTAGTTTACTTAATTACATGTTTACTCTCTCTTTTCCGTAACTAAAGCATCACTCCTTCAGGTAGGGCCTCTGTCCCATTAATGCCAATGATTACAAGAGTGTCAGACACAGAGTAGGTGTCCAACACAGCAGCCATTAGTACATGTTCGAGCACTCGAAATATGGATAGTATAAATGAAGAACTAAATTTTTAGTTTATTTAATTAATTTAAATTTCAATAGTCACGTGTAGCTCATAGCTATCATAATGTGTAGCACAGCTCTTCATAATTAGTTCTGGTGCCCCAAAACAAAATATCTTCTACCTTAGATGGTGCTGTAATGCACAAAAAGCTTTTCTCCTTGAGTATCTTCTCCTCCCCATAAAACTATGTGCAAACAATTGCCCTTTTTGTAGAAAATTATCAGCTCATAAAAGTTACAATTTAATAATAATATACTCTAATCATTTTGATTAATGCTCCTGGACATTTGTAGATACAGACTTATAGCAAGATGAAAGAATAAATTGACATAAATCATGACCTCACTAACTCCATGTCAAAAAATATTTTAAACAAAATTTTAATATTTTATAAACTTAAAACAATAAAAGTGAATTCCACATGTGTTAGAAATGAAGAATGAAAAAAAAAGGAGGGTGATAAGTGAGAGGTGATACTCAGAACACTTAAGACTTCAGACCCTGACATGAGGTTTTTAAGTGCAGTGGGCTAGGATTTTAAATCCAGTATTTGGCAGAGGAGCTTCCTAAATCAGGGTTTTTGAAAAACCTCTATGGTCTGCAAAAATGGGACAGAATAAAATTTATGCTTCAAGAGAGATTGCCATTAGTCTGGATTCTTGAGTCCAATTTAAAGATCAAAAAACAGAAACCACCTAGAGAAATCAGATTCCAGGTTCTCAGCACAGATTGGTGAAGATTACAAATGAATGCAACTATGGGTTATGGGCACCTCAAACTCATAAAAATAACATATACAATCAGACTTAAGATCATTGAGAATGTAGGATCCTGAAGAAAACCCTTCAATGGAACTTAAAAAGCATACTCTATTGTCAAGGTCTTTGTTATAGAACATAGAATCTCCTTTAGCTAGGTTAATAAGAAAGGGCATCATTAAAGGGTATTAAGGTAACAAAGAGTTTCTTCCAGGCCAGGAAAACAAGGTTGATTGCTATATAGTCAAGGCAGAAGCATACATTTTGGAGAAATACACAGCCAACCCACAGGAATGGTCCCATGTAAAGCCCACTGCCCGCTGCTCAATGTCCGCTGCTCAATTCCTGTGTTTCTAGGAGCACTTGAACTTGTACCACAACTACCAAAGCTATGATTTTCTCAGATGTTACCACAGGTTGCCCACTTTTGCCTTTCTAATATGAAATGGGTGCTTCTTCAAGTAAAATCTAGTTTATGAGGGGAGCCCCAGGTCTAAGAAGACTGAAAATTGATTTTAGCTTTGGACACATTATAGAACAGAAAGTTTAGAGTTATGACTAAGTACTGAATGAGACAATCCAAAAAATATGCCTCTTATATCTGATGTCCCTAAGTGTGGCCTCCATTATTATGGATATATAACATAATATTTCATAGTATGTTGTAATAAGTTTTGAACAATGTCCTTAAAGGTCTCCACTAAACTGTAAATTCCATTAGGAAAGATCATTCTGTATGTTTATTCTTGATTCTAAGCACTACCATAAAACAGACACAATATTTGCTAAACAAATAAATTCTAAATAATCAATTATAAAACTAGACCTCAAGAGACTACAACTCTTTAACACAAAGAGGAGAAAAGGGAATTTATGATATTATACATTCTGTAGTAGATTAAGGCATGAATCTGACTTTTAGGAAAAGTGTACCATATTTATATGCTTAGAATTTATGACAAGCTGTATTCCAGGTTGTTTGGGAATAGGTCCCCAATAAGCATAAATATTAGAGCATCTGAAAGCAAAGGGGTCTAATGAGTATTTTTAAAAGATAACTAGTATTCTATGAAGTAAATAAGCAGAGACTTAAAGAAAGCAATATAACAAGTAGAGAACCAGCCATTTAAGATTTAAATGATGACTTCAGATTGGTCCAGGGTATACCGTTTTTAGTATTTCTGTAACCTGAGGGTTTTTTTTTAATATTATGAAATAGGATTAGGCTGTCAAGATCTTTAATCTTCTTACAGAGACAATGTTAAGAGGATATTGAATTATTCTATATTATTAGGGAAAAGATAGATGAAATTTAATACAAAACATGAAAAATAGACTTCCAGTTTCTGGTTCTGCACACAAGGATCTTGTAAGCTATCACTCTACCAAACAAGTAAAAACCTGATTTACTTAAAAATCAATGATCCTTTTAGAATCCATAAAAGAGACAAAAACACAGAGCAAATCACTGCCCACAAAACTGGAGAGACCCATGTGACAGTATAGAAAATAAATTATTAGAACAAAGAGTGAAGAGCTAAGACCACAAGGAACACCAGTGTTAGCATAGGAAAACCAGAACTGCAATTGACAAGTTGCTGGAGGCTCAGTGTGTATGACTCTGAGAGCTAAAACCTCGGGGGCAGGGGAGAGGCTCTACCTGTCCCAGAGAGGCACCACAATTTTGTGAGATTTACCTCCAGGAGTTCAACCGGGTTCCAATAGTATTTTGGAGAAAGATCCCCTCATTCTTCCTGCAGGGGAAGGGCAAGGAGTCATTTTAAAATACCCTAGAGCAATCTGTTCTTCTTGACCTCATGGGACTAACTAACAAAAGCCTAACCTGCTGGGGTTTTATCAGAGCCTAGCTCACCTATACCCAACTCCAGCCCAAACCAGCCATCCCCTCCCATCTAAGAGGGGATAAAAAAATTTAAAACACTTGTGAAGTTTGAAGTCCAGAGGCTGAGACTGAAGCACAGGACTCTAGAACGCTTCCCTTCCTTTCCACTCAACTCACAACCACATTCCTAAAGGCCTATTTACAGGAGTCCCTTTTAACCAGTACATCATGTCTGGCTATGATGGAAAAATTACAAGGCATACCAAAAGGAAGACACATACAATTTGAAAAGACAGAGCAAGCATCAGAATCATGCATGGTAGGGATGTTGAAATCATCAGATTGGGGATATAAAACAATTGTGATTTATATGCTAAGGCCTCTAATGAAGAAAATAGAATGAGGGTAATGTAAGCAGAGAGATGGAAATCCTAAGAACCTCCCAAAAATGCTAGAAATAAAAAAAAAAAAAACTGACAAAAAACGAAGAATGCCTTTGATAGGCTTACTGGTAGACTGGACACAGCTGAAAAAAGAATCTCTGAACTTGAACCTTTCTGAATAAAAACCTCCAAAACTGAAAAGCGAAGAGAACAAAAACTAAAAACAACAACAACAAAAAACACATAATATTCAAGGACTATGGAACAATATAAAGTGATATAACATATATTTAATAGGAATAGCAGGGGGAAAAAAGAAAAAAAGGAAAGAAAAAAAGGAAAGGAAGAAAGAAAGAATAAATAGAAAAAATATTTGAGCATTATGCTAAGTGAAATAAGCTAGGAGGTAAAAGATAAATACCGTATGATCTCACTTACAAATGGAACCTAATCAATGAAACAAACAAGCAAGCAAAATATAACCAGAGACACTGAAATAAAGAACAAACTGACAGTAACCAGACGTGAGTGGGGAGGGGAATAATGGGGGAAAGAAGGGGAAGGGTCATCAAGGAACACATATAAAGGACCCATGGACAAAGGCAAAGAGGGGTAGGATTGAGGATGGAAGGTAGGTGTGGGTAGGGTGGAGGAAAGTGGTGGCAGGGAAATAGAGACAACTGTACTTCAACAACAATAGAAAAATAAAAACAAAACAAAAAATTAAAAACTAAAAAAATTGAAACAAGAATCAGTGGAAATTTCTCCAAATTCATGTCAGACACCAAACTGCAGATTTGAGAAGCACAGGGAACAACAGGCAGAATAAATGCAGACACACACAAAAAAAATGCCTACAACTAGGCATATCATTTTTAAATTATAAGAAATCAAAGATCAAGAAAAAACCTTGAAATAAACCAAACAGGGAAAAAATTCTTACCCACACAGGAACAAAGGTAAGAATTACATCCAAATTCTCTTCATAAACCATGTAAGAAAGAAGAGAATGGAGTCAAATATTTAAAGCACTGAGAAAGTAAAAACCACCAACCTAGAACTCTATACTAAAAATTATTCTTCAAAAGTAAAGAAGAAATAATGATTTTCTTAGACAAACAAAAAATTGAAGGAATTTTTTGCCAGTAGATCTGCCTTGCAAATGTGATGATGATGATGTTGATGATGTTCAAAGAAGTTCTTTAGAGAAAAGAAAAATAAAATAGATCAGAAACTCAATCTACATGAAGAAAGGAAGAACATCAAAGAAAGATTAAGTGATGATAAAAGCTTTTATGTATCTTATTCTGAATTGGTCTATATAAGAGTTCAAAATAATAATAGTAACAATGAATTTAGTTGTGTATGCTTATGCATATGTCATATATGCATATACATGTTTATTTATGCTAATATGTAAGTGAAATGGGTGACAGCAATGATACCAGGGATGGGCAGGAAGAATTAGGAATGTTTATTTTGTTATTATAAGGTATTCATACGGCCAGTGAAGTGATATTGTGTTGTGTTATTTAAAGTAGACTTGTATTAGAAATATGTACTGCAAATTCGAGGTAACCACTAAAGAAAAAAAACAAAGAAAACGTATAACTGATATGCTAAGAGAGGAGAGAAAATGGAATTATTTAAAATGCTCAGTGATCATACACACAGACAGCAGTTTGATATTCACCAGAGGGTAAGAGAGGTGGGGGGCAGATGGTAAAGGGTAAAGAGGGTCAAATGTATGATGATGGAAGATTTGACTTTGGGTGGTAAGCATACAATGCAATACACAGATGATGTACAAGAAACAAAAGTTATCAGTGATAAAGAGGAGCATAACAAAGGTCATCTAGGTTTTCTCCTATGTTATCTGAAAGGGATGTTATAGTTTTCACATTCAGGTCTGAAATCTATTTTGAATTAATGTTTGTAATGGGTATAAAGCCTAGATCTATTTTTTTTTCATGTGAATGTCCAATTGTTACAGCACCATTTGTTCAAAGGGCTATTTGCTGTTCTATTGCATTGCCTTTGCTCCTTTATCAAAGATTAACTGACTATTTTTATGTGGATCTATTTCTGGGCTCCCCATTCTGTTCTATAGATCTATTTGTCTATTGGTTCATTGATTTAACACTGTCTTTATCACTGTAGCTTTATAAAAAGTTTTGAAAGTAGATAGTATCAATTCTTTAATTTTGTACTTCTCCCTCAATATTGTGTTGGTTATTCTTGGTCTTTTGTCCCTCCATTCAACTTTAGAATCAGTTTTTCAATATCCACAAAATAACTTGCTGGGATTTTTATTGGGATTATGTTGGCTCTATAGATCAAATTGTGAAGAACTGATGTCTTGAAAATATTGAGTTTTCTTATCCATGAACATGGAATATCTCTTCATTTATTTAGTTCTTTAATTTCATCCATCAAAGACCTATAATTTTCCTCATATAGACATTATACCTATTTTGTTAGATTTATACCTAAGTATAAGTACTTCCACTTTGGAGACAGTTTTTCAAAACTAAACATACTCTTACAATACTATCCAGCAATCTTAAAAGGAAACTTAAATATTACTAAGTGAAAAGAAGCCAGTATGAAAAGAATATATAGTGTATGATTCCAAGTATATGACATTCTGAAAAGGCAAAAGATGAAGACAGTGAAAAGATCAGTGGTTGCCATGGGGGAGAGGGAGAAGAATGAATAAGCAAAGCCCAAAGGGTTTTTTAGGGCACTGAAAATGCCCTGTATCATATTATAATTATAGATACATTGTCATTACACATTTGTCCAAGTCCGTAGAATGTAGGATGCCAAGAGTGAACCCTAGTGTAAGCTGTAAAGTTTGGTTGGTTGTGATTTGTCAAATGTAGCTTCATCAGTCGTAACCAAAGTACCACTATGGAAATGCTGATAGGGGAGGTTATATATATATGGGGCTATTGTGTATTGGATATCATTGTACCTTCCTTTGAATTTTGCCATGAGCCTAAAACTGCTATAAAATAATAAATTTATTTTAAAAAACAAAGTATAAGACAAAAGATAGAAGGAATCTTTATTTTTAAATATTTAGATGAAAACTTGAAATAATTCCCAGTGTTTATTGATAATAAAACATTTAAGAACATATATACAATAATTATTAGTAAAAAGAAGACATTCTTTGGATTTTTTTTCTTCTTACACAGTGACTTGGAATCCAACTTTGATACAATCTTACATTTTTATTATAATATGCTTTTCATATCCCACACCCAGTAGGTGGCACTCTTTCTTTTGCTCTAAGAACCAAATACAAAGAACGTAAAGATGGATGAATGAGCAGAGCAAACCCTATCACTCTAAAATGCACTGTACATTTTCAGCTAAATGGTAAGCTGCAGCACTCCTGTTGTTGCCAATAATATAGGTCACTGGGACACCTGGGAAATGGAATAACTGGGTTGTCTGATCTGACAGGAAATTATTGCAGAGCTCTGTGGTGTTTCAGTGCCTCAGGCCCTAGGATAAATTTGCAGCCTATCTGAGAATAAGTTCAAGAGTCAAAATGATACCAAACTATAAATTTTTTATTCAAATCTCTGCTGAAGCTTTAAGAAAATAACAGTGATTTAAGCTTTTAATCTCTTTTCAATTTTAATATCATGGAGATTTTGCAATAAGCAGCAAATGATAAAAAATATAAACAGATAGAAAAGAGAGTGCCACATACTGTCTCTAAAAGAGTTTAAAGCACATTTATGGATACCATCCCATGCTGAGAGATATTTAATTTTTCAAAGCCTTCATGAGTAAATTTAATAGTATTTGAAATATGTACCTTTTTTTTTCTTCAGAAAAGTCAATAGTCTACTCATCCTTTTCTTTCTTAGTATTCTCCTTTGTTTTTTTCCACTTCAGACTGGGTTGGGTTGTAGTTTACACTTGGAAGGAGAAGTGCATATTTATTTCCACCTTTGTAAGGGTTATTTTTTTTCCCCTTAACACCTCAGATTTCATATTTGTTTCATTGTGTCTATCTCATTCCTAAAACATTCTTTCTGTAATAAGATAAGGTAAAAATCAATATATCAACCATTGTGGATAGATGGCCTACCAGACTTTAATCCCAGCACATTGATCCCACAAATCCTTCTCTTTGTGAACTTAGTTATTTTTATTCTCGTTCATTAGACCATGACTGCGAATGCCCCCAGGCAAGAGACGTGTTATCATCTTTATTCTACTGGCAAGGTCCAGCACAAGACTTACACATGATAGGTATTCACACAATGCTTATTTAATGATTAAGCAAGTTAATGAGTTAATTAAATCAAATTTCGCCTTTACCATTATGCCACATAAACCTTCTAACATATACTCCCATAATATATATAGAAATTGACTTCACTGCTTCAGTAACTGACATTTCTAGTATTTCCAGTTTTATTAGCTCCAAAATTTTCCTGGTAACAGTAAAGTCCTATACTTTTAACTTTTTTATAGTTCATCCCTACAACTATCTTTGAAATATTTTATTGTTTATGCTATTACAGACACTCATCCCAATTTTTTCCCCTTTGCCCCCTCCATCCAAACAATCCAGTTTTAAAAGTGGGCCTACATCTATGTTTTCTAAAAAAATTGAATGAGTAAATATGTATGCTTCATGTTAATTTTACCACACCTCATCTTACTCGTACCCATACTGGCCCCAAGTGGTTGCTGGGGGAAGACAGGAGAGGAGATGGAATGAACAGGAATTTACTCTATTGATAGACCAATGGCCATACACTGTGGGTCATGTTGCATTGACAGAGGAACATTTCTTGATTCCAGTTCAAGATCTTAAATTACTCAGTAAGTTCAGATAAAGATGTCTATAAAAATAAAACTGTATGTGTAAAGCCACATCCTAAAGATTGGAAGAAAATTGATGTTATTATTATTATTGAGACCTAGAACAAGCTGCCCTTCCGATTGTGTTATTGCATTTCTCACTAAGTTTTTACTGATAAACAGGATTCTTCTGTCTGGTTTAACTTAAAAAATTGCCTTTCTGTAACTTTGGTATTGAGAATTATTATTATTAGAAATCTTTCATTTTTACCATCTATACTCAGTCTTCACATGGCTTATTACATGTACGATCACAGGCTCTATAAATAGAAAACTACGGTCTCCTATAGATAGCAGTCTAGCTTCAAATGTGTAGGAAGGAATTCCATCCCTGTAAAGAGGTTTCCAGTTCAGTTTTTTTTTAAATAATTCACAAATGATGTTATTTAATTTAATATTCTCTTTTTCATTTTTGGCACTTTTGGTAATTAGTGTCTAATTCTAGTCTTGACTCTGCCATTGAGGTGCCCCATTAGTTTTGAAAAAATAATCTCTCTGAGTATTTGGATCTTCATCTGGCCTGGCTCCAGATTACTACACTTCTCTCTACTTCTGTTTTACTATCATTATAGAAGTGAATTAAACCATAAAATTCAGAGGGGCTATTTTAAGCATGTTTCATCACTTACAGAGAGTATTCAGGAGGTATTATAAAATTTAGATGTAACACATTTATTGAATTTCTACTACTGATTATCAGTGGCTTTGATCACTGTTTGCATGGAGATGATTAGTGCAAATCTCTTTCCCAGTTGCCAGTTGTCCTTTCCCCAAGTTTCTGAGACGGTTATGCACCATGTTCATCTTTTTTTGGCTGTGGGCTACGCAGATTTGGAACAGCTGAGTACAGTATTTATATGTGTTACTTAGCTTAGGCTTTAACCTAGGCACAGAATTTCCTTTTTTTTTAATTTAAATATAGTTGGTATATGATATTATACTAGTTATATTAGTTCCAGGTGTACAGTATAATGACTTTATATTTTTATACCTTATGATGTGACCACCCACTAATTCTAGTATTATTAGTTTCACAGTATTGCTGACTATATTCTCCTTCACCTTTCTCACCCATCTGCCAACACTTCTCTCCTCTGGCAACCATCCCTTTGGTCTCTGAATGAGTTTGTTTGGTTTATTTTGTTTACTTAGATTCCACATATAAGTGAAACCCTAAAGTATTAGTCTCTTCCTGTCTGACTTACTTCACTCAACATAATCCTCTCTATGTTGTCTCAAATGGCAAAATTTCATTCTTTTTTATTGTTGTGTAATATTCCTGTGTGTGTGTATGTGTGTGTGTGTGTGTGTATTACACCTTTATCCATTCATCTATCAATGGACACCTAGGTTGCTTCTTTATCTTGGCTATTGTAAATAATAATGCAAAGAACACTAGGGTGCATATATCTTTTCAAATTAGTGTTTTAATTTTCTCTGGATAAACACTCAGACGTGAAATCGCTGAGTCATATGGTAGAACTATTTTTAGTTTGTAGACTTCTTAACATAGATGTCCTAACCAAGTGATGAACTTGTAAATGTGAAAATTATATTTCTGAACAATTTTTACTGTGTATGTTAAAAAACAATATATTTGAAAGACAAATATGGTTCTATTTTAATACATTACCAATATGAAGAGGGTCCTTCTACTTTCTATATTAGTTCACAACATGATACACATATTAATAGTAAAAGCATACAAACTTAGCTAGATCTATAGGGCTGGATCCAAAGAATGGTACAAGTACTGAAGACTCATTTATTTTGAAACTAATTAAATGTCCTAGTTACAATACTTCAGTTATGATTGCAGTGCTCTGAAGTTGAGTCTATGGCACTGCCATTCTTAGTTCACATAAAACTTATACTTCCTTCCATATCTCAATAATAAAAACAGCTCTGTAGAAGTTATTCAAGTAATACTTATAAGGTGGATTTTTATTCATTTTATCTTCCAGTGAATGACACTAAAGATAAATAATTTTATACATCATAAAACTAGTGTACCTTATTCATAAAATGCTTACACAATGGTTTAATGGTTTTAAGTGAAGTCAATATAGAGTTGTATATTTTTAAGTCATTGTAAGTTTTCATGTATCTTATTAGCATAAATATAAATCATGCTTTTACATGCTTTTATGGAAGTTATATTTCATGTCTTACATAACTTTTTACATACATTGGCCTGCAAACAGAATATTTGGAGTTGGTTTTGGAACCTGTCACACTTTAGCTGTGCAATCACAATTAATTTATTTAATATCTCTGAGTCTATTCCTTGTCAAAGAGGAATAATAAAATATCCTCTTTAAACTTTTACAGCTATTAAACAAAAGTATATATAGAATATTCAATAATTTTTCTAGCTTATAGGTAAGGTACTCAACAAATGTCAATTTCCTCCCTACTTAGTCTGTGCTCAAATGGACTATACATCTCTTTAACTCAATAAAATATGATATGTAAAATGTGAAATAAGCTTCATAAGATTATTCTAAAATAATATACAGATAAGGACTCAGTAATAAATGATCATCTTAAGTTATTATTGTTCCAGAAAGATCAACCCCCATGTGTTATATAGTAGAACATTGCTGTATTTTTATATCCACCGATGAGATAACACACCATGAAATAAAACTGCTAGACTAAAAACTGGATATGATATGATTTGTCTATATAGAGTTCTGATCTATAACTTCATAATTAAATCAGAAAAATGGTATCATCTTCAGTAATTTATAAATGTTTAATAATAGTGGCCATTGTCAAAGCCCATAGTGATGTGGCATAAATAATCTAGTTGCAAGAAATTGTCTGCAAACTTATCTTCCCTTTGCTTATTTGCTTCATCTCACAAACTATTTTAAAGAAATAATTTAGTTCTTCACTTGTTCATTTGTTCTCCAATAATGACACAGATTGGGTATAGATTATCTGTGAAACGAAAAATAGACTGGTGGAAAGATTTTATATTCCACATATCTTTCTTTGGCAAAGAAAATTTAGAAATATTAATTTTTCAACTTAAAACTATTTCTAGAAAAAGATGAAATGTTTTTTATATATTTATACTTACAGCTTAAATATAGAAGGCATGTTATTCAAAGCCAGAGGTTTTAAGTAAGTTTATTCCAAATAGTAATAGAAATTGAATAGTTAAGTCATAGTAAAAATACCCATTGTGAAAATATAGTTTTAGCTTTTCAGAGTCAAAATTTTCAAAAATATTCTGATATTATTGTAAAATGTAGCCCATTAAAAATCTAACTAACACCATGGTTATATTTTATCATTTTGATTATAATTGGTGGAATTAGACTTCAGTTTTTTGAATCAGTATGACCCAGATTGAGGCAGACAGAAGAAACAGTCTCAACAATTATGACATAGCCACATGGACATCAGATTTTTTAAAACTCAATGTTTACAATGATTTTAAGCACAAAAGTGTAGTTATAATAAAACATAACATTTTGTTATTTTTTTTTATAAACACACCTTAAGGCAATTAAGTGTGTTTATAATTAAGGCAATCCTCAGTACTACCATAGAAGCTTCTTTCTGGGACTTTCCATTATAATCAACTCTAACAGTTTATTTGCTACTGCCAGCAACCCTTCTGGTCATTTTTACAGGCACGATGACATCCTTCAATAATCTCCTCATCAATATCATAATAATAGCTATATTGTATTTTGTCAGCATCCATGTTCATTATTTAGAGTACCATCAAAGGATTTATTGAAAATTTTTATTATTTACATGAATATTTGGAGTTGCTGCTGAACAAAGATTTAAATAATAAGACAGATCTAAAACAACGCTAGTCAACTAATGAGCTGTTCTTACTGTTTCTTCTAAGCCATTTCTTCTGTTTGTAGAGAATCCCCACACTCTGCATTGAGAATGTAGATGATGTTAAGCGCAATTAATTCCATAGCTTTTCCGTGATTTTATAGAAAACATTGGTAAGGAATGTATGCTTTTACCAATGATACCTGAATAATCTGATATGAAAATGTTTTCACTTTTAGGAAAATATATTTAATGAAGTGTTTGTTGAGGTGAGGCTTAGTTTAAGTTTATCTCTGCTATTTTTTTAACCCCACCAATATGAAAGTAAGTATTTTTTAAAGGTGTATAAATCCAGAAGGACAAGGAAAATGAGAATATGTGATAGTAGAAGATAGATGTCAGCAATTTTTTGTCAATAAGAAAGTAGAATAAGAAAGAGTAGAGAGAGCTCAAAAAATTTAAACCAATATAAGGAAGCCAATAAAGAATGAAGAGGCCTGGATTGGTTCCTAGAAGCACAATTTCCTTTGAAGACAAATGTTACAGTCTTTTTGTATTGGGTTGGCCAAAAAGATTTTTTTAGTTTTTTCATACAATGGATCTAGCAGTGCTTAGTTGTCTTCAACTTCATTTAAAACAATTTTGTCTTGTGACAGTTATCATATCAGCATGCATTTTTAATAAAAGTACCAAAATTGATTAATTTTTGTGCAGTCATTTTAATACTTAATAATGGAAGAAAACACACATTTTAAGCATATTATGCATTATTATTTTAAGAAAAGTAAAAATGTAACTGAAATGCAAAAACAAAGATTTGTGCAGTGTATGGAGAAGATGCTGTGACTGATCAAACATGTCAAAAGCAGTTTGCAAAGTTTCTTGGTACTATTCATTTTGGCCAAACAATTCCTTGCTGTGGAGCTATCTCAAACATTGGAAGATGTTTGGCAGCACCCCTGGCCTCTACCCACTAGAAGCCAAGAGTGGGAGATAGCCTACATACTCAAAATTACAGATTCAATAAAGTTATTGGTGAAAATGAAAAGTATGTCTTTTATGGAAAAAACTAAATGGACTTTTTGGCCAACCCAAAGCTTTTTTGAAAAGTTGAAGATAGTGTGATATGATATATGTGCTACTTAGCACATATACTGGATTTCAATATCCTTTGAAGATCTTTCAAAAACTATAATAACTGACAACTCACCAAAAACCTTTGTATATCAGGTATAAAGTGGGTTGCTAAACAAACTCAGGTAAAAAATACAATGGGGACAAATGCTGCCAAACAATGTAGTGGGAGAAGTTTTCCCTGGTGGAATTTCCCTGTTTAGTGTCATCTTTTAAAATTAGAAATGCTAAATTGGTATATTCTTTTTTGAAATTTTTTCTTTTAAATGAAACACAGATACATTTTTAAAAATCTGGGTAGTAAATCTAAATAAGGAAAGAACTATAAACTATACATCATTTAATAGCATGTTTACGAGTTGTTATTCATAATTTAATTATAAACTTGTTTGAGAATTACAAATAGTTTGACCATGTTTTTCCAGTCTGTTTGATATAATATTCTGAAATATTTTTAAGACTATTTTGTCAATATAGTTGTCCCCTTTGTCAATGTGTTTTTGCAAATATAGCTATTACTAAGGATGAGCCGTCCTTCCAAGATATATTTTACAATATGAACATGTTCATGTGCTATGTCTGAGATTTGCTGCAAAATAAATCAGTGCAGAATGGGGATGACGGGAAGTGGGTTGGGTGTGGATAAAACAAAATTTGCCCCTAAGTTCAGCATGTGTTTCAAATTTTCTATAATAAAAGTGAAAAGAAAAAGGGGGGGAGGGACTGCATATTATAATGAAATGTGTTCAATGTAGGTCACTACTTTTATTTGCTTGCATTTTAAAAAATATTTTTAAGAATTTCATCTTGGTTCCTAGATAAAATCATTTCAATTTTGTTTATTTCAAGTACAGCATTCAGCCTGAGTATTAAAATTAACATAGCTTATAAGGCAAACAGACAAACAAACAAGAGAATGTGTAATTAAGTTGTAATCACATAGAATTGTAAGGAAGCCCTTACTCCAGGAACTAGCCCGTGACGAAGTTTTCGTTCACATTCCAGAGGAGGTGGTACAGGCGCAAGACCTCGCGGCCCAGGGTGCAAGATCCTTGTTGCGCAAAACCGCTGGGCCGGGGAAGGCTGCGTTCTTCAAAGGCAGAGGCGGGCGTAGGGGGCGCTGTGGCAGCTGCGAAAAGGAGCCCCTGAGACAGCACGGTGAGCGGCGGTCCACTTGGGTTACGGAACCCTGCCCTGAAATGCCGGGGTTGGCCCAAATCCTCAACTCAAGCAAAATGGTGATAAAAAACTTAAAGGAACTAAGAGCTGGGATTTCCTTGATTGAGAAAGATCATATGAACTGTTTCTTTTATGTCTGTAGATGGGGCAAAACTTGGCTTAAGATTTAACTTTTTTACAACCTGGTAGAAAGGTAATGATTTGAGGTAGTAATAGCGTTCACATCAGAATTGCTTCAGTGGGTATCTATTATTTACCAAAAGGAGCTTAGCAGTTGTTCATAACCAAATTGTATCAGGTCAGTTTACAATAGTAGTTAGTAAGAATGGAGATAAAAATGAAAAAATCAGCAGAAAGTGCATAGGAGTAAGTAGAGACGGCCTTCCCTCCCCTGCCTTCATAGTTTAAATAACCTCCGTCCCTACGTTGGCAAAAAAAAGAAAGTTTTTCTTTGGAGAAATTGAACCAGAGGGCCTCAGGCTCCCGGAAGGAGGAGGAGGGCAAGTGTAAGTCCTGTGCTTAGAAAGTGAAAGAAAAAAAAAAGAAAGTGAACGTCTGAGTGCTGAATGCAGTGGCCCCAGTGCTTTTCCAGGATTCTGCAGTGCTCGGTTATTCAGTGCTGTGCCCTAGGAGGCTGCAAAGCGGTTTAACCCCAGGTTTAAGGTTTTTACTTGGATTTACTGCCTGCCCAAAGAAAAGACCTCCAGACTTTGATATTTTGGGTCTCATGGTCAGGTCCCAAACCCAGTAATCCTAATGTGAAGCTTTACAGGGGTCCATAAACCAACAAAGGTTACCCTTCATTTCTTAATGTCTCATTCTTAGAAATGGCTGAAGAGTGAAGCATCTTCAGGTAAGTTAATGATGTTTCCAATGCCAATGAACAGTTTGTTATGCAATTCAAACAACTGAAATGAACTTCAGAAAATTAAAGAAACTCTGGAAAAATGAGGGAAGTAGAGAGAAGACATTTTTTTAAAAAATACAGCTTTTGGATAAGAGAAAATTATGCATCTATGAAATGAGAACAGGATACTTTAAGGTAATAATCAGATTATTAAAAAATGATTTAGATACATTTTAAACATCAAAAACATGTTCAGGAAATGATTTATAAAATAGAACAAAGGACAAAAGATATAAAAAAAAGATTTTAAGTACCCAAGGCCCAACATCTAACTAAGAAAAATTTTTGGAGAAAAACAAAGAAAGGTAGATAGATTAGATATATTAGATAAATGATAGATAGATGAAAGAAGGAAAGAAGAAAGAAGAAAGAAAGAAAGAAAGAAAGAAAGAAAGAAAGAAAGAAAGAAAGAAAGAAAGAGGTAGGGAACACATTAAAAAGAACTGTTTTTTCTCAGAACTGAAATGCTGGGCTGAGAAACCAACCAGCAAAATATAAGTGGGGGGAAAAAAAGCCTAAAACAAAAGATATAATCATGAAATTTTAAAAATATTTAGACAAAGATATTTCAAATGCTTCCAGACAGTTAAAAGAAATAGGAGCCAAGGATACACTATATGAAACATTAGGAATCAAAATGGTATCGGATTTTACAGCCTAAACCTTGGAGATTAGAAGACAATGGTACAATGATATCAAAATCTTAAGAATTTTTTCTAACTTAAGAGTTTTATACTCTGATATAATTCATTCATAAATGAGGGTGGAATGATAAATTTCAAACACTCAAGAGCTCAAAAGTATATTTTTAAAAACCTGCTTCACAGGGAAAGAAATCCATGGGAGAATGTGCCCCAGCAAAATAAGGGAGCAAACCAAGCCTGGGGTCGAAAAAAAGGGGGCTGGAGCACTCAACACTGGAGAAACATCAAGGGGATGGTACAAAAAGCAAAGAAGATGGTACTGAACAGGAGCACCAAGATGCCAGTGGTATCGCAGGCTGAGGGAGCAGCCAGTTAGAACGGGCCTAACAGGAAATTCACCTCTCATTGTGCACCCAGTGAGGGTGTGCCCAGCGAGACTGCCACAGGGGCCTGGTCACTGTGATGCAGGCAGCTCAGATGGGAACAAATGGATTTGCCACCGTGTCTCATAGTGGTTTCTCAACGCACTAGGTGCCATGTCCTCAGTCATTAATATGTTTGGGAGTGGCATATATTTTAAAACATTAAATATATATTACAAATCTTGTAGCTAAATAAGGGTGTAGAAATTGGAAAAATGGACTTACCATTACCATATTCTGAAAATATCAATCTAAATCAGGTTAATTTCAGGATATGCCAGGTACATAATTGTCTTTTTTGTTAAGCTTTGGCTTAAAAAGTCCAAAAAGCCCATTTAAGACCAACCTCAGTTTTTAATACACTGAAATTTAGTTATTGTATTAAAGTAATAAAGAGTAATATCCTTCTATAATAGTACAAGTTTAAACAACTCCATTGTATATTACTTCATTGGCACCATTTTTTATATGTGAAAAAATCTGGAATAAAATAGAATAATTTCTAAAATGCATTATAATTAAGGTAATTCAATAATAATAATGTAATTTTTCAGGAAATGATTCATTATCAGTTTATGTAAACTTGGGTCTCTCTATTCTTACTACCCTTTTTTCAAAGTACTTTTTGCTCATTAATAACTATTTCAAACTAGAATGTTATAAAAATATATTTTTAAACAATTTAATTTAAATTAAATTTTAATTTTTTACTTTACTTTTATTTGAAATAATTTATTGTTAGTTTTTAAGTGAAATATCACATATTATAAATTCATATAAGCTATTTGTCAAAAGAAAGATTTTGTATTATCTCTGAATCCAGCAGTCCTTTCTTTTTCTGCATTATTTTCCTTACTTTCACCCTCATACCCTGAAATTGGGAATTTACTATTATAGGTATTGATGTTTATACAGCATTTTCTACCTTTATAGGAGTATCAGGATATATTTTCTCTTTGTAGGGAGGGATTGAAATAATCTTTTAAAATTATTAAGGAAGGGCTATTTCAAAACTGTAGGATCTTCACAGACTTCTTATAATAACTTTTGTTATTCATGGCATCACAAGCTTCAAAACCAGGAGAACTCACATTGACCCTGTTATTACCTCTAGATATAAACAGTGATCTTTGGCAACAAGCTGCTTCTCCGCCAAAAAACAAGAAAGCATCATAAACAAGGACAGATATCATAGTTTGCCTAACATCTGCAAAAACTAAAATGCCCTAGGATACCCTGATATAGCCTGAGTGTGTCAAATGGGGGAAGGTTCTATGGGTAGGGGTATAAATTTGCCTCAAAGGAATTTTGGCAATATGTATAATATAATCACAATATGTATATGCATAAGGTTTTTATCATACTGTTGTTTATGAAAACAAAGAATGGAAACAAAATGTTTATTTAGACAGATTAAGTTAACTGTAGCACTTCTAAACAATGGAATACCATGCTTTAATTTAAAAGAAAAAGTTAGGTCTGTATTTACTCTCCTGAAAGGATACTCATAATATGTTGATAATTAAAAAGGTCAAAGAATATATTTTATTCTGAAAGTATATATACCCAAATCTTAACATTGATACACTGGGTAGTGCTATTTATGTAACTTTTCTTTTATCTAATTTTTCTAATTTATATTAAAAATTATCATTTATTTTTTAAATAATTTAACAAAGAAAAATTATACCCTATAAAAATAAACCTGAATTTTTCATAAAGTCCTGATAATGGTGATACTTTTCACAAAGCCATCATAATTTTATACAAAATAATATGCTTTCTAAAAATTACTCCAGATTTTACAGTGGTTTTTATAAACAGTACTGATATATTTGTCAGTGAGAGCAAAAATCCCACTGATTTGATCCCATCCTTTGTTACTGAAAAGGTTACAAGTGTGGTGATTTAACACTGGAGCATAAAGAAAATGTCCTGTATTCTTTTGATCATTCCACTTCTTCAGAAAGACAATGAACTTCTAGTTACTATCATTTAGAGTGTGCTTAACTTACTGCTTTTGTTTTACTAATGACCCTTTTTATTTATGGGTAATGGACATGAACAAGATTTATAATAATTTTAGATTGAGCTTTTTAAAATCTAAATCCTATTCAAATAGCCACAGTATCATACTATTTAATGACTTTGAGATTTTCATTGTATAAATATGAAAAACAAAAATGGATTATAGTTATTCTTAGATATTTGGAGAATTGCCAGACATTAAAGGCAGCCACCTTTCTCTGCACTGTTTTCAGACCAGTGACTTTTGACCTTTTCTTTGTTTATAGATTAAGTTGAGAAAATGTATAATAAACTCTATGGCATCTCTCCCCAGAAAATTGTTCTATGCACATATAAAATTACTTTCATATACAATTTCAGGTGTTCACAGAGTTCCCTGAAATGCGTGTTTTTAATGGATAAATTAAAATTAGTAGGTGAAACTAAAAGAGAAGCTGGATTTAGTCCTAAATTAGGAGAGTTTGCTAACAAGCAGAATTTTCCAATGATTTGTACTTCATTAAGAACTAAGTGAGGATGATTAAGTATATTCTGAAAGTAGAACAAGTAAAATGGTATAGAAACAATTCCAACCTCCAAACTGAAGTTTGACAAGAGGACCTCAAAGAACACTTTAAGATTTTCATCATTGGATTCAAATAAAGATAGTGCATTTAGTTCAATAGGTGGCTTTAAAAACATAAAGGGAATTGAAATAGTACTGCTGTACTATTCTCTGTCACTCTATTTTCTCATCACAAAGACAATACAAGTATTTGGTGTTCCCTTTCTTTGTCTTTATTTGACCTGAAGGTCAGCGAGGGTAGAAATTGCCTACCACCACATGTAGAACCCTGTTATCAGGTACTTAGCTATGGGGAAAAAAATCACAGGGTTCTTCTCTTTAGAAATTGCACCATCTATCTTGGGTAACCATCATAACATGTAGAGTGAAAACATATAGAGCAAATTCCCCTTATTCTGGAAGCTTTCTAGTTTAATGGCTACTCCCATCCACTCACTCTAACATGAAGTCTGCTGAACTGAACACGCACAGAGCTTTGTATTTATTCCTTCTTAAATATGAGCAGAAAACCAGTATTCAACATAGTTTGGAAGATATCTGCAACATGATAGAGGAAAGCCAACAGTAATATATAATTTGTATATCATGATGACAAGAACTTGTTTAAAATCAATTTTTTTCCAGAAAGACTAAAGAAAATATAGTGTCCATAAAATAAGAGTGGCATGTTATGAAAAATAAACAACCAATGAATTAAAAATTTTTAAATCTGATTGGAAAATTATTTAATTAACTGAAAGATATAATATTTTTAAAAAACTTTCTAGAAAGTATAGAAAGATAGAACATATAAAAGATAATATGCAAAAGGACCTAGTTGGAATTGGCAACATTGATTTTCAAAAGTGATCCCCCAAAAGAATGAATGGTAAAAATTTTAAGTACAAGCCAAGTTTAACAATTTTTTCAATTAAAAAAAAAATGATGTTCATAACTAAAGTTTTCCAGTGCTCAGGATTAGGCTGGACAATAGTAAGTAACTTAACAGTGTTTTTACAAACTACACAAATGAAGTTGTGATCAACTCTATCATGGAGTTTTTAGAAGTCACCAAATAACACACATGTACACTACTATGTCTAATATGGCTGAAAGGTGAACGATTCCAGAAAGAGGGAGCAGCACAAGGAAAGCTCTGGTGAGGGCAGATGAAAACTTCCTGTTGCCTATCCTGATCATTCAAATATTTAGTAAGTGCCAGCTCATTAGAACAGATGCAGTGGTCAACTAGGACAGATACCATCTCTACACAACCCGTATGACCACACCTGGCGGGGTGTCATTCCTGTTGGTACCCACAGTGAAGGAGGACAAGTTCTTTGGCTTAATTGGAAAGTTCAGGTTTGGTGTCCAGACTAGTTTTTTAAATGAGACAATATGATTTTGGAAAAATGAAAATAATGAATAATACAGGGAAAATAAATAAGGTAGCTAATCTGTATTAAAGCATATGGTTTTATGAAGTGAGAAGACCAAATTTTTTCAAGAAAGAATATAAATACTTGTAGGGTAATCTCTTTGACTGGGTTAGAAATAGCTGCCCTATGTCTTCCAGAATATTTACCTTTTATCTATGTATGTGTGCATATATATATATGTGTGTGTGTGTGTGTGTGTGTGTGTGTGTGTACATACATAAATATATATAAGGGTAAAGAAATCATTGACTGTATCTTAAGGCAACAGATCCCTGATTTACCTTTCAGTAGAGGTTTTGATGCTATGATTTAAGGGTTTCTTAGATGCCAGAAGAAACAAGAGAAGAAGTAAGGGTTAGCGCAGGTGCTAGAAACAAAGATGTATTAAAGGCTCATCATGGCTCAGGTTCTGTACTTTACCCTGGGGAGTCAAAGATGAATTACTGAGATGATAAACAAGAAGAAAAAAATTACTTTATAAGAGCCAAGAGAGGGGCAATAAAACAAATGGAAAAATAATTATCTTTAAAAATAAGACTCAACCCTGCCAGAATCTTCAAATCTGATTATGGTAGGTTCCTGATGGTTGAGTCTTATCTATTTCTTATTCACATAAGAGCTGGAAAAATGGGTTATGCTTAATTAATTTTGAATTAATTAATTACATGAGTGATGATGAAGTTTATATTTAAACTAAGGTTAAAGGGCACTAAATAAAGGCAATTTAATTTTTATATTTTAAGTCACAAATATTTTTTCTTTAAAAATGAGAGGGTTTTTTCATTTAAAATCTTTTTTGTCATGTTGTTTCTTCAGTTTACAGAATCTAAGTTATAGTGAATAAAATTCATTCTAGTTCAAGAAATTCCATTTTTTAAAAAATGAAATGACCTATTAAGAGTTTACAATTAAAGAAGTGATAAATTGAATTGTGTATAAAAAGTAACCATAAATTCACATTCCATATAAAACACCTTCATTTAATGTAACTTAATGATTATATTGATTTATCCATAAATAAAATTTATGGTAAAATCATGGTTATTTCTTGCTTCTTAAATTATAGTTATTATTAAATCAGTCTTTTGGTTGAGTTTTGTTATTTAAAGAAAAGAAAAAATTCCCTGATCCTTCATGCAGTTTTCCAGTATCCTCATTACTATCCTCTGCCCAGACCGCTAGAGGGCAAGCCAATCTAACATATTAGAGCAGATCTAATTTTATCCAACAGAGGGCAGTCACATACATACCAGGCAAACAAGTCAGTATATTATATTTCAGCTATTCACATCTGCCATTCCCTTTGGGGATTATAAGAGGGAGGAGAAAGAGAAAGAAAGGAAGAAAGAACACAACCCTCTCAATAAACAATTCATTGGCAGACTTCTGAAACTGTTAAGCAAGTGAGTTTAATAAACAATTTGCTTGTCTCTAGATTTAAATAGTTTAACTTTGAAGTGAAAAAAAAACACAAGTTAGAAGATAAATCTTAACAAAGGGAAATGAGAAAACATATGAAAATCATTTCCAATCAAAGAGACCAAGTGTTAACAGCTTTATTTTTATGTACAAACACAATATCAGGTTACTTTTAAAGGCTAAGTAGTGAATCAGCAGCATAAATAATTCTTCACGAAACAAAAACTAGAGAAAGCTGTAAGTGAAGTGACAGATGGGATTAGCCATTTCTCATAAAACATCAAGAAGAAGAATTCTGGGTTAATGGAAAAAGTCAAGAATCAGGAAGCCTGGGTTTTGTCCCTAACTATTATCTGTTGGCTGTGTGACAATTGGTAGGTTGGCCAACCTGTGGAAGCCTTCAGTTGCTTCAAATGCAACATTATGGAAGTTGTGACATAAGTGATTTCCAGAGCTGGCTGGTCATTGGAGACCTCAATTCGCCAGTCTCCAGACCTACTGAACTAAAGCTGAATCATATGTATATTATATACATAATATACATGTATATATACACGCACGTTATAGTTGTGCAATTATACACACACACACAGACACACACACACACACACACACACACACACACACACAGGGGGTCCGGCACAAATAAAGCCCCTTTTTTATTACAAAATCTTTTATTACAAAATCATAAGCATATAATTCTGTAACATAACAATATCACATCGAAGTATACCATATGAAATTTTAGGTGAAATGTTCAAATCAAAAATATAAATTATTACACCCATATTATTACCATAGCAACCACACTCAAGCAGGCGTTACTTCAGCCAGACCTGGTATATACACATGTATGTGTGTTCAATTCTAGGTAATTCTGATGATCTGTCATTGTAATTTGTCATTATTCTAAACAAGCTAAATGATGACTAAATTTTCTTTTTCCAATTTTTCACTTTAAAATTCCATAAATTTATTATTGTTTAACATCACTAATTTGGTATTTTAAGATAGAAAATATTCTTCTGGCCCAACACTAACAAAAGGACAACAGAAGATAGTTAAATTAGAAAAAACCCATTTAGACACACGGTTTTCAGGAGTTCAATTGATACCTTGGTATTTTTTCTCTTTTCCTCAGAATTTTCATTTTTGAACTATTTGTTATTACTACTTTTGGTATTACATGGTTACAACTGAATCTGTGCATAATCATGTTGACTTTATTGTTATTGTTGTATCTTGGGTATGTAATAGCTAATTAGCACAAGAACGACCTTAGTGTCTGTGCTTTGGATCTGGGAAGAGTGGGAGAATTTCTCTCCTGTGAATTAGTATGTCACCAGCACAACTAGTATTCTACTTTAGGATAAGGCAAGAGAAATCAGACTTAACCCAATAGCAATACCCGAAAAAAGAGAAACAGATTCTGGAAATGATTAGTAGGTTGTTTCCTGTGTAAAGCTTTGTCTTTTTACAATCTTACTCCAAGTAGGAGGAATCTCAGTAAGTTTAACTTTACCTTAAATACATCAAAAGAAAACTTTCTCGTTCAGTCACCTAACTACCCAGCTAAGTCTAGAGACAGAGCTATAAAATGACTTCATTTTAAGTGAATATATTATATATTTTGTACACAACTTGATCACAAGGGCATGTTGATCTTTGTGTTATGTTGGTGTCCTGGGAAGCAGTATAGATTCTTGTGGGATTTTAACATAGTAATTGACATAGGAGATGAGATATCTCATTACAAATGAGTGACTAATAACCTTAGAATCAGAGGTGATATTGAAGAACGATCAAAGGTAATGATGTTCTCTGCTAATCTCCTGTTTTGATCAGCACATTATTTTTTAATCAGATTCTACATAATTTTTCCTCAAGAAGATAGGAGAATTTATGATTTTAGTGATTTCCTTTGACACAGCACTTTCTGTTTCTGTGGAAGAACAAAGCAGAATAATTCAGAAATCAGATCTATATACATGATTTCCCTTTACTTATCAGTTATCTTATTGTCATTTTGTATCACTTTCCCCCTGTATCCTTTCTCTCTCACTCTTTCTCTCTGATGGTGTGAAAAATGCTCTTTTATTTTGCACTAGCAGTTAAAATATATATTTCTATTTCAAGATAACACTTTAAAAATTATTTTCATATAACGGCAGAAAAAAAAAATATAATTCTGCAATTCCAAAAGAACTAAACTGAAATCAACAGTAATTCAGTTACTCTCATGTCTTATTTTAAAATGAAAGCTCCTTCTAAGCAGGTATTTGCCACCTGTTCAAGTTCATTTTAATATATACACATTTTTGTTGTGGAGGAGCAAGCTACAATGTTATATTCCATGCACCCTCTGAAAGCATTCTTCCAGAACCAACTAGTCCCAGCAAATGAAGCTGTTAACCAGTCCAGATGAGCAGAAAAATATTGAATGAATAGGGATAAAAGGCACTCCCCTGTTAAATGTGATTCATGCCATATCCTGTAAGAACAGAAACTACAACTGAAAATTGTAGAACTAGTTTTCATAATAAGAAATTAAGAATGTGGGTATTTACCACTATCAAGAAAATTTGGGAAGCATTTTCATTTTACACTAACATACTACCCTGAATTACCTCATCAGGAAACTAGATGTTATTAATTTGACTATTAGGAAAATCAAGCTTGCAGGAAATAACTTTAATATTCAGAAAAAGCTTCAATATTCAATTATTTTCAACATAAATATATATCCTCAGTACTCCTGAATGTCTGATTAAATCAAGTGCCGCCCCAGCCAATGATGGTCTTGTTAGGTTTAAGTTTTGTCCTTTGACCTTGAATCATGGAATACCTCTCATACCTGCCTCACTCATCTGTAAGGTAATTGGGCTCTGGGGTATTTCCTCTACCCTTCAACTTCTATTTAATCCATGTACTATAATTGCTACAAAATCTGGCCTTCTAATTGGGACAAAAGGTCCCCCTTTAGTTTTTCAGTTATAGTTAGATCCCTGACCTTCATTATGTGGATAAAGAGAGACAACTCAGTAGTTGGTTGAAGAATCTTCACAGAGCACCTACATCCTTCACCCTCCTACCAGCTTCTCTAATTGTCCCTTGGATATTTTACATCAGTATGATGCTAAGAAAAGACAACATTAAATAAAAAAAATTTAGACTCTATTACTATAAAAATAATTTTAAAACAGATATTCTAGAACTCCATTCTAAGTGTCATTGTGGGTGTTCATATTTTGGGGTGTTGTTGTTGTTGGTTTGTTTGTTTGATTTTAATGAACAAGAACCAGAGCATTTGCTTCACTAAATGGCTGACCTCTCCACAAATTCTTTTCATCATTAATATTTCTAATATTGTGTAAAATATCATACCAACTGTAATGTTCCTCGGAGAATTCAGATGTCTCCAACTTTACCAGATGACCACACTCTGATGTAGCACTTGATGAAACCCAATTCAGAGCCATGAATCAAAGAAAGCACCCTGATTCTCTGGCTTCTGGAACTTATATTCTCTCTTACTTCTCTTCTTTTTCCCAACTTTTCTCCTCTTTCTTTTACATGCTCTGCAAAGAAAAATCCGGAAGCCCTTTGAGGATAGAGAAATACAAACAAATTTGAAATATTGAAGAGACAGATCTTCCTAGTTCTTAACCAAATCTAGAATTTTGAAATTCTAGACAAATTTGAACAAATTTGAAATATTGAAGAGACAGATCTTCTTAGTTCTTAACCAAATCTAGAAGGTGAGCCAAAGTGACAGATCAAAGTATTACTACTATATTTACGGGAAAACACTTATCAGACAATGTGAACAGGACGGATGGATATGAGAGCACCCAACATACCCTACGTATACTTGCTTTGCTGTCTAAAAAGCCATCACTAATATGCAAATGTGTTATACATAAATTTGAAGCTGTTACATCTTATGTTTTCAAACAGATACAAGTGATGGGGGATATAAAGTGGTGAATGGAGAGAAAGCACAATGTAGGTTTCCCAATACCACATCTTTTCTAGTTTCCTTTCAGGTTTACACAGTCAAATAATCATATTTTTTTAAAAGTGTAGAAAGGGTCTCCAAATAGCCTGAATCATCTATTTCATTAATTCTTGAACTATCATAGAATGGACTAAAGTTGTGTCTTATCAGATATTAGAACATAGTGGTAAAGATTCGGAGCTCTGGAATCAGACTGCTAGGACTAAATCCAAGCTCTTCTACATGCTCAGTGTGCACTGTGGGGCAAGTTACTTCGTTACTCTAAGATTCACTCAGTTTGCTTACCTGTAAAATGGAAGTGAAGTAGCTGCGTTATAAAATTAGGGTGAGCTCAGCCACTCAAGTGCAATACAAATACTGCACCTGGTGTTTAATAATTACATAATAAACATTACTTATATAATTTCCTTTGTTTTTTTAATACTTGCAATGAAAAACAAGGGCAAATTCCTTAGCATTCAGGTCAACTAAAATCAAATTAGATCATCAGTTGTGAACTGACTTTAAGTCACAAAATATTATGGCTATGAAGCCAAAATACCATTAAGTAGAGGCAGCAGGTTGGTGAAAAAAAGCAGAAGAATTGGTGCCAAACAAGTATTTTTAGCTACAGTTTCTCCAATTACTAACTATGTGACCTTGAGTAAGTCATTGAATCTCTGAGGGTCAATTTTCTCATATGTAAAAAGGAATAACACACACATACCAGATATTCGTTGTAGGGATTAAAAGAGATCATTTATGTGAAGTTAAAACTATGGAAGTTAAATTGAGTAAGGTAAATTTCCTTCACTTTCAGAGACAATGAGAAACAGGAACAAATAAATAAACAAAAAGCAGCACATGCTCAGCCCAAACGTTTCTCCTCTGTGGACCTTCCTTACCTGCTTCAGCAGTTTTCTCTCCTCAGAACAATGCTGGTTATTTTTGGCTCTTCTGTTACTCTCCTCATCTGTCTCATACTTGTTTTCAAATCTACAGCCTATTGAAATGAAACGTCTCATTTGTTTCTGTATATCCAGCAACTAGCACAGAGACAAACACAGTGAATGGTTCTCAGCAAATGATTTTTTAATAACTGATTGAATGCTTAAATGAAAGAATGTATTCTCCTGACATTAAAGATAGGGTATATCATCTGTTAGGATGGATGGCCAAGAAAAAAAAAATTCCACACATACTATTAACCTAACAAGATATATATCTCTAGTTGCATGCTTCTTGGTATTGTTATTGGAAATGCTATGCTAATACTCCATAGTCAAGCAGATGTGCCTTTTGTTGGGTACATAAAAGCGGCAGCCTGCCGGTGGAGCTGAAGCCACACAGCCATCTGGAAAGAAAACTTGGAATCCTGTAGAGGGGCCAGAAAAAGAGCATTAGCTCCATGAATGTGGCACTCATACAACTGTGTTGGAACAAAGCTGGCTGTAAATCAAGCCCTGTGCTTGTCTGCCTGTCCTCCTGGAAGAGTTTATGTGTTATATTGGCTAAAAGAAACAGGCCAGGGTTTTAAGAGACAAGCAGAAGAGGAGATAGAATGTCATTTAAAACACACTTTCAGGTTCCGTCTCAAGTGAAAACTCAGTAACTTTGAGTGGATCCATACCAACAATGTTTAAGCATGTCTATACACGATCGACTCACTCTCATCTCATCTTGAATTCAGTCCCATGTGAACCATAGACGCCTGCACTGCCTAGGATGCTGTAAGCAGAGAACCAGCCTTTACATTCAAGTGGAACAGACTTGGGTGGAGAGCCCTAGTGAATTCATAAACAATTTATAAACTGAAACATTTAGTGATTCTTGATTAAAGGTTCAAATCCTTATAGCTCGTTGCCAATAAAATATAGGGTTTCACTGTTTTCAGTAACCATTTTGGAAATCTTGGGGAAAAATCCTACTTCACGTCTATACAAAATTTTTATATTTGATCAACTCATCTAAAATAATGATTATGAAAAAAACCTTAGAATTGATACATGTCTGAAATGCTTTATATAAAGCCCTTCAAAATATTATCTGTCTTAAGTAAGAAGAGGTTTTGTAGTGATAGAAGCTAGGAAATTCAAACCAGTTTTTAAAAAGAGAAAAAATAGGAATTAAACCAGACAAAATGTCAGAAAATGAGTTGTAATTTTTCTTTAATACATAGCTAATCATGGTTCTTCAAACTCTAACTCTTCCACATTTGACATTACTGAATCTGTATAAGTAATCCATTTTTTATTAAAGTAGCTTTTATTACCAATGAAGACCTAGTGATTTATCTATCTAACTCAACCTTCCACTCCCAGTTAATGCTACCAACGAAATTCCATTATGTGGAGAGTCAGTCACAGAGTCATGGCTGAATCAAGGACCTATTAAAAATTCTGGTAAAAATCTGTAAATAGGCCAAAAATAAACATGCCAAAATACTAAATTAGATCATTTTACTCAACTCAAGATTTCTCAAGATCATGGACTGGGTCTTACTAATTTTTTAATTCCTAGTACATAGGGAAAAACCCTGTGCTTAGTAAAATCTCAAAAGATTTTGGTCAAGAGCATGAGGAACTGATCAAAAATTTCACTGAAATAAAATTTTTTTCAGTTCAATATATGCTTATAAAGGCAGAATCAATACTGGAATAATATTAAATACATTACTCTGTTTTTTTACATTTTTACTTTTAAATACCCTACTACAAGGTTGAAATCCATATTTGCAGTAAGCCTATCTTAGGTGAGCAGAAAAGAGATTAAAGGTGGAAAAAATGAGGAAAAGCTACTTGTAGATGTATAAATGAAGTAAAAGTAGACGTGAAGAAGGAAAAAGTTCCAAGCACTCCAAGGGAGAAGAAAAGTAAGTAGTAGAACTTAGTTTTATCACAAAATCAAACTTATTCATTTATAAATAATTTCCTAAGGGAATTTTTAAAATAACAATCAATGAAAAGATCTTTAAAGAAGAAAAAAAATAAATGAATTACTTTAATTCAATTCAATAAGAGATTTTCTTTATTTTCTGAGTAATAGGTTCCCTTTTTAGGCCCTCCGAGACCAGGTCTCTATAGTCAGCATAAAATGAAATTGAGCAATTATTTGTTGAATTTTAATTTAAACAGTTGTAGAACAGAATACTTTAGGTCCGTTATGATCAAGGATTCATTTCAAGATAGCCTCCAGTATTTGAGTTAATGATCCCTTCCCTCAGCATGGTGGTGAAAAGAAATTTCAATAGGAGGTCAGGAGAGTGGAATGCTTTTTTCATATACACCATTTAGCTAACAACTGTTAATCTGGGCCACAGTGTGATTATCTGGTCACTGTAGATAATATTTGCACAATCAAGTCGTTTTGATGAGCAATGATGCACTATATATAAATAACTTTATAAATATAAAGTACTGTATAAATACAATGAATTCATTGTGAATACTCCCTCTGACTTCATCCCATCATACTCTATATATAGGTTGCATGAACTCTTCTTTAGCAAGACGTTATAAGAGATATAGCTGGAAAGCAAAGTAGTTTGTTGTTAAAATATAAAAGCAAATGTATTGGAGAGAAAAAAATGCTCCAATGTACATGTATTAACATAAAACAAAGCACTTCTTAAAAAAAATCATTTCCTCAATAGTATTCAAATTTTTTATGGCATATAAAAACATGTATGTTTAACACATAATAAAAATGTATAATGTTTTAACTTATCCATAATAATAAGTGGTAATATTTTTTCAATAGTGCTAAAATTATTTGTTTCCATCTTACTAATGCTAAAATTTCATAAAATCAACCTTTCTAGCTCAGTATGTTCAAATTCATATACCATAAATGTATCTGTTTCAAAGTTGAAAAATGTCATTAGGCATTTTTTGTGCAGTGAGTACTTAGGCATAATGCTTGCTTTTGTTATCATTAGGAATAATAATAGTTTATACTCTAAACCATGCAAATATTGGCAGCAATAGCAGGCCTTGTTTAGAAATTTTGGATTCATTTGAAACCTAGCCTAAATAAAACTAGAGTGGGTGAATCCACATGAACCAAAACCCCAAATCCTGTGAATTTTCTTCCCAAATTTATATCACTGTAAACCTTCCTTATGTGCACATGACTTAAGCAACAACAACAACAAATTATCGTAGATGCCAAGAAATTAAAACAGTATTTTACTAGTTCTTTTAGTGAGAGACTGTTATTTTATTTTTGGGTTTTGTTTTGTTTTTTTGTCTTTTTTTCTTTGCTGTTGATTTTCCTGTTTGCTTTTAGTGAGAGATCTATTTAAATTTTCTTGAGATTTAATCACTAAACATAGTAACAAAATGATAATACATGAAAATAAACCTGACATTGTCTGGAAGTAGTGAAATTTTCTTTTTATAATGGACATATAGAAATATTTTTGGACAGTAAAAACCGTTTATAATTAAGATGAAAAATTATGAGTAAGATAAAAAATTATTTTCTACTTGGCTTTTTAAATGTTATGTCTTTTGTTCTTTCTCCTCCTGTAGTGGTGTTGCCAGGAGCAATAATTTGAGAAGATGTATGCACTCCCGGTGTCACCCACCTGGTTCCAAGCCCAGAGAGCCCTGCATCGGCACCATCTGGGACCTCCAGGCTCTTGACTCACGCAAGAAAGAATTCAAGAGCAAGTCTGATTGAGAGCTAAAGCACATTTTATCTAGGTAGAGAAAAAAATGGGTAGGACACGAGTTCTTGGAGGCAGGATCAGGGGTTGATCCCAGGACTGGCGGCCGCCATCTGCTGTCTCCCTTGTTGCAAGTCTCGCAGCCACCTCCCCATGCAAGAAAGGAAAGCCCGAATGGACACGGGCCAATCAGCAAGTGAGTTGTGTGCCACAGGCAGTCAGCTCTTGGGATTTCCTGTGTTCCCAAGGGCGGGTTGTTTCTGAACTTGGTGGCTCCAAATTCTGACTCCACCTTATGGTTGACAGAGGTTCTTGTTCCTAATATGGTCCCTTTCAGAGTGTCATGGTATTCAACCCCCTTGGTACCTCTTCTACTTGTAATGTCAGTTTTCACTATAATGATGATAAAATGAGCTTTGGGATGGTTCTCTGGTCAATTTTTCCTCTATCTTGGACTGATCTGATTTTAGCTGGTTCTTACTGTTGTTGACACCAGAGTTTTCCTGACATAAACTGTTTCCCTTTGATCATATGTGGGGGTGAGAAGACCTAGTGACCTATTGGCCTGTGATGTCTGTACCTATTTTCTCATTCCATTTGTTGGGAGCTTTCCCTAAATTTGTTCTATACTCCCTCACTATGTTCATTGCAGAATTATTTACAATAGCCAAGATATGGAAGCTATCTAAGTGCTCATCAATAGACAACTTGATAAAGAACATGTGGAATATATACCTATATAAAATAGAATATATACAATGGAATATTTCTCAGCTATAAAAAAGAGCAAAATCTTGCTATTTGTAACAACAAGACCTAAAAGATATTATGCTCAATGAAATAAGTTAAAGAAAGACAAATACCATGCAAATTCACTTAAATGTGGAAAAACGAAACAAAACAAAATAAATGAACAAACAAAACAGAAACAAATTCATAGATACAGAGAATTGATGGTTGCCAGACAGGAGGGGGCAGGATAGATGAGAAAGGGAAAAGAGATTAAGAAGTACAAATTGCCAATTATAAAAATAGTGATGGGGATGTAAAGTACAACATAAGGAATATCATCAATAATATTGTAATAACTATGTATAGTGTCAGATGGGTATAGACATATCAGGGTGATCACTTTATAAGGTATATAAATGTCTAATCACTATGTTCTACATTTGAAACTAATATAATACTGCATCTCAAATGTAACTTAAAAATACATTTAAAAATAAAAACAAAAACTATTTCTTTTTTGCTATCATTGGTTTTTGAAATAGTATTTCAGAATCTCAGAAATAAAATATAAGTGTGGCAGTGGAGCGCCATGCGGGTGCTCCTGGATCTGAGGGTTACTGTCCAGAGCCAGCTGAGGAGGGTGTAGGGCTTTGAATCCTGCAGAGCCTGTACCGAGGTTCTCACGGATTCGGGGAATGAACACAAGTCGTCGCAAACACTTCTCTGTTTGCCAGGAGGGGGGACATGGCTCTTTTCCCTCTAGTGCAGAAGGCTCTGAGCCCCCATGTCCAAAGGCTTTTATTGAGAACCAGATGCACAGCAGTATGGAACAAAGCTCATCAATCAATGTCAAAAAGCTATGTTTACAGAAAACAGATAGAGATCATAGATAGCAATGGAAGGAACAAAAGAGATCTGCCTCAGGCCAGGGTCTAAGAGTAATGTAAATCTCCTTCACAATTGAGCAGGTTTTAATAGCTTTTGAGGAAAGAACAAAGCATGCTTCAAGGAATTTACTTCTAGGCCTGATTTCCCCCTGGGAACCACTCAATCTAGTTTAGGGCTGTACCTGCCTTTAGTATTGTTTCAGGCCTAAGCCAAGCAGGTAGGGTGTAGCCACCAAGAGATAAGGAAACTCCTTTCAGATAGAATGAGGACTCCGGCCACATTCAAGCTGAGCTGAGGGGTGTGGGCCTTTTGCCCTTTCTCCATGTCCTCCAAGTCCATGTCTGCTGCCCATATTGGCCATGTCTGTCTTAGGTCGTCCCTCCTCATGAGGAATTTTTCCTGTCATTGAGTACCAGCCATCACAGAGCCAAGCAGGGTGCTGTGAGGGAGGCAGGGACTGTGCCCCTTGCCAGGGAGACAGTTTCATCTCCTCAGTGGCCCGTTTTCCCAAGGCCTCCTTGCTCAGGTCCAGCCTTGGGCCCTCTCGCCTGTAGGTGAGGCTACAGTCCCTGAAACCAGACAGGATGGTTCCCAACAATAAGAAAGGTATAAGAATGTGGATCTGTAACTTTAAGTAACACTTGGAATTATGAGCCACTAATGAACCAGAATGGTGGCAACTAAAGACAAAGAACAGAGACTAGAGGTCCAAGTAGGATCAAAGAAAGGAATAGCAAGGCAACGAATCCCATAGAACTAACTAAATAGAGAAAGAGATGGCTATGGCCCCTATTTCACAACTTCTTATAGTTTCCTTTCCTAAATCACAGTGCTTGCAACTACAGATATTTGAGCACATTGGCCATCTCCTGCCATTGGCTTCTAGTAGGTAGAGGCCAGGGATGCTGCTAAGCATTTTCCAATGCATGAGACAACCCCACATCAAAGAATTACTTGGTCAAAATCTCAATAGTACCAAGAAACTTCACAAACCATTTCTGACACATTTAATCAGTCACAGCATCTTCTCCATACACTGCACAAATCTTTTTTTGCATTTTAGTTGCATTTTTCCCTTTCTTGAAATAATAAAGCATAATACACTGAAAATATCACATATATTATTTCATCTTCAATATTAAAATGGCTTCACAAAAATTCACTAATTTTGATTTTTTTTAATGCATATTAAAAAAAATGCATTTATAATATGGCAGCTGTCACAATACAATCCAACAAAATTGTTTTTAATGAAGTTGAAGAAAAAAGAACCATTATACAAAAAAACTAAATGAACTCTTTGGCCAACCCAATATATAAGTCTTTGAGTATATTTCTGAGTGTTTCTATAAAATTAATTAATAGAAGTAAACTGGTTAAATTTGCAAGTATAAATGTTAAGAATTTTCAGCCAAATTTCTGATCAGGAAGATTGCACTGATACTTCTACTAGTGGCACATAAGCAACATCTTGCTTTGAACTCTTGCCAACACTTACTATCAAAATAAAAGTTTTTATTTTTTATTTTTATTTTGTTTTTGAAAACAAAACTGATTTTCATTTTTCAAAAAGAAAATAGCTTTATTGTTTCCTCTAACAGTAAAAATGTATATATGCTTACATATGTGTTATGCATTACATCTGTTAACAAAAATTAAATAATTAAAATATTACAAAAGTCCCCAAATCTCTCAACCCAGAAATAGTTGTGATTAACATTTTGGAAAATTTCCTTCAAAACTTTATCTACCTATCTATGCCAACATGCATATACCAAATTCTATGAATGTGACTATACTGTAATACAGCTTTATAACAAATGTTTTCACTCTACGATAAAGCATCTATTTCTGACATTAGATGCACACAAACAGTGTTTTAATGGGTATAAAATAATCTTTGTGGGTTTTTTTTGTATTCCCACATTTTAACAAGTTTTCTATTAAGTTATTTCCAATCCTTCTCTATTACAAACATTGCTGTCATGAATACCTTTGTGCTTATATTTTCTAAATGACCAATTCACAATGTTATATTATCAAAAATACATAAATGATCCATTTAAAGTACAAGATACATAAATTTAAAAGGAACAATTTGAAAAACTCATTGCTATGTTTTCAGATTCCACATTGCCACTGACCTTCAAGAAACTACCATTCATCCACCAACGTGTCATATCAAAGAGGAACATGCAAAATTATATGAAAGGTCTCCTAAAATACTCCTCCCTTTTCTAACTACATATCTGTGTGGGGTTAGATTTTTTTTTATGTACTCCAACCAAAAAAACAGACTGCAGTGAATTGAAAGCAGCAGCAGGCATGCGAATCCAGCTGTCTTCTATTAAGCCAGACATTAAAGAAATTTGCAAAACTGTAAAATAATGTTGCTTTTCCCTAAACATTTTATTTTGGAAAATATAATCATTTTCATAAAAGTAAGCAGGTACTGACTGCCCTGGCCAGGTAGATCAGTTGGCTGGAGTGCTGTCCCATACACCAAAAGGTGGCAGGCTCAATTTCTGGTTAGGACACAAACCTAGGTTGTGGGTTCAATTTCTAGTCCGGAGGCATGTGGGAGGCAACTGATCAATGTTTCTCTCAACCCCCACCACACACACACACACACACATTTCCTCTCTCTTTAAAATAAATTAAAAATTTCCTCGGGTGCTGTTTTAAAAATGAAAACAGGCACCTATGCTAACAGGTGATGGATTTATTATTGTTATTTAAAATAAATTAACAAATATATACTTTAATTTCTTAGTTTTGATGTATATGTTAAATATCAATATAAACAAAACTATAGGGTCCTCAATTTTTTAAATTTAATCTTTATTGTATCTTTTTCCATTACTACTTAGTCCCTGTATACCCACAGCCCCCCAGCACTCACCACACTATTGTCCATGTCCATTTTTCCTTTTTGCTCAGTCCTTCCATCCCCAACCTCCTCCGCCTCTACCAGCTGTCATCCTGCTCTCCATCTCTGAGTCTGTCCCCATTTTCCTTGTAGTTTAGGTTGTTCATTAGAGTGAAATCATATGCTATTTGTCTTTCTCTGACTAGTTTATTTCACTTAACATAATGTTCTCCAGGTCCATCCATGCTATCACAAAGGGTAAAATTTTCTTTTTTACAGCCAAGTAGTATTCCATTGTATAAATACCCCATGGTTGTTTAACCCACTCATCTACTGATGGACATTTGGGCTGCTTCCATATCTTGGTGATTGTAAATAATGCTACAATGAACATAGGGGTGCTTATGTTCTTTCTAATTAGTGTTTTGGGTTTCTTTAGCTATATTCTCAGAAGCGGGATCGCTAGGTCAAAAGGCAGATCCATTTTTAATTTTTTGAGGTATCTCCATACTGCTTTCCACAGTGGCTGTACCAGTCTGCATTCCCAGCAACATGCAAAAGGGCTCTCTTTTCTCAAAATCCTCACTAGCACTTGTTATTTGATTTATTGATGATAGTCATTCTGACAGGTGTTAAATGATATCTCACTGTGGTTTTAATTTACAATTCTCAGATGATTAAGGATGGTGAACATCTTTTCATATGTCTATTGATCATGTGTATTTCCTCTCCAGAAAAGTGTCCATTCAGGTCCTTTGCCCAGTTTTTTTTTAAAGATTTTATTTATTTATTTTTAGAGAGACAGGGAGGGAAGGAGAAAGAAGCAGAGAGAAACATCAATGTGTGGCTGCCTCTCATGCACCCCCTACTGGAGACCTGACCTGCAACCCAGGCATATGCTCTGACTGGGAATTGAACCGGCGACCCTTTGGTTTAGAGGCCAGCACTCAGTCCACTGAGCCACACCAGCCAAGGCCCTGTTCCCATTTTTTAATTGGCTTGTTTGTTATTTTGGTGTTGAGTTTTAGAAGTTATTTATAAATTTTGGATATGAACCTTATATCAGAGGTAACAACAAATATGTCCCCATTCTGTGGGTTGTCTTTTCATTTTTTTGATAATTTCCTCTTAAGAACATCATGAGATTCTGAGACTAAACTGTTTACAAATACCTGACCTAATCAATAAAAAGTTACTCAAAAGTGCATACCCCTTAAGAATGTGATCATTGTTGAAGAGTCTGATGGACAACACCCAGCACTCTATTTGAAAGACATCCAGTAATCTCTTCCTCCCATTTCCAATTCTTGGACAACTTTTCCTGACAGTATTGACTGTATAATGAGATCACATTTTATTATTTAAATTTAATACTTAAAAGATTTAAAATGTGTGTCAAAACTCAGCCTTTAAAAAACCAGGATCCTGCCTGCTTTAAATTATTAATTTACTTTATATGACTTCATAGGCAGGATGAGAATTCTGCTACAAGTGTTTATACCATAAACTACAGAACCCCAAAGGAGTGACTAACTTTTATTTTCCTCAAGTCCCAAGTACAAAGCACTAGGTTATCAGTTATGATATTCTTAGAGCAAGGCATGAATAAGAATTGCAAGGAGAGCCAGTAAAGGCACAAAATGTATCCATGATAGACTTTGTGAAGGAAATAATCAGGAGAGAGAGAGGGAGAGAGAGGGAAAAAACAATTATCTGTCCCTCTTGACAAATGCAGGACATCTGGTCACTTTATTGAAGCATATGGATACTAAACATTAGCTGAGTGTTCCTTCTGCTGTTCTTACAGAAACTCTAGAACTCAAGAGACTATAATTTCTTATTTTAAAACAGGAGAAATAAGGGATCTATCTGTGCTTAAATTCCATGGTAGATTGAGGGTACAAATCTGACTTTTAGGGAAAATCTATCATACTGCTATGTCTGGAGTTTATATTTTATGAGAGGTTTGTATCCCAAGTTATAAGAATGTGGGTCCCCATAGATATAGATGATAGAGCATCTGAAAATAAAGGAGGCGAATGCATAGTCTTTAAGGATAATCATTGTTCTATGGTGTGAAGAATAACAGACAATATAATAGAGTAAGGTAAGGAGACAACCATTTAATATTTAAAATTAAAAGTTGAGCAATCAACCTTTGGTAGACTTTATACTCAAATGAAGGCTACATATGAGTAAAGCAAGGATAAATTACTTTTTTGAACATAGTTTGGGTAAAATGTAAGTAGTTATTTAATAATTAAGGTATTGTTGTCCCTCCTACAAGAAACAAACTACTTGAAAAGATGCATCTGGGGAATAAAGAGACCCATGAGGATGTTTAGAATTCTTTCAGTTTCTCTTCACTGGTGACCCAAAAAGTACCCCTGGGGAAAAAGTTCAAGACATAAAAAAATAACTAAAAATGTTGTTTTATTAAAAAAAAGCTATCTCTATCTTTTCTTTACTAAATGTCTTTACCTTTAGAACAATCTTCTCTGTTTGTTTTGCACATATACCTTGAATTATAAATAGTGACCTAATTTTAAATTGTCACAGTTGAGGTGGCCAGTTAGCACACATAAATAAAGCCCTATCTGAGGCTAACCAAAACAAAGACCATATGCAGGTTTGCCAGAAGCATGAAAAAAATTCAATCCAGTTGGTGTTTTCTCAGGTGTTAACTGTTAAATGAAAAGATCTCGATATCTCTCTCCCTCTCTCCCCCTCTTTCTCTCTCTACTTCTCTCTCTCTTCCCCTCCTTCTCTCCCTTTCTCTTCTTTTTCCCTTTGCTCTTTCTATTTATCTTTCTTCTAGTTTATTCAGTGGTAAAGGAGATAAGAAAGGGCACGTTGTTTCCCTCTTGCCCCTCTAACAGCACAAAGAGAGAATTATAAACCAAAAAGTTGGTGTTTCCTGCCTAATTTGTGTGAACTGTATTAAAATGAGAGTAGGAAGAAAAATCTCACTCTTACACTGAAGTTCAGCCTTAGAATGATCCAGAAACACACACACACACACACACACACACAGGTTTTTGGGAGACACAATTTTAATCTAGTCAATTTAAATGCTAAATTAGGAAGTTTATCTTTGCACGTGAAAATGGCAGTTTCAGAGGAAAACATTCACATAATATACAATCAGCATAAACTTTGGCACTTTCAGTGCACCGTCAACGGACAGACATCTTTGAGAATCAACAACTACGTGGTGCAAAATATCAACTCTTCTTTCTCTCCCCAACTCCTTCCTTAAGAAATCATTTAAATGATCTAATTAATAAGAGGTTGATGTTTTACACATGGAAATGGCAGGACTGTCTCCAAATATAATCTGAAATATCATTTTAGTTTATGTTAAAATCTGTTTATAATAAAAATTAAAAATTCACTGATTTTCCCCTTCTTCCTTTTCTTCCATTTTAAACTTTCTTAATTTTAGTAAATCTAAGCTCACAAGGTTCTACCTGCAAAATCAAACGAGGCCAATTCAAGCCAGCTACCCTCTGCAACTACCTATCTGTTTTCCCACTAAATGTGAGATGTACAAACTTAATGATCTAGTTTTTTTAATGTAATAGAAAAATTACAGGTAAGTAATTTTCTCCTCTATATTTGCTCACTCTAAAAATATAGAATCTACTCCAGAGGAAAAAAATAAAAATAATTTGAAATAATGGCATATTAACTTCTTTTCTAATGTCTAATTCTGTCTAATATGCCCCTCACCCCAGATTAATATACTACCCTCTTCATTTTTATCATTTTTGTATTGTTGGGCATTTTTTAAAAATTCTATATAGATTTCTTCTTTAGATGTTAGCAAAACCTATACGTAGTTTTACTAAGGTAAAAGAAATTTTATGCAAGTTTTTATATTTGGATTCTAGCGAAAGGAGAAAGTGTTAATTTAAAAATAGGCATATTAAAAAATACTTGTTTGAATTTCACTAAATTAGAAAGCCAAGCTAAACGAACTGATCCTTAAAGGGATTGCGTGGACCACCTTGTGCTGTTAACAGAAGACTCCTATCAGCAGAGTCTACTACCTAATGGACCCTCCCCACCACCACTGTGCTCCCAGTCCCGTGCACACAGGTACACGTAGCTGTCTGTGCACACAGGTATAGCTGTGCACACAGGTACAGCTGTGAAGGTCCTTAGGACCCTCAAGATATTAGCAGGCCAAATCTCAGATTGGAACAAAATTGCAAATTACCTCCTTAGACTTTAAATCTCCACACTTTAAAATGAGCCTTGTCCCTTCATTTAACCTACTTTGTGAAATTGCAAGAAGAGAGTAAATTTGTCAATAGTTCCAAGATCTTTGGAGGCAAGTAGCATATGCATAAAGGTTACAGTAATAACGGCTTCCAAGTCCTTGCTCCTTACATATTAACAATATATGTCAACGTTTTTCTTCAAAGTAAAACAAACAATGCTTGGAAAACTGAAATCTTATGGTATATATATATATATACTTGAAGCTTTGTTATTAAATAAATATGTTATAAACTGATGTAAAACCCAAGCATTTTCAAGCTTTATTTTTTAACTATAAAAGATTAATCATAATGTTTCTCACTCTACATTTTATAGAGTATTTATTAGGATTAAGTTGTATAAATTATATAAAAACACTTTAAGCAAACTAAGGAAATACCATCATATAAAATATAAGAACTATCTGAACTGAGAATGCTAACCAAATTCTTATGCGTAATTTTTGTGAAGCTGGTAAAATTTTTGCCCCATTACATTTATGCACTAGTCCCTGGTTCTATATGTGAAACCATTTCTCCCCGCCCCCGCCCAAAGACAGAGTGATATTAATGATCTGATCATTTAAGGATTTTTGAGTTTTTAAATGGATTCTAATATTGCCTCTTTAAGGAAAGCATATTTTTTTAAATAATTTTTCATCTAAAAAATGAGTGCTATGTACCTCTCTCATTATTAGTGTTGTGAAAATAATATTTTAAAGTTAGTACTGAAATACAATATTTACTAGATGACAATGAAAGCTAGCTCATTCTAGACAAAAAGCATATATTACTTGCAAATAAATGCATTATCCATATGCTTAGTGTTGACAAAAAGGAAATACATGGGAATGAATTCATTGCTGAAAGAAGACTTTTAAAAACTCTAGTGCTAGAAACACATTTTTTAAGTGCTTGAGAGAGTTTGAACTCTTCAATCAGCTGTACCCAAGGAGGGGGCTTCTTGAAGACTTAGACCGTTGTGGTTTTGTCGTGCAGGTGAGGTGGCCTGTCTACTACCTGTAAGGCTGGAGCAGGAATCCCTTTTGGTGAGTTTGTGAAAACTCCTCTGACCAAATTACTCTTTGTGTGACTGTATCCTAGAGTTTATATTCTGTGAGAACTGACAGTCAAAATTGGGGCTGCTCATATGGAATTAATATCTATTTTTGAAAAAAGAAATTATTTTACAATACTTACATTGCAAAGGGTCCAGGTATGCTTTTCTGACTTTCCTTATCATTTTTTTTTTCTATAACTTGTCAAAGCTCCTCTATTTTGCTACTTTATTTTGGCAGTCTTTATCAATCCTCACACTTGGAGAGTCCATAAACTTTAAGATATAATAAACTTCAAGATACAATGTGGCCAGAATTTAAGTTTTTAATAATCTTTCCATTGAAAATAAATGGTATAAAATCTCCTTCAAGGTACCACAGGCAGAATATTTATTAAAGGAGTTTGATTCAGTGTTCCCAACACCGTTTAAAAATCTCAGGCCCATATTTTTCAATCCCTCTATGTTCATAGGTAGGATCCCAGGTTAGTAATCTGAAAGGTGGAGTTAGACTAGACTGATTGTTTTCTCTTTAATTTGATTTAAATATGTGTCTCAATGTTGGTAGTGAATATGTGGAGGTTAACAATAAGGTAGTAATGCCGATTAAATTATCTCTTCAATTCATTTTATGCGTTACCATTTCACACTTTGAGCTTCTGGACAATAATGCATCTGGTGAAAAAAAATTATGAAGATCAGCATATCTGTCTTCAGATTAATGGAAACAGGGAAACAATGTCCCATGCCTCAATAGTTTAAGGTAGAATCTGATATAGTCCATGGTGACCAATCACCAATATAGACTTTTGGGCCCCCCATGGAAAATGAAATTTTCCTGCAAGAAAAGATTAAGTTAAGCAGGTAGCATGTGTTTTAACAAAAAATATAAAAATAGTAAAACAAAAGCTTGTTAAGGTATAATTAAAGAATAATCTACAAATAATTAGAGTACAACTTGACAAGATTTGGCGTATGAATTCATCTGTGACGCTATTGACTCACCAGTATAACACGTATCCCTATTGCTTCCAAGTTTCCTCTTGCCTTTTGTAGCCCCTTTCTCATACCCTTACATTCTGTCCCTCACTGGGCAACTGCCGATTTACTCTCCGTTACCATAGATTAATTTGCAATTTGTATAATTTTATATAAATGCGGAAATATAGTATATACTGTTTTGTTGCTTCCATCTTTCACTCACTGAGATTCATCTATGTTATCGAGTATATTAATAATTGTTTATTTTTATGGCTAAGTAGAGTTCCATTGTCATGGATACGCCATACTTTGTTTAATCCTCGCGTAATAAAACTAAAGCTGTCAAGTGCCCCACTTCTGCCTTCCAGCGGGGTGGAGTGCCCTCAGGGAGGCACTGGAGACGGAGCCAGGCTTTGTGGAATCAGCGGGGACTGGGCGGCTGCACCCCCTGCAGTTCCCCAGCACGTTTTTATAAAGCAGCAACCAAGGACAAATCACCTTTACACAAGTGAGCCACCCTCTCAGAATCCTCCCCGATACTGAGAGAAGCCACGTGTCTCCAGCTCAAGTCTGGGGCTCTTCCCTGCAAGGTTTGCGCCTGTTTAGGTTCCAAAATGTGCTCCTGATAGCACAAGGTCCATTACTACAGTAAGGAGCACCAAGGCGCCTGACTGGAGACCGGGGCATAAGCAGGCTTGCACACAATCAGATAATTGGCACCATGCAGTTTCAGACCACAACTCTCCAGAATTTAAAATCGTAATAGAAACAGATGATGAAATGACACCCAAAATTTTGTAGAAAGATAAATCGAACATTATAGGGCACATGGGTGAAGCACCTGAGGAAGAACTGCGTTCGATGGCAAAACATGAATCTAGGAGAGATAAAATTTTCCAGAAGTTAAAAACTAAAATAGTCCTGGAACCAGAACAGAGTCTCAGATATGGCAGAGGAATTGCTCCCATGGGGATCTTTGAAGAAAATATCCCTCAAGAAAAGAATATTCCAGATTGCCCCTGTGGTGCCGAGATAATATTTGAATTTTCCAGGTTGTGCCTCAGCTCCTCAGCTACCTAAAGAGGACAGACTGGACCAGAGTGTTGATTGGGGCGTCCTGGCCGTCTTCACCTGTGCTGGAGGCTGCAGCCTGGGCGCTGGTTCCACAGAGGAGTTGGTTTGGAAGCAGGATGTAACAGATGCACTTTAAAGACAACATTGTAAAGCTTCAAATATGCTCCTAATGTTAGACCTTGCAATTCCATTTTTAGGACCTTATCTTAAGAAACTAATTATACCAGAGAGAGAGGTACAGAGGTGTTTTAGGCATTGTTTACAATGTCTAAATCTTAGTGAAACAAAAACGTCCAGTAACATGGAATGACATAAATTTTGGTCTATCTGTCAAGTGGAAGGCTGTGTACTTTTAATGATACAGAACTACATGCATACCAAATAAGATACAAATCTAAATTGACAACAAGATATCATTGTATATGGAATTCATAGTATGATCATAAACTTTTAAAAATATTTGTACATATATATGCATAGAAATATCTGGAAAAATACATACTAAGTGTGAACTGGTTAACTATGAAGGGTAGGGTTAAGTGAAATGATCTTTTTACTTGTAAGTATATTTCTTCAATAAAAATGGGTTATGTGCCTAATTAAGTCAAAAAATAAATAAAACTTCTATGAACATTCACGTCTAAGTCTTCATGTGAACATATGTTTCATTTTGTCTTGGCAAATACCTATGAGTGAAATGGCTGTCATATGTCAGATGGATATTTAACATTATAAAAAAAAACTGTTGTACTTTTTTAATGTGGTTTAGCATTTTGTATTTTCATCAGAACTGTACAAAAGTTGCAATTCTTCCAAAACACTTGGTATTTAGCCAATCTAATTTAGGAGCAGCTAAATATTTTCAACTATGTAATTTTTGCTTTCCATTAGCTCATTGGAGTCTCCTCAGTGTTTTTGCAATTCAGGGGCAGTTTATATGATGATATGGGTGTTCCCCACCTGTGGACTCATCCTTTGCAGAATCTTCTCCTCAATCCCCAGCCACTCTAAGCCTGAAACCCTGTCCTTTGATAACACAAGCTAATAAGACTGTGGTTTCCTTCTTGAGTTCTACCCATCTCATATCATAGACTGACTCTTATGCAAATAGGAACATGGATTTAACCTGTATTTCAAGGGTCAAATTCCCACCAGATTTTGCCTGCCTTCAATTGCTCTTCAGTACTTTCTAATAAATAAATTATTATATATAAAAATCCTTTTATTTGATCATGATGCCCCCCTATCCCTTTGGTTAGTATCTTTCTTTTTTCTTCTAATGTGGTTAAAATAAGTTTTAACCACAGTGGACTTGTTTTTCTTGCTATCTATTATCTACTTCATCTACTATAAAATGGTTTAAATTTGTATCACTTTATTAAAATTATTCATGCAAAAGCCACTAATAAATAACTTCCCACCAGGCTAAAAGATCTGTTCACTCTCGGACATATGTGAAAGATCACATAGCTTTGAACAGCTATGTGAGATTTAAAGTTCTGTACTAAGATGTTAATACTTATATCTATGTCAAGTAAGCACTAGGCATTAATCTGCATTTTAAAAAGTCAATTTTTTGTCAAACTTCTACAAACCCTGACTGAGTTTTAAATTTAGTCAGGGGTTATAAAAGAGTAAAGATAACATTTTCTCTGTATTTCTCTGTATTTCACTCAACTAACCCCCCAAAATATATATTTTTGCTCAACTTCCTAATATTGTTTAAAGAGATGCCGTTGGGGAAAAGAAACAGGAAAAATGCTAGCTAAGAGAACATAACTGGGGATCTGCTCTGCATCTGGCTTCATCTGTGGAAAAGTAATCCTGTGCCAATTAGACCCTGGAATTTATAGTGTTTTTTTAAGGCAAAGTGGTCAAGTTGGCTCAATGAAAACTGTAGCCAAATTTATAGGAAAATGTGTCACACAGGCTTTCCAAGTACATGTCAGAAGACATAACATGAAGTCAAACTACAGGTGAGTAAAGAATTTTTCTCCAGGGCAGGAAACAGATGTGTTGATTTTAGGGGGCAGAAGCAACTCAGGAATCCATAAAGTGAACAATTGTCCAAAGCGTTCTTAACACCTAGAAGAAGCCCAGACATTTCTCCATATCTTAAAAATGATCACAAAATTTACTGCTTTATTTAGTTATCAATATGTGAAATTGATAAAGAATCACATCTCAGATATACATTTTTTATTAAGAAATACCAAAATTATACTTTCCTGCTCTTATAATTTTCAGTGATTTCTGGATTTATCAAAAAGATGTGAAAATTGAGGCCACTTACGCAGTTCAATTCCAAATAAAAACATCTGACATACTGACAACTCAGCATGCCCTTATTGACCATTCATAATGTGTAAGGCACTGTATCTGGGGCTGAAAGGAACAGGCATAATAAAAAATTTTAAGTGTAAAGCTAAGGAATAAGTATACTGCATAGAGGCAAACACCAAGCACGGGGACGAGAGGGAAGAAAAAGACTCTTTTTGAAGGCTGTTCAGAGGAAAGGACATTTGCTAACAGTTTGAAGAGTAGGAGCTTGCTTGTGCACAGAATCAGAGAGGGCTCTCACTGCAGTCAGAGACGGCTACAGTAACTGGGTGGGAGAATGGGGGAAAGCGGCCTGAGATGAAGCTGTGGAAACGTCGGTGGAAGCCACATCAGGTGGAATTATCTATAGTAGGCCAAGGAAGGACACAGTCACCCAAGAAAGTCAGATTCATAAATCAGGCTGGGGTTTTTTGTTGTTTTTGTTTTTTATGACTTGGGAATGACAATACTAAAGGTAGGAAGACTTGTTAAGGATTCTAGTATTCTGCGTAAAATGTGTGAGTGTAAAGTAGGATGCAAAGGTCTTCAATTAAAAGTTCAAGGAAGGAAGAAAGGAGGGAAGGAGAAAGAGAGTTTGGGAAAAAGGGTGGGAGAGAGGAAATCAAGTCTTCTCTTATTCCTTAGAGGGGAAGCAGCTCCCGAGAGATAAAAGTACCTTATGCAGTGTACAAAAACAGCATTTTAGAGGTTTCAGGCCAGAGACTGTTATGTGGAGGAGGGAGGTTTGACTTACAGCACTAATAAGAAACTGAAAAAATAAGAGCATCTGCAGAAATTTTACTGTCTTTGCTGATTTATTTAAAATAGTAATTTTAACCTCAAGAAAACCATGTGTTACTGATTGGAATGTAATGTTACTGGCAATGTCTTTGCACATATTTTCCAAGACTTCCTGGAGTCAGCTTAGGTTTTTCTTTCCTTAGACCAAAGCTCATGTTTGCTGAAGCTTTGTTGCAGCACCATGAGATTCTTCTTTTCATATGTCTATGTTTTTATGTATGTTGTGGTCATTATCCAAAATTTCAGGGCTATAGTTAAGATTTTCAAGGTTATAGTTAAATTTTTATTCCCATACCACCTCCAAAACTTTCCAAAAGGTAAAGTACTACAGATGGCTTGTAAGATAATACATTTTTAGCAAAGCTAAGTGTTTGTTCACATTTTCCAGAACATTTACATCCAAGAAGAACCAAATGGCGACATATTTCCTCATTCTTTACTCATTTAAACACTGTTTGAGTTAAGCATCTTGAGTTCAATGAGGTTAACTCTTAAAAAACAAATGTTTTACAACCATTCTACAGAATTTAGAATGGAATCAAAAACACTTGGCTTACCATAACCTATATCAATTATGAAATTGATGCAAAGTTAATATTATCATAATTTCCAGGTTCCTATTTCTGTCAGTGCCAACACCATTATTTCAGTCTCCTGGACTAAAACATCATTTTTGATTCTGCCCCCTTTTTGCCCATTATGAGTAAGTTTCTAGTAAGTCCATTTGCAACTTCATATAAAACTGTTTCAATCCTCCCATATAGTAATTAATATCTCCATCACCTATATTCTCTTTTTTTCCTAGTAAAATTATTTTGTTCAGTTATTATCAATTTCCACCAGCTTGAAATAAAAATGTACATGGTCTTCAATCAAACTCTACATCATTTTCTCTTAGAATGTCTATTTTTTTCATTAAAATAATTTTAAACCACTCAGTGTGTTCCACTTTTTAACACTCAGATATGGGTTTTTGGAAAGGCCACAGGTCACCAGCTCCATGAAGTGGTGGACTGGTCCTTTTTTTGGAAAAACCTCCAGGTATTTATCCAGAAATATATGTTCATGAAATTCTGAACCATCATCATCAAAACCTGCTCCGCTGTTAATTGGGAGCTCCCTTGGTTTCCCCCTCTTCCATTCACTGGATCATCTCTTCAAAATCACTTTGATAGGGCTGTTCATTTACTGCAGCTAACTGCTTAGCCAATTCCACATCTCAAAGCGAAGGGGCTGTTTCTAGTTCAGGTGTCTCTTAAGTAGCTGCCTTAAGATGAAAAACATTAAGTCTTTTCACCCTGAATATATTTTTTCTAAAACATTTTCTAAGATCAATAGTCTTCTCTTGGCCAACGTAATTGTCAGATCTTTCATCAAACTGAATCCGATGAACCAGTCTTGTACTATACCTAGCTGCGGCACATTTGGCAGCTTTCATATCTGATGTTATGTTACAGAATCTAATTTTAGGTCCTTCTTCATCTTCCTGTGCCCTTGAGTTTTCTTCATGCTGCTGGAGCTGTGTGAGCAGCTGGTTCCGCCTGTCAAATGGGAGAGACACTGCAACGGTCGATGCAGCGGCCACCAACTCAGGACTCGGTGACTCACTTCTCTTCTTTGGGGCATCTTCTGTAGGATTTTGAAGTCTGCCAATTGTAGCCTCTCAGCTTTAAGTGGGCCTATGTTAGGCGGCTTTGTGGTTTGCACATTTAACTGTGCTTAATTCAACTTTCATGCCCTTAATGATATTTACAAGTCTCTCTCTCTCTCTTTTTTATGTATTCTCTTTTTCACTCTCTTGGCTCTCTGCCTCCTTGGAAATCTCATTGGTTGAATTGGACTGTTTATCTTTCTTTCTATAGATCACGTTGTTAGTGTCAGAATATCTTTGGATTTTTTTTTTTTTTTTTTTTTTTTTTGTCCTGACCGGTCTATGAGGAGCATCAAGTAGCACAATTGCAGTTGCTGATGCCTACCGTGCCTCTGGGAGGCGGGAAAGGGGGAGAAAGAGGTAGGATCGCCAAGACTCTTGGAAACATTGCCCAGAAACAAACTGAACTAAGAACAAAACTAATGTGTCATCTCCTTCGCCTCGCTTATATCCTCTTAATTCTTTTACATTTACTGAAACAGTTATTAATATATAACTGGTATAACAGCTGTAAAAATATCTGTCTCCTTTACTGGGACAATATCTTATTCAATTTTTTAACCCCCGCAATGCTTAATTTTCCATTTATGTTACTATAACTACCAAGCACTGTTTGGCATATGTGAAGCATATAGTAGCCAGTTAAAACATGTTTTTCAAACTCTAAAGGTTTTAAGTATCATCGTAAGACAGATCTTAATAAATCATTATTTTCAAAATGATTTTGTAAAAACTCTCCACTTTCTGTTCCATCCAGTGTAAACTTCTCTGTCATTCTTTCAACGTCTTTGACAACATTTCTCACTGCACATTTCTTACATGTTTATTACCAGTTCCTAAACAAATCTCCTATTCCAGGTCTCCTGGAATCCCAACTGACTGCTAATCCCCACTCTTCCACAGTCTTTATTCCAATAGTTTTTGCCCAAATTGGGGTGACTTCCTCATCTCTTTTCAAAATCCTGCCCATAATTCTGCATCCAGCTTTGACCCACCTCATCTATGACAACTTAAGAGGTCACTTTGATCTCTAATACCTCCTTCCCTAGACTCAGTTGCTTTATTTATAACATGTAGCATTGTTAGATTTATGTAACAGTAGCTACATAAAAGAAAATAGGAGGTAATCAATTAATGAGGTGCATGAAAATGCAAGCATTGCTACATTAAAGTATTATGATTACAATAAACATTATTAACTATGAATTTAAGTTGCTTATGAGATAGAATTGCTAAAAACAGTGTTAACAAATTACTCTCTTATAATGGTTGTCTACCATTTTGCAATTTGCTCCAACAATGACAAATTTGCTACTGCTCAATAAAAGTAAATATTTATTGAGACTACCATGCTAACCACTATTCAGAGAACTTCCACGTCTTTTTTATCTTGTGGTAATGTTTTGCTATTAATGGAACAGCTCTAGCTTGTTTGAAGTCCTTAAATAAACTCAGAAACCAAAGGTATGAGCTGCATAACAAACCACTTTGAAACTCCGTGACTTACAACGGCATTTATTCTCTCAAATCTTCAGGTCAACTGTGGTTCTCCCAATCTTAGGTGAACGCAGCTGGGTTGCTCTGCTCCCACCTGTAGACTTGTTTCATGCATTTCATTCTGGGGCCTCGGTTAAAATAAAGTTCACAGCACCAGAGACTTGCTAAATCTGGCGGGCACATTTAAGGCATCTGCATGTGTCCACTAATATGTCCACTAACATTCTAGCAGCTAAAGCCCATGAGACAGTCAAACCCAACATCCATGGGGAGTAAATATTTGCTAAGCAATGACTCAAACTATCACAAAACGCTAAAAAATTAGTGGATTATTAGACCTGGGGATGAGTGGGTAAAGGGGTAGCCATTAAAAATGTAAATATAAGCACATTGAGGATAAAGAAAGATAATTTCTAAGAAAACTCTGGAGCAAAAATTACAGAAAACAAATATGACTTCAAGGACAAAAGGCAGTATAGCCATTGTGGTTAAGAGCCTAGCTTTTGAAATTGGAGAGATCTAAGTTTGAATTATGATTCTGCCACATACTTAGGCCTGCAAATCACCTCTTATATTTTAGTTTCCTCATATGTTAAGCAGAAATTAGTAACAACTACTTTATTGCATGATTGTAATGTGAAATGCTATCAGGTTCATATAGGTCACTAAACAGCTTCTGGTATATACATAATAAATATATGTAGCTATTTTTATTTTATTGGGCATATTTTCCTATTGTTATACAACACCCTTGTCTTCTATAAACAGCATACTCCTAAAACTATTTCAAATAGGAGAGCCAGCCACCCCTAGCCACATTAATTGGTCCAAAAGACCCAACCTAGATAAAGCAAGTTGCAACAATATAAATTCTGGTTGATTTCACCATTAATCTTCTTAAATCTAAAGGAGATTATGACTGGCCCCATCTTGAAATGAGAGAGGAGTGAGGACATCTGTGTTAGGAGAGGAAGTATGGACCCAACTTTGTAGAAAGGCTTTGAATCTGAATAGTTTAAGGTGTTGATTGTATTGAAAACACCTTGCATGACATCTTCCTTTAACCTCATCTGCTTCAGTCAGCTGTTCTGTTTTAGCTTCTGCTGTGGTTGAACAGCTCCTTGATTAAAGGTTTGAAAATCACTTGAATGTCTGAGCTTACTGTCTTGTACTCCTGCCACTACCATTGAATAAAGAAGCCCAGAAAGCCCGCTGGTCCCGGAGGAGGGTGAGAGCAGAGCCAGGCTACCCTAGTTGAGGCCATCCTAGTTCTGCTGGTCCCAGACAGCCCTCAGGTATATGAATGAGCCCACAGAGTCACTAAGCTCAGCATGACCTAGGTCAGCAATTGACTAACTCAGGTTTGTGAAAATAAGTAATTATTATTATAAGCCTGAGTTTTGAGCTGTTTCTTTTGCAGATTTTTTTTGAGGAGGAGGGCAACAACTAACAGACACATTTACTAATCAATTTCTTTCCCTTCTTTTGTTATCAAGGATGGTTATTGAGGCACAGAAGATACAAAGGAGGGAGATTTTAGTTAGCTATCCTAGTATATGAACCCATAAGAAAAACATCACACAAAATGTCTAGCTGTTGACTATATATGCAGTCCACAATGGAGATCAACAAACCATGGTCCTCAAGCTAAATCCAGTCTGTGCTCTGTTTTTGTATGGTCCATGAGCTAAGGATGGTTTTTGCATTTTTGTGTGTCATAGAAAGCTAAGACAAATATGTGACAGAGACCTGCAAATCCTAAAATATATGCTATCCAGACCTTTACAGAAAGCATTTATCAACCTCTGAACTAGAACACAAGTATCTGCGTAACAGAAGTTACCAAATTTAGTGGGAACTGAGCTACCTATTGTCTGTAGTCTTTTCACATTATGTTGTTGAAGTTCAGACAGGGTTTCCTAACTCATGGCCCTACAAAAACAGTCTCTCATCCTAGCATTGGAGGAATTAGGGATGGAATAGGTCAAATAAATTAATCAGGGCCAATTTTATTCTTACTATAATTATGATATTTAAATTTTAGTAATGTTTATTTTTAAAACAATGAAAAAATACATGTTAATTTTAGAAATTTTTGAAAACTGACATATACATATGTCAGTAAAGAAATGAAATATCATGTTTAATTCTAAGTACAGGTAGAACTACATTTAACACAGCATTCTTTCTGACTTTGTTAAATGCATAATGCTGCCTTGCTGGGGTAATATTGGATATTAAATTATTTAACCTGGATGTCACACTTAATATTAAAACTTGAACATTGTTCAATTTTTTAAAAAAACCTCTAGACACACAATTTTAACAGCTACATTAAATTTCACTCTATAATATTAGGGTTATTAAAATATACTTTTAGACATTTGATTGTTTTTGGCTTTCTTTAAATAATAAAGTTATGAATACTTTTGGGAATAAAGTCTTTCTTGTATTTCAAATTATAATCCTAGGATAGATTCTAAGAATTATTTTTACAAGATTAAATAATATGTGTATTTTAATTATTAATTATGTGTCCAGTATTTTTGCCAAAATAGCTCTATGACATTATGCTATACCGACAACATTATTCCCATCAAGTTTTGTGATCTTTGTTAACATTGTAATAAATATTTTCCTATGAGTCCATTAGTCACATGTCTTTTTCTTTTTATAAATAATTCTGACTCTTCATTCATTTATCTTTTGGCATTTTTGATCTTTTCCTTAGGAATCTAAATGAACTCATTATACATTAAAGAAAAAAGTATTATACTTGCTGCAGGTTTTCTCCCAATGTATTTTTTGTTTACATGTTTTATTTGTATACAACATTTTAATTTTAATGCTATTAAATAATGGATCTATTTCTTTGTACTTGTTTTATTATTTGTATTATTTTATTATTAATGTAATTTGGGTATATTATAGGAAACATAAAATGCTGCAACATAGAAGAAAGTCAACAACAATGTTTATGGTAAATTACTAAATAAAAGATTTCTCAACCATTATATCATAATCATGTTTTCTCCATAAACTGCAATGTAAATCCTATTTTAATCATGTCATAAAATTACAAATTTATACTCTTTAATGTACTTAACCATTTCCTATTTGGACTATTAAGGTTTTTATCAGGAGGAACACTGGCTTAGTGTTATACATAAATCTTAGATCATAGTTTTCATTGTGTCTTTTGGATAAATTTCTGAAAACAAAACTATTGAGTCAAGGGTTAGAAATGCTATAGGACTTGCCGACTTGATTTCTAGGATGTTAATTCATTAATCTACCAATGGTATCTAATAGTGCTAATACATTCTTAAAAATCTATCTTAATTGGATAGGTAAAGATGTTTATTTTGCCCTGGCTGGCATGGCTCAGTGGATTGAGTGAGGGCCTATGAACCAAAGGGTCACTGGTTTGATTCCCCGTCAGAGCACAAACCTGGGTTGCAAGCCAGGTCCCCAGTAAGGGGCACACAGAAGGCAACCACATATTGATGTTTCTCTCCCTCTCTTTTTCCCTCTGTTCCCCTCTTTCTAAAAATAAATAAATAAAATCTAAAAATATAAAATAAAATAAAGCTTCTCTTATTAAAAAAATGTTTATTTTATGCAAATATGCATTTTCTGGTTACAAATATTTTGGGTATTAAATATTGTTTTTCAGCTCCAAATCCACCCTTCAGTACCCAGCTTGGAGATGCTGACTAGGACTAGGACTCTGCAAACTCTTTCCCCTTGGCGAGCAGTTTTTCATTAGCTCCTGTGACTAAGGGGTCTCTACCGGGAGACTACAAAGCAAAAATAGAAGAAAGACATTCTCCTTCCTACTTGTTCCTCAGTCTTCCCAACCTGGACTCCTCACCCTGGCAGCAGCCGTTGATTCCGTCTTCTTTCCTCACTCCCGGAATGATGCATTCTTCTCAGTGGTACTAGCACCAACTGGAAAATCACCCTTTTCAGAGGTGTGGACCTCAGGTCCTCCATAGGATCCTCTCATAAGCTTTCTGGTTGTGAAAATACCAACCTCTTCCCTCTGTTCCTCCTGCTCTCAGGTAAGTGTTCCCTTCAGTGACTATCACCCTCATCTCAGAAAGTTCCACTGGACCAGGCTACACTATTTCTTGGATCCAAAGGTCAACCTAAGACAATGGTTCCTAAACTTGTCTGCACATGACCATCACTGTAGGAACTTTTCAACCTTCCAAAGCCCAGGCTACATTCAGACCATTTAAGTCCCAATTGGGTTGAATACAAGCTCCCCAAGTGATTATAGTGTGCAAACAAGTTTGAGAACCGCTAACCTAGGCATTGGTTTAAACAAAGTGACAGGGCTGCCGGTTCGATGCCTATCTGGCCACATGCCTGGGTTGCAGGTTTAGTCCCCAATCAGGGCATGAGTGAGAGGCAACTGATCAATGTTTCTCTCTCACATCAATGTTTCCCTCTCACATCAATGTTTCCCTGCCTCTCTTTGTCCCTCCCTTCCCTTCTCTCCAAAATATATAAATAAAATCTTTAAAAAAGTAAACAAAATGACAGGATAATTAGCATGATATATTTTTCTATAAGGTTGCTATTAGGAACAAATTACCATTCTCCCCATCCCTCAAGTCCCGACTGCTAATAACAATAGAAAATACTTGTATCTTTTTAATGTTGTGCTACCTACATTTCTGTCTTTGAGGAAGGCCCAGAAAGAAAATGCATTCCTTGAATTCATTTGGTGCATTAAAGAAAACTCTTCATCCTTCAGGGAAGAGAAAAAAAGTGCTAACAGGTATTTTGGTTTCCTGGTCTGCAGGTTGGTTTGTTTAGAATGGCTTATAAGTGGCATTTGAAGGTGCTGAAACACCTGCGGTGCTCAAAAAAGTGTGAAATTCTTTTCTGCTTTTGTAAACAGTAGAGAAAATATCACCGGCATCTGAAGTTCCCCCTGAACGCCCTGCCGGCAGCTACAGGGAAGGCAGTGCTAACCCTGACAAAGTTGTCTGCAAGCAGACAGGAAGATGTGCTAAGCATGGCAACACACTCACCTGAGAGGGTAAAATAAAACGCACGTTTGTGTTCGAATTACCTGGCAAAGGCTAATTTCTGCTCACAAAAAGGTTTGAATGTTTGGGAAACAAGGAATCAGAATACGCAGTGCCTTGATTTGGTTTGTGTGCTTCATATTACCCCAAATGAAAGAAGAATAAATGCAAAGGGAAGGAAGGGAGATAAAAGCAAAAGGCAAACTACAGGCTTCTTCCATGTAAATGAGTTATTCTTCTTAATAAGTACTGTTCCTGCAAGTAATTAGCTGAATATGGAATCTGAATGAATGGGTAATGCTAAATAAAATAAGAATTGACCCCGGTCCACAGCTGTTTGTTGAAATGAACCCCGTATGAACCTCTCATGGCTGTGGCCTCACATGCAAAGTCAAATGCCTAACTGGTTCAGCTCAGCTAATTCAAACCAAAACCGCAATGCTTGTCTCAATTATCAGAATGTTTCAGGAGAAAATTATTTTTCTTGTGTTTTCCACTCCATTTGCATGTACAGCTTAAAATAATGTATTCACAGGCACATCTCTTTTCTTTATATATTTTCCATAATTTTCATAGAGCAAGTATTTGAAGAAAAAAGAACCCATAGCTTATCTACATTATATTATTTGTCATTTCTTTGCGTTGGAACAAAAATGCTGCCCAGAGTGTGTTTTCAGTTTTTCTTGCATCATTCTTGCGCTCACTTCATTTTTTCAAAATCATTTAGTAAATTGTTACTATGAGCAAGGCATCTGGATTGCTTTCAAGTGTAACAAATGAATAAGGTATGGATGAAGGAAGGTAATTTACTGATATAATTAATTTATGATTGTTCTATTTTTTTTCTTTCCCACTTTGCAGGGAGTAGCCAGACCCATAGTATTTCCTTGCCTTAGGGATTTTGTTGGTTGTGGGTAGAGCAGTAGCTGCTTCTTTCCCAAATTAAAACGGTGCCAATTCTATGGATTGTAACCCTTAGATGGTTACAGATATGTAGTGGATGTATCAGAAAGGTCCAATTAGGAGACAGAAATCACATAATAATGTGAACAAGGACATTTTAATATAAAGAATTATTAAATGTAACAATGGAGTAACTGTGAAAAGGGAACGAGAACTGTAAGGCAGAAATTGGCAAACTTTTTCTGTTAAAAGGCCAGATAGTAAATATGTTAGGCACTATGGACAAGTAGGTCTCTTTTGCAGCTATTCAGTTATGCCATCACAGTGTCAAAGCAGCCACAGACAAATATAAATAAGTGAGTATGGCTGTGTTCTGATAAATCTTTATGTACAAAAGCCAACAGCAGTCCGAAGTTGCTGACCCCTGTTCTAAGAATAACTTGGGCTGTTAAAGAGGAAACCACAAGTACAAAATGACATCACCTGTGCTAAAAAGCTCCTGCTACTGCTTTCAGGTGTGGACCAGGACCACGGCCGGCCTGCCTGACCGGTTGGAAGTGGGTCCTTGCAAAGTCACAAGAATTTCCAGGACTTCACACATAGGAGGATGTGAGGTGCAGTAGTAAGATTTTTTTTGGACATGAAAGAGCACACAGGAAAGCCTGCTGCACTGCCTCATCCATGACCAGGAGGCTTAGCTCCATCTCGCTGCAGAAGCAGCCCAGCCTCTGGGGCCACAAGCCCCGACTTGTCCTCACCAAGCCCCAAAGGAGGGCCAGGGCCCAGGGATACGGTGCATCGGCACCTGAACCTCTGGTAGGCTAGCTTAGTCTTTGTTTCCCTCTGGCCCATCGCCTTCGTTTGGCCTGCACGACAGCCACACCCAGGCCCGGGCTGCTGCTGCTCTGGAGAGAGAATGTGCGAGTCCCCAGGCGAGTGTGGGGCTTTGATTGTTTCCTCGGACTTTCGAGAGAGGAGGCTTTCTTTCAAATTATCCAATCTCTTTCTAGGATCTTTCTGGGACTACGCTGGTTGCTTTTTTGATCCAGTCCCATTCTTGGATCTTCTGGGGTTTCCTGCCCATATCCTATCAGATTCTTTTCCCAGATTTTCCCAAGCTAGTCTCCTCCCCTTTATGGTTGCTATTTTGGCTCCTGTTTTGCATGCCTCATAGTTTTGCTTCTTCATCTGTTTTCTATTGTACATGCAGAGGAATTTTCCCCTTTTTTGTCCTCCATCCCCCCGGTGATCCAGCCGAACGAACTGGTTGCTCTGCAGGGAAATTGGAAAGCCTGTCTTTCTCGTCCATTCAGACGTCTGGAGTGACTGTGAAACTGCCCTTGTCTAGTTAATCCAGTTTAATGTCTGATTCCATTTTCTTCCTTCCTTTGTTAATATCTAACTACCTACCTTCTGAAACAATACCAAACTTAGATTTAACACCTGATCTAACTGCTGTTTCAACCTCTCTCAGAAACATAATCTAAATCAATAATCTGGAATTTTCAGGTCAAGCACCAGAAGGTAATCTGTCAAAGAGGTCCTCTCCCCCTCCCACAGGAAGAACAGGCAATTTGCATGATAGAAACCCTTGCCATTTTCTTTCCCCCCAGAAGATGTCTGGTCTAAAAATAACCCTTTCTTTTCTTTCGCTAATAACTTCCTGTAAAAACCTCACATTTTGTGTAACCCCTCTGGGCGTCCTTCTAGCTGCTAGATGAGATGCGGCCGACTCGTAAATTGCTTAATATAGCCAATTAGATCTTCACATTTACTTGGTTGAGTTTTTTTCTGTAACAGGGCTGAGGTAGAGAACCCAAGGAAAGAACAATTTGGGAGATAGGTCAGCTTCCTAGAGCTGGGATCCGGACCCATTGTGGATGGTATACTTGAGGCCCTCTGGATGGTGACGTTCGTTGCATTGTCCTGGCCGAAGCTGGTTGACAGTCTAAGGACAAGCAGAAGCAGCCTCTCAGGTGTTACGCTGGGATCCCACCTACTGGCAGAGCAGTAGGAGGCAGCTGCACCTGGGGTCCACGTTAGGAATATCGGTCAATGAAATGGCTCACCAGGCTGACATTGAGGCTATACGTTTGTCAGACGACTGCATATGCAGGGTGCACGAATGGAACAGACTGCCTCTGGCAATAATGCAGAAAATGCAGGAGCCAAAAAACTGGCTGCGCAAAGGAACCAGAAAGGCCAACTCTTTACTCCTGCAATGTCCCTCCAGCGCCCTCTACTGACAAGTTTAGCGTCATGCTTGTTGCAAGGCCAGTGATAAAAGGGTAGATTGGGCTCCGAGAGGTAACAAACTGATAATCACCGCAATGTGACACTATGGAATAGGCATGCATCTCAAGCCATATCAGGTGGACTTACTATAATTGTAAATATTTTGTTTAAACCCATTCTTCTCCCACTGCTGGGCTAGCAAGAAACTCAAACCCCATTTGTTTGGTATACCCAACCCCTCCAAGCTCAGGTCAAGATGCCAAGGTACTGGAAAGAAATCACCTAATCCCCCAGTTGTCATGGGAACATAGGTTTCCATGAAAAATGTCTTGTGCATCTATCTAAAGAGCCATTCAGCTCTGGTGGTACTTACTGTGTACTGCTATTGCCAAACTTTCTCTTCTATGTCCAGGATTGGTTGCACATTTTGCTATCATATTTTGAAATTTTGGATCTATGCTTCCAAAAAATGTAAACAAAATTTATAGGCTGGGATTTCTTTGCATAAACACATCTATTTTCATTTTAAAAAATAAGTACTTCTTAGCAGACTGTGGATCTCTGGGAAAACAGCAAAGCTAAATCTCATCCTGGAACCAATAGGGTCCCCAGTTCCCATGTGTGGCCTCTGCAAGCCTTCCCTTTCACCCCCTTTCACAGGTGCCTCATGCACATGACTGCTACTGTCCTAATGGCTGCAGCAACACGCACAACTTTTTCTTTCCATTTAGCCTCACAGTCACAACGCCAGACTAGGTAAATTGAGCTCCTTCTTGGAGTAAACCTGGATCAAGAGTCAGACCAGAATCTCTAGAAACAAAGATCTCAGTTACCTAAATGCAGAATAACAGTGTCAAGAACTATATGAGGACATGTTTTCCACGTGGCAAGCACTGTTCTCATGGCTTTACATATGCTAACTCATTGAATCCTCAAAGCACACCTATGAGAAAGATAATTATTTTCCCCATTTAACAGATGAGGTAACTGAGGCACCAGAAATTTGGAGACTTGCCCAAAGTTAAGTGACAGAGATGCATAGAACTGAAGCATCTAAGCTTTAACAATCTTCACAGGTAATTCATTTGTTCAGCTTTATTGAGTTATAATTTACAAAATTGTATAAAGTATATAAAGCTTCACAGATGACTCTGATATGCAAATAAGATTGAAAGTCAATTATAAAGAAATATGTTTATTTGAGCTGTACATTAAATTTTATTACATGACCTTACGTTCAATTCTAGCAATATTATAAAACTGATTTCTTTTTTAAGTTTTACAAAATCATACAAGTGGAAAATGAATGCCCATGTAAGATTTTGCAAAATCTTACCTTTAGTAACTATTTTGCTTCTAGGTTAAAAATAAAAATGTCTTTGATGGTTTTCTTCTTACATTTGCTTTCCCCTTAGGTCCCCAGAGCGTTCTACTGGGTGTAGCAACTCATGCTATTAAATGAGTTACCTAAAGCAGAATATTTGGGAGGGGTTAGAATTGAAGTTGTTATAAACATTCTTGAAGCCAATGTCAATCAACAGCAGTATTTTAGGAGCTATATAATAGGTGCACTAGGACACTGTATCATATGTATATAGTCTTGTGCTGCTTAATTAAGGAATATGTTCTATGAATGTGTTGTTAGGTGAGTCCATCATTGAGCAGATATCAAAGAGTGCATTTACACAAACCTACATGATACAGCCTACTAGATTCCTAGGCTAGGTGGTATAGCCTATTGCTCCAAGGGTACAAACCTGTACATCATATTACTGTAAGTAAATACTGTAGGTAATTATAACACAATGATAAGTATTTGTATATCTCAACATAAAAAGGTACAGTAAAAATACAGTATAAAGATTTAAAAAGTGGTATCCCTCTATAAGGCACTTGCCATGAATGGAGATTGCAGGACTGGAAGTTGCTCTGGTGAGTCAGTGAGTGAGCAGAGAGTGAACGTGAAGGCCCAGGACATTACTGTGCACCACTGTAGACTTTGTAAGCACTGTACACTTAGGTTACACTAAATTTATAAAGCAACATATGATTAAGTCAAGCACAAGAGAAAACAATGCAATCAAGAGATGCCATAAACAGAAGATGTATGAGGCTGCTGCCAGCATAACATGGAGTACTATTTACAGCAAATTTTTTCATTAAGTAGAAATAGTACATTCTACAATAACAATAGAAAGTATAGTACAGTAAACACGTAAACCAGTACCAGTCTTTTATAATCATTATCAATTATTAGATACTGTTCATAATTGCATGTGTTATAGTTTTATGTGATTGGTAGTACGGTAGATTTGTTTTCACCAGCATCACCACAAACATTGAGTAATGTGAGCTACTATGTTACCATGGCTACAATGACACTGGGCAATAGGAATTTTCAGTTTCACTATAATGTTATAGGGCCACCATTGTACATTGTACGTATGGTCTGTTCTTGATCAAAATATCACTGTATATGGAGAACATATTTTGTACATATTTTCAAATGATTACAGTTTATCCCTCAAGAGTAAAATTCATGCAGTATTCCACTGTCCAGATCCAAAATTAAACAATAATTGTCCATTGTTAATCAGTGGTAAATATAGGGTCCGGTACAAATAATGCCCATTTTTTATTACAAAATCATAAGCATGTAATTCTGTAACATAACAATATCACACTTAAGCACATCATATGAAATTTTAGGTGAAATGTTCAAATTAAAACTATAAATTATTACACCCATATTACTACCCTACCAACCATACTCAAGCAGGTGTTACTTCTGCTGGACCCTGTATTTTGAAACATTAGCACTTAACACCATGTTGTCTCAGATTTTATTGAATTATAGTTGTCTTTCTACATCCAAACTAAATAGTAAGAAATAATATATTAATAGTAGAGCTTCTATAATTTTTAATGCCTAGTTCAAGAATTATGTGTTTCTGAAGGAGTATAGATATGTTAGGAGAAAATTTGGGATGGCTTTATTTTCAGAGATGTATTTTTTTTCTAACAGAGGTAGTCAGAAGAAATTAATCATAGACTAATTTTTAAATGTGCATATTTTATATTCAATTTATTTTATCAAACAGCATTTGCATACAACCTCTAATCAAACCACAAGAAAGCAAGCCCAACATAGTCACTACCATCTTTGTGTCTGTTACTTCAGACAAGCAACCCACAAAAGAACAAATATAAAATTGCAATAAAAACTATGATCAAATCATAGTTACAAAAGTTGATATGACCTTTAGCAGTAAACCATCCATAATTTAGTAAATGGTCCAAAAAATCCTGATTTTATGTAAACTGTAATAATGATGTGAATAACTTTGAAGTGCTAATCAAAGGGAAGTGTGAAGGGGGGGTGTCATCTGAAGACGCCTTGGCGGAACAGGAGGTCCTTGTTCACATCCCCACTCAGCAACAATAACTTGGGAGCCGTCCGCAGACAAAAGCGCCTTTGTGGATGTTCAGGGATCCAAGTAGGAGACTGTGAACCCCTGGTCGAACCCAAGAAGGGCCATTTTAAGAAGGAAGGTCTGCGTCCAGGTAGGCTGACCAACTGTGATCCTGGCTATAGACCCAGAAATGGCCCTGTCCCCCTCTGGTCTCAACTGCAGCCCTGTCTCACCTAGTTCCTGCCAGCACACCATTCACCAAAGGACCCGGGAGGAGTCACAGCCACCTGCACCCACTGATCTCGGTCCAGGCTGTGGACCCTGACGTGGTGTGTAACCTGGTAGCAGCCCCTCTTAACTGCCAGTCCTAACAGCCCAGGCACCTGGAAGGAGTCACGTCCATCCATGCCTCTGAGGCAAGTTTACCAACACTGGTGCAGCTGCAGATTTTGAAGCAACTCCATAATCTGAGTCTGCCCCTCAAAGCCATGGTCCAGAGCGGTCCTGTCCTCCCATACATCTGCAAGAAACTGTTCATGAGTGCCCCCAGAGGCAGGCCCACCAACATCGGTGTGACTACAGATCCTGAAGTGGCTCGGTGACATTCCAGCCCCTCTCAGCTTTGGACCAGGAGCAGTCCTTTCTGCCCAGGAATCTGGTGGGAGACACACTCATCTGTGCCTCTGAAGGGAGGTCTACCAATCTCCGTCCAGCTGCAGATCCTGAAGAAGCCCCGTGGCTCAGTCTAGCCTCTCTCAGCTTCAGCCTGCGGTCAGGTTTACCAACCCAAGGATCTGCCCAGGGATGCAGCTCTCCCATGGACCCAGAAGGAAGCACACCCTCCCACACACCTGGATGTACACAGATGCCTCAAATGTAATTTCTTCAAAAACTCTAGCTTCCAATAATTATAACCATGATAAGGCTATAACCCTCCACACAGTCTCCTAGTGAGAAGCCTAAACAAGCTCATTCAACTTTCTTTCTCATCACCATCATATCTAGATGGATACCAGAGTTATGTCTCAGAAATAACTTAAAAAAACACTGTTGTTCCATCTTTGCTGCCACTGCTTCTCAATTCAAATCTGCATCACACCAGAACTGTTGCAATAGTCTCCTGATTTTTTCCACTTAAATTTACCACACTAATTCCAGAGATAGTTACATTAAAACATTTTTTTTTAATTTAGAAAATAACACTAATCATCTCACTTCCGAATTTAAAAATCTGAAAGCTCTTATTTCTTGTTGGTTATTGAATGAAGACCCCAACTTTTTGATTGGGCAAATAAAGCTCTTTACAATCCAGCCGACTCTACTAGTACCTTTCAAATCATCTCTATCTTCTCCCTCTCCTGCCTTACTGAATTTTTCTTGGGTTTTGAACACGCAGATCCTTTCATAATGTAGTCTATGCATAAGTTTCCCCCATTTCTAAAACATTCCCTCCCACCCCCTTTTTCTTAGTTTGTAAACTGCAATCCACTACTCAATACTCTGTTCAGTATTATGGTTCTAGGTCCTCAGTGAAACTTCTTTGGCGCTGTTGGGAAAAACACTTTGCACTTGTCACAGCGCTTCGTTCATATCCCTGTAGTATTATTACACCAAAATACTGCAATTTACCTATTTCTATTGGTTGTTTAAAACAGAGTATGAGCTCCTCAAGAGCAAAGGCACTAGTATATTCATGTTTTTAAAATGTCTCCTCACTTTCACCTGCAATGGCAAAATGTTTCTTCTGAGTGTCATACAAATTTGAGAAACATACAAATGATATAGTAACAGTCAAAAATTGTAGTTTGCAGCAAAGTTAATAAGTTTGCTTTTAGAAATATTCATGTATTGGAAACTCGAAAGATACCACTTTCTAAAGCACTTATGTTAATCCAGATTCCAATTATTTAACCAGTAGTGATCTGTGCTCATTAAGTTCTGTTATACAATGGGTGCTCTGCCTAAATTCCATTTACTTCCTTCATCATTCTCCTTCCTCCTTTTTGCCAGTCCTTTGAATCCATTTCTGAGGCTCTTGGAGCATTTGCTGTTCTATTCTCAGGGATTTGGACCCATTTACTTTGCCTGTGACTGGAACAGGAGAGACCCCAGAAGGACAGGACCCAGGGGCACAGATGAGCAATGACGTGCCTGGGTCCTGTGCCTGGCAGCGGCAGTTCTCTTCTTTCTCACTGTCTCTGCCCTGATAGCAGTCAGGTACACAAACACCATCAAATCCAGGTGAAATCCCTTCACCTCTCCTCCCCTACCTATAATGGCAACTCCTTTAAAGAATCACCTATGAAGTCATATGTAAAAACATGTAGACTTGTGATAACAGTCCTCATGTGTATGACAGGCTGTCTCAGAAAAAGGGGGTGGGCTTCTTCTGTGAAGTCCTGTGTTGCAGCATCTCTAGTCTGGGCAGGTCCATGCGGGGCTTGGGTAGACGGAAGAAGATGCGTGGGGCCTTGGGGATGCTTGACATGCCTTTATTCAGGAGAGTCACACAGGCCACAAGCCCGTGTCCAAGTCAGCACCCCGACTCCCCACCTTGTCCAAAGCTCCTATCCCTTAAATACTAGCCCTAAACAAAGCTGGCAGCAGGCCAGAAAGTGAAGCAACTATCATAAGCTGCGTATGTGAGCCTACTCAAGGCTCCGGGGCAGTGTATTGCACCCGGGGCTCAAGGCCGTGAGACCCAGGCTCAAGGCTGGAGGAACACTGCTTTATCAGACTTCTCCAAGGTTGTGAGGAGCTGCTCCCTCCGGTTACCAGCGCATCTGTGTGAGGGAGCCAGACCGCCTCCACCTACCCTACAAGTCCCAAAGGACCGAACGATAACTGATACTTGAAAAGTACAGGGGAAAAAATACCTAAAAATGAAAGCTAACAGACACTAGAAGAGGCTTATGAGGGGGTAAATTGTCTTCACAAAAGGAATTTCAGTAGAGACAAACATTTGTCCCAAATTTGTCAAGGGATTCAGGAAGAATGAATTTCTGAGGTCACTTCCAACAGGGGAATATATGAAATCTACATCATGTAAAACTTCTTGTTCTTCCTCCCTTTTTTTTTTTTTGTTTTGTTTTGCTCTTCTCTTACCCAAGTTCCAAAAGATTCAGCTAAGCCCAAGGACTACTGAAACAGAATGCTTCAGTGAGCTCATCTTCATGTCTTTTAATCAGCCTTGTTACAATAAAGACTCAAACCTTCTATGGGATGGTTAGGCAAGTGAAAGTTGACTGTACCCACGAACTTGGGGTACTAATCCACTAGTAAATGTAAAGGATTAATTTATGTTTTCCTAAGGGACGTAATTTAGTAACAAAGAAAGAATGGACCTATGAAGAAAAGTCTAAGACATTTATTTTGATCATTAACTTAAACTTCTTAGATTAAATGACATATTCCTTTTTTATGCCTTACGTGTGCACAATATTTACTTCCTAAGTATTAGGCATAGGAGCAAAGTCCCATTCAATCATTCCTAGGGTGTTTTACAAAGTGAAAATCATAGTGAGTTATTGGGGGAAATCAGTGTTTAAATATATTTGGCTTTTACATAACGTTCGCATTATCTAATTGTCAAGCTATATTGAGTTCATTTCAAATTAGCGCTAATTGGTATGGCCTTCATTTCCTCCCAAAGAAAAATGTTTGCTAATTTGCAATTTCTGTCATAATAAAGAAATATTTCAGAAATTAGATCTGCAACCTAAATTTACGTGTGAATCCTCAAATGGTCCAACATGGTGCTTTTCCTTTGTTTATGAAAACTTTGCAATATTGTAATGTTACATTGCCATGGAAATAGGTCAAGTTGTGTTTTTGAAATGGAATCACATATGTGAGAAATTGGACACCAGGAGGATTGTACCCATGAATAAATGGTTTATTGTGCATGACTTCAAATGGTGGGTTTAAATGACACTTAGAAGAAACATTTTACCTCCTTTGCCTCTTTGGAACTTGTATTGAATGCTTGTTTGAAAATGGAAGGATAGGTTGAATTTTACATTTGGAAGTACATTGTTAAATTTTCAGATTTCAGCCACCGTAAACCAAGAAATTTTAAAGTTGGGTTGATTGTGACCACATGAGTTAGGATGAATTAAGGGAAAATTATTAGGTTAAAAGGGAAGAGCCTTTGATATGGTCCCACTTTCACTATTAATTAACTGTGATCTTGTGTAAAACTTTTAGCCTAATCTCTAAAATGATGGAGAAAAGAGAATTGGATTACATAGATTTCAAGATTTCTTCAGAAGTTTTATGACTGAAAAGATATCTACATTGCTCATGTGCAATGGCTTGTTGGGCTGCTTTTATATTCCTGTTCTTCCTCCTTAATTAATATTTAATATTGATTTGTACCTAAATTATAAAAACAAAATATAAAATAGTACAAAAATTCAACATGCAATAGTCGTTCAACTAAAAATGGACAATTGTAAGCGTACCATGTTTGTATAGTCACATTTTCATACTTTTTGAAAATGATATTTATGTTGTTACAAAAAACTGGCATGTTTTATTCATTGCTTCATTCATTCACTCATCCATCCATTTATTCATTTTTTATTTATTGAATAATTAATTATTATGTTCAGGACTATTATAAATGATATGTATGGTGATAAACAAAACAGATGTGGATTCTGTCATGTGGAGTTTATCATCTAATTGTGGTGAAAATTAATGGAAACTATTTAAATACTAAAGGACCAAGTGTGACAAAAGCTATAAAGAATCAAAGAGTATTCTTAGAGAGACTTACAGGGTAAAGCTGGGGTGCTACTTTAGATTGGTCGTAGCTTAGCCATAATAAATTACCACATGGAACCACCTTGCAATTGAGATCACCTTGTAAGAGGTCATTTTTTTGCTGGGGGTGTTTTTATCAGGAATGACTGATTCCAGGGCCCTGGTTTTAGGCAGCGTACAGAATCCAGAGGAGAGAGATGCAGCTGAATGCTGCCTGGTGGTATCCCCATCCACACTCCCCTCCACTTCACACGTAGGGTCTCCCCTGCCTGTGGCACCCTCTCACCACCCCTGACATATCATCAGTCTTAGTCATTCTGAAGCTTCAATTACTCAACCATTTTGCTTCTCTTCAAAAAAGCATTGCAGGCCCCTGATCTAAAGTACTGCATTTTAGACAAGAGCCACGTAGCTCTTTCTGTTAGTATCCCAGTCATATCAATAGAGAGATAATCTGACTTTTCAATTTCTGAAAAGAATAGGATGTGGAGTCAGAAGATTGAGGACCCAAAGCCAGTTCTACAGGTTTCAACCAGTTTCAGCGCCTCTAGATATTAAAGATGGCTATGATATTTACATTACAGGTTATTAAGGAAAACAAGATAAATGAAAATATACTTTAAAACTATACAGTGCTGTAAAATTAATTGTCTTTTTTCCTTCTCTTGTAGTGTCAATAACAAACACATTCCTTTCTTTCTCCTTCCTTCCTTCTCCCCCTTTCATTTTTCTTCTATCTCTTTTCTTTCCTTCCTCCCTCCTTCTTTCTCCTTTGTTCCTCCATCTCTCTCTCTCCATTACTCCCTTCTTTCATTCTTCCCTCCTTCAAGACTTTTTTGAGTTTCTACTATGCATTCAGTACGTTGTTAGTAAGTTCAGTACAAAGATAAATAAAAATAATGAAAAGCAAAGACTCTAGAATTAAACTGAGTCTAAAACATATGTATGTATCTTTGCTGAGTGTTTAGCACAGTTCCCAGCACATTGTCGGTGATCAAAACATTGCAAATTTACAGCACTGGAATAAAGTTAGGAGTAATAGGCTTTACTTAGGAATATTATGTAAGTTTTCACACAGAAAATACCCTTGGGATGGGTTTTGAGAGACAAAGAGGAGCAGCAATAACCTGGAAGTAGTGATATTTTGTTCTCAAATTAGTAAGTTGAATAAATGGTCCAGTTTCACTCATTCATTCATACTGACATTTCCTGAACACTACTATGTGAGGGCCAGGCTGGGTACTGAGTATATAAAAATGAATATAATATTATTAAGAAAGTTCTGATAATGTTTTAGGAATGGTAATGATATAGCTGTAATGCCCTTAGGGTTGTATATCGTATATAAACATATATGTATATTTTGTTTATATACCACATATATGTTTACATATGCATATATGTTTATACACTAATCTTTCAGATATACATATTATCTAGATGTATGAGGTATGCTTCAACCTAACCAGAATCGGAGGGAACTGAATGGGTATGAATGTATACAGAGGGTTTGAACATGACTTAAAAATCAGTATAATAAGAACCTGGGAGTACCTCTATATATGTTTTAAATTTTCCTCAATAATAAATTCAATAAAATGAATATGAGACAGTCAGTCCTCCCTTTTATAGTCGAGTGTGGGTCATACACTGGATGCCAGTACTTTCTCTGCAATGTGATATTTGCATAAGGCCATTTATAATACATAGGACATGAGAACTCCAAAGTTAATGAAGGATGTTGAGGTTCTGGGCCACTCTATATATGAACGCTTTTATTATTCATCACATTAGTGGCTCCCTTGATAGAGAACATGGTATGCTTTCTTTTTTAGTGTGAAATGGATGGGAGAAGCAAGGTGGATATCTTGTAATATAATACCAGACAGTTCTCTCATTCTAGTAATTATATGGCATTTCCACTGAAGCTTCTGGAATACTAAAGTTCTTTCAAGAGAAACATAATCTATCACTTTTCTGTAGAGGGATTCAAAATTGGAGACAAAAAGTGAATTAGTCATTATGCTGCCACTACATAATGAAAGAGCTGCTGTGCTATTACCTCAGCATTACTTTCTCACAGCCTTTATGATTTTACCTGCCTCCTGAATGTCTGCATTTAATACCTCTCTCCAGATGTCTTAATCTGCATTTAATTCCTGCTTGAATCTACTTTTCTTTTTTGCTCAGATTCCTAAGTTCTTTAGGTTCATTCCTGTAGTTTCTTTATCTTATGGTTACTTGTCAAGCTACAACATTTTATGTCATTAAAGTTTTCAGCGCTGTATTACTATCTACAAGGTCTATCTGGAAAAAATCCAACCATTGTTAATATAATGAGAACGGTTTGTGCAACATCCATGTTATCTAGCAGCCAAAGAGAGTGGACTGGAATGCACATGAGTAAACAATGACAACTTCACTGTGCCAGTCAGAGGGGGTGGTAGATGCCATTGAGTGAGCATATATACTGTGTGGTCATTGCATTCAAAATGATTGAGTGGGTAGAGCAACAAATCTGCATTAAATTTTGCATTAAGCTTGAACATTCCTCCACAGAAACTATTTGGGTGGTTCAAAGTGATCCACATTCTGTAAGGCCTGCAACAAGCAGAACACCTGAGAATGTTGAACATGCACGGGCTGCAATCAACAAAGATGAGTGACTGACAGTGCAGGAACTAGAAGCTGATCGGGGGATTCCAAAAACTATCGTGTCCAAGATTTTGATGCAGGATCTTGGCATAGTACATGTCATGGCAAAATTCGTTCCATGGCTTCTGCTACCAGAGCAGAAGGAGCATTGTGCTGCAGTTGCTAATGACTTGATTCAAACCACTACCAATGAACCAGGTTTCCTCAAGAAGGTCATAACTGGAGAAGAATCATGGGTCTATGGCTATGATCTGGAAACAAAGACCCAGTTACCCAAATAGAAATTGCCTGGTTCTCTATACCTGAAGAAGGTGCGGTAAAGTCACAGAAAGATCAGGACCAGGTTAACTGTGTTTTTGGACTGGGAAGGTGTTGTCCATCATGAGTAAACTCCTCCAAGCCAATTAATAGGGAGTACTACCTCAATATTCTTCATCAGTTGAGAGGTGCAATACAAAGAAAATGGCCACAGCTATGGGCAACTGGTGATTGGCATCTTCCTCACAACAATGCAGCCACTCATGCATCACGTTTTGTGCAGGGTTTTTTGGTGAAACATTAAATCACCCAGGTGAGTCAGACCCCACACAGCCCAGATTTGGTGCCCTGTGACTTCTGGCTTTTCCCAAAACTAAAATCACCTTTGAAAGGGAAGAGATTTCAGACCATCAATGAGACTCAGGAAAATACAACAGGACAGCTGGTGGTGATTCCAAAAAAGGATTTTGCAGAGTGTTTTCAACAGTGGAAAAGATGCTGGAAGAACTATGTGAGGTCCCAGGGTGCCTACATTGAAGGGGTCTGAGGCGTCATTGTCCTATGTCAATGTTTCTTGTATTTTCTTCAATAAATGTCTCTATTTTTCATATGATATGGCTGGATACTTCCTAAACAGACTTTGAATTCTAGGTCATTAAATGGAGATAAATGCATGGGAGGGAACTACAAATAGTTCCCCATTAATTAATTAACTAAAAATATTAACTTTTTGATGTTAAAAGGCATAATAAATATTCTTCTATCTAATGATAAAAACATTCATCTGACTTTATACATATATTTACTTCTAATATCCCTCCTCTTTCCAGAAGTGACCTAAGTTATGGTAGATTGACCATACAGCTCATTAAAAAAATTTAAAATTGGAATCAAAATCATCAATCGAAGAAGAAGCAAATATTAACAAGGGCTAATTCAGTTGCTTTGACAATTAAGCATAAAATTTGACTATCCTAGAATTGCATGTTGATGTTTCACAATCTTTTCTTATCAGTAGTTATCAAAAGAACATTACTTTTTGATGAGAAATGATTGAGACATTTTACCTCCGTAATTTATTAGACTGATATCCTAATTAAACTAAACACTGATGCCAATTTAGTTGTTGGATATTGAAGTATTTACATAAAAATATTGCATCTCTATTTTGTAATTATCAGATTCAATTGAGGCAAAGTTTATATTGAATAGCTCTTAGGTTCTTGACTGAAAATGAAAGAAAGAGAAATTGCATGGTAATATTTGATTTACACATGGTAATATTTTATTTGACTGTATAAAATGCAGTCAACATTGTGAGTTCTATAATAAAAGGATGCATAAATATTATGGGGACAGAGATTAAAGGAGATATTTATTTATTTTTTATTGTTCATGTAAGTATAAGGAAGGCAAATAAGGAGACAGTTTGAACATTCCTGCCCCAGCAGAAAAAGCAGGACCCCAGACAAAGGGCCCAGTAGAGCCATGTAAGCATCTCTGAGAGCCGTCATCAAACAGCAGAGACAATTCACCCTATTGTGTGCTATGCAAATGCCTTACTTGCTGAAACTACATTAGAATGGCTGCTGTTTTATCCAGTAAGTTATCTTGTTTCATTTGTGTGTGTTTTGGGGGGGGGGGGGTTGATGTTATGCAACAATGGATAACCAAGACACTGATCCAATTCAGGTCACCATTCTTTTAGCCTGGATTTCTCTAAGATCTTCCTAACCACCTTTCCTGCCCTTTGTCCTTGTAGGTTTCCACACTATTCTCTAAATGGCAGAGGAAGTCTTTCCAAACATCCCTCTGATTACACCACTTTCGTGGGTTAACAGCCATGAACGGGTCCCCACTGTTTTCAGAATGCACTCTAAATCCCTTTACAGGGCTTTCCAAATCCTTTCATAGGTTGTTTCCACAATACCACCTTGCTTATGTCTCTCTACTCATATCTGCATGTCCTCCCTCAATTGCATGCTCTAATCCAGCCATGCAGATAACTTGAAGTTCTGCCCAATATGCCACAGACCTCTCAACCTGCAAATACACTCTCACCTCTGCCTGAAATGTTCTTTATTCATCTCAAATTTCCCACTGTTCCTTTAATCTGGTTAAGTTCTTTTTGTTCTTCAGATTTCAGCTTAAGTATATATTCTTCAGATCCTGCTTCCCTAGATGTAACACCTGTAATACCTGTATTCTGAGCATCCCTAAAACTATCCTGCACCTTGAATGCTCCTGAAATACCATCATCAAGAGTTTAATCTTCAACGTGTCCCCATCCCATGGACATGACTAAATTCTACTGGTAGTTAACATCTGTAAAAGCTAGCATGCTTCAACCATTGTGTCAACTTCTGATGTACACTAGGTAATATATCCCCACAGAAGTCTAAGGAACCGGACTTCCAACCATGAATGACAGTTTATCTCCTATTTTTGGAGCCTACAATTCAAGAATATTGAAGCTTGTGAAGCAATTCTATAGGAAGCATTATGCATTAGAAGTAGGGAGAAGACGAATGATTCTTTCTGAGTTGTTTTAGGGAAAAGATGTTCGCAATATGTGTTGCATAAAAAGTTTTGGATCTCTGGGATACCCTTCACATTCAAAGCCATAAGTGTCCCCTCTTTATTCAAATATGGTAACTCATAGTTTCTTTTCAAACCTAAAACTAAATGACATGGAGGAGGAAATGGAGACAGTGAGAACACATGACAGGAAAGGGTGATGCTTGAAGCAGAAGGTATGACAGGCCTCATGCCTTTTAACAGTTCTGTGTAACAGCCCTGGACAGAAGTACCATGTCCAGTCCTTGCTAGAGGAACCTTAGACACTAGACGCTGGAGAGAATCAGGGAGAACCTCTCAACACAGCATCAGCTCATTAGCCTGGATTTATTTCTACTCACAGAATCTCAATCTGTAGCCCTTCCTACACACACACACACACACACACACACACACACACACACACCATTGACCCATAGAAATGACTAACTACTTTATTCTGAAGAGGTTACCTCTGTACCTGTCTGATTTCATACTAAGACTCCATTAAACAATGCTGCACATTCGTCATGGTTAGTCGTATTTATGTCTAGGCCTTTTTCTGGGTCTCTGCATGTTTTCTTTTTTCCAATAAAGAATTTATAGCCTTGTTCTGCCCCTCTCCACCATTCACAGTTCTTCCTGGACTATATCCCCTGTCTCTTTTTAACCATTTTTTCCCCAGACAACGTTTCAGCTTTGACAACTTTACATGAAGTTCTGGGACCCCCATGGGAGTCCTGGACTCCTCTGTAGAAAGGGCTACTTCAGAGATCCGGTCTCTTGCTTTCTTGTCATACTGCATTTCAAAACAAGATTACTTGCTGTGACACGGCATGAGCCAAAGGCAGAAAATGCATCATAAATAAAGAATAAAACTACTGGGAAACTTGCTACACCGGTATAAATGAGGAGTATGCAATGAGAAAAATTTCTACAGATCACATTCAACTGTTTCAGAATTTCTAAGAAATGAATTTATTTTTCTTATTATTGCATTTCGGCAGTTGATGGGTCCTCAGCAGGAAGAACTGTATACATAAACATTTCTCTGCAGTCATGCAGAAATCTGAATCATAAAATGATATGTCATGAATTCTGTTCTACTGTGTCATAACAATCCACAGTAGCTATATTTTGTGTGAACTTACAAAAAACATCAACTGACCTACTAATAAGTCAGATTAGAGTAGTTTTAAATGATGGTAGAAATGAACTTCTACAATGGAAAGGGTTACATTTAAAATATTTTCACAAATCCCTAGTTTTATACTACATGCACATTCAATAGCAATATTGTTCATCTATGGGTAAATTTTCTATTAAATCCTTTGAAAAATTTAGGGATATAATATATTAGACATGACCCCAACTTCAATGCCCTTAGTTCTTAATCAATGAAACTGTAAAAGAAATTCCCAAGAGAGAAAAAACAAAAAGAATGATAATAATGTTAAGGATAATGAAGGATTAAATACCTGAGGGACATGACTGGAATTATACCCGGAAGAAAATAACTTGATTTTCATATCCTTAATATTAAATAAATTAAGTAACTATCATTCCTGCCATTCATGGGTATTTGTTGATTGCTTACCATATACTTGGTATATAGTAATAATGAGAAAGAGATAAAACAACAGCTAAATTAGAGACTAATTGTTGTGGAGAGGAGTTCTTTATGTGGGACCATGGGGGAAGTCTCCCTGAGAAGGCACTTACACTGACACCTCACAGATGAGGAGGACTAATGAGGGAAGTGGAAAAAGGACAAAAATTACCAGTGTAGGCTAGAGATGTCATCAAGGCACGCAACACAGAGCTTCCTCAATACCAAGTCACTTATGGTCCCTATTATGCACCATGTGTTTTCAACTCAACCCATGAAATAATTTTCCCTCCTTTTTGCTTACTTTTTATTTATGTTTTTATTCTAAGTTCAGAGCCCCCTTCCTCCAGAAAGACCTCTCTACTTCTCTCCAGGCTGTTTAAGTGCCATTACTTTCTACCTGTGGCTATCTCTGTAATTCAGCAGGACCTATAAGATTGCCTCCTCTGGTTAACCATAAGTGATCTAAGAGTAGAAACTCTGCCCTGAATACCTTTGTATCCCAGCAGACTAGCCGAGCTCAAGACTGTGGCAAACATTCCAGTTGCCACCCAATATCCATTCTTCAATTCATTCACCAACTATATGCTATATATTCATACACAAGTAAATCTCTAGTCATTCTAGATGATGTTCTCACAGTAATATATTAACAGAAGACTGCTGGAAATGTGGGGGTAGTTTTGCTTTCCTCATGTTCATGATACCCCTTCTGCTTTATAAGTAACTTCTTTTATCCTAGAAAATATACATGAGACTGGATTATAAAAGAACAAGACTTACACCCAACATAAAGGTGGAGAAATAGGGGAGCCTGAGTCCTTGATTATTTTGAAATTTAGCCACACAAGCCTTAGTCTTTTTTTACAGGAGAAAAAGAAATCCTACCAATTACAGTTGGGTTTCTGTTACCTACAGCTGAATGTACCCCTCCTTGATAAATCATCTAATACAGCACAAAGAACACGGACAGGCCACTTAAAGTCACACCCTGGCTCTACAACTTAGCCAAACAACCTTTGACAAGATACTTAGCTCCTTTAAGCCTCAGTTTCCTCATCTGTAAAATAAGGACAATAATAACAGATAGTTCAAAATGTTGGTGTACAAACTGAATTAAATCATATTAACCAAATTTTGAGCATATTGTTTGAGAAATAATAACTTTTTAATAAAACTTTATTATTAATAATATTATTCAACATATGCTTTTTAAAAAGAGTGAATGAATAAACAATTTTTTTCTTCATGCTGTATAATGAAGTTATCACATTTGGAAAAGAAATTAAAGAAATACATGACTACAAAGCTCCAAAATCAACAGATATGTAAATGAGCATTACTTATTTTTCCAATAACTTTTTGTTTTAATATTTTTTTTAATTTTAGAAAAATTTGAGGTTTTTATAGAAAAATTGCAAAATGGTATAGACAGTTTACATATATCCCATACCTAGTTTTCATATTATTAAGCTCTCACATTAATATGGTATATTTTTCCACAATTAATGAACCAATATTAACACATTGATTAAAGTCCATACTTCAGTCAGATTCCATAAGTTTTTCATTAAATATTTTATTGTTATTATTTTACAGTTCCAATTTTTCCCCTTTTTTCCTCCTCCATCCAACACCCCCCTACTCCGACAATCAATCCCCACCCTATTGTCCATGTCCACGAATCACTCATATATGTTCCTTGTCTAGTCCCTTCCCCTTCTTTCCACCTTTACCCCACTCCCTGTGGTTACCGTCAGTCCATTCCTTGTTTCCATGTCTCTGGTTCTATTTTGCTCATTACTTTATTTTGTTCATTAGGTTCCTTTTATAGGTGAGATCATATGGAATTTGTCTTTTGCTGACTGGCTTATTAAACTTAGCATAATATTCTCCATTTCCATCCATGCTGTTGCAAAAGATAGGAGCCCCTTCTCTCTTTCTGCTGTGTGGTATTCCATTTTGCAAATGTACCACAGGTTTTTGATCTACTTGTTCACTGGTGAGCACTTAGGCTGTTTCCAGCACTTGACTATTGTAAATAATGCTGCTATTAATATAGGGGTATGTAAGTTCATTTGAATTGATGTTTCAATATTCTTAGGGTATATTCCCAGCAGTGGAATCACTGGATCAAAAGGCAATTCCATTTTTAATTTTTTGAGAAAATTCCATGTTGTTTTTCACAGTGGCTGCACCAGTCTGCATTCCCACCAACAGTGCACTAGGGTTCCCTTTTCTTCACATCCTCTTCAGCACTTGTTCATTGATTTATTAATGATGGCCATTTTGACTGGTGTGAGGTATCACATTGTGGTTTTAATTGCATCTCTCTAATGTCTAGTGATGTTGAACAACCTTCCATATGTCTATGGGCCATCTGTATGTTCTCCCTGGCAAGTGTCTCTTCAGGGCTTTTGCCATTTTTTAATTGGATTGTTTGACCTCCTGGTGTTGAGTCATATGAGTTCTTCATATATTTTGAAGATCGAACCTTTGTCTGAGGTGTCATTGGCAAATATATTCTCCCACACAGTCATTTTCCTTTCCATTTTGACGATGGCTTATATAGCTGTGCAAAAATTTTTAATTTGATGTAGTCCCATTTGTTTATTTTTTTCTTTCATTTCCCTTGCCCTAGGAGATATATCTGCAAAAAATATTGCTCTGTGGGATATCTGAAATTTTCCTGCCTGTGTTTTCCTCTGGGACTTTTATAGTGCTGACTTAAAATTAAGTTTTTTATTCATTTAGAGTTTATTCTGCTGTATGGTGTAATTTGGTGGTCTAGTTTCATTTTTTTGAATGTAACAGTCCAGTTCTCCCAACACCATTTACTGAAGTGGCTTTTTTTACTCCATTGTATGCTCATGCCCCTTTTGTCAAATATTAATTGAACAAGAGGCTTGGGTTTATTTCTGGGTTTTCTATTCTGTGCCATTGATCTATGTGTCTGTTCTTATGGAAGTACCAGACTGTTTTGATTACAGTGGCCTTGTAATATAATTTGTTATTGGGTATTGTGATTCCTCTTACTTTGTTCTCCTTTCTCAAGATTGCTAAGGCTCTTTGGGGTCCTTTTTGGCTCCATATAAATTTTTAAAATATTTTTTCTAGATATGTGATGTAGCGTGGCATGACACAAGAGGGGAGCGGCACCGCAGGTCGCTGCTCATCCCTGTCCGGGCAAAAACTGCTGGGGGGACGAGAGCACATCGTAGGGAGCGCAGCCCTCTGGGATCTGAGGGTTACTGTCTGGGGCCAGCTGAGATGGGATAGGGAACTCTGAATCCCGCAGAGCCTGTCCCGGAGGTGTCACAGATGGGGGGAATAAACACGAGTCATCACAAACACTTCTGTGTTTGCCAGGCGAGGGGACATGGCACATCCCTCTAGCGGGAAGGCCCAGAGGCCCCTTGTTCAAAGGCTTTTACTGAAAAGGTTATCAGTGGAGCTAGGTAACAGGAATGCACAGGCTATCTCATTACATCCATACGTTAATGTTCACAGAGAATGGGTAATGTTTTGAAAAAAACAAATGGCACGAACACACAGATTTACTGATTTACAATGGTCCCAGAGGAGACTAGTAAACAAGAAAGGCGACTAAACATGAGAACGTAGTAAACACAAGAGTGCCCAAGGATATAGGGTTAGGGTCTGTGAATAATGTAAATTTCCTTCCCGGCATGAGCTGACTATAGTTTCTAAGGGAAGGACAAAGCACACTTTAAAGAATTTACTTTTAGGCCTGATTTCCCTGGGAACCACCAGATCTGGTTTAGGACTGTCTCTGGTATTGTTTGGAGCCTGAGCCAGGCAGGCGGAGGGAGCTGCCAAGAGGCAAGGAGACTTCTTTCAGATGGAATGAGGACTCCAGCCATGTCCAAGCTGAGCCGAGGGGTGCAGGCCTTTTTATCCTTTCTCCATGCCCCTTAATTTCTTGTCTGCTTCCCATACCGATCAATGTCTGGCTTAGGTTGTTATCTCTGCATGAGACAACTTACCTGTCATCAACAAGCGACCATCATAGGGCCAAGCAGAGAGGCAGGAGCTATGCCCCTGCCAGGAGTGACAGGTTATGTCTCCTCAGGGGCCTGTTTCTTCAAGGCATCTCAGATTATTTCCAGCCTTGGGGCCCTCCAGCCTGTGGGCGGGGTCACAGTTCCTGAAACCAGATAGGACGTTCCCCAACACTGTGAAATATGCTGTTGGTGTTTTAGTAAGAATTGTGTTGAATCTATAAATTGCCTTGTGTAGTATGGACATTTTGATAATGTTAATTCCTCCAATCCATGAACACGGTATATGTTTCTATTTATTTGTATCTTCCTAAGTTTCTTCAGTGTTCTGTAGTTTTCTGAGTACAGGTCTCTTACCTCCTTGGTTAAGTTTATTTCTAGGTACTTATTTTTCTTGTTGCTATAGTAAATGGGATTTTTTTCCTAGTTTCTGTTTTTAATATTTCATTGTTAGTGTAAAGAAATGTCCTTGATTTCTGAGCATTGACTTTGTATCTAACTATTTTACTAAATTCACTTATGAAGTCGAGTAGTTCTTTGGTGGAGACTATGGGGTTTTCTATGTACACTATCATGTCATCTGCATGTAATGACAGTTTTACTTCCTCCTTTCCAATTTGGATGCATTTTATTTCTTTTTTTTTGTCTGACTGCTATAACTAGAACTTCCAGAACTATGTTGGATAAGAGTAGTTGAAAGTGGACACCCTTGTCTTGTTCCTGATCTTAAGGAGAAAGCTTTTAGTTTTTTCCCATTGAGTATAATGTTGGCTGTAGTTTTCTCACAAATGGTCCTTATTATGCTGAAGTATGCTCCCTCTATTCCCACTTTTCTGAATGTTTTTATCATAAATGGGTGCTGGATTTTATCAAGTGCTTTTTCAGCATCTATTGACTTGCTCATGTATTTTTGGTCCTTCATTTTGTTTATGCAGAGTATTACATTTATTGATTTGCAAATATTGTACAATCCTTGCATCCCTGGGATGAATCCCACTTGATCAGGGTGGGATATTTAATGTATTGCTGGACCTGGATTGTCAATATTTTGTTGAGGATTTTAGCATCTATGTCCATCAGAGATATTGGCCTGTCATTTTCTTTCTTTGTGTGTCTCTGCCTGGTTTTGGAATTAGGATAATAATGGTGTCATAGAGAGAATTTGGGAGCCTTCCTTCTTCTTGAATTTTATGGAACAGTTTGAGAAAGGTATGAGTTAGTTCTTTTCTGTTTGGTAAAGTTCACTTGTAAAGCCATATGGTCCAGGGCTTTTGTGTGCCAGGAGTTTTTTGATTATTGCTTCAATTTCAGTAGTTGTTATTGGTCTATTCAGGCTTTATGCTTCTTTGTGATTCAGTTTTGGATGACTGTGTGTTTCTAGAAACTTGTCCATTTCACCCAGGTTGTCTAATTTCTTGGCATACAGTTGTTCTGAGTAATTTCTTACAGTCTTTTGTATTTCTGTGGTATCAGTTGTAACTTCTCCCCTTTCATTTCTGATTTTATTTATTTGGGTCCACTCTCTTTTTTTCTTGATGAATCTGATTAAAGATTTGGCAATTTTGTTTATCTTTTCAAAGAACCAACTTCTGGATTCAGTGATCTTTTGAAATTTTTTTAGTCTCTATGTCATTTAATTCTGCTCTGATCTTGATTATTTCTTTTCTTCTGTTTACTCTGACTTTGTTTGTTGTTGTTCCTCAAGTTCTTGTAGAGGCAATGTTAGGTTGTTTATCAGAGATTCTTATATCTTCTTAGGTAAGCCTGCATTGCTATGAACTTTCCTTTCAGAACTGCATTCACTGTGTCCCACAGCTTTTGGGTTGTTGTGTATTCATTTTCATTTGTTTCCAGAAATTTCTTTTATTTCTTCCTTGATCTAATTGTTAAACTATTCATTATTTAATTACCTCTTATTCAGTTTCCATGTATTTGAATGTGTTTGAGTTTTTTCCTTGAGGTTGGTTTTAGTTTCAAGCCATTGTGACTCAAGAAGATGCTTGATATGGTTTCATTTTTTTTGGATTTGTTTTGGCTTGTTTTGTGTCCTACCATGTGGTCTATCTTTGAAAATATTCTATGTGCATTTGGAAAGAATGTATATTTTGTTTCTTTGGAATGAAAGTTTCTGTATATATCAATTAAGTCCATTTGATCTAAAGTGTCATTCATGCCCTAATTTTCTTGTTGATTCTTTGGAAGAGCTATCCATTGTTAACAGTGGAGTGTTAAAGTCCCCTGCTATAACTGTGTTACTGCCTATATCTTTCTTGAAGTCCTCCAAGATTTTCCTTATATATTTGGGCACTCCTATGTTGGGTGCATATATGTTTACAATGTTTATGTCTTTTTGATAGATTCTTCCCCTGAGTATTATGAAGTGTCCTTTTCTGTCTCTTTTTATGACCTTTGTTTTATAATCTATTTTTTTTCTGATATAAGTATTGCTATCCCAGATTTTTCTCATGCCCATTTACTTGGAATATTTTTTCCATCTCTTCACTTTCAGTCTGTGTAGATCTTTTGTTCTAAGGTGGGTTTCTTGTAAACAGCATATATGGGGTCATGTTTTCTTATCCAGAGAGCTACCCTATAGCTTTCAACTGGATGATTTAATCCATTTACATGTAAGGTTATTATTCATAGGTACTTATCCATTGCCCTTTTTCCCTTCGTACCTGTGTTTCTCTCTCTCTTTTTTTCTTCATCTCCTTAAAGCAGTCCCTTTAGCATTCTTGCAAAGCTGTGCTCATGGAGATGTACTATTTTATTCTTTTTTTATTTTTTTTGGCTGGAAGTAGGGTCTGGGAAACTCCTTATTTTGCCTTCCAGTCTTCCATTTTAAATGAGAAGTAGTCTTGGTTGCAGGCCTTTGCTTTTCATTATGCGGAATATTGCTTGCCATTCTCTTCTGGATTGTAGTGTTTCTGTTGAGAAATCAGATGACAGGCTTATTGGTGCTCCCTTGAGCTGTTTCTAGCTCAACAGCTGTTGAAACAGCTGTTACTAGCTGTTTCTCCCTTGCTTCCTTTAAGAGTCTCCCTTTGTCTTTATATTTTGCCATTGTAATTATGACATGTCTTGGAGTGGGTCTCTTTGGGTTCATATTGTTTGGGATCCTCTGTGCTTCTTAGACTTGTGTGACTTTTTCCCTTACCAAGTTAGGGAAGTTTTCCATTATTACTTTTTCAAACAGGTTTTCTATCACTTGCTTCTTTGCTTTTCCTTCTGGTATCCCTCTGATATGAATATTATTACTGCTGCTCCCTTAAACTGTCTTCATTCTTTTTTAATCTTTTTTCATTTTGTTGCTCTGTCTGGGAGTTTTTTCCTATCTTGTCCTCTAACTTGCTGATTTGAACTCTGGTCCACCTAGCCTGCTTTTAATTCCTTCTAGTGTATCTCGTATATTCTTCATTTCAGATATTGTATTCTTCATTTCCTCCTCATTCTTATTCATAGTTTCTATGTCCTTTTTCATGCTAATGAAGTTCTGAGTATGTTCCTTGTAGCTTCCATAGAGTTCCTTATAGTTCTCAGGGAGCTTCCTGAGCATCCTTATAACCATTAGTTTGAACTCTATGTCTGATAGATTGCTTGCCTCGGTTTCATTTAGCACTTTTCCTGGTGATTCCTCCTCTCCTTTTGATTAAGGTTTTTTTCTTTGTGTCCCCATTTTAGATTCTTCTCTTCTTTTCTGCATATTAGATTGATCTTCTTTGACTTCCTGTCTTCATGCAATGTCCTTTTGTGATAGGAGACCTGTAGGACTCAGTAATGCAGTCTCCTTGATCTCTTGAGCTGGATCCTCTTGGGATGCCCTTTATGCCATTTATGTGGGCTCTCTTGTTGTAACTGGGTTTTGGTTGTTGTAGGGTTCTTCGGTGGCTTATTCCCTCTGACTGGCTGACTGAGAGTCACACCACCCACCACGTCTTGTACGCTGTTGGACAGGTTCTGCCAGCACAACAAAAAATGAAAAACCAGGAAACAAAACCCATACCCACAAAAATAACCCCCACCCACAACCACATTATCAACAGCAAATGAGTAAACATTAATAAAGGTACAAAGAGATTAATGACTATTATAAGAAAAGAAAAATGAATAGGAGATGACTACCTGAAAGAAAAATGATTTTGAGTGGGTAGAGGGAAGAGAAATAATAAGAGTAGCAAATAGTAACAAGGAGAAGAAAGAAGGAAAATAGAATTTACATCGTAAATAGAAAAAGGGGGAAAGAAGGCAAAATAGAATAAGAAAAAGGAAGAGTGTAGTGTGAGGTTTAAAAAATCTTTTTAAATAGTGAAAAAATTAGGATCCAAATTGGAGAAAAAGATCCACCACAGCTATATCAATGACAAATTAGCAAAGATTAATACAGATGGAATGGGAATAAGAAGAAAAAAAGTATTGGAAAAAGCTTATGAGATGTATAAAGGAAAGAAAAGTGATTTTGAGAAGACAGAGGGAGAACAAATAATAAAAGTGAGGAATGAAAATCAGGCTAAGAGAAAAAAAGTAAAATTTAAAATAAATAAAAAAGGGTCAGAGGAAGACAAAATGGAATAGGAGAGGGAAACAGTAAAATTTGAGATTTGAAATACAAAAATAGTGAAATAGAGAATAGGAATAAAATTGAAGAAATGCAACAACAACTGCCATATCAATAATCAATAAGTGAAGATTAATAAAGGTGGAGAAAGAATAAGGGTATTTTAAGAACAGGAAAATGAATATGAGATGCTTAATAAGAAGAAAACTGCTTTTGAATGGCTGGAGTGGGAAGAAATAGAAGCAAGTTGTAGCAAGAGAAAAAATAAAATTTGGAACAAAAGAGGATAGAAGGTGGAATGGAGTAGAGAAGGAACGTGCAAAATATGAGATTTGAAATAAACTAAAATACAAAAACTAGTGAAATAATAGGCACAAAATTGAAAGAAAAGAAACGAATGCTAAAAAGCTATGCAGGAGAGAGAATAATGCAAATAATGAGAAGACCATGACAGAATTTGCCTCAGCAGAGTCCAAGTTTTGCCACTGTCCTCTGTCTCTGGATCCACCCCTGCTAATGTCAGACAATGTCCTAATCTGGCTCTACGTAGCCTGTTCAAGACTACAGGCGATCCACAGTCTATAGCTGTCTCCTTCATGCTTGGCTGGTCCCCACGGTTCCACTTGGACAGGTTTCCATCAGCACAGGGCCCAGGACTGGTTCATTTAACCTGCCTCCAGAGCGGGGCTCTGGTATAATTGGGAGAGTGAGAACCCTGGGTTACCCCTGGCAGGGGCACTATTTGGTCTTCACGGAAGATGGTGGAAGTATTTTGCCCCCCGCCTCCACACATCTTGGACTGTCCCATATTCTTTCCATTAATGTATGGTTTCTGGTGAATTAGCTGTCTGTTTCCTGTGAGGGGCCAATCTGGGTGAAAGGAGCATCTCTTGCTTGGCACACAGTGCAGCTCTATCTAAGCACTGAAGCTGGGTGGGGTCCTGAATACCCCTTGTTGCGCCTGTCTCTAACGTCTCTGTTCTGCTGGCTTCTGTGAATCAGGGCCCAAAGAACAGTGTAGCTGGTAGTGTCTGGTAGAAAGAGCTCTTTCAGAGCTTTTCCTTCTTTCCCCTGTGGGTATGCACCCAACAGGGACTCCTGAGCCTGGCCTCACTGATCTGCAGAGCCTGTAATCCTGCAGGTGGGGGGTGGGCATGCATGCCTCTTTGGTGACCTGCCTGGTTGCAACATATCTCAGGCATTCAGCTCCTGGCTGTCCAGTCCCCAGCCTGCTGCTCTCACAGGAGACCCAAGCCAGAACTCTCCACTCTGCACAGTCTCCTGCTCACCAGCCATGCTGGGTCAGGTCCCACAGTCCCTTCAGCATGATACTATCACTCTGGTTCCTTTGTTGGCAGAGCCATAGCATGTGCTCACGTGCATGCAAGCACAGAGTCCCCGCCGAGTACTCAGTCCCCCATCAGCTTCTCTTTTAAAAGAGTTTCTATGTGGTGCCCACGCTGCAGCACCGAGCCCTGGGGGGCCTGTTCTCCACATGCTCCTCCTCCCCAGAAAGCACAAGGTCGCCCTTAGTCAGGGCTGACCACAGCCTGCCAGAGCCTCTGGGAATTTTGGATAAAGTTTCTCTCCAGGTTTCCCCTGGATGGTGCTGGGACGATTCCGGCAGCAATACTACAGCACAGGGAAGTGGCCGGGTGCTCTCTTTGCTCCCTCTAGAGAGTCAGCCTCGGGTGGGCCTGCTCTCGCCAGGCTGTCGCTCAGACAGCACCACTCCAGCCGGCTCTCTCCACCCCCAGAGCATACAGCTCCTGAACCAATGGGCGACCTCCTCAGTCAGACTCTGTCCCTTTCGTGGTTCCCATGGCACCAAGGGCCTGGGAGGTGACAGCTCCCTTTCCAGTAAGCCCCCTTTCCCCCAGATCCTGGTTCCTGGTGGTGAGGGGGTCCATGGCCCTGCTCGGGACAGAGGGTGCAGGGACATGTCAGGGTACAGAGCCGTGGGCACTCTGAAGGCTTCTTTCCAAGGAGGATATTTCAAATTCCTCAAAATGGCTGCTGCCCCAAATCTGCACAGCCAGAAGTGCCTGGCTGGGCAGCAGCAGTGGCTGCAGCTCCTCCCAGAGAGGCTGGGCTCCCACTCCCAAGAGCCCTGCACGTGGGGAGGTTCTTGCCCACTCACATCCACGCACACCCCGCACACTAGTCTGTATGCCCACTTACACGTGCTCTCACTCACTCTCAGGTGGATTTTCGAGTTGATTGCTCTGTGGTTTAGTTGCAAGACTGGTCCGGGTCTGAGAGCAAGTGGACAGAGCTTCCAGCTACTCTGCAGCCATCTTCCAGATGCCATAGTTTTTACCTAATGTCTTTTTTTCTGCTCCAGAATCCCATCCAGGATAACGCTTTACATTTAGTCATCATGTTTCCTTAGGCTCCTCTTGATTGCAGCTGTGGCAGTTTCTCAGACTTTCCTTGTTTTCTTTCTTTCTTTTTCTTTTTTCCTGAGGACGCTGACAATTTTGAGAAAAAAAAACTAGTCATTTTGTAAAATGTCCCTTCAGCTGGGAATTTTCTAATGTTCTTTCTCATTATTAGACTGGGCTAATGTGTTTGTTCAGAAGAAAATCAGAGGTAAAGTGCCATTTCATCATGTCATATCCAAAGCACATACTATCAGCATGACTTACTGCTGATGTTAAACTTGATCACCTGCCTGAGGTGGTGCCTATCAGATTTCTCCACTATAAAGTTATTGCTTTTTTCACCCTTTCCACACTGTGTTCTTTAGAAGGAAGTCACCATGCATACCCACACTGAAGGAGTGGGGAATTCTATTTTACCTCCAAGAGTTTCTGCCCAAAAGGGTGGGCACCTTGACTTTATTATGTTAGTAATGAATTTTTATGATGGCTATAATCACTGACATTCCAGGTTCTCTTTATTAAGACTGGGAGAAAAGTGAAGAAGCAAGAAAGGAAAAAGTGGATAGTCATTGAGTAGCTAAGTGAATGACTGATTATTCATAATTCAGTCACTGAAAGTTACTGGTTGGATCAACAAAGAATTTCAGAATACTGATCTGGATTTTTTTTCTTAGTATTCCAAAAGAAGACCTCATAATAGCTAGAAACAGCTCCTGTATTTGAGTTATATACATCATTTCACCAAAAGATTTCTAGGGCAGCAAAGCCTCTGAGTTAGGATTTTAGTTTCTGCCATTTAACACACACATTCAAATCCAAAAACCACTGTTTGTGACTTAGTTTCTCATCTTCAATGTAATAGCAGCACCTACCTCCTGGGAGAGCTGTGAGGAACATTTGGAAAGATCTCAGCATACTTCCCAGTACCCAAAAATTGCTGTAAAATATTTAGTCTTCATCATTTTTGCATATATTACATATTTCTGGACTCTTCATTTCAAAAATTAAAACAAAATTTTCAGAAGGCAGGGACAGTATCTTAAGCATATGCAGTTAGTTAGAATAAGCATATGCAGTTTTGGAAAAGTAGTTAGTTAGAAGTTAAAATATATTTTAAAGAATGACAAATATCTTCAGTGCAAGTATTCTACCTTTTTTCCCTGTGGGAACAACTTTCCCTCTGAGTACAGCTAGCGTAATTTGTTTGAATTCTATTTTCTAATTAGTTTTCCTTCTTTAGCTATTTTATCTCTTCCCTTGTACAGAACTTTGCTAAAGGATCACTGGTGATTAAGACCTTTGAAACCATGTGATTTTACTCATATGTAGGAAAGCAGCAAATTAACAGAGAAGACAAACATACAAGTATGACATCATAGACAAAGACAACAGTATGGTGGTTACCAGAGGGAAGAGGGGTGGGGGGATAGCAAAGGGCAAAGGGGGTCAAATACATGATGGCAGAAGGGAATTGGACTTGGGGCGGTGGGCACACAATGCAATACACAGATGATGTATCATCGAATTGTACACTTGAAACCTATGTAATCTTAAACAATGTCACCCCAATACATTTAATTTTTGAAAAGACCTCTGAATATGACAGAGTTGGTACATGCACTGGCACATTCGTTATTCATTTCAAAGTGTCACTTTGTACTGTTGTGCCTAAAGTACTCTAAATTTGATTGTCTGAGAGCTACCCCCAAATAGCTGATGTGACACAGGAGACTGTTCCTGGCTTGCCTGACTTTCACCACTAAGAACACCATAAAACTAGAGCATAAACTAAAGGCTTCTTTCTTCTAAAAACAACATTCTCATGGAGTCAGATAGGAGTTTAAATATTTATCAAGTTCTCTCACTTATAATTTCAACTTTGGGTTCAAACTCATCATAAGACACAAAAATTTGTAATTTTCTGGGTTAAGATTTAGTTATTAAGCCATCTTAAAGAATTTTATTACCAGATGCTAAAGAAAAATAAGTCATTGTTTTTGATCAAGTACTAGTTGGGAGACCCAGAGAGAAAATTTGACAAGAATTAATATTTTTTTCTAAAGATCCCTTAACCAGCTGGAGACATAGCTGAGGCATCAATGTTATCAGAACATAGGCATCTCCATAGAAAAGGCCTCCTACAGGACAAAGGCGTTTCATGGCTATAGAGTAGACCAAAGAACAGTATTTACTGCTTCATGTCCAGGTTATGATAATTTCAGTGATTATCAAATAAAAAGGGGAGCTACGAAAATATGGTATTGTTACTATTGGTGTTTAGCTAGATATTGAGAAGGGGATCAAAGGGAACTAGACATTGAATTTAATTAACTAGGAAGCATCAGCCTGCTTGCTTGCTTGCTAGCCAGGAAACAATAGCTTCACACCCCAGGGTATCTCACCATTGCTCTTCCAAAGGGATTAACTCTTCTCCTTTTCCCTCTCCAGTACCAAATAGTTGGGGGGCAAAAGGGAAGGTGCTGAACCAAAGAGGCCTAGTCTAACTAGGGGGTATAAACCATCCATAGTGCATGAAGGTTTGGAAAGTTGGTTGATTCTTTTGTGAAAGCACCTGGTCCATCCCAAACCCAAGCTCCTGGTTATAGCCTCAGGGGAACAAAGAGGCTCTCTTTCTTGTGACCTACACTCGCAATGTGCACACACATGTTCTCTCCGTGGCCAGATGGCCTCCAGAAGGGAGCCTGAATACCAGAAACACATGCTAAGCTAGCCAGGTGCTGGGCTGGACTTGACTTATTTTTTAAAATTTTTTATTCAATATTTTATTATTTTCCATTACCATTTAACCCCCTTATACTTTCCTCTCCCCTGCAATCACCTCACTGTTGTTCGTGTCCAAGTCCTTTTTCCTTTTTTTGCTCAACCCCTCCACCCCTTAACCTCACCCACCATAGCTGTCATCCTGCTCTGTGTCTATGAGTCTGTATCTATTTTCCTTGTTCGTTCAGTTTGTTCATTATTTCTCACATATGAGTGAAATCATATGGTATTTGCCTTATGGACTGTACTTTAATATGGAGCATAAACTCTGGGAAGTGGCTTTCATCCTGGCCCTACTGAAGATAAGATTGGACTTTTTCCATGGCAAGAAGGAAGTAGATGGGACATTAGGAAGTCAGGAAGGAAGCCCCCTTAATTGCACATCATCAATAAACCATACCACAGAGCAACATCCTCCATGCAGGTCTCAGGAAATTCTTTTCCTTTAGGCACCACAAGAACCCACTTCCACTAATAATAGAATCAACAGGTCCTCTCTTTCCATTTGTAATGTTTTCAATTTGGCTCTGCTACCTGCCAAGTGACATTAACATGCATTCATATCACGGAGGCCCCAAAACGTGTGATACGGAAATAATCTACGAAGCACGCCTGAACTTCTGTACTCTTACCTCCACACATGATACACTGCTCTGTACCCACCAAAAAGCTGTACATTGTGTCTTGCCTCCGCAGCTGAAACTGTGGCTTGGAGACTCTAAATCTAGTTTTATTTGAAAAGAATCTATTAGCTCATTTTGTAAGTTAAAAGTGGTTCGACCTAAAATCACTGTCACCAACACAGTTATAGGCATATAAAAATCTAAAATGTAAGTTAATAATGGCATATAGGAAGTTCCAGTTTTGTTATTTGTAGGTAATGAGCAAGAATTTTGTTAGGTTATTGAAGGGTCCAAAGTTTTACCGCCCTGACACTGCCTTTTCTGACATCAATTTTAAGCTGACTATTAAGAAGCAAAAGACCCAGAAAGAACCTCTGAGTCTCGCTTTTTCCTGACTAAGAGATTCAGATACAGACCTGTTCCAGGAAGGGAATCTTAACATAGCCACCTCATGGTACACAAAAAGGCTCCAACAGGAGGGCTTGTTTACCAGATTTTACCTTGTGTCCCATTGTCTCTGGGCTTCCTAGGAAGGATGTGCTGGCCATGTGTGTTCCACTCTTCCCCAAGTACCTGTAAATCGCTTATTTCCTTTGAAATCTCACACTCTTGTCCCTCTTTTTGCTTTGCCCTTCATTGCATACAAACCTCAACTGCCTGGTGTGTTTTAGTCTCATTTTTATGTGGTACCCTCGAATGTGCATTAATGTAATAAACTTCGTACTTTTTTTTCCTGTTAATCTGTCTCTGTAAATTTGTTAGCTTAGGCTAGAAGAATTTAGAAGGTGAGAAGAAAAGTGTTTTTTTTATCCCCCACATTATACCTCATGGAAAAAACTTTCTTTTCCCAACACAAGGCCTGGTCTTAACTCTTTCTGTGCTAGAAACACGATTTGCACTCACACACAGACACACTACACTCACGTATCTATGCACACACACAAACACACACCTACAGTTCTTAAGAGAAGATATCATATTTCTTTAGTTCACCAAGAACTTAGAGCTAGTTTTCAGAATATATTAGAAACATGTACACCTGTTTTTCAAATATCATTCATGAAGGCTCCATAGAAAATCTGAACTTTGAACAAATGCAGTGAGAGGTCCTGAGAATCTTCTGCAATATTTATGAAAAGCCTTGCCAGGGAGACGACCACTGCATGCAGACCTCAAGGGGCATGAATGATAGAGCATATGAAAAACAGAGTAAGGAATACCAAACCAAACCAGTGAAGAAAGAAAATAGAGACCAAATCGGGGATATTTTTTCCTTTGAATACTCCTGGCTAAGGGTTTCACCAATTCCTTTTTGAGAAGTTCTTAGGAGTTAAGAGATGATCTATGTTGAATATACTTTATAAATTATTTCCTGGGCTTTTTAAGATTAAAAAAAATGAAGTTTTATTGACCATACATACACAAGTCAGGTGACTCCAATTTCTTTTTATCAAGATTCTCGTGGTTGAGAACTGGAGGAGACAGCCGCAGACAGTAGATTCCTGGAAGTTTCGAACAGACTGCCTAAGGTCAGACAGGGTCAACAGCTGATATCATCAGAGGCAGATCCAGAAGGAAAAAACAATGGTCTCCTACCACAGAAGTTCACACCACAAAGTCAGGAAATCAAGACAGATCAACTTAAGAAGCAGAAACAAAAAAGAAGAGTCTCACAAATAATAGGAAGACAAAGAAACACCCCCCAGTCAAAGGGAAAGGAGGAATCCCCAGAAAGAGAACTAAATGAAATAGAGACAAGTAAACTATCAGATATTGAGTTCAAAACAATGGTTCTAAGGAAGATCATGTGGGCTCAGTGAACTCAGAGAGAATTACCAAAAACTACTGGGAAACTACGAAGAACTTAATGCAAACTATATCAGCATGAAAAAGGGCATAGAAACTATCAAGAAGAGACAAGAGGGAATGAAGAATACCATTTCTGAATTGAAGAACACACTAGTAGGAATCAAAAACAGGCTAAATGAAGCAGGGGATCAAATCAGCAAGCTCGAGGATAAGGTAGAAAAAGAGCTCCCAGAAAGATAAAGAAAATTAAAAAAGACTCCAAAAGAATGAAGAGGCATTGAGGGAAATGCAGGACAACCTGAAAGGTAATCATATCCATATAATAGGGATACCAGAAGGAGAAGAAGAGGAGCAAGGGATAGAGAACCTGTTTGAAAAAGTAATGATGGAAAACTTCCCTAAATGGAGGAGAGAAAAAGTCACACAAGTCCAGGAAGCACAGAGAGTCCCATTCAAGAGGAACCCAATGAGGCCCACTCCAAGACACATCATAATAAAAATGACAAATATCAAAGACAGAGAATCCTAAAGAAAGCAAAGGAGAAAGAGGAAGTAACATATAAGAGAGCCCTGATATGGCTAGCAGCTGACTTCTCAGCAGAAACACTGCAAGCCAAAAGGGAATGGCAAGAAATATTCCAAGTCATGAAAAGCAAAGGCCTGAAACCAAGGCTGCTCTACCCAAAAAGGCTCTCAATTAAAATGGAAGGCAAAATAAGGAGTTTTCCAGGCAAAAGAAGGCTAAAGGAATACACCTCCACCAAACCAGCATTGGAAAATATGCTAAAGGGACTGCTTTAAGAAGATGAAGATAAAGAGTCTATGAATACTGAGTTCCTTTCACAGTCGCCAATATCTGATATTACCAATATTTTTAATATTTATTAATCTGATTGTGACAATGATGGGTTAATTGTTACTTTATTATTTGTTGAAACTAAACCTGTTTTTGTATATTTCTTGCCTGTTTCTATTATTTTTAAAAAAGCTTTAAATGGCTTTTTGGTATTCTTTATCCACTTTTTGATTAAATGTTTGTAGAACTTTTCCCCCCCAAAAAACCTATTAACTCTTTTTTAGATGTGTTGCAAACACTTTCCTGTAATATTACTTGTCCTTTAATGTTTTTATATGTATATTACTATATAGTCTTAAACATTTAATATAGTCATATTGTCAATAGTTTATAGCTTCTGGGTTTGAATATTTTACTTCCAGGTAAGAAAAATAGTATTTGTATTTTCTCCTAAAACTCCTGAGATTTTACATATTGATTTTTAACTCACATGAATATTTTTTGTATAATGTGTGAAATAGAGCTCTATATTTGTTTTATTTCACGTAATACTTGTCTATGCACTTCATTTGTTGAATAAGCCTTATTTTCCCCATTGATCTGAAATATCAATTTAATCATATATTGCATTGTTAGATATATACATTTGTTTCTAGAATGTTCATTTATTTTATTGATTTACTTGATTATTTCTGTGCTGGTGTCATATTGTTTTAATTGCTGAGACTTTATAATGGATTTAAATTTTTTAATATTTTATAATGAATTTTGACATTTAAAAAATAAAGTATTGGCATTTAAAAATAAAATAAAAAATAAAAGTAAAATGAAATGATGATCTAATCAGAGCTGAAAACAATTGGCCCCTCAAATTTAATGTTTTTGAATTCCTAAGATTTACATTCATTATTTCTAACAGTGAATCTTGTTCTAACTGTGTAATGTGCCTTTGGGTATTTGCTAACAGTGGTATAAATCATAATGGTTAACTCAATATTAAAAATATTATTTCTTTTACCTTTTTTAAAAAAGATTCTAGTGGTTGAAAAAGGTTTGTGGCTCTTTGGATAAAGTTACCTACATATCAGAGTAAATAAGATATTTTCACCCCCAACCCCCAATCTGCCTAGCCACAAAGATAATTGGGCATAACGGGCCAACTTAATAAAAAGGGCAGCAACCTTAAGGGTTATGTTTTATTTCCTGCACATTATAGGAATCCAAATGGAGAATAGAATTTGCTTTATCAATGTTGCTACTGGCAGATAAGGCATTTATGTAGGAGAATGATGATAGAGAAAAAGATAGACACAATTTCACTCCATAAACCTAAGTGAGCTTTTCTAACCCAAACAGAGCAGACAAGAGAGGGCATTATGGCTCTAAAGAAAATACTGTGGATTTTTTTTAAGTTGGAAGTACTGAGATATCACAAATTGCAAGTTTGAAAGGGTCTGTGGTTTAACTCTAGCCATAACAAAAATATGAAACTCTACATGCTACACAATGAACTTAGTGAAAGAAGAAATGATTTAAGAGCTATGTCAAGACACCTCCACCTAAAGGATTTAACATCACAGCCAACAGACCTTGGTGACTTACATTTAATTTGGAGGTATACAAACTCCACCCTTTTTGTGTATTTGGTACCAGTGCTAATTCCTCCTTTTAATGGTAAAGGCAAAGTTTCTGCATCAAGCAACTTGAAACTATAATGGTTTCATTTTATTCTTCTTAGATATTATTTATTGGGGTGAGAGTCACAGGTGAGGAGAACAAGAGTAAAATATCCTGAGACAGGCAGTTCCAGTGATGTGGTTCCAAAAATGAACATTCCAGAGAACTCTTGGCAAGTCCTATTATTGTGATATTTCCTGCCCAATAATAAGTTTGGAAAGTCAATATACTATGCCCGTCCAAAAAAAGTCCAACCATTGTTAATATAACCAGAATGGTTTGTGCGACATTAATATAACCCGGCAGCCAAGGAGAGTGGACTGGGATGCACATGAGTACACAATGATGACTTCACTGTACTATTCAGTGGGGGCGGTAGACACATTAAGTGAGTGTGTGTACTGTGTGGCCCTCGCATTCAAAATGACTGAGCTAGTAAAGCAACGAATTTGCATCGAATTTTGTGTTACGCTTGAATATTCCTCTGCGAAAACTACTTGGATGATTCCAAAGGCCACAGCTATGGGCAACTGTTGATTAGCAGCTTCACCACAACGCAGTCACTCATGCATCGCGTCTTGCGCAGAGTTTTTTGGTGAAACATCAAATCACCCAGGTGATTCAACTCCACTACAGTCCAGATCTGGCACTCTGTGACTTCTAGCTTTTCCCAAAACTAAAATCACCTTCAAAGGAGAGGAGATTTCAGACCCTCGATGAGATTCAGGAAAATACGATGGGGCAGCTGTTGGCGACTGGGAGAACTGTGTGAGGTCCCAAGGTGCCTACTTTGAAGGGGACTGAGGTGTCATTTTCCTATGCACACTGTTTCTTGTATCTTCAATAAATATCTCTGTTTTTCATATTACATGGCTGGATACCTCCTGGACAGACCTCATATGCACTGAAACTGTTAGCTATGAAACTCAACCAAAGGTTCCTCAATCTTTTTCTGACCCTTGGTTGAGCAGTTTAATCAAATGTATCAAAACAGACAGCTGCAGTTCTCTTTTCATTTTGAAAATAAAGAGCTCAAGAGTCTGTGAATTCCTCCAACAGAGACACCTCTTCCATTGATGGACATCTCCTCCCAGCTGCTTTTAACAATTTGAAATTCATTGAACCTGCAGCATCTGAAGGAAAATAGCCCCTCTTAACATTCTGAAAGTTGCACAACTTGAAATGGCTCATGGTATTTCCTTTCAGTGTTTCACGCCACTCTTCATGTAACCATCCTGTAAACAGGACACTGCTGCACACTCCTAAGGGCTTGTAATATTCACTTGTTTGCATGACACTTGCTGAGTAGCCTAATTAATTATCTGTGGGCAGCAGATTACAGGCGGTCACATTAGTCACTTAAATATGCATTGCCTGTATGGTCAGTTACTCTGAATATGTGCATGTTTGGAAGTAATGGTTAAGGTGGCTGTCTTGCTCTGTCGATGTTTGAATATTTAGTATTTATATGTTATTTGATTGCTAAAATTTCAAAATTTCCATAAGCAAATGTAAACATAAAACCTAGTATCTGAAGAACAACTTAAATTAGAATCATACCCTAATTATACAAATTTTCAAAAAGCAAAAAGTATTTGTTTAGATTTTTTTCCAAAGGCAGTATCAGTGTCCATGAACATCATTCAGACTTCCCTAATCTAATCAGTGGTTCTTTTATGGCTACCTGCCAAGGAATATTCTTTGTTCATTATAAATTCTTTAGACAAAGTTTCTTGATCTGAGAGTGTTTATTATGGGGTTTCAGTTCATGAAGTATCATTATAACACCCAATCTGCTCTCTCTCACAACATTGTATTTATTTCTAATTACATCTCATCAAATATTAACTGGTTATATGTTTTTACACTCTTCTACTTTTTACCAAGTAGATTCTTTTACCAAATAGATTCTTTCATATTACACTCCATAGAAAGAAAATCCATTAAACATTTTGGGTACAAATGCACAAAGAAACAAGCAAAAGACCATCAGCCCTTACCCAGACCCAGATTCCTGATAGTAATTTTATAATGGAGGCATATTTTTGTGCTTCCAAAAACAAGACCCTTGTAGAAGAAAAGGCTTCATAGAACGATATCGTCGTTCTGATAGACAAAAAGAGAGAGACAAGAGCTATGCCAGAATAAATAACTCTGGTGAGAATTGTGAAAAACCTTTTTAAAAAAAATCTTCCAATTGCACATGCATTTCTGACTTTTCAGAAAGGTTAGAACTATATGAGGTCTGGAATCAAAACCTGATGTGACCTACATAAAAGAAATGCTGATTCCCTAATTAAACCAAGCTGTGGCTGCAGGCTCTGAGAAAAGCTGCCAAAAAATCATCCAATCAATCTTGCGACTATCCTCCAGGAATGTAGCAAGGAGGGTGGAGAGGAGGAAGACGGCTGCGAGGATGCTGGGGAATGTTCTCCTTCATACACTCGCTCCACACTGAGGGTCCTACTTTTCCAGCACATAAGCCAAGGACGGAAAAGATCATGTGGAGGTGGGGGCTGGGCAGCCAGGGGACCGGCAGGGGTTGAAGAGAAAAACAGACTAAATGTTTTAACAGCTGCCCCTTTTTTTCTTCACCTATTTTGCCCAAGGATCTGATTTCCTTCTGAAGGGGTGGGCTTTCCATGGGCCAAGGGCTCTGCTCAGCAGGGCCTGTTTACTCTGAGAAGCAGCCTCTTTCCTTCTTTATATAAGTGCTTGCTTTTGAGGAGGAGAAGGAAAGGATGGTGAGAAGAAAATGGAAATTTTACAGAGTTCACGTTAAAGCAAAACCAGTCAGAGAAAATGCAGTTCATCTGAATTTTAAGGAGAGGCTGGCAACAAATGAAGGAAAAAATAATAATCTCACATTCTTCCTGTTAAATTTTTGACAGGAAAATTGTTCTTCAGGAAAGATGGAATGTCATTCCCGTGTAACTTCCTTTTTCATTCCAGTTCCTCAATGATGCAGAGGGCATGTTAATTGAGAAGGATTAAAATAATGCTTCAGCTGCTAAAATTGGAGGCAAGTAACTTGCAGAGAAGCAATAAAACAAATGGCAAGGTTGCTTCCTGTGAACCAAAAATTTGGGGCTTGCCAATATCAGATAATGGGTAAATTCTATGTGAAAAGAGCAGTTATTTTTTTTTTCTTTGCTGAAACTTCTTTAACCTAGCATTTGGTTTTGCTAGAGAGTATTTCACCACCCAAAACATTTCATGATAGATCTCTCTCTCTCTCTAGGACTTACTACACAACAGCCATCCATTTAAACATGTATGAGCATTAGTAACACATATGTTGTTTTATTCCATGAGACACATAAACCCTCCTTTTGAGGAAGTGGAACAACCAGTTGTTCATCTTAACACCAGCCAATTATCAATTATTCAAGCATATGTTGGTAGACCAGACAGAAGTTACCACTTGTTAGGCTTTATTTCAAGTTTGTATTCACAGCATGCATTTCTGCACTACCCAAGATCATGCCTACCAACCCCAGACCACGCTGCTGCATTTTTTAGTTTCATACTCACACCTCCTCCCTTCCCCATTTACCTCTTATCCTTCTCCTCTTGAGTTTCTAAACTCCTATCCTGTCTGAAAATTCTCACTCTAGGCTCACTGTTGCAAAGAAGGTGTCTCTGCATCACCACACTCTCGCTACCAGATTTGAAACATTGCATCCCTTCTATTCTGTCCCACATGGGTCTATGCTTAAGTTCTTTCTCTCTTGAATTGTCCTGTATTTGGCTTGTTGCATCCTATTTCTTCAAATAGACTGCAAACACCCTGTGAAAAATAAAAATATTTTGTATTTCTTTCTAGAAAGTTGAAAAATCCTGTTGCATGGTACTAAATTTTTCAGTTTCCCAGATATCTCCCAATTTGAAGAATGAAAAAAAAAACAAAACCAAAAAACAACTCCGTGTCCCAGGAAACTGCTTAGTCCGTGGCAAACTGAGCTGCTTAGTCACCCTATCAGCTAAGCATAAATTAAAAATACAGAAAAAAATTGTGTTTGGTGGTTGAAACATTGAATAATTATAAAGTTTTTGTTAAATGAAGAAACCAAGGGTCGTTATCAAATGGATTAAATTACGGCAGAGACATATACTGAATAGTCAGTATATGCCATGTGCATAGATCTATTACACATGAAACATATACAAACAAGAGAAAGAAAAAGGCATGATTAATGGAGGCTATGGAGGCAGATGGAGGATTGGTTTGTGTTAAGCTCAGAATTCATTCCTTTCCTCTATTTAGTCTATTTCTCTACTTGCCAGTAGGAACAGTGGAAGGAAAGAGAATATTGTCCTGCAGGCTTCTATAGGCCAGAATAAACATGACTGAGGTTTCTCCAACTAGCCTAAAATTAGTCATAGTCTTGAGGGTTGAGCACTTTAGCCTGCATCTCAACGCTTTGTCTGTTCTTCGGCTGACTTAATCTTCATGTTTTTGAGTGCTGTATTGCTGTGCGCTTCCTGGATATACTTAAGTCTCTGAGGCCTGTTCAGGGCTTTTATAAAAGCTCCCCAAACATGAGATGTTTTATTCATGGCATTACTCTGTAAAGTTACTTAAGCTTAGCAGACTTGATTAATTTTTAGTTATATAATCAATTATAATGGTATTATCATCATGTATATATGTCAGTGTTTTAACCACGCAATAAATTTGTTAAATAATTAATATATTCACTAAACTTTGTGAGTGTTTCCCATTCAAGAAACCCTGCTAGGCCCTCAGGAAGGCATGGTGGAGATGGGCCAGTGAAGACAAACGAAGACCCTGCCACTTCCATTAAGGGGCTCACAATCAGGTGGAGGAGGCAGATGAGAACACCAACATGGAACAAAACCCAAGACGAGATGGAAAGATCATCGTGAGGGTATCACACGGGCTATGAGTAGCAGGTTGGAGAGTAATTTTGACTGTCAATCTTGGTGAAAAGTATGAGATGAGCTGGTTAGACACTAAGGAAAAAGCACTTATGGCAAAGAGAACCACACAACTGTACAGATGAATAAAGCCATTGAAGCAAGGGAATGGAAGACATGTGCATACAGTGATAGGAGGCAAGCAAAGGCGATGAGGGTATGTGAAAGTCAGAGAGACCGTGCCGTGAGAGGTGGAATCGGAAAGGGAGGGCAGGTCTATGAGAGAGTCAGAGAAGGTGCCAGTGTTAACAGGGCTGTGCTGGGAGCCAGACACTGTACTAGGTAATGAGCAGAAGTTACTTCATTTAGTGGTTATTAAATCCCAAAGTAGTTATTTTAATCCTCATTTTACATATGACAAAACAGGCTTAGAGAAGAAAAAGAATATATACCCACATTCACACAGCTAAAGGCCCAAAAATCACAAAGCTAGGACCCAACCCAATCTGTCTGACTCAAAATTCAAGTAAATTGAACTTCTTCCATTTGCCCCACATGGTTGGAACTTAATTAGAAATGCAGGGAGTTTCTAAAGATTTGTAAATAAGAAAATTAAACGAGTGAGAGAGTTTTCTGGATTCATTGTATAGGATTTATTGGCAGGTGCAGAGACTAAACATAAAGGGGCAAAGGGTAATGAAAATTAGAGAGTAAGATAGTAACTGAGAAAACATGGGAGAGCTATTTCAGATGTGGACCCTACATAACTAAGCCATTGGGTTTATTGGACACAATCATGAATGATTCCAAAAAATAGAGCCAATGAGGACATTGGTGTCATCTGTCACAGTCAGAGTGTATCTGCCTTACTAGAATATGGAAGGAGGATGTTAACCTTTCTCCTTGGCACATCTGTAGGTTTTTTTAAAGTACACAATTATTATTAGGAAAATCATTTTGTTTGTCAAAGTGTAGGGCACTATCTTTTAATTTAACAGTCATATGAGCATTTATTTGTGCAAGACTGTTTCATCTATAGTGACCAATACTTTTTATACTATTTTTTATCAATTATAATGATGGATTTTATCCATTCTGCCACATTGTAACTCATGAAATGCCTGGTTTCCATAAAATAGAGTAAAATCTGCAGCAATGGATTCAAGGCACAGTTGTTAATTAAAGACCAGAAACATGATATGGCTTCTTATCTATTTTGAAGGGGGTACTAAAAAAATGGATTTTGATCTTGCCAAAGAGAGATGAAGAGCAATTCACAACAGAATAATACAAATGTTTTAAAATTTCCAGCATATTGGAAGGATGCAAATGAAAGAATAGTAGAACCAAAATTAAAATGAATAAATCTGAACATTGGAAGTATCTTAACATTAAGAACTCTTTATCCTTTAGTTGAAATCTGTCAGGATAGTTTTATCCTTTACAACGCTTTATAGGGGTTCAGAAATAGATTGGATAAAGCAATAGAAATAATCACAGTACAATATTCCATCTGACAAAGAGCAGATGGCTGGAGTGGTCTCTAGCAGGAGCCTGCTCTTCTCTATTATGCAATGTTTATGTATAGAAATGATGGTCTTTTCAAAGCCTAACAATGATGATGATAGTGGTAATAACCTTGATTTATTAAACACTAGTTATGTGCTAGGCACTGTCCTAGCTACATCATACATGTTTTCTCATTTTATCTTTGAAATGATCCTGTGAGGATGGCACACGGTCTCCATTTTATAAGGTAAGAACATGAGATTAGGAAGCTTCAACACTTTTCCCAGTGTCACACAGCACAAAAAGCGGCATATCTGGAATTCAAGCACAGGCCTATCAGGCTCTAAAATCCACAGTCCTTGTTTGTTGTACAATTCTTCAGTGGCTCTCAGCTCTAGCTGTACATTAGAACCAAGTGGGAGCTTCTACAAATATTTCAATGCCCAAGGCTCACTCCTAGAGATTCTGATTTAATTGGTTTGGGGTGGGCCCAACAGAAGTATTTATTGTAAAGTTCCCTGGGTAGTTATAATGGGCAGTCAGTGCTGACAGTCACGGTAGTGAACTATCTACTACCACCCAAGTGTTATGAATCTTGGAATATAAATTGAAGGAAAAAATAATACCCTTATGTCCACTCCTTTCATCCTCCTCACCACCCACCTTACTTTCAGATCATTGTTCTCAACCAAAATTCTTTAACTGTTCAGTTTAGATTAAATAGACTAGTAAGTTGCAGATAATATTCAAGCTAAGTCGTGGCCTCCAAAGAGATTAGGGTACTAGGCATCAGTTCTTCACTGGTGTAGTTTCTTCAGTGTTTTTTGACAGAATCCTAGGCAAAATGTATTCTATATAGGAAAAGCACAGCAGTTCGTGGTTATACATCATTTTTTAAAAATTTAAACCATAAAATATGTCTTATACATATCTGAATCATCTCTTATTCTTATGCTACAAGAGATGAACAGCCATGAACAAAGGGCCACGGGGTAGAGGGGGATGACAAAGAGGACACACTAGCAGGTGGGTCAGAAAGACAGTAGCAAGTGGCTGGCTGGGGAAAGACCAGGGCCCCAGGGTGTTAGGAAGAATTGACTATACTTCCCATTTCTGTGCTCTGGTGAACTTTCCTTCTTTTCTAGATGGAAAATAACTCGTTATGGATATTTCAGTTAAAGTGTTTGGTTTTTTTTTTTTAAATAATCTTTTTCTTCTCTAGTTTTGGAGGCATTTTCTCTACTTACTTTGTTTCCTCTTCAACCTTTTTTCTCCTGTCAATCCCCTTTAAACCCAAACCACCAACATACCTTGTGCAAATATGTCCATTTTTCTAGAATAGAAGACACAGAGGCTGATGAAGAAATTGAAAGGCAAAAAGATAAAAAATGTCTTGATGCTTCACAAATGGGTCTGGCTCTTTCTTCTATGTAGATCCTTCACTATCTCTCATGTGTGTGAAGGACAAACTTTAAACTGGTGGCCTCTCTCCGAGACTGCGACAGTCCAATAGGTGGCAAAAAAGGGGATGCATCCCAGAAAACAATAAAAGTATGATTTTGTCTAATGACAGACACAGCTAAAAGTCTAGGGGACATAACCATCCACCCACCCACTGAGAATTTCTTTATCCAGAAGGGGACCAGGCATTTTAGTCACAAGGCCTCAGACTTCATGTAGGATTGCTCAGGAGGAAGGCATGAGCCAGAGATTAGGAACATGAAATTTGGAGAAAGAGTCTTATACTCAAACCCACATTTTGTAATTTGTCTGCTATATGGCCTTGAGAAATTTATTTAAATTCTCAGAGCCTCATTTTTCTCATCGGTAAAATGGAAATGGATATATAATGTGCTTTAATGGTTTAATGCCTTAATGGGTCTATGTGAAGTTTCAAAAAGCTACGCCTACAAAACCCTTAGCAGAGTCCCTGTTCATTGATGCGAAACACATCTATTGAAAACCTAACTGAGGCCAGGCACAGTTACAGGTGTTTAAATTTAGCAGTGGACAAAGCAGATAGAAGTCCTTTCCCCTGTGGTGCTTACACTCCAGTAAAGAGAGACAAAGCAAAGAGATAAAATGTATTGAATGTCAAATAGTAAAATATAGCCTACGTCAAATGCATAGAAAGCTTTCAGTAAATGCTATTGATAAAAATATATAATACCTCAATATATCAACATTAGGTAAAAATATGAAGTATGTTTCACATAATCCCATACATTATTGAAGCTTAGGTATTGGAACGAATACATTAAAGCTAGGTATAAAGAAATATTACATCTTCTGAACTTTAAAAAAATGATTGAGCCCAAAATCCAAGGTTCAGTAATGTTGAATCAGATCTTCAATTGACGTCATAAAAAGGAACCACATGTGCAATCACACTGAAGCTATTCCCCAAAGCTATATAAGACTTTGGAGCGAGGCCATCGGGAACCAATCCCTAGCTTTGAGAAACTCCATCACTATTTCTGCTTGAGCTACAGGCAGATGTGAGCAGCTAATACTGTGTGTGTTGTGTTAAACAAAGTTCGGTGCCCACTCTAAAGACCTCCCACATTTCCAAGGCTTTTAAAGCTTTATCTCATCAGCAAATGTTACCTTGTCTCCATCACCTCTGTAAATGGGTGAACATGGCACCAAACACTGCCCTAATCTTTTGCATGACTCTGAAAAGTCCCTTTTGTAAGGCTAATTATAAACAATATATTTTCCATTTAAAAATCAAATGTTATTGTTTCCATAAGTAGAACTGTGTGAATGCAGCTGATTCCCTATAGAGTCAGAACAATGTTTACGAAATGAAATGACCCCTAAAAAGCCATGGTTCAAGGCATCATGGAAACATAAGCTCGTCATATACAAACAAGCTGGGAACTTCTCTTCTCAGAAAGCCTCTACAGGAAATACTAAATCTGCTGCGAGATTTCTGCAGCTACATCTGGCAGGCCGCAGCATGCACTCCCCGGCCGCTGCTGGCAGCGCTGCTCACTTTCTGGCTGGCAGAGCCCTAAGGAGAAGGCAGCAGCCAAGCAGTTGGAGCCATGAAACTATGAGTTCATGTTAAACATAGGAGTTATTTAATGTGAAAGTCACAGCAAATGGAAAAGATTTATCACTTGGGAAGGGACTGTGTGTCTTAGTTTTATTTTTGTTCCAATATGAGCTCCCTGAATGTTTAAAACTTGACTCTTTTCCCACGTACCATATACCTAGTCTCTCTCTCACCCATGCGACAATACAGCATCTCGGCTCAACCATTTAGTTGTTCCTCTTCTGTTAGGCAGGCACTCTCTCTGTATTTTTGTTATTAATACTAATTAGGTCTGGGAGGGGTAGCAGAGCATGGTGACTAACAGTGAGCATTTAAGGTCAGAAAGACTTGCAGTACTTACTAGGTGTGTAACTTTGGGCAAGTTATTTAAACTCTCTAAATCTCAATTTCCCCCATCAGTAAAATGGGGGTGATGATACTATTTGTCCCAGATCTCTGTTGAGAGGATTATGAGATAATGCACAAAGCATTTAGCATACTTCCTGGCACATGGGACAGAATTAAGAGGGCCTGCTTTTTTTGAAGGATTCAATTGTGGATGATTGCAGAGATCCTTCCATGTGGTTCTAAATATATAAATGCATTTGGACACAAGAAGCAGTGTACAGACACACACACACACACGTACATACATTTGTCAAACTGAAAGCAGCTTTTAATATCTTTACGCATTACTCACACATGACATCTGAGTATCTCTGCATCTTTGTGAAAATGAAATTGTGCTGTGCACACAGGTGTGGGTGCACGTGAGTATAAGTGGATTTAACATGGAATGATCACAACTGAGAGAACCATTTTGTCCTGTTCTTTCCAGAGTCCCTTTGAATTTTCTGAACCTATATTATTGTATAGGGACAATAATTGGAAATTTCCTTTCTATACTACTTATCCCTCAACAAGTACCTCTTTTGTTTTGCTTGTAAATCTCAGGAACCGTTTCACTTCGCACCAAGCAAACCACTCTTTTATTTGCGTCCATCCACTAGTTAAAGCTAACTTTCCAAACAAGGTCCAGAAGTCAATTGGTTCAGAAACAATCTTTAAGCCAATGAAAGGCTGGATTTAATTATTTTAGGTTATTCTCAAAGTGGTCAATTGCTAGGAACCTAGAAAAGTCATTTTAAAAATATGCTCCTAATCCCAGGTATATTTATTTTTATCCTGGGTTACAAGTTGAACAATTCATTTCAAAAATAGTTATTTAGAATCTGCTTTGATTTAAAAAGAAAAAAGCATATTTCTTCAGGTCTGAGAAGACATAACCCTGCTTAATTTCTATGTTCAACCTTAGACCAATAACTCTGGCAGGGGGCATGGAAAACTCTGGAGGCCCTGAATTGGTTAAGCTCATGACCACGTGACTGACGGTCCCTCTAGAGATAGGTTGGGGGAAGGGCAACTCCCTAAAAATGAAGGATGTTGGGAAAACAAAAAGAGGTTGTTTGCCTGACAATTCTTTTGTTTAATAGATAAGAATACTAAATTAAGTCCCAAAGAGAATGAGTGACTTGCCCATGAGTAAACAGCTGCTGATAACCTAGGAGTAAAATTCAGGTTTTATGGCTCTTTCTATTATAAGGATAAAGAAGAACAATACAAAAACACTGAGAGGCTGAACAGCAGGGTGGTTAATGCAGAAGCCAGATACCCTCCTGTAATACTGACTCTTACATCCTGCCAGTTCTGTGTCCTTAAAAAGATAATTAACCCTTCTGTGCCTTAGTTTCCTCATCTGCAGAACAGGGAGAATAGGGCCTGTCCCATTGTGTTATTGTAAGGGACAAATGAGTTAATAAATGTAAAAAATTTAAAACAGTGCTTGGAACATAAGTATTGTACAAGCCTTAGTTCCTCTTATTATTAAATGCTTACTATAAGTAAAGTACTCTGTGTATATTTTATGCCATGTAATTTTCATATGAACTTAATGGGGTAGACATGATCATTCTCATTTGACAGAGGACACTGTGTCCTTGAGAGATTAAACAACTTGCTCAAGATTGGATTGCCCTGCCCTGGTGAATACCTAAGGCTCTGCCCCTCCCAACGTAACACTGAGGTGCACTGAGACAAAGAAATATGGCCCAAATGAAAGAATAGATCAAAGCTCCAAAAATAGAACTAAGCGATGAACAGATAGCCAGCCTATCAGATGCAGGTCATAACACTGATAATCTGGATGCTCACTGAATTGTTTGAGTATGGTCATAAAATAGAGGAAAAAGTGAAGTCTGTGCAAAGTGAAATAAAGAAACATACACAGGGAACCAACAATGAAGGGAAGGAAACCGGAACCTAAATCAATGATTGGGAGCAGAAGGAAGAGATAAACATTCAACCTGTGAAGAATGAAGAAACAAGAATTCAAAAAAATGAGGAGAGGCTTAGGAACCCCTGGGACAACTTTGAATATTCCAGCATCCGAATCATTGGGGTGCCAGAAGGAGAAGAGGAAAAGCAAGAAATTGAACACTTATGTGAACAAATAATGAAGGAGAACTTCCCCAATCTGGCCAAGGAAATAGACTTCCAGGAGATCCAGGAAGCTCAGAGAGTCCCCAAGAAGTTGGACCCAAGGGACCACACACCAAGGCACGTCATAATTACATCACCCAAGATTAAAGATAAGGAGAGACTCTTAAAAGCAGCAAGAGAAAAGGAGACAATTACCTACAAAGGGGTTCCCATGAGACTATCAGCTGATTTCTCAAAAGAAACCTTGCAGGCAAGAAGGGGCTGGCAAGAAGTATTCAAAGTCATGAAAAGCAAGGACCTACATCCAAGATTCCTCTATCCAGCAAAGCTATCATTTAGAATGGAAGGGCAGATCAAGTGCTTCCCAGAGAAGGTAAAGTTAAAGGAGTTCATCATCACCAAGCCCTTATTACATGAAATGTTAAAGGGACTTATCTAAGAAAAAGAAGATCAAAAACTATGAAGAGTAAAATGACAACAAACTCACAACTATCAACAACTGAACCTAAAAAGAAAAACAAAAACAAACTAAGCAAACAACTAGAACAGGAACAGAATCATAGAAATGAGGATCAGTGGGGAGGGGGACGGGGAAGAATGAGGGAAAAGGTACAAGGAATAAGCAGCATAAATAGCGGGTACAAAACAGGCAGGGGGAGATTAAGAATAGTATAGGAAATGGAGAAGCCAAAGAACTTCTCTCTCAGATCAGTAAATAATTTTTTTTAAAAAGTAACTTGACAATTTAGACAAAGGGCTCTAGAATCTAGATGAAAAGGTGAGAACAAAGGAAAGTGATGCGGTACAAGAGGAGTGATCTAGGAGCCTGGTCTATTTTGACTTATAAGGTGTCTTTATGTGGAGGAGGAGCATGAAAGAGAGGTGGGAAATTACTGAGTACTACAACATTGTGAAGGCATCTGGGACTAGGTGCTAAAGAGAGACTCCAATGCAGTAAACCAAGAAGATGGTGACAGATTACTGGAAAGGATGGAAGTAGGAGAATAGTAATGGCAACAACACAGCCACACACACATGCGCATATTCTCCCTGGGAAAATCTCCCCACCCTGCACATCGGAACGATGTGAGTTGACCAGTTTATTGGACGATAAACCTGTTTAACTAGAAATTAACCTGATACATTTTTGGTAGCGTTACAAGATTTTTCTAAAACAATTCACTTTTAATGTTATTTCTATTTCTAGAAAAATTTCTTTCCTTAATTTTTTCATATTTGGACTTTGGCTTTGCTGTTTTCATAGACAAGATATTGGACTATCACTAAAATACCTACAATACCTATTTATAATGTTTTTGTTATGAATAAGAATGAGTAAGATTTTACCATATATCAAACTACAGAAAAAGTTGGCAACTCTTACTGCACTCTCCGATACAGTAAAGTTTTCATGGCTGTATAAAAGAGAAAATGGACTCTGCCATGGATCCTCATAAAGGTGACATGGAAATAAATGAGGGTTTTGGCTAAAACATATTGCTTTTTTTAAAAGATTTTATTTATTTATTTTTAGAGAGAGGGGAAGGGAGAGGGACAGAGAGGGGGAGAAGTGTTGATGTGAGAGAGACATTGATCTGCTGCATCTCACACATGCCCCGACCAGGCATGTGCCCTGACAGGGAACAGAGGCCTTTCCCTTTGTGGGACGACATGCAACCAACTGAGCCACACAGGTCAGAGCTAAAGCATATTTCTTAACCTTCAGGTTCAATTGCAGAACATTATTTTAAGCAATGAAGACACTCTATGACCATAGAAAGAGACTTTTTCAAACACCAAAGTGTGTGCTTAAAGATGGGAAATATGCAAGGGATGAGAGTTACGGGGTATCCAAATGGAAATTTAAAATGAACACATTTAGCCCCTGTCCTCTTGTTTAATCAGTAGTCAGTTTTCATATGCTAACAATATGGGTCTAAATAGAAGAATATGATGCTTCAGGTCTTTTAAATTTGTCACATTTAATTAGAGTATTTAATCTAGAGCAATTCCAGGTCATTTTGCAAATGAGAAAAATAGAAACTCACAGAGATGAAATGATTTACTTTAGGTCACATGACTGGTAAATGGCAGCGTCTAAGCCAGGACCCAGGCTCTCTGCCTCGCCAGCACCCCCCTCTACCCGTGCTGCTCCTACACAATTTCATCAGCAAACATTCATTTTTCACATTAAGTACTTAGGGGTTTCCACATATTTACCATTAATGTAAAATCTAAAGGAAAGGTCTAATAACTGCTACTCAAAGTAGCCTTTGAACTGTTTATTACCAGCACTCCAGGAATAAGAAAGGAATAAAATATATGTATGGTTTATATACTAAGATTATATAAATATATATTTATATAGAAATATATTTTTATATAGTAAGACTATATAAATATATGTATATATGTATAAATATGTGTGTGTGTGTGTGTGTGTATAAGACTAAATGATGTGCCTAGCAATTTGGTTGATTGACATCCTAGCCCCAACTCCTTATCTTACCCTGAATCAGTAACAAACAGTTCTAGGACCCATCTGGGTCCTTACACCCCATGTTGAGTGACAATGATGTAAATTGTTGGTAGAATTGACCTGGAAATCTGGGTACACTAAAGATTTTGTAATATTTAAACGACATGGAGAAAAACACCCAAAAAACCGCTATAAATTGTGACTCCAGAAGGTTCAGTGGCAAGGATTGACACTCCTCTAATCAATGAACTGATTTTTTCTTTCGCATTGAGGAAACACATATTCCAGGAATCTGGTTACGTCTTTTTTGCCCCGGAACTTGTTTCTCTTTTTCACACACTTCCTACCAGCTCCCACTCCCCACCCCGCCATGTGCTTCTCACACATGTGCACTGAAAGCTTGGAGCATGGATGAGAAGAGAAAGAGGCCTCCACCAGGCGTTACCTACAAGGTTTAGGTTAGTTTCAATAAGGAAGTAAAAGAGAAAGTTTGATGCCAAATCAAAGATTCTGCATGAGGATTTTAATTTAGTCTTTAGTTTTAGAATATTTCCTGAATAATAAATAGAGTGAGTACCAAAGTCACTCACCTCTATAAATTGCTATTAAGCAGAGTAGGAAAGCACAGAAAGCAAAAATACATAAGATAAAGAATATTTAAAGCTGGTTGCAAATAAAATTTATCTTTTGTTTGCCTAAGGCCAGGATGTCCTATCAATTCATTTCAAAAACAAAACTAGTATAATTTAAACACCTAGTTAAATTCTTCCCTTAGAAGTGTTTATAAAAACCCCAAGTATATTCTTAAATTATAACTGCCCATACTGAAAAACCTTGGGAAGTCTATGAAATTTTGATCATAGCATATTTCTTAGGGGGTGTTTCAGGAGGTCCTAAAAGGTACATTTTGATACAATGTAAAGTCGAATATCTCTTCCCTCAAATGACAAAGAAACCTTTATTCACCTGTTGCCCAGTTGCCATTCTATGTATTGCCAAGACAAAATCTGAAGGTTAAATTTGATCTCATTGTGGACATGAACTTTTACAAGATAGAAAAGGTCACAAAATTTGGGGACCTCCATCACAGAAGAAACTAGAGCTACATGTCCCTCCCTTTAAGGAAGGGAGGGAAGGGAAAGGCCATTTCTGTTTTTGATGAATTAATATAGATGGCTGAACCTGAGTTACTATCAAACTGCTAATACAACATACTAATAACCAAAAACTACTTCTAAGGGACAATCTCATCATTTAAATGTTTGCTTCACACGTCAATTTATTTAAAACTATGAATTATTAGACTGAAAATGAGTGAGACCTGTATGAAATGTTACCCTTGTTCTGATATCAAGATTAATTTTAACAGATTTTCATATTTATAACTTTTTGTAATAAAAAATGAAGACTTAGCATGAGTAATAAAATGACACTATTTGTTTTGCCAGCACTTCAGATTTCCATTCAAGGAAGCTCTGATATTATTTAGAGCAAAGAAAGCTAACCAGAGCAGCAGCTATTTTTGAGTTGAGGAAATGATGGTAATACCCTTGATGGTGGATGATTATATTTGTGCATAAAATGAAACAATGTGGAAAAAAACATCGCAAATGATATTCATTGTAAAAAGATACTAATTTGTGTGTCTACTATATTAAAGCATCAGGAATGCCAGATGTTTATGTAAGGTTGATGAGATTTTGATTATTTTACACTTTCCTTTTTGACATGAAGTTTATAATTTATAATGTGTCATATAAATTGAAAGATGATATACATTAACAAATAGATTAATAAAATTTGCTTAAACATATTTTAACCTAAGTCATGTTTTCTCAATAAAATGGAATAGTGATTTTACATGTGTTTGACTTAAGGATATTTTCTAATGAAGCTGTGTTATATTTATATGTGCTGGCCATATTATGGCCTACACCAGCATGTAAAATTTTTATATATAAAAAAGATGAACTTTTTTTAATAAGAGTGGTTCCAGTTCAAGAGTAATTTTTAAACTATTCCACTGGAAATAACATTCTCTGTTCAGCCTTCACTTTGCTGAGGTAAATAAAATGAATAACAAATCCCCCACCCAAACTGCCGCATAGTAAATAGACACACTATAAATTTATCTATTGAAGACCACAAAAATCATCAGTTTTTACATCACAGTAAGTAAGCCTATGCCTATCTCCATAAGCACGCTTCTTGAACTGTAAAAGAGCAAGCAGAGCTACCAAATATTCACTCCAGAATACAAAGCCCATGAAGAGTGTAATTATTTTTTTCTTTCTTTAAATCTCTTTGCCAAGAATCCGAACTGGATTAAGTATTCAACACCAAGAGATTAAAGATGCATATCCCTGTAGCTACCACTGCACACATCTCCACATAATCACTGGGATTAACTTTCCAAGGAAGTAGATCAAAGCTTTATTTCCTTGTGGGTATCTGATAATAAAAGCCAAAGCTAAATCAAACTCTCATCACTTTTGTATCTATCCTTAAGCTACTGGTTCAAGAATAATCAGAATATGCAGAAGAGAAGGTCAGTAAGAAGGGAAAAAAACACTTTATTTTATATTTAATGAGAACACTGGACAAACAACAAAAAATAAAATGATCTAAAAGTTTCCAAAGCATAATAATGCTATAAATAATCATAATTAATGAATGAGTCTTGAATAAAACATGAATGAACATAAAATAATAACAAAATACATACATATATAAACTACAAATTAGTCAGCCTCGCTATTGTATATCAATTCTTGGCAATGAATTATAATAAATATTTGCAAGTAGCATATTTAACTTTGCAGAAAATTTTTTTGCTAACTAGTGTTTTTAGTTCCAGCCCAAGTTTAAAAACTTTGCTACTGACTTGTATAACTTAGATTTTAAGAATCTACAAATTAATGACTTATTGAACTCATTAGCAAAATCTTAGGTCTCTTTAAATTTATATACAAATAAAACTGAGCTCTTGAATAGAGGTTTACTTTGACTAAGTCTGTGTTTGTACTCCTGGATTCCACTTCTGCCCTGGTGTTTGACAGAGATCCACAGAGAATTCAAAGGGGAAGAATCTGGCCTTTTGTCATTATTATTCCTATAAGTCTACCAGAAACACTGGAGCGCTCTGCTGTTAAGGACATCATAAACATTAATCCACATTTGATGAATCAACCTTCTGTTCCATATTAAGGAATAAATTTATTATTCTAGCATTTGAATTCCCTTACTTGAAATGCCTTTATCAGCAACATTTGTTAGCAATAACAAAAATATACCAATATTGAAGAGACAGAATTATTCTAGGAAGAAACTCCTAAAAAGACAATTCTTTTCTCTGTGCATGTTTAAAGACTTTGAATCTTCAAAAGATTTATCTTGTGCATAGACTAAACATTCTACTTAGTAAAAAATGACCTGTGCTTTTCAAAATCCCCTCCTAAGCATGGAAGCATTAGTGAGCCAATATTTATGAAATTATGATGTCTTGTGACAGAATAGTAAAGTGGTCCAAACTTTGCCTACATTTTTATCTGAATCTAATTAAAAGATGGTGAAAAACCTTCAACACAAGTCCATTTGGATGAGAAAGTATTGTTTTTATTGCAATGGTCTTTTATAAAAATGTAGTTTTAATTTACAATAATGTTTGAGATATTCAGAAAAATTATTCACTAATCACATTTATTCTGCAATATAGTAATTATATATTTATTTATTTTATATTTCCAAATGTCTTTTTGCTATGGTTTAAATTTCTCTCATATTAATCAGCCCACTGTTTTAATCAATTTAAAATCCATAAAAATTATTATTACTAGAGAAAATGATTATATTTATCTTTTTCCAGAGATACTTAAACTCTTTCATGATAATGATATATATAAAAAATGTAGTTCCCTCATAAAGTTTGTAAGATAAAAATGTGACCTAATTGTGTATCAGAAAATAATCTTACCATTGTTATAAATGTTAACTGCCTGTCTGGGGACAACAAAAGAGAAACTCAATTATTTGCAATACCATTAAACTCTTATAACAAGAAAAAAAATACATAAGCAGTTTGTGGTTCATGGTTTCTCAAATTATAATTTAATAAATGAAGTACTTTCTCAGATTTCTCATGATGGTCCACACTCCACAAGGCCATGGAGGCTGGCATGGACCCTGGGCAGCATCTCATTTACTATGAAGTTTAACCACATGATCGTAAAATCATAAAGTTGATCTCTGGAGAAAGGAAATCATTTAATTTCTCAGTGCATAGAAAGAAAGGGAACACTTGGCTTCTCTCAAGGTTTTTATCTATATCTTATTTCTCCTCCCCTTGGTTTGAGGTAGCAACTTGCTAGGAAATAGGAGCTTAAATAAAAGGGCAATCGTATAGAACTAGGTCAATGTGCTAAATGAATAGGAAACAAAAGTGATGCTGGAATTTTTCACTTCCTGTGAAAAGAGAAAGCTGCACAGTAAAAAAGTACAAACATCTCCAGACATGTCATCTTTTATGTTGGCAATTTACACTCTACTTTTCCTGCCTTCTTGGGCCAGTAATTCTCTGCCCTCCTTAAAGTCTATATTATATAGAGAAAATACCAAAGCCAGAAAACATCTCTTCAGAAAGAAAAAAAAAAGCCTTTCAGGCTCTATGATCATGCCTATGATCATGTAACAAGGAACAGTTCATCCATTTCAATCAAGTGAAGGACAGATTTTGATTACTGGACAAACCCTGCTAGCACCAGTATCAATAGCATCAACTGTGACAACTACACATCACTGAGTATCTACTCTGTCCCAGGCACTGAGCTAAGCTCCTTCCCTCCATTATCTCATTTCATCTCTCACCAATCCAATAGTGCAAATTGTATAATTTCTCTTTGTAGTTGAATATCCAGAGTGCACAGATACCTTTCTAATAATGTAGCTGGTATTTCACAGAGTCTGTTGGACCCGGTGGTGCATACTTATATCGCTGGGCTATGCTGTCTCTTAAGTAGTCACTAATAAATGCATTAATCATGTGGGACACAAAAATGATTGCTTGTAGACTTTGCCATGACCATCTGCTCATTGTTTCTTTCAATTCAAAACACATACACGCACGCACGCACGCACACACACACACACACACACACACACACCGACTCAACTTTGGGTACTAATTTTTGTTTGATTAATCTTTGTTGTACTCTTTTGGTAGGTCCTCTCAGAATAATAGTGTAATTTCCCTATGTATTTAAAAGTACATTTTATTTGTTATAACTACTTTTATGCTATTTAAAGAAATGCTTCCAACTCACCCCTTTCACATTGCCTTTTCCCATTTTCCAAATCAGCTCACCTTTGTGTATGCCCTTATAACCGTGTCATTAGCTATAATAATGATTGATCTATCCTCCTTCCAGCCTTTAGCCATCTGTGCAAGCAAAACTTTCAAGCCAGACATTTTAAGCCTTCAACATATACTGGAGCTCTGTTCAATAGATCTTTCATAAATCCCCAGCCCCCTGCCCCAGAGAGTAAGAAAAGTCAGGTCATGAGCAGGAAGTAATGGAGACAAGGCAGTTTCTGAGCTGAAACTCAGACTCAAAGCTGGTTTATTGTTGTCATGACTACGAGTTCCACATGCCTAAAGTCACTGGTTTCTGAAAAGAATGATGCAGTGTCTAGCCTTACAGCTGGACATATAAACCAAATTAGTCTGCCATGCCTCTACCTGTTTTGTGGTTATTAGTGAAAAGAGCAATATATCACACAATCAGTCATGCAACAGTTAAGCTCTGCACAGTTTTCTCAGATCTGTAACTCATTTTTGTAAGCTCCCCAGAATAATAACTTAAAACCTTGGGGTTGAGGAGGCTGGTGGGGAGGGGAGGAATCAAACCAATTTTGATAGACATTTTAAATTCTTGAATCAAAGATAAACCAGAAAGCAATTTACCGTGTTTTAACAAATTAATACTACCTTAGTTTTACATCACATTCATTGTAAGAGGGGTTTCACAAATTCTCTGTTAAAAATAAAAAATAAAAACCTCAAAACTTTATTAATTTGCAAAAGAATTTTTTTTTTTTAATGAAGAGGGTTTTTCAGTACAGAGAAGCCTAGTCTGACTGCTCCAGATGTGAAATGAGAGCCTTGAGAGCCGAATTCTATTCTTGCTCTCCAAGTGATTAATTGGATGACCTAGGGGAAGTCATTTAACCCAGCCGTGTAAAAAGAAAATAGGCACTTACCCACCAGATCAGGGTGTCTAAGTTGAATCCACACCTGTGCCTTTGAATCACTGCTTCCCCAAAGATGCTATTAAGACCCCCTCTTTTGTTCATATCCTCCCCCTCAGCCTACCCACACTTGTCTCCACTGCCTGCTTTACAGTTTTCAAGTCTTGTCACATCCATAAATAACTTGGATTCCCTGTCTCCTTCCTCTCCCTGGTTCTGTTATATATCTAGTGTCTACTGAAAGAAAGCTCAGAACTATGAAGTAGGTCCAGTCTGTCTTTGGCATATCCCTCTCCCTGCCCAATCCACTTGGGGATCCTTTTTCAGGCACTTGGTATTTTCATGCTGTCCACACAGCTGTTCGGGGTTCCATGCTCTGCTACCCAGCTTGGGCTTGCCTTCCCTAAGCAGGTATCTGTGGTCTAAACTTCCCTACCTGTTCTCTCCTTCTTCCTGTCAAGGTTTACATATCTCTTGCACAGTGGGTGGAAACTCCCACTCAAATATTTCATAGAAAGGGTCAGATGAAATTGGGGGGCAGGAATGAGTGGGGGTTGCCCATACATGGAATAATCCCATATTGATAATGAATTTAATATGTTAACTTGTAACCCTACCCTTTCCAGATAATATATTCACACTTTAAAAGGAAAATTCAGCTTATTTTAGTTTCTTAAAGACTTTATTTATTTATTTTTAGAGAGAGGGGAAGGGAGGCAGAGAGGGAGAGAACCATTAATGTGTGAGGGAAACGTTGATAAGTTGCTTCTTGAACACCTCCAAACAGGGACCTGGCCCCCAACCCAGATATGTGTCTTGATCGGAAAACAAACCTGCTACCTCTCAGTTTGCAGGACAACGCCCAACCAATTGCACTACACCAGTCAGAGCAAGTTCAGTTTATTTTTTAAAATGAGTTTAATGATAGAAATTGCAGGGACTTTGGCGACCAGTGAGAGACATTTTTGAGTCTGGGAGGTCTCTTGGATTGGGTCAGGTCTGGAAGTATTTGAATCTGGGTGTGGCAGGATTATTTGCAACTGAGACACATGCAGGATAAAAGACAGTTAAATGCACTGTGCAATGGCATGGATTCAGCTAAAATAAGAGTCAAACCATATCTCATGGTATAAGCCACAAAGTGTCTAATATATTAGGTACCTGCTCTTCGGATGCACAGCGTAGAATCCTAAATTTTTTGAGGATCCCTGTGTATTGTTAATCATGTTAGTATTCAGGATATTTTGCTAGAATTATTTTCATATTAAAAAAGCTTTTCTTTAAGATATACAATGACTATGTGATTTAAATTTATGTTATTTTTTCACCAAGTACTAAGAAACAAGTTTAATTTAAACGATCCTATGATACCTACAGGCAACTGCAGCCCACATTAGGCTTTTGATGATCCTACAGGGCTTTAATGGGTTATTGAAATTTGAGATTTTATTTGTTCTAGCAGCATGGCTTCTGCAAACAAAGAGATTTTGAAAAGTGTGCACAACACAAAATTACTGATATACAGAGTTAGAGTACATATTGTGTGATTCTATACATTAATGTGAATATAAGTATGTGAAAGTATATCTACATGATATAAAAATATAATTACATTTTATTTTAAAGTCATCAATAACTAACTAGTCAATAATAAAGATATTGTATACAGAGCATATAGGGGTACATAAAGGAGAGTTATAATAAATAATGTTTCTTAATGGAATAGTATTTATTCTTAACATTAATTATCCTAATTATGGCCTTAAATATGTTTTTGTATGACAGATGGGTCAAAGAGGCAGCCAGATGTGGGAAGCATAATAGTAAGGAAGAATACCTATAACTTTACAAGTGGGAATATTTTGTTCTTGACTTTCATTTATGGAAAAAATACACAAAAATTCAAACATTTAGAAATGCACTGAATAAATAAAATTAGTAAGCCTATATCATCTATTTTCTTCAGGGCTGGACTATGGTGCTAGCTCACTAGCAAACTATTCTTAGTATTAAGGAGTTCAACTGTGTTCCACAGTCTTTCCCTTTAATTCCTTACCCTAGTCTCCTATCTGCATCTATCTCAAGGGGCTTTACACAGAAGGGTATGAATGACTCAAGAACTTAAAAGTACCTGTTGGAAACATCAGCAAGGGGTAAGAGTACCTGCAAATAGGGGGCTGATATAGTCTGCCCAGAAAATTAAACCACCTTCATTTTCCCAGTGTTCATCTTCAGTCAGTCTCACAATATGCTAGGAAATATATGACAACAGTTAGGTTTTCAAAAATGATTTTCAGGTTAAATTAAATTTCTGCTGATATATAAGAATAAAACATACTTTATCACCATCTTCAGCATCAGCATACCATCCACGTCTCCACCCCTAGAGGTGTAATAGGCTGCCAGTACCCCATGGCTGTGCAAACGTTGAGGAGTTGTGAGCCTGCGGGTTCTTTCCAACAACTAAACCATTAGGGCTACAGTCCTTCAAGATGTCTCCCTCTATATCAAAGTGTATACAAGTAGGTGGGGTGGTTTGCATTCTATTCCACAGATTTCCATTTCCTGTTTTCCTATAGGATCTCACTTCCCCGATACTATGAATCCCATTTGTGATGTATACTCATAGTTTCTGAAGCCCGCCCATCCATGCTTAGTGTACTCAGCAATGTATGGAATATAGGCAAGTCACTATCCACAGCTGAGTAATTCACATATCTCGGCAAAATGCTTTTCTCTTATCTACTCTGGCCAATCAACTTTCCTTTTTAATACTCTCTGCACCTAGAAGAGCAGAAAGAATCATGCTTTGCACAACAAATGGTGACCTAGTTTTTATTGCTGCTGTTTGTAGTTGGTTTCTCTTAGCTTCTTTCCCTTTAGATCACAGACAGAATTTCGAAGAGAATGCAGCCAGGAACTTTAAGCACTGCGTGAGGGAATCCAATTGCCCTTCACCTACATGCCCCATTCTCTTTAAATCAAGCTGCTGCTCTCCAACTCTCTCTCTCTCTCTGGTTAAAAAGGGAAAGTCACTTCCCAGCATCTGAAGGATCTAACTCTACTAGTGCCAGGCCAGACAAAGCCAGTCATTTGTTTATCCTGTCAAACTCTACCAGCCCCAAGATATGTGATAAAAGCTTAAACTGCAGTTTAGACCTTAATTTGGAAGCCTAATATGACAGGAAGGATTAATTGTCGCGAGGTGGAATGGAAAGGGTAACTTAAGAGTCAGAAAACCTGGGCTCCCTCTGCCAATTCTGTCCACAACTCTACATTCAAGCCAATTCACCTATCTCTGTTTCTTAGTCCAAAATTGAGACTTCTCTCAAAAACCTCCAAAATATTTTGAATCAGATAAATTGTTTAGAAAATGAAGATAAATAAAATTCCCTAGTTACCTCAGAGGACTTACACAAGTATCAGCTATATTAGCTGTGTAATAAGTTATTGAGCCTCTCAGATCATAAATTTGGTGAAATAAAAAAGAAAGAAAGAAAAAGGAGAATGGAACTACACTACATGTTGGCTAAGGCTTCTTCCTAATCTACAATCCTGTAATTCAATTAGAATAATAAATCGGAAGCTCTTTGAAATGTATACCAGTATTATTATAAATATGCAAGGCATGTGTTTTATTTTCAATTGATTAAATGTCTCAGAAATCATCTTTGTGAGTATAAAACCAAATTTTCATCTTTAAGGTATATTTTTAAAAATATTCTGGAATTCCCTATTTGGAATATGGTCATTCCCATTATGAAGGAATAGGAAATGGATATGAATTTTTCCAATTTTAATAATCCTGTTATTTTCATAAAAAGTATATGTACCTAGCCACTGAATATTTACGGACACTTTATATTTTGAAGACTTTTACAGGTATTGATTAGATATGCCTTACATAAAACTGAGGAACATTTTAAGAAATTTAGCATTTATGTTCAGCAGGAATATTGGCCTATAATTTTTTTTTCTTTGTAGAAAGAAAATTCTGGTTTTGGAATTAGGATAATACTGGCCTTGCACAAAGAGCTTGGGAATCTTCTCTCCTTTTGAATGCTCTGGAATAGTTTAAGGATAGGTGTTAGTTCTTTGAATGTGTGGTAAAATTCAACTGTAAAGCCATCTGGTCCAGGGCTTATGTTAGTTGGGAGTTTGTTTGTTTGTTTTTGTTTGTTTGTTTTAAATAAGGCCTCAGTTTCATTAGTTGTAACCTGTCTATTCAGATTTTCTGTTTCTTCCTGATTCAGTTTTGGAAGATTGTATGTTTCTAGGAATGTATGCATTTCTTCCAGATTGTCCGACTTGTTGTTCATAATATTTCTTACAATCCTTTGTATTTCTTTGTTGTCAGTTGTTCCTTCCCTTTCATTTCTGATTTTATTTATTTGGATTCTCTCTTTTTTTCTTTCCTGGTGAGTCTGATTACAGGTTTGTCAATCCTGCGTATCTTTTCAAAAAGAGCTTTTTGTATTTTTTAGATGCAGTTTTATTTATTTCTGCTCTGATCTTTATTATTTCCTTCCTTCTGCTCACTGTGGGCTTTGTTTTTCTTTTTCAAGTTCCTTTAAGTATAAAGTTAGATTGTTTATTTGAGATTTTTTTCTGTTTCTTGAGATGAGCCTGTAATGCTATGAATATTACTCATAAGACTGCTATCACTGTGTCTCATAGATTTTTGGTTGCTGTATTCTCATTTGCATTTGTTTCAGGGTATCTTCTGATTTCTTCCTTGATCTATTGTTAACCTGTTCATTGCTTAGTAACATTTAATTTAGCCTCCATGTCTTTGTGTGTTTTTTAGGGTTTTTTTAAATTGATTTCTAGTTTCATACCATTATGGTCAGAGAAGATGCTTGATATGATTTCTGTCATCTTAACATTATTGAGATTTATTTTGTGTCCTAACATGTAGTCTATCCAGAAAATATTTTATGTGCATTTGAAAAGAATGTATATTTACTGCTTTGGGGTGAAATGCTCTGAAAATATTAATGAAGTCCATTTGATCTAGTATGTCATTTAAAGCCACTGTTTCCTTGTTGATTTTCTGTCTGGAAGATCTATTCATTGATGTCATGGAGTGTTAAAATACTGTACTATGACTGTATAACTATTGATTTCTTCCTCTATGTCCATCAAGATTTGCATTATATGCCTTGGCTGGTGTGGCTCAGTGGACTGAGTGCCAGCCTGCAAACTGAAAAGTCACTGGTTCGATTCCCAGTCAGGGCACATGCCTGGGTTGCAGGCCACATCCTCAGTTAAGGGTGTACAAGATTGATGTATCTCTCACACATCAATATTTCTCTCCCTCTCTTTCTCCCTCCCTTTACTTCTCTCTAAAAATAAATAAATAAAATCTTTTAAAAAATATTTGCTTCATATATTTAAGTGCTCCTATATAGGGTGCATAAATATTTACAAGGATTATATCCCTTTTGGGACTGTTACCTTTATTATTATGTAGTGTTCTTTGTCTCTTACTCTAGCTTTTGTTTTGAAGAATATTTTGTCAAATATAAGTATTGCTACCCCAGCTTTTTTTTCACTTCCATTTCCATGAAATATCTTTTTTCACCCCTTTACTTTTAGTCTTTGTGTATCTGTCATATAGGCCTTGTTTTCTTATCTATTCAGTTTTAAATAATAAATTAGCTGGGTATTGTAGTCTTGGTTGTACTCCTTGTTTTTCATCACTTTGAATATTTCATGCCAATCTCTCTGGCCTGAAATGTGTCTGTTGAGAAATCAGCTGAAAGGCTTATGGGTGCTCCCTTGTAGGTAACTGTCTTCCTCTTGCTGTTTTAAGTATTCTTTCTCTTTAACTTTTACTGTTTTAATTATGATGTGTTTTGGTGTAGGTTTATATTGTTTGGGAAACTCTGCTTCTTGGGCTTGTAGGTTGTTTTTATCATTTTTATTTTTATTTTATTAATTTAATCTTTATTGTATTTCTGCCATTACCATTTAGCCTTCTTATCACCCCCTTCCCCCAGCAATTACCACACTGTTGGAAGTTTTTAGTCATTGTTTCTTCAAATAGGTTCTCAATCCCTTTCTCTCTCTCTCTCTCTCTCTCTCTCTCTCTCTCCTCCTTCTAGTAGCCTATGATGTGGATATTGTTATACTTCAGGTTGTCCCAAAGGTCCCTTAAATTACCCTCATATTTTTAAAATTATTTTTCCTTTCTGTTGCTTTGATTGGGTGTTTTCTGCTACCTCTTCTTCCAAATCACTGACTTGATTCTCTGCTTCTTCCAACCTACTGTTTATTCCTTCTAGTGTATTCTTCATTTTCAATGTTGTACTCTTTATTTCTGACTGGTTCTTTTTTTGTTTCTATGTTCTATGTCCTTTTTCATTCTGTTGTAGTTCTCACTATCTTCCTTGAGCATCCTTTTAAACTTTCCTTTTGAATCCTATATCTGATAAATTGCTTGCCTCTATTTCATTTAGCTCTCTTTCTGGAAACTTCTCCTGTTCTTTTCTTTGAGAATGTTTCTTTGTCTCCCAATTTTGGCTGCCTCTTTGTGTATGTTTCTATGTATTGGGTAGATCTAGTATACTCTAAGTCTTAGTAGGGTGGCCTCATATAGTAGGTTTTATAGAACCCAGTGGTGTAATCTCCTTGATGACCTGAGCTGGGTGCTGCAGGAATGTTCCTTGTGTGGGTTAAACTGGGTCCAGAAATACATTCAAAAGATCATATATCATGATTATGTGGAACTTATTCTGAGGATGCAAGGTGGGTACAGGTTTTGCAAATCTATAAATGTGACATAGCACATAAACAAAATGAGGAATAAAAAAATCACATGCTTATGTTAACAGATGAAAAAAAATTTGATAAAATATCCAGCACCCATTTATGATAAAAACTCTAGCAAAGTGGAAATAAAGGAAACATACCTCAACATTATAAAGGCCATTTACAAAAAAAACACAGCCAGCATATTACTCAATAGGCAAAAACTAAAAGCATTTCTTTTAAGATCATGAATAAGGGATGTCCCCTTTCACCACTTGTACTCAATAGAGTACTGGAAGTCCTAGCTACAGAAATCAGACAGGATGAAGAAATAAAAGCCATCCAAATTAGAAAAGAATAAGTAAAAATGTCATATTTGCAGATGACATGACACTGAATAGAGAGAACCCAAATATATTCCACCAAAAATGTGTTAGAATTGTAAATGAATTCAGTAAAACAGCAAGATACAAGATATATATCCAGAAATCAGTTGCATTTTTATACATCAAAAATAAACCATCAGAAAGGAAAGCTAAGGAAACAATCCCATTTACAACTGCATAAAAAATAAAATGACTAAGTATCAATTTAACCAATAATGTAAAAGCCCTATACTTGGAAAATTATAAAACACTGAGAATAGAAATTGAAGAAGATACAAATAAATGGAAGTATATGCTGTGTTAATAGATAAAAAGAATTAACATCATTAAAATGCCCATACCGCCCAAAGCAATCTACATAATCAATGTAATTCTAATCAATATACCAATGCTATATTTCATAGAACTATAAAAATATTTCAAAAATTTATATGAAACCACAAAAGACCCCAAATAGTCACAGCAATCTTGAGGAAGAAGGACAAAGTTGGTGGAATCATGCTACCTGATATCAAAATATACTACAAGGCCATAGTAATCAAAACCACATGGTACTGGTATAAAAATAGACATATAGATCACCAGCATAGAATAGAGATCTGAGAAATAAATCCACACCTTTATGGTCAATTAATATTTGACAAAGGAGGCAAGAATATGCAATGAGGTAAAGATAGTTTATTCAATAAATGGTTTGGGGAAAAATAAAATTAGACCACCTTCTTACACCATACACAAGAATAAACTTAAAATAGATTAAATTCTTAAGTGTTATACTCAAAACCATAAAAATCCTTAAGGAAAACATAGGCAGTAAGATATTGGAACTTCTCAAAGCAATATTTTTTCTGATATATCTCCTCAGGAGGAACTGGCTTAGAAAATTTCTAGCACCAAGGAATTTACTAACTAAACTTAGAAGAGAAAGAACTGCTTTCTTTTCGGATTATTAAGCTGGAGGAATGTAAGTCTGGAATTCCTACCACACATGGAGAAAATCGATTTCATCGGTAAAAATAAATCCAACCCACACAAAGAGGCAGAGGTTCTCAAGAGTGAATACCTCCATGTCTCCATCATCCCTAAGGCCAGTTTTGTGTGTTAGAGAACTGCATTTGGGTAATAAGAACTATCACACCATGTGTATTGGCTCATGCTAATTTAATTTGGGCTTTTTGACACCAGCCACTAAAAAATAAAAATTAAAAAAAAATCCTTGTACAACCCTTGACTGCTTCTTAAGATTATCGACCACTTCCTCTATATTTTTTTCAGTAGCCTACCTCGTGGCCTTGTGCAATCGACATTAAGGATATCATTTAGAACACAACTATACTGGGAAAGATATGCACTCACCCTTGTCAAACAACTGCTTACTGACATTTCCTAACTAGTAAAAAAATAGAATAACTAGATACACATACTTTGAAAAAGAAAATGGAAAAACAAGAAATACCTAACCATCTAGTTCACAGCTGTGCCTCATATCACCAGCACTCAACAATAGTTGGCTCCATCAATCCTTTTATCACATCGGCTTCTTGAAAAAGAAAAAGATCTTTGTAGTTTATGTCAGCTCTTAGAACTAAAGCCAAAGACTATTTATACTAAAGCACATTTTTCTAAGTGTTCACATGCAAGAAAAGAAAACTTACATAAGGAAAAAACATGGATTTTTAGAAACTGTAGAGAATTACTTTGTAATCCATTCAGAATAGTCTTCCCTTCTTTATGTTGCATCCCCCTACTCTGTATAAAATTACAAAGCCATTATATTTGATGAAGAAAATGAGAAATTCTAAGGGTTGTTATCACACTGAATTTTTTCACCAGGAAAACCTGCATAAAGTTATATGGCATGGGCCTTTCTGTAATTATGATGCATTGAGCAAATACGTAGTATGGGGTGATTCAGCCGCTTCTAGAGAAAACCAAAGGTGTAAGTGGCAAGAGGAGGGGAGGGCATGCCTCCAGAACATAGAGATGTTATTTTAACCCAGATGTTTAGGTGTGGGAGAGGGAGTAAAGAAAATGTGTTTATGAAGCTCTATTTCTTTATTTTTGTATGAGCTGAAGGGTGTGTCAGATATGAAATATATAAAGGATGTCAGGCCACAAATCTTCAATGCTTTGATGAAAACTGCCTAGAATGTGGAAGCTTCCTGTGAAAACCATGGCTTGCAGGTGCTTACTCTACCTCAGGACAAGGCTAGAAAATCAATAAATAATGTGCAGATAACATATAATGACATTCTGATGGATGTATTTTTCTCAGGGCACTTTTAAGCACCTGTTGCCCTGCAGTGTATGCTTTTTTGGTCTGGGAGCATGAAATGAGTAAATCATTTAAGTGAAATGAGCTGGAAATTTGCAATATTTTAGAACATAGTTTATTCTATATAAATATTAATTCGTATTGTTGACGGAATAAAATATTATTTTATAAAAGAGAGCACCTAGGCGGGTGGAGAAGGCATTGACATGACAAGTAATAAAGCTGTCTTCTTATCCCTCCTTCTGTCTCTGCTTTGCCTCTGTAACATGTTTGTGTGTGTTTTCAGAGGGAACAGAAGTCAGGAAGGAACCGGCTGGAATTTCAGGCCGACCATGTACAAAATGAGTCCTAGTCCACGTCACAGCTTTCAAAATGTGTTATGAAAAACAAATGCCTATTTTGAGTCACTTGATCATTGAAATAATAAAGGTAAAATGATATGGCTTTTATTTGTGTATTCTCAGTAATTCCTACTTTTTGTAAAATATGCTCTTAGGAGAGATTGAGGTGAAAGGTCTTTTAAAGTTCTTTTTTTTTTTTTGCTATTGTTCAAAATCATTTGTCGCCATTTTCCCGCCACCACTTTCCCCTGCCCCACCCACTCCCACCTCCCACCCTCTATCCTTCCCCACTTTGGCTTTGTCCACGGGTCCTTTATACATGTTCCTTGACTTGACCTTTCCCCTTCTTTTCCCTGTTACCACCCTCCTCTTCCCCCTCTGGTTACTGTCGGTTTGTTTTTCCTTTCAGTGTTGCTGGTTGTATTTTTCTTGCTTGAAGATACAGTTCTCAGAAACAGTCCAATTCCAATAGGGCCTACTTAAGTGAAAAGTGAAAACAAAAATCCTAAATATGTTAATCCTAATTTAGGTTCTGAATAAAAACAATAGAGCATAAAACATCTCATGTATTTGCCAGATCCTTATTAGAATTAAGGCCTTGGAAAAACAGAAAATTTATATAATATGTGGGTGGCTTATGGGTCTGTTAGTATCCACAGTTTAAGCCTGTTTTTTTAAAATATTTCTCACCACCAGCAGAAGAGAGAAAATTGCACTGAATTGGTACATAATCCAGCCTAATTCCTTTTCTTTACCAATAAACTGTATTAATTGGTTTTCTGAACCTAAAATATTAGGACTACTAAGTGGAAAATAATTTGCCATAAGCCTTTGAAACACTGTTTGTCTCTAGTGCTCTTCCTTACCAGTGAGCACCGTGAGACTCTCTGGATTTTGAGCACAAACTATAAAATCTCTCCTGTCCTGGCCAAGATGGGAGAGATGATTAGCAATTGGTAATGACTTTCAATGAAAAAATAAAAACCAAGTAGATTAGAACCTACAACATTAATTGGTCTTACTGCAAATATACTTCATTTTGCCACCGGAAGAGAGCATATTATTATGCTCTTCATTGTGGATGCATTTACCTCTACTGCTTTAAGGAGGAAGAGTGTGGGGTGTCTGAGCCAGCAGTGACCCCCATGGGTGCCCCGCCTTTTTTATTATTTCCTGTACACTTGCACCGTAGGCAGTCAGAAGAGACTAAAAGAAGTACTAGTGACAGGGCAGAATAACTGACAGAGATTTTCCTGTGTCCCCATGATATTGTTAAATGTAACAAAATGGTCTCAAAGCAGAAATAGCAATCACAAGCACCAGTCAGAATTATTCCCAGCAGAGGAGTGTTTCAGAATATACCTTTTATTGATAAATAGTGCTCATTTTTAAATTTTAAAATTTTAATGAAAATAATGTAGATTATTCAAATATATACTATACATACATATATACCCATATATAAATTTTTATGAAATAAGGTAAAGAATAATTGATTCTGTTTGATCAATGCCTATTGCATGTAAGGTTCTATACTAGTTACTTTATAGAAGCTACCCTATTTATCATCCTTAGGAGAATTCCCTGAGCAACAGTAATTTTGCCCATTTTATAAATAATAAAACTGATACCCAAAGATATTAAATAGGTTTCCCAACGTCAAGCATTCAATAAGATTTGGAACATATTTGAGATTAGGGCACTTGGATTTCAAATCCTGTGATCCTAAAGTTTAATGTTATTTACATTTCAGAGATTTGCTTAAAATAATATACTTTTGCATATCAAATATTTTTAAAAGACCTATTGAAAACACTGATGATTCTGCCTAAGAGCATGAAGAAGGGTTTCTTTCCTTCTCCTCCATCTTCCCTGCACTTCTCTGATGCTCCTTAAAGTGTGCTCACCTCATGAAGAAGCAAAGGAACTGTTCGTGAGCTGTAATTCATGCCAGCTTTCCTCTTCGTCAGTCTGTCATACAGATTTCTTCGAAGAGCATTCTTTCTCCCACTTCAGAAAGAAAAAGTTAAAGTGTAGGCTATATGTTACAAGTCAATTTTATAAAGTTATATATGACATAAGATTTTCAATCATTTATAAATGTATTTTCTTTTCCCCCATAATTTTTCCCTGTAAACATTATAGTGTAAGAATAGTTTAGTGAAAGAAACTTTTGAGAACCATACTTATTTCATTTATTCTCACAATAGTCAGAATATTGAAATAACTGTTCATCAGCTTAATCAACATCAGAGGCAGAGTCTAGAATGGCTTGGATCTGGATTATTTTATTTTATTTTTTAACATTTTTAATTTTGTTTTTTCCATTACCTTGTAGTCCTCTTATATCCCCTTCCCCACTGTAATCACCACTACTGAATTATTTTATTTCAGTCAGTTTGTAAATGAGTGTTTGAATGTTCATAGAGTGGGTCTAGAACACAATATTCACGGACTACATAGTAATGATATTCTGTTCCTGATTACACAGTAGTAACTTAATACAGTGCAGCCGGGTATTCTATTAGGTACATGGTAGATAGATGGATAGATAGATGATAGATGATGATGATAAGTAGATAGATAGATAGATGATACATACATACATGCATACATACTTACATAAAAAGAATGCAGAAAGAAAGAAGGAGAGAGAGAGGGAGGGAGGAAGGAAGGAAGGAAGAAAGAAAGAAAGAATCTAATACTGTGAAAAGGATAAAGTTAAACTCATAGCTACAAATGCACATTTCAAATCTGAAGTTCATTCTGAATGGGGTACATGCTCATCGAATGATGAACACCATTATAGGGCAAAATGTGGTTATTATTATTTCCCTCTTCCTTTTCTTTTATGAAAAGTTGGATTTGATTAAGTCAAATCAATCCTAATGGGATTCTATCAAGAACATTGAGAGAAAAGATTTCTTGGATTAGTCCTTACTGGTTATAGAAAGTCAAGTGTCAAAGTCCAGAAGAGATCCACTGGGACCAGTACCACTCTACATTACTTTCCTAGGACTACTGTAGAACAGTACTGCCATCAGGTGTCTGAAAACAACAGAAATTTATTCTCCCACAGTTCTGGAGTCTAGAAGTCTGAAATCAAGGTGTCAACAGGGCCATACTTCTGAAGTTTCCAGGGGAAAATCCTTCTTTGCCTCTTTGAGCTTCTAATAGCCCAGGCATTCCTTGGCTTTTGGCAACATAACTCCAGTCTTCAATGTGGGCTTCTCCCTTATGTATGTGTGTCTGTATCCTCTACTCTTCTTATAAGGACAGCAATCACAAATTTAAAGCCCACCTTAAATCTAGGATGGTTTCTTCTCAAGATCCCTAACTAATTACATCTATTAATACTCAACCTCCAAATAATGTTCATTCTGAAGTTCTGGGTAGACCTGAACTTGAGGGGTCATTATTCAACCTACAATATACTCTCAGACATGGGCAGAAGTGGGGCTCCCACCATGGTCCTTCCTTTAAGAGTACCTCACATATAAAAAACAAAAAATATAACCCCACGTACCACAGACAAACACACAAAATATGTTTATTAAAGAATATATGGGTGCCTCTATAACTCAAGGACTTGCACTCAGCACCATCACAGGCCAACTTGTAAGCCTAAATATCTACTCCATGACTAACATAAATCATGCTCCAGGGAAATGCTTACCCTCATTCAGTGCTATATGTCCTTAGACCAAAAGACATCTAGATACGAATGCCACAAATATGTGGGATGATAGTGTTCTAGTGCAGAAAACAAGTGGTGGAAACACTTAAATAAGATAGAAGATTAATTCATTTGCCAAATGTTTTCTTTGAAATACCAAGAATAAAACAGATTGTTGCTTAATAAAGTATTGTTTCCCAGTAACTCTAAATGTCCATTTTCTTGCTTCTCTTCATGTGTTAATTTGCAGATTTAATTTGTAATTCAAAATATGTGAATTAGTACAGTATTTACCACAGTTTTGACAGCTAAGAAACATTTTGTAATATTACACTATTGACATTACTCTTAAACTTGTACACATACTTAGATCTATGTATGTCAAAATCTGACATGCATCAAGTGCGATACATTTTACTTGGTGAACAAGGTGAACACTAAATATGAGAATTGTGAAAAGTTTTATTTTTAAATATTTAAGTAATTAATTTTTTTAATGTTAGCTTTACTTAAAAAAGTCAGATTTTTTAATTTTTACTAGTTTGAAGTACGCATTTTAATTTTAGTAAGTAATTAGCATATTCAGAGAAAAAGCAAAAATATAATTTAAATCTTTTACATTCTATTTAATTTATATTTCTAATGATAATATATTCAAATTATATACACTTTGAAAATAATTACACTTTAATTTATATTGTTTAAAAGGTATATTCAATGTGCATGTACTCTAAAATTAATTACAATGCAATGTAAATCAGAACAAAATCTTGTTTATAGTTAGATAATTAGTGGTTACACTGAAATGAAGACAAAAATAAATATAATATAAAAACAATAATTTATAAATTATGTGGGGTTTTTTAATTACCTCAAACTTTGCCAGCTCATCAGCAGAATATCCATATTCACCCAATATTAAATTCATTTGCCTGATATTTTGGCTACTTTTAATCATTTTAAAACCATAGTTGAAACATATTTTAAAATTATTACTATTGTAAAGCTATATAAATCCAAAAGGATAAAACACTTGTTTTTACAGTTTGTTAGCTTGATTTATAATTACTAAATATTTAAATTACTGGGAAATCATACTTTATTATGTAACAATCTATTTTATTCATGCCATATGAGAAAATCATTTGATCAATTAATTAGTATTTTCTCTTCCTTAAGTAAAATGTGGGCTTTGTTTGTTCCCTTTCCTTTGGCCCCACAAACATTAGCGGTGGGCAGGGCCTGAACTTGCTTTCAAAAGACAGGGAGCAAGTGATATATAGGTGGTCAGCTAATTTTCAGGCATTCCTAATGTATTCATTTGCTAGGTCTGCTGATAGCACAGACTGGATGGCTTAGAAAACAGAAATGTGTTGTCTCAGTTCTGGAGGCTAAAAGTTCGAGATCAAGATGTCAAGAGGTTGGTTTCTTCTAAGAGCTATAAGAAAGGACCTGTTTGTTGTAGGCTTCTTTCCTTGGCTTGTAGGTGGCTGTCTTTTTCCTGCATCTTCACATCTTCCCTGTTTGTCTCTATGTCCAATTTCCCTCTTCTTAATGAATTAGGCCTAGTCATACTCTTTAGGGCTCACCCTAATGTCTTCATTTTCACTTAATTATCTGTAAAGATGCTATCTCCAAATACAGTCATATTCTGAAATACTGGCAGTTAGAACTTCTACATATGAATTTTTTTGGCAGGGGACACAATTCTACCCATAAAACCTACATTCAGACATGAAGATGTTTTCTCTTTGTTTTTTTCTTTGCCCTGTTGGTTAGACTTTGTTGTCCATAAATACTTGGGCACTTTCTGCAAGACAATTAATTTATGCCAGCTGGTTTTTAGGCACAGTGGATGAAAATTTCTGTAAATGTGATCATTTTTCATTTTTCTTGATTTAATTTTGACTCTCATTTCCTTAAGATCATCAACAAAATTTTATATAATAATAGCTCAGCTAATAGATATAATGTGGCATTCTCCCTGAAAATTTATTTTTGCTGTGCTTGACAGAGGAAGTAGCTCTCTTCAACTTTATTAAGTCTTAGCAATGCTTCATTTTTTGAGTCTTATGCAATTACTCTTCAAGGTAATAAACATGAGTCATTCTTTTATGATTGGTAATCTATTTTTATGTATCTGCATAATATGTAGTTGATGAACTTTAATAAAATCTGAAGTGAGGTCCCCTTGAGGCCATTTTCAGGCTGATTTTGCTGCAAATTTCAGTGAGTGGAAATTCAGTTAGCTCAGCACATGGTGTGTTTCCCTTTAAAACAGATGAGCTAATGAGAAGCATGTCTGCGCTGGCCTGGTATAATGGTTTGGCCTCAAATACTTGTTGTTAAAACAAACTACACACCATGCGAGACCTAACTGCCAATGATTCGATGGTGTAACATAATTGAATATACTTTCAGCTTAGAAAAGGTAAATAAGAAACAAAGAAGCAAGAAGAAGCATGCCTGCAAATATGTCATCTAACTGTATCTCTGGAAGAAATCCAGGAGCTTACAGGACTAAACTAAATCAGATAATTCAGTCAGTTTTCTCTTCTGAAGAAATGTTCTATCCCAAGTAGTCAGTGAATGATCGAACTACTTATGGGTTCTACCTAGAACTTAAGTACAAAACCTGCAGTTCTGGTAGCATATGAGGGGACCCCCCCCAAAAAAGGAATTTATTTATAAAAAGTTGTGCATTTATTCTTACGTGTTTAAACTTCAGTCATCTGCAAAGTACTCTCCATTTGATGCAAACACCTATCCAAATTTTTTTTTCACTGCTCCAAACAGTTTTTGAACTCATGATTTGATTCCTTTTAGTGCTTCTGCAGTTTTTTGTTTCACTTCTTCCACAGTGGCAGAATGTTTCCCTTCAAGGACTTTTTTCATTTCCTTTTGAGGACTTTGTTGTCTGGGGAACAAAAAAAAAAAAAAAGTTGCTCAGGGCAAGATTGGGTGAATAGGGAGGGTGAGGCACGGGGTTCATGCCGCTTTTTGGTCAAAAACTACTGAACACTCAGCATGGTGTGGGCAGGTGTGCTCATAAATCACCCATCCTGAAATGGGCAAAATGCATTGAAAGAGTCTTCAAAAAAATTCACTGAAGCTGAACAAATGCAGCCTCTCATAATGCCAACTGGTACATGACACGGATGGGTTCCTAAAGCACTCACCTCGCAGGGGAAGCCTGTGCTACAAGCAGCCTGCCCTCCAGAAGATAATTCTGGGTTTTTTAGGTCTCCCTTCCTAGAAATTTGGTCTATGCAACAAAATACCAAATAGTTCTCCTTTTCAAAAGGGCGTTCTCTAGAGTCTTTCTCTTTTATACTTCCACTAAATGCATAATTGCTTTTCAAATTGTAATTTCTTCCACATTAGATAGTATTTTATTAGGTACATGCCTCTTCCCCCTATTTATGATAAATCATTATAGGTAGGCCAAAACCCCCTTTTTATCTTTTAAAAAAATTTACTATCATTTTGCCTTGCACAATTTAAAAAGGAAATAGTGATAGAATAAAAAGGAATTTTAAATTTTAAAATCAGAGGGTTTTAAAGAAGTCAATTTGCTGAATTTTTCAGGCAATTGGATGTCTATACCTTGACAAGAATCTCACACGAACCCACAAACACAGCAGAGAAGGACCGTAAGCCTTTAAAAAAATGTTTCAATGTATAATCCAGTTGCTAATGCCACACTTTCTCTCAATGGTGACGTTCACTACAGCTACCTGAGCATCAATGCATGTTTCTCTCATAGCTAGAAAGTGGACAGTTAGTAGCTGGATATCAGTTCTGTCATTTGGTCCCCACCCTACACAGAAACCCCAACGCCCACCCAGTTCACGTTCTGTGAGTCCATAACAAGTTTGCAGAAATGTAATATTGAGAAGCACTTGAATCCCCCTGTGTGCTTGGAAATTAAGATATTAAAAATGCCCTTCTTACATTGTTGATTTTCTTCATAATTACTGAATATTACCATGAGCTCATGCTGACTGAAACATATATTCAGATATTCAGATTTGGTTAAAATTCTGTAGGTACTTATATGTCAATTTTCCATGTGCTTATGATTCTGCTAAAATTTTCGAGTCGCCTTAAGAGCAAAGATTATTCTCCATATTATTTCCAAAGCACCAAAAAAAAGGCCTGGCACATAATTTAATGATCATATATATCTATTTAAATTTGGCAATCCTTTAAAATAGTGATGTTCTCAGTGATACCTCATCGAGACTAGTTTATTTTCTAACTATGAGAGCTTTATATTCTAGTTTCCCTGTTTTGTAAGAGATTGTTCTTTATTTATAGCCCACTTAAAATTGCCTTGCTTTAATATAAACCACTGTTTTCTCATTCACATATTCCTAAATGAAGAAAATATTAATGTAGCATCTCTCATTTGTGCATAATACTTCTTAATTTTATTTTTTAAGTATTTTATTGTTTATGCTGTTACAGTTGTCCCAATTTTCCCCCTTTGTCCCCTTACCCAACCCTTCCCCCGCTCCCACAGTCAATCCCACATCCCTGTCCATGTCCATGGGTCCTTCATACATGTTCTTTGACTCATCCCTTCACCTTCTCTCAACCAGTCCTCACCTTCCACCTACCTTCTTACAGCTGTCAGTCTCTTCCGTGTTTCCATGCCCCCGGTTCTATTTTGCTCATTAGTTAATTTTGTTCACTAGATTCCACTTATAAGTGAGAAATATATGGTATTTGTCTTTCACTGACTGGCTTATTTCACTTAGCATAATGTCCTCCAGGTCCATCCATGCCATCATAAAAGGTAAGAATTCCTCGTTTATTACTGCTGCATAGTATTGCATTGTGTAAATGTACCACAGTTCTTTTATCCACTCATCACTTAGGCTGTTTTCAAGTCTTGGCTATTGTAAGTAGCACTGTTATGAACATAGGGATGCATATCATTCTTTGAATTGGTATTTCAGGATTCTTAAAATATATTCCCAGCAGTGGAATCTCTGGGTCGAATACTTTTTGACCATCAATTCTTATTTCTTGAGTTTGACCTTCCTTCGATAACTCTAACATCTGCTATTACTAAAAAGTAGCTTCAATTGCTATTTTTTTGTGTGTGTGTGTGTGTGTGTGTGTATTTTAGGAGTGGCTCTGTTAAATGGAGATGACAAATTATTATTTTAACTCTGCTCAAGATACCCATGAGTCATGCATCACTGTTTTATGCTTAGCATGGACACAAACCATTTTTAGAAACAGAGAAGGAGATGCTGGCAAATCACAGTGCCCTTTCAAACTATATTTAAAGCCCAGCAGCTAAAACATTTTAAAAATACAGGTAGAAAACAAAAATAAGGGCATAAAACAAAATTCCTACTGAAGTTTCCCAGGAATTCATTAAACTTCCAATCGAACAGATTTGTTATTTATTATTTTTGTGTTTAATATAACTGGATGCTAGAAAAGTATACCAGGAATCTTTTTTATTTTTTGGAGGGGAGTTGTGTTGGGAGTGTGGACAGAGGATTGAAAATTACTAGCTATTGAAAAGACCTAGATTTGTTTGATGCCAAAATACGTTTTTCTACTATATTTGCTGGTAATTTTCACATCCTTAAACCTTTGGAAAATACTGCCTCCTATTAAAAATGCTCATTATCATCTACAAAGGATATATAACACTTTTGCAATTCTCTGTTTCTTACTAATTTGGTAAGCTAGGTAAGATTCTCTGAATTTCAGTTATCTTTTAAAGGGGAGTAACAATATCTCCTAGGACTGCTTTAACGATTATACAATGTAATGTTTATAAGAACCTGGCAAATAGAATTTCAATAATATGTATTAATATTTTTAGCACAGTACCTCTAGCATAGTAAAAATCTTCAAAATATTGGTGGAATGTCTGACTAAAGGAATATATACTGAAAGATATACTTTTTAAAAGAATAATTTTAAAACAAGCCTTTATGCAGGAGACAACCTGAAAGAACTTCCAAAAGTTAAATACAGAGTGATCTGAGCAATAAGATAAATAACATGACATTGAATTATAACTCAAAGTATAAAATAAATATAAATGAGTCTCTGTGATATAAGTAATATAAATCATGACTGAGTAAATAAGCAAAAGAGAAAGAAGGGGCAGACTTCCTTATAAAAGAATCCCAAATAATATACGTAGATACTCTCCCCCACTCTTTTTATTCCTCACTTTCATCTTGAGTGTGGGCTGGATTTAGGACTTAATGACTCTTTTTTAAAGAATATAGTGTAGCAAGGGGAAAAACAGTAATTTTACAGTGGGGAAACCTGGCAAACACTACCTTAATTGAGTGACTAAGTTTATCACCAGTGATAAGTCACACTTATACCAGGTGTCCCCTGATATAATGTGATGACAAGACCACTTCATGTCTGTGGTGATCTTTGCAAAAACCCATAACCCGGATCTGACCATGAGGAAAATGTGAGAGACATTTTTTCAAAATACCTGACTAGTACACTTCAAAATTATCAACGTTATGAAAACAAGGAATGTCTGATAAACTGTTACAAATGGAAGGGGCTGAGAAGACTTGACAACTCAGTGTAATGTGGTATCCTGGATGAAATCCAGGAACACAGAAAAAAACATTAATGAAAAACTGGAAATCCAAACACAGTCTGTCAGTTAGTTAATAGTATTATACCAATGTTAATTTTTTATTTTTTGTCAACATTAGGAGAAACTGAGTAAAGGGCATGGAAATTTGGTACTATCTTTGTAACTTTTCTGTAATCAAAATTATTCCAAAATAAAAACTTTATTAAAAAAAAACCCTTTATATGTAACATCACTCACTCTTTATTAACTACTTTCAGGAAGGCAGGAAGGAAGGAAGGAAGGAAGGAAGGGAGGAAGGAAGGGAGGGAGGAAAGAAGGGAGGAAGGGGGGAGGGAGGGAGGGAGGGAAGAAATTTGCACAGGAAAGTGAAATCCTGCCTCTTCCTCTGGTTCATTGGTATAATATCATAATACAGTGTTTAGTGAAGTTGTGAGGCTTAACCAACTCAGAAAGCAACATCATAAAGCACTTTGAAACCCCAAGATGAAAGAAAATTACGTAAGTATGTAAATAAAGTCTTAGTTTGGCCATTCAAAAATGTTCTTGGGTACATGAGGCCTAAGTAAGAGATGAATCTTTGTAAGCTCTTTTCTCTAATCAAATCCATTCTGCCTAAAACTGTGAGGGCACAATGCTGAAATAAGTGACTGAAAATTGAAAAACCCAATCAATTTGATTATTTAACATCATGCATCATGCTGCCCCAGCCAAAAGAGACATTTTTTTTTTTTTGCTGATTTTATCTGTTTTTGCTTTTTGCTCTTTAAAGTACTGAAATTTAGATTGCATTCAGAAATGGAAAGATATTGCACTGTCCATGTGAAAACTGACAGGCAGTCCTTTTAACATACTGAGATAAGAGCCATCATATGGTTGGCGGTCTATCAAACACTCCCTTCTGCAGAAATGGTGCAGTTCAGCTGGAGTGGCTGAACTGCCTTCATGAAAGTTCCATATACTTTTTTTTTTTTACAAGCTTCCCACCCCCAATACTCAGTCATCATTGGCTAATATTTAACAGGAGCTTTGCTCCACTCCATGGATTCCAGAGACTCCCTTAGACAGCTGCCCACCAGCCTCCGTGCCAGTTTGAATTTTTGGTTTTAATTGATGAATAAACTTATAGCAGATTGGCATACCTTTGATTAAACAAAACCTGTAGCTACATGTATTCCAAAACTGTATGCGATTTTGTCGCTACAAACTGATGGACAATCTGGTGAATAAAAGTTTTAATTCCATTATTGACTAATCTGTCCAGTTTTTACTGTTGGTCTCATCAGAATGTTGATCTCACTAATTGAAAATAAAATCTAATTAGAAAGTTTTATTGTCTTGAACTCAAATACTTATAAGTCTGTTCATAAAGCAGGCAAAGTATAGGCTTTAGAGTTATGCAGATATGCCTGATAATTTTATGAACTAGCTGTTTGACTTTGTCAAGCCACTTATGCTCCCTGATTCTAGATTTATTTTTCCTGTTTTGTAAAACCATAATTAAAGTTATCAACCTTATGTAGCTATTGTAAATATGAAATAAATTTAAATGTATAACAGTATTTAGCGCAATCCTTGACTCAGTAAGTTCTTTGACATTAAAATAATATTAGAAATGGTGGTTACATTCCAAGTAGCTCAGAAAAAAGCTAGATAGCCACAGTATGTAACTGAAATTTCTGTCACAATGAAAAAATAAATTAGAATAAGACATAATGTTGCCACATTTTTTATTAATGCAAGGTACGAAATTTTAAAAATGAGGAAGTACATTTGTGTTTGTCCATGGAAATCTAAATATCTTGATTGTTGGCACTTAAAAAAAAGTACATTTAATAATGAAAGCTGAAAGTACATGGAGTGTTTTTTTAGTATTTTTTTTTTTGGTTCATTTGTTTATGTAACAAGTGTCTACTCCCAGACATTATACTGGGCACTGGGTATTGGAAAGAAAGAAAGAAGGAAAGAAGGAAGGAAGAAAGAAAGAAGGAAGGGAGGAAGAGGGCAAATAAAATGGGAAACTGTCATTTTCCTGTTTATGGTCTAGTGAGAGAGATATTTAGGACAAATTTATAATTTGAGACTGAGGTAAAGCCCGTGAAGATGAAATGAGTGAGAGTGATGGAGACAAGCATGTCCTTGGGTGATGGAACAGGAGGAAGGTCAGGGAAGGAGATGAGGAACCAACTTACAGAGGCAGAGTGTTTATATATGTGAGAATGATCTATGGGGTGAAATATGAACTGAGTTGTGATTGGTGAAAACAAGAGTGAGAGAATGTGTTCATATTTCCCATGAGGGAATGAGCCGGGGGGGAAAGAACGAAATGGCAAGGATGAGAAACAGCTTCCCCTCTATGGTGGCTAAACATCTGAGGGGCTGGGGGAACCAGCTGCTGGCATGTAAAGATGTGTGCCTGGGAGGCTGCCATTTGCCACTGAGGAATGAATGCAAGGTAGTTGATCCCAACAATATAGATAATTTGTTTTGGAAAATGTAAAAGTAAATTCAGCTTGTCTAGACAAAAAGAAAAACAACTGTTAGCCATAGGGTTATAGCAAAAACTGTGAGCTTTAGAATGGATGGTTTCAGGACAATCTGAAAAATGTTTTGCTTTTTTTTTTCCCCTTATGGGACAAATGCTTCAAACCTATGTGAGTAATCCTGGAATTTTTAATAAGCCCTATTGATATAAGGAATGACTCACCCTTGCCTAACAAATGAAAGAATGAAGTTTTAGAAACACAATCACCATTCCCCAACTCGAATGGTTTATTTCACAACTTAAAGTTTAACATTAAACAAATATAACTCAAGTCACAATGCAACGATGATTGATGTTTTTCATCAACATCCAATTATCATTCCATCAAGCACTGTTGCCTGGGCCAAGTAAAACACAGAGTTTGCATCTAGACAGGGTTATTCTCTATATCTTTTCAAAATAACTTTCAGGATATAACTACACTCACTGCATTTCTGACTTGTTAGATCATGTCACAGGGAACCTCTGCAAGTGAATTTGTGTTATCACCTGTGCTTTCCAAAGAATATTAATTGCTTTCACTATTTGAAGTTAAAAAGAAAACACCTTTCATTTCTTTCAATTCTTCCATTAGAAGAGCCTGCATCTGTGTGCTCTTTGTCTCGTGTTGGCTGTGACGGCAGCCACGTAGGTATGAGCACATTGCCAAGCAGTGGTGTGAAGTCTTGTAGGAGGTGAGACAAACTGAAAGGATTTCAGAAAAACAAAAACAAAATAAAATCATCCCTTTGACAGGGCTTCAAAGGAGGCCATCACATTCAGGAACAGCTCTTCAAGAAAACAGAATCACTTCCCATTTTGTTCTGGGCTAAGCAGTGGTTCAAAAGAGGAGTGATGGATAGCTTACAGTCCCCTGTAGTAAAACTCCTCACATTCACAGGGATGCCTTTTGTCCCAGATCACTTTGCAAGCAGCTCCCACAAAGAGGCAGGAAGCTTTCTCACCACTTCTGAAACTACTCTCCTCTGGGGAGGCAGCAACAGCTGCTTCACCATCAGAAGTTCCTTGCTGAGGAAAACAAAGAATGCACCTTCCCTGTCTGAAACTGCTGTGAGGGCAGAGCATTGAAATGTAATTAATTGCTCAAATTGGAATTTGGCCAGAACCCCAAGGCTAACAACATACATTTACAGGGGAGGGGAAAAAAGGTTTAATACACTTGGAAAGAAGAGATCTAAAAATTATATTAAATCAGAAAACATAACCTATCCTCCCATGGCTGATTTCAGCTTGGAATGATTTGCATGGGAAGGAGGAGATAAGAAAGCTGGGTCTCTGAATTCTGGCTATCCGGACTGTGAACATTATCACTAAGACGACTTTGCCCCACCTCCAAAAACTTGCCTCAACCTGGAATGATAATTGGGAAGAAGATTTGGCTTAAATATATTATTAATAAAATGTTAATCTCAGTAAAAAATCAATAAATTCCTACTAAGGACTTGGGGTCTTGTTAAAGTGGCCTACTGCAAAGCTCATGAAGAATCTGGAAGAATGTCAGAACAGCACCTAGAGGCTTGAACCCTTGTCAGTTTCTTCTCTCGTGTCATTAAAAGGCCACTGTGAATAGTAAACAAGAATACAGAGAAAGGGGCACCCAGCCATGGAAACTTTAATTTAATTCAATTCAGCCAACATTTGTGGGCCACGTGGGTGCTAAGAGCTGTAGCGTACTATAACGAATACTACAGATAAAAGACATTAATGAACCACGGTGGGCTCATGGGACAAGTGGAGGGAAAAAGACAGCTAGCCTTTGACTTGAAACCCAGAGCATCAGAAGGGAACAAATACAGAGAGCACAGACTAAAGAAATGTGTTCAGAATGCACAGCCAGATGCACACAGTACAACACACAATGTCCAAAAGTGATGCTTTATGCACAGGTAGGACACAGCAATATGCCTAGTGAGATAGTGATTCCCTGGTGGGTGGAAATAATTTACAATAGCGGGTCTGAAACAGGAGATGTTGGGCAGGGAAGACCCCTGGAGTCTTTCAACCAATATTGTACATATTGGGTGTCTGCTATGTTATAGATGTTGTGCTTGATGTTGGAGGTATACTTATACCTGATAGATGCTGCTGTCTAAGAACTTCTGTTCACAGGCAACAGTAAGCCAGCAAGGGATATGTAGTCATGGGCCAGACTCTAGTTCTCTTTGGCAAAAAGACAGAAGCCAACTTTCAGATCCGAGTTCCACAGTCCAAACAGTGACAGATTACAAATATAATTAGGAAACATAAAAATCAAAGTCTACTTGACAAGTACTTCTCAAAACAAATTTTACAAAGCCATCAAGTACCCTTCCACTGGTGAAGAGCAGAGAGAGGAAGGTCTTCATTCTGATCAATATGTCTATAGTGTTCATCTCACTTCCTCATAAACAAACCTACTTTGTCTTCATTGAAGAATAAATTGTCTAATGCAGACATTAAAATATAAACTTAAGTCCTGACCAGTGGTGGCTCAATTGGTTGGGCATCATCCCACAAAGTGAAAGGTCACCAGTTCAATAGCTGGTCAGGATACATGTCTGGGTTGCAGGTTTGGTCCCCCATTGGGGCACGTTTGAGAGGCAACCCATGGATGTGTCTCTCTCACATCGATGTTTCTTACTCTCGCTTCCTCCCTTCTTTCTCCTTGCTCTAAAAATAAATAAACCTTTTACATATATAAAAAAGTAATATTATTCTCTAAGTTTACCATTCACATGTACTTCAATCTAGAAACACTTTTATGCAACTACTATGTACTAGGCTCTCTGCTAGGAGATGCCAAAATGAATGTAAGTTCTGCCTTCAAGGAACTTGCATTCAATAGGAGAAAACAGGCAAGCAAACTATCATGAAACAATATAGTAAATGCTTTAACTGCAATTCTCCCCCTCCAGTTGTATCCCACTGGGATTCTGGTCCAGTGGACCCAAGATGGAATTTGGGTACTAGAGTCCATAGCTCAGTCTAGGTCAGTAATCATAATAGAGAGGGACTGGCATGGGAAGAGCCACTTCTGAGTGAAACTAAGTCAAAACATTTCAAGTGATCCAAAAACCAAATAGGACACTAAGATGATACAAGTCTAAAGCCTGCTATATCAGGTTGGTCTAGAAGGAAGTGATATGGAGACAGAAGGAGAGAATTCTGTGTAGGAGTGACAAAGAGGAGAAAACTACTCAGAAAGTGAAAATGTAGCTTATTATCTCTGGCTCTTTACAGAGAAGGAGACCAAGCAAATTTCAAAAAGGCAATATAGAGTAAAATAAATGCATAAATCTCTGAGAACAGAGGGAGAAGATGGGGCTTCATTGACGGTGCTGCAGAGATGGAGACAGTGGGTTTATGAAAGTATTAACAGAAGAGATGATGATTTGATTCCCTAAGAATGAGCAAGAGTTAACCAGATGGGGAAATGAAAAACATTCTAGGGAGATGCAACCCACCCCACCCCCTGCAGACATGGCAGCTTCCTGTCACAGTTGGCTTGATGTCTGGGTTTCTTTGGAGCAACTGCAGAAGACGAGGTTAAACCAAAAGAAGGAGTCAGATTAATGTTTCTTTCTTTCTTCCTTTTTTCTTTTCTTTTTTTTTCCTTTTCTTTCTTTCTTTCTTTATTTCTTTCTTTCTTTCTTTCTTTCTTTTTTTTTGAGAGATGGGAAGGAAGGAAGAAAGAGAGAGAGAGAAGTATTGATGTGTGAGAGAAACATCTATCGGTTGCCTCTCATACACGCTGCAACCGCGAACCAAGCCTGCTACCCAGGCATGTGCCCTAACTGGGAATCAAACCAGCAACCTTTTGCTTTGTGGGAGGATGCCCAACCTTATAAGCCATACCAGTCAGAACGATATTAATGTTATTTTCATCTTAACTCCTTAATGGAGTAAATATAGGAACAAAATGTTCCTGCTTACATTCTTTCGATAGCTAACCCATACATCACAAATTTATAGATTCAGGGATACTGTAGAAATTACCCACTAAAAATTATTTTTATTTACTCCCCTCAAAATTAGCTTCTATTTATCCTACAATAAGTCAACTAGAATTATCTGTGGCTTGCTAACAGTTCAAGTTCTTCTTCCTTTCTTAGGAAAGCACTAAATCTGCTTTGTTCACTTAAAAATGAACACGGACATTTCCATGCCTCCTGATGAAATTACAGCTCCTTATATGTTCCTAGTACTTAATCACTGTTAAATATAAATTCAATTGCTGAAGGCTTAAGTTGCATAGCTTTTATTTTCAGGTCTTCACCTCTCATATATTTATTTTCTCAGATTTCCTGACTTAGACATAGATTCAGGCATTAGGCACAAATTAAAGATTTGCCACAAGATACCTCAGTCCTTTGTAGGCTAATACTCTGCTGCTGGCTAGTTATGGGATTAATCTTTAAACTCAACACTCCAACATCAGGTGGCATTTGGTTGCTATATCATTGTTTAATCAATTATTTGGGCACTTGCTGTGGTGATGTGTAAAATACTGTTTTTAATTACAAAAAAGTCCTATCCTTGGATCAGTCTGTCCCCAGATAACATTAGTTTCATCTTTGTGCACATTTTTTTTAAAACATTACCAAATGTGTGATCACATAAAATTACTGATTAAACTTTTGGAACAAGTAGCTGGGATCATTTGGTACTAATAGCAGCCAAGGCAGAGATTTGTGTATGCAGAGCAGGAAACTGTGAACACTTTCATCAGTTTTATTTATTGTTCAGCTTAGTTTATACTCTTTATTCTGGGTGAATTAATAATAATCCTTTAGAATCACAGAGCACCTTTCTTAGGAGAATACAAAGCATTCTCTCAAACCTCCTCTAATTCATTTTGCAACATCCCCATAAAGCAGGAAGGGTCAGGTATTCAGACAGGAAACCAAAGCAGACGCTAAATGATTTTCCCCGGGACATATGGTTAGCCACAGACAGAGCCATAACAAGAATGTGAGTCCCTTGACATCAAGGTCAGTGGTTGATGCCATCAGAGAGATGGCTCTCAAAGGATGATCTGTTTAGGCTCTCAGCTTATCCACAGGCTGGGTGGGGGCTATGAAGTTAAAGTCAGCCTAAAACATTTTCATTCACTGTTACCATGAATTGTACACAATGCCTGTCTGGGATGTGACAATAGCTATAATGTTGTTGCTGGTGTGAGGGCTCCCATCTTTAAAAACATACAAAAACAGGCCTTTCCTTGAACCTTTCTTTTTGGACTAATATTCTGTATAACCGTCCTTCCTTCCTTCCTTCCTTCCTTCCTTCCTTCCTTCCTTCCTTCCTTCCTTCCTTCCTTCCTTCCTTCCTTCCTTCCTTCCTTCCCTCCTTCCTCCCTGCCTTCCTTCCTTCCTTCCTCCCTGCCTTTCTGCCTCCCTCCCCTCCTTCCTCTTTCTTTCTTTTTCTCATTCTCCCCATCAGGAATGAGAGACATGCAGGCTACAACACTGACACATCTTCAAACACATCATTTAAATATTTGTTAAACACTTAGTAAATGTGGAATGGGATACATTGATTTTGTATTAGTAAAAATATTCTAGAAAAGCTGATACACTTAGTAATTCACTTCACCTTATTGACATGAGTTAACTCCAGTTTTATTTTTGCAATAATTTTCCAAATCAGATGACTTCTCAGGAAACATATTAAAGAAACTGGAATTTAGGCAATAAAATAAATCACTTGTTCCCAGTAAACAACACCACACCCATGCACTCTGCCGTTTCAGAATTTAGCAGACTACTACTGACCAGTGAACTTTCATGTGTGTGTTACAAAAGTACTAAGACAAAACAAACAAAATAAAAAACAGAGATTGGTCACTATAGGGACAAGTTCTAGTTTCATTGGAGGGAACAATCCACATTGGTAAGAAAAGAGTGGGGCGAGCTTTCAACTTTGCTAGTTAAGTAAAAAGCCCTAACGCCTTGAAATCATCAGCATCATATTTCTGAATTTTTCCCCAGATCTATGCATCTGCAAAAGCCGTAACCTTTCCCAGAGCTCCAAGCCTGCTTTCCAATAGCCTGATTGAGAAATCCACATGAGGGTCACCTCTTTACATCAAACTCTGTAGGTCTAAACCAATTCCACATTTCTCCTCCAAAGTCTGATTTCCAATGTATGTCATGACACTCAAAGAGTATCTGTTTCATGGAAATCTCCTTCTGCATTTCTATGATTACAGCTTCATCTGTTTACTCATTTATTCAATAATTCATTCAACGGTCTCTTAGCACTTATTCTAGGCACTAGAAACTAGAGAGCCTCATAAAATTACCTAGTAAACAATGAGAGTTATAATCCAAAAATTAAAATCATTTCAGTGGCATACCCTAGCTCTGTTACATCTTCCTTGAACAACTGCAATAATCCTTTACAAATTCCTGTTCTTCTGACTTCATCTCTCTGACCTACTCCTCCCCTTAACCTATCTTATTACTCTATAGCTTTTCGGGTAACATTAGTTAATAATGTTATGTAAATTTCAGATGTGCAATTTTTTTCCTTTTATTCTTTCTTTCTTGCTTCCTTTCTTTTTATTTCTCTTTCTTTGGTTTTTTTATCTTTCTTTGTTTTTTTATATTTTATGCAATTTTATAATACAACGTCTATATACTCAATTGTATCTCTACCACTCGAAGTCTAGTCTCCTCATCACCTGTATTTGATGACCTTTACCCTTTTCATCCCCTCCTGCCACTCTTACCCTATGGTGACCACCATTCTGCTGTCTGTATCTATGAGCTTTTTTGTTCACTTATTGGTTTTTGTTTTATATCCCACATATGACTGAAATCATATGGTTCTTATCCTTTTACATCTGACTTATTTCACTTAGCATGATACTCTCAAGATCTATCCATGTTGTCACAAGTAACAATATTTCATCTTTGTATGGCTTTGTAGTTTCCATGGTATATAGGTACTACATCCTCTTTATTCAATCATTTGTCAAAGGACACTTGGGTTTTTTCCGTGTCTTGGCTATCCTACCATATGACCCAGAAATTACTCTCCTGAGTATCTACTCCAATTTTATTTATAATAACCAAGACATGAATTACTTTTCTTAATGCCCTCTCCTCAAAAATAGTCTGTGAATGTCCACAGACAATGAAACAGCCCACGTTATGGTCCTCTGCAATCCTGGCACAGTGCTGCCGAGAACAGAGCACTCACCTGTGCCTCGGGAACCGAGGTGCAATGCCCAGCCCCGCCACTGGTACGATGGTGACAGAAGTCCTTACTAGTCCTGTGCCTCACTTGCAAAATGAAAAGACCAGGTTAAAAATATATACATTTCTAATATCCTTTCAAATTTTTGAACTTTATGCACCAGGTAATGTAGATATGTTCCAATTAGCAGGTAACTCACTTTCCCATGAAGACCCTGTTCCTCTACCCCACCTTTCTGCCTTTAAAATATTCTTCTTCACTCTTTTCTTTCCCATCCATTAAAAACCATGTACATCCAGGAAGGTTTTGTTCAAGTGTCACTTTGTTTGAATGGTTAATCCTTTGACTATAAGTGAGGTTCTGCTTGGAACTTTTTGCATCTTACTCTCTTAAATCAAGTATCTTCTACTTAAAATGGCTTTAAAATTCACACATTATAAGTCAGATGTAAAGAAATGTAATTTAATAACAAGCCCTATTTCTCTGAATAACGATGGAAACAATGCCCATTCTAAGTACAGTCAATTTCTATTTAAAGCTTAGTCTCTTGCAGATTATTGGTTAGGTCTATTTTGGGGACATGCTTTCTTGATTATCCCACATCCCTACACTTTCTTCTTTCTCCTCATGTAGCCTTTGAGCAACAAGAGATTACTAGAAAACATGATGGTGGTAAGGAAGGGCGGTCCCTGCCACACGTACAGTCCTTGGCTCCTCATGGGATCACTGAGCCGTGTTGCTTCATTTGATAATTGGCTGGAGGTCTCTCTGCCCCATGCATCTCCCAGTGCTCCTCTGACCTGGGTGCACTTTCCCATACTTGCTGCTGATGCCCACAGTGCCCACCATGATCCTTGACCCAGAACTGCCCATCAGGCCTCTTCCTGCCATGGTTCCCCTTTCTGGTCCTGGGAATTTCTGCCTCTCCTCATGCCCATACATAGGCTGCAGACAACCAGATCTGGGAGGGGTCCTGTGTCAAGCTCTCTATAAAATGAACACACATACCATCATTTCTAGCTTCCTGGAGCCACTCCATGTTATTGTGGGATAAGAGTTGCTGAGCAGCAAAAGTTTATAGACATTAAAATTATACTAATTATTATTTCAGAACATGACTCCACTCATTCTGCTTTATGCTGTGCTTGAGACTATGTTTTGTTGTCCCTACTAGAAGAACCCTATGTTCAAATTGTGGTTCACACTTCTCCTTATCTTACTTTACAGTCTAGCCTTAGAAATTTGCAAATATTCTGCCATATATTTATATCAAAAATACATAAAAATATAAGATGTTTATTAGATGTTGATTTTCCTCTATTTTTTTCCCTTATAGGAAAGAGAAGGAAAGCTAATATAGCGTACAAAATGGAGTTAACTTCTTGCTGTTTTATTGCTAGGAATTATGAATATTTATTGCAAAAGACAAATTTTAAAATTAGGAGAAATTTCACTCTGAATAGAGTGTTTATACAGTATGAAAGATTTAAACCAAAAAAAAAAAAATCTTAAATCATATTTACAAAAGTCTTGTATCCAGGCCTTACAAAGTTTATCAGCTAAGATTTGTATGCAAGTTACAGAAATATGGGCTACACTGCTTTAAACAAAAAGTCTGGCTCAATGATAAAATCTAGGAACCAGTCTCCTTTTATTCCTCCACATCAGCATTCTTGCTACATCCTTATAGTTGCATTAGAGGTGCTTACTTCCAGGCGTCTTGTCCTCATCCTAGAAAAGAGAAGGATAAAGGATTCTCCCCCTAGAGGATTTATGCCTTTTTATTCAGAAAGAAATTTTCTTACTAGAGACATCTCCCTAAATATCGGTGGCTAAGAATATTCTATAAGTCCTCTCCAATTCCCCATAACTGGAAGAGAGATGTGGACAGCAAATGCTTTAATTTTCTTAATTCTATAGCCAAGAGGTACAAGGGGGGTGGGTGGGGCAGAAATGTGTGAAGCCACAGCCTGAGTGTGTTTTGCATTGGTCAGAATATATCTGAAATAAGGTGCACAATTTTGAGTACCATCTTTAACAAGAAACAGATGACAGAACAGCTGTTGCTAAAGAGAGAAATATTTAGCCTCAAGTAGAGAAAACTAAAAAACAACAATATCTGCCTTGAAATATTTGAAGGGATACTATGAGAAGAAGATTTGTTCTGGGTTATTCAAAAAGGCAGATCCCAAATTAATGGGTGGGTCTTACTGGAGAACATTTCCTACTTTATCTTAAGAGTACACTTGTTTTCATGAAAAATAAACCTAATCAAATTAGAATAAAATAAAAGTAGTCAATCAGGACAACACAGAGGAACATCCTTTCCTCCCCCTCCCTCTCATCTCCTCTCCTCAATCTTCCCCCGCCCCCTCACACACATACACACACACATACACATACATGCTCAAGATCTTTCATATATGCTTCACTTTGCACATTTTTGGCATTGATTTCTCTCTACACACTATTCTCCATTAAACTAACCTTTTTTGCTCATGGTCTACCTCAACTATTCCAAAGGATGAATTCCTATAGTTTAAAAACTTGGTTTCTGATCTCAACTCCAAATTTCTGAGAGGAAAATATACCAGCAAAAGTCTCATGTCCAGACCTAGTTCTATCAGATGTAATCAAGAAAAATAAGGATACATGGAACACAGGCTTATCCTTATTTAAATTACAGCAAGACAAATCTCTAAGACTTGTAGATAGAAAAGAAATCATGGTATGTCAAGTAAATATTCCAGTGTCTTCATTCTTCCATTCATCTTATTCTCTATTACCAAATCAATCTTTCTGAAAGGCAGTCATTTGTACCATATATTCACAAACTTTCAATGACTACATTGTCTATAAAAATACTGCCTAGCACTGAAGACCCTTTGCAATGTGATCCAAATGCACTTCTTAATTTGATTTTTTTTCTTTATTATTCCCTTTCTTGCTCTAGCCAAACAGAGCTATTCTACCCTTTCCCCTATAGTTTGGGTGACCACACATGCCAATCTGCCCCAGACAGTTACAGCCTGGTCTGTCACTCAGGAGTAATTATTAAAAATGGAATTATTAAAAGTGGCTCTTTTTACTCCCCAGTATTTCCTACTTTAGGTGACAAAGTGGTCCCTCTACCTAAAGACTCATTCCATTATCAACTTTAAATTCCCAAAGCCTAGCTATTATTAAACATCCAACAAAAATGACAATTTATTTTTACATAAAGAGTTCTCTGACCTAATACGGTCAAATTAATGTCTCCTCCCTCTTATATAGTAATTTATTTGTTTCTCTTTATTATCTTTGACACTCCTTATATTTCATCATAATTAAAATTTCTGACTGTCCTTGTATTCAATTAGAAAACCCCTGTTAACATATGATTATCTTGCTTTGGTAAGGAGGTAAAAATAAAGGAATGTGTTCAGCTAACCTAGGTGATTATCATACCACATAAATTTGTGTTGAAAGACTAAGAAAACAAAATGATATAGATAAGTGAAGTCAACTAAAGTTGAATTTTATCACTCAGTTGTTGCTATAAGAAACTAACATGAAATCCTTTTTTCTTTCTTTTTTTTTTTTTTTTATTACCTTCACTGTCAAGTTCCCTTTCGCTTTGGAGAACGGTTAACATATCAGCTAATGCAACAGAGGTGGCCACGCTGGGTGTGGTGGTAATTCCAGATGCAGGCATTATTCTTACCCAGCTCAGACTCCCTTAACTTGACCTGCAACCCTCTTCCTGGTGCCTGATTATAATGTCATAGAGCAAGGGCTCTCAGGGCAGACAGGCCAGGAGTCAAACCAAGCTTTGTCACCTCCAGTTCTATGACCAGGGCAAGTTTCTCATTCTCTGGAAGCTTTGGTTTCCTAATCCATTAAATAGTGTGACAGCGCAAATACCACGGAGTGGTTCAGAACAATAAAAGAGATAACATATGTAACCTGCTTTGCACAGTATGATTGTATAATTACTTTTTATCATCATATGGTTCAAATTCCATGAAACATGTAGCCTTGGGAGCTCATGGAATTATTACGAGGATTTTAATAAAGCTACAAATATACCAAGTACTGCTAACAGTTGGAATAAATAATATGTCTCAAAGGCATAATTTGCAATTATTTTTAAATATCTAAATTAATAAAATGAGAAATAATCTAAAAGTATTTTAAATGTAGTAAATTTTTATTATTATTTTCTTTTCAATAGAAACTAATAGTAACAGATGACTGGCCATGAGATTCTGGATATTAAAAGTAACCTCCATATTACAAAAGGCCAATAATTCCTGTCTTCACCAAAAGGGCTTTCCAGTTCCTAAAAGAGCCTTTCAAAAGAGCATTTTCAGTTAGTTCGTCAAGTCTCTATGACCAGCTGGCTCTTCTCCATGACATATGTACTTGGCTCCACTGGCCCCAGAGGAGCTGAGGTACTGCAGCTGAGCTGGCACCTGTGTTCTGGAATCTTATATTGGATGTGAGGGTGGGACTACTTGCTCATGGATTGTGAGACAGGAACTGAAAATATTGTCAGGCAAAGAGTCTTTCAGAAGTGCCAGATTGAATTCCCAGATGCTTATGCAAAGGTACTGTCAATTAAAAGCTGCTGGGCAGGAAGGAAAAGTTCGGGTAAAAACTCAAGGAGATGCAGCTTGGGGGACCAAAGAGAGAGACAACATTTCAAGGTAGAGGCTATGGGTGTATGGCATGGGTCTTCTCTTCACTGATGAGCTGGCAGTTGCCTCAGTTGTTAAGTGGAGGTCAGAGCATCCAAAACTAAACTGGCAAGTGAACACAATTCCTACATTATAGTCTAATCAAGCCATTTTTCATGTAGACGCGTTATATGCCCTACTTGAGTGTCAACACTTTATGTACAAACGTGAAATTTGACTTAAATTTATATCCCACATGATATCTGAAGAGTGTCTTGCACATATTAGGCGCTCAAGAGATATTTGCTAATTGTTACCAATATTCAGCATTGGAACAGGCTGCCTTCTCTGATGGTAAACATTACATCCCTGGAGGTGTTTAAGCAATGTCTCATTAACAACTGTGTATGGCAAATTAGAAAAGGCTTAATTAAACATCTGTTCATGAGGCCATAGAGAAACTGCACTTGAAGACATCCAATATTGCTTCCAAATCAAAGAATCAATGATTCTATATTCTGAGGTGAATGCCTACAGTTCTAGGACAATGAAAATTTTGACTCAGAGTGATTTAATGGATAGTATTTTTGAAAATAGAATTCAAGCAATATTCTGTTTGATGGAAGCATTTTTATAATTTCCTATGGATTTCCAAAATTATATAATTGCAAATGTTCATTAGGATATAATTAAATAGGACTCTTTCCCTAGTTACTTGTCTGTGCCAGGGTGCTGTAATTATACAAGTAATTATGAAAGGAAAATATATACCTTCAAAATCAAATTTATTTTACTTCTCTTAGTAAAAATACCTTGGCAAAACTACAAAAATTATTATAGATACAGAGAAGCTCTACTTTGGGGGAAAAGACACTAAATAGGGCAGGGAGAAGAGAAAGAAAATCACATAATAGATGGATATATTACATAATATCCCATACATGAAAATGCTTGTTCTCATCTTCATAGAAATAATATAAAGCAATAAAATCTATTCACCATCCACGGAGGTTCATCCAAGTGTTTGAAGATGCTTTATGTACTTTGCCTTTTTATTGTACTCCGATTTTGGTTAGTTCATGGCTCTGCTTCAAGTTTACTTTTATGGAGATTAATGCAATTTATGCAGTATATTTTATTTTATGATATACTTACCAATAAGTGGATAGTAATTAAGGCTGTGTGAGATCGAGGAAAAATGCCCAGGAACTAAATATCTATTTTTAAAAAATATGTTCTTTAAGTTTAATAGCATTTGAACTATTTAAATAGCTTAAATTAAATTAAAGTTAATAGAGTTTAATTATAAAGTTATAGTCAAGGGGAAATATTCCCTCATAAAAATAAAGTTATTGTTCTGGGGTCATGACCATTTTTTTCTTGATTCTCAGTGAAGAAATAGCTTTGGGTTATTAGGAGTCTTCAGCATTACAGTCTAGTGAAAGGCTCACAGATTAACTACATTGTTAAGAGCTGAAGAGTACTCCATCTCCACAGGTACAATTTCCCGCAGAAATCCTAATGTGGGTGTGCAGAAATTGTGAACTTGTTAGGTTAACCCAAATTCCATTACATTTCACATTTAAACATGTAGCAAAAATGACTGACAGAGAGTGGAAAATGACAACGTCCCCTCTAGCCAATCTAGTGCTTGGGAACACTTTGTTACTATTTCGTAAGTCAGGCAAGTGAGAACTTGTTTAGGGCTCTTTGTTTCTCATTCAAATTGTACAAAGGTGCACTTAGTTCTTAAGTTGGACCGTGGCCTGCTTTTAAAAGGCAGGGTCAGGAGAAGAGTCGATGAGATAAGTAGGGC